>NC_083414.1:14136291-16571291 GCF_020745735.1 Hemiscyllium ocellatum
AGCTCAGAATGAGTATTAGGGAAACAGGAGTGGAGAGGTGAAGAATTTGGGGGAGAGAGGAAGGCGGGAGTTGCAGTGGGTTGAACAGGAAGGTGAACAAATGGAGGAGGGACTCAGAGCAATTGGAAAAGGTTTTAGGGAGATGCAGAGGGAAAGGGAGCATGACCTAATAACATATTCAGAGTAGTTCTTTGAAACTTCTCTGCAATTAATAAGATCATAATATTCTGCTTTCACACCCAATCTCCATTATCTCGATTCACCTCTGAGGGCAGTATTAGAAAACATTTCCAGTCCTGATGCTGTCATCAGGTGTCAGGCCTAGAGGTAAATTCACTACCACGGCTCTACAAGACCACCTTGTTGCTTAGAGTTATAAAGATTTATAGCACGGAAACAGACCCTTTGGTCCAACTTGTCCATGTCGACCAGATATCCTAACCTAATCTAGTCCCATTTGTGCCAGCACTTGGCCCATATCCCTCTAAACCTTTCCTATTCATACCCAATCAGATGCCTTTTAAATGTTGTAATTGTACTAGCCTACACTAATTCCTCTGGCAGCTCATTCCATACACGCACCACCCTCTGTGTGAAAAAGTTGCCCCTTAGGTCTCTTTTATATCTTTCCCCTCTTACCCTAAACCTATGCCCTCTAGTTCTGGACTCTCCCACCCCAGGGAAAAGACCTTCTCTATTTATCCTATCCATGCCTCTCATGATTTTATAAACCTCTACAAGGTCACCCCTCAGCCTCCAATGTTCCAGGGAAAACAGCCTCAGCCTGTTGTGCCTCTCCCTGTAGCTCAAATCCATGCAACATCTTTGTAAATCTTTTCTGAAGCCTTTCAAATTTCACAACATCCCTCCGATAGGAGGGAGACCAGAATTGCTCACAATATTCCAAAAGTGGCCTAACCAATGTCCTATAAAGCTGCATATGACCTCCCAACTCCTGTACTTAATGCTGTGTCCAATAAAGGAAAGCATACCAAGCACCTTCGCTGTCCTATTTACCTGCGACTTCAGGAACTATGAACCTGCATGCCAAGGTCTCTTTGTTCTACTTCGATAAGGAGACTGAATCTTTGCACACTTCTGCTGTAGCCTCGCCAAAGTCTAATATAATTGAAGATCTTGATTTCATTTTGGATACCACAAACCCCTTGCAATAAAAGTTAATGTATTATTTATCTTCTTAGTGGTTCATATACATAGAACATAGAACATTACAGCGCAGTACAGGCCCTTCGGCCCTCGACCTGTCATACTAATTTGGAGCTCATCTAACCTTGTATATTCCATGTACATCCATATGCTTGTCCAATGACGACTTAAATGTACTTAAAGTTGGTGAATTTACTACCGTTGCAGGCAAAGCATTCCATACCCATACTACTCTGAGTAAAGAAACTACCTCTGACATCTGTCCTATATCTATCACCCCTCACTTTAAATCTATACACCCTCATGCTCACTGTCACCACACTTGGAAAAAGGGTCTCCCTGTCCACCCTATCTAACCCTCTGATTATCTTACATGTCTCTATTAAGTCACCTCTCAGCCTTGTCTCTAATGAAAACAGCCTCAAGTCCCTCAGCCTTTCCTCGTAAGATCTTCCCTCCATACCAGGCAACATCCTAGTAAATCTCCTCTGCATCCTTTCCAAAGCTTCCATATCCTTATATAGATATTTTTATTGGAAATGTAACATTTTTACAAGTTTACAAAAATAAAAAAAGCTCTCAAGTACAAACATTGTCATACAATTAAATCTTAAATAAATAATAACCAAAATTTAACAAAAGAAAAATACCGAGAGAAAAGAAACAAAACTCAACTAACTACTAATCTAACCTACAACTAACCAGAGTGTATAATTAAGTCTCTTACATTATTCAAATAAGAGGAAGAAAAAAAAACACAGAAATTGGATAGTGAGATACATGCTCGGAATGTGTTAACATCAAATGTAACAAAACCTGTATTTGTGCGGGATTCCTTTCCCAAGGGGCCCCGGACCAGCCAGGTTCGCAATCTCAATTAAATAAAAGCCCTTGTAAGGATAGCCAAAATATCTGTATTTATATAATTCAAGAAGGGCTGCCATATTTTATGAAATAATTCGGTCTTTTGGTGCACCCCCATATCCTTCTTATAATGTGGTGACCAGAACTGTACACAATACTCCAAGTGCGGCCGCACCAGAGTTTTGTACAGCTGCAGCATAACCTCATGGTTCCGGAACCCGATCCCTTCATTAATAAAAGCTAAAACACTGTATGCCATCTTAACAACCCTGTCAACCTGGGTGGCAACTTTCAAGGATCTGTGTACATGGACACCGAGATCTCTCTGCTCATCTACACTATCAAGAATCTTACCATTAGCCCAGTACTTTGCATTCCGGTTACTCCGACCAAAGTGAATCACCTCACACTTGTCTGCATTAAACTCCATTTGCCACCTCTCAGCACAGCTCTGCAGCTTATCTATGTCTCTCTGTAACCTACAACATCTTTCGTCACTATCCACAACTCCACCGATCTTATTGTTGTCTGCAAATTTACTAACCCACCCTTCTAGGCCCTCATCCAGGTCGTTTATAAAAATGACAAACAGCAGTGGACCCAATGTCCTCTAAAACATGACTGCTAGACTGGGTCAGCGGAATGTGGTGAAGGAATCAACAAGAGGGGAAAACATACTTGACCTCATCCTTACCAATCTGCCAGCTGCAGATGCATCTGTCCATGTCAGTATTGGTAAGAACAACCACCCCACTCAATCATTACCATCAACTCTGGTTCAATGGAGAGTGCAGGAGAATATCCCAGCAGGAGCACCAGGCATTCCTGAAGATGAAGTGTCAACCTGGTGAAGCCACCCAACAGTACTACTTACCTGCAAATGATAAACAGAGCTAAGCAGTCCCACAACCAAATAATCAGATCTAAGCTCTGCAATCCTGCCACAAATATCCCCGCCCTCAATGATGGAAGAGCCCAACACATCAGTGCAAAAGATAAGGCTGAAGCTTTTGCAGCAATCTTCAGCTAGAAGTGCCGAGTGGATGATCCATCTCAGCCTCCTCCCGTGGTTCCCAGCATTACAGATCCCTGTCTTCAGCCAACTTGGTTCAATCCACGTCGTAGCAAGAAACAATTGGAGACACTGGATCTGCAAAACCTGTGGGCCTTGACAACGCTCTGGCAATAGTATTGAAGACTTTTGCTTCAGAACTTGCTGCTTCTGTAGCCAAGCTCTACCAGTATAGTTATAACACTGGCATGTACCGGACAATGTGGGAAATGGGCCAGATATGTCCTGTACATAAAAAGCAGTACAAACTCAACCCAACTAATGTCGCCCCATCAGTCTACTCTCAATCATCTGTAAAGTGATGGAAAGTGCCATCAACAGCTCAGCAATACCTTGCTCAGTGACACCCAGTTTGGGTTCTGCCAGGGGCACTCAGTCACTGACTACATTACTATCTTGGTTCAAACGTGGACAAAAGAGCTGAATTCCAATGATGAAGCAAGAGTCATAGCCCTTCACATCAAGGCTGCATTCGACTGAGTGTGGAATCTAGGAGCCCTGTCAAAACCAGAATCAGTGGATATCAGAGGGCTAATTCTCTGTTGATTGGAATTAAACTGACACAGAGGAAGATGGTCATGGTTGTCAGAGGCCAGTCATAGCTCTAGAACATCTCTGCAGGACATCCTAAGTGTAGTGTCCAAGGCCCAATCATCTTCAGCTACTTCATCAATGACCTTCCCTCCATCACAAGATCAGAATTAGGAATGGTCACTGATGATTGTGCAATGTTCAGCATAATTCACGACTCCTCAGATACTGAAGCAGTCCATGTTCAAATGCAATGAGAATTGCACAGTATCTCAGCATGGGCTGACAAGTAACATTCACCCTTAACAAGTACAAGGCTATGACCATTTTTAATAAGAGACAATCTAACCACTGCTCCTTGACATGATATCATCACTGAATTCGTCACTGAATTCCCCACTATCAACATCCTGGGGGGGTTATCATTGACCAGAAACTCAACTGGACTCACCACATAAACATATTGACTACAAGAGCAGGTCAGAGGCTAGAAATGGTGTGATGAGTAACTCACCACCTGACTCCCCAAAGCTTGTCCACCATCTACAAGTCAAGAGTATGATGGAATATTCCTCATTCGCCTGGATGTGTGCAGCTCCAACAACACTCAAGACGTTTGACAGTATCCAGGACAAAGCTCATTTAATTGGCACCACTTCCTCAAACATTGCAGTTGTACTGAGGGAGGATATTTCTGGAAATACATCCAAGGAAGTTATTTGGGTGAAACTGAGAAATAAGAAAGGGATGATCACCTTATTGGGGTTGTAGTACAGACCCTCTAACAGTCAGTGGGAAATTAAGAAACACATTTGTAAGAAGATCTCAGTTATCTGTAAGAATAATAGGGTGGTTATGCTAGGGGGTTTTAATTTCCAAACATAGACTGGGACTGTCGTAGTGCTAAGGGTTTAGATGGAAGGGAATTTGTTAAGTATGTATAAAACATTTTCTGATTCAGTATGTGAATGTACCTACTAGAGAAGGTGCAAAACTTGACCTACTCTTGGGAAATAATGCAGGGCAGGTAACTGAAGTGTCAGTGGGTGAGCATTTTGGGGCCAACAACCTTAATTCTATTAGTTTTAAAATAGTGATGGAAAAGGATAGACCAGGTTTAAAAGTTGAAGTTCTAAATTGGAGAAAGGCCAATTTTGACGCTATTAGGCAAGAGCTTTCAAAAGCTGATTGGGGGTAGATATTCACAGATAAAGGGACAGCTGGAAAATGGGAAGCCTTCAGAAATGAGAAAACGAGAGTCACGAGACAGTATATTCCTGATAGGGTGAAAGGAAAGGCTGGTAGGTATAGAGAATGCTGGCTGACTAAAGAAGTTGAGGATTTGGTAAAGAAAAAGAAGGAAGCACATGTCAGGTATAAACAGAATAGGTCGAGTGAATCCTTAGAAGAGAATAAAAACAGTAGGAGTATACTTAATAGGGAAATCATGAAGGCAAAAAAGGGGACAAGAGATTGCTTTGGCAAATAGAGTTAAGGAGAATCCAAAAGATTTTTACAAATACATTAAGGACAAAAAGGTAACTAGGGAGTGAATAGGGCCCCAAGGCACCTATGTGTGCAGCCAAAGGAGATGGGAGAGATGCTAAACGAGTATTTTGCATCGGTGTTTACTGTGGAAAAGGTAATGGAAGATATAGAATGTAGGAAAATAAATGGTGACATCTTGCAAAATATCCAGATTACAGAGGAGGAAGTGCTGGATTTCTTGAAACACATAAAAGTATATAAATCCCCAGGACCTGATCAAGTCTACCCTAGAAATCTGTGGGAAGCTAGGGAAATGATTGCTGAAATATTTATATCATTGATAGTCACAGGTGAGGTGCCAGAAGACTGTAGGTTGGCTAACATGGTGCCATTGTTTAAGAAGGGTGGTAAGGACAAACCAGGGAACTATAGACCAGTGAACCTGGCGTCAGTGGTGGGCAAATTGTTGGAGAGAATCCCAAGGGACAGGATGGTATATGTATTTGGAAAGGCAAGGACTGATTAGGGATATCAACATAGCTTTCTGCATGGGAAATCATGTCTCACAAACTTGACTGAGTTTTTTTGAAGAAGTAACAAAGAGGTAGATGTGATCTATATGGACTTCAGTAAGGCGTTTGACAAGGTTACCCGCGGGAAACTGGTTTGCAAGGTTAGACCTCATGGAATACAGGGAAAACTAGCCATTTGGATACAGAACTGATTCAAAGGTAGAAGATAGAGGGTGGTGGAGGAGGGTTGTTTTTTAGACTGGATACCTGTGACCAGTGGAGTGCCACAACGATCGGTGCTGGGTCCACTATTTTTCATCATTTATATAAATGATTTGAATGTGAACATAAGAGATATAGTTGGTAAGTTTGCAGCTGACACCAAAATTGGAGGTGTAGTGGACAGCGAAGAAGGTTACCTTGGATTACAATGGGCTCTTGATCAGGTGCGCCAATGGGCTGAGGTGTAGCAGATGGAGTTTAATTTAGATAATGCAAGATGCTACATTTTGGGAAAGCAAATCTTAGCAGGACTTGTACATTTAATGGTAAGGTCCTAGGGAGTGTTGCTGAACAAAGAGGCCTTGGTGTGCAGGTTCATAGGTCCTTGAAAGTGGAGTCGCAGGATAGTGAAGAAGGCATTTGGTATGCTTTCCTTTATTGGGCAGAGCACTGAGTATAGGAGTTGGGAGGTCATGTTGCAGCTGTACATGACATTGGTTAGGCCCCTTTTGGAATATTGTGTGCAATTCTCATCTCCTTATCTGAATGATGTTGTGAAACTAGAAAGGGTTCAGAAAAGATTTACAAGGATATTGCCAGGGTTGGAGGTTTTGAGCTATATGGAGAGGCTGAACAGGCTGCAGCTGTTTTCCGTGGAGCTTTGGAGACTGAGTGGTGACCTCATAGATGTTATAAAATGATGAGGGTCTTTTCCCAGGGGTGGGGGACTCCAGAACTCGAGGACATAGGTTTAGGGTGAGAGGGGAAAGATATAAAAGAGGGTAGTACGTGTGTGGAATAGGCTGTTAGAGGAAGTGATAGATGCTACTACAATTGCAACATTTAAAAGACATCTGGATGGGAACATGAATAGGAAGGGTTTAGAGGGATATGGACCGGGTGCTGACAGGTGGGACTAGATTGGATTGGGATATCTGATCAGCGTGGACCAGTTGGACCGATGTGTCTGTATCCATGCTGTACATCTCTACGACTCTATCTACTCCCTCCACCACTAACAGTTGCAACAGTGTGTACTGTCTACAAGATACACTGCAGAAATTCACCAAATATCCTCCAGTCAGCACCTTCCTAAGTCATGATCATTTCCATCCAGAAGGACAAGGGCAGTAGATATATGAGAACACTCCTATCTCCAAATTCCCCTCCAAGCCATCCTGACATGGAAATATATCACTGTTTCTTCACTGTTGCTGAGTGTCTTGGACTTCCCTCCCTAATGGCATTGTGGGTCAACCCACTGAAGGTGGACCCAAGCAGATTGAGAAGGCAGCTCACCACCACCTTCTCAAGGAGCAACTAGGGACGGGCAATAAATGCTGGGCCCAGCCAGTGACACCCACAGCCCACAAATGAATTTTAAAAAATTAACAAGAGTTGGAAGTCAGGTAATGGGGCTGGGAGGTAGTAAATAGATCAACACAACTCTTCCTGTATTGACTCTGCAAAGTACAGGCTCCAGGGTTCTGTCTTAGAAGATATAAGCCTTTTGTTCACTTTGTCATCTGAACCTCCGATGGCAACCAATATCAATTTCACATTGACCCAGTGGTCAACTGATATCCTTTTCTCACTCCTGTAATTATTGCCCCATACACTCTCCTCAAAGTTGGCACAGCACTGTGCTGATCTTGCTTACCCGCATGGGCTGCAACCTCTCAATTTAATATGACCATCTTTGTATTCTTATCTCTCTATTGCATCACCGTCCCCATCTCTGTCATCTCCAGATCGACAAGCATTAGAAATCTCTTCACACTCCCAGTTGTAAGATTTCTGATTGCAATATCTGAATGTGCTTTATGCCACCAATGCCCTAAGCTCTGGATTTCCTCTCTTAAACATCTGCACCTCTTTAGCTTGCTTTCCATCTTGAAGGTACACCTTAAAACCAACATATTTAAACAACTCTTCAGTCACTAATGTTGATACCTTCTGCCAAGGCTCAATGCCAAAAACATTTCTTGATAGTAGTTGTGTGGTGTTGAGATATTTTCCTGAGTTAGAGAGACTGTCTATGTCTAAGTAGATATTAGCCTCAGCTCCATCCTGAGGTTAGGCGAAAGTGAGGACCGCAAATGCTGGAGATCAGAGTCAAGATTAGAGTGGTGCTGGAAAAGCACAGCAGGTCAGGCAGCATCCGAGCAGCAGGAAAATTGATGTTTTGGGCAGAAGCCCATCATCCATCCTGAGATTGTCACCTAGCTTTAAGCAAACCAACATTCTAGTCACAGCTTAAGTCTGCACTGTCAATAAAAAAAATCACAAGTTTTCTTTTTGTTTGGACTGTGCTTTGCATTCAGGATGCTGAAAGTTTTAAATGAAAATGGCTTCACTTTAGAATTCATTAAGTAATTTGGAAATGGTCAGGAATTATAGTTTTGTATACAATATCTGAACAGCTTTGCAGTATGCATCAGAGAGGTGAATTACGACTGTACTGAAAAGATTAAAAATATAGTAACTTGTAACCATGCCAACCACTGAATCATCATCACTCTTGGGTATTATGTTTTTTTTAGTTGCTATGGGCATGTTGTTTCTAAGGCTAGATTTCAGCGTATACACCACATTCTGTTGGATAATACATGAATAATTCAACTCTGCTATTTCTGCGATAACATGACTATTTATTGTGCTGTTTATGTAATAAAATGCCCTGAAGTGCTTCGTAGCAATGAGCGAAAGTACTTGGAGACCAAGCAATGGATAGGAGAAGAGTCAGGAATTCTGACCAGGATAATGAGATTAGTTTTAAGCAGCAACATGACCAGGATAACGAGATTTGTTTAAACAGCATCATGACAGAGTAGGAGAAAGATAAGACCATAAGACATAGAGACAGAAATAGGCCATTGAGTCTTCTCTGCCATTCATTGAGATCGTGTTTGATCTGATAATCCTCCACTCCACTTGACTGCCTATTCTCCATAACCTTGCAAATTGTTGTGTTTTATTAGTTGAGTCTGTTTGCAAGGTTCCCTCAGTTTTGCATACACTTAATTACCCAGTGATCTGTGGTCAAGAACTCTACAGATTCACTAGTCTCTGAGAAGATTACAACTCTGAGAGAAGAAAGGAGGGGTAGCTTGATAAGCTTCCCACCTCCTGGTTGGGTATATTCCTGGACATTTCAACATGGGACCTCCAGCCTCAAAGTGATCCGACCAGGCAATGAACCATTTAATTCCCAACCCTAATGATCTTATAACTGATTAATCATCATATTCAAAGAAAACAAAATGTCACGTTGACTTTTCATTTGTTTTGCTCATAGAACCCCTGGAGCCTCCATGATAATCCTGATAATTTATAACTTGTTTACATTATGAACGTCTCTCCATCCCCAAAGAATCTGTCTTCATCTCTAGCTTACTAAGATAAATGTGATTTTAGAATCATTATCCCACTTATTCTGTTTGAAATAACTCCAAGGAGGCAGGTATCTCATCACCAAGTCATCTTTTCTTTACATGTGCACAGTACATTAACTCTGACTAGATAGCTTAGAGCCAGTCCCTAGAATGAGGGGACTCTGTCAGACTCCTGTTTATTTTGTTTTTGTGGGAAATCAGCGACACTGATCCAGCTCCCTCAGAGTCAGTTCTCGGAGTGAGCAGAACCCCTGAGACTCCTGTTTTATTTTCTCTTTTTTTCCTCACACTACCGCCTAACTGCAGTCGTGCTTATTTTTCCCCAACACCCATGTCGTGTGTGCAGGTGTCGGACACAGGGAAGAACAACAGGTGTATAAATCTCTATTCCACCACCAGGAAGAAAGGAAACACCCAAGTGGCCAGTGATGAGCAGTGCCCTCCTCAAATGGCAATGCTGCGTAAATAAACAGTGAAGGGGAGGTCAGGGACGAAATCAAAATAGAGTTGGACGGGGAAATGATATACTTCATTCCCTGTGGAGCCCATCACTCTGTGAACAGCTCAAGGGTGTTGGTGGACATCGCGTGCTCCTTCTCCAGAGATACCCAGGCTCAAATGTAACCACGGAAGAGGGACAGGCAATCAGCCATAACGACTCCCTCCACGACCCACGGCCCACACCTATTTATGGCCAGTTTGGCCAGGCCCACAAGGAGGTCCTCTGACCTCTCACCTCCCCCCCCCCCACACCGGGTGTGACTCCTGTTTATATCTGTCAGGCAGAGCTCCTTGATTGGGGCTGTTAACCTGGGCCAATCAGGGATCACATGCTCAATGAAATCTACATGGCCTTCGGACCAATCACTACACTGTACCAATAGCCTTTCAGTAGAACTGCTTGTTGCTGATGACTAAATTCTACGTATAAAATTCACTCTTGGATTTTCCTTTTTTTTTCCTTCAGTAGTTTTGCACCACAGATAGAAGCTCTCTTTATTTGTAGAAATGTCTTGGTTGAACATAGAACATTACAGCGCAATACAGGCCCTTCGGCCCTCGATGTTGCGCCGACCTGTCATACCAATCTGAAACCCATCTAACCTACACTATTCCATGTACGTTCATATGCTTGTCCAATGACGACTTAAATGTACTTAAAGTTGGTGAATCTACTATCGTTGCAGGCAAAGCATTCCATACCCTTACTACTCTCCGAGTAAAGAAACTACCTCTGACATCTGTCCTATATCTATCACCGCTCATTTTAAATCTATACCCCCTCATGCTCACCGTCACCATACTTGGAAAAAGGCTCTCCCTGTCCTCCCTATCTAACCCTCTGATTATCTTATATGTCTCTATTAAGTCACTTCTCAGCCTTCTCTCTAACGAAAATAGCCTCAAGTCCCTCAGCCTTTCCTCGTAAGACCTACCCTCCATACCAGGCAACATCCTAGTAAATCTCCTCTGCACCCTTTCCAAAGCTTCCACATCCTTCTTATAATGCGATGACCAGAACTGTACACAATACTCCAAGTGCAGCCGCACCAGAGTTTTGTACAGCTGTAGCATAACCTCGTGGTTCCGGAACTTGATCCCTCTATTAATAAAAGCTAAACACTGTATGCCTTCTTAACAACCCTGTCAACCTGGGTGGCAACTTTCAAGGATCTGTGTTCATCTCTGCTCATCTACACTACCAAGAATCTTACCATTAGCCCAGTACTTTGCATTCCGATTACTCCGACCAAAGTGAATCACCTCACACTTGTCCGCATTAAACTCCATTTGCCACCTATCAGCCCAGCCCTGCAGCTTATCTATGTCTCTCTGTAACCTACAACATCATTCATCACTATCCACAACTCCACTGACCTTTGTGTTGTCTGCAAATTTACTAACCCACCTTTCTACGCCCTCATCCAGGTCGTTTATAAAAATGACGAACAGCAGTGGACCCAACACCAACCCTTGTGGTACACCACTAGTAACTGGGCTCCAAGATGAACATTTCCCATCAACCACTACCCTCTGTCTTCTTTCAGCAAGCCAATCCTTGATCCAAACTGCTATATCTCTCACAATCCCATTCTTCCGCATTTTGTACAATAGCCTACTGTGAGGAAACTTATTGAATGAACGCCTTGCTGAAATCCATATACACCACCTCAACCGGTTTACTCTCATCTAACTGTTTGGTCACCTTCACAAAGAACTCGATAAGGTTTGTGAGGCACGACCTACCCTTCACAAAACAGTGCTGACTATCTCTAACCAAATTATTCTTTTCTAGATGATTATAAATCCTATCTCTTATAACCTTTTCCAACACTTTACCAACAACTGAAGTAAGGCTCACTGGTCTATAATTACCAGAATTGTCTCTACTCCCCTTCTTGAACAGGGGAACCACATTTGCTATCCTCCAGTCTTCTGGCACTATTCCTGCAGACAATGACGATTTAAAGATCAATGCCAAAGGCTCGGCAATCTCCTCCCTGGCTTCCCAGAGGATCCTAAGATAAATTCCATCTGGTCCAGGGGACTTATCTATTTTCACACTCTGCAGGATTTCTAATACCTCTTCCTTGTGAACCTCAATTCCACCTAGTCTAGTAGCCTGTATCTCAGTATTCTCCTCGACAACATTGTCGTTTTCTAGAGTGAATACTGTTGAAAAATATTCATTTAGTGCTTCCCCTATTTCCTCTGACTCCACACACAACTTCCCACTACTATCCTTGATTGGCCCAAATTTTACTCTTCTCATTCTTTTATTCCTTGAATACCTATAGAAAGCCTTAGGGTTTACCCTGATCCTATCCGCCAACAACTTCTCAAGTCTCCTCCTGGCTCTTCTGAGCTCTCTCTTTCGGTCTTTCCTGGCTACCTTGTAATCCTCAAGCCCCCTAACTGAGCCTTCATGTCTCATCCTAACATAAGCCTTCTTCTTCCTCTTGACCAGAGATTCCACTTCCTTTGTAAATTACGACCCCCGCGCTCTACAGCTTTCTCCCTGCCTGATAGGTACATACTTATCTAGGACACTCAGGAGCTTTTCCTTGAATAAGCTCCACATTTTTAATGCAGTTTCCTTCCCTATCCTATACTTCCTAAATCTTGCCTAATCGCATCGTAATTGCCTTTCGTAATTGTGGGCGGCACGGTGGTAGTGGGCGGCACGGTGGTAGTGGGTGGCACGGTGGCACAGTGGTTAGCACTGCTGCCTCACAGCGCCTGAGATCCGGGTTCAATTCCCGACTCAGGCGACTGACTGTGTGGAGTTTGCACATTCTCCCCGTGTCTGCGTGGGTTTCCTCCGGGTGCTCCGGTTTCCTCCCACAGTCCAAAGATGTGCGGGTCAGGTGAATTGGCCATGCTAAATTGCCCGTAGTGTTAGGTAAGGGGTAAATGTAGGGGTATGGATGGGTTGCGCTTCGGCGGGTCGGTGTGGACTTGTTGGGCTGAAGGGCCTGTTTCCACACTGTAAGTCTAATCTAAATTTCCCCCAGCTGTAACTCTTGCCCAGTGATATACACCTATCCCTTTCTATGACCAATAGCCTTTTTGCATCTGAATTACAAGGTTTTTGTTGCGGTATGCACTCCAGGCAGGGCTTGAGTGCTCCAATTAAAGCTGATACTCCAGTGCAGTATTGAGTGAGTGCTTCACTGTCAGTGCTGTCAACATTTTGGATGAGGCAGGTCTTACCTGCCTGCTCAGGTGGGTTAAGATGTACCTTTTGAAGGTGAGAGTTATCCTCAATGTCCTGACCCGTATTTTTCCCTCAGTCAACGAGATAAAAAATTATCACTGCTGCTTGTGCATGATTGCTGTGCACACGTTGCCTGTTGTCCTTTCTTGGCTTCAAAAAGCACTTTGAATATTTGTCTGGTGGTGATAAGAAACACTATAAACGCAAATCATTTTCTTCTAACATCATACTGACGGATTGGAGAAACCCATTGGTAGGTTAGGCCACTCTTGGAATATTGTGTGCAATTTTGGTCTCCTTCATATCAGAAAGATGTTCTGAAACTTGAAAAGGCTCAGAAAAGATTTACAAGGGTGTTGCCAGGGTTGGAGGATTTGAATATAGGGAGAGGCTGAACAGAATGGGGCTGTTTTCCCAGGAACGTTGGAGGCTGAGGGCTGATGTCATAGAGGTTTACAAAATTATGAGAGGCATGGATAGGCTAAATAGGCAAAGTGTTTTCCCTGGGGTCGGAGAGTCTAAAACTAGAGGGCTTAGGTTTAGGGTGAAAGGGGAAAGATATAAAAGAGACCTAAGGGGCAACTTTTTCATGCAGAGGGTGGTAAGTGTATAAAATGAGCTGCCAGAGGAAGTGGTGGAGGCTGGTACAATTGCAACATTTAAAAGGCATTTGGATGAGTATTTGAATAGGAAGGGTTTGGAGGGATATGGGCCGGGTGCTGGCAGGTGGGACCAGATTGGGTTGCGATATCTGGTCGGCATGGGCAAGTTGAGCTGAAGGATCTGTTTCCATGCTGTACATCTCCATGACTCTATGACCCCATGTTAATTCAGGATATTGGTCCAGTATTGGGGAGCCCATTCTCTGATGATGTTCATTTTACCCTAACAATCATAAATTGACAGTCTCGGTAATGTCTTCTAGTGACGTAATGAAGTGTAGCAGATTGAAAGCCTCACAGCCTGAAACTACTTCTTTCTAGTTTTATATCCAGAGTCTTGTCCTCAAAGCGGCTCCTCTCTCCTTAGGAATTAACGATCCTCCCTCTACAGCTATCTCCCAGCCCTACTTTTTACATTGATGCACCTCCAATGTTGGAGAGCAGCCTCTTTTCACATTCATACATTGATCTAATTCATTCACAATTATTTACAATATGTATTAATGACTTCTTTGAGGGAAGTGAATGTACAATTGCCAGGTTTACTGGTGACACAAAAATAAATAAGTTGGAAGGCAAATGTTGAGAATACAGAGAGACAAAAGAACAGAGGGATATAGACAGTTAATTGAGCGAGCAAAATATTAGCAGATGGAGTATAGTGTAGGTAAATGTAAGGTTATGCACTTTGCAGGAATAATACAGGAGCTGAATGTTTTTCTTAAGTGGAGAAATTTTGCAGAAAACTAGCACTGAGAGTTTTGTGAATCCTTGCACATAAATTGCAAATTGCAATTTATCCAAGTTCAGTGGATAGTAGGGAAGGAATATGAATCATTGACCTTTATTTCAAAATAAATGGAATTTTAAAATAAGGAAGCCTTGCTGAAACTATACAAGTGCCTAGATAGATGACACCTAGAACAATGTTTATGAGTTTTGAGCCCCTTATCTAAGGAACCAATATGCCATCATTGGAGGCAGTCCAGTGAAGGTTCACTAGGTTGATTCTGGGTATGTAGGGATTTTCCAGAGGGAGGTTGAGTAGATTTGAGCCTGTACTCATTGAAATTCAGAAGGATGAGAGCTGACCTTATGGAAACATCTAAGATTCTTCAGAGGTTCAACAGAACAGATGCAGAAAGGTTATTTCCCCTTATGGGAGAGGCTCGAACCAGAGAGTGTACCCTCACTGTCAGGAGTTGCCCATTTAAGACAGAAATGAGGAATTCTTTCTCTGAGGATTGTGAATCTATGTAATCCCTTACTGCAGAGGGCTGTGGAGGCTGGGTAATCTAGTATAGTTGAGGCTGAGACAAATGGATTTCTGATTAGAGTATCAAGGATTATGGGGAAAAGGCAGGAAAATGGAGCGTTATCAGGTCAGCCATGATCTCAGTGGTGGAGCAGATTTGATTAATCAAATGGCCCCCGTCTGCTTTGTGTCTCTAGTCTTATTTAAATTAACTTGACTTACATTAAAATGTAAAGTAAAAATTAGTCTTGCCTTTTGTCTGCATAGAGACATGATTATTAGATCGTCTCGTAGTGTGGTAACACAGTTGGACTTGGTTCACTGCAGTAGGATATTTGCAAAGCTTGCTGGAGCTTGTGATATTGTTATAGTTCCCTTTGCTGTGTCTGTCAGAATTTCAGTTGGTGATATAGCTATTTGAGCACAGACAAAACTCTTCAGCACCCCAGAAGGAGCCCTGTAAACGTTCTCAAAATGTCTGTTCTCAACATCGAGATCTTTAGTCCCCTACACACAAGATTTCACTCCTCTCGCTGATAGAAATATTGCAAATCTCCCACCAATGCAATCACTGAAGCTTTCATCCCAGGACTGCTCAGACATTAGTTTAAAATTCTCAATGGCAAATGAAAAGAAAACCAGTGTTAGGATTTAAAGTAACACAAGCAACACTCAAGCTCACTTCAAACTCGGTTTTGTAAATTGACTCAATGAGTCTTGTTAACTACAGAACTGCAACATTAATACAACTCTTCCTCATGTTAAGGAAACATTTCAAAATTCTCATATGCAGACTGATAGATGCTTAACTTAGCACTGCTCAGCACTGTCCTCCTGACCTGTCCTACCTGCCAATCTCCCTTCCCTTCTATTCTCTCCACCCTCCCCTCTGACCTATCACCTCCATCCCCGCCCCATTCACCTATTGTACTCTTTGCTATCTTCCCCCACCCTCCTCTCTGACGTATCACCACCAACCCCGCCCCCATTCACCTATTGTACTCTTTGCTACCTTCCCCCACCCTCCTCTCTGACCTATCACCTCCATCCCCACCCCATTCACCTATTGTACTCTTTGCTACCTTCCCCCACCCTCCCCTCTGACCTATCACCTCCATCCCTACCCCCATTCACCTATTGTACTCTTTGCTACCTTCTCCTCACCTCCCTCCCCCCACCATTTATCTCTCCACCCTGGAGGCTTCCAGCCTCTATTCCTGATGAAGGCCTTTTGCCCGAAACATCGATTTTCCTGCTCCTCAGATGCTGCCTGACCTGCTGTGCTTTTCCAGCACCACTCTGATCTAAACTCTGGTTTCCAGCATCTGCAGTCTTCACTTTTGCCTAGATGATTAACTTAAGGCTATTCTGAATAAGGTGGCATGGATTCAAGACCCACCTGCTCCAGAATGAACAGGTTGATCAGAAAATATGTTATAAATTTACGGAACTGTTCAAAGTTGCATGTTTCTCATCCATTGCACTGGGAATTGTATCCTGATGTCAGCGCTGGTTGCATTTGTTCAGGAAGGTTGAGGACTCTGATACTTCAATTCATGTTCAGTATCATGAAATAAACTGGCAGTCATAACCCTCCCTACCCACCCCAAGCACATACAAAAAAACTTATACAAAGTAAAACAAGTCAGCTGATTCATGTTTACAAATCTTTGTTTTTGAATTGTTGAACTCTTACTGCTAATTTGACTGATATATGTTAATCCAGGACAGATCTTCTGAGAATGATCCATAAACCTTCCTAGACTGCACCCATTCTCCTTCATATTATGACCACTTTATTTTTAATAAATGATAGGAGTTATTAAGTAGAGCTGTTGATGCATTCACCAAGTCTGTCACGGGTTCAATAATCTCAGTCAAAGTCCCATTGAGATTGCAACAGTTAGTCCCCTGAACCAGAGGAGAGAACATAAATAGGATCCTGGGTTCCCACTGATGATCAAGAGACAACCTATCCTGATGAAGGGCTTTTGCCCGAAACGTCGATTTTTCTGCTCTCCGGAAGCCACCTGACCTGCTGTGCTTTTCCAGCACCACTCTGATCTAAACTCTGGTTTCCAGCATCTGCAGTCCTCACTTTTGCCTAACCTATCCAGATGACAGATGATGGCAATGTTGAGTCCAACTTCATTGATCTCATAACTACATTGCCTATTGTCCATCACTGCCTGGAATCACACAGGGAAGAACATTTACAAGAAGACAGCTCCAATGGAATGGCACCACATCCATGGGTCACTACCAGCAGAAACAGCAATATTGAGGGACGTAAGTTACATTTTAAAAAGGTTTTAAGAAACAATGCACAGAAGTCGCAATATTCCATACTTTGTGGTGAGAGATGTAGTCTCTAAGTGTGGACACTGAGAAATTCCCTGGAGCTGCCATCTAACTCTTTGACCTCCTAAAATGTGCACAAAAGCAGATGGTGGTAATGGTGATTTTGTGTCGCAATTTCTGCGTAACTACAGAGGCTGCAAAATATTCTGGTAAAGTATTGTAATGGGAGTGAGGAGCGGGGTGTTTTACAAGTGCCTGATTGTAAATGCCTATTAATGGTCTACTTGAAGGCCGAGATGGCATTTTTCTTGGTCTTTCATTAGCGTCAACTTCTGGAGTTCATTTTGACCAAGGATGTATTAGAAGCAAGGAAAGGTGAAGAAAGCATGGATCTGGAAGAAGGGTGGCTAAAATCCAGCAGGGGAAGAAAAGACACGTTTTAAGATTTTCTTTATTTTCTTAAGAGTCAAAAACCTTTTCTTTAAACTGTAGTTGTGTAACTGACCAGTTTGAAACATCTTCACCAATTTTCAAACCATCTTTTTAAACTGACTTGATTATTTTACATATTACAGCACAAGAAATTACACCATGTTAACCCCACCGTGTTTCGTGTGACAAAATATAAGCGTGAGAACTACGAGCATGCAACTACATGTACATATTACAAGTCGCCCACATGCAACAGCCTTCCTCTGTGCATCCTATTTTCTTCACAGCACAGAAGACTCTGCATATTTCTGCCACAAATATTTTAATCTCTTAACAAATATATTTCCAAATACATACACATTGTTACAAATTTAGCCTTTTTTAAACTATTTAAACTTTTTTGTTGTTTGAAAGTTTCTGCAGTTTGTCACCTGGCTATATACATAATTCCAAACAGCTTCTAATTTGTGTGTGATGAATCTGTGCCAGGGCACCAACAGACAGGCAGTTTTTGGAATATTTCCAAAGAAGCTGTGTAGAAATTTATACACAAAAGCTTTGCTTAAAATAATGCTTTACCATTACCAGCCTACGAAGTTCACACCATGAAACACTGAATGCCCTTCATCTGCACCCCAAAGCTTTCAAAATACATACATTTTATATCATAGAGTTTCTGTCAACAATTTTTTTCTGCAAAATCTGAAATGCAGGACCTGACTTAAAGAGACACATGGACCGTAAAATGGCCGATTAAATGTTACCTTGCAACTCCAATACTAGATATAATTAGAAAACCTACCAGATAACTAAGGACCCCCACATTTTTGACTTAAATTGAATACATTGAGTATAAAATGAAGGAAAGTATAATTAACAACAGAAATGTATTGATTCATTTGCTGAGAATGGAGATGTATTGTAAGTTAACTAAACTTTGCAATACAATGGGGAACACACTAAGAGCTGCAACAATTCTGCTAGATGGGGGAGCTGTAGAATGTGTAGATATTTCTGATCAACCTGTTCAGATGTGTGATGACATGGGACTTAAATCCAGGCCTTTTACCTCACAATCTATGGATAGTACCATTGTGTCATAAGAGCTCACTTGAATGTGCTGTATTGTACAATGAAGAGTTTCATTTTCAAAGACCCTTCTAAGATGTGGGGTTTGGAATGCTTCGTTGATTTAGCAGAGGCGTTAACCTGTTGGAATTAGGTTCACGGCTTTGCCAGAAAGGATGTCTAGGGCTGACATGTCCAACAGCGTGGTCTCCACACTGAACACATTGGCGACCCTGCTGTTGTGATACTGGCCAAGTGCATCAATGGCTGACTGATCGGGGAGGTTGGGGAGTCATGAGCATCCCTGGCACACAATTCCACTGAACTGAAAATCACAACGGCTCTGGGTCAGAAGGACAACCTCATCCATGATGGGCCAAATGTCCTCCTTCTGCACCGTAACAATAATGTGATTCTGTGAGAAACTGGAAATTCAGTTCCAAGAGCTTAGGGTGTCAGCTCCACTAAAAAAAAGGGGGCAGCCTGATATTAAACATTCTAACTGGGTCTACCCATAGACAGTTCAGAGCAGGGCCACAATAGGGGGAAGCAAAAGTAAAATCTGTGGTTTTAAACAAAAACTCGAATTAAAATAGTTTTTTTTTCCCCCTAAGTGAAATGATTGAAAAGAATAATAGCCTAGATGTGTACTATGTGGATACACTGTGGGAAAATAAAAGATGTCAGGCAAATTTAAGCTTTGGCTACAGCACTCCCTCCAAGTTGCTCATCCTAGATTCACTTTAGTAAAGACAGTATTCACACATGCCAATTATTGCTTCAAAACCTCACTTTTTAACACATGCCTCGCTGGAACTAACTACGGCAATTATCGTATCTGAATAATGCTTCAATTTATTTAATTTTCTTGTTTATGTGTATGATCCATTTGATCATGCCTGCCACTTCTATAACTTTTAAAAATGTGAAACTTTTTTTTTAAAATTCTGTACAATAAGTTCTCTCTGCGGGTGGTGACGGTTTCAGCCATTTTGTCCTTCCCATGCTTCGGCGGCGGGTTTGTGGGGGCTGACCGCCTCTCCGTTACACCGGGGGGAGGCCTCAGCTGTCACGCCGACCTTTGCAGAGTTGTCCGTCTGGCTGGGTGAAGCCGCGCTGTCACTCGCTGACTTGTTCTCGGCTTCGCCTGATGGAGTGGGCACCGCTGTCGGTGATTTGTTGGCGGTCTCACTTTGCTCAGGCGCCCGCAGGCGTTTCATTATTGTCGTTACTCTCACTGCTTTCTGCATGTCAGAGAGAGAGAAAACAAAGTAAAAAGGGAAAAGGCAAGAGGCATGGACATCATGGGTGAATGAATGATGGATTGATTGACTGGTAAAATATCCACAGGTTGGATCGCTTTCTTATTTTAATTCACTTCATTACTTTAGATGACAGAATGAACGCACAACAGTTATCTAAGCTTCAGTGGACTTGAGATAGTTATTCCTAATCAGTAAAGGAATCAAAGGTTGTGGAGAAAAGGCAAGAAAATGCTGTTGAGGATTGTCTGATCAGCCATGATGTCATTGAATGGTGGACCAGACTCAAAGGGCTGAATGGCCTCCTTCTGCTCCTACATCATATGGTCACCCTTTATAACCCAGTTTGTGGACTCACATTTTGTTGATTGATTGATTGATTTGATTTATTTATCTAAATACAGCGAAGAGCTTTGTGAGCAGTACAGGCAGATCATGGCAAACAAGGACATACAGATCATAGGGTGAGAAAAACTTGGACAGAGTGAGGCATACAGGTTACATTGCACAGGACATGCGCGAGGCAAGATCAACATTAGCAAGATCAACATTATTTGAAGTTGGAGAGTCCATTCATCAATCTAATAAAATCAGGGAAGAAGCTGTTCCTGAACCTGTTGATGCGTGTGTTCACGCTTCTGTATCTTTTGCCGGATGGAAGATGTTATAGGAGAGCACTACCGGGGTGGGAGGGCTCTTTGATGATGTTGGCAGCCTTTCCGCGGCAACGAGGTGTGTTAATGGAATCCATTGATGGAAGGTTGACTTCTGTGATGGCCTGGGCTGTGTGCACACAGCCTTCTGTAGTTTCTTACAGTCCTAGGCAGAGAAACTGCCATACCAGGCTGTTATGCACCCAGACAGTATGCTTTCAGTGGTGCATCTGTAAAAATTGGTGATGGTCCTTATGGACATACCAAATTCTTGGCTTCACGTGGCTTCAGATTTATTCTGACTGATTTAACCATAGAGTCATAGAATCAGACAGCATAGAAACAGACCCTTTGTTCCAACTCATCCATGCTGACCAGTTTTCCCACTTGCCTGCGAATGGCCCATATCTCTCTAAACCTTTCCTATTCATGTACCTGACCAAATGATTTTTAAATTAGATGTCATAATTGTACCTGCATCTAACACTTCCTCTGGCAGTTCATTCCATGTATGCACCACCCTCCGTGTGAAAAAAATACCCCTTTTTAAATCTTACCCCTGTCACCTTAAACCTATGCCCTCTAGTTTCGCCTACCCTGGGAATTCGCAATTCACTTTATCTATGCCCCTCATGATTTTTGTCAAGGTTCTGATATCATACAGAGTCTCACCTGAGCTCTTTATACTAATTCTACCAGTGCATCCTTCATTCCAATTATGCCAGTACTAAAACACAGTACATCAACAGTACATAGTACATAGATACATACATCAGAAAACTAACACAACATCAGCAAAATGTATCAATGTGTTTTCATTCTCTTCTGACTGTGCTATTACTATTTTGTGCAATTTAGTGCTCTCATGTACTCCTATTATTACCGCATGAATATATGAATAATGAATATATTCCTGGCCATCAGAGAACACAGATGAGTGAATTTCATATCTACAATCTGCTCCTTATTCTGTCAAAATATCTTTGCACAATGTATCACATGCTCAGCAGATAACTCAATGGGTAGGCTTCAGTGTTAGCTAAGGAGAAAGTGAGGACTGAAGATGCTGGAGATCAGAGCTGAAAATGTGATGCTGGAAAAGCGGAGCAGGAGAATCGACGTTTCGAGGATGAGCCCTTCTTCAGGAATGAGGAAAGTGTGTCCAACAGGCTAAGATAAAAGGTAGGGAGAAGGGACTTGGGGGAGGGGCGTTGGAAATGCAATAGGTGGAAGGAGGTTAAGGTGAGGGTGATAGGCCGGAATGGGGGTGAGGGCGGAGAGGTCAGGAAGAAGATTGCAGGTTAGGAGGGCGGTGCTGAGTTCGAGGGTTGGGACTGAGACAAGGTGGGGGGAGGGGAAATGTGGAAACTGGAGAAATCTGAGTTCATCCTTTGTGGTTGGAGGGTTCCTATGCGGATTATGAGGCACTCTTCCTCCAGCCGTCGTGTTGCTATGGTCTGGCGATGGAGGAGTCTAAGGACCTGCATGTCCTTGGTGGAGTGGGAGGGGGAGTTGAAGTGTTGAGCCACGGGGTGGTTGGGTTGTTTGGATGCTGCCTGACCTGCTGCACTTTTCCAGCAACACATTTTCAGCTCAGTGTTACCTAAGCAAGGCCTGATCACTGATTCAAGAGTCAGTAGGAAACATGAGTCATTTCCATGGCAGACTGTAGTGATTGGAACCAGGTGGATCTTATTGACTATGAGATTCTTGACTGGGGTTGTTAACCCTGGGATTCAGAATCTCTTCGCTTAAGGGACTGACTCACAGCTAGCATACTGTACACAAGTAAATAAAGGGTGACATGGTGATAGGATACCAACCTCTGTACAGTTATTTCAGAGACCTGCACAAATTAACAGTGCAGGCCTCCCTTGGGTTTAAAGATACTGGTGGCGGAAACTCTGTTTGCTGAGAGCTACCAGCCACCAAGAGCAGTAGCTACTGCTGGTAGTGCTTCAGGGATCATTGGCTGGATTCCGGGATGCAGGTGAGTAAAGGCAGGATGCAGTTTGTGGAACGGTATTTGCAGTGTTGAGGGCCATTTGACAGGCAAAGCATGTGGGTGTCTTTCAATAACCTCCTGCTGCCAGGACTACAGGACAATATGGATGGTTTGTACAGTGGCAAATGGAATTTAATCTTGCAAAAGGTGAGGTGGTGCTTTTGGGATGACTAGCAGGACAAGAAAACAATTAAATGAATGTCCAGTCCAATTTCAAATGAATATCAGTGGAAGATTATTTCTGATGGTACAGGTGAAGAGAGAACATTGGTTAGAATATAAGGAGGATCCCTGCATTTCTACCATGGGATTTTCAACATTGGATTATTTAGAGTTAAGTAACTTAATATCTATGTTACTGGGCTAGTAATTCAGAGGACTAGACTAATGATTTGGAGACACGTGTTCAAAACCCACCATTGGCAACTGTGAAATTTAAACTCCATTAAACAAATACATCTGGAATTAAAACAAAACTAACATCATACTGGTAATCATGATACTAATTAGGGGCGGCACGGTGGCACAGTGGTTAGCACTGCTGCCTCACAGCACCAGGGACCCGGGTTCAATTCTCGCCTCGGGCGACTGTCTGTGTGGAGTTTGCACGTTCTCCCCGTGTCTGCGTGGGTTTCCTCCGGGTGCTCCGGTTTCCTCCCACAGTCACAAAGATGTGCGGGTCAGGTGAATTGGCCATGCTAAATTGGCCGTAGTGTTAGGTAAGGGGTAAATGTAGGGGTTTGGGTGGGTTGCGCTTCGGCGGGTCGGTGTGGACTTGTTGGGCCGAAGGGCCTGTTTCCACACTGTAAGTAATCTAACTCTGTGTGAAAATCTAACTCTAAGATTTACTTGGCAGACTCATGGTTCATTAACATCATTACAGTGGCATGATGGCTCAGTGATTAGCAATGCTACCTCACAATGCCAGGGACTTGTGTTCGATTCCACCCTGAGATGAGTGACTGTATAGAGTTTTCACATTCTGTGTGGGTTTCCTCTGGTGCTCTAATTTCCTCCCACAGTTCAAAGATGTGCAGGCTAGGGCTAGGTGGGTTGGCTGGCCGTGCGAAATTGCCCACAGTAGTCAGGGAGCTGCTGGTGGATTAGCCATGGGAAACACAAGGTTATAGGGTAGGGTGAGTCTGGGTGGGGTACTCTTCGGAGGGTCAGTGTGGACTTGATGGGCCAAATGGCCTACTTCCACACTGTAGTGATTCTATCTGTGACTCCAGACCAACAGCAGTGTGGTTGATTCTTAAATCATTAAAATGGTTGAACAGGTTGGCTAATGTTGATTTTTGGACACCAACGCCAATTGAATAAATGAAAATAAAATCCTAATAAATACATTTCTGGTTTAACCGAATGATGGTAAATTGCCTCTAATGCAGTACACCTTCAGTAATGAACTACAATATGAGACTAAACCATCATATGTTCTCCATTTTATGAGTCCCACTCTAATTGTCCGGTTCAAGTGGCTGGTATTGTTTGAGTCACTATCTTGCTTATCTGCGGCTGTCGGATTGAAAGTGATATACAAATCAAGTGGATGGAATGTAGAAGATGAGAACATACTCCACTGCAGACACAAACACCAACAACAACAACGATGTGATCACAAAACAACGATTAAAGCCAGGAAAAATGGTATTTACTTCAAGTACCTTCCATTTCGCTTTGGCAAAATTTTTTTCAATTTGAGCACAGACACCATCCTTGATGTTCTTGTCTGAAGCTGCATTTCCTGAAATCCTGTGTGGGCAAGAAAGGAGACACTTGAAAACAAGTTTGAGTATTCTGACAGACTTTGCTTATCCAAACAAAAAGAAAATTTGCAAATACTCAACAGCTTAGGCAGTAATTATGGAGCAATACAGAACTAACGGGCAGATTCTTACTGAGGCCTCGAGGAGTCTCACCTGCTGGCTGGGGAGTTGGTGAGAGGCCCATGGTGCCTCTCTGGGAGGGCATGCTGAAAAGGCAGTGGTGAGGTCACCAGCAGAGCTTTCCATGGCTTCAAGAACTCAGGTCCTTTCTCACGGGAGCTAATGGGCAATCAGAGGCTGAGAGGTGCTCAGAAGCACCACTGACAAGACTACTGCCCTGTGTCATTGGAAAGGGATTCTGGATCAGTGGTGCTGGAAGAGCACAGCAGTTCAGGCAGCATCCAACGAGCAGTGAAATCGACGTTTCGGGCGATTTCGCTGCTCGTTGGATGCTGCCTGAACTGCTGTGCTCTTCCAGCACCATTGATCCAGAATCTGGTTTCCAGCATCTGCAGTCATTGTTTTTACCTCATTGGAAAGGGAGCATACAGTGCAGAGGGAACATTCCTGACGAAGGGCTTATGGCCAAAACATCAATTCTCCTGCTTCTCGGATGCTGCCTGAGCTGCTGTACTTTTCTAGCTCCACATTTTTTTTTTAGATTACTTACAGTGTGGAAACAGGCCCTTCAGCCCAACAAGTCCACACCGACCCACCGAAGCGCAACCCACCCATACCCCTACATTTACCCCTTTACCTAACACTACGGGCAATTTAGCATGGCCAATTCACCTGACTCGCACATCTTTGGACTGTGGGAGGAAACCGGAGCACCCGGAGGAAACCCACGCAGACACGGGGAGAATGTGCAAACTCCACACAGTCAGTCACCTGAGGTGGGAATTGAACCCAGGTCTCTGGCGCTGTGAGGCAGCAGTGCTAACCACTGTGCCACCGTGCCGCTGATGTGTTGACTCTGATCTCCAGCATCTGCAGTCCTCACTTTCTCTGAAGGAGCATATAGTACCTACCAGTGCTCTACATGCCTTTAAAGAGAAGTGGGCATCACTGGTGATACAGTGCTTTATTTCCCCCTCCCCATTTGATTTAGCCTCTTCCCGCTCTCCCGCCCTCTCCCCCTTTCACATTTGATGGTTCGCATTGCCCATAATGGGCTTTGCCTGTAAATATTTAATTGGCTGGTGATGATTGGTAGTTAGAAAAAAGTCATGGTGAATTGGCGTTGGGAATGTCACTCAGTTCTGTGTGATAGCATTTCTTGGTGTAAAGGAAAAGAAGAGAAGACTGCTGTAAGAACGACACCCCACCCCCTCCGCCAAGTCCCAGAGTCATAATGCACCCAGGCCAAACGGGTCTAGTTTCAGGAGTTCATGTTGCATGGAAAGGGGCAGAAGAGGGAATTGTGTCCCAAGGGCAAGGGGAGTGTCTCTAAGCAGTGCCACCCTCTTCCCAATGTTGCACTCATTGCTTTTGATCAAGGGGCCACCAACATCCCCTCCATCCTAAAATTTGAGGTAACAAGTGGCCACATAGTTTGACCACACACCAGGTGGTGACAGGCTTGTTTACAGTTGGATTCAATATAAGGCCCTTAACTGGTCTAATATTGGCCACAATAGGTTAATTTGATGGCGGGGCGGCAAGGTCAACCATGGACATTTCCAACCTAGAAAGTAATTTCTGGCAAAATTGGTTGGGATTCAGGTACATTACCATCCCGTCTAAACCATTCTGCTCTTGAGCTCATTCCCAGTGAGAGAAGATTCTGTTCAATGTTTCATATCAAAATGTCCTTTCAGCAGATCATTTCAGCTTGAAACGATAGCTCGGTTGCTGAGTATTTCCAGCAGTTTTAGTTTCCGATTTTCAGCATCTGCATGATTTTCCTCTTGCTGATCAAGTCTTAGTTCCAGCTTACCATTCATGGTTTATGGCTTCTTGAGCTGTTATCCTTGTGTCCTGGTCAACCTCCATCAAGCGACTCACCAGATCTTTTGCTGATTAGAAATACAACATATTTAAAAATTGACATGGCAAAGCCATCCTTCCTGTTGTCAACTTTGTTGACAAGACTGTCCTCATTATCAGTTTCCAGATTTAAAATTCATCATTGACAATCACATTGATTGACTTCCTTACAACATGCTTCAGGTGAGAATTCTCCATTCTCTCGGCTTCTCCAATTATTCAGGTGATGCAACTTTCCATATTAATGAATATACCTTCCTTTTTCCTCAACCAAAGATTCCCTCCCATCGTAGAACTCCCAACCTCTATTTAATGAAGTTTGCTCTTACCCCTTTCCATCCCTCGCAGAAGTACGATAAGGCTTTCTTTGTTCTCATCTTCCGCCATACTGACCTCTCCTTGACACTTCAAGAGGACAGTTCCCTCCATTCCATTCTGTCCTTGGTCTCAATCAACATTCCCCTCGTCACAGCACCTCTCCAGAGAAAACTCCTAGGTCTTTCTTAAAGCCATGCAATTGCTTCTTTATTTCTCTGTTCCCAAATATTGAGGTCCAGTATGCTATCCAGCTGAAAATATGATTTATTTGTTCTACTTGCCTGTGACATTGTTAAAAGTGCCTGTTGCTTGCACTCTGACTTTTCTGTCCTTGGTCCGTGATAATATTTCAGTGCAATTCAGTGCAAACTCAAGGAACAGCAGTTCACCTTTCTTTGGGAACTTTGCAGCCTTATAGACTTCAACAATTCTAGATTATAACCTTTGTTGCCAGTTTTGTTTTCTCTCTCTCATTCTTTTTTCCCCTCGCTTCCAGATATAAACTATTCAGGACCCTACCATTGTGAATCTCTTGTGTCCTTCACTCTATCACAGACCTTATCTTTTTTTTCTCTTTCACTTTCTCAAGTTGCATCACATTTTTAACTTTTCTCAGTTCCAAATGAGTGGTCACAGACCTGAAATGTTAACTCCATTTCTCTCTCTACAGACCTGGTGGTTTAATCGCATTTATGCACCATAATCTAATTACTTGCCTTTTAACCCTGATTCACTTGTTGACAGCACTTTGTTTGGGCCATTTAACTGCCACCAGAGACTAGAATTAATGAAACAGCTTCAGATTAATTTCACTAATGTAGTGTTTATCGACAATGTGTGGGATTGATTATGTAGAGTTAATGAGTCACAAACGAATAACACAAAGAATGATGTTAAAAATCACACAACACCAGGTGAGAGTCCAACAGGTTTAATTGGAAGCACACTAGCTTTCGGACAATCACCTGATGAAGGAGCGTTGCTCAGAAAGCTAGTGTGCTTCCAATTAAACCTGTTGGACTATAACCTGGTGTTGTGTGATTTTTAACTTTGTACACCCCAGTCCAACACCGACATCTCCAAATCATGACAAAGAATGATGATTGTGTTTGAAAAAAACAATGTTACTGCTTAAGTTAAAAAAAAACTTGACAATTACTCCAAAATTGTTGGCCTTTGGATTTTCAATTGTATGAAGTTGGGCCAGAAATTTCTTCAGATCTACTCTCCCTCCTTTGACCTAAATTAGTTAGAAATCAAAAATTAATTGACGCCAGGTTACAGTTCAACAGGTTTATTTGAAATTGCAGAGATCCACTCCTTCCTCAGGCGAATCCGACAGGTTGCAATTTCAAATAAACCTGTTGGACTATAACCTTTTGATTTTCTACCGGCACCTCCACATCTTTGGTAGAATTGTGCATTTTTCCGTGTACTTAAGGTTTCTTCTGAACTTCCAGAGAAGTTACAGTGGTTAAATGGGAGCAACTTCAAAGACATTCCTTCTCATGTCATGACCTTCCATAAAAAAAAGGTTGAATATTCATTCAGTGTTTAGAATTTCCAATAGAGGGGGCTGGAAATCAAGATTTGGTGATTGAACTTTAATATTATACTGAAGGTAGCCGATCAGACTCAGACTCAAAAGCAAGATTTCGATTAATGAAAGGAAATAATACTTTTTTCAACAGAGTCTCTGTGTGGCTCTATTCTTGATGATTCTCTTAAATGGACAAAATGTATGGAAAAATACCCTCATTCTCAATCAATCAATACTACTGATTCCTTGAACGAGTCAGTAACCAACTGTATAGCAACCACTAAGTCTTTTAGATTTCCAACAGCCACCTTCTGTAGTGTTGTCCACAGTACAGTATACTGCCTGCCTGCCCACTGATACTGTTCTCCCAGGTACACACATGGCTTTGAAGCCTTTTCATCAAGGATTAACCCATAAATGCCCTTCACCAGCATAATTTACCACAGTAATTCTCAACCAGAACCGGATTAACTGAGTAGTCGGCCGGTCATGGGTTCTTACTGTTGTAGATGAACTGAATGTCATGTTTGGCCTCATAACAACAATGACTACGTTTCAAAAGGCTGTTGAGTACATTGGCACCTTTGAGATTTGAAAGGTACTATCAAAATATGACATCTCTGGATGGCATTTAATTTTCAGCCAAATCCAGTATTTTTCTTTTTGTACATTGGATGTGAGTTCAACCAGCACTTACTGCCCATAGGACACTTAACTGTCAGCACATCGCTACAGGTCTGGAGTCACATGTAGGCTGGTCAAGGACAGCAGATTTCCTTCCCTGAAGGACATTAATGGACCAGATGGGCTTTTACAAGAATTGATTCTATGTTTTTGTTGTTCAAGGTTTTTATTGAATTCACCTTCTGTCGTTAAGAGATCTGAACCCATGTCTTCGGAACCTCAAACTTGGATTCTCGATTATTAGATCCAATGACAACTTCCCTCCCAGTAGCAACACTGTCTTCACTGATTGAAATCTGAGAACAATTCTTACATGAGGTAATTTCAATTCTGAGATTTACTGGTATTTCTTTAAATCTTAAGGGAAAGAATCTAACTTTACCAAAAGGTTTGAAAAGTTTGGTTGCACACTGAAAATATTAAACACTTAAAGAGTAGTAGAAATCTGGAGTCCTCATCATCAAAAGATCCTAATGGGGGATAATTAGCACTTTGAGGCTGACATCAATAAGGTTTCTATTTGGCGAGGATTTCAAGGGATACAGAAGATGAGGAGAGTAAATGGGTCTGAATGGCCTACTCATGTTTCAATGTTGTAAAGCACCAGTTCAATGCTTACCAGCTTCTGAAATGTCATCCCAGTATGGAGAATCAAATTCATAGTCCCCAGCTAGAATTTTTCGGAATAAGTTCTTGTCATGGTTTTCATAATCTTCATCATCATTTTCATCATAAAAAGGTGGGTTCCCTGATAACCTGACAGAAAAAGAACAACCTTGATTCTAAAAGATTCTTAGAATCCCTACAGTGTGGAAGCGTCCACACCCACTGGCTGAAGAGCATCTCATCCAGACCTACTTACTACCCTATAATCTGGCATTTTCCATGGTTAACCAACCTAACCTACACATCCCTGGACACTATGGGACAATTTAGCATGGCCAATCCACCTAACCTGGACTCTAGGAGGAAACCGGAACACCTGATGGAAACCCATACAGATGCAGGGAGAATGTACAAACTCCACAGACAGTCGCCCAAGGCTGGAATCAAAACTAGGTGCCTAGTGGTGTGAGGCAGCAGTTTCCATTAGTTGGATTCAACAGCAAGCCTGAGTACAGTAAGCAGTGCAATAGCGAGGACATGTTACAAGGTTGTGGTACCAGCCTTCGGATGGGATTTTAAACTGATCCTGTTCTTTAGATGAACAAAAGAGATCCCGTGACCTTCAAAGTCTTCAAAGAGCTGCAGGGAACTTCTCCCCAGTGACCTGACCAACATTTAGCCCACAAACTAAGATGAGGCAGCATGATGGATTTGGAGAAATTATATGGGGAGAAGCTGTTCCCGTTCATAAAAGGATTGAGAATGAGAGGACACAGATTTAAAGTGATTTGCAAAAGTAGCAAAACTGAGGTGAGGATCTTTTCTACAGAACAAGTGCTATGAATCTAGAAAGCACTGCCCAAAGATATTCAAGAGGGCATTTGGTGTCGGACACCCACAGTGACAACAGGAAGGAAATTCCGGGTTTTGAACCAGCGACAGTGAAAGGACTGTGGCTAGTTCCAACTCAGTATTGGTATGTGAAGGGAAAATTTGCAGGAAGCAGTGTTCCAATTTATATCCAGCCCGTATCCTTCTAGATGGTCGAGGTTGCAAGTTTAGAAAGCGCTGTCCTAAGAGCCTTGCTGAGCTGCTGTGCTGCATATTTAGATGGTATGCAACACTGCCTTTGCTATCCAGATTAATGTTCATGACAGAAACTTGTTGATTCTACTTCTGTACTATTTTGTCAACAATGTTTGCTTAGACAGCAGATAACACCTAGAACCATGTGAGAATGAACAATGAATCTTAACATCAGACTTGGAAAAACCATGGTTTCTCTTTCTACATGGGCCATCCATATGAATTGCATGAGTGAGATGCTCAGTTTATTAATGGCAGTCATTTTTGCCTTCCTTAGCAGGAAACTGCATTGGATTTGCTCAGTCCTTATTTCAGCTGAGATCCTTACAAATTGACAGAAAGATAGAGAGAAGCATTTCACTCCATCAATCCATGCTGCATTCAGTCTAGATTTTAAACTGAATGGTTTGTGCTCTCCTCTGATCATGCTGCCTATGCTACCTCAACTCCAAACAGGATAAAGCCTTGGCACCACGCATGGTGGTAGACTGGGAAAGGGGGAGGTGCAATGAGACCAGAGTGTCGTTATACACAAGTTGAAAATAAGCGTGCAGGCGGAGAAGACAAGTGGTATGTTGGCCACCCTAGCAAGAGGATTTGAGTACAGGAGCAGAGATGTCTTACTGCAGTTGTACAGGACCATGATGAGATGCCTGGAATATTGCATTCAACATTGTTTTCCTTATTTGGGAAAGATGTTCTGGCTATGGAGGGAGTGCAGCAAATATTTAGCAGACTGCTTCTTGGGATGGTAGAACTGATGAATGACGTTAGACTGAATTGGTTAGGACTATATTCTATAAAAAACCTATAAAATTCTAACAGAACACAGGAAGGATGTTCCTGATGACTAGGGAGTCCAGAACCAGGGGTTTCAAACTAAGGACATGAGGGAAGGCTATTTAGGACTAAGATGAAGAGGAATTTTTTCAGCCAGAGATTGATAAGCCTGTGGAATTCTTTGTCACAGAAAGCTATTGAGGTCAACACATTGAATGTTTTCAAGGAGAGGTTAGGTATAGCTCTTCAGGCTGTAGGGATTGAAGGCTGGAGGTGATAGTGGGAACAGCATCCTGTGTTCGGTGATCAGCCATGATCATTTGAACGACACAGCAAGCTCAAAGGATTGTTCTATTTTCTACGTTTGTTATGTCTCCTTCTTTCTGGTAAATACAGACATTTGGTTACTTGGCAACACTGCTGTACCCCGTGAGCTGCGTGACAAATCCCAAAAATTGAGTCTGTTGCAAACCTTGCGGTTCCTCCCAGCATTACCCGGGGAGAGCTGAATTCATGAGAGATCAGTAAATTACTGAGTTAAAAATGATGCTCCAGGAACAGCTCGACTTTCAAGAGCTGAGTGTGAGTAAGTGCATCTGAAGACAAAGTTCTTGACACTCAGAGCTGTTAGCTGCCACCTGAGACAGTGAACATGGATCTGATTGGAACAGGTTGTGATCTGAAACTAGCATGCTGGCTGCCAACCCGCTTGGAACAGACTATCACGGAATGCAGTTCTTGCCATCTTTTGGAAATAAACTGTCAACTGGTGCTTTGTTGAACATCCAAATAGGAATTGACAAAAAAGTGTTGCTGATTTGTTACTAAGGGAATGTCTAATTTGAATTTTTCAAACAAACTGCTTTGTTGATTACATTAATGCTGAGCTCTGTTTTAATAGATGCTGCTTATTTTTCTCGGTTACCAGTTTCCTTGATGTAATACATGACCAGATAAGCAGTAAATCAAACCAGGATCCTATCCTTTCCGATCATGCAATGGCACTTCTGGGCTGTCCAGCGGATATTCCAACTTCTGGAATTTTTCAGGATGCTTGTCTACTCCTGACACTGTTCCTTTTTGTTATCACTGACTTCTTCATTGTCTATATTGCTGTGATTCCATTGAAGAATCTCCTTACCTGCTTTAATGAGTGCAACTCTGTGGGAACTCTGTGGGAAGCTAAAGAAGTGATTGCTAGGCCTCTTGCTGAGATATTTGTACCATCGATAGTCACAGGTGAGGTGCCGGAAGACTGGAGATTGGCAAACGTGGTGCCACTGTTTAAGAAGGGCGGTAAAGACAAGCCAGGGAACTATAAACCGGTGAGCCTGACCTCGGTGGTGGGCAAGTTGTTGGAGGGAATCCTGAGGGACAGGATGTACATGTATTTGGAAAGGCAAGGACTGATTAGGGATAGTCAACATGACTTTGTGCATGGGAAATCATGTCTCACAAGCTTGATTGAGTTTTTTGAAGAAGTAACAAAGAAGATTGATGAGGGCAGAGCAGTAGATGTGATCTATATGGACTTCAGTAAGGCGTTCAACAAGGTTCCTCATGGGAGACTGATTAGCAAGGTTAGATCTCATGGAATACCGGGAAAACTAGCTATTTGGATACAGAACTGGCTCAAAGGTAGAAGACAGAGGGTGGAGGGTTGTTTTTCAGACTGGAGGCCTGTGACCAGTGGAGTACCATAAGGATCCGTGCTGGGTCCTCTACTTTTTGTCATTTACACAAATGATTTGGATGTGAGCATAAGAGGTACAGTTAGTAAGTTTGCAGATGATACCAAAATTGGAGGTGTAATGGACAGCGAAGAGGGTTACCTCAGATTACAACAGGATCTTGATGAGATGGGCCAATGGGTGGAGAAGTGGCAGATGGAGTTTAATTCAGATAAATGTGAGGTGCTGCATTTTGGGAAAGCAAATCTTAGCAGCACTTATACACTTAATGGTAAGGTCCAAGGGAGTCTTGCTGAACAAAGAGACCTTGGAGTGCAGGTTCATTGCTCCTTGAAAGTGGAGTCGCAGGTAGATAGGATAGTGAAGAAGGTGTTTGGTATGCTTTCATTTATTGGTCAGGGTATTGAGTACAGGAACTGGGAGGTCATGTTGCGGCTGCACAGGACATTGATTAGGCCACAGTTGGAAAACTGCGTGCAATTCAGGTCTGCTTCCTATTGGAAAGATGTTGTGAAACTTGAAAGGGTTCAGAAAAGATTTACAAGGATGTTGCCAGGGTTGGAGGATTTGAGCTATAGGGAGAAGCTGAACAGGCTGGGGCTGTCTTCCCTGGAGTGTCGGAGGCTGAGGGGTGACGTTATAGAGGTGACAAAGTCTTTTCCCTGGGGTCGGGGAGTCTAGAACTAGAGGGCATAGGTTTAGGGTGAGGGGGAAAGATATAAAAGAGACCTAAGGGGCAACTTTTTCACGCAGAGGGTGGTAGTGTATGGATTGAGCTGCCAGAGGAACTGGTGGAGGCTGGTACAATTGCAACATTTAAGAGGCATTTGAATATGTATATGAATAGGAAGGATTTGGAGGGATATGGGCCGGGTGCTGGCAGGTGGGACTAGATTGGGTTGGGATATCTGGTTGGCATGGATAGGTTGGATCAAAGGGTCTGTTTCCATGCTGTACATCTCTATGACTCTATAACTGGCATCTCTCTTGCATTTTAATAACTGAAACATCTAGGCTTGATTCTCTTGGAGCAATGGTAAAGCATTAAACAGCCAAAAATGTAAACATTGTTCCGAAATCTCTCACACCCTTTCAGAGCGTCTTGAATTTAAGAAACTCTCTTCCCCAGAAAACAGTGGAAGCAGCATCATTAAATACTTTAAAAGCAGCAATGGATTCAAAGTTTGTCAGGTATTCACAGGAAAATGGAGTTTGAGAGACCACAATCAGATCAGTTCTTATTAAATGGTGGAGTGGGTTTGTGGGGCTAATTGGCCTACTCCTGCTCCTAATTCATATGCTCATAAATCAAGATTTTGTTTTATATTTGATGGGATGTTGGCATCACCGGCAAAGCCAGCATTTGTTGCCCATCTGTCAATGCCCTTGAACGATTGGTTCGTTTGGCCATCTTAGGGAGAAGTTAAGATCCAACCACACTGCTGTGGGTCTGGATTGACAAATGGGCCCAGACCAGGTAAGGACGGAAGATGTCCTTCCCTAAGGGATATTAGTGAACCTGTTGGGTTTTTTTTTTATTGATAGTGGTTACATCATCACCACTAAACTAGATTTTAATTGCAGATTTCAAACCCCCTAGAACATTAACTGGGCCTTTAGATACTAATTCAGTGACATGACCACTACGCCACTGCCTTCTTTAGTAAAAAAAATCTTCTCTCCTTTTAGCCTCCAACCTCTCTATCAGAGTCTTATTGGGATGATACTCTGTGAATTAAAGGAAGCTTCTTTTAGTTTGTCCCCAATTTTGTTCATTCCTCATGTGAAGAAGCTAACTCTTTTTACTAGGCAATGGTTCCTTCAGCACTTACATCTATTGCATATGGTTATTATGTGGTTACTCTTGCCCAATATCTGTGAACAACCTATTTCAATCTAAGGCATTGCATTTTGGAAATGTATTACTTTCTATTTCCGTGCACTGGAGCTGTACTGCTAATATCTATATACTCTTGCTGCTGTGCTTATATGTTCTTTTAAAATCTTGCGTAATACTCATTGTAATTTATCACATTGTCAGATTTTGTATGCTACAGCATCTGATCTGGGTTAGGAAAAAGGAGAACCACTTGTCTGTTTTCTGTCCCTGCCTTTTAAAAAAAATATGTAAATATATGTTTAATAAATGAAGCAATGTATTGCTGTGTATATTCTAACAGGAACAATTTAACTTGACTCTCCCCTGTTCTGTAGGGAGGATTCCATCTATACAACTCTATCTAGATTAACATGCTGAATGCTATTTTAATAAAATTGGTGTGACCCATTAAAGATTGCGAAGGAGATAAGATGTAATTGGTGATACCGACGGTTAAATGTTAATACATGGGCTATTATGGAATATGTTTTCATATACTTGAAAGTAAGCAGAATGTTAAAAACTGATTCCCCAACACTCCTATAATCCTGAACCCAGAAGAATTAATACGTACAGTATATACATGATCACTCCAATGGCCCAGCAGTCAACTGGTCGTCCATATTTCTGTCGTCCAACCACCTCTGGAGCTGAAAATATACAAGAAAATGACAATTGTAAAACAGAGCAATTTCGAGACAGCCTTCACTCTCTCCATTAGTGTCTAGTTCATATTTATTTTGTTATTATTGTTTATGTATATTTATATACCTAAGAGTATGCGGTCCTTTGTTTAATGACTTTACTGTGTCCCTAAAATAATGCTGTAATTAATTCTGGACACTCTTAAAACAAATGTATCCATCAAAATTATGAATGGTTTTGAAAGAGTGAATAAGAACAAAGGGTGTTAGTAAGAGGTCAGTCAGCTTAGTTTGCTGGATGGCTAGTTTCTAATAAAGAGTGATGCCAACAACATTCAATTCCCAAAGTGGTAGAGCTCACCACCAAAATCTCAGTTTCTCAAGCTCATCTGAAGTGCGGTGACCCTCAGTTTAAACTGCCACAGGTTGTCTCTCTCTGAAGCTATAAAAATTCCACCTTTAGTAAACCGAGGACATGGATTTCAGACAATTCGTAAACCAACTGATGAGACTGAGGGCATTTTTTTTGTCTTGGAAATCTTTTGTGTCTGTGTTGCCCAAAATAATAACATTCACAAGAGAAGGGAAAAGGTATAAGGGTTATGGGGTAAGACGGGGGCGGGGGGGGGGAATGGACTGAAGTTAATTCACACTGTATATAGGCCCCAGTGTTCATGGTGGAGGCAATGGGGTGATCTTGAGAGACCACGATATACTACCTGGAATCAGTTCCTGGTGAACTAACCTAAGATATTAATGCTTTCTCCATTTCTTGCTCGATAGCCAAGCAGGTCGAGAGACTGTCTGTCAGCAAGGCCTATGGTACATGGTTACAGCTGAAGGCTAGAGAGGAGGGAGAGATAGAGGAAGGGTGGAAGCAGAGGAGAAGATATGCTGGTAGGGGATAAATTACAGAGGTGGAGATTATTGGGAAACAGAAATTGCAGAAGCAGATTGACAGACTGTTGTGGGGGCCTTGATGACTTGAATCTTGAGGAGTGAGACCCTGATTAAAATCCAAGAGGGTATTGGTTAAGAGACCCTGGCTGGGGGCAGATTGAGTGGAGGGAGGGAAGTCTGCTTCTTCTAACTCACAAGCAGTGCAGGAAAACTTACTGGAGGCCAACAGTTCTGGTCTCTCTTTAGTTGCGGGATATCCCAAGCTCTGGGAAATCCAGTCTGCGGTTGATTAATGAGCTAAAACCTGAGACATGCAACCTCATTTATATATAGTGACCCACCTCTCAAGAGTTGCTTCCCTCCCTTCTTCTCATGTCCTTGCAAAACCCACCAGAGCTAAATCCAAAATAGGTGTTTGCATGACAAACTCACAACAGCTTTTATGTGCTTTAATTACCGGTTCCGTTTACCTCCTGCCAGTAATGAGGGAAAATATTCATGGTATATTGGCTGTGTTGATAAACCAAACATGTTCTTACATATTTGAATGAAGATCGAAGAGAGAAGAGAAATTAAGGGTTGAACTTTCCCAGCCTCTGAGTGAGGTGGCAATTCAGTTGGGAATATAAGGTGCGTTCAGAGAAATGAAGTTCTTAATGTCATGAAAAAAATGCAACCAAGGTTTGAACAGTGTAAGATTCTCACCAGTGAGTGGCAAGTGGCTCATTTGGATTAGTTTACACGTCAATCTCATCTCATTGATGTGCAGTTTCCTATTCTCCCACATGTCAGAGAGAAACTAATGTAAAAATCAGAATGGTATACCTGGCAGCTCTGCTTGAATTCTCGATCCTCCCGGCCACCATCTTGGACAATAATCCCTAACATCTCAGGTTATGCTCCAAGAATAGTGACTGTCTGCAACCACAGCTCCCACTCCCACGCCAACACAATCAGATGTCGGCATCGGACAGGCACTAGTCATGGTTGTCAGCAGTGACCAGTCAAGGGAGTGGACATGATGCTGAACATCACTGTGCTACAACAATCTCACACCCCCACCATGTGCCGGCAACTTCTGTGGCGAACACACTGTATGTGCTTTGACCAAATGGCAGTTCTATTTCTGATTTTGTCTACACGAGTTCATTGGAACTGTAACCAATGAAACCAGTCACAGCAGGGGTCATCATTGCTGTTGCTATGAAGGCACAAAGATATGGAGGAGAAGGAGATGTGCCAGAAAACCCAGGAGCAGCAGCAACCTCCAGTGGCTGCTAAACAGCCTCCACATGAAGAAATCACAGCCGAACGTCCCCTCAGGATGAGGTGGTGGTACAGGATGCCCAAAATCTAACGTCCTTGATGGCATCTCCCCCAGATGAGTGAGATGCTTTGCAAACCCCAGACTTAGAATGTCCTGGGACACTGGCACAGAACTATGCCAATTGCTTGTGGCCTGAAGGAGTGAATGGCCATTTTCTTCTCGATGGTCTTCAAGCCGATAGTCGTGCTGAATGTTTAGGTATCAGGTTGTTTCCAATGGATCCACTGGGAGCCTGTGTGAGATCTCTCAGTCCTCAGCCTAGAAGAGTATCAAGGCTGTTGCAAACAGAATTTGTGTCAGATAGTACCAGTTCATCTTGTCAGGCTGTGATAAGCTCAGAGCTGGAGCCCAGGCAGGAGGTTTTGCCAACATAGCTGGCTTTACCCCAAAGGTGCAGGCTGTGATAGACTGAATGCACATCATATTGAACACACCATATTATAATATAGCAGACTGAATCAATAGAAACGTGTTCCATTCCATCAATGTGCAAGTCATCTATGATCATTGGTACCACACCTTGGATTGGAAAGTACCATGTGCCTATATCCCTGAACTCACATGTTGGAACGGCCAGATGCCTTATAAGGATGGGTTTATGGGAGATATGACTACCTACAGCTACCATGGCTAATGACTGTGCTGCACACACCCTTGACTGAGGCCAAGTGTAGATTCAGTGCAGTCCATTCTTTGATCAGGACTATCGTGGAGTAGACAATGGTCCTCCTGAAGATGAGGTGCTGCTGCTGGGATCAATTTGGGGTCTGGGTAAAAAACAATCCTGATGGAGTGGGCCAAATAATCCTGACATGATGCACCAGGCACAACAGGAACTGACAAAGAGAGGATGTGATGAATGCTGATGAGCTGGGGGAACAGCAGCAGTTTTCTGAGAAGAATAATGAAGACACTGAGCAGGAGGAACATTACTTTCAGTATGTTATAGTGGTGTATCAGATGCAATAAGCCAGATAGGACTTCACCTGCACCTGTTTCTGACAGATGTAAACCGGGTGCAGTGGTCATACATTAAGCATGACTTGTGTGTTGCTCAAAAGGCAAGCAGTCCTTGTTTGTTCCCTGAAGCGAATGCAGCCTTTTTTTTTGTCTTTTTGCTTTTGCTGAATAGAAGTGAATGTTTTCAACCATTTGAAGGCTTTCCAGTATATCATGACCCCACGATCAGGGAAAGAGGAAGCACACCCTCAGACAATGCACTGACTTGGTAAGGTGCCAAGAACAGGGCTTCGACATGGTATGGTGCCAAACACAGGGTTCTGACACAGTATGGTGCCAAGGACAGGGTTTCGACATGGTATAGTGTTGTGGACAATGTTCTAACATGGTAAGGTTCCATGGACAGGGTTCTGACATGGTATGGTGCCATCGACAGTGTTCTGACACAGTATGATGGAAGAACAGGGTTCTGACATGATCTGGTACCAAAGACAGGGCTCTGACATGATATGGTGTTAAGGATAAGGTTCCAACACGGTATGGTGCCAAGGACAATGTTCTGACATGGTACCGTGCCAAGAACAGGGTTCCAATATGGTATAGTGCTCAGGATAGGGATCTGACATGGTATAATGCTAAGGATAGGGATCTGACATGGTATGGTGCTATGGAAAGTGCTCTGGCATGGTATGGTGCTAAAGATAGGCTTCTGATATGGTATGGTGCTATGGAAAGTGCTCTGGCAAGGTATGGTGCTAAGGACAGGGTTCTGACATAGTATGGTGCTAAGGACAGGGTTCTGACATGGTATGGTGCTAAGGATAGGGTTCTGACATGGTATGGTGCCAAGTACAGAGTTCTGACATGGTATGGTACTAAGGATAGGGTTCTGACATGGTATGGTGCTAAGGATAGGGTTCTGACATGGTATGGTGCCAAGTACAGAGTTCTGACATGGTATGGTACTAAGGATAGGGTTCTGACATGGTATGGTGCTAAGGACAAGGTTCTGACATGGTATGGTGCTAGGGATAGGGTTCTGACATGGTATGGTGCCATGTACAGTGTTCTGCATGATATGGTGCCATGTACAGTGTTCTGACATGGCATCGTGCTAAGAATAGGTGGCCTGTGCCTCTTGATTCTTGTTTCCGCAGTTATAATGACAGTCAATTTGACTAGAAATGATGTAAAATAGCAACATATTCAAGAATGTCAGCTTGTATTTGTCATGAAGTGTCACTTGTGCCATCTATGTGTCCTCAGAAGCATTCTTTATCATTCCCTTCCCACTACGTGCACTGCAAAGGGCAGCTTTTGGCTGGCAGTGCTTGACTTGGCACATGGCTGGGCTTTAAGTATGGCATTGGGAATCCTAGGAAGTCCTTGCAGTGGTGAGTAAATCACCATTGTTGAGCACACGGTAGGTGAAAAGTGCAATGCATGCATAATGAGGTAAATTGCGTAGATAGTTGATGGAACTGCAGACATAACAGAAACTTACACATCGTCAAAGCAAACAACTGTTATGTGTTTGCAATGTTAAAACACTGAAATAATTTGCCTGGGAGAGAGCCAAATGCTTTCTCTAAGGTAGATGTTCCTTTAATCCTACTCTGCTATCCCTTCGCATCATTAGTGTTGTATGTGACAATTGAACTCTCACTAAACTATATTTAAACTAGGCTGGAATGTCTCAGTTATTGTGCCAGATTGTGTTTTTTTTCTGTAATCAGCGCTGAAAAGAGAAAACAAAATTGGGCAAACCCACTATAAAATGCCTTTTCTCCTTCAATTCTGATTTTTAAAAAAATCAATTAATAGATACCTCACAGTAAGCAAAATGCAGTGATGTGAAAAACATGTGTTTTGTGCAATTCACCATCATAAATTAAACTGTAGGTGGAACACTTCAGTCCTAATTGTTTGTACAGTGATTGTTGATCATTAGGCTGCCATTTGAATTCCAGGAATGGATGTTTGTCACTGATATAATGAGCACAGTGATAAAAATTCAAGACATAACAGTTAAATTGTCTCATTTACCATAATCCTTCTCACTTTAGGAAAAATATTCATTGGATGTGAACAACCCTGCCACTTATTCTTCATCCTTGCTTGTGCTAAGGTGATTCTGACTCAAAGAATTACAGAATAGTACAGCACAAAATGAGACCATTTGTTCCATCAAAACTGTGCTGCCTCCTCCAACGTGCAATCCAATTAGTCCCATGAGATAGCTCTTGCCCAAGATCCCTGCAATCTTTCCCCCCTTTTGTAGATCACAATTGAATCTTTTTTCCACACCCTGTCAGGCAGTGTATTCCAACTGCTTGTTGTGTTCAAAGGAAAGGTTTGCATCATGTTTTTCAAGTCAATCACCTCAAATCTCTGCACTGTCGTCAGTGATCACTCAGCCATTGAAAATAGTTTCTCATTATTTGCTCTGTCAAAACGCCAACACTTAAGGCAGAGGGAGACATAATCTTGACTAATAAGGGATTCAGAGGTTATTGGGAGTAGGTCACATTGTGGCGCATTGGCCACAATCAGATGAGTCACGACCTCATCAAATGGCGGGGCAGATTCAAGAATGGCCTTCTCTTCATTCATATCTCTCGTGTATGTTTTATTGCAGTTGCACGTATTGTCTAGGCAAGGTAGGGATGGCAGCTTCTCTTTCTTAAAACACATTAGCGAACTTAAAGGGTAGCTTAAATATTACTCGCTAGAAATTCTTAGTATTCCTTGTGGTATTTGGCTCAATGTCTCTGGTTTGTTTGTCTAGTATGCATTCTTGTTTGTCTCCTGAGCCCTGTATTTGGCACGTTCCTGGACTGATAATTACCTTATGAATCATGGAGAGACAGAAAGACAGAGAGGGGGAGAAAGGAAGACACTGAACATTCCAACTTCTAAGTGGTAGCTATTAGAGCTTTTGGAATTAAAGGGTAATCCATTTTTACAGCTTAGTGGCATCCATTAGAAGAGGATTAAAATACTGACTGGTAGTTTTTCTGAGACTATAGATTTACATTCGGAAGAGTTGTATAAAGGTTTCAGGACCCTGGAGCAACATTGCAATGATGTCACAGATCACTTGGGGCGGCATGGTGGCTCAGTGATTAGCACTGTTGCCTCACAGCACCAGGGACCCGGGTTCGATTCCTGCCTCGGGCGACCGTCTGAATGAGTTTGCACATTCTCCCCCTGTCTGTGTGGGTTTCCTCCAGGTGCTCCGGTTTCCTCCCACAGTCCAAAGATGTGCAGGTCAGGTGAATTGGCCATGCTAAATTGTCCATAGTGTTAGGGGGATTATTCATGGGTAAATGTAGGGGAATGGGTGGGTTCCTCTTTGGAGAGTCGGTGTGGACTTGTTGGGCCGAAGGGCCTGTTTCCACACTGTAGGTAATCTAATCTAATCACACTAGAAAACTACATCACACTACACTACAATAGGCTAGACCTTCAGAGAGTCTTAAGGACACACAAACATGAACGAAGAAGATTGTGTAGTCCTCACCTAATAAGATCAAAACATGGTATATCAATGATTACCATGTATAACAGTATGAGCATCAATGTATAACATATAGTATTACTTTGAAGTCTAAACCATGCCCATTCCTTAAATAGGCTGTCTGAATTCATCGAGGAAAAAGTGAAGTCTGCAGATGCCGGAGATCAGAGCTGAAAATGTGTTGCTGGAAAAGCGCAGCAGGTGAAGCAGCATCCAAGGAACAGGAAATTCGACGTTTCGGGCATAAGCCCTTCATCGTGTCTGAATTCATCATGTGGTATTAAATCACATGACAAGAAATGATGACAATGACTGCTTAAAAAATTGTGGCAGTAGAAAAGATCTAGAGTCAGACCTGAGACTGTCTGGAGAAGAGGAGAATTCAAAAATAATTTTTTCAAGTAATCACTGCTACAGCTTTAATGTCAGCTAGCAGCCAGCCAAACCACAGATCTGAACAGCCACTGAGAAGGAAACATCTCTGAACCGATTACTCTTTCAGCAAAGCCACAAGAATATTTGAAGTCTCAGAAATGCATTATAGGAGAAACAAGCTTTTAAAAAACAATGGAGAAAAGTTAAAGTTCACTAGCAGCTAAAGGAAGAAATCTGAATGGAGTATGCTGTAAAAAGGAACCAATTAGTGGATATCCAAAGCAGATTCAGTTCCTTTAATGAAAGAAGGGGCAAAAAAAGGGACAAAGCTGGACTGAGGAGTAGAGTTAAGACTTATAACAATGATTTGACAATTTTTTTAACTATTTGCTCAATGGCAAATTAACAACAACAAGTTAGTATAATTCTTCAGCTTTGGCTTAAGGAACATCAATTTGAGAAAAGGAACAAAGGTTGGAAGTAAGAATCTATTTGAAATATCAGAGCCCTAATGCAGTCTTTATTATTTTGGCAGTTTCAATGATAAATTCCAATTTTTAGTTGACCCCTAGGAAGTTTTGTCAATTTAGTTAGTACAAATATAAAAAGTTGTGTCAAGAAAAAGAGCACGGATTTAATCATGTTGTGTCAAATTTGTCATAAAACTGTCTTGGACACTGAAAAAAACCCAGCATGATTGCAAATATCTTTAATACAGTCAAAAACCTAATTGAATCTTATTGGTTTGCTACCCACTGCTTCTTCGGAAATCCTTCCGCCATCTTGTCAAAGGAATATCTTCATTCATCTCTATGAAGCCACCATACTGGTAAAGGAAATCTGACTTTACATTGAAAACAGCTTTGCAATCAGCAGAAACATTTTTCAGATTTAGAACCTCAACGATCTTGCAATAGTAAAACGTCAAAATCAACACGACAACGAGTACTAAATCCTAATAACATCCTACCATATTGGGAAAAAAAAGCAAATTCAAGTGCCTGTCAACGATCAAACAATGCAACAAAATTCATGGTACAAAACCACAAGATTTAAGCTTTCATATCCATTTAACAGATCAGTGAACTGGCAGATATGGAAAGCACAATTCGTAGGATTTCAAATCTTCTGGATTGGACACCAAATCAAATGCTGAACAGCTCAGCACACTTTTCCACTAAATGGAAGGCACATCAGATTGTGTGTTTTATAGACAGCAGATTTATGAGAAACAAATTATGTTTGACAATTGCCTAACAGCTGTCGATCAATATTTTATTTCAAGGACAAACAGAACACTAACAACGTTGTACTCCAATCACTGGTATCCACACCAAAGGGAATCTGTAATTGTGCATACAGTTCATTAATGAAACTATCGGAACTATGCCACTGTGAAAATTAACAACAAGAGCTACTTTGCAATGGAATTATCTGCTGAATAAATCAGTCATTGACTGTTCGATCAAAAAGGGCTGAGCTGTAGAATGAGCAAACCAGATTGCAGCAGATAACCGTTCAGGTAACTCTTCAAGAAGCATTATACAACATAGGTTGCATTTAATGGAACACCTTCTGCACAGTGTATTGACTACGTAAAGCAACGTAAATCTTCAGAGTCACTGGGCCAAGATCCTGCCACTACCTCCCGAAGGCCATTGGGGTCTACCTCCACCAGATGGACGGCAGGGCAATTCAGGATGGCCAATAAATGCTGGCCTGGCTAGCAAAGGACTCATCCCATGACTGATCTCTTACGTGAACAATATACTGCATATGGCAACAACAGCATAAAACTATGGGCATTGTGGTTCTAATACCCCATATCAGTGAAGACAAAACTGACTGGCTTTGCACCAGCAATGTACTTATTGTAGCAAAATAGGTCATTTCTCAAAGATGCACTACAGACTGAGGAACATTCCAAGCAACAATTTAAATTGTTCTCAACACAACATGTACATTCATGCCTTGGAACAGATCCTTGAAGAACAAGTCAGTACTGCAAGAGGATAAGCTTCACCTGAAGAATGGTAAGACATGGATGTACCATTTTGTGTCTTCCTATGGAAGCTAGCAACAGTATCTGAGGCTAATAATGGAGTAGAAGTGGTAAGACCACATTGAAATTTTCATACACTCCTGTTGTTCCTTCAGCCAGATCTTCTTAATCTCTGATCTATTAGAAGCCAGCAGAGAAAATGCAAAATCACCAACTTTACCTCTAGTATGTCTATATCTTGTCACCAGTTTGCCATACCCACTTCTGACACAGATGAATTAAGTCAAAGACTTGAGGAAGGATAGGAGAGATAAGGAAAAATGTACTGTAAATGTTTTAAAAGAGGGAGTATTGCAAATTATTTTAGAATCCATGTAACTGTTAATCAATGTTTATGACAGATAAAGAAAAGCTAGGAGAGGGTATGGTGTAAAGGCTTCAGGACCCTGGAGCAATCTTGCGATGATGATATGGAGATGCACATCACTGTGTACAAACACCACAGTGTGGGCAGAGTTAGAATGACCACACTACAGTAGATCACTACACCAAACTATGCAGTGCAATACAACAACAGATGAGAACTTTAGAGAGTTTTAAGGGCACATGAATATGATACAAGAAGAAGACCAAATAGTCCTTCTTTAATGTATCAATGTGACCAGAGCCTGGTTTGATTACTGTGTACAGCAGTATTTAGTATTAGTATACAATACATATTTTGAAGTCTAAGCGTGAGAATAGTCCTTGACCTTGCTTCCTCCTTGACCAATCTCTTAAAGAACGGAAATTCATGGCGAGGTGTCAAATCACGTGATGAAAAAGGAGGGAGTGGCTATTCATTTTGGTCATTCACAGAATCACAAAATTGTTACCCTGCAGAAGGATGCTATTCATCTCATCATCCCATCATGCCTGTACTGGAATGCTGTACATTTTAACTTCGTGCCAATTTCCTGCCTTTTCTTCATTGTTTCTATTTAAATACTCAAGTAATGCTCTTTTGAATGCCTTGATTGAACTCATCCTCACCACAAGTCCAAGCAGTACATTACATATCCTAACTACTCACTGAGTGAAAAGGTTTTTCATCTCACCTTACACTTGCTCTTATGCAAAACACTTTAAAACTGTGGCCTCTGATTCGCAATTCAGTTATAAGTGGGAACAATTTCTCCTGCCTAATCTGTCTAGACCCCTCATGATTATGAAAACTTTCATCAAATTTTCTCTCAGCCTTCTCCTTCAATGTTAGATGAGTGTATTGTGTAATGGCTTCAGGACCCTGGAGCAACCGTGTGATGGTGACATACAGCTGCATGTCACTGAGTACAAATCCTATAAATATCTCCGACCTTTCTTGTAAACATCTGCGTACTTTCCAATGCTGTTATAACCCTGTCCACTCTTTCTAATGTTTCCTTCTACAATTAACGTCTAATAGTAATTTTTAAAAATTAACAGAGAAGACTGGGATTCTATACATGGTTCACGATTCAGCCCAGCATACACCTTAACCATTACTCTCTGTTTCCTTTCCCTCAGAAAATTTTGTATTCAGATTTCTGCTGTCCCTTTTACTCCATGACCTATAACCTTCCTCACAAATCTGCTGTGCCACTGTATCGAATGTCTTTTGGAAGTGCTTGTGCCCCTTATTAATATTATCTCTTCAAAAAAATTACTGAAACTTAGACATGATTTTTCCTGAACAAATCCATGTTGACCTTTCCAAATCTATCCACATTTTTCCATATGATTATTAATGTTATTCTGGATATTTCTTTCCAGATGTTTTCCAATCATTGAAGTTGAGGTGACAATACATTTTGAGGAAGAGTGCAATGTTTGCAATCGTCCAATCCTCTGGCACCAATCTGAACCCAGATTATATTCAAAGGTATTTGCTTGTGTCTTTGCAATTTCTGCTGATCATTTTGGAAAGGGCTTGTTAGTCAATCAGAGCCACAAAACTCATGGTGGAACTTCAATATTCCAAGTACATCTCCTCATCTCAGCTCCAATAGTCCATGTGTCTTGCAAACTGTAGGGAGAAGCTGAATGGGCTGGGGCTATTTTTCCTGGAGTGTCAGAGGCTGAGGGTGACCTTATGGAGGTTTATAAAATCATGAGGGGCATGGATTGGATGAATAGCCAAGTTCTTTTCCCATGGTAGAGGAGTCCAAAACCAGAGGGCATAGTTTTAAAGTGAGGGGGGTGAGATATAAAATGGACGTAAGGGGCAACTTTTTCACGCAGAGGATGGTGTGCATATGGAATGAGCTGCCAGAGGAAGTGGTGGGGTGGATACGATTACAACATTTAAAAGGCATCTGGATGGGTATATGAATAGGAAGAGTTTAGAGGGATATGTGCAAAATGCTGGCAAATGGCACTAGATTAACGTAAGATATCTGGTCGGCATGGACAAGTTGGACCAAAGGATCTGTATCTGTGCTGTACACCTCTATGATTTGAACAGTGACTTAAATTGATGGGAAAATCAGGTGGAACCTGTTAGCCACAGGAAGTGAAATCCAGATATAATGCATGAAGACCTTTGCTAAGATTGTGACTTTGTATAACCTGGTCTAACATTTTGATTCAAGTCATAAAGAAAAGATTTTAAAGTTAATAATATAAAGACCTAGATTTTTTTTTCCAGTCATTTATGAAATGTGGCTGCCAACGGCTAGACTAGTGTAAATTATCCCCACAATAGTTAAGAAGCAACCATCTTTTAGTGGATCTGGAGTCACGTCAGTTAGACTTGTTAATTTGGCAGAATTCTTTCCCTAAAGACATTTTGTTTTTATGACAATGATCACATGATCACCTTTGAGCTAACTTTTTAATTCAAGATTTTTACTGAATTCAAATTTCACCATCAGCTATGGTGGGATTTGAACTTATATTCCCAGAATATTAGCTTGAAATTCTTGATTACCCATTCACTGATATTACCATTATAATCCCACCTCCCCCTCACCCAGGAATAAACTCTCAATATAAAGAGATTCCTTAAAAAAATACACAAAATCCACTGAGTTAAAATGCAACTCCTTGTAGGAGGAGGTGCAAAATGGCCAATGAAATCCCCTTACACATGCATCTGAGGTTAATGGAAAAACATATGGTGCTGGGTGTAAAATAATTCAATTTTGTCCATTTTGTGCGATTATCAGAGTCAAATTTACTCCATGTCATCTTTTGTCAACACAAGGCTCATTTTGCCTTGGTCTTGGGCAATGATCGCTTTTGAAAATGAATCTACCCCTTTTGGAAAATGTATTGTGAAAGTGATTGGGTGTTTTACGCAAAATGACATTGGAGATTTCTCGTGCTTGCATCCACGTGGGCTTACCAAGATACTCTGGCGTTCCACAAGGTTCCTTAATCAGCCCATTTTCCAGTTTGGCCAGGTGAAAATCGCTTATGACAATCTTGGAATTTTTTAGACGATTGAAGTAAACTAAGTTCTCCAGCTGACAGCGAAATAGTCAAAAGAGAAACACAGATTAAGGAATGACAGAGAGAAAGAACATAGTTATTATTAGCATTTGCAGATTGTCACACATATTATCAGTTTCCCTTCAGCGAGAGCTGACAGTCCATGGCAAAATGCCGGATTGCCAAGTTAAAGTCAGAAGCACAGAAATACAAGAAATAGATATTAATTTGAATGCAAACCCTGGAGGCAGCAATTATGGTGGCCCAGACCTTGCTGCAAAAATGACACTAAGCTAAAGGCTTGTCACCAGTGCATTAACTATCTGGCAAAGTGTGGGAGTTGTGAATTGCAAGAAACTGCTGGAAGATCTGTGCCACTCACCTCACTACTTGCCGTACTCAGTCCCATGAACATCCTGGATTGATACAAGCTTCGGGCATCCTCTGATCCCAAAACAAGCTGCACGTGATTGAAGTTTCTACTTTTAGATTGAGTGTCTTTAATTTGTTGCATTAGCGCTTTGAATTGGCCAAGCTAAATTGCCCGTAAGCTCCAGGGATGTGGAGGTTAGGTGGATTGGCCATGGGAAATGTAACATTACAGGGATAGCATTGGGGTGGGGGGCTGTGTGAGATGCTGTTCAGAGGGTTGGTGTGGACTTAATGGGCCGAATGGCCTGCTTCCACACTATAGGGATTCCATGTAGGGATACTAAAAGAAAGGAGCCCTCTGCAGAAAATTAAAACTGATACTTAATATGGAGAGGACCCTTTAAGTGACAAGATTTCTTAAAATAACATTTCACCTGACAACAGCATTAACTGAAACCATGGTATTGCACTCCTGCAGTTAGTACATTTTTCTTTTAACATTGCAGAACAAAATCTTTTGAAAAATAATATTTTGTCTTTTTTGTTCCTCTCTGCTTTTATCAAATCCTTTATTCTCTATTTACCTCGGTCTGTATCTAATCTGACTCTAACTTCCCTCTCCATCGCTCCTCTGATGATTTGTCTGTTGTTAAATCTCATTGATAGACCGCAGTAAATATGTTGCAAGTTCAGAGATCTGACAAATGGGACAGGGTGTGCAATTCCCTGCTCTATCAACGTCTGCATCTCCACAATGCTTCTTGAGCAGCAAGGCAAAGGTTAAGGCACCACTGACTATCTCTGTGTGAAACATATGGAGCACCTGTTTATGCAGCAGAGCGAGAATTAAAGAGCTAGTCATAGAGCTTGTTGTGCAGCCATATGGAGCACCTGTTTGTTGAACAGGGGTATATTTTGAACGCTTTTGTTTAAATCATGAGTGCTGGTGACATCATTGGCAGATTGCATGGGAAGAGATCTAAGCAGCTGATGGTTAAAAAAAAACAAACAAAAAATGGCTGAAAAGTCAACATTTTGCTTGTATTTTGTGTTTAATCATCATCGCCGATAGCGTCAACCTCCAGGTAACTGCAGGAATGGCAACTGTTCCATCATCACCTACTATTAAGATAAAAATATTTTAAAGAAAATCTACATATAGACTCGATGGGAACAGTGGGTTTAGAGGGGTGCTGGTGTTGACAATTTCCTTAAAGAAGTACTCAAGTGGACATTTCTCTTGAAGGTACACATGATTTTTAAAATTCGATTTATTATGTACCTTGGTACAGTGAAAAGTCCTTGGTGCTATGAGGCAGCAATGCTAACCGCTGAGCCACTGTGCTGTCCCATGTATGTTATGATCCACCTGTACTGCATGCAAAACAAAATCTGGGTTTGATCCCACCCTCGGGTGACTGTCTGTGTGGGGTTAGCACATCATCACTGTATCTGCATGGGTATCTGCTGGGTGTTCTGGCTTTCTCCCACAGTCCAAAGATGTGCAGGTTAGGTGAATTGGCCATGCTAAATTGCCCATAGTGTCCAGGTACGTGAGGGCTAGCCGTGGGAAATGCAGGGGTGCAGAAATAGGATCAGTGTGAGCTCAATGGGCCGAATGGCCTGCTTCCTTACTGCAGGGAATTCTATCATTCTCAAGCATATTAGGGTAATAGAACAGAGCATTCTCTTCTGGCTTATTACTCCTTTTTTTTCTGCAGGACACGGCTGAATTTTTCTTGATAACAATTTTGTAGAATATTGTGTGAGGCAACTGTTAGTTTAAACATCTTTTACCTTAAGATTTCTGTGCACGATTTTGAGGGAATGTAGATAGGCCACAGCCTCCAATACTTGTCTGATCACGTTGCTGGTGTCTCTCTCAGAATAGTAACCTTGGTCCAGGATCCAGTCGAACACCTCTCGGCCTGTGGCACTAGAATAAATCAGGAGCATTACTAATGGATCTTTGCAGTTTAAAAATAAGCCACTGTCCATTTAAGAAACGTTTGGCATAGACAGATGTGAGTCGATGGAACGCACTCCCTAAAGTATAGTGGAAGCAGTCACTGAATATTTTTAAGGCGGAGGTACATAGATTCTTAATGAGCGAAGGAACACAAGGTTATGGGGGGAGAACATAAGGACAAGAACACTTGGAGTTACATGGTGGCTCAGTGGTTAGCATTGCTGCCTCGCAGCTCCAGTGACCCAGGTTCAATTCCAGCCACGGGCAACTGTGTGGAGTTTGCACATTCTCCCTGTGTCTGTGTGGATTTCCTTTGGGTGCTCTGGCTTCCTCCCACAGTCCAAAGAAGTATGGGTTAGGTGAATTGGCCATGCTAAATTGCCCATAGTGTTCAGGAGGATATGTAGGTTAGGTGCATTAGTCAGGAAAATTGTAGAGTAATAGAGTTGTGGAATGGGTCTGGGGGGATTCAGAGGGTTGGTGTTAATTTGTTGGGCTAAATGGCCTGTTTCTGAACTGTAGGGATCCTATGTAGGAACAGGAAGGGCGGCATGGTGGCCCAGTGGTTAGCACTGCTGCCTCACAGCACCAGGGTCCCAGGTTTGATTCCAGCCTCAGACGACTGTCTGTGTCTGCACATTCTCCCTGTATCTGCGTGGGTTTGCTCCGGGTGCACCGGTTTCCTCCCACACTCCAAAGATGTGCAGGCCTGGTGAATTGGCCATGCTAAATTGCCCATAGTGTTTGGTGCATTAGTCAGAGGGAAATGGGTCTGGGTGGGTTACTCTTCAGAGGGTCGGTGTGGACTTTTTGGGCCGAAGGGCCTGTTTCCACACTGTAGGGAATCTAATCTCATCAGGAATAGGATATTCAGCCCCTCTTCCATTAAATAAGATCATGCCTGATCTCATCTCAGCCTCAACCCACTTTCCTTCCCACCTTTCATAGCCCTTCAACCCATTATTGGTTAAAATTCTATCTATCTCCTCAGACAGAATTTATTCAGTATCTCTGCACTCGGGAATAGTGAATTCCACAGATTCATGACTCTTTGAGAGAAATAATTCCTCCTCATCCCTGTTTTACATCTGCCACTCCTTAGCCTAAACCAATGGGCTTTTGCTCTAGATTGCCATCGTCTCCCATTGTGGGGCAATGTAGAATAATCAGATCAGCCCTGATCTTATTGAATGGGGGAGCAGATTTGAGGGGCCAAAGGGCCTAGTCCTATTTTTAATTTGGTCAGAGAGTACATAACCACAAAGTTGAGAGTGGCAGCATTTGTTTTACAAGGCTGGGTCATATTTTTGGTCTGCCGATTTCTTCTAATACTTGTCACTCTTTGGAATTGTGTAGAATCTCCCTGAGACCCGATTTGAAGTATCGTAATCTGTTTTGGACATCACAGCTCAGAAAGAATAAGTTGACTTTGTAGACTCATAGAGACATACAATTTGAAAACGTCCTTCAGTCCAACCAGTCCATGCCAACCATGTTCCTAAACTAAACTAGTCCCACCTACCCTGTGCTTAGCCCATATCCCTGTAAATCCTTCCTATTCATGAACACATCCAAATGCCTTTTAACTGTACCTGCATCCACCACTTCCTCTGACAGTTCATTCCACACGCGAACCACTCTCTGTGTAAAAAAGTTGCCCACAGGCCCTTTTTAAATCTTTCTCCTCTCACCTTAAAAATATGTCCCTTAGTTTTTAACTCGCCCACCCTACAGAAAAGACCCTTATCATTCACCTTATGTATACCCTTCTTGATTTTAGAAAACCCCAGTAAGGTCATCCTACGTTCCAATGACAAAAGTCCCAGCCTTTCCAGCCTATTTTTAGATCTCAAACCCTCCATTCCTTGCAACATCTTGGTAAATCTTTTCTGAACCCGCTCCAGTTTAATAATATCCTTTCTGTAACAGGGCAACCGGAACTGCACACTGGCCTCCAGTAGTGGCCTTACCAATGTCCTGTACAACCTCAAAGAAATGTCCCAACTCTTATACTCAAAGGTCTGACCAATTGTACAGGATACAGTGCAGACCATGCGAATGATATTGGGGATTAGAGGGTTAAATTATGAGGACAACCTGTCAAGAGTTGGGCAGAAGTTGAATAACTTTTTTTTAACTGAGCTCGTAATGCAAAGGCCAGGAATAATGATGTGGAGAAATCAAATCCCATCAAGGCAGCTGGGGAATTTAAATTCAATTAATTCATTAAACAAATTTGGAATAAAATGCAAAGATGAGCAATGATGATCATGAAACTAATGTTCTATGGTAAAAAACCCAATTGGTACATTAACAACATTTAGGGAAGGCAATCTGCCATCCTTATTCAGACTTTCGTTTGTAATCGTTCATGAAATACAGCTGTCACTGGCTAGACTAACATTTATTGCCCATCCCTCACTGCCCTGGGAAAAGGTAGTGGTGAGCTTCCTTCTTCCATCTCTGCAGTTCTTGGGGGGTGCACATTCACCACTCTGCTTTTGGAAAGAGAGTTCCAGAACTCAGACCTAGCTTTTGTGAAGGAAAAACGACACAGTTCCAAATCAGGTCTGTGTGATTTAGAAGGCGGCTTGCATTTGCTGTTCTAAGCCTTGTAGGTATTTGAGGATGTAGGTTTAGATGATGCTTTCGGAGGAACCCTCGTCATTTCTTGCAGTGCATCTTGTAGTTGGTATACACTACTGCCATTATGCTTTAGGGGTGAAGGAGGTGAATGTTTGTGGATGTGGTGCTAATCCAACTGTCTGCTTTATCTTTGATAATGTCAAGCTTCTTGAGTGCTTTATGAGCCACACTCATCCAGCCAAGTAGGATATATTCCATCACACACCTTACTTGAGCCTTGTAGATGCGAGTAGGATTTGGGGAGTCAGGAGATGAGTTCCTCACTGCAGGATTCTTGGCCACTGACCTGCTTTTGTAGCCACAATATTTAAGTGGGTATTCCTGGTTTGTTCCTGGTAGCCTTCAGGATGTTGATGGTGGGGGATTCAGTGATGGTTATGGCATTTAATGTCAATAGCAATAGTTAGATTATCTTTTGTTAATGTTGTTAATTTGGTCACTGTTTGCCACTCGTGCGGCACAAATGTTACTTGTCACTTGTCAGTCTAAGCCTGGATATTGTCCAGGTCATGCTGTATTTGGACAAGGACTGCTTCAGTATCTGGGCTGCCAACCATTGTACAATCATTAGCAAACATCCTCACCTCCTGACCTTGTGATGAAGGAAAGCTAACTGACGAAGCAGTTGAAAATGTTAGGACCTGCGAGACAACCTGAGGAACTCCTACTGTAGTGTCCCACGACTAAGATAATTGACTTCTAAAAAAACCACAACCATCTTTCTTTGTGCTATGTATGAGTACTGCCAGAGTACAGCCTTTCCCCTGATTCTCATCCAGTTCAGTTTTCCAAGAGCTCCTCAATGCCAAACATATACAAATGCTGCTTTGCTTTCATGGACAGGTACTTTACACTTCACCTCTGTAGTTCAGCTGTTCTGTTTATGTTTGAACCAATGCTGTAAAGAAGTCTGGAGTTGAGTGACCCTGATGGAACCCTTGATGGTGAGCAGGTTATTGCTAAGTAAGTGCTGCTAGATAGCACTGTTGATGATTCCCTCCGTTCTTTGGCTGATGGTAGAGAACAGACTCATGGATGGTAATTGGTGGATTGAATTTGTACTGTTTTTTAGTGCAGAACCATTTTCCATACTGCAGGGCAAATGCCTGTGGTAACGCTGTGCTGGAACAACTTGGACAGGGGTAAAATCATTGAATCAAATAGTACTGAAGAGGCCCTTCGGCCCATTGAGTCTGTACTGGCAAAAATGTACAACAATTTACACTAGTCCCACTGCCTTGAAAAATATGATACTTCAAATGCTCACTCAAATGCACTTTAAAAGTTGTGAGGGTTTCTACCTCCCAGGCAGTGTGTTTCAGAATCCCACTACCCAGTGAATGAAAAAGTTTTTCTTTAAATTCCCTCTTGCCTGCCGTTTTAAAATTAGATTCCCTTGATATTGACTCTTCAACAAAGGGGAACAGCTGATTTTTGTTCACCCTCTCCACACCCCTCATAATCTTGTACACCTCCATCAGGTTCCCTCCTCCAACTTCCTCTTCTCCAAAGAAAACTGCCCAAGCTCATCCAGCTTCTCTTCGTAGCTAAATTGCTCAATTCCAGGTATCATCCTGGTGAACCTCCTTTGCACCTTTTCCAGTGCAATCACATTCTTCCCGTATTGTGGTGACTAGAACTGCATGCATGATTTCAGCCCTGGACGAGCCTAAGTTTTGTACGGCTGGAACAGGACCTTCCTGCTCTGATAATCACGACTCTGATAAAAGCAAGCATCCTATCTGCCTTCTTAACTGCCACATTAACCTGTCCTGCCACCTTCAGAGATCGAGGGACAAGCACCCCACATTGTGTGTAAGCTTTGGAAAAGTTGCAGAGGTGATTTACTAGGATGTTGCCTGGTGTGGACAGAAGGTCTTATGAGGAAAAGCTGAGGGACATGAGGTTGTTTTCATTAGAGAGAAGGTTGAGAGAAGGTCGAGAGAAGGTCTTATGAGGAAAAGCTGAGGGACTTGAGGTTTGTTTTCATTAGAGAGAAGGTTGAGAGTTGACTTAATTGAAATGCATAAGAAAATCAGAGGGTTAGATTGAGTGGATGGTGAGAGCCTTTTTCCTTGGATGGTGATGGCTAGCATAAGGGGACATAGCTTTAAATTGAGGGTGAAAGATATCAGACAGATGTCAGAGGTAGGTTCTTTACTCAGAGTAGAAGGGGCATGGAATACACTGCCTGCAATAGTAGTTGACTCGCCAACTTTAAGGGCATTTAAATGGTCATTGGATAAGCATATGGATGAAAGTGGAATAGTATAGGTTAGATGGAGCTTCAGATTGGTTCCACAGGTTGGCACAACATTGAGGGCTGAAGGGCCTGTACTGCGCTGTTATGTTCTATGTTCTATTCCTGTGTTCCTCTGAGCTTCCTAGTGTCCTGCTATTCGTTGAATACTCCTTTTTTTTGTTCCTACTTCCAAAATGCATCACATTTATCAGGGTTAAATTCCATCTGCCACTGATCTGTCCATCTGACCAATCTGTTTATCTGTAACCTAATACCTTCCTCCTCACTGTCAACCACCTGGCCAATCTTTGTGTCACCTGCAAACTTACTTATCATCCTCCCCACATTCTCATCCATATCATTTATGAATATCACAAGCAATAAGGTACCCAGCACTGAGCGCTGTGGTATGCCAGTACAGACTGGACTCCAGTCACACAAACAGCCTTTACCACAATCCTCTGTCCCCTGTCACTAAGCCAATTTTGGATTCAACTTACCATGTGGTAGTTCTGGAGCGCACATCTTTAGTATTGTTGCTGGAATGCTACCAGGATCCAGTGACCTTTTTGACTTGAAACATTAACTCTCCACAAACACAGCCAGACGCTGGGTTTCTCCAGAATGTTCGCTTTTTGCATCAGATTTCCAGCAAGTGCAGTTCTTTGTTCTTTTTCGTCTAACTTGCTCCTTATTACAGCAGGGCATGCTTTCAGGCAAAGCACATGAGGTTGACTCCCTCTTACCTGAGGGATTGCCACTGATTCAAGGCATTACAAATACGAGCTTAAGTACGTATCAATTCGTCCTTAGGCATACTGTCAAAAATTCCATATCATCACTTGCATCATTTCAGCATAAAAAGAAAATTGTACTTCAAGAAGGGGACGAGCAGAAAACATTCCGCCCCATTACTACTGGCCTAAGATGGCATGGTGGCTCAGTAGTTAGCACTGCTGCCTCACAGCACCAAGGATCTGGGTTAGATTCCAGCCTCGGGCAACTGTGTGGAGTTTGCAGATTCTCCCCGTGTCTGCATGCGTTTCCTCTGGGTTCCTCCCTCAGTCCAAAAATATTAAGGTTAGGTGGATTGGCCATGCTAAATTGCCTGCAGTGCGCAGGCTAGGTGGATTAGCCATGGTTAATGTGGGGGTTACAGGGCTCGGTCTGGGGGGGAAACTCTTTGGAAGTTCAGTGTAGATTCAATGGGCCAAATGGTTTGCTTCCACACTGCAGGGATTCTATAATGCTAGAGGACGGGGCCATCAGAGGGGATGAATTGGAAGGAGAAGTGAGTGAGACCTAGAATGGACCTCCCATTAACTGGCTTATGAAAGCTGAAATACCAGCAAACCTAAATTTGCTATTTTGCTGACCTGGGTGCAGAAGAGTGAGGAGACTTAACAAGGCTTACCAAGCCAGTTCAATCCTGGTCTGTGTGTGCCTGTGGATAAATGTTCACTAGTGAGCGGAGGTACACGTGTGTGTCAGTGAGCTGAAGTACACTTGTGCGTTTGCTTGGGTTCGAGCACAGGTCAGCAATGGAGGTCACAGTCAAATAACTACCCAATAGTTGCCCCTGTATTGCAGGTGCATTTGTCTCTTGCTCTGAATGCCAGACGCCAGCTGGCCAGAAGTCACCACATATGGAAACAGGACAAAAGAATTTCAACTAACTTGTTAAGTGCATTCAGGAAAGTTTCCTCAAGCAGTATATAAGAGGGTCCTACTCGGGAAGGGGCAAAACTCAACTAAACTCAAAACTCAACTTAGAAAATAGGGCAGGACAGGTGAACGATGTGACAGTGGGGGACCACTGCAACATTTAAGAGGCATTTGGATGGGTATATGAATAGGAAGGGTTTGGAGGGATATGGGCCGGGTGCTGGCAGGTGGGACTAGATTGGGTTGGGATGTCTGGTTGGCGTGGAGAGGTTGGACTGCAGGGTCTGTTTCCATGCTGTCTATCTCTATGACTCTATGACACTTTTGGACTAGTGACTATAGTTCTATTAATTTTAAAATAATTATGGAGAGAGACAAAACTGGTCCACAGGTTCAAATTCTAAATTGGGGCAAGGCGAATTTTGATGGAATTAGACAGGAGCTTGCAGGGGTTGATTGGATTAGTGTGTTTGCAAGCAAAGAGACGTCCAGCAAGTGGGAGGCCTTTAAAAGTGTGATAGCTAGAGTTCAAGGTCTTTATGTATTTGTGAGGGAGAAGGGTAAGGATGACAGGAATAGGGGAACCCTGGATGACAAGAGATATCAATGCTTTGACCAGAAAAAGGGAGGTATGGCTCAGGTACAGGCAGCTGGGATCAAGGGAATCCCTGGAGGTATATCGGGATACAGGAGTTTACTGAAGAAGGAAATCAGGAGGGCAAAATGGGTCATGAGAAAACCTTAGCTGAGAAGATTGGTTGATGAATCCAAAGAGGTTCTTTAAGTATATTAAAGGAAAAACAAAACTAGAGAGAATAGGACCCCTCAAGGACCAAAGTGGACATGTATGTGTAGAAATGCAGGAGATGGATGAGGTCCTCAATAAAGACTTCTTCTCTGTGTTTACAGTTGAGAAAGACATGAAGACTTGGGAACATGGGGAAGTTAGTGGACCAAGAATTGGCAAATGGAGTTTAATATAAATAAGTGTGAGGTCTTCCATTTTGGAAAATCAAATCAAGTTAGGAGTTTCATGGTGAATGGTAGGGCCTTAAGGAGTGTGGTGGAATAGAGGGACCTTGGACTTCAGGTGCATAGTTCTCTGAAAGTCAAGTCACAGGTTGACAGGGCAGTAAAGGCGTTTGGTACAGTGGCCTTCATCAGTCGGGACATTGAAGTTGGGAAGTTACGTTGCAGTTATATAGAATGTTGGTAAGACTGTACTTGGAGTATTGTGTTTAGTTTTGGTCACCCTGCTATAGGAAGGATGTTATTAAACTGGAAAGAGTGCAGAAGACATTTACAAAGATGTTCTTGGCACTCAACAGTCTGAGTTACAAGGAGAGGTTGGACAAACTAGAATATTTTTCTTTAGAGCGTAGGAGACAGAGGGGAGGGTACTTGATAGAGGTGTGTAAGATCATGAGAGGCATCGTTAGGGTGAATAGACTCAGTCTTTTTCCCAGGGTTGGGGAATTGAGGACTAGAGGGCATCAGTTTAAGGTTAGAGGGAAAGAATAACAGGGATCTGAGGGACAATTTTTTTACACAGAGGGTGGTACGCATATGGAATGAGCTGCCAGCGGAAGTGGTTGAAGTGGGTACATTAACAATATTTGAATGGCATTTGGACAAATACATGGATAGGAAAGGTTTAGAAGGATATGGACCAAGTGCAGGGAAATGAGGTTAGCATGGATGGATATTTTGGTCGGCATGGGCCAGTTTTGGCCGAAGGGCCTGTCTCCACGCTGTGGGACTCTAACTGACCTGCAAAGCCTGCCCACAAAGTCACAAAATGTACTGTTCAGTCATCAATATGCTACTACCTATGCTTCACGAATAATCAATAGGAGAAAGTGAGAACTGCAGATGCTGGAGATCAGAGTTGAGAGTGTGGAGCTGGAAAAGCACAGCAGGTCAGGCAGCATTTGAGGAGCAGGAGAGTCGACGTTTCAGGCAGGAGCCCTTCATCAGGATTCTCCTGCTCCTCGGATGCTGCATGACCTGCTGTGCTTTTCCAGGACCACACACTCTTGACAAATAACCAATACTCAACTGTATATCTGTTTTTTACTTTTACATTACTTTGGACTCACTTCTATTTTCTAACGTGTATCTGTATTTATTGCATTTTTATTTCTTCTCACATTTTGTAACTGATAAACTCACTCTTTTGTTAACTCAAGAAAACCATGTTAAATTAGCTCTCTTAAAACATAAATTAACATGGTCTAGCATGAATCAAATTAGCTAAAAAGTGGTCTCTGTGGTACTGGGGATTTCCGGAGAAGATTGAGATGCATGCACTCAGCACATCTAGCTGAAGATTGCTGGAAATTAAATGGGAAATCAATTGCAGTAATAGGGCTTGTCAGGAAAAGGAAGTAGGTGCTAAAAAGGCAAAGAGAATGAACCTGAAATGTTTAGCTCATTTTCTTCAGTGGAAATGCAACATACAGATTGATAGAAATCTTTTAATTCCAAAACAAAGCTTCTTTAATTCCCTGAGAAACAGAATCAAAAACATTTCCTTAGAATGTGCTAAGAGTGAGGCCACTTTTGGAATATTGTCTGCAATTCTGGTCACCCTTCTATAGGAAGGATGTTGTTAAACTTGAAAGGTTTACAAGCATGTGGTTGGGATCGGAGGGCTTAAATTATAGGGAGAGGTATCCTGGGCTTTTTTTCCTTGGAGCATCAGAGACGGAGGGGTGACCTTATAGAGGTTTATAAAACTTTGAGGGGCTTGGATAGGGTGAATAATTTTACCCAATAACTGAATTTACAAATTGACTCCCTGTTTCCTAGAACTTTTTCCCTCGGGCGGGGGAGTTCAAAACTAGAGGGCACAGGTTTAAGCTGAGAGGGGAAAGATATAAAAAGGACCTGAGGGGTAACTTGTTCACGTAGGGGGTGATGCACGAATGCAAAGAGCTGCTAGAGAAAGTGATGGGGGCTGAGACAATTACAATATTTGTTGGGTTTATGAATAGGTAGGGTTTAGAGAGACAAGGGCCAAATGCTAGCAGACGGGACCAGGTCAGATTGGGATGTCTGGTCAGCGCAGATGAGTTGGACCGAAGAGTCTGTTTCTGTGCTTTCTGACTTATGACTCTATATGAGGTGGATGGTACAGGAAAGTTATAAAAATTACATTTCAGAGATTGACAAGAGAAAGCAAACTACTGGAGGTTCTGAGTTTTTAAACTCCTATTCTGTATTTCTTTATGCTTTGAATCAAAGAGTAACCCAACAAAGTAATTGAGAGGCTCTAGAGCAAGTTAGCCATTGACGCTGGGGGATGGATGCTATTTGTCTTGCAGAGCCATGAATGAATGAGAAGCCGTTAATCGGAGGTGTACAGGGAGGTTACAAACCAATATACAGAGTGGGATTAAAGTGTGACTTGATGAACGGAGAAGTTGTGGTGGAAGCATTGAAAGCAATTCTGATTGAAGGAGTCAAATTTAGTTTGGGGAAATTATCTGCCAGGTTCAAAAATACTAGCTTCACTGAGGGAACAACCATTGGAGATAAAAGAGACTGAAATGTTTAAAAGAAAACATCCTGAATTATTTCCTAATTTTATGGTAGCCACATCGAAAGCCCATAAAGCTAAACAGGAAGAAAAGGGAGTCAATTTGGAAGTTCAGTTATTGGATAAAGGTTTGAATATTTACCTAAAAAGGAAGAAGGAAAAGAAAATGAGGCTGAGATATTTATCCAGGCTTCTCCAGGGGAAATGCAACAGGCAGATTTTGAACAAAATGATTTATACCCTACAGCTTACTCAAAAACAACATCTGAATGCTTACAAAGCATAAGTGAAGGAAATTAGAAATGAAATAGAGGTACCAGAGCACTTGGAGAATGACAGAAAACAAAACAAAAAGCAGGAGATCACAGCAGGTCAGGCAGCATCCACGGAGAGGGAGAAAGCCAATGTTTTGAGTCTAGATGCTCTGATGAAGAATCATCTAGACTCAGTGCTAGCTTGGTTTCTCTGACAGATACAGCCTGACCCACTGTGATTTCCAGCATTTTTTGTTTCCAGCACAGATTCCTGCACCTGCAGTAATTTGTTCTTACAATTGGAGAGTGAATCTGAAATGGAAATTTCAAAAGTTAACCCTCCAACGATTGGCTCAGAAAACTCAGAGATGTTTAAAAGATTGGATCGTGTCATGTCTTATTTTCCAGAAAATTATCCAAGTGATTTCCAAGGCTTTTACAGAACTATAAATATATTTTTGGGACTAGACCAAGGAAAACTGTTTTTGCTGTTCATGATGCTCATGTAGGTAATGCATTACCTGTAAAGAAACACCCATACTGACTCAATCCAAAGGGATTAGCTTTGATGAGGGAGAAATGTTTACATTGGTGAACCAAATCAAAGTAGCGAAAGCTCACCTATCATGATGATGCCAAAACCAAATGGGTCACTGGAATTTTATATTGATTATTGTACAAAGTATAAATTGGATATGCTTGGTTGGTCACAAAAATTGACTTAAGCTGTTTTGGCATGTTCCTTTAACAGAATGAGTCAAAGGAATATTGGCTTCTGTGACACCAGATGGTTGCTATCAGTACAAAGTAAGATGAATTGGAATGAAAAAATGTACCAGCAACATTTCAATGGTTGACCAATGTAGCAATTGAAGGATTTAATTATTGTACTGTTTATATCAACGATTTGGTGGCTTTTAGCCAAACTTGAGAGAGCATTTACATCATGTGACTCAACTGTTTAATCAACTACAAAAACCTAATTTTGTTAAGAAATTGGTTGAGAATGTATTTGCCAAGGCCAAGCTGTCTAAATTGGGCCATGTCATGGGTCAAAACCAAATGATACTGAGAGAAGCAAAGTGTGGGTTATATTCCCATTCCTAAAACCAAACATGGAATTTTACATTCTGCTGTCATGAATGGATTCTATCACAAGTTCTGACTTTCAGTGCCATACAGTACGGTTCGGTTACTGCATTTTTAACAAACTTGTTGAAATAAAATAATAGACTTGAACAGACACATAAGTATCAAATTGCCTTGCAGAATTTGAAAGCTGTACCTACCACAGCACCAGTGTTAGCTGTGCTGCATTATACAAAACCATTAGAACTGGCTGTTGATGGCAGCAATGTTTTACTGTAAAATGACAAGATGGCAATTGAATGTCCTACTGGATAATTTTCAAAGAAACTGAACATATGGAAAAACAGACATTGGGTCTTGTGTTTGCTCTACATCATTTTGAAGTTGCCATTAATAACAACATAGAAGAAACGACAATCCCTTGAATTTCTCAGTAAGATTTCAGGGCAAAAACGTATGATTATTCCACTGGAGTTTAATATTCCAACCCTATATTTTGAACAATTTTCATATGCCTGGAAAATACAGATATGTGGTCAAGAGCTGGATAAAAGCAGATTACTGCGGATGCTGGAATCTGAAACCAAAAGAGAAAATGCTGGAAAATCTCAGCAGGTTTAGCAGCATCTGTAAGGAGAGAAAACAGCTGACATTTTGAGTCTAATTGACCCTTTGTCAAAACTGCTTTGACAAAGGGTCAGACTCGAAACATCAGCTCTTTTCTCTCCTTACAGATGCTACCGGACATGCTGAGATTTTCCAGCATTTTCTCTTTTGGTTATGTGGTCAAGAGACTATGTAAAGTATAACAATGATTGCTGTACGTCCTAGTGGATATTTGAAGTTAGCAAGTTATTAGTGTCAGTATAACATTAATATGTGTGGTAAGGTAACTTTGATGTGTAATGAAAATCTCTCTTTCAGATTCAAAGTTTGTGAGAAGATTTGTAGCTCAGGTGCTCGTTGTTGTGGTTTTGTTCGCCGAGTTGGGAATTTGTGTTGCAGACGTTTTGTCCCCTGTCTAGGTGACATCCTCAGTGCTTGGAAGCCTCCTGTGAAGTGCTTCTGTGATCCTTCCTTCAGCATTTGTAGTGGTTTGAATCTGCCGCTACCGGTTGTCAGTTCCAGCTGTCCGCTGCAATGATCGGTATATTGGGTCCAGGTCGATGTGCTTATTGATTGAATCTGTGGATGAGTGCCAAGCCTCTAGGAATTCCGTGGCTGTTCTCTGTTTGGCTTGTCCTATAATAGTAGTGTTGTCTCAGTCGAATTCATGTTGCTTGTCATCCGCGTGTGTGGCTATTAAGGATAACTGGTCGTGTCATTTCGTGGCTAGTTGGTGTTCATGGATGCGGATCGTTAGCTGTCCTCCTGTTTGTCCTATGTAGTGTTTTGTGCAGTCCTTGCATGGGATTTTGTACACTACATTGGTTTTGCTCATACTGGGTATTGGGTCCTTTGTCCTGGTGAGTTGTTGTCTGAGAGTGGCTGATGGTTTGTGTGCTGTTATGAGCCCTAGTTGTCACAGTAGTCTGGCTGTCAGTTCGGAAATACTCTTGATGTATGGTAACATGGCTAGTGTTTTGGGTTGCAGCATGTCCTCATTCCATTGTCTTTCCCTTAAGCATCTGTTGATGAAATTGTGCGGGTATCTGTTTTTGGCGAATACATTGTAGAGGTGTTCTTCTTCCTCTTTTTGCAGTTCTGGTGTGCTGCAGTGTGTTGTGGCCCTTTTGAATAGTGTCATGATGCAACGTCTTTTGTGTGTGTTGGGGTGGTTGCTTTCGTAGTTTAGGACTTGGTCAGTGTGTGTGGCTTTCCTGTATACCTTTGTGGTGAATTCTCCGTTCGGTGTTCTCTGTACCATCACGTCTAGGAATGGGAGTTGGTTGTCCTTTTCTTCCTCTCTAGTGAATCGGATTCCTGTGAGTGTAGCATTGATGATCCGGTGCGTGTTCTCTATTTCTGTGTTTTTAATGATTACAAAGGTGTCATCCACATTTCTGACCCAGAGTTTGGGTTGAATTTGCGGTAAGACTGTTTGTTCTAATCTTTGCATTACCGCTTCTGCTATAAATCCAGAGATGGGTGAGCCCATGGGTGTGCCGTTGATTTGTTCATATATTTGGTTGATGAATGTGAAGTGTGATGTGAGGCACAGGTCCAGTAATTTGAGTATGCCGTCTTTGTTGATAGGTTCAATGTCCTGTTGTCTGTTCTGTATGTCCAGCAAGTTGGCTATTGTTTCTCTGGCTAGGGTTTTGTTGATAGAGGTTAACAGAGGTTAAGCTATCCTTAGTAGCCACATACGCAGATGACAAGCAACATGAGTTCGACTGGGACAACACTACTATTACAGGACAAGCCAAACAGAGAACAGCCAGGAAATTCCTAGAGGCATGGCACTCTTCCACAGATTCAATCAATAAGCACATCGACCTGGACCCTATATACCGACCACTGCAGCGGACAGCTGGAACTGACAATCGGCAGAGACAAACCACTATAAATGCCGGAGGAAACATCACAGAAGCACTTCACAGGAGGCCCCCAAGCACTGAGGATGTCACCTAGACAGGGGATGAAACGTCTGCAACACAAATTCCCAGCTCGGCGAATAGAACCACAACATCTCTTTCAGATTTTTTTTATGCAGCAATGTGTGATGAAACTGTAAGATTTTTGTATATGTATTTTAATATAGTTTACTGCAAATTTGGGTTCTTGAATTTCCAAGTTGAACAAATGCATTTGTCTATGTGTTTGGAGTTAACAATTAATTCTTAAAAAGTACTCATTATTCTAAGCGAGAGGAAGTTACCCAGAGTTCCTGGCGAACTACACAGAGGGGTTAGGGGTCAACTTTAAGACTCTGACTTTCTTTTTTTAGTTGGTGTTAGGAAGTTATAGCACAGATATTATTAAACTTGAAAGAGTTCAGAAAAAAAGTTGACAATAATGTTGCCAGGGTTGGAGGGTTTGAGCTATAGGGAGAGGCTGAATAGGCTGGGGCTGTTTTTCCTGGAGAGTTGGATGCTGAGGAGTGAGGTTTGTAAAATCATGAGTGACATTGATAGTGTGAATAGCCAAGGTCTTTTTCCCAGGATAGGGGAGATCAAAACTGGAGGCAGCACGGTGGTGTAATGGTTAGCACTGCTGCCTCACAGCACCAGGGTCCCAGGTTCGATTCCAATGTCAGATGACTGTCTGTGTGGAGTTTGCACGTTCTCTCTGTGTCTGTGTGGGTTTCCTCTATGTGCTCCTGTTTCCTCCCACAGTCCAAAGTTCTACATGTTAGGTGAATTGGACATGTTAAATTGCTCATGGTGTTCAGGGATGTGTGGGTTGGGTGCATTCATCAGGGGTAAATGTAGGGGAATGGGTCTGGATGGGTTACTCTTCAGAGGTTCAATGTGGACTTGTTGGGCTGAAGGGCCTGTTTCCACAGTGTAGGGATTCTATGATCCTAGAGGGTATCGGTTTAAGATGAGTGGAGAAATATTAAGAAGTGAGCTAAGGGGCAAGGGTGATGCCTGCAAGAAATGAGCTGCCAGAGGAAGTGGTGGAGGCTGGTACAATTTCAACGTTTAAAAGTCATCTGGATGGGTATATAAATAGGCAGGGTTAAGAGGGATATGAGCCAAATGCTGGCAAATAGGACTACATTAATTTCAGATATCTGGTCAGCATGAACGAGTTGGAGTGACAGGTCTATTTCCATGCTATACATCTCTATGACGATAACTCTAAGTTGTTCAAGAGTGAAGTTTCAAAGAGAAGCCAAGAAGTTTTCCAATCAATAATACATGGTAAGCAATGATCTTAAGGAGTGTGAAACAATGAAATATCTTAGAATAAGAAGTTGTTATTATTCCCAGACTGCAGTGTTGGGATACAATTAGTGGAAAATAACTGAAGTTTTTGAAGTTTCTTTTTAAATGGGAAAGAAGAAAAGGAACTGCAGCATTGGGGTTAGTACAATACTGGAAGGAAGCTAAGTCAGACCACGATAACAATTAAAGAAGAGCTGTCTACATTTCCAGAATATGAATTGGAATCTTAATTATTTCAAGTCATCAAGTTGTTGAAAAAGGTCTCTCTGCCTTGGAAAAGAGCTAGGTCTTGTGAAAGGTATACCACTGGACTTTCTTAGAATTTCCACAATGTTAGTTACCATTGCATTGTATTCATTTAATACAGAACTGTTGTTTCTGTTCAAGCTATAAAACTTCTTTGTTTTATTTCTACATTGTGTTTTAAAATCTTTGAATCTGTGCTCTGAGAGAATAAAGTGTTTTTTTCCTTGTTTATCTTCATTTCAGTTTTTAATGAACTTATGTTTGGTTTTATTGTTGCAACAAAGATTGTCATATTGCATGGTTACGTTTGTCTAAAAGGTTACTCTGGTAAATTAAATGACCCAAGCCTGATGTCTGGTACGAATATTGACAGGGTATCACCCCATAACATCTGGGGTTCACTAGATCATAACAAATGCATCTTCCTTGACTATCAGTTCTGCAGTGTGCCTCAAATCTGGAACTTCAGGTTCAGAGTTCAGGACACTACCACTGTGCCACAAGACCATGCAGAGTAGATTTACATTCCCTAGAACTTAGAAGAATGAGAGGTGAATTCATTGAAATGGATTTGATAAGGAGTCTGAAAGTAAATGTCACAATCTCGGATTTCAAGATCGAACTTTGAGAACCGGGATAGGGAAAACTTCATGCGGTGAGTTGCAGATATTTGGAATTCTTCACTTTGAAGATGTTCAACATCTGACCATCCACACTTGTCTAAACAGAGGCTGCCAGATTTCTGAATACTGAGGAAATCAGTGTGGACAGGAAGACAGTGATAGACTGTAGCTAGGTTAGGGGGTTAGCTATGATTTTATTGAATGGTAATGCAGGGGCTGAATAACCTACCCCTGCTCCTTTTTTTTACTCCTGTGGTCAGATCATGACTCTGTCGTCTAATCCTGAGTCGGAGTGGTCAGCTAAACAACCAACAGGTGAAGGAATCTGTCGGGTGAACGTACCCAACTTCTACACCCAGCGTATGAGTGAGAATTAAGACTGGAGTAATTGCAGTCATTTTCAGCCAGAAGTTGTTGAGTCCATGATTCACCTCGGCCTCCTCCTGAGGTGACCAACATCACAGATGCCAGTATTTAGCCAATTCATTTCATGCTGCACGACAGTAAGTAATTGTTTAGTGCATTTGATGCAATAAGGATGAAAGGCCTCATTGAATAATAGTGACGAATCGTGTTCTAGAACTAGCCGTGCCTCTGATTGAGCTGGTCCAGTACAACTGCAATACTGGCATCTATCCAACAAAGTGGAAAAGTTGTCCAATTGGAAAGAATTGCCCAGTTATCCATATCTTGCATATGAAAAGCAGGACAAATCCAAGGCAATTCATACATTGCCCTGACAAGCTATTTTGAAAAATATTGATGGAGCATGGGTGTCTTTGGGAAGACCGTATTTATTGACAATCCCTAATTGCCCTTGGGATTCATGCCAGCAAATGTAATGGAAGGTGATTTAAAAAAAAATCATTCACAGAATGTGGGTATTGCTGGCTAAGCCAGCATTTATTGCCCATCCCTAATTGCCCAGAGGGCAGTTAAGAGTTAACCACTTTGTTGTGGGTCTGGAGTCACTATAGACCAGACTAGTGAGGATAAGAGTTTTCTTCCCTAAATGCCATTAGCGAGCCAGACGGGTCTTTCCAACAATCGGCAATGGTCATCATTAGATTCTTAATTCCAGATTTATATTGAAATCAAATTTCACCATCTGCCATTGGTGGGATTCAAACCTAGGTCCCTAGAACTTGAGCTGGGACTCTGGATTAGTCTAGCGATAATACAATTAGGCTACCCCCTGTACACTCTCCTGGACAGTGTTAAAGAGCAACACTTAGTTAGCAATATGACGTTCACTAATCTCCACTTAGGTTCTCGCAGGACCACTAAATTCAGACATCATTTCAACTGAGAGTAAAACTTGGAAAAAAGAACTGAATTCCAGAGATGAGAAGAGAGTGATTATCCTCAAAGCAGGATTTGACCAAATGTGTTATCAGAGAGTCCTGGAAAATTGAAGGTATCAGAAACCATGGGGAAAACTCTCTCCTGATTGGAGTCATACCTCACACACAAGATGGGGAGGTTGATCCACCATTGCCTGCAACGTCCTTTCCAAGTCACACATTAGCTTGGATGGAAACATGTAAATTTTCAACGACCTCCACTAAGTCCCTTCCTATCTCAACAGCACCGTGAGATTACCTTCACTACATGGACTATAGTGACTCACAGTCTCCTTCTCAAGGGCAATCAGGAATAGACAATAAATGTTGGCACTATCCACATCAGTTTTTTTTAAAAAAAAAGCTGTTCCCTTTGGTGAGAGAATGAAGAACATAATTTTAAACATAGAGCTAGGCCACTCGGAAATGAGATCAGGAAGCACACAGATGGGAAGTTGAAAATTTGGAAATCTTTGCCAAATGGCAGTGCATGCTGGGATAGTTAAAGTTGCTCAACTGGATACAGTGCAAAATTCAAAGACAATGCTGCCATTGCTTTGTTTCTTTATCTATGGGGAAGGAATCTAATAGACAAATCTCCCCATGTGTTCCCACTGGCAACCCACAAAGCTTCTGTTTGCCTGACCATGACCGTTACCTCTTCAGTTTTAGAAAGCCTTTTCCAACTGCTTTTCCTGTTGAAGGAACAGATTGATTCTCCCAATCACTTTTGTTTTCACTCAGACACTGATCGCAAATTCAGAATCATTCCTCTTAACCTGCATTCGTGTTATAATTATGATACTTGTTTGTAATAATATATTGTCATATCCAGGAACATATTCTTGTAAAGTAGCTGGTTTCATGTAAACGCATTATTACAAATAATCTTTCTATATTCAGAAGCATTTAAAAGGCTATTTACAAGCAGAGCATATGCTCCACACGCCCGTGGATTGATACCAAATGTTTCGAGTGCTTCATAACCAGTCTGCTTGGCACAGACTGTGCCTAAACTGTGTGCATAAATTACAAAGGAGAAATTGACTTGAACGTTGAAATAGGATCATGAGAATACTCTCTGAACAATACGGTTATAATCACACTGTAAGTGGACATTTTGACCTTTCCTCTTCTAATTTATGACCGTTCTATTCATCAAATGTAATTGATTTAAAAGGTCACAGTGTGCCACATAAATTCAGTGTTCACTTAGTTACAGATGGTTGGATGAGCATACTGCTGCGACCAGTGACTGCCTATAAAGAAATCATTTAGTTCAGTCAGCAGTTATGGAGTGTATCTATAACATCCTACTGGCAGTAAGTCATAGCACATTCCGAGCTACTGTGCAAGTGTGAATGGACTTAACTCAGCAATGATTATTGATAGTTCATTTACTCAAAGTAACAGAGTCTCTTGCAAGCTGCACACTGTTCAAAGTATCAGAAATAAGACTCTTCTCCAGTGGAATAGCTGTGGACTTGCTAGCTTTTTTTCTGTACATTAGCACTATTCTTGTTTCAGACTTGGGTCTTTGTTGAAGAAATGCATCTCAGCCAGTGTAAGAGAAGGGATGCCGCCACTGTCCATATCCAGAAAGGACAGAAAGTGATATCTCAGTATGGATCCCACTCTGTACTGGTGACCAATGTTGGACATTGGGTTTGCAACTGCAGATTTTGAACTTGATTCAGGTATATCACAGAAAAGGAAAGGGAAGCATCTTTTTTATATAATATGAGGACTCCTAGATAAATAAACCATAGTCCATTTAGTTCTTCTTCTACTATGCTGTTAGACATATGATCTGGTACACTGAGGTGCTACCTTATCATAGTAATCATAAGTGATCAAGGGGAGGTAATGGTGTAATTGTAATGTCACTGGCCTAGTAAACCAGAACCCTATGCTGCACTCTGAGGACATGGTTCAAATCTCACTGTGGTAGCTGGTGAAACTTGAAATTAATAAAGGAAATTCTGAGAAGTAAAGCTAGCCTATCGGTGACCATTGTCAACTGTTGTAAAAATCCATCTGGTTCACTAATGTCCTTGAAGGAATGAAAGCTGCTGTCCTTAAATAGCTGACGTGTGCCTCCAAACCCACTGTGATCTTCTCTGAAAAGGCCTTGCCATTTGCCCGAAACATTGATTCTCCTACTTCTCGGATGCTGCCTGACGTGCTGTGCTTTTCCAGCCCCACTCTAATCTTGACTCAAAGCAGTTAGGGTTGAAGAGTGTGGTGCTGGAAAACTCTGATCACCAGCATCTGCAGTCCTCACTTCCTCAAAGCAGTTAGGCATGGGAAATAAATCCTAGCCTTGTCAGTGATGCCACATTCACCGAATAAAACAGCAAAATTAATCTCTATCAATTAGACTACTCCAGAAGTAGCTGAGCTGTAATGTTGCAAAGCCCAAGGCTACTTTTCCTCCCAACCACACCACATTTGTTATAATATCCTGTCCAATATTACTTTTGTACTTTGTCTTTAGGATAAGGATCTCATTAAAGATTGAGTCACAATATATAACAGTCTTTCTGATCCATCAATATGATATTCATTTTAATACTTAGAGAAACTTTCGGCCTGAAATTCGTGGGTTGGGGAGGATATAATTGGAGCTTTGTTTTTGGGCCCAGAAATTTAGGATGGAACTCAGATATTTCCACATTCCTTCATTTGCCCTACTTCTGAAATCCCCATTTGGAGAAACAGACTGGCACCTGTTTTGATTAGATTCTGATTAGATTAGATGCCCGACAGTGTGGAGACAGGCCCTTTGGCCCAACAAGTCCATGCCGACCCTCTGAAGAGTAACCCACCCAGATCCATTTCCCTCTGACTAATGCACCCAACACTATGGGCAATTTAGCATGGCCAATTCACCTGACCTGCACATCTTTGGACTGTGGGAGGAAACCAGAGCACCAGGGGAGTATGTGCAAACTCCACACAGTCACCCAAGGCTGGAATCAAACCCAGGTCCCTGGCGTTGTGAGGCAGCAGTGCTAACCACTGAGCCGCCCTAATGTTTATTGTTTTATTCTTGCACGGGTAGGATATCACTGGCAAGTGTATGTGTGAACATACGGATCAGCAGCAGCGGCAGGTCATTCATTGGTCAGAACCTCAATCCTCATTCCTGCCTATTGCTGATAATCTCTCAACCCCTTGCCTTCGATCTTTGTCTTTAAAAATATTCAAGGACTCTGCTTCCATCACCGTTTCAAGTTCCAAAGATTGATAGCTGACACTCTTAGAGAAACAAAAATCATCTAATCTCTCTTTTAAATGTGTGGCCCTTGATTCTTAAACAGTGACCGCAAGTTCTAGATTGTCCCATTAAAAGAAATGTCTACTCTGCAATCACCTTGTCAAAGCCTCTTAGGATCATATATGTTTCAATCATGTTGCTTTTTGCTCTTCTAAACTCCAGCAGCCTGTCCAAGGTCTCCTCATAAGGCCACGACTCATCCCAGTCAATAGACCACTAAACAATCTCTAAACTGCTTCTGACACATTTATATCCTTCCTTGAGTAAGGTGCCCAATATTGCGCAGAGTACCCCAGATTGGCTTGCTAGGCCATTTCAGAGAGGAGTTAAAAGTCATTCACATTGCTGCGGGTGTGGAATTTTACGTAGGCCAGACTGTGTAAGGCTGGAAGATTTCTTTCTCTAAAATAAATTAGTGAACCAGTTTTACTTTTACAACAATCAACAGTACTCCAGCACAATCTGTAACATCATGGCCCGGCATATACCCCACTCAACCATTACCATCAAACCAGGGGATCAAAACCTGGTTCAATGGAGAGTGCAGGAGGCCATGCCAGGAGCAGCACTAGGCATACCTGCAAATACAGTGTCAACCTGTTGGATCCACCAAACAGGGCTGCTTGCATGCCAAACAGCATAAGCAGCAAGTGTTAGTCAGAGCTAAGTGTTCCCACAACCAGCTCATATCTAAGCCCTGTAGTTCTGCCACATCTAGTCATGGATGGTGGTGGACAATTAAACAACTCAGTGGAGAAGGAGAATCCGCAAATACTCCCATCCACAGTGATAGAAGAGCCCAACACATCAGTGCAAAAGTAAGCCTATAGCATTCAGGGTAGTCTTCAATCAGAATTGCAGTGTGGATCATCCATCTCAGCCCCCTCCAGTGGTCCCTAGCATTACAAATAACACTCTTCAGTGAGTTTGATTCAGTCCACATGATATCAAGAAATGGTTGGAGAAAATTGATATCGCAGATGCTATGGGCCCTGACAGCAATCCAGTAATAATACTGAAGACTTGCACTTCAGAACTTGCCACTCTCCTTGCCAAGCTCTTCCAGTACAGTTACAACAGTGGCATCAACCTGACAATGTGGAAAATTGCCCAGATATGTCCCCTACATAAAAAGCAGGACAAATCCAACCCGGTCAATAACTGCCCCATCAGTCTACTCTCGATTATCAGCAAAGTGATAGAAGGTGTCATCAACTGTGTTATTAAGCAGCACCTGCTCAACAATGACCTGCTCACTGCCATCCAGTTTGGGTTCTGCCTCCTGACCGTAATACTGCCTCGGTTCAAATGAGCTGAATTCCAGAGGTGAAGTGAGAGTGATAGCCCTTGACATCCTGGCTGCATTTGATTGAATGTGGCATCAAGGAGCCCGAGCAAAACTGGAATCAATGAGTATCGAGGGCAACTCTCCATTGGTTGGAGTTATACCTAGCACATTGCAACATGGTCGTGGTTGTTGGAGGTCAGTCATCTCAGCTCCAGGACATCTCTGCTGGAGTTCCTCAAGGTGGTATCCCAGGCCCAACCATCTTCAGCTTCTTCAACAATGATTTTCCCTCCATTTTAAGGTCAGAAATGGGGATGCTTTTTGACGATTGCACAACGTTCAGCTCCATTTGTGATGCCTCAGATGCTGAAGTATTCCATATTCAAATGCAATATCCAGGACAATATCCAAGCTTGGACCGACAAATGGCAAATAACATTTGTGCCACATAAATGCCAGGCAATGACCATCACCAATAAGACACAATCTAACCACAACCCACTGACATTCAATGGTGATACCATCGCTGAATGTTACACTTTCAATATCCTGGGAATTAACATTGACCAGAAACTCAACTGGACTCACCATATAAATGCAGTGGCTACAAGGGCATGTCAGAGTCCAGGCATATTGCAGCAGGTAACTCACCTCCTGAATCCCCCAAGCCTGTCCTCCATCTAAGGCACAAGTCAGGAATGTGATGAAATATTCCCTGCTTACTTGGATGCGTGTGTTTCCAACAACACTCAGCTAACTTGACCTCATCTTGGACAAATCAGCCTGCTTGATTGGCACTACAAGAATCCACTCCCTCCACCACCAATGCTCAGTAGAAGCAGTGTGTACTATCTCAAAGACGCCTTGCAGAAATTCACTGAAGATCCTCATACTGCACCTTCCAAACCCATGACCACTTCCATCTAGAAAGACAAGGGCAGCAAATACATAGGAATACCACCCCCTTCAAGATCACCTCCACGCCACTCACCATCCCAACTTGGAATTACATCACCATTTCTTCACTGTTGCTGGGTCAAAATCCAGGAATTCCCTCCCTAATGGCATTGTGGGTCAACCCATAACAGATCAATGGCAGTGGTTCAAAAAGGCAGCCCCCCACCACCTTCTCGAGGGCATGTAGGGATGGTCAATAAATGCTGGCCAGCCAGCAACGACCAAATCCCATTATTAATTTAAACAATTTTAAAATCCCAAATTAATTTTAAAAAATAACAAGTTTCATGGTAAGAATTACTGAGGCTAGCTTTATCGATCACATTTGTTAATTCAGTGGAGTTACTTCAAAGGGATTGGAACTCATGACTACACATAGTTGACATCACCAATCTGGTGACATCATCTCTACAGCATCAGTGCCCTGCTGAGAAGGACAACGAGTTGGAAATGTGTCTGGGTCAGCCTCGGGGTACTTCAGGAATTCCACCCAAATCACTCCCATTACACCAAGTAGAATCATTTCAGCCAGTGCCCGTAGGAATGGGTTTTGCTTTGCACCTATGAAAGATCTCGAAAATGTAGCAGGTGATAGTCATCAGTCTTAGGATTGTCAAACATATGAACATGTGAACAAGAGTCAAGTGTCAGCCACTTTGACTTTGTGCCATTTAAGAAGAACGTGGCTGATCTGAAGTTAACCTCAACTCCAAATTCCCGCATGCCCCCTATAATCTTTCATCTCCTTTAGAGAGAGAAGAGAGAGGTACTTGATCTTGACTTGAAATTCTTGCAGTTTTCTCTTTATGTTACATGTACTAGTCACAACAAACTTTAGGAATTCTTTGCATGCATATAATCTTACCTTCAAATAATGTTAAATGGGAAGCTTGGTGGACCTATCTGACTTGCAGGACTGTTGTTATACTCCTTCTGCTGAGTCTTGGGGTTATCCACCATATCCGGTCTTGCGGAGGATAGGGATGGACAGCAGTTTAAGATATGCCCCCTTAAAGGTACATGCACATCACCTCACAACAGGACCATCCCTTTCTTCACTGTGACTAAAAGAAAACCCCGGAACTCTGTTTATAACTGCACTGTGGGTGTGCTTAAACCATTAAGACTGCAATGGTTCACACAGGCAGCTTTCCAACATCTACCCAAGGACAATTAGGGATGGAAAGTAATGTCCACGACCAAAGAAAAATATTAACATTTATTGTGGATAGTTGGATCCGAGTAATGGTCCGTCCCTATGGTGCCCCATTAGTCACTGCCTGCCATTCAGTTGACTTTATTGTTATTCTCCATCAGAAGCCTCCTTGTAGTTTGATTCCAGAGTAAGATGTCACTTTGCACTCAGCACCAGAATTCCATTTGTTATCTTGACATACAGTCAGGAAATTTTAAAACAAACAACTGAGCTTCACAAACAATTGATAATTAAAAGAGGAAGGCGACCCCTGACATCTGTCACAACGACCAGAAATGGATAAGGAATATTAGCCTGACTTGTCAGCCCCCATCCTGAGATCTAACCTTGTCGATCTCTCAGAGGCAAAATGACTTGAGAAGAAAACAGTTCAATTCTTTAAATGTATCCCCTTTCATCATCACAAATTTCTGAAAGATAAAATGCTGAGTCTTTTACAATGTGGCATGGCCTTGGATTCAAAGAAATACCAGAAGCTTGAGTATATTGATTAAATTGGACAGCTGATGATACATGAGAATTAGAATTTCATTTTTAGAAGTGCTTGGCTCTTAATGTTAATCTTAGAATCCCTACAGTGTGGAAACAGGCCATTTGGCCCAACAAGTCCACACTAACCCTCTGAAGAGTAACCCACCCAGACCTATTGTCCTATCCTATTACTTTACATTTACCCCTGACTAATGCACCTAACCTGCACATCCCTGAACACTATGGGCAATTTAACATGGCCAATTCACCTGACCTGCACATCTTTAGACTGTGGGAGGAAACCATAGCACCTGGGGGAAATCCATACAGACTCGGGGAGAATGTGCAAACTCCACACAGACAGTCGCCCGAGGCTGGGACTGAACCCAGGTCCCTGACACTGTGAGATAGCAGTGCTATACACTAAGCCACCACGCTGTCTCAAAGTTATGTCCTGGTATTGGTTAATATTCAGAAGACTTATTACTTGACTGTATGTGTTTAAATCCAAGAGGTTTTCTCTAGCTGTAATCTGAATTCGATGTTAAGTCCTTTGTAGAATGAGACTTGGGAGACTGTACATCAGGATAACACATGGATTTCTGGTGCTGAGTGCAAAGTGACATCTTTCTCTGGAGTCAAACTACATGGAGACTTCTGATAGAGAATAACAATACGGTCAACTGAATGGCAGGCAGGGACTAAACAGGTACTGTAGGGATCATTACTATCCACAATAAATGTTAATGATTTAGATGAGGGAACTAAAGGTAACATCTCTAAGTTTGCAGATGACACACAGCTGGTTGGAAAGCGAGCTGCGAGGACGATGCAGGGATGTTGCTGTGTGATGGGCACAGGAAGATTAAGTGGGAAAATGCATGGCTGATGCTGTATAATGTGGATAACTGTGAGGTTATCCATTTTGGTGACAAACACAGGAAGGCAGATCATTATTTGAATGGCTGTAAATTGAGAGAGGAGAATATTTAACGAGACCTGGGTGTCCTTGTGCACCAATTGCTGAAAGTATGTGTCTGGGTACAGCAGGCAGGAAGGAAGACAAACAGTATAATGGCCTTGATAACGAGAGGATTCAAGTACAGGAACATTGAGATCTTACTGCAATTGTACAGGGAATTGGTGAGGACACACCTAGAATATTGTGTGCAGTTTGGTCCCCTTAGGAAGGATATTGTTACGATGGAGAGAGTGCAGTGAAAGTTTACAGATTAATTCCAGGGATGACAGGGCTGATGTAAGTGGAGAGGTTGTGTCAGTTGGGATTGTATTCATTAGAGTTTAGAAGAATGAGAGGGAATCTCAAATCTATAAAATTTCAACAGGACTAGACAAATTAGATGCTGGAAAGATGCTCCTAATGGTGGGTGTGTGCTGAGTAGGGGTCATAGTTTAACTACAGAGGGTAAACCTTTTAGGACTGAGATGAGGAGAAACTTCGTCACTCAGAGAATGGTGAGCCTGTGGAATTCACTAAGGCAGAAAGTAATTAAAGCCAAACAGTTATGTGTTTTCAAGATGGAGGTAGATGGAGGAAGAAGGTTCTGAGGAAGGGTCACCGGACCTGAAACGTGTTTGATTTCTCTTCACAGTCACTGGCAGACCTGCTGAGATTTTCCAGCAACTTCTGTTTTTGTTGTAGATATAGGCCTTATGCTTAAAGGAATCAAGGAATATGGGTGAGGAGGGTGGGATTACAATATTGAGCTCAATAATCAGCCATTTTGAAAGGTGAAGCTTGAGGGGTCGAATTGCCTACTCCTGTTCCTGTCTTCTACCATCCTATGTATATTTTGTGAACTTGCTCTGGTACAATACCTTACTTCTCCTTCTTAAGCAGTTTCTTGAGACTAATGATGATTTTCTTCTACTATGGAGTTGTGCGTCTTGAGGTGCTCTTCATCTTGAGGAGCTGGGTTGATGTGTGTATTTTTTTAACAGCAGGTGGTCATTGCATTCTGACCAACATTACTCTACTTTAGAACCCAAAGAAGAATTCCAAAGGAAGAGTCAAGATTTGAAGTGTTAACTCTGTTTCTCTCTTTATAGATGTTGCCAGGCCTGCTGAGTTTTTCCAGCACTTTGTGTTTTCCTATTATATGAGACTTTTATAATTGGTGCTTTGCTTGGCAGTAAGTAGAAGGGTGATAAGGGAGTGGGGTTTGCTTTGAGTAAGAACATAGTTCATGGAAGGTCAAGGGCATGGATGCCAGCCAGACATGCGCTGGAATGATCAGCTCTAGAATAATGAAGACATGAATAAGGGTTTCAGCAGCACATGTGCTGAGACAGGGATGAAGGTGGGTGATATTATGGAGAAGAGCCAAACGTTACTGCTACTTGTAAAAGGTTTGACTATTTCTTCCAATCCCACTGGAGTTGCTATCCCTCAGGATAGTATGTGAGTTTTGAAGTTTGATTTCTAGCTACTTTTGCAAGCTAGCACAAAATCATCTCAAGGTTTTAAAAAAAATGTGTTATGGAAATGTCTTGCAATACCTCTGGCCAACTCGTTATTTAAAAATAGGAGATAGAAATAAGGGGTGATTGTGAATCAGTCATGCACTTGCCTGTTTCTTATTTGACTTAGGAAGGCTACCTGCCCAAGGAGAAACACATTTGACAAATATAATATGGAGGTTGGATAGAGGAACATTGGCATATGGTAAAATCCCCAGCAGTATGTCCAGTTGGGGTTCCCTCTCATAACCTTCCCAGAGCTGATGTCTCACTACACATGTATGAACTTCTCAGGCTTCTGACAGCTAAGGGTAATTAGTTGTCAACTGCAACAATTGTTCTAAACTCCTTGCACATGTGAAGAGGTGCAGGGTGCTGGTATACATCGTGTCCATGCTGGCTGTCTGAAAAAGCAACTCAACTCATTCCACTCTCCTGCATTTTCCCAGTGGCTCTGCTAACTGTTTCTCTTCAGATAATTTCTCAACTCTCTTGAGAAGGCTGTCTTTGTCTCTGCCTCCAACATATTCTCAGTTAGCGCGTTATAGGTCCTAACAACTCGTCACGTAAAAATATTCTTTCCTCGTGTTGCCCTTTTGCAGATAGCCCTTAACTAAACGCCTGCTTGCTCTTTATCTTACCAGCTCCCCAGCTACTCTGCCCACACCCCTTAGGATTTTGAACACCTGAATCGAATCCCCTCTTAACCATCTTCTTGCCAAGGAAGACAGTGTGGTTTCTCTCATCTATTCAAATGGCTTTTTGTCACAGAATGTTGGCATCTTGTTTTTTGCTGGGACTACATTCAAAGAAAATAGAGTAACTAAACCATATCAGATCTGATCCTATTTTCACACAAAATAGACTTCTATTCCTGAGTAAATCAGAAGCAGTATTTCCCTGGTTCCACTCACTTGTGCTCTCACCTACGTGGCAAACATCATCAGATCCTCTGCTGCACTTGTTTGCACCAATTCAGAATTTTGACGTTCTGAATTTTATGCTTTTTGAGTTTTAAAAAAATAATAAGTTGAGAATAAGAAGGAAGGTCCAATAAAACCTTCTTCCCTGAAGAATGTGGAAGACGTTTTGTGAAGATAAGGACATGAGTAGCATAAATAGACTAATAAAGTGGCTACTGCTCATGTGCTGTGAGAAAGGGCTGTGCTGGGAAGGCGGGAGGTAGGCTGAACAAGGATATGACTCATTCATTTTAGCTTTTATAACGATGGTGATACAAACGTTTTTAGTCAAAAAAAAACCCAGCAAATATCCTGCATTACTGAAACATAGTGGTGTACGTCTTCTTTTGGATGGAGTGAATGTGCAGAAACTACTTCCATTGTTTGGAGAATCAGTGTACGGAGAATTAATTCGATTAACAAATGAGGCAGAGGGTAACAAGAGAAAAAACAGGATTTAATTATGCAATGAACAATTAGGATTTGGAATGTCCTGCCTAATAAGGTGGTGGATACAGACTTAGAGAATTACAAATTGCTATAATGTAGTAGGAGGCCATTTTACCCATGGTGTCTGTGCTAGCTCTTCCAATAAACATCCACGTTGATCCACTCTCCTTCCTTCTCCCTCATGATCCTGCACACATTTTTTCATTTTCAGATAACAGTCTAACTCCTTTTTGAGTGCCTTAATCAAACCATGATGTGAAGGTGCCAGTGTTGGACTAGGGTGGACAAAGTCAGAAGTCACACGACACCAGATTACGATCCAACAGGTTTATTTGAAATCACAAGCTTTCAGAGCATTGCTCCTTTGTCACCTTCCAAACTTCAGCTGACAATGGGACAGTGCTCCAAATGCTTGCGATTTTAAATAGAACTGTTGGACCAAATCCTGGCTCTGATCAAACCAGCCTCCTCCACAATCTTTCAGGCAAGTGCATTGCAGGCCCTATTCGCTGTGTGAAAAAAACAAACAGTAATATTTCATGGGGAATTAAATAAATGCTTAATCGAGGAAAAATTGCAGGGATCTGGGAAAAGAGCAAGGGAGCAAGTCAAACTGTGTTGTTTCTGTGCTGTACAGCTGTATGATTCATCGAAGCCAATTTTAGCACATTGCTGCTTTAAGAGGCACAGTCCTACAGTGAGGTGTGTGAAGTCACATTTGCAGCAACTGGGAGTCCTGCTGGGAGGCACGTGCTGTTTTAAGCTGAACAGTCTCCTCTTGCAACCAGCTACCAGCCTGAATCTGGCCCTATGGCCTTGCAATTAGATTGTCACGGTAGGGGAGCTTGGATCTATGCTTCGGGATATCTCTGTCATCACAAATGATAATGTCCCCTGTAGGTTTTCTGGTCGAGTTAAGGATTGCAAGACAAGCACCGTGATCAGTTTTGTTTGAGGACAGAAAGATGAGGAGAATTCTTTCCTCTCAGAGACTTGTACAGCTTTAGAACACTTTGCCTGAAGTATTCTGGTTAGGGAAAGGAACCAAAGCTATTGGGGTAGATGGGAATGTGGAATTTGAAAAGCAAATATATCAGCCACAATCTTATTGAACAACAGAGCAGGCTTATGGTCAATTTCTAGTTTTCTGGTGCACTATTGCCCAGACAGGTGAGATGTGTTGGAACAGTTGACAGCTCTCTATTGCTTAGCTGCATTATGACAATGCTGTAGCTTGATCCCGGCTCTGGTACGTCATCCTTGGCAGAATGTGGAGCTCTCATATACTTATGCTCTAATGCCCTCTCCAAAATTCAGCATCTCCAGCTGTGCCCCTCTCCATTGGTACTCAGCTGATGTGTTGAGCCTAGATCTTAGAACATAGAACATTACAGTGCAGTACAGGCCCTTCAGCCCTCAAAGTTGCACTGACTTGTGGAACCAATCTGAAGCCTATCTTGTGTACAAGGCTCTAGAGTAGGATTTGAACACAACACCTTCAGGTTCAGGGGGGTCAGAGTGCAACTGCTTGCTCTAAAATAAGCTTCGAATTCACAAAATTGAATTCTCGGTTGGATGAAACATAATTTTGGATGAAGCCAAATCACGGTTTGTTCAATGCTGAGGACGATGAGTTTGAACTGGACACTGGTGGACAAGACCACTGTGGGTCTACATGGTTTGGTGTAATGGGGAAGTGGGATTAATCTAAGACAGGGATTTTTTATTTATTCATGAGATGATGTTAGTAACACTCTTACCATTTATTACCCATCTCTAACAATCCTTGAGAAGGTGGTTGTTAAATGTATATAGAACATAGAACATAGAAAAATACAGCGCAGTACAGGCCCTTTGGCCCTCGATGTTGCGCCGATCCAAGCCCACCTAACCTACACTAGCCCACTTTCCTCCATATGCCTATCCAATGCCCGTTTAAATGCCCATAAAGAGGGAGAGTCCACCACTGTTACTGGCAGGGCATTACATGAACTCACGACTCGCTGAGTAAAGAATCTACTCCTAACATCAGTCCTATACCTACCACCCATAAATATACTTGTATTTAATTATATGTAGAGAGAGAGCTTTATCCAGGGATTCACTAGTGGCTTATAACAAACAATAGAGAAGTGGTTGGGTGAGGAGGAACATATTTGTAATGTCTGTGGGTAATATTTCACAGGCCCATATCCAAATGCTGAATTAAGCAGCAAAAGACTTTCAGAAATTTACAGGAGTTTAATTGTAAATCTATAGTTTAGCACAAGCAACTGTTTCCACCTTTCCCTTCAGCACCCTTTCCCTGTCCAGAAGGCAACTCAACAGTTTTTGTTTTATTTTAGAAACTCACCACCATTTTCCAATTATTCAAGCATCCAGGTGACCTTTATAGAGGTTTATAAAATCATGAGGGGCATGGATAGGGTGAACAGCCAAAATTGTTTTCCGAGGACTGGGGAATCCAAAAGTGGAGGACATAGGTTTAAGGTGAGATGGACAAGACTTAAAAGAGGCAACGTTTTCACACAGAGGGATGGTGTGTGTGCGTGTGGAATGAGCTACCTGAGGAGGTGGTGGAGGCTTTATATTTAAAAGGCATCTGGGTAGGTATATGATTAGGAAAGGTTTTGACGGATATGGGCCAAATGCTAGCAAATGGGACTAGATTAATTTCGGATATCAGGTCAGCATGGATGAGTTGGACTGAAGGGTACTGCTTCTGTGCTGTACAATGAGTCTAAATTACAAGTGCTGTCCATTGGGAAGAACCCATCTTGCTTTAAACAAAAAAAATTGAACACCCACCACCAAGTTAACCAATTACTTAATTAGCAATGAACAAATAACATACACTGGACTCAAGTGAAACAAAAATGAAAAGGTGGGGTCAGAAGGGAGGGAACTCAATCAAAAACTCAATCATGGAGGAGGAGATAATGCACTGCAGCTCTTGTGCTGTCCATCTCGCTCTCAAAGCATTGAGTGTACTGCTAGACACTCTATGCTCCCTCAGAATACAGCTCTTTCTCTTAAAAACAGCTATGCAATTGGTCCCAATCCTTTGCTCTTTTCCCATTTCCTTAAAATTTTTCTCTTTCAAATGCTTGCTGATATTTGTTTTGAAAGGCACAAATAAATCATTGCATTATCAGGTGATGCATTCCAAATCCTAACTGTGTATTTTTAATCAGCCTGTTCAGGAATGTTATGAAACACCTCTGGAGCAAGGTAGGACTTGAACATAGGTCTTTCTTTCTTCTTTTTATTTCTATCCAGAAATGTTATTACACACCTCTGAACGTTTTCTTACCACCTGCAAATCCCCCCCCTTTTTTTTTAGATTAGATTACTTACAGTGTGGAAACAGGCCCTTCGGCCCAACAAGTCCACACCGACCCGCCGAAGCGAAACCCACCCATACCCCTACATTTACCCCTTACCTAACACTAGGGGCAATTTAGCATGGCCAATTCACCTGACCCGCACATCTTTGTGACTGTGGGAGGAAACCGGAGCACCCGGAGGAAACTCACGCAGACACGGGGAGAACGTGCAAACTCCACACAGTCAGTCGCCTGAGGCGGGAATTGAACCCAGGTCCCTGGCGCTGTGAGGCAGCAGTGCTAACCACTGTGCCACCGTGCCGCCCTTGTTTCTAACTAAAATACTGTGAGCCCACGAGGACTAGGAAGAGGTGTAGGCCATTCAACCCCTTGAACCTGCTCCATCATTCAACAGGATCATAACTGATCTGGCATTCCTCACGTCCACTTTCCTGCCCATTTTCCTGATTGTGAATCTATCTCAGCATTAAATGTACACAAGGACTCTGCCCCACCCCCCACAGCTCAATGTGGCAAGGACTTCCAAAGACTCACACAATTCCTCCTCATCTGAGTCTTAAATTGGTGCCTCTTTATTCTGAGACTATGCCCTCTGCTTCTAGACTCCCAGATCAGCGAAACATGCTCTCAGCATCTATCCCTACAGCCCGTCTGGGATAGTGAGTCTTTTAATTATTATATTTTTTAAAATCAACCATATCAGTCATGATACAAAATACCTCTGAAATATGGGAACTTGATGCCAGGTCTCTCCAGTTCTGGTTTTTGGTCAGATCTGGAAGTGTTATCACACAATCAAATGGCCACAAACCACCCATGGTAACTTTCATCCGTTAGCCACCACCAATCTCCCCAGCATATGCTTTTTCTCGATACTCAGGAGAGCTCTGAGGCACAATTGGATGGTCTTTTTTTTCACTCAATCACTAAAAGATCCTTTCTTTTCTTTACACACACACACACACACACACACACACACACACACACTCCGAATCACCCAGATGCACTCCCCTACCCTATATTTACCACTGACTAATGCACCTAACACTATGAGCAATTTATCATGGCCAATTCACCTGACCTGCACATCTTTTCTTTTAGATCCAGGAGTACTCTTCCACCCATGGTATTTTTTGTCTATTAACCACTGGCAATGGATGTAGATTTGCTCACTGAGCTTGAAGGTTCATTTCTAGACGTTTCGCCACCCTACTAGGAAACATCTTCAGTGGTGAAAATGTGTTGCTGGAAAAGCGCAGCAGGTGAGGCAGCATCCAAGGAGCAGGAGAATCGACGTTTCGGGCATGAGCCCTTCTTCTTCAGTGGGCCTCAGACAAAGCACTGCCTCAGAGCTCTCCTGAGTATTTATATGTTTGGGTTTCTTGGTTCTTTATATAAATAAAAAGCAGGAATTTTCAGCAGTGCTTCTCCCGAGGTCCACTGAAGCTGTTACCTAGTAGGGTGATGAAACATTTGGAAATGAACCTTCTAGTTCAGCGAGCAAACCTACATCCAAAACCTCAACCTGAGCTACAAATCTTCTTAAACCACTGGTAAATCACCCATGTTTCCAACTGAATAATTTACATGCAAAGATCATTTAGCAAAATACAAACCATCAGAGACGAGGGAGTGGAGGAGGGAACAAGTCCCCAGTGCTTAAATATGAAGTCCAGTGAGTGTTATGTAATCTCAATCAATTCAGAACTGTTCTGCTTGACATTTAAAGGGACCTGCATTGATAATTCTGACATATAAAGCAGTAGGGAGCTGTCTTCTTGAACCATGACTAGCTACCTGATGAAGGAGCTGTGCTCTGAAAACTAGTACTTCCAAATAAACCTGGTGGTCTATAACCTGGTTTTGTGCGATTTTTTAACTTGTTGAATCATAGCGGTTTGCATGATGCAGGGATAGTCATAGTGCAGGTATGGAGAGGATTCCAGGATTCTGATCCAGCAGCAGTGAGGGAACAGTGACATTATTTCCAAGTCAGGATGGCGTGTGACTTGGAGGAAAACTTACAGAGAGTGAAGTTTCTACATGCCTGCTGCCCTTGGTCTTCTAGGTGTTAAAACCTGCGATCTCTAACGTGTCGAGGAGGTCCTGAGAAATCACAAAAGCAACACAAATTCCAGCAAACCTCACCATTCTGAAATATTTTTCCATACGTAGTTCCAGAATTGATGCTAATAAGGATTAAAATAAAAACAGATTATGGCAGCGGGTTTTGTTTTGATTTGAAAACTTCTGTCTTGGGATGTGGGCATCACTGGTTGTGCCAGCATTTACTGCCCGTCCATACTTCCCCGATGTGCATCGCTGCAGTCGATGTGCAGTAGATTGACCCACAATGCTCTTAGGGAGGGAATTCCAGGATTTTGACCAAGTAACACTGAAGGAACGGAGATGTATTTCCAAGTTAGCATCACAAATGGGTTAGAGGGGAACTTGCAGATGGTGTTGTTCCCAGGCATCTACTTCCCTCGCCCTTCTAGATGGAAATGGTTGTGGATTTGGAAAGTGCTGTCGAAGGATCTTGGGTGAATTGTTGCAGTGCATCTTGTAGATAGTACACACTGTTGCTACTGAGCATCGGTGTGGAGGGAGTGGATTTGGTGCCAATCAAGTGAGTTATTTTGTCCTGAATGGTGTCAGGCTTCTTGGAGCTGCACCCGTCCAGGTAAGTGGGGAGCATTTCATCATACTCCTGGCTTGTGCGTTTTAGATTGTGGACAGGCTTTGGGGAGTCAGCAATTGAGTTATTCGCCGCAGTATTCTGAGCCTCTGACCTGCTCTTATAGCCACTGCAGCAAGTAGAGTTGAGTTTCTGGTCAATGATAGCCCCAGGGTGTTGACAGTGGAGAGATTCAGTGATGGTAACACCATTGAATGTCAAGGAGTGGTGGTTAGATTGTCTCTTATTGGAGATGGCAATTGTGTGATGTGAATATTACAAGGGTTGGTGGGGGCAAAAAAAAAGCACTCATTTTTTACAAGAGTTAATGATGCCATAGAATGAAGTTGGGGAAGAAACAAACATGATGCTTCCAGAATTGTAAACGTTCAAAGTTTTTTCAAAACCAAGGGTTTTCTTAAACAAAAAGAGGAAACAGTGGCAGAAAATGTTGAATCAGAGGCACTTTGAACCTGCAATGAATCATACATCAAGAATTTGTCACATAAAGCTGCCTTCAGATTCCTGCAGTAAACACATTACTTCAAACATTTCCCACAACCTTGTATGGCCACTGATCCCACTGAGGGGTTTGATATTGTTGGGACTGAATTTCCATCCAGTGTGTGTCTGTACAGAGCTACACAACAAACAACAAACTACAAGGCACAGCAGACTTAGCTCTCATCTTGACACACTGATTTTGGTATGGATTTTTTGGGCTGTTTCCAACACTGGAAGGAACTTAGCTGTGATCAACACATGTTTCAACTTGATGGATGTTTGTGAGACACTGAGTGAATAAGGTTAAGTCTGGGCAGCTAAAAGAGCAACAAAGGACAGAAGTCGCATCAGCCAGTTCTTGATAGGGTCATGTCCTACTTTGGAGATTGCATCCAATAATTTATGCTGACTGGGCATTATGTTTTGGACTTGGGATGGGGGTGCAATCAGAAGTCATACGACACCAGGTTATAGTCCAACAGGTTTATTTGAAATCATAAGCTTCAGGACTTCACCTGATGAAAGAGCAGAGCTCCAAAAACTTGTGATTTCAAACAGACCTGTTGCACTATAACCTGGTGTCGTGTGACCTTGAGACGAGGCATTGTCAGATATGTTGCTTCTCAGAGGTGTTAGTTTAAAGCTCTCTCTGTTGTCTCAGCTGGAAATGAAAGATCTCATGACAGTATGAAGGAGTGCAGGTGACTTTTGAACGCTGTCTTGATTTTTATTTAAGTCTGAATCAACAATTTATTTTTTTCCTGTTTATGTGAGTTTGCGCTCTCTATTTCCTACCATGCTACACAATGATTAGATTCCAAAATCAGGTCATTAAGGGAGAATAAACAGTAATTCTTTGAAATGAACCTATTGATTGTACTGGAGCACTGTTCTGAGATATACAAAACAAGTTCTACTCAGTACATGTCATTCACAAGTTTAATTTTTTTTCCCCTAGGTGACTGTATGACTTTTGTGAAAGATACTAAGTAAATTCAAGATGCTCTTTCCTTCTTTAGGATTGAAATCCATTCTGATTTTTTTTTGTTCTTTGTATACGAGCTATATCTGACCAAGGTCGCTATCATCAATATTTCCTATAATGTGATTTGCTTTTGTATAGGACCTCTGCCTTTCAAGTGCCATGTGAATACAGCATCCAACTGAACTGACCACTGACCAAAAACTGTTTCCTTAACCATTAGGACAGATACTGCATGAGGAACTAGGGCAGACAAGATACGTGGTGCAACATATCAAGCACAATCATGAAGCAGAAGTAGGCAATTTGCCCCCTCAAGCCTCACCTACCATTTAACAAGGTCATGGGCAGCATGGTGGCTCTGTGGTTCCCAATGCTGCCTCACTGCACCAGGGATCTGAGTTTGAACACAGGTGACAGTCTGTATGGAGTTTGCACATTCTCCCAGCGTCTGAGTGGGTTTCCTCCACGTGCTCCAGTTTCCTCCCACAATCCAAAGATGTGCAGGTTAGGTAAATTGGCCATGCTAAACTGCCTATAGTGTTCAGGGATGTGTAGGTTAGATGCATTAGTCAGGGGTAAAAATTTACAGTAGTAGGGCAAGGGGAATGGGACTGGGTGGGTTACTCTTCAGAGGGTTGGTGTGGACTTATTGGGCTAAAGGGCCTGTTTCCACACTGTAGGGATTCCGTTCTGTGATTCTATGGCTGATCTGACTTAACTTCAAATCCACAATCCCACCAACCCGAGATAACTCTTCACCCTCTTGCGCACCAAGAATCTATCCATCTCTGCTTTAAAAATGTTCAGAGATTCTGTTTCCATCATCTTTCCAGGAAGAGAGTTCCAAAGCCTCGTGGACCCACAGGGACAAAAAAAAACACAACCTCTATTATTTTTAAATACTGACCTCTTCTGTTAAATAGTGACCCCTAGATTCTCCCACAAGAGGAAACATCACGTCTACCACGTCGAGACCCCTCAGGATCTTATCTGTTTCAAACAAGCTATCCATTATTCTACCAAATTCCTGCTGATACAAGCCTTTCCTGCCCAATGTTCTCTCATAAGACACCCAACATGGCATTAAGCTTCTATACCTTCTCTGAACTGCTTCCGACACATTAACATCCTTCCTTCAGTAAGGTAATCGATACTGTACACACTACTCAAGACGTGCTCTCAGCAGTGCTCCTGCATAACTGACCACTTCAACTGACAAAGGAGCAATGCTCCGAAAGCTTGTGATTTCAACTAAACTTGTTGGACTATAACCTTATGCTGTGTGACTTCTGACTTTGTCCACCCAAGTCCAACAATAGCACCTCCACATCCTGTATATCTGATGCATAACATCCCTGCTATTGAATTTAGTCTCCGCACAATAAATGATAACCTTCTACGGACTTTGCTGTCCCTGCATACTAATCTTTTACACACTAAATACCTCTGCAAATCACAGCTCTGCCATCTTTCACTATTGAGGGTTGATGGAGCATAAATATATACAAGGGATGGTAAGGCTACATCTCTGAAAGCCTCCAGACTTGGGTCAGTTTGATGTGGTCTTATTTCTGCATGACACATTTTCTCTTGCACAGGTTTAGGAGTTATTTTTAGAGTAAACATGCAGTTAGTCCTTTACACCACACACCCTAGAAACTTTTAAGGAGCTGCTGATCACGTTAAAGGGAAAACTTTCAAGAATCTTCAAAGCGAGTGGGAGAGTTGGAATGGGGCTTGGCTTTGAGAAAATACCTGTAAGCTACCTTCTTGCCAGCTAATATAGCAGTTGAATTATGTATTAACAGATGGATATCAGAATAGTTCAAAAATAGCGACAAGCAAGTGTAACATCTACAGACAAGTCACCCCTCTTAAGGCTAAATGAGCCAAACTTTGGGAAGGAGTTTCCGATGTGTTGTCTATGAACAGAAGATTACTGATTGTTGGAAGCATTTTACAAGATTTGTAGGCACATTATGGATTCCAGTGTGACAATGTTTCTGTCATATATCCCAGAAAGATAATGCCAAGTCAAAACAAAACTGTAACCAGCTGATCAAATCAGCTTTTAGTGAGCGTGGAATCTCAAAGGATCCCAGTGATGTTGATCATGATCAAAAGTTCTGATGTCAACATCCAATCCTAGAATTGAGGAAGGGTCACTCAACCCAAAACACTAACTCTGGTTTCTCTTCACAGATGCTGTCAGACCTGCTGAGCTTTTTCAGCAATTTCTGCTTTTTGTTTCTGATTTACGGCATCCACAATTCTTTTGGTTTCTATTTAAGAGTGCAGTTGGCTGGAGTAGGGTTCAGACCATAACTCAGTCGAAAATTCCCCAATCATCAAGGACCAAAACTAAAATTGAGTATTGAAGTTGCAAACTGATTTTTAACAGTGGAAATATATAGTCATTTTGGTCAAACAGCTGTCGACCCTTCTCCCTCCCTAACCTTTGCATTCTTTTGTGTTGCATGTTAACTTACAGTTCCAGGAAAATGAAATATTCCTTGCGTGTTTCAAAGACATCCACCAGCTGTAATATGTTTGGATGCTTCACCCTGTGAGAGAAAACAAGACATTTCAGCATTGGCTGTAGAAACAAAAAGCTTCTTCTCCCAGAATACTCAAAGAGACCAAGACATACCAATAACGGTGAGATCAGCGAATCTCTGAGAAATCTAGCAACATTTCAAAATGCAATTTAGCTAAATGCGCTCTCCTAGTTTAGGAGACTCATTTGCATTGTCACATTCATTTATTTAAGTTTTTACTAAAAGATGGTTCAAAAGAGGTAATCTTCAAGTATATGTCCGTGTCTTTGAATGTATACCAATGGAGTGCAAATTTCAAACTGCCCACGCCACTGCTATGTGGAAAATTTAACTCCATAACATTTAAACAACATTAATTGGCTGGGCTGTTTCTTGACCTCAATGTGCTGAAAATAAACTACTGCAGCTTTATTAAGCACAAGTTTGTTAGAAGCAGAGACTGTGATGCAGTGATGATATTACTAAAGATACAGTCACCATCATCCCAGTGAACCATAGAGAGAGAAATGATTAATCATAGAGTCAGAGTCATACAGCAAGGAAACAGACTCTTCAGTCCAACCATGCCGAACATAATCCCACACTAAACCACTCCCGCCTGGCTGCTCCTGGCCCATATCCCTCCAAACCATTTCTATTCATGCACTTATCTAAATGTCTTTTTAACATTGTAACTGTACCCATATCCACCACTTCCTGAGGAAGTTCATTCCACACTCAAACCACCCTCTGCATAATAAAGATGCCCCCTAGACTTTTTTAAACCTCTCTCCTCTCACCTTAAAAAATGTGCCCTAGTCTTGAAATCCCCATCCTAGGGAAAAGACAACTGCAATTAACTCTATCTGTACCCCTCATTATTTTATTATATTTTATAAGATCATCTCTCAACCTCCTATGCTCCAGTGAAGAAAGTCCCAGTCTTTCTTTATAACTCAAATCTTCCATACCCAGCAATATCCTGGTAAATCTCTTCTGAATCGTCCTCAGCTTAATAATATCCTTCCAACAACTGGGTGACCAGAACTGGACACAGCTTAACCTAAGGGTCACAATGCCTTAGGTGAGGGGTGAGACTGAGAGCTGGAGCAGGAACTGTATCTACACTATTGGCATCATAAGCCAGCTGTCCAAACAACTGAGCTAACCAACCCCACGATGCTGTTGCTAATACTCTGGCTAATTCTGTGTTCAAATCTCACCGTGGTGGCTGGTAGGAAATTAAATTCAATGAATTTAAAGCAAAAGAATTGTAAACTTATTTCGAGGTGTCATGAAGCTAGTGTCATAAAAATTGAAAGGCAAAGCAATTTTCAGCTTACCACGAATGATTGTTATGAGAATGCATAAAAGGAACGGTACATTAAATTGCCTGTTGTTCAATTTTCTAGTTTGATCTTTGTGGGAACACAAGAGTTAAGGGAGCGAAATATTGTCAGGAAAGCCTGGTAAATTCATTTGCCTTCTTAAGTTAGGATAGAGGTAATTAAAAGATCAGAGCCTGGAACTATAAGAGGTCAGTTATGAGTTTGGTTCTTATTACAATCCGTCCATTAGAGCCAATGTTCCTGATTGTCAAAATACCAGCAGGATGACCATCATTAAGGGAGTCTTGAAGCTTCTTCTGATCTCATGGTTATTGTTGACATCAGGATGCAAGGAACCTTGAAACTGCGTGAAGAATACATCTGAGTGACACTTAACATAAATGAAGGATGTTTAGGGATCTTTAAACAGTCAAAAGGGGCATTTTGAAACAGTCCATAGGAACTCTGTCCATGAAGGATGACCAACTTGACCTCTTGCTAGGTGACCATACAGAGAGTAACCAATCCTGCTGAGAGTAAGCCTGCTCTTGAACATGAGTATAGAGGCGTATAAGAAAAGGCAGAGTTGGATGTTGGCCAATGTATCAGAATTGCATCTGATTCCCTGGGTATCCGGCAACACTCCAAAGTGCAAACACAGGCTGGAAGGGAGCAGCTGGGCTGGGTATTGTTCAAGGAAAGTGTAAACATAATCTTTCGGTTAGGTTTAAAGAAGGAGTCTGGAAGAAGAGGTGACATTTTCTTCCTGCAGGTTAATGTAAAAGGATAGAAGGGAGAACCTTGGGACTATGCAGGAGATTTGACTTTTTGGAAGTAACCCAGACAACTTGATGCATAAATTTTGATTCATTGGAAAAGTCACGCCACCACTCCTGGGGATTGGGAAGGTGCAACTTTGCAGGGCAATTTTTCATGATAAGGACATCACTGAATTAAAGTAGATCAGATTGTAAGTTCTTTAATTAACCACTTCAGAGATATTATTACACACCTCTGCAGCAGATAGGACTTAAACCCAGACCTTCTGCACCACCTCCGACACCTTCTTCCCCTTCCCTGGACCTCTCCGTCTCCATCTTCAGCGACCGACTCAACACGGACATCTACTTCAAACCCAGTGACTCCCACAGCTACCTTCGCTACACCTCCTCCCAACGCCCCGTCCTGTAAAATCGCGATCCCTTAATGCCAATTCCTCTGTCTCTGCCATATCTGCTCTCAGAAGGAGCAATTCTACTCCAGGGCATCCCAGGTGACCTCCTATTTCAGGGACAACAATTTCCCCTCCCACGTGATCAGCAATGCCTTGCAGCGGATCTCCTCCATTTTCTGAACCTCTGCCCTCGAACCCCACCCCTCCAGTCGCAACAAGGATAGAAACCCCACCCCTGGTCCTCACCTTCTACCCCACTAATCTCCGGATATACTGCAACTCTAACCCTATCGCCTTCCCACCTACCTTGCCCCTAGCCCCACCCCTTTCCCTCTCCACATTCCAGATGAAGGGCTTATGCCTGTAACGTCAACTCTCCTGCTCCTCGGATGCTGCCTGATCTGCTGTGCTTTTCCAGTGCCACACTTTTCGATTCTGACTCCCCAGCATCCACAGTCATCACTTTCTCCAAGTTGTTCCTGCATGCAGTGCCGTGACATTATGATGGGACACTGTTTCAACACAGACATTTCTGTTGCTATTAATTACAACCGAGCTCTGGCAGCAGGCAGTGATGGCACTGGAGGGGTGTGGGAACAGTTGAACCAAGTGTCTCTAGACAAAAGGGTATCTTTGATGCAAAAGAGGCCACATTGGAAGAAGGTGCAGATAGTTGTAAGATCTCTCAAACCAATGTGAACCACAGACCTCATTTCAAGTGACTACTGTAAGTACTTCCTTGCTTAACCTGAATTTTCCTTTGTTTTTGTAAAGACATGAATGCCAGTGAATAAAGAATCCTGTTTCATGGCCTTCCATGCATACAAATCTAATGTTATGTAATATTATAAAACCTGTTGTTCGTGCTGCCAGCAGATTAAATTGGATGACGTTAGTGAGCCAGATGGTTTTTGCACGACGGCCAGTGATTGTTTCATGGTTGCCATTGCTGAGACAAGACTTCAATTCTGGGTTTTGTTAATCAAATTTAAATTCCACCAGTGCATTAGGGTATTGAGGTGGGTAAATGGAGCTCACATCCAGGTCAGCCGTGATCTCACTGAATGGTGATAAAGCTGAATGACCTGGTACTGTTTCTAAATTCCTATGGAAAGTGACAGTTGACTCTTAAGAGCATACAAATAAAATCATTAGGATCAGAAACTGAAGATAAATGTAACAGTTCTTGTTAAACGACTCATCAGGTTGATTTCCTTCCTTTAGGAAAAGAAATGAATATGGTATAAAATTGTAAGCTATCTATATGCCAGTGAAATATACACAGTACAACCCAAATTACATCTACAGGCAAGTACCTTCACATTAGACATCAAAAAATGCTTTTTCAGATCAATGTGTTTTCAGTTTCAAAAAGAAGCAATCTTTTTACTACAGAAGACTGTCAAAACGTCACAGCATAATTAGTTTGTTCTTTAAAAAGCAGCGCATTATTTACATATTCATTAAAAACGAGAAGTTCCCTCTGGACCCTGCTTTGCAGACATGGCGAATGATGTTTGGGGGAGCTGCAAAGCAAAGGAGAATGTTTGCGTGAATTCAAGGATTATGCACTGCTTAATAATTGGGAATTTTTATAACTGAGTTTGCAATGGCAAACTCTTCTTACCAAGTTGAAATATTTGTAATGGCAGCCTGCATTTGAAGTTGGCGCAGAGCTTACTAAAATCAGCCGAGCTGAGTTACCATGTGGACTGGTTGTATTTTGGACAGATTGCTCCACCAAAGTACCGTGCAGTTGGGAAAAGTACAGATATATACACAAACACAACATATCCATATGAGACAATACAATTTGTCCAAAATCAATTTGTTTTTGGAGACTGATGTTATACTGAGGTATCAAAGGACAAGTTATAGTCTGCAATTTCTTTGTACATATAATCATACTTTTAAATCCATCTGTTCTCCAAAATATATTAATAAAGCGCCATCCAGGAATAGTTGAAAAAAGGGAGTAATTTGGCTAATATGGAGTTTAATTTACTATGCCGTTAGCTGCAACAGAAATTATTTCATTCTGGAAGGCTAATCACTCTTATAAAGTATTATATAGTTAAAAATCACAGAACACCAGGTTATAGTCCAACAGATTTAATTGGAAGCACTAGCTTTCGGAGCGACGCTCCTTCATCAGGTGGTTGTGGAGTACACGATTGTAATTCTGCGTCCTACAATTGTGTATTCCACAACTACCTGATGAAGGAGCGGCACTCCAAAAGCTAGTGTTTCCATTTAAACCTATTGGACTATAACCTGGTGTTGTGTGATTTTTAACTTTGTACACCCCAGTCCAACACTGGCATCTCCAAATCAAAATGATTATAAAGTTGTTTACACAACTGAAACAATTGGAATTGTGTTGTTTTACAAATGAGACATCCACTTTTTTGAGGCACTGTGAACAATTTTGTTACAGAAACACTAACTTCATGTTGCTTTCAACAATCATCTGTCAAGAGAGAAGCCAATTACTTTTGGAAGTTGTACATGGCCAGTCCAGCCTTATCCACTCTCAAAGAATGAATCATGGAGCAGCACATTCAACGGGGAGGTGATTGCATAATGGTAATGTCCCTGTGCTAGTAATCCAGTATTCCACAGCAATGTTCAAATCCCACTGGTGAAATTGGAATGGTGAAATTTGAATTCAGCAAAAATCTGAAATTAAAAAGCTAGTCTACTGGTGATTATGTAACTGTTAGCAATTGTCATCAAAACCATCTGGTTCACTTTAGGGAGGATCACTCCTATCCTCACATGGTCTGGTCTATATGTGATTCCAGACTCAATGTGGTTGCTTCTTAAACGCCCTCTGGCAGCAACTAGGGATGGGTAATAAACGCTGGCCTAACCAGTGACTTCTACATCCCATGAATGAAAATTAAACTATACCGAACAGTGCAATTCAGCCACAATAGGTAGTTTAAATAATGAGCTAGTGCAAGTTTGCTTTGGATATACAGTCACTGCTTTGACCAATATCTTCAAGACTTGAAGATCTGAGACTTGAGAATGGACTCAATGAATCCTGAAGTATTTAGAGACATATTGAGCCCCAACGCCCCAGAATGATCTGAACATATTAGCCTTAGTGGCAGGAAATTAGGAGTACAAGAATAGGGGAGTCTTGCTACAACTGGATAGAGATTTGATGAGATCACATCTGAAATACTGTGATTTCCATATTTAAGGAAGAATGTTAGAGAATTTAAGGAAGAGACTGTGCTTTGTGTTGGAAGGTTTCCTGTGATAAGAATCTTAGTAAACTGGGCCAATACCTTCTGGAGTTCTCAGAAGAATGACAGGTGATCTCCTTGAAAGCATTTGAGGAGACTTGACAGAGTCAACACTGAGAGACTGTTTTCCCTCACTGAGAAATGTTGAAGAAGGCAGGGACATTGCAGGATAAGGCTCAGGGATGAGGAGAAATTTCTGAACTTGACTCGTGGTGAATCTTTGGAATTTTCCACCTGACAAGATTGTAGGTGCTACATACTTAAGGTTGAAGCTGACAGGCTTGTGTCCAGCCAGGGAGTCAAAGGTATGGGAAGCAGAACAGGAAGGTGTAGTTGAAGCTGATGATCAGCCATGATTGTATGGAATGGCAGAACAGATTTGAAGGGCCCAGTGCCTACCTTCACTCCTACATCTTATGTGCTTCTGCTCTTAAACACTATTCCAAAGGTCTGGTGAGCATGACCCAGAATAATTTGCAGCCTCAAACCTGATTGTCTGTCTTTTCACCATTATGTAGGGTGCTTGGTATCCATAGGCCTGCTCAGATCTGTCTGTGCCAGTCTGAACACTATTGGCTAAGAATGAGGGAGCCTTGGGTTCAACTCCTCCACTAGCATTCAAGCACACAAAATTAAACTGATCTCCAGTGCAGCAAAAAGGAATGTATTGTATTATCAAAAATGCTATCTTTAAAGTGAACTATTAAATCAAAGTCACACCTCATCATTACCACGGTTCACGATGAAAAGGGTCATTGTTCAAAACAAAAATCAGAATACCACTGGTGTCATGGTCAGTATTCTCCATTCAACACCACTGCCAAAAGGAGTTCAATGGGTCAATAACCTCATCATTGTGAGCCAGACCTGACTGTGTGCAAATCTGTGCCACTCTGCATGCCACTATCACAAAGCCATTTCCTACTGATTCTCACTGATCCGTGAGAGAACAGAGCAGTGGACATCCAAGAGGTCTTGGAATCATTCTCTCATGGGTTAGTTCATTGCGACACTTTTGAAAATAAAGGCAGCTATCTCTGGAAAGCAAAATGATTAAGATAATAATAATTGCACCTTCGAGCAGAAGTGATTCTTGGTAGTTATCCTTTAAAACAATGCAGCCACTTTGTATTCAACACAGTGAAAAACTACGATTGTGGTTTTTTCTAGATGCTTTATTGAACCACCATTAAATTTGCTTCACTGATAATTTTACTTCTTCACCAGATTCCTTTCAGAACCCTTCTCCCCAAGGCTTCCAAACGTGATCCTCCAGCAGCTAGCTTGTATTCCAGGTTTTGAATAAAACATAAGCACATTAGAATGAGAGTGTATTTTAGACATTGGGTACACATATACAGAGCTTGAACACTTCTGTCAGGACGAAGACATCAGTAAAGCATCTAGAAAAAACCACAATCATAGTTTTTCACTGTGTTGAATATAAAGCCGCTGCATTGTTTTAAAGGATAACTACCAAGAATCACTTCTGCTCAAAGGTGCAATTATATTTCAGTTGAATATAGGGAACTATGGACCTATGAGGGAGGAGCTGGCCAAAGTTCAATGGTGCAATACCTTAGCAGGGATGACAGTGGAGGAACAATGGCAGATACGTCTGTGTATAATGCAGAAGATGCAGGATCAGTTCATTCCAAAAAGGAAGAAAGATCCTAGGAGGAGGCATGGGTGGCCGTGGCTGACGAGGGAAGTTAAGAAGCATATAAAGTCAAAAGGAAAAAAGCATAACATAGCAAAGATGAGTGGGAAAATGGAGGACTGGGAAGCTTTTAAAGAACAACAGAGGATTACTAAGAAGGAAATACGCAGAGAAAAAAATGAGATACGAAGGTAAACAGGCCAAAAATATAAAGGAGGATAGTAAAAGCTTTTTTAGGTATGTGAAAGGGAAAAAAATGGTTAAAACTAAACTTGGGCCCTTAAAGACAGAAACAGGGGAATATATTACGGGGGACAAAGAAATGGCAGAAGAGTTGAATTGGTACTTCAGATCTGTGTTCACTGGGGAAGACACAAGCAATCTCCCAGAGGTAACAGTGGCTGAAGGACCTGAAATGAAGGAAATTTATATTTGCCAGGAATTGGGTGTTGGAGAGACTGTTAGGTCTGCGTGCTGATAATTCTCCGGGGCCTGATGGTCTATATCCCAGAGTGCTGAAGGAGGTGGCTCGAGAAATCTTGGATGCGTTGGTGATTATTTTCCAGCCTTCGATAGATTCAGGGTCGGTTCCTGAGGATTGGAGAGTGGCTAATGTTGTACCACTTTTTAAGAAAGGAGCGAGAGAGAAAACAGGAAATTAAAGACCAGTTAGTCTGACCTCAGTGGTGGGAAAGATGCTGGAGTCTATTATAAAGGATGAAAGTACGACACATCTGGATAGCAGTAACAGGATAGGTCAGAGTCAGCATGGATTTATGAAGGGGAAATCATGCTTGACTAATCTTCTGGAATCTTTTGAGGATGTAACTCTGAAGGTGGACAAGGGAGATCCAGTGGATGTAGTGTACCTGGACTTTCAGAAAGCCTTTGATAAAGTCCCACATAGGAGGTTAGTGAGCAAAATAAGGGCGCATGGTATTGGGGGCAAAGTACTGACTTAGATTGAAAATTGGTTGACTGACAGGAAACAAAGAGTAGTGATAAACGGCTCCCTTTCGGAATGGCAGGCGGTGACCAGTGGGGTACCACAGGGATCAGTACTGGGACCGCAGCTTTTTACAATATATGTTAATGATATAGAAGATGGTATTAATAGTAACATTACCAAATTTGTTGATGATACAAAGCTGGGTGGCAGGGTGAAATGTGAGGAGGATGTTAGGAAATTACAGGGTGACCTGGACAGGTTAGGTGAGTTGACAAATGCATGGCAGATGCAGTTTAATGTGGATAAATGTATGGTTATCCACTTAGGTGGCAAGAACAGGAAGGCAGATTACTACCTCAATGGAGTCAAGTTAGGTAAAGGGGCAGTACAAAGAGGTCTGGGTGTTTTTGTACACCAGTCAATGAAGGTAAGCATGCAGGTACAACAGGTAGTGAAGAAAGCTAATAGCATGCTGCCCTTCATAACAAGAGGGATTGAGTATAGAAGCAAAGAGGTTGTTCTGCAGATGACAGGGCCCTGGTGAGACTGGACCTGGAATATTGTGTGCAGTTCTGGTCTTCAAATTTGAGGAAAGACATTCTGGCTATTGAGGGAGTGCAGTGTAGGTTCACGAGGTCAATTCCTGGAATGGCGGGACTATCTTATGTTGAAAGATTGGAGCGACTGGGCTTGTATACCCTTGAGTTTAGAAGACTGACAGGGGATCTGATTGAGACGTATAAGATTATTAAAGGATTGGACACTCTGGAGGCAGGAAACATGTTTCCGCTGATGGGTGAGTCCCAAACCAGAGGACACAGTTTAAAAATAAGGGGTAGGCCATTTAGGACAGAGATGAGGAGAAACTTCTTCACCCAGAGAGTGGTGGGTGTGTGGAATGCTCTGCCCTAGAAGGCAGTGGAAGCACAGTCTCTGGATTCGTTTAAGAAAGAGTTGGATAGAGCTCTCAAGGATAGTGGAATCAAGGGTTATGGAGATAAGGCAGGAACGGGATACTGATTGAGGATGATCAGCCATGATGATGCAGGCTCGAAGGGCAGAATGGCCTACTCCTGCACCTATTGTCTATTGTCTATTGCATTTATATAATGCCTTCTACATAGTTAAAAAGGTGATGTCAAGCCAAAGGAGGCGGTATGAGAACAGATGATTGTAAACTTGCCTTGAGAGGCAAATTAAAGGTACAGCTTAAGGGAGTAGAGATTGAAGGAGAGACTATCAGAGCTTATGGCCTCAACAACTGAAAGCACAGCTGCCAATGATGATGGAGGAATGTGGGGATGAGATTCCTAGAATCCTGGGCAGCATGGTGGCTCAGTGGTAAGCACTGCTGCCTCACTGCACCAAGGACCCAGGTTCGATTCCAGTTTGCGTGTTCTCCCCATGATTGTGTGGGTTTCCTCCGGGTGCTCCGGTTTCCTACCACAGTCCAAAGATGTGCAGGTGAGGTGGACTGGCCGTGCTAAGTTGTCCCTGATGTGTGGATTAGTCATGGGACATACTGGAACAGGGTGGGCTGCTCTTCAGAGGATTGGCTCAGACTCGATGTTCTGAATGGCTTCTTCCACGCTGTGGGGATTTTATGAATATATATATATATGAAAAAAAATATATATATGAATATGGAGGGGGAAGGGAGGGTAAGATTTGAGCAAAATCATTAATCCAAAAGTTCTGGTAAAATCATCTCTGCACAGTTACCTCGTTAAAAACGTACTTTAATTTTGACTGATTATACTGTCAAAGTGAGGAGCGTTATGAGTGGATCTAAAGAATGATCGTTCTAAAACAATCCTGATGGCATTTCCTTGATGCTAAGCTTAGTGTTGCGCTAACAGTTACCTCCTAGGGTACACAGTACTGGCCTCACACAGAGAACCAGCAACTCTGGGAGAAGACAGGACAGGAAGATATGCATTGGCACATCAACCACGTTTTATTATTTTCCAACCACTCAATGTCAGGTCAAGACTGTGAATAAAAAGAGAATAAAACATTGCTTTTAATGGCTTCAGTCTTCACTCTATCGATTTTTAACAAAAAGGTATATGTTCTTGGTCACTGCCTGCAGCAACTGCAAGGAAAAGAACGAAATGTTGGCAATTCTTATTTCTAGGGTTGAGTTTTTGGCTGACAAAGGATTCAATGTAAGAGACAGACATAGTTTTAATGAGGTTTAAGTGTGCCCACCACAGAGCCTAAGTGTAGTTCTGGGGACTTACATGTTTAAAATCATGATTTCATTCTTTGCAGCCTTCCGAACTTTTCTTCCATCTTTCTTTAAAAACTTCTTGCAAGTGTACATTTTGCCAGTAGATTTTTCTTTTGCTCGGAATATTTCGCAGAATTCCTCCCTGTTTTCAGTGGAGAAAGAGAGAAAATAATTGAGATTCCATAGACCATTATTGTTCAATTTCATGCTGCAATAATGTGAGAGAATAGGCTTTGTGAAACAAATATATCTCATTGGATCCACTGTGGAAACTATGCACTCAATTGTCTTCTGTTGCCATAAAAAAAATCAAATTTCAAAGTTTGGGTAAAATACAATACTTGGCAATATGGAAAGTAATAAGTTGGATAGCAGCAGACCCAGGAGGACATAATCTTCGGGTAAAAAATGAGGTCTGCAGATGCTGGAGATCACAGTTGAAAATGTGTTGCTGGTTAAAGCACAGCAGGTCAGGCAGCATCCAAGGAATAGGAAATTCGACGTTTCGGGCATAAGCCCTTCATCAGGAATAATTCCTGATGAAGGGCTTATGCCCGAAACGTCGAATTTCCTATTCCTTGGATGCTGCCTGACCTGCTGTGCTTTAACCAGCAACACATTTTCAACCCAGGAGGACATAGACAAGCTGGTGAAGTGGGCAGACAACTGGCAGATGCAGTTGTGAACTAATGTGAAGTAAACTTGGCAAAAAAGTAGATATACATGCATTAAATAAGAGGCACGGATAGAGTCAATAGCCAGAGACCTTTCCCCATGGCAAGATTGACTGGCATAAGAGGTCATGGTTTTACAATGTTAGGAGGAAGGTATAGAGGAGACATCAGAGGTAGGTTCTTTATGCAGAGAGTTGTGAATGAATGGAATGCGTTGCCAGCGGTGATGGTGGAAGCCGAGTCATTAGTGACATTTAAGTGACTGCTGGGCATGCACATGGACAGCAGTGAATTGAGAGGTGCATAGGCTATGTTATTTTATTTTACATTAGGATTAATCCTCAGCACAACATCGTAGGCCGAAAGGCCTGTTCTGTGCTGTACTTTTCTATGTTCTATGTACTAAGGTCGACTTGGTACTATATCATGGCAAAGTGTAAGAACAGAGGATCGGGGGGACAATATTCATAATTTTTGCACGTGGCTAGGTTGGGTAGCAGTTACGGAAATGCGGGATCAGCATTTATTGCCCATCTCTAACTGACCTTGTGCAGGTAGTGGTGAGCTGTCTTTCTGTGGCTCGATGAGGCAGATTATCATCTTCTCAAGGGTAGTGAGGGATGGGAAATAAATGTTGACTCAGCCAATTTAGACCACATCCCCTGAATGAATTTAAAAAATATGTCTGGGCTGTAAAGATGGACATTGAATACAAAAACAAGATAGTTATGGTGAACCTTTCCAAATCATTAGTTAGGCTTCTATTGGAGCGATATGCATAATTCTAGGCACCATATAGTCAGAGAGATGTATAATGCGGAAACAGACCTTTCAGTCCAACTTGCCCATGTCAACCAGATATCTTAAATTAATCTAGTCCCATTTGCCAGCATTTGGCCATTATCCCTCTAAATCTTTACTATTCATATCCCCATCCAGATGCCTTTTAAATGTTGTAATTGTTCCAGCCTCCACCATTTCATCATGACAGTCTATTCCATACACGCACCATCTTCTGCGTGAAAAAGTTGATCCTTAAGTTCCTTTTAAATCTTTCCCCTCTCAGCTTAAACCTGTGCCCTCTAGTTTTGGACTCCTCTACCCTGGGGAAAAGACCTCAGCTATTCACCCTATACATGCCCCACATGATTTTATAAACATCTGTAAAGTCACCCCAAACCTCCAATGTGCAGGGAAAACAGCCCCAGTGTATTCAGCCTTTCCCTATAGCTCAAACTCTCTAACCCTGACAGCATCCTTGTAAATCTTTGCTGGACCCTTTCAAGCTTAACAACATTGTTCCTGCAGCATGCAGACCAGAATTGAAAGCAGTATTCTAAAAGTGTCCTAACCAATGTCCTGTACAGCCATAACATGACTTCCCAATTCCTATACTCAATGCAATGACCAATAAAGGCACGCATACCAAACACCTTCTTCACTATCCTATCGACTTGCAACTCACTTTCAAGGAACTATGCACCTGCACTCCAAAGTCTATTTGTTTGGCAGTATTCCTCATAACCATACCATTTCCCTTACCACACTTAAGGAAGAGTGTTAAGGCCTTGTAGAGTGTTCAGAGGTGGTTTACAAGTGTGATACCTGGTTTAAAGTACTTCAGAAATGTGCTGTGGTTGGAGAGTTGGGATAATTCTGGAAGGAGAGAACATTGAGGGAGAGATTTTGAGAAATTATTGCTTGGAAGTACAAAAATTATGTATTGCTGAAAAAGAGACAGAGTCAAAAATTCTCATCCTGTATTCAATGGGATTGAAAAACAAGAAAGCTTCAACTTTTTGTCTCCTTTTTACAATATCTAAGTTCTGTACTGCCAAGCAATCATTTGTATATTTGAGACAAAACTATAGCCAAGGTTAAAGAAATTATATCAACAACGTAGTTAGACCCACAGCAAAGATATTCATAAAATAGATAGAAAGTACTGCTTCATCACAGTGATTGGAGGTTGTTGCTATAAGATAATTGGTCAACGACCTGAAGGAAAAAAATGGACAGATTCATAAGGTCCGTGTTAAGATCTGGCCCTTCCTGAAAAAGTTGTCAAATCCAAAAGGGCCATCCAAAGGGCATGCAATTGAAGAGAATAAATTTGCATACTGATAAAGCAAAATTCTGTTTGCAAGATCATTTGGCAAGCTTTTTTCAACAGCCAGTACGCTATGATGGGCCAAATGGCCTTTCTTTGCATTGTAAGATTCCATGATCCTAAATTAGAATAATTGTATAAATGGCAAATCTTGGTTTTCCTGGAATAAGAGATAAGGGTGAAACGACTGGCAGAATACAGTGGATTGTCAGAGATGTGATGCTGCTGCCCCTTTAAGAAGGTTACTTTATCCATGATCTTTTTTTCAAGAGAGTTTGTAAAAGCAGAGGTACCGAATTGTCTCCTTTAACAATGGTGGAGGAGTGGCCAGGTCCCCGAGATCAGGTTTTTTTCTAGTTTAGTTTAGCTGTAACAGTGAGAAGCTGCTGCAGTGCAGAAAGATTTGCAGTTTCAGCAGTTGGTTCCTGATTGGCTTTGTCTCCGAAATCTCTTTGGAAGTTGTTGCCTGTAAGAACCTGTGTTTGAATTTATCTTTTGCCAAGGGACGTGTTTATGGGATGCTACTGGAATTGGAACAGCTCCTTAACTAAGCTGCAGCATCAAGTCTGTTGAATTTTCAAATAGTTAAGTTATTGTAAATTCTGGTTTCTTTTATTTGTTTCGACTGCAGTGTTTAAATAAATTCTGTGTTGCTTAAAGTCGAGTGGGTTTGACCAGCTGCATCACACCTGGAACACCCACTTCACATCTGCCTTTAAAACAAGAAAATGTTCGGGTCTAGGCTAACTTCTTAAAAGGTTGGGGGTGGGGGGGTGGGTGGGGGGGAGGATTGCTGGCCTGATCCACAACATAGGAAAGACCATATGTCTTGTTTGGGTTAAACTCCCATTAGATTTCAGTCAGCTTGGCTCTGTAGATCTGACCCTTGTTGAGAGTGTTGCCCTGAATTTAATGCAGTCCCTCAAGATAATAAGAAAATGTATGTGGTAGAAAGGCAAAGGCATCCAGGGATACAAGTAAACAAATCATTAAAAGCAGAAGTGTAGATCGCCAAAGCAATTAAATTTCCTAATAAATAACAAATGCTTGTTTCTTGCGGCACAACATTCAAAAATACTGAAGATAAATTTATATAGGACCCTGGTCAGGCTGCATTTCTGAGTACTCTGCTCGCTTCTGGCCTCTCCAATGGACTCCACATCACAGACAAAAAAAAATTATAAGATGTTTCTAAAATGGAGAGATTACAACAATTGGGAAGGATTCTTTGGAATTTAAAATGTTACAAATCTTCAACCTGAGGCAACCTGCTGACTTCCGATTTTAGGCAGTGGAGGATGGATTACCAACCCACTCCCCAGGGGCATGTGGATCATTTGACTATTTTAATGAGGCTGCACGTTGCATTTTATTTTCTCTATTTTTGGTTAAATTCTGAATGACAGGGTTTTTTTGGCCATTGGGGAAATTTGACTCGTGAAAGGAGGTGAGGAATGCTGAATAACCAGGCATGTGATTTCCCAGAGTTTAGCTTAGAGTGGTGCTGGAAAAGCACAGCAGGTCAAACAGCATCCGAGGAGCAGGAAAAGTCCTCACTTTTGCCTATGTGATTTCCCAGCACTGGTTGTGGGTCAGGAAGTGCAGGAGTGTTTCCCCTCACACACTCCACTCCCACTTGAAGTTTACCTTCCTGGCCACTTCCTCCCCAGTCAGATCCCCTCCCACCGCCCTGTACCACATGGCTACCTGAACTCCTTCTGAACTCTGCTCCTGGCTTTATCAATCTCCATCCCATTCCAAACCTGCAATTCCTGTCAGTCTGACAATCTGATTGGCTACAGCCAGGAAATGGGGACAAACAAAATGATAAATGGATTCTACTGTTAAATTTAGTGAGGGAAGTTGTTCCTGGAGCCCAAAACTGTTTCCTCCTCACTTCCCCACCTTCTGGTAATAGAGGTGTTTGGACAAATGGAACATTATCATTTTTAATTTGTTCACTCAGGGGATGTTTGATTAGATTTGATTTATTTACATGTACTTATGTACAGTGAAAAGTCTGGTTTTGCTTGCAGTATGGGCAGACCATACCATACAAAGTAGGATAATCGAATATAATGCACAATACAATTTACTCGTGCAAAGAAGACGCACAAAGAGTGAGAGCAACATTAAATTTAAAATTTGAGAGGTCCATTCAGAAGTCTAATAACAGCATAGAAGAAACTGTTCTTGAATATGTTGGAATGTGTTTAAGCGTGTTACTTCTGTCTGATGGGAGAGGTTGGAAGAGAATATAACAATGGTGGATGTGGGCATTGCTAGCTAGGACATTCCTAACTTCCTTTGAGAATGTGATACTGAGCTGTCTTCCTCTAGTGCTGCAGTCTTTGTGTAGTATTCAAGCCCATACTGCTGTTAGGAAGGAAATCCCAGCATTTTGACCCAGTGAATGAATGATGGCATCGCTCCAAGTCAGGATGGCATGAGAGGCTCAGAGGGGAACATGCAGGTAGGTAGTTTCTCCATGTATTTGTTGTCCTTCTTCTTCTAGATGGTAGAGGTCACGGGTTTGGGAGGTATTGTTGACGGAACCTTAATGAGTTGTAGGTGATACATTTGGTGCTTCTGTGAGTCAGTGGTGGAGGGAGTGAATTGTTGAAGGTGGTGAATGAGATGCCAACCAAAAGGTAGCCTTGTTCTGGATGGTGTTGAACATCTTGAATGTTGTTGGAGCTGCACTCATCTAGGCAAATGGGGAGTATTCCATCACACTCCTGAATTAGAGTCATAGAGATGTACTACACGGAAACAGAGCCTTCAGTCCAACTCGTTCATGCTGACCAGATATCCTAAATTAATCTAGTCCCATTTGCCAAGACTTGGCCCATATCACTCTAAACCTTCCTATTCATATACCCATTCAGATGCCTTTTAAATGTTGCAATTGTACCAGCCTCCACCACTTCCTCTGGCAGCTCATTCTATACACACAGCATGAAAAAAGTTGCCCCTTAAGTCCCTTTTAACTCTTGTACCTCTCACCCAAACCTATGACCTCTAGTTCTGGACTTCCTCACCCCAGCTAAAAGATCTCATCTATTTTTCCTACCCAACCCTGTTATAATTTTATAAATGTCCATAAGGTCACCTCTTAGCCTCTGATGCTCTGTTGAAAACAGCTCCAGCCTATTCAGCCTCTCCAGCCTCTCCCTGTAGCTCAAATTGATGGTGGTAGGCTTTGGGGAGTTTGGAGATGAATGACTCACTGCTGAATTCTTAGCATCTGACCTTATATTTAAATGGTTAGTCCAGTTCAGTTTCTGGTCAACGGTTACTCTCAGCATGATGGTTATTGAAAATTCAGTGATGATAATATCATTGAGCATCAAGAGAAAAAGATTAGGTTCTCTCTTGTTGAGGGTGGTCTTTGTCTAACACTCGTCACTTACTACTTGTTAGCCCAAGCTTGTATATCATCCAACTCTTGCTGTGTTTAGAGACGGAGTGCTTCAGTCTCTGAGGAGTTGTAAATAGTGCTGAATATTGTGCAGTCATTACCAATTTCTGGCAGTATGATGGAGGGAAGATCATCTGATTGAGGCTAGAACATTAGTCTGAGGAATTATTGAGGAAATTTGTTGGAACTGAAAGATTGACTTTCACCAATGCATTTACCTTCCTTTGCCCCTCTTTCCCATTAACTCCAGTTTTGCTTGGATTGTTGATACACTTGTTGGTCAAATGGCACTTTGATGTCAAGGGACAGAAACCGGAATTCAGCTCTTTTATCCATGTCTGTGCGAAGGCTGTAATGTGGTCAGTAGTGAAGTGTCAGTGGTGAAACCCAAACAGGGTGCCAGTGAGCAGGTCACTGCTGAGCAAGTACTGCTTGATAGTACTGTCAACAATGCCTTCCATCGCATCACTGATGATTGAGATTAAAACTGATGGAGTGGTATTTGGCTAGGTTGGGTTTGTGCTGATCTTTGTGAATAATTTCTGGGTGGACTCTGGAATAGTGTCTATACTGGAATGGTTTGACTATGGGCACAGCAGGTTTGGGAATGCAAGTACTTCACTGAAATGCTATCAGAGCCCAGAGCCTTTGCAGTGTCCAGTGCCTTTAGGCAATTTTTGATATTACATGGAGTGAAAGGAGCAGGCTGGCGACTGGTGATTGTGGCATTGGCGATCTCCATCTGCTCAGCACTCCTGTTTGAAGGTACCTGCAATGCTTCAGCCTTGACTTTTGTACTGATGTGTTGGTCTCTCCCATCTTTGAGAATTGGAGGATCCTCCTCCAGTTAGTTATTCAATAATCCACTAGCATTCACAGCTAGATGTCGGAGGGTTGAAAGAGTTTAGATCAGATTCAGTGGTTTTGGGATTGCTTAATCTCAATGTTTACCACGCATGTGTTGTTGCACGAGGTAGAATCCTTGACTTCTGCAACCATTAGAACTGCAAAAGCCAACAACTGGCAGAAGGTGGAACACTCAAGTAACAGACTTCCAAGGGATCGCTGCATTTAACTATTCCAAAATAAATAGTTATAGTCAACATTGGAGGAGGTTATAAGGTTTTCAACAGGTCACTTAAAACAGTTCATGGGTCACTGAAAAGCAATTCAAAGGTTACAGTCAATTAGAGTCACTGGCAGTCTCCAAGCAGACGAGTGCTGCTGAGAAGGCCCCTGGCTCTCTATAGTGGGGTTCAGGGAGAAGTCCCAAGATGGTCAGATGGTTCTGTGCAGCTAGAACTCAGTGGAGCCAGTAGATATAGCTAAGTTTTGGAAGCAAGGGTCAGGAATGTTCCGGAGCTGCGAGTAGCTCAGAAGAAGCCAGCAAGCAACTAATACTTCAGCACAGCAGAGAGTGGGGGATGAAAATTTGTTTGGTGCAAGGGTAGAGTTCAGAAAACAATCTCCAACAGTACTGGCTTGGTGAAGCGAGCAGTCTGTGAAAGGTTGGAGTTATGTCTGTGAGTAGGCACTGTAGCACAGTTTAAAATATTCATGGCAGTGTCGTCTCAGGAAAGGAGGGTGAGTTTCTAGAATGTGAGCAGCTGGATTGACATGACAGGCAGTTTGCAAGCTAGAAGAGAAATAAAAATGTTTTAATGAGATTCAATGAACCATGGTGTCATTAACATCTGAGGGGCTACTGAGAAGAGGTATCTGTCTTGTCTGCATTTGCTATTTCTTGTCCTCTGTGGGGTGTTCAACCACAGTTTGTCTGTTACCCATAGGTTAAATCTGATGTTAGAATGAGTTGCATATGTTCTAGATTGTATTAGAATTCTAAATTTGTATTGCAAATTTTACTGTCATTTGATCAAAACTGTGGAATATGGTGGTTCTATTCTCTTCATAAGTACCTGGGGTCTCAAACTTTGTCCACATTGTCTACTGGTCTCAAGCTAGACTGGAACATAAGTTGTAATAAGCTTCACCAGGTTGACACCTCATGTTTAGGTGTGCTTGATGCTGCTCCTGGCATGCCCTCCTGCACTTTCCATTGAGCCATGGTTGATTCTCCTGGCTTGATACTAATGACAGAGTGAGGGATATACTGGTCACTTCAGTGCTTCTGATGGCTCACAGTGCCTCATGGGTGCCCAGTTTTAAGTTGCTAGACAAATTCAAAATCTATCCACAATGGAAGGTATCTTCAATGTGAAGATTGAACATTATCTCCACAAGAATGTCACTCCTGCTGATATTGTCATGGGTACTTTCATCTGTGATCAGTGAGGACAATGTGAAGTAAGTTTGTTCCCTCTGTTACTTCCCTCAACTGATGCACATCTAGTCTAGCAGTTCTGTCATTTAGGACTCAACCCATTCATTAGAAGTGGTGCTACTGGGTCATTCTTGGGGATGGGCATTGAAATCTGCCAACCAGAGAATACTCAGTGCTTCTTCCAATTTGTGTTCAATGTGGAGAACGATGGATTTATCAGCTGAAGAGGGGCAGTGGGCACTAGGTGGTAATCAGCAAGAGGTCCTCTTGCCCGCCTTTGACCTGATGCCGTGAGATTTCACAATGACTGGAGTCAATGTTAAGAATATGTAAAATTTCCTCATTAGTTTTAATAATTAGTAAGGAGTAAGTTCCTTATTCAAAGAACAATTACAGTGGTGACCCCGGAATCCGAACGCCCTATTGTTCGAACAAATTGGAATCCGAACAATTATTTTGAGAAAATTTTGCCCTAAAATCTGAACACATTTTCAGAATCCAAACACCATGTACCGTTCAGGTCGCACATTGTTTGTTCAGTTCGTCCTGGGAAGTAGTCGTGAAAGCATCTCTCATGTGTCCATCACTAGTTTACCTCGTGTTTTCACCTTGATTTGTGCTGTTTTATTTTAATTATCACCCTTGTGAATTCACCATGGCACCCAAGAAGAGCAGTGAAGCAAATAAGTGCATTCACCATTAGCACTCCTCACTAAGGCAAATGAAGTTATTTTCATGTTAGTACATTTATTTCTTGCTTTTATTATTACTACTTGATACTTAGGTCATTTACTCATCTTATTTTACCTTAACCATGTGTATTTGCAGTTAAAAGTGTTTTGAAAATTTATTTTTGGGTCCAGAAGTGGATTAATTCACTTTCCATTATTTCTTACGGGGAAAACAGTTTCGGAATGCAAACTTTTTGCAATCCGAACAGCCTCCTGGAACGAATTAAAGTCGGATTCTGAGGCACCACTGTACAATGTGGAACTTGCTAGTGAACCACCCATGGGCAAATTGCTTCCAAAAAGTAAATTAGACTGTTATGTTACAGAGATTAAATAGGCTGAGAGGCAGGTGCAGCTGAAGAAGGTATGTCTCAGGTATAAGTACAAACATAGACTACAAGCATAGAATCCTGACACTGTGGAAAGAGGCCATTTGGCCCACTGAGTCCACACCAGCCCTCCGAAGGGCATCAAAACCCAGCCCCCTATCCTATCCCCATAGCTCTGCATTTCCCATGGCTAATCCATCTAGTCTTTACATCATTGTACACTATGGACAAATTAGCATGGCCAATCCACCTAACCTACACATCTCTGGAGTGTGGGAGGGAACCAACACAGACACAGGAAGAAAGTGCAACCTCAATACAGACAGTCACCCAAGGCTGGGATTGAAACTGGTTCCAGTGCTAACCACTAAGCCACTGTGCTGCCCTCAGTTGGGTTGAATGTTCTGTTATGCTCTATATTTTGTGAATATAGGATCAAGCCTGTGTACTTTGCTGTATTATTATCTCATGAAAGTTTCAGTGGTGCAAAGCTGTTGGATCCCTTCTGAATCTTGAAATCTTTAAATGGGTCACATTGGAATCATTTATCCAATGAAAACAAATTTTCCGTAACTTTCCCTCAAAACCTATGTTCATAATACCTGGAATCAACTAATTTGTTGCCCTAAACCCTCAAGAGAAATAACTTTCTGCCTGTCCATATGCAACCAAAACATCATGGAATCTACAGGCAGCAACCTATCAACCATGTTTAGATTTCAATGCTACTCTTTCCCCTTAGTAATCCAATACCTTATTTCCCTCTATACTGGTTGGTGAACAATGATCTTTTCTTACTAGGTACTTCTGTAATCATGTTCTTAATTCTAATAATTGCTGAAATTATAATTACCCAAAACCTGTTTACTCGTGACAAAAAAACCCAGAAATTCCCATTTTAATGAATTGGATTCTATTGCAAGGCCCAGAAATCAAAGGGCAAGTTCCAAATTCACTACATCTCCCTGCATTATCCCTGTGGCTCATCTTTAGATTTACTATTCTGTAAAATCACATTAGGTCTGGTTAAAGCTCCAGTACCAAATATTGTTCACATCCATCTGCTTCCTATCTCCAACTGTCAAGTTTTCTAACTTACTCTTTAGTTGCATATTTTTCTGTACATAAGTGAAAGGGAGGCAGAAATTATAATCTCAACATATGATCCCTCAGGGATTTTGGTGTATACTTACGTTTTGACTGTTTGTCCCAGATCATATTTGTCTGTGACGTCCGAAGGGTTATTATAATCCTTTTTGTCACCAAGCGTTATACAGCCAAAAGGCATTGCTGTTGTTAGTCTGTAAAAAAAACAAAACCGAAACAATTAGCGAGAAAGTGTATGCGATGATTTGATGGCTTTAAGAGGTGTATTTTATCCTTTACTTTTCTGAAGAGAGGTTTTAAGGTAGAGGTACTGAGCTGTTCTATTTGAATCCAATAGAGTAAACAGCTTATGAGGCCTTGGAGTTTTTTTAAACATAGAAGCAGCCTGAATGGGTTGGGTCAAACTCCCCTAGAGTCAGGATTTTTAGTTTTAGTTTTTCAGTAGCAGTTGCTGCTGGGTTCTTGAAGCTGGATGTGGAAGCTGTTTCTTCTCTCTCTGTTACAGCGAAGAGCTGGAGGTTCTCTTGCTGCTGCTAGAATTGCATATGAAACAACTGTTTTATTGAATTTGCCTTTGCCAAAGGTGTGTTTATGGAATAGTTACTGGTTAGTAATTAAACAATCTATTAATCTGTTAAATTTTATGAGAGAGTTGTTCAAATTTCTTCTTCCTTTTGTTGTATTTTAACTATAATGTTTGAATAAAGTGTGTTTTGCTTCAAGCCTGGTCGTCTGATCAATCAAATTGCATCTGGAATGCAACACTTTGCATTTGCCTTTAAAATAAGAAAACATAGAGGACCTTCTTAATATATTTTGAGGGGGCTTGGTCTGGTCCATAACATGTATTGCATGTAAAGCTATTGGATCAACAAATTATCTTTGCAAGGTCTATGCAGATACATCATGGTAATTTTACCCATTTTAGCTCAATCATCTGGAAATTAACTTTGCGTTCTTACGAAACACCTTTTCTCGATGGGTCAAAACGTGGCCAGAACACAACATCAATTCTATGGCCAGCAGTCTGTTCAGAAGTTCTTTCTGTTGCCAAATATGGTTGTATTGCTACAGTGGTAACCAATCCAACAGAATATGGAAAATCATAGCACGATCCTTTCACTTGCTGAAAAATGCTGGTAAGATAATAAGTTCCAGTATGAGTGAAAGGCTGCTGTCTTTGTACAAGAGCACCTGAAGGGACTCAAACTGGCCAGGGGCAAAGCATTGCTAACTAGCCTTTGACTGATACAACACAGGAGAGCATTCAACTCATGGAATTTATACTAGATATTTGAACGAGCAATCTAACCAGCCTCACTCCCCTCTGCTTTTCTTTCAGTGCTGCACGTTTTCCTTTCAACACATATCTGATCAGTTAATGTGCAGTATGAGCACCTTTTCTCCCCCAGCACTCCACACCATGCCCTCCCCTATTGCATAAATGCTGCCCCCTCCACACTTGATGCCTGCTATGATGAAGAGTCATTTGGACTCGAAACGTTAGCTTGCTCTCTCCATGGATGCTGCCTGACCCACTGTGATCTCTAGCATTTTTTTGTTTTCAGTACAGATTTCAGCATCTGCAGTAATTTGCTCCTAAATATCTACCTTCCTTGATTACTGACCCTCCTGATCTACCCTATCAAACCTCTCATAATATTCAATCTTCCTTTGTGAACATGTTAAATGATTTCAGTTCCCAGGAGTACTGTATGAGGGCCCTGCCCAGTGGAGACAGTAGTATGACAATAAAAAGATATCGATAAAATTGGAATTTTATTTTCTATTTTTTAATTGGCTTCCTAGTTGTTAATTAACTGACGAAAAATAGAAGAAGCTTACAAAACCTTTGACATGTTGCAGTTTGAATTTTTGTGCATATTTTTAATTTTTGATTTTATACTTAAATCAATATTGTAACAAAAATATATCTTGCAATATAGCAGAATAAATATGACAGGAAATCCAAGGCTCCCTACTGTGCTAACATTGCCTTTTGCATAAGGCACATAGGATGTCCAACTGAAATCCATGCGGCTTCAAGACAAGTGAAATATCAACTCAACTAAAATTTCACTATTCCCCTTAACTGACTTCAGACATATGCTTATAATCATATGGTAATAATTTTCAATGAATCATGTTTTAATGACAAGGTCACTGATCTTGGACAGTAACCTATTGGCTACCTCATGGTGTGAGATGTTAAACTCATTTGAAACCTTTTCAATTATTCAGAGTTAAAACTGGGCTGAGCACCTCCTAAAATGTTTGTCCATTTATCTTTGCTCCTGTCCTATTTTCCAGGGTAGACTTCCATTGGGTTGGTGCACACTTTTGGCCAAAGTAATGCAGTGGTTTGCTATTGCCTTCTGCAGGATTGTGGGCCAGGAATCTCACCCACACTGTCCTCTTGCCATGTTGGAAGCATTTACAGACGGAAAATTGACTTGCTTGGCCATGTGATGAGTGCAACTTGCCTGACTGTCATGGTGCGCTTGTATCATCATCCCTCTTCTCAGTCCCATCTGAGTCAACTTTGTTGACTTTCATAGAATACCTACAGCGTGGATGCAGGCCATTCAGTCCATTGAATCTACACCGACCTTCCAAACAGCATCTCACCCAGACCCACCACATTCTGTAACCCTACATTTGCCCTGGCTAACCCACCTAGTCTGCACATCTTTGGACTGTAGGAGGAAACCAAAGCATTCAGAAGAAACCCACGCAGAGAACATGCAAACTCCACACAGACAGTGGGGTGGAAATCAAACTAGTGTCCCTGGCACTGTGAGGCAGCAGTGCTAACCACTGAGCCACTGTGCCGCCCAATCGCATGAAATATTGAATAGCAGAGCAGGAGCAAAGGGCTGAATGGCTTACTTCTGCTCCATTTTCTATGTAAATATAAAATGACACATCTAACTTTGCCACCTACACTGTATGTTAATGGAGGATTTGTAAATTACATTTGTGACAGAAAGATAACATTTCATAAGCACATTGCATGTCCTGCAATTTGAGGACAACTCAAGCTGGTTTTGGAGTCATGAAACAAGACAATCCCAGATTGACAACTGGTGCTATAAAACCAAGGCATGATTATGCTAGGGAATGAAAGCCTTCCCAATTTTGGGTGTGCACTGGCATTGTGAAGAACTTTCAGCTAAGGTATACATAAGCTGATGAATGGGTAAAGTTTACACTGCACTGCTCCAACGAGTTGGTGCTGTAGCCATGGGAAAGGAGCATTCTGATTGACATTTTTCGTGCCCCTGAAAGGCAACAATGCCCCCCACCCTCCCACTCACTCACCTCTGGCTGCTTTGAAGAAACTATTTGTATTACCAGGAGAGACAATATCCAGAGGGCACATGGTTAAAGCAATTGGTGATAATGCTTGGATGTGGGGCTAATCAGGGGATTTGTTTTACAGTGGGTTATTATGATCTGGATACATTGCCTATATGGGTGATGGAAATGGATTAATTAATAAATTTCAAAATGGAATTACATATCTGTTTAAAAAGAATAATAAAAAGTACAGGTAGGTCTCCTCTCATGCCATAGTGACATTCCAGCGAAACTTCACTTAATAGAAAATCGCTTCATAGAAAAATGGGGCCATTGGGAGAAATGGGGCCAGGGCAGACCGGCAACAAATGTTACTCACAATTGTTCAAAAACCACCCAAAAGCCTACCACAAAGTATAGCACAGCCTGAATGAAGGTTTAAATCATATTTATTAATGAAACAATAGTAAATTTAACACATTACATTGAAAAAATATTGTTAACGCAGTGGCAGAGGGTCATCTTCATCACCACCTTCAGGTGCAGTTATGGTTGCAGAAATGGATGGCTGTGGTTGATTGTCTTCTGACTGTTTCTTAGAGGTTGGTTTAGATTGTGTGATATGCAGGTACAAGAACAAATTAAAAAGACAAATGGAACATTTAAGAGTCATCTCCTCTACATTGGAGAGACAGAATGCCAACTCACGGAGCGTGTCAGTGAACATCTCTGGGACTCATGCACCCAATAACCCAATGCCATGTGGCCAACCACTTCAACTCCCCATCCCACTCCACCAAAGACATGCAAGGTCTGGTCCTTCTCCATTGCCAAATCCAAGCCATCCAACAACTGGAGGAAAAACACCTCACCTTCCGCCATGGGACCCTCCAACCCCATGGTATCAATGTCACTTCACCAGTTTCCTCATTCCACTGCCTCCACCTTATCCCAGATCCAACCCTCCAATGCAGCACCATCCTCTTGACCTGTCCTACCTGTCCATCTTCCTTCCCACCTATCCACTGCACCCTACCAACCAATCTATCACAATCACTCCCCCTACCTGCATCTACCTATTGCCTTCCCAGCTACCTTGTCCCCAGCTCCACACACCCCCTACCTCCTATTTATCTCTCAGCCTCCTCCCCCACGCCCACATTCCAGATGAAGGGCTTATGCCCAAAACGTCAACTCGCCTGCTCTTCGGATGCTGCCTGACCTGCTGTACTTTTCAATTATAAGAGTAATGCAGTCCTGCAGGAATTATTCGGAGTTTATACAAGAATATTCTTGACTCAGAGGGAAAGCAATGAACATTAATTTGTTTGTTTTTTGAGAAGAAGCTGCTTAATGTATAGTTCTGTACCTCTCATATTCCAATGGCAGCTGACATTAGCACATGTACAGAGCGAAGTATGTGAAATGATCACCACTAGAATCGCACTATTGCGAACAGAGGTAAGTATTCTCTAAAGTACCATTCCTTAATTCTTTAGCCATGTTATAGCCAAATCACACTGCCAAAAACACACTTTATATGAAAACTACCTGTACAGAGCCATAGAGAAAGAGCAGAGGAATTGGACTAATTGGAGCTCCTTAATAGACTAGTAGAGAGTTGATAGGCTGACTGGTCTCCTTGCTGTGTTGCATGATTCAATGATCTTTGTGAGAAGTTTGTCCACTTAGTATTGTTGGGATTAGTTTGAGATAGCTATTTCAGATTCATTTTAAAACCATGAAAACATTCATCCCATGTCCCACTCTGGCAATGGCAAAGGTCAAAGGGCAGTATGTTGATGAACTGCAGCAGTCACATTCTTTTGTCAATATTTTCTAATTAATTGATTCAGGCATGATATCATGCTCCTCTAGAGTAGATGGGACTCAAACCCAGGACCCTTGGTTTAGGACACTATCACTGCGCCATAATAGCCATGACTGGATTAAGCCAAATTAACAAACAGACCATAATTGGGGGATCTGACTGCATCGTTATAATTATACTTGTACTGCAATAAATTTCAAGCCAGGCTGAGTATCTAAACATTAGTCTGGTATATTGTATACACAATGTTGGAAATTTGTTTTAAATATTGCTTGTATAAAGAGGACAGAGATCTGCTAAGTATTCAAGGGGAGAACCTCGCAGATTTAAACTCATAAATCACATCATCCTTTTTTGACTTCAGGAACAAATGACATATCCTGCAACTCTGTCCTGTGTATATCTTCTACATTTTCATGCCAAGCTCTAAAAGAAGAGCAGTGTACCCTTATAAATTATGCATGACAAATCACAATGTTGCAGTTTGTATTACATATTAGTGAATTAAAGTAGATGGATGGAGTTTGGCTTGTCTTTCATTTCCAAATTCTTAGCGGATCACGAGTTGAGCTCAGAATGCTCACAGGTGTGGGAGGTACACATAGGAACAGAGTAACTTACGATTTAGGAGGAGCTTTCAGCCATTTAGCCCTTCAAGCTTGCTCCACCATTCAAAAAGAATTGGCTACACTTGCCTTTATTAGTCAATACATTAAATATAGGAGTTGGGATGTTGTATTGCAGCTATAACGGCCATTGGTTAGGCCACTTTTGGAATATCCTCGGTTAATCTTTTTTTAAATTCTGGTCTCCCTGCTATAGGAACTTAAACTTGAAAGGGTGCAGAAAAGACTTCCAGGGATGTTGCTGGGCTGGAGTGTTTGAGCTATAGGGAGAGGCTGAATAGGCTGGAGCTGTTTTCCTTAGAGCGTCAAAGGCTGAGGGGTGACCTTACAGAGCTCTATAAAATCATGAGGGGCATGGATAGGGAGAATAGCCATGGTCTTTTCCTCAGGGTAGGGGTGTCCAAAACTAGGCATAGGGTCAAGGTGAGAGGGAAAAGATTTAAAAGGGGCCTGAGGGTCAACTTTTTCACACAGAGGGTGGTGCGTGTATGGAATGAGCTGCCAGAGGAAGTGGTGGAGGCTGGTACAATTACAACAGTTAAAAGCATTTGGATGAGTAAATGATTAGGAAGGGTTTAGAGGTATATGGGCCAAATGCTGGCAAATGGGACTATATTAATTTATAATATCTGGTCAGCATGGAAGAGTTGGGCTGAAGGGTCTGTTTCCGTGCTGTACATCTCTATGACTCTAAGGCTGTGGCTTTAGCCCCACTTTCTTGCCTGAGTTCCTACCTCCCATAACCTAAACTCCGCTCTGTCAAAAATCTACTAATTCTGTATCAAATAATTTCACTGATTCAGACTCTACTGTTTTCAGGGCAAGGCAATTCCAGAAACCAACAACTGACAGAGAGAAAAAAAAATCCTTGAACTTAGAAAAAACACATCTCTTTTTCTTCAATTACATCTCCCAGTTCTAGCGTCCCCAGAAGAAGACACTTCCTCCCACTATCCCCCCTCAGGATTGAATATATTTTAAAGGACACCTCCCATTTTTCATTGCAGTCGGTTCTGATATAACGCGATAGTTCCATTCCCGTGCGACCCTGCCTTATAAGAAAATTGTGTAAAAGCAGCACAATTTAAACTGATGGGACTGGAATCGTGTTATAGTCAATACATGTAAGGGAATCGCGGTTTGGAGGTGCCGGTGTTGGACTGGGGTGTACAAAGTTTAAAAAAAATCACACAACACCAGGTTATAGTCTAACAGGTTTATTTGCAAGCACTTGCTTTTGGAGCGCTGCTCCTGATGAAGGAGCAGCGCTTCGAAAGCTAGTGCTTTCAAATAAATCTGTTGGACTATAACCTGGTGTCGCGTGATTTTTAACCAGGTAAGGGAAGCTTGCTTTCTATAAATAATGGTCTAAATTCTTCAATTCACAATAGCCAATTTGTGTTGAAGAAATACACGTTATACTAATTTGTAAGTAATTACTTAACAGGAATTTGTTTTTCAAAACATCCCATGAATGACAGAAAACATACGATCTTACATTTATAGTTACTTTAATCAACCTGTCCAGGACATACTTCTGGGGAAAATGGAATTTGAAGCTTCTCATCAAAAAAGCTCTACAGACCTTGCAATTTTATCATGTGAGCTGTAGGATATAGTAAATTTATTTGCAGCCAATTAAATGCCTTGTCAACTAATTTTTTTCTCTTCTGTATGGACCTCCAATGCTTTTGAAACCAGAAGACAATGTGTTAGCACATTGATTGGCATTCACGGTCCCTCGGGGAGGTTGTATGGCCACCAGGAAGCATTGCTTGTGTAGTCCCTTCCAAACGCTGCATCCAATTTTCATTGTCCCACAAACAGCAATGAAGTGAATGGCCACTTGATGTTTTAGATATTGATTGAGGGATAAATATCACCCGTGGCACTGTGAGAAGTCCACAGCCCCTTTTTAAACAGGCCCTATTGTCCAGCTGAGAGGGCGAACACTTGCAAAAGATCGACAATCTGAGGGTGCAGCACCTTTTCAGTGCTGCACAAAGGTATACTCATCAAAGGGCATTAACAAGCTCTTTCTTTCATAACAACATTTTTAAAGGGGGTTCAACCAGTTCTTACCTGAAGCAGAATTCTAAGTGTTTTAGTCAGTCAGTGTAAGAAGGTTGACTTGAAGTTCACTATGTTTCAGGCCATTATTAATACTGAAGTGCTTTATCAGAGCCTCGCACTGAAGTATCAGAAAATAGTGGGCAGCACTGTGGCACAGTGGTTAGCACTGCTGCCTCACAGCGCCTGAGACCCGGGTTCAATTCCCGACTCAGGCGACTGACTGTGTGGAGTTTGCACGTTCTCCCCGTGTCTGCGTGGGTTTCCTCCGGGTGCTCCGGTTTCCTCCCACAGTCCAAAGATGTGCGGATCAGGTGAATTGGCCATGCTAAATTGCCCGTAGTGTTAGGTAAGGGGTAAATGTAGGGGTATGGGTGGGTTGCGCTTCGGCGGGTCGGTGTGGACTTGTTGGGCCGAAGGGCCTGTTTCCACACTGTAAGTAATCTAATCTAAAAAAAACTTTTCTTCTGAGTGTCAGTCATGACTTAGTTGGTAATGCTCTTGCCTCAGAAACATAAATTTTCATACTCAAGTCCCACTCCATCGACTGAACCCAAAATCCAAAACTGATACACCAGTGATGTACTGAGGATGTGCCGCCCTGTTCGAGGTGCTTGGATTGAGATGATAACCAAAATCCTCACCCTCGGCCTCAGACAGATTTAAAAAGTCCTCTGGCGCAATTTCGAAAAGCCAGGTCGGTGTGGAAGGAGGAGGTTGAGGTGGGTGAGTTAAGTGGGTAGGTGACAAGTGTGCTTGAGGGCAGGTGCGTAATCTGTTTAGGTTGGGAGGAATTGTCACATTGAGGTTAATTGTATCCTACAAAGAGTGGGTGAGATGGAGGGGACCAGGAATGGATGGTCGAAGGATACAAGTGCAGTCAGAAGTCAGAGTCGAGTCGGGGGTGGGGGGGGGGGGAGGTGTTGAGTGGGATTTACTGGGTGCTGTTTGTTATCTTAAGTTATTCTTCCTTTCCCAACTCAATTCCTTTTCACATCATCACATTGGATGGTGCAATCTCCACCATTAACCCTGTTAGATCCATTACCTTAGACAACATGTAACGACCAGATAAATAAGTCAGAATGGTCTGACTTTAATTCAGACTTAGAAGATTTTTTGGAGGGTCTCAAGGAGCAAGGCAATTGCCCATTGGATGCCCAAACATCCCAGGCAATCCTCATGGAGTGAGTGCATTGGGAATTCTGTGGGATCCTGCTTACATCTTGTGTCATACATCTGGTTTGCAACTATCTACAGACTGGAAGGTCTACATTATTAAATTATTTTATGAAAAACCTAAACTCCTGTCAAAACCATTATCTGGATCAATTCACTAGTATTTGCACAGCTGGAGCAATACAACAAGTTAAATCACTCCATGTTCAGCCTGATCAGACCTTAGTCATAGAGTCAGACAGTACAGAAACAGGTCCTTTGGCCCAACTCATTTTGTGGAGTCCTAAAGACAAGCTGCATTTTTTAGAGGTGCCATTTATCAGACAAGATGTTAAATCAAGGACCCCAGGGCTTATAAACCTTTTGGCCATTTGCTATGTCCATACAAGATGCAGAGCAGGAGTCAATACCTCCAATACAATGGCCTCAGGTGTGCATGTTCACTATCACTTTGAATGGGTCTGCCACAGTACACATTGGAAACACTTTAAACACCAGCTAAAATAGTTAAATAACACGTCTTACACTTAGAAAGGTGACTTGCACTCAATTTACTACAAATAATAGGGAAATTGACACCAAATCCAGAACAAAAAGAAATGTTTCCAACAGTATAATTCCGTTGGGGTTTAATAATCTTCAGAAGCAATTAAAATTATGAGTAACAGTCTGTGAACCTGTCTCCCACAAATTAAATCTGCAAACTCCTTGTTGTCTGCTGCATTGATATGTCAGGCATGTTCCAAACAGATGCAGGTTTACTTTGAGATAATACCTCAGTCTCAACATTTAGCAGGTCTATTCCCAAATGTGGTACTTTTAGCATTTTTTTTGTTGTTGATGGCTCAATTTATTCTTTGAAAATGTGTTCTGCAATTCCACCTCCTGGATGTACATTTTTTTATTCCAAAAGCCAACACTAATCTCCCAATTCTCTGATGAGTTCACAGTTCTTAGATCAACATCCAATTCTTACGACAAATGCTAATCTATTCACGGAGTGTCTCACGGTGCAAGGAACTAGGCAATCTAAATAACTGACTAGAGGCTCTTTAGAGTAATCTGAATATAGCAGGAATGAAACTGGTCTTCTTCAAATAAACTCAGGGAAAAGGCAGGGTCATGGCCCTAGGTGATTTGCACCAGCACAGATATGGTGTTGATGACTTTGAGCCTAGTGGGACTAGTGTAGATATAGTGACACAGACTTGATGGGCCAAAGGGCTTCTTCTGTTCTGTATAATTCGATGAGACATGATGAGCTGAATGCTCACCATTTGTGCTGTAACCATTCTTTGATTCACGAATGTTTTTAATGTGCATCCTGAAATAAGCGGGTCCTGATTATAGCATTGTTGATATGTAGGAAATGTGGAAATTTGCACTCTGATCTGTCTCACTTGAGTTTGGATTTAATCCATGAGGTGATTTTTAAAAAATTTCATTTACAAGATGTGGGCATCACTGACAAGACTTGGATTTATTGCCAATCCCTAATTGCCCTTGAGCAGGTGATGGCACTGAATTGACTTCATGAGTTGTTGCCATCAATGAAGATGCTCCCATAGTGGTGCCTAGGAGGATTGATGGTGAGTAGTGCTTTGAACAAGTAGTGATGAAGGTGCAGCAATTTGATTATAAAACAGGCAGTTTGGGTCTTTGAGGTCATGGCATTCCTTGTCCTTCTAACCTATCATAGTCATGGGCTTGAATAGTGCTGGCAAAGAAGCCTTTGTGATTTGCTACTGTGCAGCCGTGATACAGAACCAATGTCAGAGACAGTGTAGGTGTGCCAAATTCCAATGTACTCATGACCATGGAAGGGCTTCAGAGAGCCAGGAAGTGAGCAACTAACTGCAGAATAGCTAGGTACTGACCTGTCCCAGTATTTATGTGGCTGATCAAGTGAAACTTATGGCCAGTTGCGATCCCCAGACAAAGGTGAAGGAGGATGCATTGATGGATTTTTTTAATTCATTCACAAGAATGTGGCTAGGCTAGAATTTATTGCCCATCTTTACCACATAGCTGTGGACCTGGAGTCACATGTGGACTAGACCAGGTAAGGCAGTTTCCTTCCCTAAAGGACATTTGTGAACCATTTTGAAGATAATCAACAATGGATTCATGGTCATCATTAAACTCAAAACTCCAAATTTTTACTGGATCTCAATTTCACCACCTACAATGGGAGAATTTTAACCAGAGTCCCCAGAACATTCCCTGGGTCTTTAGAATAGCAGTCCAGCAATAATACCATTGTGCCATCGCCTTCCCAAATCCATTGAATGTCAAGAGGTGATGATTAAATTCTTTCCTGCCTGGCATGAAATGGCATGAATGTTACTCACCATTTATCACCCAGACGGAATTTTCTCCAGGTCATGCTTCATGTGAGCTTGCGCTACTTCAGTACCCGAGGAGTTGCAAACAGACCTGAATATAATGCAACCACCACTTCTGATCTCTTGATGGGAGGAGGGGAAAGGTCAGTTGTACCACCCGACGATAGTGAATCATGGACCACAGCACAGTCCAGTGGTTGAGCTAATTGACCTCCAACATTTGAAACCGTTGTGTTTTGTGTTAGTCATGACTCCAGCCCGTGGAGGGTTTCTCCCTGATTTCCATTGAGTTCGGTTCTATGGGGGCTCTTTGCTGCTTTCTTGTTGAAGTGCTGCTGTCTTGATGTCACTCTCACCAGTTCTCAGGAATTCATGCACATGTTTAGACCAAGACGATAATGAGGTCAGGGGGCGAGCGATCCTGGAGACATGGTGAGCTCAATATTGGTTAGCAAAATACACTTACAAATGTATATGTATAACACTAATCAAAGTTGCCTTTCATCATTTTGCTGATGCTTGAGAGTACAGTGGACAGTAGATATCCATATTTATTTGGTTTTCTTGTGGATATATCTACACATATATGGGTAAAGTAACTGAGGAAACAAATTATACAGAATGTATGAATGACATCCATATTGCCTGCAATAATTATCAACTGACCTCACCTGTTTCTAAAATATTCTCCAAATGGAGGAATAATTATTCATACTTTGATGCAGATAATTGAATCCACTTTTAACTCTGACCAAAGCCAATCCGAAGGGTCACAAGATGAGGTTAGAAATAAAATATTCTTAAATACTCAGCTCTCCAAGACCACTGTTTCGAAGATAGTTGGTAAGTTTGGGACCACAATCTCAATGGGTCGAAATCCTGGAACTCCTCACCTGAAAAATACTCTGGGCATTAACTCCATCCACTTACATTTCACATGCAGCAGTTCAAGAAGGTGTCCCACTACCACCTTCTCAAAGTCATTAAGGATGGGTAATCAGCCAATGATACTAGGAAGTGATGGCCTACTGGTATTATCACTAGACTATCAATCCAGAAACTCAGCGAACATTCTGAGGTTTGAATCCTGCATGGCAGATGGTGAATTTTGAATTAAATTATAATCTGAATTTAAGAGTTTAATGATGACCATGAATCCATTGTTGATTGTCAGACAAGCTCTTCTGGTTCATTAATGTCTTTCAGAGAAGGGAACTCATTCTCATCTGATCTGGCCTACATGTGACTCCAGACTCCTGCCAGTGGGGTTAATTCTGAAACAAGTCACTCAGTTCAAGCCTAACCAGCCAATCAGTTCAAGACTAACAAGCCACTCAGTTCAATGGCAGCCAGGGATGGGCAATAAATGCAGGCCGGTCAGTGACACCCACAAGTGAAAAAGAAAAGCTGGAGACATTCACAATCTATGAAAGGATAAAAGAAAACAGAATGGCAATTGACTGTTTAAAAAATAATGGCTTCCTACCAGTATTGGCATGGCACTGGAAGGATGTTGAAACCATAGGGTGTCAATTATATCTAACCAGTGTCCATTATAATTGTGGAGACAGGAAGTTATAGCAGAAGAAGTGCACAGGATGTGTGTACTATTTTATAGATGAGCTTCAGATTAAAATGAATGCTGGTCTTTATACTCAAACCTAAAATACAACTCTAGAGTTAGTTGATTTCCAATATTCTAGAGAGATTATTTTACTCATGGATAAATTAGGACACAGCCTTGGCCTTGATCTGGGATGAAGGTTAGAGATGGAAATCACAACAAGTCAAATACTTTCATAACCATTTGACAAATTAAACCAGAGCTCTATAGGTGATTTCTTGGTAACCCTCTATTTTGAAGATGTTTTTGAGCCCTCTATTCAGCAGTCCTGAATGTAGGAACACACAAGAAACAGTAGGAGCTGGAGGCCATTCAGCCCCTTGAGTTTAACACACCATTTGAAAAGATCATGGCACCTCTGGTTGTGGCCTCAATTCCTCTTTCCAGCCTGTCACTCTCCACAATCCTTGAACCTCCCTGACATTCAAAATATATGCAACTGGGCCTTTAACACATCTATTTTGGACCAGCCTTCACTGCTCACTGGCGAAGAGAATTCAATAGACGAACAACTCATGAGATTTAATTTAAAAAACTCCTCATTTCAGTTCAAATTTGGAAATCCATGTGCTGTTTTGTGCCGAAGTCCTCAACAGGGAATTATCTGGTAGCTCAGTGGTTAGCACTGCTGCCTCACAGCACCAAGGACCCAGATTTGATTCCTGCCTCGGGCAGAAGTTTGCACATTCTCTGTGTGGATTTTGCACATTTTTCCTGTGTCTGCGTGGGTTTCCTCCCACAATCCAAAGTTGTGTAGGTCAGGTGAATTGCCCAAAGCAGTTCCTACGGTACTAAATTTCCCATAGTGTTAGATGCATTAGTCAGGAGTGAATATGGGTCTGGGTGGGTTGATCATGAATCTATCAACCTCAAGTCTTAAACCAATCAGCATGTTTGGTTCACAGTGTAAGGATGTTGTTCCCATTTACATTGAGATTTTTGTGAATTAGCCTGATCAGTGCAAAATGAAAAGCTTTGATAAAATACATGTTTTATCAGCAATATTCAGGTTCTGTATGACCAAATGATTATAACATTAAATACTGGAATAAGAACATGCTGAACTTTCAGTAGCTGAAAATGTGTTGCTGGTTAAAGCACAGCAGGTCAGGCAGCATCCAAGGAACAGGAAATTCGACGTTTCGGGCCAGAGCCCTTCATCAGAAAGGCTCTGGCCCGAAACGTCGAATTTCCTGTTCCTTGGATGCTGCCTGACCTGCTGTGCTTTAACCAGCAACACATTTTCAGCTCTGATCTCCAGCGCCTGCAGACCTCACTTTTTACTCTGAACTTTCAGTAGGTCAGGCAACTCCTGTAAAGAAAAAATCTAAGGTAGACAAATGATGTTTTCCTCAGACCTGTATCAAAGGGCAACAACCTGAAACATTAGCCCAGTTTTGCTCTCCAGAGATGTTGTCTGATCTGCTGAATATTTCCCAATATTTCTTTTCATTTTTCTTTCAAATTCACAACCTTTTCAGTGTTTGGCTTTAAAATCAACTAGTCAAAAGTGAAGACTGCAGATGCTGGAGATCAGAGTCTAGATTAGAGTGGTGCTGGAAAAGCACAGCATCCGAGGAGCAGGAAAATTGACGTTTTGGACAAAAGCCCTTCATCAGGAATGAAGGCAATAAGCCTCTGGGGTGGAGAGTTAGATGGGAGGTTGTGGGCTGGGGGGGGGGGATGGTAGATGAAGGTGGGGATGAAGTGATAGGCCAGAGAGGAGGGTGGAGGGGAGAGGTGGGAAGGAAGATTGGTAGGTAGGACAGGTCATGAGGATGGTGCTGAGCTGGAAGGTTGGAACTGGCGTAGGATGGGGGGGGCGTGGAGGGGAAATGAGAAAACTGGTGAAGTCCCTTCATTCCTGATGAAGGGTTTTTGCCCGAAACATTGATTTTCCTGCTCCTCGGATGCTGCCTGACCTGCTGTGCTTTTCCAGCACAACTCTGTGCTTTGCTTTAAGTTTATTGAAAAATATTGAAGGCAGAGCCATATTACCTTTTGCTGAGTGGCATTGTGTATGCTTGCAATGTTTCAGATTAAGTTGCAAATAAAGATTACCAGATGCAGGTCCACTCTGACATGCTATTTTCAAAATTGTCTAGGAGCCTTTCGAAAATTAATAACATGGCGTTAATGTTAAAAAAAATCAAGTGTGAATATGTTTCTGATTATCCAAAAGATATACACCCATAGTTTGAAGAGTCATACAGCACAGAAACAGACCCTTCAGTCCAATCAGTCCCAAACTAAACTAGTCCCAGCTGTCTGCGCTTGGCCCAAATCCTTCCAAACATTTCTTATTCATGTATTTATCCAAATGTCTTTTGAATGTTGTAACTGTACCTGCATCCACCACTTCCTCAGAAAGGTCATTCTTCATACGAACCACTCTGTGCAAAACTATTCGCCGTCATGTCCTTTTTAATTCTTTCCTGTCTCACCTTAAAAAAATATGCTCCCTAGTCTTGAAAGTTCCCCACACTAGGGAAAAGACACCTGGCATTCACCTTATCTATACCCCTCATGCTTTTATAAAACTCATCTCTCACCTACTACACTCTAGTGAATAAAGTCCCAGCCTATCCAGCCTCTCCTTGTAACTCAAAGCCCCAATTCCCAGCAATATCCTTATAAACAGAGAAACAGTGAGAGAACATGACAGAGAATGGAGCTAACAGGCACCACATTTTACCTGGTGGTGTTGACTGTACCTGTAAAATGGCTATTACCCAAAGACCTAACATATTCTAACAGCAGAGATCATATGTATCGTGCAGGACATAGTGTACAAAATTATTTTGAACGTGAAAAACTATTTTAAAATCCAAACAGATCAAGGATGCAAAAATAGAAAATGCTCCTTTTGAATACATTTTTATCCTGATGAGCACAAAATTAAATTCCTTATTACTAAAGATTAGATTCCCTACAGTGTGGAAACAGGCCATTCAGCCCACACCAACCCTCTGAAGAGTAACCCACCCAGACCCATTCCCCTTCATCTAACTCTATGGGCAATTTAGCATGGCCAATTCACCTGACTTGCACATCTTTGGACTGTGGGAAGAAACCAGAGCACCCGAGGAAACCCACACAGACACGCGGAGAATGTGCAAACACCACACAGACAGTTGGCCAAGGCTAGAATTGAACCTGGGACCCTGGTGCTGTGGGGCAGCAGTGCTAACCACTGAGCCACCATCCCACCCATAGTTCCAGGAAAAAGGATTGCGAACAGCCTGTAATTAGTGATGTGGTTCACTTCAATCTGAATTAGAGCGGACGACTCACACTCAATGTTATTAACAGTACTATTCTCTGTGGTAATATTACAACCTGCATGGGGTGGGGGGGGGGGGTGGTTGGGAGGTGAGGTGGGGTAGGGGGTGCCTTGTGGCATAGTGGGTAGTGTTCCTACCTCTGCACCAGAAAGCCCAGGGTCAAATCTCTTGAGGTGAATCAGAAACTATCTGAAGAAGTTGATTAAAAATATCTACAAGTAGAATCAGTGGTTCCCAACACATCAAAGGATTCTAGCCACAGTATTAAATACCTTTTGGTGCAGCGGTAGAGTCCCTACCTCTGACCCATGAGACCTAGGTTCAAGTCCTACCTGAGCCAGAAGCGCATCTCTGAACAGGCTAATCACTAATTTTATTAGTACACTACCTGCCCATATATACAGGTCAATCCTTTTGTTTATTGGCAAGGAAAAGAGAAATGCTATTTTTAATCTCCCCAATATGACACAGGAGCAACGGCTGCACTTACACTTCTCGAAGAAAGCAGCCAAATTATGTAATTCACTTTGAGTTTAAATAGTGAGTGAATGTAGGTTCCCTTTGTGTTATGTCATATGTTTTCATGACCTTTCTAGCAAAGGTTACTGGACAATTAGAATCACAGAGTAACAGAATTATTATGGTGCAACAGGAAGCCATTTGGCCCATCATGACTGTACTAGGTAATAGTTCAGCTTTATTACCTAATCTGGCTTTGTTATCTAATAGGTAAAAGTGGGTACTGCAGACGCTTGAGATTAAAGTCAAGATTAGAGTGGTGCTGAAAATGCACAGCAGGTCAGGAGCATCTGAAGAGCAGGCAAATTGATGTTTCGGGCAAGAACCCTTCATTAGAAATGGTGATGAAGGGCTCCTGCCCAAAACATTGATTTTCCTGCTCCTCAGTGCTGCCTGACCTGCTATGCTTTTCCAGCACCACTCTAATCTTGACTTTATTATCTAGTGCCAATCTCCTGCCTTTTCCCCATATGTCCACTCACAATTACAATGCAAAACACCCAATGTCCTCTTGAGTGTCCCAACTGAACCTGTCTCCATTACACTTCCAGGCAAATAAATTCCATATCTGAACCACTTGCTGTGTGAAATTAGGATAGTGAATTTCTCCCTCACTGGCTCCAGCACAATGCAGTCAATAATCAAATCTCAGCAGCCTCCAGGAGAAACTAATTCAGAAGAAATTGCAATTTGGATTTAGCAAACCTCTGACTTGCAACGCTCAAGGAATTAACTTTACTCATTTAGTGGTGGTGGATATGGGGAATTATTGTATATGGTACTGGGGTGTCGACGACCAGAGGTAACATTCTTGGAAATTCTATTTAAAGTCAAGTTGGCTTGGCAAGCCAGCACCCTGCTGGAAAACAATCTGGTTTTTATTTAGAGAGGTTAAATTAGGACTTTTCTTGGAAAAAACTGAAGGGTTTAGTAAGATCTGTAGCCTCGACAAATTTTTCTGTGTGATCAAAGTTTTTCAAAAATACACACAAGAATATTGACAAGTGCAGAGCAGCTGAACCAATTCCAACAAAGAATCACTGACAGGGAGGTGGCTAAAAATGTCTTCTCCTCATTATTGTTGCTATGAAAACAGTGTGCTAGTGAAGTATCAGCCATCGTAGCAGAGCAATAATGTTAATAGACTAATAATCAGGGAACCAGGCAAATGCTCTGAAGACAAGGGCTCAAATGGCATCTGATTGGAATTAATAAAATCTGGTATTTTGTGATGCAGTGGTAGTATTCCTGCTTCTGTACTAGAGATCTAGTTTCAAATGGGAGGGTTAGAAATATTCACGAAAAATTGGAATTGAAAGCCAATGAAAATCTGCAATAGAACGTCAGTAATGGTGACATGTGACTATCTTGTCAAACAGCCAACTGCTTCACTAATGTGCTTTTGGGAAATAAATCTGCCATCCTTACTTAGTCTGGCTTATAAGTGACTCCAGATCCACGACAATGTGGGCGACTCTTCACTGCCCTTCACCTCAAGGGTACTTAGGGATGGGCAACACCGAATCCTGGTGAAAGAATAAAAATAGTCTGTGCTTCCAAATACTGATTCTCATTAACATTGGCAAAACAAAATACACTTACAAAACAATGCTCCTGACTTTATATTCAGGTCCACTCTTTTTGCTCAGACAAGCAAATGCAAGAACGTATCTCTATCATTTCATACAGAGGTGGGCAAATGTTTGAGAAATTTGCTTCCAATGGGAAGTAAAAATTTGTAAGATTAAGGACTTGGTATAAGGCTGTAGTGCCCACGGTTGTTCACTTTAAATTTTAAAAGCCATAAGCAACTCCTACAGCATGAAGCTGTGGTGCACGTTCTTTGACAGTTAACAGCCAAAGAACATTTTGTCTAGTCAATCACAGCACAGGAAACGCTAGCATTTATTCCCCATACTGTGTGATGTGCTTGAGGGGAGTTAAGAGGCACTACATTGCTATGAAACTGGGTCACAAGTGTGCCAAACTGGTGGTCAGAAATGGTTGCAAAGTGATCTCAGCTGGTTTGGAACATAAAAACACAAAAACTAGGAACAGGAGTAGGCCATCTGGCCCCTCTAGCCTGCCCCGCCATTCAATAAGATCATGGCTGATCTTTTCATGGACTCAGCTCCACTCACCTGCCCACTCACCATAACCCTTAATTCCTTTACTGGTTAAAAATCCATGTTTGCCTTAAAAAAAATCAGCAAGATAACCTCAACTGTTTCCCCGGGCAAGGAATTCCACAGATTCACAACCCTTTGGGTGAAGAAGTTCCTTCTCAACTCAGTCCTAAATCTGCTCCCCCTTATTTTGAGGCTATGTCCCTAGTTCTAGTTTCACCCACCGGTGGAAACAACCTCCCTGCTTCTATCTTATCCATTCCCTTCATAATTTATATGTTACATATTCAAGGCTGTTAAGAAAATCAGGAAGAAAGGCAAAAGCTCTGTTAATTAAAGATAAAATGAAAACCGTCATGAGAAATGCCATTGTATTGGGGAATCAAAATGTGGTGTAAGTGTGTGTGGATATAAAAAATATCAAAAGAAGGAAGTCACTGGTCAGGGGAATCCGTTGGTGGCAAGACATTAGCTACATTGTAGGAATGAAAGTAAATCACAAAATAGTGGGGATCTGTATGAAAAGGTATTGCAATATTCAGGTATTGGATGAATGAATTTGGGGAAAGTAGCTGGCAAGGTGAGTTCAAAGAAAGTATTCAGGACAGTTTGTTGGAAGAATATATCTTAGAAGTAACCAGGGAACAGGTAATTTTAGAATGTACAATAAGCAGGAATAATTAATTTATTGAAATGGTTTGGAGTATTAAAGTGGGGAAGTTACAGCTAGATAGGGCATTGGTGAGACTATACCTGCATTTAGTCTCATCTTTTTTTAAAACTCATCTATGAAATGTGGGCATTACGAGTGTTTTTGTGCCCATCCCTAATTGCCCAGAGAACAGTTAAGGGTTAACTCCATGACTGTGGGTCTGGAGTCACACATAGGCCAGACCAGGTAAGGTTGGCAGTTTCCTTCCCTAAAGGACATTAGTGAAACAGACGGGTTTTCTCCACAACAATAGACAACAACGTCATGGTCATAATTAGCCTCTTAATTCCAGATTTAATTTCCAGCCTCTTAATTACATTGAATTGAAATTCCATGAGCAGCCACAGCAGGATTTGAACCCTGGTCCCCTGAAGCTTATCTGGCCATCTGTGGTAATGGCTGGTGATAATATGACTAGGCCTTTGTCTCCCTTAAAGAGGCCAGACTGTATTGAAAGCAATTCAGAGAAGGTTCACCTGACTGATTCCTGGAATGGAGGAGCTGTTTAATAAGAAAAGGTCGAGCAGGTTAGGCCTGTTAGAATAGCTACTGGAGATCATTAAAATGGGAAGTGATCTTAAAACGCTTTGAGGGGGCTTGGTAGAGTAGATGCTGGAAGGATGCTTCCTCTTGTAGGGGAATTTAACACGAGGACAGAAAGTTTAGGTCAGCTATTACGAGGGGGCATAGCTTTAAATTAAGGGGAGGTAGGTATAGGACAGATGTTGGGGGTAGATTCTTTACTCAGCGAGTCGTGAGTTCATGGAATGCCCTGCCAGGAGCAGTGGTGGACTCTCCCTCTTTATGGGCATTTAAACGGGCATTGGATAGGCATATGGAGGATAGTGGGCTAGTGTAGGTTAGGTGGGCTTGGATCGGTGCAACATCGAGGGCCGAAGTGCCTGTACTGCACTGTATTTTTCTATGTTCTATGTTCTATGTTCTAAAAGGAGGTGGCCTCCCATTAAACATAGAGATGAGCAGGATCTTTGTGACTCTCTTTTGCCTTACGAACAGCAGATGCCCTTCCCTAAAGGACATAAATTAAGCGGATAGATTTTTACAGCCGTCCATTAATTTCATAGTCACCATTACTGCAACAAGTATTATATTCAGGAGTCAATAATTAACTGAATTTAAACGCCCCGACTGTAGTAGAGAGTTTAAGCTTGGTCTTTTGTGGTCACCAATCTACTAACATAACCATCACATTGCTGCATCTCACTTGGGGTTTACACCAGTGATGAGCCCCCAGTTGGGCTCATCGTCAGGGTTGCACTTGTGTAAAACTGTTGCATTAAAATTATGAAGACTTCAACACAGTAACATATCATGACATAATGGACTTGCGTATACTAATCCCATTTCCTGTTCTTTACAAGTACCCTTTAACATCTTACTTCAAGTATTTACTTCAGTCCTTTACAAATTTATTTTCACTTTCCCTTAAGAGCCATTCACAATAATGTATTCCAAGCAGCAAATGCATTTTGTACAAAAAAGCTTTCAAACCTAGCTATTTCTACTTTTGTACGAATCCCAAATATATAGTTCCCTGATCCTGACTTCCTGATCATGGAAATAATTTTTCATCTGATATAATCTCCAACATTTACATGTTTTCACTGAATGCTCCCATTAGCCTGCTTTAGTTATTACGGTCCTATGTTTTCAAGTTTCTCACCTTAATGCATTTGGTCCATATCCCTCCAAATCTGTACTTATCCAAGTATCTTTTAAACATTGTACCTTCACCTGCATCCACCACCTTCTTCTGGTAATTCAATCCACACATGAACCACTTGCTGTGTAAAAAAATGATTGCCTCTCATGTTCACATGATGTCATAGGATCATAGAGATGTACAGCACGGAAACAGACCCTTCAGTCCAACTCGTCCAAGTGATATCCCAACCAAATCTAGTCCCATCTGCCAGCACCTGGCCCGTAGCCCTCCAAACCCTTCCTATTCATATGCCCACCCAGATGCCTTTTAAATGTTGCAATTGTACCAGCCTCCACCACTTCTTCTGGCAGCTCATTCCATACATGCAACACCCTCTGCGTGAAAAAGTTGCCTCTTAGGTCTCTTTTATATTTTTCCCCTCTCACCCTAAACCTACACCCTCTAGTTCTGGACTCCCCCACAGCAGGGAAAAGATTTTGTCTATTTATCCTATCAATGCCCCTCATGATTGTAAACCTCTATAAGGTCACGCCTCAGCTTCCGACGTTCCAGGGAAAACAGCCCTAGCCTATTCAACCAATCCCTATAGCTCAAATCCTCAATCCTTGGCAACATCCTTGTAAATCTTTTCTGAACCATTTCAAGTTTCACAACATCTTTCCGATAGGAATGAGACCTGAATTGCACGCAATATTCCAACAGTGGCCTAACCAATGTCCTGTACAGCTGCAAAATGACCTCCCAACTCCTATACTCAATACTCTGGCCAATAAGGAAAGCATACTAAATGCCTTCTTCACTATCCTATCTAGCTGCGACTCCACTTTCAAGGAGTTATGAACCTGCACTTTGTTCAGCAACACACCCTAGGATCTTACCATTAAGTGTATAAGTCCTGCTAAGATTTGCATTCCCAAAATGCAGCACCTTGCATTTATCTAAATTAAACTCCATCTGCCACTTCTCAGCCCATTGGTCCATCTGATCAAGATCCTGTTGTAATCTGAGATAACCTTCTTTGCTGTCCACGACACCTCCAATTTTGATATCATCTGCAAACTTACTAACTATACCTCTTATGCTCACATCCAAACCATTTATATAAATGATGGAAAGTAATGGACCCAGCACTGATCCTTTTGGCACTCCACTGGTCACAGGCCTCAGTCTGAAAAACAGCCCTCCACCACCACCCTCTGTCTTCTACCTTTGAGCCAGTTCTCTATCCAAATGGCTAGTTCTCCCAGTATTCCATGAGATCTAACCTTGCTAACCAGTCTCCTATGGGAACCTTGCTGAATGCCTTACTGAAGTCCATATAGATCACGTCCACCATTCTGCCCTCATCAATCCTCTTTGTTATTTCTTCAAAAAACTCAATCAAGTTTGTGAGACATGATTTCCAACAAACTAAGCCATGTTGACTATCCCTAATCAGTCCTTGCCTTTCCAAATACATGTACATCCTGTCCCTTAGGATTCCCTCCAATAACTTGCCCACAACCAGCATCAGGCTCACTGGTCTGTAGATGTCCACCTTCCATAAACAGTGGCACCATGTTTGCCAACCTCCAGTCTTCCAGCACCTCATCTGTGACTATCGATGATACAAATATCTTAGTAAGAGGCTCAGCAATCACTTCCTTCGCTTCCCAGTGAATTTATATCCAACATGTCCCATGGTTTCTGTATCCTTTCTGTAATGAGGTACACCGAACTGTGACAGAACTTAAATGCTTTATAATTTAATTCTCTATCAGTCATGGTCAGAACAAATGCTAGCCAGTATTAAGATTTTTAATGGTCCTGAGTAGTTTTCCCTTAAACAAGACTGTGCTGACTGATCTACTTTGCGGGCCATTTAAAAAAAATATTGTTTATCAGTGGGTCTCACTGACTACGCCAGCATTTAGTGCCCAATGCTAATTGTCTGTAAGAAGAGGCTGGTGAACTGTATTCTCAGACTCTCGCTGTTTCTGTGGTCTAGGTATCCATGCAGTGCTATTTGAGAGGGCGTTCCAGGATCTTGACCCAGTGATAATGAAGAAACTGCGGTATTGTTCCAAGTCAGAGTGATTCTGATCATTTAAACAGACACTTGCAGGTGGTGGTGTTCCTGTTCATTTGCTACTCTTTTCCTTTTGCATTTTAAGAGACTGTGGGTTCGGAACATGTTGCCTATGAAGCCTAGGTGAATTGCTACAATGCATCATGCAGATGGTACACACTGCTACCACTGTACATTGGTGGTGTGAGAGATGCCAATGAATTGTTCTGGTTATTATTGAGGTTCTTGAGTGCTCTCAGAGCTGCACTCATTCAGGTAGGCACAGAATTTCCATTACATTCCTGAATTGTGCTTTGTATGTGATTGAGAAGCTTTTGGGCATTTAGGTGAATTATTCAGCACAGAATACACAACCACTATCCTGCCCTCATTACCATAATATTTCTGCAGCCAGTCCAGTTCATGTTTTGGTTAGTGATTATAATATTAATCGTGGTTGATTCATCGATGGTAACATTGTTCAATGTGAGAGTGGGTTGGTTAGATTCTATCATGAGGGAGATGGTCATTGCCTGGCACTTGTGCTAGGTAAAAGTTACTTGCTACTTTCGGATCTGGGAGTTAGCCAGCTTTTTTTGCATGTTCTGCGTATTTTTTGCGACGTTAAAAATGGAGCTGTATAACCCTCTGTGGACCATTTCCACTCCTGACCTCTTCATATCTCAATCATTAACGTTGGGATTATTATGATATGTGTATTTTGAAAAGGTGGTGATCGAGATGTGTCAGTCACTTTCAGGTAGTATTACACTCTCTTAAAGAAGAGTCATCTAAAATCGACAGGAACATAGTGCTTAGAAATCAGAATAACAATCACACATGCCAAAGTAGGTGTTGTGCTCCAGTTAAGAATAAAGTGCAGAAGGCATCCTGCATTAACTTGTTCAAAATCACAGCAACAGAAATATGTGAGCTCAAACTGATGCTAAAATGTTTTTAATATTATGCTATAAGATATGAGCAAATGGGTTCTTGAATTTAATTTCCTGAAACTTCTCCCTCCAGTGTTTAGGGAAAGGTATTAACACATATATGTCAAACTGATTAACACCCCCACACTGAAACTGAACATACTGTATGTTAGTACATTATTATCTCCCTTCAATCTCAGGATGATGAAGAATTGAGGACATATTAGACATCTTGGAAAGGACAAGGGGGAAGTGGTCACTTAGAGTTACGCAACACGGAAACAGACCCTTCGGTCCGACCAGTCTATGCCGACCATAATCCCAAAGCAAACTTGTCCCACCAGTCTGCGCTTGGCCCATATCCCTCCAAACCTTTCCCACTCATCTATTTATCCGAATGTCTTTTAAATGTTGCAACTGTACCTACATCGAATGAAGAGTCTAATGATGCCAATGAATCCACGGCCAATTGTTTCAAAAACTCATCTGGTTCATTAATATCCTTTAAGGAAGGAAACTGCCATCCTTACCTGGTCAGGCCTACATGTGATTCCAGGCCCACAGCAATATGGTTGACTCTTAACTGCCCTTTGGGCAATTAGGGGTGGGCAATGAATGCTGGCCTAGCTAACGATGCCCTCATCCCATAAATGAGCAAAGAAAAAGAAATTCTGCCGGTGAACTGCTTGTGGGTTTGGAGCGAATCACTGATCAGAGGGGTTTGAGGATCTGGTGACTCTACAAAGAAGCCTGAGATAACTTAAAGCTTTGTTGGCAGGAGGAAACAGTCTAGATTGGTGAGTCTGCCATCACCAATCCTTTCCTTTGAAATACTTTTGGAGCGGCCTGTAGCAATCTTTCCAAACCATGTCCCAACTTTCTCTGTCTTGTGATGATTCAAAGTTACACTGTGGTTTTCATGGTTTTTACCCATCTTCCCTAATGAGGCTTTGATAAGCACTTTGCTTCCTGTACAAAATGGCTGCTCAGATGTCACTGGTCTTCAAGTGACAGCTCCATGGTTAATTCTCATTGAAGTGCCCTAACTGGTGGGCTACGTTCGGAAAGGTGGCCAGCAGGTTCTGCCTCTGATAAAAAGAAAGTTCTCTTAAATGAACAAGTAGTGTAGCTGAGGTCCTTCCTGCAGGAAATGCAGTGCGTTTGGGGCACAGAGTTGGGGCAATAATAGTATTGTGCATGACATGGCTACCCATATCTGAGAAGAATATTTCAGAATATTCTGAGAAGGATATTTAGAACAGAGTTGAGGAGAAACTTCTTCACCCAGACAGTGGTGGATATATGGAATGCTCTGCCCCAGAATGCAGTAGAGGCCAAGTCTCTGGATACTTTCAAGAAAGAGATGGATATAGCTCTTAGAGATAGTGGAATCAAGGGTTATGGGGATAAGGCAGGAAAAAGATACTGATTGTAGATGATCAGCCATGATCATAATGAATGGTGGTGCTGGCCCGAAGGGCTGAATGGCCTATGCCTGCACCTATTGCCTATTGTCTAGCCTCAGTTGGTATCAGAACCCTGCAGGATATTAGTGTGATAATCAGTGACTTACAGAGTCTGGTGAGGTCACAAGATAGCAAACATCCCATAATACTGGGGCACATTCTTCAGACCATATACTCTATATTTGTAATGCATCCATGAAGATGGCCTCAACTGTGATCTTGGGTTCATGTCGTGCTACATGTGACCCCACTGCACTGTTCTGTAAAATCTACCTGACTGTTCTGTTTTGACACTGTCACTTTGATAACTTGTTATGAACTCTCTGCCTTAATTAGTTTGTACAGTTTTGGATTACTTGTTACTTTAGTTAGACCCTCAGCACGAGATTCTTATTCTTATTACATTTTTCCAGTCATTTAGCTTGTCTCCAGCACAACCTTATTTTTAATTTTTTTTGTAATTATCTCTCTGCCCCAATTAATCAGAGTATAGGTCATCGCTTTGCTTGTTATTAAGCTGTTGACACTTTACTCACACTGTCTGACACTCTTGATCACCTGCAAAGATCTGTTATTCAGCCTATTGATACTCCATTCATATCATTTGTATAATCTTTTGATCTTTCTGATTATGAAGTCTGTCCCTGGATGTTATCTTCACTTCACTCGATGGAGGGACAGCACTCCCAAAGCTTGTAATTTCAAATAAACTGATTGAACTATAATTAGGTGTCATGTGACTTTTGACCAGTCCAACACCAGCACCTCCACATCAAAAATAGAGACAATTACTTTTCTATTCTGATCTTCCCATTCTCCACTAAGATATACAAGACACTGACTAGGCCACTGTTGGAATATTGTGTGCAATTCTGGTCTCCTTCCTATCGGAAGGATGTTGTGAAACTTGAAAGGTTCAGAAAAGTTGTTGCCAGGGTTGGAGGATTTGAGCTATAGGGAGAGGTTGAATAGACTGGGTTTGTTTTCCCTGGAGCGTCAGAGGCTGAGAGGTGACCTTATGGAGGTTTGAGAGGCATGGATAGGATAAGTAGACAAAGTCTTTTCCCTGGGGTGGGGGAATCCAGAAGTAGAGGGCATAGGTTTAAGGTGAGAGGGGAAAATATAAAAGAGACCTAAAAGGCAACTTTTTTACTCAGAAGGTGGTACGTGTACGGAATGAGCTGCCCGAGGGAATGGTGGAGCCTGGTACAATTGCAACATTTAAAAGGCATCTGGATGGGTATATGAATAGGAAGGGTTTGGAGGGATATGGGCCAGGTGGTGGCACATGGGACTAGCTTGAGTTGGGATATCTGGTCACATGGATGAGTTGGACTGAAGGGTCTGTTTCCATGCTGTACATTTCAATGATTCAATGACTCTAATATAGACAGGCATCAGGTGATTATTTATCATACTTTCCCCCCCCCCCTGCCTTTTTACATGTAAGGGTGTCAGAGGATATTGTTATCTTGTGTTCAAATAGTTCACAAAATGGGAATTTTCTTTTTTAGCTTCCAGCCATGATTGTCCAAATGTCAACTTACTGGGGCTATATAATGAGGAGCTGACTGTATCTGTGCTGCACAATGTATTGTGATTCTTTCGAGCAAGTTCAGTTTGAGAATAAATCATTTGAGAAACAAAGTTTACAACAGGAAGTGAAAATCATTCTTCATGAAACTAAAAACGGAAAATGCTGGAGAAACTCAGCAGGTCTGGCAGTATCTGTTGGGGGAGAGAAACCGAGTTAACATATCAAGTCGAAAGAGTCATTTTTGACTTGAAACATTAACCTTGTTTCTTTCTCCACAGGTGCTGCCAGACCTGCTGAGACTTTTCAGCACTTTGTTTTTATTTCAGATTTTTTTTTGTAATATTTTGCTTTATCTTGTCTGCCTGATTTCTGACTGTATTCCTGATGGTGCTGCTATAAAATGCAAATGTCACTATTTATGAACGGTGCTGAAGAAAACTGGATGACTTTCCCTTCATTACTTGCTGACATACACACCAAGTTAATGAGACAGACCTTATGTACAATGCTCAACCTCCACCAGTGCTCCGTCCTATTCTAAATCAATCATTTCCGGCTGTAGGGTCTTTTTTCACTAAAAGATTGTTAATTTTGTTGAATAAAACTCTAACCATGAACGCTTTTGCCTGTTGTGCGTGTCTGAAAGAAAACCATCTGCAGACATCAGAAATTTCTTCCTAACATCGTGTCCAAAGGTGCACTTATCAACCGTAGCTGGAAGCTGACAGAGAAACATTTTTATTTTGTGAATTATTTCTGTTCTTTCTTTCCCCACACAAGGCATTATCAGACATATATAAGTGTCACAGTGCTGTGTGTATCTCGGTACAGACCCCTGCTCTGTTAGCTGATACCACAGAACCTCTTCTCCAGCATTACAATGTCAAGAACAGCTTCTTCTTCCGAACAAATTGACAATAAAACTAGTCATACTGTGACAGACAATTCAAACTTAGATCAGGAAACCAAACACAATCATTCAATTCTTTTTGTCTGCCTGTCTCCCTATAATAAGGAACATCCAATACACTCCAGTGTCAAAACTCCGTTAAGACAAAAGAGCAGACCTGCTGGTTTTCTGAGTCCACTAACTGGCTTCATCCCGAGTAACAGGATTAACATGAGGTTTCAGTCAATAATTAGCCTTTAATTGACTTTACAAAGTCTGTTGAGACCACTTACTCAAAGAGAGTAGCTCAGCATTGGCTTTTTAGAAATTACTGGCCCGAAGAAGCATGGTTCAATTTCTGGTAGACATAGTACTGCAGAATCCCCAGGCAATTCCATGGGGGATCATTACTTTGAAATGTCTAACTGCTGGCTCAGAGAATGCTACCAGGAAGCACAAGATGTGGGTTGCTAGGTCAACCGCTGGTAACAGCAATGGGTCTGCATCAGAGCACTTCGAGCTAAATATGCTATAGCAAGGGAACTGTAAGCCGAGCCCAATCAGTCTGTCTTGCTGTTACAATCCTTTGCAAAACAATCTGGAATGTCAAAGGATGAGGGGTGACTTTATAGAAGTTTATAAAATCATGAGGGGCATGGATAGGGTGAATAGCGAAGGTCTTTTCCACAGGGTTTGGGAGCCCAAAACTATAGGGCATAGATTAAGGTGAGAGGGGAAAGATTTAAAAGGGACCTAAGGGGCAACTGTTTCACACAGAGGGTGTGTATAGAATGAGTTGCCCAAGGAAGTTGTGGAGGCTGGTACAATTACATCTTGTAAAAAGCGTCTGGATGGGTGTATGACAAGGAAGGGTTTCGAAGGATATGGGTCAAATGCTGGCAAGTGGGACTAGATATATGTAGGATATCTGGTCAGCCTGGATGAGTTGGACTGAAGAGCCTGTTTCCGTGCTGTACATCTCTATGACACTAAATGCAGTGAATGCAAAACATACAGTGCAAGAGACCTTGCATTTTATTTTGTAAGACCTGCATTTTGTAACATATTTGAATACTGAAATGATCATAATTGTGCATTTGTTCCTTTGTGTTATACTGTATTTTATTTTCATAATCATCTACAACTAGGTTATGAATTATAGTTGCTTGTTTTATTTGTATTGTCATGAACATCACTGTTGGATTTCTTTTCAATAAACCAAATACCTATTGCCTCTCTAAGCCATTCTTCTTTGCTGGTGTGGCCAGTGCCACTCAACTGTTCTGGATGCCATTCCTGATGAAGGCCTTTTGCCCGAAATGTCGATTTTCCTGCTCCTTGGATGCTGCCTGACCTGTTGTGCTTTTCCAGCACCACTCTAACCTTGTTCTGGATGCCAGTTGAGAGAAAAGAATAGGGTGTAGGTTTGCTCGCTGAGCTGTAGGTTTGATATCCAGACGTTTCATTACCTGGCTAGGTAACATCATCAGTGGCGACCTCCACGTGAAGCGAAGCTGTTATCTCCTGCTTTCTATTTATATGTTTGTCCTGGATGGGGTTCCTGGGGTTTGTGATGTCATTTCCTGTTCATTTTCTGAGGGGTTGATAGATGGTATCTAGATCTATGTGTTTGTTTATGGCGTTGTGGTTGGAGTGCCAGGCCTCTAGGAATTCTCTGGCATGTCTTTGCTTAGCCTGTCCCAGGATAGATGTGTTGTCCCAGTCGAAATGGTGTTTTTTTTCCTCCGTGTGTAGGGCTACGAGGGAGAGAGGGTTGTGTCTTTCTGTGGCTAGCTGGTGTTCATGTATCCTGGTGGCTAACTTTCTTCCTGTTTGTCCTACGTAGTGTTTGTGGCAGTCCTTGCATGGAAATTTGTAGATGACATTGGTTTTGTCCATGGGTTGCACTGGATCTTTTAAGTTTGTTAGTTTTTGTTTGAGAGCGTTAGTGGGTTTGTGTGCTATTAGGATTCTGAGGGGGCTTAGTAGTCTGGCTGTCATTTCTGAAACTTCTTTGATGTATGGTAAGGTGGTTAGGGTTTCTGGCTGTGTTTGGTCTGCTTGTCGTGGTTTATTCTTGAGGAATCTGCAGACTGTAGTTTTTGAATATCCGTTCTTCTTGAATATGTTGTATAGATGGTTCTCCTCTGTTTTTCGAAGTTCAGAATATAAGAATATTTAAAGTTGGTAGTATTGAAGCAGAGTCACTGGGGCACAGAAGGAGGCCTTTTGATCCATCAAGACCATGCTAAAGAATTTCAGGAGAGATACTCAGCAAATCCCTTTATAAAGCGATGAAAATAAATCGCTATTACCAAACAGTCGAGCACTTTGCATCGAAACTCCCCACAGGACAGTCTAGTGGTCTTATTGCTACTCTATTAATCCAGAGACCCATGTAAGTTCTGGGGACCTGAGTTCAAATCCCACCATGGCAATTGCTGGAATTTAAATCCAAGAAAAAAATCTGGAATTTAGAATCTACTGATGACCATGAAACCGTTGTCAATTGTTGGGAATAACCTATCTGGTTCACAAATGTCATTTAGGGAAGGAAATCTGTCATCCTTACTGAGTCTGGATATTTGTGACTGCAGACCCACAGCATTGTGGTTGACTCTTAACTGCACCCTGGGCAATTAGGGATGGGTAATAAATGCTGACCTAGCCAAAGAAACCACATCCTGTGAGTGAATAGAAAGTTATTTCTGAGTGTGAAAGTGACATTTTGTCTCTTATACCCGATGGCTTTATCCCTTTGAGATTTAGTACTAGTCAGTTGTTGGATTTGGCTCACTTTATGCAGAACTACAATTAGAATTTGGGACTTCTTTCATCCCTGGGCCATCTAAAATGTCTGATTTCTCATGTGGGTATAACTTAGCCAGCTTTGACAGCAAGGATTACATTAGAGCAGATGCTTTGATAGTGCAAGAGAACCTTTTGCTACAAAAAGGGAAAGATTATTTCCAACCATGTTCCACCCATGTCTCCTCGGCACCCTCAGTAAGTTTTCTTCTCCCTCTGTCTCTCCATAGGTCCAAGTGTAGCAAGGTTGGAAGGAGCCCATCATGTGGTTGGTCCTTTTGGTGTGGAGGATGTGGAGTCATTCCCTAGTATCTTTGGACCTGAACTGAGGAGAGAGGCCTGACATTGATGGTCATCAACTATGGTTAAAGCAATGGAGTGCGGGTCCCAAAGCATACCCAGCAGATACACAGCGTTACAGATCTGGGTCTTCAAGGTAGTCACCAAACTGTCCATGGAGACACACAAGCAGCTGTATTCTTTACTGGCTAGTTTTTCATCAGAGAGAGTGTAGAGGCTGATATTTGCTATATGCCTACCCCCCACCACCGAGTCTTAGATCAGACGCCGTACAGTGTGGAAACAGGTCATTTAGCCCAACGGGTCTTCTTGTTGTAAATGAAAACTTAGAAGAGCTGGGATACAGTCTTGACCAGATCAAGATTGATGATGTTGATGTGCTGGAAAGTTTGAAAAACGTTAAAATTGATAAGCCTCCAGGGCCAGACCAGATTTATCCTAGGCTGCTCCGGGAAGCGAGAAAGGAGGTTGCGAGGATATTTGCCTCCTCACTCTTCACAGGAGTCGTACCGGAAGATTGGAAGGAGATGAATGTTGTTCCTCTTTTCAAGAAGGGTAATAGGGAAATCCCTGGCAATTACAGACCAGTCTTACGTCTGTGGTCAGCAAAGTTTTGGAAAGAATTCTGAGGGATAGGATTTATGACTATTTGGCAAAGCATAGTGTGATTAAAGGCAGTCAGCATGGCTTTGTAAGGGGCAGGTCATGCCTCACAAATCTTACTGAGTTCTTTGAGGAGGTGTCAAGACAGGTCAACAACGGTCGAGCAGTGGATATGGTGTATATGGACTTCAGCAAGGCACTTGACAGGGTTCCCCATGGTATGCTCATTCATAAAGTCAGGAATTATGGGATACAGGGAGATTTGGCTATCTGGATTCAGAATTGGCTGTCTGACAGAAGGCAGAGAGTGGTTGTAGATTGAAAGTATTCTGCCTGGAGGACAGTGTTGAGTGGGGTCCAGGAGGGTTCTGTTCTTGGGTCTCTGCTCTTTGTGGTTTTTATAAATGACTTGGATGAGGAGGTTGAGGGGTGGGTTAGTAAATTTGCAGATGACACAAAGGTTGGAGGTGTCATCGATAGTATAGAGGGCTACTGCAGGCTGCAGCTTGTGAAAGTGACATTTTGTCTCTTATACCCGATGGCTTTATCCCTTTGAGATTTAGTACTAGTCAGTTGTTGGATTTGGCTCACTTTATGCAGAACTACAATTAGAATTTGGGACTTCTTTCATCCCTGGGCCATCTAAAATGTCTGATTTCTCATGTGGGTATAACTTAACCAGCTTTGACAGCAAGGATTACATTAGAGCAGACGCTTTGATAGTGCAAGAGAATCTTTTGCAGAGCTGGGCTGAGAAATGGCAGATGGAGTTCAACCAGGATAAATGTGAAGTGATGCATTTTGGAAGGTCGAACTCGAATGCTGAATGTAGGATTAAAGACAGGACTGGAGGGCTTGCCTTATGAAGAAAGATTGAATAAGCTCGGACTTTTCTCTCTGGAGAGAAGGAAGAAGAAAGGAGACCTGATCGAGGTGTACACAATAATAAGAGGAATAGATAGAGTCAATAGTCAGAGACTTTTCCCCAGGGCAGGATTGACTGGTACAAGAAGTCATAGTTTGAAGATATTAGGAGGAAGGTATAAAGGGGACGTTAGAGGTAGGTTCTTTACACAGAGAGTTGTGACTGCATGGAATGCATTGCCAGCGGTGGTGGTGGAAGCAGAGTCATTGCGGACATTTAAGCGACAGCTGGACATGCGCATGGATAGCAGTGAGTTGAGGGCTGCGTAGGTTAAGTTACTATATTTTACATTAGGATTAAATCTTGGCACAACATTGTGGGCCAAAGGGCCTGTTCTGAGCTGTACTTTTCTATGTTCTAGGTCCACACCAACCCTCTGAAGACTAATCCACCCAGACCCATTTCCCTCTGACTAATGCCCCTAACACTGTGGGCAGTATAGCATGGCTAATTCACCTGACCTGTACATCTTTGACTTGGGAGGAAACCAAAGCATTTGGAGGAAACTCCCGCAGTCACAGGGAGAATGTGCAAACTCCACACAGACAGTCACCCGAAGCTGGAATTGAACCCAGGTCCTTGGTGCTGTGAGGCAGCAGTGCTAACCACTGAGCTGCTGTGCCACTTGATCCTCTTGACAGAGTTGCATTCCAATTTTGTATGTAATGAGACAAAAGGAGCAATTGACTAATGGAAAGGATTGTTGAGTGGCTCGTGGTGATTTAGGAGCAGGAGAAGGAGAGGTAAGTGTGTAGGAAGCACAAAGGACAGGGAAGGTTATGAATTTGGGAGGATGAGGTGGGTGAAAGTGCTTGAGCAGAAATGAGGCCCACAATTTTAAGACTTTAGCCTATGATCCTTGGTGAGATGTGTGAACAGGCACAGAGGTACACTAAGTATGAGGTAGCAGAGAGAAGATAGTAGCATATTTCCTTGTGGAAAGTAGAAGATCATTGACCTTCTTTCAGCACTGCTAGCTTTCCCACTTCATCCAGTTGGCAGCAAAACTGACGTCGACGATAGAATGTTCCAGCTGGGTGGAAGTGGCTGCCGTAGCAGCAACTACGGGAGCGGGAGCGATGTGCAAGGTAGGTATCGTGTCGGTGCTGGTGATTGAGCGGCGCTGGTGGATCCTGCGATGGTAGTCTTCTCGACAGTTGTTGAGGTGGTTGGGTGAATGGTGATCATGGAGGAGGTGTGGTCGACAGTGCCTGCGGGCTGTGCAGTGGTGGTGGGACGGAAGTGACATCATTGATTGCCTTAGTGGTCATGGAAGGAGCAGCCAACTCTACACCACTGCCCCCTTGATTATGACCTCACCTCCCATCATCAAACCATCATCTCTCAGACCATCCACAACCTCATCACCTCTGGGGATTTCCCATTTATAGCCTCCAACCTCATTGTCCTTGAACCCCGTATTGCCTGATTCTATCTCCTGCCGAAGATTCACATGCCTGACTGTCCCAGTCGACCCATTGTCTCAGTCTGCGCCTGTCCCACTGAACTCTTCCCTTCCTACCTCAACACTGTCCCGTCCCCCTTAGTCCAGGAACACCCCAACTACATTCGGGACACTACCCAAGCCCTTCGCCTTCTCCAATATTTTCGTTTCCACAGCCCCCAATGCCCCATCTTCACTGTGGACATCCAGGCCCTGTACACATCAATCTGCCATGATGAAGGTCTCCAAGATCTTCATCTCACACTGTCCCAACTGGTACCCTTCCACCGACACCCTCATCTGCCTGGCTGAACTGGTCCTCACCCTCAACAACCTTTCCCAATCCTCCCACTTTCTCCAACCAAAGGGGTAGCCAGAGGCACCTGCATGGGATCTAGCTATGCCTGTCTGTTTGTTGGATATGTGGAACAGTCCATCTTCTGCAGTTACACTGGTACCAACCCCCATCTGTTCCTCCACTACATCAATGACTGTTTCTGCACCGTCTTGTGCTCCCATGAGGTGGTTGAACAGTTCATCAATTTTACCAACACTTTCCACCACGACCTCAAATACACCCGGACTATCTTGGACACCTCCTTCCCCTTCCTGGACCTCTCCACCACTGACTGGACTGCTGACCGACTAACCACAGACACATACTAAAATCCCACCGACTCCCACAGTTACTGAAACTACATCTCTGGAAAAAACACCATCTCTTGTTCCCAATTCCTCCACCTCCACTGCACCTGTTCCCAGGAATGACCAATTCCACCTCAGAAAGTCCCAGATGGCCTCCTTCTTCCACGATCCCACATGGTTGACGATGCCGTCCAGTGCCTCTCCTCTACTTCACGCACCACCGCCCTTGAACCCCACCACTCCCAACGCAACAAGGACAGAACCCCCAGGTCCTCACCTTCCAGCCCAACAACTTCTGCATACAATGCATCATCTACCACATTCCCCACCTCCAAATGGACCCCACCACCAGATGTATATTTTCCTCCCTACCCCTATCAGAATTCTGAAAAGACCATTTCCTACGCGACTCCCTAGTCAGGTTCACACCTCTAGCCAGCCCACACTCCACTCCTGGCACCTTCCCCTGCCACCGCAGGAAGCGCAAAACCTGCACCCACACCACTCCCCTCACATCCGTCCAAGGCCCTGAGGGATCCTTCCACGTCTGTCAGAGATCTACCTGTACCTTCACCAATGTCATCTCCTGCATCTGTTACACCTGGTGTGGTCTTCTCTACCTCAGGGAGATAGGACACCTTCTTGCGGATTGTTTCAGAGAACATCTCTGGGACACCTGCACCCACCAACCCCACTGCCCCGTGGCTGAACACTTCAACTCCCCCTTCCACTCCGTCAAGAATATGCAGGTCCTGGGCCTCCTCCACCGCCAAACTGTTACCATCCGATGCCTGGAGGAGGATCGCCTCATATTACACCTTGGGACCCCGAAACTACACATGATAAATGTGGATTTCAACAGCTTCCTCATTTCCCTACCCCTACATTATCCTAGACCCAAGCCTCCAACTTGGCACCGCCCTCCAGACATGTCCATCACTGCCCCCTCTGACCTATCACCTTCTTCTTCACCTTCATCCACCTATCACTTTCCCAGCTACCTTCCCCCGCAAACCCCACCCTCCCTCCCATTTATCTCTCAGCCCCGACCCCTAAGCCTCATTCCTGATGAAGAGTTTATGCCCAAAACGTCGATTCTCCTGCCCCTCGGATACTTGCTGCACTTGCTGCACTTTTCCAGCACTACACTCTAGATACCTTTACCTTTGGTCAACAATATCCCTTTAATTTAACATTTACTATTATGTCATTGCCAATGAGGAGAATTTAAAACTGTTGGTGAAATCAGCCTTACTCTTTATTGACACAGGAACAGAAGAAGTTGTTGGAAAAGCTCAGCAAGCCTGGAAGCATCTGTGAAGAGAAATTAGAGTTAACATTTCAGGTCCAGTGACCCTTCCCTCATTATTGAATTCAGCAGAGACATGGATATCAAAACACTGATTTTCAGTAATGAATTATCCTCAGTGAATAATGATTCTGTTACATCAGAAACAGAAATTGCTGGAAAATCTCAGCAGGTTTGGCAGCATCTGTGTAGAGATAATGTTTCAGGTCCAGTGACCCTTCTTCAGTAAATGACCACATTAGTTTATTTCGTTATTCTGTAATAAGGGAAAGGAACTTCCTCCAAAACAGACTGAGGACGAGACAAAGATAAACGCACAGGCAGTGGTTCAGACCGTTAAAACAACTTCAACTCTCAGTTTCTCTCATTATATGTTCTGGACACTCATACCTTTTTGCTTATGAATTATTTATGCCACTGCATCTCTCTGTCAATATTGATGCCCTTTGTATCTCTCTCTCTGTTGACTGCTCTCTCTGTCTGACTACTCACCCTCTTCAATTGCGCTCTCAATTAACCTTTTCCCATCTGATGTTACCCTAACATTGTGTGGCTGAACTGTGTTCACCAGTGATTCTATTCTCATGCTATCTCATAGGCTATGTTATGTCATCAGCCTGGCATTCTGGTAGACTTCATTGTGAAAAATTCCGTCGATTATGCTAATTTGAGACTGATTCTATGACACGCGACTTTTCCCAGATATTATTTAATTTTGGGATATTCTGATTAAAATGCCAACACTGGCCGAGAACTTTGGTACTCAACACCGACTGTATTGCTCTTGTGTTGCAAAGCACTGCAAGTAATCCACTGGTTTTCAAATGTGACATTGAGCAGAGATGGTTTATTAAGGTTGAATGCATTTATAAGAATTAGGAATAGGAGTAGACTATTCAGATCCTCAAGCCTGCACCACCATTCAATAGGATCATGGCTAATCCAGCATTCCTTGCAACCACTTGCCTACTCTTTCCCCATAAATCCTGAGTTATCTAACTAACTATCTATCCTATCGATCCCTTAAGTATACACAAGGACTCTGCCCTATAGCTCTCTATGGTAAGGAGTTCCAAAGACCTACAACTATTTAGAGAAGAACATTATAACCCAATACATTTCCATAATTCAACAGACATTGTGTACTGGACAATTGCCTTGAGAATCATTTGATATAATATTTAATCAGATGGCTGAGAACTTTCGACATATCCTGAGGAATACATATTCAGTACATTTTTGCGGACTTGAAGGAATTATTAGCCATGAGATTATCTGACAAGAGAAAATGTAAATGATTACATTTCTGTGCCCATCTTCTCTAGTTACACCAGAATGTCAGAATCTGTTTTGTCTCTCCACAAGTTCCAGCTATCCTGCCAAACATTTCTACCAGTTTCTGCCTTCATTTCATTCATAACAGAAAAAGTAGAACGATGGGCCACTATAAATGGTGAGTTCAGGACAATACATTTAAAATAGAGGCTTTCAGAACTTTCTCCCACCAGGGTGGTGTTAATTATATTCATTGAAATTAAATACATATTGGTGGAAGGCATTGTTTGGATGGTTAGTTAAGCACATATAAAGAGGAGACATAAAGAAAAATTGCTGGAAAAGCTCAGCAGGACTGGCAGCATCTGTGGAGAGAAATCAGGGTGAATGTTTTGGGTGGAATGACCCTTCCTCAGACCCTAAACATTAACTCTGATTTCTCTTCACAGATGCTGCCAGACCTGCTGACTTTTTCCAGCAATTTCTATTTTTGTCTCTGATTTACAACATCCACATTTCTTTCTGACATATAAAAAGCAACTTACTAACACAGGAGTCAGGAGACATATGCCTGCAAAGTTTCACTCTGAGTGAACCCATTTCATAAAATTAAAACTGGCCCTGGTTTCCTCCTTCACTAACAAGATTATAAAAAGTAGAAAGGGCCTTAAGAGAATGGGCATGTGTTGGATGATGCCTAGGCATTGGAAGAACTTCCTTGATTTTCAAAAAGATCCTTAATGTCCAACTGAATAGGCAGAGAGAGTTTGGCTTTAATATTCCATCTGAAAGAGAACACCTGACATCATGCGCAACATATTGCCAACTTAGATTGTGTGTTCCAGTCTTGGAATGGGATCTTAGTTACAGATTCCTCACATTCAAACGCTAACACAGATCAAAGCTGATAGTCACATCATCGTAACCAATTATAATCAGGTCATTCTAGTTGGGATTTGCTTTTACTGTCATACATAGTGAATGTGACATATCAGCCAAAATCATGTTTGATTCCTTTAATGTAACTCCATGCCAGAATCAGCAGCAGTTTGTGAATTTAAATAGCTAATCCAGAATTGTACGGCAATTTTACATCCTATTCAGCTCAGTCTTGATGATTAATGGAACAGATTTATTGCTTATCACAATATTACACAACTCAGCTGATTTTTTTTATGAGGCTTGCTGCAATCATTTAAAAAAGAATAGATCTGTAGTCAATTGTATTCCCTCAGGATCTGTCACTGATCTTCAAGAAGAATTCATGCACGCATTATCATTCTCGTCTTGTTCTGTACCTGACAGTAAGTCAGTTAAGCGCCAATATGATGAGTAAATGTATTACGTTACATCTGACGGAATATCCATCTGTAAAAGGTTAACAATAGTTTGCTTACATTGAGAAGGTCCTCAATGCTGGTTTGTTGAGTACATAATGTTCTCATATTTTTGCCCCAGCTTTAGAGCTTGCACACCCATGTTAGGTACAGTGCGATTTTACATATAAAATTAAACTCCATGAACACTTCAAGTAATATACTTGTCTCAATGACTCAACATTTTCTTTTCCTTAGTTTTCTGCATCAGATTCCACTCTTGGTAACTCAGTTTTGCCATAAATCATAGGCTGAAACTACACAAAATAATCTTTCAGAGAGGAGAAAGAAAGCTCATTATCACAGACCAAGTGAATAGAAGGCTGGATTTAAAAAACACCGTCCAGTCTATTGCGTTACCCAAATCCCCACAAGTTATGTTAATTGAAAAAGTTCTTAATTTTATAACATATAAAAGTGAAATGATAGATGAAGGGGCCAGTTTTATTTTCATGAAGTAGATTCATTCACAGAGTGAAACATTGCAGGGGTATATCCATTCCTGTGTTAGTAAGTTCCTCTTTGTATGCGCTGAATTAGTCATCCAATAAAAGATATACAGAGCCAACCAATGGTTATATACAAAAATAATTAAGGATTAAATCATTGTCTAATCAGGAGAATTAGGATGTAAAAACATAAAAGCAGAGTTAAACTGCTCTACCCCATTCATTTGCTTGTGAGTTCAGCAATGAATTGATTTTCTGCATTATGGTTTGGCATGTGCTCACCCAGCTGCTCTGATTCTGAAGACTGTATATTCAATTTCCATTCCATAGACCTGAGGACAGACAGAATTCAGGCAAACACTGATGCAGCACTGCTGTACTGCTGTACGATTGCAGAAAATACTATTTCTCTGATATGTTGTAAAACCAAATCCATTCTCTCAGGTAGAAGTATAAAGTTCTTTTGCACAATAGGAAGCAGGGGAGTTGTCCCTGTTGCCTTGATCAATATTAGTCCGTCAACCAATACCAAAACAAACCATTATCTGGTCATTGTCACACTTTAGTTTTGGCTGTGCAAGTTTGCTGTGCACAATTTGGTTCCAACTAATATTACAACAGTGGCAACGACTTAGAAAGCACTTAATTGATTGTAAAGTATTTCAGGCTGTCATGAAGAAGCAAAAGATGCTGTGTTAATGTAAGAATTTTCTTCATGTTGATTAGAAAACATCTATATGAAGGCAATCTGTTCAGTGATGTTATTAAGCACCCTGGAGCAGGTGAGATTTAAACCTGGATCTTCTTACCTAGAAATAGGGACACTACCACCATGCCATTGGCTTTTATAGATTTTATTTAATCAGCATGTTCAGACATTTTACTTCACACCTCTAGAGCAGATGAGAGTTGAACCCAGGCTGCCTAATCCAGAGGTAGCCTGATGAAGGGCTCTGGCCCGAGACTTCGAATTTCCTGTTCCTCGGGTGCTGCCTGACCTGCTGTGCTTTGACCAGCAACACATTTTCAGCTCTGATCTCCAGCATCTGCAGACCTCACTTTTTAATCCAGAGGTAGGAATACTACCACTGCACTACTGACCTTATTTTTTATTTTAATTTATTTTCTAATCAACCTGTTCAGGGATTTAATTACACATCTCCGGAGTAGGTGGGACTTGTAATCGGGCCTCCTGGTCCAGGGTATAGGGACACTACTGCTGCACCACTGGCCTTTACATGTCACCCAATGTTACCATCTTCAGATGTAACCCTGTATCTAGACAGTTGATGAGATGTGGACACCAAGGAAGTTCTTTACGTTAATACCTAATTTCTTCTTCATTGTTATAAATGTGTTTTCTGTGCGATAGGGAAAGTGTCCTGATTCTCCCTCTCTGGAGTAAAATGGGGAATAGAGAAATTGAGGCTTTCTTTCCATATATTTGAAGTTGTGAAGCTTTAGCCCCCTCAGACTCTATATTAAATTTAGAACAGCACTAAAAGAGATTAAAGGGTTGGGCAGCTCAGTGACTCAGTGGTTAGCACTGCTGCCTCACAGCACCAGGGACCTGGGTTCGATTCCAGTTTCGGGCGACTGTCTGTGTGGAGTTTGCACATTGCTGGCATAGTTTTCCTCCTGGTTTCCTTCTACAATCTAAAGATGTGCAGGTTAGATGAATTGGCCATGCTAAATTGCCCATAGAGTTTAGGGATGTGTAGGCTAGGTGCATTCGTTGGGGAAATGTAGTGGAATGGGTTTGAGTGGGATACTCTTTGGAGAGTTGGCGTGAACTTGTTGGGTCAAATGGCTGTTTCCACACTGTAGGGATTCTACAATTACTGGGAAATGTAGGTCCAACATTTTGGGTAATTTCTGCTTCCCCCTGTAACACAGTATTATGTCACTGGGCTAGTACTTCAAAGACTTGAACTGATGAGATACGAATTCAAATCTCATCATGGAAGCTGAAGAGTTTAAATTCAATTATTTGAAATCTGTAATGGCAATCAGGAAACTAGCAAGAAAATCATTGGTTCACCAGTGTCTGTTAGGGAACGAAATCTACCAGCCTGACCCAATTTGGCCAATATGGGACTCCAGACCACAGCGATGTGGTAAGTACTTATTTACCCTCTAAGTCTTGGAAAGCCATTCATTGTATTTGAGAGGGCGAAAATGTCGTCTCTCTACAGTTTGTGAATGAATAAAAATGGAACATGGTTTCATATTACATTGCTGATTGTACAATGTGGATCACGTTAACATAGCTATTGAGTCATAGAAAGAGATAGCAGAAACAGACCCTTCGGTCCAACCTGTCCGTGCCAACCAGGTATTCCCAAACTAAACTAATCTCGTCTATCTGTGTTTGGCCCACATCCCTCTAAACCTCTATTCATCACTCTCTCAAGGATGATTGGCAGAAAATACATCCCCCACCAACTGATTCTACAACACTTTTTAATAAAGACAAACGCAACATGCACCCTGAAATTTCTCAGTTCAATAAATGTCCAAAAATGCAGCAATAATACTTTGAACGACTACTGAAGTAGTTACTCAATTTATTTTTGTAATCTAAATTCCTGGGCCGGCATGACAAAAAAAATCCCTGGGCTTTGTCATAAAATTTTTTTAAAAATCAACCTGGTTCAGCTAATTCCCCACAGGTTAAGCTGGTTTCTACCCTTGTCCTATCTGGCTTTCCGTGACTTGACGTTTAACACCATGAAGTGACACACACCAAGTGCGTGACTCTTGTCCGTGCTGAACTGGCTTTAGCAAAGCTGTTCAGTTGTTCTGCAGGTCACATAAAAGGAGACTCACCACCACGTTTTCAGGGTAACTGAGATGGGCAATAAATGCCAACCTTGTTAGGTCAGTGCCCCTTGGCTTAAACCTAAGCAATGGCCTCACATTAGAAATCCCCATTGTGGTTCCAGATTGTGGGCTGTCCTTCAGCAATGGCATGGGAGGTCAGTTAGCACATACAAATACTAACTTAGCAATCTGTCTTTGATATGATTGTGTTTTCATCCCTGCTTACACCCCATAGGCAGCACAACCCACACACTCTGATTTACTTTTCACTGGTATTATATGTCACTGACAAAATATTTCCTCTCACATGTACATTGGAGAAAGCTAAAGGAATTTCAGGTTCCACATTGCAAAAACTAGAAACGGAAATCCTGTAGGCTATATAGCTACAGGTCAGAGGGTTACAGCGAGTAATATATGGACAGTTGTGTGATTCATATTTTATAAATGGATGAGTAGTATTTGCTGCAAACTTTCTTTCAGTAAATAACAGTTTGGGATTCAATACCTAGGAATGTGTTGCATACTTGGGCAGGAAAGGATGACTTTTAACCCGAGGAGTTCAACTTAACAGGTCCCTCAACTGGGGCATCTGACTTCCCAAAGGCACAACAACAATGCCTTTTCCTCCCCAGGCGGCTCAGGAAATTTGGCATGTCCATAAGGACCCTCACCAACTTCTACAAATGCCCACTGAAAGCATAATGTCTGGGGGCATAACGGCCTGGTACGACAATTGCTCTCTCCAGGACTGTAAGGAGGTTAGGTGCACAGCCCAGGCCTTCACAGAAGCCAGCCTCCCATCCATGGATTCCATTTACACCTCACATTGCCGCGGAAAGGCTGCCAACATCAAAGAGCCCTCCCACCTTGGTAATGCTCTCCTATACCCTCTTCCATCAGGCAGAAGATACAGAAGCTTGAACATTCGCACCAACAGGTTCAGGAACAACTTCTTCCCTGCTGTTATTAGATTGACAAATGGACTCTCTAACTTCAAATAATGTTGACCTTGTTAATGTTGATCTTGCCTTGTGCACGTCCTGTGCAGTGTAACCTGTATGCCTCACTCTGTCCGAGTTCTTTATCACCCTATGATCTGTATGTCCTTGATTAGTATGATCTGCCTGTACTGCTCACAAACAAAGCTTTTCACTCTACTTAGGTACACATGACAATAAATCAAATCAATCAATCTGTTGTGACCAATATGTTAATTTCCAAGTATTACTGTTGTTTTTAACTGTTTCTATCGTCTGGAAGGGGGAAGGCTTATTAAATCCAGTGTCTGACCTGGCCACATCTGTCTGCCTGTCCTTGTCTACACAACAATTTTCCCAGCGGCAAGCATGGTATTTGGCAAGAGAGTCTGCCAGTTGATGCCCAGAAATGGGTGATGAATGGAAACACTGTTGAGAGACACCAGGCATCATTTCCTGCCTAGGCCGGCATTGGCAAGGAGGGCAGGCGCAGGGGAGGTGCTTGTCTTTCTGCAAACCTCTTCCTGAGCTCATTGGAGAGCACCTCCAGTTTCCCCACCCCCACTCAAACCCCAGCCCAGAGCCTCCCTCGCTAACACCACAGGCACTCAAAACCTTCCATAAAGCAATGAGCCGGGGATGCCGAAGATCTGCAACAGGAACAGAAATTGCTAGAGAAGCTCAGCAGGTGTGCCAGCATCTGGAGAGAGAAAGCCAGATTAACACTTCAAGTGCAGAGTTCTGAAGAAGGGTCACTGGAGTCCACATGTTAATTCTGTTTTCTTAGCAAGTCTGGCAGCATTTGTGGTGAGTTTCTCCAGCAATTTCTGTTTTTGTCTGGATAGTGAGGAGTGAATGGGTCCATATAGTGATCACTCAAGCTTTTCATCACTGGGGTTGTTCATATATCATTTCTGTGTCAACTGGAGATTATCTGTCAGATCTATTGCTGTATGAATTAACAACGCTATTGTATGTCAACTTAATTTTTTTTAACATTTTCTGTTTTTGATAGTAAATCGAATTGAGAAAAGACTCCTTTAAAAGACTTTTAAAAAGCTTGTGGAAGGGATTGCTGTACTATTAAAAGCAAGCTGCCAGACTGTTTAAAGTGGCGGTAGAGATTTAGGTGCAGACAAACTAACACCAGGAAGTGTGTACAAAATGAGATTTGACTAGCAACAAGTAACTGATTGGTCTATAGTGTAATCCAGTTGTCAATAGCGAAAGCCTCTGCCGACCAACAACTGGCTACCAGGTAGCCCAGCAGCTTGTATGTGTGAATGAGATGATCCGAAGCCTTGGAACCTCTGGAAAAGAAATTTCTACCTTTTTAACTGCAGTAAAATCACCTCAAAGCTGAAGAGAGTCCACTTATTCTCCCCAATCAGTCCCTATAGGCTGTTGCTTTAAAGCCATTAAGTCAGAGACTTTGTAAGTTCTGAGGCAGTCGCGCTGTGCTTCCTGAAAGCACCTGGAGATCACCTAAACCCTGGCAAGACAAAGGGATCATCTTGGAGAATCCTGTGGACATAGAGTCACAGATCTGTACAGCATGGACCACTGTACATTCTTCCCAGTTTTGTGTGTGTGCCTGTGTGTACAGAGGAATGTTTATAAGGTGGTTGGAATTTTAACTAATAGTTAAAAGTTAATGGGTCATATGTGTTTACCTATAACTAAAATCTATTTATTTTGTGATAATTAGTAATTCTTTTGAAGTACAGAGCCTTGCCTTTCTATCGATCGGAGACAGGTGAGTTGGGGAATTCTGCATATTATTACAAAGTCTTTGATTTTTGCGATGACCCTGAGAATAGCAGGGCTTGATTTACAATACGCTACCCTATGAGATGTGACACAATGAGGAATCAGGTTGGTGAGAGAAAAACTTGACAGAACTTGGTCAATTGCGGGTGGCACAGTGGTTAGCACTGATATCTCACAGTGCCTGAGACCCGGGTTCAGTTCCCGACTCAGGCGACTGACAGTGTGGAGTTTGCACATTCTCCCCGTGTCTGTGTGGGTTTCCTCCGGGTGCTCCGGTTTCCTCCCACAGTCCAAAGATGTGTGGGTCAGGTGAATTGGCCATGCTAAATTGCCCGTAATGTTAGGTAAGGGGTAAATATATGGGTGGGTGGCGGGTCGGTGTGGACTTGTTGGGCCGAAGGGCCTGTTTCCACACTGTAAGTAATCTAATTTTCTTCAGCAATTCCAATGTTCTTAGCGAAGACAGGCTCAATGGGTCAGTTTAAGCTTCCTACCAGGCAGGGTGCCCGAGGAAATAAAGACTCAGGAACCAAAATGAATTGAAACACCGGATTAAATCGCCACAAATGCCGGTCGGTCCAGGAGCAAGTGGGCTGCAACACTTTCTCTATTTCTTTCTCAAATCAGTTTGGAATTAATTGCATACACAGTATCAAAATCGAAGGTAGAAACTTGAATGGCAACAGCAGTTAAGAGGAAACATCAAGCTATTATATAAATGGCAAGCAAACAGCACAACAAAGTATAAGTCCAGATCATTACATGATGGCCTGACAAAATCAATAATTCCTAGTGAGAATCCTCATGATGTCCATTTAGAATGGAAGTAGATTAAGAGATCAGCAGTTTTGCACAGACTATGCCACAAAGAAAGCCAATGCAACAAAGTTTAAATCTTCTTTGTATTTTTACTCTTTTTAATGCCACAAAAGGCATTAAGTTAAAGAGGAACACAGATTATAAAATGTGAAGTGTAAAGGCCAACTTTTTCACACAGAGGATGGTGTGTGTATGGAATGCACTCATTCCTGATGAAGGGCTTATGCCTGAAACGTTGATTCTCCTGTCCCTCGGATGCTGCCTGTGCTTTTCCAGCTCCACACTCTCGTCATCTGCAGTCCTCACTTTCTTCTCCCTGTGTATGTAATGAGCTACCAGCAGAAGCCGTGGAAGTTTGTACAATTACAACATCTAAAACACATCTGGATAGGTACACGAATAATAAAGTTATAGAGGGATATGGGCCAAATGCTGGCAAATGGGTTGAGATTAATTTAGGATATTTGAGTTGGAATGAAGGGTCTGTTTCCATGCTGTACATTTTTATGACTCTATGTGATCTAGAATCTGGGTTGAGATTGTGGTGCTGAAAGAGCACAATAGGTCAGGCAGCATCCAAGGAGCAAGAGAATCAACGTTTTGGGCATAAGCCCTCCATCAGGAATTAACTCATTCCTAATGAAGGGCTTATGTCTGAAACATCGATTCTCCTGCTCCTCGGATGCTGCCTGACCTGCTGTGCTTTTGCAGCACCACAATCTCGACTCTGCTCTCCAGCACCTGCAGTCCTCACTCTCTCCTAGCGATCTAGAATCCGGCAGTAGGTTTGATATGGTACCCTGTGTATTGGTGTCTTTGTGTTTTAAACCAAAGAATTAGAAACTGGAGCCGCAGAACATAAGGAAGAATTTACTGTCTCTATTAAAACAAATTATACGTTTGAAGTTCTATTTCAGAACCCCATACTTGACAATTGCAGATTCACAGGCTTGAATATTGAAATATCTCACTGAAATTTTGCTGAATTTAACAAAAAAGATGGAGAAACAAGACATCATCTTTGGTGTACAATTTCCTCCTACATTATGCATAAAGCATGAAAAATCAGACAATGACAGATTTTCACATTAGTGAATGGAAGTATACATGTAGCAATGTACACAGCACCTGCTCAGCTGTGCATTTACTAAAGTTAATTTACCAGCCTGTCACACTTTACAATTTCAACAGGTGTCCTGGGATAATTATAACAGCAAGATTACAATTTTCAAATAATATTTCTGACAAAGATCTCCGATTCCACCTCATATTATTACACCTAACAAATCATTCTGCAAAACCATTATTCTTGCATATTCTGCCCTTTACTGTCTCCTCAACCATCAGCGCCATCATTAGATCTCTCACACATCTCAGTGCTGTTTTGGAAATCATGCTGCCTTAAAATTTGCCCGTACAGAACCTTAGTAACAACAATCGTTGTGCACAGCTCTTTGTATGCAAAAATACTCCGCGATAATTCTGAAATATGGTTTGACACTATGTAAAGACAAGTAATTCTTGAGAGATTTTTGAGAAAACAGTATTGGAATTTCAAGTAGAAATTAAATTTTTATCTTCTTTTTCCTCAGGAGGTGCTGGCCCCCATTGGACATCGTTCCATTAAAGTGGCTATTCCTCAAGTGTGAATCCCAAACAATACTGGGAAGCTATTCTGCTAGAGACGGCATCACCGCTTTGCATAATCGTGTCCTCTAATGTTATCCTCTGAGAAACATATCTTTCAGCTGGACAGAATCAAGGACAGGAGCTATTCCTGATACGCTTCCCTTAGATTGAAGGCATTGAAGTCAATATTTGTAATCGGCTTGACTGAAAACAGTTACATAAGGACAAACTACTGACTGAACCTCAGACCTTCCTGGTGTGGAAGGGGTTCGACTTACTTCCAACTTTCAGTCTCCTCTCTCTAACTAGAAACCCCCCACTGAATGTTGCCATGGTGATATCATGACTCCATAAGGGGTTGATCTGAATAGTTATACTCTGGAGTGCAGGGAGGGGCTGGGAGTGCAGCTCTCCAATCCTTGTGTAAAGATTAGAAAAAGGTTTTCAATTCTGTAGAAACATAGCACAATATTTCAATTTCCACACACAGTGAATTAGTGACAGTGGTTATGTAAGTAAGGGCTGGTAGCCATTTTGAGCATGGTTTAAACATCACCTGCTTCATTATATCACTTTCTTTAATCTGAATCACACAGTAAATTTTATTTGATTAGGACCTCCTGCAGTTCTACTTCAAAGAAGAATCCTCAAGTACCAGATTCTGACATGCCAATTCAATTATATTTTGTCTAAAAGGAGTATTAATTTTGCTGTTCTCGTGTAAAGATTGTCAACACCTGTGAATGCAGTGTCAAATAAAGGCTCCCAGTGCTAGTGAATGGAATACTTCTGCACTGAGCTCAATACTTAATGCATAATCCCAAATGTCAGTAGTCAGACAAAAGCTCGCTCTAACAGTGTCAACACACAGTAACGCTGATGTTAGAAGATGATAATGTCAGAAGATGGCTATCATAATGACATCTAAAACCCATCGTGTTCATCAATGGGCTTTACAGCTGTAAATCTGGTGTCCTGAGCTGGTCTGGTCTATTTGAGACTCCATGCCCAGAGCGATGTGTTTGACTCTCAACTTTCTTATGCATTTGCATCAGACTGCTTTAAAAACCTCTTCTAAAAATAAAACAGAACAGACCACCAAGTTGGAGGCACCTGACGCAACCAAAGGCCCTCTCAGCCTATCTCGCCTGGCAACCCTGTCTCACCAACATTGGGGATGTGCCAGTGTTGGGAGACTGGTCCCATGGACAGCTTGACATGGTCAAGCTCACATGATTATACCCATCAGGCAAAATCCTAGATTCCTCGTCCACCACTTTTGGGTACGTCTGTCTTACTGGCAGGACACCAGAGGTGGCAGCACAGTAGTTTGCAGTCAGGGATCAGTGGCTCTCGAAGTACTCAATATTGACTCTGGACCATCTTGGCATTTGGTCAACATGGGCAAGGAAATCTCCTGTAGACTATCACCAATTGTCTCCCCTAGTGTCCACCCCTAAGGGTGACCCAGTACCACCAATGTGCCTGTCCTGGCTAAATCTTTATGGACCTATCTGCTGAATTAAGCTCACAGCAGGTGATGTGAAAACAAACATGAAGACAAAACTGAATTGGTTTCATCCTCCCCAATCTGCCTGTCACAGATAAACTGTTCACGACTGGGTGGGATGCTCTTTGGAGGGTCGGTGTGAACTTGATGGGCCGAATGGCCTGCTTCCATACTGTAGAGGATTCCATGACTGTACTGACAGGAGTAACCAACAAGTGGTCCTTGTGAAGACAAATCTGCATCTTCACTCTGAAGACATTCTATCATGTTAGAAATATAGAATGTAGGGACAAGAGTAGGCCATTCAGTTTTCAAGACTGCTCCGCTATTCAATATGATTATGGCTGATCATCCAACTCAGTATCCTTTTCCCACTTTCTCCCCATACCCTTTGATTCCTGTGGCCCTAGATATTGATTCCTATAGCCCTCATTATTGAAAGCAATGTGGTATGGCACTATGCGCTCAATGGGATGGAATCAGTCTGGATTTAGCAGCTCAAAACGGAGCATCCATAAAGTGCCGCAGAATCATATTTCACCACAATCTGTAAGCTCAAGAACTGACAAATTGCTCACTTTACCATCACTTTCGAGCCAGAGGACCAGATCTTGTTTCAATGAGAAATGTAAGACAAGAGGTCTGGAGCATTGTGTGGTATTCCCAAATAAAACAGAGCACCAACCCGGTAACCTAAGAGTCAAGGCTAAACAGTAGAATTAAATTTGTTGTCGACAAAGTTAGGTGATCCAAAAATTAATGTGCAATCCTTCCACATCCAGTGTTGAATGATAGTGCACATCCTAAATAAATAACTGAAGGAGAAGACTGCATAATATCTCATGATAGCAGAGCCCACTGCACGAGTACAAAAACAAGGCTGAGGAATTTGCAGTCACCTTCCACCAGAAGTGCGAGATAGATAATCTCTATCAGTCTCCACCTGAGGTTGTCAGAAACAGAGATACTGGTCTTCACACAACGTGATTACTTCCAAGCGATAAAGAAACAGCTGAAGGCACTGCAGACAGCAAAGGCTACGGGCCTTAAACAACATCCCGGCTGTAGTATTGAAGAATTTGCTCCAGAGCTTGGCTTTACCTCAGTCCAAGCTCATTCCATCAGAACAGGATTGGCATCTCCTGACAATGTGGCATCAAGAGACCCTGACAAAATTGAAGTCAATGGGAATCAAGGCAGGACAGTGCGAAGCTGGCTGGAGACATCAGCACAAGACAACAAAAATATGGCTATTGGAGGGCGACCACCTCAGTGCCAGGAGATCATGAGGGTTTTGCATCAGTGTCTTCAGCCCAACCATCTTCAGGTGCTTCCTCTATGATTTTCCTTCCATCACATCGTCAGAATGGGGATGTGTGCTGATGACTGAGCCATAATTAGTACCATTTGCAATTCCTCGGGTAACAAAGCAGTCTGTACCTCCATGCAGAAAGACTTGGACACATTTTGAGCTTCGAAATGATAACTAGTAGATAATAATCATACCAGACAAGTGCCTGGCTTTGACAATCCCCAACAGCCGCCTGACCTTTAAGCCGATATACTGAAAACAGATTCACCCACCAGTCAGCTCATTACGATTTGTGGGATAGTTGCTGTCTTTGCCTCCGAGTGAGAAGTCACCACACGTCAAAATCAATTCATTCCTCATGAAGCATCCTTAAACTTCACTGAGTGACTTGACAATATGCTCTGTAAATGCACACCTCCTCTTCATTACTGTTCTAGTACAATAAAAACTGCACCACTTCAATTTTGATTAGTGATGTGATGATAATGATACCCTCAAATAGAATAATGAGCTAGAAATGAGGTTTTAGCTTTTCAGCATTGGGAAAAACAAGACTACAATTTCCAAATGCCCCTATAAAATGCGTACAAGTGCATGGACTCATGCACCACTTGTTAGTTATCTGTCAATCACAAGGAAGGAATTTACAATCCTGCTCCATTGCATTCCATATTTTGTTTGATATTTTTGCATCTCCGTCCCCATCAGTCTATCTCAGCCTCGGTGAGTTAACACCCTCACTACTTTTCGCAAAGATGCTGTTTCTCTGTCATTGCTTCTCCCGTCTCTGATATTGCTGACCTACTGTGGCAGAAGGGTCTATCCTTTGACCAGCTTTTCCCAACAAGTGGCAAGACAGATTGGAAACAAGGTCATAAAGGTTTCACTAACGCCCCTCTTGCACATTGATGGCTAAGTGGGTTTCATAAAATTTGTCCAATACTTTTTTAAACAGAAAATAACACTAATTAGTTATTAAAACCTATTATATCCGCAACTATTTCTTAGGTGGAAGTCTCTGTTTTTGATCACTCATACAACTGTTTGCTAGACTCCAAAAAGGCATCAGCAATGTTGTTTGGTCAGAAGAAGTGAAAAAGATATGACAGATCTCTCACAATGCCATCAGTTTTTATACAATTCATTCTGTCACAAGGATTAGAAACATCTTATAAAAAGGTGTCCCACAAGAAGTATGAAATGTTACATCAGCTTCTACTTAAGGAACTGTCAACACCTTTTCACTTTCCAAATTCATTCACAAGCAACCTATTGAATTTGTCTTTCTATAATAAGCAGATGTAGCTTGACTTGTTAACTGAGCTTTTGGTCATCAATCTTAATATCTCCTGACATGGCTTGTTGTCACATTTTGTTCCATAATGTCACTGTGAAGTGACCCACTATGTTTTATTATATTAGAAGATGTCATATAAACACAAGTTATCATTCAGGGAACCAGATGTGACTGATTCTCTTGCAAACATCATGTCTTTGAAAATGTCTATGCGCAAAAACCGAAGCTAGTATTTTTATTATATAGATTACTCATCTTAGAATATTTGCATCCAAGCAAGCAAAAAAAATCATTATACTGGAGGGAAATTTTCTTCCTACTATTCCCTGCTTTTTTTAAATCTTTCCTCACCTATAGAGCTGGCAAATTGACAATTTCAGCTGTCTGCGTAGAAAGTGATGTTAAATATAATTTGGCTCAATATTATTCAAAATGCAGTTCCCCATCCCTTACAAAATCAATTCACTCGAGAGACAAAATGTTCACTATTTACAAGTCAGGAAGTTAGGTTAGTTAAGACTTTAAGTATTTTGAAATAATTGCTTGTTTAGAGATACAGAAAACTAGGAAAGGCTATATACTCACATTCAGATCACCCCAATTATATCAGGCTTAAAACTTATCCATGGACAAGATCCCCTTTGACATATGATCAGCTTATTTCTGTGCCCATTGATGTGTTCTTCCTATTGAGATCTATGCTCAATCAAGAATTGGTCAGTTATTATCCTGCAGGTCTTGAACAGTGTAACAAATCATTAATATGCAATAAAATCAGTGACAGCCTTTAAATGAGTTATTCCATAAAAAAAACTGTTTCGGTGCTGAGAGATTGCTTCCACTAAAGGGTTTGCTGTCACACATTTGAAAGTTAATTTTGAGAAATCCGTCGAGTGACTTTCCATGCCGCAACATTTACCTAAGGAGCAAATTAATACCTTTTTTTATGTTATTTCAGCAATTGCTCATTTATTAATTGTTCACTTAAATGGGCCACCCCTGTCTCATAAGTCCTATTGTAATGTAGGCCATGTGAAATCATGATCTCCTGACCTATTATTGCCAAAAGAAGCCAACTAAATACAACTTTGTTCTTATTCTACAGCTGTTTGCAAAGTGTAGTGGAGCAGGGCAGCACTGAAGAGAACATTTGATGCCTATAATAAGAGTGTGGAGGCTCAAACTGAGACTCTGTTAGATTGCAAAATTGACAGTGCTAGTGTTCTCTTTCAAATTAGTATTGGGAAAACTCTGGGAAAGTGCACAATCCAGAAAGACATCACCAAAAGAAAAATAAAAAAGAATTTGCAAATCACTTTTCCACTGATAAAAATGCCACATTTCAGCATCTCTTTCTTATCTGAACGTATGCACTGCAGTGTACTTAAAAGTTGACCTAAGGTTTCTGTGATAAGTGACAATGACTAATCTGGGTCATTGCACCTGACTACAATTGACAAGCATAATGGAGAATAAAGGTCACATATAGGACTTTTAAAAAATATTTAAAATCATCGGAAACAGCTGGATTTCTCAGTTTAAAACAAGAATTTTGTTGGTCATATTACCATCATTTGCAAGCTTCCCTGGAGCATAAAACAAGGCATTTATACAACTCAACTTGAGAAAAACCGAATTACCTTTCAGAAGTGACCCTCTGCACTGGTTGAGAACAAAATAAAGGTGGAAGGGATATTCAAAGGCAATCTGATTATAACATTTCAACCATCGGATTTACTGTGTAGCTTTTATGAAGTAATTCCAACCACAGGGATTAAAATATTTATGACTTTCAGCAAATTGTCACTGCACCCAAAAGAAGATTTATTCTGTAGCTGGTCATTAATTTGAGTCAGGGGCTGGTGGAGGTGGCATATGAAGCCCAGGGAAACACTTAACTCATTCCCCCCTATAAACTCGTCCCCAAACAGGCACAGATTCTGAAGGATCAATAAAGGGGATTTGAGAACAAACCTGCCCACTTCACAACATATTTCCTCCACTCTACTTTTCAGGTCAGCTTCCAAACCAGAACGACAGCAGCTATGTAAACTCGCCTTCAGTTTATCTTCTCCCAGTTACATTGATAAATCCTTTATTTATTGGTAAAACCCCAAACTAAAATACATTTAATGATCAGGATCTTGGCCGCTGCAATTGATGATATCAGATGTGAAAATATTTAGCCTTTCTTATGCAAATAAAGAAATTACAAATATTCTCCAAGACAAAACAGTCCCTCTGTGTTTAAAGCTGAATATAATGAAACACTATTATTTTTGTCAGTGCTGGGAGTGTTAGAATAGGGAAGAATAAACAGCTCAGTTAAATCACAATAATATCCTCAAACAGTCAGAGCGCTATTGAAATGGAATGGGAAACATTGGAAGACACAAAATGTGTCACAAGTGAGGGAGGAAGGAATCTTTGGTAACAGTTTGGTGTTTTGTTTTAGGAAATGAAACTAAATGTGAAGACTAACACAGACTGGAATGGATCAACCCAGAAGAATGAAGTATCTTTGGACCTGGGAACACACTGGGACGATCTTGCTAATGACAGGCTGCGAGGAAAGGCTATTTGTCGGCCATGTAGCTGGACAATTGTGTCCAGAATGAAGCATTTGTGAACTCAAGAGTACATTATAAAGTGCAGCTCCAAAAGCAGCAAGCATTCAACTCGTCAGGACACTGACAAAATATGTAAAATAAAGATCAGCTCGCCTCTCCCTGATTCTTGGAAAAGTAACAAATAAAGGTAACCTCAGAAGTGTGTCCAGATTTTGGGAGGGGAGTGGGGGCGATGATGTGAAATCTGGCGCTGGCACATTCCAGATCTCCGCAGTATTATGTAATAGTGAGGAATTAAGCTCTGTTCTTTACACACACTACCTCTCCAAATTAAATAGGGGCGACAATCAAAGCTAAATAACCGTAAAGCAGGAACTTGACTTATGCTGTGGAAAATCTTACAAGGAATACATGTCCCAAAATCCAGCACCTCACACAAACACACACACACACACGTGCAAACACACCAAAACTGACTAAGTAGATGTATTTTTCACTGGTACCCCAGAGCAAAGTGTTGTCCACTGTAACTCTGTCAGTAACTACTTTATGCAGACGAGGGTGCTGTTGCACAGTCGAGTCCTCTTCATCCATGTAACACATTTAAACCCCAACACAGTTCTGACGGGGGAAAAAAAAACAAAATCTGGATTGCTATCAGTGGAAGTTCATTCTTTTTTTAAAAAAGGTCCATCTGTTAGAATATTTTGAAAATAAGAGGATTTAAAAAAAAACAATCCGCTGTGTCGTCTGGACCAGTCCAGTCACACTGCAACAACAATTCGATTTTTTTTTGACTCAGTCACAATTTTCTTCCAGCGGAATTTTCTTTCCATTTAAACACGTTTCCAAACAGAATGACAGCTTTGTACCTTCCAACTTTGTTTCAACGTATAAGAGACAACACACACACAAACTGAATACAGCCCAAACTGGGAGCGTGAGGGCAATAACCCCAGCATTGGTCACCAGACACCTTTAGAAAATTTTTAGCCAAAACCTAACTCAAAATGAGTCTACATTAAATGGTGTTTTAGGTTGCCGCTTTTAACCTGTGAGCTTACAGACAACGTTTGCAGCCAGCACATTGCAAACCTGACAGCACACCGAGATATAATACTTACTTAGTGCGGTGGATGTGTGGTCTAATTCCTGCGACACCTGTCCGGTTAAACGTGTCCCAAGATTGTGTTATTTATAAGAGGAGATCAAAGTGATCGGAGACCCCTTTAGCGAGTTCTCTGCTCTGTTTGGATGAGAAATAAGTTGCTCCAAATGGACCACTATCCTGCGAACCATGGGCATCAGTCTCTTCAGCGAGACACATGTGCTGCTCTCCGATCTGTTGCCGGATGCTGTTTGAGTCAGTACGAGACTGAGAGTCAGGCGAACACTGTTACTCAGAGAGACCAAGCGACAGGCAGAGCGGTGCAGCGCAGGCTGGGTACACACACTGACTGCAAGCGATTCGGCAGAAACGGAGGAGGGGGATGGTTCATTCGACACCCAACACTAGGGGACGGTACATTACACACCCAACACTGGGGAGGGTACATTACACACTCAACACTAGGGGACGGTACATTACACACCCAACACTAGGGAGGGTACATTACACACTCAACACTGGGGACGGTACATTACACACACAACACTGGGGGAAAGTACATTACACACGAAAACACTGAGGAATGGGTACATTACACACCCAACAGTCGGGGGAAGGTACATTACCCACCAAACACTGGGGAAGGGTACATTACACACCCAAAACTGGGGGAGATTACATTACACACCCAACACTGGGGGTACATTACAAACCCAACACTGTGGGAGGGTTCATTATACACCCAACACTGTAGGAGGGTACATTACACACCGAACACTGGGGAGGCTATATTACACCCAACACTGTGGGAGGGTACACTACACACCAAACGCTGGGGGAGTGTACATTACACACCAAACACTAGGGGAGGCTACATTACACACCCAACACTGGGGAGGCTACATTACGCACCCAAAACTAGGGAGGCTACATTACATACCCAACACTGGAGGTGGTAACATTACACACCCAACACTGGGGAGGGTACAGTACACACTCAACACTCAGGGAGGGTACATTACACACCAAACACTGGGGAGGGTACATTACACACCCAACACAGGCAGAGGGTGCATTACACACCCAACACAGAGGAGGATACATTACACACTCAACACTCAGGGAGGGTACGTTGCACACCCAACACTGGGGTAGTGCACATTAACACCCAACACTGAACAGGTTACACTACACACTCAAAGCTGGGGTGGGTACATTACACACCCAACACTGGGGAGGTTACATTACACACGCAACACTCAGTAAAGATACATTGCGCACCCAAAACTGGGGAGGCTACATTACACACCCAACAGTGGGAGGAGGTTACACTACAAACCCAATACTGTGGAGGCTACATTACACTTCCAACACTGGAGGAGGCTATGTTACACATCCAACACTGGGGAGGCTACATTACACACCCAACAGTGTGGGAAGGTCACATTACATGCCCAACACTGGGGAGACTACATTACGCACGCAAAACTCAGGGAGGATACATTACGCACCCAGAACTGGGGAGGCTACATTACACATGCAACACTGTGGGAGGTACATTACACAGCCAACACTGGGGGAGGGTACATTATACCCCCAACACTGGGGGAGGATAAAATACACACCAAACACTGGGGGGGGATACATTACACACCCAACACTGAGGAGGGTACATTACACTCCCAACACTGGGGGAGGCTATATTACACACCCAACACTAGGGGAGGCTACATTACATACTCAACACTGGGGGCGGGTACATTACATACCCAACACTGTGGGAGGGTACATTACACACCCACCACTGGGGAGGCTATATTGCACAACCAACGCTGGGGGAGGCTACATTACACACCCAACACTCAGGGAGGATATATTACACACCCAAAACTGGGGAAGCTCCATTCCACATCCAACACTTGGGGAGGGTACACTACAAACCTAACCCTGGGGAGGCTACATTACACACCTAACACTGGGGTAGGGTACATTAAACACCCAACTGTGACAAGGCTACATTACACACCCAACACTCGGAGGAGGATATATTACACACCAAACACTGGGGAGTGTACATTACGCACCCAATACTGGGGGAGGATACATTGCACACCGAACACTGGGGGAGGGTACATTACACACTGAACACTGGGGAGGCTACATTACACATCCAACACTGGGGGAGGGTACATTACACATGCAACATTCAGGGAGGATACATTATGCACCCAAAACTGGGGAGGTTACATTACACACCCAACATTGGGGTTGAGTATGTCACATACCCAACACTGGAGGAGGCTACATTAAATGCCCAACACTGGGGGTGGTAACATTACACACCCAACATTGGGGAGGTTACATTGCACACCAAAAACTATTGAGGTTACATTACACACCCAACACTGGGGGAGGGTACATTACATACCCAACACTGGGGGAGATTGCATTACACACTCAGCAGTGGGGGAACAGTATATTATGTACACAACACTGGGGGAGGGTACATTACACACCCAACACAGGGGAGGGTACATTACACACCCAACACTCAGGGTTTTCTTTGAGAAGGTGACCAAGGAAGTGGACGAGGGTAAAGCAGTAGACGTGGTGTATATGGATTTTAGCAAGGCGTTCAATAAGGTACCCCATGGTAGGCTAATGCAAAAACTACGGAGGTATGGCATTGAAGGTGCATTAGAGGTTTGGATTAGGAATTGGCTGGCTGGAAGGAGACAGAGTGTAGTAGTTGATGGTATAGGTTCATCTTGGAGTGCAGTTACTAGCGGTGTTCCACAAGGATCTGTTTTGGGACCATTGCTGTTTGTCATTTTTATAAATGACCTAGAGGAGGGGCTTGAAAGCTGGGTGAGCAAGTTTGCGGATGACACAAAAGTCGGTGGAGTTGTGGACAGCGAAGGAGGATGTGGCAGGTTACAGCGGGATATAGATAAGTTGCAGAGCTGGGCAGAAAGGTGGCAAATGGTGTTCAATGTAGCTAAGTGTGAAGTCATTCACTTTGGTAGGAGTAACAAGAAGATGGATTACTGGGCTAATGGTAGGCTACTTGGTAGTGTGGATGAGCAGAGGGATCTTTGTGTCCATGTACACAGATCTCTGAAAGTTGCCACCCAGGTAAATAGTGCTGTGAAGGCGTCATATGGTGTACTGGCTTTTATTGGTAGAGGAATTGAGTTCCAGAGTCCTGAGGTCATGTTGCAGTTGTATAAGACTCTGGTGCGGCCGCATCTGGAGTATTGTGTGCAGTTTTGGTCGCCATACTATCGGAAGGATGTGGAGGCATTGGAACGAGTGCAGAGGAGGTTTACCAGGATGTTGCCTGGCATGGTAGGAAGATCGTATGAAGAAAGGCTGAGGCACTTGGGGCTGTTCTCATTGGAGAAAAGAAGGTTTAGGGGAGATTTGATAGAGGTGTACAAGATGATTAGGGGTTTAGATAGGGTTGACAGTGAGAACCTTTTTCTGCTAATGGAGTCAGCTGTTACACTCCCAACACTGGGGAGGATATATTACACACCCAAGACTGGGGAGGGTACATTACACACCCTACCCTTGGGGAGGATACATTACACACCCAACACTGGGCGAGGCTACATCACACAACACTGGGGGAGGTTACATTACACACCTGACACTGGTGTAGGATACATTACACACCAACACTGGGGGTGGGTACATTACACACCCAACACTGCGGGAGGGTACATTAAACACCCAACACTGCGGGAGGGTACATTAAACACCCAACACTGCGGGAGAGTGCATTACATACTCCAACACTGGGGAGGCTACATTCCATACCCAACACTGGGGAGGGTACATTACACACCCAACACAGAGGAAGTATATTACACACCCAAAACTGGGGAGGGAACTTTACACACCCAACACTCGGGGAGGGTACATTACCCACCCAACACTCGGGGAGGGTACATTATACAGCCATCACTGGGGGAGGGTACATTACACAGCCATCACTGGGGGAGGGTACATTACACACCCAAGACTCAGGGAGGGTACATTACATACCCAACATTGGGGGAGGATACATTACACACCCAACACTAGGGGTGGGAACATTACACACCCAACACTGGGGGTGGGAACATTACACACTCAAACACTGATGAGGCTACAGTACACACTTAACACTGGCAGAGGGTACATTACCTACCCCAACTAGGGAGGCTACATTACGCACCGACACTGGGGGTGGATATATTCCACACACAATTCTGGGGAAGGCTACATTCCATACACAACACAGGGGAGGGTACATTACTCACCCAACACAGAGGAGGGTGCATTACACTCCCAACACTCGGGTAGAGTACATTACACACCCAACACTGGTGACGCTACATTACACACCTAAAGTTGGGTAGGCCACATTACACATCAACAGTGTGGGAGGGTACATTACACACCCAACACTGGGGGAGGATATATTACACACCCAAAACTGGGGCAGGGATACATTACACACACAACACTGGGGGTGGGTACATTACATACTCAACACTGGGGGAGATTGCATTACACACTCAGCAGTGGGGGAACAGTATATTACGTACACAATACTGGGGGAGGATACATTACACACCCAACACTCGGAGAGGTTACATTACACATCCAACACTGGGGAGGTTACATTTCACACCCAACACTGGGGAGGGTACATTTCACAGCTGAAAATGTGTTGCTGGTTAAAGCACAGCAGATTAGGCAGCATCCAAGGAACAAGAAATTCGACGTTTCGGGCCAGAGCCCTTCACCAGGAATGAGGAGAGGGTGCCAGGCAGGCTAAGATAAAAGGTAGGGAGGAGGGGCTTGGGGGAGGGGTGATGGAGATGTGATAGGTGGAAGGAGGTCAAGGTGAGGGTGATAGGCCAGAGTGGGGTGGGGGCGGAGAGGTCAGGAAGAGGATTGCAGGTTAGGAGGGCGGTGCTGAGTTCAAGGGAATCGACTGAGACAAGGTGGGGGGAGGGGAAATGAGGAAACTGGAGAAATCCGAGTTCATCCCTTGTGGCTGGAGGGTTCCCAGGCGGAAGATGAGGTGCTCTTCCTCCAACCGTCGTGTTGTTATGTTCTGGCGATGGAGGAGTCCAAGGACCTGCATGTCTTCGGTGGAGTGGGAGGGAGAGTTAAAGTGTTGAGCCACGAGGTGGTTGGGTTGGTTGGTTCGGGCATCCCAGAGGTGTTCCCTGAAGCGTTCTGCAAGTAGGCGGCCTGTCTCCCCAATATAGAGGAGGTCACATTGGGTGCAGCGGATGCAATAGATGATGTGTGTGGAGGTGCAGGTGAATTTGTGGCGGATATGGAAGGATCCCTTGGGGCCTTGGAGAGAAGTAAGGAAGGAGGTGTGGGCACAAGTTTTGCATTTCCTGCGGTTGCAGGGGAAGGTGCCAGGAGTGGAGGTTGGGTCGGTGGGGGGTGTGGACCTGACGAGCGAGTCACGAAGGGAGTGGTCTTTGCGGAACGCTAATAGGGGAGGGGTGGGAAATATATCCCTGGTGGTGGGATCCGTTTGGAGTTGGCGGAAATGACGGCGGATGATACGCTGTATACGGAGGTTGGCGAGGTGGTAGGTGAGAACCACCTGTTCTGTCTTGGTGGCGGTTGGAGGGGCGGGGCTCAAGGGTGGAGGAGCGGGAAGTGGAGGAGATCACGTCTGGGGGGAATCTGCGGTCCTTGAAGAAGGAGGCCATCTGGGCTGTGCGGTGTTGGAACTGGTCCTCCTGGGAGCAGATGCGGCAGAGACGAAGGAATTGGGAATATGGGATGGAGTTTTTACAGGAGGCAGGGTGGGAGGAGGTGTAGTCCAGGTAGCTGTGGGAGTCAGTCGGTTTATAGTAGATGTCTGTGTTGAGTCGGTCGCCCGAGATAGAAATGGAAAGGTCCAGGAAGGGGAGGGAGGAGTCTGAGACAGTCCAGGTGAATTTGAGGTCGGGATGGAAGGTGTTGGTAAAGTTGATGAACTGTTCAACCTCCTCGTGGGAGCATGAGGCAGCGCCGATACAGTCATCGATGTAATGGAGGAAAAGGAGGGGGGTGGTGCCAGTGTAGTTGCGGAAGATGGACTGTTCCACATATCCTACAAAGAGACGGGCAAAGCTGGGGCCCATGCCGGTGCCTATGGCAACTCCTTTAGTTTGGAGGAAGTGGGAGGATTGGAAAGAGAAGTTATTCAAGGTGAGGACCAGTTCAGTCAGTCGAAGGAGGGTGTCAGTGGAAGGGTACTGGTTGGTGCGGCGGGAAAGGAAGAAGCGGAGGGCTTTGAGTCCTTCGTGATGGGGGATGGAGGTGTACAGGGACTGGATGTCCATCGTGAAGATAAGGCGTTGGGGACCGGGGAAGCGAAAATCATGGAGGAGATGGAGGGTGTGGGTGGTGTCCCGAACGTAGGTGGGGAGTTCTTGGACTAAAGGGGACAGAACCGTGTCGAGGTACACGGAGATGAATTCGGTGGGGCAGGAGCAGGCTGAGACAATGGGTCGGCCGGGGCAGTCAGGTTTGTGGATTTTGGGCAGGAGGTAGAAACGGGTGGTGCGGGGTTCTGGGAATATGAGGTTGGAGGCGGTGGATGGGAGATCCCCTGAGGTGATGAGGTTATGGATGGTCTGGGAGATGATGGTTTGGTGGTGGGAGGTGGGGTCATGGTCAAGGGGGCAATAGGAAGAGGTGTCCGCGAGCTGGCGTTTAGCCTCAGCGATATAAAGGTCGGTGCGCCAAACTACTACCGCGCCTCCCTTGTCTGCCGGTTTGATGGTGAGGTTGGGGTTGGAGCGGAGGGAGTGGAGGGCTGCATGTTCTGAGGGTGAGAGGTTGGAGTGGATGAGAGGGGTGGACAGGTCGAGTCGGTTGATGTCGCGGTGGCAGTTGGCTATAAATAGATCAAGGGCGGGTAAGAGGCCAGCACGGGGTGTCCAGGTGGATGGGGTGTGTTGGAGGCGGGAGAAGGGGTTGTCAGAGGGTGGGCGGGAGTCTTGTTTGTAAAAGTAGGCACGGAGGCGAAGGCGGCGGAAGAATTGTTCAATATCTCGCCGCGTGTTGAACTCATTAATCCGAGGGCGTAGGGGAATGAAGGTGAGGCCTCTGCTGAGGACTGATCTTTCATCCTCAGAGAGGGGGAGGTCTGGAGGGATGGTGAAGATCCGGCAAGGTTGGGAGCTAGGACCTGGTGTGGGACTGAAGCTGGGAGTGGGGCGGGGTTAGGGGCGGGGGCAGAGATCGGCGTAGGGGCGGGGTTAGACGTGGTGACAAAGCTTGGTGTGGGGGCGGGGTTAGGCGTGGGGGCGGGGTTACGCGTGGTGACGAAATTTGGCGTGGGGGCGGGGTTACGCGTGATGACGCAAGTCGTTTCACACCCAACACTGGGGGGAGAGTACATTACACACCCAACACTGGGTGAGGCTACATCACACAACACTGAGGGAGGTTACATTACACACCTGACACTGGTGTAGGATACATTACACACCCCACACTGGGGTGGGTACATTACACACCCAACACTGGGGGTGGGTACATTACACACTCAACACTGGGGAGGGTACATTACAGACCCAACACTGCGGGAGGGTACATTAAACACCCAACACAGTGGGAGAGTGCATTACAAACTCCAACACTGGGGAGGCTACATTCCACACCCAACACTGGGGAGGGTACATTACACACCCAACACAGAGGACGTATATTACACACCCAAAACTGGGGAGGGAACTTTACACACCCAACACTCGGGGAGGGTACATTATACAGCCATCACTGGGGGAGGGTACATTACACAGCCAACACTGGGGGAGGGTACATTACACACCCAAGACTCGGGGAGGGTACATTACACACCCAACACTGGGGGTGGGAACATTACACACCCAACACTGGGGGTGGGAACATTACACACCCAACACTAGGGGTGGGTACAGTACACACTCAACACTGGCAAAGGGTACATTACATACCCCAACTAGGGAGGCTACATTACACACCAACACTGGGTGAGGGTATATTCCACACACAATGCCGGGGAAGGCTACATTCCATACGCAACACAGGGGAGGGTACATTACTCACCCAACACAGAGGAGGGTGCATTACACTCCCAACACTCGGGTAGAGTACATTACACACCCAACACTGGTGACGCTACATTACACACCTAAAGCTGGGTAGGCCACATTACACACCAACAGTGTGGGAGGGTACATTACACACCCAACACTGGGGGAGGATATATTACACACCCAAAACTGGGGCGGGGGTACATTACACACACAACACTGGGGGTGGGTACATTACATACTCAACACTGGGGGAGATTGCATTACACACTCAGCAGTGGGGGAACAGTATATTACGTACACAACACTGGGTGAGGGTACATTACACACCCAACACAGGGGAGGATACATTACACACCCAACACTCGGAGAGGTTACATTTCACATCCAACACTGGGGAGGTTACATTACACACCCAACACTGGCAAAGGGTACATTACACTCCCAACACTGGGGAGGCTATATTACACACCCAAAACTGGGGAGGGGAGGGTACATTACGCATCCAACACTCGGGGAGGGTACATTTCACACCCAAAACCGGAGGAGAGTACGTTACACACCTAACACTGCGGGAGGGTACATTACACACCCAACACTGTGAGAGAGTACATTACACACTCCAACACTCGGGACACTACATTCCATACCCAACACAGAGGAGGGTACATTACACACCCAATACTGGTGGAGGGTACATTACACACCCAACACTGGGGGAGGCTACATTACACACCCAAGACTGGGGGAAAGTATATTACACACCCAAGACTGGGGAGGCCACATTACACATCCAATACTGGGGAGGGGGTGGGGGTACACTACAAACCCAACAGTGGGGAGGCTACATTATGCATCCAACATTGGGGTAGGGTACATTACACACACAGCACTGGGCAGGGGGAGTACATTATATACCCAACACTGTGGGAGGGCACATTACACACCCAACACTGTGGGAGGGTACATTGAACAGCCAACATTGGGGTGAGTATATTACACACCCAACAGTGGGGGAAGGTACATTACACACACAACACTTGGGGGACGCTACATTACACGGAGCAGGAGAGTCGACGTTTTGGGCATGAACCCTTCTTTAGGAATGAGGAAAGTGTGTCCAGCAGGCTAAGATAAAAGGTAGGGAGGAGGGACTTGGGGGAGGGGCGTTGGAAATGTGATAGGTAGAAGTAGGTCAAGGTGAGGGTGATAGGCCGGAGTGGGGTTGGGGGCGGAGAGATCAGGAAGAAGATTGCAGAAGATCCTTCCATATCCACCTGCACCTCCACACACATCATTTCCTGCATCCGCTGCACCCAATGTGGCCTCCTCTATATTGGGGAGACAGGCCGCCTACTTGCGGAACGTTTCAGAGAACAACTCTGGGACACCCGGACCAACCAACCCAACCATCCCGTGGCTCAACACTTCAACTCCCCCTCCCACTCCACCAAGGACATGCAGGTCCTTGGACTCCTGCATCGCCAGACCATAGCTACATGACGGCTGGAGGAAGAGCGCCTCATCTTCCGCCTAGAAACCCTCCAACCACAAGGGATGAACTCAGATTTCTCCAGTTTCCTCATTTCCCCTCCCCCCACCTTGTCTCAGTTTAATCCCTCGAACTCAGCACCGCCTTCCTAACCTGCAATCTTGTTCCTGACCTCTCCGTCCCCAACCCCACTCCGGCCTATCACCCTCGCCTTGACCTCCTTCTACCTATCGTATTTCCAACGCCCCTCCCCCAAGTACCTCTTCCCTACCTTTTATCTTAGCCTGCTGGACCCACTTTCCTCATTCATAAAGAAGGGCTCATGCCCGAAACATCAATTCTCCTGCTCCTTGGATGCTGCCTGACCTGCTGCGCTTTTCCAGCAACACATTTTCAGCTCTGATCTCCAGCATCTGCAGTCCTCACTTTCCCCTAGAGGGTACATTACACACTCAACACTGGGGAGAATACATTAACACCCAACACTGGGGAGGGTTCATTACATACTCAAAACTGGGGAGGCTACATTACGCACCCAACACTGGGAAGGCTACATTCTATACGCAACACAGAGGAGGGTGCATTACACACCCAACACTCTGGGAGGGTACTTTGCACACCCAACACTGGGGGAGGCCACATTACACATCAAATACTGTGGGAGGGTACATTGCACAGCCAACACTGGGGTAGGTATATTACACACCCAACACTGGGGGTGGGTACATTACACACCCAACACTCGGAGGAGGTTACATTACACACCCAACACTGGCGTTGAGTACGTTACACACCCAACACTGGGGAGGCTACATTACACATCTAATGCTTAGAGGGGTATATTACACCCCCAACACTCGGGGGAGGGTACATTACACACCCAACATTGGGGCAGGTACATTACACATCCAACACTGGGGGAGAATACATTGCACACGCAACACTGGGGAGTGTACATTACACACCCAATACTGAGGAGAATACATTACATACCGCTGGGGGAGGGTACATTGCACATTCAACACTAAGGTGGGTACAGTACACACCCAACGCTGATGTTGAGTACATTACACAACGAACGCTGGGGAGGCTACATTATGCACCAAACACTAGGGAGGCTACATTACGCACCCAACACTGGTGGTGGGTACCTTACACACACAACGCTGGGGAAGGGTACGTTACGCAGTCAACCCTGGGCTAGGGTGTATTACACACCCAACACTGAGGTAGGTACATTACACACCTAAAACTGGGGAGGCTGCATTACCCACCCAACACTAGGGGAGGGTACATTACAAATGCAACACTCGGAGGAGGGTACATTACACACCCAACACTGGGGGAAAGTACATTACACACTCAAACACTGAGGAAGAGTACATTACACACCCAACACTGGGGGAAAGTACATTACACACTCAAACACTGAGGAAGAGTACATTACACACCCAACACTGGGGGAAAGTACATTACACACTCAAACACTGAGGAAGAGTACATTACACACCCAACACTGGGGGAAAGTACATTACACACTCAAACACTGAGGAAGAGTACATTACACACCCAACACTGGGGGAAAGTACATTACACACTCAAACACTGAGGAAGAGTACATTACACACCCAACACTGGGGGAAAGTACATTACACACTCAAACACTGAGGAAGAGTACATTACACACCCAACACTGGGGAGGGTACATTACACATTCAGCACTGGGAGTGGGTACATTCCACACCCAACACTAGGGACACTACATTCCACACCCAACACTGGGGGTGAGTATGTTACACCCAACACTAGGGGTGGGTGCATTACACACCCAACACTGGGGAACAATACATTATACACACAACACGGGGAGAGGGTACATTATGCAGCCAACACTGGGATTTGGTACATTACACACCCAACATTGGGGGAAGGTGCATTGCACACCCAACACTGGGGAGGGTACATTACAAATCCAACACTTGGTGAAAGTGCATTACACACCCAACACTGGGGAGGGTACATTAGAAACCCAACACTGGGGCAGGGTAGATTACACACCCAACATTGGGGAAAAGTACATTACACACCCAACACAGGGGATGGTACGTCACACAACATTGGGGGTTGCTACATTACACATCCAACACTTGTGGTGGCTACTTTACAAACTCAAACACTGGGGAGGTTACATTCCACACCCAGCACTGAGGTAGGGTACATTACACATCCAACACTGGGGGAAGGTACATTACACACCCAACATTGGGGAGGGTACATTACACACCCAACACTGGGGAGGGTACATTACAAATCCAACACTCGGGGAAAGTGCATTACACACTCAAAACAGGGGAGGCTACATTACACACCCAAAACTGTGGAGGCTACATTACACACCCAACACTCGGAGGAGGGTACATTACACACCCAACACTGGGGAGTGTACATTACACACCCAATACTGAGGAGAATACATTACGCACTCACCACTGGGGGAGGGTACATTACACATTCAACACTAAGGTGGGTACAGTACACACCCAACACTGGTGTTGAGTATTTTACACACCCAACACTGGGGACGCTACATTACGCACCCAACACTTGGAGGAGGGTACATTACACACCCAACACTGGGGGTGGGTGCAATATGCACCCAACAATGGAGAGGGTACATTAAACACAGCACTGGGGGAGGGTACATTACACATCCAACACTGAGGAGGATGCATCTGTACCCAATTCTTGGGGAGGGTACACTACACACCCAACACTGGGGGCGGCTACATTACACACCAAACACTAGGGAGGGTACATTACGCAACCAACACTGGTAGTGGGTACATTACGCACCCAACACTGGTGGTGGGTACATTACACACACAACACTGGGGAAGGGTATGATATGCAGCCAATACTGGGCTAGGGCATATTATACACCCAACACTGAGGTAGGGTATATTACACACCCAAAACTGGGGAAGGTACATTACACACACAAAACTGGGGAGGCTGCATTACCCACTCAACACTGGGGGAGGGTACATTACAAACACAACACTTGGGGAAAGTGCATTCAACTCCCAACACTGGGGAAAAGTACATTCCACACCCAACACTGGGGGAGGATACATTCCACACCCAACACTGGGGAAGGGTACATTACACACCCAACACTGGAGGAAAGTACATTACACACCCAACATTGGGGAGGGTACATTACACACCCAAAATTGGGGGAAGGCTGCATTCCACACCCAACACTGGGGGAGGGTACATTACACACCCAACACTGGGGAGGGTAGATTACACACCCAACACTGGGGGAGGGTACATTACACACCCAACACTGGGGAGGGTAGATTACACACCCAACACTGGGGGAGGGTCATTATACACTCAACACTAGGGAGGCTACATTACACACCCAACACTGGGGGAGAGTACATTGCACACCCAAAACTGGGGGAGAGTTCATTACACACCCAACACTGGGGAGGGTACATTACACACACAGCACTGGGGTGGGTACATTCCACACCCAACATTGGGGAGGGTATATTAGACACCCAACACTGGGGGAGTGAACATTACACAACCAAAACTGGGGAGGCTACATCACACACCCATACCTGGGGGAAAGTACATTACACACTCAACACTGGGGGAAAGTACATTACATTCTCAACACTGGAGAGGGTTCATTACACACCCAACAATGGGGGACAGTACATTACACACCCAACATTGGGGGAGGGTATATAACACATCCAACACTGGGGGAGAGTACATTAAACACCAAACACTGGGGAGGGTACATTACACACCCAACACTGTGGGAGGTTATATTACCCACCCAACACTGGAGATGGTACATCACCCAACACTGGGGGTGTGTACATTACACACTCAAACACTGAGTGTTACATTATACACCCAACACTGGGGGAGGTTATATTACACACCCAACACTGGGGGTGAGAACATTACACACCCAACACTTGGGGTGGGTACATTACACACTCCAACAATGGGGAGGCTACAATATGCACCCAACACTGGGGAGGGTACATTACATTCCCAACACTGGGGAGGGCACATTACACACTCAACACTGGGGAGTGTATATTACACAGGAGAAAGTGAGGACTGCAGGTGCTGGAGATCAGAGCTGAAAATGTGTTGCTGGAAAAGCACAGCAGGTCAGACAGCATCCAAAGAGCAGGAGAATCGATGTTTCAGGCATGAGCCCTTCTTCAGGAAGTGCTCATGCCTGAAACGTCGATTCTCCTGCTCGTTGGATGCTGCCTGACATGTTGCGCTTTTCCAGCAACACATTTTCAGCAGGGTATATTACACACCCAACACTGGGGTGGTTACATTACACACCCAACACTGGGGAGGCTACATTATACACCCAACATAGGGGCGGATACATTACACACCCAACTCTGGGGGAGAGTACATTCCACACCCAACACTGGGGAAGCTACATTACGCACCCAACACTAGGACGAGGATATATTACACACCCAACACTGGGGAGGGTACATTACATATCGAATATTGAGGGAGGGTACATTACACACTCATTACTATGGGAGGGTACATTACGCACCCAACACTGGGGAGGGTATATTACTCACCCAACACTGGGGAGAGTACATTACACACACCGCACTAGGGGAGGGTACATTACTCACCCCAACACTGAGGAGGATACATAATGCACCCAATGCTGGGGGAGGGTAGATTAACACCCAACACTGGGGGAGGCCACATTACACACCCAACACTAGGGAGGGTACATTACACAACCCACACTGTGGGTGGGTACATTGCACACCCAACACTGGGGAGGGGTATGTTACAAACCCAATACCATGGGACGGTACATTCCACATCCAACACTGGGGGAGGGTACATTACACACCCAACACTGTGGGAGGGTACGTTACACACCCAACACTGTGGGAGGGTACATTCCACATCCAACTCTGGGGGAGGGTACATTACACATTAAACATTGAGGGAGGGTACATTACACATCCAACACTGTGGGAGGGTACGTTACACACCCAACACTGTGGGCGGGTACATTAGACACCCAACACTGGGGGAGGGTACATTACACACCCAACACTGAGAAGGGTGCATTACACACCCAATACTGGGATGGATACAATACACACCAACACTTTGGGGAGTGTACATTACACACCCACCACTGGGGAATGTACATTACACACCCAACACTGGGGGAGGGTACATTACACACCCAATACTGGGCAGGAGGGTACATTACACACCCAACACTGCGTAGGGGGGTACATTACACACCCAACACTGGGAAGGCTACATTACACACTCAACAATGGGGACAGTACATTACACATCCAACACTGGAGGAGGGTACATTACACCCCCAACATGGGGCAGGTACATTACAGACCCAATACTGTGGAAGGGTACATTACACATCCAACACTGGGGAGAAAACATTAAACACCCAATACTAGGGGAGGCTACATTCCACTCGCAACACTGGGGAGGGTTCATCACACACTCAATATTTATGTAAGACTTTGCATATCCCACTCTAGGAAAAAAAAACATTCAACACCCAACTCTGATTATGATTCTTTATACACAATTCTGCAATCTACCAAGATTGAATAGGAGTTCCGAATGTCATGCTGTACAGGTTACCAAGATACACACATCAGTGGATTGTTCCTGAGTGTATTTGCTGTGAGGGAGATGTTAATTGTTAATTGCCATCTATGATTGAATTGCCTTCATTATACTCAGTGCAACAGGAATTGCACAAGTTGTGGTGAATCAGGCACGGTATGAATTCCTTCTCAATGGTTCCAGCAGGGAACGTTTCACATCTCAGTTTTTGTATCTACTGCAATCCCCTACGCCAGGACCCAGTGGTGGATGGATTTTCAAAATTACAATTGCAAAATTTGTTGCAGGATCCTGACTGTTTTTAATTTTGGAACCAGGTCACGCATTCACTGCTGATTAATACCCTTAAGGTCTTACAACATCTTGTGGTGCAAGGCGGGGTGGGGTAACCCTATATCTAAGATGGAAGTTCCTTCCTCCTATCCCACCCAGGAACCATGGTTAAACAAGTCAGGTATCAACCTCCAAGTCCTGACAACACATGCCAATAGGAGACAGTAAGAGTGGGACAGTGTCCTTGCCAGCCATGTGATAGAAAGAAGTTTGGAGTTTCTTATTATCACCATCCTTTACTCCATGTTACAACATGGTAGTAAAGCTGTAATAAGAGTTCTTGATTGAATTGTTCTACACTATATTCTAAGTGGAGCCTGTACATACATACGTACAAACATACTTGTGAAGAGACCTGTCTGTTCTCAAAGTACCATTTTCTTTTCCCACTAAGCCGAATACATTTCAGTGCAATGCTGTTAGTTTCATCATGGGGCTCAAATAATTATTTCTGCAATTGGAAACACATCAATGGGGCTGACTAACGCCACGTACAGTGACCACTATCTTTTCCTGTTACAATCCTGTTCCTGTTGTTCTACCTCCATCACCATCTCAGGATTATCCTCCTGGCCAATTACGTTTAAAGAAACCACAGGATCGGGGTTTGCAATCTGGGATTCGAGTCCCTGACTCCTTATTGAAAACTCCCATTTCTTGTCTCTCCAACATCATCCTGTTTTATAAACCTTCAGTTTCTCTACATTGATTCAAGTTTGCCCTCTTGGCCATCTTTGGTTTTAATGATTCGACCACTGGTGGATGGGTCTACTGAAGCCCTCAAACTTGGCAGGTAAATAAACCTTTCCATCTCATTTGCTCACTTTCAGGCACTGAGCCACTCTTGAAAATCTGCCTGTTTGACGAAATATTTTGTGATAATTCTCCTGATATTTTAATATGTTAAATGTGCTACATAAGTTATTATTGATCTGGTGCAGTATTAACATTCACAAAATGCAAATCCTTAAGTGTTCTGAGAATATTCTACTTTTCATCTGTGTGGATGTTTACGTTTAGCTACTCATCTTTAACAATACCCCACTAACTGAAAGCTCTTTATTAAAGAGAGTTTGTAGTGTTATACCTAGAGATTAAATCATATCATCATATCCTTGAGTATCCAATAACTTACATCAAAGACTTTCCAAATAGAGTCATACAGCATGGAAACATACCCCTCAGTCCAACCAGTCCATCTAATCCCAAACTAAACTAGTCCCACCTGCCTGCAACAAAGTGTGCTGGAAAAACTCGGCAGATCTGACAGTACAGAGGAGAAATAGGACTGCAGATGCTGGAGGTCAGAGTTGAGAGTGTGTTGCTGGAAAAGCACAGCAGGTCAGACAGCATCTGAGGAGCAGGAGAGTCGACGTTTCAGGCATAAGCCTTTTACCAGGATTCCTGATAAAGGGCTTAGACCCGAAACATCAATTCTCCTACAGATCTGGCAGCACCTATGGAGAGAAAAACAGAGCTAACGTTTCCAGTCCCATGTGTTGCTTCTTCAGAAGTCTATCATGTTATGACCAGGTGAGGTGAAATGAATTGACACTTTCTCATTTGGTGGCTAAAATGATTTCAATTCTGTTTTTCCTAGTGAAAGAAGAGCAATTTGTATCTCATAACAATAATACAGTTCCTCTTGTCATCACTTTCTACCCCACGAGTCTCTGCATTCAAAAGATTGTCTTCTGTTATTCCTGCCACCTCCAGCAAGATACCACCAGCAAATGCATCTTCCCTCCCTTCCACCATCAGCATTCCACGGATCCATTCCCCCATGACACCCTGGTTCACTCCCCCATCACTCCTCACACTTCCTCACTCCACCATGGTACTTTCTCATGCATCACACGTTCATAGCCTCCTTCTTTGCCATCCAAGGCCCCAGCTCCCAGCTGAGGCACTGCTTTCAATCTGATCTACCAACTTCATTGCTCACAATATGGCTTCCTCTCTGTTAGTGAGACCAAGTACAGACTGGGACACCACTTCGCAGAACACCTCCACTCTGCCCTTGGGAATGACCCCAATCTTCCCCTTCCTTGTCATTTCAAGAAGACACCTCGCTCCCATGCTAGCATTTCCACACTTGCCTTGCTGCACTGCCCCAATGAAGCTCAATGCATGCTGGAGGAACAAGACCTTATTTTCCACTGTGGCACTTGACAGCCTCTCAGAGTTCCACAAGGTCAGAGTCCAACCTCTCTTCTCCATTTCTCTTAGACCCCCACATTCCCCCAGCGTCTCTTGATTGGGCTTGGTTGGCTTTGCTCTCAGCACCACAGACCAATTTTCGCCTTTTCACAGCTAACATTTCCACATATCCGCCTCTCCTTTCTGAGCCACTATTGCTGCCAATGTCTTTTGCTCATGATCTGCCCTACTACTCCTCCTTCCCCTCTGTCCACATCATCAAAACCATCATTTTCCAGCTCCTTTCTGTACAGTCAGACTGGACTGTCTCTGTTTCCATAGGTGCTGCCAGACCCCCTTAGTTTATAGTCATCGAGTTATACAGAATTGAAACAGATCCTTCTGCCCAATTCATCTGCACCAACTTCTTCCGCACTTTCTACTTTTATTTCTAACATCTACAGTATTTTGCTTTTATTTGAGCAATCTCGTTACTTGTTAAACTTAAGGAAAGTACTAAAGTTGAAATGTCAGGCCTGTGCTGTACAAGGGAAGAGGAAGGCAAATAAATCGTGTCAAATCCTAGAATTCCTTGACAAATGGCATTGTGGGTCTACCTACAGCACATGGACTGCAGTAGCTCAATAGGACAGCTCACCACCACCTTCTCGAGGGCAACTAGGGATGGGGAATAAATACTGGCTGAGCCAATGACTCTAGTGAATGCAAAATATACATATAATTTAGGTTCTTTTGGATGTTCCTAGGGTGTAAGGATTTAACCTGGGACCACCACTGGTTAGATGATTTCTTGGACTCTCAGCACTCATGAATATTGCAGTTGTTAAGTTCTCAGTTTCCTGTCACTCCCTCAAAGAACAGTAATATATTATCTTTGTTGTGTTGAGCAATGTTTATCCCTTCATCAACCATAAAAGCAAATTATGTGGCCATTCTCACATTGCTCTTTGTGGGAGCTTGCTACGTGGAAATCAGCTGTCATAGTGTTTCGAGATGTCTAGGTTAGATGTATTAGTCAGGGGTAAATATAGGATAGTAAGGTAGGAGAATAGGTCTGGGTGGGTTACTCTTCAGAGGGTCGGTGTGGACTTGTTGGGTCGAAGGGTCACACTGCAGGGATTCTAATGTGTATCCCACAACTTTGGGGCACTGTAAGGTTGTGGAAGGCACTATATAATTGCAAGTATTTATTTTATTTGTTTTTCTTTTAATGATAGTTTTCTGGAATTTAATTACATTTCAGTGCTGTTCTCCTTTGCGCCCTTCATATTCTTGGTTTGTTCATCAGAGTTTGTGTTGTGCTCTAAACTTTTGAGATGTAACTGAGGCTGATCCTTACTGCAGTTCCAAGTGATGTGTTTCAGATGTTTCACCTCTGATTCAGCTGGTTATAAAATGATTCCAAGGCAGAATTTGAGAAAAATGATAAGAGAGATCTCTTCATATCCTTGGCCAAAATTCATCCCTCAACCACCATCACTAATGAAATAAATTGGCAAGGAGTTTATCAGAGATTGTTGTGATTAAATTGAATGATACATTTCCTTGCATTACAACCATTGTGGGCAGCACAGTGCCTCAGTGGTTAGCAGTGCTGCCTCACAGCACCAGGGACCCAGGTTTGATCCACCCTCTAGCAATTGCCTGTGTGGAGTTTGCACATTCTCCATGTGTCTATCTAGATTTCCTCTGGATTATCCTCCCATAGTCCAAAGATGTGCAGGTTAGGTGGATTAGCCATGGGAAATGCAGAGTTATAGGCCTGGGTATGGGGGTGGGTCTGAGCGGGATGCTCTTTGGAGGGTCGGTGTGGACTCATTGGGCTGAATGGCCTGCTTCCACACTGAAGAGATTCTATGAACAAATCTCCAAAAATTGGGTGTAAAGTTCTTCGGGACACCCCGAGATCATGAAAGGCACTACATAAATTCAAGCATTTTGTTGATCCACCTATTTCAAGTGCAGTTGAGTTTTTATTAGTTTTGAAAAGAGGAGCACAATATTCACCCACTAAAAATCCTTTTGTTTACATGGAGATAAATATGGGCCAGTTATGATCCTGTTAGTTTAGATTTCCTTCATTCATAGCAATTGACTGCAAGGAAAAACGTGGATAGAAAATCATTCCCAAAGGACTGCATATCCAGGCTGCTGATACATCACTGCAGCAGGCATCTCTGTGACTCAGCTTTACTTGACCTGAGGCGAGTTGGTTATTAGGATGGAATCATGGCAGAATCACCTCATCATTTAACAGGCACAAGACAATTATAAACCTATTCTTTCTACAGCAGGTATATTGCGTTCAGGGTACAGATTATAAAGTACATTGTGTGAAGGCAAAAGGTCTCAATTTTTCATCAGCTCGTTGAATTGACAATCCCATAATTTATCACTTGGGGTGAGCAACCAGTCAAAGTTTCCATCTTTTCCAAAACAAAGCACCAAGAACATCCACTTATAAAGTGTGAAAAGATCATTAACTACCTTTCCTCGCTTCTTAGAGTCCAGTTTAAAGTCTTGTCATTGATGAATCACCCTTTGGTGATTAATGACAGTCCTTGACATGGGGCTCACTTCAGGAAGCTATAAAATCTGAACATTGGGCATTTACTTCATGCAGTGTTAACTGCTGGCAACTGCAATTTCTCACTGGCTCCAATGGTGCTGGCTCACGCCCCTGTGAGGAAAACACAAAAACCTCTGACAAAACAAGGCAGCGAGGTTCACAATGAGAAGGGCAGGGAGTTCTAACTGTCAGGGAACTGGTAGGAGGTGCTGCAAGCTGGTAAATTTGGCAAGGCTGATCTTATGACTGTGCATGACTCCCTCATGCCAGGTGAGGCTTTATAACCCATTCATTTCTGTGCAGCTCTCTCTTCCAATCACTTGTGGGGCACAAGCATTTGTTGCCCGCCCCTAGTTGCCCCTTGACAAGGTGGCGGTGAGCTGCCTTCTTGAACTGCTGCCATCCCTGTGCAACAGATTGACCCAAAATGCAGGATGGGGAGGAATTCCAGGATTTTGATCCAGCGACACTGAAGGAATGGGGATGTATTTCCAAGCCCAGGTGGTGAGTGGCTTGGAGAGGATGGTGATGGGGTTCCAAAGTATCTGCTGTCCATGTCCTTCTGGAGACCAGTGGTCATGGGGTTGGAAGGTGTTGTCTGAGGATCACTGGTGAACTTCTGCAGCACATCTTGCAGATAGTACGCACTGCTGCTACGGAGCATCAGTGGTGGAGGGATTGGATGCTTGTGAATGTGACTTGCCAATCAAGCGGGTTGCTTTGTCCTGGATAGTGCCAAGCATCTTGAGTGTTGGAGCTGTTCAGGCAAGTGGGGAGCTTGCATTCATTCAGTGACTGCACCTTATCAGGTGCAGCACACATTAGTTGGAAGAGACGAATAACTGGTGTTGTGGCATTGTGAATACTCACTGTAAACCGTCAACCTGACTGGACTAGTCTGTCTGAGATCAGATAATGTGCATCTTGCATACTTCTGGGTTGTCTTTTCAATTCATACTAAAAATTGGATAAAGGATTTGAAGGGGCCTTGAAGGAGTAGTAGATTTAGGAATAGAGCCTGGATAGAGAATTCAGATTGTAATGGACAGAAGCTGGTGTATCTGTGCTACATGTTGGAGAATTGGCCTGACCCAGTGTGCACTGAAGAGTCATGGAATCATAGAGTCAGAAACATGCAGCACAGAAACAGACCCCCGTTCCAACTCATCCATGCCGACCAGATATCCTAACCTAATCCAGTCCCATTTGCCAGCACTTGGCCCATGTCCCTCTAAACCCTTCCTATTCATGCACCCATCCAGATGCCTTTTAAATGTTGTAATTATATCAGCATCTACCACTTCCTCTGGCATCTCATTCCATACATGTACCACACTTTTCATGAAAATGTTGCCCCTTAGGTCCCTTTTATATCTATCCCTTTTCACCCTGAACCTATGTCCTCTAGTTCTGGACTCCCCCAACCCCAGGGAAAAGACCTTGTCTATTTACCCTATCCATGCCACTTGTGACTTTATAAACCTCGATACGGTCACCCCTCAGCCTCTGACACTCCAGGGAAAACAACCCCAGCCTATTCAGCCTCTCCCCATAGCTCAAACCCTCCAACCCTGGCAACATCCTTGCAAATCCTTTCTGAATCCTTTCAGGTTTTGCAACATTCTTCCGATAGGAAGGAGACCAGAATTGCATGCAATATTCCAAAAGTGGCCTAACCAATGCTCTGTACAGCCACAACATGACTTCCCAACTCCTGGACTCAATACTCTGACCAAGAAAGGAAAGAATACCAAACGCCTTCTTCACTATCCTATCTACCTGCTGCTCCACTTTCAAGGAGTTATAAACCTGCTCTTCAAGGTCTCTTTGTTCAGTAGAACTCCTCAGGACTTTACCATTAACCGTGTAAGTGCTGGCCTGATTTGCCTTTCCAAACTGCTGCACCTCACATTTATTTAAATTAAACTCCAACTGCCACTGATCAAGATCCTGTTGTAATCTGTGGTAACCCTCTTTGTTGTCCACTACACCTTTAATTTTGGTGTCATCTGCAAATTTATTAACTATACCTCCTATTTTCACATCCAAATCATTTATATAAATGATGAAAAGAGAACAGGGTCTGCAGTCTTTGTCAATGTTATCCGATGGTAGAACCACAGGAAAACCTTTATTGCGATCCAACCAGGGACTGCCTGCTTATGTAAAAGTTTTGAATCAAAGTAGGTGTACAGCACAGAAAGAGGCCACTTGGGCCACTATGTCTGTATGTCAGACAGAAAAGGAACCCAATAAAGGTGAAATACTGCAGATGCTGGAAATCTGAAACAGACACAGCAGTGTGGCTGGTTCTTATTTATTTATTTTATTTAATAAATTGTTAATTGTACCAAGGTACAGTGAAAAGTGGATAATATCTCTATATTCCTGTAGCCTCTTGGAGTACAGAATAAATGCTGAATAAATTGTATAAATGGTAAAGTTTTGAATAAATTAATCTTAAATTAATATAAATAAAACCGATGTCGATAAAGAGTGGAGCTGGAAAAAGCACAGCAGGTCAGAGGAGCAGGGGAGTCAACGTTTCAGGTCGGAACCTTTCATCAGGACTCTGGTTTTTCCTGCATCTGCAGTTCTCATTATCTCCAAATAACTAAAGCTGAAACAGTTTCAAAAGCTATCTTTCCCTTTCCATAGACTTCACCGTCTCTGCTCCATCAGTCACCACTCTCTGACAGTATCCCTGGGGTCTGGGCAATGTCCTCTTTTTCTTTCATCACTGGCGCCATCTCCTCCATGTCCACTGATGGGGATGGTGTTGCGTTACAGGTCCCTCACCTCCTCCAATGCTGGACATCAACTGATGGGCCCTGGCTCCAATGGGGCCCTGGTTCTGACTCCTTAATTCTATTCAGGATAAGCAATAAATACTGGCCTAGCCTGTAACACACTTATCCTGTGAATAAATATTAAAAAACCCAGAGAAACACAACAGATCTGAGAGCTGCATCTGTGGAAAGAGAAACAGAGTTAATGTTTTTAAGTCCAATGGGTCTTCAGATCTGAAAGGGGCTGCAAAATATTTTCTTTATACATTATTACAGAGGAGGGGGAGAGGTGAGGGAAGCAGATTGTGTAAAGGCCCAGTTCAAAAGACAAAGGGGATGATAAATGTAAAATAGCAATTTAAATTTCCCTTTCGCACCTTAATTTACAAGCATTTCACTTCCTTCACCATCATTAACAACCTCTGCCTTTTGCAAGACAATGTTCACAATGTTTGAAATGATCTCATTGTTACAAACACATCTGATTTTGTGTTACACAACAATTGCATTGTCATTCCACAATTGGTAAGGAAATATATGGCAAGCTTAGCACATAAAGGGCATCAGAGAAATGTCAAACCAAGCAATTCCTCAGGGAAACGGCAAGGTTCCCAGAAATTAATGATGTAAAGCATGATTTTCTACATCAAGCGATCATAATGTCAAATCTTCACGGTCTTCTCATGATATTGGAACTACATCCAGGACCATGGACTGAGGATAGTTAATTTTGCAGACTGGTAGAAGTAATTATATCAACATCAATGAAAGAGGCCTAAAGTATGACCAGCTTTTCATTGCGTCAAAAGCCAACTAAAATCATTTTTACACATCCTGTACACTTAGAAGCAATTCTGAGGAATGGTCACTAGACCCAAAATGTTAACTCTCATTTCTCTTCATCGATACTGCCAGACCTGCTAAGCTTTTCTGGCAATTTCTGGTTTTGTCTCTGATTTACAGCATCCACAGATCTTTCAGTTTTTGCTTAGTATTTAACTCACTGTTACTTCTCTTCTAGCTGTGCCCACCTTGAAGAAATTCTGCTTCTCTCTGCGACAGGATTTCCGTTCTAGTCTCTTTTCTTGTCCACTGTTATTAATTTCACTGTTGGTCCTGGGGTTTCACCAGGTATTTTCCACATCTCGTTTCCCCAGCCACGTCACATTCCTCAGTGACTGCCTTCAGCTCAGACTCACCCCATGTGAATTCCAACTCAAGTGTACCCTTCATGCTTTGAATCCACCTGGGATCGCAGGTATCTCCGTGTTCTTCAACATTCCACAGACAGCTACTCCTGCTGCATCCTAAGATCCACACTCAGTGCCATGCCTCATTATATAGACCAATTCTGAGGAAGGATCACTGGCCGTGAAACGTTAACTCTGATTTCTCTCTACAGATGCTGCCAGACCTGCTGAGCTTTTCCAGCAATTTCTACTTTTGTAGCAAAAGGATCAATGATCACTAATGGGCATTGTTCCCAGATTATCACATGAAATTCTTCAAAGCACTGAAAATGTCAGTCATCAACATTGAATCTGATTCTGACAATAACGTTCCAGATGAACAACACAACATCACATCCTGAGATAAATGAGACTATATCTGTGAGTTTAGATGACGTCTTGTTTGTGAAGAACTGTCCGTCATACTGAAGGAACTGTGTAACTACGTGAACTATTTTCAGTTGATGAACAATTCCCAAACTCAGTGTGCACAATTGGTTATGTTGGCCAGCTAATACAACTTGAATGATTAAGTCACTCTTACGTTTATTCATAGAATCCCTATAGTGTGGAAGCAGCCATTCAGCCCATACCAATCCTTCAAAGAGCATCCCACCTAGACCCACCCCATCCTTGTAACCTTGCATATCCCATGGCTCATCCACCAAACCTACACATTCCTGGATATTATGGGCAATTTAGAATGGACAATTCACCTAACCTACACAGGACTGGGCTGTAGAAGGAAACTGGAGCTCTCTGGAGGAAACCTACGCACACATGTGAAGAACGTGCAAACTCCACACAGTCACCTGAGGCTGGAATCAGACATGGGTCCAAGGCACTGTGAGACAACAGTGCGAACCACTGAGCCTCTGAGATGCCCAAATTGTTTAGATTTTGGAGACAAGTCATTGAAACACACAGTTCCTCTTAGTAAAGATAGGCATGTGCTATCTTGGAAAGAAAATGTGTGATTGTATTCACCTGTAGGTCCATACCTAATGGATTCGTAAGAAGACGCAGGCAGAAGCACGGCAGCAGCAAAGCAGTCTTCATTACATTCTGTTTTCATTTCTATAGCTGTGTCTAAAACCCAATAACGTCACATATACTGAATCTAAAAGCTGCCACCTATGGCTGGTGGAGGAGGGAATTGTTGATAATGGGTTAATCAAGCAGGCTGCTTTGTTCTGGATGGTGTCGAGCTGTTAGAATGTTGTTGGGTCTGCACTAATCCAGGCAAATGGAGAGTATTTCATCATACACTGATTTATGCTTTGTAGATGCTGGACGGACCTAGGGGAATCAGGAGGTGAGCTACTCATGACGGAATCACCAGGCTCAGTATTTGTATGGCTGATCTAGTTAGGTTGCTGGCTAATGGCAACCCCAAGAAGTTGATGATGAAGAATCCCTTCCTGCATGAAAACAAGGACTCGACTTCAAAAGTACTTCACTGGATGTAAGACACACTGGGAGATCCTGTGACAGAGAAACACATCATAAACCCTCCCTTTCTTTAATTACAGACTGCATTATAGCTCAGTAAGGAGGCTGTGTTTGACATCTACTGATAAGTAAAATTTTCAATTAAAAATCTGTCAGAGAAACTAAAGTGGTGTTGTGAACATGTTTCTAGTGAGTTGGATCACCAAACTCAATTATTATGAAGCATCATTGCATACCCATCTCCTCTTCTCTTGCCAATGAAATCTGTTCCTGGACAAATGAAGCTAATTTCATTTACTTGTAAGTCTGGCCTCCAATCTTACCGGATTCAGGCTAGGTGGTGGGGATAGTGATGTCAATTAGCCATCCCAGTGAATTCAGACTGGTAGAGAATTAATTAATAAAGCCCAAGACATTGAGAAATATCATACTGTTGTAGAGTGGCTGAGTCATAGAGTCATACAGCATGGAAACAGGCCCTTTGGTTCAACTTATCTGTGTAAACTCAATGAGAACTGGGCACAGTACTCCAGAAGAGACTTGCCAATATTCTGTACAGTATCCGTTGGTATACTCCTAACAGAAGCTACAGCTACACCGAGTATCACTGTAAAAGATAATAAAAATAGTATTTGCTTCATTTGTTATGCATTTCCTCAAAGCAGTCAAATATACCAGCAGAGAAACAGCTAATTGACATTTGTTGAAAACTCCTGTTAAATGAATGCAATGCCAGAAAACAGTATTCCTTTCCATAAAAGTTGTGGATAGCACTAATTCCAGAATTCCACAGTATCATGCAGGAAGGGATCCTTCATCATCAACTTCTTAGGGGCTACCATTGGCCAGAAACCTAACTAGATCAGTCCGGTGATTCCATCATAAGTAGTCAAAGCCTGACCCATTCACTGAATCTCCATGCTTACTCTTTACGCTTCCACTCTGTTTCAGCCAGTATTCGCAGCCTCAAACTTTCTCTGAATCTTCCTCAATGGATCTTCCTGGAGAGACAAAGGAACATCGGGAGCAGGAACAGAGTGTTTGAACTTTACCACCATTCAGGTGAGGCATGTTTCACTACCTCCGAGATACTTCCGTGCATTTAATTCCAGTTTGTTGACATGCCCAGGATGAAGACCCTTTTTAACAACTTACTTTTCTGTACAGTCAGTTCTGATGTAATGCAATAGCTTCGTTTTTCTGCAATCTCGTGCATGATAATAAAATTTAAACTAATGGGGTTGGAATCGCATTACAGTCAATACAGGTAAGGAAAGTTCACACTCTACAAAGAATGCTCTAAGTGCTTCAATCACGTTATGGCCAATTCACATTGAAGAAACATGCATGACAGTTGAACCGACTTTATATTGTGGATTTAAATGGGAAATGGACTGTTTTTAAACAAAACAATTGTGGAAAGGATTGTTGCACTTTTTAAATGACAAGCTGTCAAAATGTATTGCAAGTGCTATTTACATTAGGGAGTGTGTACAAAATGAGATATGGCCAGAAACAAGCACCTGATTGGCCTGTGATGAGTTGTCAACAGCAAAAGCCTCTGCCGACCAACATGCATGACAGTTGAACCGACTCCTAAGTGTGATTGCCTCCTAAGTAGCTGAACATTTTCTGGGCGTGAATGGGGTAGTCTGAGACCTTCAGATCTTGGGAAGAGGTTTTGATGTCTTTGTCTTTGCAGGGAAAAAAGCCCAAAGCCTGAAGAAAGCAGTTTGTTTACCTTTACTAGTTATTGCAAGTTGTTGCTTTTAACCAGTATGTCAGAGACTTTATAAGCTCAGAACCAGTTGCTCTGTGCCTCATGTGAGAAAATGAAGCAGCAAGACCTAGTGAAGAAGGATCATGTCAGTGAACTCTTTGGACAGGGGTGGGGTGGGGAAAGACTGCCTTCCCAGATTTTCCCTCCACTAATACTGATAACACTTTTTTTTCTGACATTAGTTTATATGTGTGAGTAGGGGGAGTTTTCTAAGAGGTGGGTAGAGCTTTAGCTCGTGTCCATTGTGACACAATGTCAGATTTTACTTGATAATCATCCTGGGAAGTACCTTGGGACTTTGCTACACAAAAAAAACTATAGGAATAAATGTTGTTGATCATATAGTTGTTTGCTGGTACAGAACTTGAATAGTGCTGGGAAAAGACATCTTATCAAAGCTTTGTTTCTGGCACTCATCTGGACATTTTGCAAGAGTACTATTGTAAGAGTAAAATAACATTTCTATTGTATGAGAAGAGAGAGCTGACTGGTTGATAAGTGAACACCGATTGGTAGAGGCATCGCCATGGATAATACATTATCCATATGTATGATAGTTAAATGCAAAACTTTCTTTAAATATTAAATCTGAGGTAGATCCTGAGAAATGAACCAGAGAATGGCTGTCACCTCTTTGGCACTGTCTGCCGACAAAGAATATGGCTTTATTTGTAGTTTCCAATAAAGTCTCCTTCTCAATCTCTCCCCTTGCTTGTTACTCCCTGTTAGAGCAAGTTCCTGAAGAAGAGGAGCTAGTGGAGGTTGCATTTCGGATAAACCTGATGTATTGCTGAGGCCTGCCAACCTGGCTCCGGTGAAGGGGAATAGTTAACGCAGGTTTCCTTCAAGTCTGGGTTGGTAGGAAAGCAGTGGCAGTATGAGCTTGACTTGGGATGGGTAGAGGGTGGAGTTGCCTCTGAAATATGCAGTAGAGCCTCCTCCCCAAAGCCAGCTGACCCTTGCCCAACATCACACTGCACAGATTAACCCAACAGGCTACCTGCTTGAATGGAGCCCACCCCTCATATTTGATGTGGACATGGATGTAGCACTTCAGGGTCAAGACCTGACCCTTCCACTGCTCCCCTGTGGAATGTTGGAAAAGTTGACCCTCACTCTATAATCCTTTCTATTCCTCCATACCTCTCAGGATTCTCTCATTAATTGTGTATTTCTTTGCTTTGTTTGACATGCTCAAGTGCATCACCTCAGCCCTATCTGTGCTGAAACCTATTTGGCACCTTTCCATCCAACAGACCAGTCCATTGCTATCTTTTCATGGCAGCTGACAGTCCCCTCCTCATTGTCAACCATTTTTCATGTCATCTTCTTGATCATGCTCCCTACGTTTATGCCCAAATAGTTGATTAATTCTCTGTGTATATTTATGCACGAAACACAAGGACTTAACATTGACCTGACAGAACTCCATTGGAATCAGACTCCCAGTTACAAAAACATATCAACCATTGCCACAGAACCAACAATTATATCCAGCTTGCTGCCATTCCCTGGAGTTCATAGCTTCTTTTATTAGCAGGGAATGGTGATGGAGTGGTGATCTAAAGGGGCAATCCAATGCTCTAGTTGTTTGGTTTTTCGATCCTGTCAGTGCAAACAGTGAAAACAGAATTCAGCTGATAAATCTGGAATTAAAAGTTAGTCTTACAGTGGCTGTGAATTAATTTCACTGTGGTCTGGTCATAGAGACCCACAGCACGGAAATAGGGCCTTTGACCCAAACTGGTCCATGCCAACCAAAATACCAATCCACTCTAATCCCCTTTTTCTGCATTTGGCCCATATCCTTCTAAACCTTTCCTATCTATGTATTTGCTTGAATGTATTTTAAATATTGTTAATGTACCCGCCTCGACCACTTCTGCTGGTAGCTCATTCCATATTCGTACCACCTTCTGTGTAAAAGGTTTGCCCCTCAGGTTCCCTTTCACTTATTCCCCCCCATCCTTAAACTGATCCCCTCTAGTCCTCGATTTCCCAACCCTGTAAAAAAGATGGAATGCATTCTTCCGATCCGTGCCTCTCAGATCTTATACATTTCTATAACATCCTCCCTCGGTTTCCTACGCTCTAAAGGAAAAGGTCCAATGTTGTCCAACCTCTCCCTATAATTCAGACCATTCAGTCCTGGCAACATCCTTGTAAATTCCTCCGGCACTCTTTCCAGTTTAATAACATCCTTCCTATAACAAAGTGACCAAAACTGAACACAATACTCCAAGTACGGCCTCACCAGTGTCCTGGACAACTGTGACATAACTTCCCAACTTTAATACTCAGTGCCCTGACTGATGAAGGGCAGTGTGCCAAAAACCTTCACTGCTCTATCTACCTGTGCCTCGACATTCAGAGAAGTGTGAACCTGAACTCCAAGGTCCCTCTGTTCCACCACACTCCTTAAGGACCTACCATTCACCATGAAACTCCTACCTTGATTTGACTTTCAAAATGCAAGACCTCACACTTATCTATATCAAACTCCATTTGTCATATCTCGGCCTACCACACTTCTGCCCACTTCCCCTATTGCAATTTCTGATAACTTTCCTCACTGTCCACGATACTGCCTATTTTAGTGTCATCTGCAAATTTGCGAATCATGCCTTGTACATTCTCATCCAAATCATCGATAAAGATAACAAACAGCACTGGGCCCAGCACTGACCCCTGACGCACTCCACTAGTCACAGGCCTTTGGTTTGACAAGCATCCTTCCACTGTTACCCTCTGCTTTCTCCCATCAAGTCATTGAGTATCCCATTTGCCAGCTCCCCCTGAATTCCATGCAACCTAACCTTCCAGAGCAGCCTACCCATGGAACTTTATCAAAGGCCTTACTGAAATCCATATAGACTACGTCTATTGCTGTGCCCTCGCCAACCTTCCTGGTCACTTCATCAAAGAATGCTAACAAATTTGTGAGGCATGATCTCCCATGCATAAAGCCATACCAACTACTTCTAAGCAAACTTGCCTTTCCAAATGAATGTACATCTTATCCCTCAGAATCTTCTCAAGTAATTTACCTACCACAGATGCTGGGCTTACTGGTCTATAGTTCCCAGGTTTGTTTTGCAGCTCTTCTTGAATAAGGGCAAACATTTGCAATTCTCCAGTCTTCCTGGACCTCACTTGTGGCTAATGATGACGCAAAAATGTCAGCCAACAATTTCTTCTCTAGCCTCTTGCAGTATTTTTGGATACATTTAGGACATAGAAAGGTACAGCACAGAGCAAGCCCTTTGGCCCACGATATTGTGCCACGGGTTAATCCTAATGTAAAATATTGTAACTTAACCTACGGACTCCTTAACTCACCGCTATCCCTGTGCATGTCCAGCAGTCACTTAAATGTCCCTAATAACTCTGCTTCCACCACCATCGCTGGCAACGCGTTCCATGCATTCACAACTCTCTGCGTAAAGAACCTACCTCCGACGTAACTCCGATACCTTTCTCCTAATATCTTCAAACTATGACTCCTCGTACCAGTCAATCCTGCCCTGGGGAGAAGTCTCTGGCTATTGACTCTATCCATTCCTCTCATTATCTTGTACACCTCGATCAGGTCACCTCTCTTCCTCCTTCTCTCCAGAGAGAAAAGTCCAAGCTTATTCAACCTCTCTTCATAAGGCAAGCCCTCCAGTCCAGGCAGCATCCTGGTAAATCTCCTTTGAACCATCTCCAAAGCCTCTGTAGCTTTCCTGTAGTAGGGTGACCAGAACTGGACACAATTTTCCAAGTGTGGTCTCACCAGGGACTTGTAGAGCTGCAGCAAAACCTCGCAGCTCTTAAACTCGATCTCCCGTTACTGAAAGCCAAAACACCATATGCTTTCTTAACAACCCTATCAACTTGGGTGGCAACTTTGAGGGATCTATGTACTTGCACGCCCAGGTCCCTCTGTTCCTCCACACTGTCAAGAATCCTGTCTTTAATCCTATATTCAGCATTTGAGTTTGACCTTCCAAATTGCATCACTTCGCATTTATCCATGTCGAACTCCATCTGCCATTTCTCAGCCCAGCTCCCCATCCTGTCTATGTCGCGCTGCAGCCTGCAGTAGCCCTCTATGCTACCGATGACACCTCCAACCTTTGTGTCATCTGCAAATTTACTAACCTTCTCCTCGACCACCTCATCCAAGACGTTTATAAAAAGTAGAAAGAGCAATGGCCCAAGAACAGAGCCCTGCAGGACCCCACTCAACACTGACCCCCAGGCAAAATACTTTTCATCTACAACCACTCTCTGCCTTCTTTCAGCCAGCCAATTCTGAATCCAGATAGCCAAATCTCTCTATATCCCATACTTCCTGAATTTATGACTGAGCCTACCATGAGGAACCTTATCAAATGCCTTGCTGAAGTCCATATACCGCAGATCCACTGCTTGACTTCGTCGACCTGTCTTGTCACCTCCTCAGAGAACCCAATAAGGTTTGTGAGGCATGACCTGCCCCTCACAAAGCCATGCTGACTGCCTTTAGTCATGGTATGCTTTGCCCAATAGTCATAAATCCTATCCCTCAGAATTCTTTCCAAAACTTTGCTGACCACCCTGTTACTCTTCCAATCCTCCGGTACGACTCCTGTGGAGAGTGAGCAGGCAAAGATCTTCGCCAGCAGCTTAGCAACCTCCTTTCTCACTTCACAGAGCAGCATAGGGTAAATTACAGTTAGTATAGTTAGTAGGTTTGCAGATGACACCAAAATTGGAGGTCCGGTGGACAGTGAAGAAGGTTACCTCAGATTACAACAGGATCTTGACCAGATGGGCAAATCAGCTGAGAAGTGGCAGAAGGAGTTTAATTCAGATAAATGCGAGATGCTGCATTTTGGGAAAGCAAATCTTAGCAGGACTTATATACTTAATGGTAAGGTCCTAGGGAGTGTTGTTGAACAAAGAGACCTTGGAGTACAGATTCATAGCTCCTTGAAAGTGGAGTAGCAGGTAGATAGGATAGTGAAGAAGGCGTTTGGCATGCTTTCCTTTATTGGTCAGAGTATTGAGTACAGGAGTTGGGAGGTCATGTTGCGGCTGGACAGGACATTGGTTCGGAATACTGCGTGCAATTCAGGTCTCCTTCCTATCGGAAAGATGTTGTGAAACTTGAAATGGTTCAGAAAAGATTTACAAGGATGTTGCCAGGGTTGGAGGATTTGAGCTATAGGGAGAGGCTGAACCAACTGGGGCTGTTTTCCCTGGAGTGTCAGAGGCTGAGGGGTGACCTTATAGAGGTTTACAAAATTATGAGGGGCATGGATAGGGTAAATAGACAAAGTCTTTTCTCTGGGGTGGGGGAATCCAGAACTAGAGGGCATAAATTTAGGGTGAGAAGGGAAAGATCTAAAAGAGACTTACGGGACAACGTTTTCACACAGAGGGTGGTACATGTATGGAATGAGCTGCCAGAGGAAGTGGTGGAGCCTGGTACAATTGCAACATTTAAGAGGCATTTGGATGGGTATCTGAATAGGAAAGTTTTGAAGGGATATGGGCCGGGTGCTGGCAGGTGGGACTAGATTGGGTTGAGATATCTGGTTGGCATGGACCGGTTGGACCAAGGGTCTGTTTCCATGCTGTACATCTCGACATCTCTATGGCTCTAAATCTAGTCTGGCCCTGGAGACTTATCAATCTTAATGTTTTCCAAAATTTCCAGCACATCAACTTCATCAATCTTGATCTTGTCAAGCCTGTATCCCAGCTCCTCAAACAAGGTCCTTTTCCTTAGTGAAAACCAATGCAAAAAACTCACTTAGGGCTTCCCCGATTTGCACAGATTCTGTGCTATCCCTGATTGGCCCTACTTTCTCCCTGATCATTCTCTTATTCCTCACGTATGAGTAAAATGCCTTTGGGTTCTCCATAATCCTTCTTGCCAAGCCTTTATCATGCCCTCTACTGCTTCTCCTCAGTCCATTTCTGAGTTCCTTTCTCGCAAGCCTGTAATCCTCTAAAGCTGTGCTAGATCCTTGCTTCCTCCACCTTACATAAGCCGCCTTCTTCCTTTTGACGAGAAGCTCCTCTGTTCTCGTCATCCAAGGTTACTTAATCTTACCCCTTCTTACCTGTCTTAGCGGAACAAATTCATGCATGACTTGCAACAACTGCTCCTTAAATAGTCTCCACATGTCTGCTATGCCCTTTCTGTGGAACAATTGCTCCCAGGACCAGGAGATTTATCCACCTTCATACATTCTAATACATCCAATGCCCCCTCACTGGGTGGCATGGTGGCTTAGTGGTTAGCACTGCTGCCTCATAGTGCCAGGGACCCGGATTTGATTCCCACCTCCACCAACTATCTGTGTGGAGTTTGCACATTCTCACAGTGTCTGCATTTTCTCCGGGTGCTCCAGTTTCCTCCCATAATCCAAACGTGAATTTAGGTGAATTGGCCATGCTAAATTGTCAATGGTGTTATGTTCATTAGTCAGGGATAAATATAGGGTAAGGGAATGGGTCCGGGTGGGTTACTCTTTGGAGGGTCAGTGTGGACTTGTTGAACCAAAAGGCCTCTTTCAGGGACTATCCCCAAGAAATGAGCATTGACTTCCCTGAGTTCTCAAGTCTTTGTCCACGGTAAACACAGAGGAGAAATAATCATTGAGGACCTTACCCATCTCTTGCAGTTCTGCACATACATGTCCACTCTGGTCCTTGAGGGGCCCTTTGCAGTCTCTAGTTCCTTTAATATATTTAAAGACTCTCTTTGGATTCACCCTAATCTTCTCAGTCAAGGCTATCTTATGTCTGCTTTTCGCCCTCCTGATTTCCTTCTTCAGTAAACTCCTGTGTCCTCTATATACCTTCAGGGATTCCTGTACCTGAGCCATACTCCTTCTTTTTTCTGGTCAAAGCCTCAATATCTCTTGTCATCCAAGATTCTTTATTCTTGTCAACCTTGCCTTTTACTCTAACAGGAACATATAGACCTTGAACTCTAGTTATCTCACTTTTAAAGGCCTTCCCCATGTCGGAGGTCCCGTTGTCTGCAAACAAGCTCCTGTCTAATTCCATCAAAATTCACCTTGACCCAATTTAGAACTTGAATACATGGACCTGTTTTGTCCCTCTAACAACTATTTTAATATTAATAGAACCATGGTCACTGGTCTCAAAGTGCTCCCCACTGTTACTTCAGTCACCTGGCCTGCCCTATTTCCCAAGAGTAGGTCAAATCTTGCCCTTTCCTTCTATCTACTGCTTGAGGAAGCTTTCCTGAAAGCACTTAACAAATTCCAGATCACCTAAGCCCTTAACGTTATGGCCGTTCCAGTCTATGTTAAAGAAACTAAAATCCCCTATTTTGACAACCCTCTTACTCCTGCAAGTCTCCCCAATCTCCCTGTATATTTGTTGCTCTACTTCCCATTGACTATTTTGGGATCTATTGTTCAACTCCGATATTGTCCCCATCTTATTTCTTAGCTTCTTAATGTTTGGTGCTTTTACCACCTTGGTCCAGGTTTAATTGCTGCTCATGGAATAAAGGTTTATTCCAAAAGAGGGGCCTTGTGGTATACTGGTAATGCCCGTACCTCTGAGCCAGAAGGTCAGGGTTCAAGTTGGAGACTGGTTAACAAGTTTAAATCTCGTGGAATACAGGGAGAACTAGCCATCTAGATACAGAACTGGTTCAAAGGTAGAAGACAGAGGGTGGTGGTGGAGGGTTGTTTTTCAGACTGGAGGCCTGTGACCAGTGGAGTGCCACAAGGATCGGTGCTGGGTCCACTACTTCTTGTCATTTATGTAAGTGATTTGGATGCGAGCATAAGAGGTACAGTTAGCAAGTTTGCAGATGGCACCAAAATTGAAGGTGTAGTGGGCAGTGAAGACGGTTACCTCAGATTACAACAGGATCTTGACCAGATGGGCCAATGGGCTAAGAAGTGGCAGATGGGGTTTAATTTAGATAAATGCGAGTGCTGCATTTTGGGAAAGCAAATTTTAGCAGGACTTATACACTTAATGGTAAGGTCCTAGGGAGTGCTGCTGAACAAAGAGACCTTGGAGTGCAGGTTCATAGCTCCTTGAAAGTAGAGTTGCAGGTAGATAGGATAGCGAAGTAGGTGAGTTGGTATGCTTTCCTTTACTGGTCAGAATATTGAGTACAGGAATTGGGAAGTCATGTTGCGGCTGTACAGGACATTGGTTAGGCCACTGTTGGAATATTGGATTCAATTCCTGTCTCCTTCCTATCGGAAAGATGTTGTGAAACTGGAAAGGTTCAGAAAAGATTTACAAGGATGTTGCCAAGTTTGGAGAATTTGAGCTATCGGGAGAGGTTGAACAGGTTACAGCTGTTTTCTCTGGAGCATCGAAGGCTGAGGGGTGACTTTATAGAGGTTTGTAAAATCATGAATGGCGTGGACAGGATAAATAGACAAAGTCTCTTCCGTGGGATGGAGGAGTCCAGAACTAGAGGGCATAGGTTTAGGTAAAAGTTGCTGCCTGAACGGCATAGGTTTAGGGTGAGAGTGTAAAGATATAAAAAAGACCTAAGGGGCAATGTTGTCACACAGAGGGTGGTACATGTATGGAATGAGCTGCCGGGGAAGTGGTAGAGGTTAGTGCAGTTGAAGCATTGGAGGGGCATCTGAGTGGGTATATGAATGGGAAATGTTTGGAGGAATATGGGCTGGATGCCGGCAGGTGGGACTGGATTAGGTTGGGATATCTGGTCAGCATGGACAAGTTGGACTGGGTGGGGGTCTGCTTCCATGCTGTACATCTCTATGACTCTATAAGTCCCACCTGTATCATAACAGGTTGGATACAATAGCAGAAACTGTAAAATCTCCATTGATTGTTGCAAAAATCCATCTTTTCGCAAATATTCTCTCGGCAAGGAATGTAGCTGCCCCTACGCGATGTGATCTACATGTGTTTCCAGTCCTACAGCTATATGGTTGACTTGATAAATGGTCTCACTAACTTTTCAGTTGCATCGGTACAAACGATGCTGCTGACTTTAACAGATTTAGCAAGACACAAGGCCATGCACCAACACAAGAAGTCTGGCCTACAGTAGGTCTCTCTCAGTCATGAGATGAAGGCTATCTCCAAGCACTTTATATGGTCCCAGTTATTCAGGTTATACATTGGACAGGCAGATGGCTGATTGGAAGTGCTCATATGTTGCATCCTGGCAGCAAGGAGGGGAGGTATTATGAAAGATAGGTGCAGAGAGTATGGATATTCTTTACAAATTCTGGTAGTTCTGCAATTATTGTGCATTGGGACACAGTTCTCAGTGAGCATTGAAAAAATCGTGAGAAAAAACTTGTACTTGCAATAAAGGCAGCAATGGTGGAGATGAGGGAGCGGATAAGCGCTATGACAGTCTGTTTCACGATATTGGTCCACCTAACGTTTATGAAGGCGACAATCTTATCTTCTGCCAACTACGATTCATACAACTTCATTGATCTGCCATTCTATAAATGATACACAAGAACATATGAAATGGGGACAGGAGGAGGCTTGTCATCCAGCCCAGGCCCTAGTTCAGTGAGATCATGGCTAATCTTTTATTTCAAACACATGTTCAAAGCCTATTCTCATATCCCTTAAGGTTTTAACATGAATAACATGAAACAGACTGTCATAGCGCTTATCCACTCCCTCATCTCCACCATTGCTGCCTTTATCGCAAGTACAATTTTTTTCTCAAGATTTTTCAAAGCTCAATGAGAATCTCAGTGTTCAACATAATGATCGAGCCTCCACAGTCCTCTGGTGTTGACAATTTCAAAGATTCACCACCCTCTGAGTAAAGAAATTCCACCTCCTCCTCAGTCCTAAATGGACTATCTCTTATCCTGAGATTCCAACACAATTCCACCAAACTTCTACTTTATGGGTAACACTGTCCTCACTAGATGTCAACCATTCTAAACCTTGCATTCTTATGTTTGTATTCTGACCAGTTCCTCAAGCTTTCTCTTTAATCTGAAGTCTTTTAGCTCCCTGAAGGTCCTCCTCACTCACTGTATTAATCAAAGCCTGTTTGCTGTCAGTCAGCCCAGTTCCACTTCTATTATTGATTCGAGGTGGATCAGATCAGATTCGCACAGATTTTTTAAAATTAGGGTGTATAGGTGGAGAATGGGAAGTTAGCTGAAGGCGAAATGGAGAGCTGGAGGGCACCAATATTTCAAGAAAGGTGGACAGTAAAGGTTTCAGAAAACAGAGGTTGAAAACAGGGTGGATAGAACTTCAGACGAATAATAAAGGAGGGTTGTGCTATGTATACCCTGGTATTGCAAGAGCACATTGAAATACTTCTGAAATGATATGAGGGTTTCTGCCTTTACCACCCTGCTAGAGCAAGTTCAACATTCTCCCATCCTCTGATGCTTTTGATATCTGTCTAAGTTCTGACAAAATCAGAGAGCCTGTCTTCCTTTCATTTACTGTTATATAAATTTATAAGGAGTTCAATCACAGACTATTACCTATGTCAATCACATCTTAATTCTGGGCATTGGAATATACAGGAATTGTTAGTGTTCTAACATTGTATAGCAAAGTTTATTGCTATATGTTTAAAACAATAAATTCTTGTGATTGCTGGATCTCACAATTTGTCTACTTTTAAAAAAATCATTGGTTTCTAGCTAGATTTTAATAACAATTTTATATGTTTCAATCAGGTCTTCTCTTATTGATCTATCCTGATTAGATTACTTACAGTGTGGAAACAGGCCCTTCGGCCCAACAAGTCCACACTAACCCTCTGAAGAGCAACCCACCCAGACTCAGTCCCCTACATTTACCCCTGCACCTAACCTACGGACAATTTAGCGTGGCCAATTCACCTAACCTGCACATTTTTGGACTTGGGAGGAAACCGGAGTACCTGGAGGAAACCCACGCAGACACGGGGAGAATGTGCAAACTCCACACAGACTGTTGCCTGAGGCAGCAATTGAACCCGGGTCTCTGGCGCTGTGAGGCAGCAGTGCTAACCACAGTGCCACCGTGCTGCCCACAATTCTATTGTGGATTTAAGGCTAGCCTATCCAACTTTTATCCAACGCACCAAATATTAGTCTAGTAGATCTTCTCTGAAAAATGTATTTACATGCTCACTTAAACAAAAAAGGTCCAATACTATACACACTACTCAAGATGTGGTCTCAGGTGTGCCCTCTTCAACTGAAGCATACCATTCCCTGCTTTTGCACTCAATTCCCCTCACAATAAATGACTAAAATTCTATTAGCCTTCTGAATCACTTGTTATACCTGCTGAGCAACCTTTCGTGGTTCATGCACTCGGACACCCAGATCTCACTGCATCTCAGAGTTCTGCAATCTCTCACATTTGGATAATATGCATCTTTCACTGCATCTCAGTGTTCTGCAAACTCTTATATTTGGATAATATACATCTTTTTATTGCTCCTGCCAAAATGAGAAATTACATATTTTCCACATTTTACCTCATTTACCAGACTTTTGCCCACTCACTTAGTCTATTTATTTCCATTTGTATCTTCATCAAAACTTACTTTCCAAATTTTTTTGGTGTCATTCAGCAAATGTAGTCACCTTAATAAAATATATAAAATGTTGAAGCCCAGCATTAATCCCTGTGGTATATCACATTACATATTGTTAGCAAGAAAGTGACCCTTATATTAAGGAATTAAGGAATTAAGGGCTACGGGGAGAATGCGGGTAAGTGGAGTTGAAATGCCCATCAGCCATGATTGAATGGTAGAGTGGACTCGATTGGCCGAATGGCCTTACTTCCACTCCTATATCTTATGGTCTTATATGTCAACTCTCAATTTTCTGTTAGACAGCCAACCATCCATTTATTTCAATGTCTTACCCCCAACACTAATGAGGCTTCATTTTCTACAAAATCTTATCAATTGATCTCTGGAAATCTAAGTACATTATCTTCACTGGTTCTGCTTTAACATAGAAACATATAAAATAGGAGCAGGAGTAGACTGTTCAGCCCTTTGATCCTGTTCCACTGTTCAATATGATCATGGTTGATCATCCAACACTGTACCCAGTTCCTGTTTTGTCCTCACACCTTTAGAGCGTTTAAGATCTAAGAACTATATCTTAATTCTGCTGTTTGGTATACTGCATGCAATTCTGGTCTCCTTACTATAGGAAGGATACTATAAAACCTGAAAGGGATGGTAAAGATTTACAATGATGTTGCCAGGGTTGGAGGGTTTCAGCTATAGGAGAGGCTGAATATGCTGGGCTGCTTTCCCTGGAGCATCAGAGACTGAGGGGTGACTTTATAGAGGTTTATAAAGTCATGAGGGGCATGGATAGGATAAATAGACAAAGTCTTTTTCCTGGGGTGGGGGAGTCCAGAACTAGAGGGCATAGGTTTACGGTGAGAGGGGAAAGATTTAAAAGGGATGTAAGGGCAACTTTTTCAGGCAGAGGGTGGTGCGTGTATGGAATGAGCTGTCAGAGGAAGTGATGGAGACTGGTATGATCATAACATTTAAAAGGCATTTGGATGGGTTTATGAATAGGAAGTGTTTAGAGGGATATGTACCAAATGCTGACAAATGGAAGTGGATTTATTTAGGATATCTGGTCAGCATGGACATGTTGAACCAGAAGACTTGTTTCCATGCTGTACATTTCTATGACTTTATGAAGACATTCAATATTTTGGCCTCAGCTGTTCTATGTGGCAGAGAACTCGATAAGCTCACTACTCTCAGGGTGAAGAAATTTCGCTTCATTTCAATCCTAAATGACCTAACTTATATCCTTAGAATGTGATCCATGGTCTGGATTCCTTCGTTATCTCGACCATCTTTCCTATGTTTAACCTGTCTAGTCCTGTTAGAAATGGAGAGATCTCTATGAGACCACACCCCCATCACCATGCCCCATTCCTCTAAACACCAATGAATAACGTCCTAACTGATCCAATCTCGTTTGAAATATCAGTCCTGCCATCCCAGGAACCAGTCTATGCACAGTGTATGTTGCTTTGTCAAGGAACCACAGTCAATGAGTTAACTATGATTTCCCTTTCACAAAACCATGTTGCCTTTGCTTGATGACCTTGAAAGTTTACTAGTGTTCTGCCATATGTCTTAATACAGTTTCCAATGTCTAACCTATGATAGATGATAAACTAACTTGCCAGCTGTTTCCTACTTTTGGCTGCCCTCCGATTTTGATTGGAAAATATTGTTACTTTTACCCTGAATCTAAGGAATTTAGGAAAGTTAAAACCAACATATTGATCATCTCACTAGCCATTTCTTTTAAGACTTTAGGAATAAATCCATTAGGATCAATGACTTGTCAGTCTCCAGCTCGAACAATTTGCTTAGTGACACTTTCCTGTCAATTGGAATTTTCTTAAATTCCTCATTTCCTTCCATCTCCTGATTTACAGCTATTTTGAGATATTACCTGCTTCTTATTCGGTGCCAATTGGTATAAAAATATCTGATTGATTCACCTGCCATTTCCTTATATGTCAGTGACTGCCATTGACAATTTCCAACAAGAAAGAATTAAATTACCTCTCCTTGATAGTCAATGGCATTAACATTGCCAAGTGCCCCATATCATCATCTTGGAGGGGTTACTAAAAACTCAAATGGACAAGCCACACAACTGCAGGAAAAGGTCAGAGAGGTTAGGGCAGTATGGTGTCTCAGTGGTTAGCACTGTTGCCTCATACCGCCAGGGACCCGGGTTTGATTCCAGTCTTGGGCACCCGTCTGTGTGGAGTTTGCACGTTCTTCCCATGTCTGTGTGGGTTTCCTCCAGGTGCTCTGGCGTCCTCCCACAATCCAAAGATATGAAAGGGGTAGGTGAATTGGCCATGCTAAATTGTCCATTGTGCTCAGGGGTGTGTAGGTTGGTTAGGGGTAAATGTAGGGGAATGGGTTTGTGTGGGTCACTCTTTGGAGAGTCGGTGTGGACTTGTTCAGCCAAAGGGCCTGTTTCCACACTGTAGGGAATCTAAGATACTGGGAATTTTATGTGGGACCATGGAAATGATACAGCATGGAAAGGAATCATTTAGCCTGTCTTATCCATGTTCCCCTGACTCTCTAAATCCTATTCCCATTACACAAGGTGCCTGTCAAAAATGTGCAGCTTCATCACACAGGAAAGGCTCAATGTCTCAGCAAGGCAGCCCACGACCAGCTTCTTAACAGCTGTTGGGGATGGGCAATAAATGCAGACTTCGCATAGCACCCCACCCAGCATCTGTCTCAACTTATCAGCAACAATCTCTTTATTTGCCTCTGCCATCTCTCTTTCTCTCTTTGGACACTGTCTCCACATGCTCCATTCACTTCCCACTCCATCATCAGCGTAAACCTTTCTCAGCTGTTTTCAGTTATGATTGTTATGAAGGTATAGAAGTGAACTGTACCTTTAAGAGAGTGAAGGACTTGGCAAGCACACCCAGTGCTGGAGAATTTACAAAGTAACATTTGGTTCAGAACAGATAGCACTGGCTGAGTTGCTATGAGACAAAAACAAACTTGAATTTGGCTAATCAGTTTAAATTATACCCTCAAAATACCAAATCCCAATCAAGTTTGAATTGAGTATATTGACAATCTTAAAAGCCAATGACACAATCTGATGCTTTGAGGGGAGAAGACCGGGGAGGATTGGACAGTTGAGAGGAGAACTCCCAGGCTACCAGCATGTAAAGACTGCCTGAAAAAAATAGCTCTTTTAAAGGTACCTTTATCGATCAGTAACCTGTGAAACAGAATTCCCAAGATGAAGAAAAGAAGACAGGAATACAGAGAAGAACCAAAAGCTGCCTGGTTTTAAAGATTAAAAAGTTTTGTTTTGTAAATCTTAATCGGGAGTTTTATCGGACTAGTATTATAGAAGAGAAGGTAAAAGATAGGTTAGAGGATGGAGTTGCAGATAATTGTTAGTTAATTATTCTCTGTTATACTTTAAGAAATAGCTTGTTAATTTGTACTTTAACTAGTTCTTGGCCCATCAAATTTTCACAGATTACTGCATGGGATAAATTGTTTCTGTGTTGCTGGGTTAAATTGAGCAGAAGGGTTTACTCTATGTCGTAACATGATTAAATGTCACTGGACTCAGAACATTAACTCTGTTTTTCTCTTGATAGATGTTTTCAGTCCTGCTGAATTTCTCCAGCTCTTTCTGTTATTGTCTTAAGGCAACTCACTTGATTGACAACACATTGCCACTTTAAACATTCACTCTCTTCACCAGTGGAGCACATTGGCAGCTGTGTGTACCATCCACAAAATACATTGCAAGTAAAACTCCTAGGAACTCTTCTCCTAGTAGGACAAAGTCTGCAAGCATATGGGAACTCCACCATTTGCAAGTTCCTCTTAAAGCCATGCACCATGCTGAATTGGAACTATATCACCATTTCTTCACTGTCATGGGCCTATAATCCAGAACCCCTTTGCTCTCAGCGTTGTAAATGTACCTTTCCAGATGGACCATAGCAATTCAAGAAAGTGGCTCTCTACTAGTTCCTTAAGAGCAGTTTTGAATGGGCAATGGATGTGGTTTTGTCCATGAATTAGTAAACTAACTGATGCACAAGCAAGGATTTAGCATCAGTTAATGGGCAGCAAACAGAGATGAATAAGTCAGTTTCAGGATGGCAGTATGTAACAGACCAACGGGAATGCAGAGTACTTGGCTAATAGTAAAATTCTTGGCAGTGTAGATGAACAGAGAGATCTCAGTGTCCATGTACATAGATCCTTGAAAATTGCCACCCAGATTGATAAGGTTGTTAAGAAGGCACACAGTGTTAATTATTGGTAGAGGGACTGAGTTTCAGAGCCATGAGGTCATGTTGCAGCTGTACAAAACTCTTGTGCAGCTGCACATGGAGTATTTTGTACAGTTCTGGTCATTGCATTATAGGAACGATGTGGAAGTTTTGGAAAGGGTTCAGAGCGGATTTACTAGGATGTTGCCTGGAATGGAGGGAAGGTCTTATAAGGAAAGGCTGAGGGACTTGAGGCTGTTTTCATTAGAGAGAAGATGGCTGAGAGGTGACTTAATTGAGACATATAATATAATCAGAGGATTAGATAGGTTGTACAGTGAGAGCCTTTTTCCCTGGTTGGCGATGGCTAGCATGAGGGGACATATCTTTAAATTGAAGGGTGGTAGATATAGGACAGATGTCAGAGGTAGTTTCCTTGCTCAGAGAGTAGTAGAGGCGTAGAACACCCTGTCTGCAGCTGTAATGGACTCACCAAATTTAAGGCATTTAATTGGTCATTGGATAAACATAAGGATAAAAATGGAATAGTGTAGGATAGATGGGCTTCAGATTGGTTCCACAGATTGGCTTAACATCGAGAGCCAAAGGGCCGGTACTGCAATATAATGTTCTATGTTCTATGTAACTGGGGGAATGCCCAAAGAAGTGATAATTATATGCAGCGGTTATTTCTAAAAATTCATTCATGCATTTATTGCCCAACCCTAATCGCCCAAATGGTTGTTAAGCATCAACCATGTCATCTGGAGTCATAAGTAAGTCAGACCAGGTAAGGATGACAGAATTGCATTCTGAGGAGAGATTGACTTGTTGGGACCATGATAGTGATCCAGACTCGAGTGTGCAGAGCAGAATTTCAACATTTCCTCATCTGTATGTAAAGATACTAGTGATAGTGAGTCACATCTTTTTGTGGCTAGATGATGTTCATGTATCCTGGTGGCTAGTTTTCTGCCTGTTTGTTCAATGTAATGTTTGTTACAGTTCTAGCAAGGTATTTTGTAAATGACATCAATTTTGTTTGTTGTTTGTATTGGGGTCTTTCAAGTTCATTAGCTGCTGTTTTATTGTATTGTGGGCTACCACAATGCCAAGAAGTCTGAGTAGTCTGGCAGTCATTTTGAAGATGTCTTTGACGTAGGGCAGAGTGGCTAGGGTTTCTGAATGTGTTTTGTCTGCATGTTTGGGTTTGTTGCTGAGAAATTGGCGGAATGTGTTCATTGGGTACCTATTCTTTTTGAATTCACTGTATAGATGATTTTCCTCTACTCTTCGTCAATCCTCTGTGTTGCAGTGAGTGGTGGCTCATTGAAATAATGTTCTAATGCAGCTTTATTTGTGGGTGTTAGGATGATTACTTCTGTCATTCAGTATTTAGTCCATATGTGTTGCTTTCCTGTAGACACTGGTTGAAGTTCCCCATTGGCTGTTTGCTCTACTGTGACATCTAGAAATAGCAGTTTGTTGTTGTTTCCCTCCTCTTTAGTGAATTTTATGCCAGTAAGGGTATTACTGATGGTTTTGAAGGCTTCCTGTAATTTCTTTTGTTTAGTGATGACAAAGGTGTCATCCATGTAGTGGACCCAAAGTTTGGATTGGATGGTTGGCAGAGCTGTTTGTTCGAGTCTCTGCATTACTGCCTCTGCTAATATTGGAGATTCCATGGATGTTTCATTGGTTTGTTATTGAACAAAACCTACAGATGAGAATTCCTAAAAGCATGGCATTCCAACCCGAACTCTATCAACAAGCACATTGACTTGCACCTCATTTACCACCCTCTGAGAAAAAAATAACAGGAAATGACATCACCAACCCAAGGAAATCTAAACATATTATTAGAAAGTGGGTCACTAACACCAGTGCTTCACTGGAGGCTCACTGATGAAGTTACCAAGTATGGTGACGAAACATCTGAAAACGAACCTTCCAGTTCAGTGAGTAAACCTACGTCCAGAACCTCCCCTTGATGAAGCCATGTTAATTTATCCTTTTTTCAGAATGCACTTCCACAATCTCATCCCTAATAAAAATCATACTGATGACTCAGGTCAGGTTAACTGTTGTATACTCGCCTGTCTTCTACCTCCTTCCATTTTAAAACAGGGATGTTATATTAGCGATTTTCCTGTCCTTTGGGACCTTCCCGGGCTCTAGTGATTCCTAAAAGATCTCCACAATGTCTCCTCAGCTATCTCCTTCAAAACTCTGGGGTATAGTCCATCTGGTCCATGTGATTTATCCACCTTCAGACCTTTCAGCTTCCCCAGCAACTTCTCCTTTGTAGTAGCCACCACACTCACCTCTGCACCCTCATCAGATGGAGCATCACCAGACTCAAAAGGTTAACTGGGTTTTCTCTCCACAGATGCTGCCAGACTTGTTGTGTTTCTCCAGCAATTCCTGTTTCAGATTTCCAGTCTCCGCAGTTCTTTGTTTTATTTTAGTGTCCTATTCTGTTTGTGCAATATCGGAAATTCCAAGAAAATTCTTTGTTTTTATAGATTACTTACAGTGTGGAAACAGGCCCTTCGGCCCAACAAGTCCACACTGAAGCGCAATCCACCCAGACCCATTCCCCAACACCACAGGCAATTTAGCATGGCTCACTCTCTCAGTGGAGTGGGTAAGGGCTGTTTGGCAGTGGCTGCTTGAAGGCTCGGTGACATTGTTTAACGGTTTAAATTTGAAATTTTTTTTTAAAAAAAAGTGCGGAGCGGACCCGGAAGCTGGTGTAGCGCAAGCTTACCCGGGTAGGTTTTTTTTCCCTGTAAAAGCGCGCAGGAGAGGAACCCGAGGCACTACAGAGGTAGTGTCTCCCATCTGCCCTCCTCCTCTATACTAATAATAAGACCTGTTGTGGTAAGCAGGTAAGTGCTGCATTTGGCTTCTTCTATTCTTTAGACCTAGTTTTTTTTTATAAAAGGTTACTTTTAGAGGGATGGCAGTGAAGGCAGTGCAATGTTCCTCTTGCAACATGTTTGAGGTGAGGGATGCCATGGTCGTCCCTGCTGATTACACTTGCAGGGAGTGCACCCATCTCCAGCTCCTCCAAGACCCTGTTAGGGAATTGGAGCTGGAGTTGGATGAACTTAGGATCATTCGGGAGGCAGAGGGGGTCATAGATCGGACCTTTAGGGAAGTAGTAACTCCAAAGATTGCAGAAAGATGGAGTTGTTGACAGTGAGGAAGGATGTGGCAGGTTACAGATAAGTTGCAGATTAGATTAGATTACTTACAGTGTGGAAACAGGCCCTTCGGCCCAACAAGTCCACACCGACCCGCCAAAGCGCAACTCACCCATACCCCTACATATACCCCTTACCTAACACTACAGGCAATTTAGCATGGCCAATTCACCTGACCCGCACATCTTTGGACTGTGGGAGGAAACGGGAGCACCCGGAGGAAACCCACGCAGACACGGGGAGAACGTGCAAACTCCACACAGTCAGTCGCCTGAGTCGGGAATTGAACCCGGGTCTCAGGCGCTGTGAGGCAGCAGTGCTAACCACTGTGCCACCGTGCTGCCCACTGTGCAGAGCTGGGCAGAAAGGTGGAAAATGGAGTTCAATGTAGCTAAGTGTGAAGTGATTCACTTTGGTAAGAGTAACAAGAAGATGGGATACTGGGCTAATGGTCGGATACTTGGTAGTGTGGATGAGCAGAGGGATCTTTGTGTCCATGTACACAGATCTCTGAAAGTTGCCACCCAGGTAAATAGTGCTGTGAAGAAGGCATATGGCATACTGGCTTTTATTGGTAGAGGAATTGAGTTCCGGAGTCCTGAGGTCATGTTGCAGTTGTATCAGACTCTGGTGCGGCCGCATCTGGAGTATTGTGTGCAGTTTTGGTTGCCATACTATAGGAAGGATGTGGAGGCACTGGAATAGGTGCAGAGGAGGTTTACCAGGATGTTGCCTGGTATGGTAGGAAGATCGTTTGAGGAAAGGCTGAGGCACTTGGGGCTGTTTTCATTGGAGAAAAGAAGATTAAGGGATGACTTGATAGAGGTGTACAAGATGATTAGGGGTTTAGATAGGGTTAACCATGAGAACCTTTTTCCACGTATGGAGTCAGTTATTACGAGGGAGCATAGCTTTAAATTAAGGGGTGGTAGGTATAGGACAGATGTTAGGGGTAGTTTCTTTACTCAGCGAGTCGTGAGTTCATGGAATGCCCTGCCAGTAGCAGTGGTGGACTCTCCCTCTTTATGGGCATCGGATAGGCATATGGAAGATAGTGGGCTAGTGTGGGTTAGGTGGGCTTGGATCGGCGCAACATTGAGGGCCAAAAGGCCTGTACTGCGCTGTATTTTTCTATGTTCTATGTTCTAATTCACCTACCCTGCACATTACTGGACTGTGGGAGGAACCGGAGCAAACCCACACAGACACGGGGAGAAGGTGCAAACTCCACACAGTCAGTCGCCTGAGGCAGGAATTGAACCCAGGTCTCTGGAGCTGTGAGGCAGCAGTGCTAGCCACCGTGCCGCTCACAGAGATGATCAGTCAGAATATGTTTTAGACTTCCCTGCTCTGGTAAGATGACTTTATTGAATGCTGTTCTTTTCCCTTTGTGGTTCCTCAAGGCTGATTTGTTCGCAGCAAATTGTTTTTCTGCATCTGCCACCCTCTCGTACCAAGCAATCAGTTTCAGCAGTGAATTCAGATATCCCAAGCCAGTTATTTTCTTGTTGATCTAGTATGCAGTGCTGCAGTTGAATTACTGGACCAGTCTTTCCAAGGTCTGGGGTAATAACATCGTGAAGCCCCACCATAGCAGTCTGCAAACTTTAATTAAATCCACTTTTAAAAAGCTGGTGACACCACAAAGCAATCAAACTATTTAAAAAAAAACCCTTAGCTTCACACTTATTGAAGGAAACCTGCCATCCTTACGAGCCACTTTGATTTCAGGGTAACTAAGGATGAACTATAAATATTCGCTTCACCGTTGACTCCCACAATCTATGTGTATGAAGCAGTAAAGGGTCCAATCTTAGCCCATTGGCAGGCACAGAGCCGAGGAGCAGGGATTACTGGCTAGCTATTAACAACAGGATTGCTGATGCCTTTTCAGCACCAACCATGGTGTCCTTTAAAAGAGGAATAAGTCTAAAGAGAGGGGGAAATAGGTGAACAGAACAGAGTGGTTAGCTTTTTCAGAGATCTGTCACAGATGTGGTGTATTAAATAGCACTCATTGTTATGATAAAATGCAATGATTCTTCACCTGCTGTCTTAACTAAACGAACTAAAGCCTACAGCTTAGTGATTAGGTTGGCAACTTTCCTAATCTGGGAGAAAGTGAGGACTGCAGCTGTTGGAGATCACACTCCTGATGAAGAGCTGCTGCTCCCTGGATGCCGCCTGACCGGCTGTGCTTTTCCAGTGCCACACTTTTTGACAACTTTCCTAATCTGCTAGAATTGGATGAAAAATGCTCAGTACTAACACTTCAAGCACACACACCACTGTGTCTATCTAAACCTGACCCTCTTCTTATCCACGCCTTGCAACATACCTCAACAGTCCATAGATGCATAGAAAATGGTGAATTACCCAAGTAGGAATCTTTTCCTTTTTCAGGCACAGTACAGACTGCTTTACCAAATATAGGACATTTCTAAAGCCACTGCTTGTCACTGGTCACTCAGGTGTTTCCTTTCTTCCTGGTGGTGGAAACTGAATAAAGATTTATACACCTGTTGTCTTTCTCTGTGTTTCACATCTGCACACACACATCATGAGTGCTAAGGAAAACTATAAGCACTACCACTGTTAGGCAGTAGTGTGGGGGAAAAATACAAAACCAGGAGATTTAGAATCTCCTCAGGCAAAAGAAAAGAAAATATAACCAGGAGATTTAGAGTCTCCTTAGTTTAGGGGAAAAAAAGGTTAAAAGAAGGAGCTTTCTAAAGTGCCCAGCTCAGTATGGTATGAGGTGTAGTCAGTTGTCAAAGGATTTTTTTTAAGATTGGTTTCAGTAGGAAGTATTACAATTGCCTTTTATATTTTCCAGCTCTAACTGCACACTTTAAGAACCATTTTTATTTTCTGGTTCCACCTGAAGGGGAGTGAAGAGCAAATACAAATGGTTAGTTAGTTTGTGTATCATAAACAAAGGTAGCCAATGGAGAATTTCAGATGCATAGAACATAGAACATAGAAAAATACAGTGCAGCACAGGCCCTTCGGCCCTTAATGTTGTGCCGATCCAAGCCCACCTAACCTACACTAGCCCACTATCCTCCATATGCCTATCCAATGCCCGTTTAAATGCCCATAAAGAGGGAGAGTCCACCACTGCTACTGGCAGGGCATTCCATGAACTCACGACTCGCTGAGTAAAGAATCTACCCCTAACATCTGTCCTATACCTACCACCCCTTAATTTAAAGCTATGCCCCTTGTAATAGCTGACTCCATAGATGCACCAGGTACATCTGACAAGGAATTAATTCCTGAGACAAACTCAGAACTAGCCATTGCACTAACGTCATGCAGCAGCTGGAAGTGTGTACTCTTCAAATACATAAAGGTTTTTATCTTCCTGTTCATTCAAGTGTTTTTTATTCACTTGTGGGGTGCGGCTGGAGACATGAGAGAGAGATAGTTATTGAACCTTATGGCCTTAAGGTTGTTCCCAGTCAACGTCTGTCATTTCTTTCTGTGGGTTTGCCTTGAAGGATGTCTGGTCACTCATGAAGATATCACCAATGTCCTCTTCCTGTTGACTTTCCCCGCCCTGTTAAGTCTCTATGGAAACTCAGGACTCTCTGATTTTCCTGTTGCTTCATTTGCACGGCTTTGATTTCTGTCCAGTGTCACAGAGGAAGGCACCTTCAACTCCCTTTACCTGACTGTGGTGCCCCTTTAAGAGGGACAAGCTGATTTTAAGAGGGACAGACTATGTGTTATCAAAACATACTGCTGCTCTTCCTGGTAAAAAACAATGATGGCAGATGCTGGAAAGCAGATTCTGGATTAGTGGTGCTGGAAGAGCACAGCAGTTCAGGCAGCATCCAAGGTGCAGTGAAATTGACGTTTCGGGCAAAAGCCCTTCATCAGGAACAAAGGTAGAGAGCCTGAAGTGTGGAGAGATAAGCTAGAGGAGGGGGGGGGGGGGGGGGGGGGGGGAGAAAGTTGCATAGTGCACAATGGGTGAGTGGGGGAGGGGATGAAGGTGATAGGTCAGGAAGGAGAAGGTGGAGTGGATAGGTGGAAAAGAAGATAGGCAGGTAGGACAAGTCATGGGGACAGTGCTGAGCTGGAAGTTTAGAACTAGGGTGAGGTGGGGGAAGGGGAAATGAGGAAACTGTTGAAGACCACACTGATGCCCTGGGGTTGAAGTGTTCCGAGGCGGAAGATGAGACATTCCTCCTCCAGGCGTCTGGTGGTGAGGGAGCGGCGGTGAAGGAGGCCCAGGACCTCCATGTCCTCGGCAGAGTGGGAGGGGGAGTTGAAACGTTGGGCCATGGGGCGGAGTGGTTGATGAGCACTCAGGCAAGAACACCTCTGACACCAGGGCAGCAATCAAGTAAAGGCAATGGCCTGGTGGTATTGTTGCTAGGCTGTTCATGCAGAGGAGAAAGTGAGGACTGCAGATGCTGGAGATCAGAGCTGAAATTGTGTTGCTGGAAAAGTGCAGCAGGTCAGGCAGCATCCAAGGAGCAGGAGAATCGACGTTTCGGGCTTAAGCCTTTCTTCAGGTAGGGCTGTTCATGCAGAGATCTGGAGAATGTTTTGGAGGTGCGGGTTTGAATCCTGCCATGGCAGATGCTGGAATTTGAACTCAGTAAAATCAGGAAGTAAAAGTCGAATGATGACCATGAATCCATTGTCAGTTGTTGGAAAAACCCATCTGGTTCACTAATGTCCGAGAGGGAAGGGATTTGCCATCGTTACCTGGTCTGGCTGACATAAGAGTCCAGACCTACATCAATGCGGTTGACTCTTAACTGCCCTCTGGGTAATAAATGCTGGCTTGGCCAACGAAACCCTCATTCAATGAATGAATTAAAAAAAGATTGATCAGGCAAGTCTCCGGAATGACAGACCTATGTTATAACTACCTAAAAACGCTAACTCAGGCTCCGAAGAAGAGGAAGTATTGGGTAGTGTTACAATTCCAGACCAGACTGTCAAATTTATGTTATGAACTGGCAAGGGACTGGTAGTATTTTTCTTGAAGCCAATAAAAAGCGTTAGATGCAGGGGACTTGCAAAGAGAATATAAATTCCACAGTTTCCAAGAATAGACAATAACAAAAACAAAATGAACTTTACTGTACAACATTAGAACAACAATACAATGTATTGTATTGTTTTGTAATGTTATGCAATGTATTAGGCAACTAACTCCGAATACCCAGAATTAACGTGTGGCAGATATGGGGAATAGACCACGATTGACACCCCACTGTGCACATCTGTGCGATCAAGGTAGATTTGGCAAATTTCCCAGTAACTCTCTACAAATATTAATGGCATGCTGGGTCATTCAATCCCATTCAAATTCCGAAAAGATCACAGTTCTTCGCTGGTCTTGAAGCCCCCACCCCTCAAGAGCTAATACATTATGGGCTGCCTCAATGACTGTCCCCATTCTGGTTGATCACCCTCCTGTCCTGTGTCTCCACCCCCAACCCCAGACTCCAGTGGTGGTTTGGGAGTTGGGGGTTGATGAGCAGAGATTGAGTGACATTCCTGGATTGTAGAAAGTGAAGTATTCTTCGGATGCCTTTGAAACATGTCTCCAGAATTTTGGAGCCTGGAAGGCTTTACAGCTCCTGGCCAATAACATTGGTGTCTGACTGTGTGCTGAGCTCAGTAGAATGTAATCATGAGGGAGGACCTGGTTCACTGTCGAGCGTTAAGTACCTCCTGCCTTTACACCTGCCTCTGCACTTAAGGTTTTGCGAGGCACGGTAGCTCAGTGGTTAGCGCTGTGCCAGGGACCTGGATTTAATTCCAGCCTCAGGCAACTGTCTCTGTGGAGTTTGCAAATTCTCCCTGTGTCTGTGTGGTTTTCCCCTCAGTCCAAAGATTAGGTAGATTAGTTATGAGAAATGTAGGACTACAGGGATGTGGTAAAGGGGTTGGTCTGGATAGGATGCTGTTTAGAGGATCAGTGTGAATTTGATGGGCCAAACTGTCCTGCATTGTATGAAAGGAAAATTCCACCTGTGATGCCAGATACCAATCAGTGTCAGCTCCGACTTCCTCCAAGAAGAGGAAACACAGTGTGAGGTTTGGGGAGGCAATGGGCTAGTGTAATTATCAGTAGACTATTAATCCGGAATATGGAAGTGATGTCCTGAGTTCAAATCCAACCACGGCAGATGGTGAATTAGGATTCAATTAAAAAACATACCAGGAATTATGAATATACTGATGACAATGAAATCATTGCCAATTGTCAGTAAAAATCCATCTGCCCCACTAATATCTTCAGAGAGGGAAATCTGCCATCCTCATCTGGTCTGGCCTACATGTGACTCCAGAGCCACAGCTATGTGGTTGACTCACAATAGCCCTCTGAAAAAGCCTAGCAAGGGCAGCTGGGGACCGGCAATAACTGCTGACCAGCCAGCAATGCCCATCATCATGAGTGAATAAAATAAAATCTTCATTGGAAGGGGCTAAGTGAATGTCTTGCATTGTCCCACACAAAGGGAGCAGCAAATAAATTTTAAACAGAGTAAATGTCACCACTTGTAGAATTCTAAGTGTACAGTTGCAAAGCTCATCTCCTGACAAAAACTGCAACTGCTCGAAGTGCTTCACACTCTATTCGTCTCTGAAGGTGTGCATAGACCCTGGGGTATAGATTACCAGCAAAATATACACTCTAGTTCTCCAGTGTAAGAGAAGAGACAAGAGGAACAAATGGATTATACCGGTGGAGTTATTTCTCATTACTGATATCCTATGTGGGTGGCTGCTCAAAAGCCAGAACCACAATTTAATGTTGAACAAGATCCATTCATTAAATGCTGGAAGGTAGAGTAATTATACCATCAGGGGGGCTGTGTGTTTAAAATACTTGATATTCATCCTGGTGACAGCTTTCATTCCCACACCACCATCAATCACATGGTAGTTTTCCTGACCTCAACCTTTGACCAGCTTACTTCAAAATGAAACATGACTGAACAGTATTGGACTACCATTCCAGCAGAATAGAACACTTTCAGTCTGAGCTTTGCAGGGTCACTAATCACTTCAGGTTTTATTGTCAGTATTAAAAACTGACATTGATCAGATTTGTTGCTGAGCTTCCCCCTCGGCCAATTGGACATTGCTGCCTGGAGCACAGCACACACCTGTGGCCACCTATTCATTGGGAGTGGGGCAGTGAAAATGATACTGGGCTTACAGCAGTTAAAGATGAACTAACTCCATAGATGCTGATATCCCATCACAAAGTCACCCTTTGTTTACGCATGAAGTCCTCAACCTTAGTGCTGCCTCTTCAGAGTCAGCCCTCAGTATGTCAGTACCTCTGACAGTCCTCTTTTTTATCTGTCAGCCAGGGCTCCCTGTTTGGACCAGATTAACAGCCTATAGCAGGGACCTCATAGTCTATGGAGATCCAGTTGGCTGTTTAATGTTGTAATTGTACCCACTACTACCTTTGCCTCAGAAGTTCACTCCATGCATGAACCACCCTCTGTATAAAAAAAATTGCCTCTCATATCTTTTTCAAATCTCTGTCTTCTTACCTTAAACGTGTACCTGTTTATCTTGAAAGTTCCCATCCTAGGGGAAAGGCAACTACCAATAACTCTATCTCTATCTCTCATTATTTTATAAACTTCTATCAGGGTGCCTCCCAGTCGCCTATGCTCCAGTGAAAAGAGTCCCAGCCCATCCAGCCTTTCTTTTTAACTCAAACCTTCCATACCCAGCAATATCCTGGTAAATCTCTTCTGAACCCTCTCTGACATCCTTCCTATAACTGGGAGACCAGAACTGGCCACAGTATTCCATAAGAGGCCTCATCAATATGACTTGATTCCCAATCCTGCAATCAAAGGACTGAGCAGTGAAGGCAAGTGTGCCAAACGCCTTCCTAACCACACGGTCTATATGTGACGTTAACTTCAAAGTACATTACGGGAGATAACCTGATTATCATAGTGTGATCATAGCAGAAAATTACATTATGTTGTGGTTGTGCATTGTAGCACAGCATTTTCCTGGGTCTTTGTCATCCTAGTCCAGCAACAACACCCCCATGTCACCTCCTCCCCTCGTGGTGTGATCAAAAACTTGGTCAAAGAAATTAATTTTAAAGATGAGGCAAAGAAGGCATGTGTTCAGGGGAAGGAATGGAAGGAACAGGCTCTGAACTGGATTTTTTTAATGGAGTCAGGGTAAAAACAATGACTACAGATGCTGGAACCCAGATTCTGGAGTAGAGTGGTGCTGGAAAAGCACAGCAGTTCAGGCAGCATCCGAGGCTAGCACCATTCTACTCCAGAATCAGGAGATGATCAAGTAAATGTTTGGATTGAGAGAATGGATTAAGGTAGACAAGGAGAAGGCAGAGATCCATTGAAAAGGTTGGGATTATTGGACTCTGTGTTTCCTTATCACTTTAGTACCTCATTGATTTAAAAGTGGATCGCATGAATAAGAATTTATTGAATTTATTTTAACGTGGCTGAATAAAAGGGGATAGTTTGTGTCAATCCACAGAACACCACATTTTAATCAAAGATTAAAAAACAGAAGTGATTATTTAACAAAATTCCAATAGATTTTTATTCCTACAGTTATTCCTGAAAAATTAAACATTTCCAGATGAGACATGGAATTTTTGTTTTGGAGCCTGCACTCTTGGGATAGATTTAGGATGATTCCACAGACTAGAAGAGGGATGGAGTTATTTTGATGTAGCTCCTTGCATGATCGCAGGGCTTCCTCAGCTAATGAAATACAGAACAACCTCGATTATCCGAATGAGACAGTCGGGGAGAATTTTGTTCGGATAACTGATCTGATCGCAAACAAAGGATGCATTTATGGGACCTTGAGATCTTGTTTGGATAATCTGAAATTCGGATAACTGAGGTTGTTCTGTACTTTCTGAAATGCAGCTACTGAGGGAAACATGGCAGTCTTATTCACACAAATTAACATGACTGGGGTGTAGTGGGTAAGGCCAGAACATCTGCTTTGATGATTTTTATTGACAGACCAATACTGAATAAAACACCAGTGAGTCATGCCTTGATCCTCCTCAAAAGATGCCATTGTATCTGTTACAGTCACCCAGGAGGTCAGGCAGGTCTTCAGCTTAAAATCCTATGCACAAAACAATAGGGCCATGCACTGGGAACCTCAGCTTAAATTTTGTAGTCAAGTCCCTAGAGTGGAACTTGAACCTATAACGTCCTGACAAAGGCCTGCCATCATTCAGTTTTCGACAAGATTCTGTTACATGGTTAGTGCGTAGTAAGGAGTTCAGCCAATGTATTTGGTTGAACAGATTAGATTCCCTACAGTGTGGAAATAGGCCCTCTAGCCCAATAAATCCACACCAACCCTCCAAAGAGTAACCCACTCAGACCCATCTCCCGCTGACTAATGCACCTAACACTAAGGGCAAGCTAGCATGGTCAATTCACCTGACCTGCACATCTTCCAACTGTGGGAGGAAACCTACACAGACACATGGAGAATGTGCAAACTCCACACAGGCAGATGCCCAAGGCTGGAATTGAACCTGGGACCCTGGTACTGTGAGGCTGCAGTCCTCACCACTGAGCCACCGTGCCACCCACAGTTAATGGGATTCTATGGTACAAATTGAGAAAATAGATGCATTGCTTCAACAAACGTCAAATAATGTTCCACATTACGAATGGTAAAAATTTAATCTGTACATTGTGGGAATATCTCTATCATTTACGATGGGAATCCTGTTTGAATATAATACTTTTGCTTTTGGACTGTACCCTACTCTGAAAGACTGATGGATTCATTTCCATTTATCTCTCACAACTCCCGGTGTCTGTGTGGTTTGTTTCCCTTTTCTTCACGTTTGAGCCTGACACCTTGAGTTTCCTGTTTCGGTTGTGATGGTGTGGGGAGGAGACAGACATTTCTACAGAGAAGGAAAAACAAAATTCCCTGAGCCACAGTTGCGACCCCTAAATAATAGACTCAGTAAAAGATCAGGGTCATCAACATCTCTCCAAAGGAGATGGAGAGTGCTGACTGCCACTTTAAGTGGACTAAATCCAAAGTGCGTTGGGATGTACATATTAAAGATACTAAAGATACTGTTGTTGTTAAGGGCAACTAAATGCAAGGTTTAGGATTCATGTCTGTGTGACTGAGTTTGAATAAAGAGACATCATTACCCCATTTTAGCATAAATTGAATTGAGGGAGCTATGACCATGGGGATAAATTGGTAATGTCATGGATGAGTAACCTTGAGACCCAGGGTCAATGCTCTGGGGATAGGGGTTCAGATTCTGCTGTAGTTTTTGCTGGAATTTAGTTGTTACAACAAAGACCTACTGGATGCAGGGGATGCATTCCTATGAACAGTGATTCCTACAAACATGGTATACTGTGAAAGTGCATGTGTTGTGTGCAGATTCCATTCTAGGAAGTCAGTTTTCTTAAACAGTGAATTAAGTGACAATAGACTCGCTGTCATCGAAACTGCATAGATGTGCGGAGAAGCTGGTTCACAAAGGACAAGCACACAGGCAGCAGGACTTTAATAAACCTGGGATTGAAAACTCGTCTCAGTCAGGGTGACCTGACATTTCTCATTGATTGTTACAAACTGATTTACGAGTGCTGTCCTTCCTCAGCCTGTACTGCCTAGCCAGCACCACTCACACCACTCACATCTCACAAGTTCATAGAATCGCAGAATTGCACAAAGGGAGGCCATTGGGCCCATCAGCTCAATTACCTGGTGCCAATCTCCTGCCTTTTCCTTATTTCTATCCAAATAATCATTCATATCCTCTGGAATGTCTCCATAGAACCTGCCTTCACCACAATTCCAGACAATGCATTCCAGACTTTAACTACTTGCTGTAAGAAAAAGTTTCTGTTTGCACTTGCTTTATTTGCACATTCACTTCAAATTTATACCTTCTCAATCTTGAATCTTTTCACAATGTGGAACAGCTTCTCCCTTTCTGCTCTGTCCAGCCTGCTCAAGTTCAATCAAATCTCCATCTTCTCTCCAAGTCCCAACTTCTTCAATCTATTGGGAGTCCATATCGTGAAAGAGTAAAGATAAAAACGTAGGAAATTTCATCCAAGCTTGGAGTCTTTCCTGATGAACTACCGCAGGGGCACTGGAAGAGACAGGAAGAGGGTACGCTATATTGCTTGTCAGGGCCATGTTAGGAAAACTGCCACAAGGTGGCGTAAAGCCACTCTACCTTTACCTGGCGCCCAGGCAAGTCGTTCCCTCACTTACCTGGAAGAGATCTTCACCTTCCCATCAGCTGCTCACCTGCCTCAAGAAAGCCCCCAACCTCTCTGCTCAAGCCCCAGCTAATATCAGGTTCGGTGAATGGCTCTGGGTGGGTCTTCGGAGGGTCGGTGTGGACTTGTTGGGCCAAAGGGCCTGTTTGCACACTGTCAGGACTCTGTGATTCTAACTCAGCATCTTGTTAACAGCAGGTTAGGAGTTAGAGTTCGGGTTCACAGCTGCAAATCCTCATAAGTACATTAATCAATTAATTAATTAATTCTTTCACATTACAGCATGAGAGCCCCTGTCTGAATCTTGTGGATACCTCTCTTACCACTGGAAGCAGCTGGGGCAAGTAGAGTGGGAAAAGGAGCCCTCAGTGGAGGGGAGAGTTAACGTTCCCCGTGATTATAGGCAAGTCCAGCAGAGGGAGCCTATTTCCAGTCTTGCCATTCAGACGGTAAACTCCTGCCTGAGATGCTGAGTTGTTCTTACCTGTCTATTTCTGAGAGAAGGGCGATGGTCTTCCATTGAGTTAGCCCATGCTCATAGGTGAGTGGTTTGCCATCGCCTCCTGCTGGATGATTGACTAGAAAACTCTCTGCCTGCACATCACAAAGCTGTCAATCAACCTATTTGACTTTCTTACCAACACACCTTCCACAGCCAACAGGTCCTGATGTGGGGTTGGGAACTGGAGCTTCTAGCCCAATGCCCCATAAGTTCATGTGAAAATTGGAGTTGACTTTAAGTGCCTGTTTGACAGGGCTGGCTAGCTGAAAGTAAGAAGTCGCATGATAAAATCTCCAGGAGCATGTAGCACCAGAGTTTGCAACCTTAACTTTCCACCTCCATGTCAGGTTGTTGCTATCGGATACCGACCTCTGTGGTAACTGTTAGGGCTGGGCGGCTTTAAGAGAAGTGTTGCTTTGCAGAAAAACAGATTTATTTGGAAAAATGTTCTTTTATATTTACAATAATAGCTCTGTTTAGCAAGCACTCAGAGTCTGATATGTACAGCGGGCTGACACAAGTGGATAAATGAACAATTAACAAATTACCATTTACAATGGGGAGGATGGGGGCGTGAGCTGGAAAACCTTATACTTATCAGAAAATTACCCTTATTAATATACACTTAACGATACAAGCTTCTGTACAGCTGGAACAGAGGGAGAGTGCTGAGAATTCACACAACTGCAACTTTAAGTGGACTAAACTGTAATCACATTATACAAAACATACCTCCCACATAAAACACCACCACCACGTGACAGCAAACTTCATCGATCCTGCACACACATTTTGACTCTGTGGGATGCATAGGCTACCTCAAGTGTCAACAATCCTGAGACATCTCCCTCCTTCCTCCAGAGTAGTGCCAGACTCACCTAAGTCAGGTCTTCTTCAAAATATGCAGCGATTTACTGATATCTGTTTGTTTCTCCGTTCCACATAGAACTTTCTGAGAGTCTTCCCTGGATGTCATAGTTTCAACAGGTTACAACGTTTGGAGCAAACTTGCTGAGGGAGTGGTGGATCTGGGCATAATTACAACGTTTAAAAGACATTTGGATAAGTACATGAATAGGAAAGATTTGGAGGGATATGGGCCAGGAGCAGACAGGTGGGACTAATTTCGTTTGGCATGGACTGATTGTATTGTAGGGTCTGTTTCCATGCTGTATGACTCTATGACTTTATGAGAGGGAGTAAGCCAGTCATTTCATGCTGGCTTTTTTCTACCCTGGACACAGAAATGGACAGCTGACGCTTGAAAATCTATCCGTTTTATTCACTGAAGGCAGTTATCTGGTGATTGATCACAACTGTTGATAACTACTCTGAGGGGGTGTCTTGAGGCACAGTGGTAGTGTCCCCATCTCTGAGCTAGGCGGCATGGGTTCATGACCCAAAGGCTCCAGAGGTGGTGTAACAACATCTCTGAACAGATTGATTTGAAAATACCTACAATTACTCGATGTGGAAGTACAGGGGTGGACAAAGTTAAAAGTGACCTGACACCAAGCTATAGTCCAACAGGTTTATTTGAAAGTACAAGCTTTCGGAGCATGGCTCCTTTGTCAGCTAACTACTGGAGCAGGTTATATAGGGTACAGAATTTATAGCAAAAGATCAAACTGTCATACAACTGATGTGATGTATTAGCCAAACTTAGATGGCTGTTATGATTAAAGACTTAACAGCAGTGCTCTGAAAGCTTGCGCTTTCCAATAAACCTGTTGGATTATAACCTGGCGTCAGGTCAGTTTTAACTTCTTACAACTAGTTGGAGAAAGAGTGCACAGATACTTGAGAGCTCCAACAATATTCCCTCTCCACGAGTCAGATGGAGTTATATAGACCCTTCAGTCCAACTTGTCCATGCTGACCAGGCTTCCTAAACTGAACAGCATTTGGCCCATATCTCTCCAAACCTTTCGAATTCTTGTACCTATCCAAATGTCTGCAACTTCATCTGGCAGTTCATTCCACATACAAACACCCTCTATGAGAAAAGGTTGCCCCCTCAGGTCCTTTTTAAATCTTCCCCCTCTCACCTTAAACCTATACTTTCTGGTTTTGGTCTCCTCTACCCTTGGGGAAAAGTCCTTGGCTATTCACCTTATTGATGCCTCTCATGATTTTATAAACCTCTATAAAGTCACTCTCAACTTCCTACACTCCAGTGAAAAATGTCCCAACCTATCCAGCTCTCCTTATAACTTAAACCTCTAGTCCCGGCAATATCCCGGTAAATCATTTCTGAACCCTCTCCAATTTAATAATATCCTTCCTATAGCAGGGCAACTAGCACTGTACACAATATTTTCAAATGTGGCCTCACCAACAGCTTTTACAGCCAGAACATGTCATCCCAACTTCTATATTCAAAGATTTGAGCAATGAACGCAAGTGTGCTAAACATATTCTTAACCATTTGTCTACCAGTGAGGCAATTTTCAAAGAACAATGTATTTGAACTCCAAGGTCTCTCTGTTTGACAATATCGCCCAGGGTTGAAGAGTGTGGCGCTGGAAAAACACAGCCGGTCAGGCAGCATCTGCAGTCCTCACTTTCTGGATTGGAATATGAGGATGTGATTTTTAAAATCAAAGTATTAACAAATGTCGTTGCTATGATTATTCAGTGCTCCTGTCAGTTTGGTTAATTAAAACATTAGGACTTGCTCAATCTCGGGCACTGTCCTTTGAGACTATGGTGACTTTACTTACTTACTTATACATCTGGCAAAGATTACATTGCTCACATGTTTGTGTGTATATATCTCTTTTGCTGTATCCTAAAAAGCACATTGCTTGCTTCTTAATGAACATTTGGTTCTGAAATTCTACAGAACACTCACTGAGAGAAAGTGGAATATACAAGGGGCTGACTTGTAATTTAAATTCTTCCCTGGTATTGTAATGGACCTTAAAATTGGAGCAGATTTTTCGACAGAATGCAATCTCTTACTGTTTGTAAGTAGATGACTGACATAATTCTGGAATATTCTATGAAGCATTACATTTGCTTCACAGTTACATATCTTTATAAGCAAATGACATATTCTAGACATAATATTCAGCAGCTGGTGTGTTGGAAATACATGGAAGGGTAAATCATTGAAGCTTTAGGATTAGAGTGGGATTAGTGATGATACTATTTGTATGGCATCCAAATTATTAAGATTTTCACACCACAGTGGTACTGATGCCCATCTGCAATGCATTCTGGGAACAATAATTGACTCGGATGTCTTCCGAGAGAATTTTGGCAAGAATTGACAAAGGATAAAAGAAATCACTCCATCAAAGATGTCAGCCAAACCTCTGTGGAAAGAATTTTATTTATTCCGCATTGTGAATCTCGAAGGAAAACAAAACAGGTATGCTACCAATCGCAAAGAAAACCTTGCATTTGTTAAACTTTTTAATCACCTCTCAAGCGAGCAACGACTTGAATTTAAGTAGCGCGTTCAAAGTGGGAAATGTTACAGTGTGCACCAAATCAACAAAATCAACAAAAAGACATGTCAAAGAGCTAGGTTTAGAGAAGTATCAGGCATAAGGATAAGGGCTGGAATCTTTCTGGGTTCAGGCTGATGAAGTATATAGTGGGATGTGTGACAGAGATATCTGATAAGCATCAGCTCAGTGTCAGGGTCATCTCTTGTGTACGGTGTATGGTGTGTTGGCTTTCATTAGCAGAGGATGGAGTTTAAGAGCTGTAAGGTTATACTGCAGCTCTATAGAGTCCTAGTCAGACCACACTTGGAATATTGTGTTCAGTGCTGGTCGCCTCATTATAAGAAAGATATGGAAGCTTTATAGAAGTGGGGGTGCAGAGGAGATTTCCCAGGATGCTACCTGGACTGAAAGGCATGTCTTATGAAGAAAGCATTTATGCCTTTCCCAAGCGGCGACATGAGATCTCACTAGGCAGCTACAGCAATTCTCACTAGGCAGCAACAGGTTCTCAGTTGACTGTCATTATTGCTTGTTGAACAATTTGTTAACATCCCAACCTGCCACGCGTTGCCACCTTACCGAATTCGCCTGGCAAACCAGCCACCAGGAAAACCCAACAGGAAAACCACAACGGGTTCTTGCTGGGTTCACCTCCGATCTTCATGTTGGACCAACGTCTCAGGGCATACTCCCCGGGCACTGAGCACATGAAACCCAGCTCCCCGACTTTGGCATCAGACAATTGCTACCTCTCAGATCCTTGTGATACATCTCTGATTCATTTACAGGACGTTTCTTTACTTCAATGCTGCACCTCTGGCTGTGATGGTGACTACCATTCTAAAACTGCAGCATGGACAATGTGTGCTCAGGGACACACACACCCTGGACTGGACCAGGCTGTATCTCCAGTCTCTTCATTCACCATCATAGCGCTCACTCACCCTGAGCCTATCTGCATGCCTGCAACATTCCTGCCTCACATAGAATTGCTTTTGGTCACTTTACCCTTTCAGTCAAAGATACTAGGCTCATACAACTACAGCCTTGCTGTGCTCTGCACAGGAGCTTTAGCTCAGATTAGATTAGATTCCCTACAGTGTGGACACAGGCCCTTCAGCCCAACCAGTCCACACCAACCCTCCGAAGAGTAACCCAACCAGAACCTCTGACTAACGCACCTAACACTATGGGCAATCTACCTGACCTGCACATCTTTGGACTGTGGGAGCAAACCCACATAGACACGGGGAGAATGTGCAAACTCCACACAGACAGTCGCCCGAGGCTGGAATCGAACCTGGGACCCCAGTGCTGTGAGGCAGCAGTGCTAACCACTGAGCCTGTGCTGTTAGATCAGACACAAAACCAGGAAGCATGTCACAATTGGAGCAGGCCTCAATCTAGTCAAGGAGGATAGTCTTCATTTACAGGATTCTGGCACAATACGAGAAGGGGCAGACCTTGATACCAATCCAAGGCCGGGGAGAGTCAGGGTCATCTTCTCCTAAGGGGGAAAGGGGCTGAATGGAGACAGCACACTACCAGCCTTGACTCTTTCTGCCCTAATGGGGCAGTTTTCCTGCTGGAATGAGAGAGAGAGAGAGAGAGAGAGAGAGAGATGAAAGTGGTTGGCACTTTCGGTGCATGTGGAGAGGTGTCCTGGATGAGTGAGTAGGTATCACAGAGGGCAATGCAGCATTAATTGTGTCAGCGGATGGGCTATGTGTAGGGAATATGTTGTGTCAAATCGAGAGGACGTAGGTCCAGTAGCAGAGATGGAGTGAGTGTGTGAGGTTATCAGAGAGAAGGCAGTGGCACTCAGAACAAAGAACAGTACAGCACAGTCCAGGCTCTTGATGTTGTGCCGACCTTTTATCCTACTCTAAGATTAAACTAACCTACACACTCTTCATTTTACTATCATCCATGTGCCTATCCAAGAGTCGCTTAAATGTCCCTAATGTATCTGACTCTACTACCACTACTGTCAGTGCATTCCACACACCCACCAGCCTCTGTGTAAAGAACTGACCTCTGGCATCTCCCCTAAACCTTCTTCCAAACTAGTGACCCAGACAGACACCCGGCGACTATGGCAAGGACTGACCGACATCACAGGTTCTAAAAAGAGACAGTGCAAGATAGCAGACAATGACACGGGCGGCACGGTGGCAGAGTGGTTAGCACTGCTGCCTCACAGCGCCTGTAGACCCGGGTTCAATTCCCGACTCAGGCGACTGACTGTGTGGAGTTTGCACGTTCTCCCCGTGTCTGCGTGGGTTTCCTCCGGGTGCTCCGGTTTCCTCCCACAGTCCAAAGATGTGCGGGTCAGGTGAATTGGCCATGCTAAATTGCCCGTAGTGTTAGGTAAGGGGTAATATGTAGGGGTATGGGTGGGTTGCGCTTCGGCGGGTCGGTGTGGACTTGTTGGGCCGAAGGGCCTGTTTCCACACTGTAAATCTAATCTAATCTAATCTATCCCTCCCAGATCATCTCAACACCTTCTATGCTTGCTTTGAGCAGCAGAGAGAGGTAACACTTATTTGGACAAGTCCTGATGAACCTATCCCAACAGTCACTGCATCAGAGGCCAGATCGATTTTCCTTCGTGTGAATCCAAGGAAAGCGATGGGACCAGATGGAATACCAGGCCGTGCACTCAGAGCATGCACAGATCAACTGGTGGAGGTCTTCTTGGACATCTCCAACCTCTCCCTTCAGCAGGCTACTGTCCCTTCCTGTTTCAAGAGGGCCAACATCATTCCTGTGCCTAAGAAGGCTCATGCAGCACGTCTCAATGACTACCACCCAGTGGCCCTAACTTCGGTGGTCATGAAGCGCTTTGAAAGGCTGGTCATGGCATTAATCAACTCCAGCCTCCCCACTACTCTTGACCCACTCCAATTTGCCTGTTGGACCAACAGATCCACATCAAATGCCATATCATTTGCCCATCACTCCTCTCTAGAACATCTTGACACCAAGAACAGCTACATAAGAATCCTATCATTGACTACAGTTCAGCTGTCAACAGTATTATCCCCTCAAGACTGATTATTAAACTTTGAGATCTTGGACCAAGCCCCACTCTCTGCAACTGGATCCTCAGTTTCTTGACCCACAGGCCACAAACAGTGAAGATTGGGGGCAATATTTCATCCTCACTAACACTCAACACTGGAGCCCCCCAGGGGTGCAGATTCAGCCCCCTACAGTACTCACTGCATACTCATGATTGCGTCACCAAATATTAGACTAATGTCATTTACAAGTAGGATGATGACACCACCATAGTTGGTCGAGTCTGAGATGGTGACGAAACAGACGGGAGGTGGAAGATCTGGAAAAATGGTGCACTGAGAACAACTTAGCTCTCAATACTGGCAAAACCAAGAAGCTCATTACTGCATTTTGACAGGATGTTACTCATGCCCCCCTACACATTAACAGCACAGAGGTAGAATGAGTGGAGAGTGTCAAGCTCCTGGGAGTGGTCATCCACAACAAGCTTTCTTGCACTCTTCATGTGGACTCACTGGTTACAGAGGTCCAACAATGTCTCTTTTATAGATTAGATTAGTTTACTTACAGTGTGGAAACAGGTCCTTCGGCCCAACAAGTCCACACAGACCCTCCGAAGAGCAATCCACCCAGACCCATTCCCCAACGCCTAACACTACCGGCAATTTAGCATGGCTAATTCACCTAACCTGCTCATCTTTGGACTGTGGGAGGAAACCGGAGCACCCGGAGCAAACTCACGTAGACACGGGGAGAGTGTGCAAACTCCACACAGACAGTTGCCCGAGTGGGAATTGAACCCGAGTCTCTGGCACTGTGAGGCAGCAATGCTAACTACTGTGCCACCATGCTGTCTCTTCTTCCTCAGGCAGCTGAGGAGATTTACATGACAGCGAATACCATTGCCAACTTTTATAAGTGCGCCATTTCACCAACCTTCAGGTCATTGGCAAACTTACTAACCAACTCTGCCAGTTCCTCATCCAAATCATTTATAAAAATCACAAAGCTCAGAGATCCCAGAACAGATACCTGCGGAACAGCACTTGCCACCAAGCTCCAGGCTGAATATTTTCCATCTACCACCATCCTCTGTCTTCTATGGGCCAGCCAATTCTATACCCAGACAGCCAGATATCTCTGTATCCCATGTCTCCTTACTTTCTGAATGAGCCTACCATGGTGAACCTTATCAAACACCTTTCCAAAATCCATATCCACCTCATTCACTGTTCTACCTTCATCAATATGTTTTGTCATTTCCTCAAATAATTCATTAAAGTTTGTGAGGCATGACCTGCCCTTTACAAAGCCATGCTGACTATCTCTAATCAACTATGGTTTTCCAAGTAATCATAAATCCTGTCGCTCAGTATCCTCTCCAATAATTTGCCCACCACAGACATAAGACTGACTGGTCTATAATCCCCAGGCTTATTCCTATTCCCTTTTTTGAACAAGGGAGTAGCATTTTCCACCCTCCAGTCATGTGGTACTATTCCAGTGGACAATAGGGACACAAAGATCATCGCCAAAGACACAACAATCTCTTCCCTTGCTTCCTATAGAAACCTTGTGTATATCCCGTCTGGCCCAGGGACGTATCTATCTTAATGTTTTTCAAAATTTCCAGCACATCTTCCTTCTTAACATGAACCTTTAGGAGCATATCAGCCTGTTTCACACTGTCCTCACAAACGATGAGGTCCCCCTCTATAGTGAATATGGAATCAAAGTACTCAATAAGGACCTCCCCTACCTCCTTCAACTCCAAGCACAAGTTCCCTCCACAATCCCTGATCACCCCTATCCTCACACTGACCATCCTCTTGTTCCTCACATAGGTGTAGAATGCCTTAGAGTCATAGAGCTGCACAGCATGGAGACAGACCTCTTGGTTAAATTCGTCAATGCCAACCAGATATCCTAAATTAATCTAGTCCCATTTGCCAACACTTGTCCTCTAAACCTTCGTATTCATATCTCCATCCAGATCCCTTTTAAATGTTGCAATGGTATCAGCCTCCACCACTCTGACAATTATTTTGTATACACACCACCGTCTGTGTGAAAAAGTTGCCCCTTAGCTTCTTTTTAAATTTTTCCCCGCTCACCTTAAGTCCATGTCCTCCAACTTTGGACTCCCCTATCCTGGGGCAAAGCCAAAGAACAAAGAAAATTTACAGCCCAGGAACATGCCCTTTGGCCCTCCAAGCCTGAGCTGATCCAAATCTACTGTCTAAATCTGTCGCCCAATTCCTAAGCATCTGTAAAGCTCTGCTCCCCACCTACTCATGCATCTGTCCAGACACATATTAAATGACTCTGCTGTGCCTGATTCTACCACCTCTGCTGGCAACGCATTCCAGACGTCCACCACCCTCTGTGTGAAGTACTTGCCATGTATATCCCCCTTAAACTTTCCACCTCTCACCTTGAAAGCATGACCTCTAGTAATTGAATCCTTCACCCTGGGAAAAAGCTTGTCTCTATCCATCCTGTCTATACCCTTCATGATTTTGTAAGCGTCAATCAGGTCCCCCCTCAATCTTCTTTTTTCTAATGAAAACAAACCTAACCTACTCAAGTCTCTTCACAGCTAGCACCTTCTATAACAGGCAATATCCTTGTAAACCTTCTCTGCACCCTCTCTAAAGCGTCCACATCCTTTTGGTAATGTGGCGACCAGAACTGTACACAGTATTCGAAATGTGGCCGAACCAATGTCTTATACGATTTTAACATGACTTGCCAGCACTTATACTCAATACCCCGTCCAATGAAGGCAAGCGTACCATATGCCTTCTTGACCACTCTATCCACCTGTGCAGCAACCTTCAGGGTACAATGGACCTGCACTCCCAGATCTCTCTGCTCATCAACTTTTCCCAAGTCTCTTCTGTTCATTGTATAATTCGCTCCAGAATTATGCTTGCTTAAATGCATCACCTCGCATTTGTCTGGATTGAAATCCATCTGCCACTTTTCTGCCCAACTCTCCAGCCTATCTATGTCCTCCTGTATTCTTTGATAGTCCCTTATGCTTTCTGCTGCTCCACCAATCTTCGTGTCATCTGCAAACTTGCTGATCATACCAATAGTGCCCTCTTCCAGATCATTTATGTATATCACAAACAACAGTGGCCTCAGCACTGATCCCTGTGGAACACCACTGGTCACCTTTCTCCATTTCAAGAAACTCCCTTCAACTACTACTCTCTGTCTCCTGTTGCTCAACCAGTTCTTTATCCACCTAGCTAGGACACCCTGCACACCATGTGACTTCACTTTCTCCATTCGTCTACCATGGAGAACCTTATCAAATGCCGTACTAATGACCTTGACTATTCACCCTTTCCATGCCCCTCATGATTTTATAAACCTCGATATGGTCACCCCTCAGCCTCCGATGCTCAAGGGAAATAACCTTTTCAACCTGTCCCTATAGTTCAAACCTACTAACCCCTACAACATCTTTGTAAATGTTTTCTGAACCTTTTCAAGTTTCACAACATCCTTCTGATAGCAGGGAGACCAGAACTGAATGCAGTATTCCAAAAGTGGCCTCAACAATGTCCGAGATGTCTGCAACATGACCTCCCAACCCCTATATTCAATGCACTGACCAATTAGAGCAAATGCCTTTATAAATAACACATGCCTTCTTCACCACCCTGTGACTCCATTTTCAAGGAGCTATGAACCTGCACTCCAAGGTCACTTTGTTCAGCAACACTTCCCTGGACCTTACCATTAAATGTAGAGGTCTGGCAGCATTTGACAAAGAGTCACACTGGACTGAAGACATTAATTCTGTTTCTCCCTCCACAGACATTGTTAGGTCTGCTGTGTTTCTCCAGCATTCCCTGTGTTAGGTTCAGAGTTACAACACCTGCTGTATTTAGCTTTAATCCGGTGGTTGAACACCATCCATAGCAGCACTTCCCCCCCATTATCCTCTGTTTCTATCCTGAGTTTGCTCAATGATTGAACTTCTGCAGCCCCCTTTTGGATGAAGAATTCCAAAGATTCACTGCCCTCTAAAGAACACATACAAATCCTGCAGATAAATAAACAAATAAGATAATAACAACAAGCCCTAGCAACCTGTTTCCTAGGTCCACTATTCTCTCTTCAAGAACTGTCTATGATCCAACCTACTTGTGTCCTGTACATCAGAGGTGCGCCAGCATTTCACAAATAAAGTTGTCAGCTTTGGTTCATTATTTCATTAAATAACTCCTATAGAATTAAGTAACTCCTATAAAATTAAATAACTCCTACAGAATTAAATAACTCCTATAGAATTAAATAACTCCTACAGAATTAAATAACTCCTATAGAATTAAAGGAGGCAATTGTGCTTAGATTCTACTTTATAATATGGGTGTATTTGATTTGCTTTGATGTATTATTCTCACATGTACCCGGGGACAGTGAAAAGTTTTGTTTTGCGTGTGCAATACAGGCGTATTAAAACATACAAAGTGCATTAGGGTATTAGAACAAAGCGAGGAATGTTATGGCTGCAGAGAAGGTTCACAAAGAGTGAAATCAACATTAAATTAAAAATTTGAGAGGACCACTTAGTAGTCTAATAAAAGCGGGGAAGAAGCTGTTCTTGAATCTGTTGGTACGTGTGGTTTACCTTTTGTATCTTCTGACCAACAGAAGAGGTTGGAAGAGTCGGAGGGTTCTTTGATTATGTTGGCTACCTTCCCGAGACAGCAAAAGTATAGATGGAGTCAGTGGATGGGTGGCCCAATGGCTCAGGGGTTAGACTGTTCCTTACAGCACCAGAGACCTGTGCTTGATTCCACCCTTGGGTGACTGTCTGTGTGGAATTTGCACATTCTTCCTGTTTCTGCGTGGGTTTCCTCCAGATGCTCTGCTTTCCTCCCACAGACCAAAGATCTGCAGGTTAGGTGGTTTGTCCATTAACTAATGGACTGAGTAGATATAAAAGGGGTAATAGTTCAGACTGATGAATAAAAGGAGCTGTAAAACTGTGCAGTTAGTAAACTCTATCTACAAAGAAGGGTGTCTTGGTATCTGCCTGATGAACTGACTTGGATCTGAGTTGACATCACATCCATGTTTCAAGACTCTTTGATATGTTGCTTGTTTGTAGCATAAAATGATTAAGGAGGTTAATGGGCCATATATCCATGATAAAAGAATCACTGGGAGTGACTGATGAAAAGAAGTGTATCATCTTGACTCCATTTTATTTGAAGTCAGCATTATGTGTATTGTAATGAATTATAGTGCTAAATTGTATGGAATATGGAGAAAAATGATAGAATTGGATAATTCATTTGAGCCAACCACAGTGTACTATAATTAGGCTGGAGTTCTAAATCATGGTACCTGAATTATTGTTGTAAAACATACACTCAATAATAAACAAACAAATAATTAAATGAAATTTTATTGTATGATGACAAGAGTTGTTTTAGATTGTGTGGCATGAACTCATTAAAGACAATTTCTGCAATTTGCTACAATCACTGTCTCTGTTTAACATAAGGAAAAATAATAGGATAGGAAAGCAGTCCAACATTTTAATGGAAGAGGAAGAACTATAAGGAAAGATTAGAGAAACTGAGGTTTCATAACACTAGAATAAAATAGTTCATGAGTTATCCTATTGAGACACACGGTGTCAAATATTATGGATAAGGATAAATCAAAATATTACTTTTAATTAGGAAGACAGGACAAAATAATAGAAATTAAAGTAAATGTACAGTGAATTTAGTTGTGTACTTGGAAGAATCCATCATTCATGCAGTGCTAAATATTGTCATAAAGTCATAGAGATGTACAGCACAGAAATGACCCTTTGGTCTAACTTGTCCATGCTCATCAGATATCCTAAATTAATCCAGTCCCCTTTGCCAGCATTTGATCCATATCTTCCTAGTCATATGCCCATCCAGATGCCTTTTAAATGTTATAATCGTACTAGACACCCCCATGTCCTTGGAAGGTCATTTCGTCGGAGTCACAGGTAGGCAGGATAGTGAAGTTTGGTATGCTTGTCTTTATTGATCAGTGTATAGGAGCATAGGAGTTTGGAGATCATGATGTGGCCATACAGGACGTTGGTGAGGACACTTTTGGAATACTGCATTCAGCTCTAGTCTCTTTGCTATAGGAAATATGTTGAAAGGGTTCAGAAAATATTTCCAAGGATGTTGCCATAGTTAGAGGGTTTGAGCTAGCGGGAAAGGCTGAATAGGCTGGAGCTGTTTTCCTGGAACATCGGAGGATAAGGGGTGATCATAAAAATCATAAAATCATAAAAGTTCATAAAATCATGAGACGCATGGATAGAGTGAATAGTCACGGTCTTTACACCAGAGTAGGGGAGGCCAAAACGAGATGGTGTAAGTTTAAAGTGAGAGAGGAAAGATTTAAAAGGGACCTAAATGCCGTTTGAATATTCCTGAAGATTGGGAAGGAGAAAGAAAGCCATTCAGGATTTATTTAGACTATATAATAGGGTAGTTTCAAATCTCCCCAAACCCCATCCCATCCCAGATCCAACCCTTTGACTCGACTGCCCTCTTGACCTGACTTACCTGTCCATCTTCCTTCCCACCAACCTATCACAATCCACCTATTGCCTTCCCACCTACCTTTCCCCAGCCCCACCCCTCCTCTATTTATTTCTCAGCCCCTTTCCCCCTCCCCAGACCTGATGAAGGGTCCTGCCCGAAACGTTGACTCTCTTGCTCCTTGGACGCTGCCTGACCTAGGGCGGCACGGTGGCACAGTGGTTAGCACTGCTGCCTCACAGCACCAGAGACCCGGGTTCAATTCCCGACTCAGGCGACTGACTGTGTGGAGTTTGCACTTTCTCCCCGTGTCTGCGTGGGTTTCCTCCGGGTGCTCCGGTTTCCTCCCACAGTCACAAAGATGTGCGGGTCAGGTGAATTGGCCATGCTAAAAATTGCCCGTAGTGTTAGGTAAGGGGTAAATGTAAGGGTATGGGTGGGTTGCGGGTCGGTGTGGACTTGTTGGGCCGAAGGGCCTGTTTCCACACTGTAAGTCTAAGTCTAAGTCTAAGACCAGCTGCATTTTTTCCAGTGCCACACGTTTATCCACTCTGGCCTCCAGCATCTGCAGTCCTCACTATCTTCCAGTTAAATTACCAGATGGGCAAAGTTTTGGTTTAAATGGCTTGCCTTTCTTATGCGGGCGAGTTAGGTTTGAGAGTCTTGTGCTCCAGCGAATGAATTAATTGCTACAATTCAGCAATCCTGCAGCAGAAGCAACAATAATAATGCAGTGAAAGAATTATAAATCTACACTCAACTACAGTACAGCTCAGGGCTAATGGAGGGAATAAATAAAAGAGAAAAGTCTCGGAGCTGTGACCTTGAGAAAAATGGAGTATCATTATATTCTGAGTCATAGCAGTCTTTTATCATTTGGATGCTTAAAGTAAGTCCTTGCACAGATGCACATCAAAATCTATGTGTGTTGAGCTGCACTTCTTCAAAAAAATACCGAGTCACACAAAGGCAGCAAATATTTGTAATGATGAATCTTGTGGCAATATCACAGAATAAAATAAAATAAAATTCCAAAGTTGCTTGAAGGAATGATGTCCGTGGTTTTCACTGAGACAAACTGTCCACAACTACAATGGATGCTCTTCCATTCACGGGGATTTCCAAACATGCTTCTTCTCTACTTGGACCTAGATCTCAAGGCCCCAGTGGGCCAACGATTAATCTGTCCCTCCGAAATTTTGCGCAAGCGTTACCCTGTTTGTTTGGAGCAGATTAATGCCGCTATTAATGTAATGGAGAGGGGAATCTCAACAAACCTGCTAATCACTCGTGTGATACTGGGATCTTGTGCTTTTCAAGCAACTTCAAGAAAATATGGAGCAATATTTTAACGCAGATGAAATAAAATCAATTGAAAACAGATGCTGGCGATTTGAAATAAAAATATAAAAGAGACCTAAGGGGCAACTTTTTCACACAGAGGGTGGTACGTGTATGGAATGAGCCACCAGAGGAAATGGTGGAGGCTGGTACAATTGCAACATTTAAGGGGTATTTGGATGGGTATATGAATAGGAAGGGTTTGGAGGGTGCTGGCAGGTGTCACTAGATTGGGTTGGGATAACTGGTTGGCATGGAAGGGTTGGATCGAAGGGTCTGTTTCCATGCTGTACCTCTCTATGACTCTGTGACTCAATGCTGGAGAAACTCAATGGGTCTGGCAGCATCTGCGGAGAGAGATGCAGAGTAAACATTTCAACTCCAGTATGACTCTTCTTTGGGACTATAAGGTGAACTGAAAGTATCAGTATTTATTAAGGACAAGGGACGTATTTGCTTTTATATAATTTCTTGCATTTCTCCAGATAGTTCTAATAAACATGTTTCACAAATTGCTCCCCCTCCCCAACTCTTGCAGTCAAAGTTTTGTTGTTATGACCAGGGCAGTAGCTAGGTTGCAGTCAACAAGATCTCACATGCAGGAATGGGAGAAATGATTAGTTCACCTGTCTTGGTGCTGTCCTGTTTTTCCTTCAAATTCCATCATGAAACCTTTGACGCCAGTCTGAACAGCATCCCAAAGCTACAATTTAGCATCCCATTGAAAGAAAACAATGCACCCTGCAATTCAATACTCCACTGAAGCACCAATATTCTTTCATTCAGGCATGGTAACATGATGGTGTGAAAAAGAGTCCATTGCATAAAATTGCTGTTAGGCTGTTGGTGTATGAAAATAGTTGGTAGAGTTTGATGTTGCTCAGACTAATCCGAAATGTAGCTTTACTCTGCATCTAACCTATGTAATGTGTAAGTGTTTACTGTGTGAAAAATCCTCAAATCCTCTACATATCTCTGGCACTGATGAGCACTAATTCACAGAATAGTTTAGATATTCATTCTGACATAACTTTAGCTAGAACTCCTTTCGTTTTCACTAATTGGAAGGTGGATATTATTATCGCAAAGTTGCTCAGATGTTCACTAAAAGCAATGACCAGTAAATCTACACGGGTTACAGCTTCTGGCCAGCTGAGACGGGGCATGAAGGTTACATCGATGTGGCTAGCTCAGCTCCTCTTTCATTCAAACACTTTCAAATCCCTTAGTCTTTTGTGTATGCAATGTACCCAGTCCCAGGAGTTGTCACCTAACCAGGCTTAAGTCATACAACAGCACATTTAAATGAATTGTATCTTTGTAACCTAGTGTATATTTTCTACATAAATCAATTTTTTTTATTCAATCACTGGATGAGAGCATTACTGGGTGGGCCAACATTTATTGCCCATCATGCCCAGTCAAGAGTTCACCATATTGCTGTGGGTTTGGGGTCACATGTAGGCCTGATCAGGTAAGAATGGCAGATTCCTTCCCTGAAGGGCATTAGTGGACCAGATGGGCTTTTTTCTCACACCCCGACAATCAACAGTGATCATCGTTAGACTCTTATTTCCAGAATTTTATTGAATTCAAATTCCACCGTCTGGCATGGCAGGATTCAAACCCAGAACATTACCTGATTCTCTGGCTTAACAGAATATTACCTGGTTTTCTAGATTAACAGAATATTACCTGGTTTTCTAGATTAACGGAATATTACCTGGTTCTCTAGATTAACAGTCCAGCGATAATACCAAAAGCCATCACCTCCCCAGTTGACCTTGCAGTGTTGACATGGCTGAATCACATTTTCAACCCAGCAACCTGAGCCTACTCAGTTGAAATAAACTTGCCGTTGATTTAACAGCCAGTGGCATGAACTGATTGACAGCAGCATGCCTGACCACGTATTTGTCAGTCTGAACACAATGCACTCCCAGCAACTGTTGCCCAGGTGTTTTATTTCTAGCTGCAACATTTTTTTCTGCACTTCAATTGTAGTTTGCTGTTAGCACAGAGTCATGAAGCAATTAAGAAAGAAAGACATGTATTTATGTAATGTCTGACCTTGTCCTTCATAAGCATTTCTAAGCATGTCCCATTCAATCAATTACATTGAGAAGCAATGACGATTGTTACATGGGCAGGGTTATAATTTAGATTTATTTAATAATGTCCTGAGGTACAGTGAAGAGTGGATAATGTTACCATGTTTCAGCACCATCTTGGATTACAAAATAAATTACTGAATAAATTGTACAAACTGTAACATACTGAATGAAGTAATATTAAATTGATATTACTAAAACTGAATGTTAAGTACAAGCAAGAACATTGGCGATTTTAACATAACCTTCTCTGGTGGTAACATTTGAGTTGGGTGGCCATTCATTCTCTGCACAGTGTTATGCTCCATTAGTTTTGTGTAGAAGTCTAGTATCTAGCTGGGTGAGAGTTGAGCTTTTGCCCCATCCCCTTCAATTGGGTTAGATTCAAAATCTGGATTGGTTGCATTCTTTTCCCTTGTCAGAATAATTATTATTGAATAATAAAAGCTGGAGGTCCTTATTTATGAATGATTTGGAGATGCCGGTGTTGGACTGCAGTGCACAAAGTTAAAAATCATACAACACCAGGTTATAGTCCAACAGGTTTAATTGGAAGCACACTAGCTTTCGGAGCGACGCTCCTTCATCAGGTGATTGTGGAGGGCTCGATCGTAACACAGAATTTATAGCAAAAATTTGCAGTGTGATGTAACTGAAATTATACATTGAAAAATTAATTGTCTGTTAAGCCTTTCATCTGTTAGAATACAATGATAGTTTCACTTCTTTCATGTGTAAATCACAAAACCCTTTTTTTTAAAGTTGCATTCTTGGGTTAGCTGTTAACAATGGTGATAGCTAGACAATATGTTGAAGGTGTTAGCCCCTGTGTTCTCTGTCTATGACCTGATGTTTAGATTGATTCTAATCTAAAAAGTGAGATAACAGAGTTTTGCATAAATTCGTGCAGTTTTTGAGCTCAGAGTTCTACATGAATGTGTGCAGTTTTTGAGCAAAGTGCAATGTAACTCTGCAAGTACAAATTCACCACACAAAATATATGTGTGTATGTGGGTCTTTGTCTGTCTGTGTGTGTGTGTGTGTATCTGTCTGGGGTGGGGGTTGTGAGTGTGAGAAAGTGTGTGTGTGTGCGCGCGTAGTGAGTGCAGAGTGTCTTAAGTCTGTGAGATGGTGCATGTGTGAGTGTGGGAGTGTGTGTGTCTATAAGGGTGTGTGTGGGTGTCTGTGTGCGCGTCTGTGTGTACCTGTGTCCGTGTGTATGTGAGAGTGTGTGTGTGTGTGTGTGTAGGAATATCTGTGTGTGCGTGCAGTGCAATGTTGATCACCTGTAACGTGACATGAACCCAAGGTCCCGGTTGAGGCCCTCCCTATGGGTACCGAACTTAGCTATCAGCCTCTCCTCGGCCACTTTCTTCTGCTGCCTGTCCCGAAGTCCACCTTGGAGGATGGTCACACGAAGGTCCGAGGCTGAATGTCCTGGACCACTGAAGTATTCCCCAACCAGGAGGGAACCCTCCTGACTGTTGATTGTTGTGCGGTGCCCATTCATCTGTTGTCGTAGCCTTTAGAACATAGAAGGATACAGCGCAGTACAGGCCCTTCGGCCCTCGATGTTGCGCCGACCGAGTCCTACCTAACCTATACTAGCCCAATAACTTCCAAGTGCCTATCCAATGCCCGCTTAAATGAACATAAAGAAGGAGAGTTCACCACTGATACGGGCAGGGCATTCCATGAACTCACAACCCGCTGTGTGAAGAATCTACCCCTAACATCTGTCCTATACCTACCACCCCTTAATTTAAAGCTATGTCCCCTAGTAACACCTGACTCCATTAGCGGTAAAAGGTTCTTAGTATCTACCCTATCTAAACCCCTAATCATCTTATACACTTCTATCAGATCTCCCCTAAACCTTCTCTTCTCCAATGAGAACAGCCCCAAGTGCCTCAGCCTTTCCTCATAAGATTTTCCTACCATTCCAGGCAACATCCTGGTAAACCTCCTCTGCACTCGTTCTAAAGCTTCCACATCCTTCCTATAGTATGGCGACCAAAACTGCACACAATACTCCAGATGAGGCCTCACCAGAGTCTTATACAACTGCAACATGACCTCAGGACTCCGGAACTCAATTCCTCTGCCAATAAAGCCCAGTACACCATATGCCTTCCTCACAGCACTATTTACCTGGGTGGCAACTTTCAGAGATCTGTGAACATAGACACCAAGATCCCTCTGCTCATCCACACTACCAAGTAGCCTACCATTAGCCCAGTAATCCATCATCTTGTTATTCCTACCAATGTGAACGACTTCGCACTTAGCTACATTGAATTCCATTTGCCACATTTCCGCCCAGCTCTGCAACTTATCTATATCCCGCTGTAACCTACCACTTCCTTCCTCACTATCCACAACTCCACCGACTTTCGTGTCATCCGCAAACTTGCTTACCCAGCTTTCAAGTCCTTCCTCTAGATCATTTATAAAGATAACAAAAAGCAATGGTCCCAAAACAGATCCTTGTGGTACACCGCTAGTAACTGCGCTCCAAGATGAACATAATCCATCAACTACTACCCTCTGTCTCCTTCCAGCCAGCCAATTCCTAATCCAAACCTCTAATGTATCCTCAATGCCATACCTCCGAAGTTTTAGCATTAGCCTACCATGGGGAACCTTATCGAACGCCTTACTAAAATCCATATACACAACATCTACTGCTTTACCCTCATCCACTTCCATAGTCACCTTCTCAAAGAACTCAATAAGGTTTGTGAGGCACGACCTGCCCTTCACAAAACCATGCTGGCTATCCCTGATCACGTTATTCCTACCCAGATGTTCATAAATCTTATCCCTTACCATTCTCTCTAAGACTTTGCCCACCACTGAAGTCAGACTCACTGGCCTATAGTTACTAGGGCTATCCCTACTCCCTTTCTTGAACAATGGGACCACATTCGCTATCCTCCAGTCCTCTGGTACTATTCCCGTTGACAATGACGACATAAAAATCCAGGCCAATGGCTCTGCTATCTCCTCCCTAGCTTCCCATAGGATCCTGGGGTAAATGCCATCAGGCCCAGGAGACTTATCTATATTCATCCTTTCCAATATTCCCAAAACCTCTTCCCTGCATATTTCCAGGGCATCCATTCTAATTATTTGTGATTCCATATTCACATCAGCAACAGTGTCCTGTTCCTGAGTGAATACTGATGAAAAGTACTGATTTAATGTCTCTCCAATCTCCTCCGCCTCCACACACAACTTCCCACTACTATCCTTGACTGGACCGATACCTACCCTAGTCATCCTTTTATTCTTGACATACCTATAGAAAGCCTTTGGGTTTTCCCTAATCCTACCAGCTAAAGACTTTTCATGTCCCCTTCTCGCTTTTCTTAGCTCCCTCTTTAGCTCCTTCCTGGCTACCTTATAACTCTCAATCGCCCCTACTGAACCTTCACGCCTCATCTTTACATATGCCGCCTTTTTCCCTTTCACAAGGGACTCCAATTCCTTACTAAACCACGGCTGCCTCACAAGGCCCTTTACACCATGCCTGACTGGTACATACCTATCGAGGACACGCAGTAGCTGCTCCTTGAACAATCCCCACATCTCATTAGTGTTCTTCTCTTGAAGCCTGTTTTTCCAATCCACACATCCTAAGTCATGCCTCACTGCATCATAATTTCCCTGCCCCCAGCTATAGCTCTTGCCCTGCGGCGCACGATTATCCCTCTCCATCACTAAAGTAAAAGTCACCGAGTTGTGGTCACTGTCCCCGAAGTGCTCACCTACCTCCAAGTCTAACACCTGGCCTGGTTCATTACCTAGAACCAAATCCAATATAGCCTCCCCTCTTGTTGGCCTGTCGACATATTGTGTCAGGAAACCCTCCTGCACACATTGTACAAACACCGACCCATCTAATGAACTCGAGCTATAGCTCTCCCAGTCAATATCTGGGAAGTTAAAGTCCCCCATAACAACCACCCTGCTACCTTCACTCTTTTCCTGAATCATCCTCGCAATATTATCCTCTACTTCTCTAGGACTATTAGGAGGCCTGTAGAAAACACCTAACAGGGTGACCTCACCTTTCCTATTTCTAACCTCAGCCCAAACTACCTCAGATGGCAAGTCCTCTTCCATCGTCCATTCCACTGCTGTGATACTGTCTTTGACAAGTAATGCCACGCCTCCCCCTTTTTTACCCCCATGTCTGATCCTACTAAAACATTTGAACCCTGGAACGTGCAACAGCCATTCTTGTCCCTGTTCTACCCACGTCTCTGTAATGGCCACAACATCGAAGTCCCAGGTACCAACCCACGCTGCAAGTTCACCTACCTTATTCCTTATACTTCTGGCATTGAAGTATACACACTTCAATCCACCTTTCTGGTTACAGGCACCCTCCTTAGAGATCGCTGCATTATTCCTAACCTCCCTACACTCAAGGTCCTGTACCCTAAAGCTACAGTCCTGGTTCCCATGCCCCCGCGGAGTTAGTTTAAACCCTCCCAAAGAGCACTAGCAAACCTCCCCCCAAGGATACTGGTGCCCCTCAGGTTCAGGTGTAGCCCATCCTTTTTATAGAGGTCCCACCTTCCCCAGAAAGGACCCCAGTTGTCCAGAAACCGGAATCCCTCCCTCCTGCACCATCCCTGTAGCCACGCATTTAACTGCTCTCTCTCCCTATTCCTCGACTCTCTATCACGTGGCACGGGTAACAAACCAGAGACTACAACTCTGTTTGTTCTAACTCTGAGCTTCCAACCTAGCTCCCTGAAAGCCTGTCTGACATCCTCACCCTTCTTCCTACCTATATCATTGGTGCCAACGTGGACCACGATCTGGGGCTGCTCCCCCTCCCCCTTAAGGACCCGGAAAACACGATCAGCGACATCACGTACCCTTGCACCTGGGAGGCAACATACCAAACGTGAGTCCCTGTCGCCCCCACAAAACCGTCTGACTGTACCCCTCACTATCGAGTCCCCAAGAACTATTGCTCTACCTTTCTCCACCCTACCCTTCTGAGCAACGGGGCCAGGCTCCGTGCCAGAGGCCTGAACCTCGTTGCCTGCCCCTGGTAAGTCATCCCCCCCACAAGTATCCAAAACGGTATACTTGTTCTTGAGGGGAATGACCGCAGGGGGTCCCTGCACTGGCTTCCTCCTCCCACTCCCCCTCACTGTCACCCATCTATCTTGAACTTTCGGAGTAACTACTTGCCTAAAGCTCCGATCTATGACCTCCTCTGCCTCCCGAATGATCCGCAGTTCATCCACTCCAGCTCCAGTTCCCTAACACGGGTTTGGAGGAGCTGGAGATGGGTGCACTTCTTGCAAGTGTACTCAGCAGGGACGCTAATGGCTTCCCTCACCTCATACATGTTGCAAGAGGAACATTGCCCTCTCTGCACTGCCATCCCTCTAAAAGTAAGCTTTCCTTAAAAAAAACAACAAAAACCAACTAAATCTAAAGAAACAAACAAGGAAAATGCAGCACTTACCCGCTAGTCACAATTGGTCTTATTATTAGGTTAGAGGAGGTGGAAGGGTGGGAGGCACTACTCGAGTAGTGCCTCGGGTGACTCGCCTACGCCTTTAAATAAGGGGAGAAAAAAAAAACCTTACCCAGGTAACCTCTGGAGGCATAGTACATTGGGGAAACCGAGCAAAGCTGAAAACATGTTGCTGGTTAAAGCACAGCAGGTTAGGCAGCATCCAAGGAACAGGAAATTCGACGTTTCGGGCCAGAGCCCTTCATCAGAAACCGAGCAAAGGCTATGACAACGGATAAGTGGGCACCGCACAACAATCAACAGACAGAAAGGTTCCCTCCTGGTTGGGGAACACTTCAGTGGTCCAGGACATTCAGCCTCTGACCTTCGGGTGACCATCCTCCAAGGTGGACTTTGGGACAGGTAGCAGAAGAAAGTGGTCGAGGAGAGGCTGATAGCTAAGTTCGGTGCCCATAGGGAGGGCCTCAACCGGGACCTTGGGTTCATGTCACATTACAGGTGATCACCATTGCACTGCACGCACACACAGATATTCCTACACACACACTCTCACATACACATGGACACAGATTCACACAGACACGCACACAGACACCCACACACACCCTTATAGACACACACACTCCCACACTCACACATGCACCTCCTCACAGACTTAAGACACTCTGCACTCACTACACACACACACACTTTCTCACACTCACAACCCCTACCCCAGACAGACAGACAGACAGACACACACACACAGACAAAGACCCACATGCACACATATATTTTGTGTGGTGAATTTGTACTTGCAGAGTTACATTGCACTTTGCTCAAAAACTGCATACATTCATGTAGAACTCTGAGCTCAAAAACTGCAGGAATTTATGTAAAACTCTGTTATTTCACTTTTTAGATTAGAATCAATCTAAACATCAGGTCATAGACAGAGAACACAGGGGCTAACACCTTCAACATATTGTCTAGCTATCACCATTGTTAGCAGCTAACCCGAGAATGCAACTTTTAAAAAAAGGGTTTTGTGATTTACACATGAAAGAAGTGAAACTATCACTGTATTCTAACAGATGAAAAGCTTAACAGACAATCAATTTTTCAACGTATAATTTCAGTTACATCACACTGCAAATTTTTGCTATAACTTCTGTGTTACGATCGAGCCCTCCACAATCACCTGATGAAGGAGCGTCGCTCGGAAAGATTAGAATAGATTACTTACAGTATGGAAACAGGCCCTTCGGCCCAACAAGTCCACACCGACCCACATCCATACTCCTACATTTACCCCTTCACCTAACACTACGGGCAATTTAGCATGGCCAATTCACATAACCTGCACATTTTTGGATTGTGGGAGGAAACCAGAGCACCCAGAGGAAACCCACACAGACACAGGGAGAATGTGCAAACTCCACACAGAGTGTCGCCTGAGGCGGGAACTGAACCCGGGTCTCTGGCGGTGTGAGGCAGCAGTGCCAACCACTGTGCCACCGTGCCGCTAGTGTGCTTCCAATTAAACCTGTAGGACTATAACCTGGTGTTGTGTGATTTTTAACTTATTTATGAAAACAGCAGACAAGAGCTCTCATGTCATTTGTTTGAAATGTGTCAAGTTTCAAGGAGGTTAAAAAGAAGTAATATTACAGAATTGAAACTGGTGTAGTTTTAAATGAACTCTAAAAACCTATTTTATTTTATCCAACTGATTTCACTTCAAATAATTTTCTGTGCCATTTACTTGATGAAAGGACCATTTCGCAGTTAAACTATCATCCTGAATTGGACTAATGAACTGTCAAGTGTCTTTAAATCCTACTTATCTAAATTTGCTTAAAGTCTTGCAAACAAAGAAGGGAATGGAAGAAAGATTTCTAGCGCACGTATACTCTCCCTATGAAAGAAATTCCCATTTTTAGGTAGTACAGTTAATTTTCTTATGAAATGATGGCATTCACATCACAATGCATTGTAGACAGCTCCTGGTGCAAGATTCTGAGCCAGGGCAGCAGGTGGAGGTACACTATTTGATAAGAAAAGCCACTTTCTTGGATGACCAATGCACAGTTCATCTTTGCTGTCTAACTTGCCTCCTTTATAAGGGAACTGATTGTCAGACATGCAAAAGACTTGGCTTTATGGACATTGACCACGTACGTTGTGTGGACTTCTACTTAATCGATGAATGTCATGAAATTCATCCTGAGATCTATGGATGGATGAAAGAATTCCTTGATTGGATATTTCCTCTTTTGGTATTTCTATCTTCTGCGTTATGGGCCACATTTGGGATGGGTGATGTTTCTATTGGAAATCGGGCAGACTGGGCCAGGACCTCCTTCATCTCAATCGTGCCAGATTTCTCTGCAGGTATATTGCTTTGTTATCTAATCTACAGCTCAAAGGCAATGATTGTGAAAGGTACAAAATCAAAAGTGCACTTTTTCATATGAAAGCTAGGGCAACAATATACAATACAAGGCTTTATCAGACCTGTAACTAAGGCCATTATACAAACTACATTGAGTCACATGCACTGGATAATGAAAGGCAGTCCCAGGTCCTCTTCTTTCCTTGCTGCAGTACATTTCCAAGTGATACATGGCTATAACAGCTTTGTATTTCATTCAGGGGGGACTGGCCAGAGGGGGTGGACAGAGGAAAAATGTTAATGTGAATAAGTGCACTGAACATTGGAGAATCATAGAGTCATAACATAGAAATAGACCCTTTGGTCCACACTGACCAGACCACACCTTGTCCCATTTACCATGATTTGAAGGAGTGTTTAAGAAAATAGAAGCTGAAAAATTGTGCCGAATGAAAAGCCCATATATATGCAATTTGGAGATTGAAATTACAATTGTAACTGATAGGAGATGGTAATTGGAAGAGTTCTGGACTGAAGGGGAGGTAGGTGATTGGGTGAGGGATATGTGGAAGTGGATTTTTTTATTCATTCACAGGATGAAAGGCTCCTTTGGATGAACCAACTATCTCTGTTATAATAAATTACTAATTAACTATCTTTAATTGCATCACTTCACTGTTGCTGGGTCAAATCATGGAATTCCCTCTTTAACATCGCTATGCATCCACATTAATGAAGGCAGCTAATCACCACCTTCTCAATGGCAATAGGCAGTGGGTAATGAAAGCCAGCCTCACCAGTGACATCTATACTCTGCAATTTAATAATTAAAATAATCCAGTCTGATGTTTGGCACTGGGGGAGTGTTATAGGGTCAGAGTTACTGTTTCGGGAGATGTTTAACAAGACTACGCCTGGCTCTTTTTTTGGTGTCTGTTCTGGCTGCATTCTACCATCTAACAAATTCTTCCTCAAGCAATGGTCTACACTCTTCCTTCAACATACACAACAGTAAAATCAAATTCTGATTTACTTTCTCATTAGAGTGGGTTGCAGGCCATGCAGTGAGTCATCAGAACAACAACTGGGGTATATTCACCCAAAAGCAACATGGATTGAGAGTAAAACTATGGCTATAATGTTTGCGTGTTTATAAAATATGCAGGGACACATTAATAATGAATGCTTCCATAATATTATACTCGAGTGGGTGAAAACAAAAAGACTCTCGATTTTTTTGGTTTCCATTTTAGTTTTTTATTTAAGAAGGTGTCACTATTGTAGCAACAACATTGCTAATGAGGCTTGGTGTTCTACTGCAACTGAAGCAAAATATTGCAGGTGTTGGAAGTCTGAAACAAACTCCGAGAATGCTGGAGGAGCTGAGCAGATCTTGCAGCATCGATGGGAGAGAGAAACAGTTAACATTTCAAATCTGGTGTGATTCTGCTTCAAAACACTTTCCTGTTGTCCTGTGATGCCATCGAAAGAAAGGCTGGGTAGACTGGATTGTTTTTTTCACTGGAGCGTAGGAGGTTGAGAGGCGACTTTATAGAGGTTTATAAAATAATGAGGGCAATAGATGGAGTTAATGGTAGTTGCCTTTTCCCTTGGATGGGGAGAGTTTCAAGACTCGGGGGCACTAGGTGAGAGGAGAGAGACTTTAAAAAGACATGAGGGGCAATTTTTTTTACATCGAGGGTGGTTGGTGTGTGGACTGAACTTCCAGAGGAAGTGATGGATGCTGGTACAGTTCAACATTTAAAAGACATTTGGATAAGTACATAAATAGGACAGGTTTGGAGGGATATGGGCAGGAAAGTGGGACAAGTTGAGTTTGGGAAGACAGCTGGAATGGACTAGTTGGACGGAAGGGTCTAACTCTGTATGATTCGATGACAAGACGTTAGACTGAGGGTCAGCTATCCTTTCAAACAAACATAAGAGATCCCCATGCCATGAGTGGAGTGGGTAAGTTCTCTGAGTTCCCTGGCTAATGCTATTCTTCCAATCACTATCTAAACACCACAATTCAGTTATTTACATCATTGTTGTTTGTGTGTCCATGCGGTGGGCAAATTGGCTGCCATTTTTCCAACATTCCAGCAATGATTAGTCTTCAAAAGCACTTAATTGATGGTGAAAGGATTGGAAAGTCCTATGCTGGTAAAAGGCTCTAAATAAATGTACAGTCTTTTTTCTTCTTGATGTGGAGGTGCCGATTTGGAACAGTGGTGGGCAAAGTCAGAAGTCACACGACACCAGCTTCTCGTCCAACTAGATTATCTAAGATCACAAACTGTCGAACTCTCTCTCTCTCGAGAGCAGTGCTATGAAAGCTTATGATTTTTAATAAACCTGTTGGACTATAACCTGGGGTCGTGTGACTTCTGAATTCTTTCTTCTTGTCTGTGAAACAAAAGATATATGGGAAACAAAAACAGAAATTGCTGGAAAAGCTCAGGAGGTCTGGCAGTACCTGTATTCTGAGGAAGGGTTCACTGGACCTGAAACGTTAACTCTGATTTCTCTCCACAGATGTTGCCAGACCTGCTGAGCTTTTCCAGCAATTTCTCTTTTTGTTTCTGATTTACAGCATCTGCAGTGCTTTCGGTCTTGATAAAGATATATGGGACTCAGCTAACTTGAGAAATTAAAATGATGGGTGCTCATTCCTAGCTGTATAATTTTCGAACCATTAACTGTACAGTGTTGTGACACCTTCACAAAAGCTTCAAAGCTTACGATTAAAGACTTGCATCTGAGAAGCTCCCTAATGGGTTTCCACTTCCGTGACTACTGGAGACACATGCTGGGAAAAGCACTGACCTTGCATTCATCTGCCATGGTATCATATTAAAAAAAATCAAAAATGCAGATGCCTTCTTATATTTAAAAAATGTTAATTATGCGTTTTCCTAGTTAAGAATAAAAACATCCAGCTGCTTGGCTTTGTTTGACACAGGGTCTGATCTATTGTCAGAGGCAATTAACAAGACAATTAGAATAAATGTCGCTCCTTCACAGGGTATCCTGTTTGCAAAGAGCGAGTTCTGATTAAGTGCTACAATTAGAACTCAAGGGACCTGAAGAGAAAATAAAGGAGAAAAGTGAAGCTGTGTCGATCCAGATGTACCGTAATAAATATTGCAGACGAATATTTCATAACAGTACTTGAGGCATCCAGCAAAAAGCACAAAAGCAAATAACACCTTACTTATAAAATGTATTGAATCACAGAATGTGGGCGTCACAACAAAGGTCAAAACTTGTTGCCTGTTGCCTTGTTGGGTGATACTCGTGAGTTCTGAACAATGTCAAATAGAGCAACATTAAACAAAATAAAAACACTGTGAAGAACGTGTTTGAATTTTAATTGAATAAATAGAAAATAAACTGTTTCGACTAGCAGGAGATCAGCGACTGGAGGACTTAAGATGTGGAGTGTGGCTGGAAGGGAAAGGTAAATTGAACATTTTAGCGCAGTGAAGTGTTATGCACTAGGATGTGGTGTTCAGGCCGCTTACTTGCGGAACGCTTCAGAGAACACCTCCGGGCCGCCCGAACCAACCAACCCAATCACCCCGTGGCTCAACACTTTAACTCTCCCTCCCACTCCACCGAGGACATGCAGGTCCTTGGACTCCTCCACCGGCAGAACACAACAACACGACGGCTGGAGGAGGAGCGCCTCATCTTCCGCCTGGGAACCCTCCAACCACAAGGTATGAATTCAGATTTCTCCAGTTTCCTCATTTCCCCTCCCCCCACCTTGTCTCAGTCGGTTCCCTCAACTCAGCACCGCCCTCCTAACCTGCAATCCTCTTCCTGACCTCTCCGCCCCCACCCCACTCCGGCCTATCACCCTCACCTTGACCTCCTTCCACCTATCCCACCTCCATCGCCCCTCCCCCTAGTCCCTCCTCCCTACCTTTTATCTCAGCCTGCTTGGCTCTCTCTCTTATTCCTGATGAAGGGCTTATGCTCGAAACGTCGAATTCTCTATTCCTGAGATGCTGCCTAACCTGCTGTGCTTTGACCAGCAACACATTTGCAGATGAAAGCAGATTTTACAGCATCCTTAAAAAAGAAACTGAAATGACCTTAAGAAAGTAAGACTTGCAAGACTATGGTGAAAGCAGGATAATGGGATTAATTTGAGAGCTTAAAGAGCCAACCCAAGCATTATGTGGTGAATGACCTCCAAGTTTGATGCTATGTTGATGCAAAATGGCCTCACTTACATAATCTCTTTAGGGAGTCAGCACAGAAACAGACCCTTCGGTCCAATTTATCCATGATGACCAGATATCCTACATCTCATTTGCCAGGATTTGGCTCATAACCCTCACAACCCTTCCTATTCATGTACCCATCCGGATGCCTTTTAAATGCTGTAATTGTACCAGCCTCTACCACTTCCTCTGACAGCTCATTCCATACACGCACCACCCTCTGCATGAAAATGTTGTCCCTTAGATCACTTTTAAATCCTTCCCCTCTCACCATAAACTCATGCCCTCTAGATTTAGATCCCCCTCCTCTGGGGAAAAGACCTTGTCTATTTATCTCATCCATGCCCCTCATGGTTTTGTAAACTTGTATACGGTCACCCCTCAGACTTTGAAGCTCCAGGGAAAATAACCCCAGGCTATTGAGCCTCTCCCTGTAGCTCAAACCCTCCAACCCTGGTAACATCCTTGCTATTGTTTTTTGAACCCTTTCAAGTTTCACGACGTCCTTCTGAAAGGAGGGAGACCAAAACTGAACACAGTATTCCAAAATGGTGTAACTAATGTCCTATTCAGTCGTATAATGACCTCCCAACTCCTATACTCAATGCACTGACCAATAAAGGCAAGCGTACCAAATGCCTTCTTCACTATTCTGTCTATTTGTGATTCTTAACTGATCTGAAACTGCCCCAAAAAGAAAGACTTGCATTTATAGAACTTTTCATAACTACTGGATGTCTCAAAGTGCTGTGCATCCAATGCAGTGCTTTGAATTGTGATCACACTATAATATAGGAAATGCAGCGGCCAACCTGCGTAGATAATCTGGTTTCAAAATGTTGATTGAGGGATAAATATTGGCCAGAACACAGTGGCTAACTTTCCTGCCCTTTGTCACAACATTGCCATGGATTCTTTCCAATGCACTGGCACAGGGAAGTGAGAGTTCAACATCTCATTTGAAAGATGTCACCTCAAACAGTACCGGACTCCTTCAGAATTGCTTTGGAGTCTCAGCTTTGAATTTCATACTCACGCTCTTGAGTGGCACTTAAACTGTGAGTTGTGGAATTCATTGCCACGGAGCGCAGTGGAGGCTGGGTGTCTGCAAGAGATTGATAAATTCTTGATCTCGCAAGGAATTAAGGACTATGGGGGAGAGTGCGGGTAAGTGGAATTGAAACGCCCATCAGCTATCATTAAATAGCAGAGTGGACTCGATGGGCCAAATGGTCTTGCTTCCTTTCCTATGTCTTATGGTCTTATGGCCTTGTGACGTAGAGGTAAGAGTTTACCACAGAGACTAGGTTGACAGTAAAAACCAGCGATTACAAATTTCCTGCAGACTTTTCTCTGGATGGCGCAGCACCTGAACCACTACTATTCCCCCTTTAACGTTAGTTCTTATGTTTCCCCAATTTACCAGATCTACATTCAGCCAGACCCGAAACAGCCGTGAAATGAATGCTGTGTTTGTTGACTGAAGTTACACTAATCACCAGTGACACAAAGAATATCACATGTATAAATATCAAATGTTCCCCTATAGATTAGTCACAGTATGGAAACAGGCCCTCCAGCCCAACAAGTCCACACAGACCCTCCGAAGAGCAACCCACCCAGACCCATTTCCCTCTGACTAATACCCCTATCACCATGGGCAACTTAGCACGGCCAATTTACCTGATCTTCACATCTTTGGACTGTGGGAGGAAATCGGAGTACCTAGAGAATGTGCAAACTCCACACAGTCACCCAAGGCTAGAACTGAACCTGGGACCCTGGTGCTGTGAGGCAGCAGTGCTAACCACTAAGCCACTTCCATTCTCTGGCCTACATGTGACTCCAAACCCACAGCAATGTGGTTGACTGCCCTCTGGGAAATTGGGATGGGCAATAAATGCTGGTCTAGCCTTTATCCCACGAATGAATTTTTTTAAAAAGCCAGAACATTAGCATTTGTGCTATTTAAAAATTCATTTGGAATTAGCATTTATGCAGGAAGCTAAAAAGAAGTGTGTTAAAGGTGCTTCTCAATTATATCACAAATAGCTCACATTGATAGTTCCTTAAGCATTATTAAACGTCATTATTTCATGAACTCAGAATTATATTAGCCATCCCTGAACTGAAGCGAACTTCAGTTATTGCGCTATAAGTAAGTGACAGATCATAGATTTATACTAATGTTCAAATGTTAAGGGGTGGTTGGCATAGACATGATGGGCTGAAGGGCTTCTTTCTGGCCCACCAGTTACTGCAGCCCCTCAGTGGGTGGAAAGTTGGAATGCAATGAACTCAGTGGAAAATAAACTATACCCAGCAACTAGATGGTTGAACAGATCACTTCAATATCAACCTCTCCACTATAGCATGCTATTTTTCCACTACCTACAGAACGTACTGGAGCAACTCCTCAAAAGTGCTTCAGCAACATCTCTGACTCCCACCTCTCGGAAGGATGTGTTGTATATTCTATTTCTTAGGGTGATGCAGAGTTGACATTAGTTTCCATGGTTGTAACAGATTTTAGTTACACTACTTTAAAATGACCACTTCATGCTCCAGCTCCAGTCTCTATTTTTTTTACACCTCGGTTTATTTTATTTGCTCTGAGTCAACACCAGGCTGACCAATCAAGCACAGTGAGCAGCAATAGTAAACAGACTACCACAATCAAAGGCAGAACAATTGATCCCTATAACAAAGGCTACAATTATATGCGAACAAGCCATACACCATCGTGACTTGGACAGAGATAATTATGTCTTCATCATATTGGTTTAAAATCATGAAATTATGGAATAGATAAGCATAGAAGGGGGCTTTTCAGCCCACATTGTCAGTGCCGGCTCTTTTGGAAAACAATCCACATCCCTGACATTTTCTCTCCTTCAAATATTTATCTATTTATCTTTTAAAAACTGCTACTCAGTCAGCATTCACCACTCTAACAGGTAGTGTGAAGTGTTTTAAAAAAAAAACAGAAAATGTGATATGTGGACAGGTCCTTTCACACAGTAAGTAACCAGAATCTAAAATGCATTGCCTGGAAGTGTGATGGAGATAGGTTCAGTTGAGGCATTCAAGAGGGCAGTGGATGGTTGTTAAAATAACATTAATGTGTAGGATTGTGGGTCAAAGGAAGGGAATTAACACTCAGTTAAATTGCTCAGACAGCCTACTCAGATATGATGAGCCAAATGGCTGAAGCAATTCCACATCCTAAACATTTATTGCATGAAATGTTGTTCCTCACACTGTGGAATAACTGCACAGAGGCCAGTTTCCCTTCAGCAAGTCACCCTTTACTTACATGTACGCAGTACGTGGATTCTGACCAGCCAACTCAGAGCTGGTCCCTCGACTGAGGAGACCTTCTGAATCTTCAGTTGATATCTGTCAGCCGGGGCTTCCTGATTGCCTAGGATGCCAAACTCCAATCCGGGATCTCTCAGTCAATGAGATCCACCTGGCCTTGATTCCAATTTCTACACAGTGTTTCTACTTTTTTTTGCAAAATGCCTTAAATCCGTGTTCTCTTGTCACAGAACCTGTCACCATTGTAAATTTTTCTTTTCTTTATTCATCCTCTCTAAACCCTCCATAACTTTAACTGCCTGTATCAAATGCCTTCTTAGAGTCTCAGCTCTAAGGAGAACAAACCTAACTGTCTCAGCCTGAGGCGGTATTGTGGGGGCACCATTGTAACTTGAAAAGTCGTAAGGAAGTGACTGACTGCAACCTTCAGAAAATAACAGTTGATGGGCTATAAATGCTGGCTGAGCCAGAAATCTCCAAGTATCAAAAATAATACAAAAACTTTTATTTAATAAGTTGTCATAAGAAATACAGCTAACATCTGTTCTTTATTCGTAACAAGCAGCAACGTTTTATTTTCAACATGCACTGCCCTTGAATTATATTCAAGATGAAGGACAGTCATTGCACATCAGAATTGAAAAATTTCAGAATGGGTGCACAGTGGCATGGAGTGTATGTCACAGTCAAAACATGGTGTTAATTTAACATGGGTCCTTCAAATATCCAAGACTGTGTCAAAACAAACTTTTCTTCACTCTGAAAAGTTCAACTCTGAAGGTAAGAAACAGAAAGGAGGTTATGGAAATGAGCCAAGATTTCACATAAGGTGGAGACTTCAACTTTAACAGTTATTCCGACAATCAGACTAACGAACTGTGTTAACTTGGTTCAATTGGTAAATATTTCACTTGACTGTGAAGATGTTGGCCTTCAAGCACCATAAGCACATATCTCTGGATTGATATCTTATTGTCAGGGGTGACATTTTCTTCCATGTAACATATTAAAACAAGGCATTGCCTGCCTCTGGTGATATTTCAGGCAGACTTTAATGATCCAATGATGCTGACCTGGCTAACGTTCCTCCCTCAGCCAAAACCCATCTTCACACTGCTCTTTGTCAGATCCTGTGCGAAAACATGATTACCATGGTTACCATGCTTCCTACATATCGACAGTTCCTACCTTTCAAAGAAATTCATTGTGTCTGAAGCACTTAGGGATGCTCTTGAGTGATGTTCTTTCTTTCCACATCATGTTTTGGATGAATCAATTTCAATATTAGTTTATAAAATAACCCCAAATGTAATTAGAAGCTACACAAAGCTAAAATAATGTGTTCGTACTTGGTTCCGGTGCATTCTCAAATTTGATTAAATTGGCTAAATGCAGCTCACAGTACTGGTTAGCTCAAGTGAGTACCTCATAACCACAAATAAATCCTTTCTATTTCCACATTTGACTGCATATGTTGATTTACTATCTGCATGTTTCACCAATTCTGCAGTGGTCATGTTATTTTACATTTCCATCTGTGTTAAGTTTCCTGTCCTGTTTAGCTCGTCCACTGTTTTGGAAACCACTGTTGAATTCTATCAATCCACATTCACTGGTCACTTTTATATATTCATTTTATGGGATGTAGGTGTCGCTGGCTGGGCCAGCATTTATTGCCCGTCACTAGTTGCCCTTCAGAAGGTGGTGGTGAGCTGCCTACTTGAACCGCTGCAGTCCACCTACTGTGGATTGACCCAAAATGCCATTGGGGAGGGAATTCCAGAATTTTGACCCAGCTACAATAAAAGAACAGTGATATATTTCCAAGTCAGGATGGTGAGTGGCTTGGATGGGAACTTGAAGGTAGTGGTGTTCCCATGTACCTGAAGGAGAAAGTGACGACTGCAGATGCTGGAGATCAGAGTCGAGAGTGTGGTGCTGGAAAAGCACAGCAGGTCAGGCAGCATCCGAGGAGCAGGAGAATCGACATTTCGGGCATAAACCCAGGAAATCAGATTTCGTGATGAGGGGCTTATATTTGAAACGTTGATTCTTCTACTGTGTCTTTCCAGCACCACACTCTCGACCATATAGCTGCTGCCCTTCTCCTTCTAGAGGAACTGGTCGTGGGTTTGGAAATTTGGAAGTTGGCCATTTGTGTGAACAACCCCACAAAATTGAGAGTGGTTTGGTCATTAAAGCCCAGTCTGTCTCTGTCAACAGACTAATATGCTATAAACAACTTTAAAAATCTCAGTTACAGGAAGTAAGTGTCGCCTGTAAATCCAAAGTGCATTCATTTTTGGTCACAATAATTCTTTAATAATTTGAAAAATGACCTATTGCTTCCCAGTCCAACATGAATTCCATGCTGTTTAAATGACAATGTTTGGTAAAGTGATCTTGGGTGCTATAATTGTCAAATAATTGATTTACAATTGTTTTATTAACACCTCTCTCTTTTTCACAATATTAGGATTAAATAACTATCTCCCAGCCTGTAGGCAAAATCTCTGTGTTTATTGGAATCCTTCAAAGTATTAACTTAGAGCCTCATTTGATTTCATACTTACTGCTGCGATTTCATGTCTTAATATACCCAAAGATAATTACAGTCGATTCCAATATAACAAGAAAGTTTGGTTCTCGTGTGATCACACATGATAAGAAAATCGCACAATTGCCACGCCATTTAAACTAATGGGGCTGGAATCATGTTATTGCCAATACGGGTAAGGAAAGTTCACGTTCTACAAATAATGGTCCACATTCTTCAGTTGTGTTATACCCAAGTTGCATTGAAGAAACACGCGTTAAAGCAGAACTAACTGCAGGATAAAAATCTAATTCTACAATCGTCGTGCTCACTGGCTGTGCATACTGTGATTTTCTGATCCTTAATTCTAATGGATGCACAATTGTGGGCTCAGGATACAGACCATCATGGTGTACAATCGCAGCATCTGCCCAATACACAGAGACAGAATCGGGAAAAGTTGAAGTGAAGTCAAGTGAAATCTTCAATCTTGTGAACTCAAATAAACCTGTTGGACTATAACCTGGTGTTGTATGACTTCTGACTTCGTCTACCCCAGTCCAGCACCAGCACCTCCATTTCTGAGCAACAAACATATCAGCGAGAGAACAATTTTCAGAGGCTCTCAAAGTTATTTTTGCTACATTCCCCACCAACCTGTGGAAATTGGCAAATAGTTAGTTCTGAGACTTTAAAATCCTTAGCTAAAACATATTAGACTCCAATTTTTTTACAGTGTTATGAGCTCTTTACTCAGCATTTAACCTGAGCTGAAACACTTCAGGGAATACATAATGTTAACACCGAGGTACAGAATTTGGATAGTTCTCAGTCGCTCAGAAAAGACTGCAGTAAACTCGACAATGTGTCAAGTCTTTCATATTGCTTGTGAACAGAGTCTTCGAACAGACATTGTGGAAATATCCCCTATCAAATAAAATGCAAAACCAGTCACCGTCCAGTAGCAATAAACAAATCTGAGAGAAATGTCAAGGAACTGCTCAGTCTGTAACAAGAAGCAAGGAACGAGAGGGAATGTGGGTAAAGTGTAAAGATAGGGAGGAACATTTTGACACTGTTAGCTACAAGGTTGGCTTGTTTTGTTTTTCACAACACCAAGTTGAGGAGCTCAGTGTAGGCTTAATCACAAGCAGTTTTCTTGTAGTTAATATTCCAGTAACATTGCACTCTACCCAATCCGATCAGAGACAGCAAAAATAGCATGAGTGCGCAAATGGCGTAAATGTATTCTGCATAGCTCCTGAGAATCCTTAACAATTGTGCCTGACTAATAGTGCAAATTGTACCCAGTATTGAGGAAACTACCTTGTTATGTAAGACAAGTGTCTTTCCTGTTTAGACTCGCCCTCTCTTTCCCAGTCTTAATTAGATGGGCCTTGCACTCAGCACAGAGAATGTAGTATTCATTTAATTTAGTTGATGGTTTTATTTAAAATAGGAGAGAAAGAAAGACAGTAAAATATCCAAGAACACTATAGACTAGCAGTAGTGTTATTTGAAAGTACAACATGGTGATCAGCAGTGGGGCATGATTGAATCCTTTTAACCCTAAAGCAGGAAAACAAAATTGTGAAGAAAATCCATTTACTACTCTAATTTCATTACAATTTGAAGAACGTACAGTTAGCAAATGAAACGTGAAAACTGATAACAGTCAGCAGCAGAATCAGATCAACAATGGGGCTACTTCAGTACTCCAGGGACAAACTTTCTGTCGTGAAGTGCAAGGGCAACAGTGTCAGCCAAGAGAAATGTTGACCAACCCAGAAAGAAAGGGACTTTAGCAAAGGAGGGTCTGCCGAGAACACAGAAGGCTCCAGCTGTAAAGTTAGATATTTCCGAGGGAAAGGGAAACAAAACCTACACAAAAATAAGGCAATTACCAGAAAGGGAAAGCAAAGGAGAAAAAAACCCAAAATTCCTACTTCTTAAAAACGAACATTGCTGCCAACACTGCACCTTGCAGTTCAACAAAACAGCTCACCACCCCCTTCTCAAGGGCACTGAGGGAGGGGCAATAAATGCTGGTCAAGCCAGTGACACCCTGTACCTATTGCTCTCTTATGTAAGGCAAGTGCTATTCCTTGAGTGTGGTGCTGGAAAAGCACAGCAGGCCAGGCAGAATCCGAGGAGCAGGAAAGTCGTCATTTCAGGCAGAAGCCCTTCATCCTGCTGAAGGGAATATGCCCAAAATGTCAATTCTCCTGCTCTTTGGATGCTGCCTGACCTGCTGTTCACTTCCAGCACCACACTCTCGACACTGATCTCCAGCAGCTGCAGCCCTCACTTTTTTCCTAAGTGCTTTTCGTTGTTAAATCACAGTGTTCCATCCTCTACTACTGACATTTAGACAGACCCTAGACTCTCAGTATAGCGAAAGGAGGATCTGCTGGTACACCAGGCATTTCCTGACTAGTGGGTATGACAGGGGCTGGAGTGCAACATTACTCCTCAAAATAATAGTTTGATTTAAATTTCATTAGTAACTTGCATTTTCCTTACTGCCTTGGGGTTGTCAATTCTAATTTGGTTTAATTTTGATCGATTGTTTCATTTATTTAAAATAGTAGGAAAAGAAGATTGAGAACAGTCAGCTATCAAAACTGGTATATCACAAGCTGACAGTGGTAGGGTCAGAACATACAACAGTATAGTCTAATGCTGGAAATCTTATAAAACGTCAGCTCCTGCATGCAACAAATAATGCCCTCATCAATAAAACTTAAGTTACTTGCTTCCTGCAAGTTAGGTGACTTAAAACTAGCTTAAAAAGCCTTACAAAAATTAATAAATTATCCTTTATACCAAATTAAAGTGACAGACAATTAACATGCACAGAATTACCTGCTTTATTCAGTTTAATTCTCAGTTAAAGCAACTGTATATTCATATCAGCAACCATCACCTGTTATTACTAATGCTCATTCACTATGAATATAAGTAAGATAGGATCTGTTCAACAATACAATTATTCATGGAGGCACTCAGGAGCAATTAAGGAACTATGGTTTTTTATTTTACAATTAATCTCAAATTAATTATTCAAATTATACATTGACCTGAACCCAGTTTTGTTTAAAGAAATTATTGATTTCATCAGTATTACAAGCACTGAAATAAATTTGCATCTGAATTGTTTTCTACCATATAAATTCAAACCAACTGACTGCAAAACAGGATTATGAAGGCACAATAGGTTGAAGGCTGTTTTATCAGCAGTGTCCATGGATACCACAAGCTTTCTCTATGTTTATCGATGAATTCTATAATCAGCAAGGTGAAGGATGTTAGCACTGCAGAAAGGAATATTTTCATATTTCTGGCATCCAGTTTCAACATCAAACACTCCCAAGTCAGGTTATGGTTAGATGTGCACCAAAGCTCATTGTTTGTATAAAATTACCCATCATAATCTAAGTCTTAGAGTATGCTTCTACCCCAGTAATGACAGGCAATTAACCAGAGTACTCTTGAACTTAACGATAGCAGTACAGAAGCCATCTGTTGAGTTGTTGCTGAACTTCCTTCCTCCTGTCCTTTCTCCATCTCCATTGGTTGTTCATATTTGTTGAATTTGATGGTCCAACCTTTAGCTTTAAACCCAGACTCCTTATGAGAACTTACATCCATCTATCACTTGGGATCTCTCTCCCACTCCCACACTCAAACTTTTATTCTGAATTTTATTACTTGCATGTGGCATTTTTTCCAGTGCTCATCTCTCTAAGCACTACCAAACATTATGTTCAACTTGCCCAAACTCTTCTAGCTGCATACTGTTTCACTGTGTGTCCTGCTCAACCATTAGTCCTGTTCTCTCAAACCTCCATGTTCTCCATTCTGTCTGCCATCCTTTTCTAATTCCTCATTTTAGCACAGTTCACTTTGGCCATCTGTCAAAGAACCCCAACCACTGTCGATGAACCATGCATTGCCGCAAGTTACATTCAAGAAGCAACTAACCCCTTGATGCAGCAAGTCATAGAACAAGAAGTTAAGGAATATTTGGGAAAGGAACAGTTGATCATGGAATAACCTGTCAAAAGACATTGGTTCTACTTAAACAAGTCAAAGGACAATGCAGGTGTGAGAAACGAAGCTCACTGGTTGATAATTTCAGTCCGAGTCAAATTCTGAAGCAGTGTTTATTCATACGTTCTTGCAAGCCGGGTGACAACAAAGTAGGCACCTCGATCAGGAGGTTACATTACAATGTATACAGTTCGGTTGAACAGTTTATACAGTATCATATCTGATAGTTGTATTGCTCTGTGCAGCTACTAATCTAGTCGGCTTACCACATCTGTCTATGGCCTGCTGTTGGTGTGTAACCCCTTGATTGCTGGGTCTTATTACTTTTGCTGATGCAACACCGGGTCTTATTTGGTTATCTTGTTCATACTAACTCCCTATGCGCGTGACAATTGCAACTGTCAAGTCAATACATCTGTCTCCACCAGTCGACCACCTCCCTTTTCAGTTAGTTATTTCTTGGTCCACACCCTTGTGATTCTGCCTTGCAATTTTTGCAGAAGCAAGATGCAGCTACTTGTGTAAGCATATCTAGCTTAACATACAACCTCCCCGCCCCCCCCCCCCCCCCCCCCATGACTCAACCTTGTGATGTTTGCAGAAACAACTACCTTCGCAAGCGCCTCTCACAAAGGGAAAGTTTTATAGGGCTCACTAGACTCATAGTCAAATTCAAACACAAGACAGAATCCATTGAGATTAGCTACATTGGCATAAGAGATTTGTTCTGTAGTGTAAGTAAGATGGAAACCTGCCACTATACTGGATGGACAGAAATGTTTTGCACTGTTGTCAATCAAAAAACTTTTCAGACTGTAATGATCAGCAGAGTTTGGATTCACAAGGATTCACAAACAACCAGACAGCTGATGAGCTTAAGGTCTTTTGCATCTTCAGTGGAGGTAACTGAGAGTGTGACACAGCCAGGTAAACAAATAGTTCTGGATTTCAGACTGATATCATATGTCTGAAACGTCAAGTAGAGATTTTAATTTCCTTACTCTCCTCAGGAACCATCTTCAGTGATAGTGACAGGGATCAATCCAAAGTCAAGCAATCTGCAAACAACGGAACTGATAAATTGAAAATGGTGGTTTTACCAGTACTGCATTCGTGGATGACACGCGAAAGTGTCATACCTACCCAACAACTTAAAGAATCTCAACACTTTAACAGCAGATTGAGAGCAGAAATTGATGACTCAGCTAGAAGATAGGGTATACAGAACTCAATGAAGCCATCATTGAGATGAGGATGAGCAATGTCCAAGATATAGTCAAGCAGAAATGGTCGAGTGTTGAGATGCAGGATACAATGCAAACAGAAATTGCCAGTTTCGACAGGACAGCATAGGCATGGGCAATAGATACTCGCCCAGCCAATGACACCCACATCCCATGAATGATTAAAAACAAACTATCCTCTTTGAACGAAATACATGAGATGAAATGTCCTCCAAATGCTGCAGTGGAGAAATTGCCTGTTTTCGCAGGAAAGGCATCTTCTGCAAATCAAATCTAAGAACTGAATGATCCACAAGTTAAAGGGGATTTCAACTCTCACACTGTCTGGAACAAAATCAAAATCTCTTCAACCTAGAGATCTACAAACATCCCCTTTACCAACTGATAGAGACATAACAACACTCTGATCAGTCACAAAGCTGTCTAATCTAACCATAACTTAGCCATCACTTTATACACCTGTGTAAAAGTTGACTCATGTATAAGTTGATCCTATGACTTTTAGCCTCAGATAAAATTTCACAGATCTCATATTGGTTTGAGGTTTTCAAGCATCAAACTACATTTTGACTGTTAATTTCCTTTCAGTAATTATGATGGTCCATTAATTTAAAGACATATTTGGCAACAGTTAGATATTCTCTCCATCAGTTCTAGTGGCAATCTCCATCAAGTTGGCAAGTCTAATACATACCACATGATCTATCATGATGCCTTCATGAGAAAAGCAACAGGTATTCAACTCAATTTCAATTGGAGAAGAAAATGAGTTATTGAGCATTTGCAAAATAGTCATGTTTTCACCCATAGGACCATTTAAAGTCATAGAGATGAACAGCACGGAAACAGACCCTTCGGTCCAACTCATCCATGCCGACCAGATATCCCAACCCAAACTTGTCCCACCTGCCAGCACCTGGCCCACATCCCTCTAAACCCTTCCTATTCATATACTCATCCAGATGCTATTTAAATGTTGCAATTGTACCGCCTCCACTCCATATCCTCAGGGAAGCAGAGAGCAAGAATATTTCAGAATTTAAGACCAGTGTTGGCAGGTGCACAACATTCTTGGCAAAACTAATTTACTACTCTGTCAGGAAATAAAGATCAGAATTTTACTCGAAATTGGCTCACTGTCTATTTTGGCAAGTGTCATGGAGGGTCTGTCTGTCTGTCTCTCTCTCTTGCTGTCTCTACGAGCTGTGGTGAGTTATTCCATACAATTCTCTGTAGCTCTTGTGATTATGTACACACCACAGTTCCAAGGTGCCCCACTGACACTATCACCGACTCTCCAGTGGCAGAGTTACTTACCTGTGCTCGGATTCTAGGTGTTGGCACCATATTTAAAAGACAGGTGTGCCCCAGACCAGGCACTGTCAGTCAGGAATTTGTAATGTTGGAAAGCTGTGCCAGATGTTACCATTTCCAACGCAGACCTGTTGTTTCTGCTCCATCTATAAGGAATGCTTGAACTATTTCTACCGCGTGTTTAAACATCTTCGAATGTGTGTCGATCTTCAATTCTATAGTTGATCATTTTTAACATTTTATCATCAAAACAAAGATTGCTACATTGTGTGCTTAAAGGTAAAGTTACCATAGCCCTACAGTTTCATTATGGAGAGGTGATTGATGGTGGTTTAAACTGAGGGTCATCACGCCTTGGCTGAGAGGAGGGGAGAGGTTGCGAAAGAGAGTCCTTCATGATGACTGCGGCTGCTGTGGGAGTTGAACCCATTCTTTTGCTATCATGAGCCAGCTGTCCAATCAGCTGAGGTGCATAGTTCTTAGAGGGTGGAGTTGCAGGTAGATAGGATAGTGAAGAAGGCGTTTGGCACGCTTGCATTTATTGGTCATTGCATTGAGTATAGGAGCTGGGATGTCATATTGCGGCTGTACAGGACATTGGTTAGGCCACTTTTAGAATACAGCATTCAATTGATTTGATTTATTGTAGTCACATGTACCTAGGTACAGTGAAAATCTTTGTTTGTGAGCAGTACAGGCAGATTGTAGCATACAAGGACATGCAGATCATAAGGCATTTAGAGAGAGGTTACAACTGCATAGCACGTGCACTCAACAAGATCAACATTAGCAAGATCTGGTCTCCCTGCTTTAGGAAAGACGTTGTTAAACTTGACTGGGTTCAGAAATGTTGCTGGGGTTGGATACTTTGAGCTATAATGCTGAATAGGCTGGGGCATTTTTCCCTGGAGCGTTGGAGGCTGAGAGGTGACTTTGTAAAGGTTTATAAAATCACGAAGGGCATGGATAGGGTGAAGAGCTAAGATCTTTTTCCTAGAGTAGGGGAGTCCAAAACTAGAGGGCCTAAGTTTAAGGTGAGAAGGGGAAGATTTAAAAACAGACTTGAGGGGCTTTTCTTTTATGCAGAGAGTGGTGTGTGTATGGAATGAGCTGCCAGAGGAGGTGTTGGAGGTTAGTACAATCACAACATTTGAAACATATCTGGATGACAACATGAATAGAAAGGGTTTAGAGGGAGATGGGTCAAATGCTGACAAATGGGACTAGATAAGTTTCAGATACCTGGTTGGCGCAGACCAATTGGATCGAAGGGTCTGTTTCTATGGTGTATAACTTGATGACTCCCCATTGTGTGTTTGTTATTGCAACAGGTGGCTTTGGAAATAAGTACAAAACAAACAGTAATTGTCAGCTATCCAGCCAGGTTCCTGTCAGCGATGACTTGTCTGAAATTAACACCAACTGGCCCTTGCCCCATAAAAAACTGGGAGACACCAGATCTTTATAAAGTTGCATACTAAAGCTGACCAGCTATTTTCTTCGAACCCACTGAATGTAATTTTTGCCAGACAAACATTGTCAGAAGTTGTCCTTCTAGTGGCTACATATAAACATAGTGGTGGATCTACACAAGTTATTTATGGCCATAAAAATCTCCCCTGATTTAAGTCTTCTCCTTTCAGTGTGGTCAAAATATTTTGCACACGCTTTCACAATAACTAAAGATTTGACATACATATAAACGAAGGCCACTCGGCCCTTCGAGCCTGCTGATCATGGCTGATCTAATTACTCCACATTCCTGCTTACAACCACTACCCTCTCACCCTCCTTTGCTTATCTAGAATCCCCCCATCTGTCTGTTAAAAATCTTCACTGCCTGTTGAGGACGAGGGTTCTTGAAAACCTATGAACCTATGGGTTGCTCTTCAGCGGGTCAGTGTGGACTTGTTGGGCCGAAGGGCCTGTTTCCACACTGTAAGTAGTCTAATCTAATCTAATCTACAGGAAGCATTTCTCTTTCTTAAATGGGCAACTCATTATGTTTAAACAGTGACCTCCCCAGTTCTGCATGCTTCCACACCCACCCTGTTAAGACCCTTCAGGTTCTTACATATTTCAATCAAGTTGCCTTTTGCCCTTTGATACAAGCTGAGCCCATCCAATCTTTCCTCATTAAACATCATGCCCATTTCAGACATTAATCTTGTGAACTTTCTTTGAATTGCTTCAAACACATCTTTTGTAAATATAGAGATGAAAAAGGCTCACAGAACTCCAGATATTACGAAGCGTGACCTTTAAAACATATTACTATGGAATCGAAATGTTGCCAGACGAGACAATGATTTAACAGTTGAGTCACAGGGATGAGCTATCCGAGCTAATTGAGGTGGTCTTACATTATAGCAGTCCTGATGATGTAAAGGTTGAAGCAAGTTGAGGTTGAGGGAGTCGTAAAGTTGACTTGCGAGATTGAAAGCAAGCTTCTGGAATGTAGTTCTATGGAAGCTGACTGATTCTTTATGCCAATTAGCTCACAAATGTTTGCTGAAGACTACCAAGGCCCGCTTAAAGATCCATCCCACCCTGGCAATGTTTTTCTTCAACCTCTACCATCGGGGAGAAGGTACAAAAGCCTGAAGACACGCACCAGCCGGTTTCGAAACAGTTTCTGCCCCAGTGTTCTTAGAATACTGAATGGACTCACAAACTCTTCATATTCACCTGTACCTGTGTTTTGGTTTTTGCTGCTGTTTACCTATTATTTACTTATCTATGCTACTTAACTCTGTGATCTGCCTGGATTGCGCGCAAGCCAAAGCTTTTCACTGTGCCCTGGTACACGTGACAATAAATTCAATTCAATTCAATTCGATTGAGCAATAAGCTGCGAAGTGAAAAGTGTGGGTTGGGAGAGGGGACACATGGTCAGGAGATGAAGTAGGACGGGGTTTGATGACTGAGAAGAGAAGGAGTGTGCATGGAGTGCTAGGAATGGAGTGACAATTACTTGTTAGCAATCGAACAATTATTATCTCACAAACTTAACTGAGTTTTCAGATGTTAAACAGATTATTACACCGGCACCACTCCCCACCTCTTCCTCCGTTACATTGATGACTGCATTGGCACCACCTCGTGCTCCCGCGAGGAGGTTGAGCAATTCATCAACTTCACCAACACATTCCTCCCTGACCTTAAATTTACCTGGACCATCTCTGACACCTCCTGGACCTCTCCATCTCCATTAATGACGAACGACTTGACACTGACATTTTTTACAAATCCACTGACTCCCACAGCTACCTGGATTACACCTCTTTCCACCCTAGCTCTTGCAAAAATGCCATCCCGTATTCCCAATTCCTCCGCCTCCGCCGTATCTGCTCCCAGGAGGACCAGTTCCATCATAGAACACACCAGATGGCCTCCTTCTTTAGAGACCGCAATTTCCCTTCCCACGTGGTTAACAATGCCCTCCAACGCATCTCGTCCACATCCCGCACCTCTGCCCTCAGACACCACCCCTCCAACCGTAACAAGGACAGAACGCCCCTGGTGCTCACCTTCCACCCTACAAACCTTTGCATAAACCAAATCATCCGCCGACATTTCCGCCACCTCCAAAAAAACCCCACCACCAGGGATATATTTCCCTCCCCACCCCTTTCCGCCTTCCGGAAAGACCGTTCCTTCCGTGACTACCTGGTCAGGTCCACACCCCCCTACAACCCACCCTCCCATCCTGGCACTTTCCCCTGCCACCGCAGAAACTGTAAAACCTGTGCCCATACCTCCTCCCTCACCTCTATCCAAGGCCCTTAAAGGACCCTTCCACATCCGTAAAAGTTTTACCTGCACATCCACTAATATAATTTATTGTATCCGTTGCTCCCGATGCGGTCTCCTCCACATTGGGGAGAATGGGCGCCTCCTAGCAGAGTGCTTTAGGGAACATTTCTGGGACACCTGCACCAATCAACCACACAGCCCCGTGGCCCAACATTTCAACTCCCACTCCCACTCTGCCGAGGACATGGAGGTCCTGGGCCTCCTTCACTGCCGCTCCCTCACCACCAGACGCCTGGAGGAAGAACGCCTCATCTTCTGCCTTAGAACACTTCAACCCCAGGGCATCAATGTGGACTTTAACAGTTTCCTCATTTTCCCTTCCCCCACCTCATCCTAGTTCCTAACTTCCAGCTCAGCACTGTCCCCATGACTTGTCCGGACTTGCCCTACCTGCCTATCTCCTTTTCCACCTATCCACTCCACCCTCTCCTCCCTGACCTATCACCTTCATCCCCTCCCCCACTCACCCATTGTACTCTATGCTACTTTCTCCCCACCCCCACCCTCCTCTAGCTTATCTCTCCACGCTTCAGGCTCTCTGCCTTTATTCCTGATGAAGGGCTTTTGCCTGAAACGTCGATTTCGCTGCACTTTGGATGCTGCCCGAACTGCTGTGCTCTTCCAGCACCATTGATCCAGAATCTGGTTTCCAGCATCTGCAGTCATTGTTTTTACCTCTATGATCAGGAGTAGGCTACTCAGGTCTTTGAGGGCAAAAGTGAGGACTGCAGATGCTGGAAACCAGAGTTTAGATCAGATGGTGCTGGAAAAGCACAGCAGGTCAGGCAGAATCTGAGGAGCAGGAAAATCAACGTTTCAGGCAAAAGCCCATCATTAGGAATAGAGGCTGGAAGCCTTCAGGGTGGAGAGATAAATGGGGGGGGGCTGGGGAGAAGGTAGCAAATAGTGCAATAGGTGAATGTGGGTGGGGATGGAGGTGATAGGTCAGAGAGGAGGGTGGAGCGCTTAGATGGGAAGGGAGATTGGCAGGTAGGACAAGTCATGAGGACAGTGCTGAGGTGGAAGGTTGGAACAGAGGTAAGGTGGCGGGAAGGGGGAGGTTTCTTGCACTCACTGGGTCATGCTCACCCCTGCTCATGACTCCACCCCCATTTCCCCCACCACCACACCCACTCCAGATACAGGCTCCACCCCCACTCCCAGCTCCACACCTACACCAGGTCCTAGCTCCCAGCCCTGCTGAGTTTTCACCATTCTCCCTGACCTTCCTCTCACTGAGGATGAACGATCAGTCCTCAGCAAAACTTCACCAGTTTCCTCATTTCCCCTCCCCCCACCTTGCCTCAGTTCCAACCTTTTAGCTCAGTACTGTCCCCATGACCTGTCCTACCTGCCAATCTCCCTTCCCATCTATCCGCTCCACCCTCCTCTCTGACCTATCACCTCCATCCCCCACCCCCATTCACCCATTGTACTCTTTGCTACCTTCTCTCAAGCCCCAAGCCCCACCCCCACCCCCATTTATCTCTCCACACTGGAGGCTTCCAGCCTCTATTCCTGATGAAGGGCTTATGCCCGAAATGTCGATTTTCCTGCTCCTTGGATGCTGCCTGACCTGCTGTGCTTTGCCAGCACCACTCTAATCTTGACTCTATTCAGGTCTTTGAGTCTGCTCTGCCATTTATTATGATCATGGCTGACTTGCTATCTTAATGCCACATTCCTGTATTGTCCTCATACCCCAATAATTAATGCCTATGAAAGGTTAAAAATAAAATCCAGCTCTTCCTCGGATACACTCCGTGACTTGGCCTCCCCATTTTTTAAAAGCTGGTGCTGGTTTATCAAAAGGATATTGGACAAACTCTACCATAACTGTGTTATTGGAATTAATAAGACTTGGTCTCACTGCTAATTAATTAAGAAACTAAACCAAGTGTAACAAAGGCTTCTCCTAGTTCTGCTTTTCTGGTCATCCATGGAACAGTTCTGAAACAATCCACCTGCTCAAGGGTCTCTCCTTTTGCTATGTTTTCTCCCAGTCACTGGGCCATGCTCAAGAGCAGTGACCATGTGTCCATTTTATGGCTTTCAGGTAGACGTGGGTTTGCTTCATGTTACCATTAAATGCTGCTCAACTCTAATGGCACAGACAGGGACAATTAGAGACCAAATCAGTCTTGTCACTTTTACTCAAAAAAAGATTATTTATAATTTAGGGAGCAATTCTCATGGATTAGAGAAGTTTAAGCACAAAAGCAGACTGATTCAACCCTTTGCCCTATTATCTCCGTGCCACAACTAATTAGCCTTCTCTACTCCTCTACCTGTTCATGCATCTTTTTTTCTCAACCATTTATTTAGTTCCCTCTCAAGCACCATGATTGAACTGACTTCAACAGGCACTTGAGGTAATACATTCCATTGTCCAACAGCATGAAAATGGATCTTTTTCAGCAGAGGTCATACTCATCAAACCACACACACTGGAAGGTTGGAGGTTAAATGAATGCAAATTTGCGGCACTTAAGGGGTTAATCTCTGAGCTTTTCCATAATTGTTGCATTTGTGCAACGTCGGCTGGAGAGGTTGGTTCCGAGATTATTGATAGACAGGAAAAGAAAACAAATGAACAGAGGTAGTCTCACAACTACTAGACTTTGAACATTTTCATTGGAATGATAGTTTCGAAAAACTCTTTTGCGTACATGTCTAATTCACTTCAATTCGATTAAAAGCTCTTATTTTCAGAAGGAGACAAAAATGGAATTGATTTTCATAAAATATTAACACGTCAGCTAGGTAGCTGCAGCAATAAAGACCACTGCTGATTTAGCTGTGTAGATTGTCTCAATATTTATGTGATCAGTTTTGAACTGCTGTTCTTGCTTTCATTTGAAGCTGATACTCTAGCATTGTCGACTCTTCCTGCCAAACAGCAACGTGGTGTATTCATTGAGTCTGCAAGATTTTGGATAGATTAAAACCATCAAAGAAATTCCAGTCTGTGAAAGGTTTCAGACTGTACAAAATATGCAGCTCAATCTCACGAACCTGCCTGGAGTCTCCGTCAATGCTCTGAATGATGCAGGCTTTGGCCAAAAAGGATAAATGGTCCACACTCTGTCCCGACATCAATATTGCCAGAAAAGATCTGGTCAGTTTTAGAATCATAGAATCCCTACGGTGCGAAACAGGCCATTCGGCCCAACAAGTCCACACTGGCCCTCCGAAGAGAATCACACCAGACAGTTACCTGACAGTAGAACCTCTACAGGTTTGAGCTCCTTCCATCAGAGAGAGAGTGAGAGAAAGAGAAATTTAGAGAAGGAAACGGTGAAGAAAGTTATCTAAGAGTACAAAGAGATCTTAAACAATTGGGTCAATGGACTGAGGAGTTGCAGATGGAGTTTAATTTGGATAAATGCAAGATATTCTATTTTGGTAAAACAAACAGGGACAGGATTTATGCAATTAATAGTCAGGGCCTGGATAGTGTTGTAGAAGATAAATTAGGGGCATAGTTTTAAGGTGACAGAGTCATAGAGATGTACAGCATGGAAACAGACCCTTCAGTCCAACCCGTCCATGCCGACCAGATATTTCAGCCCAATCTAGTCCCACCTGCCAGCACCCGGCCCATATCCCTCCAAACTTTCCTATTCATATACCCATCCAAATGCCTCTTAAATGTTGCAAATGTCCACCACATCCTCTGGCAGCTCATTCCATACACGTACCACCCTCTGAGTGAATAAATTGCCCATAGGTCTCTTTTAGATCTTTCAACTCTCACCCTAAACCTATGCCCTCTAGTTCTGGACTCCCCGACGCCAGGGAAAAGACTTTGCCTATTTACCCTATCCATGCCCCTCATAATTTTGTAAACCTCTATAAGGTCACCCCTCAGCCTCCGATGCTCCAGGGAAAACAGCCCCAGCCTGTTCAGCCTCTCCCTATAGCTCAAATCCTCCAATCCTGGCAGCATCCTTGTAAATCTTTTCTGAACCCTTTCAAGTTTCACAACATCTTTCCGATAAGAAGGAGACCAGAATTGCATGCAATATTCCAACAGTGGCCTAACCAATGTCCTGTACAGCCACAACATGATCTCCCAACACCTGTACTCAATCGGAGAAGGTTTTGGAGGAATATGGACCAAATGCAGGCAGTTGGCATTGTTTAGTCTGGGAATATGGTTGGCACGGGCTGGTTGGACCGAAGGGTCTGTTTCCATGCTGTTATACTCTGAGACTCTATAAAAGCAATAGTCTACGCTCAGCAGGGTCAGTAATCTCCATGTGAGGATAACACAAAGCTTCAATGAGTGTGATTTTCAGGACAGCTCAGCATGGGACTGTAGTCCCCTGGTTCAGTTTGCTCTTGACATTGTAAAATTGATCTGGATTGTGAAAAGTTGCAGCTTACCAGGAGCAATCTTCAAATGCTGGTTCTGAGCCTGGTGGGATCACGGAGTGGACTTTAACCAGTGGTGGTCAATTGAGGGACCTCAACCAGGAACACTATCCAATTAGGGATTGTGACCTGCCTTTCTGAGTTCTTGGATAAATTAGTTAAAAGCTATCTCTCGCGTGGTATTGTGGGCCTCCCATAGTTAGATTAGATTAGATTACTTACAGTGTGGAAACAGACCCTTTGGCCCAACAAGTCCACACCAACCCACCGAAGCGCAACCCACCCGTGCCCCTACATTTACCCCTTACCTAACACTACGGGCAATTTAGCATGGCCAATTCACCTGACCCGCACATCTTTGGACTGTGGGAGGAAACCGGAGCACCCGGAGGAAACCCACGCAGACACGGGGAGAATGTGCAAACTCCACACAGTCAGTCGCCTGAGTCGGGAATTGAACCTGGGTCTCAGGCGCTGTGAGGCAGCAGTGCTAACCACTGTGCCACCGTGCCGCCCACCAAGGGGCCAACAGACCATGTCGAAATGATCTGTAGCTGTTCAAGAAGGCAGCTCACCACCACCTTGTCAAGGGGTAACCAAGAATGCGCAACAAATGCTGGCATTTGTCACCAGATGTCACCATCCCGTGAATAAATTTGTAACAACAGAGGGAAAAACCATGGTGGGGTCAGCCATCCAGTGATCATGTTGGACTCACAGGAGCGGCTGTTGCTGGAGGAGACTGCCCTCAGTAGAAGATGCAGTCTCTGGGAGAGAAGGCAATCCCATCGCAGAAAGCTGCTGGTGAATTGACTCAATGTACCAGGTGATGCCCTGTGATGGGCGTAGGGTACAATTTGGGAGTTAATAGGCCAGAAGATGCTTAAAATGGTTGTTGTTAGGTGAATTGATTATCTTGATTCACTAGCCATCATCAGTCAGCAGGCCCCTTGTCAACATTCCTGGTTTGTACTGATGCCTTACAGGGCTGAAAAATGTGTTCCCCTCCCCCCACCTTATCTCAGTCCCAACCCTCGGACTCAGCACCGCCTTCTTGACCTGCAATCTTCTTCCCGACCTCTCCGCCCCCACCCGTCTCCGGCCTACCAACCTCACCTTAACCTCCTTCCACCTATCGCATTCCCAATGCCCCTCCCCAAGTCCCTCCTCCCTACCTTTTATCTTAGCCTGCTTGGCACACCCTCCTCATTCCTGAAGAAGGGCTTATGCCCAAAACATCGATTCTCCTGTCCCTTGGATGCTGCCTGACCTGCTGAACTTTTCCAGCAACACATTTTTCAGCTCTGATCTGCAGTCCTCACTTTCTCCTCCCTGATGCCTTACAGTGCCAGGGACCTAGGTTTGATTCCAGCCTTGGGTGACTGCCTGTGTAGAGTTTGCACATTCTTCTCATGTCTGCGTGGGTTTCCTCTGGGTGCTCCGGATTCCTCCCACAGTCCAAAGATGCGCAGGTCAGGTGGATTGGCCATGCTAGATTGCCCATGGAGCCCAGGGATGTTCATGTTAAGTGGGTTAGCCGTGGGAAATGCAGGGTTACAGGGATAGGGTTGGGAAGGGATGGGTCTGGGTGAGAATTTTTCGGAGTGTCAATGGGCTATTCAGCCTCTTTCTGCATTGTAGGGATTCTATGGTTCTATGAAATAACCTATGGCCAGGAAAGCACCAAGCTTCACTCCTAATGCTTTCCACGTGCAGAGGGATGGTAAAGTCCCAGCCAGCCATGTGTATCCACACCTGCTGAGTTTTTTTAGCGCTCTTTGTTTTTGTTTCAGATTCACAGCGTCGATGCTACTTTGTTCTTTCAAATAAAGGACAAATGAAATATTGTGTTTTCCACATGGAGAGTTAACGTAAAAGCAAATTCTCCTCTCCCTGCAGTGACAAGAAGGAGAAAGGGTTGGGTGTGTTTATCCTGCAGATAACCATTGGACAAAAAATTTTTAAAATCTTCCCCGCTCACCCTCCAGGGCAGGGTGGTCATTAGGTTTCAGAAGCTCTGACTGGCTGACAGATTAGACCCAATAGGGACACCCAATAGGGTTAGAAACCCATTTGTGAGCTCTGAATGAGCTGATATAGACAGGCAGGAGGCTGGAAGATCACAGCAAGGCAGGCAGCATCAGGAGGTGCAAAGGTTGATATTGTGGGTGAAACCCTTTTTCAGGATTGCCCTCCTGATGCTGCCTGCCTTGCTGTGTTCTCCCGCCGTCCTGATGCTGCCTGCCTTGCTGTGTTCTCCCGCCCTCCTGATGCTGCCTGCCTTGCTGTGTTCTCCCGCCCTCCTGATGCTGCCTGCCTTGCTGTGTTCCTCCACCCTCCTGATGCTGCCTGCCTTGCTGCATTCCCCCAGCCTCCTGATGCTGCCTGCCTTGCTGTGTTCTCCCAGCCTCCTGATGCTGCCTGCCTTGCTGTGTTCTCCCGCCCTCCTGATGCTGCCTGCCTTGCTGTGTTTTCCCAGCCTCCTGATGCTGCCTGCCTTGCTGTGTTCCCCCAGGCTCCTGATGCTGCCTGCCTTGCTGTGTTCCTCTCCCTCCTGATGCTGTCTGCCTTGCTGTGTTCCTCTCCCTCCTGATGCTGCCTGCCTTGCTGTGTTCCCCTCCCTCCTGATGCTGCCTGCCTTGCTGTGTTCCTCTCCCTCCTGATGCTGCCTGCCTTGCTGTGTTCCTCTCCCTCCTGATGCTGCCTGCCTTGCTGTGTTCCTCTCCCTCCTGATGCTGCCTGCCTTGCTGTGTTCTCCCGCCCTCCTGATGCTGCCTGCCTTGCTGCATTCCCCCAGCCTCCTGATGCTGCCTGCCTTGCTGTGCTCCCCCAGCCTCCTGATGCTGCCTGCCTTGCTGTGTTCCCCCAGCCTCCTGATGCTGCCTGCCTTGCTGTGTTTCCCCAGCCTCCTGATGCTGCCTGCCTTGCTGTGTCCCTCTCCCTCCTGATGCTGCCTGCCTTGCTGTGTTCCCCCAGCCTCCTGATGCTGCCTGCCTTGCTGTGTTCTCCCAGTCTCCTGATGCTGCCTGCCTTGCTGTGTTCTCCCAGCCTCCTGATGCTGCCTGCCTTGCTGTGTTCCCTCAGCCTCCTGATGCTGCCTGCCTTGCTGTGTTCCCTCAGCCTCCTGATGCTGCCTGCCTTGCTGTGTTCCCCCAGCCTCCTGATACTGCCTGCCTTGCTGTGTTCCCCCGCCCTCCTGATGCTGCCTGCCTTGCTGTGTTCTCCCAGCCTCCTGATGCTGCCTGCCTTGCTGTGTTCCCTCAGCCTCCTGATGCTGCCTGCCTTGCTGTGTTCCCTCAGCCTCCTGATGCTGCCTGCCTTGCTGTGTTCTCCCAGCCTCCTGATGCTGCCTGCCTTGCTGTGTTCTCCCAGCCTCCTGATGCTGCCTGCCTTGCTGTGCTCTCCCACCCTCCTGATGCTGCCTGGCTGGCTGTGTTCTCCCAGACTCCTGAAGCTGCCTGCCTTGCTGTGTTCTCCCACCCTCCTGATGTTGCCTGCCTTGCTGTGTTCCCCCAGCCTCCTGATGCTGCCTGCCTTGCTGTGTTCTCCCAGACTCCTGATGCTGCCTGCCTTGCTGTGTTCTCCCAGCCTCCTGATGCTGCCTGCCTTGCTGTGTTCCTCCAGACTCCTGATGCTGCCTGCCTTGCTGTGTTCCTCCAGACTCCTGATACTGCCTGCCTTGCAGTGTTCTCCCAGACTCCTGATGCTGCCTGCCTTGCTGTGCTCTCCCAGCCTCCTGCCTGTTCTTTGGATTCCAGCATCTGCAGTGTTTTTTGTCTCTAACTGTGAATGAGCTGATTGGCATGCAATACTTATCCGAACATGCATAGCTTGGTGTGGTAACAGCTCTGCCCAAAACCACAAGAACTTAACAGAGAGTTGTGAACGTAGCCCAGTCCAACACGAAAACCAACCTTCCTTTCATTGACTCTGTCTACACCACCCGCTGGGAAAGCAGCCAACATAATCAAAAACCCGTCCCAAAATGGTTTTACTCTCTTCGACCCTCTTCCATTAGGCAGAAGATGCAAAAGTTTGAAAACACATAAAAGCAGGTTTACAAACAGCTCCTTCCCCACCGTTATAAGACTTATGAACGGATGTATCATATCTTTCTCTGCACCTTCTCTGTCGCTGTAACATCACATTCTGCATTCTGTTCTACTACATAATGTACTTATGTAAGTTATGATTTGTCTGGATAGCACACAAAACATTGCTTTTCACACTATCGCAGTACATGTGACAATAATAAGTCAAATCAAATCAAAGTAAATGTAATGAGTAGGGAGCAGTATGTTGGACATCACCTAACACTTTGAACATAAATGGGAAACTGAACCTTCCCCAGCCACTATTTTGAAATTTGTTGAGACAATTTACAATTCTGAGCTGTCTATCCAGGCAGAGAGTAAAGCAATGTGGTTATAACATTTTGCTTCGACTTGTATTTGGGTTTGAAAGGGTTAATACTGAAGTGTACCATAAGCACCACACATTATCACAATGTCATATGGACTTGTAGATATTCCTCATCAACCTGCTCAGAGATGGTATCACACAACACTGTTGCAGGTGGGAGCTTGAACCTGGACCTCCTGGCTCAGAGGTAGGGATATTACCATTGCAACACAACACCCCTTCATTTGGACTTGTGGGCAGAGGAGTTTTGGATCCTCAAAAGGTCAGACCTAACCTCAAATTCTCCTTAAAGTCTCTGCAATAATGTTTCTCATATTAATGTAATCAGTAATTAATTGCTAACATGCAATAAACCTGTTTTTGTTAACCAGAAGAGACTCTTCTAGTTAGACCAGGAATTTGTTTCCGTCTCCCATACTAGATCCAGAAGGTCCAGTACCTTCCTATACTTCGACAGAATAGTGGCAGCAACTTGGACAGCACAGGGAGCTGGCATGGCCATACATCAGTTAGTAAAAGAAGGGCTTTGATGGGCTAAATAGCCTCCCTCTGCACCATAACTTCTACAATTCTCTGATTTAAAAAGAAACACTTCAATTTTAGCAGCCCCAAAAATCGATCAGTAAGTAATGACCTGACTCTGAGCCCAGGAGGGTACAAGAGCAATCACTGAACATGAAGTAACAGTCAATTCATCAATATAAATGAAATTATCAATAGTCACCAAAAAGATGAGATCACTCTGTCAAGAGAGCATCCATTTGTAACTGTCTGCAAAAGATATTTCCACAATATGCGTCTTGTCTACTGAAGGCAACAGTTGGGTTTTCATTGATCTTTTCAAAATCAGACGGTATATTCTCAGAGCCTCGTGATTCTGAATTGGCTACCAATGTTGATATTGTTAATGCTGCCTCTGTAGGCGAGCAGTAGATCTGGCTTGAATTTGCGTTCAACTCGGCTCCTAATCTGAGAGATGGATTTGACGCAGTACAAACTACAGCTCACAAAATGCTGCAACCCCGGAATCTAATTATAAGAAAGATTTTGAATGACCTCCTGGAGCTCTGTAGATTGAAACAGACTCTGCTAGAGTTTACTGTTACCTGCCACTGACTAGGTAAGGTTCAACAAAGTCCAACAAATTTCATGAATAAAAACTGTCATTTATACACTATGTGTTTCGAATGATTGTCAAGTTTGCATCTCCATTGATCTTATGAGTCAAGTCTGTTTCATCCTCTTAGTGTTCCTTTTGCCCCACCAATAAAGTGAGGCACTATAAAGCGCTTGTCTTGAATTGGGTCTCCTGAAAGAAATGATCATTCTATACTTCTTCATACCTGGACACAATCTTAGGCTGGTGACATAATGAGGGCAGGAGACATCATGGGTTCTAAAAGGAAGAGGAAGTCTTGGAGCAGCACAACTGAGTGCCATTCTAACGCCTGTCTGGGTTATGTTAAAGAATGCAAATTGAGAGTTTGATTGATCAATTGGTCAGTTTCAACCACAAATGTACATCAAAGTAGGAAAATGCGATAAAAACAACTTGCCATTAGTTATATACCACCTGCAACATGCTAAAATACTCCCAGGTGCTTCACGAGGGTAGAATTTGACACTGAGCTGAAGCTGAGATGTTAACTAGACTTGCCTCTCCTTTACCAGAGACCTGGTGAGGAAGGCTCCAGGCTTCCCAGAATCGACAGGCCCAGGAGAGTAATGTGGGGAGAGGTGTGTTATGTGGGGTTGCCACCATGGAAAGTAAGGGTGTGAAGTTTGGCAGCAAGGGCAAGTGGCTATTGGTTTCCAGTGGGTAACACCTTCCAAAGATCTAGTCCCCGATCAAACACTGAGTGCTTTGGTGAAAGGGTTCAGATCCACCACTGGCCCCAGTGTTTTAGCTGCCATACACAATGCACAGCAACAGGCCTGCTAATTGGGTTAATCCCAGCGGCAGCAAGTCGAGACCCTTAAGTGGTTATTTTTGTTGGTTACTCAATTATTTTAATCAGACTGTTTGGACATACCATGACATACTTCTGGGACAAGTGATACTTGAACCTGAACTTTCTGATCTAGTGGTAGGGACACCAACACTGCATCACAAGACTTTCATTGAGTGGTCATTAATTGACTACTTAAGGGTCTCAATTGCCCTTGGAGTTTAAAAGTCAAGTGTGGGCTTTCCAATGGAGCATGGAAGCTGCCAGGCTCCAGGTACATCAATATCTTTCATCATTATATGCCTTTCCCACCTCCACATTCACCAACATTGATGAATAAATGTTTTGTTACAGAGGTAGGAATGATGAAGAGATGAAAGAGGAAAAGACAGAGTTGTTTAGGGAGAGAAATCTGAGAGCTTAGAAAACCAAATGCATAGGAACCAGTTTGAGATAAAGGGAATGAGGAATACATTAAGCGGTTGCAAAAGGTTGAACATAGAGTTCTCAGAGGGTTGCAGGGCAGGAGGAGGTTAAAGAGACAGAGATGACTAAGGCTAAGGAAGGATTTGAACATCAGTAATAATTTAGTCAGGAGTGAAAGTGTATTTTCTGAAAGCTGGAGAATAAGACCTTTTATAGCACAAGTACAATGTAGATAAACGTAAATATACAGTTAATATAAACACATGACATACATTTGTACTGGTATCAGAAGAACAGAAGTACCACCTTCTAAACTTTAAGAGGCATCACATTAACTGCAAACACGTTAGTTCTGCAATCATTTTGGCAGCGAGGGCAAGTGACTATTGGTTTCCAGTGGGTAACACCTTCCAAAGACCCAGTCCCCGATTAATCACTGAGTGCTTTGGTGAAAGGGTTCAGATCCACCGCTGAAAGTCCAAGTTGGCCTCAGTGTTTTATCAATTTGCTCTGTCAAGAATTCCATAACCATCTGGTCAAATAATCTGAGGAACTGCATAACGCTCACACACAATGGTGCTTATGCACAGGCAAAACTGACATTCACACACACACACACACACACACACATCACATATATTGCACACTGGCTCATCTGCACTCTCTCTCACACACACACAGACACATACACACAAAGACAGAGACACATATTCTGTTGCACACGCTCATCTGCATTCTCTCTCACACACACACACATATTCTGTTGCACACGCTGATCTGCACTCTCTCACACACAGATACAGCCAGACACACGCACACAGACACACACACAGATGCACACGTGCAGTAGTTGGATGATTAGAAAGCACACTCAGCAGGAGGTTGTCAGTTTCTATCTAGCACAGACACTAATCACATGGTAGAAATTTACCCTCATTATATAACTGAAACTGTGACACTTGTCAAAAATGCGGGTGAGATTGATCACCAAGGGCCACCTTCAGTTTAATATTCATGGTAATTCTTAATGCTTGTGAACACTCTGAATGTAAATGAAGTCATTGTGCCCCACTTCACTCTTTTAGGTACAACATTGTCACTGGCAATTTGTTATATACAGATGAAAGCCTCTTGTTAAGGTTTCTAATGTAGCATTATCAATTTAATGAGCCACTGTTGACCCTGCCCCCTCCGTGACAGCTCTAGTGTTCATCCATCACTTCTATCTCTGGAAAATAACAAAATGAATCATAGAAAGATGCATCAACTATTAACTACTTCTAACATCATTTTTGTTATTCCTTTTTTCCTCTACTTTACAGCCCTGAGATGATCATTTTGAAGGATCCAGTCATTCTCCATCACCCCTCCTCCACATTCACCATTACCCCAGCTTTGGCCACCCACCTTCCCACGCGACCAAACCTTACCCTCCAAATCCATTAATCAAACAGTTCCATTTCGTACTCAACAAGTGATGGGCTAAAGCCTTCCTCAAAGTGATGTTGCATCTCCCTTATCTTTCTCAGTCATCTGGCTACATACCAAACATCACTGTGTTCCAAAGAGCAATCCATTGCACAGAGAGCTCAGAGATGTGCTTGATGACTTGCTAAGACCCTTCATGAGTACATGTATTTGTTTTTTTCTTGGAAGAAGCGAATGTGACCTTTGATCTTCTCAAAAGCCTGATGGAGAAAGTGAGTGGATCAGGGGTTTCACTAAAGATTCACAGGCAGCCATGATTTCATTTTAAGAGAGCACATATGTAAACAAGGAAGTAACCAGGGTAGAATATGTGATTCGCAGCTATTGTACACTCTAGTTTGCAGGGCGTAGTTTGAGGGAACACATATGAACATTCAGTCCCTCTGGCCTGCTCCACCATTCAATATGATCATGGTGATCTGATTGTGGTTTCAATTTCACTGTCTCACCTACCCCCGCTCAGTGCAGCTCTGTTTTGCTGTAAACAGTATGTCCTGAATCTTTACAAACTGTCTGCTACAATCTATAATATATCTTGAAATGAACTGATCCTATGTTTAGTTTAACTCCTGGTGGGGGTTGCTAAGTTGACTATTAAGCCAGTAAAGAAGGTGACAGCAGCCATTGTCAGTGATCTAGGTTGAGTGGGTGTGGAGTTCCATTCAGTTCAGTTCTATCTCTTAGCCATATTGTATGATGAGGAGCTGAGTGGAGGTTACATTTCTCATCATTGCGATTGAAATAACTCGTTTGAGGCCAATATCCTGCCACCAAGTCACGTGGAACGTGACACTGGTCCAGCTTCCTCAGAGCCACTCCCTGGATGAAGAGAACCTCTGACATTCTTGTTTATATCTGTCAACCAGGGCTCCCTGATTGGACCAGTTAACAGCCCCAATCAGGGAACTCATATTCTATGAAGTCCACTTGGCTGATCTTGTAAAAATCACTGCAGTGATTTTACAGCCTAAGTCCTGTCCCATTCACTCCTGACAGGCAGGGCTACAGTTTACAGGCTGTGGGTAAACACTTAACGCTTGCCCTTTGGCAATACTGGGCATCTCTGAGGACCTGAAATAGGGTTGATCAGGATGTGGGCATTCGAAACAGGGGGGGCATGGGAATGTCTTCGTTGTTTGTGGATTTCAGAGGAGTACCCATCCTCTTCCTGGCTTGGAAATTCAAATATTTATTGCTGTCTTCCTCAGCAAATGGAAGCACTGGGGTGCATGATGTGAATTTAATGGTGTGCTGTATATTTGTGTGGATTTGCCAGACAGCAATGCAGAGATTACACTAATTTCACAATGCACAACCGCATTTATTTGCAGCTCTTTAAGTTACTTCTGCAGTTACAAAATATCTGCACACATTCTCCTGGGTCTTTCTGTTTATTTTAACACTGACCCAGACCCAGGCCAATCAAGCACAATAAGCATAACTCAGTTTACAGATTCACAGAACCAAACACAGAGCAATGATGGCTGAAAAGTGTGGCGCTGGAAAAGCACAGCAAGTCTGACAGCATCCGAAGAGCAGGAGAGTCAATGTTTTGAGCATAAGCCCTTCATCAGGAATGAGGCTTGTGGGCCAAAGGGGCTGAGAGATAAATGGGAGGGGAGTGGGGCTTGGGGGAAGGCAACTGTGAATGCAATAGGTAGATGAAGGTGAGGGAGAAGGTGATAGGTCAGAGGAGAGCGTTGAGCTGATAGGTGAAAGGAAGATGGATATATAAGACAGGTCAAGGAGCGGTGCCGAGTTGGAAGTGTTCAGGGATGTGTAGGTTAGATGAATTAGTCAGGGGTAAAGGTAGAGTAATGGGGAATGGGTTTGTATGGGAAACTGTTTGGAGGGTTGGTGTGGACTTGAAGGGCCTGTTTCCACACTGTAGGGGTTCTATGATTTGAACTCTGGGCAGTAATGGGAAATAGGAGGACATCTACATGGCAGTATGAGATCAGGGCTAGGATATGATAGATACTTGTTGGAGAAACCCTACAGTGTGGAAACAGACCATTCCACCCATCGAGTCCACACCAAACCTCTGAGGTGCATCCCATCCAGATCAACCATATCCCTGTAAAGCTGCATTTTCCATAGCTAACCTATGTTAAAGGGCAGAGGAGTTGCTTATTGCAGGTGTCCCAGAGATATTTTCTGAAATGATCAGCAAGTTGCCATCCAGTAGAGAAGACCACATCGGATGGTTTCAGAGAACATCTCTGGGACAGCCGCTTGGCCCATAAGCTTCATTCCTGATGAAGAACTTGTGCCCGAAACATTAATTCTCTTGCTCCTTGGATACTGCCTGACCTGCTATGCTTTGCCAGTGTCACCTGCCTATGGTGGGGTGCCTGGGCACACTGAAACAATGACTGTTTTTGACCGTCTGATGGCTATGGCACTTTTCAACTTGGAATGTAACCTGCACATCTTTGGATTGTGGGAGGAAGCCAGAGCACCTGATAGAATCTCACGCAGAGATGAGGAGAAAGTGAAAACTTATGTAGGCAATTGGCAGAGGGTGGAATTGAACCTGGGTTTCTAGTGCTGTGAGGTAGCAGTAACTAACCACTGAGCCACCATGACAGCCAAGCAGAATGTAACAGACCTGATTGACTTGAAATTTGACATGTTGCTTCTCGCTTTGGAGGGAATGTCAATGGGACTTCTGCAAAATTGGAGATGATACTAATGTCTGAAATCTAGAGCAACATCTCCACCTCAGTTTAAGAATGCATTCCAAGCAGTTTTGAGAAATTGTAAAAGTCTTCACCAAATAAGAGAAGCTGATTCCAGCAGTTCCTCTTTCTTCTCTCCATCATGGGGAGGATTCTCAGTTTCACTGTGCTAAACAGACTGTCAGTAAAACCTGGCTGTGCATTGCAAACCACTTTGTAAGTTTTGATTTGACCTTCGCGCAAAAATGCAGAAGCCCTTGAAATGGCAATGACCGATATATTGAACTAACATTGACGTGAGGGCTTTCAGAAATGAGTTACAAAATTAGTTAGTTCAAAGTGACTTTGAATTATCACTACATTATGGAAATGATAAATGGACAACAACTCTTGACTCATGTTGGCTGCTAGGTGCAGGGGTCAACTTCAGGAGCCTCATCTAACAATGCTGCGACCTCACGTGCCACTCAGTGTGTGAGGTGGGGTGCCTGGGCACACTGACAGAATGACTGTTTGGACCAGCTGATGGCTATGGCCCATTTCAACCTGGAACACATGCAAGAAGTACAGGTGGGGGAATCAGGGCTATGAACATAAGACAACAAAGATAGGGATTCGATATTTGCTTCTGGGGGATAGGATAGTTGAGTACAAGAGACAGGGTGTCATGTTGCAGCTTTAAAAGATTGGTTACACCACGTTTTGCATTCAATTCTGGTCTCCTTGGAGACTTTGGTGAGGGTGCAGAAGAGGCTTAACAGGATGTTGCCTGGATTAGAGAGTATGAGCTATAAGGAGAGGCTAGGAGAACCCACATTGTTGTTTTTTGGAGCAGTGGAAGCTGACAGGAGGCTTTATGGAAGTCTATAAAATTATGAGCTGCATCAGTAGGGTTGATGGTCAGAATCTTTTACTCAGAGTTGATGCACATTTCAGGTGGGAGGGGTAAAGTTCACAGGAAGGGGCAAGTTTTATACAGAAAGTGGTAGGAACATGCTGTCAGGCGTGGTGGTGGAGACTACTACAATGGGGGCGTTTAAGGGACTTTTAGATAAGCACATGAATATGCAAGAAATGGAGGGAAATGGGCAGAAGGGATTAGTTTATTTTGGCATCATGTTTGGCACAGCATTGTGGGCTGAAGGGCCTGTGCTGTGTAGTTCTGTTCTATGTTCTATAATTGGGTATAATTACCCCTCCTAGGAGGTACAAGAAGGATGAATAATTGGTCACTTGCCACCTCACGAATTAGGTACTGGGTGAGAAGGTCCACTGGGCACTTTGCTGATTTGAAAACAATTAACCTCTGAAAGTGATCAATTAATAATCAATTAAAGATTTAAATTCACTCGTAAACCCCATTACCTGCCTTCCAAGCAGAAAGAGAAAGTGCCTGTTCTTTTCTGTCTGGGGAATGAGGGCAGCCTGCCAGTTGGGTTAAACATGGGGTCTCCATTTCTCCGAATCCCATGTCAATCAGGGGCTAGAGAATGGCCACTGAACTCCACCTCCTGACCCTACTGACCTCCCCTTTTCTGCAAACTGTACTCCTCAACACCCAGAAGCGTAAACACCTATAAGCTTGGCATTGAATCCCCTGAAGACTAGGTCCTCAGGTGTTTTGGCTCTAAAACACTTCTGGATGCCCTGTGGTGGGGACAAGTGTCAAGTGGAAGGCAAATTTCTCTCTCTGTCTCTCGTTCACACTTGGTTAATGAATTCCTGAAGTCTCTGTTCCATTCATCAGCGATTGTCTTAAATCTATGTCCCTGGTTGCCTAAACAAAAAGAGACATTGGACAGGATGCAATGCCCTCACCCAAGCTGTGTTTGGTGGTAAAATGGGGACTCTGCCACTTTCTCACTTCTGCCAGAAATCTCACCAGGGTTTGAAGGCCTCTAGGTACCCTTTTCAAAGTTCCCACCTTGTGGCTAGGCAGAACTGTTGTCATGCAGTGAGCCTGAAAGATAAAATGTATTTTCAGGACAATGATTTTTATTCAGTAAGGGAATCAAGGAATATGGGGATTTGGCAGGAATGTTGAAGATTGTCAGATCAGCCATGAATAGTGGAGCAGACTCAATGGGCTGAATGGCTTACTACTCCTCCTATGTCTCATTAACAGATTGCTTTTGGTATCTTGTGTTGGTGGGGTAGAGGGTCTCCTCATTGGTGCTTGAATGAGGGAGTCAGGCACCGGGAGATGAGTGTGGACAGCCGCCTCCTGGCTCTTTTAGACAACTGATTTCAACCCACATCTCATGGACTCTTTTCCCATAACCCCTTCCCGCCATCACCCAGGGGATGAATCCTAAGGCTTTGAGGTTCACCACCAGCAGCAGCAACTACATCTCCTTAGCATTGACGAGTGTGGGAGCTACTGAGCTGTGCTTGGCTGGTAGCTCCTAGTAGGTAGAACATCTACTCCGTGGCTCCGTAATCCCAGGGAAGGGCTTATGTCGTGGCCTTGTAAATGCGTAAGGGCCACACAATTCAGTGGGCCTTTCCCAGAAGAGGTGACACAATGATCTTTCCGTCTGGTACCGTCATTTCGTATTTCCCACTTCTACTTGTCTCAAACTCTTTTAGATGTTTAAGTCCCCTATAAAGATTATGTATCTATATAATCAGAAATCTGACAAGAAAATATGATTACCAACTTCACCCACGATAGACACAGGAGTTGACATGAGCTGTATAACTTCATATTGGGATGAACCATCACGTATCTAATAATGTATACATAGGTGGTCACAGTGAAACATAACCAAACTATGCTGAAATAGACAGAAATGAAGTGTTACTGCTAACTCACATTCCCTTTAAAGCAAGCACTAATGACATTGAAATCCCAGTTGCATAACAAGTCAAGCTCAACATCTCAGGATAACTACTGATGCTGTAAATGGTGTCAGGGTTAATTTTAATTCTGTTAAAGATCAATCAAATTGAGTCTGAAAATGGGTCACGTTCTATATTGGGAACAAAAGCAACAAACCAAGAGCACACAGCTTCATGGAGAAGAAAATCGAAACGTGACGGATTGTTAGAAAATGAACATTTGCATATTTAGTTCGTAAATGCACCACTAACAGAAATAAGAACATTGCACCATAAGAACTGGGAACAGGAATAGGCTAGTCTCGAGTCTGCTCTGCCATTCAACAGGATCATGGATGATCCAACATTCCTCATGTTCACTTTCTTACATTTTTCCTTGATTCTCCTGCTGATCAAGAATTTATCAATCTAAGCCTCAACCATACACAGGGGTTCGGCCCCCACTTCTCTTCATAGCAAGGAGTTCACAACCCTCTGAGAGATGCAATTACTCCTCATCTCAATCTTAAATTGGCATCCCTTTATTCTGAGACTCTGCCCTCTGGTCCCCTCAGCATTTACCCTGTCAAGCCCCTTAAAATCTTCTATATTCCAACGAGATACCCCTAATGACCTTCCATCCATTGTAAGTTCAGAATCAGGATGTTCGTTGATGATTGCACAATGTGCAGCTCCACTCACGACCCATCAGATAATGATACAGTTTAAATGTAACAAGATCACATCTCATTCTTCAAAATTGGAAAGCCCTAATTTTTTAATTCATTCACAGGATGAGGGTGTCACTGGCTTGGCTAGCATTTATTGTCCAGAGGACAATGAAGAGTCAATCACATTGCTATGGGTCTGGAGTCACAAGTATGGCTTTTGCCCGAAACATTGATTTTCCTGCTCCTCGGATGCTGCCTGACCTGCTGTGTTTTTCCAGCACCACTCTGATCTAGACTCTGATCTCCAGCATCTGCAGTCCTCACTTATGCCTAGTCACATGTAGGGCAGACCAGGTAAGGATGGCAATTTCCTCCACTAAAAGACATTAGTGAACCAAATGGACTTTTCCAACAATCAACCCTGGATTCATGGTCATCATTAGCTTCCTAATTTTTATTGAGTTCAAGTTCCACCATCTGCTATGGTAGGTTTTGAACCCAGGTCCCCATAACATGACCTGAGTCTCTGGATTAACAGTCAGATAATAATACCAGTAAGCAGTCGCCTCCCTCCTAAATGAACAAAGCCATTAAAAACAAAACTGGAAATGCACAGAGCAGGATGATTGGAATACACAAATAATGCCAGAAAGTGCTGGAGGAACTCAGCAGACCTGGCAGTATCTGTGGAGAGAGAAACATTAAACTCTGAGTTCCTCCAGCACGTCCTGTTTTTTAATTGTCATTCAGGCTGACCTTGATGACCATTTTGGTTCTCGTTGGCAACCATTGGGATTTGTTGTGAGTTTGTGGCATGATGGCATGGCAACAAGCTCATGGGTGGGGGCATTGCCTGGGTGAGGTTAGGATGACTCTGGTGTTGGGAAACCAACATTACCTGAAACGCTTGGCATCATTTGTATTTGTAAATCACCTTGCAAACTTCCAAAAGCCAGTTAAACCTCCAATGTCTGAGCTTTTGTCAGCTCCAGCTGAAAGAGATTCCAAGGTTCACAGAGGAGATTCCTCTTCGTACCAACCTTCTCATTGATGCCCAGTTTGTGTTCTGCCATTCAGCTCCTGACTTTATTTAAACCTTGTCTCAAACAAGGACAAAAGAGCTGAATTCCGGAGATGGGGTGAGACTGACAGCCCTTGGCATCAAAGCTGCATTTGACTCAGTGTAGCATCAAAATGCTGTGACAAAACTGGAATCAATGACTATCAGGGGCAAACTCTCCGCATGTTGGAGTTATGCTTGGCGCATGGGCAGATGGTCATGGTTGTTGGAAGTCAGTCATCTCAGCTCCAGGACACCTCCACTGGAGTTCCTCAGGGTAGTGTCCTAGGCCCAACCATCTTCAGTTTCTTCATCAATGACAGTCCCTTCATCATAAGTGGGGATGCTTGCCAGTGATTGCATCATATTCAGCAGCATTCACTACTCCTCAGATAGTGAAGCAGGCCATGTTCAAATGCAACAAGATCAAGACTAATACCAAGGTTTGGGCTGACAAGTGACAAGCAACATTGACATCATACAAATGCCAGGCAACGACTACCTCCAATAAGAGATAATTTAGCCACCTGCCCTTGACATTCAATAGTGTTACCATGACTGAATTCACCTATTATCAACATTCTGGGATTTACCAATGACTAGAAACTCAATGGGACTCACTCTATAACTACAGTGGCTACAGGAACAGGTCAGAGACTGGGAATACTGCGGTGAGTAGGTCAATACCTGACTTTCCAAAGGCACAAATCAGGAATGTGATGTAATCTTCCTACTTGTTTGGATAAGTGCAGCTCTAAGAACACTCACGTAACTTGACATCATCCAGGACAAAGCAACATCTTTGATTGGCACCACATCCACCTACTCCACCACCAACACTCTGTGTGTACTATCAACAAGATGTGCTGCAGTAATTTGCCAAGGATCCTGACACAGCAGCTTCCAAACCCAGAGCCACATCCATCTCGCAGGACAACAGCAGCAGGAGCACCACCACCTCCACGTTCCTCCCCAAACCACTCACCATCCTGACTTGGAAGTACACTGCTGTTCCTTCAGTGTTGCTGAGTCAAAATCCTGGAATTCTCTCCCGAACGTCATTGTGGGTCTGCCTACAGCATGTGCAAGGCTTTGAAGAGCTGTGCAGGCACAATGGGTCAAATGGCCCACTTCTGCCCTGTAACAATTCTGTGATAGACCCTTGCTTAAAAATGTGTTGCTGGAAAAGCGCAGCAGGTCAGGGAGCATCAAAGGTACAGGAGAATCGACGTTTCGGGCATAAGCCCTTCTTCAGGAATGATAGACCCTTACTCATTAACAACAGCAGGCAGTCTTCTAGAGCTTGGCGGCTACTTCAGTGTTGGAGTTCTGAGCAATTCTGCAGCAAACAACCTCCTTCCTTTCACAATATCACTTTGCTGTGTCACTTGGGTGAAAATGTTAGTTGTCTGAGTGACAGAATTTTGCAACCTTGTTAATAGGGTCCTAAGCCATCTGTTCACCATGTCATCTTGATGCTGAGATAGTGCATTTCAAACTACCCTGTGTGATAATGGATAGCCTGATCAAATCTGCACTCATTGCATGCCGTGAAAAATCATTACAGGATTTAAGTCAAACCCTTTTGCTCCTGAGCCCATCTCAGATTACCTGGATGGTGTCTCAAAACTATGAGCAGCAGATGAAGCTAGATATCTCCCGCCGGGGCTATGCAGTAAATCCGCAAGTGAATTTCACCACTCACAGGATGTTGCCATGAAGCCAAAAAAAAAATGTTTTGCTTCCCACCCAAATAAGGAATGTGATATCTGAGTTTTATTGCTTGTGTGAGCCAGGTTTGGAGGGCATATGTCCCAAGGACTGGCAGACATCAAACAACATGTCTTGTTGACCTTTCAAAGTGGGCAACATGCCACTTGTGCTCAATGAACCTGAACCTCCAAGTTTCAGCAAAGTATATCCACCATTAGACATGATTCTGCAATTGGAAGCATTTTGTAAATAACCTGGATTGTGCTAGGAGTCACTCCAGAAACCGCTGTAAACTCATCAGCCAGGCGTGCAGTGCCGTTACACATATAAGTACTCAGGACTCTGGTTTGTATCAGCAAAAGGAATTTATACAAACATTTCTCAAAATAAGGGATTGTGGAGACAGCCACAAGAGCTTTACTATATCCCCATGGCAAGACCCTGAGGTGTTGGAGGTGATTTCCTTGAATTCCAGGAGCAGCACTCACTGTTTTATAAGCTATTGCACTGTTTTGGAACTTTGGGGAAGAAAGATCAAAGCAACAACACTTTTAAAAGTAGAAAGACAGACAAAAGGTCAATGAGGGAGAGAGAGAGGAGTGAACCTACACTTCTAACTGGCACAGCAGTGTTACGGACTTTGCAGTTTGAGTTCACGTATCTTTGGACATTGGAGTGTGTCTGGGAACAATTAACAAACAACAAAATTCACAGCTGACCTTGGACGACCTTGTGTGGAAGATTTCACAGCACAGAAACAGATAAGCGCATAGGTTTTAATGTGTAAGCTTGCAGTAAGTCTACAGTAGTGAATAGAGTGGGTTCTTTCCTGATTATATGTTTTATTGAGATCTGTCTCTTGATTCAATATTAAAAATGTAAACCATTAGTACAAAGTTAGCCTGCAGCACTGCTTTTAGAGCAAAAAATGGTGCTATTTCCTGGGTCTATTGATTGTGAAAGAGCAAAGATGGCCTTTAGCAGAGTGATATGTTCTTCCTGTCAGATGTCAGAGTTAAGGGAGAGTTTCCATGTTACTCATTATTATGTCTGCAGGAAGTGTCTTTGGTTGTGAATCCTATCATATCACATGGAGCAGTCACAAGGTAGTTTAGATTAGATTAGACTTACAGTGTGGAAACAGGCCCTTCGGCCCAACAAGTCCACACCGACCAGCCGAAGCGCAACCCACCCATACCCCTACATTTACCCCTTACCTAACACTACGGGCAATTTAGCTTGGCCAATTCACCTGACCCGCACATCTTTGGACTGTGGGAGGAAACCGGAGCACCCGGAGGAAACCCACGCAGACACGGGGAGAACGTGCAAACTCCACACAGTCAGTCGCCTGAGTCGGGAATTGAACCCGGGTCTACAGGCGCTGTGAGGCAGCAGTGCTAACCACTGTGCCACCGTGCCGCCCACAGTCAGAGTGGCAATTAGAGGTAATGAGAAATTTTCAAGAGCTAGAGGGTGTGATGGATGGCAGTTATAGGAAGGGAGAAAAACCGCAGTCAAAGCCAGGTAGATGGTATCACTCCAGGAAAGGTCAGAGGTGTAGGCAGGTAGTGCAGGAGTCTTCTGTGGCTATCCCCATTTCAAATAAGTATGCTGTTTTGGAAAATGCAGGGAGCGATGGACTATCAGGGGAATGTAACATAAATAGCCAAGTTTCTGGTATCGATACTGGCTCTAATGTTATGAGGGGTATGTTGAGTTCCAAGCGATCGATTGTGATAGGGGGCTCTCTAGTCTGAGGCACAGACAGACACTTCTGCAGCCAGCAATGAAAAATCAGAATGATGTGTTGCCTCTCTGGTGCCAGGATCAAGGATGTCTCAGAGAGGGTGTGGAATGTTCTCAAGGGGGAGAGGGGCCAGCAGGAGGTCATTGTCCACATTGGAACCAACAATATAGGAAGGGAAAAGGTTGAGACTCTGAAAAGAGATTACAGAGAGTTAGGCAGGAATTTAAAAAGGAGGTCCTCGAGAGTAGTAATATCTGGATTGCTCCCAGTGCTACAAGCTAGTGTGGGCAGGAATAGGAGGATAGAGCAGATGAATGCATGAGGAGCTGGTGTACGGGAGAAAGATTCACATTTTTGGAACATTGGAATCTCTTCTGAGGTAGAAGTGACCTGTACAAGAAGGACGGATTGCATCTGAATTGGAAAGGGACTAATATACTGGCAGGGAGATTTGCTAGAGCTGCTCAGGAGGATTGCAACTCTCAAGGCAGGGAGTGGGTCCCAGGGAAATAGTGAGGAAAGAGATCCATCTGAGACTGGTACAATTGAGAAAGGGAGCAAGTCAAACAGTCAGGGCAGGCAGGAACAAAGCTGAGAATAAGGTAGGACAAGTAAATTAAACAGCATGTATTTCATTGAAAGGGGACTAACAGGGAAGGCAGATGAACTCAGGGCATGGTTAGGAACATGGGACTGGGATATCATAGCAATTACAGAAACGTGGCTCTGGGATAGACAAGACTGGCAGTTTAATGTTCCAGGATACAAATGCTACAGGAAGGATAGAAAGGGAGGCAAAGAGGAGGGGGAGTGGCATTTTTGATAAGATTAGATTAGACTTACAGTGTGGAAACAGGCCCTTCGGCCCAACAAGTCCACACCGACCCGCCGAAGCGAAACCCACCCATACCCCTACATTACCCCTTACCTAACACTACGGGCAATTTAGCATGGCCAATTCACCTGACCCGCACATCTTTGGACTGTGGGAGGAAACCGGAGCACCCGGAGGAAACCCACGCAGACACGGGGAGAACGTGCAAACTCCACACAGTCAGTCGCCTGAGTCGGGAATTGAACCCGGGTCTTCAGGCGCTGTGAGGCAGCAGTGCTAACCACTGTGCCACCGTGCCGCCCACTAAGGGATAGCATTTCAGCTGTACTTTGGGACAATATTCCTAGGAATACATCAAGGGAAGTCATTTGGTTGGAACTGAGAAATAAGAAAGGGATAATCGCCTTATTGGGATTGTATTATAGACCCCCCTAATAATCAGCGGGAAATTGAGAAACAAATTTGTAAGGAGATTTCAGTTATCTGTAAGAATAATAGGGTAGTTATGGTAGGGGATTTTATCTTTCCAAACATAGACTGGGACTGCAATAGTTAAAGGATTTAGATGGAGAGAAATTTGTTAAGTGTGTACAAGAAGATTTTTTGATTCAGTATGTGGATGTACCTACGAGAGAAGGTGCAAAACTTGACCTACTCTTGGGAAATAAGGCAGGGCTGAGGTGTCAGTGGGAGAGCACTTTGGGGCCAGCGACCATAATTCTATTAGATTTAAAATAGTGATGGAAAAGAATAGACCAAATCTAAAAGTTGAAGTTCTAAATTAGTGGAAGGCCAATTTTGTTGGTATTGGTCAAGAATTTTCAAAAGCTGACTGAGGGCAGATGTTCGCAGGTAAAGGGACGGCTGGAAAATAGGAAGCCTTCAAAAATGAGATAATGAGAGCCCAGAGAGAATATATTCCTGTTGGGATGAAATGAAAGACTGGTAGGTATAGGGAATGCTGGATGATTAAAGAAATTGAGGTTTTGATTAAGAAAACAACGAAAGCATATGTCAGGTATAGACAGGATAGATCGAGTGAATCCTTAGAAGAGTATAAAGAAGTCAGGAGGGCAAAAAAAGGTTATGAGACAGCTTTGGTAACTAGAGTTAAGGAGAATCCAAAGGCATTTTACAAACACATTAAGGACACAAGGGTAACTAGGGAGCAAATAGGGCCCCTCAAAGATCAGTGAGGCAGCCTATGTGTGGAGCCGCAGGAGATTGGGGAGATACAAAAAGAGTATTTTGCATCAGTGTTTCCTGTGAAGAAGGACATGGAACATATAGAATGTGAGGAAGAAGATGGTGACATCTTGAAAAATGTCCATATTACAGAGGAGGAAGTGCTGGATATCTTGAAACACATAAAAGTGGATAAATCCCCAGGACCTGATCAGACATTCCCTAGACCTCTGTGGGAAGCTTGGGACATGATTGCTGGGCCCCTTGCTGAGATATTTGTATTGTCGATAGTCACAGGTGATGTGCTGGAAACTGGAGTTGGCTATCGTGGTGACACTTTTTAAGAAAGATGGTAAGGAAAAGCCAGAGAACTGTAGACCAGTGAGCCTGACAGCGGTAGTGGGCAAGTTGTTGGAAGGAATCCTGAAGGACAGAATTTACATGCATTTGGAAAGACAAGGACTGATTAGGGATAGTGAGCAAGGCTTTGTATATGGGAAATCATGTCTCATGAGCTTGATTGAGTTTTCTTGAAGAAATAACAAAGAGGATTGATGAGGGCAGAGCGGTAGATGTGATCTATATGGACTTCAGTAAGACATTCGACAAGGGCCCACATGGTAGACTGGTTAGCAAGGTTAGATCTCATGGAATACAAAGAGAACTAGCCAGAACTGCTCAAAGGTAGAAGGCAGAGGATGGTGGTGGAGGGTTGCTTTTCAGGCTAGAGGCCTGTGGCCAGTGGTGTGCCACAAGAATCAGTGCTGGGTCCACTGCTTTTCATTGTGTATATAAATGTTTTGCGTGTCAACATAGGAGGTATAGTCAGTGAGTTTGCAGATGATACAACAATTGGAGGTGTAGTGGACAGCAAAGAAGATTATCTCAGATTACAACAGGATCTTGATCAGATGGGCCAATGGGCTGAGAAGTGGCAGATAGAGTTTAATTTAGATAAATGTGAGGTGCTGCATTTTGGGAAAGCAAATCAGAGCAGGACTTATACACTTAAATGGTAAGGTCCTGGAGAGTGTTGCTGAACAAAGAGTCCTTGGAGTGCAGTTTCATTGTTCATTGAAAGTAGAGTTGCAGGTAGATAGGATAGTGAAGAAGGCATTTGGTATGCTTTCCTTTATTGGTCAGAGCACTGAGTATCGAAATTGGGTGGTCATATTGCAACTGCACAGGACATTGGTTAGGCCACTTTTGGAATATTGCGTGCAATTCTGATCTCTTTCCTATCGGAAAGATGTTGTGAAACTTGAAAGGGTTCATAAAAAAATTATAAGGATATTGCCACGGTTGGAGCATTGTAGAGGTTGAATAGGCTGGGGCTATTTTCCCTGGAAGTTCGGAGGCTGAGGGGTTTATAAAATCATGAGGGGCATGGATAGGATAAATAGACAAGATCTTTTCCCTGGGGTGGGGGAATCCAGAACTAGAGGGCATAGGTTTAGGATGAGAAAGGAAAGATATAAAGGGGACCAAAGGGATGACTTTTTCATGCAGAGGATGGCACGTGTGTGGAATGAGCTGCCAGAGGAAGTGGTGGAAGCTGGCACAATTACAACATTTAAAAGGCATCTGGATGGGTATATGAATAGGAAGGGTTTAGAGGGATATGGGCCAAGTGCTGGCAAATGGGACTAGATGAGTTTAGGATATCTGGTGGCCTGGATGAGTTGGACCAAAGGGTCTGTTTCCGTGCAGTACCTATGAACTGTCTGTTCTGAGTATTACAATTGGCGGTTAACTGTTATTGTCACATCTCCATGCCAGTGGTAGCCCAACCAATCAGCATCCTCTTCTTCTGCTATGTAAAATAGTGTCTGTTTTTTCTCTGAAATGTTTCTTGCATCCTACTTCTATTGTGTACAAGATGAAAAGCCTCAACTTCTGATCTATTTTTAGCATTGTGGGAGAGTTTTGCCAGTCTTCTGTGAGCTTCTCATTTTCAGCCTGCACGGCTTTTGATTGCTCTGCTTGACTGCTATCAGCTGGACCTTTGGTAGAGTAGCGTAGTTTTAGTAGTAGTAGTGTTGCAGAGGTAGCTAGACTGAGCTAATTCTTGTTGAGTTTTGAGATGTTCAAGGTACTTCCTATACTCGACATTAAACTTCACAAGGACATCCTCTGCCTCCATAACCTCAATATTCTGGTGTTGTCAGCATTGAGTGATAAACATTGATAGTGCCTTCATGGCTGATGGGTCTTCCTTGCAACCTCCAGCCACCATTCATGAAGGAAAAAAACTTCAATGGACCTGAATTTGTTTCGTACTTCTGAGACATCTTCCTTACATGACTGACATGTTCTTTCGCATTCCATAATTCATGATATCTTTTATTCATTTTACTAGCTGTCAAAATTGCTGATGCTTTACTTACTTTCACTGTTGACTGAACTAGCACAAGGTGTGTGCTCCCAAGCAGTGATTTGACAATTTACACTGGGAGACAGTGAGGACTGCAGATGCTGAAGAGTCAAAGTGGGTAGATTGTGACGCTGGAGAAAGCACAGCGGGTCAGGCAGTGTCCAAGGAGCAGGAGAGTCGACATTTTAGGCAGGTTCAGTTTCCTCATTTCCCCTTCCCCCACCTCACCCTAGTTCCAAACTTCCAGCTCAGCACTGTCCCCATGACTTGTCCGGATTTGTCCTACCTGCCTATTTTCCTTTTCCACCTATCCACTCCACCCTCTCCTCCCTGACCTATCACCTTCATCCCCTCCCCCACTCACCCATTGTACTCTATGCTACTTTCTCCCCACCCCCACCCTCCTCTAGCTTATCTCTCCACGCTTCAGGCTCACTGCCTTTATTCCTGATGAAGGGCTTTTGCCCGAAACGTCGATTTCGCTGCACCTTGGATGCTGCCTGAACTGCTGTGCTCTTCCAGCACCACTAATCCAGATTCTGATGAAGGGTCCTGCCTGAAACATCGTCACTCCTCCTCCACGGATGTTCCCTGACCTGCTGTGCTTTTCCAGCACCATACTCGATTTATTCTTGGGTGCATGACTATAGCTGTTGTTGCTGCATCTCCTTGGTAGGTTCTGTTCAATAAGTAGACAACTTTACTTCTTCTTCATCATCTTCAAGACAATACTGATTCCCCTCAGAAGAAACTACTGAATATCATTACCACATTCTCCCTCTCCACCAAATTAACTGGTGATTGCATTTTCTAAGAGACTTCAGAAAATAAACATACAATGTCTGAGGGAAGAACGGGGATGTGTTTTGGAGAATTAGCAGAAGTACGATGGGCTGAATCGTTGTGTTATGCCACACAGCTAGTAAGCAACGTACTTTTGAGATACATGCTCTCAATGTTATCACCATATTATAGTATGTGGTCTGTTTGTTTCAAGGTCTCAGTCTCCATCTTACTGAGACCTCTTGCAGCATGACATGCTGTAGGAAGCATGCTACATTTGAATCGCTTAGTTTGGTCCCAGATGTGTAAGTGCCTGTGATTCCAGCACAACATGGTGATGTTGTATTAATGGTTTAGTGAAGTTTTTTAGCACTCTGCTACTTATGGATCATTCTTATGTTACAGAAGCTATTATGTCATGCCACATCACTGTGGCACTAGATAGCAGTTACTACAGCACAATTGATCTCCTCCTGTGCTGTAACATGGCCCGACCTGCAGAAGAGCAGGTGAGAGTTATTGAAAGTCTAAATCCACAAAATAACTTTGTCCTTCACACCATGACAGCACGACGTTAGTGTGCCACTGTCTAATGAAATCAGTAAAATGTCATGCAATCTGACAGGTTGGCCAACACACTGCCTTGTTCCGAACAGCTTCTTAGTACTGGCATCAGAATAATGATCACATAACTTTACAATATGGATAATTCCTTTGCAGATGTGGCTATTTAAAAGTCTACAGATTTCCACTGCAGTCAACGCATTAGCTTGTTTTTAAAAAGAAGCATACTGTTCAAGACAGAACTCAGGCAGGATATTTATTGTAAATATAATTAAGGTTCAAGCAAAGTTTAAACACTAGAGGCAGAATAATCAGCTCCAGCAGTCCGGACTGACAGCTTCGTGATACACGTGGGAGAAGTCGGTAATTGTTAGTGCTGGTGACAACATCACCACCTCCACCAATGCCTTCACACCCAGCTGCTTCTGCCTGCCTGACACAAAGATAAAAGTATAGGCCTCAACCTCATTATTAGGAAGCCCACAGTTACAGCAAGTGTTTTTGCAGGTTCCAACGCAATCAGCAGAGATACTGGAATCGCAATGAGATAATCCCATCCGCCTCCCGACCACCGCTGAGAGCACCTGGTTCAACAATTAGCATGGTGTTTAAAATACAAAATGGAAAAGGCTGGAGCAGATACCATTGGAGGGAGAACATGCAATGGCCAATCAGGTAAGGCTCAGGATCTTATGCAGGACAAACTGAACAGAGATGGCAGCATAATTTGCTACTTAACTTGATAAGTTTTTTATTGCTTTTACATTTTCAATGACCTGTGCTCCTCCAGGGAGAATACAGAGATCACTATTAATGGAACATGCGAGTCCAAATAGGTTAAAGAATCAAAGATATCTTTGGAAATATAAATGCAACAATCACTAAAAGTCACTTTATAGATTATCAAGGCCATAAAAGTAACAAGCCAAGCCCTGTATTTTATTTCTAAAGGGGTGGAATTGAAATAGAAATGTTATGCTCAGTTCAAACTAGAAAAGTTGGAAGAGCTCAACAGGTTATGCAGCATCTGTAGAGAACAACACAAGCTCAAATATTCATCATGTTGGAGAAGGGTCTCTGTTGTTGTGAAAATAATGAGAATGGTTGAAAATCCTCAGTAATGTCCCAGAATTGGGTATTTCTCATTGCCATGGGGGTGGGATCGGGGCCAGGAAATAATCCACACCTTCCCACGGGTGGCTGGCCACTTAAATGACCAGGCCTCCACTGAAATGGACGTAAAATGGCAAATGAAACCTGGATCTGGTAAGAGCATGCCTATTCCCAAGGAATTTCCTTTGGATAGCCAAGGTATCCTATCGGAAAGCCGAGAGAGCCCTACACGTACGGTCCCATTAAAATTTTGGGGCCGGTGCTCGGAAATTCTTGGGGAGCATGTTAAGTATCCTTTGGAGGGGTGGCAGTTCCCTTTGGAGTTACCTTCAACATATTGTCTAGCTATCACCATTGTTAACAGCTAACCCGAGAATGCAACTTTAAAAAAAAGGTTTTGTGATTTACACATGAAAGAAGTGAAACTATCACTGTATTCTAACAGATGAAAGGCTTAACAGACAATCAATTTTTTCAATGTATAATTTCAGTTACATCACACTGCAAATTTTTGCTATAAATTCTGTGTTACGATCAAGCCCTCCACTATCACCTGATGAAGGAGCGTCGCTCCGAAAGCTAGTGTGCTTCCAATTAAACCTGTTGGACTATAACCTGGTGTTGTGTGACTTTTTACCTTTGGAGAACATTGTGTATAAAAGGTGTATCAAACCTTGGCACAACCCAACTTGTCAAGACCATCAAGAACTGACAGGAAATCTCCTGAAGTGTCAATAACTTTTCAGAAGTGCCACAAACATTTATTTTTATGAATTACAGCACTTTTCTCAATAGTGTTTAGCCTGTAATACAGAACTGAAACTAATTGAACTACATTTTCTTTCCTGCATGCATGGCTACTTGCAGATACCCAATTAACTGACACGGTATACAAGAGGAAAAGGGTCAAGATTGTGGTGCTGGAAAAGCACAGCAGGTCAGGCAACACCCGAGGCGCAGGAGAATCGACCTTTCAGGTAAAAGCCTTTCTGCCTGAAACGTCGATATTCCTGCTCTTCGGATTCTGCCTGACCTGCTGTGCTTTTCCAGCACTACACTCTTGACTCTAATCTCTAGCATCTGCAGTATTCACTTTCGCCAAGAGGAAAAGGGTGTTGAGTATAGGAGCATGAGGGACAATGGGGGATGTGTTAAAGGCTTTAACTTGCATGGCTCAGAGAATGGGTAGGATATGTGGACTGTGTTTGGGTGAGGGTGGAGTAAGGAGTGAGGGCTGGAGGCAAGTGTTATAAATCTCCCCTTTTTTAGGAGTGATAATATACCACTTTGTATCTTGTCTTGTGACAACTCTGGTAGAGGTAAGATGTCCTGTGAGAATGCGAAAAGACATGCTAATGTGTAAAATGTGCATATGCTAATTGGGAAAGGTAAAATTGTCAAGGAACTGTCCAAAAGATGTCTGGAGTTGAAGTAAAAAGTGACAGGTTTTTCAGAGTGCCTTTTTAAAATTAATTTTCAGAATGTGGGCATCATTGGCTAAGCCAGCAATTACTGCCCAAGTTGATTGTACTTGGGAAAGTGGTGATGAGTCACTTTCTTGAACTGGTGTAGTTCTTGGAAGGCAGTTACACCTAGCACTGTAAGGACAGAGTTCCAAGATTTTGATCCAGCGACAGTAAAGCAACAGAGATATGTTTCCAAGTCAGGAAACAGATTATGGTATCCCCACATGTCTGCTGTCTGAGCCTTTCTCGATTGTAGACATCTTGTGTTTGGTGGGTTCTGCTGGTGGAACCTTGATGAATTGGTGCAGTGCATCTTGTAAGTGGTACATGCATCAATACTGAAGGGAATGAATGTGCAAATGTGGTGCTAATCTACTGGCTGTTTCTCCTTGGGTGCTGATGAGGTTCTTGACTGTTGTTGGAGCTGCACCTATCCAGACAAGTGAAAGGCGTTCCATAACACTCCTGACTTGTGGCTTGTGGATGGCACTGGGGAAACAGGAGGTGTCTGACTTGCTGTAGAATTCCTAGCCTTTGACTTATTCTTGGAGCTATTGTGTATATATGTCTGGTCCAGGTCAGTTTCTAGTTAGTGATAACCCCATAATGTTGACAATGAATTATTCAGTGATGGTAAAGTCATTAATCACAAAGGGTGATGGTTAGATTTTCTGTTGTTAGAGATGGTCATTGCCTGATACTTGTGAGACGCAAAAGCTATTTGCCAAATGGCAGCCTAATCCTGAATAATATCCTAGTCTTGCTGAACATGAGCTGTTTGGTGTTTGAAGAGTCACAAATAGTGCTGAACGCTGTGCAATCATCAATGAACATCCCCAGTTTTGACCTTATGATGGTGGGAAAGTCATTGATAAAGCTGCTGAAGGTGGTTGGGCCTAGGACACTACCCAGAAGAACTCTTGCAGAGACATCCTGAAGTGGAGATGGCTGGTCTCCAACAAGCATGACCATCTCCCTTTCTGCCAGGTATGACTTCAAAGCCTGATTCCCCCCAATTCTTGTTGACTCAGTTTTGATAGGGTTTCTTGATTCCGTACTTGGTCAAATGCTGCCTTAATATCGAAGATCTCGCTGTACCTCTGGAAATCAGCTCTTCTGTCTATATTTGAGCCAAGGCTGTAAAGAAGTCAGGAGTTGAGTGGCCTTGGCAGAACCCGAACTGAATGTCGGTGAACAGATCACTGCCTAGCAACTGTTGCTTCATTGCACTATCAATGGCCTCTTCCATAATTTTACTGATGGTCGAGAGTAGACTGATAGGGCAGTAACTGTCTGGGGTGGATTTCTCTTGCTTTTTGTGTACAGGACATACTGATTTTTAAATTTTACTTTGTCAGGTTGTTGTCAGTGTTATAGTTGTATTGGAACAGCTTGGCTAGGGCTCAGCTGGATCTAGAGCACCAAGTCTTCAGGGCTGTTGCTGAAATTTTGTTCGGGTCCATAGCCCTTCGCAGTATCCAGTGACTTCAGATGTTTCTTCTTATTAAGTGGAATTAATATATTTGGTTAATAACTGGCATCTGTGATGTTAGGGACCTCAGAAAGAGGACAAGATGGATCATCTTGTATAATTTGTGCTGTATGACTAATATTGCAATTTATCATTTTCACAGTAGGATTGCTTTCAAATGAGCAGCTTACTAGGGCAGCTCCAAATGCATACACAATGGCATTGTTTGTCTCTAAAAGTGTTTGAATGCTTAAATGGACTATTTGTTTTCATTAAGATTATCATTTGCAACCTATTGAATTCTTTTTCTTGTTATTGATCAGTATAATCATTTAATTCACTCAGGAGACGTGGGGGTCACTGGCCGGTCAGCAATTCTTTTGCTTATCCCTCATTGCATTTGAGAAGGTGTTGGTGAGTTGCCCTCTCGAAACATTTTAAGAAAGTAGCCCGGACTTTTTTAGTTGTTTCCGGCAGTTGTAAAATCAATATTTCAGAAGCGATGCAGCTGGTCAAACCACTTAACTTCAAGTAAAACAGAATTTATTTACTCACCACTGAATGAAACACAAGCAAAAGAAAACAGAATTGAGAATGACAACTATTTGAAAACCCAACCGACCCAAAACCTCGCAACTTAACAAAGGAGCTGTTCCAATTTCCTGCAACACCCCCGTAAACATGCCCCTTGGCAAAGAAGGTAAATTCAACCACAGTTTCTTAAAGGGGAGAGGTGTCAGAGAGAGTCAGCCAGAAGTATCTGTTGATTCAGGGAACCTTTCTCCACCAGCTGCTTTCTTTTACCAGCAGCTTCTAGCAGACTGTTTACTAAAACCCAAACCAAACCAGAAAAAAACTACTGAACTAGGAGAACTGGCCACTCCCCTTTCATTGTACAAGTGTTTTTAAAAAAACCCCAAAACTCTTTTCCCTGATGGTTGCCTTAGGCAGTATCTGTTAGCCATTAACAAAGTTGCTATCCCAGACAAATCAGAACCTCTGCTTTTTACAACCCCTCTTGAAAAAAAAACAAGGACACCGTAACCTTGTTAATGGAGTAGCATTGTCACAATGTCCCCAAGTTTTAGACATTCCAACTCCAGGAAAAAGATTCTGACCGTCAACCCTATCTATGCATCTCATAATTTTATAAACTTCTATCAAGTCTTCACTCATCCTTCACTGCTCCAAAGAAACCAACCTAAGGTTTTCTAATCTCTCCTTATAGCTCATACCCTCTAATCCAGGCAGCATCTTCTGCCTGGTAAACCTCTTCTGCACCCTCTCCAAAATCTCCACATCCTTCCTGAAATGTGGCGACCAGAATTGCATGCAATACTCGAAGTGCAGCCTAATCAAAGTCTTATAAAGCTGCAACCTGACATCCTGACTCTTGTACTCAATTCCCCAACCAATGAAGGCAAGCATGCCATATGCCTTCTTTACCACCCTATCTACTTGTGTGGCCATTTTCAAGGAGCTAAGGACTTGAATCACAAGATCCCTCTGTACATCAATGATGTTCAGGGTGCTGCCATTAACTGTATACTTTTCCTTAACATTTGATCTCCCAAAGTATGGCACCTTACACTTCCCTGGATTAAACTCTATCTGCCATTTTTTCTACCCATATCTGCAACTGATCTATATCCCACTGTATCCTGTGCAATTTTCTACATTATCCACAGCTCCACTTATCTAGGCATCATCTACAAACTTACTAATCCACCCATCCACATTTTCATCCTAGTAATTTACATATATCAGAAACAGCAGAGGTTTCTGTATGGATCTCTGCGGAACACCACTAGTCAAGGACCTCTAGCCTGAAAAACACCCTTCCACCACTATCCACTGCCTTCTATTGGCAAGCCAATTCTGAATCCATGCAGCCAAGTCACTGTGGATCCCATACATCTAAATCTTTTGGATGAGCCTATCATGAGGAACCTTGTCGGAAACCTTATGAAAATCCACGTTGACAACATCCACTGCTCTACCCGCATCGATCACTTTTGTCACCTTCTCGAAAAATTCAGTCAAGTTAGTAAGACTTCACCCACCCTGCACGGAGCATGCTGATAGTCCCTAATCAGGCCATGCTTTATCAAATGTGTATAAATCCTTCTGCTGGGTAAATGGAGATGCAAAGTACCCATTTAGGATCTCATCCATATCCTCTGCCTCCAAGCACAAGTTCCCTCCTTTATCCTTCTCCCTAGTTATCCTCTTGTTTTTAATGTATATATAGAATGCCTTGGGATTCTCTATAACCCTTCAGGGGGCAAGCGGAGAAAGGAGGGTGGTAGGGTTTTAAGGGCTTTCATTATTAATATCTTTCCAATACTCTGGAATCATCTAATTGCACTGAAATTATTTCAAAGATAATCAGGCATCTGGGAATTTGTTTTCACATTTGGACATGGCAGCCAAAGGTAATTTCATGGCCCCTTGTTGCTCTCCTAATTCCCTGCTTCAGTTCTTTCCTGTTTTGTTATTATTTCTTATGTGCCTGCACGAGTTAAGCTTCCTAAATCATACATTTGCTTCTTTTTTCTCCTTCATTATCCAAGGGTCCTCTTTTTCCCTTTTGACTAAATTCATAACCTCCTTCGTTATCCAAGGGTCCTTTTCCTTGCAATCCGTGTCCTTGTTCCTTACTGGAAAATGTCGATTCTGAAATCTCATCAGCGGATCTTCAAACAATTCCCATATGTCAAACGTGGACTTTCCTGAAAACAGCTCCTCCCATTTGGGAGCCCTGATGATTGGAGCCCAGATCCTATGTGTTTTTCTCTATTTTAAGGAGCATTTGAAACTCCAGCAGTGTGGGGAGAGGAGGGGAAAACATGCGTTGCTCTAATATTCTGTTAGCTCCTTATATGTTTGTATGAAAAACAGTCCATATTATAAAATTACAGTTAAATTTGACTGCCATGTCCAAATGTGAAAACGAATTCCCAGATGCCTGATTATCTGTGAAATAATTTCAATGCAATTAGATGGTTCCAGAGTATTGGAAAGACATTAATAATGAAAGCCCTTAAAACTCTACCACCCTCCTTTCTCCTCTTGTCTCCTGAATACTCTGATGCCCAACATGAAAAATGTCAATGACATTTTCGATATGTAATGTGAAGAAAGATGTGCAATATATATGGTATCATTTTAAAAAAAACATTTCCAGTTTAATTAGCTAATGGGTGTTGGTCTTTTTTGTGAAGAGCTATCCATCTTTTTGGAAACCTGATTGTAGTATGTCAGAGAGCAGCTACCTTGAGTGTTAACGTAACTTTGATTATATTGTGGAGTTCTGCAACAGGAAAGAGAAAAAGATCAGTGAAAGCCTTTTTCCTAGAATGATGACGTCAGTGTGTCCGAGGGGGCATAACTACAAATTGAGGGGTGATAGATTTAAGACAGATGTCAGAGGCAGGTTCTTTACACAGAGAGTGGTAAGGACGTGGAATGCCCTACCTGCTAATGTAGTCAACTCAGCCACATTAGGGATCCTTAGATAAGCACATGGATGATTTTGGGATAGTGTAGGGGGACGAGCTGAGAATAGTTCTCAGGTTGGCGCAACATCGAGGGCAGGACGGCCTGTTCTGCGCTGTATTGTTCTATGTTCTATTAAACATTATTTTGCTTTTGGATTGAGAATAGTCAGGTATTAGTTCTAACTTAGAAATGCCCAGACATGGGAGAGTTTTCGTTTATTCAAAAGAGACCTTTATGAAGTCAAATGTCTGAATACTTCCTCCAAAAAAAATTACCTTGTTCAGAGCTGTTCAGGGAATAATTTACCTTGGTGTAATGATCTCAACCTAAATCAACCTACATATTTGATAGGGAAATAACTGTAAATTGAGGTTGTTGGAGAGTTTATGGCGCTTTATTTTGCCATGTGTTTTGAGATTCATCATACTGGTATACACTTACTTAGTTTTTTTGTTTCTCTTGTGTGAATAGTGTCTGTTTCATTGTTAAAACCAAATCTGTATCCTTGTGTTTTTATGTTTCAGTGCAAGACCACCAAGTTAAATAAAAACAAGCCAAAACACGATCTGTCAAGCCAGATTGCATTCTGGAGTCTGATTTGTCCAGTCATAATATCAGTAGCCCATAACACTGGCACATTCTCCAGGAGGTTAGACTGCAATTATTGGCATACTATTTAATAGTAGTGAGAGTGGCAGAACCTATTTTTATCCCTATTCAGGTGGCTCAGTGGCTAGCACTGCTGCCTCACAATGCTTGGGACCCGGGTTCAATTCCAGTCTTGGGCAACTGTCTGTGTGGAGTTTGCACATTCTCCCCCTGTCTGTGTGGGTTTCCTCCGGGTGCTCTGGTTTCCTCCCACAATCCAAAGATGTGCAGGTCAGGTACATAGTTCATGCTAAATTGCCCATAGTGTTAGGTGCATTAGTCAGGGGGAAATATGGGATTGGGTGGATTACTCTTTGGAGGGTCGGTGTGGACTTGTTAGGCCGAAGGGCCTGTTTCCATACTGTAGGGAATCTAATCTAATCTAAAAAAAACTCCAGCAGAGGTGGTTTTTCAGGCATGAGAAATTAAGGTGGTTCTTTTCTTTTCATTTCTCTCCAACCCATTGACAATGAGAGAAGTTGTGCAGAACTATCTACAACTGAGTTGCCAGCCTGTCCCCACATTTTAATCTCCTTTCATAGTCCCTGTGCATCCTATACCCATGTACCCATCCTTAACAGTCTGTCTTATCTCTTGTGCCATACTTTATGCCTCCCCCAGTCACATTCATGACCTTTTATAGTCACCCTCACTATACCAACTCATGCAAACTTGTAGTTCCCTACCGAGCACTCGGCATCTTTTCCTTTACATGCCTACTCATGTAGGCGCCGCCATGTGCAAATCTCAGGAGGAATGCTGAGAATGCCTATTGGAGAGACATTGACCTTATATGAGCCTCCTCATGGGGTGCGATGGAATACTGTCCGGCTGGCGGAGTGAATGCAGGCTCCAATAACACCGCAAAAACATAACGCCATCCAGGACAAGGTAGAGTGTCTGATTGGCACTACGTCCACTCCCTCCACCACTGATGCTCAGTAGCAGCAGTGCGTACTATCTACTGAGTAGATCAGATAGCTCTGGGAGTTAAACTGTGGACAGTCCTGGGGAAGTTGCTTTACAAGTGGAAGATCTTAAGGACGAGTTAAGTGACATAAACAATGACTTGGCATCAGAACTTGGTGCTATGCTGAGCTATTTGGTAAACATATTTGGTTAAATATTTTGGCTCGGCGCCTCTGTTTATGTTATGCAATGTCAGTTCAAAAGCCACTTGGTGTAATTACAGGGAGAGCACTTTGCATTCACAGCAACCTTCAATTTGGGACCTGCTTAACTGCATGCTAATATCTGTTATTGCCTGCTATATCAAATACAGCTGAAATAATAACAGGTTTCTCACAGTGCACTGAAGTCCAATGAGCCTACAATCTGCAAATTATGTTTAGCCTGCATCTTAAATTAAATCACTCGAAAAAAATAAATAAGTTCCCGACAAGGTGCTGAATGTCATTTCACCTCGTCAACTCAATTCAAGAATTCAGACGAGTCTGAGCCAACAAGTGACTTCCTATGGAGCTGAATATAAGTGTAGTGTTAGATTACAACAGCTCTAATGTTTGGGCTTGTGTTAGTGCACAATCCAGACAAAAGAAGATAAACACTACATGTTTGACCCTAAGTACCTGGTGGAACATTTGCAGTAACTTAATACTGGCTGAGTGACTTTAAAGGTAATGTTCTGTGTGGAAGTAGTTTGAAGCTTGTAACGTTTGCTAAGCACAAACAGCTGAATTAGGGGGGGTCTATAGAACATAGAACGATGTTGCGCCAACCTGCGAAATTAATCTGATGACCATCTAACCTACATCATTCCATTATTTAGATTAGATTAGATTAGATTACTTACAGTGTGGAAACAGGCCCTTTGGCCCAACAAGTCCACACTGACCAGCCGAAGCACAACCCACCCATTCCCCTACACTTACTCCTTTACCTAGCACTACGGGCAATTTTAGCATGGCCAATTCATCTGGGAGAAAACCGGAGCACCCGGAGGAAACCCACGCAGACATGGGGAGAATGTGCAAACTCCACACAGTCAGTCGCCTGAGTCGGGAATTGAACCCGGGTCTTTGGCCACTGTGCCACCGTGCCGCCCACTATTGTCCATATGCCTGTTTAAATGCCCTTAACACCATCAAGTCTACTACTGTTGCAGGCAGACCATTCCATGCCCCTACTACTCTCTGAGTAAAGAAACTACCCCTGATATCTGTCCTACAACTATCACCTCTCAATTTAAAGTTATGTCCCCTTGTGTTAGCCATCACCATCTGAGGAGAAAGGCTCTCACTGTCCACTCTATCTAACCCTCTGATTATCTAAACATCTCGATTAAGTCACCTCCCAACCTTCTTCTCTCCAACGAAAAAAGCCTCAAGTCCCTCAACCTTTCCTTGTAAGACCTTCCTTCCATACCAGGCAACATCCTAGTAAATCTCCTCTGAATCCTTTCCAAAGCTTTTGCATCTTGCCTGCAATGCGGTAACCAAAACTGTACGCAATACTCCAGGCGCGGCCTTACCAGCTGAAGCATTACCTCGTAGGTCCGAAACTCAATTCCCATACCAATAAATGCCAACACACCATATGTCTTCTTAACAACGCTATCAACATGGGTAGCAACTTTCAGAGATTTGCATCTGGACACTGAGACCTCTCTGTTCATCTACACTGCCAAGAATGTTACCATTAGCCCAGTACTCTGCATTTTTGTTATTTCTTCCAAAGTGAATTACCTCACACTTTTCTGCATTAAACTCCATTTGTCACTTCTCAGCCCAGCTCTGCATCTTATATATGTCCCTCTGTAACCCACAACATCCTTCAGCACTATCCACTATCTACCTACCTTAGTGTCATTTGCAAATTTACTAACCCATCCTTTTACACCCACCAGGTCATTTATAAAAATGACAAACAGCAGTGGCCCCAAAACAGATCTTTGTGGCACACCACTGGTAACTGAATTCCAGGATGAACATTTCCCATCAACCAGCACCCAATGTCTTCTTTCAGCTAGCCAATTTCTGATCCAAGCCACTAAATCACCTTCAATCCTGCAACTCCTTATTTTGTACAATAGACTACTGTCTGGAACCTTATCAAATGCCTTACTGAAGTCCATATACACCATTTCAACTGCCTTACCCTCATCCACTTGTTTTGTCACCTTCTTGAAGAACTCAATAAGTATAGTGAGGCACGACCTACCCTTCACAAAACCGTGTTGACTATCCCTAATCAAATTATTCGTTTCCAGATGATTATAATTCCTATCTTTTATAACCTGTTCCAACCCTTACCCACAACTGAAATAAGGCTCACTGGCCTATAATTATCAGGACTGTCCTGATACCAGTGTCCTTCTTCAAATTAACATTTAAGGGTCCAATCAGCCCAATTTTAACTTGCATCCTGTGATGCCTCCATTTATTCTGAGAGTGACAGCATCAGAACTAATGTGTTAGGGATTAGAAGATTAAATACATTTCATGGGACCCATACTTAGAGATGGGTAAAATATGATGTTCATTCCAATTTCCATTCCCCACCCCTACCAAGATCAATGAATTGAATTTCTCAACATATACTGTTCAAACTATTCATTGTGTCTCTATGCAGTCCAGCCTGAACATTCACTGTTCTGGTCAATTTATTCATGTTCGCTATGACGCTTGTAGTTGATCATTTATCAAAGTTCAACTTGTTTGTTATACTGGCTCAGTGGTTAGCGCTGCTGTCTCACAGGCTTTGATTCCAGCCTCGGCTGACTGTCTGCATGGAGTTTGCACATTCTCCCTCTGGATGGGTTTCCTTCCACAGTCCAAAGGTGTGCAGGTTAGGTGGATTGGCTATGCTAAACTGCCCATAGTGTCCGGGGATATGCAAGTTAGGTGGCTTGGCCCTGCTAGATTGCCCATAGTGTCTGGGGATGTGCAGGTTAGGTGGATTGGCCATGCTAAATTGCCCATAGTGTCCAGGGATGCGTAGGTTAAGTGGATTGGCCATGCTAGATTGTCTATAGTGTCAAGGAACGTGTAGGTTAGGTGGACCGGCCATGCTAGATTGCCCATAGTGTCTGGGGATGTGCAGGTTAGATGGAATGGCCATGCTAAATTGCCCAGTGTCCATGGATGCGTAGGCTAGATGGGTTAGTCATGAGAAATGCAGTTATGGGGAGTGCGTCTGGGTGGGATGCTTTTCAGAGGGTCAATGTGGACCTGACAGGCTGAATGTAGGGACTCTATGTTGCTTATTTTTGTTGATCACAGATGTTAATGAAAACAGCAAGCATGCTGTGACTGACTCACAAACAGATTTCACTTTGCTGAGGTATGTCTGGGCAGGTAGATTGCTGCAGACTAACAGCTTGGCTGCAAGAGTAACAAGGCTGAATCTTTCCAAGCTCCAGTACATTGCTTGTGCATCACAGCCATTAGTGGGTTCAATTTGTAATGTTAATGATGTGCTCAAGAGCGTGGGGTAGGAGGGATGCGAAGGATGTGGACTCCACTTAATGGATCAATGTGCATGTTTCACAGATTGTATTTTGAGATTGCAGATGTTTCTCACCGGCACAGTGTGAGCAATTTTTCATTTCTAATGCCCCTTTGAAGGGTCTCACATTGCTCAAAAGTGAAGCTTTTTCTCTCACAGAATGAAATGCTTACCCAGGCAGGCATTTCCAGCTCCCTTGTACACACGCTGTTTGGAGGAGGATGAAATGAAACAGCACTTAGAGTCATAGAGATGTACAGCATGGAAGCAGACCCTTCGGTCCAAATTGTCCATGCTGACCAGATATCCTAAACTAATCCTGTCCCATTTGCCAGCACTTGGCCCATATCCCTCTAAACCCTTCCTATTCATATGCCCATCCAGATGTCTTTTAAATGTTGCAATTGTACCAGCCTCCACCACATCCTCTGGCAGCTCATCCCCTACATGCACCACCCTCTGTGTGAAAAAGTTGCCCTTTAGGTCTCTTATATCTTTCCCCTCTCACCCTAAACCTATACCCCCTAGTTCTGGACTCCCCCACCCCAGACAAAAGATTTTCGCTATTTACCCTATCGATGCTCCTCACGATTTTATTAACCTCTATAAAGCCATCCCTTAGCCTCCGATGCTCCAGGGAAAACAGCCCCAGTCTATTCAGCCTCTCCCTTTAGCTCAAATCTTCCAACCCTGGCAACATCTTTGTCAATCTTTTCTGAACTCTCGCATGTTTCATAACAGCTTTCTGATAGGAAGGAAACCAGATTTGTACACAATATTCCAAAAGTGGCCAAACCTACGTGCATTACAGCTACAACATGACCTCCCAACTCCTGTACTCAATACTCTGACCAATAAAGGAAAGCATACCAAATGCTTTCACTATCCTATCTCCCTAAGTGAATCACAAGTGTGGCCATCAGTTTAGGCAGCTCCTCGTGAATTTTCAAATTGAGTGCCCTTCCCATCAACCCCCAGTGGCTTGGTTCTTCCCCAAGTTGTCCCTGTCCTGACATTTTTTTAACGGTTCATTTTTCCCTTTACCCCTCAAAGATCTGGGCAGATTCAGTGATCATGCCAGACATGTGCACTGAATCCCCTCTCTATTGAGACAAAGGTGCTGCTGACTGTGTTGCTGAGCCCCTTGTAATGTTGTTCCCATGTTGTATTGTCTCCCACCCCAAGTGCTGAGTTGCACTCCCCCTTCACAATTTGTTCCCTCCCACATCCCAACATGCTGCCTTCAACTCCCACAACTGCGTTCCCTAGTTTCCCTTGTGCAATTGTGACCCCTGATAAGGCCCCCAACCACCTTGAATTCTTGTAGGAAGACCTGCAGAATTGATCATGGCCCACCCCATTTGACTGACTTGGACAGATGGTGCCTATAGATAACTGAGTAGACCCTGACTCTTCTGTATGCAGCTCCCGGACAGACCCTTCTGTACGAGTCAGAATCATGGGTTCCACTCTCTTTGATTCTTCCAGAATATCAAACGGCTGGATCACATCACAAACAGGGAAGTGCCCAACAGAACCAACATTGAATACATTTTCTTGCAGCAATTACACTCTGCAGGCAGATTGCAGAATCCCATAAACAATCCCATATAGTAAACCTTAAACTTGATGAACCTTGCAATTACTTCAAAGGGAGATTGGAATTGATTGACACTGAGCACTACGTGTGGGAACTGGAGGTTGCTAACAGGGACAGCACATGCACAACAGCAACAAATAAATATGGCGTGAGGATTATGGAGGAAGGTGAAGACAACAGAAGGCATCTGCAGATAGCAGAACCCCTTCAAATCAGGAATTCCTGTTCACAATCTGCAGATGAAGGACTGTCCTCTTCAGTCACTACAAAACCGTCAACTACCACAATGATTAACATGCCTGCAGAATAGCTGCCATAATCATGGTTTATTCGCACCTTACTTTCTGAAACTTGTAGGGTTCTTTCAGACCAGCTGCCAAGTAATCTAAAAACTATTTCAATTTTTTCAGAGGCAGACAGACACACTTGATCCCATCTTTTCTCTCCTTCTTCATCAAGACATCTCAACATTTTCTCCTTTGCAGGGATTACCAGTACTACAAACATTTTGCTATTAATCAACTTTAGCTCCTGGACTGTTCAGCAGTTTTCACTAAAACTGTGCAGCCTACAGCTTGGTAAAATTGACTACTTCACAATTATATAGGTTAGATGACACCTTAAATGCTTGAAGTTATTAAAGGATCATCATTGCAGGTGGTGTATAATTAGCTGTTACGTTTCTCTTTGCTGCCACTAACAAAACCTATATTTCAAAGATTCATTTCCTATGAGGAAGCCTGTTAATTTGAACAGAAAATGATTGTCCCATTTGTCACAATGAGAGGATGTTGAGATCGCTATTGATTAAAGTGAGGTGATAGGAGAGGTGGTTAACACAGGATTAACTTTAGTGAATTCACAAATGGAAGCTATTTCTAAACATCGCCATTACAACTGATCAGCCAATGTTTAAATCTGGTTCTTTTCACTGAGAATTTACATAGGCACCAAATATCAGGCTCTTCCAGAATTAGTTCCTTGATCTCTGTCCTATTATATACTTTTCTTGGATTAGTGGCCTTTTTGCAGTTATTGTGGTATTAAATCCTACAATTCCTATTTTTTTTCTACTTTTAATTTTTGCCTCCTTTTCTGGGGATAATTAAAACCTACTTGTTTGACCTCTTTGTTCATCTGTTCTAACATCTCCCTTCTTTAACTGTGTTCATTTTACCATGTTGAAGGAACTATGTAAATGCAAGTTGTAGTCAACAGCAAAAATTTAATGGTCCAGGTTTAGAGCATAGAACATAGAACATTACAGCGCAGTACAGGCCCTTTGGCCCTCGACATTGCACACCCTGTGAAACCAGTCTAAACCAATCTAACCTGCACTATTCCAGTCTTGCCCACATGTCTATCCAATGACCATTTAAATGCCCGTAAAGTTGACGAGTCTACAACTGATGCAGGTAGGGCATTCTATGCCCCTACTACTCTCTGAGTAAAGAAACTACTTCTGACACCTGTTCTATATCTATCACCCCTCAATTTGAAGCTACGCCCCCTTGTGGTAGCCATTACCATCTGAGGAAAAAAGCTCTCATTGTCCACCCGATCTGACCCTCCAATTATGTTATGTCTCAGTTAAATCACCTCTCAACCATCTTCTTTCTAACAGCAACAGCCTCAAGTCCCTCAACCTTTCCTAGCAAGACTTTCCCTCCATAGCAGGCAACATCCTAGTAAATCTCCTCTGAACCCTTTCCAAAGCTTCCGCATCCTTCCTATAATGCGGTAACCAGCACTACATACAATACTCCAAGTGCGGCTGCACCAGAGATTTGTATTGTTGCAGCATGACCTCATGGTTCAGAAACTCAATCCCTCTACTAGTAAAGGCTGACACACCATAAGCCTTAGCAGCCCCTTCAACCTGAATGGCAACTTTGAAATATCTATGTACATGGATAACGAGATCTCTCTGCTCATCTACACTACCAAGAATCTTACCATTAGCCCAGTACTCTGCATTCCCGTTACTCCTTTCAAAGTGAATTACCTCACACTTTTCTTCATTAAATTCCATTTGCCACCTCAGCCCACGTCTGCAACTTACCTATGTCCCTCTGTAACCTACAACATCCTTTGGCACTATCCACAACCATACTGACCTTAGTGCCGGCTGCAAATTTACCAACCCATTCTTTTACGCCCTTATCCAGGTCATTTATGAAAATGACAAACAGCAGTGAACCCAAAACAGATCCTTGCGGTACACCACTAGTAACTGAACTCCTGGATGAACATTTCCCATCAACCACGACCCTCTGTCTTCTTTCAACTAGCCAATTTCTTATCCAAACCACTAAATCACATTCAATCCCATTCAATCTCCATATTTTGTGCAGTAGCCTACCATAAGGAACTTTATCAAATGTCTTATTGAAATCCATATACACCGCATCCATGGCTTTACCTTCATCCACCTGTTTGGTCACCATCTCAATAAGGTTTATGAGGCACGACCTACCCTTCACGAAACCGTGTTGACTTATCCCTTATCAACTTACGCCAACACAATGATTATAAATCCTATCTCTTGTAACCTTTTCCAAAACTTTATCCACAATCGAAGTAAGGCTCACTGATCAATGATTACCAAGGTTGTCTCTACTCCTCTTTTTGAACTAGGGAATAACATTTGCTATCCTCCAGTCTTCTGGTACTATTCCTGTAGATAATGACAAAATAAAAATCAAAGCCAAATGCTCAGCAATCTCCTCCCTGGCTTCCCAGAGAATCCTAGGATAAATTCCATCCGGCCCCGGAGATTTATCTATTTCCAGATTTTCTAACATCTCCTCCTTATGAACCTCAATCCCAACTTGGCTAGTAATGAGATCTAGTTTTCTAATGAAATCTCAAACAAGATTGATTTTGCTTATTTATTCCCTCGAGTTAATCTTCTCTAGGAAGACGCTTTTGACTCAAAATGTTACTTCTGTTTTTCTATCCACAGGTACTGCCAGACCCATTGAGTTTCTTCAACATTCTCTGTTTGTCGTTCTTGAGGCAATGTTGGGTAAGTCATTGCAAAAAGCTGCTCACAGCTTTAATTGACTGTGTAACATAAATTCACCATGGATATTCTGAGAAAAAAACTGCCATTTGTCAAAAGCTACTTGTGAGTCTATTTTTTGTCATTTTATTGTTTCCAATGGAACAGAGATCAAAGAGAGTTTCAGTTGGACACATTTTAACTTAGGAAGTGTCTTGCGATAGTCAACAAGGAAATGGTATTCTCTCCAAGTTAGGAATTCAATTATGAGTTATCAGTAATTTGTCAATTGAAAATCAACACTCAGTTATGGGAAATTTCTTTACACAGATGGTCTTTGAAGCACATAAGTAGTTTTACCTCTAATAAGATGTGAGCATTATTGGCAAAGCCAGGATGTGTTGTCAATCCCAAATTCACCAAAGCCTTTGAAGAATCAACCACATTGCAGTCACATATAGACCCAACATTTTTAGTCAATTTGTTTAGGTATGTTATGACAAAACTCTGGTCTAGATGGGACCTGAATCTAGGTTTGTTGGCTGATGAAGGGCTTATGCCCGAAACGTCAAATTTCCTGTTCCTTGGATGCTGCCTGACCTGCTGTGCTTTAACCAGCAACACATTTTCAGCTCTGATCTCCAGTATCTGCAGACCTCACTTTTTACTTGTTGGCTCAGACATAAGGATTCAACCACCACATCATTTTCCAGGTATGTTTTACAGCAATCAATGATCCCTTGTTATGGACATCATACTGAGGCTAACTTTAAATCCCATCTGCTGTCCTGGTGGGATTTGAATCCATAGCCTTGGAATATTAGCTTGGATTCCAGGATTGCTTATCCAATGAGGTTACTGCTGCGTCACCAGCAACTGAGCAAAAGCCTACATTTCTATTCAAGGTAAGCTTGACAAATATTTGAAACAGAGGCAGTTACAACGCAATGAGAACAGGAGATTGGCTTAAATTTTAGATTCTTCTGTCTCAAGGTACTAGAGATCATCTGAAGGGCCTCATTTGGTGCTGTAAAGGTGAATTATTCAGTAGCATTGACACATCAACTGAGTGAAGGCTTTCAGGGAACAGGTTCTTAATTCCTGCTACACACCTACCAACATTATACAAAATATTTAGTGAAATTTCTATAAATTAAGAGGAGAAAAATAGGATTTGCTAGTTCAGAGAGAGAAGCTAGCACTAGTACAAACACAGAGGGTCAAATGGCTTCTCTTTGTACCAAAATCTCTTTGATTTCTATCCAAGTTTCACTGGTCTTCGACTCAGGAAAAAAAGCCCACAAGCACATATGCTTAATGAATCATTTAAAGGAGACTTATTTCGATGCACTGCAAATAACCTATTTATACTATTGGTCTGATTTTAAATTTGGTTTGAAATGTCTGGTACACTCTGTTCTTGCACAGGGCAATTAGATGTAGTTATCATTTTAACTGCGCAGTTCATCATCATATTCATGGTCTATGTAAACAGTGCTGACACACAGGACATCATACCTTAAAAGGAGGATTGTTCACTGTTTCAAAGTGAATGGTTTTCTTTCATTGAAAGTAGCAATTTGCTGTTTTATTATTAGATAGAATGTCAGATATTTTCTAATCAACCTGTTCAGTAGATACAATCACACAGCTCTGGAGCAGGTAGAACTTTAATCTTGGGCCTCCAGGCTTAGAAGTGTGGACACTACCACGGCACCACAAGCCCACCTTGGATGACATTATACAAGATTTGTTGGTGAAACTAAAGATGCATTTGCACAATTATTTGTGACCGGGAGAGTAATGTAAAACCCTCAAATCCGATTCTGTCAAAATCATGATCAGCAGAAATGGAGGCTAATATCATTTCATTTGAAGCAATTAATAAACTTAATCAATAAATGTAGAACGTAAAGTCAGTCTCACCAATGAGAATGCGACTGTGCATTTCAGCAAAATGTTGTAAAATCCCAGCAGCTTCAACAATGGTCCTGAGGGAAGGAAATCTGTTGTCCTTACCTGGTCTAGTAGCACATGACTCCAGACTCACGACAATGTGGGGACTCTTAATGGCCGACTGAAATAGCCTAGGAAGCCACTCGGGTGAAAGGCAATTAGGACTGTGCAATCAACAATAGCCTTGCCATTGACACTCACAACCCATGAATGAATTAAGGAAACAACAAATCATTTTAGCCTTATATCAACATAAAGATGCAAATCTGACCTTGGGAAGATCGATTTTTAAAAAAATAATTTACTGAGATTGTACAGTGTGCTGCAAGACTACAAGATGAGAACAAGGTTGTTTAGAAGCAACATCAGGAAACCTATCTTCACAGAAATTGTAGTGGAAATCTGGAACTGACCCCTCGGAAATTATCATTGCTAAGCAAATTGAAAAGTTTGAAACTGGAATTGATGGTTTTGATGTAAAGTTGAGGGTATGAAGTGAAATTGAAGTAAGAGAGTAGATGGAGCTGAATGGCAGATCAGCCATAATTAAAGTGAATGGTGGAACAGGATCGAACAGGATGTAATAGTTAGCACATGCTGATGGTGTTGGGCAGAATGTGAGTTCCTTTTTATTCCTCTTCAGGGTCAGTATGGTGGCACAGGGGCTGGCACTGCTGCCTCACAGTGCCAGGGACCTGGATTCAATTTCTGCCTTGGGTGACTGTCTGTGCGGAGTTTGCATGTTCACCCTGTGTCTGTGTGGATTTCTTCTGGGTGATCTAGTTTCCTCCCACAGTTGAAAGATGGCAGGTAAGATAGATTGGCCATGCTAAATTGCCTTTAGTGTTTAAGGATGCGCAAGCTGGGTGGATTTGCCATGGTAAATGTTGGACTATGGGGATAGGGTGAGAGGGTTGTGTTTGACTGGAATGCTCATTGGAGGGTCAGTGCAGACTCAATGGACCGAATGGCCTCTTTCCACACTGTAGGTATTCTATCTACTCAAAAGGAAATCTCCCTCAGTGGATCCTGATCCTTTCTGATCAATAAGCAAGCTGATCTTCATAATATCCTATGCCAATCCTGTAAGACCATGAGCAGGCCATCATCATACATGTTTCTCTTAGTGGCCAATAAGGATTCTGAACATGGTTAACCACAGAAACTCTTCGCCACACATTTATGGCCTTGATAGGAAGGACTTAGCTCTATTTTGGTTGAGCTTTGTTAGATGGGTTTGTTCAAAATTCAGTCACGGATCATAACGAAACTAGCAACAATCAGAACTTTGTCCCAAGCTCATTGTGATGCATATGCTGTTAAATTTTGCAAGTTGTCAATAAGGATTAAAACAATAGCCAACTTCCTACCAGCCGAACTGCACCATTTAAAAAGTGGAAGAACTGCGGATGCTGTAAATCAGAAACAAAAGAAACAAAAATCAGAAATTACTGGAAAAAGCTCAGCAGGCCTGGCCGCATCAGTGGAGAGAAAGAGGAAAGGACACTCGACCTGAAACTGATTTCTCTCCACAGATGATGCCAGACCTGCTGAGCTTTTCTAGCAATTTCTGATTTAGTAAGTGCGTTGCTTGGCCAGCTGTGTTTACTCAGGCCAGCTATCTCCAAATGTCTGAATCCAATCCAGTCCACAATGTCCCAAACTGATTTCAAGGAGGACTGCAGAACCTTAGATGCAGAAGTCAATTTGGAAGATCAATGGGCTAAAATATTTTAAAAATTCAGCATCTCTGGTGCTATATAAATCAAGAAGAAAAGCAAATTTGGAGAAAATCTGTGGAGACTCACTACTGAGCAGAATTACCCTGTGCCTACTCCTGTTGGGGCAGGCTCCCCTCTCTCTTAAAAAGAGTGTTGACTTCACTACAGCAACAATGAGAGCTGTTTCAGGAAGATCTTGATAGAAGGATGGTTGGACGTGGAGCAACAGAATACCTGTGTCCAGAGTGCAAAGGTTTTCAACACCTGAGCAAGAAACTCAACATCAGAAAGGGGAGATCCATTGAGAGCACCCCAAGCCTTGCCCTTACTGGTAAGCCCACTCCTTTTGTCTCTAACCTGCAAGTCCAATCTCTACCATTCCTGATGAAGGGCTTGTGCCCGAAACGTCGAATTTCCTGTTCCTTGGATGCTGCCTGACCTGCTGCGCTTTAACCAGCAACACATTTTCAGCCAATCTCTGCCATTCACTTCCAGCCTGGGTTCCAGTGAGAGAAACAATGCCACGGTAGTAGTAAAGGCTGCAGTTGTAGTAAAGTGTGGTAGTAAAGGCTGCAGTCACTATTTCCTCTTGGTCTCTGATTGTTGGCTGATCTGGACAGGGTGGTCCAACAGGAGAAGTCTACTCCTGCTCTGACACATTCTGAATAGACCAAGATGCAATGAGACTTCCCAAGAAAACAGGCATCATGGGGCTTTTGCTGGCATTAGGTAAAATAGAGCCCAATGTAGGAGTTGGGATGCCATGTTGTGACAGTACAGCATATTGGTGAGGCCACTTTTGGAATACTGTATGCAGCGCAGGTCACCATGCTATAGGAGGGATATTATTAAACTGGAAAGGGTGTGGAAAAGATTTACAAAGACATTAATGGGACTAGAGGGCTTGCATTATAAGTTGAAGCAGGATATGCTGGGACTTCTTTCACTGGCGTGTAAGAGTTTGAGGGGTGATCTTATCGAGGTTTATAAAATCATGAGGGGTCCAGATAAGGCGAACAGCGTAGGTCTTTTTCCAAGGATAGGTGAGTCCAAATCTATAGGGCATAGGTTTCAGGTGAGAGGGGAAAAAATTAAAAGGGACGTGAGGGGCAATCTTTTCATGCAGAGAGTGGTGCATACGTGGTATGAGCTGCTGAAGAATCTGGTAGAGACAGGTACAGTTAAAACATTGAAAAGACATTTGGGCAGGTATATGAATAGGAAAGATTTACAAGAATATGGGCCAAATGCAGGCAAATGGGACTAGTTTAGTGAAACATGGTCAGCATGAATGATTTGGACTGAAGGGTCTGTTTCCATGCTGAATGACTCTATGACTATATTTTGCCTATAGGATTCACTGTTAATCATGTAATCTTGTCGGAATGCACATAGAAGCATATGCATCCAACTAGTTCCCAAGACATTTTCTTGATATCCATATATTACATGTTCTATCTATATTTTAACAAAATTGTGCAGACCAATCACACTCTTGGGACACTGCAGTGTAGTGCATACTGAGGATGTTTATGACCCTGGTCTGAACCATGCAATATAAAAGCTTGCATTAACCTGTAAATGCAGCACACTGAATTATTTTCGATCTTGGCACCATGTTTGGAAAGTGCCATATCTAACCAAGTAGGACATAGAAGATATCAGGAGGAAGTTATAAAGGAGACGTCAGAGATAGGTTCTTTACGCAGAGAGTTGTGAGTGCATGGAATGTATTGCCAGCTGTGGTGGTGGAAGCAGAATCATTGGGCCCATTTAAGCGATTGCGGGACATGCACATGGATAGCAGTGAGTTGAGCGGTGCGTGGGTTAAGTTACCATATTTAACATTAGGATTAAATCTCAGCACAATATCATGGGCCAAAGGGCCTGTTCTGTGCTGTACTTTTCTATGTTCTATGTTCAATGTTCTATAGTGGTTGTGTGATCCTGAATGAAATCTCTGTCTGGTATGTACATTCCAGCAGTAAAGGAAAAAGAGGAGGCAAAATATCAGCAGAGGGATTTGCGATGAGTTTTTTGTTTGAGCTCAGAAGACAGGTTTGGCATTCGTTAACAGCAATAAAGCAGTCAGAAAATAATGTTTAGCTAAGAACTGCATATTGGGTAGCTAGCCAATCTGGCAGTTGCAGAGAGAACAGGGCCACTGACTGATGATTCATAGTGATGGTAAAGCAACAGTATTCTCGCTGGCAATGAGTAAGTAAGTCATGAGGTATAAGCACATCTGCACCAGCTCAATATTATTTGGACCAAAGTATATTAAAAACAGTGTGCTTGAAATAGTATTATATAAGCAAGACAGCTTTTATTATAAGAGGGTAGTTTTGATATACTTGACAATGAGAGACCAATTGCTTGGTTAGCAACAAGATAATTGAGTCTTGCAAATCAGAAATACCTGTGTACATAATGTCTTTAAAAGATAACTGCTGTTTCCTGAGTATAAAAGTTGAAAACCAAGGTGGTTTTTGAAGGATTTGCTTCGAACAGAGGAATTTTGATTTCTTTTATTGTCACATGTGCTGAGAAAGATTTTTTTTTGTGTGCTATGCAGACAAATCATATCTTACATAAGTACACCAGGATGTACAGAGTGCAGAAGATAGTGCTACAGCTGCAGAGAAGATACAGAGAATGATCAATGCTAATATATGAGAGGTCCATTCATAAGTCTGATAAGAGTGGTAAGCAGTGTCCTTAAATCTATTGATATGTGTTCCTTTTGTATCTTCTGCATGATGGAAGAAGGTGGTAGTCAGTATAACCGGGGTGGGAGGGCAACCAATGTTGAATATGTTGACTGTTCTCCTGACATACAGACAGTGTCAATAGAAGGAAGTCTGGTTTTTGTGATAGGCTGGGCTACATTCTCTGTAATTTCTTGCGGTCTTGGGCAGACCAGTTGCTAAATGAAGCTATGATGCACCTGGATACGATGCTTTCTATGGTGCATCCACAGAAATTGGTAAGAGTCGTTTCAAACATGTCAAATTTCCTTAGCCTCCTGAGGACATTAGTGTACTTTCTTGACCATTGCACTGACATGAATGGACTAGTGTAGAATGGAGGCTTACCTTCAATTTCCATTTTAATGTACTATGAAAACTTTGCATCTGTTATTATGTGTCAAGCATCAAGGTAAAAAGCACTTATTTTGGCATCTGAGGATTGGTATTTTTCTTTCTCTCTCTAGTACCTCCAAGGAAGACATAATGTCATAGATGCACTGAGCTAAATTACAGCTCATTTGCAAGATCTACTGTGTGTGGTTGGGACAAGAGGCCTTCTTTGCCTTTCAGAATGCAGTACTGTAGAGCATTATATAACACATCATTGCTTAACACAACACTTAGTGCAAGCAGTGTGTTCTGAGCAGGTGAGGTGGCTGTCCTTTTTATTCTAACCTACTCTCGGCCGATCACATCATATATCTTTTTTCTTTAAAATCATTTTAGTACACAGCTATCACAACACAATTAAACTTTGTTCACCAGATTAAGAATAGAGGTGAGCCAATTCCAAGGTTTTCTTGTGTGAAAGAAAGTGAGGTTTTATTATGCAAAAAAGTAATGAAAAGCAACAACAAAGACACATACAAAAGCAAAAGTAATGATCTTACGAAGGAGGAGGAGGAGGAGGAGAGAGGAGGAGTATATGACAGAGACAGGAAGATGGAGGTAAAGCAATTTATAATTTTCGTAGTGTGGAGTTGCCAGCGTTGGGCTGCAGTGGACAAAATCAGAAGCCACATGATACCTGATGAAGGAGCAGTGCTCCGAAAGCTTGTGATTTCAAATATACCTGTTGGACTATAACCTGGTGTCATGTGACTTGTACTTTACATAGAATCTTTGCGTTGGGAGAGTGAAACTCAACTGCTCAGCTGTTTGTTGTATAAGGGCTTTAGGGCCCTGGAGCAACTTTGCAAATAGGTGGAGTTAGGACATAAGAGAGAACCACATTTGGAGAAGTATTTAGAGTTGATCAACCAGCATTAGGTGGTACAGTTCATGGAATAATCTTTCAGTAATGTAAGATTAGGATTAGAGCTGAATATGGTTTTGAATACTTTATATTATGTATAGCATTTAATCTGAATATGTAACAAGCAATATTATGAAGAAATCAAGCCTGAAGAAACTCTTGATCAGGCTTTCTCCTTGACCAGGCTGCCTTGAATCCAAACTCATGGATGTAGGCATAGAATTACCCAATAACAGGCTGTTTTTGTTTCCTTTGAAGTGGCAAACTTAGAGACACCCTTCATTTTCCGTTCAATTATTTTTTCACTGCTGGAACTGAGACAGAGGGAGAGTAGAAATTTCTATATTTTTGAATTGTGCAGTCCTCATTGTTTTCTCTCCACCTTTACTGCTCAAAGTAAGCAAGATTTTGTTTGTATATTTCGAAGAATCACTCCTTTATCTCTTTCAGACTAAACGAACAAACTGAATTATATGAACTTGTTTGCAAGCGTGAGTCAAATGAGAGATGTAACTTTCTTGACACCTCACTGATTTTAGTGTTTCTTGATTAAAATGATCAACTTCAAGGCAGGAACTCCACAGGACACTGACCACCTTTAATGCTGTAGACAATGCTCTTGCAGTTTGAGTGTCTGGGGAATGCTGAAACCAACAACTTTTTTTTACTTGCCTTGGTTTCCCAAGCTCTTGGAGTGATTTCTAACCTCTCTCCCAACCAATTCCATGCCTCAAATGTCTGGGAACAGCTCTGTCTTCTCTGTATGACCATCCTTTGCAGTGCCCCTTGTCTCTGGAATATTTCCCTTCCCCTTATTTTTCTCTCTCCCTCTCTGGCCTGTAACAGATTTAAGACCTCATCCTCTCTGCATTTATGTGATTATATGTTAAATCATAGCTTCAGCCAGGAGTACTGCCTGTCAGGGTCCTGTTATCTTCTGTTTTTTATTTATTCATTCACAGGATGAAGGCGCTGCTGGCTAGGCCAACATTTATTGCCCACAGGGCAGTTAGGAGTCAACCACATTTCTATGGGTCTAGAGTCACATGTAGGCTGGGCCAGGTAAGGACAGCAGCTTCCTTCCGTGAAGGGACATTAGTGAACCAGATGGACTTTTCCTGACAATCGATTCACGGTTAGATTCTTAATTCCAGATTTTTAATGAATTCAAATTCCATCATTGGCCATGGCAGGATTTGAACACAGGTACCCAGGACATTATCTGTGTCCCTGGATTAGCAGTCGAGTGATAATACCATTGGGTCATCACCTCTCCAAGTTCCTTGGTATGAGGCTAAATTGGCCAGGACATAGCATTTTTAAACAGGAAGATGGAGGTAAAGCAATTTATAATTTTCGGAGTGTGGAGTTGCCAGCGTTGGGCTGCAGTGGACAAAGTCAGAAGCCACATGATACCTGATGAAGGAGGAGTGCTCCGAAAGCTTGTGATTTCAAATAAACCTGTTGGACTATAACCTGGTGTCGTGCGACTTGTACTTTACATAGAATCTTTGCGTTGGGAGAATGACCTCATGTCAATTTTCACGGGTGGCCTGAATTTTATGTACCTGCGTCCATTGCAAAAAGCAAGCTGCTTTGAAGAATAATGAAGCTCTTATGGATGATTTAGGTGTGGTTCCCTCACCAGGGAACTGCCTTCATTCTCCCTCCTCAGCTCAAGCTGTCTCCGTGGGAACATTCTAACATTTTGCCTTTCTTGGAATTCTCTCCCTTCGTTTCCTGACTCTCTTTCTTCTTCCCATTCCCAGAATTCATTTTCTCCTGCTGGAATTCCAGTTCTAATCTTTAATATTCATTATCTGTAGTTTCTGGCTTCAGATACTTTGCCATCGTTTTGTAATTTTTATACTTTGTGGTTTTCAGACTGGAGTCCGTCTCTAAGAGCTTCGTTATCAGCTTTAATTCTTCCAAGGACAAGGCTTTTAGCTTTATGTAAGTTATTTCATATGGTTATATAGGTTTAAGGTGAGAGGGAAAAGATTTAAAAGGGACCCAAGGGGCAATGTTTTCACACAGATGGTGGACCGTGTATGGAATGAGCTGCCAAAGGAAGTGATGGAGGCTGGTACAATGGCAGCATTTAAAAGGCATCTGAATGGGTATATTAATTGGAAGGGTTTAGAGGGATATGGGCCAAATGTTGGCTGAAAGGACTAGAATAAATTAGGATAATAATTGGTGGCACAGTGGCTCAGTGGTTAGCACTGCAGCCTCGCAGCGCCAGGGACCCGGGTTCAATCCCAGCCCCAGGCGACTGTCTGTGTGGAGTTTGCACATTCTCTCCTTGTCTGTGTGGGTTTGCTCCGGTTTCCTCCCACAGTCCAAAGATGTGTAGGTTAAGGTGAATTGGCCATGCTAAATTGCTCTTAGTGTTAGGTGCATTAGTCGGAGGGAAATGGTCTGGGTGGGTTACTCTTTGGAGGGTCGGTGTGGATTTGTTGGGCCGAAGGGCCTGTTTCCACACTTTAGGGAATCTATTCTAATCTCATATCTGGTCAGCATGGGCAAGTTGGATCAAAGGCTCTATTTCCATGATCTACATCTCTGTGACTCTAAAACATAACATCGAGTATTGACATCTGAATACTTCCAATCCTGGAACTCAAGAAAACCTTTATTGGAGCTGATATTCTTTTAAACATCTTCTGAAGGACAATTTATTTCCTCTATTTCAAGCACAATGAGCCCTCAAACTTGTTATGATGAGGTGAGGAAAGGGTATACCTCTCTTCTTCTGTAAACTCTGACTCAGTGGGTCACAAATTTTCTTTTAGATGTTTCCTTTCGTAGCACATATCTATCACACTTCAATTAAACTTTGTTAAGCAGATTAAAAATGAAGGACAGCTGATCCCAAGGTTTTCTTCAGTGAAGGAGACTTGAGTTTAATGAAACTATATATAAATGATAATAACGAATGTAATAACAAACATGTCTGCTCAACAGCATGGGTAATAAATATACAAAGTAGATACAGGGAGAACAGTGATTGAGTACAAACAGGAAGATAAAGACAGTTTACAGTTTGTAGGGGTCTTTGAGTTACAGCAACAGTGGACGGGGTTGTAAAGAAGGCACTTGGTCAACTTGCCTTTATTGATCAGTACATTGAGTATAGGAATTGGGACGCTATGTTGCGACTGCATAGGACATTGGTTAGACCACGTTTGGAATACTGTGCTCTCCCTGCGACAGAAAAGGTATTGTGAAACTTGAAAGGGTTCAGAAAAGATTTATAAGGATGTTGCCAGGGTTGGAGAGTATGAGCAAAGGTGGGAGGCTGAGTAAACTATGGCTATTTCCCTGGAGCATTGGAGGCTGACCTTACAGAAGTTTATAGAATCATGAGGGACATTGGTAGGGTGAATAGCCAAGGTCTTTTCCCCAGAGTAGGGGAGTCCAAAACTAGAGGGCATAGGTTTAAGGTGAGAGGGGAAAGATACAAAAAGGACTGAAGGGACAACATTATCAAGCAGAGGATGACGTGTTTATGGAAGGAGCTGGCAGAGGAATTGGTGGAGACTGGGATAATTACAACATTTAAAAGACATCTGGATGGGTATATGAATAGGAAGGGTTTAGAGGGATATGGGCCAAGTGCTGGCAAATGGGAGTAGATTAATTTAGTCTATCTGGCTGGGAGATCAGGGACCATAGTGTCTGTTTCCATGCTGTACAACTCCATGAATCAATGACTCTATGAGCAGTGAAAAAGCCCAGTTTGGGTTCTGCCAGGGCCTCTCAGCTCATGTCTTCATTACAGCCTTGGTTCAAGCATGAACACTTTAGCTGAATTCCAGAGGTGAGGTGAGAGTGATAGCCCTTGACATGTTTGTAAGTGACATCAATAACGCAGACTCAGTCAACTCAGCAATGATTTCCAGGAACTCAATCTGGCTAAGCAGTGCCACATAAAATTTATAAGATATGTTATGCAATCCATCAATCTAGTTCCTCCAACAAAGAATAATTGTTGGTATGCTTCCATTTCATTCTGGTTATTGGGAGGATACAGATAGTTGCTCTGGATGGTCATGGTATTTGGGTTGGCCATCTTGGAATCATATCTATTTTGTTTGAGCAATGTCAACTGAGAAAGAGACTAAACGAATGAAGAACTTTAGATTAATTGAGTACCAAAACACAAGGCACTGAAGAAGAATTCAGATAACTTCTGCTGGGTCTTAAGGCATGTTCCATTGAACTAGAATTAGCAGTATTTGGGAGTGGAACATGGCTTGGATAAATCAATGGTTCTCACATTGAGATCTGACGACTTTTAATCTTAGAACTCAACAAAACCTATTTTTGCAGTTGATTTTCTTTTAAGCAGCTTTCAAAGGACAGTTTATGCCCCCTATTCCAAGTTCAACAAAACTTAGAGATCTGAGAGGGACTGTAGATCCTTTACCGAAGGCCCAAGGGTAATGTGAGTGCATCAATGAAGCTAGGTCAGTAAGTACTGGGAGATAGGAGAAATAAAAACATTGTACTATGGAATCTGTAATCTGCAGGGACACCCACCTTACTTATACAGATAACTACCTGTCAAATGAAGAGTGCAGGAGGGCATGCCAAGAGAAGCACCAGGAAAACCTAAAAATGACATAGCGTCAAAACATGACTACTTGTGAGACAACAGAATAAGCAACAGTAATATTTAGAGCTAAGTAATCCCACAACCAATAGATCAAATCTAAGATCTGCAGTCCAGTCACATCCAGTCTTGGTGATGGATGATTAAACAACTCACTGCAGGAAGAAGCTCCAGAAATATCCCGATCCTCAATGATGGGGAAGCCCAGTCCATCAGCGTAAAAAGGTAAGGCCAAAGCATTCGCAACAATCTTCAGCCAGAAGTGCAGAACGGATGATCCATCTTGGCCTCCTCAAGTGGTTCCCAGCATCACAGAAACCAGTCTGCAACCAATTCAATTCACTACACTAGGTATGAAGAAATGGCGAAAGGCACTGGATACTAATAAATCTGTGAACTCTGACAACTTTCTGGCAATAGTACAGTGTTCCAGAATCCAGTTAAAAATGTGGAAGATCACCCACATATGTCCTGTACACAAACAGGAGGACAAATCCAACCTGGCTAATTACCGCCCATCAGTTTACTCTCATTCATCAATAAAGTGATGACCTATAAAGTCTGCAACATTGCTATTAAGTAGAACTTGGCAATAATCTGCTCACTGATGCATCTTCAGTTGCTTCATCAATGACATTTTGTTCATCACAAGATCAGAAACGAGGATGCTCTCTAATGACTGAGCAATATTCTGCACCATTCCCCACTCACTCCTCAGATACTGAAGCAAGTCCTGACCAAATGCAGCAAGACCTGGATATAATACAGAGTGGGCTGAAAAATAGCAAGTGACATTCACGTCACACAAATGCCGGACAATGACCATCTCCAACACGCGAGAATGTAATGGTCATTCCTTGAGTTTCAATGCTGTTACTATCACTGAATCCCAGCATCCTTCGGGTCACCTTTGACCAGAAACCGAAGTAGACTAGCCATATAAACAAAATAGCTGCTAAAGCAGGCCAGAGGCTAGAATCCTGCTGTGCCTCCCATCTCCACAATTCCCATCCGCAATCTATATGGGCGCAAGTCAGGACTGCGATGGAATACTCCCCACTTGCCTGGATGAATGCATTTCAAACAACACTCAAGAGGCTTAATACCACCTAGGACAAAGCAACCCTCTTGATAAGTGCCAAAACCACAAAACTCCACTCCCTCCATGCTCAGTAGGGGCAGTGTGTACTGTCTACAAGGTGCACAGCGGAAACTCACCAAAGATCCTTAGACAGCATCTTCCTGACCCATGATCACTACCATCTCGAAAGACAAGATATATGGGAACACCACCACCTGCAAGCCACTCACCATCCTGTCTTGAAAATATATCGCTATTTCTTTAGCATCGCTGGGTCAAAATTCTGAAATTCTCTCTCTAATGTCATTCCCTCCCTACACATGGACTGCAGCAGTTCAAGAAGACAGCTCACCACCATTTTCTCAAGGGACAATTAGGAACAGGCAATAAGTGCTATCCCAGCCAGTGATGCCTGTGTCCCATGAATTAATTTCAAAAAATGCAGAACATGCAGCAATCTTTTCTTAGGTAGCGTTTTAAATCAGATTAAGTTGGTGTTGGGCACGAGTGAGGTTACAGGTTCTCTAATCCATTTAGAATAGGAGTCCTTTTGAGAGTAGTCAGATAAATTATATTGGTCAAACAGGGAAGGAACAGAATTAAGTCTATACAGAGGTGAGAGATTATGAGGATTAAATTCTGGCTTTTAAATGGTGTGTTGCAGTACGCAAGTGAAATATTTGAGTTCTGATTTAACATATTTTGCATATTTGCAGTCCCTTCTTCTTAAGTATTACTATAAATAGGGTACTCGTGCTTCAACTATAATCCCACATTATTCATGAAGATGGTTGGTACAGTACCATGGCAATGCATTCTGTTGATGCACAAACACACTGTGCCACACTATAGGTCACAGCCACATTGCAAGTCTTTATATTTGATCATTGATAGTTCCTCCTGAAATGGCAGAGAGGGAAAACTGCATCTGTTCAGCAACCTGCGACCTTAACACCCCTACTTCCAACTACCTGCTGAACCTGATGGCACTCTCTCAGGGACTGGCTCATACCTGGATTGTATTTCACAACACCGCTGTATTTCTACCCTCTGGGATGCTTCTAACCAATAGTTTTACTGCGCAAGCAGTGTGGGAGACGTGGCCATACATGGACAATTATCTGAAACAAAAAAACAGAAATTGTTGGAAAAGCTCAGCAGGTCTGGCAGCATCTGTAGAGAGAAAGCAGAGTTTACATTTCAGGTCCTCCTCAGAACTGATGGTAGCGAGGAAAGAGGTGGTTTTTATGCAGAAGATACGATGGGAGAAGAGGGTACAGAGTAAGTGATAGGTGGAGACAGAGCCCAAAGAGAGAGAAGAGCAGTTGGACAGACATAGCAGTGGGTAACCATCAGGACAGGAGAGAAGGTGCCTCCAGCCTGAACAATGTTGAACACGATATTAAGCCCGGAGAGCTGCAGGGTCCCCAAGTGGAAAATGAGGTATTGCTCTTCCAGTTTGCACTGAGCTTTGCTGGAGCACTGCAGTAAGGCTGAGACAGAGGTGTTGGCCAGGGAACAGGATGGTGTGTTAAAGTGGCAGGCAACTGGAAGCTCAGGGTCTTTGTTGATGACACAATGTAGGTGTTCTGAGAAACGATCATCCAGTCTACTCTTCATTTCCCCAGTGCAGGTGAGACTACCGCATTTGCTGCTCACAATTTAGTCCCCTCTAATATTATACTTGTTTCCAGGCCAACATGTCTGTCTCAGGCTTGCTGCAGTCCTCCAGTGAAGCGCAGTGCCAGCTGGAAAAACAGCACCTCATTTTCCGTTTGGGACTTTACTTTCCTAGGGTCATAGAGTCATAGAGATGTACAACATGGAAACAGACCCTTCGGTCCAACCTGTCCATGCTGACCAGATATCCCAACCCAATCTAGTCCCACCTACCAGTACCTGGCTCATATCCCTCCAAACCCTTCCTATTCATATACCCATCCAAATGCCTCTTAAATGTTGCAATTGTACCAGCCTCCACCACTTCCTCTGGCAGCTCATTCCATACACATACCACCTTCTGAGTGAAAATGTTGCCCCTTAGATCTCTTTATATCTCACCCTAAACCTATGCCCTCTAGTTCTTGACTCCCCCACCCCAGGGAAAAGACTTTGTCTATTCATCCTATCCATGCCCCTCATGATTTTATAAATGTCTATATAATGTCTCCCCTGAGCCTCCAATGCTCCAGGGTAAATAGCCCTAGCCTATTCAACCTCTCCCTATAGCTCAGATCCTCCAACCCTGGCAACATCCCTTTTCTGAACCCTTTTAAGTTTTACAGCATCTTTCCGATAGGAAGGAGACCAGAATTGCATGCAATATTCCAACAGTAGTCTAACCAATGTCCTGTACAGCCACAACATGACCTTCCAGCTCCAGTACTCAATACTCTGACCAATAAAGGAAAGCGTACCAAACACTTTCTTCACTATCCTATCTACCTGCAACTCCACTTTCGAGGAGATGTGAACCTGCACTCCAAGGTCTCTTTGTTCATCAACATTCCCTCGGACCTTAACATTAAGCATATACGTCCTGCTAAGATTTGCTTTCCCAAAATGCAGCATCTCGCATTTATCTAAATGAAACTCCATCTTCCACTTCTCAGCCCATTGATCTCTGGGCTCAATGTCGAGTTGAACAATTTTAGGGCTTGAGGCACCATGTCCCATGTCCTTACCTCAACCCCCACACTCTAGACCTTGTTATCACATGGTCTGCTATTGCACACAACCCATTGTTAATCACTAATGGTCCCCATTAGTAGCTATTCGCTCTCTCAGGCTGACCATTATCCCCTCCTTTGTTTGTGCAACTGTTCTTCTCCCTTTGGGCTCTATCCCCACCTATCATTTACTCCTTACCCCACAAGTATGTACTGACTCCCCTCCTCCGCACCCCCTGCACCCCCCTGTAAAGCATGTAGCCCCACATATACCATTGCTAATCCACCTAGCCTGATGAAGCCATTTCTGATGAAGGGCTTTTGCCCGAAACATCGATTTTCCTGCTCCTCGGATGCTGCCTGACCTGCTGTGTTTTTCCAGCACCGATCTAATCTAAACTCTGGTTTCCAGCATCTGCAGTCCTCACTTTTGCCTAATCCACCTAGCCTGCACATCCTTGGATTGTGGGAGGAAACCGGAGTCCCCGGAGGAAACTCACGCACTCACAGGAAGAATGTGTAAACTCCATACGGACAGTCACCTGAGGCTGGACTTGAATCTGGGTCCCTGGTACAGTGAGGCAGCAGTGCTAACCACTGTGCTACTCCAAGATGTGTAGGTTCGGTGGATTGCCCATGATAAACTGCCCCATAGTGTCCAGGGCTATAAAGGTTAGGTGGGTTAGCCACGTTAAATGCAGAGTGAAGGGAATAGGGTGGGTGTGTGGGTCCGGATAGTATGTTTTTCAGAGGGCCAATGCAGACTCAATAGGTTGAATGGCCCCTTGCTGCACTGCTGAAATTCTATGATTCAAATGGAAACTGTAACGTGCCAAAGCTAAATGAGTTTGGACGCGTTGCTGGCTTCATTAAATTTTGGATTTCAGGTTCCTGATTTGGCATTTGTTTTGTGTTGGAGGTGGGGGTGGCCGTGCCAAATATACACGCTGGAATCACGTGGGTGTGGCCAGGACAGGTTTCCAGCATCTGCAGTCATTGTTTTTACCCAGGACTGGAGACTCCCAACTCTGTAACATGGGCTGCGTGAGAAAGAGTTACTATTGGAAAGCAGACTGAACGGGCCCATACAGTAGACAACTGTAAAAGCACATTAAGTCAAACATTGTGCAGACTGTAAACCTGAAAATCAAGAACCGCGGTTGCCGTGAATGCTCAGTATTTCGCTTTGATATTAGTGTTGTATTCTCTTCCTGGAAAACCCACTTTCAGGCAGGTGTATTCTCAGATGTGCCTGAGCTGCTGTATATTTCTGGTCTTTTCTGTTTTGTCATTTGTCTGGCCGATATGTGGGGCTCATTGGAAGCTTGAGTCGATATCTTGGGCTGGGAACCGAACTACCTGTGAATGTGCCACCAGTACATTTTAACTGGAATTTCTAGAGACTGCCTTTGGCACATGCGCCAAGATGCATGAGGTGAATAAGGCAAGCAATATTTTGCTTTCCAGTTCTTTGACAGGGTCAGCACCAGATACTGTTGATACTCGTGTGATTGCGAGAATGGATGGCCATTACAGCACATTTTTATCTCCAGTTAATTCAAACACAGCTCTGAATGACTTCCTTTGACATGTTGATTACTCAAAGATATAAAATAATTGACCATGAAATGAAAGACTTTCACTTACATAACTCCTTATCATATATATCTCTCAGAAACCTCATCGAATGCTTCACACAGTAACAACTATTTTGATGTTTTGTGGTTGTTAGTCTCAAAGCTATTTTATTTGCCAATTTTGTACAAATAGCAGTGAGAGAAATGACCATATGAGCTGTTTTTTTTGTGTGGTGCGTGTTGATGGAAGAGTGTTGCATAGAACACTGACAACACCAACTTGCATTTATATGGCACCTTTAATGCAGTTTAAAGTCCCTTTGTGTATCAGAGGACTGTTATCAAATCAAATCTATGGAACGTCTGCTGACTCCAATGATCTGATGATAAACGTTGATTGCATATGCTTAATCAGGATGGTAAATAAGGCATTTAGCATGTTTGCCTTCATTGCTCTGACCATTGAGTATAGGAGTTGAGATGTCTTGTTGAGATGAGTCAAAAAGTGTGCCGCTAGTAAAACACAGCTGGTCAGGCAACATGTGAAGAGCAGGAGGATTGACGTTTTGAGCATAATCACTTCATCAGGAAAGTGGGGGCGAGGGGGAACCCAAGTGGGCTCGGAGATAAATGGGAGGGGTGGGGCTGGGGGAAACGTAGTTAAGAATACGGTAGGTAAATGAAAGTGGGGGGTGATGGTGAAAGGTTGGAGTGGATAATGGAGCAAATAGGTGAGAAGGAAGATGGACACATAGGACAGTTCAAGAGAGCGGTGCTGAGTTGGAGGGTTGTATCTGGGATAAGGTTGGGGAAGGGGAGATGAGGAAACTGGTGAAATCCACATTGATTCCATATGGATGGAGGGTCCCAATGGGGAAAACTGAGATGTACTTCGTCCAGGCATCGGGTGGCTTGGATTTGGCAGTGGGGGAGGCCCAGGACCTGCATGTCCTTGTAAGAGTAGGAGGGGAAGTTGAAATTTTCTGCCACAATGTAGTTGGTGTATTGGTGCATGTGTCCCGGAGATGTTCTCTGAAACATTCCGCAAGTTGGCGTCCTGTATCCCCAATGTAGAGGTGACCACATTGAGACCAACGGACGCAGTAGATGATGTGTTTGGAGGTGCAGGAAAATTTCTGCCAGATTTGGAAGGATCCCAGATAGCCTCCTACTTCAAGGACCACAATTTCCTCTCCCACGTGGTTGACAATGCCCTCCAGCACATCTCCTTCACTTCTCGCACCTCCGCCCTTGAACACCACCCTACCAACCATAAGGATATAACACCCACCCACCACCCCCCACCCCAACCCGGTCCTCACCTTCCACCCCACCAATCTCCAGAAACAATGAATCACCCTCCGCCAATTCTGCCACCTACAGTCAGACCCCACTACCAGAGATATAGTTCCCTCCCTACCCCTTTCAGCATTCCGCAGAGATCATTCCTTCTGTGACTTCCTCGTTAAGTCCACACCCCTCACCAACACACCCTCCACTCCTGACATCTTCCCCTGTTACCGCAAAAGGTGTAAGATCTGCACCCACAACTCTCCCTCACCTCCATTCAAGGCCCCAAAGGATTCTTCCACATCTGGCAGAGATTTTGCTGCACATCCAAACACCTCATCTACTGTATTCATTGTTCTCGATGTGGTCTCCTCTACATTGGAGAGACAGGATGTCAACTTGCGGAATGTATCAGAGAACATCTCCAGGACACATGCACCAAACAACTCCATCGCCCTGTGGCTGAACACGTCAATACCCCCTCCCACTCCACCAAGGACATGGGCCTCCTCCACTGCCAAATCTGAGTCACCTGACGACAGGAGGAAGAACAGCAATGGATATTTCTATTCTGAGACAAAGACTCCAACTATCCATTCTATCCATGCCTCTCTTAATTTTGTAAACTTCTATCAGCTTTTGATGTTTAATTGAAAACAGACCAAGTTTGTCCAATCTTTTCTTCCAATCTAATACCCTCTAAACCAAGCAACATCCTAGTCATCTGTTTCTGTATCCTCTCCAAAACCTCCACATCTTTCTGTAATGTGATGTGTGTACAATATTTCAAACGTGGCCTAACTGAAGTTCTATACGGCTGCAACATGACTTGCCAATTTTTATAGTCAATGACCCCAATGCCTTGACTCTGAACACTTCAACTCCCCTCCCACTCTGTCAAGGACATGCAAATCCTGGGCCTCCTTCATTGCCAAATCTTCGTCATCCACGCCTGGAGGAGGAACATCCCATCTTCTTCCTTGAGATCCTCCAACCATGCGGGATCAACGTTGATTTCACCAATTTCCTCATCTCCCCTCCCCCCACCTTATCCCAGATCCAGCCCTCCAACTCGGCACGGCCTTCTTGATTACCTTATCCTGCCACTTTCAGGGATCTGTGGACTTGAACATCATGATCCCTCTGTACGTTAATGCTTCTTAGGGTTCTGCCATTTACAGTACACAAAGCTCCAGGAATGTGATTTACTATATTCATGGGATGTATATGTTGATAGCTAGGCTAGAATCTGTTGCCTATTTCTAACTGCCCAGGGAGCATCTGCCATGATGAGATTTGAGCTCATGTTCCCAAAGCATTATCCAGATTACTGCTCAAGTGACGTTGCCACTATATCACTGTCTCCATGATGAAAGTGAGCAGGCCTTGAATATCTGATTGGGTGATTATAAATCAATCAAAACATCCTTCATTATCCATTAAAGTATTACCATTATATCAAGAAAAGAGCACACCAAGGCGGTGAATTAGCAGCAAATATCCTAATGTTCAATGATCTCTCTCCAGGATTGTTCCCAACAGACTGACCTTCAATTCCTGCACACTCTGAGTGAGTTGCTGACCCAAAGTGTAAATGGCTGCAGGGTCGCAGGAGAACTAGAGAGCTCGAAGCATTTCTCCCCCAGGCTTTTTTATTAAGAGGACTTTTAAAATTCGCAAGCTCTGACTCATTCAAACACATGAACTGCTAGACTACTCTCGTCATCAATCATCCTCTTATTCATCCATGCTGTGCTTTAACAGTTCCCAAAGCACATAATATTTTTTTTTAAAAAATGAAATAATTGAAAAGGTTTGATGTAAGGTTACAGACCTGAAGCATTAACTATTTATTTCTCCACAGGGTGAGATATTGAATACAAAAGTGAAGATGTCATGTTAGAATGATAGAAGACATGAGTAAGGTCACAGATGGAGGTTTGCATACTGTTCTGGTCACTATTTTACAGGAAGGACATAATTGCTCCAGTGAGAATAAGAGGAGATATACAGGAATGTGGCTAGGGCTTGAAAATTGATGTTTTGAGGAATTACTCTGATGTTTTCCTAACAACAGAAGTGGCAGAGAGGTGACTTAATTGAGACGTACAAAATAATGAGGGACTGAGATGGAGTTGATAGGAAATATGTTTCCCCTAGTGAAGAGATGAAACACTAGGGGGCAGATATTTAAAGTGATTGGTTATTGACTGGAGGGAGTACGAGGAAAATAGAATGCACCCAGTTAGTGTGAGTCTCTGGAATATGTCGCCTGATTTTGTGATGGGAATTAAAATGGCCCAGTTTAGTCAGCTCAGCTTGAGGAGTCAAAGGTTGAGTGGTATTATCACTAGACTGTTAACCCAGGAACCCAAACTAATGCTCTGGGGAACTCAGGTTCAAATCCTGCCATGGCAGCTGGTGGAATTTGAATTCACTTTACAAAATCTATAATGAAGAGTTCTAATGGTGATGAATCCATTGCTGATTGTCAGGAAGAAAACCCATCTGGTTTGCTGAGGTCCTTACTTGGTCTTGCCTACATGTGACTCCAGACCCACAGCAATGTGGTTGACTCTTAGCTGCCTTTGGGTGATAAATGCTGGTCTAGCCAGCAATACCCTTATCCCACAAATGAATTTTAAAAAAGGGCTGGGATTAATGGCTTCTTTCTGTGCTGCAACTTTTTATGATAACTGACCTGCTGAGCATTTTCAGTTTTATTATTTCAGATTTCCAGCAGTTTTCAGTTTTGAAAATCTTGATTGGTCTTAAAGTCTGTGGATATCCAAACAGTTAAAGCTTAATGGCATAATCGATTCATCCTTAAACTGGACCTCAAAGTTATGAAATATTCTGCTTCCCTCAGATATCAACCAAACCTAAGCTTTGTACCATTGGCATCTTTCTTTTAATGTTGACTTATCACATCCACACCCTCCTCCTTAAAGGTGATATCAACTTCAATGGGCTTTGTCAATACAGTTTTAGTTCCTAATTTAACGGAATACATCTGTGCATACACTCAGTGATGAGTGAGCTGCCTGCTTTTATTATTCTGCCTGTGTTGTGACTGTTAAGGGATTCAACATTAGAAAAGTGTGTTGCCAATGCTTTTCATGGACTGACCCAGATATAGTCATCCTGTGGGATCTGCTTATGGATAAGACTGAATTTTCTGGTTTGATCCACAGCCCATTTAGTTACCAGCTACGTTATCACTGATTGAGCGAGCTCTCAGGAGTTTAAGTATGTAGAAGGAAATGCAAACACATTTCCTGTTAAATATTACATTTGGAGAGTTTGAATAGCTTCTCTTCCATTGCCACAATGAGGAATTTCAAGGCTTGTTATAGTAGAACTCTTAATCACCGAAATGACTATTTTCTTTTCAGAACATGGGAAAAGGAGTAGGCTATTCAGCAAATCAAACTTGCTCCACTGTTCAATGGGAACACGGATGATCTGTGATCTAACCCCATATACCTGCTTTTGGCCCATATCCCTTCATATCTTTGCTTAACAAAAATGTGCCTATCTCTGATTTAAAATTAACAACTGATCCTGCATCTACTGCCATTTGTGGAAAAGAGTTCTAAACTCTTTCATCCTTTGCATGTGGGAGAGTTTCCTAAAATCTCTCCTGAAAGATCTGGCCTTAAGTTTTAAGCTATTTCCCTTCGTTCTAGAAGCTCCATCCTGTGGGAATAGTTTATTTACCGAATATGTTTTTTCCTATTAATATCTTGAAGATTTCAATCAGAGCACCCCATAACCTTCTAAATTCTAGAGAAATCTGTTTAATCTCTCCTCATAACTTAACCCCTGAAGTGCAGGTACTGCTCTTGTAAATCTATGTTGTACTCCCGCTGAGGTCAATATATCCTTCCAAAGGTGTAGTGCAGATCTCTTTTTCTCTTCTTTCTACTTTCTACTTTTCTACTTCGTCTATGAAGGCAATGCTTAACTTTTCAGCTCTGTTTCTCTTACTATTTTATACCTAAGTTTTTGTATCTAGGTACCTTTGTACTTTTGGTGGCTCCATATGTGGTGACATTATACACATTTGATGGTACTCCTGTCCTTTTGTACTTGACTACATGTGACAAGAAAATCTAAATCTAATCTAAAATTTAATCTAATCTAATCAGATCTGCTCATAGTACTCCAAATGGGGTCTAACTCGAGTCCCAGAAATTACACTGTTTTTCCTCATTAAAACAACGCAGGTTATGAGTTGTAGTAATAGGTGGTTTTACATTTAAGATTGTTGGAAATGATAGAATGGGAGTAATGTTCAGAAGCAAAGTTTCTAGTCATTGGCAGGTCTTAGGGTTCAAAGAGGAAGTGATGTTGTATGTTAATAGAGGGTAAAGCAGAAAGTGGTCCATTCAGTCCATCATTTTGGTGAGAACCTTTTAAAAATGAAATCCAGTTGGTCCCATCTGATATAATGCTGCAAATGTCCCTTTTAACATATATATCCAATTAGCTTTTGAAAGTTACTATTGAGTCTGCTTCCACCATCCTTTCAGGAAGCACATTCCAGGTTGTAAAAACTCACTGCATGCATGATAACCATATGTTTCTGTCTTTTCCCATTTCGTATGTTTAGAACAGAAAGCAAGAAAGGCTTCATTGCACCAAGAGGTTTGAGGCTGGCGAGTTTCCTTTGAGTAAATGGAAAACACTACAAACTCTGGAAATCTGAAATAAAAACAGAAATGCTAGAGAAACTCTATAAGTCCGGCAGTACACACAGCAAGAGCAACAGTATTACTGTTTCAAATCTGCAATAACTCTGCTTAAATCTCTGACAAAGAGTAATTGGACTCAAGATGTTAACTCTGTCCCCCTCTCTCTCTCCACAGATGCTGTCAGATCTGCTGAGTTTCACTCACATTTCCTATTTGAATCCATACTGAGGCCTGGTGGTTCAGGCAAAAACTACCTTGATATTCAAGATCAGATGAATGGCTGGATGAAGAAAGTGTGACTGAAAGCTTACTCTGGGGGAAAGAAGCAGCACTGGTTGGGCTGAATGGCCTGTCTCCATGTTGTAACTTCTAAGTCTCTGCAACATGAGATTTTATTTATAACATCAATGGAGATTGGATGAAGAAAGCAAATAACAGAATTGCAGGGAGGATCGAAGGCAGCGCAAGGAGAGTCAATATCTAGGATAAATCTCAGGGATTATCCTGAGGCAGGAGTCAATGCAAATAATTAGCATCATGCAGAGGTGGTTTTTAACTCCTTCTACATTCACAACCCCAACCATTTAGAAAGGTTATGGTTGCAGACACCTGGGAATATCACCCAGATGGAGGCTTCTCTGCATGCCACAAACCTACATTGCCATTCCTTCTGTTATTATGTCAAAATCCTGGAACTCCCTGTCTAATATCACTGTGGGAGTACCAACATCTCAAGGAAGGCTGCAGTTCAAGAAGATGGCTCACAATCACCTTCTTAAGTGAAACTAGCACATGATCTCAAGATGGGATGGGGAATTGTAAACTAGAGAGCCTAGGTTTAAGGTGGGAGGAGAAAGATTTAGGAAGGATCTGAGGGGCAACTTCTTCACACAGAGAATGGTGCGTATATGGAATGGTCTGCCAGAGAAAGTGGTTGAGGCAGGTACAACAACAATATTTAAACACCATTTGGATAGGTACATAGATGGGAAAGGCTTAGAGGGATATGGACCAAATGCAGGCAATTAGAACTCACTGAGTGGGCACCATGGTCATTCCTGATGAAGGACTCTTGCCCCAAACATTGATTTTCCTGCTCCTCGGATGCTGCTTGACCTGCTGTGCTTTTCCAGCACCACTCTGCTCTCCAGCATCTGCAGTCCTCACTTCCACTTACAATGGTCAGCATGGACCAGATTGGGCTGAATGGCCTGTTTCCATGATGTATTACTCTGTGACTCTATGAGACAAGAACATTGGCATGGAGTTGGCAGCACTGAGAACTTCATAGAATCCCTACGGTGTGGTAACAGGCCCTTTGGTCAAACAAGTCCATATCAGCCCTCCGAAGAGTCTCCCACCCGGACCCATTCCCCTACCCTATTACTCTACATTTGCCCCCAACTGTCTAACAAGTTCACTCATCCCAATTTAGCATGGCCAATTCACCTAGTCTGCACATCTTGGAACTGTGGGAATAAACCGGAGCACCCGGAGGAAACCATTCAGATACTGTGAGAATGTGTAAACTCCACTCAGACAGTTACCCGAGGCTGGAATCGAACCCAGGTCCCTGGTGCTGTGAGGCAGCAGTGCTAACTATTTGGCCCCTCAGTACTGGGCTTGGCCATTCATGGTCCATGAGGCAGGTTCTGCTGCATTGACACAGCTTCATTGTTATCTTTCCAGCTCGGTAAGACTATTTTGTGGCTGTGGTTGCCCTGGGGCCTCCTCCTGGTGTTGTCCTGCAGAAGGCCAGGGCCCCGTGTACCTCCATCCCTGCTCCAACTCAGCTGGCTGTGTCAGAAGACCAGCCAAGATCCTGTTGGTCAACTTGGAGCCGGGACCCATCAGTCAGTGTCCAACATTGTAGGAGGTGTGGGACTAGTGCAGCAAGACAGTCTCCAGGTTGGAGGTGATGGACAATGGAAAAAGGAGCACATTGCATGGAAAGTGGGGACGATGTCGGATGGCAGTGACTGGAGGAGCAGAGAGGGTGAAATCTACAGAGAGGGAAAGATGACCTTTTGAAGCTGTTTCAGTTTTAGTAATACCAATTTAATATTAATTCATTCAGTATTTTCCCATTTACGCAAGTTATTCAGTAACTCATTCTGTAATCCAAGATGGCAGACGCTGCGACATAATCCACTCTTCACAGTACCCAGGTATAATGACAATCTATTAAATAAGTAATAAAATATCACACAAAAACACACACTCAGCTGATGAGTTATCAACTGAATGAAAGTAATATGGTCTTGTTGAAATCAGCGTTTTCTGATAAAACGGATTTTTTGAGCATAATTAAAATCACCAGATAGTCTTCACACTGGAGTCATGCACCTCCAGCAACTGGAGCCACAATTATTTGATGAAGATGTTCAAAAAATTCTGATTATTTAGCATGTGGACAGCGGCTCAATCACAGTTAGAATAAAGGCAGGCCTAGTGACAAGGCCTTGTTGTTCAAGTAACTCCTATCATGGAATATCACAACTACAGCACTTAGAGGAGAGATTGGCCTTCAAACATAATATGGAGGGAGCATATTAATATAATACTAATAGAGTGAAAGCCAGGCTGAATACACAGACCAACTTGCTGGGAATTGAACAAAAATCTTTCAAAGTAAAGGTCACCACAAATGTAAGCAGTTGAAAGTTATTGTAAAATGCAAGCTCAAATACCATGACCTAGATATTTCTATCAACCTGTTCATTCACATTATGACATATGCCTGGAGTCAACTAGGCTTGAACACAGACCTGCTGGCTCAGAGATAGGGACACTACTACAGCAATACCAGACCTTATAACAAGTGCTATTGCATTATCAACTGTCCTCTTGAAATACCATTACCATGAACATTTTCTGAAGGTCTTAACGTGAATCTAGACATTTCCTAATCAACCTGTTTCAGGTATGTTATTACCTCTGGAGCACGTAGGACTTGAACCAACTGCTTCTGGTCCAGAGGTAAAGACACTACCTCTGTGTCACCAGAGCCCCTGACATTTTGGTAGGACTGGGTGAGTGGACCTGTTGCGTGTTGTAGAATCCAGCCTCTGTTTGAGATGGTTAGTGATTCCCTAAACAGGCATGATCACATAGAGATTATTCCCAATATTCACACAATGGCTGCCTGACTGGACAACGCATCAAAGATAACGTTATGACAATACTGTGTTTAACATATGGTTAAAGGTGGAAGGGAGAATTTTGGAGAAATGCAATGATATTCCCCCAGTTATTTTCTCCTCCTTGTAAAGTTTCCTGGATGTTGGCAGCTCCTTCCTTTACCACAGGTTGAAAGGTCAGCGAGCTGAAACATTCCACCGGATTTCCATTTCCTGGCCATACAGGAATGAGTGGGAGCGTGATTTGAATATCTCAGTCTCAGAGTGCGGCTCTGGAACCTGCCTCCTTCAAAACACAAAGCAACGTTTAACGGGAAATCGTGAGTCCAGTTTCCTCCAAATAACGGCTAATTAATCTTCTTGTGGTAGGCCGCAGAAGATCAGGTAGAAATTTTCAAATCAGAAATTGTCACTGCAAACAATCCCCTTACACAGAAAGCAGCTGAGGTCAAAATGTTGAATGTTTTCAAGAAGGAGTTACACAGGGGCTAAAGGGACCAACAAGTTTGAATCATGCAATCCCCCACATCCCTCCCTTTACCCTGTTCCTATAACCCTGCATTCCCTATGGCTAACTCACATAACTTGCACTTCTTTGGACTCTATGGCCAATTTAGCATGGCCAATCCACCTAACCTGCACATCTTTGGACTGTCGGAGGAAACTGTAGCTCCCAGAGGAAACCCATGCAGACACAGGGAGCATGTGCAAACTTCAGACAGGTGGTCGCCCAAGTGTGGAATCAAACCCGGGTCCTGGCAGTGTGAGGCAGCGGTGCTAATTAGTGAACTACCATGAAAGCTGGGACAAGGGATTGAGTTGAATGATCAGCCATGATCATATTGAATATCAGCTGGAAGGGCTGAATGGCTTACTCCTGCTCCTAGTTTCAATGTTTCTCTGTTTTCTTGCACATTAGCTGAGAGGTTTGATACAGGGAGCTGTAAAGTCTTTTCAAATTGAAAACAAAAAAAAATCAGCCATCAGGTGTTTTGCTGCAGGATTGGCCTGCAGTATGAAACATTAATTCTGACTTCTCTCTATAGATGGTGCCAGACCTGTTGAGCTTTTCCAGTGATTTCTGTTTTCATTGGTCGCAGTATGACTTGATTGGCCAGTGGCAAATTCTTCTGAGGCTCATAACATTTAAATTCGTGTCTCCTTTTGTAACACAGTAAGCCCTGTCTTTGCTGCTGTCTGCCTTTGATGTTCATTCTTCAACAAATATCTTCCGGCCCCTTGCTGAGCTCAATGTCATGAACGGGGCAACAGGCTGGTATCTGGCCCAGTTGAGGTGTTGCTGTTTGGGGAACTGCGTTGCTGGGGCAACGAAGTCTTGGTGTCAGGCTTGCGAACCTGATTCGAAACTTAAACTCTCCATTGACTCTGTTCCCCTGCACACAGATGCCATCGGAAAGTATAGTGGTGGAAAAGCACAGCAGGTAAGGCAGCATCCAAGGAGCAGAACAGTCGATGTTTCGGGCATAAACATTGATTCTCCTGCTCCTCGGATGTTGCCTGACCTGCTGTGCTTTTCCAGCACCATACTTGCTGACTCTGATCTCCAGCATCTGCAGTCCTCACTTTCTCCCTACACACAGAGGACACCTAATCTGCAGAATATGTTCTGCTTTTACTTCCAGTTTGCACCACGTGCGTTTGTTTCGCCCAGTGATCTGCCCAACTTGCAGTTGAGAAAGTGCCAATCATATGGTTGTTGGGATATTCCATTGCCGGTGATATCAAATTTCGGGTGCACCAAGTCCTCATGGAAAACCTGGACCACTTACAGATTTCACAAACAGGCCCAGGCCAGTGATCAACAATGGGAAACTGGTTTAATTCCTTATTCAACGCTCACACAGAGAGGTATTGAATTCCATTACACTGAACAGCTGCCCAGTTGAAATCCATTGATGGAGTACAGACCAGGAATACTCCTCACTTCAGTCAACTGAAGAGGCTGGAGATGTTGTGGATGTTCAATTTAGAGAGGTTGAAAGGAGAGATTTGTTCACAATGTTCGAAATCATGAGAGGGTTACAGCGAGACATTCACAGAAGCTTCTTGAACCAGAGGAGGTCAATTTGAAATGCCCGACAACTGAATTAAAGACAATCAAAGGTATGAAGGCAACTGGTCACAGAGCAGGCGAAGTGTGCAAAAACTTAGCAGATAGGATATATCAAGGAAAAATATGAGGTTATACATTTGGCAGGAAGAATAGAGGAGCTGAAAATTGTTTAAGTGAAGAAGGATTGCAGAAACCCGCAGCATCAAGGGGTTTGGGAGTCTTTATTTATGAATTGCAAAATACTTACATTCAAGTAGCAGATAGTATGGAAGGCTATTGGCATGTTGACTTGTATTTCAAAAAAGAATGGAGAATAAAAATAGGGAGGTGTGCTAAAACTACACAAAACACTGGTTAGACTCCAGGTAGAGTTCTGTGAGCAGTTCAGTTCCATGAACTAAGGAAAGACATACTGAGATTGGGGCCAATTCAGAGGGTGGTACGGTGGCACAGTGGTTAGCGCTGCTACCTCACAGTGCCAGAGACCCGGGTTCAGTTCCCGACTCAGGCAACTCTCTGTGTGGAGTTTGCACATTCTCCCCGTGTCTGTGTGGGTTTTCTCCGGATGCTCCGGTTTCCTCCCACAGTCCAAAGATGTACAGGTTAGGTGAATTGGCCATGCTAAATTGCCCGTAGTGTTGGGTAAATGTAGGGGAATGGGTGGGTTGTGCTTCGATGGGTCGGAGGCCTGCTTCCACACAGTAAGTAATCTAATCTAAGATTCACTATGTATAGGGACATTTTCTTATGAGGAGAGGTTATGTTGGTCCGCATTTCCATGAAGTTGAGATGAATTAGAGGTGATCTTTTTGAAATGTGTAAGGGTCTTTTAGGAGGCTTAACAAGGGAGATGTGGGATGGTCTTTATCCCACTGTGGGAGAGTCAAGGACCAAAGGGTGTAATCTCAAAGTAAGGTGTCAAACACTTAAAACAGAGATGAGGATGAAGAAATTCTTTACTGCAAAGGGCTTTTGAGGCTGGGTCATTAAGTATGTTCAAGGTTGATATAGATTTTTAATCAGTAAGGGAGTCAAGGGTTAGTGCGTAAAGGCTGGAAAATGGAGGATTGTCACATCAGCCGTGATCTTATTGAATGATAGAGCCAACACAATGGATCTCCTCTGTGCTGTAACCATTCTATATTTATCAGTTTGTAAGATTTCATCCTACGTCATAAAGTGCATCAGCCATTATGCAATTCCTGAATATAGAAACATAGAAGGTAGGAGCAAGAGGAGGCCATTTGGCCCTTTGAGCCTGCTCTGCCGTTCATCACAATCATGGCTGATCATCCAACTCAATAGCCTAATCCTGCTTTCACGCTATAACCTTTGCCCTAAGCGCTATATCTAGATGCCTTTTGAATATATTCAGTGGTTTGACATCAAGTACTTTCTGTGGTAATGAATTCCACAGGCTCACCACGTCTTGGGTGAAGAAATATCTCCTCATTTCTGTCCCAAATGGTCTATCCTGAATCTTCAGTGTTTTAATAACACAAAACTTTTAGATGCCTAATATTCAACCAATATTTTAGTTTGATGATTTAGTTTGTAAAATAAACTGGGGCAGTGCCTGTGACTGTCCTGAGATGGTGCAGCAGCTGCTGGATGGGATTCAATATGTTGACAAGAGATGGCATCATACCATTGGCATTGCATCTGTTGTGGCCCCATAGCCACAAATTCCCCTTAGTTTATTGGAGCTGCTGCTTGTCACTGTCCAGACAGTTTCTAAAGCTTGAAGCTATACAACAGAACAAAAAAAAATCAAACATAGCTGGTGAGTCTTGAGTGAACAAAATCTTTCGCTATCTCGTTAAACACACAGCCAAGTAAACTTTCAGCTTCTCACAATTAATTGTGTAATATCTCAGTGAGGCATTGACTTCATCCAATGGATGTACTTTACAACTTATACAACATTAGTAATCAATAGATATTTTACTGCATCCGCGCAAAGGAAATCGTCTCAAGCGATAGCAGCTGTTGTCATGGCAACAGCTTCCAGCTCTGACAGTGCACATCTTTATAACAGAATTAAGAGTACAACAGCCAATTACTGCAGATAAACATGTCTTTCATGACCCCGTAACAGCTTGGATGTAAATGCTGATACCAGGGTTGTCTGCAGAGGGCTTGACATAAAACTGTTAATTCCAATGCAGGCTGGTTTAGGAGACTGGGGACGCACACACTTTACAAAGGTACCTCTGTCCTGGCCTTGTGTGGGATGAGCAATGTTGAATGGGGGTGGAGAAATGTTTATTGAAAATAGTGCTCCAGTCCTCACTCTCCTGTTCAGAGAGGCTCCATCAGATCATGAAGTGAAACTGGTAGGTATCTTGGAGTGTGAGTTGGATGAGTTTCACCCCATATGAGATTCTCGAGTCACCTACTGGGAAAAGTAGTGAAATTGGTTTTCTACTGGCTTCTTCATGGAGTGTTTTCTCTGAGGTAATTATAACAAAGGTCAAAAGGATGGAAAAGAGCCCCTGTTAGACATTGGATGTCAAGCCTGTGTAGAACCAGTGTTGCCACCTCTGTACATTAACTTTTGAGGTTTGGCCTGAGCGTTGGGCTCAAACCCTTGGGTTCACATGGGAGAGCATTACTGCTGCCACTATATTGGATTGCAAGTGCCCTGCTGGATGCTAAGCCAATGTTTGGAAACCATCTTCTAGTCTGCATTCATCGGGGGCTCTGTGCAGTGGGACTCGATCCCTTTACCTTCGCTTTTGTGAGCTCGCTGCAGCAGATCTTATTTTTATATATCTTGCTATCATTCTGCTCTTTTAAGTCATTCAGAACATAGAGCATAGAAGATAGAACATTACAGCGCAGTACAGGCCCTTCGGCCATTTATGTTGCGCCAACCTGCGAAATTAACCTGATGCCCATCTAACCTACACTGTTCCATTATTATTCATATGTATGTCTAATGCCTATTTAAATGCCCTTAATGTCAGCGAGTCTACTACTGTTGCAGACAGGCCATTTCACACCCCTACGACTGAGTAAAGAAACTACCTCTGATATCTGTCCTAAACCTATCACTCCTCAATTTATGTCCCCTTGTGTTAGCCTTCACCATCCAAGGAAAAAAGGCTGTCACTGTCCACCCTATCTAACTCTCTGATTATCTTTTCCATCTCTATTAAGTCACCTCTCAACATTGTTCTCTCCAATGAAAACAGACTCACTTCCCTTAGCCTTTCCTCGTAAGACCTTCCCTCCATACCAGGCAACATCCTAGGAAATCTCATCTGAATCCTTTCCAAAGCATCTACATCCTTCCTATAATGTGGTGACCAGAACTGCATGCAATACTCTAGGTGCGGCCTTACCAGTGTTTTGTACAGCTAAAGCATGACCTCGTGTCTCCGAAACTCAATCCTTCTACCAATAAATGTCAACACACCATATGCCTTCTTAACAACCCTATTAACCTGGGTGGCAACTTTCAGAGATTTATGCACCTGGACAGCAAGATCTCTCTGTTCATTTACACTGCCAAGAATGTTATCATTAGCTCAGTGCTCTGCCTTCGTATTATTTCTTCCGAAGTGAACTACCTCACACTTTTCTGCATTAAACTCCATCTGTCACTTCTCAGCCTAGCTCTGCATCATATCTATGCCCCTCTGTAACCCACAACATCCTTTAGCACTATCCACAACTCTGCTTACCTTTGCGTCATCTGCAAGCTTACTAACTCATCCTTCTATGCCCACCTCCAGATCATTTATTAAAATGACAAACTTTCATACGTGGACCCAAAACAGATCCTTGAAGCACCCCACTGGTAACTGAGCTCCAGGATGAACATTTCCCATCAACCACCACCCTCTGTCTTCTTTCAGCCAGCCAATTTCTTAACCAAACCACAAAATCACCTGTTCTTGAATCAGAATTCTCTTCCCCACTGTTTTTACAGTTCTGAATGAACCTCTCAAATTTTAAAATTAATATTGATCTCGCTGTCTGTGCACCTTCTCTGCAGCCAAAACATTTTATTCTTTGCTCTGTTCCATTACCTGTATGCAATCTATACAGTATGATCTGCCTGTACCACGCGCAAAACAAAACTTTTCACTGTACCGAGATGCATGTGACAATAATAAATCAAATCAAAAGGCTGCTCCACAAAGCTAAATCACCAAAACCATCAAGATTTGCATCTCTTTGAAATTGATACTAAATTCATTTATGCACCAAATGAGCTATTTCTTCCATTCGAACTATTTTTGAGCAAATCATGATGCTCTGCCATGGTATTTTGTAGAAGATGACAAAGGATGGAGAATTATAGGCCGATCAGCCTAACCTCGGTTGTAGGTAAAATTCTAGAATCCATCATTAAGGATGAGATTTCTAAACTCTTGGAAGTGCAGGGTCGGAATAGAAGAAGTCAACATGGATTTAGTAAGGGGAGGTTGTGCCTGACAAACCTGTTAGAATTCTTTGAAGAGGTAACAAGTAGGTTAGACCAGGGAAACCCAGTGGCCTTTGATAAGGTGCCTCATGGAAGGCTGCTGAGCCAGGTGAGGGCCCATGGTGTTCAAGGTGAGCTACTGTCATGGACTGGGGATTGGCTCTCTGACAGAAGACAGAGAGTTGGGATAAAAGGCTCTTTTTCAGAATGGCAGCTGGTGACAAGCGAGGTCCCACAGGGTTCAATTTTGGGACCGCAGCTGTTCACTTTATATGTAAATGATCTGGATGAAGGGACTGGGGGCATTCTGGTGAAGTTCACTGATGATACGAAGTTAGGCGGACAGGCAGGTAATACTGAGGAGTTGGGGAGGCTGCAGAAAGATTCAGACAGTTTAGGAGAGTGGTCTAGGAAATAGCTGATGAAATTCAACGTGAGCAAATGTGAGGTCTTTACTTTGGAAAGAAGAATACAGGCATGGGGACTATTTTTTAAACGGTGAGAAAATTCATAAAGCCAAAGTACAAAGGGATCTTGGAGTGTGAGACCAGGATTCTCTGAAGGTTGATTTGCAGGTTGAGTCTGTGATTAAGAAAGCAAATGTAATGTCATTTATTTCAAGAGGGTTGGAATATAAAAGCAGCCATGTGTTTCTGAGAGACTTTATAAAGCTCTAGTTAGGCCCCACTTAGAATACTTTATCCAATTTTGGGCCCCACACCTCAGGAAGGACATACAGGCACTGGAGCATGTCCAGCGGAGATTCACACGGATGATCCCTGGTATGGTAGGCCTAACATATGAAGATTGGCTAAGGATCCTGGGATTGTATTCATTGGAGTTTAGAAGATTGAGGGGAGATCTAATACAATCTTACAAGATAATGCATAGCTTAGAAAGAGTGGATGCTGAGAAGTTGTTTCGTCAGGAGGGAAGACGAGACACAGCCTTAAGATTAGAGGGGGTCAATTTAGAACAGAAATGAGGAGACATTTCTTCAGCCAGAGAGTGGTGGACCTGTGGAATTCATTGCCACGGTGCGCATTGGAGGCCGGGACATTGGATGTCTTCAAGGCAGAGATTGATAAATTCTTGATCTCGCAAGGAATTAAGGGATACGGGGAGAGTGTGGGTAAGTGGAATTGAAACGCCCACCAGCCATGAGTAAATGGTGGAGAGGACGTGATGGGTCGAATGGTCTTGCTTCCACTCCTATGTCTTATGGTCATACGGTCTTAAGAGGTTTTAGACAATCGGGCTTAAACAAGTAAATATGCAAACATTTGAAATAAATACGTAACTAGAAAAGACTTACAGAATTTGCCCATTTTTGGCTGTGGCAGAATTTGTACATCAATAGGAGTCACAATGTTTATTGCTGGCTTGTATTTAGTCTTACTCTCCTGCTTCCCAGAATCTGACATTAAGGAGCTGATGAACCGTAAGTACGGGCAAGTCATGATGCCGTGACTCCACATCTCCAGGTCACAAGCGCTGAATCTGCTACAGACAGTGACAACGGCTGAGATGTCTTCTCTCCTCCACATGTGAATTATGTGCCATCATGAAGTGGCAGTACAGGAAGCGGCCTCACCGTCCCACTCTCCTGGGCTGCTATTTGACTCCTGCAGCTCTCTGTCGCATTTTAAATATATTCGCGAGTGTAGTGAAAGTAAGATTGTGCAAAGCTCAAAATGAATTCCTCTGAACACTGACACATCAATAAAAAGAAAACTCAAAGCAGGAGAAAAAGGCAAGATGCCAGTAAAAGCTTCTGTACGCCAGGACCCATGCTCAATATTGAGGTTTTTAATTGAATAGAAGAACAGGAAGTGCTGGATAAAAGGCAGAGACATCATCTTCCTGAACATCCTGCCGCTCACATGAAACAATATTAATGGAGCAATTGATGACAGAATCCCTACAGTGCAGATAGAGGTTATTCAGACCATTGAGTCTGCAGCTATCCTTTGAAGAGCAAACCATCCTATTCCCGTAACGCTGCAACCGCCCATTAACCATGGCTAACCCATTTACCGTCTTTGGTCTGTTGGAGGAAACAAGAGCACCCGGAGGAAACCTACGCAGACACGGGGCGAATGTGCAAACTCCATACAGTTACCCGAGGCTGGAATTGAACCTGAGTCCCTGGACCTGTGAGGCAGTAATGCCAGTGTGCTACCATGATCCCTTCAGTACTCATAAACATCAGCCTTTGAAAAATCAGCAGGCAAAAACCCAAATAAAACCTCGGTGATGGAGATTACTGAGAAGATCGTCTAAAGTTAGCTATAGGGTGCCAAGGTGAGGATCTAAAATCTGGAACTAGACTATTGTCAGGAGAAACCATTTTTATGCGTGCTTTTATTAACTACAAAATGGCTTCTTAATGCAAAGTAACATAACAAAATGGCTTCAGGCCGCAAACTAACACTGTGTTTAAAATGGATTCTCACTCTACTAAAGGCTGCATTCCTGCCTTGCTGAGCTAACTGAATTAAAGATAAAGCAGAACAATGGACCCTTCACAGCATAGAATTAACTAAGCTAGATAGGACATTACTAACCATCCCAGTTAACCTTGAAATGCAGGTGGAAAGAGATAATGAGTAGTAAACAACTTTATTTCCCAGGAAATATCATTGGGTTAACCTGCTGTCTATTATGTCATTTTATTACACTTTATTGGATTTACTCTGTAATTAAGGCTGTACAACTTCTTAAGGAACATATAAAAATTGCCTTTCTTCCAAGTGAAAGCACACAGTTTCTCCAAGGAACACAGAAACTTTTAACCACTGTGTTGCTGGACAAACCTGCGCCCGGCGTCGTAATAAACTGTGAAATCTTGCTGAAGCAGTTGATTCGCATTCCTGTTGATTATTTGACCGATTGCGGAACTGAGAGATCCCTCCTGGGAATCGAGATCTTCAGTCGTGGCTCAGTGGTCAGCACTGCTGTCTCACAGCACCAGGGAGCCAGGTTCGATTCCGGCCTCGGGCGACTGTCTGTGTGGAGTTTACATATTTTCCCTGTGTCTGCATGGATTTCCTCCCACAATCCAAAATGTGCAGATTAGGTGAATGGCCATGGTAAATTGACCGTAGTGTCCTGGGATGTGCAGGTTAGGTGCATCTGTCAGGGGTACATGCAGAATAATAGGTTAGGGGAATGCGTCTGGATGGGTCACTCTTTGGAGGGTTCATGTGGATTTGTTGGGCTGAATGGCCTGTTTCCACACAGTAGGGATTCTATGATTTTATTATATCCACTCCCTAATCCGTGGCCTGAATGTACATGTTGAACATTAGTTTGTCAAAGAAATCGATCTAGTTTGCATGAATGAATCATTGTAAACAGCTTCCAGCATTTCCCTTGCCTTTCTATTCCATAGGCAAAAGCGAGGACTGCAGATGCTGGAAACCAAGCCTCGATTAGAGTGGTGCTGGAAAAGCACAGCAGGTCAGGCAGCATTCAAGGAGCAGGAAGATCGACGTTTCGGGCAAAAACCCTTCAACCACTTGCTGTTTTAAACTAATTTTGAATTAACTTTATTTTCAGTGTAATCTTCTGGATTTACAGTAATGAGGCAAAGATTAGATTACTTACAGTGTGGAAACAGGCCTTTTGGCCCAACAAGTCCACACCGACCCTCTGAAGAGCAACCCACCCAGATCCATTCCCCTGCATTTACCCCTTCACCTAACACTACGGACAATTTAGCATGGCCAATTCACCTAACCTGCACATTTTTGGACTTAGGGAGGAAACCGGAGCACCCGGAGGAAACCCATGCAGACACGGGGAGAATGTGCAAACTCCACACAGACAGTTCCCGAGGTGGGAATTGAACCATTTTGGTCAAGTCTACTTTGTCTGGCCCCTTGTTTTACAGATGAGGTTAACACGACAGGGAGAATCCTTTGTAAAATTTAGTGTGAATGGTGGTTTATGTAAGTTGCCTAAATGATTGAGTCATGAGCTGACGTATCCATCACTAAGTTGATACAGTTGGAATGAAGCATTGAGCATTCTGCTGCCTCGGGAAAGCTGCCAACATAATCAAGGACCCCTCCCACCCGGTTAAACACTCTTCCACCCTCTACCATCAGGCAGTAGATATAAAAGTTTGTATATACATACGAACAGATTCAAGAACAGTTTCTTCCCCGCTGCTATTAGACTTCTGAATGGACCTCTCAAATTTTTAATTTAACGTTGATCCCGCTCTCTGTGCATCCTCTCTGCTGCCATGACATTATATTGCACGTTCTTTTTTATTACCCTAATACACTTTGTATGCTATGATCTGCCTGTACTGAATGCACAACAAAACTTTTCACTGTACCGATGTGACAATAATAAATCAAATCAAATCAAATCTTTCACAATCATTGCCATCACAAAATCAGCTTCCTGCAGTCTAGAGCATTTGCTTAGTCGTGTCTGCAGTGCAGTCTCTTGTGGCTCATCCCAGGAATGTTCCCTTCTTTAACAGAGCTTTATTCTGAGGAGAGAAAATTATAGACCTTACTGCGTTGACCCATGAGGTCAGATTTCTGATGTTTTTTTCTTCACTGTGTTGTAGCTTTAGTTCAACCTATCCAGGAGCTGATTGTATGACACAGGCCAGCAACTAAATGATGAGACAGGCCTGTCATCATGCATTCCTTCTGCCTCATTGACCATGGCTCTGGGGAGATATTTAGAATACAATTTTTAATGCAATCATTATTATGGTTCATAAGCAAGGGGCCATGCTGCTAAATGCTGAAATGATAAAATGGCTCAGGTTGTGTTACGTCGAGGATTCATACACTTTGAGCCCGAATTTTAATTCCCCGATGACAATAGGCCGAGCATGGAAGGAGGAAGTCTGCGTTGATGCCTGGGTAATTTTAAGAGCAAATGGACGCAGATCCCAAGTGGCACACGTTTAATCTTCACTACCATACAATCAAAAGATCCCTACTGTGTGGAAGCAGGCTATTCAGCCCATCAAGTCCACACTAACTCTTCGAAAAGCATCCCACCCAGATTAATCACACCCCTGTAATCTTGCATTTTGCAAGGCCACTCCAAATACCCTGCATGTCCCTGAACACCACAGGGCAATTTAGCATAGCCAATCCACCTAACCTGTACATCTTGGGACCATGAGAGGAAACCGGGGCACCCAGAGGGTGCCCATGCAGACACAGGGAGAAGGTGCAAACTCCACACAGACAGTTGCCTGAGGCTGGAATCAAACCCAGGTCCCTGGTGCTGTGAGGCAGCCGTGCTAACCACTGAGTCACGGTGTCACCCCACTTTATTGTGTGGATAGCATTACCAGTTCAAGCATCTTTGGTCTCATTTGTGGGATGCAGCTTGATATTGTGTGCAGGGATTAAAAAAAAAGAAAACACAGAAGCAGAAGTAGACCATTCAGCCCTTCAGATGTGTACTGCTATTGACAGCGATCATGGCTCATCTTCTACCTTCTCGCCAGGTGTTTTTCCTTACTCCATATACCCCTTGATGCATTCAATATCTAAAAATGTATCTAGGCAAGCAAGTACCACCATAAATCAACTGGTTAGAAGACTTTATTGATTTTCGGCAGAATGTTACTCATACCTCCCCTACACATTAACAGCACAGAGATGGTACAAGTGGAGAGTGTCAAGCTCCTGGGAGTGATCATCCACAATAAGCTTTCCTGGACTCTTCATGTGGATGCACTGGTTGCAAAGGCCCAACAATGTCTCTTCTTCCTCAAGCAGCTGAAGAAATTTGGCATGATGGTGAATACCCATGCCAACTTTTATAGGTGTGCAATTGAGAGCATTCTCTCTGGATGTATCACTACCTGGGATGGCAACTGTACCATTCAAGATCGGAGATGGTTACAGAGAGTGGTGGGCTCAGCCCGGACAATCACAAAGGCTGACCTTCCATCTATAGAATTTATCTACCAGACCGACTGTCAAAGAAAGGCTGCCAACATTCTCAAAGATCCACCACAGCCTGGCAATATTTTTCTACAACCTCTACCATCGGGGAGAAGGTACAGAAGCCTGAACAAATGCGCCAGTTGGTTTCATAACAGTTTCTACCCTACTGTTGTGAGAATACTGAATGGACCCACAAACTGTTAACATTCGCCTGTACCTGTGTTTATGTTTTTGCTGCTGTTTACCTATTATTTACTATCTACGCCATTTAACTCTGTGATCTGCCTGTCTTGCTCGCAAGACAATGCTTTTCACTGTGCCTTGTTCCACGTGATAATAAATTCAATTCAATTCAATAAATGCTAAAACCAACGGGCATCACAGTGGCACAGTGGTTAGCACTGCTGCCTCGCAGCACCAGAGACCCAGGTTGAATTCCCACCTCAGGCAACTGTCTGTGTGGAGTTTGCACATTCTCCCTGTGTCTGCGTGGGTTTCCTCCGGGTGCTCCGGTTTCCTCCTATAATCCAAAAATGTGCAGGTTAGGTGAATTGGCCATGCTAAATTGCCCATAGTGTTAGGTGAAGGGGTAAATGCAGGGGAATGGGTCTGGGTGGGTTGCTCTTTGGAGGGTTGGTGTGGACTTGTTGAGCCGGAGGGCCTGTTTCCACACTGTAAATAATCTAATCTAATCAATATCTGGATTTCCTATTTCACCAAAGTGTTGGGTGGAAGAAGAGAGGAGGAAAGCTAATATTTTGTGCTTTGACAAGAGGGCTGGACACATCATTGAGGTGGCGTCTGTTGCATAAGGGTTTAGGTCTGAGTGTATGATAGGAGAAAGTGAGGAATGCAGATGCTGGAGATCAGAGCTGAAAATGTGTGGCTGGAAAAGCGCAGCAGGTCAGGCAGCATCCAAGGAACAGGAGAGTCGACGTTTCGGGCATGAGCCTGAAGAAGGGCTCATGCCCGAAACATCGACTCTCCTGCTCCTTGGATGCTGCCTGACCTGCTGCGCTTTTCCAGCAACACATTTTCAGCTCTGACTGGATGATAGACTAATGAGACATCATACCTAATTATCATAGGAAATGTTGATTGCACCATCTTGCTTTTTTTTTGTTGTCGCCACGTGGCAAGATGAGACCACAGTAAGATGATCCTTGATTTCTAACATTTTCCTTTTCTTGGCAGACTCTAAGCAGCACAATGCAATTGAGAAGACCACGAGAAATAAGGAACAGGAGTGGGACGTACGGCCCCTCAACCCTGCTCTGTTGTTCAATCAGATCATGGCTGGTCTGACATTCCTCACAGCCACTTTCCTACCACCTTCCCATCATCCTCGATTTCCTGGCTGATCAAGGATCTATCTATCTCAGCCTTAACTATACACAAGGAGTCTGCTCCCACAGCTCTTCGTGGCAAGGAGTTTCAAAGATTCAGAGCCTTGGGGAGTAAAAGCGTTCTTCCTCATCTCAGTCTTAATGCTCTCTGGTCCTGGGCTCTCCCATGAGGGGAAGAATCCTCTCAGTAATTACCTAATATTATGGAAGCCATAATGTGGAGGTGCCGGGGTTGGGCTGGGGTGGACAAAGTTAAAAATCACACAACACCGGGTTACAGTCCTGCAGGTTTATTTGGATGTACAAGCTTTCAGAGTGCTGTTCCTTCGTCAGATAACTACCTGATGAAGGAACAGCACTCTGATAGCTTGTACTTCCAAATAAACCTGCTGGACTGTAACCTGGTGTTGTGTGATTTTTTTACATTGTGGAGCAATGAGACAGGCCTGTGACAGTAGGGACGCTCTGCAAAGTGAGTCAAGTGGGGTTGAGGTGGAACGGAGGAGTGAAGCACTCGGGAAAAAGAAATATGACAATCCGAGTGGGGAAAGTGAAGGTTTTGACTCAAAACTTGCAATCCCATTGTGGAGTATGAGTACCAATAATGTTTTTTTTCAATGTAAACAATATTGATTTTCATTGGTGTAAAGGTCAGGTGTTTTTGAGATGTTGGGCTCTGGTTGTTGGCTTCGGGCCAAATCCAGAGGCAGGTGGCTCGCAAAAGGCTGTCGTTCAGGGAGACAGCTCCTCCCAATGAGGTGGTCGACGAATGACAGTCCCAGGCTGCGCTGAAGGGAAGCCTGTCAAATTAACACCTCCACCTCATATTAAGCAACAAATTACCTTTCAGAATAATGTGTGCCAAACGTAAAGCAACTTCATAATCAGGTGAATAAACCTGCTGCACCATTTCAACCTCTCATACTTCTATGTAGCTGGATTGGAGAGGAGACGTTTAAGAGGAGATCTGATAGAAGTTTTTTTTAAATCATCAGGGACTGGGCAGAATGGACAAAGAGAAACCGTTCCCGCTTGTAAAAAGAATTAGAAATGTGTTATGGACCAGGCCAGATCCCCTCAAAACATTTCAAGAAGGTAGCCGAGACCATAAATGTTTTAGTTGCTTTAGGCAGAAGTAAGGTGGATATTCCAGGAGTGATGTGGCTGGTCAAATCATTCAGTTTTAAACAAAACAAATTTATTTACAGACTACCGAATGAAACACGGACAAGAGAGAACAGAATATAGAACAAGTTAACTATCTGAAAGGCCAACCAACTCTATCACAACTTAATGATGCTGTTCCAATTTCCTGCAACATCCCCATAAACACACCCCTTGCTAAAAAGGTAAATTCAAACACAGGTTCTTACAAGAGAAAATATCAGAGGGAGAATCAGCATGGAACGTCTTTTCACTGTAGTTGTTCCTTTTAGTCCCCAGCTAAATCCCTGAAATGGGAGAATTGCCTACTCTCCTTTCACTATACAAATGTTTTTTAAAAAGCCTTTTCTCTGATTGCTGCCGTAGTGGCCCAATCCCAGACAAATCAGAACCTCTTGGAGGAAATGAGGACTGCATATCACCTTCATCCACCCCCCATCATCATCGACACATCGCCTTCTAAGCTACCTCCTCCCACCCCCATCCCCCTCCCATTTATCTCTCAGCCCCTATGGGTCCTCCTATGTTCCTGATGAAGGGCTTATGCTCAAAACATTACTCTCCTGCTCCTCGGATGCTGCCTGACCTGCTATGCTTTTCCAGTGCCACATTTTTAAAATCAGAACCTTTGCTTTTTACAACTCCTTTTGGAAAGGTAACAAGGACAACATAACCGTGTTACTGGAGCAGCACCATCACAAATGAAACAATACAGAGAAATTAGGGTTGGGAAAACACTGCCTTGAGTTAGCAAGTTCAATTGAGGCATTCAAGAGGGTATTAGGTGGTTATTTAAATTGCAACAATATTCACAGTTAAAGGCCAATTGTAGGAAAATGGCACCTACTCATAAGGCTCATTCAGGGAACCAGTGCATGGGCTGAATGGCCTTTTTCTGCATCCTAACCATTTTGTCAATTTCAATCGGGGCAGTGGACAGGGACGCAGGAGTAGACTGAGCTCTGTCCAGGAAGCTGAGAGAAAATTATGTAGATGCTCTGACAGAGCAGAGGGAGGGACCTGAATGGAAAGGGATGTGTAACTACAGTCACCTCCTCCAACCCACTGACTCCCAACTCCATTACATCACTCACTATGCAAGAGATCCACCCAGCTTTCATCTCAAAGGCCAGCCCACTGCCAGGTCTACTGAGATGCAGGGTGTTTGACTTCTATAGGATCATGACAAGTTGGGAGCTGGTGTCAGATGAACATAGAACATAGAACATTACAGCGGAGTACAGGCCCTTCGGCCCTTGATATTGCGCCAACCTGTCATACCAGTCTGAAGCCCATCTAACCTACACTATTCCATGTACGTCCATATGCTTGTCCAATGACGATTTAAATGTACTTAAAGTTGGCGAATCTACTACTGTTGCAGGCAAAGCATTCCATACCCTTACTACTCTCTGAGTAAAGAAACTACCTCTGACATCTGTCCTATATCTATCACGCCTCAATTTAAAGCTATGCCCCCTCATGCTCGCTGTTACCATACTTGGAAAAAGGCTCTCCCTGTCCACCCTATTTAACCCTCTTATCTGTCGCTATTAAGTCACCTCGCAACCTTCTTCTCTCTAATGAAAACAGCCTCATGTCCCTCAGCCTTTCCTCATAAGACCTTCCCTCCATACCAGGCAACATCCTAGTAAATATCCTCTGCACCCTTTCCAAAGCTTCCACATCCTTCTTGTAATGCGGTGACCAGAACTGAACACAATACTCCAAGTGCAGCCGCACCAGAGTTTTGTACAGCTGCAGCATAACCTCATGGTTCTGGAACTCGATCCCTCTATTAGTAAAAGCTAAAACACTGTATGCCTTCTTAACAACGCTGTCAACCTGGGTGGCAACTTTCAAGGATCTGTGTACCTGGACACCAAGATCTCTCTGTCCATCTACACTACCAAGAATCTTACCATTAGCCCAGTACTTTGCATTCCGGTTACTCCGACCAAAGTGAATCACCTCACATTGCCCGCATTAAACTCCATTTGCCACCTCTCATCCCAGCTCTGCAGCTTATCTATGTCTCTCTGTACCCTACAAGATTCTTTGTAATTATCCCCAACTCCACTGACCTTAGTGTTGTCTGCAAATTTACTAACCCACCCTTCTACGCCCTCATCCAGGTCGTTCATAAAAATGACGAACAGCAGTGGACCCAACACCAACACTTGCGGTACACCACTAGTAACTGGACTCCAAGATGAACATTTCCTATCAACCACCACCCTCTGTCTTCTTTCAGCAAGCCAATTACTGATCCAAACTGCTATATCTCCCACAATCCCATTCTTCCGCATTTTGTACAGTAGCCTACTGTGGGGAACCTTATCAAATGCCTTGCTGAAATCCATATACACCACATCAACCAGTTTACTCTCATCTACCTGTTTGGTCACCCTCTCAAAGAACTCAATAAGGTTTGTGAGGCACGACCTACCCTCAAACCTGTGCTGACTATCCCTAATCAAATTATTCCTTTCTAGATGATTAGAAATCCTATCTCTTATAATCTTTTCCAACACTTTACCAACAACTGAAGTAAGGCTCACTGGTCTATAATTACCGGGGTTGTCTCTACTCCCCTTCTTGAATGGGAAGCACATTTGCTATCCTCCAGTGGGGATAAGTCACTTCTTGCCTCTCGAGGTGGGAACTGTAGGTGGTAAAGGGGAAGTTTAAAAAGAAATTCATGTACGGCTTTCATCAGGACTCAGACTTTGTTGATGACATCCACTCAACGAGTGAAGTGTAGCACTCTCTCAGTGCTTCACTTGCCTCTCAGTTGTAATTTTGTGCTCCAGGCACTAGAATGAATCAATTTACTTTTATACTAATATTAATATGGATTTCCAGAATGCATTTGATAAAGCGCCTTCTAAAAGGCTGTTAGCTAATTTGACCCAAGAACTGAAGCCTGTTTAAGGAACAAGCTGAGCTGCAGCAGATAGAGAATAGAGTTACTGGATGAGTCCTCTTCATTACCAGGTGTAACTAGTGATGTCTCACAAGGAAGAATACAGTTCAATTAATGTCATTCCTAAAAAATTTCCCAGGTCACATAGATTGTATGCAGTGTAGGTGAAAGCTTAAAAAATACAAACACAATATATTGACTGGTTAAATGAATGGAGGCAGAAAACCTTTCACAAATGGATTTCAAAGTAGTCAAATATGGGGTTGACTGGTGCTAATGGATCTAAGATTCTAATGATTTCCCACTTCAAATGTGGAGCTAAAATTATTAGAAAGGGGCATTTTCAAAGTAGTGGAAAACTACAAACAGTGGGGTTCCAAAGACCTGTTGCCTATGAGGCACAGAACGCAATCAAACAGATGATTGGTTACTAGCCTTTATGTCTAGAGGACTAGAATATAAGGAGGCCAAAGTCATATTACACTTACACAAAGCTCTGGTTAGACTGCACCTGAGTATTGTGAGCAGTTCTGGATGCCATAGCTAAGAAAGATATATTGGCCTTGAAAAGAATGCTGCCTATCTTTACCAGACTGATGCTCAGTCTCCAAAGAAACATATTTTCTAACAACCTGTTCTATTCAGAGATGTGATTACACATCTCTGTAGCAGTTGAAATCTGGATGCAGAGCTCTTGGTTTGGAAAACATAAAACGTATTAATGTTGACAACGTGTTAACAGTGGGGTTATATTCCCTACTTTTTTCACAAACAATTCCTCCCAGGCTGCTACTCCTGCTCTTATGTTCTAATTGTGCTTAAAAATTGTTAATAATTTTCCACATGGTTTGCTGAGTTTCAGAGTGAAACTATGAAATACAAAAAAAAATCAAGATTTTACCCAGAGGCAATTTCTATTGATGATTCATACATCTCAGCAAGGGGTCCAGCTCTTCCCTAGCTTCCCGCAAAGTCCGAGGATACTCCTGATCAGGTTCTGGGGATTTATGCATCTTTATGTGTGTTAAGATGTCCAGCATCTCCTCTTCTGTAACATAGACACTTTTCAACACATCACTATTTATTTCCCCAAGTCCTCCAGCTTCCATGTACTTCTCTAAAGTAAATACTAATGTGAAACATGTTTAGTATCTCACCCATCTCCTGTGGTTGACATAGATGGCCACGTTGATCTTAATGGGGCCTGACAGTACAATCCCAGGAAGGCGATCATTACTTTCATATTTACTTCTCAATTTCCTGCTAACCCCATAGCACATTCGCAATTCACCTCAATCAAAATGGATGGCAGAATTGCAGCATTTACAAGCCAGTGCTGCCAAGTGTAAGAACTGAAATCCCATGAATATCAGACCTTATCTTCATTTAACTGGAATTTAACTGTACCAATTTCACCATCTTATTTTCTAAACATGAATTTCGGTCATGAATGGGATATGGCACTGAAGGGGAGACAGAGGAGGTTCACCAGGATGTTGCCTTGGATGGAAAAATTGAATGTTAAGGAGAGACTAGATAGACTTGGATTGTCTTCTTTCGAGCAGAGAAGACCATAGGGGTCATGATTGGGGTGTATGCGGGGTATAGACAGGGTGAGTAGAGAACTGCTGTTGCCTTTGGTGGAAGGGTCAATCACGAGAGGGCATAGTTTTCGGGTAAGGGGCAGGAGAGTCAGAAGAGATTTGGAAAAAAATGTTTTCACTCAGCATGTGATGGGAATGTGGAATGCGCTGCCTGGGAAAGTAGAGGAGGCTGGAAACTTTACAACCTTTAAAAGATATTTGGATGAGTACTCCAAATAAAAAAATCAAGGATATGGGACAAGTACAGGAAATTGGGATGAGTGCATTTTTAGTGGTAGTTATGTTGGTTCAGACCCAATGGGCCAAATGGCCTTTTCTGTCCTGTATGGCTCTATGAATCTATATTAAACTTTGTTTTTGCTGTGCGAATGATAGGTTTTTAGAAGTGAAACGTGAACTTTTCATGTGAGATGGCCTGTTATGATTGTTGTTAAAATTCAATAGTTTTATCAACATATCAAATATCCTTACAACATGGGCATTATCTGCATCCAAAACACGGGCCTGAATATCCCCAGCTCCTAAACTACATGTGCAATGGAGACTTAACAGGGAAATTGTGGTCAGTTTGGAAAAATGTGATTCTTTGACGTTGAGGAAAAGAAATGTCCATGTTTCAAAATCTTGCAACCAAGTTTTGAACAGCGAGATGAGAATCCTGCTAGTGAACATTGTGAGGCCTATTTGTAAGTATTAACATATCATTATTACCTAATCTCACCCTTCCTTTATGGAAAGACAGTGAAGCGATAATAATGTCAGTGGATTACTAATCCTGATGAAGGGTTTATGCCTGAAACATTGATTCTCCTGCTCCTTGGATGCTGCCTGACCTGCTGTGCTTTTCCAGCACCGCACTTTTGACTCTGAACTCCAGCATCTGCAGTCCTCACTTGCCTCTACTAATCCAGGGCCCGTTCTAGGTTAAAGGCTCCAATGCTGTCATGGTAGATATTATGCACGAATAAATGGAGATTCTCAATGTTAAGGGAGAACAAAATTTTCAGTTTTCTACCTAAGGTGTTAATGAAGAGAGCTCTAATTGCATGGATTTACATCTTATTAGTACCTATTCTCATTTCATATACATGAATTTCTTATTCTCCACATGACGGAGAGAAACTAAAAGCCAACAATTCCTGACACAAACGGCAGAGCAGGTACTTGTCCTTCCAACTCTGGGCCTCCATCTTGGCCACCAGTTGCCAATGCCTTAAGATATGCTCTATGGTCGATGATTGCAATACACCACTCCCCCATCCCCACATCCACCAAAGTTGGATCAGACACACACCAGCCTCAAAGTATCACCTTGGCACCTTTTGGACTAATTTGGAATTGACTTCTCTAATTCGATGCTGTACTTTTGGAATGCTATGACTCCTTACATTGCAATGTCAATGCCAGGCCATTTTGCACCTCACCTCATGCATCAGAACAGGGAACCACCTCAGGGCTCATGGCTTGCTGTCTTTAGTGTTCAGCCACTCCTCTGCCTTGTCTTGTTTTGTTACACATTGATGCATCTTTCAGAACTTGCAGACTCACAGTACCTCTGTCTTGCCTTACCTCATCACCCAGATATGGAACAAGGCAACTTGTCATGTTTGCCAGCAGTGTTCAGTCAAGGAGGCAGACATGTTACTTCACAGCATTGTGGCTATATATCAATGCAGCTTGTGTGAGCAACTAATGTGACGAACACCCTGAAAGTGCTTCAAACAAATGGCCATGTCTCGAAGTCTGAGGAGGATAGTTCTCAGTCTAGTCAAGGTGGAATATTGTTGGCCTAGAGGCCCCCAGTCTAGCCAGACAAGGACAGTGTCTGATATCCGTGCAGCGGCTTGGACATGGTCAGTTGGACAAAAGGAGCTATCATGGTTGGGTGAGGGGTGGGGGTGGGGGTGGGGGGGTGGCGGGGAGGGGAGTGCGGTATGCGGTGTTCTGTATCATTACAGTTCAGGGAGTTGGCCATGATCTGCAGGTCCAGTCAATCATATTTGGGATTAGTGATAAATCAGTCAGGGAGCTGCATAGAGATTGGTCAAGGGTCTGGTCAGTCACCAGTCAAAGCTTTCTGGGAGGTGAGCTATAGTCAGACCTGAGCGATAACGAGATGTTATGCTACATGGGCATTAGGTAAAGCATGACAAGGGTCCAACATGGTATGGTGCTGAGGACAGTGTCACTATAACTTGCAGTCCCAGTGCTGGGTGATCAGACAGGTGATTGATATAGAGGCAAAATAGCCAAGAATGTGAAATTTTATTTGCAATGAAATGTGCTTTTCTTTGTTGTTTACTCCTTACTAAAGACACAATGAAGAGCACTTCCTGGCAGGTAGCGAATGAGCTGCTGTACAGTTGGCCTTTAAATATGGCATGAGCAGCAGAAATCCCAGCATTGGTCACACCAGGTTATAGTTCAACAGGTTTATTTGGAAGCAGGTAGCTGATGAAGGAGCGCCAAAAGTTAGTGCTTCCAAATAAACCTGTTGGAATATAACCTGGTGACCACATTAACCACAGCCAAGATTGATCCCGGACTGATAAAATACCTCAGTAGTCATTGTATGTTATTGTAAATTGTAAATTAAAAAAAAGTCACTTTCAACTAGTTCCTTAAAGCAGAGCTCCTTTAATCTTCTGAAAGTTTGCTTTCTTTGATTCTGAAACTCACCCTGAATGCTGGACATATGAAAATCTGAAAAGTGATGATAACGTAATCGCTTTGTTCAGGTAAGCACAGAATGACGGAGAAAGAGAGCCCTATATTTTATACAAGTTCTCCTACTGTGATCACCAGTCTGTGCGACAACGAGAAGTAATATGTCTTTTGTGCCAGAGTGCTTAAGGCATGATATTATGATTTTTATTATTTGCTGAATACTAAAAATTGAAGTTACAATCTGCATTTCAATAGAAAATTGCGCAGAAAATAAAGCTACTTCTGCATGTGTCAAAAAAAGCAAATTAGCTACTTTTCCTTGCTTCAAGCAAGTAAAGAAAGCTTTATAGTCAAAGGAGTATGTACAAAGTGTAGTCACAGGGTTATGATCTTAACTGATGAGAATACCAATACCCGAGGTTCTGGCCTGGCCTAGTTACTAGACTGGTTATTTGGTAACTACACCTTGCTGTTTGCTTCTCTGGCCCTCTCTCAGACAGCAGTCATGAGCATCTCAGGGCATGTTTCATGCACAACGGCTGCCCACACTCCCCAATGAACATTGGTAACTGACATGTACCATTGTGACAATGCTGTGGCTTCAGGAGGTGTATTTTGTCCTAGTTTCTTTTAAGAGAGGGATTGAATGAGAGGGGAAGAGTAATTTGTGATAAAGTAAACAGCTTGTGAAGCCTTGGCATTTTTTTAAAAAGTTGGAACAATAGAAGCAGCCTGGATGGGTGTGGCCAGCTCTCACAGACCAGGATTTCTAGGTTCTTTGAAAGTTCTTTTTAAGCTTTTCGATTTGGCAGAAGCTGCTGGAGTCTTAGAGAAATAGTTTACTTGGGGCTCAGTGGTTAGCACTGCAGCCTCACAGCGCCAGACACCTGGGTATGATTCTCACCTCAGGGGACTGTCTGTGTGGAGTTTGCAGATTCTCCCGTGTCTGCATAGATTTCCTCCAGGTGCTCCAGTTTGCTCCAACAATCCAAAAGATATGCAGGTTAAGGTGAATTGGCCATGCTAAATTGCCCATAGTGTTAGATACATTAGTCAGAGGGAGATATAGGGTAGCGGAATTGGGCTGGGATGGTTAGTCTTTGGAGAGTTGGTGTGAACTTGTTGGACTGAAGGGCCTGTTTCCATGCTGTAGGGAATCTAATCTTTTTCCCTTCTCTTGACTATGACTAGAAACTAGGGGTTTCTCTTCCTACTGGAGCTGTTGCAGATAAGAAAACCTGATTTCTGAATTCACTTTTTGCCAAAGGGTTTGTTGATGGGATGTTACTGTAGTGGAACAGTTAATTACTGTATCTATTGTTCTTTACATTTTCCAATAGAGTTAAATTATTCTAAGTTCTTTTCCCTTTTGTTGTATTTTAACTATAGCGTTTGAATACATTGTATTTTGCTTAATGCTGAGCAGTTTGACCAGTCGAATTGTAATGTCGCACTTTACATCTGCCTTTAAAATAAGAAGAAAGTTAAAGTCGAGGCTATTTTCTTACAATATTTTGAGGGGATCTTATTTGATCCATAACACCAACCTCATAATACCAACATGGCACATCACCAATCCATTAATATACAGTCCTGCATTTCAATGTCTCTGCACCACTCTATCCATCAGGATCTTCAGGTCCCTTAGGCAAAGTGGGGCATTACTTTTCCTGATGTCCGTCACATCAGGGACAATTCTTGAGATGAAGGAATTATTCAGGGAGCAGCATACAGTCAGTACTTTACCTGCTACATAACTGTCTTTTAAATATGTTGCAAGAACCAGATATCTTTGAGATCCTGGCAGTGGTGATCACTTCCACTTTTGGCAAGAGGGAAGGTGTGATGAGTAAGGCACCATTGAGGCACTATGCATGGGTAATGTGGTGAGTTTGAGAAGATAGTGTAGGATATCTCACTAGGGTTCATGGTGAGAAATTGACTCCTGGCTGATTTCAGATAAAATTCAGTCCTGTGACTTTATATTCTTCTTTTTGTTTATTGTGGAGGTCATTTACTCAGTGTGCTCAGAAGAGGCTGCCAAAGTACTTTAAGAAAAAAACAGGAAGGTTGCAAACTATGTTTCTCTCGATGAGAGCTCTTAGAATCGTCTTATTACAGAAGCATTAGAAAGAAGGATTTAGCACTTCTATCTCAGCAATAACCCTGTAGAAATGCAAACCTCTGTGAGGATTCATTCCATCTCCATCTTGAAGTTTGGTTCTCAATTGCCATGACTGTAATCCATCATCAATTGGCCTTCTGTGCATTCACTTCCCCTTAAACAAGCTACCAATTTAGCTTTGTACTTGATAAGGCTTCCCTGAAATTAATGCATTCAACAGCCTCAAACTAATGTCTACCTCTTTCGATCTCTATAGCCTTCTGCTTATTGAGCATTCTTGTCACTAAGTTTCTCAGGACTACTTTCTAATCCTAACTGCTTGGAGGGACAACTGTTAGGGACCCCGCGCTCTCAACATCATCCTGTTTCTGGCTCCCCTTCTCTCTCTCTCTGGCTAGTGTGTGTAAAACTCAAGTCAACAGACACCTTAGCAACCAGCTTCCCAGGTGGTTTCCCGACCATTTAATAAAATCATATGGTTTGAACTCAATGTTTAAAACAATTTTCTGACCTCTTATTTAAATAAAAAAGCCAGTCCTTAACAGAATTGGAAACTTTAGAACCTTCATTTTTGAACCCAATTTTCCAAATAACAAAATTATATTATGGGCCTTAATCACAGCTGTTAGAATGTAGGGTGCCTGGCAGCCTATTTGCACAAATCAAACTCGCTTAAACGGTAATGGGATAATGTCCTAATCTATTTTCATGACTTGGGATGGAGAATTAATATTGACGAGAACATGAGTGAGAATTCCCCTTCTCTTCTACAAAATAGTGTCACAGGATATTTTATTCCCACAGTGAAAGGGCAGCACGGTGGCTCAGTGGTTAGCATTGCTGCTTCACAACACAGGGGACCTTGGTTCAATTCCAGCCTCGGGCAACTGTCTGGGTTGAGTTTGCACATTCTCCCCTTGTCTGCGTGGGTTTCCTCCCTCAGGCCAAAGGTGTGCAGGTCAGGTGAATTGACCATGCTAAATTGCCTATAGGGTGAGGTGCATTAGTCAGAGGGAAATGGGCCTGCATCGATTACTCTTTGGAAGGTCAATGTGGACTTGCTGGGCCAAATGGCTGTCCCTGCACTGTAGGGAATCTAATCCAAAGAACATACAGGGCTTTTGTTTCAATGTCTCATCTGCAGGACAGCACCTCTGACAGTACAGTACTCACTCTGTACTGCATTGAAGTGTCAGCCTTGATATTTGGGCTCATGCAAATCCTGAAGTTAACTTTGAACTGACAACTTTCACTTGTGAGGCAAGAGTATGATTCACTGAATCACAACTGACTCTTAAAGAGGACAATAGAAGCAAGTTAAAATTCACACAACACTAGGTTATAATTCAACAGGTTTATTTGGAAGCACTAGCTTTCAGAGTGCTGCTCCTTCATCAGGTGGTTGTGATGAAGGAGCAGCGCTCCGAAAGCTAGTGCTTCCAAATAAGCCTGTTGGACTATAATCTGGTGTTGTGTGATTTTTAACTTTATACACCCCAGTCCAACACCAGCACCTCCAACTCAACAGAAGGAAGTCTATCTAAGCTTTGCTATACTTTCTATTCTTTGGTTTCATTATGATGTGTGTCCATCCTTTCTGCTGGTTGAATATGGTTTTTATATTTTATCAGGACATGGTTCTTAATAGTTGGTTGTGTCATTCTCATTCTTAGGCAACTAACTTCACACAGAGGGTGGTGGGCGTTTGGTACGTGTTGCCAGCAGAGATGGTTGAGGCAGGCACGGTAGATTCATTGAAGATACATCTGGATAAATGCATGAGTAGGTGGGGAGTAGAGGGATACAGATGCTTAGGAATTGACCGACAGGTTTAGACAGTACGTTTGGATCAGCTCAGGCTTGGAGGGCCGAGGGGCCTGTTCCTGGGCTGTAAATTTTCTTTGTTTAAAATCTGATTGAAGATTTGTAGCTCGGACTTTCTTTGTTCTTTATTCTAAATTTTTATGTTCATTATCCAAATTTTGAAACAAAAAGTGAGAATGTTGCTTTATTCATTTTAGTTTTCAATGCCTGTATCAGGTCCTTGTTTGCATTAGAACAATTTGCCACCTTTTAGTGTGAAGAGAATTTCAAACACCAACAGTAATGAGAGAAATAGACTCAGAGTCACATAAAGAGGAGAATTAGAGCAAATAACAGAAGAATGGTGTTAAAGAGGTGATTTTGAGGTTGTTCAAGATAAAAACAGTCAGAGGTGTTTGGCAAGATAACTGTTGAGTTAAAAGCATTCTGCTATTCCAGCTTAAACACATTGCCATTCCATCATTGTGGATGAATCAATATCCTGGAATTCCCAATATAATAATATCTGGGAATACTATTATCCCGAAGCTGTAGTGCTTCAACAAAAAGGCTTCATAGATCAATTCAAAATGGGCAATAAATTGGTCTGTGCCCGTGCCACATCCATTCTGCAAACAAATTAAAAACACATTGTTTCCCATCTATTATTCTGAACATCATAAATTTATTTTCCTCTGGTAACTGTAGCTTTGTGACAACTTAAGCGTAACAGGATTTTTTTTTCAATTACTTTGCAATGCACAGGGAGCCTGTAACGACAATTGAAAATGGGCTTTATGATTTAATTAAAATCACCAAATGTAGAAAATTTACAATGTCACTAGAAAGTTTCTTGAAGACAAGGAAGCAACTCCAATCTTGAAACCTGCATTGAAATGGGTCAAAGAAAAAAAAATGTGACAGGCAGAGGCACTGACCAGAAATGTAGCAGCCTCTTCAGATACTGAACAAAGTATAGGTCTCTTCTAAAGGTTGGAAGAATAAATTAGGTAATTCAGAACTAGTGGGTTTATTATCAATGATGCGCAATGATTGGATGAAATAACTCCATGGAAGCCGGTATCCCGTCATCAAGTCACCCTTTGTTTTCACAAGCACTGGTCTGACTTCCTCACAGCCTGCTCTCAGAGTGAGCCGAACCTCTGACACTTCTGTTAATATCTGTCAGCCAGGACTCCCTGGTTGGACCTGACTAACAGCCCCAGTCAGGAAACTCATGTTCTATGAGGTCCACCTGGCTGACGTCATTACAATCACTCCAGTCAGTGTATAATAGGAGCTCCAGTTCTAAGCTTTGCTGCAAATGGAAAAGCACAAATTTTCCCTCCTTTTTTGATAGTCATTTTTAAGCTTAACTGCTATTGGTTAACAACTCACCAACCAGTAGATGTCATAGTCAATGAGGTCCGCTGACTGACCTTGTTACAATCATTACATCCCTCCCCTCTCTGGGCATGTATGCTGTTCTTTTTCCTGCAGCCTCTCCTGAGGCGTTCTCTCACTGGGTTTGATTCCTCCGACTCAGCCTCGGATACGGATGGCATGTACTGGACTGTAGTGCATCTCTCATGCCCGGAGTGCCTTGGAAGAAATCCATCCTGTAATTCAGGTGGTAAAGGCATACAGGCTATAACATCCGCCATGTCCATCTCAAGGTGGCTCAGTGGTTAGCACTGCGGTCTCACAGCGCCAGGGACCTGGGTTCAATTCTTGCCTAATGCAGCTGTCTGTGTGGAGTTTGCACATTCACCCCATGTCTGCGTGGGTTTCCTCCGGGTGCTCCGGTTTCCTCCCACAGTCCAAAGATGTGCAGGTTAGGTGAATTGGCCAAACTAAATTGTCCGTAGTGTTAGGTGCATTACTCAGGGGAAAATGTAGGTGAATGGATCTGGGTAGGTTGTTCTTTGGACTTGTTGGGCTGACTGGCCTGTTTCCACACTGTAGGGAATCTATTCTAAAAAAATATTTCGGGCTTTCTGCAAAGCTGGATGGAGGGGGATGACTCATGAGTTCCAACAGCCTTTCTGGCTGCTCTGAGGGACTGGGTATGTGTTGCCCCTGCCTCGTTTGCGTGCTTGCCCCTTTCATGTGGTTATCATGCTTGTTCAGGACCGCCTCATCAGCCTGGATCTTATACCTCTTACCCATTCAGGGTCTTTTCTTTGGGTTTTTTTTTTCCCCTGCCTGTCTCGTTTAGAGGGGTCTTGTTTCTGGCACTGGTGTTCCTGATGCTGTGTCACTCCCCACCCAGGTCACGGAAGATAAGATTTAACCTAGTGCGGTATTTTCACCCTATCACCTACTATGCTGGAGCTATCCCTGTAGCTGCATACAAAGGATGGTCTGATTGTCAAATAGAAAAAGGGACAGTTTGTATTGTGTGAAGCTGTAGGCTGTTTCTTTAAGTTTGCCTTCAAAGTTTGGACTGTCCTGTCCAGCAAAACATTGGACAATGGATGGTGTGGAGCTGTCCTTTTATGCTGAATGCCACTGCACTTTTGTAAACACTTGAATTTCCTGCTGGTAAATGATGGCCCATTGTCTGTGACCAACACACTTGGAAACTGTGCTTTGCTAAAGGTAGCTTTTCTCTCGTCGTCCCTGTGTTTGACGAATGAACTCTGTGTATTTCAATGGACGTCCATAATGACCAAGACCATTGAGCCTGTGAAAGGACTGACACAGTCAACGTGTAACCACATCCAGGGTTTACCCAGCCACTTCCATGAATGTAATTTTTATTCTTGTTGGCACTTTGTGTACTGTCCCACCGATGCAGCTATGCCTGCATCCAATCCTGGCCACCAGACATAACCTCTCACCAACACCTTGATTTTGGAAACCCCTGGATGACCCTGGTGGAATTCACCCAGTCTCTGGCGGTGACTGTTGCCCAGGACAATCAGCCTTGCTCCCCATAATAAAATTCTGTCCTCTGCAGTGATCTGTCCTCGGCTGGTCCAGAAAGATTAGATTTTAGATTAGACTTACAGTGTGGAAACAGGCCCTTCGGCCCAACAAGTCCACACCGACCCGCCGAAGCGCAACCCACCCATACCCCTACATTTACCCCTTACCTAACACTATGGGCAATTTAGCATGGCCAATTCACCTGACCCGCACATCTTTGGACTGTGGGAGGAAACCGGAGCACCCGGAGGAAACCCACGCAGACACGGGGAGAACGTGCAAACTCCACACAGTCAGTCGCCTGAGTCGGGAATTGAACCCGGGTCTCAGGCGCTGTGAGGCAGCAGTGCTAACCACTGTGCCACCGTGCCGCCCGATTTTTTTTTATATAACAAGTCCACACCGACCCGCCGAAGCGCAGCCCACCCATACCCCTACATTTACCCCTTACCTAACACTACGGGCAATTTAGCTTGGCCAATTCACCTGACCCGCACATCTTTGGACTGTGGGAGGAAACCGGAGCACCCGGAGGAAACCCACGCAGGCACGGGGAGAACGTGCAAACTCCACACAGTCAGTCGCCTGAGTCGGGAATTGAACCCGGGTCTACAGGCGCTGTGAGGCAGCAGTGCTAACCACTGTGCCACCGTGCCAGGTTTCAGTTCTGGTTGTGATGGCCCTTTCATTACCCCCATCACCACCAGCTGTTTTAGTTTTGAAAGGACCAGACCTTTTTGCGCCCACAGTCTGAAATTGTCAGCTAGGATTGAAGGGTATCCAGAAAGTTTAAAACCAGAATAGATTCTTCCAACAGTGGTAACATTGGTATATCTGCCAATGGCTCAACGCATTTGCATTTGCTACTCGGCCTCTCGGATGGTGTGCCAACTTGTAATTGTGTGCAGTTGGAAGTGAGAGCCCACCGCTGAACCTATGGGCAGCATGGCCTCCTTCTCTTTGGTTAGCCTTGCAAAGGTTTGTACCAAGGGATTCCTGTGAAGGGCTTATGCCCGAAACGTCAATTCTCTTGCTCCTCGGATGCTGCTTGACCTGCTGTGCTTTTCTAGCATCACACTCTTGACTGTATCAAATTTTTGTTCCTAAAAGTATTGTTGAAATTTTCTCAAACTAAAGATGACCGCCAAAGCCTCCTTCGTTGCCTGGGTGTATTTGCATTCTGCATCAGCCGAAGTCTAGAAAGCATACGGTGTTGGATGTTCTTCTCCTTTGGACCACTGTGAGCCAACACTACCCTGATACTGTATGGGGAGGCATTGCATACCGACACCAGATCCCGCTTAGTGCCAACACCATAGACAATGATAGCTACTTCTTCACTTCCCTAAAGTCGATGTCTTGGCTACAAGACCATTTCCAAGGCTGACCCTTTTTCAATAGCCAGGGTAAGGGTGCTAGGATGGCAGTCAGGTTACTTTCCGTAAAAATCCACCAACCCAAAGAAAGATCTACACTCTGATACAGACGTAGGAGCTGGGGCATCTTTCGCATGGTGTCCTCGTTAATCCCAAACACCAAACAATGTTTCAGCATCTCGTTAAGGGTTAAACCAAAGTCACATCCCTCTGGCAGTCATATCAACATTGTCAAACATCCAGATATGGATTCCCCTGGTTCTCAAACTGCCATGTAAAACCAGTAGGATCTCAGAGTTAGAGGATGCGTGGGGTCATAATATTACTTAACTAAATCTGCTAACTCATGAAAAGTTTTAGTATCTGGCCCCTCAGGAAACATTGGTCTATGGGTCTATGGCAACATTACATTCATTTTTGTAGTTCAGCCTTGATAGGCCGGTACGCTATGATTCTATGAACTAAGATGACATTCTCCCAGTTTGATGCACAGCACAACCACGGAGGACTCTTGGGTGATATTAAGGATCTGGCGGTTCTAGGTGTTTTGTGATTGGAACCAGTCATGTTTTATACTCCTCCTGTATAACGTACAACGTGTAATGTAAGCTGTTTATAGTTATTACTACATAATAAACCTCATCTTGCTATTTCAGTTAAAGAGCCACTTCTGTTGAGAATTATTTGTGGTCCATTCTTCGTCTTCAACTACTATAAAGCAGTTGGACCAGCATAGGAAGAAGGATTGGTGCTGCCAAAGGGTCCCAGGCTTTGTCAGCACCATTATAACATTGAGCATCCCTGATTTTAACCTTTCCATCTTTTTATAATTTAATTTACTCTTGTCCCATCTATCTCGGTACAGTGAAAAGTTTTGGGTTTTGTGTGTGGTACAGGCAGATCATACCACACAAAGTGCACTAGTTTAATAGAACAGAGCGAGGAATATGGCTGCAGAGAACATGCACAAAGAGTGAGATCAACATTAAATTTAAAATTTGAGAAGTCCATTCAGAAGTCTGATAGCTCCTGTATCTGTGTTTAAGCTTTGGTACCTTCTGGCCGATGGAAGAGATTGGAATAGGTTTTAACTGGGGGGTAGGAGGGGGCTTTGATTTTGTTGGCTGCCTCCCTGAGGCAATGAGAAGTAGAGATGGAGTCAATGGATGGATGGTTGGTTTACATGATGGACTGGACTGTGTTCACAACTCTCTATCATTTCTTGTAGTCTTGGGCAGAATAGTTGCCATAGCAAGCCTTAAGGAATCTGGGTAGAATATGGTGCATCGATAAAAACTGCTAAGAATCTTTATGGACATGCCAAATCATTGGCAGTTATGCATTTCGCTAATGAGGCCCTAAACCCTGGAACATCCATTCTGTCCTTCCCCACTCACTGTCTCTTTTCCTTTCTTTACTACATTCCTTAAAGCCTACTACATCTCTAACTAAACTTTCAGCTAAGTAACCTGATGTTGCCTTAAGTCTAATATTGCTTTGTGATGATCTTGGGTTGAGCCTTGGGACTTTTAATTGCACGAAACGTGCTACTTAAATATTAAAGTTATTGTTGTTCTAACACCCATACACTTCCTGGTCTTGCAATGGCAAGAGCTTGTCTTATCCCACAGGCATCAATGAGCTTCTTCTGAGTTTGGCTGCACACAGTATCTCCAATGTTCCCCTCCCCAGATCACTAACATTGCTTTGCAGTCCTAACCTGATTTATATTTTCTGAGCAAAAGAGAGTAATATGTCCATTTCTGGGTCTTTAGTTGGGAAGTGGGGAGCAAGGGTTAAAATGTCCCCCTTTTGTACTCTATAAGTGGCTTTTAGTTACTCTCTGGGAGACAATAGACTGTGTGTTTCTCTAGACCGCTGCTGCAAAGCCTCTGCAAGATAGTAAAAGCAATTGCCTCTTTATAATGATTAACAAACAAATCTTAAATCATAAGCTGCAGCAGCAAAGACTTTAATACTACTCAGTAATTTGTTGGCTAATTTAGAGTCCCCAAATCTCAAGACAATATGGTTTTATTGGAATATGCCATCATTTAACATCCCCAAATTGAGTTACTGCACCAATACGCAATGAGCTAGGTTTTGTATTCTGTGGATTTATTAGCATGCTGCTCACTACCGATATAAACTTGACACCACTTCAGATGGGGCAGATTGAATAGCTATGCTCGACCAATCAGTAGAAGGAATGACAAGAATTAAAGAGGTGAAAGTGAGGACTGCAGATGCTGGAGATTAGAGTCAAGATTAGAGTGGTATTGGAAATACACAGCAGGTTAGGCAGCATCAGATTAGATTAGATTAGATTACTTACAGTGTGGAAACAGGCCCAACAAGTCCACACCGACCCGCCAAAGCGCAACCCACCCATACCCCTACATTTACCCCTTACCTAACACTACGGGCAATTTAGCATGGCCAATTCACCTGACCCACACATCTTTGGACTGTGGGAGGAAACCAGAGCACCCGGAGGAAACCCAGGCAGACACGGGGAGAACGTGCAAACTCCACACAGTCTGTCGCCTGAGTCTGGAACTGAACCCGGGTCTCAGGCACTGTGAGGCAGCAGTGCTAACCACTGTGCCACCGTGCCGCCCATAGAGGAGCAAGAAAATCGATGTTTCGGGCAGGAGCCTTTAATGTAAGACAGCTGATGGCGAAACATTAGATTGGTGATACTTTCACCCTAGATGAGACAACTATGGTGTTTAGCCTTGAAGGTAGGACATCAGAATAAATCCAGCTAGGTACTAAAGCAAGGAACTGCTGTTGGAAGATGGTCACCTTTGGATGTTAAACAGAAGGTCTACTCTGTTTTGTGGGTGTCAATTGATATAAAGATCACTTTGGCCACTGTTTGGAGAAGACCAGCATTTTAGGATGGTATGGTGGCTCAACAGTTAGCACTACTGCCTCGCAGCACCAGGATCAATTCCATCCTCGGGTGACTGGCTGTATGGAGTTTGTGTGCTCTCCCCATGTCTGCATAGGTTTCTTCTGGGTGCTCTGATTTCCTTCCACAGTGCAGGCTAGGTGGGTTGGTCATGCTAAGCTGCCCATAATGACCAGGGATGTGCTGGTTGGATGGGTGAGCCACCAATGCAGGGGGTGAGTCTAGGTGGGATGCTTTCTTTTAGACAGGATATTAAGCAATCTGCCCTTTCAGTTGACTGCAAAAGACTTTATCGCACCATCGGAAATTTCTCCCAAATGTCCCTCAAACAAAACACAGGAGAGAGAGATGACATGATTGAAGAATATGATCCTGAAGGTCTTGATAAGATGGACTTGGAAAGGATGTTTCCTCTTGTGGTGAGTCCAGACTTTGGGGACTATTTAAATATTGTGGTCATCTATTCAAGACAGAGATGTGGAGAAATGTTTTCTCTGAGAAGCTTGTGTGACTTTAGACCTCTGCCCCAGAGATGGTGGAGGAGAGAGTTATTGAATATTTTTAAGGTGGAGGTGGTCCTTCTTATTCAGCGGATCAATGGTTATCCGATGGATGGGAATATGGAATCCAAAACACAAATAGGTCAGCCACAATCTTACAGAAAGGCAGGGCAAGCTCGAATGGCCGAATGGACTGCTGCTGCATGTAGCTCACATGACGAGTTATTCTCATCACTGTCTACAAAATCCCTGAAAGTTGCCACCCAGGTGGATCGTACTGCTAAGAAAGCATACATTGTGTTAGGTTTCATTGGTAGAGGGATTGAGTTCCGGTGCTGCAATATCATGCTGCAACTATACAAAATGGAATATTGTGTACAGTTCTGGTCCCGATGTTTCGGGAAAAATGTGGAAGCAATGGAAAAGGTGCAGAAGGGATTTACCAGGATGTTGCCTGGTCTGGAGGGAAAGTCTGATGAGGAAAGGCTGAGAGACTTGGGTCTGTTCTCATTGGAAAGAAGAAGGCTGAGAGGGGATTTGATAGACACATACAAGATGATCGGAGAATTAGGGTAGACAGTGAAAGTCTTTTTCCCAGGATGATGACGTCAGCTTGTATGAGGGGGTATAACTACAAATTGAGGGGTGATAGATTTAAGACAGATGTCAGAGGCAGGTTCTTTACACAGAGAGTGGTAAGGGCGTGGAATGCCCTACCTGCTAATGTAGTCAACTCAGCCACATTAGGGAGATTTAAACAATCCTTAGATAAGCACATGGATGATTTTGGGATAGTGTAGGGGGACGAGCTGACAGTAGTTCACAGGTCGGCGCAACATCAAGGGTCAAAGGGCCTGTTCTGCGCTGTATTGTTCTATGTTCTATGTTCTATGATTCATTGAGTGCAGCAGCCACACATCTCCCTTCAAAAGGACTGCAATTCAAAAGTAGCCAAAATTGATTGTGAAACATTTTTCTCCATGATTTGTTGTAGCAAAATAGGAAGACAATTTTCTTTTTTTTTTGCGTGGTAGTGTCAGCACACAGAACTCCTCTTCTGACAGAAGACTGGTCAGAATCATGGGATCATGATGTTCTGAGCAAAGTGGGGTTTTGAGGCACCCTGTCACTGCCTCACAGACTGCGAAACAAGCTGAGCACAGGTCACCACCTCGGTGGTTATTTATAACTGCTTTGATGTTGGTTTGATGCTTCACAGCTCGTTTGCTTCTGGAGAAAATTAGACTTTTTAACCATTCAACAATACAGACTCTGGAGAAAGTGAGGACTGCAGATGCTGGAGAGTCAGAGTCAAAACGTGGGGTGCTGGAAAAGCGCAGCAGGTCAGACAGCATCAGAGTCGATGTTTTGAGTGTAAGCCCTTCACCAGGAATACCCACTCAGCTTCTTAATGATTCTGGGTGATATCAGCTTCTACTTTGCAATCCTGATGAAGAGCTTATGCTTGAAACATCGACTCTCCTCGGATGCTGTCTGACCTGCACCCCACTTTCCGAATTTGATCTCCAGCATCTGCAGTCCTCACTTTCTCCATTGCAATCGTGGCAATGAAAGAGATTGCTGCTCATGACCGCTTATCTGACTTTGTTTTAGTTTGCAGTCTGTGCAGAGAGGCTTGTTTCATGGGATGTGGGTGAAACAGGCAAGGCTAGAATTTATTTCTCATCCCTGATTGCCTCTGAACTGAGTGGCTTGCTCGGCCATTTCGGAGGGCAGTTAAGAATTAATCACATTGGTATGGATCTGGACTCATGTGCAGACCAGACAAGGTAAGGACAGCAGATCAATACCAGAGGATGCTGGAGAAACTCAACTGGTTAGGCAGCCTCCTTGAAGAGAGGAACAATCTTGAAACATTGACCCCCTTTTTTCTCTCCACAGATGCTGCCTGAGCTGTAGAGCTTTCCAGAGTTCTTTGTGTTTGTTTCCAATTTCTGGCATGTGCTGAATTGTGGTTTTGTTGGCATGACAGATTCCTACTCTACAGTGATGAGGGATTCTTAATGACAACCAACGATAGCCACCATCGTCACAATTCCATAACTGTGGAATTCTACCAACTACAATGGTAGACTTTGAACTCATGTCCCCAGAATATTAAGTGCTCAACACTGGATTATTAGCCCAGTAACATTCCCACTATACAACCAACTCCCCAAAGGTTTTCACCACAAATGAGTAGAAATTGGTCACCAAAGGTTTATGTACAAACTTTGTAGATGAAATTCTCAAAGTTTAATTGAACCTAGGAGCTGAATTAAAAACTTGGCGAAGAAAATTGCAGCTATGTGTCACACTGTCAGGACATCTCAAATTTTCCTGCTTGTGGAATTAAACAAGTATCATGAACATTCAGCACCAGAAATGCCCCAAGAACAACAGTTGGAGAAATTCTTGCATTTATATAGTGCCTTTCATAATATCAGCATGTCCAATAGTGCCTGTGTTGTGGATATCGGTAAACAGGTTTGCTAAATATTTGATTGGCTGTGATCTCCAAGAGATGGATAAATGTTTAGATTTTCAAGATTGAGGGATATGGAGAGAAAGTAGGAAAATGGCATTGAGATGCAGAATCTTATTGAATTAGAGACAAAAAAAATCATATAGAATGGCTGAGCAGCCTCAAAGGGCGGAATGGTCTACTCCTGCTCCTAGTTTCTACATTTACAGAGTCATAGAGACATTTCTTCAAGAGTTCTGCATCAACTCTTGTTTTGTTGCCAAACATTGTTGCCCTTGGGTTTCAGGCAGCATCCAACGAGCAGCGAAATCGACGTTTTGGGCAAAAGCCCTTCATCAGGAATAAAGGCAGTGAGCCTGAAGCGTGGAGAGATAAGCTAGAGGAGGGTGGGGGTGGGGAAAAAGTAGCATAGAGTACAATAGGTGAGTGGGGGAGGGGATGAAGGTGATAGGTCAGGGAGGAGAGGGTGGAATGGATAGGTGGAAAAGGAGATGGGCAGGTAGAACAAGTCTGGACAAGTCATGGGGACAGTGCTGAGCTGGAAGTTTGGAACCAGGGTGAGGTGGGGGAAGGTTAAATGAGGAAACTGTTGAAGTCCACATTGATACCCTGGGATTGAAGTGTTCCGAGGCGGAAGATGAGGCGTTCTTCCTCCAAGCTTCTGGTGGTGAGGGAGCGGCGGTGAAGGAGGCCCAGGACTTCCATGTCCTTGGCAGATGGGAGGGCGAGTCTGCTCCTCGGATGCTGCCTGAACTGCTGTGCTCTTCCAGCACCACTAATCCAGAATCTGGTTTCCAGCATCTGCAGTCATTGTTTTTACCCCATTGTTGCCCTTGGGGCAGTGTCCACTTCTTCCTATGTTGAATGTCTCAATCTACTCCTGGGAGGTCTTGAGAGGCTGCATCAGTATTGTTTTAGTATCGACTTACTTTCTCCAATCGTTGGTATAATTGATCTCCCTGGGAGCTGAGGAGCAAGAGCTTCACTGTTGATTCTGGATCATGGGTGTGATTGTTTCTTGGCTGCTCCCAGATGGTGTAAGGAGATTTTAAATATCTTGGCTCCAGTGCATGAAGGTAACTATCATCACTGTTCTCTGTCATCGTCAGGTCTCCTATTCAAGGGCTGGAGGATTATTATAGAGACAAAGAGTCATAGAGATGTACAACACGGAAACATACCCTTTGGTCCAATTCGTCCATGCCGACCAGATATCCTAAATTAATCTAGTCTCATTTGCCAGCACTTGGCCCATATCCCTCTAACCCCTGCCTATTCATATACCCATCCAAATGCCTTTTAAATGTTGTAATTGTACCAGCTTCCACCACTTCCTCTGGCAGCTCATTCCAATATGCACCAGCCTCTATGTGAAAATATTGCCTCTTAGGTCCATTTTAAATCTTTCCCCTCTCACCTTAAACCTATGCCCTCTACTTTTCCCCCATCCTGGAGAAAAGACCTTGGCTATTCCTCCTATCCACGCCCCTCATGATTTTATAAACCTCTATAAGGTCACACCTCAGCCTCTGACATTCCAGGGAAAATAGTCCTAGCCTATTCAGTGTCTCCCTGTAGCTCAGACCATCCAATCCTGAAAACATCCTTGTAAATCTGGATGTAGGTTTGCTCACAGAGCTGGAAGTTTCATTTTCACATGTTTTGTCACCATACTATGTCCAGAAACCCTAGCCACGCTCTCCTACATCAAGGACATCTCGGAAATGTCTGCCAGACTACTCAGAACCCTTGGCATCATGGTAACTCACAAACCCACCAACACACTAAAACAGCAGCTAATGAACTTGAAAGACCCTATACAGACAACAAGCAAAACTAATGTCATTCACAAAATACCTTGCAAGAACTGTAACAAACACTGCATTGGACAAACAGGCAGAAAACTAGCCACCAGGATACATGAACATCAACTAGCCACAAAACGACATGACCCACTTTCACTAGTATCCTTATGTACAGATGAGGAAGGACACCACTTCAACTGGGACAACAGATCCATCCTAGGACAAGCCAAACAGAGGCACACACGAGAATTCTTAGAAGCATGGCATTCCAACTGGAACTCTATCAACAAACACATTGACTTAGATCCCATCTACCACCCCTGAGAAAAGGAACAGGAAATGACATCACCTCAGGAAATAACATCCCTAACCCAAGGAAACGCAAACATATAAATGGAAAGCGGGCCATACCAACAATCCGGGGGCTCATTGAAGATGTTACCTAGTATGGTGACAAAACGTCTGAAAACAAACCTTCCAGCTCAGCGAGTAAACCTGCATCCAGAACCTCAATCTGAGCTACAAATCTTTTCAAAAATCACTAACATCCTTGTAAATCTTTCCTGCACCTTTTCAAGTTTCACAACATCCCAGCAGGGAGACGAAAATTGAATACAGTCCTCCAAAAGTGGCCTCACTAATGTCCCATACAACTACAACAAAATTATTGTTACTATTTTGGGTTTTTGGGCTGAGTGTATCAGGTTTGACCAAAAAGCAATGGAATATTGACCAGACTATCTGTTATTTTGGGTGGTCATAGCGAAGTAAATATTGTCTGGGGTAACTTCTTCATCAAAATAGCCTTCTGAATCTTCTATGTCTACTAGACTGATGAGATGTCCTCGTCTCTAGCTTCGTGACATTTTTATGATAATGATTTGAGTTTCCACATGGGTTCTGTGATCCTAAAGTTAGGAGGAAGAGGGGGCATTGAGCCAATGCCTGCTGGGAGCCAGGCCAGTCACAGGGATGACCACTTCAGAAACTGTGCTGTCCCAGTGGGAGAGGTGATGGCTGCTGAGCTGGATATGAGATTGCAAGGCTGCCTCAAAATGGTGGCTCCCAGGGAAGCGTAAAAATATTGTAACACTCCGGAAGAGGGACAGACCATAGACCAGAGAGAAAACTCCAAACATTGGATCATGTGGCCATGGAGGATGCTTCTTCTGTTTGCAGCACCTACATCTTGCCTGAGGAAGATCACCTCCAATAAGCCTATGGCCTCTGTCCCTCAGGTGGGAGCAAGTTGCCATTACCAACAAAGATGGACGGTTAATCTACATTGGGGCTTTAACTTTAAATATGACCCTTCTTTCTAGAAAATAGAACATGACAGCGCAGTACAGGCCCTTCGGCCCTCGATATTGCGCCGACCTGTCAGACCAATCTGAAGCCCATCTAACCTACACTGTTCCATGTATATTCATATGCTTGTCCAATGACGACTTAAATGTACTTAAAGCTGGCGAATCTACTACCGTTGCAGGCAAAGCATTCCATACCCTTACTACTCTCTGAGTAAAGAAACTACCTCTGACATCTGTCCTATATCTATCACCCCTCAATTTAAAGCTATGCCCCCTCATGCTCGCCGTCACCATACTTGGAAAAAGGCTCTCCCTGTCCACCCTATCTAACCCTCTGATTATCTTATATGTCTCTATTAAGTCACCTCTCAACCTTTTTCTCTCTAACGAAAACAGCCTCAAGTCCAAAGTTTGGGAGAAGATTTGTAGCACGGATGCTCATTGTTGTAGTTCTGTTCACCGAGCTGGGAATTTGTGTTGCAGACGTTTCGTTCCCTGTCTAGGTGACATCCTCCATGCTTGGGAGCCTCCTGTGAAGCGCTTCTGTGATTTTCCTCCGGCATTTATAGTGGTTTGTCTCTGCCGCTTCCGGTTGTCAGTTCCAGCTGTCTGCTGCAGTGGTCGGTATATTGGGTCCAGGTCGATGTGCTTATTGATAGATTGAATCTGTGGAATCGTCCTGGACCCAATATACCGACCACTGCAACAGACAGCTGAACTGACAACCGGAAGTGGCAGAGACAAACCACTATAAATGCCGGAGGAAAGATCACAGAAGCGCTTCACAGGAGGCTCCCAAGCACTGAGGATGTCACCTAGACAGGGGACGAAATGTCTGCAACACAAATTCCCAGCTCGGCGAACAGAACCACAATAGCCTCAAGTCCCTCAGCCTTTCCTCGTAAGACCTTCCCTCCATACCAGGCAATATCCTAGTAAAACTTCTCTGCACCCTTTCCAAAGCTTCCACAGCCTCCTTATTATGCGATGACCAGAACTGCACACAATACTCCAAGTGCAGCCGCACCAGAGTTTTGTACAGCTGCAGCATAACCTCATGGTTCAAGAACTCAATCCCTCTATTAATAAAAGCTAAAACACTGTATGCCTTCTTAACAATGTGTTGCTGGTTAAAGCACAGCAAGTCAGGCAGCATCCAAGGAACAGGAAATTTGACGTTTCGGGCCAGAGCCCTTCATCAGGAATTCTTGATTCCTGATGAAGGGCTCTGGCCCGAAACGTCGAATTTCCTGTTCCTTGGATGCTGCCTGACCTGCTGTGCTTTAACCAGCAACACATTTTCAGCTCTGATCTCCAGCATCTGCAGACCTCACTTTTCACTGCCTTCTTAACAACCCTGTCAACCTGGGAGGCAACTTTCAAGGATCTGTGTACCTGGAAACTGAGATCCCTCTGCTCATTTACACTACCAAGAATCTTACCATTAGCCCAGTACTTTGCATTCCGGTTACTCTGATCAAAGTGAATCACCTCATATTGTCCGCTTTAAACTCCATTTGCCACTTCTCAGCACAGCTCTGCAGCTTATCTTTGTCTCTCTGTAACCTACCACATCCTTCGTCACTATCCACAACTCCACCGGCCTTAGTGTTGTCTGCAGATTTACTAACCCATCCTTCTACGCCCTCATCCAGGTCGTTTATAATAATGACGAACAGCAGTGGACCCAACACGACACTAGTAACTGGACTCTGGGATGAACATTTCCCATCAACCACTACCCTCTGTCTTCTTTCAGCAAGCCAATTACTGATCCAAACTGCTACATCTCCCACAATCCCATTCTTCTGCATTTTGTACAATAGCCTACTGTGGGGAACCTTATCGAACGCCTTGCTGAAATCCATATACACCACATCAACCAGTTTACTCTCATCTACCTGTTTGGTCACCTTCTCAAAGAACTCAATAAGGTTTGTGAGGCATGACCTACCCTTCCTAAACCTGTGCTGACTATCCCTAATCAAATTATTCCTTTCTAGATGATTATAAATCCTATCTCTTATAATCTTTTCCAACACTTTACCAACAACTGAAGTAAGGCTCACTGGTCTATAATTACCAGGGTTGTCTCTACTCCCCTTCTTGAACGGGGAACCACATTTGCGATCCTCCAGTCTTCTGGCACTATTCCTGAAGACAATGACGATTTAAAGATCAATGTCAAAGGCTCAGCAATCCCAGGATAAATCCCATTCGGCCCAGGAGACTTATTTATTTTCACACTCCGCAGGATTTCTAATACCTCCTCCTTGTGAACCTCAATCCCACCTAGTCTAGTAGCCTGTATCTCAGTATTGTCAACTACATTGTCGTTTTTCTAGAGTGAATACTGTCGAAAAATATTCATTTCGTGCTTCCCCTATCTCCTTTGACTCCACACACAACTTCCCACTACTATCCTTGATTGGCCCTAATCTTACTCTCGTCATCCTTTTATTCCTTAAATACCTATAGAAAACCTTAAGGTTTACCCTGATCCTATCCACCAACAACTTCTCATGTCTCCTCCTGGCTCTTCTGAGCTCTCTCTTTAGGTCTTTCCTGGCTACCTTGTATCCCTCAAGCGCCCTAACTGAGCCTTCACATCTCATCCTAACATAAGCCTTCTTCTTCCTCATGACCAGAGATTCCACCTCCTTCATAAACCACGGCTCCTGCACTCTGCAGCTTCCTCCCTGCCTGACAGGTACATAATTATCTAGGACACACAGGAGCTTTTCCTTGAAATAAGCTCCACATTTCTAATGTGCCCATCCCCTGCAGTTTCCTTCCCCATCCTATGCTTCCTAAATCTTGCCTAATTGCATCGTAATTGCCTTTCCCCCAGCTGTAACTCTTGCTCAGTGGTATACACCTATCCCTTTCTATCACTAAAATAAACATAACAGAATTGTGATCGCTATCACCAAATTGCTCACCTACTTCCAAGTCTAACACCTGGCCAGGCTCATTACCCAGTACTAAATCTAATGTGGCTTTGCCCCTTGTTGGCCTGTCTACATACTCTCCTTTGGGCAGGCAGCTTTCTCAACCACCGTGGACAAATATCCCAAGTGCCAGGAAAGCATTAGGACCCTATCTTCAAGCTATTTGGCTAGCACTGCTGCTTTACAGTGCCAGGGCCCTGGGTTTGATTCCAGCAACGGACAACTGGCTGTGTGTAGTTTGCACATTCTCCCTGTGTCTATGTGGCTTTCCTTCAGGTGTTCCGGTTTCCTCCCACAGTCGAAAGATGTGCAGGTTAGGTGGATTAGCCATGGGATATGCACGATTAAAGGCATGTGGTAGGGGATTGGGTCTGAGTAGGATGTTCTTTGGAGGGTTGAGATGGACTGGATGGACCGAATAGCCTGCTCTCACCCTATAAGAATTCTACAATTCTATTCTTACAACTACCATATTTTACAATATTTTGCATCAGTGTTTACTATGGAAAAGGATATGGAAGATACAGACTGTAGGGAAATAGATGGTGACATCTTGCAAAATGTCCAGATTACAGAGGAGGAAGTGCTGGATGTCTTGAAACAGTTAAAGGTGGATAAATCCCCAGGACCTGATCAGATGTACCCGAGAACTCTGAGGGAAGCCAGAGAAGTGAATGCTGGGCCTCTTGCTGAGATATTTGTATCATTGATAGTCACAGGTGAGGTGCCGGAAGACTGGAGGTTGGCAAATGTGGTGCCACTGTTTAAGAAGGGTGGTAAAGACAAGCCAGGGAACTATAGACCGGTGAGCCTGACCTCGGTGGTGGGCAGGTTGTTAGAGGGAATCCTGAGGGACAGGATGTACATGTATTTGGAAAGGCATGGACTGATTCAGGATAGTCAACGTGGCTTTGTGTGTGGGAAATCATGTCTCACAAACTTGATTGAGTTTTTTGAAGAAGTAACAAAGAAGATTGATGAGGGTAGAGCAATAGATGTGATCTAAATGGACTTGAGTAAGGCGTTCGACAGGGTTCCTCATGGGAGACTGATTAGCAAGGTGAGATCTCATGGAATACAGGGAGAACTAGCCATTTGGATACAGAACTGGCTCAAAGGTAGAAGACAGAGGGTGTTGGTGGAGGGTTATTTTTCAGACTGGAGGCCTGTGACCAATGGAGTGCCACAAGGATCGGTGCTGGGCCCTCTACTTGTTGTCATTTACATAAATGATTTGGATGCGAGCATAAGAGGTACAGTTGGTAAGTTTGCAGATGACACCAAAATTGGAGGTGTAGTTGACAGCGAAGACAGTTATCTCAGATTATAACAGGATATGGACCAGATGGGCCAATGGGCTAAGAAGTGGCAGATGGAATTTAATTCAGATAGATGCGAGATGCTGCATTTTGGGAAAGCAAATCTTAAGAGTACTTATATACTTAATGGTAAAGTCCTAGGGAGTATTGTTGAACAAAGAGACCTTGGAGTGCAGGTTCATAGCTCCTTGAAAGTGGAGTCGCAGGTAGATAGGATAGCGAAGAAGGCATTTGGTATGCTTTCCTTTATTGGTCAGAGTATTGAGTACAGGAGTTGGGAGGTCATGTTGCGGCTGTACAGGATATTGATTAGGCCACTGTTGGAATATTGCATGCAATTCTGGTCTCCTTCATATCGGAAAGATGTTGTAAAACTTGAAAGGGTTCAGAAAAGATTTACAAGGATGTTGCCAGGTTGGACGATCTGAGCTACAGGGAGAGGCTGAACAGGCTGGGGCTGTTTTCCCTGGAGCCTTGGAGGCTGAGGGGTGGCCTTACAGAGGTTTACAAAATTATGAGGGGCATGGATTGGATAAATTGACAAAGTCTTTTCCATGGGGTCAGGGAGTCTAGAACTAGAGGGCATACGTTTAGGGTGAGAGGGGAAAGATATAAAAGAGACCTAAGGGGCAACTTTTTCATGCAGAGGGTGGTACATCTATGGAATGAGCTGCCAGCGGATGCTGTGGAGTCTGGTACAATTGCAACATTTAAGAGGCATCTTGATGGGTATATGAATAGGAAGGGTTTGGAGGGACATGGGCTGGGTGCTGGCAGGTGGGACTAGATTGGGTTGGGATATCTGGTAGGCATGGACGGGTTTGACCGAAGGGTCTGTTTAGGGTGTAGGTTTGCTCGCAGAGCTGTAGGTTTGATATCCAGACGTTTCATTACCTGGCTAGGTAACATCATCAGTGGCGACCTCCAAGTGAAGCAAAGCTGTTGCCTCCTGCTTTTTAATTTATATGTTTGTCCTGGATGGGCTCCCTGGGGTTTGTGGTGATGTCATTTCCTGTTTGTTTTCTGAGGCATTGATGGATGGTATCTAGATCTATGTGTTTGTTTATGGTGTTGTGGTTGGAGTGCCAGGCCTCTAGGAATTCTCTGGCATGTCTTTGCTTAGCCTGTCCCAGGATGGATGTGTTGTCCCAGTCGAAATGGTGTTTTTTTCCTCCGTGTGTAGGGCTACGAGGGAGAGAGGGTTGTGTCTTTTTGTGGCTAGCTGGTGTTCGTGTATCCTGGTGACTAACTTTCTTCCTGTTTGTCCTACGTAGTGTTTGTGGCAGTCATTGCATGGAATTCTGTAGACGATGTTAGTTTTGTCCATGGGTTGTACTGGGTCTTTTAAGTTTGTTAGTTTTTGTTTGAGAGTGTTGGAGGGTTTGTGTGCTACTAGGATTTCGAGGAGTCTTAGTAGTCTGGCTGTCATTTCTGAAACTTCTTTGGTGTACGGTAAGGTGGTTAGAGTTTCTGGCTGTGTTTGGTCTGCTTGTCATGGTTTGTCCTTGAGGAATCTGCGGACTGTAGTTTTTGAGTATCCGTTCTTCTTGAATACGTTGTATAGATGGTTCTCTTCTGTTTTCTGAAGTTCGTCTGTGCTGCAGTGTGTGGTGGCTTGTTGGAATAGTGTTCTGATACAGCTTCGTTTGTGTGTGTTGGGATGGTTGCTGGTGTCATTAAGTATTTGGTCAGTGTTTGTCGGTTTTCTGTATACGCAGGTTTGTAGTTCTCCGTTGTCCTTTCTTTCGACTGTGACGTCCAGGAATGCGAGTTTGTTGTCAGTTTCTTCCCCCTTGGTGAACTTTATGCCTGTGAGGCTGTTGTTGATGATGTTAAATGTCTCTTCTACCTTGTTTCATTTTGTGATGACAAAGCTGTCATCTACATAGTGGACCCAGATTTTTGGTCTATTTCATGCTGTACCTCTCTATGACTCTATGATTCTACCAGATCTGGTCCACAAGGCCAACTGAGAGAAAAAAATCCTGTCCAGCACACTCTCACTGCAGTTCTTGGACACCAGTCTGGGGGACTCTGGTTTAGTGCTGGAGTGAGACTTGAATCCACAACCGCTGCTCCCAGAGGTCAGAGTTCCATCCATGTCGCCACAGCTGACATGTGGGCATGTGCACTGATCTTTAGTTATTTGTTTCAGGGAAGATTGGAATAACATGGACATCTGGAAAACAATTCACTTGCCACTAATTCTACATTAGCTGATATACAGCTAACTGAGTACTTCAGGAATTGTGAATGTTTGGATAGTTGTATTATTTAAGTAAAGCAGGTCAGGCAGCATCCAAGCAACAGGAGATTCGACGTTTCGGGCATAAGCCCTTCATCAGGAATATTCCTGATGAAGGGCTTATGCCCGAAACGTCGAATTTCCTGTTCCTTGGATGCTGCCTGACCTGCTGCGCTTTTCCAGCAACACATTTTCAGCTCTGATCTCCAGCATCTCCAGACCTCACTTTCTCCCAGTATTATTTAAGTAAGCCCTACGTGGTCATTGTCATATTTGAAATGAGTTAGAAACTGCTGTTGTTCCACCTAAACTTATAAAACTTGCCATGTCATCTCTCATTACTCACACAATATATCCCAAAAAACTATTTTCTCAAAGAAATCTAATTTGAATGAATCAATGCTAATTCCTTTCACCATCTTGGTTCTGAATTTGTTTCATTGATTTGGCCATTTAAATCTTGATTCTGTAGGTTAATTTCGATTTGCATTCCCTCTTCTGCACCAATGGTCTGCTCTCATTGTTCTAGAAAATGTTGAAGAAATTAATCAAGCCTAGTATTATATGGTCCCTTCAGAATCCTTAACAAAAATCATCATGTCATCCTTCAATCTTTTTTTTCCCAGTGAGATCTGCCCAGTCCCACTGATATATAATTGCTCCTGATAATTCAAAATAATTGCACATAATAATGCAATCACTCCACCCTTACAACCATTTGGATTGCTCTGTGGTGTATCTTTTTCAGATCTGCAATGGCACCCACAATTGTACACAATATTTTAAGTGGGTTTATACTGAGGAATTGTAAATTAATGGGAATGATTCAATACTTGAGCTCAATATTGATCTTTTAGTACATTTTGACAATCTTACATGCATTAGTAATAGCCTCATGCATGCTTCTGGAAGTCATAGAGTCACACAGCACAAAAACAGACCCTTTGGTCCATCTTGTCCATGCTGACCAGATATCCTAAATTAATCTAGTCCCATTTGCCAGCATTTGGCCCACATTCCTCTAAACCCTTCCTATTCATATACCCATCCAGATGTTTTTTAAAGGCTGTAATTGTATCAGCCTCCACCACTTCCTCTGCAGCTCATTCCATACACGCACTGCCGTCTCCATGAAAACATTGTCCCTTCGGTCCCTTTTAAATCTTTTCTCTCTCACCTTAAACCCATGCCCTCTAGTTTTGAACTACCCTATCCTGGCAAAAAGACCTTGGCTGTTCACCCTATCCGTGCCTCTCATGATTTTATAGACCTCCATAAGGTCACCCCTCAGCCTTCAATGCTCCAGGCAAAACAATCCCAGCCTATTCAGCTTCTCCCTATAGCTCAAACTCTGAAACCCGGCAACATCTTTGTAAAGGTTTTCTGTACACTTTCAAGTTTCACAACATCTTTCCTACAGCAGGCAGACCAGAATCGAATCTTCAATGTACTGTCAAATCAAGACTGCCACGTTTGCATTACACCTACGCACTACTATTTTCCTTGGATGTTTTTTTATTGGGGTCAAACCTTCTTTATCAGCACCTTCCAAACCCACTACCTCTACCACCCACAAACACAATGACAGGGATAGCAGCTACTTGGGAGCAGCACCACCAGCTAGTTCCCCTCTAAGCCACACGCCATCCAGACTTGGAAATATATCACCGTTCCCTCACTGTAACGTATCTGGAACTCCCTCTCTAATAGCACTGTCAATGTGCCCACACCACTTTGTCAGTTTAAGAATGTAGCTCACCATAAACTTCTCCTGAACAATTAGAACATAGAACATAGAACAATACAGCACAGAACAGGCCCTTCGGCCCACGATGTTGTGCCGAACATCTATCCTAGATTAAGCACCCATCCATGTACCTATCCAATTGCCGCTTAAAGATCGCCAATGATTCTGACTCTACCACTCCCACGGGCAGCGCATTCCATGCCCCCACCACTCTCTGGGTAAAGAACCCACCCCTGACATCTCCCCTATACCTTCCACCCTTCACCTTAAATTTATGTCCCCTTGTAACACTCTGTTGTACCCGGAGAAAAAGTTTCTGACTGTCTACTCTATCTATTCCTCTGATCATCTTATAAACCTCTATCAAGTCACCCCTCATCCTTCGCCGTTCCAACGAGAAAAGGCTGAGAACTCTCAACCTATCCTCGTACGACCTATTGTCCATTCCAGACAACATCCTGGTAAATCTTCTCTGCACCCTCTCCAAAGCTTCCACATCTTTCCTAAAGTGAGGCGACCAGAACTGCACACAGTACTCCAAATGTGGCCTAACCAAAGTCCTGTACAGCTGCAACATCACTTCACGACTCTTGAATTCAATCCCTCTGTTAATGAACGCTAATACACCATAGGCCTTCTTACAAGCTCTAACCACCTGAGTGGCAACTTTCAAAGATCTATAGACCCCAAGATCCCTCTGTTCCTCCACCTGACTAATGACCTTACTGTTAACCCTGTATTCCGCATTCTTATTTGTTCTTCCAAAATGGACAACCTCACACTTGGCAGGGTTGAACTCCATCTGCCACTCCTCAGCCCAGCTCTGCATCATATCTAAGTCCCTTTGCAGCTGACGAGAGCCCTCCTCACTGTCCACAACTCCAACAATCTTCGTATCATCTGCAAATTTACTGACCCACCCTTCGACTCCCTCATCCAAGTCATTAATAAAAATTACAAACAGCAGAGGACCCAGAACTGATCCCTGCGGAACTCTACTTGTAACTGGGCTCCAGGCTGAATATTTACCATCTACCACCACTCTCTGACTTCGATGTCATCAATTAGTGCTGGCCTCACCAATAATGCCCATATCCCATGAGCAAAATTTAAAAATTACTTTTAAATTCTCCATTTTTAATTTTACCTGCTACCTATCTGTTCAATTCACCATTTACTTTAAACCCTTCTGAAGAAGGGGCAATGGACTTGAAATGTTAAGTCTGTTTTTTCTCCATAAATGCTGCTTGTTGAGATTCTCCAGCAGTTTCTATTTTTGTTTCAGATTTTCAGCATCTGCAGCTTTTTAAGTTTACTATAAGTCATTACTGGCCTCCCCATCCCACAATTGGTAACTCCCCTCATTTAACTTGCAGCAAGAAGGATCTCAGCTGTTTTACAAGCAAGCTGCCTTTCAGGTGCTTATTTCAGAATGCGATTTATTTACAAGCGCTCTCAGAATCAGCTCTGTTCAGCTCCTTCCTTTATCACCAACAGGTTTATTGTAAATGTTAATCATGTGTTGGGTGGAGCAGGATAGTGAGCATACTCTTGAAAGAAATGAACTGTTTGAATGAGCAGCATGTGTGAGAGAGAGAGAGAACTAAGGGATCTTGCATGGAATTGAAAGTTTCTGCAGGTACAATAATTCAAACCTACATGAAGTTATTTACCACAACATCCTCAGGTAATACTTTTCCAACTCATTCAATAATGATGAAACTATCCCAGTGCGCACATTGAGAAAAGATTGCCTTGGCCCTTTGCTCTCCAGTAAATACAATGTGTTTCTTCTGAGGCCCCATTTCCATCTTGAAATTATTACTAATTTCTGTGGAAGGTGCAGCTTGTGTTTCAAATTGGCAAAGTATAAATAAATCTGCTATGGACTCACATTTGCCCCACAGCACTGGTTCTTACTGACTGAACCATAGTATGATTGTGGGCGGCACGGTGGCACAGTGGTTAGCACTGCTGCCTCACAGCACCTGAGACCCGGGTTCATTTCCCGACTCAGGCGACAGACTGTGTGGAGTTTGCACGTTCTCCCCGTGTCTGCGTGGGTTTCCTCCAGGTGCTCCGGTTTCCTCCCACAGTCCAAAGATGTGCGGGTCAGGTGAATTGGCCATGCTAAATTGTCCGTAGCGTTAGGTAAAGGGTAATATGTAGGTGTATGGGTGGGTTGCGCTTCGGCGGGTCGGTGTGGACTTGTTGGGCCGAAGGGCCTGTTTCCACACTGTAAGTAATCTAATCTAAAAAAAAATGATTCACAAAAAAGGTTGGAGAGATTGGTATCAACAATTTTATGCTCGTCACCTAAGAAGTGTTTACACAGGAGAGGATGTAGATGATTTCTGACGTCATTTCAGTGTGAATCAGAAGCCCTATCATAAAGTGTATTGACAATGTAATTATCTGCTTTAAGTCACATCTCCAACATTCTCCTGTGAGTATTAAAAAAAAACAGATAATTGAACGCTGTCCCAATCGTTGCCTTGTATGTAATCATAGATTCATAGATCCACACTGTGCAGAAAATGCCCAGAGTTTGCACCGAAATAATGACCACTAACTCCGGGACACCCGCACCAATCAACCCCACCACACCGTGGCCGAACACTTCAACTCCCCCTCCTACTCCACCAAGGTCATGCAGGTCCTGGGCCTCCTCCATTGCAACTCCCTAACCACCCAATGCCTGGAGGAAGAACACCTCATCTTCTGCCTCAGAACCCTCCAAACCCATGGCATCAATGTGGATTTCACCAGTTTCCTCATTTCCCCTCCTCCCACCTTAACCCAGGTCCAACCTTCCAACTCGACACCACCCTCATGACCTGTCCTATCTGTCCATCATCCTTTCCATCTATCTGCTCCACCCTCCTCTCTGACCTATCACCATTGCCCCCACTTTCATCTCCCTATTGCACTCTCAGCTACCTTCCTCCCAGCCCCAACCCCCCTCCCTTTTATCTCACCACCCCCTTGGCTCACAAGCCTCATTCCTGATGAAGAGATTTTGCCCGAAACATCGATCTTCCTGCTCCTCAGATGCTGCCTGACCTGCTGTGCTTTTCCTGCACCGCACTCTCGTCTGATGCTGAGATTGTACACCGTGATGGTCTGTAATCCGAGTCCATAATTGTCCATCCATTATAATTAAGGATCAGAAAATCATGATCTGCCTGTGCACCATCTCACAGTATGCACGGCCAGTGAGCAAGACGATTGTAGAATTAGATTTTTTATCCTGCAGTCAGTTCTGCTGTAACTCTTGTTTCTTCAATGTGAATTGGCTTTAACACAATTAAAAACTTTAGACCTTAAAGTTTTGTAGAATGTGAACATCCCTTACCAATATTGGGATATAATGCGATTCTGACCCCAATAGTTTAATGGTGTGGCTATTGTGCAATTTTCTTATAACGCGCGATTGCATGAGAACCGAACTAGTGACGAAGGAGCAGCGCTCCGAAAGCTGGTGATTTCAAATAAACCTTTGGCCTATAACTCGGTGTTGCGTAACTTCTGATGGTCTTATGGCAGTGTAAAGCATGAAAAGGAACAACTTGATTTCATTAACCACACTAGGATCCTTTCACTGCATTCTCCAGAAAACAGTCATGCTATTCAAGCGACATGTGGAGGTCTACTCAAATAACTACATAGTCTACAAAGCAAGGAAAACTAATCTTCATATAATTTCACTTCCAGTAATATATTTGAATCCTGAATATCAGATGAAGGATCACTCAAAGATTACATTGAGCAAATTGCGTTGTTCTGAAGAAGAGTCATATTGGACGAATTGAATTGAATTGAATTCATTGTCACGTGTACCGAGGCACAGTGAAAAGCTTTGTCTTGCAAGCAATACAGGCAGATCACAGAGTTAAGTAGCAAAGATAAATAAATAAGAGGTTAACAGCGGCAAAACAAAAGCACAGGTACAGGCCAATGCTAAGAGTTTGTGAGCCTATTCAGTATTCTAACAACATTAGGATAGAAACTGTTTTAAAACCAGCTGGTGCGTGTGTTGACATGTTAAATCTGTTTCTCTCTCCACAGCTGCTGCCAGACCTGCTGAGTTTCTCCAGCATTCTCTTTGTTTCTGATTTCCACCATTCTCAGTATTTGCTTTTATTCCTTTGGGTATCTGGTACAGAAACAGGCCATTTGGCCTATGCTGGAGTTCATACTCTATTTGAGTCTCTATCAATGTAACCTTTTATCACCTCTTCCCTTATGTTTGTTTATCTTCCCCTCAAAAACATCCATACTACTCACAAAATGATGTAACAAGTGCCAGATTCTCACCACTTTTTGGGTCGAAGAAGGTTTTTTTCTAAATTCCCTATTGATTTTGTGGTTGCAATCTTACCTCGACAGAGTCTAGTTATGTGCCTCCCTGGTAGAGTTCCCTTTTTAGTGGCATTGTGGGTCTACCTACAGCACTTGACTGCAGCAGTTCAAGAAGACAGCTCTCCACCACAAACTCAAGGGCAATAAATGTTGGCCTAGCCAGTGATGCCCATGTTCCATGAACAAATTAAAGAAAAGGACCATTCGCTTCTAGAGTCTGAAGAATCTTGGAAGATGACCATCAAAGCATCCATTTCTAGGGCCACTTCCTTAACTACTCTGGGATGTTGATTTTCAGGTCCTGGGGATTTATCAGAATAAAGAACAATTCCTATTCAATTTTTTTTATCATTCTATGATTAATAAAATATTAATAATTTTAAAGACCACCTGGACAGGTTGGGATTTTTTACTGGAATATAGAAAGTTGAGAGGAAACATTACTCAAAATGTTGATATATTTATAAAATATTGACAGGTATAGACAGAATTAATGGTAGTTGTCTTTTTCCTAGAATGGGGGATTTCAAGACAAAGGTGAGAGAAGAGAAATTTTAAAAAAGACATGAAGGGCAATTGTTTTTACTCAGAAGGTGGGTCGTATGTGGAATGAGCTTCTTGAGGAAGTGGTGGATGTGGGTAGAATTACAACGTTTGTGGATAAGTACACAAATAGGAAAGGTTTGGAGGGATATGGGCCAGGAGCAGGCTGGTAGGACTAGTTTAGTTTGGGATTATGTTTGGCATGGACTGGTTGGATCAAAGGGTCTGATGTAATACTCTGTGACTCTATGTCCAATGACTGTAAGTTACCCCATAGATTTTATTTTCAAGAGGTAAAAGCCTAAGTCTGTCAATTCTCTCAGGAAAGTGTACCCATGCAATTCTGGTAATCATCCTTGCAAACTTTCTCTGTATCTTCTGCAGTGACTCTATAAAATGGTGGTAAGAGCAGCAATAAGTACTCTAACTGTGCTAAATGGGATAGGTTACAGTACATTAGAAACATGATCTCTATGTGTGTTTTTCATTATTGGAATAGAAGAAGGGGAACTGTGCATTAATCAGCATGCTATAGAGTGACAAATGTAGGTTTACTAATCTATCCGATGCTCTCTTTAAGTCGGTGAGTTGAGAGAAGAAAGGATTACAAACAAGGAATTTGAACTTGTATACAACTCAAAAGACATGAGAGTTGGCCAGATCAGTTTACCAAAAAAGTCAGTAAGTGATTTAAATAATTGACAAATAAACATAGTTGTCCTGGCTTAATAAAAAAAGGTACAGCTGTTACCCTGTTTTCAGGCATTTTTGTCGGAACCTTGGCTATGGAACCAGTAAATCTGGCCAATGGCATCAGCAAAATAGTCACTGACAGTTTGCGAGACAATGGGAATTATGACAACACTTGACCTATGACATCCAAAAAACATTAGAGGCTATACAGATGACCAGACGGTGAGCAATGTACCACACAATGCAATTCATAACATAGCATAGCCTGAAGATAAAGAAAACATATTTTAAATAATAAGGCACAGACATAATGTCATTAAAGAAACTGACTTCAAAATTATCAAAGCGGTGCTGGTGAGAGCAGGTTAAATTTAAAGTAAAATGAATTTTGGGTTGAGACACTTGAGGGTTAAGGGGGAAAATACATGCAAATTTAATGGGATTGAGTAGTGTACTGACATGGATATAGAGCTGGTGGCAGACAGGAAACAAAGAGCAGGAACAAATGGATTATCTTCCAAGTGTCAACAGTGGAATACTGTAGGGTTCAGTGCTTGAACCTCAGCTATTAATGATTTAGATGCAGGAAATATATGTAATATTTCCAAGTTTGCAAATGACACAAAGCTGGGTGGGAAGGTGAGCTGTGAGGAGGATGTAGTGATGCTTCAGTGTGATTTGGACAAGTTGAGTGAGTGGACAAATGCATGGTAGGTGAAGTATAATGTGGATAAATGTGATGTTATCCACTTTGGTAGCAAAAGCAGGAAGGCAGATTATTATCTCAATGGTGATAGATTGGGAAATGGTGAGCATTGCAACAGGCAGTGAAGAACGCAAATGGTATGTTTGCCTTATAGCAAGAGGATTCAAGAACAGGGTGCTGCTGTATAGGGCATTGGTTCAGTCCTTTTTGGAATATTCTGTTCAATTCTATTCTCCCTGCTATAGGAAAGATGTTGTGAAACTTGACGGAGTTCAGAAAAAAATTTACAAGGATGTTGCCAGGGTTGGAGGGTTTGAGCTACAGGGAAAGGCTGAATAAGCTGGGGCTATTTTCCTTAGAGCATCAGAGGTTGAGAGGTAACCTTATAGAAATTTATAAAATCATGAGGGTTATGGATTGAGTGTTTAGCCAACACCTTTTCACTGAGATGGGGGAGCCCAAAACTATACATTATAGATTGAAGGTGAGAGAGGAAAGATTTAAAAGGGAACTAAGGATTTTTTCACGGTGGTGTGTGTAATGAGCTGCCAGAGGATGTGGTGGAGGCTGGTACAATTACAATATTTAATAGGCATCTGGATGGGTATATGAACAGGCAGGGTTAGAGGGGTATGGGCCAAATGCTGACAAATGGGACTGGATTAATTTAGGATATCTGGTCGGCTTGGACGAGTTGGATCGACGGGTCTGTTTCCATGCTGTACCTCTCTATGACTCTATGAGTAAGGGTGCCTTGCTGCAATTGCTAGGTTAAACCACATGGAGTATTGGGTGCAAGTTTGTTCTCCTTATCTGAGGGACAATGTTATGATTCTTAAGGGAGTGCAGCAAAGGTTTATCAGTGAGGTTCCTGGGGTGGCAGGATTGCATGTGAAGAAAGATTGGATCAATTAGAATTACATTCACTGGAGTTGTGATGAATGGGCTGCTCTTATAGAAACCTATAAAATTCTAACAGGACTAGACTGGATAAACTCAGGAAGGATTTCTTGATGACTGGGGAATCCAGAACAAGGAGTCAGAGTCTTTGAACAGGCTGATTAGAAAATATCTGTCCACATTTCATACAGGAGGTTTAAAGAAGGAAACAGAGTAGACCATTTAGGATGGAGATGAGGAGAATTTTCTTCACCCAGAGAGTGGCGAGCCTGTGGAATTCTCTGAAGACCGTCTGATCGGAACAGCTATCTCCTTCCCTAGTACTGATCCCAATTTCCCTGAACTGCTTGGGTTTATACACCTGAACTGGGGCTCTCGTGGTGCAGTGCTGGTATCCCCACACCTGAGCCAGGAGACCTGGGTTCAAGTCCTGTTTGCTCCAGGAGAATCTACCAATAGAGCTGAAGTGAGGACTTTTGTGGCACAGCAGTAGTATCCCTAAGGTGAAGACAATAGACAATAGACAATAGGTGCAGGAGTAGGCCATTCTGCCCTTCGAGCCTGCACCACCATTCAATATGATCATGGCTGATCATCCTTAATCAGTATCCTGTTCCCGCCTTATCTCCATAACCCTTGATTCCACAATCCTTAAGAGCTCTATTCAACTCTTTCTTAAATGAATCCAGAGACTGGGCCTACACTACCCTCTGGGGCAGAGCATTCCACACACCCACTACTCTCTGGGTGAAGAAGTTTCTCCTCATCTCTGTCCTAAATGGCCTACCCCGTATTTTTAAGCTGTGTCCTCTGGTTTGGCACTCACCCATCAGCGAAAACATGTTTCCTGCCTCCAGAGTGTCCAATCCTATAATAATCTTATATGTCTCAATCAGATCCCCTCTCAGTCTTCTAAACTCAAGGGTACACAAGCCCAGTCGCTCCAGTCTTTCAGTGATAAAGTAATCCTGCCATTCCAGGAATTGACCTTGTGAAGCTATGCTGCACTCCCTCAATAGCCAGAATGTTTTTCCTCAAATGTGGAGACCAGAACTGCACACAGTACTCCAGGTGTGGTCTCACCAGGGCCCTATACAGCTGCAGAAGAACCTCTTTGCTTCTATACTCAATCCCTCTTGTTATGAAGGCCAGCATGCTATTAGCCTTCTTCACTACCTGCTGTACCTGCATGCTTACCTTCATTGACTGGTGTACAAGAACACCCAGATCTCTCTGTACTGCCCCTTTACCTAAATTGATTCCATTTAGGTAGTAATCTGCCTGTTCTTGCAATCAAAGTGGATAACCATACATTTATCCACATTAAACTGCATCTGCCATGCATCTGACCACTCACCTAATTTGTCCAGGTCACCCTGTAATCTCCTAACATCCTCATCACATTTCACCCTGCCACCCAGCTTAGTATCATCAGCAAATTTGCTAATGTTATTGCTAATACCATCTTCTAAACATTACATATATTGTAAAAAGCTGCAGTCCCAGTACTGATCGCTGCGGTACCCCACTGGTCACTGCCTGCCATTCCGAAATGGAGCCGTTTATCACTACTCTATGTTTCCTATCAGCCAACCAACTTTCAATCCAAGTTAGTACTTTGCCCCCAATACCATGCGCCCTAATTTTGCTCACTAACCTCCTATGTGGGACTTTATCAAAAGCTTTCTGAAAGTCCAGGTACACTACATCTACTGGATCTCCCTCGTCCATCTTCAGAGTTACATCCTCAAAAAATTCCAGAAGATTAGTCAAGCATGATTTCCCCTTCATAAATCCATGCTGACTCTGACCTATCCTGTTACTACTATCCAGATATGTCATAATTTCATCCTTTATAATAGACTCCAGCATCTTTCCCACCACTGAGGTTAGACTAACTGGTCTATAATTTCCTGTTTTCTCTCTCCCACCTTTCTTAAAAAGTGGTACAGCATTAGCCACCCTCCAATCCACAGGAACTGATCCCAAATCTACCGAACTCTGGAAAATAATCACCAACACATCCACGATTTCTCAAGCCACCTCCTTCAGCACCCTGGGATGTAGACCATCAGGCCTCTGAGACTTATCAACCTTCAGACCTAACAGTCTCTCCAACACCAATTCCTGGCAAATATAAATTCCCTTCAGTTCAGGTCCTTCAGCCACTGTTACCTCAGGGAGATTGCTTGTGTCTTCCCCAGTGAACGCAGATCTGAAGTACCAATTCAATTCTTCTGCTATTTCTTTGTTCCCCATAATATATTCCCCTATTTCTGTCTTCAAGGGCCCAAGTTTAGTCTTAACCATATTTTTGCCTTTCACATATCTAAAAAAATCTTTTACTATCCTCCTTTATGTTATTGACCAGTTTACCTTTGTACCTCATTTTTTCTCTGCGTATTTCCTTCTTAGTAATCCTCTGTTGTTCTTTAAAAGCTTCCCAGTCCTCCTTTTCCCACTTATCTTTGCTATGTTATACTTTTTCTCTTTTAACTTTATATGTTTCTTAACTTTCCCCATCAGCCATGGCCACCCATGCCTCCTCCTAGGATCTTTCTTCCTTTTTGGAATGAACTGATCCTGCATCTTCTGCATTATACACAGAAGTATCTGCCATTGTTCCTCCACTGTCATCCCTGCTAAGGTATTGCACCATTGAACTTTGGCCAGCTCCTCCCTCATAGCTCCATAGTTCCCTTTATTCAACAGAAATATTGTCACTTACGGTTGTACCCTTTCCCTCTCAAATTGCAGATTGAAGCTTATTATATTATGGTCACTACTTCCCAATGGCTCCTTCACTTCGAGGTCCCTGATCAATTCTGGTTCGTTGCACAATACCAGATCCAGAATTGCCTTCTCCCTGGTAGGCTCCAGCACCAGCTGTTCTAAGAATCCATCTCTGAGGCACTCCACAAAGTCTCTTTTTTGAGGTCCTATACCATCCTGATTCTCCCAGTCTACGTCCATGTTAAAATCCCCCATAACAACTGTAGTAACATCTTTGCGACAGGCCAATTTCAGCTCCTGATTCAACTTACATCCGACATCCAGACTACTGTTTGGGGGCCTGTAGATAACTCCCAAGAGGGTCTTTTTACCCTTAGTATTTCTCAGCTCTATCCACACTGACTCTACATCCCCTGATTCTAGGTCACCCCATGCAAGGGACTCCCTTACCAACATGGCCACCCCACCACCTCTGCCCATCAGTCTGTCCTTATGATAGCATGTGTCGCCTTGAATATTCCTTTCCCAGGCCCTGTCCACTTGAAGCCACCGCTCAGTGATCCCCACAATATCGTATCTGCCAATGTCCAAAAGAGCCTCACGCTCATCCATCTTATTCCTAATGCTTCGTGCATTATGTATAGTATTTTTAATTTGTTACTGCCCTCACCCTTCCCATCAACTCCTATTTCACTTAACCTTATCGCATGATCCCTTTTCGAGTTTTCTGCCTCATTGATACAGTTGTCTTTCTTGACTTCCCTTGTTCTAACTTTCCCTTCAATTTCCTTCTTAAACATCCAGTTTGTCCCCTCCCCCCGCTACTTATTTTAAACATAGCTGTGTTGCAGTAGCAAACCTGCCTGCCAGAATGCTGGTCTCTTACCTATTCAGGTGCAAACCATCTCTCTTGTAGAATTTATGCTTACCACAAAACATACCCCAGTGATCCAAGAATTTAAATCCTTGCTTCCTGCACCTGTTGCCCAGCCACACGTTCAAGTCCATTATCTCCCTGATTCTGGCCTCACCAGCCTGAGGGACTGGAAGCAAACTGGAGATAACCACCTTGGACTTCCTGCTTTTCAGCCTTCTTCCTAGTTCTCCGAAGTCCCGCTGTAGTATGTTGCTCCTCTTCTTCCCGACATCATTTGTGCTGACATGTACCACCACCTCTGGCCCTTCATCTTTGTCCTTGAGGATTTCCTGCACTCTGTCTGTGAGGTCTTTAACCTGGCACCAGGAAGGCAACACACCATCCTTAAGTCCTGTCTGCTGCCACAAAAGCCGCAGACTATGGAGTTCCTCTCACTATGGAGTCCTCTATTACCACGGCTCTGTGAGATGTCCAACTCTTCCGTTCTGTCTCCACGCCAACTTTTGATTGATAGACCTGGCTGCCTTGTGGACTGGCAGTGTCATCTGTCTCTACTTTTTCCAGAACAGTTTCAAGAACTAAGAGAACTGCATTAATAGCCTCACCTGCTCCAGAGGTGTGTCTTTGAACAGGCTGATTGGAAAATATCTGTCCACATTTCATACAGGAAGCTTAAAGAAGCTATATTATTTAAATTAAAATGTCAAAACCAAAGCATTTGCCCTGTGAGTAAGGCTGTGCAAGACTTAAATGCATGCATAAGAGTGAAAAACATTATAGCCTTAAGCACGGAAAGACATCAATTCATTTCCTTTGATCTTCTTAATTATTGAATGTCTGCTTCAATCAGCAACCTTTCTGTCACTAACTAAATGAAGTATTTAGACCCTATTAAGTCCACTGCAAGAATTGTAGAAATGCTTAAAGCACTAGAAAAACATTAGCACAGATAACATTGGAGTGAAAAAGATCAAAAATCATCCAGATCATTTTTTTTTAAAGCAGTGAGAACACTTTTCTATTTTATTTTCACTGGTCATTTTCCTTTTGTCGTTGTCTGCTTTATTTTTTACATTCTGACCAATCATCTGACCTGCCATGCATTTTCTGTAGCCATATTCTTTTTCCTTACGTTTAATGTTTTTCCTAATTTCTTTAGTTAGTCACAGGATGGTGGGTCATCCCTTTCAGAATTTATTACTTATTCTGAAATGTATCTTTGTTGTAGCAATAAAAGCTGTGTGGGGTGCGGGGTAACATAATAGAAAGGATAGAAGACTGGCTGGTTGGCAGAAAATAGAGATTGTGTATAAATGGATCTTTATCTGCTTGGCAGGATGTTACAAGTGGAGCCCCACAGGGTACTATGCTGAGGCCTCAACTCTTTACAATTTACATCAATGATGTAGATGAGTGAGGTGAAGGCTTTGGAGCTAAATTCACAGAGGACACCAAGTTAAGTAAGAAAGAATGTTGTGAAGAAGATGAAAGGAAGCTGAATCCAAATAGGTTGAGTGAGCAGACAAAAGTGAATTACTTCAATTTATCTGGGAAATTTTGTTTAAAACATACAGTATTACTTAAAATGAAAATGACTGGGGAACTCCAAGATTCAGAGAAATTTAGGTTCTGGTACAAAGGTTTACATTTTTTGAGCCCATAATATTAGGACGCAGGCATAGCACATAATCTAGAAGGCTAATGGGGTGCTATCCTTTATTACAAGAGGAATTCAACATAAAGATAGGGAGATTATGCTTCAACTACAGGGCTTGGCGAAACCACATTTTGAATCTTGTGTGCAGTTTTGGTCTCCTTATTTATGAAAGCTTTCAAATTAATTGGAGACAGATCAGAGGAAATTTATGAGATTGATACCTGGAAAGAATGAGTGATCTTTTCAGGATAGATTGTACAGGCTGGGTTTGTTTCCACTCGAATTTAGAATAGTTAGTGGTGAATGATTAATGTGTAGGAGATCTTAAATGGCCTTGCCAAGATGGACTTGGAATGGATGTTTTCTGTTGTGAGTCTGTCTAGAAGGAGGGGGACTTGAATGAACTTTGAATTGGATCAACATTGCAATGCACTGCTAGAATCAACTTGCACTACATGTTTGTGTCTCTCGAATCCTTGGAGAACAACCTCTCATCTTTCTGTTTAGATTGGGAGCTGTGAAATGTGGAATCCCCGTTGTTGCAAGTCAGGAATGTGATGGAATACTCTCTACTTGCCTGGATGAGAACAGCTTTAACAGCACTGAAGTTGTTTGATATCATCCAGGGGAAAATCAGCCAGCTTGATTAGTAGCCTGATCCTTCAACTTTAACATTTACTTCTTCCACCACTGACACAGAGTAGGAGTGGTGTGTACCAGCTACAAGATGCACTATAGCAACTCACTGAAGTTCCTTAGATATCACCTTCCAAACTTGTGACTACTGTCACCTCAAAGGGCAAGAGCAACAGCTGTATGGAGGCACCAGCATCTGCAAGATCCCATCTGAAGGTATTATCCTGAGATTATGAATCCAAAAACTTGGCTGATGTTCCCTGGACGCTTGTTATAATCTGACCATAGTAGATGACGATATTTGAATCCAATAAAAAATATGAAATACCATGAAAATATTGATGAGTGTCAGGGAAAATCCATCTGATTCACTATTGCTCTTCAAGGAAGGAAATCTGCCATCCTCACCTGGTCTGGCCTACGTGTGACTCCAGACCAATGCCAATAGCTACCTCAGCTCCCTTCTGAAATGGCCCTAGCAAACTGCTCAGTTGTGACAAAGTCTCAGCAAAGATTGAAACCAGACGGACCACCCAGCATTGACCTAGATACAGGCAGAAACAGTCCTGTCAACCCTGCGAAACCCTCCTCACTAACATCTGGGTGCTAGTGTTAAATTGGGAGAGCTGTCTCACAGACTAGTAAAGCCTGACATAGTCATACTCACAGAATCATACCTTACAGACAATGTCCCAAACACCACCATCACCCATCCCTGGATATGTCCTACCTGACTGGCCGAGCAGACCCAGCAGAGGTGGCAGCACAGTGGTATTCAGCTGGGAGGGAGTTGATCAGGGAATCTCAACATTGACTTCTGAGTATAAGACTCTGGTGCGGCCTCATCTGGAGTACTGTGTACAGTTTTGGTCGCCATACTGTAGGAAGGATGTGGAGGCATTGGAACGGGTGCAGGGGAGGTTTACCAGGATGTTGCCTGGCATGGTAGGAAGATCATATGAGGAAAGGCTGAGGCACTTGGGGCTGTTCTCATTGGAGAAAAGAAGGTTTAGGGGAGATTTGATAGAGGTGTACAAGATGATTAGGGGTTTAGATAGGGTTGACAGTGAGAACCTTTTTCCTCTAATGGAGTCAGCTGTTACTAGGGGACACAGCTTTAAATTAAGGGGCGGTAGGTATAGGACAGATGTTAGGGGTAGATTCTTTACTCAGCGGGTTGTGAGTTCATGGAATGCCCTGCCCTGACTCTCCCTCTTTATGGTCATTTAAGCTGACATTGGATAAGCATATGGAGGTTGTTGGGCTATTGTAGGTTAGGTAGGCTTCGGTCAGCGCAACATCGAGGGCCGAAGGGACTGTACTGCGCTGTATTTTTCTATGTTCTATGTTGTATGAGGTGGCACCCTGGTGAGGCTACTAAACAGGATTACTTATGTGCCAAACAGCATTAGCAGCAAGTGATAGACATAGCGAAATGATCCCACAACTAACAGATCAGATCTAAGCTCTGAAGTCCTGCCACATCCAGTAGTGAATGGTGGTGGATGCTTAAATAACTCATTGACCCAGTCTGGGTTCCGGCAGGACCAGTCAGCTCCTGATCTCATTACAGCCTTGGTTCAAACATGGACAAAAGAGCTGAATTCCAGAGGTGAGGTGAGAGTGACAGCTCTTGACATCAAAGCTGCATCTGACCGAGTATGGCATCAAGGAGCCCTAGCAAAACTGGAGTTAACAGGTATCTGGGACAAACTGGTTGGAATCATACCTAGCACATTAGGAAGATCATTGTAGTTGCTGCAGATCAGTCACCTCAACCCAGAACATCTCTGTAGGAGTTCCTCAGGGTAGTGTCCGAGACCCAACCACCTTCAGCTGATTCATCAGTGATCTTCCCTCCATCATAAGGTCATAAGTGGGGATGTTTACTGATGATTGCACAATATTCAGCATCATTCGTAACTCCTCAGATACTGAAGCAGTCCAAGTTCAAAAGCAAGAAAATCCAGACAATATCCAGGTTTAAGCTGACAAGTTACATTCGCATTAAACAATTGCCAGAAAATTACCATCTCCAATAAGAGATAATCTAACCACGGCCCCTTGACATTCAATGGTTTTAGCGTTCAATTATCAACATCCTGGGGGGGGGGAGCGGTTATTGACCTGAAACTCAATTGGATTTGCGTTATAAATACAGTAGCTACAAGAACAGGTCAGAGATTGGGAATACTGTGGTGGGCAATGTACCTCCTGACTTTTCAAAGCCTGTCCACCATCTACGGACAGGAGTGTGATGGAATGCTCCCTACTTGCTTGGATGGGTGCAGCTCCAATAACACTCAAGAAGCTTGACACATCAACCTACTTGATTGGCACCTCATCCATATGCATCCATTCCCTTCACCACTGACGCTCAGTAGGAGCAATGTGTACTATCTGCACTGCAGAGATTGTTAGTTCTCCAAGGTTAGGAAGATTTATACTATGGGATCCAGTCAGTGGGGAAACATAGTATCTCGCTGTGGAATGACTATATATATAATTCAACAGAACAGATATACTTACAATATCCTTAAAGGCTCTGTTGCTGCATTGCAAGTTGGAGATGGAAGACAAATTATTGAGTTTAATTTGTCTGATGACAACGTGATTTAGCACTTGCGAAATAAAACCAATCTCAATTTTCGTCACTATGCAATAAAATTCTTAATCAGTTTGATTACAGAAGGGACCTTGGGCCATGTAGCACAGAACCTCTTTCAATCATCCTCACATTAGTTCATTGCTGAATATGTTTTCATTTCTCAATTCAACAACCTCATGATAATTACCAAGTAGTTCTTTAACGAACAAGAAAGATCAATGGTCACTAATGAGTGCCTGAACAAATGTTTAAACTCGGTGCTGTTAAGATTTGTATCTAAGTGAATACTTCTGGCTTACTCCTTGAGTTAACCATCTGTGTGTTACCAATTCCAACTTGGTGATTACCCTGGCTGAAACGGGATTGGGGGATACTGGGTTAAGACTCGCCTTTGCACCTCTGGTATCTGAAGCTGGATATATCCATGAAGGAAGGAATATGATTGAATAAAAATTTCCTCTGTTTGCCGATTGCAAGCATCTACAGAGAAGACAGCTTCAGGTCAGGTCCTAGAGAAAATGACACATCTCAAAACCTGCCCTATCTTCAGGAAAAGAGAGATTTTGCATTTGTATCATGTGTTTCACAACCCGAGGACATCTCACAGTGCCTTAAAGCCAATTCATTGTTTTTTGAGGTCTGGCTGCCTGTCATAACATAGAAAGTGTAGCAGCCTCTTTGTACAAAGCAAGATCCCATAAACACTTCCGTGCAATAAATTACAACAGAAAGCTAACATCATCTGATGCTGTTTCTCACTCGGACCGAGCCTGATGGTGTTTCAGAGTTCTGTTTCATCCAGATTTGAATTTCAAATCCCATTGCCAATTCAATATTAATTCATTATCGAGTTCAACAGCTTAAAACCATGAACATTGTCCTCCAGCTTATTTCCCCTCGGTTTATCTGCTAGGGTCTGGTTTTCTTAGTTTGGCTTGAAGTAGAATTGGGTTTTGTTAGCACACTCAAGGGAGTACCTTGTCCAAGTCATTCACTGATGTTGGGACTTCCCTCAGTCCAATGTTGTCAAAGGACAGGGGCATTGTCAGCCAAGTTGGCAACCCTTCCATGCCACCGAACTTGACAAAGTGAGAAAGGAAATTGTGCAGCAGTGCAGTGTACTGATGAGGTGATAGAGGACATTTTACACAATTTAGAACACAGAACATAGAACTGTAGAGCACAGGAACGGGCATTTCAGCTCACGATGTTGTGCCAAACATGACAACATTAAACTAATTCCTCCTGACTGCCCTTGGCCCATATCTCTCCATTCCCTGCATATTCATGTGCTTACCTAAAAGTCTTTTCAATGTCCCGATTGTATCTGCCTCCACCACCACCCCTGGCAGTATGTTCCACACTCCTACCACTGTCTGTGTAAAAAGCCCCTCATGTCTCCTCTGAACTTTCCCCCTCTCACCTTAAGTGCATGCACCCTTATTTCAAGTTGGGAAAAAGATTCTGACTGTCAACCCTATCCTCACACCTCACAATTTTATGGATTCTTGTCAAATCTCCCCTCAGTCTCAGCTGCATCAGAGAAAACAACCAAAGTTTTTCTAGCCTTTCCTTATAGCTTATACTCTCTAATTCAAGCAGCATCCTGGTAAACTGTTTCTGCACTGTCTCCAAAGCCTCCACATCCTTCCTGTAATGTGGCAACCAGAATTGAATGCAATACTCTAAATGCAGCCAAACCAAAGTCTTATAAAGCTGCAACATGACATTATAACTCTTGTACTCAATTCCCTGAACAACAAAAGCAAGCATGCCATTACAGCTTCATTACCACTCTACCTACTTGAGTGGCCACTTTTAGGGAGCTACTGACTTGAATCTGAAGATCCCTCTGTATATCAATGCTATTCAGGGTCCTGCCTTTAACTGTATACTTTTCCTTAACATCTGATCTCCTAAAGTGCAGCATCTCGCACTTACCCAGATTAAACTCCATCTGCCATTTCTCGTCAATATCTGCAACTGAATTATATCCTGCTGTATCCTTTGACAACCTTTTACACTATCCACAATTTCACTGATCTTTGTGTAGTCCGCAAAGTTACCAACACAGCCATCTACATTTTCATCCAAATCATTTATATATATTACAAACAACAGAGGTCCCAGTACAGCTCCCTGCGGAATACCACTAGTCATGGATCTACAGCCTGAAAACATCCTTCCACCACTACCCTCTGCTTTCTCTGCAAGCCAATTCTGAAATGCTGAGTGTTGTGCTGGAAAAACACAGCAGGCCAGGCAGCATCCGAGGAGCAGGTGAATCGACATTTTGGGCATAAGCCCTTCTTCAGGAGACCAAGCCACATGACATCCTGAAGAAGGGCTTATGCCCGAAACGTTGATTCTCCTGCTCCTCAGATGCTGACTGGCCTGCTGCGTTTTTCCAGTACCACAATTTTCAACTCTGGTCTCAAGCATCTGCAGTCCTCACTTTCTCCCAATTCTGAAATGTTAGCTTGCTCTCTGATTTTATCTCACCTGTAATCTCCAGCATTTGTTGTTTTCAAGAGATCAAGTTAATCTGATACATGGTGGGAGCTAAGGCCAATATTAATTCAACAGCATCACTCAAGTTACAGAACAATTTGTAGCGACAGAACTGTATTAGCAATAGAATAGTTTAAAAACAAAGACTTCTTGTACATAGAAAAGCTTCCATACTTTCTTACTTTAAACTGTGGTACACTGAAAAATATCAGCTCGACATCCAGGATACATTTCTTTTCCTAGATGAATTGCTCCACTGGGAGACCCACCTATTAGCACCAAGCAAACATTTAATATTGCTGATTGTTTATTCCCAAACCAGTTGGGAAGATTTCCACTGGCCAACAGAGAAGGAAAAGGGAAGAGTGCTGAAGGCTTATCAACAATTTGCTGCTTTTCCCTTTATTAAAGAACAAGAATGGTGAAAAATAGAGAGAAAATCTATCTATTGAAAATCTGGGTGAGATACAAATACTTTCTTTTCTGATAGAAATTCTCATGCGCAAGCAGTTGTATGTGAAGACATTAGATGATCTGTTCCCAACCTCTTGATCAGATTCCATTAACAACCACGAGTTGTTGAATGAGTGAGCACAGAAGTGTGTGCGAACTGTGGATGTATGTGGTCAGTTTTCCCACCACATAGAAGATCTGTAAAGTGAACCCAACTGACCATGTGACAACCTGTTCTGGGCAAGGTTTACTAATATCGGTTTAGCTCAGTTGGCTGGATTGTTGGTTTGCAGAGTAGTTGAGGCCAACAGTGTGGGTTCAATTTCCATCACTGGTTTAAGGTTACCATCAAGGACTGTCCTTGTCCTCTTCTATTGCCCGAGGTCTAGTGGCCCTCAGGCTAAATCACCACCAGTCAATTCTCTCTCTAATGAGAGAGGACACCCTATGGTCTGGTAAGACTATTGTGACACAACATATTTCCTTAATTAAAATGCCAACAAAAAGTTATCCGACATGAGTCCTGTCCTGAGGAAATTAATTCATAGATTCCTGAAAAATAAACTAAATGTTAGGTATTAAACTACTAAGGATATGTTATATCTTGCATAAGCTACCTACTACAATGCATACTGACTACTAATTTTATTTACTCACAGAATATAGGTGTCTCTGGCTTGGCCAACATTTATTGCCCATTTATAAATACCCAGAAGGTAGTTAAGAGTCAACCACATTGTTGTGACTCTGGAGTCACATGCCGACCAGGCCAAGTAATGATGGCAGTTTTATTCCCTGAAGGACACTAGTGAACTAGATGGCTTTTTCTGAAAATCGACAATGGTTTAATGGTCACCATTAGAGCCTTCACTCCAGATTCTTTACTGAAGTCAAATTCCACCATCTGCCATGGCTGAATTTGAACCTAGGTCCCCAGAACGTTTACTGAGTTTCTGAATTAACAGTGTATTAACAATACCACTAGGCAATTACCTCTACTATATTGAATGATTAACCCCAGTCCATAGTGGCTCAATGGTTAGCACTGCTGCCTCACAGTGCCAAGGATCCAGGTTTGATTCCACCCTCGGGCAACTGCATGGAGTTTGCATGTTCTCCCTGTGTTTGTGCAGATGATCTGGTTTCCTCCTACAGTCTAAAGGTGTGTAGATTGGCCATGCTAAATTGCCTGTAGTGTTTAGGGATGTGTAAGAAATACAGGGACGCGGTAGGACTGGGTGGGATGCTCTTTGGAGAGTCAGTGTGGACTTGGTAGGCTGAATAGCCAGTTTCCACACCATAGGGGTTCTCAGAAAAATCTTAAGATATTGTGCTACTGAAACAAATTCCTTTATTAAAATGGTCTTGGTGCCTTTGTAAAGTATCCTGGAACCCTGACAGCCTGGGCCAATGATGCACATTCCAACAGAAAGCTGCATGAGTATTTGAAACTTCATCTGTTGCTGAAGATTTAAGTGTTAGGGAGATCATAAGCCTCGACATTTGTTCAACAAATGACTTACATTGTTTTATCTTGGGGAAGCTCATGAGACTTATTTCTCTAGAGCTTTTTACCTCTGGGCCCCATTACAAAGTCTGAGAGTTTAAAACTCAAAACCTCCCATCAATAACTTTACCTCATATCCAAGCTGTTCATATTTTAATTACATTTCCAGTCAAGTTCTTTCTCAAACCTTATCAGCATCTTCACATGGAGTTGTAATGTACATGCCTGCAACTTCCTGATCATTCTTGAATATAATGTTTGCCTCCTGTAGAGAACCATCACTAGCTTTTTGTCACAGTTCCCTGGAGGATGTTGATCCATACTTGAAGTTCTATTACAGTTATTGCTTCAAGATCTTATTGTGATGCTTTATGTTTGCATTCTTTACAAATGGACAATATTCGGAAATACGTGCAAGGGTTTCATTTGAACCCTCACAATTCCGGTAAGTTTTAATTGTGGGTTGCAGCCCTGTGCTAAGGTTGATCTTGTGAGTATAGATTACACAGTAGCAGAAAACTCAAATCAGGAGAGATGGTTTGATGTTGGAAGCAGATTTGGAACCTTGTCGTTTTTGTAATACAATTTTATTTTAAATTCAATCACAGGCTTTGAGTGTTGCTGGCCAGGCCAGTATTTATTGCCCATCCCTAAATACCCAGAAGGCAGTTATGAGACAACCACATTGCTGTAGGTCCATCCTGAACTGATTACTCTCCGTAGATGCTGCCAGACATTCTGCGCGTTTCCAGCAATTCCTGTTTTTGTTTCACATTGTTGTAGGTCTGGAGTCATCATGGAGGCCAGCAGTTTCTTTCACTAACGGACATTATTGAATTACATGGGTTTTTTTCCTAGCAATCAATATTGGCTTTATGATCCTCATTTTGACTCTTAATTCCTGATTGAGGTTTTTAAATTTAATTCAAATTCTACCACTTGTAAGATTTGAACCTGGATCCCCAGGATATAAACTGTGTCTCTGGATTAATAGTCTAGTGATTATGTCACTCGACCATCAGCTCCCTCCAATGCTTGCACCTTCTATGATTTACCTACCTCTCAAATTCACATACTTTCCAGGCTGCATACCTGTCCCAGGTTTTACTTTGACTGGTGCCAGGGCGTGATCCTACAGGGATCCTCCTCCTCTGAAACCTGGCTGTATTTTCCTCTAAAGAACACTTTCATTTCTTTGAGGACTTTGAGACCTCTCCATTCTTTGATGATATCCATGTTTTAGCTGTCTTGGAGTTGGAGGAAGCCTGAATCAACAGATCTTTGAAGATTGTGCTCCGTGATTACAAATAATTGTGGATGGTATCCGCACTACAGTCTTTGGTACACTATGCCTCTTATTTCTGTTGCTGGAACAAAGAAGACCTTCAGTTGTATCAGTCAGGCATCACAGCCTCACAGACTGTGCACAGACCTGCACTCCATTACTCAAGCCATTGGCCGTCAGTATCAAAGACAAGGTGACAGAGGGATGAGGGACCTTGACTTCACAGCAGGTGCCCCTTCCTCACACGGAGACAGCACAGTGCCAGGGAGCACCCAACCAGAAGAAGGAACAACATACAGAGCCCTGTGAAATCTCCTTTCAGGACATTCCATTGGTGGCTGGGCCTTCCACGTCACCCTGCCTGCACACCCCCTCCCCCCCCACCCCCCCCCCTCACGCCTGTGGGAGTTTAAGCCAAAGACTTCCACAGTTATTAGTATAGAGATGATAACAGAGGACCATGTCTTCCAAACAGAAACGCTGGGCGGAATCTTCTATTCCTCTGAAAGACATGGGAATAACATGCAGTTTCCCAATCTACCACCTGCTGGAGACAGACTAGACCCCAGAAATTACACATGGGCCGTGAACGTTTAATCAGGTGACCCCTGAGATGTTTAGAGGACCCAGACATGCTGAGTGTGTCCTAACCAGCGGCCACTGAGGTGAGATGAAGTAATAATGATGGTGATAATGAACGATAATCGCTGCTAATAGGCCTCTCACCACTCTCTCATGAAAATCTCACCTTACACGGGGAGGGTGCAATAACTGAATGGACTCCCATTTAACTTTGGCAGAAAGACCTTAGTCTTTCCGAGTGCGCATTGACAGCAGCTGCCCCAGGCTTTAGTGCATCCCTCAGCACATAGTCCTGGACCTTGGAATGTGCCAGTCTGTAACACTCAGTCGAGGTCAACTCCTTGCTCTGGAAGACCAAATGTTTTGGGAAGACCAAAGAGCGTCTTTCACTGCGTTGATGATCATGTTCAATGTTTGTCCCGGTGTGCATCCCGGGGCACAGCTCGGAGGGTCCAGAGTCCTGTATCACAGAGCTGTCAGGGACTAACCTCAATAAAAACCACTCCATCTTTCTCCAGTCTCACACGAGGCATAGTGACCCTCAAGTTCAATTGCCACCAGTCATCTCTCTCGCTCTCTCTCTATCTCTCTAATGACAGAGCAGCCGTTGGTCTGGTAAGACTATGACAATTCCACCTTTTAATCCTGATACGTTCTTCCTGTAAGACGGCAAACATCTTAATTCGCTGTGTATTTGATGAAACTGCCAACGTTATTATCATTTTAGCTTTTTAATGCTGATTTCCATCTTTGCAATTTCACATTTTCCAGAGATTATTCTTGTGATGTAAACTTACAAGAAGCAATTGGACTCCCACTGTTCTGACAGGGAAATCAGCAGGGTGTTCCATTTTACACAATTAAAACAAAAAGCTAGCAAATCCTGAAACCAGTTAAAGATTAGAGATGCTTCATTGTTCCAGTGCTTGGTGCTATTTATTTTTCCACACTCTGTTTAATAATAAGGCCGCAATAAAAGATGGTTTGAAACATTCATAGTAAAGACAGCAGACTGAGGCATCATTTATTTCTATGGAAACAGGCACAGAAGATTGAATGAGACTCCCTACCTCCTTTTCAAGGGCAATCAGGGATGGACAGTTAATGCTGGCCCAGCCAGTGACACCCCCATTTATTAAAAAACACATTATTTTTAAAAATCCTTCGATTTACTGGAATCTATAGTCGTTACGCAATCAAGGCTTGACAGGGATATCAACATGGTAAGGGGCTAGCTATTAAGAACTTGCTCAGTAGCAACAATATGATGCACTGCAGTAACTCACCAAAGCTCCTTAGACAGAACCTTCCAAAGCCATGACTTCTCTGAGTGAGATGGACGTGGGCTGCAGATGTTTGGGAACACCATCAGTGGCAGGTTCCCCTCCATGCAACACACCAGCCTGACTTGATACTACAACGCTGTTCCTTCATGGTATTGGATCCAAACCCTGGAACCCCTTCCCTCACTAGAACTCCTTGGAACTTCCCTGGAACTCCTTTCCTCTGGTGCCCCTGCACTGGATGGACTGCAGAGGTTTCAAGAAAGTGGCTCAGCACAATAGGCGATGAGTGCTGATTTTGCCAGCAGAGACCACCCTTTGAACATTTTATGTTTAAAAAGCACCTGACGGATGACCGGATTCGGAGATGATGACTGAGATAGAAGCCTCACATGGCACTGGGTTGCTAAATGGGAAATGGGGGGAAGAAATGTATAAATATCAGTCATGGCTGCTTCTGAAACTTAATGGGTGTGGCAAATGATATGGTGAGGTTCACCTGAGCACACAGGAAAAGAGGATGGAGGTGAATCAGGGGCTGTGCATGCTCTTCCTGACCTAAGTCATTAAACCATGTCCTGTACCACAGCCAAGAACATGGCACAACACACCTACTGCTCACTCGCTCTGTGAGTGGCTGGTCTTAATTGTCTTCAATCCAGCTTAAATATCTATCACTGCCTCCTTGCAAAATCAGCTGGGTCCTCCAAATTACATTTACTACACTGGCCGTATGGAGCAAAGTTTAGATCACATTACCATTCCAGTGTTTTTTCATGGGGCGTGACCATAGCTGACCAGCATTCAGAGCAAAAGAAGTCTACAGCACGGAGAAAGGCCCAGTAGCTCACTGAATGTTCACAGTCAAAAACAACCTACTGACTATTCTAATCCCATTTCTCACCCATTGGTCCATGGCATCACAAGTGCCATGTATTTCCCATTTATAACGGCTCTTAAGAAAATGGTGAACTGCCTTCTTGAACTGTTGCAGTATATGTGCTATTGGTATGCTGGAGTGCTATTAGGATTGACTGGTACAAGGGGTCATAGTTTGAAGATATTAGGAGGAAGGTATAGAGGAGACGTCAGAGGTAGGTTCTTTATGCAGAGAGTTGTGAATGCATAGAATATGTTGCCAGCGGTGGTGGTGGAAGCAGAGTCATTAGGGACATTTAAATGACTGCTAGACATGCGCAGTGAATTGCGGGGTGCATAGGCTAGGTTATTTTATTTTAGATTAGGAAAAATCCTCGGTGCAACATCGTGAGCTAAAGGGCCTGTTCTGTGCTGTAGTTTTCTATGGTCTATGTTCTATGTTCTAAATGAGAGTTGACCCAGTAACAGTGAAAGAACAGTGATATAGGTCCAAGTCAGGATCATGAGTGGCTTGGTGGGGAACATACAGCTAATGGAATTCCCTTGTATCAGTCACCCTTGTCCTTCTGGATGGTAAGGGTCACCGGTTTGGAAGTTGCTACTGAAGGAGCTTGGGTGAGGTGCTTCAATGCTTTGTACACACTGCCACCACTGTGTGTTTGGTCATGGAGGGAGTGAATATTGGAGGTGGATAGATGGAGAACCAATCCACTGGTTGCTTTTTCATGGATGCTGCTGATCTTCTTGAGTGATGTTGGATCTGCACCCATCAATGGGAGAGGAATCCATCACAGGGCTGACTTGACAGTTCTGAGAAATGTAGCCACAGGTGTGTATGTTGAATCAGACATTCTGACCCATGTTGCACTCTCAAATCTCAACATTGTACCTCAACACCTTCTCCTCTAACTACTCAAATCTTGGAAGCAGACTCTGCATCATTAATGTATCTGCAGTTCAGTGTGAAACTTTGAAGATTTATAGATCGTGAAGGTCTTTGGCCATCTTTAATGTCCCATGAGAAGATGGTTGTGAGTAACATCTTGAAACTGGTCCATGTTGTACTTAGTGGCATTGGAAAGGAATTCCAGGAACAGTGAAGGAATGGTTTTACAGTTCCAAGTCAGGATGTGTGAGGGGAAATAAACTGCGGTCTTTTACTTTGAGATATTAGAAGTTGTGGGGTTAGAAGGTTAGATCAAAGAAGTCTTGTCAAGTTGGAGCAGTGCATATTGTAGAAGATGTGAAGTTTCTTTTTGCTGGATAACCATTCAAAATGGCCACTTTCTTCAACCTGAGCAGCCTGTCAGGTGCAGGCGAACATTTGAGCCATGAGCGCACCCTGAATAGCGTCATAACAGAGGTTATTTGTCCCACCTTCACATTGTTATTCACCTTCTTGTTCCTTTCAAATGGTTTCATCATCAAGAAGTGTACCAGAAGTCTCCAGTTTGATTTCCACCTTTAATCCTTGCTGTTACGCGATGTTAAACAAAATGCAGCATACCTTTATGATTCTGGAGACGGTCACTGACAGGCATTGAGTGGTGTGTCTTGGTACCTGCAACTCTTTGTCAACGCCTTTTCCTAAATGTCACAGCTGGTGATCATGTGACTCACACCGAGCAGGTCAAGGTCAGTAAATAGATGGGAACACCATTACCTGCATGTTTCCCTCCAAGCTCCTCACTCTCAGGTGTTTCAGTAGTGGGCGTCTCTCAGTTGCCATGAGCCAAGTTAAACCCGCTTCTGGGTATTAAAAAGTTCACACGTCTTGCAGTGCTGCAGGTCAAAACCATCTTGGTCACCTCCAAGACAGCTGCAGGAACCTTTTCTTTGACTCTCTGAGCGAATAAAATCTCATGCAATTGATTGATCAATGCTCCTGTTCATCTGGTTTTCTGCAGATGGCAGCTGTACCTGCAGAAAGCCAAAGAGATGAACCCCAGGCCTCCTTGTTCTGGCCTTTCTCATGGTGTAAACTGTTGGCAGCCTGTAAAACCATAACTGCCTATTGTACACACGCAAGGCTGGCTGAGAAACCCTCAGGTGGTGAAGTGGAAGGAGTCAGATTGAGGGGTTGGGTGGCTTCCATCTCGGAAGTAATAACATGGCCCTTTCAGGGAGAATCCTTGCAAGGAAAGTGTGAACATCTGTGACCACCCAACATGTCAACTCGGTTCTCAAGGAGTGCCGTGCTTCAGAGAGGATAAGGAAGGCTGAACCTTGAAACTTAAACCCTATAATATGGGTAGTGTCACCCCAACCCTAACCCTATCACAGGCATCTCAATCCCTCAGTCCGTCGCATCACATCATCACTGATCTGATTGTATTCTGTGGCTAAATTCCTTTGAAAGGCATGCATGGTGCCTTCTTCCAGTTGTTCAAGTTACACTGTAGCAATTTATTGAGATTTGATGATTGAACACCACCTGGAAAGATGAGGGCTGGTGATATATAGAACCCTCCAGCATTATATACCACCCTTACGGGGAACGATATTGAATTTTCTTCGCTTTCATAGAGTCACAGAGATGTCCAGCACAGGAAATAGACCCTTCGGTCCAACTTGTCCATGTCGACCAGATATCCTAATCTAATCTAGTCCCATTTGCCACACTTGGCCCATATTCCTCTAAAATTTTCCTCAACGTGTACCCATCCAGATGCCTTTTAAATGTTGCAATTGTACTAGCCTCCACCACTTCCTCTGGCATCTCATTCCTTACATGTAGCACCCTCTGCATGCCCTTTTTAAATCTTTCTCCTCTCAGTTTAAACCTATACCCTCTAGTTCTGGAGTCCCCTACTCCCAGGGAAAGACCTATCCATGCCTCTCATGCTTTTATAAATCTCTATAGTCACCCCATAGCCTCCAGTCGCTGGACTAAAATCCTCGAATTGTCTTTATTAGATTAGATTACTTACAGTGTGGAAACAGGCCCTTCGGCCCAACAAGTCCACACCGACCCGCTGAAGCGCAACCCACCCATTCCCCTACATTTACCCCTGCACCCATGGCCAATTCACCTGACCTGCACATCTTTGGACTGTGGGAGGAAACCAGAGCACCCGGAGGAAACCCACGCAGACATGGGGAGAATGTGCAAACTCCACACAGTCAGTCGCCTGAGGCGGGAATTGAACCCAGGTCTCTGGCGCTGTGAGGCAGCAGTGCTAACCACTGTGCCACCATGCCGCCCTTCTGAACCACATTGTGACTATACCTCACCGTCTTGGGCTGCACCCCTTAAAAAGGCAGCTCATTACCACCTTCTTGATGGCAATTAAGGACAGGCAACAAATACTGATCTAGACAGTGATGCACACATCCTGTGAATCATTTTGTTTTGAACAAACAAGCTCATTTGAAAGCTTCCAAATTCCTGTGGCAACGAGAATCATCAGCAAAGTATTTGTCAGAGGGAACTGGGAAAGCAGCTGGGAATACTGAGGTTTTTTATTCAGAACTGGCAATCTTAGGAGCTCTGGTGGTGCTGTAGTAGTATCCATACCTTTGGGCCACTAGACCTGGGTTTATGTTTCATCTGCACCAGAGGAGTGTAACAGCATCTCTGAACAGGCTGCTTAGGAAGATGTCCAGCAGGCAAACATACATTTGAACTTTTTCAAGGGCAATAAATACTGGGCAGCCATTGATGTCCAAACCCCACAAGTGAATTAAAAAATACAGCTTGATGAAATGCTTCTCATTCTCACCTCCATTTCACAAAATTCCTGAGCCCTGGGAAACAAATGCTTGAAGTAGTGATTTAAAGTCTCTTCAAATCAGTCATTGAGCTTGCAATAACGATTGGCACACCCCTAGAGAGGAGACTGCTTCTGAGCAACTGGTAAATCTGGAATTGGGAGCATTAAAGATAGGTTCAAATTAGCTTTGATCATTTTCACCTTCTTTATTCTTCTCACCCATCACAAGGCTCTCGGGTTTAAAATGGACCTCAATTCATTCAGGTTGTAATTTCCATCTAATACAGGCTTAAAAGTTATTTGGAATCCCAGATGTTCCAGAATTTTGTGTTTTTTTTTAAAGTTGTGTTCCTTTCCCCAATTTTCATTGTTACCCATTGTAGTCTTGTAGCATTACTTGATGCTCCTATTCTGAATAGTGCTAAATTGGTCTCAGATCTTTATTCTTAAGGGTCGGAAGGTTGTAGGTATAATTTCTACTTTAGACATTTGAGTACAAAAACCATGTTTCACACTCTACTGCTTAGTCAGGATGTGCTGAACAGTTGGAAGCACCATCTTTAGAATGAGGCATTAAACTTCCCCTTTAATTTCTCCCCTGTTATAAATAATACATCCCATGGCACAAGTTCAAAGAGCAATAGAGTTAGCCCCACTGTCCTGCCTGATACATTATCCCTCAGTCAGTGTAACCAAAACTGATTATTCACTGGTTACAACAGCAACTACACTTAAGGAGTACTACATCAGCTGCAAAGTGCCTCAGGCAATTCTGTGGTCACAAAAGGTCCTCCTTGTATAAAAGTCTTTCCTTCATTTTCTCTGAATATACCACAGCAGCTGAAGTTGCAAGGTGTAAGATGTTTGAATTCATACGAGCATCACTGGCAGGATCAGAATGTATTTTTCAGCACAAATGGAACTGAATGCTTGCTGGATCAATTTTGAGCACAGTTAATGATAACCAAAGTTAAAAATCACACAACACCAGGTGATAGTCCAACAGGTTTAATTGGAGGCACACTAGCTTTCGGAGCGACACTCCTTCATCTGGTGGTAGTCTACCATCTGATGAAGGAGCGGCGCTCTGAAAGCTAGTGCTTCCAATTAAACCTGTTGGACTATAACCTGCTGTTGTGTGATTTTTAACTTTGTACACCCCAGTCCAACACCGGCATCTCCAAATAATGATAATCAAGGAGGATTGAAAATCACCATCAATCACATTGGGGTGTGAATACAATGGGTAGTGTTTTTCTTAACAATTAGCTGACACTTAACATTTCCTAATCAATCCATTCAGAAGTGTTACTACAAAGCTCTGGAGCTGGTAGTCCTAAACCAGGAACTTCTGGCACAGAGGTAGGAATGCTACTATTACTCCTCCACTTCATAGAACATAGAAAAGTACAGCCCTTTGGCCCACGATATTGTGCCGAGATTTAACCCTAATGTAAATTAAAATAACTTAACCTATGCATCCCTCAATTCACTGCTATCCATGTGCACATCCAGCAGTCTCTTAAATGTCCCCAATGACTCTGCTTCCACCACCACAGCTGGCAATACATTTCATGCATTCACAACTCTCTGCATAAAGAACTATCAGTTAAAGAATTTCACTAAGTGGGGATCACCCACTAATGGAAACACCAGGCGAGACAGCTGAATATGGCACCTAGCAATTGGAGACAGAAGTGATGTGGAGGTGCCGTGTTGGTCAGGGGTGGACAAGAAGGGAAGTCACATGACACCAGGTTATAGTCCAACAGGTTTATTTGAAATCACAAGCTTGCAAAATGCTGCCCCTTCCTCAGGTGATGAAGGAGCAGCGCTTCGAAAGCTTGAGATTTCAAATAAACCTGTTGGACTATAAGCTGGTGTCGTGTGACTTCTGACCTTAGGAGACAGAAGCTGTGGATCCAATAAGCTTCTTCCATGTAAGTCACCTCAAACATCTTTTTTTTCCCTAAACAAAGCACCCAGGATTGTGATATTTTATATTCTATGATTAAAAACGGTCTCAGATTCAAATGTTTGAGCCTTGCAAAATCTAAATTCTCATGCTGCAGAAACTGGTCTACACAATTCTGAGGCTCTGAATGTACAAGTGTCACCTGTCTCAGCAATTTAATATTAAAGCAAACAATTGCTGAGCATCCTGGTGTGATACTGCCTTTATTAGTATTCTCCAGCCCCAGTCATAGAAGTGTAATAAAGCATTAAATGAGGGATGATTATTCAGTCCAATAAGACAATGTTTGACAGTTCCTGTATAATTTGCACCACCAAAGCCTCTGTCTGTCTCAGAATATTGGATAAATGGTGTCCAGTCATATGCATCAATGAACAAAACTCATCACAAAATCATCGCTAGTCCCAAAATTTTGAGACATGTCATACTGTTGAAATTTCACTAGAGGTATACCAAAGGATCATATGTGACCACTTCCGTTTCTCATTTATATATTGGATAAAAATTTAGGAGACATGGTTAATAGGTTTGCAGATGACACCAAAGCTGGTGGTACAGTGGACAGTGAAGAAGGTTATCTAAGATTACAAAGAGATCAAGATCAGTTGGGTCAATGGGTTGAGAAGTGCCAGATGGATTTTAATTTGGATAAATGCTAGGTATTGCATTTTGGTAACCCAAACAAAGTCAGGACTTATACAACTAATGGTCGAGCCCTGAGTAGTGTTGGAAAACAGAGAGATCTAGGGCTCAGGTACATAATTCTTTTAAATTTGCTTCACATGGAGACAGGATGGTTAAGAAGGCTTTTAGCACGCTCACCTTCATTGCTCATACCATTAAGTACAGGCGTTGGAATGTCAAATTGAGGTTGTAAAGAACAAAGAACAAAGAAAATTTACAGCCCAGGAACAGGCCCTTCGGCCCTTCAAGCCTGAGCAGATCCAAATGTACTGTCTAAATCTGCCGGTCAATTCCTCAGCATTTGTATCCCTCTGCTCCCCACCTACTCATGCATCTGTCCAGACGCATCTTAAATGAATCTACCGTGCCTGCCTCTACCACTTCTGCTGGCAACGCATTCCAAATGCCCACCATTCTCTGTGTGAAGTACTTGCCGCATGTATCCCCCTTAAACTTTCCACCTCTCACTTTGAAAGCATGACCTCTCATTATTGAATCCTTCTCCCTGGGAAAAAGCTGATCTCTATCCATCCTGTCTATACCCTTCATGATTTTGTAAACCTCAATCTGGTCTCCGCTCAATTTCCTTTTTTCTCGTGAAAATAAATCTAACCTACTCAACCTCTCTTCACAGCTAGCACCTTCCATACCAGGCAACATCTTTGTAAACCTTCTCTGCACCCTCGCCAAAGTGTCCACATCCTTTTGGTAATGTGGTGACCAGAACTCTACACAGTATTATAAATGCGGCCGAACCAATGTCTTGTACAATTTTAACATGACTTGCCAGCTCTTATACTCCATATCCCGTCCAATGAAGGCAAACATACTATATATCTTCTTGAGCACTTTATCCACCTGTGCAGCAACCTTCAGGGTACAATGGACCTGCACTCCCTGATCTCTCTGCCCATGAACTTTTCCCAAGTCTCTTTCATTCATTGTATAATTCGCTCTAGAATTAGACTTCCCTAAATGCATCACCTCACATTTGTCTGGATTGGAAGCCATCTGCCACTTTTCTTCCCAATTCTCCAGTCTATCTATATCCTCCTGTATTCTCTGACAGTCCCTTATGCTTTCTGCTACTCCACCAATCTTTGTGTCATCTGCAAACTTGCTGATCAGACCAACAGTGCCCTCTTCTAGATCATTTATGTATATCACAAACAACAGTGGCACCAACACTGACTCCTGTGGAACACCATTGGTCACCTTTCTCCATTTTGAGAAACTCCCTTCAACTATTACTGTCTGTCTCTTGTTGCACAATCCACCTAGCTAGAACACCCTGCACACCATGTGACTTCACTTTCTCCATTCGTCTACCATGGGGAACCTTATCAAACGCCACACTAAAGACCTTGTATATGACATCAACAGCCCTTCCTTCATCCAACAACTTGGTCACTTTCTCGAAGAACTCTATTAAGTTGGTAAGGCATGAACTCCCCTGCACAAAACCATGTTGCCTATCACTGATAAGCTCATTCTTTTCTAAATATAAATAGATCCTATCTCTCAGTACCCTCTCCAGCAACTTCCCCACCACCGACATCAGACTCACTGGTCTGTAGTTACCCAGAATATCCCTACTACCCTTCTTGTACAGGGGGGCAACATGAGCAACCTTCCAGTCCTCCGGCACCTCACCTGTACTTAAGGATGCCACAAAGATATCTGTCAGGGCCCCAGCTATTTCCTGGGGATTTGTCCATCTGAATAACCTCTAGCATAGCCAACGCATCTTCCCTACTTATGCCAATGTGATCCAGACTAATCAAACTTCTATCTCTAATCTCAAGATTCATCATGGTCCTCTCCTCAGTGAACACTGATGCAAAGTAATCATCCAGAATCTCACCCATTCTCTCAGGCTCGACACACAGCCTTCCTTCATTATCTTTTAGTGGACCAATCCTTTCTCTAGTTACCCGCTTGCTTCTTATATAAGAATAAAATGCTTTGGGATTTTCCTTAATTCTGCTTGCTAAAGCTATTTCATGAGCCCTTTGACCCCGCTTGATTCCTTGTTTAAGACTTTTCCTACTCTTCCGATATTCCTCCAGGGCCAATTCTGTTCTTAGCTGCCCAGACCTTATGTATGCTTCCCTTTTCCTCTTGGCTAGTCGTACAATTTCTCCTGTTATCCACAGTTCACAAATCTTGCCCTTCCTATCCTTTGCCTTCAACGGTATATGCCTATCTTGCACTACTGTGAAAGCCTCCCACATCTCAAATGTGGACTTCCCTTCAAACAGCTGTGTCCAATCCACTGCCCAAACATAAATTAAGCCCTTACCTTCCCGGCAGCCCTCGCTTCGTTCCTCCTTCTCTTCTTGCCGCTCTGGCAAAAAAAAAACAAAAACAAAAGCATTGGTGAAGCCTCTTCTAGAGTATTGTGTGCAGTTTCGGTCATTCAGCTATAGGAAGGATTTTATTAAATTGGAGAGGGTTCAGAGAAGGTTTAGTAGGATGTTGGGTTGGAAGGTTTGAGTTATCAAAGATTTGAGTTATGAAGGTAGGTTGGATAGGCTGGAGCTTATTTCACTAGAACATAGGAGGTTGAGAGGTAACCTTGTAGAGATTTATAAAAGCATGAGGGGCATAGATTAGAGGTATAGCAAGGGTCTTTTCCCTAAGGTGGGGGAGTTCAAAACTAGTAGGCATATTTTTAAGGTGAGTGGACAAAGATTTACAAGGGACACGCGGCGCAAGCTTTTTAAATAGTGAATAGTTTTTATGTAGAATGAACTGCCAAAGGAAGTGATGTATGCAAGTACAGTTACAACATTTAAAAGACATTTGGATAAGTACATGAAATCGAAAGGTTTGGAGGGATATGGCCAAACACAGAGAAGTGGGTCTACTTTGGTTTGGATTATGTGGATCAAAGGGTTTGTTTCCACACTGTATGACTCTGTTACTGTATTCAATTGAGTTAGCAATTATCCAGTTGCATGATGGAAGCAGTCAGTGAGGGAGTGTGGTGGTTGAGTACTGATCCTGAATTAAGCAGGCAGTCCACACTTCACCCTTTCCAGGAAACAACGTTCCTTCCTACTGACACACACACACACACACACACACACACACACACACACACACACACACACACACACACTATGATGGCAGGAAAGAATCAATGGTGATGTGAGGAGATTTTTTTCCAATACACTGAATGGCTAGGATAAGGAATACATCCTGTGTGCCAAAATTTGACCAGTGCAGTAAGGAACATATATAAATTTCTTAAAAGGTTTGTGAAATCTGTAACTATTTTAAGAATGTTTGAAGAGACTTCTAAGAACTTGCCACAATTATAAAAGTGTTAATTGAAACTTCCTTGGATAATAGAAATACTCGTGTATTTGACCTAGCAATCTCTGACCTGAAAGCGGTACCAATTGGAAGACATTAAAGAGAGGAGCTGTATGGCTAGCAGACACAAGGGGAAATTGCAGACAAAATTAAATATTACAACCAGGGGATCTCGAAGGTGAATGCAGAGGTGCAGACATAAACAGAAAGCAAACAGAGACACAAAGAGGAACAGAGAACTATTTTGAGGTGAAGATCATAAAACCACGAGATAAAGGAGCAGATTTATGGCATTTAGCCCATTGAGTCTGCTCTGCCATTCTATCATGGCTGATATGCTGCTTGAAACCATTCTCCTGCTTCTCCCTGTAACCCTTGATCCCCTTAATAATCAAGAAACTATCTTTCTCTGTCTTAAATACACTCAATGACTTGGCCTCCAAGGCCTTCTGCTGCAATGTATTCCACAGATTCAGTACCAACTGGCTGAAAAAAATCCTCATCATCTCAGTTCTAAAGCATTATCCCTTCACTCTGAGGCTATGCCCCAAGTCCCTAATCTCTCCTACTAATGAAAGTATCTTCTCTACCTCCACTCTATGCAGGCCTCTCAGTATTCTGTAGATTTCAATCGGATCCCTCTCTTCATCCTTCCAAACTCCATTGAGAACAGACCCAGAAGCTTCAACTGCTTCTCATATCACAAACCCTTTAACCCCAGGATCATTCATGAGGACCTCCTGTGGGCCCTCTCCAGTAGCACATCCTTCCTTAGATATGGGACACAAAACGGCCCGCAATATTCTAAATGTAGTGTGACCAGAGCCCTATACAGCCTCAGCTGTACATCTCTGCTCCTGTATTCTAATCTTCTTGAAGTGAATGCTAACAATACATTTGCTTTCCTTACTGCCAACTGAAGCTACATGTTAACCTTAAGACAATCCTGAACTCAAACTCCTATATCCCTTTGTGTTTCAGATTTCCGAAGCCATTCCCCATTTAGAAATCTATTCATCCTCTCAAAGTGTGCAATCTCACACCTTCCCACATTATATTCCATCTGCCACTTCTTTGCCCACTCTCCTAGCCTGTCCAAGTCCTTCTGCAGCCTCCCTGCTTCCTCAACACTACCTGTCCCTCCATCTATCTTTGTGTTGCCTGCAAACTTAGCAACATTGTCCTCAGTTCCTTCATCCTGATTGTTAACGTATAATGTGAATGGTTATTGTCCTAACACGGACCCCTGCAGAACTCCACTGATCACTGGCTGGTATCCTAATATAGACGCCTTCCACTCCATTGTCTGCCTTCTGCCAGTCAGCCAATCCTCTATCTATGCCAGCACTTTGCCCTGAACACCATAGGCAATCTCCTGTGTGGCACCTTGTCAAAGGCCTTCTGGAAATCCATTGTTATCTCCTCAAAGAATTCTAATCCATTTGTCAGGCAAGAGCATCCTTACAGCACAGTGGCTCAGTGGTTAGCACTGCTGCCTCATAGCACCAGGGTCCCAGGTTCGATTCCAGCCTTAGGCAACTGTCTGTGTGAAGCTTGCACATTCTCCCCATGTCTATGTGGATTTCCTTTGGGTGCTCCAGTTTCCTCTCTCAGTCCAAAGATGTGCAGGTCAGGTGAATTGGGCAGTCTAAATTGCCCTTAGCGTTAGGTGCATTAGTCAGAGGGAAATGGATCTGGGTGGGTTACTCTTCTGAGGGTCTGTGTGGACTTGTTGGGCCGAAGGGCCTGTTTCCATATTGTAGGGAATTAATCTAATCTAACAAAAAAAAACATGAAGCTGTGCTGACTCTGTCCTATTTTACCATTCACTTCCAAGTACTATGCAATCTCATTCTTAATAATGGACTCCAAACTCTTGCCAATGATTGAGGTCTGGCTAATAGGCCAACAGTTTTCTATCTTCTTCCTCCCTCCTTGCTTAAAGAGGGAGGTTAAATTAACCATTCTCAAGACATCTGGCAGCCTCCCTGACTCCAGTGGTTCCTGAAAGATCACCAGCAATTCCTCTAAATCTCCTCTGCCATCTCCTTCAAGAAGCAAATTACTCACAGGAAATATTTAGCTTTTCTGTTTGTCAGAAAAGAGGACGGGGGCATGGAAGTACTGAGTGAGTTGGCTAAATAAGTCTAAAAGGAGGCATCCTTGCAAGAATGGGCTGAAGAAGGGCTTATGCCCGAAACGTCGAATCTCCTGTTCCTTGGTTGCTGTCTGACCTGCTGTGCTTTTCCAGCAACACATTTTCAGCTCTAAATAAGTCTAAATACTGGAAAGCAATGTAAATAGCTCAGGCATGGGAAAAAGATGGGTTGTTGCCCAGAAATGGTCAAACCATGCAGGGTTGTCATCATAAGATATAGCAGCAATGTCAGCCAGTCAGCCCCACCATTCAATGATCACGGTTGATCTGAAAATCAACTCCACTTTCCTGCCTTTACCTCAAAGCCCTCAATTCCCTTACAGTTTTTAGATTAGACTAGATTCCCTACAGTATGGAAACAGGCCCTTCTGTCCAACCAGTCCACACCAACCCTCCGCAGAGCAACCCATCCAGACCTATTTCCCTCTGACTAATTCACCTAACACTATGGGCAATTTAGCACGGCCAATTCACCTGACCTGCACATCTTTAGACTGTGGAAGGAAACTAGAGCACCCAGAGGAAACCCACACAGACAGTTCCCAAGGCTGGAATCGAACCTGGGACCCTAGTGCTGTGAGGCAGCAGTGCTAACCACTGAGTCACCGTGCCTAAATCCATCTATCTCAGCCTTGAACATACTTTTGACACAATGTCTACATTCCTCTGCAGTCAAGAATTCCACAGATTCACTATCCTTTGAGAGAAAAACTTTGTCCTGGAAGTCTGAATTAGTATCAATGGCTATTTCAGGGGAGGTGGGATGTATTGGATGTTTGTGATGGGAATGTTAAGGGCGGTTGCATGTTGTGGGAGATGGGCATCCATGTTGAGGAACGTGGGGAGAATCAGGTCCATGTGTTGAGGGAAGTGGGGCATGATCAATGCTCATGTCAGGGAGATGGGGGGAGTCAAGTGTCGGGAAGTTAGATGTACAAGTGAAGGTGACACCGGGTACTGGGGAGAAGTCAGTTTCAGAGTTTGGGTTATAGTGTGAGTGTTTTAGAGGGGTGAAATTTTAGAGTCAGCTGGAAGTTAGAGCAGATTTTAATTCCTCCAACATTTCCTGGCAACAATTAAGCTCATGCTGGATCAGTGGTGCTGGAAGAGCACAGCAGTTCAGGCAGCAGCCAATGTGCAGCAAAAGCCCCTCTGCCTGAAACGTCGATTTCGCTGCACTTTGGATGCTGCCTGAACTGCTGTGCTCTTCCAGCACCACTGATCCAGAATCTGGTTTCCAGCATCTGCAGTCATTGTTTTTACCCAACAATTAAGCTCAGTCAGTCAGGATCTTCTGAGGCATTTGATTCTCACTCAGAGTTGGGTACTTTTTCTTTCTGGAGGATTTTAGATGCTGATGAATTGCCAATTGGAAATTGATACCTCGCGGTCAATTACCACACAGTCAGTGAATTGGTACTTCCTGGATGTCTTGATCAGTGTACACTTCCTTCAGTGTATACTCAGATTTGACCTTCCCAGAAACAGCATGATCAGGGCCATTGCAGTCAGATCGAGAGAGAGTAAGAATTTCTGACAGCCGATTGTGCAGTGGCAAGCTGGCTCAGTGTTAGCACTGCTGCCTCACAGTACCTGGGAACGGTGTTCGATTCCAGCCGTGGGTGACTATTTGTGTGGAGTTTGCACATTCTCCCTGTGTCTGTGTGGTTCCTCCAACAATCCAAAGATGTCAGACCAGGTGAAATGGCCATAATAAATTGCCTATGTGTAGATGAGGTGCATTATTCAGGTGTGAATGTAGAGTAATGGGTTTGGGTGGGATACTCTGTGGAGGATCAGTGTAGACTTGTTGGGCCTGTTTTCAGTAGGGATTCTAAACTTCAGGAGGGAGGGGAGGAATGTAAAAGCATGAAGTTGGGAAATCTGAAGTAAGATGAAGTGTAAGATGTGCTATTATGTCGACAGAGTGCATCCTTTCCATTTTCTCCTGGAGATGACCATTCCTGCACATGCCTGTTTACCCTGAGATCTTTAAGGACCAGCCAGGTAAACTGGGGGCAGGAGTTACTGATGCCAGTCAACACCCCACCATGAAAGGAACAGATTTGTTGGAATAAATCTAATGATTTACAATAGTGGAATTTCTGTTCAAAAGGTTCCTAGGATGCAGCTGCAGGTTTGAGGATGGCATTTGTTGCCAGTCCCTCGTAGTTTTGAGAAGGCAGCAGGTTGGTATCATCATCCGACAGAATGGTCTGCTCACGATTTTAGAAAGCAGTTACGAAGCAATCACCGTGGTATAGGAATGGAGTCACATATAGACCTGCGAAGCATGGCAGGATTTTGTTCCTTAAAAGGATACAAGCCAACAATATCATAGGTTCCACAAAAACAATTAATGTTTCAGTTCTGTGTGTTTCATGAAAACCCACATTCAAATTTCCCACTATTGAAAATGGATGCAATGTTCTCAAATTTGTCCAGGCTACAGCTGGAGCACTGGTCCTGTAACAATTACTTAACTCCCAATCTCTGTGTCATTGCACAAGTCCTATCATTCAGTATGAGCATAAAATGTAGTTCAAAGTTAAGCATTTCAAGTGAAACTTACTGAGCATCTTGAGAGATGTGATAGACTGTGATTTAAATTGATGACAACTTTTTCTTCATGTGATGGACGGAGATAAAATGAAGGTCTCATCAATCATGACACTTGCAATTAGATTTCACTAAAAACGAATACAAAACTGGGATACTGATCAATGTAAATGCATGCTGCTACAATTTTCAATTTTGTCATGACTTCGATCGTAGGAGAGCACTGCTAATCTGTTTCCACATTTCCACAAGCCTCTCCAAATGTATAAATGGTTGGTTGACTGAATAAGATGGCAAATTTACCTGACTTTGAATGCTCTCTAGGACAAAAATAATCTCATACCAGGTTTCACCAATAAGCAGAAATAAAATATTTATCCTAAGCAAAAATAAGTGGCAAAACTGACTTCAGTGAGGCATTCGACAAGGTTCTCCATGGGAGACTGGTTGGCAAGATTAGATCTCATGGAATACAGGGAGAACTAGCTATTTGAATACAGAACTGGCTCGAAGGTCGAAGACAGAGGGTGATGGTGGAGGGTTGTTTTTCAGACTGGAGGCCTGTGACTAATGGAGTGCCACAAGGATCGGTGCTGGATCCACTACATTTTGTCATTTATTCAAGTTATTTGGATGTGAACATAGGAAGTACAGCTAGTAAGTTTGCAGCTAACACCAAAATTGGAGGTGTAGTAGACAGCAAAGAAGGTTACCTCAGAGTACATCGCGAATAGGCTGGGGAGTGGCAGATGGAGTTTAATTTAGATAAATGTGTGGTGCTGAATTTTGGGAAAGCAAATCAGAGCAGGACTTATACACTTAATGGCAAGCTATTGGGGAGTGTTGCTAACGAAGAGACCTTGGAGTGCAGATTCATAGCTCCTTGAAAGTGGAGTCACAGGTAGATTGGAAGGTGAAGAAGGCATTTTGTATGTTTCCCTTTATTGGTCAGAGTATTCAGTACAGGAGTTAGGAGGTCATATTGTGGCTGCACAGGACATTGGTTAGGCCACTGTTGGAATAATGCGAGCAATTCTGATCTCCTTCCTATAGGAAAGATGTTGTGAAACTTGAAAGGGTTCAGAAAAGATTTACAAGAATGTTGCTAGGGTTGGAGGATTTGAGCTACAGGGAGAGGCTGATTGGCTGGGGCTGTTTTCCCTGGAGTATCAGACGCTAAGGGGTGACATTATTGAGGTTTACAAAAATCATGAGGGGCATGGATAAGATATATCGACAAAGTAATTCCCCTGGGTTAGGGTTTCCAGAACCAGAGGGCATAGATTTACAGTGAGAGGGGAAAGATGCAAAAGGGACCTAAGAGACAACTTTTTCACACAGAGGGTGGTGGTGAATGGAATGAGCTGCCAGAGGATATGGTGGAGGCTGGTACAATTGCAATATTTAAAAGGCATCTGGATGGGTATATGAATAGGAAGGGTTAAGTGGGATATGAGACAAGTCTTGGCAAATGGGACTAGATTAGGTTGGGGTATCTGGTCAGCATGGATGAGTTGGACCAAAGGGTCTGTTTCCATGCTGTGCATCTCTATGACTCTGTAACTCTAAGATCTTTAATAATTGTTCTGCAAACACAAACTATGTCCTCTTTAAATATAAACACACACACATTCATTTACAAAAATGATAGCTAAGACATACAGCACTCTAGGAATACCATGTCTGAAAAACATTGGCAAATTCTGTGGATTAAGAGTCCGTACTACAGGGGTACAATGAGGTGTCATTTTCATTGTTTCATAGTTTGGTCTTTGGCAACAATATCACAATTTTGTTGATTGTAAATCCATAGCAGGTCAAATGGTCAATTTCAAAATTGTTCTTTACAAGGTTTTTGACTACTGTTTTCTTTCTTTAGTGACAGACAGTGAGAAACAGAGAGAGAGTCACTGACAGAAGGTGAGAAAGAGAGAAGCAGAGAGAGAGAGAGGGAGAGACGACGATGATAGATATAGGGAGACACCTATCTTTGCTTAAAGGCTTTCTAAAGTTCTGAGTTCAACTGCCCTTTTCAACTTAAAACAAAATCCAAAGTCTGATCCTCAGCAGCTTTCAGCACAAAGGCATTTAGTGTCAGCTTATCTCACAAAGGTATGAAATCCAGCGTCTTCCCTGTCTACATGACCTTCTGTAACTAGTGGGTGAACACCACACAGTTCTAATTCTAACTTTTGAGTTGCAAAAATAAGCCACATTACATTCTCTGCAACGCAGCACGATATAATCTTCCATTTTTCCCAGGTTAAATTTAAAAAAGATAATCTTTATTGTTTAATCAAATATGAGTGGCATTTTCTTTCCCACAAATTTGATGCTTTTTTCAGGATTTTTAGTACATGAACACGTGCCGTGGAAGTGACAGTTGTGATTTTGAGATGTACCAATCTCAACAGGGATTTTTAAAAAGTGTGTTCAAGCTGATCAATAATGAATTGGACTGTTTTTAACTTTAAGCTTTCAAAAGTGAAAATGGTTGAAAGAAATGAATGATAAACAAAAATAAGAGAGATTAATTAAATGTTGATAAAAATCCATAAAACAAGAAAAGTCTGGATGTTAATACGACAGTAGAATCTTTTATGACAAATGTAATCCATTATCAGTCTGTTCCAAGTCTGTTCACTGGAGCTACGTTAACATTGTTCATTTATTTCTATTTAGGGTCAAAGACCGGTGGCTGAATGTTTATTTTGAGTTGGGATCAGCAATGCAATCTTTGAGCAACAGGCTGATTGGTGCAGGGTTACTGGACATAATCTTTCAGTTTTCCGTAGACTCAGGGGATGTGGCAGAAGACTGGAGAGTTGTAAGTATTATGTCTCTGTTCAAGAACTGTTGTAAGTATAAGACCAACTTCAGGACACCACCACCTGCAAGTTCCCCTCTAAGCCACTCACCATCCTGCCTTGGAAATATATCATTGTTCCTTCGCTGTTGCTGGGTCAAAGTGCTGGAATTCCCTCCCAAAGGACATTCTGGAACAACCCACAGAAGGTGGGACTGCAGTGGTTCATGAACAGAGCTCAGCACCACCTTCTCGAGGGAAACTAGGGATGGGCATTGTCTGGTCAGTGATGCCTATGTCCGAGTGAATTACAGAAAAAGCAATTACACACGGGCTAATTTAACCTCAGTGGTAGGGAAGCTTCTAAAAACAACTATTCAGGATAGAATTCAAAGTCACATAAGAATAGGTGGATTGATGAGGAAGATCCAGATGAGACTTTGAAAGGGGAAACCATGTTAAACTAGCTTGCTGGAGTTTATTGAAGAAGTAACAGAAAATGTTGATGAGGGTAACACTGTTGATCATAGATTTATAGAATCCTTACAGTTGTGAAGCAGACCATTTGTCACATTGAATCCATGCCGAGACTCCAAAGAACATTCCACCCAGACCCATCTCCTGTACCCTATTTCTGTAACCCTGCATTTCCCATGGCTGATCCATCTAGCCTGCACATCCCTGGACACTATGGGGCAATTTAGCATGGCCCATGCACATAACTTGAACATCTTTGGACTGTTGCAGGAAACTGGAGCACCTGGAGGACACCAGAGCAGATACAGAACCCAAGGAGAATGTTCAAACTCCACACAGCCAGTTGCTCGAAGTCCCTGGTGCTGTGAGACAGCAGTGCCAACCAATGAATCACTGTGCCACCCCATGTGGTGTACATGGGCATCCAGAAGGCATTCAATACAGTGCCACACAACAGACTTGTGAGAAAAGCTAGACCTTATGGAATAAAAAGAACAACAGTAACATGAATACAAGATTCACAGAGCAATTGGAAGCAGGAAGCATTGAGCAATGAATATTTTTTGAAGAAGGTTTGTGAAGGAGCAGCCCAGATGTTGGTCTTGCATTTCCTGATGCATAATTAATAATCTAAATCGTGGTGTGAAGAGGAAAGTTTAAAGGCTTTGCAGATGATATGAAACTTAGAAGATTATAAACTGTGAAGAGAACACTGTAGAACTTCCAAAAGGCGCTGCAGGACTGGGCAGATAGGTGGCAGATGAAGTTCAATGCAGAGAAGTGTGAGATGATGAATTTTGGTTGGAAGAACGTGACGAGATAATTGCATATATGGGGTACTGTTCAAAAGGGGATTCAGGAGCACAGACCTGGATGTGTTTGTGCACGGATCATTGAAGATGGCAAGGTGGGCAGAGCAGTAAGAAAAGCATACAGTATCCTCGCCTTTATTAATAAAGGTATAGAGTGCAAGAGCAAGAGGTGATGCTGAATTTGTATGAGACACTACTTAGACTTTAGCTGGAGTATTATGTACAGTTCTAAATGCCACATTATTGGAAGAATGTGAACATATTGGAGAGAGTACAGAAACAGTTTACAAGAATACTTCTAGGAGATCTGATAGAAGAATTCAAAATCACAATGGAGCTATTTGGTGTAGATGGGACAAACCTATTCCAACTTGTAAAATGATTAAGAATGAGAGGGCACTGATTTAAAGTGATTTACAAAAGAAGGAAATGCAAGAAGAGTAAAAATGTTTTCACATGAGTAGTTTGGATCTGGAATGCACTGCCTGGAAGCGTGGTGGGGCTGGACTCAATTATGACATTCAAGAGGCCTTGATGCTTATTTCAATAAGCAATGTGCCCAGTCACAGAGAAAAGGCAAGAAAATGGCATTAAGTCATGACGGACATCTAGTGGTGACAATGATGGACTGAATGGTGTCCATCTGTGCTGCAAAGCCTGTGTGATTCTGTGAATGGCCATGGTACATGCTCCCTGTCCTTATGGGTTCTGAAGGCTGGAGGGTCACCAGGCAGCCCACTTGTAATCACATATCCACCATCTGAGGGAGGAGCTGTCGAAGTGGGCAGGAACATTGGAGCGAATGAAGTAGGAACAGGAAGAGGCCATTTGGCCCCTCAAACCTGGCCTGCCATTCTCTAAGACCATGGCTGATCTGACTCTGGCCTCAATTCCTCTTTCATACTAAGTCCTCAATATTTCCGAAACCAATCTATTTCCTTTACAAACACTTTCAGTGATTTTACGCCACAACTCTCAGGGATTGAGAAATCCACACATTTACCACACTGTGACAGAAGAATTTATTTTGCTTTTCAGTTTTAAATGAGTGCCCCCTTAATCCCTACTTCCCTATCTGCCCTTTTAGGTTCCCCAACTAGGAAATTAGTCTTCTTAGGTGTTAGATTAGGATCGGCTCAGGCTTGGAGGGCTGAGGGGCCTGTTCCTGGGCTGTAAATTTTCTTTGTTCTTTGTTCTCAAAATATACCCTGTCAAGTCCCCTTAAAATCTCAAATTTTTCAAGGAGATCACCTTTCATTTTTTAAAAATACCAATGACTGAAAACCTCATCTGTTTAGCTGGTCATGATATCAACCCCTTTATCCCAGGAATCAGATGAGTGAATCTCTTTTCAACCCCTGCCAATACCAATATATTCTTTCTTTAATACCAGGATCAAAACTGTATACAATACTCCAGGTGTGGCCTCACTAAACCCTGTGACAAGATTTCCCTGTATTTGAACCCCAACCATCCAGCAATGAAGTCCAAGTTCAATTTGCCTTCATAATTACTTTCTGTGCTTGCATGTTAACCTCTGTATTTCATGCATCCTCTGTTCTGCGGAGTCTGTCTTTTGATTTTTCTGACCAAAGTACATGACCTCATACTTAAACTCCCCTGCCAAGATTTCACTCATTCCCTCAACCCATCTATATCACCTTGCAGATCCCTTACATCTCTCCATAACATAACCACCCAACTATTTTAGTATCTTCAACAAATTTGGATGCATTCCATTCTGCTCTCCTCCAGGTCATCAAGATATTAGTAAATAATTGAGCCTTATGCCATTCCATTACATGTATCTCTCCAATGTGAAAACATCCATTAATCTTGCCTCTTCTTTGTGTTAGCCAATGCTTGATCAATACTAACACATTACCCACAATACCTTGAGCTGCTATCTTGTGCAATAACTTTTGTTTGGCAATTTATTGAAAGCCTCCTGGAAGTCTAAATACATGACATCTACTAATCCCCCTTTATCAACTTAGCTTCTTGTATCCTCAAAGAATCCTGGCAAATTAGTCAAACATGATCTGCCTTTCTCAAACCATGTTGACTCTGTTTGCCTGTGTTAACTTTTTGAAATGTCCTGCTATTTCTTCCTTAATAGCAGACTCTATGGTAGATCTAAGGCTATATATTCATCCTTTTATGTGTCCCTCCCTTGTGAACAGGGACACATGGTTTTCCAAGCTGCTGGTACTGGTTGCCCTGCTGCAGGATGGATATTATTAAATTGGAGAGAACACAGAAAAGATTTATCAGGATTTGCCAAGACTGGAGGGTTTGAGTTATAAGGAGAGGCTGGATGGGCTGGGACTTTCTTTCATTGGAGCGTAGCAGGTTAACCTTATAGAGGTTCATAAAATTATGAGGGGGGGGCATAGAAAGAGTGATTAGCAAAGGGGAGTTCAAAATTAGAGGGCGTATTTTTAAGGTGAGTGGAGAAAGATTTAAAAATTATCTGTGGGGCAATGTTTTCACACAGAGAGTGGCGCATAATTGGAATGGACTGCCAAGGAAGTGGTAGATGCAGATACAGATATGACATTTCAAACATTTGGATAATTATATGAATTGGAAAAGTTTGGAGGGACATGAGTTAATGTAGGCAAATGGGACGAGTTTAGTATGGGAAGCTTGGTTGGCATAGATGAGTTGGATCGAAGGATCTGTTTCTGTGTTGTGTAACTCATAGCTGTCTACAGCTATGTCCTTAAAAGCCCTTTGATGCAGGCTGATTTGTCTGCCTTCAGTTCTGTTAATTGGCAAATACTTTGTCCCCCATGGTGGAGACTTTCATCCCACTGGTACCTTGCTTATCTGTTATCTTTGGAATGTTTATAATGTCATCTAGTGTGAACATCATTGTAAAATATCAATTTAAATGATCTGCGATTTCCCTGCTCTCTGTTATTGATTTCCCAGTTGCATCCTCCAAGGGTCCCACATTCATTTTAGCTACTGCTTTTTATCTGCCCATAGAAGCCTTTGGTGTTTGTTTTTTTTTAAATACTTCCTGCCAATTTATTTTCATTATCAATTTTGTCCCTCTTAATTAGCTTCTTAGGCATCACTGCTGATTCTTTACAAAATTCTAATCCTTTAGTCTACAACTGGTTTTCAGCACTTGGGGTATGCCTTGGTTTTGATTGGATATTCTGCTTGACCTCCTTTGCTAACTGTTGGTGGTTATCTTTCCCATTGAGTCCTTCTTTTTTACTGGAATAACTCTTGAATATTTTATGAAATATTTGCCTAAACATCTGCCACAGATTACCCATTGACTTTCCCAGTGGCCTTTTTTCTGAGCTCATTTTAGACAACTCTTTCTACAGACCTCTGTAATTGGTCTCATTTAAGTTCAGGACAGTGATTTGAAATCCCAATAGCTCTCCCTCAAACTGAATTTGAAATTCTGCCGTATTGGGATCATTAGCCTATGAGTTCTCTTATTAACCCTTCCTCATTAAATATTACTCAATCTAAAATAGCCTACTCCTGGCAAGGTTATGCAAAGTACTGTTCTAAGAAACAATCACTGATACATTTTACAAGTTTATCTTCCATGTTACCCTTGTTCATCTGATTTGTTTAGTCAATATGCAGATTAAAATCATCAATGACAACGGTAGCGTCTTTCTTACACACCTCCAAAATGTCCTGGTTTATAAAAGAGAGAGAAAGAGAGAGAGAGAGAGAAGGGACACCTAATGGTGGAATTGTTCCTGAAGAAAATTTTAAAAGTGCTCAGCGTTAAAAAGGTTACAGTTGTGTGTGTGTTTCTGTGGGTGTGTGTGCATGTGAATCTGTGTGTGTGTGGTTTATAATATCTACACAAGAATAACTGTGTGTATGAGTGTGAACGTGTGTATAGCATGTATCAGTGCATGTGTGTGTTGTGTGAATGTATGTATGGTATGTCTGTGTGTGTGTGTGCGTGTGCATGCACACCTGAGTGTGTACATGTATCTGTGCCGACGTGTGTCTTGATGGATGTGTCTGTGTGTGTGTGTGTGTGTGTATCTGTGTGTGGGTGTGTATGTGTGTGTGGGTGTGTGTGTCTGTGCGTGCGTGTGTGTCCGTGTGTGCATGTCTGTGCGTGTGTGTGTCCAACACTGGTCTACATTCAGCATCAGTCATGGATATATTCAACTGATAAATTGCTATCAACTTGCGGTAGATAACCTTAAATACCCTTTACACTGCAGGCTTATTCACCTGTGGTTCCACTGCTATGTCCAATTTTAAAACTTCATCACATTAATGCTTTGACTTGCTCACAGAACTTAAACATACTCAGCAATTCCTCTCACATCCTTCACCCTCTAGAGTTTCTTGGAAATAAAACAGATTTTCTAGTTCATAGTACATTCAACTGTATAAAATATTAATTGCATCAATACAATAATACCTCTGCCATTGGAGCAGCAACAGAGAATTTCAGCCTCACCATTAAAAATATGTTCCTTTAGAAACAGAGCTGCTCTTTAAAAATAGGCGAACAGGTGTTGTTACATTGCTAATTAGCATGCAGGCTACATGCCTTGAAATTAGTTTTTATCAAATGTTCTGTCCAAATTATTTTAATGTGCTTGCATGTAATTCCAACCCAGTTAACACTATTTACGAGACAAAGATCTTTTGGAAAACACCTGCTTGTATGTCATGAGGTTTTTTAAAAATAATTTGTTTCAGGGATTTGAGCATTACTGGTAAAGCCAATAATTATTGTCCATCCCTAATTACCATCAGGGAGCTCGGTGGTAAGCTGCTTTTCTGAACCATTGTGGTATGTGGAGTTTCGGCATATTCAGAATTACTGTTTTGATCTTATGACAGTGAAGGAACAGAGATTAACTTCCAAACTGTGTGGCAAGTGACTTGGAGGCAAAACGTGCAGGTGGCATTGCAATGCTCCCAGCTTTGTTCTAGTGGTAGAGCTGCAATGAAGAGAAAGAAAGATAAAGGTTTAAAAAGAAGATTCAGGCTTTTCCTGCAGACCTATGCCCACACTCTCCATTTCCTTCTCCTTCATCTGCTTCTCCAGCCTCACCTTAACTGGACCTATACCATTCACTCCAACTATATCCTGTAGCAGTGAGTTCAATATTTTCATTAAAGAGATTTCATCTGAATTCTCTGTTGGATTTTTGACGACTATTGTATATTGATGACCTCTGAAAATATGTTAATTAATGTTATAATTATGACACCTCTGTACAAGTTCTTTCCATATCCACTCGACAAAAATGGCTCATTATTTTAAAGTATTGGGTCACCTGTCAGCTTTCTTTCCTCAGGAGAACAGAGGTACAGCCTGTCAATTCTTTTCTAATTTGAAGACTCAGTGTTCCTGATGTGGCTTTTGGATGTAAAGATCTATTGATGGCTTATTCGATACTCTCTAAATATCGTATATCTCAAGAAGCAAAGATGGGGCAATTTACAACATTATCAATACCCAGATAAACTGAATCAGGGTTTCAGCTACTGGATTATTTTCTGAATATTTTTTCTGCTCACCTCTTCCTTTGTCCATTTTTCTATCTTTATATTGATGATCTCCATTCATCTTCTAACTTTGTTCCTTCTTTTAATGCTGATTCATTGACATCTTTCAAATCATATCCTTTTACACTTGCAATCCCTTTGTGTCTCTATGCAAAGCCCCTTTATTTCTTTCTTGCTTCCTTTTTGCCCTTTGATGGGCTAAACAACAGCTTGTTTCAATTTATCGATAACATTTTCTTCACATTATTTTCACAAGTTAGTGCACAGCAATGGTATGTTGGATTTGTCCTCTGCCTACTTTGTCCCTGGTTGGCAGAAGCTCTGGGTCTCACTATCTCACCTAATCTCCAATAACTACAAATATTTTGTTCAGTATAAATCAGCCTCTAAAATGCTTGATTTCCTCTTGGTATGAGATACACTGTTTGCCCCTGATAAATTCTCACCTTTCTATTTAGCATAGTTCTCCTGATGCTAAAATAGACCTCCCAATTCTGCAAAGACTCTTGAAGTCCTTCCCAAAATGTGCAGATGCGGGCTTGCCATTTGAAATGTTGCTGACTCCCTATTTAGTTAAAAATTACACCAGGTTATAGTCCAACAGGTTTATCATACAACCACCTGATGAAGGAGCAGCGGTCTGAAAGCTAGTGCTTCCAAATAAGCCTGTTGGACTATAATCTGGTGCTGTGCAATTTTTAATTTTGTGCATCCCAGTCCAACACTGGCATCTCCAAATTATGACCCTCTATTTACCCTCAGCAATAAACGCTGTTGCTTTGCAGCACCTAGGCCCTGGATTCAATTCCATCCTCAGGTGTCTGTCTGTGTGGAATTTGCACATTCTCCCCATGTCTGTGTGGGTTTCCTCCAAGCTCCTCCACCAGGTTCGATGGAGTGGCCATGCTACATTGCCCATAGTCTCCAGGGAAGTGCAGGCTGGGTGGATTAACACATGGTTAGTGAGGGGTTACGGGGATAGGGTGAGTTGGATGGTGTTCAAAGAGTCGTTGCGGACTCAACAGACCAAAGGACCTCTATCTGCACTGTAGGGATTTGATGTTAAACTCTCTCTTTTTATTACATTCTTCTTTCTTGTCTGTCCCTATACGGATGTTCACTTTTTGAGTTTACCTCCCTTGTTCATTGAACTCTGCATACACTGCTCAACGAGCTCCCTCACATTGTTACTTACAGTGGCAACTAAAATTCATCTACTTCTCCATGACCTTAAAACTGTGCATAGGTGTCCTTTGTCCTTGTTCCTCTAGAGTCTCCCGCTGCTGTGTATTTCCAAGAACACAGAAGCATTGGAAATCAAACTGAATAGAATTGTTTTGCCTTGAAACTGTTCCGCATAACAGGAACAATTTATTAAGGTAACTTAGCCATACTTCAAACCGACTGTTGCCACATTGGTTGCGCTCTATAACATCAAAGCCTAATTCTTTTATCTCAACAACACCATGAAAATAGGAGAAAGTGAGGACTACAGATGCCGGAGATCATTCCTAAGGAAGGGCTTATGCCCGAAATGTCAATTCTCCTGCCTGACCTTGCTGTGCTTTTCCAGCACCACCCTTTTGACCTTAGCAACATGAAAATGCATAAAATGTGAGAGAAAAAGAGAAAATATGTGTGTGTGAGTGTGTGTATGTGAGACAATGTGTGTACCAAAGAGTGTGTGTATGAGAGAGTGTGGGAGAATATGTGAGTGAGTGAGTGTGTGTGCGAGAGACTGTATATGTGAGAGATAGTGTGTGTTTGACAGAGAGTTGAGTGTATGTGAAAGAGAGTGAGTGTGTGAGAGAGAGTTGAGCATATGTGAGAGATAGTGTGCATGACAGAGAGTTGGTGTGAATGTTTGTATGTGAGAGACTGTATGTGAGAGAGTGTGTGTGATAGAGTTGATTGTATGTGAGAGAGTATGAGTGTGTGTGTGTGTGCAAGAGAGTGTGCATGAAAATTATGAATTTGAGTATGAGATATGAAAACGTACTGCAAAGTGCTATTGTACAGACACAGTCCCGTTTTAATATGCTGTATTAACAGGAATTGTAGAAATTAACAAATGTAAAAATGGACACAGCTGACAGTTGATAGAGCAGCCACACAGAGTTCTGAACACAATCTGTAACTCAGAACATGTAAACGAAAGTATCCTTAATATCTGAGAGATGAACTAGCAGTCCTCAATAGCACTGCAATGTGTGGTATATAGTTGCTGGTATCATTCTCCCCGGTGACCCATATCATTCTTTTGTTCCTAATTACATGGTGTTATGGGATGAAAGTACAATTAACAGTAAGATAGCAAAAGCACTTAATGAGGTCTGTCCATTATAGAAAAATAAATCAGAAGTTAGTGAGCTGTCTTATCGAAACAAAACAAAATCTCAACTAGCTTGGCTTCCTGTTACTTTCAAGATTAGAGTGGTGCTGGAAAAGCACAGCAGGTCAGGCAGCATCTGAGGTGCAGGAAAATCGACATTTCGGGCAGGAGCCCTTCATTAGTGGACGGCATGGTGGCACAGTGGTTAGCACTGCTGCCTCACAGCGCTTGAGACCCGGGTTCAATTCCCAACTCAGGCGACTGACTGTGTGGAGTTTGCACGTTCTCCCCGTGTCTGCGTGGGTTTCCTCCGGGTGCTCCGGTTTCCTCCCACAGTCCAAAGATGTGCGGGTCAGGTGAATTGGCCATGCTAAATTGCCCGTAGTGTTAGGCAAGGGGTAAATGTAGGGGTATGGGTGGGTTGCGCTTCGGCGGGTCGGTGTGGACTTGTTGGGCCGAAGGGCCTGTTTCCACACTGTAAGTAATCTAATCTAATCTAATCTAATTAGGTTTCCTCATATGCTGCCTGACCTGCTCTGCTTTTCCAAGACCACCCTAATATTGACTCTGATCTCCAGCATCTGCAGTCCCCACTTTCGCCTATCCTGTCACTTTACTTAATTTAACAGGAAACAGTGTTTATAAAGGCTCTTAGCACAAATAGATCTGTATCCCAGGGTCTAATCAGTGCACAATTAGTGCATTCTGCTCAGGACCTGCACTCAAGACTTTCAGATGATCTTCTCCATTTATAGACACCAACAAAACTGCATTTTCATAAAACAAACATTTAGTATTTAATTAAAATAAATAACTGTAGATGCTAGACGTGAAAACAAGAACTGCAGATGCTGGAGAAACTCACCAGGTCTGACAGCATTTGGGGAGACAAAGCAGAGTTAATGTGTCATACCCGGTGCTTCTTCAAAACTGCATTCTTATTTTACTGTTTATATCCTTTTTAGGATATTGCTCCAAAGTTTTAGTGTGGCTCAGTTAGTAATAGTTTTCTCTCTGAGTCAGAAAGTTAAGTTCAAATACCCCAAAGAGTTGAACAGAAGGATCCAGACTGACATTCACAGCATCACTGAGGGAGTGCTGTACCATGGGAGCTGATGTGACATCAAAGTACCATCTGCCTTTTAGGTGAATGAAAAGGATCCCATGGCCCTGTTTCAAAGAGCAGGAGAGTATCCCTGGTGGCTTGACCTATTGCTTAAAAAATAAAGTGTAGGATGATTATCACGTTATTTGTGGGTGCTGGCTAGGTACAAATTAACTGATGTGTTTCCTCCAGCACAACAGTAACTATGTTCCAACTGGTCTTCATTAGCTGTCTGACCTCAGAGACAATGTAATATGTATGTTATATGTTTTAATAATGTACATGCTCAATAAAAATGATGCACACTCTCGCACACACGCACTCTTGTGCGCACAGTCTCTCTCACACACATTTTACAGAAAATCTCTCACACATATATTCGCTGTAGGGCCACAGGGAATGGGCTGGGGTGTGAGACCAGTTGTGTTGCTCACGCAGAGAGCTAGTACAGTGATGATGGGCTGAATGACCTCCTTCTGTAACCGTTCTAGAGTTCGATAATCCTAAATAGATCATTTTTGGTCAATCAGCATCTGTAAAGTAAAACATAATTCGATGGATTTCTCAATAGCTTAACTTAGGTTTCAACATTTCAAACTGCCTAGTTGAACAAAACTAGACCTCAGTTACGACAAAAAAACATCATCGATGCTTTGGTCAAACAGAGATGCTCTTTTCAGTTTCTTTTTTTAGATTAAAATTAACCATTAATTAGTAAGTAGGGAGAGTGGAAAATTAAGTTTGTGTGCAATGTTGAGTCTGAACTTTTTCTTGTTTTCCAATGTTTATAGATTATGTTTATGCTAAAAGACAGCTTCCATAAGCAGATGCAATCTCCAGTGTACTGGTGTATGTTAATATGCTAACAATGGGATGTGATTTTGTCATCAAGCACTTCCTGCTGAATAATCCTGATTGTGCAAGCACAATTCATAGAATCCCTACAGTATAGAAACAAGCCATTTAACCCACCAAGTCCACACTAACCCTCCAAAGAGTAACCTACCCAGACTCATTCCCCTAACCAGTGCACCTAACCAACACATCCCTGAACACTATGGGCAATTTAGCATGCAGACACAAACAGAACATCTGTGTGGAGTTCACACTCTTTTTTTATTTCAAAAATACACTTTATTCTTAAAATTATTTGGGTCTCTTTACAATTGATCATGCCATTCTTGTGCACACATTACATTACTTTTCTTACAGACATCAAAATGTATTTTTCCTATATACAAGTCTGTACATTTACTATCCAGCTCTTCCGCTCTGGCGTTAGCGGAGCCCAACTGACTGGATGGGCCCCCTGTTCTTCTTAGGCAGGCAGACGTTACAAGGTGGTCTTTCCCCACCACACCTTGGCGGCATCTGTCCCAAGCTTCAGCGCGTCCCTCAACACGTAGTCCTTGACCTTGGAATGTGCCAGTCTGCAACACTCAGTTGGGGTCAACACCTTCAGCTGGAAGATCAACAGATTTCAGACCTCCCAGAGAGCGTCCTTCACCGCGTTGATGATCCCCGAGGCACAGTTGATGTTCGTCTCGGTGAACAGACCGTAGAGCACGGATTCCCGTGTCACGCAGGCTGGAATCAAACCCAGGTCTCTGGTGTTGTGAGGCAGTAGTACTAACCAGTGAGCCACTGTGCTTCCCCAATGACAGTGAGCTTGTCAGTCAGATGGATTGCATTTTTCAGAAGCTACATACACTCACATGCAAGGTACAGTTCTCGACAGGTAAAAGAAAATTGTTTAACCATAGCGTTTTGCAATTAAACAAAAGCTGAATTGGTGCCTGGTGTGTTTTTCCTTGGTAATGCTTTAACCAATCCGAGTCCAACTAATCAATGTCCAGTTTTATCATACAGTATAAATTGTTGTTCTTTGTTGTAAATGTGGTATTCTTGGGTTTGTCCTGATGAAAGCAAGACAAAAAAAAATTCAAAAGTCATGTTACTTTTGGCAATATTCAATGCAAAATCACATACAGAAAGCAACATAGGGACAGGGATAGAAAAATTTGAATTAAAAGAGAGAGACAAAGGTGGCAAAAAAAACAAACAACATAGTTTATCTTTTTGTAAAATCTCCAAGAATTAAAAAAAAACCTTCCTGCTTGTAAAACTGAATTTTCAGGACCAAAAGATTGTTTGGTATTAGATAAGATTTAGCTGTTAAGACTCCATTTATACCTGAACATATCAGGCTTAATTGGAATGTAAATAGACGTTTGTTAGTAAAGGACTTAAAACATTGCTAAAAGGAGACCAGACCCTGAAAGTTTTTGTTTTGCATTTATCAGAACTGGGGCACAAGAAGCAGAATTGAAGAAAAGAGATGCCCACTTTTGCAGATTGGTAAGTGGGTGCTGATTGGTTGTTCATTTGTTTTGGCATTATGGTGAGTCCGGCCAGGGATTCCAACTTGGGGGGTGAAGGGGGAGTCATGTCCTCGGGTCCAGAGCTGTGAAATGGCCGAAGTAGATTTGTCTTGACTGCTCTTTTTAAAAATTTCTTCCTTTCTCCTTTATTATATGACTGTACTATTCTGAACTTTTTAATCGCTTTATTTTTCTAACTTATGACATTTATTATTAAATGATTAATTTGAAAGTCTATAATACTGGACTTTTTATTTCTTCATTGTCTAAATTTGTTTCCTAAGGATTTTTACTCAGGAATTTGTACTTGGGTGCCTTATTAGCTAAGATTGAGCCATGAGTGTTGATCGTAAATTTTCACTGTACGCGTGTGACAATAAAGCTAATTCTAGTTCTAAATATTTGACATTCCCAGCTTATTTACGAACAAAGCATTCCAAGAAGCTGTTACATCTGCATTATGTTGGCCATATCATGGTAACCTACATTGTCACCAGTCTCAGAATCTGTGTTTATCGAACTTAACAACAGGTGCAGTTGAGTTCAGTTTCCATGACACAATTTATTTGACTTGATTTCACCGATTTATTGTCACTTGTACCAAAGTACAGTGAAAAGCTTTGTTTATGAGCAGTACAGGCAGATCTTAGTAAGCAAGGATGTACAGAACAAAAGATTTAGACAGAGGCATACAAGTAACATTGCATGGGGCGTACAAGAGAGATCAATGTTAGCAGGATCAGCATTAATTGAGGTTAGAGAGTCCATCCAATAGTGTAATAACGGTTGGGAAGAAGCTTTCACTGAACCTGCTGATATGTGTGTGTTCAGGCTTCTGTATCTTCTGCCTGATGGAAAAGATTGTAGGAGAGCATTACTGGAGTGGGAAGGGTTTTTGATGATGTTGGCAGTCTTTCTGTGGCAACGAGACATGTGAATGGAGTACATGGATGGAAGGTTGGCTCCTGTGATGAGTCTGGGCTGTGCACACCACCCACTGGGGTAGTGCAGTTGCCGTACCAGGCAGTTAAGCACCCGAACAGTCATGAGATTCCCTTAGCCCCAGCTCTCGCTAACATCTTTGCCGGTTAACATGAGAAGTACATGTTTGATAGAAAGACTGCTAACTTCTTAACTCTCGCATACTTCCCATATGTACCGGGAAACAATTTAAGATCATCAGCTGGGCTCACAACATGAAGCACTTGCACCTGCTAGAAGCTACACACATAAATACAGCAGGCTCTGCTTTATTTAGGGAAGGAATTTGTTCATACATTGCACCTTTTTCAAAAATGAAGAGATCATGGAGATAGCCAAACTCTGCATCATCCCCATGACAACACTGTGATCAATCAGATTCCAGCTGTCTGATTTGAGAATTAAGATTGACAGTTAACTGTCCTCATTGCATCCCCATGACAACCATGGCCCAACCAATCAGCACCCTATTCTCATCCTGTATAAAATGGTGTCTTGTTTATCAAGTCTGTTTTTTGTGTCTTAATCCTGATGACTGCAAGATGAAAAGCTTCAACTTTTAGTCTTCTTTTAGCAATATTGAATTGGTATACTTAGATACAAAAAGTAATAAAACTTATGGAGGAGCAGGATCAAAAACTAGACAACAACATCTTGTTATCAGCATTTATCCATGTACATGTGCTCACTAAAGTTGCTGTACAGTTTAGTCCATAATAAAATAAAGTGCTGATAGTCTCCCTGAAAGAAAACTCCACCGAGGTCAGTATCCCATCACCAATTTATTTTATTTACTCTTTATTTACACATGCATAGTACATGACACTGACCCAGCTAGCACAGAGGTAGCTCTCAGAGTGACCAGAACCCCTGACACTCCTGTTTATATCTGTCAGCCGGGGCTCCCAGGTTGGACAAGATTAACAGCCCCAATTGGGGAACCGGTATTTTATGAGATCCACCCGGTTGACCTTGTTCCAATCACTTCACTTCCTATTGCCTCTGTCATAAAACTTAAACTATAATTGAAAAAAAAATCACAGAGTGTAACCTTTTGATCTTTGGAGTAAAGGTTGATGCAACAGCAGCTATAGTAGATAGTTGGCCCAATCAAGCTACTCAGAGATATTATTGCAGACTATGGCTTCAACACAAGTCTTCTGGCTTAGAGGCAGGGAAAGTGACATTGCTCCATAGATCTTGCCACAGCAAACAATGGCACTGCCCCTTTATTTAACCAATTCAGATGTGAATATATCCATTTAACCAATTACTTGATTTGGGAAAAGGAGCAAATGTACTGACTATGCAGGAATGACTCTAAAGGAATAAATTCAAATGTTCACAACTCTATTTCTGAAAGCTGTCAATGAATACCTGTGATCCTTTCATCAAATGTGAAATGTTTAATGCCTTGAGCAATTCACGATAGGGGATTTGCTGACAGTTTCAAAAATCTTTAAGATTTCTCAAAAGGATTTTGAAACAAACACAATATTAAAAAAGAGGTGTAATATTGTCTTTTCATTCTTAAATGGGAAGTTGATATTAGAGGAAAGGCCAATGTTTGTTGCCCATTCCTCATGAACTGATTAGCTCTCCAGGCCATTTCAATGGGCAGTTAAAAGTCAGTCACATTGCTACGGGCCTGTAGTCCTGACTTGGTAAAGACAGCAGATTTCTTTCCCCAAGGATTTCTGAGCCAGAAGGATATTTACAATGATGCTTACACAGTTGTGATTAGACTAGCTTTTAATTCGAAGTTTTGTTGTTGAATTCGAATGTCACCATCTGCCATAGTGGGATTCAAACCCATATCCCCGAACAATAGCTGAGGTCTGTGGATTCCTAGTCGAGTAACATTGCCACTATGCCACCATTTCCCCTATGATTCCCCCAATTTGCTTCCTATAAAGACAAAGAACCTGATGTCCCTTGAACAGACAATAGCCAAAAGCAAGTAGTCGTAACATGACATCAAACGCACTTGTCTCATGAGCATCAAAATAATGCTTCAAAAGCTACTGTACATATCTTATCAATTAAATAAGCTATTAAACATGATTTATGTCTCCACCTCATAATATAATGTTTGACTGCCTGACATTTTATTCATTTATAAAACATTTCCATAGCATTCTTTCAAATCCTTTCGGCCATGTCCACCCTTTTACAAATGTTAGGTTGAGGATTTAATTAACTTATTTTCTGGCTTCATATTCTGGTTTAGGTCTAAAAGCCCACGAACTTAGGTCTGGGTCTGACATATGATCTGAATTTTATACTTACTTCTCAAAACATTACACCTACGTAAGTGTGTGTGTACTTTGAGGTATTCTGTTTGTTTATACTCGGCTTATTCTGAAAAATTAAGCATGTATGATAGTTCAATAATAACAGTAAATCATATTCCAAGCAGAAAACATTAAATTCTGTTGTGCACAAAATGTTTCAAATGATGCTGTGCCAAATCTAGCAACTTGATTCCTTGTGCATCAATTGGTCAGACTTATATAATTACATAAATGTTGCATCAATGCTTTTTCTTTATTTACCGACTCTGTCATTACATCCCTCTCCCTTCCTAATTTATTTTCTAAAGAAAATGGAGATCATAATTTCCTTCAATTTAGGTTCTAAAACCTAGCTGCGCTGCAGAAATGCATTAAGGGATGGTAGCTTCACCAAATCTTGAGGTCTTTTTTGGCACTGGGTAATGTGATGGATTGTAAATTTGCACACAACCATCAGATTATCTCAGAGTCTGTCAGAAAGGCGAGTGCAGTAAAGGGCTAAGGCCAGTCTGTGCAGATGGCACATTTTTCTGCTGAATGGATGGAGGCAATTTTTGAACCAGCATTGGGCACAGATTTATTTTCAATTCAACTGAAGTTGCCTTAGGCTCCCCCAATGTGAACGAGATTATTCGTCTTCATGGACTACAAGACTGCATTCAAAAGTAAAAAATATGATTCCACATAAACCCCTGAGAGTTTGAGCAGTTGTTTCTTGGTCCACTGGAGCCATATTGTGGTATTAAATGCGAGAACATCAAGTACCTTTCCACTTAGGCAGGAAGGCAAGCCTTTCTCACAAGGCAATGAATCATTTTCATATCTTTTTCAAAAACAGCATATAGCTGTGCAATGCTCCCTCTACTGACTCAACGTAAGAAACTAAAGCTATCTTAATTTATACTAGTTGGAAGCTGTTTTTTCCAGTGTTCTGAAAGGACTTACAAACCAAACTTTATTTGTGTGTATATCTGTAAATCTCCCTCCTACAGATATTGCATGCATGTGTTGTCTGTTTGGCAGGTCTTCTTTGTGCTTGCATTACTACATTCTACATTCTGTATTATGCCAAGAATTGGATATTGAATGACATGAAAGGGAATGAAATCCTTTCACTAGATCACTGTCTTTATTGAAGATTCCTAATTACTAACCAACTGTTAGTAAGACCTGCCTCCCTTGAATTGGATTCTCTACATGATTGCCTTTGCATGTTTATTATAATGTAAGGTGTGTGACCTATGTGTATTTTAATATTATCAGGTTTGGATTTTTGAACTCGTGGCATATGGGTTTGTATATGTATGAAGTGGAGCAATGATTAACATGTAGGCAATTTCAAATGATAATTTTTTAAAATAAAAAGCCAAGCAAGCTTGGGATGGCTAATGTGATTTTTTTTATATATGTCGGGAGGTTTTTGCAAGAGGCCGAAGTAAATAGTTGGTGCATTAGGTTTTCAGTTTAGAAGATTAGGAATTGTGTCCTTTCCTTCTGATTAGGGGAAACACCCATAGCTTGGACAAAAAGTTTTAGTTTCAGTTTGGGACAGTTTTCAGAAGTCTTGGTTGAAGCTGAATGTGTAAAGCAATTGGTCCTGAGAAAAGGAGATATCTTAGGGCAGTTAAGAGATAGGCCACCTCAATGTGACAACTTTAATTTAAAAATTCCAAACTAGGAATGTTTGATTAAAACTCTGGGTGGTTAGTTGAAGCTGAGAAAGATTAAGCTTAGCAATATAATGAATTAAGGAAGAGGCTATCAGATTCTTAGAGCTGGTGAATTGAAGCCTTAGCTAAGTCACCCCTCTATGTGACTGAGAAATCTCTGGTATTTGACGATTCGAATGAAATTCTGCTAGGAATAATTGGATTGTATTTTTGCTGTGTGTTTCAAAATTCTTAAATGTATATTAGTTTGGTTTATTCTATTGTATCTTAATTCCTTTTGCACAATAAACTTTTATTTTATTAATGAACCCAAATGTGTATCATTGTGTGCTTGGGTTTCAGTGAAAGACAAAAATCAAACAAAAAAGATCTATCAAGCCAGATTTCAGTCTGGGATCTGACTTGTCCAGTAATCCCATCAGGTAGGATCGTACCATTCGTCCATGTTCAGTTAAATAATGTAGTTTGAGGTATCGGACAAACAAAATGAACTGATCAAATTCGAGGCACAGAATTAGATTAACTAAAAGCTTGGCTAATGGGTAGAAATTGGAACATTCAATTGGGTATGGCAGTATTAACAAAATTGAAAATGAGATATTTTGGTTGTGTTTCCCACATCATAGCTCATCTGACTTGGGTAACCTGATCAAGATTTTTTTTCCACTTCCAGCATAATGCCAGTCTCCATTCCTAACTCATGCCACCTACCAGCAATGGAACATTCAACGACACTTTCATCAGTGTCAGCTTGGTTCAATAGTAGATCATCCTTTCTCCAAGTCAGAATGTTATGGATGGAGCCCCATTGCAGGATTGAATGCAGTTTGACCCTTCAGCGCAACTTTGCTGTACTCTTGTGTATGTCATCTTTCAGATAAAACTTTTCTCCAATAGAAAGATGTGAAATATCCCATTGCATAATTTCCAGTGAAGATGTGGGAGTACATCTAGTTTGCTGAGCCAATATTGGCAACAGAGAATAAGTGGTCATTTAATTTTTATTGCTAATTATATTTCATTTTGAAAAAGTATCTGCTGTACAACTGCTTAGAAAACAATAATATCTGCCAAAAGCATTTTGCAATATGTACATAAAAACATCCTAAGGATATGACAATCTTCTATACAAAGGAATTCAATTTTCATGCCCTAAAGTCTTGACTTTCCAGCACTTAGCTATACTTTACCCAAACACATTTAGATTTACATCACCTACATGCTCTTCGATTTAGCCAGTATCCTTATGCTTGCTGTGTTCCACCGTTCCCTGCGCACCAGACTTTAAAAAAAATAGAGTTTCAGTTTTGGACAGTTTGCAGAAGTACTGACTGAATTTGGAAGTTGGTCCTGAGAAAAGAAATCTGTTAGGTCCCCTCAATGTAAGCAATTTAGTTTAGAAATTTCAGACTAGGAATGTTTCGTTAAAACCCTGAGGGATTATTTGAAGCTGAGAAAGTTTAAACTCAGTTATATGCCAAATCAATCAAAATCCTGGCTGATAAATTCAGAAACTTCTTCCATTCTGTCTCTGTAATTTCCTGTAAACAGTCATTTTCTTGGATTATATTATTTTTAATACAATTGTGGGCAGCATTAGCTCATCAGATCAACGCTTATTGCACATCTATAACTTTTTTTGGGAAGATCAAGTGAACTCTTGTATTGAACTTATGCGTTCTGTGAAAATTGTAATTCTTTGTATCAGGTTAGAAGCAAGTCAGTGGCTTGCTAGGCCATTTAAGGGGACAGTTTACAGTCAAACAGGTTACTTGGAGGCTGGATTCCCAGGTAGGCCATGCCTAGCAAATGTGTCAGACATTTTTTCCCCAAAACAGCATTATTGAACCAGATTCATTTTTGTGACAATCAAAGTCTAGTTGTCCATGGTCACCATTACCAATAGTTTTGTTTATTCCAGATGTGTTAAATAGCTAAATTTAAATTGTCCCAGCTGCTATGGTGGGATTTGAATTCATGTTTCTTTAGTCCAGGCCTCTGGATTACTAGAATAGAACCACAATGCTACTGTACTCCATTATCCTATGCCAAATATAAATAAATACATCTAAAAGCAAAAAACAGAAAAGATATCCGACAATATCTAAATATGGAATCAATTAAGTCTTTATTTGTGACAGATTTCAAGTCAAGAAACATTAATATTGTCATAGCAACAAGAACATAGGATACTCTGGGACAACATCACTAATCACAGGTAGTGACAATCTCCAGGCTGGGAATTTTGCCAAATGAGATTTTTTTTTCTGTGGAGGATTCATCCCAAAACCCAGAGCAATTGTAGGATCTCACTACTGAGTGGTAACAATGGATACATCTCACCTTTAGGTCCCCACCTTTACAATGATTTTAGTTACATTTATCAATCAGCACCTTGCAATTAACACCAGAAAACATCAACTACCTTTGGTGAAGCATACCCTTTCCACCTATAATTTTGATTAATTTTTGGGAGTCTGTCCATTCACACAGGCTCCTTTAATGCATCAAACTTCAACATTTAACATAGGTGCATTTCTACGTGATTTTCCTTCTCTCGACCGACCCTTAGCCACTTTCATACAGCGATATTTACCAAATGTTGTCAAACAAATGGCAATTTAAGATTACATTATCATGTTTCTCTGGTGCATTGTGTTTTGGATATGCAGCGACGACACATTCCAACTTCTATGTGTGTAATAGAAGTTGTATTAAATGCTTCAAAGTGCCTGCTCTCTCATGCCCATGGCTGCTTGCTTTTTGTCGTTTCTTTGCCCACGTGGCCACACATAGGCTTAACTAATTATATATGGTGAGCAGTCATCAGGTACCCATAATCACATAATGAACAACTGAATGCTAGAAGGTGCAAAATAAACTTTTATTTTTTTCCTTTGTAAGATGTGGGTGTCACTGGTCAGGCTAGTATTGATTACCCATCCCTAATTTTTCAGAGGGCAGTTAAGTGTCAACCACATTACTGTGGGTCTGGAGTCACATGTAGGACAGACCAGGTAAGGATGGCAGTTTCCTTCCCCAAAAGACATTAGTGAACCAGAAGGGCTTTCCCAACAATGGTCATCATTAGGCTCCTAATTCCAGATATGTATTGAATTCAAATTCCACCATCTGCTGTAATAGGATTTGAATCTAGGTCCCCAGCTCATGACCAGAGTTGCTGGATTAAAAATCTAGCAACAATACCGCTGGACAATTGCCTCCCCAAATCTCCCATCTGTAATGTTCTGATTGAGTTTGTGCTGGTTGGATTGTAGCCTATTGAATGCTATTGTGGTTATATCCATCTGGGTGAGTATTGAGTATTCTATTCGACTTCTGGCTTGAGCCATGTATTATGACAGAGGCTGGTTAATCTCCTGATCTCTCAGACTGCATGATCTGTGGCTTACTCATATAGCCATGCTATTGATATGGCCGATCCCATTAAGTTTCGATCCGTGGTGATTACAAATCGAGGTCGACCATCAGATTTATTCTGGGATGGTGAACCATTATCTAGCTTATCTCTGTAAATTCAAAATCATTTTCAAATTGTGAGTGGCAATATCTTAAGGGAAAAAAGCCTTTTCCTTCCTGCTTGAAACTCATTTTCCAGACAACATTGCCATTGACATCGTCTTTTTCCTATTACCTTGTCACAGGAATTAACCTGGGTACAGGAATATGTTAACCTGTTCATTACTAATATAATACAAAGAAATTTTAAGATCAACTAGGAGAAAGTGAGGACTGCAGATGTTGGAGACCAGAGTTGAAAAGTATGGTGCTGGGCAGCACGGTGGCACAGTGGTTAGCACTGCTGTCTCACAACGCCTGAGACCCGGGTTCAATTCCCGACTCAGGCGACTGACTGTGTGGAGTTTGCACGTTCTCCCCGTGTCTGCGTGGGTTTCCTCCGGGTGCTCCGGTTTCCTCCCACAGTCACAAAGATGTGCGGGTCAGGTGAATTGGCCATGCTAAATTGCCCGTAGTGTTAGGTAAGAGGTAAATGTAGGGTATGGGTGGGTTGCGCTTCGGTGGGTCGGTGTGGACTTGTTGGGCCGAAGGGCCTGTTTCCACACTGTAAGTAATCTAATCTAAAATCTAATCTAAAATTCTTCAGGAATCCTGAAGAAGGGCTTATGCCCAAAACGTCGATTCTCCTGCTCTTCGGATGCTGCCTGGCCTGCTGCGCTTTTAGATTAGATTACTTACAGTGTGGAAACAGGCCCTTCAGCCCAACAAGGATTCCTGAAGAAGGGCTTATGCCCGAAACGTCGATTCTCCTGCTCCTCGGATGCTGCCTGGCCTGCTGCGCTTTTCCACCACACACTTTTCAACAAGGAAATTTTAACTAAATTCTTGTGAGACGTGGCTCAAAATTGTAGTTTAAACAGTCAAGGCTAATGATAACTGATTCTGGATTATGTAAAAAATGTATATGTGCTCTCATATCTGTCAGGGTCGATTTTGCAGATATAGCTAACCAGAGGTCCTTTAACCTACAAGAGCCATTATACACTGTTCCTTGTTACACAATGATATCAGTGAAATGAAACATCCCATTCAAATTAAATTGTTTAACTCAAATTACATGCATTACAATCTGCTGTGACACCTGTTGATAATAGTATTAAAAGTCTTTCGAAGAAAGAATATAATTTTCACACAATCATCTGTAGAATAACCCATTGTTATGAGGAATTAATAGTCGTGGATTTAGCTGATATGATGTTTGTGATACGATTTTGCAATTTGAGATCCAAAACTCTCATGGTGATAATCCCTCAAACCATATTGTTCAATGTGCAATGCAGTCTGGCTATCTGTAATCAAAAAGGTGAAGAATTCCTGCAATGTGTTTCTAATGCGATACCTGAATAGATTTTGTGAAGAACCTTTCACCAGAATAATTTTGCAAGCAGCCATACAGCACTGTGTCTTGAGGAGAATATCACCGGCTGTGAACTAATTACATTCTCATTTCCTTGCTGCAAGGAGCTACAATTTTAATATTGTGAACTGCATCCCGTCAGGAAGAAAGTTCCTGCTTCTGTCGCCCAAGCTGTGAGTCCTGCTGTCAGCTGATTGAGAAGCAGAGACATTCTGATGATTAATTTGCCCATACGTTATGTATACCGTCCAGAATGTACCATCACTTAAACTTTATAAAATTTGTCGCTCCATTACTTTTTTGAAACCCCTTGAGGTCAAGGCAAGCTGGAGATTTTGGAATATGGACAAGTTTCCAATTCCTTAATACCAGCACTGGCTACAGAAAATTACATAGGGAATTGTCAAAGTTGACTCAAGGCAGTTTGGAAAGGAGTTGAAGCCATATGCGTGGCAATGAAACACACATATCATCTGGATTATTTTCATGCTTCCTTCTTTTTCTAGATGAAGGGCATTGCTTTTGAGGAATGGGGCACCTGGTACCAATGTCATTAAGAGTGCTCCATGCTCTACTGGTAGCACGCCTACATTAGAGTGGGAAGGTCATGTAGGTTCAAGTCCTGAGCTTCTGAAACTTTGACACAAAATCTGGGTTGAGGTATCACTGCGATACTGAGAGTGTGAACATCATTGAAAAAGCCAGCATGCTACTCATCCTTAATTCACTGAGCAAAGGAGGTGGTGAGCTGCTAGTTCATTGAGGGAGGCTGTTAAGACTTTGAAAGATACTGAAAGAATCGATAGGAACATGAGGAAGAGTCTAGAACAAGGAAAATTTTAAAATCAGAACCATATCTTCGGAAGCAGTTTTTCTCACAACTGTGGCAGAAGTTGGCACTCGCTCCCACAAATAAAAGTAAATTCTCACTTTAATGAATAATAATAAATCTTAAAGTGAAATATTTTAAAGAATAGAGTGATAGTACAGAGCCGGAGATAACCTACTCATTAACTAGGATTGCATTGAATGTTAAAAAAAGAAGTGATGAAAGTCTACTTCTGTCATTGTATTTTTAAGGATGATGTGTTCCTGATCAAACCTGCCTAGCTTACCTCCTGAAAAATACAAAGAGGTAATTGTTTCAATAAGGATTACAGCCTGAACACTGCATGTATCCTGTGGAGAACAAAATGCTTTTGTACTTTTTAATTTTTGCCTGATTAGGGTTTGATAGCCTGTCTCATAACAACAGGCAACTCGTCCAGGAGTTTAACTAGCCCTCCATGTGTGGATTGATGATCCCAAATTTAAAGAGTATGCAACTGAATTTGGGATAGAATCAGTGGCTAACCAGAACACATAGGCAGTTGAACCACCCTGCCTGATGTTTTAGACTAGTCTATAATGCCATTTTATGTGACAAAAAAAACTTGCATGCAGAATGATAGAATAAGAGGCAAAACCAATAATTTTTGATGATGATTCATTGTCAAATACACTAGGTACAGTTCTATTTATAGGATACAGAATTTCAGCTTCTATTCACTTATGGTAAAGATACAATTCACTGAAACATTGAAATGGCTTTTTTTAATCAAATAAATTTCGGCTTTTCAACACAACACTTCAGAGAATAATTGATGGATCTTTGAGGAGAAATTGATGGAAGGGAAGGGAAAGTGGTTTCAGTAAAATTGAATCCCTTGACCCATTTGGACTTTTAAAAGTATTGGATCATGCACTAGGCAGTTTCTAGTTCGTTTTAGTGTGTGTCGGGCTCCCAGTCACAAACTTAATTTTCGTGGACTCATCACAAATAGTGAAAACAGCCAAGGTCTGAAATTCTGACAGCTATCAGAAAAAAAATTGCTATGAATTCTATGCTAATAGAATTATAGAATCCCAACAGTTTGGAAGCAGGCTATTCGGCCCATCAAGGGTTGGTGTTGGAACCATGGTGTTCCACATTATACATTAATGATCTTGATGAAGGAACTGAGGGCATTCTGGCTACATTTACAGTTAATCCAAAGATAGATGAAAGGTAGTGTTGAGGAGGTGGAGGGGCTGCACAAGGTGTTGGATAGATTAGGAGATTGAGCAAAGAGGTAGCAGACAAAATACAATGTGGGAAAGTGTGAAGTCATGTACTTTGGTTGGAAGAATAGAGGCATAAACTATTTTCTAAATGGGGATAAGATTCAGAAATTGGAAGTCAAAGAGACCTGGGAGTACTAGTCCAGATTTCTCTTTAGGGAAACTTGCAGTTTGAGGCCATAGGTAGAAAGGCAAATACAATGTTAGCATTTAGTTTGAAAGGACTAGAAGCAGGGCTATACTTCTGAGGCTTTGTAGGGCTTTGGTCAGACCACATTTAGAGCATTGTGAGCAATTTTGGGCCCCACACCTCAGGAAAGAAGTATAGGCCCTGGAGCAGGTCATGAGGAGGTTCACGAGAATGATCTCAAGAATGAATGGCTTACCATATTAGGAATATTTGAGGACTCTGAGTCTGTACTCAGTGGAATTCAGAAGGATGAGGGGGATTTAATTGAAACACAGAGAATACTGAATGGCCGGGATAGAGTGGACATTGGGAAGATGTTTCCATTGTCAGGAGAGAGTGGGACCCAAGGGCACAGCCTTAGAGTAAAGAGATGACCATTTAGAATGGAGATAAGGAGAAACTTCTTCAGCCAGAGAGTGGTGAATCTATAGAAGTCATTGCCATAGAAAGTTGTGGAAGCCAGGTCTTTGAGTATATTTAAAACAGAGATTGATGAGTTCTTGATTGCCAAGGGGCTCAAAGGGTACGGGGAGAAAGTGAGAAAATGAGATTAAAAAACCTAACAACCACGATCGAATGGCGGACAGACTCGATGGTCCAAATGGCCTACTTTCTACTCCTGTGTCTTATGATCTAACAATGCTCTGATGAGTATCCCACCCCATCCTTCTACTCCACATTTTCCATGGCTCTTCCACCTAATCTACATATCCCTGGACACTAAGGGCAATTGAGCATGATCAATCCACCTACCTTTCACATCTTTGGACTGTGGGGAGAAGCTGGAGCACTGGGAGGAAACCCACACAGACATGGGGAGAATGTGGAAACTCCACACAGACATTTGCTTGAGGGTGGAATTGAACGCAGATCCCTTGTGCTGTGAGGCTGCAGCACTAACCACAGAGCCACTGTGCTGCCCAAATGATTTGACAATAATGTAGATAGCTGATTGGACGAAGAGAAGTCTGATCATCTTGGGACCTTTAGGATGACTGAGGGATTTAGATTCTGGAGAACATTGGATGGTGTGGATCTTTCACACATTTCACAAACTAAAACATGCCATTTGACTCACGATCTCTATGTTTTTGCCCCATCAGCCTTCCTGCATTATCTCAGTGACAACACTGAAAAAAAGTACTAACTATCTGTAAAGTGCTCTGAGCATTCTAGTGGTCATGAAAAGTGCTCCGTTGTCGAATGTCTTCCTTGTTTTCTCTCGACATGACATTCATAAATGGCTGGAAGGCAATGGATATTGGAAAGGCTCTGACAACATTCTGGCAATAGTACCGAACTGGCTGCTCCCCTACCTAAGTTGTTCCAGCACAATTACAATACCGGCATTTACCTGACAATATGGAAGGTTGCCTAGATATGTCCTGTACACAGAAAGCAGGACAAATTAATTACTGCCCATCAGTCTCCTCTTGATAATCAGTAAAGTGATGGAAGTGTCATCAATAGTGCTAAGAAGCAGCATTTACTTAACAATACTGTGTGCAATTCTGGTCTCCTTCCAAACAGAAGGATGTTGTGAAATTTGAAAGGGTTCAGAAAAAGTTTACAAGGATGTTGCCAGGGTTGGGTGGGTTTGAGCTATAGGGAGAAGTTGAACAAGCTGGGGCTGTTTTCTCTAGAACACCGGAAGCTGAGGGGTGACATTATGGAGGTTTATAAAATCATGTGAGGCGTGGATAGGATAAATAGACAAGGTCTTTTTCCTGGGATGGGGGAGTCCAGAACTAGAGGGCATAGGTTTAGGGTGAGAGGGGAATATAAAAGGGACCGAAGGGCTAACTTTTTTCAAGCAGAGGGTGGTACGGTGTATGGAATGAGCTGCCAGAGGAAGTGGTGGAGGCTGGTACAATTATAGCATTTACAAAGCATCTGGATGGGTATATGAATAAGAAGGGTTTGGAGGGATGTGGTCCAAGTGCCAGCAAATGGGACCATATTAGATTGGGATATCTGGTCAGCACAGATGAGTTGGACCGAAGGGTCTGTTTCCGTTCTGTACATCTCCATGACTCTCTGAGCTGGGACTGCTGTCCTTGGAGAGAAGAAGGCTGAGGGGAGATTTGATAGAGATCTTCAAATTGATGAGCGGACTGGAGACAATAAATAAGGAGAAGTCGTTCCCACTCATTAAAAAAAGGATGTGTGTGTGGATTTATAATAATGTGAAAACAAGGCAAGAGTGATGTGAGGAAAAACTTTTTCACAAAGCAAGGAATTAGGGTATGAAAATGCATTGTCTGGAAATGTAGTCGAGGCAGATCAATTGAGACATTCAAGAGGATATTGGAGGATTATTTTGAATAGGATACGAGGAAATGGCAGGAGATTGGCAATAGGCAATAGAATTGGTACAGAAACGATGGGCCAAAACACTTTTTTCTGTGCAATGACACTTCCATGATTCTGTGATCAACATTTGCCCACTGACATCTTCCTACAACCAGAACTGCTGCAAATTCCAGAGATTGTTATAGATTTCCACTACCAGAGAGATGTCGAGCCTCCTTAATGCAGATGACTGTTGTTTTCCTGTTAACTGATCTCAAATAATTGATCTTTTCTTGTGCAATGAACTGTTACAGATCAAATTTAGGGCAGTACAATTCATTAAGTGCTGTTCTCTGCATTTAGTAAAAAACTTTTCTTTGAAGCAGTATGATTGACATGTTAAAAGGGTACACTTTGCTTCAGGTTGATTTATTGCAGCATCTTGCTATTTAGCATATCAGATTCACTCATATGAAACTCTGCTGAAAAAGACATCGGTTTGTTTCATGTTATATATGCTTCATATGCATTATCTGATTGTTTCCGGATATCTATGTGGAGTTTGCACAGTTTCCCCATGTCTGTGTGGGTTTCCTCCGGGTGCTCCGGTTTCCCCCCACAGTCCAAAAATGTGCAGGTTAGGCGAATTGGCCATGCTAAATTGCCGATTGTTTAGGTCAGGGGTAAATGTAGGGGAGTGGATTACTTCTCGGAGGGTTGGTATGGACTTGCTGAGCTGAAGGGCCTGTTTCCACACTGTAGGTAATCTAATCATCTAATCCAGCAACATGACTCACTGTATGCCATAGGACACCACACTGTACAATGTGTGAGGGGATTGAGGATCCCATGGTAAAACAATTTGACACTTCATGGCCTCTAGTGGCCAGTATACAACTCCAAGGGAGGGCCAATCGATCTACCACCCTATTCTGCTTGTGGGTTATTGGCCAGTTACTTTGGGAAAAATCACAGGCTGTGTGTGAGCAACATGAGCAGTTTGATGAAACGTGACACCATTGCTATTGTATGCATTCCATCAAAGTGCCTCTACAATGCCGGAAGTAAGATCGAAGCAATGAGAGGAAGTTAAAAGTGCACTTAAGGGAAATTGATATGCTGATAGCATTGGAGAAATAATATTCGAGGAGGTTTATGTAGAAAATTAACACTGGCATTGATCAGATTGACCAAATGTGGTCTATGTTCTGTGTGTTATCTTATTTCTTCTTAGGTGCCAATAATGTGAACGTTTGTATCTCTTTAAATTTGTACCGTCTAATATGGTGTGAGTTTGCTTCCAATGGGATGTGTATCCTAATACAATGTTTATTATCTCCGGTAACATAAGAAACTGAGTGTGGCTGTCAGGGTATTGAAGAATCCAACAGAAATTTTATTACAAATAACTATTGTGAACGAACATCATGCTCCTCAGTCACAACTATCTAGGATGGCATTAAACAACAACTTCTCATCAAGCATGATGCTTCAAGACATAGAATCATAGAATCACACAGAACAGAAACAGACCCTTCAGTCCAACTAGTCCATGTTGAATATAATCCCAAACCAAATTAGTCCCATCTGCCTGCTCCTGGCCCATATCACTCCAAACATTACCCATTCACGTACTTATCCAAATATCTTTTAAATGTTGTAATTGTACCCACATCTACCATTTCCTTAGGAAGTTCAATCATTCCATTCAAAAACCTCCCTTTGTGTAAAAAAATTGCCCCTCATGTTTTTCTTAAATCTCTCTCCCCTCACCTTGAAAATATGCCCCAGTCTTGAAATCCCCCACCCAAGTTAAAAGGGAACTATGATTAACCCTATCCATAGCCCTCATCACTTTATAAACCTCTATAAGGTCGTCTTTTAAATTCCTATGCTCCAGTGAAAATAGTCTCAGCCAATCCAACCTTTCTTTAATCTCTTCTGAGCACTTTCCAGCTTAAAAATATCCTTCTTATCTTTGGTAAGATGGGGTATGAGGCATTTGTACCATCAAATTGTATGCAATGATACAATGATGGTATCATAAGCAAGGCCCTTTATTGGTGTCCCCCCTCAAGGGCTGTATCAACGGCTTGACCCTTTCATTTGGCTAAGAGGTCCTTCCTAAAGGATCCTTCTCTGACAGCTCTTTGAGAAAGTTATATTATGTCCTTTGCGGTGGCATTTTCCAACAGATTGGCATATAGACTCTTGGAGTTTCTGCCTTTCTGAGATAAATTTGAGTCTGTTAACCTTGAGGGTTAATTTTTATCTTTGAGAAGCTTCCAGACATTTTCTCAATTTCTCTGAAAATTCACAGAAAGACCTGATGTGTTAATTCTGTGAAACTCTCCTTGATAATGGCAAGCAAGATTTTTAGAGCTCACTTTCAGCATTACGTATCACTTAGTCTGTAAAAGAAGATGGTATACTTTGTTCGAACAGTTGTGGTTCAGTAAGGGTGGCACTGGGTGCTGCTCAATCTGAAAAGAGTCTAGATTATAGTGGTGCAGGAAAAGCACAGCAGGTCAGGCACATCCGAGGAGCAGGAAAATCAATGTTTCGAGCAAAAGCTCTTCATCAGGAATGAAGGTGGGGGCCTCCGGGGTGGAGAGATAAATGGAAGGTGGGTGGGGCTGGGGTGAAGGTAGCAAGGAGTACAATAAGTGGATGGAGGTGGGGATGAAGGTGATAGGTCAGAGAGGAGGGTGGAACGGATAGATGGGAAGGAAGATTGGCAGGAAGATTGGAACTAGGGTAAGGTTGGGGGGAGGGGAAATGTGGAAACTGGTGAAGTCCACATTGATGCCCTGAGGTTGAAGTGTTCTGAGGTGGAAGATGAGACATTCTTCCTCTAGGCATCGGGTGGTGAGGGAGTGGCGGCAGTGGAGGCCCAGAGCCTGCATGTCCTCGGCAGAGTGGGAGGGGGAGTTAAAATGTTGGGCTGCAGAGCGGTGTGGTTGATTGGTGCGGGTGTCCCAGAGATGTTCCCTGTTGCGCTCTGCTAGGTGGCGTCCAGTCTCCCCGGTGTAGAGGAGACCGCATTGGGAACAACGGATACAATAAATGACATTGGTGGATGTGCAGGTAAAACTTTGATGGATGTGGAAGGCTCCTTTGGGAACTTGGATGGAGGTGAGGGGGGAAGTGTGGGTGCAGGATTTGCAATTCCTGCGGTGGCAGGGGAAGGTGCCAGGATGAGAGTCATCAATGCAGCAGAGCAAGAGTTGGGGAGTGGTGCCGGTGTAACTACGGATGATGGACTGGTCTACATAACCGACAAAGAGGCAGGCATAGCTGGGGCCCATGCGGGTGCCCATGGCTACCCCTTTTGTCTGGAGGAAGTGGGAGGATTCGAAGGAGAAATTGCTAAGGGTGAGGACCAGTTCAGCCAATGATTGAGAGTGTCAGTGGAAGGGTTAATTTGGGGACATCGGAAGCCAGATGCCAACTCGAAAACACCTCCTCCTACCAACCCCACGACCATGACCCCACCCAACCCCATTACCAAACCATCATCTCCCAGACCATAAAGAACCTCATCACCTCAGGAGATCTCCCACCCACAGCTTCCAACCTCATAGTCCGGGAACCCTGCACTGCCCTGCTCTACCTCCTTCCCAAGATCCACAAACCTGACCACCCTGCCGACCCATTGTCTCAGCATGCTCCTGCCCCACTGAACTCATCTCTACCTACCTCGACACTGTCCTTCCCCCCTAGTCCAGGAACTCCCCACATATGCTCAAGACACTACCCATGCCCTGCGTTCCTCCAAGACTTCCATTTCCCCGGCCCCCAACACCTCATCTTCACCATGGACATCCAATCCCTCTACACCTCCATCCGCCACGACCAGGACCTCCAAGCCCTCAGTTTCTTTCTCTCCCGACATCCCCAACAGTACCCTTCCACTGACAATCTCATTCGTTTGGCTAAACCAGTCCTCACCTTTAACAATTTGCCCTTCGAATCCTCCCACTTCCTCCACATGAAAGGGGTAGCCATGGGCACCCTCATGGGCCCCAACTATGCCTGTCTCTTTGTCGGCTACGTGTCCAGCTCAGAACACACCAGATGGTCTCCTTCTTTAGAGACTGCAATTTCCCTTCCCACATGGTTAAAAATGCCCTCCAATGCATCTCGTCCACATCCCACACCTCCACCCTCAAACCCTACCCCTCCAACCATAACAAGGACAGACCCCTGCCCCCCAGTGCTCACCTTCCACCCTACCAACCTTTGCATAAACCGCATCATCTGCCGACATTTCTACCACCTCCAAACGGACCACACCACCAGGGATAATATTTCCCTCCCTACCCATTTCCGCTTTCCACAAAGACCGTTCCCTCCATGACCACCTGGTCAGGTCCACATCCCCCCTACAACCCACCCTCCCATCCTGGCACTTTCCCCTGCCACCGCAGCAATTGCAAAACCTATGCCCACACCTCGCCCCCTCACCTCCATCCAAGGCCCCAAAGGAGCCTTCCATATCCATCAAAGCTTTACCTGCACATCCACCAATGTCATTTATTGTATCCGTTGCTCAAATGCGGTCTCCTCTACATTGGGGAGACTGGACGCCTCCTTGCAGAGCACTTCAGGGAACATCTCTGGGACACCTGCCCTGTGGCCCAACATTTCAACTCCCCCTCCCACTCTGCCGAGGACATGCAGGTCCTGGGCCTCCTCCACTGCCACTCCCTTACCACCCGACGTTTGGAGGAAGAACGCCTCATCTTCCGCCTCGGAACACTTCAATCCCAGGGCATCAATGTGAACTTCACCAGTTTCCTCATTTCCCCTCCCCCACCCTACACCAGTTCCAACCTTCCAGCTCAGCACCATCCCCATGACCTGTCCTACCTGCCAATCTTCCTTCCCACCTATCCACTCCACCCTCCCCTCTGACCTATCACCTTCATCCCCACCTCCATCCACCTATTGTACTCTTTGCTACCTTCTCCCCACCCCCCACCCCTTCCATTTATCTCTCCACCCTCGAGACTCCCTGCCTTCATTCCTGATGAAGGGCTTTTGCCTGAAACGTCGATTTTCTTGCTCCTCAGATGCTGCCTGACTTGCTGTGCTTTTCCAGCACCACTCTAATCTAGACTCTAATTTCCAGCATCTGCCGTCCTCACTTTCTCTGTCTATTTATAAGAAATTAAATTAGAGTTGAAGCTACACAGAAATTACCTTACTGAAGTCATTCAAGCCATTAAATGAAAGGAACGTATGCTAATGTAGGCCTGATTTTAAACCACAGTCCAGAAATGGGTGGCAGAGTGGCCCAGTGGTTAGCATGTCTACCACACAGTACCAGAGACCGGGGCTTGATTCCAGCTTTGGGTGACTGCCTGCTAGGTGTTTGTACATTGTATGCATGGGTTTCTTCCCATAGTCCAAAGATGTACATTGGCTATGGGATGGGATTGGTTGGGATGTGCTTTGGAGTGTTGATGTGGGTCAAATGGCCTGTTTCCATATTGTAGTGATTCTCTGAAAGGAAAATTTTTTGAAGTAACCCATTTGTAAGCGGTGTTTTATTCATTTAGAAAGGGAATAATCCATTAATTTTCCCAATGTAAAGAAACTCAACACAAAGGAAACGTATGAAGACCTACTCAGTATGTTTCATCATTCAGACAGGAACCAAGCACACTGTACTCCTCTTATCCTCCAAGTAATCAAATGTAGTTTCCTGGAGACAAACTGCATCATTCAGTTAAACTATGTTCAACAATTCTATCTAAGATTACTTCCTTGTGAAATAGTTGGTCACTCAACGTATTCACTGCTGACTTCTGATGTGAGTTCTGTTCAGTAACCACGCCGGGAAATTTTCTATCACTTGCAAAATATTGAAGACTGTTTGTTCCACCCTCTGACTACTTTATGCGTCAGGTTTCCTTGCAGGTTATTTCAAAGTAAAGGATAGTCACTGCATTGGTTAACCAGCATTTATGGATTTTGAGTAAAAAATGAGGTCTGCAGATGCTGGAGATCACAGCTGCAAATGTGTTGCTGGTCAAAGCACAGCAGGTTAGGCAGCATCTCAGGAATAGAGAATTCAACGTTTCGAGCATAAGCCCTTCATCAGGAATAAGAGAGAGAGAGCCAAGCAGGCTGAGATAAAAGGTAGGGAGGAGGGACTAGGGGGAGGGGCGATGGAGGTGGGATAGGTGGAAGGAGGTCAAGGTGAGGGTGATAGGCCGGAGTGGGGTGGGGGCGGAGAGGTCAGGAAGAGGATTGCAGGTTAGGAGGGCGGTGCCTGGCTTACTTAATGTTTACTTAAAATTGGTTTCAACATCTTGTACAGAATGTCAAAATCAGAAGAAGGATAGAGGTGACCAGACGTAATTCTGTGAAAATGGAGGATGTGCTAACAACCAGAAAACAAGTCATAAGATGCTACATTCTATTTGATTCCCCATTTGCCTCAGAAATCTGGCCAATAAATATAGATCCTGGAAGTAACCGGAGACCTTTGAAATGTGGATGCCAAGATATCTGCTAAAAGATTTATACACAGAAGATAAGTTAGTGGGCGGCATGGTGGCACAGTGGTTAGCACTGCTGCCTCACAGCGCCTGAGACCCGGGTTCAATGCCCGCCTCAGGCGACTGACTGTGTGGAGTTTGCACGTTCTCCCCGTGTCTGCGTGGGTTTCCTTCGGGTGCTCCGGTTTCCTCCCACAGTCCAAAGATGTGCGGGTTAGGTGAATTGGCCATGCTAAATTGCCCGTAGTGTTAGGTAAGGGGTAAATGTAGGGGTGGGTTGCACTTCGGCGGGTCGGTGTGGACTTGTTGGGCCGAAGGGCCTGTTTCCACACTGTAAGGAATCTAATCTAATCTAATCTAATCTAAATGAAAAGAAGTTTGAATTGCAAAAGCAAAAAACTAACACCCAGCAAAGAGAAATATCAGAATTTCAGGCTTCTGATCAGAGATGAAACCCTGGAGATCGATTGTAGAGCGTAAAGTGGACGCAATGGAAAGTGGGGTCACACACTTGGTTATCATCATAGTTGGATGACAAGTGTCACAGAGTGGTTGCACAGAAGCTATGGTGGATGTGTGAGGGTGGCAGAAGACATACGAGGATGGCATTCCCTGGCAGAAGATCTCCTGATAGAAGTAAATATCAAAAGAACAGGACAGGACAACTATTCATTAAAATGAAAAAAACCAATAGAGTAGCATTCAGTGCCATTGTGAGATTTGATTTTCATGGCCTTTGCATGGATTAACAGGGCCAATAAAAACAATAAAAATGGTGTAAATGACTCTAACACCCTATTAAGATGCAAAATAAGACAGGCTCCATTATGATGGGTTACTAGACTAGATGGTGTTACACACCTCTGGAGTAGGTGGGACTTGAACCTGGGCCACAAGAGTTCCTCAGTTTACTAATCTTATGCTAATGGGATCTTGATTCTTTCCACTTATATCTTTAAACTTAATGCGCAAATTATTGACCTATGCCACAGATAGCACCTCGCTCTTTGGTTGGAAGCTGTGCCAACCACCTACTGACCGATTTAGATAGGAAAGGAGCCAAAGACTAATGATAAAATAATCTGGGTTGTGCAGTGGGACTCTTTCCAAAAACTCCAATCCCTCTAGCCTACCTTGTCAGCAGTGAGCCTGGCTTGGCCTTGAAGCCTATTTGGTATGAAGCAGTTTAGTGAAGGTAATTGAGGAAGTGGTTTCATCATCACTGAACCGATCTTCAGTTGGTATCCATGGATATGAAAGCCAAAATCAACCTGAGAAAATGGAAGTGAGGACTATCAAGCATTTTTAAAAAAAAATATCCTTGTCAGTACTGCAGTCTGCATGACTGTTGAATGACACTTATATTTCGAATAGAAGATGGCCCCCGCTCACGTACAAATCTTTTGATTTCTTATATGAGCTGTACTGGATCTGACTGGCTATTGGGTTTTGCAGTGCCAACTGGCTCCCGTATCCCGTAGTCAGAGTAGACCCTCATCTTCCCACTGTGGTGGGGAAAAGCCAGCAGGACTGTGCAGAACACCTAACTAATAGGAAGGTTAAGAGTTTTTTAGATTAGATTCCCTACAGTGTGGAAACAGGCCCTACGCCCCAACAAGTCCAAACTGACCCCCTAAAGAGTAACCCACCCAGTGCCATTTCCCTCTGACTAATACACCTAACACTATAGGCACCTGGCCTGCACACCTTTGGATTGCAGGAGGAAACCCACGCAGACAATGTGCAAACTCCACACAGGTAGTCACCTGAGGCTGGAACCGAACCTGGTGCTGTGAGGCAGCCGCGCTAACCACCGAGCCACCGTGCCACCCAAGTCCATGGGCCTTTCCATTCAGTTTCATGAGTCAAAGTGAAAACTAAATTGTTACATTAATAATGTAAGACATAGGAGAAAGTGAGGACTGCAGATGCTGGAGATCAGAGCTAAAAATGTGTTGCTGGAAAAGCGCAGCAGGTCAGGCAGCATCCAAGGAGCAGGAGAATCGACGTTTTGGGCATGAGCCCGTCTTCAGGAATCATTCCTGAAGAAGGGTTCATGCCCAAAACATCGATTCTCCTACTCTTTGGATGCTGCCTGATCTGCTGCGCTTTTCCAGCAACACATTTTCAGTAATGTAAGAAATAGTATGCATACAATTCCAAACAACGTACAGAACAATAGGATATGAGCTTTTTAATAAATATATTAGATAAGTCTAGAAGTAAATGATTAATATCTAAAATTCCACTTGTAGACTGTACAATTACATAGATAATTCACATAGAAAGCAATTAGAAATTTTACTCTTAAGTTGGCATACAGACACACAATTCCTATACACAGGATCAAAAGTCTGAAGGTACACTGGACAGAGTAATGTTCCTGGATTTGATTATTTAATGTAACTCAGTAACAACTCTGCACCATCAAGTCCTACAAGACTTTTTGAATGGGAAAAAACTTCCACAAGTAATTAGTTGAAGAGGTCATGTAGACCCCAGTTTAATTGTTTTTATTGGCCCTGTTAATTCATGCAAAGGCCATGAAAATCATATCTCATAATGGCACTGAATACTATTGGTTTCTTTCATTGTAATAAAGCTCACTTTGTGGGCGGCACGGTGGCACGATGGTTAGCACTGCTGCCTCACAGCGCCTGTAGACCCGGGTTCAATTCCCGACTCAGGCGACTGACTGTGTGGAGTTTGCACGTTCTCCCCGTGTCTGCGTGGGTTTCCTCCGGGTGCTCCGGTTTCCTCCCACAGTCCAAAGATGTGCGGGTCAGGTGAATTGGCCATGCTAAATTGCCCGTAGTGTTAGGTAAGGGGTAAATGTAGGGGTATGGGTGGGTTGCGCTTCGGCGGGTCGGTGTGGACTTGTTGGGCCGAAGGGCCTGTTTCCACACTGTAAGTCTAATCTAATCTAATCTAATCATGATCAATGATAATTTGAAGAAAAATATCACAAACCATGGAGTAGGAAAGGAAGTCAGTCATCCTACATCATATCTGCGCAACACTTCGCAAGAGCTATCTCAACAGTCCCAGCAGAGCAATCCTTTTCAAATACATTTCCAATTCGCTTCTAGCTGAAATCACCAACAATGCTCTTTCGCACAATGCATTATGGATTATGCAGCTCAATAATATCTTTCATGTATCTTACACTATTGATGTGTTAAGAAAAATCTCCATAACGTGCTTTGGAGGGGCAGAATAAAGGATAAATTTTGCTCAGCCTCGGGGGAAAAATAAGAAACTCAGTAAGCAACACTCAGCCGAAACCAATGACTGTATTGCAATTGGTGACTCAACTCCAGAGGCCTGGCCATTTCTATTCAACAGTAGACAATCAAAGAGACCAATTTATTATTATTGCAGAGCAGTGTTAGAGCATAAGCATCTAAAATTCCAGTTTAGGCTGTACAGCTTTTGCAATTTTGGCCATTCTTATGGAAGCAGTACAGTTGTTTTCAAAATGTTTTTAAAATGCATTTGTCATGCCCCAGAGTATTTAATGGCTAAGAATAAGAATAGGGTAGGAGGCTCGAAGCATTATATTTTGACTAGACCCCTTCATCTTCGAGAATAGCAAGTTTAATTAAATTTTTTTCTACTGAGTTCAGGGCTTTTTTTTAATGTCAATTCAGGCTTGGCCAGGAGTCCATCCATTCTTTGGGAAACAGCTAAAGCCTATGGTAGGGGGTTGGTTATTTCCTGTTCAGCCTGTAAAAACCGATGGACGGGTGAGCAGCAACATTTGCTCAAGGTGCATCTGAAAGTAGCTGGAAAGACATAGTTTGACAGGCCCTCACTGGTTAAACTGCAGAGGATCACAGCACTTTGGTCTACGCTGAACTCCAGGACAGCCAAGAGAAAGCTTACTTTTGCAAGTAAAAGGCTGTTTGGGGATAAGCGAGGCAAGTCCCTAGCATACCTGGGCAGAAAAAGAAGTGTCCTCTAAGCCGTTCTCTCAATCAGAGAGGACATTAGAAGTTTGACCTACAATTCTAACTTTGGTTGGACATCGAAGCACTTCAGGCAAGATGTCCCCTTGTTAACTTGCTGTTTTAAACAAAATGAGAACAGTTAAGGAACATTGCCAACTGTCATCAATACTGCCAATGCATGGACGGCAATGCATCAGGGTTACAGCAATATTGCCAAAAAATCATTTTTGAAACCCATAGTTGGTATGCCAAGCTTTCAGCCAGGGATGATGGACTTTTGGTTTAGACAATGGGCAGCTAGAGTCGTATCTTGCTTGGGTGATTTATTCAAAGGGGAACAAAATGATTTCCTTTGACCAATTGGCTCGGAAATATGAATTGCCCTGTAGGGACCTCTTTCTTTTCTTTCAAATTAGAAACCTCATGCAAAAGGAAACCACATTTCTAACTGATGTTTATTTGTCTGACATGAAGAAGAAGGTGTTGAGTGTTGAGGATACATTATCTGTAAGCAGTGCCTGTCATCTACTGGGAGAGGGTCCCTCGGAGGTGATAGAACAGCTTTATAAAGTATGGGAGGGGGAGTTGGACGCTAAGATCTCTTCTGAAATATGGCAGGATATCTGGGAAAATGCAAGAAGGATCTCGATTTGCAACAGGACTCACGCCTTGCAATTGAAGATTCTCCACAGGATCCATTTGGCCCCAGACTGCCTGGCTAAATTTAAACCTGGAGCATCTCCAATGTGTCCTGAACGTAAAGTGAGCATGTGCACGCTTACTCATTGTCTGTTGTGGGCCTACTGGAGTGCTGTGGTAGGTGAAATAGAGAAGGTCTAAGGGATGGAGGTAGAGATGGACCCAGTAGCTCTTCTTCTTGGCTTTGTTAACTTACTTTCATTAGATGCACACAAAAAAAGGCTTTTCAGTATCTTCACTTTTTGTGCCAGAAAGAACATTCTATGAGGGTGGCGGGCTGGTCATAGAACACATCCCCTTGGACTTTCTTACAAGTATGGTGCACCATAAAACTGAGAACTTCATAAGACACAGCAGCCCTTTTTGGACTATCTGGGTACAGATTTGTTCAACATATTAATATGAGCATTTATATAGCCATGTTAATTCTATGTAATAAATCTGGTATCCAGAGGGGAGGAACTATAAACATATGAATATGTATATGTATAAACTTATGTGCTCGATGATCGAGGGCTATTGCTTTGTTTTGCTGAGCTGTGTTATGGCTATTATCATTATTGATAAAATGTTCCTTTTTTAGGTTAGTTATTTGCTACTCATGTAATTAGCAGGTTTGTTTTTTAACATTGGTTTAAATTGTTTGGTTTTGCATTTGTTGTAATATTTAAAAAATGCATTTGTGTACAACACAAAACTGATAACTTAAGCTTCAACTGATGTGCATTGTTGTCTGATCAGTTTTTTTTCAAGTAAACCTGTTCAGAGAGATGTTGTTACATACCTCTGGAGTAGGTGGGACTTGAACTTGGGCCACAAGAGCCCCTCAGTTTAGAAATCTGGTACCACTGAGGTCTTTGATTCTTTCTGCTTATATCTTTAAACTTAATTACCATGCAGATTAATATTCTTCAGGGGTAGCTTGTGAATTCACCTGTTTATTTCCCTATGACTGGGTGACACTATGATTTTGAATGTCACAGAAAAAGAAATGGAATTTTTGTTTTCCCAAAAGATTAACAATAGAATTATCATGAAATTTAGCCCACAAGACTATAGAGTCAGAAGTCACATGTTGAAGGAGCAGTGCTGTGAAAGCTTGTGATATGAAATGAGCCTATTGATAAAGACCAAATGTCATGTGACTTCTGACTTTGTCCACCCCATCCAACCCCGACACCTCCACATCAAAACTACAGTGAGCAGTTAACTCACTAAAATTTAGTAGCATGTTCTGATCAACTTGAAACATTGAGCTAACTTGTTCCCAGGCCTTCGAAGGTGAGTGTGAAGCAGGCAAGGGCAAAGTAATTCTGGAAACCAATTGGTTCCATCTCTGGTTGCACTTCCCAGGGGACAGGTTGAGCCTAATGCTAGCAACGCTCTAGTTTATAGTGGGATGCCAATGAAGGTTGTAAATTCTCTGCATATTTCACACCATACTGTAATTTTGCCCAATGTTGCAAAGGCCTTGCCACTGTGCCAACACTCAGGCAAATGAGCAGAGGCAGCCGCACAGTGGGAAGTCAAGGTTGTGTTACATCTGAAGGCAACCTAATCATTTCTGGCAGAGAACGATAAAGCTGTAGTCAAAATCAAAAAGACATAACAATCAGAGCAACTATTGTATGAAGTAATGATTCTGAAGGAGTTCATGTTCATGTTACATTGGCTTTATCATTTACTGATGTCACACAGTCTGTAGGTGGAGATGAAGAGCTTTTAGAGGGAGCAGATGCATCTGTACCAACTCCCTGGTAATTATGTCCAACTAATTGTTATTGTATCTATTGCCTATCATTCAGTAAAGCTTGTAATAATCAAACAGTGTATCTTCTGTCAATGCTAGTCTATCTTCTACCACTGATCACCAGAGATGCCCAAGACCTGGGCATGCCAAAATAGGGTCAGCACCCAAAATAGGTCCCTATCACTTGTACAGTTGATAAATGTCATTACGTATGAGGAATGATCTTACAAATTTCTGCTTATGCAAAAATACTACCCAGTAGAACATATGACCCATCAAGGGTTCACCACCCTTTTGTACAATTATGACTGGGTTCCATCTCCAACCCCACCTTCCTGCTGACTTACTATTCTCCCGAATTCCGTGTGAGATCAAAATTCCACATATTCCAGCCTTAAATGTATTCAACAAGCCTATAGGGAAGAGCATTTAAAGTATTACAGCTCTTTGAAAGAAATAATTCTAACTGATCAAAATGCCCGAGAAAGTCCTAAATGATCATCCAGACTTTGCTGCTGAATGCAGAGTATTTCTAATGAGGCTTCACTATTCCACTGATGTTAATGATAACCTCGTGACTTCTCCTGCCACGCTGGTTCTTCCGGGGTTTTCACTGACCATTCAGTGACACTGACCCACCTTCATTGAAATGGGCCCATCAGCCATCCTTAATACATGAAGGGTAGCCACCTCCTGTAAGATTCAGCCAGAAGGCTAAGTCAAGTCTGCACACATCCCAAAAATCATGCTGATACATTTAGTCTGTTACCTCTGCTTCTCTTCCTTTCAATAGGTGCTGCCTGACTGGTTGAACATTTCCCAACATTTTAGGTTTGAATCTTTTTTACATCATTTGGATTTGAATTTATTTTTTGAAACAACGTCAAAGCTCTGAATTATTCCACTGACTTGGACTCTGCTTCTATTCTTCCCAATGGCAGCGGACTGATATTCTTGCTGTGTTAACAGAAGCTGCATGGTGGCTCAGCGGTTAGCACTGCTGTCTCATGGTACCAGGGATCTGGGTTCAATTTCCAGCCTAGGGTGACTATCTGGGTGGAGTTTGCATGTTCTCCCTGCGTCTGGGTGTTCTGGTTTCTTCCCACAGTCCAAAGATGTGCAGGTTAGGTGAATTGGGCATGCTAAATTGCCTGTAGTGGTCAGGGGAATAGGTCTTGGTGAACTACTCTTTGAAGGATCAGTGTGGACTTGTTGGGCCAAATAGCCTGTTTCCACACTGCAGGGATTCTATGTTTTGCTATAAGACAGTTTGTATAATACTTGCTCAATTCCACAGATTCCACTACAGCCTGCCAAACTTGCTCCCCTTCCAAAGTGCAGACTCTGTGATCTGTTGATCCCATCACATCCCAGTTGTTATCTGTAAATTGGAAGAGCCAACATGCTATTGTGTTCTTTGCAGAGATTTCATTACTGACTGATGACATCTAAATTTTCACTCAGACTGGGAGGGGGTGGTGGTGGGGTGAGGTCTGCTGAGAATCCAGATACACTGGAATACATTTAGTGTGGAAGCAGCCATTTGGCCTGTCAACTCAGTACTGACCTCCTGAAGAGCATCTCACTCAACCCCCATAACCTCACATTTTCCACGGCTAATCAATCCAGCCTAAACATCCCTGGACACTATGGGCAATTTACCGTGGCCAATCCACCTAACTTGCAGATTTTTTAAAAGTGTGGGAGGAAACCAGAGCACTGACACAGGGAGAATGCACAAAATCCACATAGAGAGACATCCAGGTCTGGAATTGAACCCAAGTCCCTGAAGCTGTGAGGTAGCAGTGTTAACCACTGTGCCAGCTAAGGTGACCACTTATCAGGTGAGACTCTCTCAACTGACATGTATGCATCAGCACTACAGCTAGTCTAATTAGCATAAGGTTTCACTTTCAAGCTAATCTTTCCCATTTTGAGCCCTGCACAACCCTGGGCTAGCATCTCTAATACCCTTATCAATCTCCAATGTTGGAATAGAGGTGATATTATGGTCTTAATAAGGAGCCCCATTACTCTTTCTTTGCGTTTTCACAGTTTAACATCAATTTGTACACTCTTGATGATCTTGGCTAGTCTGTGTCTTGACCATTCTGTCTTCCCATTCTAAACCCACAAATCATTTGTCCTTTGATATTCCATGTGATCAACTCAGAATGCAGGACTCTGCCACAATCAGTTTTCAATGTAAGAGAAAGGAGAGGACAGCTACGTGATTCAAATTGATTAATGCAATTGAGGATGTTTCCTCATGTGGGGCAATCTGGAATGAGAGGGCCATAACTTCAGGTGAAGGGCTGGAAGATTTAAAGAGAGATGAGGAGAAATTACTTCCCTCAAAAGGTCATGAATCTGTGGAATCTATTGCCCCAGAGTGAACTGGACACTGAATAAATTTAAGGAACAGGTTGACAGGTTTTTAATTAATAATCGGTTGAAGGGTTATGGAGAGTAGGTGGGAAAGTGGAGTTGAGGCTGGGATGAACAGCCTGGTGGCTCAGTAGTTAGTAGGCTGCCTGACAGTGCTTGGGACCTGGGTTCAATTCCAGCTTTGGGTTACAGTCTTCGTGGGGTTTGTACATTCACTTGGATTTCCTCCCACAATCCAAAGTTGTGTACGTTAGGTGGATTGTCCACGCTAAATTGCCCATAGTGCTCAGGAGTGGGTAGATTAGTTAGGGGAATGGGTCTGGGTGGGCTACTCTTTAGGGGTTCGGAGTGGATGTGTTGGGCCAAATGGCCTGTTTCCCCACTGTAGGGAAGCTAATTCTTAAAAGAAAAGATATCAGATATGATTATATTTAAGGGTGGATTAGGCTCACGTTGATTGACCTACTTTTGCTCTCTTGCTCCTAGTTCTTATGTTCATAATAAAAAAGTAAGTTAGCTTACTCAGGGCATTTCTACTTCTGGGGTGAATCCAGAATTTAAGTTTTGGGTGAACCACAATTAGGAGTTCAAGTTATAATATTAACAAATCTCCCCTTTGGCAAATTCTGGTGCAATGGATTGATTTATGAGGTTTCAAGTGAGTATTATGACAAGAGACCTGTGATTTTATAACAGTTCCAAGATTCATCTTGAAGACTTTGTAAATGTATTTTGCTGGTCCCAAAAGATACCCATTATTCTCCAAGTGCTGTCGCTGGGAAATGTTACATTTTGGATATGTCGCAACACTACTGGTGGCATCCAAGAAGGGCATTGGATGATTATGTGGCTAGAAATAGTTTGCAAGGTTAAGGAGTAAAAGGCAGGGGATTTGAACTAGGTAACGAGGCTCATTTGAAGAGCCAGTATAGTCTTGACTGGCCAAATGGCCACCTTCTACACTGTAACAATTCTGTGACTTTCAGTCACACTTAAGAATGGAATGGTTAGCTGCAGAATATAGCTCCCTCCAGTATGGCCCAAAGCATTCCTCAAAACATCATCTACTGGTCCACAGTGATATTTTCCCAATTCACAAGTTAGGAAAGTGAGTTGAAACATATTTCATACAGGACCCTTGCAGTCAGTGTCTTTTGTCCAATCAACTGAAGTATGAACTCTGGTTGACAGCATGTACTCTAATAAAGCAGGGTGCACTGATGTAGATTTGTGTGGTTAGAATACAAAACAATACATTTCACTGTATTTCAAAACATGTGACATAAATCAAATCAAAACTTGTAACAATATTTATTAACAGATTGTATATTGATGGTAAGATTATTGAGCAGCACACTCTGAAATTTCTGAGCTGTACAAATTCCAACCTTCTAGCAGCGTACTAACATTTGACTTTTGAGGCCACAGTTCCATCCACAATTTACTCAGAGGCTCAACTACATAGGATCATAAAGTCATAGAGGTATATAGCATAGACACAGGCCCTTTGGCCAAACGTGTCCATCCTGATTAGGCTTCCTAACCTATTTAACTGTGTTTGGCCTGAATCACTCTAAACTTTTCCTATCCATATATCTGTCCAAACATCTTTAAAATGTTGTAAATCTACCCCTTCTGGGTAGTCCAATCTGCAACAAACTAAGAAATTAGAGTAGGCAGATTTCTTTTCTTTCTTTATTCATTCATGGGATGAGGGCGTCGCTGGATAGGCAGCATTTTTTGCCCATTCCTAATTACCCAGAGGGCAGTTAAAAGTCAGCCACATTGCTGTCGACTTAGAATCACGTGTCAGCCAGACTAGGTAAGGATGGCAGTTTCCTTCAGAAAAGACATTCGTGAACCAGATAGGTTTTTGTAACAATTGGCAATGGATTCATGGGGTCATCATTAGATTTTTAATTCCAGATATTTCATTGAACTCAAATTCCACCATCTGCCATGGCAAGATTCAAACCTGGGTCTCCAGAACTTTATCTGGGACTGAGGGCTAACATTCCATGATAATACCACTAGGCCATCATCTCCCTTGTTATCTTGATTAAATGAGATATTCTTCATAAATAACCCTTAGCATTTCAGAGGTCGGTGTTTGAATTTGAAGCCTGAAGTAAAACATGAAGGAATTTTGAATTCATGAGCAGAAATGCTGTGGGCTGGATGATACTTATTAGATTAAACCCTAACTCATAAAATCACACCTTGCATGCATAATATGTATTATTTTACTTCCCAGATTGGCCTCGCAGATACAAAATATATCTATTGAGCTGCTTCACTACATGAATTGTTAAAAGAATCTGAAAACCACGATCAGGTGGTGAAAGAAATAGCTCTTTATTATTTAATCATTCAATCTTGTGTTTCGATCTTTATTATCTGAACTTGATTATATTTGTTTGATCATTTCTGTCAATATAACCCCATCTCATTCCAAGTGATATTGATAAAAATAATTAACATATCATTTCTCTGAAAGTAAGTAAAGACACTTAAGAAGTCAAAAAATTGCTTTAAAAGTTTCTGGAACAAATGATGACACTTGCAGCACTATCTCTGATTTAAAAAGACACCTGTCTACAGTAATATCATTCATAGTTCCAGTGAAGAAACTGGCATTGCAAGTAGTTAATCAAAGAACAATAATTTAAACCTTGCTCTGATTTGTCACCATGGCCAATTATATCAAGAACTTAGAACTTAGCATTCATTAATTTCCTTTTCTCAGGATAATGTGAATGCACTGTGTGATCAAGTCACAACAGTGTTCCTCCCAGCGCTTTGAGGGATGTGACCCTGACATTATTTCTCACTTAATGATACCTAAGATCCTGCATCAGCCGTCTCCTGCTGCCTCACCGTTGCCAGAGGTTTTGCAGTAGATCGGGGCACAATTTGCCAACAATAAGCTAAGTTACTCTTCGAGGCATCTAAGAGGCTGACTGAGGAAACTGTCTTTCCCCACACTCCACAACTCTATGTGGATGGTGTGAATAAAATAAATCAAATCTAGATTTATCATTTCGATTATGATTATCCCCATACTTGAGAACAGGAGGTTATTTTACACAGGGTTATTTGGATCAGCCACCCATTATGTTTCCCTCGTGATTTTCATATGGTCCTGTTTCAATTATTGGTAGATCAGTTGATTTGGTTGTAACACGTGTTTCTTCAATGCAAATTGCCTATAATGTGATTAAAGAATTTAGGCCATAATTTGTAGTACACATACTTCCCTTATCCATATTGGCTATAATGCAATTCTGGTCCCATTGGTTTAAATGGTGCTGCTATTTTGCGCTTTTCTTATAATGCAGGATCGCACAGGAACAGAACTATTGCATTATATCAGAATAGACTGTTTAAAATTACTCTCCATGTGGTGTTACTTTAGTCACGTTGGTTTGTTAATGAAGGTTAGATTGCTCTCCTCAGTGGGGAGAAACACAGGATCCATGGGGAGAAAGGTAGGAGAATGAAGTTGAGGATTATCGGGTGGGATAAGCCTTAATTAAATGGCAGAGCAGACTCAATGGGCCGAATGGCCTACTTCTGCTTCTACATCTGATGATCTGAGGTGTCTTGATGGGATACACATGGAAAGGATTTTTTGGGAGAATCTAGAACGAATGGTCTCTATTTAAAATTAAAGGGTCACCCATTTAAGACAGAGATGAGGAGATCTTACTGAATGGTTTGGAAGGTTTGAGGGGCCTTCCCATTGTATAATTGTTTGAATGTAAGTGAAAGTTGAGAGAAGATTCATTGGAGGTATTCAAAACAATGAGGAGACTGTTAGAGTAGATAGATAGAGAGAGAGAGAGAGAGAGAGAGAGAGAGAGAGAGAGAGAGAGAAAAGAACTGCTCCCATTGGCTAAAGGGTTGTGAGCCAGTGACCAATGGTGAAAAAGAGAGCTTGAAACAAAACATTAGGGAAAAAAAAATGTTTCTTATTCAGTGAGCTGCCTTCTTGAACTGCTGCAGTCCTTGCTGTTAAGGAACACTCGCTGTAGGGTAAGAAAGGAATTTACAGAACATTGATGTAGTAACAGTGCAAGAAAAGTGAAAATGCTCCAAGTCAGGATAATATGTGGCTTGTAGGGGAACTGGCAGGTGATGTTCCCATGCATCTGCTCCTTTTCTGGTCTCACTCACCATCCTGACTCGGAAGTATATCACTGTTCCTTCACTATCGCTGGATCAAAATCCTGGAATATCCACCCCCAAGGGCATTGTGGGTTCACACCACAGCAGATGGACTGCAGCAGCTCAACAACCTTCTCAAGGGCAATTAGGGATGGGCAATAAATACAGGCCAGCCATCAATTCCCACATCTATGAGTGAATTTTAAAAAAGGCTACAGTAATCCCATTGAACATTAAGGGGCTAATAGTTTGGCTGTCTCTTGATGGAGATGGTCGTTGTCTGGCATTAGTGTACTGCGAGCCTAGATACTATTCAGCTCTTGCTGCATATGGGTGTGGACTGCTTTAGTACCTGAATCGTCATAAATGGTGCTGAACTTTGTGCAATCATCAAGGATCATCACCAAATCTGACCTAATGATTGTGGAGGGGGCTCATTGATGAAGCAGCACTGAAGTTTGTTGGGCCTGGGATAAGCCACTTATGAACTCCTATGGAGATGTCCTGGAGCTGAGATCACTGACCTCCAACAGCCATAGCCATCTTCTTATGTGCCAGGTATGGACCCAACCATTATAACATTTTCCCTGATTCCTGTTGACTCCGGTTCTGCAAGGGCTCCTTATGCCACACAGTTAAATGGAGCCTTGACTTCAAGTGCGGTCACACTAACCTCACCTCTGGAGTTAAGCTCTTTCATCCATATTTGATCTAAGTCTGTGATGAGGTCAGGAGCAGAGTTTCCCTGGAAGAACCCAAGCTGGGCGCCACTGAGCAGGTTACTCGTTTGCCAGTGCTTCTCGATAGTACTGTCGATACTCCTCCCATCACATTGCCAATCTTGGTACCCAGAGATCCATCCATCAATAATCATGTGACTTTTATTTGACACAGCATAGAGGGTGTAACATTGGGCTTGTTATCCCCACTGGGGTTAGAAGAATGAAGTAAGAAATGGTATCATGTGTTCTCCCTCCTATAGGAAAGATGTGGTTAAACTTGAAAGGGATCAGAAAAGATTTATGAGGATGTTGCCAGACTTGGAGGGTTTGAGTGTTGGGGAGAGGCTGAGTAGGCTGGGGTGATTTTCCTTGGAGCATCGGAGGCTGAGGGGTGACCTTGTTGAGGTTTATAAAATCATGAGGGGCATGGATAGGGTACATAGCTAAAGTCTTTCCCCTGGGGTTGGGGAGTCTGAAACTAGAAGGCACAGGTTTGAGGTGAGAGGGGAAAGATTTAAAAAGGACCTAGGAGGCAACTTCTTCACACAGAGGATGGTGCATGTATGGAATGAGCTGCCAGAGGAAATGGTGGAGGCAGGAACAGTTACGACATTTAAAAGGCATCTGGATGGATATATGAATAAGAAGGATTTAGATGGATATGAGCTAAATGCTGGCAAACGAGACTAGATCTTTCTAGGATATCTGGTTGGCATGGATGAGATGAACTGAAGGGCCTGCTTCTGTGCTGCACATCTCTATGACTCTACGCTGCTGCAGACCTGCTGAGCTTCTCCAGGATTTTTGATTTTTCAGATTAGAGATTCCTACGTAATGGTGTATAGAATAAGAGATTTCAGGAGAAGGTGGGTTTTGGAAAGTAAAGTGTTAACTATAATTTTGGCTGCTATGTGTGCAATGAGTTATGTCATAATGGTGTTAGATCACATCAAACTGCAATCTGAATAGTTTATCAATGTCCCTTTTTTAACCATCCCTTATAAATAATTAACTTTAATAAAGCCTTTTAATAGAGGTTTATAAAGTCATGTGGTGCATGGGTTGGGTAAATGGACAAAGTCTTTTCCCTAGGGTGGAGGAGTCCAGAACTAGAGGGCATAGGTTTCGGGTGAGAGGGGAAGGATATGAAAGAGATCTAAGGGGCAACTTTCTCAAACAGAGGGTGGTACGTGGATGGAATGAGCTGCCAGAATCTGGATGGGTATATGAATAGGAAGGGTTTGGAGGGATATGGGTCAGGTACTGGCAGGTAGGACTAGATTGGGTTGGGATATCTGGTCGGCATGGACAGGTTGGACCGAAGAGTCTATTTCCGTGCTGTACATCTCTATGACACTATGACTCTAAGTGTCCACTCACCTGAGCTTAGTATAAGGTTGTACTCCTCAGAGCAGACATGATTAAGTGGAGAGTATAGAGGTGATCAGAATCATGCAAGCTTTTCCTTTAGTTATTTATTGAATGTGTGTGTTGCTGGCTATGTCAGTCAGCATTTGTTGCCCATCCCTAATCGCTCAGAGGACAGTTAAGAATCAACCACATATGGACCATGACAGGATTTGAACCCATATCCCCAGGTGATCAGCCTGGGGCTCTGGGTTGCTACTGGTTGAAGTGTACCATTGGAAAGGATGATGGAAACAGCTTCATTGGTTGGAAAGATACATTCCCTTCCTGTCTCCCATCAGTCATTCTTTCCAATCAATTCTATCCTTTTATGAAGCTTGTTTATACCTACTAAAATAGTTTTACTTATATATCACTCTACCAAGAGTTTCGTCTGCAGTACACATAATTGGCAGGGAAAGCATGATGTACCCATGTTCATTCTGGATGGACCATGACTCAAAATAACTCAAATCTTCACTTATTTCACAGCCACCCACCACTGGCAACTTCCATGGTCATAACTGGAATAATTCACAAGGGATTAATATGGGTTTCACTGAAAACCAACCTTGCCTCCTTTGAGGATAACAGTCATCACAGTACCAGAGGCTGCTCTGTCATTAGAAAGAGACAATTTATGTTGCGTTTAACCTGTGTGTCACCATTCCTTAGACAAAGTCTTTATGGTGACATTAACCAATACAGAAGTTGACCTGCACTGTGAGTGATATGTGGCATTGCTAACCAACTGTACCAGCTGACTGTCTACTTAAGGTAAGCTTTTTTTTGCTTTTGCCACTTCTAAAATATAGTCCTTCATTTTTTACTGCAACGAACATTATCTGGAACCTGTAAGATCATGTTATCAGTTAATTATAAATTAGCTCTTGCAATTTTGCCACCAGTTCCAAAATCCCCAACTTGAAACTTGATATCGTTACCCCAAGGCCAGATCATTTTTGTACTTAATATATTACAGAATCACAGAAGTGTTCCTGAACAGGAGGAGGTCACATTAAAGGGACCACAGTGAATTTTAACACCCATGGTGCAAATGGTAATGATGTTGACAAGGCCACTTTTTCCTTGCTGCACAAAATTATCATTTGTCTAGTTCTCTTCACTCTCCAAACCTCACACCCATACCCAACCCCACCTGAAGGCCATGGTCCCGAACAACACTGAAGACACAGAACCTAGATTAGAGTGGTGCTGGAAAACACTGAAGCCACAGAATCCCAGTAGGCCACATGCTGAAGCTTTCTCCATTTACTAAACCTGACCAATGTAAATAGGCATCAATGGAGATTCAGAGGAGTCTGGCATCCTTCTGCCTGCACATTCTGTCTCACATTTAAGCCTAACTTATAGCTGTTATGTAATAACACCAATGTACACAAAGGAACCAAACATGAGTCAATTTGGAACAACCATTGACAGGAAGAGTTCAGAATGGCTCAGTCTTTACACTTCCTATCTAAACTGATATTTCCTGATGAGGCAATTAACTCTCTCCTGTCCTTCCCAACTTAAGCTTGGCAAATGACAGTCATAATCATGCTGTAATGTGAAGACACCGTCACTTTATTAAGCCAAAATAGCTTACGTGCCATTACTAAATGATTAATCACTCAATCATGCAGCACGTACAGAAAATATTTCAAGCCATGTGATCAAACCTTTCTTCCCACACTGATGGAAGGGCAGAATATTCAGTGAAACTGAAGACAGCGCTAAATACAATTTATATATTTCTGACTCACTGGCCCACTAATGACCCTGCAATTCTACAAAGACAGCTTACATGTTAAATTACTATTTTTTCTCCACAGCATTCAGCTACCGCAGTGTTCTGGCACATTGAAGAGGCTGATTTGTCACTTGAATGTCACACATAGGGCATGGAACAATGCAAATGACAAGGTTCTGCAGCACCATATGCGTTTAATTCCAAATGACTCAACAGAAGCCCAAAAAAAACACAAATGCACATGCCTCCAGGAAATATTTTACATGGGTAGGATGAATCAGTCGCTACACAGGCTATAGACAGTGGTTGGAACTTGCTGATCTAAGCCACAATGCTGGCTTTAAAATGTCACTCTGATATTGGCTGCAGAATTGCTACAGGATGGCAGGAGGCCATTCATCCCATCATGTCTGTCCTGGCTCTGCAAATGAGCATCTCATTTATGCCATTTTCCTCCCCATAACCTTTCACATTGTTCCTCTTCAAAAAAAAACCCATTTCCCTTTTGCCAGTCTCAATTGTTCCTGCTTCCACTATAGTCACAAACATTACATTCAAGGCCCTCACCCCTCACTGCATGAAAACGTTTATCCTCATATTATTTCTGCTGCTCCTGACATAGACTCCTTTAATAGGATGTGGGTACCACTGGCAAGTCCAGCATTCATTATCCATCCTCAATTGCACTTGAACTGAATGGCTTACTCAGTCAGAGGGCAGTTATGAGTCAACCACATTATTGTGAATACAAAGTTGTCTGTAGAAGGAGGTGATGGCCTAGTGGTATTATCGCGGGACTGTTAATCCAGCGATCCAGCTAATATTTTGGAGTCCAAGTTTGAAACCTACCACAGCAGATGGTGGAATTTAAATTCAATAAAAATCTAGTATTAAGAGCCTAATGATGACCATGAATCCATTGTCGATTGTCAAGAAAAAGCCATCTGGTTCACAAATGTCCTTTAGGGAAGGAAACTGCCATCCTTACCTGGTCTGGCCTACATGTGACTCCAGACCCACAATAATATGGTTGACTCTTAACTGCCCTCTGGACAATTAGAGATGGGCAATAAATGGCCACTGACCTGAGCAGTGAAACGCACATCCCAGATATGAATAAAAAAAAACCAGACCAAGTAAAGAAAGCTCATTTCCTTCCTAAAGGATATTAATGAGCCAGATGGATTTTAATAAAATCTCATGGTAGTCTCAAAGTCACTACCACTGAAGCCAGCTTCCTATCCCTGATTTATTGATTAAATTTAATTTGAACTAACATTGTCCAGCATTGGCTTGACCTCTAGATGATTACAACAGTGGCATTGTTACTACACTGCCATCTCCTATTGGATTGTGGACGATCCCATTGAAATGGTCATCTTGAAACTTAATCCACAAATGATTGACAATTTCTTTTGTCACTGAATTTCCAATATCAGACATCCTTTACATTAACCTTTCCAAGCTGAAGGGGAGAAGTGTCCTCAGATTGATACCTCATCAAAACTCTGTGTCTCATAGCCTATGAGCCAAAGAATTTTCTGTCTGATTTCAGAGGCTTGAACGACTGTCTAGCAAGGTACAGGTAAATTGGGCAATAATTCAAAGCTTGCTTTCTGATCCAAAAGCTTTGGGTGTCAAAACCTTTATGACTTTTGATACAAAACATACCAGGGCACAAAGTAATGAGTGACAGAAGAAGAGAGACTGACAAAACTCAAGTGCGATAAAATATGTATTGTAACGTTTAAAAAGTTATTATTTTTCAATATAAGGTCAGTTGAAAAGCAAGGAGAAAAAATAAACTTTCATTTATGCAGCCCCTTCACATTCCGAGGATGTCTTCGAGTTAATGAAGTAGTTTAGAGTGTAATTGCTGTTCTTACATTGGCAAATGTAACAGCCAATTCATACAAAGCCAGGCCCATTGTGATTTTAACTCTGAGATAGATAATTTTTTTTGTTAAGCAAAGATGTTAAGGGATATGGGCCAAAAGGCAGGTATATGGCATTAGGACACAGATCAGCCATGATCTCATTGAATGGCAGAACAGGCTTGAGGTGCTGAATGGCCTTCTCCTGCTTCTGTGTTCTTATGTCACACAAATAACAATGAGATGAATGAATTGATAATCGGTTTCTAGGGCAAGGCTGAGGAATAACTTTGGGCTGGGGAAAGACTTTGTGCCCTTCTTCCAAGAGCATCATGGTGTCTCACACATGTGTCAGCCAAAACAATACACTCAAATATGAGAGATTGGCCACCTAACTGAGAGGTGCAAGTGCCACCAATTGGTCTTGAAAGCTTTGCATTTGTCCAGAATGAGTAAAGATAGATTGGCAGTGTTTGAAGCCTATTGAACAGAAGGGCGTTCAACAACTGAGGCTGACTATGATGTACTCAACATGGACTGAAAGCAGTAATCCAATGTGAATTTTCACCTTTCTCTGTCCTTGGGGCAGTGGTCTACAGAGACATAAAACTAAAGACTGTTGCTTCAATACCAGACTGAGGAAGCAATATATTGTTCAGCGGGCCATCTCTCAGATGAAATGAAATAAAATGTTGCTTGGATGTTGTGGCAGTATTTTAAAGAGCAGGGGAGTAGTCCCCGATGTGTTGGTCAATCAACATTGCAAAAACAAAACTCAAATTATCTGACTATTATCACATTGCCGTTTGTTGGAGTTGGTCTCACGCAAATTAGCTGCTCAATTTCCTACATTACAATAGTGACTGGGTTTCAAAATGAACTTTATTGGATTTATTGAAACGTCTGGTGGACATGGAAAATGCTATATAAGTCTAAGTCTTTCTTTCCTTTCCTTTTCCTGTCCAGCTGAGATCAACAAATAGAGATCAAATCCAGAACCAAGCTGAAAACGTTCCAAAATAAGGTGCATTCACCAAATGAGAGAAGGATACTCGTTGCAAATGTATCATTTTGCTTGCTCCCTGAACTCTGGTACATCAATGTCATCAGTAGCCAATGGGGTGGGCAAGCATGTGTTCCTTGTTCACATCACTCAAAAAGCAATGGCCTGAAAGGAAACAAAGCTTTGGGGAGATATCATTCAACAGCTTACTCCTCCACTGGACAAGCAGTCTCTGCCATATCTTCTCATTACGGGATTTTGCTCAGTGTAGATCCATACAGGGGTAAAGTGTAGCTTGACAATTGTTTCTGATCCCTTGATGGATTCACTAATGTCACATCCTTGACCTGAAGTGCAAAAACCTGTAACCAGTGCTTCAAATGTCGATTTCTATCACATTGCCCAAAAGATAACAATAATATGAGCAGAATGGAAGCTGGAGAATTATGATGGTCCAATGTTTCCCTGTGATATTCCCACTGTTACTGAGATGTCACAGAAATCAGTTTGCACGTAATTCAATTCTTTGTGTAGAACTGTTCTTCTAGGAAGAACGGCTTCCTAATGGAATATTATCTTATGTTTCCCACCGTTTGATCTCTAACTGAGCGAACTTTACAAGGTTCTAATTCTAGCCAGGAGCATCCCTGTTTTCTAACACTGATGGTTTATTATCTACCTGGTCTCCAAGCACAGGCATATTAATAACTCTCTTCAATTCTCTATTATTCTTTCCTTCTTTATATTACTCCTTTAAAAGGGAACAAATGAGTTGGTCTGAGTTTTTGCTTAAAATCTCTCTGCAAAACTCAGTGTCAAATTTCATCTGATAACATTTTCTTGTTATGTTTTATATGTCTCAGAAGTATGCAGAGATAAAGTTAGCTTCTAATTGCACAAAAGATTTGCTGATAAAAGTTTTAAAATATATCTTCAATCTCATCCTCACAATTAAGTTTCTGTTAAGTTAAGTGGTCTATTTACCTTGCCAAGCTTACACCCAGGCTAGGTCAATCAAGTACAGTGAGCATGGATCAGTTACCAGGCTCACATAATCAAGCACTGAATAATTTAATTATTGGACTCAGCAATTTCTTTGGAATGTCTTTGGAAGCTTTACCACATTAAAAGCATTATATTAATGCAAGTTGCTTTAGATTTTATTTATATATTTATGAACTGTTGCTATTTGTTCCTTTTCCAATGGCCATGACATTATGTTTGTATGTAAGGGCTGTTTATTTTCCAATGAGTGTCCTAATTAAACATTTCCAGCAGCAAGCTTTTCAAAAAAGGCTATTATTCTATATGTTCTGTGGATTTTAAAACACAGCATTTCATTCACTTGTCTAAAGCACACCCACATTCATAAGGGAATGAGATAGAGATGAAGATGAAGATTCGAATGTAGCTTGTACTTAGCTGAGTCATTTTCTTAGATGAAGGTAATGCTTAAAGTTGAATTGAAGATCTGATACAGTGAAAGGTTCTCAGTAAACTATGAGGATTCTTGTAGCCAAATATCGAGGAGAACTTGGAATGGGTTTATGAATATCATTCACTCTGTTAGGATTATGTACTTTCAAGGATTATTACCTTGGTTTCTTTGATAACTTGTAGCTGGATTGATTGTTCAGTGGAACTCTCTGTCGGCAAATAACATCTTTCTGATGTTAAAGCAGACTGCAAACATGGCCGTCTTATCATGTGACCTTTAACAAGTTCAAAGAACTTTTCCAATACTCTTTTGGAATAGTTTCAGAAAAGAATATTAATTATCACCAGTCCTGAATGTTTCATTTGTTCCCTTTTGAGACAGAGGACTGGTTTAAACCCACATAAAAAGTCCAATGACCTTTGGGCAGCGGCCTTTTGAAGACTTTAGTGTTCAATTATAAAGCAGAAAAATCTGTTTGAAGTTCATAATACACTGGGAGTGGGCAGTCTTCAGGCACAGTGGGTAACATCCTTACCTCTGAACCAGAAGCTCTGGGTTCAAGTCACATTCCAGGACTTCATAGTTAAGGATGTAGATCAGATTGGTGTCAACAGCACAGGTTTCGATCCCTGTAATGGCTGGAATGGGTTCAGGACCTGCCTTCTGCCCTCAGGCAGAAATATGAACAAAAATATACTGCAGCATGGTATAAGCCTCCTAATGTTCTGTCTCTAATGAGTCCTTTGGTCTGGTAAGACTGTGGTGACAAAATGCCAATACCACAATTCAGCTTTTCTCCCTTTAAGTCTTCGACATTGTACTTTTTCAGCCAAAAAAGAATTATGTTCTAATTTTCTAATTCCTCTACTTGTCAATTTTATTCTCAATATTCCTGCAGGATCGCTTGACTGACTGTGCCTGACATTGTGTGGGACTTGGGCACATCAAGCTGAAATCCTATACGAAAGCACGCTGGGTTAATGATTGTACATCCACTGTTGCTTCATGTACAGATTGGCACTGCAGAAAAAAAACAGACTCAAAAGGACCTTAATGCCAGATCATTTTTCTTGTTTTGCAGCTGCTGATTAAAGGATGCACTGGTAATGAGGTCCCCTGTAGAGGTTTCCTCTGACATGTATATCAACAACAGCAAAAGGAGACATCTGGGTGGAGATGCAAAGGAGGGGGTGTGGAACCAACAGAAAAATATTTAAGCAAAAACACTGCAGATGCTGGAGTTCTGAAATGACACAAAGTGTTGAAGAGACTCAACGTGCCCGGCAACATCGGTGGGAGAGGAACAGAGTTAACATTTCAAATCCCAATTTGACCCTTCTTCCAAAATGGAGTCATATTGGATTCACAGAATAAAATATACTTTGTGTTGTAATAAAGTGTAAAAGGTAAAGTGACCAGATCGCAGGGCTGCTCTCTCGTTGGAGAGAGAGAGAGAGAGAGACAACTGGTGGTGGTTTAACCTGAGGGTCTCCCCACATCTCAGGCAAAGGGGAGAGTCCTTCATGGTAACCCCAGCTGGTGTGGGAGTTGAACCCACACTGTTGGCATCACACGATAGTTCAAACTAACCAACTGAACTAACAGACCGCTTAATAAAGTGTAATCTCCTTATAACCAACATCACAGTATCAAATATTGATTTGCACATTCTTACAGCCGGGTATGGAAAGGTGAATTAGCTCCATTCCTTTTATCCCTACTCCTTCAGTTGGCTGCAGCAAAGATTTTCCTTTCATTTTAGCAGGCCCCTGTATTACACTTCAATTAAAACATTGTTCCAGTCAAGACTAAGCAGTCAATGACAGGATTTGAAAGAAAGAAGAATTTCATTACTTGCTAATCTTGAGAAAAACTATAAATTGGAATGGCAAGTGTGGGTACAAACACAAGTATAAAGTTTAAAGAGGACATAATGTCGAGTACAATAAGTAGATTGTGAATATGCGGTACAGAAAGGTCTTAGAGTCCTTGAAATGAACCTGAGACCATGACTAAGCAGTTCAATGTCTTGTATTCTCAGCAACAACAACATTTACAGAATGCTTGAGTGGAAATTTGTAGGAGTTCGGATGGGTTCACTCTCCTACCCTGGCTGGTAAGTTGCCAGTCAGATGCAAGTTGTCTTATTGAAAGAGGACAGACTGTTTGAATGGAGTCTAAGGTGTGTTAGCCATTGCTGTTGGTGTGCCTATCACCAGTGAAACCATACCTACAGCCCAAACCCAAACCCCACGAAAAGGGTTTTCCCTTCACTGTGAGGAACCAACCTACTTAGCCTCCCTTAACCTACCATTGAAATTTGCTTCCAAGGCAGCCTCAATGTTGAAGCCACAAGCTTGAGCAGGACACACCCTCTCCTAGTGCAACTGCCATGTCTAAAGACCCCTTCCCAATTGCTGGGCAAATATCATTTGGCCTGATTCCTTTATTGGACGCTGAGCACAGAGGAGTCCCACTCAGAGGTAGACTCTCGGAAAAACCTCACCCGGTCTGGCTCCCAGCAAGTGCAGGCTCAGAAACACCCTTTGGTCCCCCCACCAAGATCCTTAAACCCATGGGTAAACCTTGCCCTAACATTGATTTTAATAATGATCAGGCACAAAAGTTCATCCAAATTAAAGTTTGTTCCATGATAGTTAACCAATTTTACTACTTCTCACACTGAGCCAAATTACTAATACAATTCATAGCAAAGCCTTCTACGCAAGCTTCTATAAAAGCTTCAGTAACAAATTATATTTATGTAAAGTCACCATGAAAAATATTACAAAACAGTGAACAGAATTATTTGGATACTGAGGCAGAGAGCAAGATGTTCAAATGGGCACCCACAAGTCTGCTTAATAAAGGGGTACAATTAGGATCATGAAAAACATGTTTCACAAAACCATAAGACCACAAGACATCAAGTTAGGAGAAGGCAATTCAGCCCACTCTGCCAATCAATGAGATTGTGGCTGGTCTGATAATCTTCAACTCCATTTTCCTGCCTTTTCCCCACAACCTTTGACTCCCTTACTGGTTAAGGATGACTATCTCAGCCTTGAATGTACTTAAAAACCCAGCCTCAACAGCAGGGACCTTGCAGAAGCTCTGGAGCCATGTTTGGGACTTGGCTGATGACGATGAATTCTATTTAAGTGCTTTCTTTTATTCTTCTTTTACCTCAAAATAGTGTCATATTGTGGTGGTGGAACACTTTATTCACTGTATCTCTCCGCATATATGTGACAATAAATAAATAGAATAATAATTAGATAGCTAGATAGATAAATAGATAGATAGAGTCATGGAGTCATAGAGATGTACAGCATGGAAGCAGACCCTTTGGTCCAACCCGTCCATGCCGACCAGATATCCCAACCCAATCAGGTCCCAAATTCCAGGACCCGGCCCATATCCATCCAAAGCCTTCCTATTCAAATACCCATCCAGATGCCTTGTAAGTGTTGCAATTGTACCAGCCTCCACCATTTCCTCTGGCAGCTCGTTCCATACCTGTACCACCCTCTGTGTGAAAAAGTTGCCCCATAGGTCTCTTTTATACCTTTCCCCTCTCACCCTAAACCTATGGCCTCTAGTTCTGGAATCGCCGACCCCAGGGCAAAGACTTTGTCTATTTATCCTATCCATGCCCCTCATAATTTTGTAAACCTCTATAAGGTCACCCCTCAGCCTCTGACACTCCAGGGAAAACAGCCCCAGCCTGTTCAGCCTCTCCCCATAGCTCAAACCCTCCAACACTGGCAACATCCTTGTAAATCTTTTCTGCATCCTTTCAAGTTTGGATAGATAGATTGCTTAATTGATTTCAGGCAAAAGGCATTCCTGATGAATGGCTTTTGCCTGAAACTTCGACTCTCCTGCTCCTTGGATGTTGCCTGACCTGCTGTGCTTTTCCAGCACCACACTCTCATCTCCAGCATCAGCAGTCCTCACTTTCACCTAGATAGATTGATAGATAGATACATACAAATAAATATAGAATCTTATTTATCTCTGTCTAACTGGGTGACCACGTACCCTGGGATTAAGCCCTCTGGTCCTACATTCTGCCACAACCTCTCTGCATCTATCCTGTCAAGCTCCTAAGAATCCTATATGTTAGAATAGGGTCTCCTCTCATTCTTTTAAATTCTAATGAGTACAGACCCACCTCCCTACATAAAAAAATCCCCTCTATGCCTGGAGTGAGCTGGTGTACCTTCACTGGATTGCCTCCAATGCCATTATCTCTTTCTGAATCCTGAAGTCAGCTGAATTCTTTTTAATCCTGGGTCACTGTGTTCTATGACTATGGCATCTTCCTACAACATTCTGCTAATACTTAGTGTTTGTCTGCCCAGGAAAATGGAAACTATTTGGTCTGATTACCTTGTACTTAACATGTCAGAACACTTACGCCTCAAGAGCAAAATATTGGAAATACATAAAACTGCTTTGTGAGTTAATACAAATGTCACAGCTTCACTCAGTTTTCATATAAATGGTATATAAGTTCAGGTGCTGAAACTGAGTTAAAACAATACAGAGTGATTGAGGTTTTCTCTGTGTCCACTCTGTAGTAATGCTTAGCATGGCATTACAAAACTGGGCATATACTGGGCTTAATTCATTTTCTTCCTCACGTCTGGATTTTGATTTGACCAAAAATGTTGTCGAGCTGAGATCCTTCACTGCAAAGCAACTCCTCCTTGTGAAAATAAATGTGATCTAAGGCAGTGTGAATAGATTTTATTGTTAAGTATTGTGCGAGTGGCAGTTCTGGTCAGTAAAATAAAGAGCAGTCACAACATCACGCCTTTTTAACAGAGGAGGTTCCTTGAATTTGAATCATGGGCCATTATTGAATTTATAACAAAGAAAACTCAAACCCAAGGCTACCACAGTTATCCAAAAGTGATGTACAAGAATTGAATAAAGCTGACAAAAGGATTTCTCTGTGCACATCATTTCTATTAAAGAATAAATTATCCATTGTCTTCCCCCTATTCACTAAACCGAAACTTCATTTACATTTTTTGCATAACTATACAATATGAAAAAGCAGGACGTTTTACTTGCCCAATTTACACTCCTCCTCAAGAGAAGCATTTAATGGGTTGGAATTGCAAACAGTAGCAGTTATAATTTAACAGGACCTTGGACATATTGTGTAGTTGGAAAGGCTTGTATTCAATGCAGCATGCTTCAGTTGAATCAGATGAGTTTTATATTCAGCAACATATACCCACAAACATTGCTCGGTCAAAATAAGTTGCTGTTCATACTTTTATTATTTTTACATCGGAATTGGATGTCTGTGGATAGTATGGTGCACTCATTGTCCATCCCTATTTACCCAGAAGGCAATTAAATGTTAACTACATTCCTTTGGGTCTGGAGTCGTGTGTAGGCCAGACCATGTAAGGGTGACAGGTTTCCTTCCCTAAAGGATGTTAGTAAACTAAGTGGGGTTTCTTTTTTGAGAATCATGAAGGTTACATAGTTGACATTAGGCTAGTTTTCAAAACAAAGTCATTTTTCCACGTTTTTCTTTATTGAATTCAAACATTAACCAATATCCCAAGAACATTGGACTGGGGATTATAATATTAAGAATGTTAGACTTGGAAGTAGGTGAGCACTTTTGTGATAGCGATCACAATTCTGTTATGTTTACTTTAGTGATAGAAAGGGATAGGTGTATTCCACTGGGCAAGAGTTACAGCTGGGGGAAAGGTAATTACAATGCAATGAGGCAAGATTTAGGAAGCATAGGATGGGGAAGGAAACTGCAGGGGATGGGCACATTAGAAATGTGGATCTTATTCAAGGAAAAGCTCCTGAGTGTCCTAGATAAGTATGTACCTGTCAGGCAGGGAGGAAGCTGTGGAGCGCGGGAGCCGTAGTTTACGAAGGAAGTGGAATCTCTTGTCAAGAGGAAGAAGAATGCTTATGTTAGGATGAGATGTGAAGGATCAGTTAGGGCACTTGAGGGTTACAAGGTAGCCAGGAAAGACCTAAAGAGAAAGCTCAGAAGAGCCAGGAGGAGACATGAGAAGTTATTGGCGGATAGGATCAGGGTAAACCCTAAGGCTTTCTATAGGTATTTAAGGAATAAAAGGATGACGAGAGTAAGATTAGGGCCAATCAAGGATAGTAGTGGGAAGTTTTGTGTGGAGTCAGAGGAGATAGGGGAAGCACTAAATGAATATTTTTTGACAGTATTCACTCTAGAAAATGACAATGTTGTTGAGGAGAATACTGAGATACAGGCTACTAGACTAGGTGGGATTGAGGTTCACAAGGAGGAGGTATTAGAAATCCTGCGGAGTGTGAAAATAAGTAAGTCCCCTGGGCCGAATGGGATTTATCCTAGGATTGCTAAGCCTTTGACATTGATCTTTAAATCGCCATTGTCTACAGGAATAGTGCCAGAAGACTGGAGGATCGCAAATGTGGTTCCCCGTTCAAGAAGGGGAGTAGAGGCAACCCTGGTAATTATAGACCAGTGAGCCTTACTTCAGTTGTTGGTAAAGTGTTGGAATAGGTATGAGAGATAGGATTTATAATCATCTAGAAAAGAATAATTTGATTAGGGATAGTCAGCACGGTTTTGTGAAGGGTAGGTCATGCCTCACAAACTTTATTGAGTTCTTTGAGAAGGTGACCAAACAGGTAGATGAGAGTAAACTGGTTGATGTGGTGTATATAGATTTCAGCAAGGCATTCGATAAGGTCTCCCACAGTAGGCTATGTACAAAATGCAGAGGAATGGAATTGTGGGAGATACAGCAGTTTGGATCAGTAATTGGCTTGCTGAAAGAAGACAGAGGGTGGTGGTTGATGGGAAATGTTCATCCTGGAGTCCAGTTACTCATGGTGTACCGCAAGGGTCGGGGTTGGGTCCACTGCTGTTTGTCATTTTTATAAACGACCTGGATGAGGGCGTAGAAGGGTGGGTTAGTAAATTTGCAGACAACATTAAGGTTGGTGGAGTTGTGGATAGTGACAAAGGATGCTGTAGGTTACAGAGAGACATAGATAAGCTGCAGAGCTGGACTGAGAGGTGGCAAATGGAGTTTAATGTGGACAAGTGTGAGGTGATTCACTTTGGTCAGAGTAACCGGAATGCAAAGTACTGGGCTAATGGTAAGATTCTTGGTAGTGTAGATGGGCAGAGAGATCTCGGTGTCCAGGTACACAGATCCTTGAAAGTTTCCACCCAGGTTGACAGCGTTGTTAAGAAAGCATACAGTGTTTAGCTTTTATTAATAGAGGGATTGAGTTCTGGAACCATGAGGTTATGCTGCAGCTGTATAAAACTCTGGTGCGGCCGCACTTGGAGTATTGTGTACAGTTCTGGTCACCGCATTATAAGAAGGATGTGGAAGCTTTGGAAAGAATGCAGAGGAGATTTACTAGGATGCTGCCTGGTATGGAGGGAAGGTCTTACAAGGAAAGGCTGAGGGACTTGAGGCTGTTTTCGTTGGAGAGAAGAAGGTTAAGAGGTGACTTAATAGAGACATATAAGATAATCAGAGGGTTAGATAGATTGGACAGGGAGAGCCTTTTTCCAAGTATGGTGATGGCAAGCATGAGGGGGCATAGCATTAAATTGAGGGGTGATAGATATAGGACAGATGTCAGAGGTAGCTTCTTTACTCAGAGAGTAGTAAGGGTGTGGAATGCTTTGGCTGCAATGGTAGTAGATTCACCAACTTTAAGTACATTTAAGTTGTCATTGGACAAGCATATGGACATACGTGGAATAGTGTAGGTTAGATGGGTTTCAGATTGGTATGACAGGTCTGCGCAACATCGAGGGCCGAAGGGCCTGTACTGCGCTGTAATGTTCTGTATTCTATATTCTATGTTCTATTACTACTAGGTCTTGCACCAGGATGTGAAGGCAAACCTCATGGCACTCATTATGGAAGAACACTGGTATCAGAATAATACTGATTGCTTAAGTGACATCAGCAAAGACAGATTATCCCATCACTATCTTTCTGCTCCTTGTGAAGCTTTGCTGCCCTGTGTTTCCTTCACTGAAACAGTGATGACAGTGAAAAAAAAACAGAATGCATTGGGGCTTCCTGAGACTGTGAGAGATGTCCTAAAAATGTAGAAGAATCATATCAGTTTTAAAGCATGAATTCTGTTTCTCTTTCCATAGGTACTGCCAGACCTGCTGAGTTTCTTCAGTATTCTTTGTTTTTATTTCAGATGACCAGGATGCACAATGTTTCATTCAAATATAAGTTCTGTGTTATACTTTCTCTTAATTAAAAATGGTCCTGAATTTTGTAGACATCATGAAAGTGCACAGCCTTCCCAAAACAAGCCAAACACTATCTGGTAGAGCCAATCAGAAGTCAGAAAGTGATAAATCCACTATTGGATTACTCTTCTGTTTTCACAGCTTGCAATGTGGCCTCTTTAATAGACTGAATGACTGCTATCTGCAACACCTTCATCCTGCCATGAAATCATTGAGATGTACAACATGGAAACAGACCCTTCAGTCCAACTTATCCATGCCCATCAGAGTCATAGAGTCATACAGCTTGGAAACAGTCCCTTTGGTCCAATCAGTCCATACTGAGCATCATCCCAAACTAATCTAGTCCCACTTGCCTGCTCCTGGCTCATATCCCCCCCAAAACCTTTCCTGATCATGTATTCATCCAAATATCTTTTAAACATTGTAATTGTACCTGCATCCATCACTTCCTCAGGAAGTTCACTCTACGTGAATGACATTTTGTGTAAAAAATTTGCCTCATGTCATTTTTAAATCTCTCTCCTCTCGCCTCAGAAATGTGCCCCTTAGTCTTGAAATTCTTAGGGAAAAGACAACTACCATCAACTCTATCTATACCTCTCATCATTTTATAAACTTCTATCGTGTCACCTCATTCCCTCCTATACTCCAGTAGATATCCTAAATTAATCTAGTCCCATTGGCCAGCATTTAGCCCATATCCCTCTAAACACTTCCTATGCATGATTAGATTACATTACTCACAGTGTGGAAACAGGCCATTTGGCCCAACAAGTCCACACCGACCCTTCAAAGAGCAACCCACCCAGACCCATTCCCCTACATCTAACACTACGGGCAATTTAACTTGGCCAATTCACCTAACCTGCACAGTTTTGGACTGTGGGAGGAAACCAGAGCACCCAGAGGAAACTCACACAGACACGGGGAGAATGTGCAAACTCCACACAGATAGTCACCTGAGGTGGGAATTGATCCTGAGTCTCTGGCACTGTGAGGCAGCAGTGCTAATTACTGTGTCACCGTGCTGTCCACGGTTATTTACCAATCCAGATGCATTTTAAATGTTGCAATTATACCAGCCTCCACTCTTTCCTCTGGCAGCTCATTCCATACACACATCATCCTTTGCTTGAAAAGGTTGCCACTTAGGTCCCTTTTAAATCTATCCCCTTTCAGTTTAAACCTATGTCCATAAGCATAATTTTGACATTCCAGTTGTGAATTACTTCAATTTTTCAAACTGATATCTCTGTCCTTGACCTGCTGTATTCTCCCAGTGAGGCTTAAAGTATCCTTCTTCCTGAAGAAGGGCTCGTGCCCAAAAACGTCGATTCTCCTGCTCCTTGGAGGCTGCCTGACCTGCTGCGCTTTTCCAGCAACACATTTTCAGCTCTGATTTCCAGCATCTGCAGTTCTCACTTTCTCCTTTGTAAACTGTGTACCTTGTTTCCTTTTCTTTCCTTGTTCCAATTTCTTTTTAAAAACAAAAACTTCAGTCAAAGTCGCCTCTGTTTTAGGAATATCTTTTGGGTGGAATAATTCCCTCTTTGGAGGTGATGAGAAAGGGTAATAATTGGGTGAGTTTGCCTTGGTAAAGTACTCAGTCCCTTTTAACCACCTCATCCCTTAAGTTCTGGGTGAGAAGGTCCATTTGGGATCAGCAATTCCATCATTTATTGAGCACCTAAGTACCTCATTTTCCCACTTCTCTGCATATTTGCCTTTCCCAGCATGGGGACAGTTTTACACAAGATGGGGAGGAGAAAAACAGCAAGAACAATCTTGGCAAGAGACTGAGTGGGGTGGTACAGACAGGTGCTCCTGTTGCCATAGACCTGACTTCAGGATGGCATGTGCCCCCACCCCACCTCCCTGGGCCCAAGGTCCAGGATGTGATTGAATGGCTAAAAGGCATTTTCAATTATCAAATAAACTCAAATTTCTCACTAATGTCCTTTCGGGAAGGAAATCTGTCATCCTTATCCGGTCTGACCTACTCAGCTCCAGGCCCGTGTGGCTGATTCTTTACTGCCCTCAGAAATGACCCAGCAAGTCACTCAGTTCAAGGGCAATTAGGCATGGGTTACAAATGTTGACCAAATTGCCAGCGGTACCCATATCCGTGAGAAGAATACATTTCAAAAGTGGTTTCCCTGAGAAAATGATGGCTGGCCTTCCTCTTGAACTGAAACAGATTTGATACAACTTTGACAGGGAAATCTTCTGTCCTTGCCTGGTTCTGGCATGTGACTCCAGAATTCACTGCAATGACAATGTTGGTGACTGTCCAATAGGCAATAAATGCTGGCCTAGCCAATGAAGCCCCTATGCTGCAATCGAATTAATAAAAAACAAAGGAATTGACAGGTAGAGCAGCTGAATGTGTAACTGAGGAGTTGGTGCAGGGGAGCTCAGTAGATCCCTGGAGCAGTGGAAATAGGTTAAATAATAAAAGATGACTCCATAAGAACCTTATGCCATAAGAAACCTCATTGTCATTCTGCGGGGCTAATGTTTCTAATGATAATAAGAGAAGTCTTGGTTTGTTCTGAAGCAGTTTAGTCCTTTTGATTATCTTAAAAATTCTTACTGTTTAGGCAGTACTGTGATATGCTTCCGCAGAAGAGCTGTGAAAGTCCGCAGAAACTTCTGGAAGAAGCCGGTTGCCCTTGTTTCAGGAACAAAGTACTGAAATATCAAAGGCATTGCTGCAATGGAGACTGTGTTTCACAGGATCAAAAGGTGCTGTGACATAAAGGCTTCCAACAGGAACATGGGGTGGAACAGCAGATGGTTGAAGTTTCTGTCTCCTGTTATAGTGAACCCTGCCATGGAGTGACTCACATAAAGGGTCTGAACGTGATCTGGTATACAGGCCAGCTGAGGAATCCCCACCAAGATCAATGGTTTGCTTTACCAGAAGCAGCTCCTGGCCACAGGGTGTCCACTGAAGATGAAAACTGAGCAGGGAGTAACAGCATTCTGCAGCTGCTGAGGGAAATGGCATGGTGTTATCACAAGGTACAGGCACACTTTGTCAACACATGCACAAAAGTAGCTTTAGCTACTGGAATTGCTGAGAACTGCGTAACATTTTGCATGAAGTTGACAAGTAGACGGGTAAAAGGGATGATGGTGTTGCAATATTGATCAAGGAGTCAGTGAGAGTGATGAAGTGAGGCCTCAATTCAGGCCATGTGGGTAGAATTTAAAAACAAAAAGGACGCATTCACATTGTTTGGAGTGTACTATAGAATTTCAAAGAGTCAGGGAAAAATAAAAGGACACATATACATGAAGAACTAGGTTGATACTGGGAATGCAATCGGGACTTGTCAGAGATGCATTGATGTGCAGGTTATTTCGGGAATTCACAAAAAGTGTTTCTAAATCCGCAGTGAGAAGTGGTGTCATTGGTAAAGGCCGGTTTTTATCATCCATCCCCAATGATAAAGTTTGAGGGCAAGGGTGGCAATCTGCCTTCTTGGATATATCTAGATGGTTTATTAGCCCACGTCTGGGGACAGTTAAAATTGAACAACATTGTGGTGGGTGTGGGATCAAAGGAAGGCTAGACCAGGTAAGGGTGGTAGACTTCCTTCCCTAAAAGATATATTGAAGCAGTAGGATTGTAACAACAATGTGCTAATTTCTTGAACATTACTATTGAGGTTAGATTTTTTTAATGCTAGATTTATTTAAGGAACTGAATTCAATTTAGAAGCTGCACTGTAAGATTGTGATCCATATCTTTTTCTGGATTAGTTACTAGATCAGTAATATAACACCTTGATTATTATATCTACAAGTGAGGAGACCAACTGTATTGTGTACAGCTCCAGTAAAATATTTTATAATGAGGGGCTCAGTGGATCTTTTATTGAAATAAAAATCTCGTTCCAAGGCTGAGTCCTCAGAGAGTGTTCTTAAAATAAACAAAATCAATCGCTTCTCTCGTCATCTTCTATCCATCATGATTTCTATTTTTGCCTTTGCAATGCTGTCATTGCTTTTGTTATGCTACAGTCATTTTGCACCGAGCATGTGCTGGCTGAAAGCACTATCAGGCAGGTTTCTCTGTTTCCTCCCTTACACCCCACCCCCTCCCCCACCCCACCCCACCCCCGATTTCTAAAGGGACTCTCAGATCCACGTCACAAGTCACCCGATGACAACCCTCTTCTCATCCTCCCGACATAGGCACATAAGAGAAAGGAGCAGGAGTAGGCCATCTGGCCCATCGAGTCTGCTCGGCCATTCAATATGGAATGAATGAGCTGCCAGAGGAAGTGGTGGAGGCTGGTACAACTGCAACACTTACAAGGCATCTGGATGGGGATATGAATAGGAAGGGTTGGAGTGATATGGGCTGGGTGTTGGCAGGTGGGACTAGATTGGGTTGGGATGTCTAGTCAGCATGGACGAGTTGGACCGAAGGGTCTGTTTCCCTACTGTACATCTCTATGATCCTATGACTCTAATAAGATCGTGGCTGATCTCAATATGATTTGACATATTCTCACATAAGGTAGGAGTAGCAAGAGATGATGATTTCCTAGTGGATATTATGAATAGCCTATTAATCCAGATAGTTTCCTGATGAAGGGCTTATGCTCAAAACGTCGAATTCTCTATTGTTTCCTGATGAAGGGCTTATGCTCAAAACGTCGAATTCTCTATTATTCCTGATGAAGGGCTTATGCTCAAAATGTCGAATTCTCTATTCCTGAGATGCTGCCTGGCCTGCTGTGCTTTGACCAGCAACACATTTCCAGCTGTGATCTCCAGCATCTGCAGACCTCATTTTTTACTATTAATCCAGATAGCCTGTTAATAGCCTATTAATCCAAAGGCGACTGAGTAAGATAAGGTGTAGAGGCAAGGTACTAGCATGTTTGGCAGAAAGCAGAGAGTGGAGATTAAAGAGTCCTTCTCAGGATGGTAGCTGGTGACTAATGGTGTTCTGCAAGGGTCAGTGTTAGGAATCACAGCATGTCATTTGATACATCAACAATCTAGGTAAATAGACTGAGGGCATCCTGACTAAGTTTGTGGATAATACAAAGATAGGTGAAGGGATAGGTAGTATTGAGGAGGTGGGAAGGCTGTAGAAGGAATTAGGCTGGTTAGGAAGATGTGGCAGACAGTATACATTGTGGGAAAGTGTGAGGTCATGTGTTTTGGTCGGAAGAATAGAGGCAGAGATAAATTTCTTAATGGGGAGAAACTTCAGAAATCTGAAGTGCAAAGTGACTTGGGAGTCCTAATACAGGATTCTCTTAATGTTAACTTGCAGGTTTAGTTAGTGGTTAGGAAGGCAAATACAATGTTGGCATTTATTTCAAGAGGTCTAGAATATAAAACAGGGATGTATTTCTGAGGTTCTATAATGCTCTGGTCAGGCCATATTTAGAGTATTATGAGCAATTTTGGGCCCCATATCTCAGGAAGAATGTACTAGCCCTGGAGTGGGTCCAGAGGAGGTTCACAAGAATGGTCCCAGGAATGAAAAGCACTGGGATGGAGTTTCGAAGGATGAGATGGGATCTAACTGAAACACACAGCATACTGAATGGCCTGGACAGAATGATGTTGGGAAGATGTTTCCATTAGTAGGAGAGACTGGGACACGAGGGCACAGCCTTACATTTAGAACAGAGATAAGGAGAAACTTCTTCAGGCAGAGAGTGATGAATCTATGGAATTCATTGCCACAGAAGGCTGTGGAGGCCAAGTCATTGAGTATATCTAAGATGGAGATAGGTAGGTTCTTGATTGTCAAGGGGATCAAAGGTCACAGGGAGAAAGCGGGAGAATGGTGTTGAGAAACTTATCAGCCATGATTGAATGGGGGCGCAGACTCGATGGGCTGAATGGCTCCTTTATCTTATGGTCTTATGATCTAAATTCAAATTCCATCATGGCAGAACTTAAGTTCAATAGAATTGGAACTGACTGTCTAATGATGACCATAATACATTTTAATATTCATGCATGTGGGTTTCATTGGCTGGACTACCATTTATTGCCCATCCCTTACTATCCAGAGGGACAGTAATGAGTCGACCACATTGCTGTGGGCCTGGAGTCACATGTAGGCCAAACCAGGTAAGGCTGGCAGATTTCCTTCCCTAAAAAGCATTAGAGAACCAGATGTTTTTCCTCTGGCAATGGCTTCGTTGGACTCAAATACTGAATTCAAATTTCACCATGGTGGGATTTGGAGACAGGTCCCCAAAACATTAGCTGAGTTTCTCAATTAATCATCAAACGATAATGTCACTGGGCTATTACCTACCCTTGCATGGCCTGCCATATATAGGAACATATCCAGGGGAGTTGCCATGAGTGAATTGAAAGGTGGATCTGAGAGACCCTTCAGAAAATTGATCTGCTTCACTAATGTCCATTAGGGAAGGAAAACTACCATCCTTGCCTGGTCTGGCCTACATGTGACTCCAAACCCACAGCAACGTGGTTAACTTCTACCTTTCTCTGGACCCTAAATGCTGACCAAATGGTGTTCCCATCCTGTGAATGAATATGTAACAAAAAACCCTGCATCTTATCACCTTTCTTTTCACCATCAAGAGCCCCCAAAGCTTGATCCGGGTGAAACAGTATTTACTCAGACCTCTTTCTATTTTTGTTTTTAGAGTTATAGAGATGTACAGCATGGAAACAGACCCTTCGGTCCAACTCGTCCACGCCGATCAGATATGGATTGCCAAGCCTCCTGGTTCAGAGGTAGGAGCTCTACCATTACACCACAACAGCCCTTGGGGCCTCCTTTAGGCTGGAATCTCAGGTGAAGCAGTCATTTTGTGGAATGCCTCTGAGCAACCAGAGCAATTCATACCCAGTCTTCTGGTCACTGGAAATTTTAATCCTTCATTACATTCCCACCTTGATCCTTTGTCCTCCATCTGTTCTCCTGCTTCAATAGAGCTTTAAGGACATCGCCCTGTGACTCAGCACTTTATAGTCTTCTGGACTCACGTTCAACCATTCTAAATCATAACCACTGCTCCTAAAATTGCTTTACTTTTCCAGGCAGCAGATGTTGATCAGCAATTATATTATTCCACCTGAGTTACTGAAAAATAGCCATTAAATTCCTCCAAACTCCCCATCCCCTTGTTCAACTAATCGTTCCCACCATCAGTGCAATTTATTTCTGACATTTTCAGCTCAATGGGCACATACTGTATGTCTTTTCTTGATCTGTTCTCATTCCCTTTTGCCTTGCAGCATCATCGCCTCAGCTATTTAATCCTTCTGGCCTTCTACCTTATCATGGACTTACCTTCTTGGTCTTCATCATTCTTCTCATATTTCCCCACCTCTTTATTGCCTTAAAACCTTTCACATCTCGAGGTTTTCTCTGGCCCTGATGAAAGAGCATCGCCCTGAAAGGTTATCACCTTGAAAAGTTAACTCCACAGATACTGTCAGACCTGCTGTGCATTTCCAGCATATGTTTATGAGCTAATTTTCCACTGAGCACAAGCTTGCAGGCTGAATAATAAAACACAAAAACTACTGGCTTGGTTGTATAAATAACACCACTGGGTTCTGAATTCCTTCGAAAGATGAGGATTGCAAGACCACTATAGCACACACTAATGAACATTTATTACTTATTTATACTGTTCAGAGAAACTTCGTTGAGCAGGACTCCATCGAAAGCTTTTTTTCCCTCAGCTCCTACCCCATGTGATGTAACATCACTGATGACGCACTTGAACTATTAGCATAACAGCTAAACCTTTCTACTGAATCAGAAATAGAAGGGAGATAATGGTGCAGTTGGAACAGTGTGACAGTTTGGTTCAAGACTTTTGTTACAACGTAGAGGTTTTGCCTTATATATAAAACCAGGAATTATTTATGATGTGGGAATTCTGCTTTGTTGCTATCTTGGTGACCAAACTAGCAAAAATTAAAATATTCCCTGTCTAGGCCTGGTAAGCATTTCTGCATGGGACGATCAAATTGAGTCAATTCAGAGCAGGTCTTACAAGAATTATGAGGAACTTTGAAGTTGCATTGTGGGTGTCTTCAGCATTCTGAATTGTGGAATGCCTTTAATGTTTTGTGAGCTAATTAACCCCTCCTTGAATCATTCAGAATTCTATCAAGGCCTTAAATCTGCAGCAGGAGCCACTGTTCTTGCACAATATAAAGTACTGTTAGAATTTGGATTCTCATGGCATGGTGTCCCTACTTCCCGTCCAGGAGACCTGGGTACAAATCCAACCTACTCCAGAGGTGTGTGACAACATCGCTTGATTAAAAGGGGAGTCGATGGTCCAGTGGTATTCTAGCTGAGCTGTTAGTCTTGTTGCATGCCTCGCTCTGTTCAATCACCCTATGACCTGTAGGTCCTTGTATGTTATGATTTGGAGGGATACGGGCCGGGTGCTGGCAGGTGGGACTAGATTGGGTTGGGATATCAGGTCAGCATGGACGAGTTGGACTGAAGGGTCTGTTTCCATGCTGTACGTCTCTATGACTCTATCTGCTGTACTGCATGCAAGACAAAACTTTTCACTGTACTTAGTTACATATGACAATAATAAATCCGTCAAATCCAGAGTTCCCCAGGTGACGTCCTGGGGACCTGGGTTAGAATATCACCATGGCTGATGGTGGAATTTGAATTCAATAAATATCTGGAATTAAAAATTTAATGATGACCATGAATTGTTGGGGGAAAATCCATTGGGATCTTAACGTCCTTTAGGGAAGGAAATGACCATCCTAACCTGATCTGGCCTACGTGCAACTTCAGACCCACAGCAAGATTGTTGACTTTTAACTGCCAAGTAGGGATAAGCAATAAATGCTGGCCTGGCCAGCGATGTCCTCATCCCGTGTATGAATTTAAAAACAGAGTGATGATGGAGTTAATGCTGTACAGTTCCCAAGAAGGGAGCTCCAAGCAATTCCCATCTAGGTTTGAATTGAATGAGGACTCCAACCTTGATAATTGTAACATATCTCACAACAAAAACTCAGGGAAGAAACACTTGATACTAGTCTGAGGATCAGCGGTTACACAATTTTAAAAAGAACGTCATTGTCATGCCATAGCAGCAAAAGAATATATTAATGCTCACATTCTCAAACATACATTACTTCAACAACTTGAAAAATGGAGAGGGTAGCTTTAAAACCCAAAACATTGTGCTGATGGTGAAAGTGATTAATTGAGGAAGTGAGTGGGGAGATTGGAAGGTTTTAAAGGATGTTATTCAATGACCAATATGGAATAATATGAATGTAAGTTGAAAAGGAAGCAATTCATACATTTTGTGTTGATGCTTATCAATCACTGACCTTTATCCCAGCCTGATTGCAAGAGAATTAGAAATGAAGAAGGCTGTAAGTCTACTTCATCCATTCACTCATATCCTAAACTCCGTTCTACTGAGGCATCACATCATTTTGAACATTGTTTGCAAGTTATTGTCTTCACTATTCTGTCTCTGATCACACACACACACACACACACACACACACACACACACACACACACACACACACACACACACACACACACACACACACACACACACACACACACACACACACACACACACACACACGGTATGGAGTCACATCGAATTCCCAATCCATCGTAAATTAGATTGAATTAAGAATTCCCTTGTTCCACCTTTGCAAAGTAGTTTGATATCAGTTTCAGGCTTCACCTTTAATGGAAACTGATGATGGATCAGTCTGATTGGAATTAATCTGTGGAATAAGGGAAATTTGTACAATTGCCATTTCCTAGTCAATTGCTCTTCCTCCTCTTCGAAAATGTTCCAATGGAGAATTGTACAAAAGCAGAAAGCCTAAAAGACCCAGAAATATATTTATTCACCAGCAACAGTCACATATCCTGCTCCTCTTATTCCACTGTAGACTGCCAGCAAAATCTGGTTTCATCTCAATCAATGATAAATACGGTCCCATTAAAAGTGAGTTCAAATCCCACCATAGAAACAGAAAACTGAAATTGACTACATTTGAAATAAAATGCTACTCTCCTTACAAATAAGCATGAAACTGAGCACTGTGTGTAGTTTTGGTCCCCTGACCTCAGTAAGGATATATCTGCCATTGGAGCAGTGAGGGAATGTTCACCACACTTGTTCTAGGGCTTGTGGTACTATCTCATGAAAGCAGGTTGGGGAAAGTAATCTCTTGAGTTTCGAAGAATGAGTTTCAAGTCCACCAAGGACTTAAAGGGGACAAATGGGATAGGTGCAAATAAGTTTCCCCTGGTCAGGGAATCTAGAAACAAAATTTCAAAATCGGGCTCTAGCTGCTTAGGACTAAGATGAAGAGAAATATTTTTACTCAGAAGTTTTGGAATTCTGGTCTTGGAAGCTCAGTGTTTAAGTATATTTAAAATTTAAATTAGGGGTGAATAGATTTCTAAATACCAATATTTGAAAGTGGGGATTAGAGTCATAGAGATGTACAGTATGGAAGCAGACCCTTCAGTCCAACTCATCTATGCCGACCAGATATCCTAATCTGATCTAGTCCCATTTGCCAGCATTTGGCCCATACCCCTTTCAACCCTTCCTATTCATATACCCATCCAGAAGCTTTTTAAATGCTGCAATTGTACCAGTCTCCACCACTTCCTCTGGCAGCTCATTCCATACACGTACCACCCCCTTCATGAAAAAGTTGCCTTTTACAACTTGCCGGTATGTGATTAAGGCCTGCACTGATCAGCCATGATCGTATTAAATGGTGGAGCAGAGTTGGTGAGTTGAATGGCTTACTGTTGTTCTTACATTCCTGTGAAATTGACATGAAACCCCTCTGATTCACCAATTCACTTCTTAGGAGGAGATTCGGCATCAGGTCTGACTGATTCCAGATCCACAGCACTGTAGTTGACTCCTAATTGCCTCTTGAAATGGGAGAACAAGCTACTCAGTGGCAGGACGCTAAGACATTGTGAGTGAGGCACACACAAAAGCAACAGTTTGAGAAGGTGGCTTTCCACTGACTTCAAGGAGAAATATAGGGATGGGCAATAAATGCTAGAGGGAACTGCATCCCAAGAACAAATTATAAAAAAAAATTTTCCAAGTGTTCAGCTGTCTGTATGGTCTCCCTGATGTCACTACAAGAGCACATAATTAATTTGTTAATGAATTTTCCTGGCAGCATTGCACATTGATTGTAAATAAATTTCTAAAGCTAAAACTGACTTTGCAAAACATTTTACTAACCAGAAAGCAACAAGTTAAAGGCTCTGTGCTGCCCTGGCTAGACTAGTACATTCATGATCAAGTCCCACTTTCATACCATGTAGAAACATATTGTTTACAAAAAGAAATATTGTAAATACTCATGTAAATGTTGATCCCATGTATAAGCCAGCTCCATATTTTGGCAAAAATATTTTTCATAAACTTATTGTATAAGTCGACCCCAGTTTTGCAGGGGTCTCTTCCTGACCATATATGCAGCCTGGACAACTAAAATTAATTATTTAGTGGTGCAACTTATGAGAACAGTGAATTTAGAGGATTCTAATGGACTTCTGCATGTAACGGTAAAGTTTGTTTTAAGCAGCTATCCTATACTATTTGTGATATACAGTAAGAAGGGATTTTTGCTGTGAATATCTGTTTTTTGATGTTAAGAGTTTATCCTATGTTATTAACAATTTCATGTGGTCTTTTCTTAATAAAATACTATCAGTCTCTTTTTGTTGTTTTTACTGCTCCTTTGTTTTTATTTCATGAATTGTGTGTTCATAGAGTCATAGAGACATGAACCTGCACTCCAATGTCTCTTTGTTCAGCAACACTCCCTTACCATTAAGTGTATAAGTCCTGCTAAAATTTGCTTTCCCAAAATGCAGCACCTCACATTTATCAAAAGCTCCATCTGCCACTTCTCATCCAATTGGCTTATCTGATCAAGATCCTGTTGTAATCTGAGGTAACCTTCTTTGCTGTCCACTACACCTTCAATTTCGATGTCATCTGTAAACTTACTAACTGTACCTCTTATGCTCACATCCAAAACATTTATGTAAATGATGAAAAGTAGTGGACCTAGCACCGATCCTTGTGGCACTCCACTGGTCACAGGCCTCCAGTCTGAATAACTACGCTCCACCACCACCCTCTGTCTTCTACCTTTGAGCCAGTTCTGTATCCAAATGGCTAGTTCTCCCTGTATTCCATGAGATCCAACCTTGCTAACCAGTCTCCCATGGGGAACCTTGTCGAACGCCTTACTGAAGTCCATATAGATCACATCTACCGCTCTGCCCTCATCAATCCTCTTTGTTATTTCTTCAAAAAACTCAATCAAGTTTGCAAGACATTAATTTCCCACGCACAAAGCCATGTTGACTATCCCTAATCAGTCATTACCTTTCCAAATGCATGCACATCCTGTCCCTCAAGATTCCCTCCAACAACTTGCTCACCACTGATGTCAGGCTCACTGGTCTATATCTCCCTGGCTTGTCCTTACCACCTTTCTTAGATAGTGGCACTACGTTAGCCAACCTCCAGTCTTCCAGCACCTCACCTGTGACTATCGATGATACAAATATCTCAGCAAGAGGCCCAGTAAACACTTCTCTAGCTTCCCACAGAGTTCTGGGATACACCTGATCAGGTCCTAAGGATTTATCCACTTTTATGTGTTTCAAGACATCCAGCACTTCCTCCTCTGTAATATGGACATTTTGCAAGATGCCACCATCTATTTCCCTACAGTCTATATCTTCCATATCCTTTTCCACAGTAAATACTGATGCAAAAGACTCATTTAGTATCTCCCCCATTTCCTGCAGCTCCACTCAAAAGCCACCTTGCTGATCTTTGAGGGGCCCTATTCTCTCCCGAGTTACCCTTTTATCCTTAATGTATTTGTAAACATTTTTCATATCTCTATTTTCCAGAGCTATCTCATGTCCCTTTTTGCTCTCCTGATTTCCCTCTTAAGTATACTCCTACTGCATTTATACTCTTCTAAGGATTCATACGATCTATCTTGTCTATATCTGACATATGCTTCCTTCCTTTTCTTAACCAACCCCTCAATTTCTTTAGTCATCCAGCATTCCCTATACCTACCAGCCTTTCCTTTCATCCTAACAGGAATATACTGTCTTTGGACTCGCATTATCTCATTTCTGAAAGCTTCCCATTTTTCAGCTGTCCCTTTACCTGTGAACATCTGCCCCCAATCAGCTTTTAAAAGTTCTTGCCTAATACCGTCAAAATTGGGCTTTCTCCAATTTAGAAATTCTACTTTTAGATCTGGTCTATCCTTTTCTATCACTATTTTGAAACTAATAATATCATGGTCGCTGGCCCCAAAGTGCTCCCCCACTTACATCTCAGTCACCTGCCCTGCCTTATTTCCCAAGAGTAGATCAAGTTTTGCACCTTCTCTAGTAGGTACATCCACATACTGAATCAGAAAATTGTCTTGTACACACTTAACAAATTCCTCTCCATCTAAACCCTTAACACTATGGCAGTCCCGGTCTATGTTTAGCATTGATTCTGACACTCAACTCCTGGAGTGGGACTTGATACTGGGGATCTTCTCAGTCAGAGGCAAATAGTGCTACCAACTAGACCACAGTTGGCACTCACACAACCTAGCCCTGCAATTGGCTACCTGTATTTTTCTTAAACCGCCAGGAAGGGACAATGTAAAGATGAGTATATGTGAATGGGTTGCAAAGACGAAACTGGAGAACTCCTTTACAGACATAACAATCTGTATTCTAGATAACAAAGAGACATGGTTAGCAGTTCTGACTCTGATGTGTTTGTGTTTGAGTCCACAGCAGAATAGTACTCCACACATTGTTCATACAAGTGATAGTGTCATTTGGAAGTAATACAGTAAATTCAATGCAGTCTAACAATTTTCTAGATGAGGAAACTTACGGTAATATTTCTAACAAAAACAGAAATTGCTGGAAAAGTTCAGCAGGACTGACAGCATCTGTGGAGAGAAATCAGAGTTAACATTTCAGGTCGAGTGACCCTTCCTCAGAACTAATATTTGTAATATGCATAAAATTAGTTCACAGAATTCTCATGCCAATAACTTTAATAAACTTAGATAGCAGCATGAAGTGTTTATAAGACACACTGCAGAAATTCACCAAGGCTCCACAGATAGCAGCTTCCAAACCCACGATCACTTCCACCCCAAAGGGCAAGGGCAGCAGATACATGGGAACACCACCATTTCCAGGTTCCCCTCCAAGCCACTCACCATCCTGTCTTGGAAATATAGTGCCATTTCTCAGTAACGTGTTGCTGGAAAAGCGCAGCAGGTCAGGCAACATCCAAGGAACAGGAGATTCGACGTTTCGGGCATAAGCCCTTCTTCAGAAATGGATTCCTGAAGAAGGGCTTATGCCCGAAACATCGAATCTCCTGTTCCTTGGATGCTGCCTGACCTGCTGCGCTTTTCCAGCAACACATTTTCAACTCTGATCTCCAGCATCTGCAGTCCTCACTTTCTCCTCCCATTTCTCAGTAACACTGGGTCAAAATCCTGGAACCTCTTCCCTTCCATCCACCACCTCCATTACAAGGAAGCAACTAGTTACTTTTAAGATCAGAAAACTTTCTTTTTTGCTTTATCCATTTGCAATAAGTTAGACATCGTCCATCTGCTGCACATTTCCTATTTTGTTGCATTTACCTACCGGTAACATCACACTTTTACTGGCACACCTCGTGAACTGGCAGATTAAGTATCACCTGTGGCTCAGTCAGTAGCACCATCTGGGTCAGAAGATTGTAGTTTCAAGTCAGACTCCAGGGATTTGAGCACAAAAACATAGACTGACACTGCAGTGTAGTCCAGAGGGAGTGCCACACTGTCAAAGATGTTATCTTGCATTCAACAAGTGCCCTGGTCTGTCCTCTTAGATGGATGTAAATAATATTGTTTGTTGCAATCACTATGGGGACAACCAGAAATAACTAACTTTACAGAATGGCCTGCAACTGAATACATTACCAACATGATTCCACTTCTTGCAAATTTATTTTAACATAATTCAGCGTCCAATGGACAATAAACATGAATTAACAGATAAATTATGGTCTCTATGCAACATAATTTACACATAGAACAGAAACAAAAACAAAGCTGATTTCTCAAGATTATCTGCATAAATATGGTTCCATGTGCAATCTCACTTTGCCTCCAACTTTCTTATGCAATGGATTTGATTCTTAAGTTATTTGCCATAGCAGCTCTACTCCGTGCAAATTCCTTCAACTCAGTTATCACCAGACAATACATTCTTTCTTCTAACCCACCCCATTCAATCAGCATGGGCTCTAGGCTACAAACAATAATGTCAAAGGTCTATATTGCTGCAGCAAGTTCAACTCCTAATGTAGTTTACTAAAGGATTCAATAAAGGAGTCAAATCCCCTTAGCAAACTCATGATGGTCAGGATGGTATAGGTTCCCAAGAGACTCCTTTATTGAATCCTTTAGTAAACTACATTAGGAGTTGAAGTTGCTACAGCAATATAGACCTTTGACATTATTGTTTGTAGCCTAGAGCTTGCTTGTTCAGGTGCCCATGCTGGATGAATGGGGTGGGTTAGAAGAAGGAATGTTATCACCTTATTTAGCTACCTACCCAATTCAAAACTTATGATCAATATAAGGGGTGATCATAGTCACATGAAAGCATACAAAATAGGAACAGGAGTATGTCATTCAGCCCTTCGGACCTGTTCCGTGATTTATTCTGATCATAGCTGATCATCTAACTCAATAGCCAGTTCCTGTTTTTCCCCAATATCCTTTAATCCCTTGAGGCACAAGGGCTGTATCCACCTCATTCTTGAAACCCTGCAATGTTTTGGCCCCCAACTGTTTTCTGCTTTGGGGACTTTCATAGCTGAGCACACTTTGTGTGAAGAAATTTCTCCTCAACTCAGTCCTAAATGGTTTACCCTGTATCCTTAATCTTTACCCCCAGTTTCCGGACTTCCCTGCCATTGGGAACACCCTTCCTGCATCTACCCTGTCTCGTCCTGTTAGAATTATGTAGATTTCTGTCAGATCTGTAACATTGTCCTGAACTCCAGCAAATATAATCCAAACTGATTCAACTTCTCAGGAATCAGTCTGGTGAACCTTTGCCACATCCCACCTTAGTAAGAACATCCTTCTTCTGATAAGGAGACCAAAACAGCATACAAAACTCCTCCGTATAACTGCAGCAAGACATTTTTGGCCCTGTTCTGAAATCCTCTCGCTATGAAGGCCAAAATACCACTTCCGTTCTTCATCACCTGCTGCTCCTGAATGCTTATTTTCTGTTTTGAAAATGAGTCACCAGACCCAAAACATTAATTCTGCCTTCTTTCCAACAGATGCTACCAGATCTACTGAGTTTTTACAGCACTTTCTGGTTTTGTTTCTGATTTCCAACTTCTGCAGTCCTCTCAATTTTTTTCCTTACTTTAAGGCAGGTTTACAAGAATACCAAACTCTTGTTGCACAAATCCTTCTCTCAATTTATACACATCCGGATAAAAAGAATTCTCTTGTTTTTGCGACTAAAGTGGAGAACCTCACATTTAGCCATGTTGTACTGCATCTGCCATGTGTTTGCCCACTCACTCAACCTGTCCAATACATGCTGAAACATTTCTGCATCCTCCTTACAGCTCACCCTCCTACCTCACTTTGTTCAAGCTGCAATTTGGAGTTAATACAGATAGACAGACAGATAGATAGACAGATAGATAGATAGATAGACTGATAGATAGACAGACAGAGGCCAAAAGGTTACGGGGAGAAGGCAGATGAATGGGGCTGAGATATATGTCAACCATGATGGAATGGCAGAGCAGATTCAATTGGTAGAAAGGCTTAATTCTGCTCCTGTATCTTTTTCCCTTGTGACCTTACATTGCATTCAGTTACCTCATTGAGGTCAATAATTTACCAAGCATTGGTGTGACCCCCCATGTCACATGGAAAAAGTCACAAGAGCAAACTGTGGTGAAGCTGTGTATTGTGATGGTCGAAGCTTCAAATTCTGACTATCAACCAGCTGACCAGAATTTTCTCCTACTCTTACTCCCTGTCATTGATATATGTTGGAAAGATTTACAAGTTGATGCTGTGCTATGAACACACCTTTCATGGCCAATAAGTCATGAAGTCACAATTTTCTACTGAAAATATTTCTCCTCATGTCTGCCTTAAATGGTAAATGCATTGTTCCACCAATCCCAATCCCAAGGTATGATAAGTGTGCTATTTGTACATTTGATTGTTATTTTGCCACAGATTTGCCCAAATCTTTGTCAGGTATGCTGTCAGTTAAATGGGAAGGTAAATTACTACAACCATTATATATGGGGTTGAGCTGGGGGAGGGGATAACATAAAAGCAGTCCTGATAGCGGATAACAGCATTGCACCATTCTGACTCATGAGTCAATGTGGTTACTTGACATGAGTCAGATTATATAAGAGCACATCCTGGAACTTTCACCTGAATCCAAAGTAAAATACTGCTCTGAATGTACTTCAGCTGGTTATACAATATACAGCTTGCCTTTTAAAATATTACTGAACCCACTGTAGGGATTCTCACAGTGAGTTGGACAATGGCCTGCTTTGTAACATATAGCATATAAAATAATGTTCAGCTGCTGTGATTCAGATAGTCCACCCTTTTGTGGCTACTGATTCTAAGTGCAATTATTGTAAGGAGCATCCTGATGATGGGAGTTAATTGCTGCAGCTTTGCTAGACTGGGCTTATAGATTCCTTAGCTCCAAGTCAGAAAGTATGGTGTGATGAAATGATTGCCTTTCTTTCAAATATGCTTTGGAATGTGAAAACCTATCATTTTAATATTAAAAGACATTATTCTGAATTTGATTGAGGGTCAATTGTTAGTACAAAGTGTATTTTGATATGGAGACAAAGATAAATAATTTCCAAAAATCAAGCCAACAAGCAGTCAGATCTCTTGTATACACTCGTTTATAGGTCAGGTTTTGAAGACCATGTAATTTAAGCTGAAATTAGGGGGCCAATTTATACACGAGGTATTGTTTTCGAGGGGATGAAATTCATGTTTGGCATGAGTCAAAAAATGGACAAACGAAAGTCAGAACTCTATATAAAATAATAAACTACAAAAGGAAAAAGGATTATGGTTATTATTGAATATTTATCTACAAAATATTTAGCTACAAAATGCATTCTGCCTGCTATGGTAGAACAGTACTGCCGTACCATATTCCAGTCATCTGCACCATAAAGTGCATTTAGGTCTACACATACGTACAAACATTAATAGGCATACCAAAGGGTAGTCAAGCCATCTACTGGGGGTATTTATAGCAGGACTTATACACTTAATGGTAAGGTCCTAGGGAGTATTGCTGAACAAAGAGACCTTAGAAAATGGAGTTACAGGTAGATAGGATAGTGAAGAAGGTGTTTGGTATGCTTTCCTTTATTGGTCAGAGAATTGAGTACAGGAGTTGGGAGGTCATGTTGCAGCTGTACAGGACATTGGTTAGGCCACTGTTGGAATATTGCATGCAATTCTATCGGAAAGATGTTGTGAAACTTGAAAGAGTTCAGAAAAGACTTACAAGGATGTTGCCAAAGTTGGAGGATTTGGGCTATAGGGAGAGGCTGAACAGGCTGGGGCTGTTGTCCCTGGTGCGTTGGAGGCTGAGGGGTGACCTTACAGAGGTTTACAAAATCATGAAAGGCACGGATAGGGTAAATAGGCAAAGTCTTTTCCCTGGGGACGGGGAGTCCAGAACTAGAGGGCACAGGTTTAGGGTGAGAGGGGAAAGATATAAAAGAGACTTAAGGGGCAACTTTTTCTCACAAAGGGTAGTACTTGTATGGAATGAGCTGCCAGAGGAAGTGGTGGAGGCTGGTACAATTGCAACATTTAAAAGGTATCTGGATGGGTATATGAATAGGAAGGGTTTGGAGGGATATGGGCCGGGTGCTGGCAGGTGGGACTAGATTGGATTGGGATATCTGGTCATCATTGACAAGTTGGACAGAGGAGCCTGTTTCCATGCTCTACATCTCTATGACTCTCCGACTCTATGGCTCATGGATTCAATACAGAGGGAGGTCTGCAATAAAGGTAGTGCTGTGTTTCAGATGAGACATTAAAATGAGACCCCCTCTGTCTACTCAGATGGATGTCATGGCACTGTTTTGAAGAACATCTGGGGAGTTATCCCTGTTGCCTTAGCCACAATTTAGATTAGATTAGATTAGATTATTTACAGTGTGGAAACAGGTCATTCGTCCCAAGAAGTCCATACCAACCCTCTGAAGAGTAACCCACCCAGACCCATTTCCCTCTGACTAATGCACCAAACACAATGGGCAATTTAGCACGACTAATTCACCTGACCTGCACATCTTTGGATTGTGGGAGGAAACTGGAGCACCCGTAGGAAATCTGTGTAGTTTGCACAGGGAGAATGTGCAAACTACACACAGCCAATCGCCCGAGGTGGGATTCGAGCCCTCTGGGCAATTAGGAATGGGCAATAAATGCTGCTTAGCCAGCGATGCCCTCATCCCATGAACGAATTTAAAAAAACAGATTGTCTGGCCATTGTCACGTTGTTTATGAAAAATTGTCAAGTGTAAATTAGCTTCTCTGTTTATTATATTACAAAAGTGACTCTACTGAATCACAAAAGGCAATTCAATTAAAGAATATAAAAGCAACATTTTATTTAAATAGATCGAGATTGCAGAAGTCAGGGTTACAAAGGGGGTTGCTAGTAAATTAGTCACTACAAGTTGATATGCAGACACAGCTATTGATTAGGAAGATAAATGGAATAATAATATTTATTGCAAGCAGAATAAAATATATGGAATTTTACTGCAAATGTAACACACACCTGGAGTGTTTTGTACAGTTTTAGTCTCCTTATTTAAATAAGGATAGGAAACAGTTCAGAGAATGTTCACGTGAATGCTCCAAGGAAGAAAGTCTTCTTATGAAGATAGGCTCTAAAGTTATAGAGTTACAGAGATCTGCAGCACCTTCAATCCACTGCATTTGCACTAATGAAAAACAACTACCTAAATATTCTAATTCCATTTTATAGCACTTACCCTTAACCTTGTATACCTTGGGACTGTAAGTGCACATCTAAATACTTCCTAAATGTTATGAGGGTTTCTGCTTCAATAATGCTTACAGGCAGAGAGTTCCATATTCCCACCACCCTCTGAACAAAAAAGTGCTGCCTCGCATCTCCTCTAAACCTTCTGCCCCTTACCAATGCCCTTGGTCATTGATCCCTCCATCAAGGGGAAAAGTTTCTTCCTCTTTATCTTATTTGTGCCCCTCATAAATGTATTTATCTCAGTTATGTTCCCTCTCAATCTCTGGTGCTGTAAGGAAAATAACCCCAGACTGTCCAATCTCTCTTCATAACTGAAATTCTCCAACCCAGGCAACATCTTGGTAAACCTCCTCTCCACCCTCTCCAATGTTATCACAACCCTCCTATAATGTAGATATACAAGTTGGGTCTATTCACATTAAACTTTGGAAGAATGAGTGGTGATTTATGAAGGACGTAAGGTGACAAGGTGAACACTGTGTGGATGGTTCCTCTCATGGGACAGACTAGAGTAAGGGACACAGTTAAGTATAAAATGTCTTATTTTCAAAATGAGGGTGAGAAGTTTCATTTTCCACCCTCCCCACTCCTCCCCACCCCTCACCCCAGCGTGAATCATTATTCTCTTCCTCAGAGAGCAATGGAGGCAGTCTTTGAACTCATTGAAGGAAGAGTTAAACCTCTGATGGGCAAGGGAGTCAAGGTATGGGGCAGACAGGAAGGTGGAGTTGAGACTGTAGTGGATCAGCCATAAATTTATCAAAAGCTGGAACACAAGGTCATAGAGCCGAATGGCCTACTCCTGTCTCCAGTAAATGGAGACTGGGGCAATTGGATCTGTATTCTCTCCAGATTTGTGGAATGTGAGTTAATTGCATTGGAACCTTCAAAATCCTTAAAGGGACCCGGGTTCAATTTCAGCCTCGGATGACAGTCTGTGTGGAGTTTGCATGTTCTCTCCATGTCTGTGCAAGTTTCCTCCAGCTGCACTGGAAGATCCAAAGATGTGCAGGTTAGGTGGATTGGTCATGCTAAAATGCCCTGTAAAGTCCAGGGATATATTGTCATCTATGTAACATTCAGGGCTACGGGGATAGGGTGGGGGGTAGTGTTTGGTTCTTTGGAGGGTCGGAGCAGACCTTTTTCTGAACTGCAAGGATTCTATCATTCATTAGGATAGACAGATGCAGATAAGATGTTTTTACATACCAAAGACACAATTTCAAATTAAGGGGGAAGACCAAGATGAAAAGAATTATTTTGTTTGCAGAGTGTTGTGAATCTTTGGAATTCTATCTCACAGAGAGCTGTGGCAGCTCAACGATTGAGCATATTTAGATTAGATTCCCCACAGTATGGAAACAGGTTCTTCAGCCCAACAAGTCCACACTGACCCTCTGAAGAGTAACCCATCCAGATCCATTTCCCTCTGACTAATGCACCTACCACAATGGGCAATTTAGCATGGCCAATTCACCTAACCTGTGTGTCTTTGGACTGTGGGAGGAAACCCACGCAGACACGGGGACAATGTGCAAACTCCACATGGACAGTCACCTGAGGCTGGGATTGAACCTGGGACCCTGGTGCTGTGAGGCAGCAGTGCTAACCACTGACCCACCATGTCGCCCTTTGAAGTGGAGTTTTACAGACCTTTAAATCTCTTAACAAATCATAATTTTCCAGGAAAAAAAATTAAAGTAAGAGATCAGCCGTGATTGTATCGAATAGCAGGGCAGGCTCAATGGGCTGAACGGCCTACAAATTCCCATGTTCTTATAACATCCTGCAGGAACCATCAATGAAAATGTTTCAATCCATGTTGTATTTCTCAGGACCATCATTGTTCTTCTGAAAAATAAAGCTATGAAATTTATGCTCCCAAAGCAAAATGCTGTGGTTGTTGGCAATCTAAAGTGAAAATAATAAGACAATTCTGGAAAATGTCAATAGGTACAACAGCAAGATCGTAGTTTAAATTCACATTAAACTTTGGAAGAATGAGTGGTGATTTATGAAGGACATAAGGTGACAAGGTGGACACTATGTGGATGGTTCCTCTCATGGGACAGACTAGAGTAAGGGACACAGTTAAGTATAAAATGTCTTATTTTCAAAATGAGGGTGAGAAGTTTCATTTTCCACCCTCCCCACTCTCCCCACTCCCCCCCAACCCTCACCCTAGCATGAATCATTATTCTCTTCCTCATAGAGCAATGGAGGCAGTCTTTGAACTCATTGAAGGAAGAGTTAAACTTCTGGTGGGCAAGGGAGTCAAGGTATGGGGCAGACAGGAAGGTGGAGTGGATCAGCCATAAATTTATCAAAAGCTGGAACACAAAGTCATAGAGTCTAATGGCCTACTCCTGTCTCCAGTAAATGGAGACTGGAGCAATTGGATCTGTATTCTCTCCAGATTTGTGGAATGTGAGTTAATTGCATTGGAACCTTCAAAATCCTTAAAGGGGCCCAGGTTCAATTTCAGCCTCGGATGACTGTCTGTGTGGAGTTTGCATGTTCTCTCCATGTCTGTGCAGGTTTCCTCCAGCTGCACTGGAGGTGCAGGTTAGGTGGATTGGAAATGCTAAATTGGCCTATAAAGTCCAGGGGATATGTTGTCATCTATGTAACATTCAGGGCTACGGGAAGAGGGTGGGGGATAGTGTTATTTTATATGGAAATGATCAGCAGGTGAGTACAAATGACAAGACAGAATCTGCTCCAGTAAAATTTGACACGGAGATTTGATTGTGATACCAACCCATTTAATGATATCTTGTTTAAAATCATGTTTTCTTATGAGTGTTACATTGAGTGTCCTCTTCACTCATGCCTCACCTTCGATTAACTGCTGTGCAGGTGTCTCTGACTGACTCAGTGCTATTCATTTAAAACCATCCAGCTGCTTGACGACAGACAAGAGGGACAATGTTGACATGTCTTTTTACTTCAGCAGAGTGTGTTGCACAATAAAGAATACAACGTTCATTAATGCATAAAATGAGTATCTACGGGATACAATGCCAGGAGGATTGGAAGTTTCTCCAACAAACCATGAGTAAAAGGACATTGTTTCTGTAAAAAAACCAGATCAAGGCCACTAATAGTGTACTGGGTAAAACAAATCTTGAAGCCAAGAGAAAAGGACAAAACTGTGTCCAGTTCTGGTCGCCCTGTTATAAGAAGAATATTATTAAGCTGGAGTAGGTTCAGATGAGATTCCTGATGAAGGGCTTATGCCTGAAACGTCAACTCTCCTGGTCCTCAGATGCTGCCTGACCGGCCTTGTTTTTCCAGCTCCACACTCTTCGATTCAGAAGAGGTTGACCAGGATGTTGTGGGAATAGAAGGTTTGAGCTATAAAGGAGTGGCTGGATAGGATGGGACGTTTTTACTGGCGTGTAGGAGGTTGAAGAATGACCTTATCGAGGTTTATGAAATCATGAGGGATATAGATAAGATGAATGGCAGGTATCTTTTCCCTAGGATGGTGGATTTCAAGACAAGGGAGTATATTTTTAAGGTGAGCAGAAACAGATTTTAAAAAGACATGGGGGCTTTTGTTTTTTATACCGAGAGTGATTTGTTTGTAGAAATATATTCCAGAGGAAGTGGTGGATGACGTGGGTACAGTTACAAAGCGTCATATTACCCCTAGAGAAAAGAGACCTGCCATTCACCTTATCTATGCTGTGTTGGACAGGGTTGGACAAGGTCAGAAGTCACATGACACCAGGTTATAGTCCAACAGGTTTATTTGCAAACACAAGATTTTTCAAAAGCTTGTGATTTCAGATAACCTTGTTAGACTACAACCTGGTGTCGTGTGACATTTGACAATGTTTAGAAGACATTTGGATAAGTACACAAATAAGAAACGTTTGGAGGGAGAGATCTGGGCTAAGCGAAGACAGGTAGTTTGGGAATATGGTCAACGTGGACTGATTGGACGGAAGGATCTGTTTTGTACTGTATGACTCCATGATCCAAGAGAACTGAATATGAGAAAATGGAACAAGGAAAATGATATGCAGCAATAGTATGTTTTTCAATAAAAGGAGGGTGGAACGGAAGTAAGGAGACAATCTTTCAATTACTTGCTCTCCAGAGAATAGATGGTGAAATTGCATGTGTGCAACTTGTGATTTTTCATCCAATTGTCAACATGTCAAATGAACATTTCAAAGCACTTCACAACACAATGTTGTGTATGTTATGTAGGTATGTGCTGCAATCTTTCATTCTCTACTATCAATGTGCCAACACCAATTAAATGAAAGGAAACTGAATTCCCTTTTGGTACTATTTGCCTGGGGAATTAGATAGGCTCAAGTGAATGTGCAAAAGTCTGACTCTGCTTTTGAAGATGCTAGTAGAATCTTTAACATCCACTTGAATGGATAATTGACTTTACATATTGCTGGAAATGGACACATTCTTTCAAAGTCTTTTGTCATGCACTCATCAGGACAATTTGCAAGAAATTCTGACAAAATGGGGAAAAGCACTTTTGGACAGTACAAGGAAAAGATACAGATTAATTGACAAGTAGGCTCTTCAGATAACGGATTGGCAAGCAGTCTCCAGATAGGGTATCTCAAATCTATCCATCAACAAACAAGCAGTGTCTGAAAGCTGACGTGCTTATAACTTTCGGCCATGAAGTAAATTACGTAGAAAACTTCTTGAATGATTGAGTTGGGTGCTGCATTGGTGCAGTGAGGTTCCAGATTTATACCCGCCTCACCATTTTGTAGAGCTGGTCATCATGCACTCCAGGAGACCCCTGATCCCACTCAAACCAGCTTGCCCCGAATTACCTGATTCAAAATCCTTAAATATCTCAAGTGCCGTTTGGCCTTACCTCCTCAGAAAGTGGCAGATTTGAAGCACTGTGCCCATATAGTCACTATTGTAAAATATTGCAACATATGACAGTCAATTTGTGTGCAGCAAGACCCCATAAACAGCAATGCAATAACATCCAGATTATCTAAATCATCTGGTCATTCTCACGATCTGTTCCACTTGCTCTCCTCCCCTTCTGGGGTCATTACATAATCAAAATAACACAACTTTCCAGCTCCTTTCAGTTCTGCAGAAGAGTCATGTTAGATTCAAATATTAACTCAGTTTCTCCCTCCACAGGTGCTGCCATGCCTGCTGAGTTTCTCCAGCACTTTTGGTTTTTATCTTATCTGTTTTAGTGAGTAGTTGGTGGATAAATAGTGGCCAGGGTACTGGGGGAAACATCTTTGATCTTCAAACAGAATTGCAGGGTCTTTTGTACCCATTTTGCTCTTTCTCAAGAAAAACCTTCTACATCCAACTGAGTGGACAGACGGGAACTCGGTTGAACATCTGCTCTGAATTAGAGAGTCCCCCACAGTACTCTCTCAGTACTGCATTGGAATCTAGAAATGGTACACAGATTCCTTCCTCTGTTGTGTATGGAGACATAAACTCATTTTTTTATATGTCAAATTGAACCTAAAGTTCAGGAGCAGGGATGTCTTGCTGTAATTGTACAGAACTTTGGTGAGACTATACCTGGAGTGTGTGCAGTTTTGGTCTCCTTACCTCAGGAAGGATGTTCTGGCAACAAAGATTTACCTGACTGATTCCTGGGATGGCAGGACTGACATATAAGGAGACACGAGATTGTGCATTTTGGGAAAGCAAATCTTAGCAGGACTTATACACTTAATGGTAAGGTCCTAGGGAGTGTTGCTGAACAAAGAGACCCTGGAGTACAGGTTCATAGCTCCTTGAAAGTGGAGTCACAGGTATATAGGACAGAGAAGAAGGGATTTGGTATGCTTTCCTTTATTGGTCAGAGTATTGAGTACAGGAGTTGGGAGGTCATATTGTGGCTGTACAAGACATTGTTTCAGCCCCTGCTGGAATATTGTGTGCAATTCTGGTCTCCTCCCTATTGGAAGGATGCTGTGGAACTTGAAAGGGTGCAGAAAAGATTTACAAGGCTGTTGTCAGAGTTGGAGGATTTGAGCTCTAGGGAGAGGCTGAACAGGCTGGGGCTGTTTTCCCTGGAGTAGAGTGGTGCTGGAAAAGCACAGCAGTTCAGGCAGCATCTGAGCAGCAGTAAAATCGACATTTCGGGAAAAAGCCCTTCATCAGGAATATGAGCTTTTGCCCGAAACGTAGATTTTCCTGCGCCTCGGATGCTGCCTGAACTGCTGTGCTTTTCCAGCACCACTCTACTCCAGAATCTGGTTTCCAGTATCTGCAGTCATTGTTTTTACCCTGTTTTCCCTGGAGCACCGGAGGCTGATGGTTGTCCTAATAGAGGTTTATAAAATCACGAGGGGCATGGATAGGATAAATAGACAACGATTTTTCCCTGGGATGAGGGCTTCCAGAACTGGAGGGCATAGGTTTCGGGTGAGAGGGGAAAGATATAAAAGAGACCTAAGGGGCAACTTCTTCACTCAGAGGGTGGTACATGTATGGAATGAGCTGCCACAGAAAGTGATGGAGGTTTGTATGATTGCAACATTTAAAAGGCATCTAGATGGGTATATGAATAGGAAGGGCTTGGAGGGATATGGGCCGGGTGCTGGCAGGTGGGACTAGATTGGGTTGGGATATCTGGTCAGCGTGGATGAGTTGGATCGAAGGGTCTGTTTCTGTGCTGTATATCTCTGTGACTCTATGAACCTATGGTTAGGAGTATATTGAGTTTAGAAGAATGAGAGAATCCCATTGATGTAGGGCTATTCAGGGTAAATGAAGGAAGGATGTTCCTGATTTAAGGAGAATTCAGAATGAAGGTTCTGATAACATGATAGGCCAGTCAGGACAGAGAGGAGAAGAGTTTTCTTCACAGCTTGGGGAGCCTATGGAATTCTCTGGCATGGAAAGCAGTTGTGGCTAAAACATTGAATATTTTCATGAGGAGTTATATATGGTTCTTAGAGCTAAAGGATCAAAGAGTATGGGGGCAGAAGTGGGAACAGGGTGCTAAATGATCCGCCATGATCCTATTGAATGGAAAGCCAGCTTGAAGGGCTGAATGACTTACTCCTGATCCTATTTTCTACGTATCTGATGCTAATCAGATCTGAAGGCAGGACAAGTATAGGAAGGGGTTAGTGGGATATGGACCAAGTGCTGGCAAACAGGACTAGATTAGGTTAGGATATCAGGTTGGCACGGACAGGTTGGACCAAAGGTTCCGTTTCCGTGCTGTATAACTCTATGACTCTGTGACTCTAAATGTCTACATAACCAAGCTGATAGATCATGGGCTGGATGACAGGAAGGTTTCACAGAGCAGCATATGCTACTGAGAACCTGCTACGTGATGTGCAATTTGTGCAGAATGTTAACGTCAAAAGGATAAAGGTGGGTAAAAATAGTTCAAGGTGTAGTTGGTAAATGGCAGATGGTTAATTCATTCTTCATGAATGAACACGCTGGACTAATTTGTTAGGACTCCTAGCAGATGTACAGCTCAGTAAACCAGCTGTTAGGAAGGAGCTTGAAGCATTAGATGCCTACAGGAGATCTGTAACAGATGGGATACATAGAAAAAACTTCAAGGAACAAGCCTGGCAACACTGAGGCACTGGTTAATATTTTAAGCACCTCCATAGATACAGAAGAAGCAGCCATGGCAAAATTCTTCTCCACTTCAGAACAGCAACTAAACAAAGTTGGACGAGGGAGAGAATTTGCCCAGGATTCCTGGCCAATTGATGAGTGTGTCAACTCAGTCGATGTAACGTTCTTGTAGCTAACAGAGAGTCTATAACAGATGTAAGTCAAAGGTATCGGACTAACTCAGAACAAGGTAAGAATAAAAAAAGTGGAAAAGTTATCAAGGCTGACAGCGGAGGCGAGAGAGAAACAGAGTTAGAGTTAATGTTTCAGGTCAATGATCTTTCATCTGAACAGAACAGATTCATCAGAAATTTGCTCTTGTACCAAAAACAGAAAATGCTGGAGAAGCTCAGCAGGTCTGGCAACATCTGTGGAGAGAGAAACAGAGTTAATGTTTGAGTCCGGTGACCCTTCATCTGAACTCTCAGTGGTCAAGTGTCATAGGGGTTCACCCTCATCCTGTGATAGGTGCAGCTTTGTGATCATGCCATTGCCCTTGAACAGCCCACTACTGCCAAATAAAGTAAATCAAAGTGTAAAGGTGGAAGCTGATGGACTGTTCTTCCCAGCAACATTAACACTTACACACTAGCAGGGTACAACTATTACACAAATCATTAAAGATAAATGCTCACATTGTCGCTTCAGTATTTGATTTGGTTCCTTATATTGTTATTGTTATGTATGATCTGCTCTAGGGGCCAGCACAATAGGTTTTGAACCTATAAGTTCCGTGAATACCTCAGTGTTTGCAGGACCCACCTTTTATGTATTTTGTGTCTGTCAAGGTACAGGATCTCAACTGTGATGGACACTGCAATTCTCTACCCATTAGCTTTTGGGCAGCACCAAAGTCCAACTTCAGACTTGAATGTAACCCACTAAACAGTGAGAATATTTTCAAAACACTTTGGCAGGTTTGCCTGTCCAGGTTTTCATTATTGAGGCAAGTTAGTTGACTGATGATTCATGCTCGGCTCCATTATTGAGTTAAAAAATGAGGTCTGCAGATGCTGGAGATCACAGCTGCAAATGTGTTGCTGGTCAAAGCACAGCAGGCCAGGCAGCATCTCAGGAATAGAGAATTCGACGTTTCAAGCATCCTTATTCCTGATGAAGGGCTTATGCTCGAAACGTCGAATTCTCCATTATTGAGTTACCAATTCTGCCATGTAACCTTGTTCATCATCACACCTTGGATCTACTTTGCACTATAAGTGATTGCACACATCTTCAGAAGGATACTTGCGATTTATTTGGATAACTCAAGTGCAGGCCACAAAGAGTAAACACTGGTTAGATCAGTCAGCTTGATAGCAGCTCAGCCACCATCTTAGACATCCAGTGCCTCTACCATCAGTAATTACAATGTGTGTAATGTACAAGATTTACTGCAAGAACTCTCCGAGTTTTCTTTGATAGCACCACTCAGTCATGTGATATATACCATATAGAAGGACAAGGGCAGAAACCGAATGGGATTTGCATCAGAGTTCGCCTTCAAGTTGCCCACTGCCTGGACCGCCATTCCTTTATCATCACTGGGTTAAAATCGTAAAACTCCCAACTTACTTTTGCTATGGGAGAGGCTTCACCACAAAGTCCTATCTCAAGTGCATCAAGAGATGGGCAATCAATTCTGATCATTCTAGAAATGTCCACATCCTGCGAACAATTTGCATAAATTATTAAAGGCACCTGATGAGTGACCCAGTAAGCAGCACAGCCCATCACAAGTATAGATAAATGTGTCACCTTTCCGACAACAACGTGTCGACATTGAACGCCAGCTCGGTCACTTGTGGAGTTGTAGACGCAGTTCCTTGCTTTCCTGCAACTCAATAAGTACAAAACGCTGGACTTTTAAATTCCCAGCTTCCAGCGACATTCCCAGCTTCATTTTCATTCCCAGCTTCCAGCAACATATTCCTGTAGCTGCCAATTCTCGCATCAAGGGATACAATGAGGTCGACTCCATGACAGCTTACAACAAGACAGCCACCTTGGGATCAAAGTCCAATATTTCTTTGCAGGCTTCAAATTAGTGCACAAGTAGGGCAACGGATATAGTATTTCTGAGGCTCAAGATTAGAGTGGTGCTGGAAAAGCACAGCAGGTCAGGCAGCATACGAGGAGCAGGAAAATCGATGTTACAGGCAAAAGCTCTTCATCAGGAAGGGCTTTTGCCCGTAACATCAATTTTCCTGCTCCTTGGATGCTGCCTGACCTGCTGTGCTTTTCCAGCACCACTCTAATCTTGACTAATCTCCAGCATCTGCAGTACCCAATTCTGCTGCATTTATGAGGCTCACCCCAATTTCAGATTATAGACTTGCTGAGCCCCTACATTTCTGCAGCCGTTTACCATTTTTATTGCAAGAGCCACTTTATTGTTTAGTGCCGAATTAGTTAGTGGAATCCTTCCCATCAGAGACCGAGCGGAACTTTTGGCATGCCTGTTTAAATTTTAATGCCATGGGTTTAAGCCGTAACAGGACTTGGTGATTCTTGAATAAAAAATAGACAAACAGGAGGCTGGAAGAACACAGCATGCCAGGCAGCATCAGGGGTAGAGAAGTCGACACTTTGGGCACAACTCTGCTTCGATCCTGAAGAAGGGTTACACCCAAAACTTAGACTCCTCCCACTCCTGATGCTGCCTGGCTTGCTGTGTTCTTCCAGCCTCCTGAAAATGTGTTGCTGGTTAAAGCACAGCAGGCCAGGCAGCATCTCAGGAATAGGAAATTCGACGTTTCGAGCATAAGCCCTTCATCAGGAATGAGAGAGAGTAGCCAAGCAGACTAAGATAAAAGGTAGGGAGGAGGGACTTGGGGGAGGGGCGATGGAGGTGGGATAGGTGCAAGGAGGTCAAGGTGAGGGTGATAGGCCGGAGTGGGGTGGGGGTGGAGAGGTCAGTAAGGAGATTGCAGGTTAGGAGGGCGGTGCTGAGTTGAGGGAACCGACTGAGACAAGGTGGGGGGAGGGGAAATGAGGAAACTGGAGAAATCTGAATTCATACCTTGTGGTTGGAGGGTTCCCAGGCGGAAGATGAGGCGCTCCTCCTCCAGCCGTTCCCAGGCGGAAGATGAGGCGCTCCTCTCCCAGGCGGAAGATGAGGCGCTCCTCTCCAAGGCGGAAGATGAGGCCTCCTGCCTGTCTACTTTGGATTCCAGCGTCTGCAGTTTTTTTGTCTCTAGTGATTCTTGAACAAAGGCAATGAAAGATGATCAGGATATATGAGGCACATTGAAGAGTAGGACTGGAGGTGGGGAATGGTGGGAAAGGTCTTTATAACATACGGTGAATTGCTGCACTTGCAAATGGGAACAAAGCGTGTGAACATGATTAAGGCAGATATTTTGCAAAATAGAACAGGAAGAATCAGAATTAAAAAGTAAAAGACAAGGCTGCTTTTCTCAGTTTTACAAGAACCATATGATTAGACAGACAGACAGAAAGTGAACATGTGCTTAGAACATTGGTGAGGAGAAAGAGTTTAGAGTTTAGGAACAATTGGAACTATTTATGCAGCAGAGATGACTATACAACTCTGAAATGTAATGACCAGATATTGAAAAAGAATTGGCAATATAAATAGAACAGCAAAGTGTATAATAACCTGCACACACAGATAGCTCTAAACAAAAAAAAAAGAACTGCGGATGCTGGAAGTCAGAAAGAAGATCAGAAACTGCTAGAGGAACTCAGCAGGTGTGGAAGCATCTTCTGAAGAGGACACGTTCTGAAGATGGATCACTCGACTCAAAGCGTTAATTCTGATCTCTCTCTCTCTCCACAGGTGCAGCCAGACCTGCTGAGATTTTCCAGCAATTTCTGATTTTGTTTATGACATATATAGCTCTACCTGGGGGACACTGAAGAAATAATGCAAGTGTCTGAATCAACTGACCAGATTGATAATCCATTATTTTAAACATGCAGATTATTACCCAGACACACCTTGCCATCTCTGCAATATTTCTGTCACATCTTCTGAATGCAGTTGTTGGTGGTTTGTGGTTAAGTCAGGGAGTCACTGACATAAGTTCATCTTTCTACTATTTTAATCAAAATAAAAATGGTTTAAACAGCCCCTAATGGGGCACTGGAACAAAATACAAATTAACAGTTAACAGAAACTTATATAAGGAAACAAAACATATTAAATCAAAATAATGACGCACTTCAGCCCCTGTGTCATAGAGTCACAATTCCATAGAGTAATTCAGCATAGAAACAGGCCCTTCAGCCCAAACTGGTCCATGCTGACCATGGTGCCCACTCAGCTAGTTTCAATTGCCTGACTTTTGTCCATATCCCTCTAAACCCATCCCATCCACGTACCTATCCAAATGATTTTTTGAAGGTTGTGATTTTACCTGCCTTAACCACTTTCTTTGCCAGCCATTCCATATATGCACCACTCTGCATGAAGAAGCTGCCCCTCAGGCTCTTCCTAATTCTTTCCCCTCTCACCTTAAAGGTGGTGCACATTGGTCTTTTAATGCCTTTATCGTTCCGGTGAATGCCGCATACCCTTTCAAGGCCAACTAATTGCAAAAGAGGGGCAGACAGTCAGGAATGACAACACCCCCACCTCCCCAGCCCACCTTCTGGACCTGTTAATAGCCACTTTGGCTAAACCCAGGAGCAGATCCACGAGGAGACCCCGTGACTTGTCTGCCCCACCCCAGAATGAGTGCCCATAGATCAGCAGCATGGGACTGAACAGCAGCCAAAAATTGAGGAGCAGCCTCTTCAAAAAACTAACCAGAGGCTGCAAAGGAAAACAATCAACATAAATATGATAAATAGACTCACCCAGGGCTTAAAACTTGCATGCTTCCACCCGAAATTCCCAAAAGAAGTGGGGAGGTCTCCTTTAGGTCCTTCTTTCTATTCTGAGTCTAAGAGCCTGTTTAATTATCATAGATAGAATCTCTACAGTGTGGAAGCAGGGCATTCGACCCATTGAATCCTTGCTGGCCCTCTGAAAAGTACTCCACTCAGACCCACCCCCCTGCCATATCCCTGTAATCCTGCATTTCCCATGGCTAACCCACCTTACCAGCACATCCCTGGACACTATTTGCAATTTAACATGGCCCATTCACCTGACCTGCACATCTTTGGACTGTGGGAGGAAACTGGAACACCTCGAGGAAACCCATGCAGACACTGGAGAATGTGCAAACTCCACACACAGTCATCCGAGGGTGGAATTGATTATCAAGACAGACAATAGTCTGCTATAGAGTCTTACAAAACAAGGTATAGTTAATTGCAAGATAGAAATAAGTTTAATTAGCATTACCTAGTTAGGCATAATTACAAATGGTAATTTGGTGGTACAGAACTTGAGCATTACTGAACAGGGACACATTTTCTGGAAATGTTTTACTTCCAATCATTAAGATAATTTGTAAGAAACGCCTTTACAAGTACAAACTGCGCCAGCTTCATCTCAACAAAATAGGAGACAGCCATTCTCTGGTTCACTTCCCACACTTGACCAATCCGAGTCAACCTGCCTGTTTTAAAGTTTAAACAAAGATTGGCAGTTGACTGCCAGTCATCACCTAACTGGTGCAGTCTCCATCGCAATACCTCAACCACTCAGACTCCACTGGTCAGCTCTCTGTTCTCACACAGTATTGATGTTGTTTTCCCTTCACATTGGCATTTTTGATTGTCCGGGTGAGTGTAATTGGGATGAACGGTCTCTTTCCGTATGAAGGATTCTAAGAAAAAATTCTTCCAAAATGAGAAGATTCTAACTCAATATATCATCTCATTTTCAGGGAATTATCCTGCTCTATCCATCCTGGGTAGTGATTAGGCTTCAGAAGTGAGTATGTGGAGGGGGAGCTAAGAATAATGTACTACACCATCTAATTAAGATGTGGAAGTGTCAGTGTTACACTGGGGTGGACAAAGTTTAAAAATCACATAACACCAGGTTATAGTCCAACTCTATTGGAAGCATTTGGAAGCTCCGGAAGCTTGTACTTCCAAATAAACCTATTGGACTATAACCTGGTGTTGTGTGATTTTTAACTTTGTCCATCTAATTAGGCATCAAAAGAGCCTAAATTCTCGCTATAACTTCAACACTTGATTCAAACCTAACTTTAAAAAAAGGCCACTTTTTAACAATGCAGACTTCAGCTGACAGAGACTAGATTATATTCAGTGTCAGAATTGGATTTAAACTCAGATGAAATCTGAAAAAACAATGCTCAAACACAACATGACATCTGATTCCATACCTCAAAGGAAACACAAATCTTCCTGCCAACTAAGTCTAAACACGTGAGATGAAATGGTGTTAAAAATTGCCTTGATTCCTCCTGCCAATGTAGAATCTCTAGTCAGTCTGATGTTTGGAAAAGAAAAAGCTTAAAATCAATTAAAATGGAAAGGCGTGTATGAAGACAAAACATTATGCACCAGGAATTACAGACAAGCCATCATGATAGTGGCTCATTAAAGAGAACATTATAATATTCAACATTATTTGGATCTGCACGTAACCCTTAATTAGCAATACCAAGAAAGTTAGTGAGGGAGAGGTTTTGTGGTGCACTGGTAGTATTCCTACCTCTGGGCCAGGACTCCTGGGTTCAAGTCCCACCTGTAGCAGAAGTGTGTCATAATGTGACTGAATAGGTTGATTGAAATATATTAAGTAAATGCAAATGAGTGATGTCTATTGCTGCATGACTATGTGTTCATCAGAAGGAACAACAGGATTGAGTGAGGTAATTAAATTCGGAAGGATTGAAGCTTTTCAAACTCTGCGATTTTCGAGAAGATTTACAGCTCAGGTTGAGGTTCAGGTTGTAGGCTTGAGCTGGAAAGTTTGTTTTCAGATGTTTTGTCACCATACTAGGGAGCATCATCAGTGAGAGTCTCCGGTGAGACGCCGGCATTCTGTCCCACTTCCTATTTATGTGTCTTGGTCTCTTAACCTGGGTGATATCATTTCCGGTTCTTTTCCTCAGAGGTTGATGCGACTGGGACAACACATCCATCCTATTACAGGCTAAACAGAGACACACAAGAGAATTTCTAGAGGCCTGGCTTTCAAATTGGAACTCCCTCAATAAACAAGTCAATTTGGACCACATTTACCAACCTCTGAGAAAAAGTACTGGAAATGATATCACCCACCTTAAAAGACCAAGACACATAAATACACCGAGCACCAGCACTTCACTGGAGGCTCACTGATGATGTTACCTGGCATAGTGATGAAACAGCTGAAATCAAACCTGCCAGCTCAGCGAGCAACCATACAACCTGAACAAATGTAACTCTATTGGTTTTTGGACCGAGAAGGTTTGATACAAGATTAAGGATCTATAAGACCATATATTTTTATATCAAAGCTCAACCTTTAGAAAGTTTTGGCATCTTTTTTACTTCTTTCATGAGATGGGAGCATCATTGTCCACCTTAATTACATTTGAACAGACCAAAGTAAATTGAAATAGCAGTTAACAATTTGAGATCCACAGAGTCATTGGGATGCATAGCACAGAAACAGACCCTTTGGTCCAACTCATCCATGCTGACCAGATATCCTAAATTCATCTACTCCCATTTGCCCATATCCCATTAAACCATTCCTATTCATTGTACCAGCCTCCACCACTTCCTCTGGCAACTTATTCCATACATGCACCACCCTCCGTGTGAGAAAGTTACCCTTAATGCCCTTCTTAAATCTTTCACGTCTCACCTTAAATCTATGTCGTCTAGTTCTGGGCTTCCCCCTGCCCAGAGAAAAGATATTGGTTATTCACCCTATCTTTGCCCCTCATGATTTTATAAACCTCTATAAGGTCACTCTTCAGCCTCTGATGCTCCAAGGAAAACAGCCCCAGTCTATTCAGCCTCCAATCTTCCAACATTGGCAACATCCTTGAAAATCTTTTCTGAACCCTTTCAAGTTTCACATCATCCTTCCTACAGCAGGGAGACCAGAATTGAATGCAGTATTCCAAATGTGGCTTAACCAATGTCCTGTACAGCCACAACATAACTTCCCAACTCCTATACTCAATGCACTGACCAGTGCCTTCTTCATTATCCTGTCTACCTGGGACTCCACTTCCAAGGAACTATGAACTTGCGCTCCAAGGTCTCTCTGTTTCGCAACACGCACCAGGACCTTACCATTAACTGTGTAAGTCCTCTCTGATTTGCTTTTCCAAAATGCAGCATTTCACAATTATTTAAATTAAACTCTAACTACCACTCCTCAGCCCATTGATCAAGGTTTTAATGCCATTGCTGAGGCTTTGGTGTCACATTGGCAAGAGCATATATGTTTAGTGGTGTTCTATCTCCCCAAAGAACACAAATGGGTTTTTACAATGATTGGTTTTAGTTTCATTGTTAAGACTCCCCTTCAATCCCAGATAGTATTAACTACATTTACATTCCACCAGCCAAAGCATTAATTAAAACCAATTTCTCATCAGGTCATTAGCATGACAATTTAGCATGACCAATTCACCTCACCTACACATCTTTGGATTGTGGGAGGATATCGGAGCACCTGAAGAAAATCCACGCAGACACAGGGGGAGAATGTGCAAACTCCACACAGGCAGTTGCCCGAGGCCGGAATCAAATCCAGATCCTTGGCGCTATGAGGCAGGAGTGCTAACCACTGAGTCACCATGCCACCCTGTAGCTAGGAAAGTATGAGTTTACTTGCATAAGACAAGGTGGAGGGAGGGGGTAAGGAGTAAATGATAGGTGGAAGTAGAGCCCAAAGAGAGAAAAGCCCTTGGGATGGACAACAGAGAGGATATCGATCTGGCTGGGAGGGTGAATAACTGTTAATGGAGAGTGTTAGTGCTGACAATAAGTAGTGTGTAATGGCAGACTAAGTGATAACAAGAGTCAAAGTGTGGTGCAGGAAAAGCACAGCTGGTCAGGCAGCATCTGAGGAGTAGGAGAGTCGATGCTTTGGGCATAAGCCCTTCTGCTCCTCGGATGCTGCCTGATCTGCTGTGCTTTTCCAGCACTCGCGTTTCGACTCTCCAGCATCTGCAGTCCTCACTTCATCTTATGTGATAAAAAGGCCTCCTAGTGTGGGGGGTTGGGGGCTATCGTGCATGGGAGAGTTCAGGCTTGATATAAGCCAGTTAGGTCACTTAGGAATTTACCAGGAACTGAGGATCCAGGAATCCTTTGACAGACCAACATGGTCATTCAAGTGGCATGATTGTCAGCAGGATCAGTCACTCCAGCACAAAAGGACAAGCTTGGAACTGTTTCAGAAATGTTTCTCGCCTCCAATAAATAATTGTGAATCTATTCAGTAGATTGGCTGTGACATTTGAGGCATCTTATTCTAAATTAATATCATCAATTTGTATCAATCAAAGGGCACTTATCTCCGTTGTAAATATATAATCAGCGCAGAGTTAGTGTTGAATTAATGTGACATAGCTGAACTGCTCTTGTAACTTCAATTATTCATTTTGTGAAGTAACTTGATCAACTGCATTAAATGGCTCGGAGAGCTGGAGTACAGTGTCGCAATAGTGTGGTGCTGGAAAAGTACAGCAGGTCAGGCAGCATCCAAGGAGCAGGAGAATCGACATTTCGAGCATCAGCTTTTCATCAGGAATGTACAGGAGTGCAGTAAGTCATGATACCAGTGAGCAGTGGGGCAACATTAATAGATGCATTAATTCATCTGTTTACCAAATGTTCCACAATTACATTTCCTTGGCATCGATTTTGTGTCAGATCATTCCTAAAGAAGGTGAAAGGGCTAACCTATGCCATGGTGGACATTCTTATGCCAGTACAAAAGCAAGATACCGTGGATGTCAGAACTCTAAAATGAAAATTTGCTGGACCAACATGCTGACAATACAACATCAACCTGAAATGCGAACTCTGTTTCACTCTGTAGGGATTCTGGTTTAAGGTCTTGGCTACAGAATACTCATTAACTCTCTTACTTCTTAGTCAGATGTTTGTAAATTGAATCCCGACTCTGTGACTTGAGCATGAGACTTGAGGTTGACACCCCAAGGCACTGTCAGAGGTACTAGTTTTCTGACGACAAATCACACAGAGACCTTGATGCACTGGTAGGTAGATGCATAAGATCCCCTGGCTCTATTTCAAAGTAGAGCAGGTGACTTATGCTTAGTTGCCTGACTATTGTTTATCCCTCAATTAAGAGCAGATTATCTAATCATTGTTACATTGCAGATCATTGAACACCCACATGTGAATTGATGCTATGATTACAACACTTCAAAGTATTTCATTGGCTGTAAAGAGTTTTGAGATCACCAGTTATCATGAAAGATGCTACATAAATGCATTTTCTCTTTATTTGAACTGCTAGGCCTGATGAGTATTTGAAGCAATTCCCATTTGTAGTGTTTGTCTTGCAATGGATTGACCGAGCTAGTAGAAGTGAGCTAGCTTCATCTGAAACAACCTTCATTTATCTTTTTCATTAATACTTGGATTTTTGCTTCTGTAAGGTAGGTGAAGATACAAAATTCCAAAAACTGGAACTTCAAAAAAAAATTGGACAGAATCTTGAAATTTCACCCCAGCTAAGTGACTGAAATCATGCCAGTTTCATAAAATGTTCCATACTGTAACCTCTCCCAATCTATCCAAGCTCATCTCATCCAAAAGGCATATGTCTCATCTTTTGTTCTCTCAGCTCCTTCCCCCTGAACCCTCATTTCCAGCCTTCACACTAGCTGACATTGGAGGCTCACTTCCCTCAAGCTCACTCTCCTTCAGAATTGCCATAATTATCCTCAAATTGATAATCTGCTCCTACCTAATTTATCCTCTCCAAGTGATGATGCTGTTAACCACTTTGTTACATCCTCAAAGTCCTTCTGTCACCTTCGAGTTCCATAAATAGCTGCACAACACAGACATCAACACATGGAATTCAAAATCCTTATCTTACCTTTATCCAACACAATAGCAAATCAACAGTTATGGGAAAAAGGCAGGAAAGTGGAATTGAGGACTAATAGATCAGCCATGGTCTTATTGACCGACAGAGGAGACCTGATGTGCTGAATGGCCTACTTCTGTTCCAATATCTTTGGTCTTATGATGCTTACAGTTTCCTCCACAATTAAATCTCCTCAAATTCTCCACTCCTTTCAGTGTAGCCTTCATTACCCTACTTTAGGTGACAGATACTTTAGTCATCTCGAATCATCTACCTAAACTTTAATTTTCTACCATTATATCTACACTAAAGTTCCCCCTCATCAATCCAATCTTCAGACATCCCTCCTAATCTCTATCTCCTGATATTTTCACTCAGGCTAATTTATGAACCTTGGGACTGTATTAACACCAGAATGTTATACAAATAGAAATTATTATTGTCCTTGGTGTATTCAAGTTTAAGTCAGTACTACAACTCATCATCATAGAAGGCTTGGAAAATAAATTCACAAATGGGATTAGTGTGTGGACAAAGTATAAAGACTTAATATTTAGGCTGAAATTTTAAATCTATTTCTATTGGGCTGTCAGTCTTGACACCAGAAATTGAAATGTTACAGATGGACATGCTGTCCTCGACAATGATGGGCTGTAAGAGCAGGCTATCAAACTGTAATTTATTAACAGAGGAATCAGAGATGATATTTATCATCTGAGTGGGGAGAAAGAATCAATTAAAAGTGAGACCAGTTCTGGAGTGATTTATATCACCTTTTAGCTGCCAAAACACTCCAATAAATCATTGCTGCAGTGATTATGAAGTTAACACACTGCAGCTACTATTCTCCAATGTTTAGTTAGAATCATATTGAAAGGGCATTCTCCTTCAGTTGGAGTGTATTAATTGAAACTGAATTGGCACTAAATTAACTGTCTTACTTTGGAGTTCTTCCAGTGGCTCAGTCAGTCTGGGTAATAGGTAACTGACAACAGGCGAGTGGTAAACTTCAATCCCCGTGCCTGCTAAACCTGAAGGATAACAAACAAAGAAGCACCAACTTGTATTTATCTGGCACTTATGACATAATATTATTCAAGATGTCCTTAATCATATTTGGTTCTGAGCCACATGAGGACAGTGTGATCAAAAGAACGTCAGAGATAAAGTTTGAGGAGTGCATGGAGGAAAGAGACCAAGAGAGATCTAGAGAGGAAATTCCAGAATTTGGGACACAGCTAATTAAAGTCGAGGTTGCCAATGTAGAAGTGATTACAAATTAAGGGATGCTATGAGGATATACCTGATGTCAGAATTGAAAGAATGCTGAAATCACAGTGTTGTAGAGACTTAAGGCGGGAGGATCAGTAGTTAAAGGGGTTAAGATGATGTGTGGGACTAACCAAGGCTAAGAGTTAGGGTTAGGGTCAGGGTGAGAGAGGAGGAAGGGCTTAGAAGCAGGAAGTTATGCTGGAAATGTATAAAACATTTGTCAGGTCACAACTAAAGTATTGTGTCCAATTCTGGAATCCACATAATTAGACAAGTAATGTGATTGCAGTAGAGAAGGTGAACAGGATATCTCCCAAGACTTGACTGGGCTGAAGAGTTTTACTTATGAAGAGTGATTTGATAGACTGGGGGTGTTTTCCTTGGAGCAGGACATGATTTAGCTGTACAAAATGATGACGGTCGTGGACAGTGTACAGGAACAAATCTTTCCTATTGGCGTCTGGATCAATGACCCTGAGCCATAGATTTAAGGTAAAGGCCAGGACGTTTAGAGAGGATGTGAGGACATCTTTATTCACCCAGAGAAGGTGGGAATCTGGAGTTTATTGCCTGGAAGGGTGGGAGAAACAGAAACCCTCAGGATATTTAAGAAGTATTTATATTTACATTTGTGATGCCAAGGCATACAAAGTTATAGACCATGTCTTGGAAGATGGAATGAGAATAATTTTGTGATTGCTTTTGACTCGTGTCGATTCAATGGGCCAAAGGACACTTTCCTATGGAGTGGACCTCTCTGTGACTCTTTGAGATTACAAAGGTTGAGTGGAGTGGGGGGAGGTGATTGGGAGAAGTGGGTGAGGTCACAGAAGAATTTTTGTATAAGACCTTAAAATTGAAACAGCAGTAGAAGTGACACCATTGGTCTGAATAGTCCTGGATTAGAGCTCTCCATCCTCCCTGTTAGGCCTCTACAGGAAATGCATTTACATGTGATTGATGAGAATGTTAGCCAACTTAGCCTAATGTTTATTCAAAGTCAAGTGATCCAACTCATCAGTCAGGCTGACATACATGGTACACTAGCTGTGATTGATAGTTTGCCTGCCACAGTATACTTTTCTTCAAAATCCCCATCATGGTCCTCAAATCAAGAGATTACCCATTCCCAATTTAACCTCTCTAAATGCTGGCACACTCAGATCTCTCCTGCTTTATGGTACTATGTGCATTTCCTTCAATTTCCACTCAAGGTCTTAGAATGGCTCATGACTCCCAGTACAGTCAGTTCTGAAACAATGCAATTGTTCCATTCTCGTGCAATCTCACATTATACGAAATTCAAACTAATGGGGCCAGAATTGTATTAAAGCCAATACAGGTAAGGAATGTTCGCATTGTACCAATAACGGTGCAAATTCTTCAATTGCATTAAAGCCGGTTCACGTTGAAGAAACACGCATTATAGCAGAACCGACTGCACTTAGATTTCAAAATCCTTTTCTCTCTGATTTGTCCACTTCTTGTCTGTGCAATCTCCTCCAGTCTTAAATCCATTCAAATTATCTACTCCTTTGTCAGTTACTCCTTGGCACAATATCATATCCATTGTTCTAGTATCGTCAAAAACAATAATCTTTTTTGGATAATAGGTAGATGTTCCTGATACAATAGAAATATCACAGTGATTCAGCATTAAGGTGTTTGTCTGTGGTTGGGTGGTCAAGGTTGAGGTTAGGGCAATTTGGCAATAGCTCTACCTTGTTCAACTTTACCTAAAAGTGCTTGATGTAGAAATTGGGAGCCAATTATTTGGGATTGGACAAGGGAGAAGTGAAAGTACTTAATTTCTTCAGTTCTAAAATTCAGACTGCATTTCACACTAAAGTCCTAGAGTCTTTCAGCACAGAAACAGACCCTTTGGTCCAACTTGTCCATGTCGACTAGATTTCCTAGACTAAAATAGTCCCATTTGCCTAGATTTGGTCCAAATCCCTTCAAACCTTTCCTATTCATGTGTCTGTGCAAATGTCTTTTAAATGGCGTCATTACACCAGCCTCTACCACTTCCTCTGGCAGTTCATACCATATACACACCACCATCTGTGTGAAAACGTTTCCCCTTTTTAAATCTTTCCTCTTTCACCTTAAACCTCTAGTTTTAAACTCACCTATGCTGGGGAAAAAGACCTTGGCTATTCAGTTTATCTATGCCACTCATGATTTTATAAACTTCCATAAGGTCAGCCCTCAGCCTCCTATGCTCCAGGGACAAAAGTCCCAGCCTATCCAGCCTCTCCTTATAACTCAAACCCTCCAGTTCTGGTAACATCCTTGTAAATCTTTTCTGCACCCTCTCCAATTTAACAACATCCTTCCTAAACTTACCAGATAAATCTTACTAAGTTTTGAAGGATGAGGAAGAGCATGCATATGGCAATTCACCAGTTGTAATAAATAGCAGCAAATTTAACAGCACAAAGTCTCTGCTGCCTGAGGCAAGGTTGTAAAACACACTTTATCATTTAATCATAGGTTTTGTACGAACACAGCCACTTAACACCAGAGATGTCAACCTGAAGGCTCTTGAGTTTGTTTCCCCAAGGTATCCCCTCGGGGAAAAGAGGTCAGTTCGTCACAGTGTATGCTGGGATCTTATTTCATCAATCATGACTGAAATAAACTGAGTGATTTCTTGCTTGCAGGAGAGTGTGTAGCAATTTATTTCCATCAGCAAGACTAGCTTTTTAAGTCCTAACTTTCGATCAGTTTTGAGGGAATTGCGGGTGCTCTTGTCCTTTTAAGCTTAATCGTTGTGCCCGTGTTCAGAAGGCACTCAAGTGGGACTGCGGATACTCTGAGACTAACTGGAATGTGTGGGGATCATGAGGAAACGGGAAATTAGTGGCTGCTGTTTGTTCTAGCAATAATAACGGGCAAAATTTAAAAATCACACAATACCAGGTTATAGTCCAACAGGTATATTTGGAAGCTCTAGCTTTTGGAGCGATGCTCCTTCACCAGGGAGCTCATTAATAATAATGGAGCAATCTCTGTCAGTGCTTCAGCCAGGCAAATGACACCTTAAAGCTTCAAAAAAAAAGGAATTTGAATAAAAATATCAGAGGGATCATTTTCAAAGCAGTAAATGTAAATATAATTTCCCTACTCCGAGATAAGAAGAAACTGTACATGTGCAATAAAGAGACATGCAATTGTTGAACAATTATTAAGCTGTTCTGCCTGCCTGCCCGGACACATTTCCACATTAGCATGGATTTTAAGGTAAATAGTTTTGGAATTATTTTTAGTTAAGCCATTGAAGCAATTATAAGAAGAAATGGCTACGTTTCTCATCAGTAGAAGCAATTGCTCTGCAAATTCATTGAATGAAACATGTGAACCTAATGAAAATAAAGGTAAGAATTGTTCTGAGAGCTATCTGGCCTTTGAATCATGAAGAACAGGAGATGCTACCTGCCCCTTACCTGAAAGTCTCCGAGAGAAATTGAATTGAGCAAATTTTGAAAATGCACCTGTGTTTGCAGTCCAAAGAAGGTGTATTTTTGCAGGTGGATTTGAAGCATTCATGTTTTGGGCCCTTCTTGTGTGCCCTATGTTATAAACCTTTCTAGTAAGACCATAACCTTCGTAAAGGAAAAAATTAGGACTGCAGATTCTGGAGGTCAAAGTCAAAAAGTGTGGCGCTGGAAAAAAAAGTTGGTCAGGCAGTATCCGAGGGGCAAAAGTGTCGACATTTTGAGCATAAGCTCTTCAGTAGAAATTCCCGATGAAGAGTTTATGCTCAAAGCATCGATTCGCCTGCTCCTTGGATGCTGCCTGACTGGCTGTGTTTTGTCAGTACCACACTTCTTGACCAAAACCTTAGTAAATGCAATTAAGTGTGACCTTCTTGAACAAACAATTAAGATGAAAAAAGTAGTTATATGATCAGTTCTGCTATAATGCATGTTTCTTCACCAGGTGTAGTGGACAGTGAAGAAGGTTACCTCAGATTAGAATGGGATCTTGATCAGATGGGCCAATGCTGAAAATGTGTTGCTGTAAAAGCGCAAGAAATTCGACGTTTCGGGCATAAACCCTTCATAAGGAAATTTCCTGTTCCTTGGATGCTGCCTGACCTGCTGCACTTTTACAGCAACACATTTTCAGATCTGATCTTCAGCATCTGCAGACCTCACTTTCTCCCAGATGGGCCAATGGACTGAGAAGTAGCAGATGGAGTTTAATTCAGATAAATGTGAGGTCTGCATTTTGGGAATGCAAATCTCAGCAGGGCTTATACACTTAATGATAAGATCCTAAGGAGTGTTGCTGAACAAAGAGACCTTGGAGTGCAGGTTCTTAGCTCCTTGAAAGTGGAGTTGCAGATAGATAGCAGAGTGAAGGAGGCTTTTGGTATGCTTTCCTTTATTGATCAGGGTATTGTGTACAGGTGTTGGGAGGTCGTGTTGAAGCTGTACAGGACATTGGTTAGGTCACTGTTGGAATATTGTGTGCAATTCTGGTCTCCTTCCTATCGGAAATATGTTGTGAAACATAATAGGGTTCAGAAAAGATTTACAAGGATGTTGCCAGGTTTGGAGGATTTAAGCTATAGGGAGAGGCTGAACAGGCTGGGGCTGTTTTCCCTGGAGCGCCGGAGGCTGAGGAGTGACCTTATAGAGGTTTATAAAATGAGAGGCATGGATACGATAAATAGACAAAGTTTTTTTTCTCTGGGGTGGGAGAGACAAGAACTAGAAGGCATAGGTTTAGAATGAGAGTGGAAAGATATAAAAGAGACTTAAGGACAGCTTTTTCACACAGAGGATGGTACATGTATGGAATGAGCTGCCAGAGGAAGTGATGGAGGCTAGTACAATTGTAACATTTAAAAGGCATTTGGATGGGTATATGAATAGGAAGGGTTCGGAGGAATACAGGCTGCGTGCTGGCAGGTGGGACTGGATTGGGTTGGGATATCTGGTCGGCATGGATGAGTTGGACTGACGGGTCTGTCCTGTGCTGTACATCTCTACAACTCTATACCAAATTGGCTTTAATGTGGCTGAAGAATTTAGACTGCTTTTGTAGAATATAAAGTTTCCTTACATGTATTGGTTATTACACGATTCTGGTCCCATTGGTTTAAATGGCACGGTGTTTGTGCGACTTATAACACAAGAACTGAACTATCATGTTATATCAGAACTGATTGATTGTATTCGTCAGGCTTGTGGAGAACTGCTTTTCTGAAGAATTTGATGGGTGTAGAGGCAATGACTAATTCCATAAGACTTCCAGCTAAATTAGCTTTGCATCCTATACATTTGCATTGACATTTTGCTCTGAATTGGTTGATTGTTTTACCTGGCAGTGCAACATGAACTCAAGTCTGTGCATCCTAAAACTAATATAATCTTTAATTTGGATTTCTAAAATCTGCAAAATGTTGGCTGGACCCTTGTGCCCATTGTCAAAATACCAGAGCATTTCATTCTTCTTTATCTTTCATAGCCCCAAAGTGAGGAGAAATTTGACTATCTTTTGTTCCTTGTCAGTTATCTGCTACATAATGAAATAATGATCGATCCTTTCTGGAATGTCAATAGCATGTCAATGCATGATCAGATGATTGTTTCCCATCTTTATTTTGTTTCCTTATTTTCTCTAAAAATTGTAAAAGCAAAAATCTATATAACAGTGGTGCTTTTTTTTCTGTTTGTATTGGTTTTTCTATATTATATTGGCTCTTCTTTTCTACAATCATGATTTTAAGAGTTCTTTCATTTAATTGATGTTGTAGCTTTCAAAGCAGCAGTTATCTTTCTTGCTTTTTCTTTGGAAGTTGAAGGCTTGTAGTAAGATTTTTGCCTGCAAGTGGAAATTGTGCCCAAAATAGTAATGATGTTTATATAAGATTTCTTTCTTATTTCTCAATCATTAATTCAGAAAAAGAAACTGGCAGAATTCCGCAATGTCTGGACATAAGCATGGATTGACATACCATTGATGTTCCATCAGAATTACAGTTATTCAAAGAAAGAATCAATCATTATTTCATTATGTAGCAGATAACTGACAAGGAACAAAACATAGTGAAGGGCTTTTGCCCAAAACGTCGATTTTCCTGCTCAGATGCTGCCTGACCTGCTGTGCTTTTTCAGAACCACTCTAAAAAGGAACAAGAGGTATCTCAAAGTGAGGAGAAATTTGACTATGAAGGGTTAAGAAGAATAAAATCCTCTGATATTTTGACAAAGGTTGCAACGGTCCCACCAACATTGTTACAATGTGTGTTTCTGTACTTTTAAGCTGTATTTTGTTTTAGGAGCTTGTTGGAACCGTCTTTACAGAATCACTTAAAACTCCCTTTGTTTGTAATGTGTTAGCAGGCTCATGTTTCTATTAAAAGGAGAGAAATAGAGCACTCGCTGTGCTTTAGTTATATATTTGTTGTCTTTAGTTTTGGTTGTTGCACTTTACTCTTGGTTGTAGTTGTAGCTTCAGTTCTGAGCTCAGTGTTAGAAAAAAGACTGCTCACAACTCTCATGCTGTTGTTACCTTTTCAGTCATGAGTATCTACTTCCTGTCATTAACCAGCTTATCACGTCCAGTTGCTGCCTCCATGATTTGACCACTTGTTGTCAGCATAATTTGCTTTGTGCTTTCCTACATGTTAGCCTTATGTCATATGCCACAAAACATGGGTTCTTCTTGCGTCACATATCTCAAAGTTCTTTTACAACACTAATCATTTACGAGGGCTGCAATATCACTGGCTGAGTCGCAGAGTTTGATGTCTGTGAGTACTGATTCTACTGTATATATTACATGCGTAACTGAGGGATTACGTTGTCTCTATTATACAGATGGAGGTGAGTACCTCCATACATGGCATGATGCTATTTTGCTGTCTGAAAGTACAAGCCTGTAAAGTCTAGAATCTATGCCATAACATACTGAATTGACAGCAACTACAAGACTATTGTCAGATGTACATCTTTTATGACTGGGCATGGCCCATGATTCTGACCCTGTATTGTTTCATTAGGTGTGGTAGTACGGGGCAAGCAATTGGCACTATTTTTTTTTCTTGAATTACCAGCCTGAAGCCCATCTTCTATCATCTACAAGGTGACCTTGATTTAGATGGTTGGTTTCCACTTTGGAGTCAGGCAGGAGCCTCATTATTCAGGATATATCAACATTACATCCCAGAAATAAGTATCCAGTTATAGTTTGGTGATGTGTAACACAGCACTCACTAAAAAGTTAGACCTGCTTTGGACATAAAGAAGGAAATAGGATGAAAACTATCACTGGAAGGATGGCTCCAAACATCAATAACATTTGAGCAGCTGTGCTATTTGTCACCCTTCAATAATTGTCCCTGTCAACTATCCTGATAGTCCATACCTGCTTATTAACTCTTACCTTTTGAGTTCATATCTGTGGCTAGCCTGACATATTTCCCCAAAATTGACATGTTACATTTTTACAGGTTGATGCTGCTTTTGGTTTACTGTGAAATGTTACCACAAATAGTTGTCTCCATTGTTAGCTAGATATCCGAGGATTAATTAGAGCACCAACTATCTAAAAGGCTTTAATATCAGAGACTTCAACATTTGACCTGGGTTCTACACTTACTTAGGTTACTTGCATGTTACACACATACAGTAAAAAGTGAGGACTGCAGATTAGATTAGATTAGATTCCCTACAGTGTGGAAACAGGCCCTTCAGCCCAACAAGCCCACATCAACCCTCTGAAGAGTAACCCACCCAGTCCCATTTCCTTCTGACTAATGCACCTAACATTATGGGCAATTACCACAGCCAATTCACCTGACCTGGGCAACTTTGGACTGCTGGTTGCTGGAGATCAGAGTCAAGAAGTATGGTGCTGGAAAAGCACAGCAGGTCCGGCAGTATCCGAAAAGCAGGAAAGTCAACTTATACCTAAAACGTCAACTCCCCTGCTCCTCAGATGCTGCCTGACCTGCTGTGCTTTTCCAGCGCCACACTTTTAGACTCTGTTATACATGTATAACTGAATGACCATGTGGTCTCCATTTCACAGACAGAGAAATAAGTAATGGCAAATCAATATCCAAACCACTAAACTGAATATCATGTGCAAACCCATCCATTTTCAATTCCACACTATTACTTTGTCAAAGTATGCACTCTTCTGTCACTAACCAATGCACCCAAAGAGCCTACAGAAAATTCCCTAAATCTGTCTATCACTAAGCACTAGGTTACAAGTTACGTTCATTATAAAATATTAACATGCAACTGTCTCAACATGAGTTACATAATAATTATTGTTTAAAATTAACATTAGTCGGTAACATGTCACAGACGGCTTCAGACTCTGTATTGCTATAAAATATTGCCCAAAAATATGTATCGAATCTCTTCTTCTTGCACTTCTCAGGCCAATTGAATGAATGCCAAATTTTGAACAGTCACAACTTACAGCTAGTATACATTGATGTAAATTGTAATCATTTGTAATTTGCCGTCTTGCTTTAGTCCTGAGAAGTGCAAAGTGGAAAGCTATGGTAATAGTTTCTCTTTCCAGCAATATTCACATTCTGTATTACTGAGTGGCTGTTCTAAGTTGCAAACACAAAAGCACCTTTCAATCTGGAGTACAATCCAATATAATTTTCTTTCAAAACGCACAACACATTCTGTGCAATTTACCTCTTTTGGAGCATTACTGTTGTCAGTTTATTTGAGTTCATTTCATCCACCAATATGGTACTTGCTGCAGTTGTGACCTATTGGATTTTAGTGAGTTTAATATCAGAGGGACATTGGAGAAGGTATTATGATAATGTTACCACACTTGATCATCAACACGATGCTGTAAGATGATGAGGTTTTTGCAAGAAAGTGATGTAACAATAATGAACAGGCCACCTTAATCCCCTGTACGAAATTAGCATTCTTTATCACCTTCTTTCTAATATACATAGTCCATGTCAGTTACAGGACAAACATTATGAATTTCACAACTGCTTTGTCATTTTATGTGCACAATAACCAACAATCCTAACCAATTAAATGAAAACACCTACTATCTGTAAATGGTTACAAGGGACTAATCTAATTAAAGGAGCCATCACGTATGAGAGATTGAATGGCAATCATAATTAATTGCACCATGGTGTATCATTTATCAAATCTCAATGGTTTAATCAAGAAAGTATAGCTCCATAGAGCCACTGGTTTTGCCTGAAAAACATAGTATTAGATCTGCCTCTATTAACTTCCAGAATGACCTGCAATGAAGTTGCCCTCTGTCAGGAGGGTTGTGGTAAAGGTGCCTCATAGAATAGAATGGTAATTTATTGTCATATGTATATTTGCAAAAAACAATTAAAAGCTTTAAAAGTCGCCATACCACAGAGCCTAAGTTAATGATAGAAGTCATTAATAAGAAAGAGTAGTAAGCATTTATCACAGTTCAATGAACTGCTTCTGAATTCAGGGTACACTGGAAAATTGGGTCAAGACTGACCCAAAACATCCATGCTAAGCCTTTGGAAAAGCTGGAAGCTGCCTCCGAAGCAAGGACGAGCCCTCCACACCGAGACTGGACCCTCACACCGAGACTAGACCCTCACGCCAAGTCTAGACCCTCACGCCAGGACTTGACCTTCATGCCAGGACTAGACCTTTACACTAGGCCGTTGGATTACCCAGGAGCCATCAAAGTAGACCTCCATGAGGGGACAAGACCTCCCCACTAGGGTAAGAATGCCGCTAGTGCCCCTCCTGGACAAGACCAGGAGAATGCCTCATCAGGTGCAAGGGCTATACTGCCATTCTGGGTCATTGCAAGCCACCTCATCATTTGGACAAGACGCCTTCTGCCAAAATTGTTAAAAGAAAGTCGATACCATAATAAAAGGAAATATTGTTAAAAGGCAAAGAAAGAAAAAAAAAAGTAAAGCAAACACAGTAGACAAGCTCTGGGTTCCTGAGCTGAGGAGGCCCAATGATGCTTTGCTATTCATCCACCATCTTGAAAGAAAATGTGTAAAATGGATTCACACAGCAGGAAATTGAGACATCAGTTAACATTCAACATGGATTTGATCTTTGACTTGAGATGTTAGACCTCTCTGTTACCACCCTCTCTCAAACACTCCCACAATGAGCTTTCATTGACCTGCACACCAGGCATCACCCCACAACCGGTAAACAAAAAGACCGGTGCATTATTTCTGCAGCCACCATTACTGAGACTGGCTTTCAATTCGAATGATTTTTTATCAACTGAAGCTACATTTCACCAGCTGCTGTGGTAGAACTTGAACCCATGAAAAAGTCAAAGATCGATCTAATAGAGGTTTTGAAATAATGTACACTTTTGATCAATAACTCAGGAGAGCTGGTAACCAGAGGACATAGACTTAATATAAATGACAAAAGAGACTGGTGGGGTGGAATAAAAACAATTTATTTTAACACAGTGAGTTTTAATATCTGGAAAGCACTGACTAAAAGGATGAATCAATAGTTAAATGGTAGGTGGATAGAGGTATTTTTGTGAATATAGGAAGGTTATTACTAAGCTGGAGAAGTTTCAGAAAAGATTTATTAGGATGGTGCTGGGAATGGAGGGCTTGTGTTATAAGAAGAAGCTGGATAGGCTGGGACTTTTTCACTGGAGCGTAGGAGGTTGACGAGTGACCTTACAAAGATTTATAAAATCATGAGTGATGTGGATAAGGTGAATGCAGGTGTCTTTTTCCCTGGAATGGAGGATTTCAAGATTAGGGGCCTATTGTTAAGGTGACAGGAGGAATATTTTAAAAAGACGTGAGGGACAACTTTTTTTTAGAGAGTCGTTCATGTGTGGAATGAACTTTCAGAGGAGGTGATGGGTGCAGGTACAGTTACCACATTTAAAAAACATTTAGATAAGTACATGAACAGGAAAAGTTTGAAGGGTTGTGTACCAAGTGGAGGCAGGTGGGACTAGTTTAGTTTGTGATTACGGTCAGCAATGCACTGGTTGGATTGAAGGATCTGTTTCTGTGCTGTATGACCCCATGTGAATATTGAAAAAGAAAAAAAAAAGCTACAGGATTGAAGGGAAAGACTGTGGATGTACAATGAGTTGAATAAAGAGCTGGCATGGGTGCAATGGGTAGAATGGCCTCCTTCTGTTTTCCATGACTCTTTAAATTTAGGGTGCAAAACTGGTGAATGGGAAAAATGCTGAATGGAAGACGTTACTTAGCCTGAGGAATGACTTTCATTTGTTATATAATTTATTCAAGCAAAATGCCACACACAAGGCAGATGACATGGAAACAGCCCCCAGTCATTGGAAACGATATCTCCTGGCACTGATTCCAGATAAATCTATCCGAATCATTTCCTGTTGCATCCCAATTCTGAGAACCATCTGGCTCAACTGCCAGGGAATTAGGTGTCTGGAGAATACTTATGTTATCTCCTTCCTCATTATTACTATTATATTTACCATCCTGAACCATACACTTGTGATTATTGCCCATTCCCTCAATATTCCCTTTAACTACTCCCTTTTTTCCTCTCTTGTGTTTCCATCTGGTCTCTTGACATCACAAACATGAAACAGACAGCTGCATTGCAAGCTCAGGGTCAAGCAAACCATATCCCCATGTTTGTAAAACAAAAGAAGGTTCCCTATCACCATCAGAGTTCTCTTTTGCATCAGTTTTGGAATTTGTTTTGTTCAGTTATGGGATTTAGAACTCATCCCTCGTTCTCCCTTGAGAAGTTGCTGGGGTGGGGGGTGAAATGTCTTCCGTGTGCTGTAGGTCAACCCACAATACAGTTAGAGGGTAGTCCCAGAACTTTGGCATAGTAACACTGAAGGAATGGCAATATATTTCCAAAAGCCAAGATGGTAAGTGACCTGAAGGGAAATTGGCTTTTGTGGTGTTCCAGTATCTACAGCCCTCGTCCTTCATAATGGTAGTGGATTTGGAAGGGGCTGTCCAAGGAGCCTTGGAGAGTTGTTGCAGTGTCTCTTGTGGATAACACACCCTACTGTTCACCATTGCTGGAGAGAATGCATAGTCATGGATGTGGTGCCCAATCAAGCCAGCTACTTTGTCCTGAATGATATTGAGATTTTTGAATGTCCTTGGAGCTGCATTCATCCAGGCAAATGGGGAGCACTCCTGACTTGGACTTTGGGGAATCGGGAAGTGAGTTACTCACTGTGGTATTCCTAGACAATAATGAACACAACAAATGAGAGAAAGCCATTTGACACTTCAACCCTGCTCCATATTTAATAAGATTAGCTCTTTAACACCATTTTGATGCCTAACACCTTCCCCTGTACCAACATTGACTTGTAGTGGTAGGCAATGGGAGTAATAAGGTTTGATATGATGTAGATAGGCCTGTAAGGTAAGCAGTGATGTCATTATGACCTCAATGGTCATGTGTTAATGTTCATGTGACGACATAATTCTGGGAATACTATCCCAGCAGCCTCAGGGAGGGAAACAAAAATAGTCTTTATCAATCATTTCACTTTTTAGTTATAAAAATATTCAGAATTGGGAATTGTCCACAAAACTGGTGAATAGCATGTTCATTTTGTTGGAGAAACTCATCCAGTTTGGCAACATCTCTGGAGAGAGAAACAGCTTTAACATTTCAAGGTCAGTAGTCCTCCTTCAGAAATACAGGCACTGGCAGACCTGCTGAGTTTCTCCAGCAATTTCTGTTTTTATTTTGGATTGCTGACACCTGCAGTTCTTCGCTTTATTCATTTTGTCAATTGGTTGGAAAAAAGGGGTATGAGATTGGCCATATTGAGTCATCTAGTCAGCCTGTTCAGAAGTGTTATCAGACACCTCAGGACTTGAACCTGGATCTCTTGGCTTGTAGGTAATGACACTTCCACAATGCCACACAAACCCTACTCTAGATGCTTTCAAATGTTTGTTTAAGATTTTTTTTTATTTTGCCCATTTTTCTAATCAAAAATCCAAAATGCATTGAAGGCACATATGATTTTTGTAAACACATTCACTGCCTGACCGTCAGCCTCAGTGACAGGCTGTTGAATGGGAAATGCTACAGGAGAGGCCACATCCCAAGACCAGGCAAGTTTGGTGCTCTTGGAGGTAGCAATTACGCAGTCTGAGGGGTTGCATATCATGCAGCTTAGAAGATTGAGGTGATCTTTAGGGGAGAAATTGGAAGGAGGATCAGAGTGGAATGGAGTCATTTGTGTTCTCGATGCATTTTGGACTTTTGCAAAGTCGCATTGATCCACTACAGGAATTAGAGTCTTAACAATATAGCAATGGGCATACCATGCTAAATATCAATGACACACACAGCTGTATTTATACATAGTCACTTGAACTTGCACAAGTTGCAATGCAAGTCACTGATGTAAGTACAGCACAGGTTATTCTAAATGCATGCATTACAAGTTACACTGAATCACTGTAGACACACAGGAGTTCAGCTATCATGCTATAAACTGGATGCTCACTGTGTACAAAGATGAGGCTCAATGGTTAGCACTGCTGCCTCACATTGCAGGGACCTGGGCTTGAATCCCGCCTGGGTATCTGTCTGTGTGGAGTTTGCACATTCTCACCATGTCTGCGTAGGCTTCCTCTGGGCGCTCCGTCTTTTTCCCACAATCCAAGGATGTGCAGGTTAGGTGATATGGCCATGCTAAATTGCATTGTGTTCAGGGATGTGTGGATTAGGTGCATTAGTCGGAGAGAAATAGGTCTGGTTGGGTTACTTTTTGGAGGGTCGGTATGGACTTGTTGGGCCGAAGGGCCTGTTTCCACAGCGTAGGGATGGTAATTCTAGTTCTGCAAGTGGCATTAGAATATTATTTGACACAGTCAAATGACAATTATTGTGAATTTGTTCACTAAAGGACTGCCACTTCATCAAGATGCTGGCATCTGAGCAACCCTGAATCATTTACTTCGAAAAATGGCTCATTGCCATAAACATCCCAGTCATTGGGAAATCTGAGGCAGTGGAGCACGATCTCTACAATGTTTCCGAAAGAGACTGTTATCAATTGAATGAGGCAAGAAAAGAGGAAGGCCAAGAAAAGAAATCAGTGTATAAAAAAGGAAAATCGAAGGGTTCGTTCAACATTTGTATCGCCAGATTTGGGTTAAAAAGTTGGAAAGGTGAGGCCATATCACCAATGACTGAACCAACACATTATGGCTCTGGGCTGGTAACTCTTCCCAAAACAGAAGGAGAAATAAGTTTGTGTATGGATCCCACTCAGTTAAAAAAAGGAGCTGGGAGGGAAAACCATCTTGTTTTATCTGTTGATGATAGCTTGGCAAAACTGGCAACAAGTGTATTTTTCTGGATATCAACAGTGGGTTCTAGCACTTTGACCAAGAGTCAAACTTGCTGACTATATTTATTATACCATTCAGGTGGCCTTATTGTCGTTGTCTACCATTTGGGATCTCCTCTGTGCCAGAGATTTTCCAAAGAGAACGTCTTCCTTCCTGGAAGCGGAACAGGGAACAATTTGTCATCTAGATGACATCCTCGTGCATTGTAAATTGAAGAATGAACAGGACCAGAGGGTCAGGGGTATGTTAAAATCACTATAGAAATCAAGCCTTACACAAATTGACAAATGGAGGAGAAAGTGAGGTCTGTAGATGCTGGAGATCAGAGCTGAAAATGTGTTGCTGGAAAAGTGCAGCAGGTCAGGCAGCATCCAAGGAACAGGAAATTCGACGTTTCAGGCATAAGTCTGATGAAGGGCTTATGCCCGAAACGTCGAATTTCCTGCTCCTTGGATGCTGCCTGACCTGCTGCGCTTTTCCAGCAACACATTTTCAGCACAAATTGACAAATCCCAATTCTCGAGAATGAGAATTACATTCATTGGATACATTAGCCAAGAACAGAGAATCGTTGTGAATCCAAGAAAGATCAGTGAGCTTCCAAAAATGTAAATGAGTGGTCCTTAGGCATGATTAATAAAATGGAACAGTTTATCCCAACTTTTTGGTACTTGTTTGACAAGACAAATATCTTGTCCACCACACTCACTGTTGTGTTCATATGAAAGCTCTTGACACAAAACCAGTAATGCTGTTGAAGTCAGGGACCCTGCAAGAACAGCAGCTTTTGAAAGGATTAAAGAGAAGTAATTTTCTGCTGATATTGGCCCATTCCAATCTAGACTTATTCACTATAGTAGTCATGGATGCATTGTCCACTGGACTGGGACCAACCTTCAGTCAAGTGCAAACTGATGGAACAGAAATCCAGTCTATTTTGCAATAAGAGGTATTATGGAGACTGAACAGAGCATTTTACCATAGAGCTGGAAGCTTTTTTGTTTATGCAGGCTGTACACAATTCACAAAGAACCTCATGGGACTGAAATTCCTGGCCCAGATAGTATGCAAACCTTTGGTAACATTATTGAGTTCAAAGGAATTTCAAAAATGCCACCACGTTGCAAGGATTCAGGTTTAGGCTGTTGAGATTTGACTGTGGAGAAGTCTATATTCCAGGCTAAGTGTATGTAGTGCTGATACCTGTATCAAGCAGAAAAAGAAGGACTTATTCTTGCTGAAAGTCTTGAGTCTTATATCAGGGCAAAAACACTTCACCAATAACTGAGCAAAACCCAGGCACACCTGTGCAGCTCAAAAATCTGAAAAAGTGGCACCAAAGTTAGAAAGCTCTGTCCACAAAGATAGTTGAAATATAATCCAGCAGACAAAGGCACTAAATACAAAACCACACCAGACACAAGTGGAGGATTTACTGGTACATGAGCATCAAATGGTTGTACTGTAAAGATAAATCCTACAGGAATTCCACAGGGAACATCTAGGTGTTATGAAATGCAAAGTAAGAATATAACAGTCAGTGTGGTGGGCAAGACATTTGTCTTGTCAAACAAGTGCCAAAAACAACCATGTGCCTATTTATTTCATCAAGGATACCAGAAAGAACATGGAAAAGATGAGCAATGTATTTGTGTGATTTTGAAGGGAAAATGTATATAGTCTGTGTTGCAATAATAAGCAGACTTTAATCAGAACACTGAAAATAATCTTTGTGCTACACTATTTTCCAGAAGAATTCGTATTGGACAACAGACCTCAAATTGTGAAAGAGGCTCTCAGGAAATTTGGTTTTGGGGCAGGCATCAATGAAGTAACAAGTTCTCTATTCCATCCTTGGTTAAATGAAAGATGGAAAGAACAGGCAAGACCATAATGTTACTGAATCTGAACTGAAAATTCAAGCTGAAAATGTGTTGCTGGAAAAGCGCAGCAGGTCAGGCAGCATCCAAGGAGCAGGGGAATCGACGTTTCGGACATGAGCCCTTCTTCAGGAATCATGCTTCAGGCCTCTATGAGTTTATGGAACAGGTTGAAAGCTCTGCTAACCTTAAAGCCTGGGTGGAAAGATTGGCCATGGTCTTATATTGTCAGAGCACCTGAAGGGACATTCAGCCAAAAGGTGAGGTCAAATATGACTATCACAGGATGTGGGAAAGCCCATTATTAGACTGCATCAGTGTACAATTTGATACAACTATTCCAGATATGGTGCAACACCATTACCTAATGATTATGGTAGCAGCCATATTCATGGCAATGGTGAAGATGTTAATAACAGTAAAAACCAAAAGAACTGCAGATGCTGTAAATCCAAAACAAAGACGGAATTTGCTGGGAAAGCTCAGCAATGCTAACAGCATCTGTGAAGAGAAATCAAAGTTAATGTTTCAGGTCCAGTGACCCTTCCTCAGTTCTGGGACCCAAAGCATTAACTGTGCTTTCTCTGCACAAATGCTGCCAGACCTGCTGAGTTTTTCCACCAACTTCTGTTTTTGTTTACGTTAATAACAATGTTCGTGATGAAAAAGACTATGTCAGCAAATATTTAAGGGTAGTGACCAATTCAATTAAACGTTTAAGGTGTTAATTATGTTAATCAGAATTAATGAAAACAAAATACACAACATGCAGCCTTTGAATTTATGCCAAGAAGCTAAAAGAGAACACTACTCAGAAATGATAAGTACCTTGGAAGTATTGCCACTGGAAAATAGCCAAACCTCTGTAAGATAAATGAATTGAACCACAAGTATTTGTAAAATTATCAGTATAAGCAAAATCATAAGACTTTGTTTTGTAGAAATGCAATACTTAGCAGAAGCCTCTCTCCTTCTGCCAAAGAGGCAGGCTATAAGATGTAAAAGGGAACATACATACGCCAACACAACCAAAGAATCACAAATCAGCCATTTTAAGCCACATGTCACTAAATCCCTTTTGACAAATAGAAACAAAATATTTTAAAGAAATGATATTGGATTGAGAGTCTAGTTTTTCTCATTTGATTGAGTATCCATTTTATAAAGCTGGATTCAAACATTGTGTTCAGGGCAGGATTCTTGACACTGGAGAGGATCAGAGGGATCTTGGAGCCCATGTCCATAGTTCCCTCAAAATTTCCACCCAAGTTGATAGGGTTGTTAAGAAGGTGTATGGTGTATTGGCTTTCATTAGCAGCGGGATTGAGTTTAAGAGTCGTGAGGTTATGCTGCAGCTGTATAGAATCCTGGTTAGATCACACTTGGAATATTGTGTTTGGGTCTGGTCACTTCATTATAGGAAAGATGTGGAAGCTTTAGAGAGGGTGCAGAGGGGATTTTCCAGGATGCTACCTGGACTGGAGGGCATGTCTTATGAAGAAGGGTTGAGGGAGCTGGGCTTTTCTCATTAGAGCGAAGAGGGTGACAGGTGACTTGACAGAGGTGTACAAGATGTTGAGAGGCATAGATAGAGTGGATAGGCAGAGACTTTTTCCCAGGGCAGAAATATCTATCATGCGGGGGCATAATTTTCAGGTAATTGGATAAAGGTTTGGGAGATGTCAGAGGTAGGTTAGTTACTCAGACAGTGATGGGTGTGTGGAATGCACTGCCAGCAGTGGTAGTAGAATCAGATTCATTAGGGACATTTAAGCAACTCTTGGATAGGCACATGGAAGTTAGTACAATATAGGGTATATAGGTTAGTCTGATCTCAGAGTAGGATAAAAGGCCGGCGTAACATTGAGGGCTGAAGGACCTGTAATAAACAAAATAGCCTGAATTAGCTCTGATATTCTGTGGTACAGCATTAATTCCTACATTGTAAATTAGAACTGATTATTATGATTAATTGTCATAAACAATTGTATAAAATGTTTGAGCTTTATACTTAACTCCTTATGAATCTGCATCTAGATAACAATACACTTAAATTATGAAGGAAGGAATCTAAAGTAAACTTAAAGAAGTTAGTTCTGCTATAACACCTACCTTCTCCCGTGACATAATTCTATGAAGTCCAGCAGAGGGGAAGACTTCCTATTTCTGCTTCCAGTTCTCTGGGTGGTTTAAGTTGACACTGACAATTTGCTTAGCTGTGCAAGTTTACCTTGCTGCGTGGGGTAAGCTAAAGATAGTCAAATCCATGTAAAAGTAAACTGGGGTAATATAGTCCATATCAAGAGAAATTTGGTGATGATGGATTCAGGAGTGTGTGGACTTATACTGGTATTGGAGACAGTTCAGTCAAGGTTCACTCGGTTTATTCCAAGTAAGAGGAATATTCTTATTGGACATTGGGTAGGTTGAGTTTGTACTCACTGATTAAAAGAGCGAGAGGAGTTCTTATTCGAACATATCAGATTCTTAGGGGGCTTGACAGGGTAGATGCAGGGACCTGGTTTCTTTTTGTAGGTGAGTCTACAATCAGAGGGCATAATCTTAGAGTAAGGGGTCGCTCATTTAAAACAGAGATGAGGAGGGGTTTCTTTTCTTGGAAGTTGGTGAATCTGTGGAATTCTTTACTACAAAGAACTGTGCTGGCTGTATCCTGAAAACTCTTCAAAGCTGAAATAATCAGTAAGGGATTCAAAGGTTCTGGTGACAAAAGGCAGGAAAGTGAAATTGAGGATTATCAGATTATCCATGGTTTCAGTGAATGTTGGAATAGATTTGATAGGCCGAATGGCCTACCTCTACAGCATCTGGTGGACTTATGGAGTTGTATATTGAGACTGAGTGTAAATCACGATGTTGTAACTGATGATGTGATTCTGAAGTCAATAAGAAAGAAGACCTCAGTCTAGAATGAACATATGAAGAGACTGGGACATTATACTAGAGAGGTAAAAACAATGACTGCAGATGCTGGAAACCAGATTCTCGATTCGTGGTGCTGGAAGAGCACAGCTGTTCAGGCAGCATCCGAGGAGCAGTAAAATCGACGTTTTGGGCAAAAGCCCTTCATCAGGAATACAGGGAGAGAGTCTGAAGGGTGGAGAGAGGAGAGGAGGTGGGGGGAAAGTACCATAGAGTACAATAGGTGAGTGGGGGAGAAGATGAGGTGATAGGTCGAGGGAGGGTGGAGTGAATAGGTGGAAAAGAAGATAGGCAGGAAGTCAAGTCATGGGGACAGTGCTGAGCTGAAAGTTTGGAGCTAGGGTGAGGTGGGGGAAGGGGAAATGAGGAAACTGTTGAAGTTCACATTGATGCCCTGGGGTTGAAGTGTTCCAAAGCGGAAGATGAGGCGTTCTTCCTCCAGGCATCTGGTGGTGAGGGAGCGGCAGTGAAGGAGGTCCAGGACCTCCATGTCCTTGGCAGAGTGGGAGGGGGAGTTGAAATGTTGGGCGACAAGGCGATGTGGTTGTTTGGTGCGGATGTCCCGGAGATGTTCCCTAAAGCGCCCAATGTAGAGGAGACCACATCGGGAGCAACGGATACAATAAATGATATTAGTGGATGTGCAGGTAAAACTTTGATGGATGTGGAAGGCTCCTTTAGGGCCTTGGATGGAGGTGAGGGAAGAGGTGTGGTGCAGGTCTTGCAATTCCTGCGGTGGCAGGGGAAGGTGCCAGGATGGGAGGGTGGGTTGTAGGGGGGGTGGACCTGACCAGGTAGTCACAGAGGGAACGGTCTTTGCGGAAGACTGAAAGGGGTGGGGAGGGAAATATATCCCTAGTGGTGGGGTCTGTTTGGAGGTGGCGGAAATGTCGGCGGATGATTTGTTTATGCGAAGGTTTGTAGGGTGGAAGGTGAGCACCAGGGGCGTTCTGTCCTTGTTACGGTTGGAGGGGTGGTGTCTGAGGGCGGAGGTGCGGGATATGGATGAGATGCATTGGAGGACATCTTTAACCACGTGGGAAAGGAAATTGCGGTCTCTAAAGAAGGAGGCCGTCTGGTGTGTTCTGTGGTGGAACTGGTCCTCCTGGGAGCAGATACGGCGGAGACGGAGGAATTGGGAATACGGGATGGCAATTTTGCAAGAGGTAGGGTGGGAAGAGGTGTAATCCAGCTAGCTGTGGGAGTTGGTGGGTTTGTTAAAAATGTCAGTGTCAAGTCGGTCATCATTAATGGAGATGGAGAGGTCCAGGAAGGGGAGGGAGGTGTCAGAGATGGTCCAGGTAAATGTAAGGTCAGGGTGGAATGTGTTGATGAAGTTGATGAATTGCTCAACCTCCTCGCGGGAGCACGAGGTGGCGCCAATGCAGTCATCAGTGTAGTGGAGGAAGAGGTGGCGAGTGGTGCCAGTGTAATTATGGAAGATCAATTGTTCTATGTAGCCAGCAAAGAGACAGACATAGCTGGGGCCCATACATGTGCCCATGGCTACCCCTTTGGTCTGGAGGAAGTGGGAGGATTCGAAGGAGAAATTAAGAGTGAGGACCAGTTCGGCCAAACGAATGAGAGTGTTGGTGGAAGGGGACTGTTGGGACGTTGGGACAGGACAAAACAGAGGGCTTGGAGGCCCTGGTCATGGCGGATGGAGGTGTAGAGGGATTGGATATCCATGGTGAAGATGAGGCGTTGGGAAATCTATATTGAACATTGTGAACATAGCCCAGACCATCACACAAGCCAACCTTCCAACCATTAACTCCATCCACACTTTTCATTGCTGCAGAAAGACAGCCAACGTCATCAAAGTCCCCTCCCACCCAAACACTTCCTCTCTTCCAAACACTTCTATCGGGCAGAAGGTTCAAAAGCTTTAACACGTGCATCAACGTTTCAAGAGCAGCTTCTTCCCCACTGTTATTAGACTTGTGAATGGGCCTCTCAAATTGCAAATCTAATGTAGATCTTGCTTTTTCTGCACCTTCTTCACAGCTGTACCTTTGTATTCTGCATTCTGTTCAAACACCCTATGATCTTTTTGTCTTTGTATGTTATGATCTGCTGCACTGATGGCAAAACAAAACTTTTCACTGTACTTAGGTACATGTGACAATAATTAATCAAATGAAATCAAAAATCTACATTAGACTGACATAAATAGAGGAGTGCTACAGTACAGAAGGAATTAAAGTGCCTTACTGAGAGATAAAGAGCAAACAATCTCAACCACGGCCTAAGGACCACCAGACCACGACCTCAATATGTAGGTGGCAGAATTGGTTTCAAGCACAAGATAAAGCAATATCTGTTAGGATTATGAGAATCTCCCCAAAGGTGTCCATTACCTTTGTCACTTTAAGTGCCTGCTTACCTTTAAGTGGTTGTATTCCTTTCATTTTATTCATCAGTCCTTGTAAGTAGCCAAGGGCAATTTTCACTGGAGTTCCCTTAGCCACCCTAGTCAACTCATCTGCTTCACCCAACTCATTCTGCCACTGGTGATTTTTCAATGTGTCTGGTGACTTACACAGAATTAAACAGACTGAGGAGATGAAACACACAATCAGAGGGCCCTGAAGGAAATAAAATAGACTGACCATGGAAAGGGGAAAACGAAACTTTAGAATCAAGAACAAAACGTTAATCACAAAGTGCATTAATTACCCTGCTATAAGTGATCAAAGTTAGACTCGTGAGCCTGATCATTAAATCAATTTTTAAGTTACAAAGCCTGGAGCTTGTGTCTCTTTATATTCTTGACGCTGATGCAAAACATGCCATTGGACAGCCTCAGGATGTTCGAAACTGTACAGCTGCATGAACTGAAAGGCTACTTGCCAGATTCCATCATGTTACCAATGCAAACTAGTTTCCGGGCCCACATTTTCAGGTAGCATTTATTGTTGATCAAAGTGACCTGCAATATAGGTGAGGGTTATTGTCAGGAAAAAAACCTTTACGACAGCAAATAGTTACAGTATGGTTTTTGATGGCGATAGGTTCAACTGAGGCATTCATGAGAGCATTGAATTTTAAAAAATGTACAAATTTAAGGGGAAGAAGCAAGAGATTGGCATTATGTAACGATGCTCATTTAGCAGCCAGTATAGACACAAGGGGCCATGAGTTTAGAGGAATTATTTTTTGTCCAGAATTTGTTTTCAGTTCTCAGAGAGGGTCATTGGACCCAAATGTTAACTTTCATTTCTCTCCACAGATGCTGCCGGACTTACTGTGAGTTTCCACCAACCTCTGTTTTTGTTCGTTTTCAGTGAAATAGTTTAGCAACTATAGGGCAGCACAGTAGTTCAGTGGTTAGCACAGCGCCATGGATTCAGGTTCAATTCCTTCCTTAGACAACTGACTGTGTGGATATTTCCTTCCACAGTTAAATGTTGCGCAGGTTGAGTGGATTAGCCATGCTAAATTGCCCTTGGTATCCAGGGATGTGTAGGTTAAGTGGATTAGCCACAAGAAATGCAGCAGTCGGGTAGGGGTAGAGGTTGGATTGGATCCTCTTTGGAGGGTAGAGGTGGACTTGATGGGCTGAGTGGCCTGCTTTCACGCTGTAGAGATTCTATGATTCTAATGAGCATCAGTGATGATCAAAGAGTTTTGTGAAATAACATTTCAATGAATTCTGTAATGTTAGTTTGAAATGATTTATTACTGCATTCATATGATGCATTGAACTAAGAAATGGTTTATATTCTCGTATACTGCACCAGAGGAGAGTCAGAATATCCTCACTTTGATCTCAAACAAACAATTTGCCTGAAGTACCAGTTAATCAGACCTCGGATCATACCGTGTTAAAGAATGTGTTTAAGTCATTCAAACGTTTGTCACACTATATCTCTACATCTGTATTATATAATTAATATTCCACCACAAAACTTGAATATTGAAAATCTGTAACCAGGTGCTGCTGTTTAATGTGGCTTGAGAGTTGAGTTGTAGCCAGGACCAATACTGGAGCAAGGCAAGACAGTGAGTGAAGTGAGATCTCAAACTTAACTTTGAAGAGAACATTTGAAGGAGGGGCAGAGGTAGCAGGTCCACAAGATTAGGGAGAACATTCCAGACAGTGAAGTCAAACTGACCAAAAGCTCTGCAGTCAAAAATGAAGGGAGGGTGGAAAGGATGTGAAGGATAAAGACTGGGAGTGTACATGAATATGCTTTGAATGAAGGTCAGATCTGTGAGGCTATGGAGCTATCTATAGATAGTTTGGAAATCAATAATGAACCAAAACAAATGAAGTTCAGTTAGGACTGTGACAGTTGGGGGAAATGGAATTTAATATAAGCCTGAGTGCGGACAGCAGAGCTATTGCATGGGTCACAATTGTAAAAGAGCAGTTCTGGAGGTCAACAAAAGGACTAGAACATTCACACGTGGAGCTGGCACTGGTTGGGAAAGGTAACTCCGTGTCGGTGTGAGTGGGATAGGGTGAATCAAGAAAGTTGTAGGGCAAACTTCCTTGGTTGGAAATTCACCTCAAAGCCAAGGTTAGTGAGATTGCTGAATAATAAGCATTAGGTGCCACGGTGCAGATATTTTGACAGGAAGTGAACGCATATGATCTTTGATCTCAGTGACCATGAGTTTCGAGGAATTATTTTTCATCCAGAATTTGTTTTCAGTTCTCAAAAAGGGTCATTGGACCCCAATGTTAACTTTCATTTCTCTCCACAGATGCTGCCGGACTTACTGAGAGTTTCCACCAACCTCTGTTTTTGTTCGTTTTCAGTGAAATAGTTTAGCAACTATAGGGCAGCACAGTAGTTCAGTGGTTAGCACAGCGCCATGGATTCAGGTTCAATTCCTTCCTTAGACAACTGACTGTGTGGATATTTCCTCCCACAGTTAAATGTTGCGCAGGTTGAGTGGACTAGCCATGCTAAGTTGCCCTTGGTATCCAGGGATGTGTAGGTTAAGTGGATTAGCCACAAGAAATGCAGCAGCAGGGTAGGGGTAGAGGTTGGATTGGATCCTCTTTGGAGGGTTGAGGTGGACTTGATGGGCTGAGTGGCCTGCTTTCACACTGTGGAGATTCTATGATTCTAACGAGCATCAGTGATGATCAAAGAGTTAAATGTTGTGCCAAACGGGTAAAACTGACTGTGACCTGCAAATTTTGCCCAGTAACACCATTTGCTTACCTCTCGGCGCACATAGCATCCAAGTTTATGGGGTCACCAAGGAGTACAAATACAGAAAGGGATAGTCCATGGTGCTACACCCAGTGTAAATATATGGGGTTAGCGTAAGCAGGTATCAATGTCTTACTGGAAAGAGTATGATTGGAACTAAGTTCAAGCAATGTCACAGATAAAGTGCAGAGGGGTCTACAGGGATGGAAAGAGTGGTCAAATATTTTGAAAGCTCTAGAAGCACCAAGGAAAATGTGGAGAGAAGTGAAGTCACAGGCAGTGCCATAGGGAATGTTGGTGTTACCATCGACAAGTGTGTGTGTTGGACACTTTGAAGGTTGGACTGAAAAAGTTTGAAGAAGGATTGAGGGCAGATTTAGTGAGGGGAGTTTATGGTAATATGACTGGGCTAGTAATCCAGAGAGCAGCTGCTCCTTGGCTGCTGCCTGAACTCCTGTGCTCTTCCAGCACCACAAATCCAGAATCTGGTTTCCAGCATCTGCAGTCATTGTTTTTCCCTTAGTAATCCAGAGAGCCAAGTTAATCCCTTAGGACCATGGCGGCTGGTGGAATTTGAATATATTTGGTTATTTAATAATGATTTGCACTAGATTCTCTAATAAAAATATTCTGGAATGGAAAACTAGTCAGAGTAATGGTGCCATGAAAATAGCACTGGTTGTCTAACGTAAAATCCCATCTGATACATGAATGTTTTTGGAAAGGAAATCTGCTGTCCTTAGGTGGTTTGGCCTAAACATGACTCCAGACCCATAGCAATGTGATTGACTCTTAATGGCCCTCTGAAATCATTTTGCAAGCCCCTCTGTTCACAGGCAATTGGCAACAAATGATGGACTTGTCAATGATGCCAACGATCCATGAAAGGGAAAAGAGATAAGTTTGGGGCTGCGAAGTGATGACATATTTAAGGAAAGGATTGGTGCACACATGAGGGAAAGGGGAATGGACAATTGTGGGACAGGGTGGAAAAGAGATTGTTCAATTGACCAGAGGTTCAAACAATTTGTAAACAGTACATGAATAAGAATCCCTACAATGTGGACCATTGTAAAGATCAGGTGAACCAAATTGTCTGTTTCTGTCTTGTAGAATCTCTCTAAAACATTTGCAAACCTTAGACAGGAAAGTAATTAAGGAGATAGGAACAGGAGTTGCCCATACATTCCCTCGAGCCTGTTCAACCAGGAACCCTTTGAGTTTATGAAGGCATTCAAAATGGAGATGGAAAGTTGTAAAGATGGAGGTAGGAAAATAACATTATTGGAAACAAGAGAAAGCTGCATTAACTAATGGATGGACATTAGGAACTATTAAAGCAATAAGTTGCTTTTATTTATTCATTCATTCACAGGTTGAGGGCACTGCTAGCTAGGCCAGCGTTTATTATTCATTCTTATTGGCCAGAGTCAGCCACATTATTGTGGGTCTGGAGTCACATGTAGGCCAGCAGATTTCCTTCCCTGAAGGGCATTAACAAACCAGGTGTGTTTTTTTTCCCCCAACAATTGACAATGGTAGAATCTTAATCCAACTTATTGAATTCAAACTCCACTCTTGGCCATGGTAGGATTTGAACCCAGGTCCCCAGAACATTATTGTTCGCTGGATTAATCGCTTCCCGATAACTATAGCTGGCTGTTGGTGAAAGAGCAGAAACATTGGCCCTGCCATTCTTTATGATGAGCATTCCCTTTGCAACACTCTCATCTAGCAGACTGGCAGGGCAACTTCCTTACTCACAAGTTCTCTTTGGATTGATGCAGAAAATAGAGCAGGAGGCTCATCCAGAGCAATGATGTTTGCAAAGTTTAATCAGGTTATTGTTAAACTTCTCTGACACTGTCTTATTTTGATTTCATCAGTGACTGTTTGTCTGGCATAATTTAAAATAATTAAAGCTGACTGCATTTATACCTTTGGCCCCATCTGAATAAATCGTTTGACATCAAGCTGCTGACTCTACAGGTCTGTAGTTACAGCATGAGCAACAGTGCGTGTAGGGATTACAGCAGAGCATATGCTTTCAATAATGCTTCATCCTGAGTAGCAGCTCCAAATCTGGCAGGAAAATTGATGGCCTTGAACAAAGAGTTTCACAACAATGGCAGCAGTATCAAAGTACAGAATTATTTTAAAAGCCAGCTAGCCACTGAGTTCCATATACAAGCATCACTAACTTGTTTTTATTTTGAAAGAGTTTTGCAATGGCAATATTATGAATATACACAATTACAACCCCATTTTACAACACTCAATGATAGGTTTTCAGCATTATCGCAGTGACCATCTTTGACATTTAGCAAGTGGTGAAATAAATATCGGAACACACATTTGGAATTAAGATGAAATATCAGACAAAAGTACTTTTTAAGTAAATGAAATTTATTTTCATAATGGGGGATTTATCAAATATCAAATCCTTTTTTCCTGTACTATTGTAGGATTTTAAATAATTAATTATTAAATATAACATTTCTCACTTGTGTCACTTTTAACAAGATGTCACTTTTCCAAGTGAAGAGTGTAAGGGTGAACATTCTCATTAGTCCAATGATTTCTGATTGCTGCAGATGATGGTTGTGGGCTGTTGGAAGCCAATGATCTCAGTCCTAGGACACTGCTGCAAGAGTTGGTCAGAGAGTCATAGAGATGGACAGCATGGGAGCAGACCCTTTGGTCTAACTGATCCATGCTGGCCAGACATCCTAAATTAATCTAGCCCCATTTGCCAGCACTTAGCCTATATCCTGTTCATATACCCATCCAGATGCCTTTTAAATATTGTAATTGTACTAGCCTCCAATATCTCTTTTGGCAGCTCATTCCATCATGCACCACCCTCTTCATGAAAAAGTTGTCCCTTAGGTTTCTTTTAAATCTCAGCATGCACCTATGCTCCTTAGTTTCAGTCTCCCCCACCTCAGGGAAAAGACCTTGATTATTCACCCTATCCATGCTCCTCATGATTTTATAACCCGCTATAAGGTCACCCTTCAGCCTCTGACACTCCTGGATAAATAACCCCAGCCTATTTAACTTCTCCCTATAATTCAAACCCTCCAACCCCAATAATGTCCTTGTCAATCTTTTCTGAACCCTTTCAAATTTAACAACATCTTTCCTATAGAAGGGAGACCAGAACTAAATGCAGTATTCCAAAAGTGGCCTAACCAATAGAACATAGAACAATACAGCACAGAACAGGCCCTTCAGCCCTCAATGTTGCGCTGACCTGTGAACTACTCTCAGCTTGTCCCCGTACACTATCCCATCATCATCCATGTGCTTATCTAAGGATTGTTTAAATCTCCCTAATGTGGCTGAGTTGACTACATTAGTAGGTAGGGCATTCCACGCCCTTACCACTCTCTGCATAAAGAACCTGCCTCTGACATCTGTCTTAAATCTATCACCCCTCAATTTGTAGTGATGTCCTCTCGTACAAGCTAACATCATCATCCTAGGAAAAAGACTTTCACTGTCTACCCTATCTAATCCTCTGATCATCTTGTATGCCTCTATCAAATCCCCCCTTAGCCTTCTTCTTTCCAATGAGAACAGACCCATGTCTCTCAGCCTTTCCTCATAATACCTTCCCTTCAGACCAGGCAACATCCTGGTAAATCTCCTCTGCACCTTTTCCCATGCTTCTACATCCTTCCTGTAATGGGGGCGACCAAAACTGTACACAATATTCCATGTGTGGCCGCACTAGCGTTTTGTATAGTTGTAGCATGATATTGCGGTTCCAGAACTCAATCCCTCTCCCAATGAAATCTAACACACCATATGCCTTCTTCACAGCACTATCCACCTGGGTGGCAACTTTCAGGGATCAATGCATATCGACTCCAAGATCCCTCTGCACATCCAGGCTATCAAGAATCTTTCCATTGACCAATTACTCTGCCATCCTGTTATTCTTCCCAAAGTGTATCACTTCACATTTAGCTGCATTGAACTCCATTTGCCACTCCTCAGCCCAATTCTGCAGTTTATCCAAGTCCCCGTGCAACCTGTAACATTCTTCCAAACTGTCCACTACTCCATCTACTTTAGTGTCGTCTGCAAATTTATTAATCCATCCATCGATGCCTGCGTCCAAGTCATTTATAAAAATGACAAACAGCAGTAGTCCCAAAACATATCCTTGTGGCACACCACTAGTAACTGGACTCCAGACTGAATATTTTTCATCAACCACCACTTGCTGCCTTCTTCCAGAAAGCCAGTTTCTAATCCAAAATGCTCAATCACCCTCAATTCCATGCCTCTGCATTTTCTCCATCAGCCTACTATGTGGAACCTTATCAAAGGCTTTACTGAAGTCCAAGTACACCATGTCAACTGCCCTACCCTCATCTACATGCTTGGTCACCTTCTCAAAAAACTCAATGAGGTTTGTGAGACACAACCTGCCCTTGACGAAACCATGCTGACTATCTGAAATCAAATTGTTGCTTGCTAGATGGTTATAAATCCTATCTCTTATAACCCTTTCCAAAACCTTTCCTACAACTGAAGTAAGGCTCACCGGTCTATAATTACCTGGGTCATCTCTGCTGTCCTTCTTGAATAAGGGCAAATCATTTGCAATCCTCCAGTCCTCAGGTACTAAACCTGTAGACAATGACGACTCAAATATCAAAGCCAAAGTCTCTGCTATCTCCTTCCTAGCTTCCCAGAGAATCCTCGGATAAATCCCATCCGGCCCAAGGGACTTGTCTACTTTCACTCCTTTTAGAATTGATAACACCTGTGTGTAACTAACCTCGATCCTTTCTAGTCTAATATCTCGTACCTCATTCTTCTCCTCTACAATATTCTCCTTTCTCTGAGTGAACACCGATGAGAAATGTTCATTTAGCACTTCTCCGATCTCTACAGGGTCCACACTCAACTTCCCGCTTCTGTCTTTGATTGGCCCTATTCCTACCCTAATCATCTTTTTATTCCTCACATACCTATAAGCAGCTTTAGGGTTCTCCTTTATTCTATTTGCTAAAGACCGCTCATGTCCTCTCTTTGGTCTTCTTAACTCTCTCTTTAAATCCTTCCCAGCTTATCTGTAACTCTCCATCTCCTCATCTGTACCATCTTGCCTCATCAACACATAAGCCTCTTTCTTCTGTCATAAACCACGATTCCCTTACCTTAGTACTTCCTCCCTGCCTGACAGGGACATACCTATCAAGGACACACAATATCTGTTCCTTAAACCAGCTCTACATTTCGATTGTCTGTATCCCCTGCATTTTGCTACCCCATTCTATGCATCCTAATTCTTGCCTGATCTCATGATAATTGCCCTTGCCCCATTGATAACCCTTGACTTGTGGCATGTACCTATCCCTTTCCATCGCTAAACTAAACGTAACTGAATTATGGTCACTCTCTCCAAAGTGCTCACCTACAACTAAATCAAACACCTGGCCTGGGTCATTACCAAGCACCAGATCCAGTGTGGCCTCCCCTCTTGTCAGCCCTTCGACATACTTTGTCAGGAAATCCTCCTGTATACATTGGACAAAAATTGATCCATCCGATGTACTAGAGCTATAACATTTCCAGTCAATGTTGGGGAAGTTAAAGTCCTCCATAATGACCACCCTGTTCCTTTCACTCCTACTCAGAATACTTTTGCTAATCCTCTCTTCCACCTCCCTGGAACTCTGCAGAGGCCTAGAAAAAACTCCAAGAAGTGTGACCTCTCCTCTCCTGTTTCTAACCTCAGCCCACACTACCTCAGTAGACGAGTCCTCATCAAAAGTTCTCTCAGCCACCGTTAAACTATCCTTGACTAACCAGGCCACGCCTCCCCCTCTTTTACCGCCTTGCCTTTTTAATGAAAGATCTAAACCCTGGAACCTGCAACATCCATTCTTCACCCTGCTCTATCCATGTCTCCAAAATGGCCACAGCATCGAAGTCCCAGTTACCAATCCATGCTGCAAGCTCACCTGCCTTATTTCGGATACTTCTGGCGTTGAAGTAGACACACATCCAACCATTTTGCTGTCTGCCAGCACATTCCTGTGACCCTGAAATCCTGTCCCTGTCCTTCCTGCTCTCATCCTCCTGTGCACTGCAACTACACCTCCGGTTCCCATCCCCCTGCTGAACTAGTTTAAACCCACCCGAATAACACCAGCAAATTTCCCACCCAGGATATTAGTATTCCTCTGGTTCAAGTGAAGACCGTCCTGTTTGTACAAGTCCCACCTTCCCCAGAATGAGCCCCAATTATCCAAAAACCTGAAACCCTCCCCCCTGCACCATCCTTGCAGCCACATGTACAGCTGATATCTTTCCCTATTCCTTGCCTCGCTATCACGTGGCACGGGTAACAATCCAGAGGTAACACCTCTGTCTGTTCTAGCTCTCAGCTTCCACCCTAGCTCCCTGAAATCCTACCTTACATATCTATCCCTCTTTCTACCTATGTCGTTAGTACCTACATGGACAACAACTTGAGGTTGGTCACCCTCTCCCTTCAGGACCCCAAAAACACGATCCGAGACATCATGGACCCTGGTACCTGGGAGGCAACACACCAATCGTGAGTCTTGTTCGTTCCCAACAAACCTTCTATCTGAGCCTCTATCTATTGAGTCCCCAATGACTAACCCTCTCCTCCTTTCCCTCCTTCCCTTCTGTGCAACAGGGACAGGTTCTCTGCCAGAGACCTGGATCCCACTGCATACCCCTGGTAAGTCGCTCCCCCTCAACAGTATCCAAAATGGTAAACATGTTTTTCAGGGGAATGACCACAGGGGATCCCTCCACTGACTGTTTTTTTCCCCTTTCGAACAGTCACCCAGCTTTCTCCATGCCTAGGAATAACTACTTCCTTGTAACTCCTATCTATCACAGCCTCTGCCTCCTGAATGATCCGAAGTTCATCCAGCTCCCCCTCCAGTTCCCTGACACTGTCTTGGAGGAGTGAGAATTGGGTGCACTTCCTGCAGACGTACTTGGATGGGACACTATTGGCGTCCCTGACCTCAAGCATCATGCAGGAGGAAAATTGCTCTCCCTGCACTGCCATCCCTGCTAGTCCCCTAGTTGTAAAGTAAAAAAGAGACACTTGATATGTCTCCAGTCTTTAAGGTTACAGGAGGTGGTTGGGTAGGAGGCCCTACAAAGGTAGGGTCTCGGGTTGAGAAGACACTGACTTATATAGCAGGATGGAAATAAAAATAAGAAGTCCCTCCTTTCCCAGAAACCTCTGCTCTGACATCAAATTTAAAAGCACAAATCAGTGACTCACTGCTCCCAGCAGGCCCCTGGTGCAAGGTCCCGCCCTTTGAGTTGTTGTTGCCGCTGAAAAACAGAAATGTCTCTATAGCCGCAACATGACCCCCCCCCCCCCCCCAATTCCTATACTCAATGTTCTAACTAATTAAGGCATGATAATGTCCTTGGTCCAACTCCATTCAGCTGCTTCATCAATGATTTTGCTTCCAAAATGGGGACGTTTGATGATAAATGTACAGTGTGCTACTTATTTACACTTTCTCAGATACTGAAGCAGTTTGTATTGACATGCTGCAAAACTTGGACCACATTGAGACTTAGGTTGGTAAGTGGTGCACATTAGTATTTACGTCACGCAAATGCCTGACAATAATCATTTCCAACAAGATATTCCACCTATCTCCCTTTGACATTCAATTCCATTTGAATGTCTGCATTCAGTGGGTCAATATTCAGGGATTACCATTAACCAGACCTAAGTCAGACTATATGATTATTGTCGCTACAAATAAAGGTCAGGTGCTGAGAATTCTGCAGCGAGCAACTCACTTCCCAACTCAGTAAACTGGTTCATTATCTACAGGGTGCAAGTCAGGAGTGCGCTGAGATACTATATACCTGTACTTGCTTCAATGCATGCAACTCTAACAACATGCAAGAAGTTGATTTGGTTTAATTTTGGATTTATTGTCATGTGTACCTAAGTCCAGTGAAAAGCAGTACAGGCAGATCTTCATAAGCAAAGGCATACAGATTCTTAAGCAGACTGAGTTATACAGGTTACACTGCACAGGACATGTGTGAGACAAGATCAACATTCACAAGATCAACATGATTTGAAGTTAGACAGTCCATTCGTCAGTCTAATAATGCCAGGGAAGAAGCCGCTCTTGAACCTGATGTATCTTCTGCCTGGCAGAAGAGGTTGTAGGAGAGCAATACCAGGATGACACTCTCCAGGACAAAGCAGCTAATTTGAACATCCAGCCCATCCACCACCTTAAATGTTTGCTCTATCCACTACAGGCACAGAAGGTACCACATCAATTACCCCCCGCCCCAGTTTCTTTCATTGCATTTTCTAAACTTACAAACTCTGCTACCTCGAAGGAGTCATGTGGCAATTAGAACACCAGTTAGCAGCAGTTCCTTGCCAAGTCACTGAGCATCATGATTTGGAGTTATATTTATGTCCCTTTATTAGTTCTGAATAAAAACATGGAACGACCCTCCCTAACAACACCATAGATGCACCTGCACCATATTGGACTGCAATGGTTCAAAAAGGTGGCTCACTACCACCTCCTGGAGGCCAGTTAGGGATGAGCAATAAATGCTGGCCCAGTCAGTGACATCCACATCCCAACAATGAAGAAAAGGACCTCAACAACATAACCTCTGGAAATGTCAAATCATTTCTGAATTCCCATGTTTAACTGTGCATGTGCAGAAGTTGCTTAAATTTCCAAAGAGTAAGGAAGTTGAATGCTGATCCATGAGCTTTCAATTCTGTTACAGAACCTAGTCACGTTAAGTAAAATTACATGGGACAACAATTTAGAAACAAGTCGTTCATTACAACCACTGGGATTTATCTTCAAACTGAATCATAGCTTTGATTCCATGCATTCAATCTGTTACTGTATCTTATTTATCCATTTGTGTTGTCAATCACCTAGCCTGGCTTTGAGGACTGCATTGATGGTTTCTCCTTCAGTTTCTGCTCCAGTAATGTATTTCAGGTGAGGTGCATTGGCCGTGCTAAATCACCCATCGTGTCCTGCGATGTGCAGAATAGGTGGATTAGCCATGGGAAATGCAGGGTTACGGAGGTATGCTAATGGTGTGGGTTTGGGTGGGATGTTATTCAGGGGGTTAGTGTGAACCCAATGGGCCAAATGGCCTGCTTCCACACTGCAGGAAATCTATGATTCTCTGTGTCACAACTTTCTGAGGAGATTCCATTCATAATTTTAAAAACCTCTAACAGTTTCTTAGTAATTTTTTTGGTCTAATGGAGACTGAGCAGGTGACTATATTGCTGCTGTGGCTGGCAAATTCCAAGGTTTTGCAAGTTCAGATCTATTCCACTGTCTCATCATTATCCTGACAAACTGTGTTTGAATTCACAATTGACTTCTCGCCTTCAGGTATGGCGTTTGGTTCATAAATGTATGTAAAATTGTCTCTTACGGCCTTATGTACAGCAGTCACAATTTATTCACATCAAACATGCCTCAAAATTGTTTTTGTAACACAGCAAGATCAACTTTTTAAGCCATTGTCAGGTTTTAATTGGCACTGATAGCTGAGTCCCAGCGAATTAGCATTTCATTATTTTTGATGGCTGAGTAAGAGAAGTACAGATTGTTATTAGTCATAGACTCATTGAGATGTACAGCACAGAAACACACCTTTCGGTCCGACTTGTCCATGCTAACCAGATATCCTAAACTAATGTAGTCCCATTTGCCTGCACTTGGCCAATATCCCTCAAAACTCGTCCTATTCACGTACCTCTCCAGATTTTTAAAAAAATGCTGTAATTGTACCAGCCTCCACCATTTCCTCCAGGTGAAAGTGAGGACTGCAGATGCTGGAGGTCAGAGTCAAGTGTGTGTTGTCGGAAAAGCATCAGCAACACGCTCCACCACTTCCTCTGGCAGATCATCCCATACAGGCACCACCCTCTGTGAAAAAGTTGCCCCTTAAGTCCCTTTTAAATATTTCCCCTCTCACTCTAAACCTAGTCCCTCTAGTTTTGAACTCCCTGACCCTAGGGAAAAGACCTTCTCTATTTACCCCATCCATGCCCCTCATGATTTTGTAAACCTCTATAAGGTCACCCCTCGGCCTCTGACACTCTAGGGAAAACAACCCCAGCCTATTCAGCCTCTCCCCATAGCTCATACCCTCCAACCCTGACAACATTCTTGTAGATATTTTCTGAGCCCTTTCAAGTTTCACACCATCTTTCCGATAGGAGGGAGACCAGAATTGCACGCAATATTCCAACAGTGGCCTAACCAATGTCCTGAACAACCGCAACATTATATCCCAACTCCTGTACTCAATGCTCTGATCAATAAAGGACAGCAGACTAAAATGTCTATTATCTGTTCTTAGAATTTTATCCACGATATTTCTTTTAATTAATTCAGAGGGTATGAGCATTGCCTTTTGGGACACCATTTATTGCCCATCGCAAAATGGTGATGAGTTGCCTTCTAAAACTGTTGTGACCTGTTTGTTGTTCATAGTCCACAACATTGTTAGGGAGAGAGTTGCAAGAATCTGACCCAGTGACCGTGAAAGAAAGCAATACACTTCCCAATCAGGATGGTGAGTGGCTTGGAGGGGAACTTGTAGGTGACTGTGTTCCCATGTATCTTCTGCCCTTGTCCTCCTATATGGTAGTGAATGGATTTGAAAAATGATTTGATTTATTGTTGTCACATGTACCTAAATACAGTTAAATGTTTTGTTTTGTGTGCAGTATAGGCAGATCATAACATACAAGGACATACAGATCATAAGAGAAAGTGAGGACTGCAGATGCTGGAGATCAGAGTCGAAAAGTGTGGTGCTGGAAAAGCACAGCAGGTCAGGCGGCATCCGAGGAGCAGGAGAATCGATGTTTCAGGAATAAGCTCTTCATCAGATCAAAAGGTGATTGAACAGAGTGAGACATACAAGGTTACGGCTGCATAGGAAGTGTGCAAAAGCAAGATCCACATTTAATTTGAAATTAGAGAGGTCCATTCAGAAGTCTAATAACAGTGGGGAAGAATCCTTTCTTGAACCTGTTTGTATGTGTGTTTAAGTTTTTGTATCTTTTGCCTGAGGTTGGAAGGGATCATAAGCAGGGTGGAAGGTTTCTTCAATGACGTTGGCTGCCTTTCCGGGTCATCTAGAAGTGCAGATGGAGTCAATGGATGGGAGATTGGCTTGTGTGATGGTCTGGGCTGTATTGTGTTACAGTTCTGGGCAGAGTAATTGTCAAATAAAGCTGTGAGGCATCCAGATAGAATGCTTTATGTTGCACATCTGTAAAAGTTAGTGAGGGTCTTTATAGACATGCTGAACTTCCTTAGCCTCATGAGGAAGAAGAGATGGTTATCCCTTCTACGTGGATGGCCCAGGACAGATAGTTGCTGATTGTCACTCTCAGGAACATGATGTTCTCAACCCTCTCTACCTCCTTCATTCTTCCTGAAGTTGATGGTCAGCTTTTTAGTTTTGCTGACATTGAGGGAGAGATTGTTATCTTTGCACCCCAATACCAAGCACTCTATCTCCTTCAACTCGTCTGTCTCGTCAATGTTTGATTTCTGGTCTACAATGGTGGTATTGTCAGGGAACTTGTAGATGGAGTTCAGAGAAAATTTGGCCCCACAGTCAAGAGCATACAGGGAATATGGTACTGGTCTTATTACACAGCCTTGTGGGGTGCTGGCATTGAGGATTATCGTGGAGGAGGTGATTGCGGTCTATGGGTCAGCAAGCTGAGGATCCAGTTGTAGAGCATGGATCCGAGAACCAGATCATGGAGTTTGGAGATTGGTTTGTTTGGAATTATAGTGTTGAAGGTGGAGCTGTATTGATAAGTTGAGGCCTGATGTAGATATCCTTATTATCGTTATGTTCCAAGAATGCGTGTAAGGTCAGGGAGATGGCATCTGTCATAGATATGTTGCTTCGGTAGGAAAATTACAAGGGATTGAAGCAGTCTGGGAGACTAGACTGGATATGAACCATGATTATCCTCTCTGAGCACTTAATAATTATGCAGGTCAGAGCCACTGGGCAGCAGATATTGAAGCAGGTTTCAAGTGTTTGCTTTGGTACCAGGATAATAGTGGTCTTCTTGAAGCAGGTGAGGACTTCAGATTATAACAAGGAGAGCTTAAAGATGTCAGTGAATACTCCCACCAACTGATCCACACAGGATCTGAGTGCAAGGCTGGGGAGTCCATCCGGGCCAGTCGCTTTCTGTGGGTTCATTCTCAGGAAAGCCAATCTAACATCCGCAGTGGTGATTGAGTGGACAATCCAGGGCTGTCAGGACAGATGACACCATTCCACTGGCATTCTGCTCGAACTGAGTGTAAAAGGCATTGAGTGCATCGGAGAGGGTTGTGTTCTTGTATGCTGTTATGTTGTACAGGTGACAGGTATCAGTGTAGTTAGTTTGAGTCTCTAACTTAGTGTGTTATTTCCTCTTGGCATCTCTAATGGTCCTGTGGAGGTCATATCTGGATTTCCTGTAAAGTTCAGGGTGATCTGACTTGAACACCACACATCTGGTCTTCAGTAGGCAATGGATTTAATGAGTGTAATATTTCTTTTATAATCCATTAGGAGTATTTGGTCAATCTCCCTGTTGTGGTAGTGTTCAGTCATCTACATGATGGGCACTATACAGCCAGGAAAACTTCAGGTCTTCATAAGTTGCAGGGGATAGGAGTTCAAAATGCCAAAGGTCAAATATTTGGATTATCAGGTGTAAAATATGCACTTTTTTTCTCAACTGGGCCCCTCCATTACTGTTGCTTTCATTACAGTTTCAAGACTTAAGAGACTGAGAACTCTCCTTCCTGTTTCATTGTTTGTATACTGGCTTCACATTTAGCAGAGGCATACTGTAGCATAAAAACCTCTTGAGTGGGGCATGAAAGCTGGTCCCACTTGCTCCAGATGTGTGTCGTAACATCTCTGATCAGGTTGAATAGAAAGTAACTAGAAACACCATTTTTCAGCTCCCTTACATTCTGAAAAAGGAACGTTCACGACTTGAAAGACTAACTCTATTTCTTTCTCCAGCACTTCCTGTTTGTATTTCCAATCTCCAGCGTCCACAAGATTTTGCTTCTTTTCGGCACAGTCCGTGCTCTGTTCCGCAGAAGAAGCTGTAGGGGACAGAAATGAGATTCTTTGTCCCATTATTCCTGATATCTGCACAGCCAGATCAGGTGCTTCTTAACTCAGAGCACAGAAGTTCTCTCCATTGACCCAGTCTAGCGCTCGCCTCACAGACTGCTACCTGGTCCTTTGACATTTTCCATTCTACATTTGTGAGCCGTGCTAAATGATTGCTGTTGATTGTTCTCTGCTGGAAACCACAGACCAATGGCCATCACTATAGGTAGAGCAGACAGGTAGGACTCCAGCCCAGTACAGGGATCAAACTCAGTGCAGTCTGCTCCAAAATCGATCTCCTTAGCCATCCAGCCAGCTTACCTTCCTGAAGGATTCCATGTGGCAACATATGCATTTATACACACATTGTGATCTCGAACTGCAGATAGTAATGGTAACAGCTCTCCATCACTTGGCAGACCATGAAACTATCCCGCTCTAACCTCATCAAAATTAAATTGGAACATCATTTTCAGTGACGATGTTCCCCAGCCTCCTTGGTACCCATTGGGTCTTGAAAGAGCGCAAACTGTAGCAGTGGTTGCTGGCTTTACCAGTCGATGGTTCTATATGTATCGGTGCATAGAAAATAGGTGCAGGAGGAGCCCATTCTACCCTTCTAGCCTGCACCATCATTCAATCTGGCCAAATATGCAATTTCCATATCCCATTCCCCCGTTCTCTCCATATCCCTTAATCCCTTTAGCCACAAGGGCCACATCCAGCTGCCCCTTGAATATTTCTAATGAACTGGCCCCAAGGGAGAGAATTCCACAGGTTCACAACTCTGAGTAAAGAAATTCAGTCCTGAATGGCTTATCTCTTAATCACAAACTGTGACTGTGAAATTGTTCCTTCTTATATTTTTGAATGAATAGTTTTCTTAAAACAAAAGGACATAGAGAGCTCCTTAGTGGCACTGTAATCAAAATTGCTCACTGAATTTAAATTTAAATCTAATTTTCCGATGTGATATTGCTCTCCCAAATCCCATGGTGCCCAATGGATGCAGAAGGCTTGAGAAGGACCAATGGTCGCTACACTCTCCCTTTCCAAGGACATGCGGACAATATAAATTCCCCTTTCCTCTATTCTCTATAAATTTCCTCTATAAATTCCTCAGCTTCCTCAGGCAGCATGACGACGAATACCCTTGTCAGCTTTTATAGTGCACCATCGAGAACATTCTGTCTGTCTGTCTGTCTGGTATGGCAACGGTACCATTCAAGAGCATAGACAGTTACGGAGAGTTGTGAGCTCGGCCCGAACAATCACAAAGACCAATCTCCCATCTATAGAATCCATCTACCAGGCTCACTGTCAAGGAAAGGCCGCCAGCATTCTCAAAGATCCATCCCAGCCTGGCAATGTTTTTCTACAACCTCTACCATTGGGGAGAAGGTACAGAAGCCTGAACACACGCACCAGCCAGTTACGTAACCGTTTCTACCCTAGTGTTGTTAGAATACTGAATGGACTCTCAAACTCTTAACATTCGCCTGTACCTGTGTTTTTGTTTTTGCCGCCATTTATTTATTATTTACTTATTGATGCTATTTAACTCTGTGATCTGTCTGTATTGCTCGCAAGGCAAAGCTTCTCACTGTGCCTTGGTACACATGACAATAAATTCAATTCAATTCCATTCAATTCCATTCCTTTTGAAGGATTCTGTAAGAAAATTTACAAATCACTCTTATTTGAGATATTAATTGAGGAGTGATGATGTACCCCAGTCCCTATGGTGCACGTCACATATCAAAGGCATTACTCATTCTGATAGACTCCATGTGCTCTCTCTCCAAAAACACTGTGTCCTGAATGGAATCCATCACTCCTTTTCTGAAAATAAAGCATTGAATGGTTTAATCAATCCCTTGTACAGCACTGTAATACAGAATCAGGACCATTAACAATACCAGTTACTCAAATGTCTTCATTTCTTCAGTTCTGCCAAATTCCGTAGTCTCCTCCATCTTTGGAGCCATCCCAACCCCACCCACAGGATCTCTCTCTCCTCTCATACTGGCCTCCTGAACATCCTCAATTTTCACCATTTCAGAATTGTATCATAGAATCCCAACAGTGTGGAAACAGGGCCCTTCAGTCCAACAAGTCCACACTGATCCTCCGAAGAGTAACCCACTCAGAACAATTTCTCTATTCTACATTGCCCCTGACTAATGCACCTAACTTACACATCCCTGAACACATATGGGCAATTTAGCACGGCCAATTCACCTAACCTGCATATCTTTGGATTGCGGGAGGAAACGGGAGCACCCGGAGGAAACCCACGCAGACACGGGGAGAATGTGCAAACTCCACACAGACAGCTGCCCAAGGCTGGAATCAAACCCGGGTCTCTGGCGCTGTGAGGGTAATGCTAACCACTGAGCCACCGTACCACTCCAATACTCTGTCTATAGCCCTTCAACCATTCTCACTTCCTTTAAGAGGCTCCCAAAACCTGTTTCATTAACCATTTTCTCACCTATACCAATATCTTCTCAAAAAAAACCTGCAAGAATTGTGGATGCTGTTAATCAGAAACAAAACCAGGAGTTGTTGGAAAATCTCAGCAGGTCTGGCAGCATCTGTGAAGATAAATCAGCGATAAAGTTTTGTGTCCGGTGACTCTCTGAGGAAGGGTCACTGGACCTGAAACATTATCTCTGATTTATCTTCGCAGATGCTGCCAGACCTGCTGAGATTTTCCAGCAACTCCTGGTTTTGTTTCTGATATGGCTTGCTATTAACTTACATTGGATGACATTGCTGTAAAACACTTTGGGATATAAATGCAAATTGTTATTGTTATTGAAATTTGTATTCTTATTGCGATAATGCACAATGGACTGAATTCTTCCACCCTACACAGTACAGACCAGGCTGGAAGTAGGGCAGCAGAGTAAATGCTCTGGGAGGCCGGTACACATTTGGGTGACTCCTGAATGCCAGGAAATGGGCTTGGAACCAAGTTGGCTTCATACTTCATGGAGGCTGGCAATCAATTTGTCAGGTTCAGGTTATTTCGAGCCACTGTCAGTGCCATATGGGGCAGCCTCCCAAGAGGACCACTGAAGCCTTTGTCACCATGTTCTAATAACAGGGCCAAAGGGATGAATGGCCACAGACCCAACCACAAATAGTCTTGAGAAGAGCCTTCCCCTCAAACCCAATGGTCTAACCACAACAAACTACAGACTGTTGTGAACTCAGCCCAGTCCATCATGCAAACCAGTCTCCCATCCATTGACTCCATCTATACTTACCACTGCTTCGGGAAAACAAACGCTATCATCAAAGACCCCTCCCACCTCAGTTATACTCTCTTCCACCCTCTTCTGTTGGGCAGACGATATAAAAGTTTGAATACACGCATGAATAAGTTCAAGAACAGCTTCTTCCCTGCTGTTATCAGACTTTTGAATGAACCTCGCAAATGTTAATGTTGATCTCTCTGTCTCTGTCTGTCTCTCTCTCTTTCTCTCTCTGCACCTTCTCAGTGGCTGTAACTCTGTAATTCTGCAATCTGTTCCGCTGCCCTGATGCACTTTGTATGGTACGATCTGCCTGCATAGAACGCAAAACAATATTTTTCACTTCATCTTGGTACAAGGGACAACAGTAAATCAAACTCAAACTCACATTCAGCTGGCTCTGGGCCTAAGTAATCGATCAGGTAGGCAAAAGTGATGACTGCAGAGACTGTCCCCATGACCTGTCCTACCTGCCAATCTCCCTTCCCATCTTGCCGCTCCACCCTCCCCTCTGACCTATCACCTCCATCCCCACCCCCATTCACCTATTGTACTCTTTGCTACCTTCCCCCACCCTCCCCTCTGACCTATCACCTCCATCCCCACCCCCATTCACCTACTGTACTCTTTGCTAACTTCTCCCCAGTGATCCTGCCCCACATTTATCTCTCCACCCTGGCTGTTCCCTGCCTCCATTCCTGATGAAGGCTTTTGCCCAAACGTCGATTTTCCTGCTCCTTGGATGCTGCCTGACCTGCTGTGCTTTTCCAGCAACACTCTAATCTAAACCCTAAGTAATTGATCACCCCTAAGTAATTGATCACCCCTAAGTAATTGATCACACCTATGCCGGAGCTGAAAACTCCCCTGTTCTGAGCTATCCTCCCTCTTGCTGCCTCCATCAGCAGTGGCCAATTCTCCTGTTGGCCTGGCAACACTGCACTGCCTCAATATTGGGTTGGCAGCATTGGGATCCCAATGACATGTTTAACCGAATGGAGAATGTGGAAGTACACAATTAGTAGGCTCCTGCTATAGGAAGGATTTTATTAAACTGGAAGAGGTGCAAAAATAATTTACAAAGGTGATACCGAGACTTGAAGGTTTGAGTCATAAAGAGAGGCTGGATAGGCTGGGATTTTTTTTTTCTTCCCTGGAGTATAGGAGGCTGAGTGGTGACCTTCTCGAGGTTTTTTTAGGAAATCATGAGGGGTACAGATAGGATGAATAGCCAAGGTCTTTTTCCCAGGGTAGAGGAGTCCAAAACTAGAGGGCATAGGTTTACGATGAGAGGGGAATTGATTTAAATGGGCCTAAAGGGCAACCTTTTCACACAGAGGGTGGTGTCTGGATGGAACAAACTGCTAAAGGGAATGGTAGAAACAAAAAAACTGCGGAAGCTGGAATCCAAAGTAGACAGGCAGGAGGCTGGAAGAACACAGCAAGCCAGGCAGCATCAGGGAGGTGGAGAAGTCGACGTTTTGGTTATAACTCTTCTTCAGGCAGGTACAATTATGACATTTAAAAGACATTTGGACAGGTACACGGATAGAAATGTTTTAATGGATATGAACCAAGCACAGGCAAATGGGACTAGTTTAGTTTAAAAAAACCTGGTTGACATGGATGAGTTGGGCCGAAGGGCCTATTTCTGTGCTATATGACTCTCTGACTCAAGGAAGGGAATATGTTAGTGTAATAGGCAGGCTCAGGATCCTCATATAGGCCTAACATTGTAGTTCTGATACCTGCAGGATAATTCAGATTCATGATTTGCAAATGCCACCCTTCTGTAGTAAGAGTTGCAATGCAGCACTTAAGAGTTGAAGAAATTTTATAAGAAGCAAAATTGAAATTAGATATTATATTACATGCGGCCTAGTCATAATGTTACTGTAATCCAGAGGCCCAGGCTAATACTCTCAGAGATAAGGAAAATTCTGCGGAAGCTAGAAATCTGAAACAATCTCAGAGAATGCTGGAGAAACTCAGCAGGTCTGACTGCATCTGTGGAGAGAGAAACACTCAGAAGAGTTATACTGGACTCAAAACTTTAATAACCTGCAACATGGGTTCTGATCTGACTGAGGTAACTGGAGGAATTTAAGTTCAACTACTGAATCTGGAATTGAAAGCTAATCTCAGTAATAATGATCTCAAAGCTACCGTCAGTTGTTGCAAAAGTAAAACTGGGTTCACAAATGTCCTCTCAGGAAGGATTTTTGCCATCCATACCTGGTCTGGCCTACATGTGACTGCGTAACAACGTGGCTGACTCTTAAACAGCCTGTCAAATAGTCTAGTAAGTCATTCATTACAAGGCCAGTTAGAGATGAGCGATGAATGCTTGTTAGCAATGCCTTTATTCTCCATTAAAAAAATTTTACAGAAGGATAAATGTAATGATAGAGAGCAAGGCAATTTTGCACTCTCAATAACCTGGGTTAGAGAATTACCTTGTTAGTGCTTGACACAGACAGTATTACCCTCAGGAAGATTGCACCATATCCTTCTTTAAAAAAATTGCAATAAATGCGATTGGAACAAAATGCAAGTTGGATTTTTAAGTTTAAATTAGATTAGATTCCCTACAGTGCGGAAACAGGCCCTTCGGCCCAACTAGTCCACACTGATCCGCCGAAGAGTAACCCACCCAGACCCATTCCCCATAGCTAACGCACCTAACTCTATGGGCAATTTAGCATGACCAATTCACCTAGCCTGCACATCTTTGGACTGTGGGAGGAAGCCAGAGCACCTAGTGGAAACCCGTGTAGACACGAGGAGAATATGCAAACTCCACACAGACGGTCGCCCGAGGCTAGAACTGAATCTGGGTCCCTGGTGCTGTGAGGCAACAATGCTAACCACTGAGCCACCATGCTGCCCCCTGACAAATAATTGGAGAATTTAGTTTCATATTTTGGGACGAGCGAAGACCCCTGGGTCATTATGTATCCACTGAGCATTTATTTGTTCCGACATATCATTTTTATCTCAACAAAGCTTGACTGCTTTCACTTTACTGATGTATCAAATTCTGCTGATTGATTTACTGTGGAAGTTATAAATTGTTCAGTCACTAAACTTGAAGTCAGTTGTGCAAGTTTAGTCCTTTCTTGGGTACAGTTTGTGGACAACCATCATTAAGCATTTTAGCATTTTTGTCACAGCGAGCGAATGGATGATGGCATCTCCTGAGTGGAACTTAGTGCAAAATAGGTTGTGAATTAAGAACTGCAAATACATGACCATACCAGAAGACTGAAGATGGATAAGTAAAACTGTGAAAGCAACTGGCATCTGACATGGGATAAACCAAATCGCCTCCCTTTCCCTCGCAGGCTATATGTTTCTGATGGCACAATTAATGGCTCAAACCATTGATCATTCAATGTCATTGTTTGTAGTCCCAATGCTGACTCCATCCTTTCAGAAAGAGCACTGTCCAATGCATCAACCATTGGGGCTGTTGTGGATTATTTTGAACACAGATGCAAACCTCTGTGTGTAGAGATAAACATTTCTAACCAAAACTGTAGTAATATAACTAGTATGAATGAGGAGTTGGATTTACTTTACCATGTCAGCATCCAAATTACTTGAAGAGTAGAGAAGGTAAACTTTAACAAGTATCCTCATGGGAGACTGTTTAGCAAGGATGGATCTCATGAAATACAGGGAGAACTAGCCATTTGTACAGAATTGACTGGAAGATAGAAGACAGAGGGTGGTGGAGGGTTGTTTTTCAGACTGGAGGCCTGTGACCAGTAGAGTGCCACAAGGATCAGTGCTGGGTTCATTGCTTTTCATCATTTATATAAATGATCTGGATGTGAGCATAAGAGGTATAGTTTGTAAGTCTGCAAATGACTCCAAAATTGGAGATGCAGTGGACCACGAACAAGAATACCTCAGATTACAATGGGATCTTGATCAGCTGGGCCAATGGGCTGATGCACAGCAGGTGGAATTTAATTTAGATAAATGTAAGGTGCTGCATTTTGGAAAAGCAAATCTTAGAAGGATCTATACACTTAATGGTAAGGTCCTAGGGAGTGTTGCTGAACAAAGAGACCTTGGAGTGCAGGTTCATAATTCCTTTAAAGTCATCGCAGGTAGACAGGATAGTGAAGAAGACATTTGGTATACTTTCATTTATTGGTCAGAGTATTGCGTGTAGGAGTTGGGAGGTCATATTGCGGCTGTACATTGGAAGGATATTGTGAAACTTGAAATGGTTCAGGTAAGATTTACAAGGAAATTGTCAGGTTTGGAGATTTTGAGCTATAGGGAGAGGCTGAATAGGCTCGGGCTGTTTTCCTTGGAGCGTCAGAGGCTGAGGTGACCTTATAGAGGTTTATAAAATCATGAGGGGCATAGATATGATAAGTAGACAAAGTTTGTTTCCATGGGGTAGGAGAGTCTAGTACTAGAGGGCATAGGTTTAGGGTGAGAGGGAAAAGATATAAAAGGGATCTGAGGGGCAACTTTTTCACGCAGAGGGTGGCACGTGTATGGAATGAGCTGCCAGAGGAAAGGGTGGAGGCTGAAACAATTGCAACATTTAAAAGGCATCTGGATGGGTATATAAATAGGAAGGGTTGAGAGGGATATGGGCCAAGTGCTGGCAAATGAGACTAGATTAGGTTAGGATATCTGGTCAGCATGGACAAGTTGGATCGAAGGGTCTGATTCCGTGCTGTATATCTCTATGTCTCTATGACTCTATAACAACAACCCAGCACAAAGGGGATTGGTGTTATAGACCAGACCAACCCCCCTCAAAATATTCAGAAGATAGCCTAGATCCTACATATTTTTTAAAGGTAAGTGCCAGGCATTGCAGTCTGGATGCAATTTGTTTGGTCAACTTACCAGTTGTGAACCAAACACACTTTTTTAAAACACTGTAGTTAAAATACAGCAAAAGAAGGAAGAAACTTGAATAACTTAACTCTATTGGAAAACTTAACAGAATAAAAGATTATTTAACTACTAAACTACTAATGTCCCAAAAACGCACCCTTGGCAAAAGGCAAATTCAGTAAAATAGATTGTCTCATCAGCAATTCTCCAGTCCAGAAGGAAAAGCATCAAGAGAAAACTCTGACAGAGGGAGTAGCAGGGAGAAATGTACTGCAGCTTCCACCCACCTTCAAGACAGCAATAACTACAGCAAACTAAAACTAAGTACCTTGGATCTGTGGGAGCTTGACTCCACCCATTCAGTCTGCTTCTATTGTTCCAATTTTTTAAAAAACCGAAGGCCTCTTTATTGGATCCAAGTAGACAGCTTGTCACCTCTGTTTTAAAACCTGCCTTCAGAAAAAAACAGGACAAAGTGAATGTCTTAACTCTATAGTATTGTCACACTGGTACAAGCCGAAGCAGATGGAACTAAAGTAAGAGGTGTCCCTTCGATGCTCAATCTACCTCAAACCAGATGAGGCACATAAAAGTTGAGCTATGAATGCTTTAGTTGAGCATGTGATCTCAATAATTATTCATGCAACCTATTTATTTTCATATCTCACTGCTCCTGACCACTGTTGTTAGCTTGTGATTGGGTTAGTTTTCTCTGACAAATCCTTTCTCCAAGCTGGGTCTATGGGCCTATATCATAAACAATGATAGAAGATAGACCACAAGACAGACTAATCAAGAAGTGACACTTGTCTAACACAACAAGGTATGCTTTTTGAATGATAGCAACAGGCTTAAATAACATTGACTCAGTGGATATGTCTATCATGAGCTAGGTCTGTTAAGTCTGTCTCTACCAGGATATCATACAAGACATGCAACATTATCAATTTGCATAAAGCTAAAGCAACATTAACATTAACTCTTTCAGAACTAATACCTTGTACAACATAAATGTCCATTTTAATATTTTTGCGCATTTGTCAGCAAAATACAAAGATTACAAACAGAGGGTGAGTCTTTTTGCTTCAGTGAGTGCTATACCTTCTTGCCTACTGAATGTTGGTTGACTTTGTTCATTAAATGTAGAGCATTTGACTAAGTGCACATCACTCATGCTATACCTGAACCATTAATACCTACAGAACAACTGTGGTGTGAACACTCTGAGGATGATTCCTTCCCCTTTTACTGGACTTCCACTCCAATCCAAGCACCATTTCCCTGACAAAGAGTGACAGCTGCTGAGTAAGGTAGCTAGCTCAGTTGGCTGGATAGTTGGTCTGTAAGACAGAGTGATGCTAATGTACAGATTCAATTCTTGCACTGGCTGAGGTTACCAAGGATGTTCCTTCTCAACCTCTCCTGTTGCCTGCGGTGTGGAGACCTTCAAGTTAAACTACCAGTTATCTCTTTCTAATAATAGAGTAGGACTTTGGTGACTTTGCCTTTACTCCACAACCTCAGTATATAAAAATCTAGAATGATTGCGAATGGCGTGGAAATAATTAAGCTTTTTCGCAGGGTGGAGGGGGTCAATTACCAGGGGACACAGGTTCAAGGTGCGAAGGAGGGAAAGTTTAAAAGAGATGTGCAAGGCACGTTTTTCACACAAAATGGTGGTGAGTGCCCGGATTGCGCTGCCAGAGGGAGTGGCAATAGCAGACACAAAAGCAGCATTCAAGAAGCACATAGACAAATTCATGAATAGGAAGGGAATACATGGCATGGAAAGGGTGGACGCTAGGAAATTGTTTCTGTTAGGCGAAGAGACTAGGAATCGTGGACACAGCCTGAGAATTAGAGGGGGTAAATTCAGAACAGAAATGCGGAGACATTTCTTCAGCCAGAGAGTGGTGGGCCTGTGGAATTCATTGCCGCAGAGTGCAGTGGAGGCCGGGACGCTAAATGTTTTCAAGGCAGAGATTGATAAATTCTTGATGTCATAAGGAATTAAGGGCAACGGGGAGAATGCGGGTAAGTGGAGTTGAAATGCCCAAGAGCCATGATTGAATGGCGGAGTGGACTCGATGGGCCGAATGGCCTTACTTCCACTCCTATGTCTTATGGTCTTATAATAGAGGGATACGGATCCTGTAAGTGAGGGCAGTTTTAGACATATGGCGACGCAGACTTGGAGGGCCGAAGGGCCTGTTCCTGTGTTATATTGTTCTTTGCTCTTTGATCCAGTTTGATAAATGTGCAGTTAAAATTAGTTATACAACAATTGTCTTCTCAATCAACACAAGAATGCTTTCCTGGGAAATATTGCACTTGCATCAAACTGTGTGCAAATAAAAAATAAGGCAGTTGAAAGTGATGGCTTCCTAAATTATTAATTGACTGATTCAACCTAAGCAGAAAGTGCTGGACCCATTTTTAAAAATCATTCATGGCGTGTGGTTGTCACTGAATGGGCCAATATTTATTTCCTATTCTTAATTGCCCTGGAGAAAGTGGTGGTGAGCTGCCTTATTGAACTGTTGCTGACCTTGTGATGCAGGGACATCCACAGCACTATTGCAGAGAGAGATCCAGGAGTTTAATCCAATGATACTCACAAGCAATATAATTCCAAACCAGGACGGTGGCTCAGTGGTTAGCATTGCTGCCTCACAGCGCCAGGGACCTGGATTCGATTCCCAATCGGGGCGACTGTGTGAATTTGTACATTCTCCCTGTGTCTGTGTTGGTTTGCTCTGGTTTCCTCCCACAATCCAAAGATGTGCAGGACAGATGAATTGATTATGCCAAATTGTCCATCGTGTTAGGTGCATTAGTCAGGGGCAATTATAGGGTAAGGAAATGGGTCTGGGTGGGTTACTCATTGGAGGATCGGTATGGACTTGTTGGGCTGAAGGGCCCGTTTCCACACTGTAGTCAATCTAATCTAATCTAAATAAAAGTCAAACATTAATAACATATTAATGAATACCTCCAACAAATGAATCAAAGAAGGTTTATTACCATCCAACATATGGCTAGTACAGACTCCGAGCATTATAATGAAGTTCATTTGGACGGCTGAGACAGAGCATAAGAATACATTTAGGTCATTCGCTAGGGGCTCCTCAAACAATCGGCTAAGCCCAATCGATATTCAACCCTGAGCGACATAGCTTTTCAAAGGAATTGCATTATTTTGAATGGCTTCGAACCTCTCCCTCATTCTGCCTCCACTGATGCATTTTCAATGAGAGCTAGATTGACACAACAAAGATTTGGGAAGTAATTGGAGGCGTGTCAGAGTAGGTTTCTGCCTGCTGCTGTGACAGTGAATATCCACCAATGTTACTTTGTGAATTGATTAAAGCTGAAGTATGACCTCTCTATTTCTATGATCTTGGGAAGCTGATCATGTATTCAGTGACAGGACTTCACATCATTCCTTTCCCTTGCCTCATACAATCAGTAATTAGATGTTTGCACCTTTCTCTATTTTTATTCTTTCAAAAGCCTGATTGGAAATTGTCCCTATCAATGTGACTCCGACTGACTCCACTCAGAAACTGTGCTTGGAGAGTTGATTGACCCAACAGTGCAAGGGAACTGACCTAACATCAGTGTTATGTCTGTAATAAGGGGAGCAATTAACATCCCATACTTTAGGCCTTAAAGAGGTTAAGATTTAGTCAGGATGGTGGCTTCTGACACCCCCAAAAAGTTCACATTGCACATGAAGAAGGTTCTGGATTTGCACCTGTTGTTAAATACCCTGCCAGTAAAAATATGACAGTCCCCAAACAAACACAATGAATTCATAGAATTAAATTATTCACAGAACCTGAAGCAGGCCATTTGATCCATTGAATCCACATCAACCCTCTGAAGAACATCCCACCCAAACTCACCTCATTCCCACAATCCCATGGTGACTTCACCTATCCTGCACATCCCTGGCACTATGGACAATTTAACAGAGCCAATCCACCCTGACCTGCACATTTTTGGACTGTGGGAGGAAACCCACGCAGACACAATGAGAGTGTCCAAACTCCACACAGTCACTGAGGCTGGAATAGAACTCAAGTCCAAAATGCTGTGAGGCAGCAGTGCTACCCACTGAGACACCATGTTGCTCTTATGCGCAAGTATGTTCCAAGTATGTACAAATAGAATGGGATGATGTCACTGGTAGCACTGGCAGGGTGAGTGTGCTTTGCACATGTGTACTGACAGCATTTTGGGGGTGTCAGCTAAGCTGAAACACTGAGTTAGCCTTTCTTTAGCCTCAGATATCTTCTTTGTCCAGGATAGGAGGCTAAAAACCACTTAAAGTGACTGATAAACTTACTAAGGACATTTCACTGATTCCTGATGAAGGGCTCTGGCCTGAAACATCGATTCTCCTGCTCTTCGGATGCTGCCTGACCGGCTGTGCGTTTCCAGCAACACACTCTCAATTCTGATCGCCAGCATCTGCAGACCTCACTTTCTCCAAAGGACGTTTCACATCACACCATTAGTCCTAACTAGAGACTTGTCATATCAGCAGCCAATAGTTTGGCAGGAAGCATGGAGTGGGAACATTTCAAGTGTTGATTAAAGGGGTATTCACTATTTAAAGATATATTCATGGATATTGCTGCTGGAGCTTTGAAGGCCATCTCCCATAGACACTTCATCAATATTTCACTGACGCTTTAGCAACATTTATTCCTGAATTTCTCTCGGGACATCACCTACAAAAAGTGAGTGCTGTACTGATCTTCTTTACAAAATGTTTAAACAAAGGGTCATTGGACCTTACTGAGGAGTCTCCCTCGGTTTGGATGAGGAATGCAAAGAGAATATGAGACCAGCAGCTGCAGGAGAGAGTTAGGACATGTTGGCACCCCCCTCATCCTCTCCCATATCAAGCTTCAGATTAGACTTACAGTGTGGAAACAGGCCCTTCGGCCCAACAAGTCCACACCGACCCGCCGAAGCGAAACCCACCCATACCCCTACATTTACCCCTTACCTAACACTACGGGCAATTTAGCATGGCCAATTCACCTGACCCGCACATCTTTGGACTGTGGGAGGAAACCGGAGCACCCGGAGGAAACCCACGCAGACACGGGGAGAACGTGCAAACTCCACACAGTCAGTCGCCTGAGTCGGGAATTGAACCCGGGTCTCTGGCGCTGTGAGGCAGCAGTGCTAACCACTGTGCCACCGTGCCGCCCACAAATATACCCCCTTTCTTTCCTCCATTCAACCCCCTGCTCACCCCCTGGCAATGATACTGGACATCCCACCTCCTCAGGATCTCACTATTCCACTTCTTGTGTTGCCACGGAGAATCTGTGCACTCCCTTTCAGTCTTGAGCCGTCATATACAGAAGAACCTCAATTATCCGAACAACACGGGGTATTTTGTTCGGATAATCGAATGTTTGGGGAATCAAATGCCGGATGACACAGTTTAGCCAAGAGGGGGGAACCTTATGATCTTATCCAGAAAATCTGAAATTTGGATAATTGAATACTGGATAATTGAAGTTCCTCTGTACTCAGGGCCTGACCATGAAGCCTGCATATACCTTCGAAGGAAGTTAAAATTAATCAGTAATCAGGACCAACATTGTATGCTGAGTCAAAACATCCATTGTGAAACAATTCAATCTTTAAAACGGGTTAATGTTGTTAGTGTTTCACCTTCTTGATGTCTGCCTTTACTTTTTGGCCAACACAACGCAATCATTTCTTAGAATTGATGTCATTTCAGTTGCGTTAGGTGATTTGCTCAATAGTTCTTTCTGATCTGTCTCTCCCATTGCCGTCAGTGATACAATAATTTTATAGAGTCTATTCTCATTAATTCAAGGTTGCTTAACTCAAAAGGGCTGTTAGTTGAATAGAAAGCACCTCATTTTTAAATTGCTTGATTCAAAACATTGAATAACTTGATATTTCTAAGCAGAGGTAAGGCTAATGAATGTATTTTAAATAATGAACAGAAGCAAGTGGTACAGTGCAGGGAGAAACTGCTTAAAATTAAGGATAATTGTTACGGTTTAATCTTTAAATGAGGTACTGATGTTGAGACTGGCACTTTAATTAATTTCTGTCATTCTTTTACTCTCTGACCTTGCAATTACTTTGAAGAATACTGTCTGGCTTTATGTTCCCATAAGCACGATAAATTAGACAAGATATTTCTGTCCTGTCGGCTGCTCAGGCGGAAGATGAGGTGTTGTTCCTCCAATTTGCGATCTGATTCACTGAGGCAATGGAGGAGACCAACGATGGTCATGTTGGAAAGGGAGTAGGAAGGGGAATTAAAATGGGCAGTGACTGGGAGGTCTGGTCAGTCCCTGTGGGCCCGGCTGAGATGCTCGGTGAAATGTTCCCTTAGTTTACAATTGGTCTCACCGCTGGAGAGAAGATCACATCAGCAGCACTGGATACAGTACACTAGTTTGGAGGAGAGGCAGGTGAACCTCTGTCTCACCTGGTAGGACTGTTTGGGGCCCTCGATGGAGGTGAGGAGGCTGGTGTGCCGACAGGTTTTGTATCTTTTCGATTGCAGGGGAAGGTACCTGGGGGTTCTGGGGATGGTGGGAAGAGTGGGGTGAACGAAGGATCAGAGAAGGGAACGGTCCTTGTGGAAGACAGAGATGGGTGGGGAGGGGTAGATGCTCTTGGTGGTAAGGTCTAACTGGAGTTGGCAGAAGTGTTTTTAAGGAAGATGAGTTGGATGCAGAGGCTGATGCGGTGGTAGATGAGGACAATTGTCTTTATTGCGTTGGGGGGGCGTTTTAGAGCAGTGGAACAGGGAATGGAATTGGTGTGGTGGAGGGCTGTCTGGGTGACAGAGGGGGGGAAAGCATGTTGTTCAAAATAGGTGGACATCTGGGATACTTGGGAGTGGAGTGTCTCCTCATTTCAGCAGATGCAGCAGAGGCAGAGGAATTGAGAAAATGAGATGGAGTTGTTGCAGGATACTGGGTGAGAGGAGGTGTCGTCTAGGTAGTTACGGGCGTCTATGAGTTTGAAGTAGATGTCCATCTGGAGACTGTCACCAGAGACGGAAATGGTGAGTTCAAGAAAGGGGAGACGGACTAAGTGAATTTGAGAGCGGGGTGGAAATTGTGGGTGAAGTCGATGAACTGCTCAAGTCCAGCCTGGGTACAGGACATGCACTGATTGTCTCAGAAGGAGAAAGCTTAGGACTTGGACCAACAACTTTCCTGACACAAGGGCAAAAGTGACACTTCAACACCACACGATGGACCAGTGTAATTCTCACACCCAGGCATGGTGTTCAGCATAAGTCAAACTACAAGGCAGAGCAATGATGACTTTATTTTAAGTTAAGGCTTACTTGCTTCCTCTGCCATTCGATGAGTTCTCAGGTGGTGATAAGTGCACTGCACAATCTCCAGGCTCTGCTACATGAGTTGCAGCTGGTTTTCTGAAGAGTCAGATACACACGCTTCTCTCTGCCTCAGCATCACCTCCGTACATTGCTGACAATAGCCATCATCGATGTAATGGCAGAAGAGTGTAGGTACTGAAGAGGGACTATTCAATGTAGTCGATAAAGAGGCAGGCATAGCTGAGGCCCATCTGAATGCCCATGGCCACCTCCTGGATTTGGAGTAAATAGGAGGAGTTGAAGGAAAAGTTATTAAGGTTGAGGATTAGTTGGCAAGGCAGAGGAGGATATTGGTGGAGGGGGACTGGTTAGCTCTGTTGGAGAGGAAGAAGCACAGGTCCTGAAGGCCAGCTAGCCTGTATGTGTGGTTTCTAGGACCTTAAGTGGAGATGCCTGCCCTCAAATGGCACACTTTACAAGTTCTTAATGTAGTATGGGAACATATTACTCAACACATTAGTTCAAACACTCCAACCCTGGCAACATCCTTGTAAATCTTTTTCTGAACCCTTTTCGGGAGACCAGAATTGAACACAGTGTTTCAAAAGTGGCCTAACCAATGTCCTGTACAGCCACAACGTGACCTCCTAACTCTTGTACTCAATGCACTGAATAATAAGGGCAAGTATACCAAAGGCCTTCTTCACTACCCTGTATACCTAGAAGTCCACTTTCAAGGAATTAAGAGCCTCCACTCCAACGTCGTTTTTTAAGTCTTTTTAAATATTTGTTATCACATCCCATAATTGGATTCCAAGCTATCACAATTCCACATTGCAAAGCTAGAAAGAGGAACAAATTCACCTAATGTAGCACCTCACCACATCTACTTAAATAAAGTCATCATTGCCCTGCCTTGTAGTTTGACTTATGCTTTACACCATGCCTGTGTGTGAGATTTACATTGGGCCATCATGCAGGGGTTGAAGAGTCACTCTTGCCCTTGCATCAGGAAAGTTGTTGGTCCAAGTCCACACTTCTTGTTGTACTACTGTGCCTCACCTCTAGTAAATTACCCACAAAATCGTGGAGATAATGTACAGGAAATATAGGAATTGTAGTATATCTACTCTGGCGGTTCAAATGAGATTCAAATGCAGGTCCCAAGAGCAATACCTGAGCCTTTGGATTCATAAAATCCCTACAGTGTGAAAGCAGGCCATTTACCCCATTGATTCCACACCAATTCTCCAGAGAGCATCTCAACCAGAATACATCCCCAGTAACTCTAAATTCCCCAGGCTAATCCACCTAGCCTACAGATTCCTGGACACTATGGGACAATTTAGCATGGCCAATCCACCTAACCTGCACGCCTTTGGACTATGGGAGGAAACCAGAGTATCCAGAGGGAACTCACGCAGACTTGGGGAGAATGCGCACACTTCACACAGCCAGTCCCCCGAGGGTGGAATCGAACCCGGATCCCTAGTACGGTGAGACAACAGTGTTGCTCATTGAGTCATTGTGCTACTGTAGGCTAGCAATGATACCACCAGGCCATCACCTCCTCTTGGGCTTCATATTAACACGGAGTGCCTGGAATGGTACATATTCCCTTCAGCAGCGTTACAATGGAGAACGTTAAATTAGCAAGACATCGATTTTTATAAAATGGTGGCTTTGTTAGCTGTTGGCAGATTAATGTGCTGCAGGGTAAAATGATGCTGATGCACATACAGTATAATGTCTGCACATTTAATTGGATGAATTAATGGAATGAATAATAGAATCTCGAGCACTACCATTCTGGACACCAGGCCTGTTCTACCAAGGATGATACTCAAATATATTCAACTGAGCCTGCAGTACGGAAAGCATCTGTAATCACTTTTGTTTTTGCTGAATTTATTCAATTCAGTCATTAGCGGCAATCAAACTTCACTGTGACCTTATTCTGTAAATGGCCTAACTTTGTGCCTCTTGATTGGGCAATTTTCCTCTCATCATTAAGTAGCTTAATGAATAACAATCAACATTGTGAGTCTATGATTCATCATCTCAATTCCCTTTTATTTGAATTTTGCACTGCATTTCTATTTTGTTCAGCAAAAATTATATTTCCTTCATATTTCAACTTTCTCCTGTCCCCCTCAAGCTTCAGCTGGTTAGAGGAGAAATGTGCAGCAGTGTAGGGAGAAGGGAGAGCGTGGCAGTGTATGGGTTGCTCCTTAGGAGGTCCACAATGCGCATGATGGGCCAAATGGCTTTTTCCCCCATGATGACAATTCTTGGGGTAGGGTCCCATCCAGAATGAGCTCCAGGTGCCGGTCAGCAAAGCAGGGTTTGGGCAAATGTCGCAACATGTGTAGGGTAGCTCTAGACTGACCATGCTCATTCGGACACATAATGGCCTTTTAAAGGCAGCTGAAAATGTGTTGCTGGAAAAGCGCAGCAGGTCAGGCAGCATCCAAGGAACAGCAGATTCGACATTTCGGGCATAAGCCCTTCTTCAGGAAATTCCTGAAGAAGGGCTTATGCCCGAAACGTCAAATCTCCTGTTCCTTGGATGCTGCCTGACCTGCTGCGCTTTTCCAGCAACACATTTTCAGCTCTGATCTCCAGCATCTGCAGATCTCACTTTCTCCTTTTAAAGGCAGCACCAGCAACAGGGATGCCGGTTCGTTCTGCGATACACAAGCACAGGCAAATTCTTCCAGCTTCAGGGAGTGGGAGAATCTGGTTAGCATTAGATGAGAGGTGTGTCATAGGGTAAGTAGATACTAAGGAGACTTGAGATAATAGAGAAAGCAGGTTCAACCATGCGAAACATATGTTGACAGCCATGATTAGTAAGCTGATAACATTATAATGAGTATAATTAGCTGTCAACTAAAAATCAGGGAGGTCCTTTAAGGCTCCCCCCTCATAGAGCGTAAATGTTTATCAGGATAAATTCACACCACTGAGTGGGGAATAAGATTTCCAGGCGACAGGTATTCACCATATAAGAATTATCAAAAGCTTTTGTTTGGAGGATTTATTCTCTTGCTGTTGAAACATTTTATCATGTTGTAGTCAGAGACACAAGGTGAAAATGAGATTGAATTTCCTTTGATCCTGTCCTGGCAGTGGATAGATAGTGTGAGGTTGACGGGCTACCATTTAATTGAGTTCAAACTTCACACGGAGGGGCTGACCACATCAGCAGAGAATTAACATGGCTCTAGAGAAGGATTAACCCAGTGATATTACCATCACACCACCACCCTCCTTCCAACTTGAAGCAGTAGTGGTGTACTTTATAATGCGATGAGTAGCCTCTGTCTCCAATGCACTACTAACCAGAAGATGCAGGCTATTGATGAGTCTGAGGCACTGTACTCCAGTAGTTCAAATTGCATTCAGACCATTGTTTACACCTGTGAGCATGCATTGAATTAGCAAGGAGTTAAATTGTAACATGAACATTGTCTTCAGCAGAACTAATTATTGAGTGATAATTATTATAGGGTCATAGAGTGACACAGCGCGGAAAACAGACCCTTCGGTCCAATTCGTCCACGCCAACTAGATATCCTACATGCATCTCATCCCATTTGCCAGCATTTGCCTCATATCTCTCTAAACATTTCCTGTTCATTTACCCATCCAGGTGCCTTCTAAATACCACCTCCACCACTTCCTCTGACAGCTCATTCCATGCACACATCACCCTCTGCATGAAAACGTTGCCTTGTAAGTCTCTTTTAAATCTTTCCCCTCTCGCCCTAAAGCTAAGCCCTCACCCCAGGGAAAAGACCTTGTCCGTTTACCCTAACCTTCACCTGGGGAAAATACCTTGTCTGTTTACCCTAACCCTCACCCCAGGGAAAAGACCTTGTCTATTTATCCCAACCTTCACCAGGGGAAATGACCTTGTCTGTTTACCCTTTCCATGCCCTACATGATTTTATAAACCTCTATAAGGTCACCCCTCTGCCTTCAACACTCCAGGGAAAACAGCCCGACCTATTTAGCCTCTCCCTGTCGCTCAAATCTTCCAACCCTGGGAAAACATTGTTATTACTCTTTTCTGAACCCTTTCAAGTTACACAACATCCTTCCTATAGCAGGGAGACTAAAATTGCACATAGTACTCAAAAAGTGGCCTAACCAATCTTCAGGACATCCGCAACATGAACTCTCAACTCCTCTACTCAATGCACTGACCAATAAAGGCAAGCACACCAGATGTCTTCTTCACTATCCTATCATCCTGCATCTTTCAGGGAATTATGAATATGTACGCCAAAGTCTCTTTATCTCTTTGTTATTCTTTGTGCCCTAAGTAACACCTTGATTGCAATTAATATGTTCCCTTATTTAAGCATACTCAGCAGAATACTCATCTTCATACGCTTTCTGATAACTCGAATGTGCAATTAAAAAGAATCAACTGTGACGAATGGGAAGCATACTTAAGAATGCCACTGACTTGGCGACATTGCCTGCTTAATTTAATAAATAATATAGTGTTGGTCAATTCGATGAACAGTGTCCGTAAGAAGTGGAAGGAAAACAGAAGAAAGGTTTGATGTCAGCATGAAGTTACAATTACTTTCTCCAGTTACAGAACTTTAAAGTAGAGAAGGAGACCAGTCTGCCCCTTATGTCTCTGCTGGCCTTTGAATGGGGCATCCTATTCAGGATCTATGCTTTGGTCTCAGATGTACAATGCATTTAAAAATAGGGAATTCTTGCTACAGCTGCACAGGGCTTTGAACAGAGAGCACCAACAATGCTGTGCACAGTTTTGGTCTCCTTGCTTGAAGAGGGATACTGGAGTTGCTTCATTAGGCTGCTTCCTGGAATGTCTTCTAAGATTAATGTTGGGTCTAAATACATCGGAGTTTAGAACAATAGGAAGGGACCTTACTGAAACATAAAATTCCAAGGGTTAACTGGGTAGATTCTAAAAGGAGTGGGTGAATCTAGAACTAGGGCACATTTTAAAAATAAGAGTCTGTTATTAAGTTGGAGTTGATGAGAATTTTTTTTTTCTCTGAGTGTATTTAGTCTTAGAGTCAGAAAGGTAAATAACCATGGCCTTCCCAAACCATTGGCATTCTCTTTCACCAGAGAGAGATAACTGGTGATGGTTTGGTCTGAGGGTCACCATGCCTCAGATGAAGGGAGAGATTGAGGAGGAGGGCACTTCATTGTAATCGCAGCCCGTGAGGGAATTGAACCCACACTTTTGGCATCACTCTGAATTGCAAACCCAGCCTTCCAGCCAACTAAACTGCCACTCTCCCTTCCTCAAACAGCACTGGAGGCTAGGTCAGTGAATACATTCAAGATTGAATTCTATGTATTTTTGGTCTACAAGGGAGAGAAAGGCTATGGAGACAGGCAAGGAAGCAGAATTAAGTGCCTCTGAGTGTAAAGAGCTAGTCAACCAGATTTTCAATATCAATGGGGCTGATTTCTAACTTCCAGTGGTAAACGAGATGGGCAGTTGTCCGAACACATTATTTTCTTACAAATTCATGCACTGGATGTGAGCATCACTGACTAGGCCAACATTTATTGCCCATCCCTAGTTGCCCAGCAGACAGCTAAAGGCCAACCCCATTGCTGTGGTCTGGAGTCACATGTAGGCAAGACCACATAAGGGATGGCAATTTCATTCTCAAAAGGACATTAGTAAACCAGGTTTTCACAACAACAGACAACAGTTTCATGGTCATTATCAGACTCCTAATTTCAGATTTGTTATTGAATGTCAATTTTACCATCTGCCATGGTGGGATTCAAACCTGGGTCCCCAGAACATTGCCTGGGTCTCTGGATTAATAATCTAGCGATATGTCACAAGAACATCACATTCCCTGACAGTAGAGTCCCAGTGGATTCAATAACTGCTCTCATCAGATGGTCAAAACTGGTGGTTATTTGACCTGAGGGGTGAGGGGCAATGTTGAGAAGGTAAGACCTTCATCATAACCTGAGTCCACACATGAATTGAACTTAGAAGCTGAAAGAGCTGCAGATGCTGTAAAACAGAACCAAAAAGAGAAATTGCTGAAAAAGCTCAGCAGGTCTGGCAGCATCTGTGAAGAGAAATCAGGGTTAACATTTTGGGTTCAGTGATCCTTCTGATTTCTCTTCACAGATGCTGCCAGACCTGCTGAGCTTTTCAAGCAACTTGTGGTTTCGATTCACGAATTGAACATGTCCTTTTGCTGTCACTCTGCATTGCAAAGCAACCAACTGAGTTCAGCAACACCATTCCACTTTGCAAAAGCCATTATAGAGGCCTAACCTTGTTTCTGTTCTGCTGGTAAGCTGCAGGGGTAAAATGGATGATGGGCCCAGCTCCTGTACTGTGAAGGCTGTCACTTTGCATTGACTGTGGGCGGCAAGCCATACAGTGTGGGGAGATAGGGAGTGGAAGGATTGGGTTAAAGTCAACAAAGCCTTCAAAAGATCATTCAGAACTGGTTGATAAACTGTCTCTCAATAGTTTCTTTGCCAAAAGCACAGGAACATTAAAATCTCATTGACTGTGTCTGATTACTTGCTCAAAACCTCAGCGATCAAACCCTGAATGTCCTACATCTGCTGCCAAATGGGCCTCGAGAGAACTTTTTGTGCAATACTTTTCCCTTTATTGTCTCTTGTCTTTGATTCAGGAACACTCTCCAACAGGATTTCAATCTGTCTGGCTAGCTGCAGGGCATCCACCAGTCTCAAAGCAAGAAAGCTAACCAATCCAGTTATCAGCTGGTAGACACAGGCCATGCTGCCATAGCACTGTGAACTACAAGCCAGAGGGAGGAGAGATGCAGGCACTGCAGGATGTAAGTTAAACAAAAATGTTATTTTTATTCCAATTAAAAGTTTTGAAGCAAAAGAGACATAAGTCAACAAATACTGTGCTCTGACGAATTTCTAATTAGAGTCATAGATTCATAGAGATGTACAGCATGGAAACAGACCCTTTGGTCCAACCTGTCCATGCCGACCAGAGACCCCAACCCAATCTAGTCCCACCTGCCAGCACCCGGCCCATATCCCTCCAAACCCTTCCGATTCATATACCCATCCAAATGCCTCTTAAATGTTGTAATTGTACCAGCCTCCACCACATCCTCTGACAGCTCATTCCATACACATATCACCCTCTGCGTGAAAAAGTTGCCCCTTAGGTCTCTTTTATATCTTTCCCCTCTCAACTTAAACCTAAGCCCTCTAGTTCTAAAATTTTAAAATTCTTCACAATGCAACAGGAAGATTCACCAAACTTCACCTTGCTCTTGGGAAATAATGTTAGTTCATAGTGAGAGATGTCAGATCTTAGTGAATGGTGTGTTTGAAGGGTGAGGTGAAAGTGACTTACCTTGGCATTAGACTGAGGTGTGGTACCAAGGAACCAAGCGATGTTAAAGTCAATGGCATTCAGGGGTGCAGGGAAGGGTCACACGAAGCTAAAGGCTTGTGAGTTTTGGAGGCCGATCATTTCAACTGCAGGACATTGTTACGGGAATTTTGCACTCCTTGGGCCAACCATCTTCAGGCACTTCGTCAATGGTTTCCCTCCATTATAAAGTCAGAAGTAGGAATGTTGTTGAATATTGGAGTCCCTTAAAAACTGAACTGTTTTAGTATTGACGATGGAGCAAGAGATTTCATTTAACAGCCAATACAGTACACTTTCCAAAATTCTAGCATATGAAAGAATTACAGCAAAAACAGAGGTCATGGTGCCCAAGACCATCATCCAGAGTTCATCAGATGCCAAATGCATCTTATTAACAGGGCGTTGTGCTTGAAAATAAGCTTTGAGAGAATGGTAAACTGACCCTCAGATGAGGGTGGGCAAGGGGTCAATGATCATTCAGCATTTTGCGTGGTTGTCCCATGGCCGCTGGTCAAAAGGATTCAGAAGATTGATAGACTTGGATGATAACATGCCCCTGGGAGTTTGAGATAACAGTAGGTGCCATGGTCAAAGAGACGAGTACTGAGGACAGGAGGCACTGGTATAAGTTCAAAGGTTCAAAACAGATTCCTCCAGGAGGAATACGCTAGTCCAAGGAGGTCATAGAACCCTACACCATGGAAACAGGGCATTAGGCCCAACAAGTCCTCACTGACCCTCCGAAAAGTAACCCACCCCCCAACACAATGGGCAACATGGCCAATTCACCTAACTGACGTACTTTTAGATTGTGGAAGGAAACCCACACAGACACAGGGATAATGTGCAAACTCCACCCTGACAGTTCCCTCAGGTAGAAATTGATACCAGGACTTGAGTGTTCTAAGGCAGCAGTGCTAACCACTGAGCCAACCCCAACTCAGAGAAGCCAAATCCATGCTGGATTAACTGCATTAGGTCTAGGTCAAATTACACTGGAGGACCCCAGCAGGTGCCAAGAAAAGGGTAGACTCAGGGCAGTTGGGGGGATTTCTCAGTCTTCACTGAGCAGTCCTTAAGATGGAAGATGAACCAGAGGAGAGGAGGAAGACCCCAGGAAGGGCTCCCTATTACCTCAGCTGGGAGAAAGTGAGGACTACAAATGCTGTCGATCAGAGTCTAGATTAGAGTGGTGCTGGAAAAGCACAGCAGGTCAGGCAGCATCCAAGGAGCAGGAAAATCAACGTTGCAGGCAAAATCCCTTCATCTCCCTATCACCTCAGCTAAAGAGTAGATGTTGCCTGCACGGCTTTGACAACACTGAAACATTCTGACCAACAGCTCGATTATCCTTTGGTTTCAGTGAACTATCCCCAGTTGTCATAATTGTCTACTTTCCTTACCTAACTAACTAATGTATCATAGTTCAGTTACTGCTTCGTCACACACTCAATAAACTATAAAATTACTAACAAACTATCGACTGCCTAAGTGTGATCATGAACCCCTAAAAACAGTAATGTGCAATTATAAAGACCATAGGGTCATAGAGTCACACACCGTGGAAACAGACCCTTCAGACAAACTAATCTATGCCAATCCAGTTTCCCAAACTAAACAAGTCCCATTTGCCTGGTCATATCTTTGTATTTTTCTTAACTCTGAATTGTGATCACTGTGGCAAAAAGGTACTGCTGTAAACCAGGGAGTGTAAAACAGTTACTGCACTTTTAAAAAACAAGGTACTGGAACTCATTGTGAGTTGTGTTTGTGCTATTGCTTTGTTCAAGCTGTGGGCAAAGATGTTTGAAACCCAATGTCACTGTGATTGTGTTTAGAGTAAATTCACCCAGAGACAGAATTCTGATTGATTGTTCAATTAGGACAGTCAAGCAGGCCAGGAGTCATCATGATGATAGTAACTCTCTGACTGGTTCCTTGGCAGGGGGTCAGAGTATGTGTGTGTACAATACGGTGGTGGGCTGCAACAGAGTCAGTATCTCTTATTCTTTTCCCGCAGAGAAATAAGCAAAACAGATAGAAAGTTCGTTATTCTTTCCCACCATTTGTTTTAATTTGCCTCTAACCAGTGACTGAGAAACTGAGCAATTAATGTGCTGTCTACCCAGCGTCTTCAATAAAGATCTGAAAGGACTTGGAAATGAAAATCGGAGATCAGAAGGACTTGAAAAAAGCAAAGGGACACCCCACTGAATCCTGTGAACTGGTGCTATTGAACTATATTCCCCTCATTTTCTTTTTCTGCTTCCATAATATTTATTTTTGTTGGTTTGTCTGTGTCTGTTGGCATGTGCATGCAGGGATTTAAGAATGAAAATGGCTTATTTAGAGTTATTAGTTGGTAAGTCTTATTTTGCATTCCTTTGGCTAGAACTGATTTCTTGTGACAAAAAGCAGTTCTGCAGGATGACCAGGTTTTAAGATTGTGTCTCAGTGCCATCTCCTAGGCAACAATCCATAATGGGTTTCAAATGTTGGCTTTAGCAGCTTACATCCCATGAATGTATACATCTAAACAAAAGTGGGACAAAAATGAGTACATGAGGGTAGGTTGCAGTTCAGCCATGATCTCATTGAATAGTGGAAGCAAATGGCCGACAGCTACTCCTATAATCCTATTTGTCTTGAATGATTTTGAGTTGGCATGATAAACACACATTTTATACATCTCAGATGTCCCTATACTCTAAGTACTTCAATCAACATCATTTAAATGGGAGAAAACAGTATTTTTTACTCAGTGGACTGGAATGTGCTACCTGGAAATGTGGTGGAGGCAGGTTGACTCAAAGCATTCAAGAGGCCATTCAATGATCATTTGAGAGAGTAGTGAATAAAATATACAGAATGCAAGGCTTCATTAATATGGGCATACAGTAGAAGAACAATGAGATTATGGTGAATTGGATTGGACATTGTTTCGACCCCAGCTGGCGTATTGTGTACAGTTCTGGGTACCACACTTTAGAAAGGATGTGAATGCTTCATAGGAAGTACAGAAGGATGGTTCCTGAGATGAGAAACTTCAGTTGTATGGATAGATTGTAGAAGTTGGGGCTGTTTTCTTTGGAGAAGGGAAGGCTAAGTAGAGGTTTGATGAGGAGAAATGATTCCCACTCATAAGAGCACTGAGAACCAGAGGACACAGATTGTTTTGCAAAAGAAACAAATGCAAGATGAGGAAAATCTTTTTTCAATCAGAGAGCAGTTAGGCAAGGGAATGAATTGCCCAGAAACATTATAGAGGCAAGTTCAATCAAGGCATTCAAGAAGGCATTCAGTAATTATTTAAATAAAAACAGTGGAGAGACTGAACAGGCTGGGGCTGTTTTCTCTGGAGCGTCGGAGACTAAGGGATGATGTTATAGAGGTTTACAAAATTATGAGAGTCATGGATAGGATAAATAGACAAAGTCTTTTTCTTGGGGTTGGGGAGTCCAGAACTAGAGGGCACAGGTTCAGGGTGAGAGGGGAAAGATATAAAAGAGACCAAATGGGCAGCTTTTTCACACAGAGGGTGGTAAGTGTATGGAATGAGCTGCCAGAGGAAGTGGTGGAGGCTGGTACAATTGCAAAATTTAAAAGGCATTTGCATGGGTATATGAATAGGAAGGATTTGGAGGGATATGGGCCGGGTGTTGGCAGGTGGGACTAGACGAGTTGGACCGAAGGGTCTGTTTCCATGCTGTACATCTCTGTGACTCTATGACTCTAAGTGAATGGGACTAAGTCAGAATGACCATTCAGTAAGCCAGTAAGCCAGTGAAAGGCTGAGTGGTCTCCATTTCCACCATTAATTTGGTGACATTGAAGACTTTGCATATATGCGCGATCATACTGCTACCTAGCTGAACCACTTCTTAACAATGGTTACTATTGCTTTGTCATAACAACAGGAACCAGTCAGTGCATTGAAATATCCCATAATGAGACAGATAAGGAAAAAGTAAGGACTGCAGATGCTGACGGTTCAGAGTCAAAAAATGGGGTGCTGGAAAAACACAGCAGGTCAGGCAGCATCTGAGGAGCAGGACATTCAATGTTTCAGACATAAGCTGTTCATCAGGAATGTAGAGGGGAAAGAGGCTGAGAGATAGATAGGGGTTGGAGGTGGGGCTGAGGGAAAGGTATCTGGGAAGGTGATAGGTAATGCAGGTGAGGGGTGATTGTGATAGGTCGCTGGGGAGGGTAGAGTGGACAGGTGGGAAGGAAGATGGACAGGTACAACAGGTCCAGAGGGCGGTGGAGGGTTGGATGTGGGATGAGGAAGGGGAAGAGGAGATTTGGAAACTGATGAAGTTGATGTTGATGCCGTGTGGTTGAAGGTCCCAAGGCTCATCCTGCCTCATCCCAGATCCAACCCTCCAACTTGGCACCGCCCTCTTGAACTATCTGACCTGTCCATCTTCCTTCCCACCTATCTGCTCTACCGTCCCCACCAACCTGTCACAATCCCCCCCACCCAGCATCCACCTATCGCCTTCCTAGCTACTTTCCCTCAAGCCCCGCCCCTACCCTCCTATTTATCTCTCAGCCCCCTTCCGCTTCCTCATTCCTGATGAAGGGCTTGTGCCTGAAACATTGACTCTCCTGCTCCTCTCATGCTGCCTGACATGCTGTGCTTTTCCAGCGCCACCCTTTTTGACAATGAGATAGATAAACCAAAATCATAACTGTGGGATAAATGTTGGCCAGAGCACCAAGAGACGTCCTCAGCTCTACTTGAAATTGTGCCATAGGAACACTAGCATTCACTTGTGTACTGTTGTTCCTTCAGTGTCACTGGGTCAAAATCCTGGAAATCCTTCCCCAATGGCACTGTGAGTCTACCTACGCTGAACAGACTGTAGCAGTTGTAGAAGACATTTCATCTCAAGGGCAACTAAAGATGGACAAAATGCTGGCCCATACCTTTTTCCACGTATGGAGTCAGCTATTACGAGGAGGCATAGCTTTAAATTAATGGGTGGTAGATATAGGACAGATGTTAGGGGTAGATTCTTTACTCAGCGAATCGTGAGTTCATGGAATGCCCTGCCAGTAGCAGTGGTGGACTCTCCCTCTTTATGGGCATTTAAACGGGCATTGGATAGGCATATGGTGGATAGTGGGCTAGTGTAGGTTAGGTGGGCTTGGGTCGACGCAACATCGAGGGCCAAAGGGCCTGTACTGCGCTGTATTTTTCTATGTTCCATGTTTCTATGTTCTATGATGCCCACATCCCAAGAATGAATTTTAAAAAAAGAGAAGAACCTCAGTTTAATGTTTTTTTTCCCCTGAAGGAAGTACCTCCAGCATTCCTCACAGCACGCCTCACCACCGCAGTGAAATATCCTGCAGTAAAGTCCTGAGGTGAGGTTTGAACCTGTGATTTACTGACTTGGAAGTATGAGTACTACAACTACTGCAGAAACAAGCAAACTGTAATAAATCACAACATAGTCATTTTAGCCTCTGTACTGAAGTTGCTGCTGTAGTACATTTGCACCTTATTTCTGTGTCAGAGGACTGTGCACATTATAGTTCAAGCAGCTGTTTCTTCTCTGATTTTTCCCACCTTTAATGTCTGCTCAAAAAAGCATTGCTTTGAATGAACATTTGGGTGTTATTCCTATCATACCCACAAACTATCAACATTTAATCTTTTTCCTACCCTTCATGAGAAGTCAACATAGAGAACAACTGTTCCTTATTGGCAAAACATTCAAGAACCAGAGGATTTTGATTTAAGATGAATTGCAAGAGAAGCAATAATGATATGCAGAAAACCTTGATTAACCCCACAGTATATGGTCAGGCTCTGGAAGTCCTTGCCCGAGAATGTGATGGAAGCAAAAGTACTCATGCATTTGAAGAGGAACATTACCAAACACTTGGAGATGACACAGTCTGAGACTGGCTAAGTTACTCTTGGAGAAATCTTCGAGTAAAAAGTGAGGTCTGCAGATGCTGGAGATCAGAGCTGAAAATGTGTTGCTGGTTAAAGCACAGCAGGTCAGGCAGCATCCAAGGAACAGGAAATTCGACGTTTCGGGACAGAGCCCTTCATCAGGAATGAGGAGAGGGTGCCAGGCAGGCTCAGATAAAAGGTAGGGGGTGAGGGACTTGGGGGAGGGGCGATGGAGATGTGATAGGTGGAAGGAGGTCAAGGTGAGGGTGATAGGCCGGAGAGAGGGTGGGGGCGGAGAGGTCAGGAAGAGGATTGCAGGTTAGAAGGGCGGTGCTGAGTCCAAGGGAATCGACTGAGACAAGGTGGGGGGAGGGGAGATGAGGAAACTGGAGAAATCCGAGTTCATCCCTTGTGGCTGGAGGGTTCCCAGGCGGAAGATGAGGCGCTCTCTGACATATCACCGTCGTGTTGTTATGTTCTGGGAATGGAGGAGTCCAAGGACCTGCATGTATTCGGTGGAGTGGGAGGGAGAGTTAAAGTGTTGAGCCACGGGGTGGTTGGGTTGGTTGGTTTGGGCGTCCCAGAGGTGTTCCCTGAAGCGTTCTGCAAGTAGGCGGCCTGTCTCCCCAATATAGAGGAGGCCACATCGGGTGCAGCGGATGCAATAGATGATGTGTGTGGAGGTGCAGGTGAATTTGTGGCGGATGTGGAAGGATCCCTTGGGGCCTTGCAGAGAAGTATTGAAGGATCCCTTGGGGCCTTCTCTCCAAGGCCCCAAGGGATCCTTCCATATCTGCCACAAATTCACCTGCACCTCCACACACATCATCTATGACGGTTGGAGGAAGAGCGCCTCATCTTCCGCCTGGGAACCCTCCAGCCAAAAGGGATGAACTCGGATTTCTCCAGTTTCCTCATCTCCCCTCCCCCCACCTTGTCTCAGTCGATTCCCTTGGACTCAGCACCGCCCTCCTAACCTGCAATCCTCTTCCTGACCTCTCCGCCCCCACCCCCTCTTCGGCCTATCACCCTCACCTTGACCTCCTTCCACCTATCACATCTCCATCGCCCCTCCCCCAAGTCCCTCCCCCCTACCTTTTATCTGAGCCTGCCTGGCACCCTCTCCTCATTCCTGATGAAGGGCTTTGGCCCGAAACGTTGAATTTCCTGTATTCTTGGAGAAAACCAACATAGATACTATGGGCTGAATGGCCTCTTTCTGTGCTGATATCATTCTAAGGATATTTATCCACTTTAAAAAGAATCCTAAAAAAGCAAATTGCCACAAATGTTTGAAATATTAATGTGTTCCACCAAGATGAGTCTCTCAGGGTAACACAACAGCTCTGCCCATTCTCAAATTGAACAATGAACTTTGCTAAGATATTGACTTTCAGGATGCCATCCAAGTTGGATGTGTATTCTGTGCTGCCGGTTAAATGGGATAATGAATAATACAATGGGAATTGTACTGTAGAAAATGTCTTGATAGCATCTAACCCCCATTAGTAGATTGTCATGAGCTCGACCCACTGTCAAATTCAAAAGCCTGGTTTGTTCAGAACAGCGGAATGTAAGTAGGTGGCATTTTAAAGATAGCCCTAGGATAATAACTTCTGAAATCTCCAAGGAAGTGAAAGTGTTACCATGTATCTTCAAGTGTTAACAGATGCAACATTGATGCTTCAATCTGCAGTGACATTACTCAATGGTGTAAGCACGTGTGGAGAACCTATAATCACCTTAAGTACTGGCTATCTCATTCCTGAGGTTCCACCAACTGAGAATGTTGTGCATTTGAATGTTTGGAGAAGGCTTATTCTGAAGGTGCTCTCTCACCAGCGGATGCATTTCCAATGAGGAAAATGCAGATATTCCTGTGTAAACTTTCCTTAATGAGTGCAGTTCCACCAACAATCAAGACTCAACAACATCCCAGACAAAGCAAATCACTTGATCAGCCCTACATGCCACCAGCACAGCTGTGTGTATCACAGGACGGGCAGCAACTACCCAAGGCTTTTCCTACAGTATCTCTAAGCCTCTACTGTTTGAAAGATGAGGCTAGTAGACAAAAGTGAGTACCACCACTTCTAAATTCCTCTCCAATGCTTATACCATTCTGACCTGGAATGATGCCACTGTTCCTTCACTGTAGTCTGATTAAAATCCCAGAATTTCCTCCTGAGAAAAACCATTGGAGTGCCTGTCCTTTTATAATGTGGTTTGAGTGTGGGTTCAAAACAGACTGTTGAAGAAAAGGCAATATGAAGAAATATCTTCAGGCTGAGACTTTAAAGGAAAATTTTTAGTATATGTTGCCTGGTACCACAGAGTTTAGTAATAATCATTGATGTATTAGGTTCTAAATTACAGTAGGTAGGGATTAGTCCATCTCCTCCATGTGTTCATGTCCACCTGAGTCTTCCAGAGTGAGATTTCCATCTCTGCCCATCCTCTGCTATTTGTGTCCAGTGATGTGCAGCTCCATTGGCATCATTGCAAGGTTGCTCCAGACTCCTGAAGCCTTGGGCCCCTACAACAGAAGGATTGGTGCCGTGCATGTTGTTGGATCACCATCACCTTCACAAGATCAATGGTATTAGGATATATGTATATGAGGGAGTTGGTAAAGTCAGCAAATTGGCACTTAGATGTGAGTTGTTATAAAGGAGATGGATTGCTCTCAGCCAGTCCCATGTTCTTGGCCTTGCATATCTCTTCCTGGTGATGAAGGACTTTTGCCCGAAACGTCGACTTTCCTGCTCCTCGGATGTTGCCTGACCTTCAGTGCTTTTCCAGCACGACTCGAATGTTGATTCTTATCTCCAGCATCTGCAGTACCCATTTTCGCCTTGGATAAAGTGACTGGAGATGTGATCCACTGGAGTGAACGTGCTGGAGCTTCTTTTGCATTCACAGCGCTTCGGGTAAGGGAATATAATTTTCTCTGCTGCATCTATCAAGATGGCTTTGTTTACATGAAAAGCTGTTTGGAGGTGGATGTTCACTCTCACACATGGACACCAGCTCATGAGTTACCTTCAACCGGTTTAGACTACGAACAGACAGAGCTACTGTGGTGTGGCCATTCACAACACAGCATGGATTCTCAGGTGAAAGCAGAGTGTTGAGGCCCTGCTGCAGATATCTGTCCAACATCAAGCAGGATGTAGCTGCTTCCTGCAGAAGCACCACAATCAGCACATTGGCCTGGTTAATAAATAAGGACCTAGACAGCGATGCCTACATCCCATGATTTGAATTTTTAAAAAAAGTTTCAAATACACAAATACTAATCATAGAATCCCAACAGTATAGAAGCAGGCTATTCAACCCATCAAGTCTACACTGACCCTACCACCCAGCCCAAACTATGTATCCCATGGCTAGTCCACCTAATCTAGGTTAGAAACCTATACAGCCCTGGACACTATCGGCAAATTGTTATGGCCCAACAACCTAGCCTGCACATCCTTGGACTGGGGAAGGAAACTGGAGCACTCAAAGTGAAGCCACGCAGAAGGAAAGGGAACCGGCAGGCAATGCAGGGATCCCCTGTGGCCATTCCCCTCAACAATAAGTATACCATTGTGGATACTGTTGGGGGGGAAGCAGTGGGACACAGGGCTCTGGCACAGAGTCTGTCCCTGCTGCTCAGAAGAGAAGGGGGAAGAAGAACAGAGCAGTAGTCATTGGGGACTCCGTAGTTAAGGGATAGATAGGAGGTTCTGTGGGGACGAGAGAGACTCATGGTTGGTGTGTTGCCTCCCAGGTGCCAGGGTTCGTGATGTCTCTGAACGTGTTTCTGGGATCCTAAAGGGGGAGGGGGAGCACCCCCAAGTCCACAAATGCACCAATGACATAGGTGGGAAGAGAGGTGGGGATTTAAGGTAGAAATTCAGGGAGCTAGGATGGAAGCTTAGAGCTAGGACGAACAGAGTTGTTGTCTCTGGTTTGTTGTCCATGCCACGTGCTAGTGAGATGAGGAATAGGGAGAGAGAGGAGAGGATGGTGCAGGAGGGAGGGTTTTGGATTCTTGGATAATTGGGGTTCTTTCTGGGGAAGGTGGGACCTCAACAAGCAGGATGGTCTTCATCTGAACCAGAGGGTTACCAATATCCTAGAGGGGAAATTCGCTAAGGCTATTGGGGTGGGTTTAAATTAATCCAGCAGGGGGATAGGAACCAAAAGTGTAGTTCAAGTATAGAAAAGGTTGAGAGTAAGGAGGTCCGAAATCAAGTTTCAGGGAAGCAAGATGGAACCGGCAAGCAAGAAGTTGGTTTGAAGTATGCCAACTTCAATGCCAGGACCATCCAGAATAAGGTGGGTGAACTTACAACATGGGTTGGTATCTGGGACTTCAATGTTGTGGTCATTTCAGAGACATGGGTAGAGCGGGGACAGGAATGTTTGTTGCAGGTTCCAGGATTTAGATGTTTCAGTAAGAACAGAGAAGATGGTAAAGGGTGGGGGTGGGATGGGGGGGGTGGGGTGGCGGCATTGTTGGTCAAGGACAGTATTACAGTTGCAGAAAGGATGTTTGAGGACTCGTCAACGGAACTAGTATGGGCTGAGGTTAGAAACAGCAAAGGAGAAGTCACCTTGTTGGGAGTTTTCTATAGGCCTCCAAATAATTCTAGAGTTCTAGAGATATAGAGGAAAGGATAGCAAAGATGATTCTCGATAGGAGTGAGAGAGACAGGATAGTTGTCATGGGGGACTTCAACTTTTCAAATATTGACTGGGAACACTATAGTACGAGTACTATAGATGGGTCAGTGTTTGTCCCGTGTGTGCAGGAGGGCTTCCTGACACAGTATGTAGACAGGCCAACAAGGGGCGAAACCACATTAGATCTGGGTACTGGGTAATGAGCCCGGCTAGGTGTTAGACTTGGAAGTAGGTAAGCACTTTGGTGATAGCGATCACAACTCTGTTATATTTACTTTAGTGATAGAAAGGGATAGGTGTATTCCACTGGGCAAAAATTACAGCTGGGGGAAAGGCAATTACGATGCAATTAGGCAAGATTTAGGAAGCATAGGATAGGGAAGGAAACTGCAGGGGATGGGCACATTAGAAATGTGGAGCTTATTCAAGGAAAAGCTCCTGTGTGTCCTAGATAAGTATGTACCTGTCAGGCAGGGAGGAAGCTGTAGAGCGCGGGAGTCATGGTTTATGAAGGAAGTGGAATCTTTGGTCAAGAGGAAGAAGAATGCTTATGTTAGGATGAGACGTGAAGGCTCAGTTAAGGCGCTTGAGGGTTACAAGGTAGCCAGGAAAGACCTAAAGAGAGAGCTCAGAAGATGCCAGGAGGAGACATGAGATGTTGTTGGTGGATAGGATTAGGGTAAACCCTAAGGCTTTCTATAGGTATTTAAGGAATAAAAGAATGACAAGAGTAAGATTAGGGAAAATCAAGGATAGTAGTGGGAAGTTGTGTGTGGAGTCAGAGGATATAGGGGAAGCACTAAATGAACATTTTTCGACAGTATTCACTCTAGAAAACGACAATGTTGTTGAGTAGAATACTGAGATACAGGCTACTAGACTAGGTGGGATTGAGGTTCACAAGGAAGAGGTATTAGAAATCCTGCAGAGTGTGAAAATAGATAAGTCCCCTGGGCTGGATGGGATTTATCCTAGGGTCCTCTGGGAAGCCAGGGAGGAGATTGCCGAGCCTTTGGCATTGATCTTTAAATCGTCATTGTCTACAGGAATAGTGCCAGAAGACTAGAGGATAGCAAATGTGGATCCCCTGTTCAAGAAGGGGATTAGAGACAACCCTGGTAATTATAGACCAGTGAGCCTTACTTCAGTTCTTGGTAAAGTGTTGGAAAAGGTTATAAGAGATAGGATTTATAATCATCTAGAAAAGAATAATTTGGTTAGAGATAGTCAGCACGGTTTTGTGAAGGGTAGGTCTTGCCTCACAAACCTTATTGAGTGCTTTGTGAAGGTGACAAAACAGGTAGATGAGAGTAAACCGGTTGATGTGGTGTATATGGATTTCAGCGAGGCATTCAATGAGGTTCCCTACAGTAGGCTATTGTATAAAATGCGGAAGAATGGGATTGTGGGAGATATAGCAGTTTGGATCAGTAATTGATTTGCTGAAAGAAGACAGAGGGTGGTGGTTGATGGTGGTGGTGGGAAATGTTCATCCTGGAGTCCAGTTACTAGTGGTGTACCACAAGGGTCGCTGTTCAGTCCACTACTGTTCATCATTTTTATAAATGACCTGGATGAGGACGTAGAAGGGTGGGTTAGTAAATTTGCAGACAACACTAAGGTCGTTGGAGTTGTGGATAGTGACGAAGGATGTTGTAGGTTGCAGAGAGACATAGATGAGCTGCAGAGCTGGTCTGAAAGGTGGCAAATGGAGTTTAATGCGGACAAGTGTGAGGTAACCGGAATGCAAAGTACTGGGCTAATGGTAAGATTCTTAGTAGTGTAGATGAGCAGAGAGATCTCAGTGTCCAGCTACACAGATCCTTGAAAGTTGCCACCCAGGTTGACAGGGTTGTTAAGAAGGCATATGGTGTTTTAGCTTTTATTAATAGAGGGACTAAGTTCTGGAACCATGAGGTTATGCTGTAGCTGTACAAAACTCTGGTGTGGCCGCACTTGGAGTATTGTGTACAGTTCTGGTCGTCGCATTATAAGAAGGATGTGGAAGCTTTGGAAAGGATGCAGAGGAGATTTCTTAGGATGTTGCCGTATGGAGGGAAGGTCTTACAAGGAAAGGCTGAGGGACTTGAGGCTGTTTCTGTTAGAGAGAAGAAGGTTGAGAGGTGACTTAATAGAGACATATAAGATAATCAGAGGGTTAGATAGAGTGGACAGAAAGAGCCTTTTCCAAGTATGGTGATGGTGAGCACGAGGAAGCATAGCTTTAAATTGAGGGGTGATAGATATAGGACAGATGTCAGAGGTAGTTTCTTTACTCAGAGAGTAGTAAGGGTATGGAATGCTTTGCCTGCAACGGTAGTAGATTCGCCAGCTTTAAGTACATTTAAGTCGTCATTGGACAAGCATATGAACGTACATGGAATAGTGTAGGTTAGATGGGCTTCAGATTGGTATGACAGGTCGGCTCAACATCGAGGGCCGAAGGGCCTATACTGCACTGTAATGTTCTATGTTCAATGTTACATATTAGAAACGCGGACAATGTGCAAACCCCAGATAGACAGTCACCTGAGGGTGCAATTGAACCTGGGTCCCTGGTGCTGTGAGGCAGCAGAGTTAACCACTGATACTCTATACTGGGAGAACTTTATATATCATCTTGGAATACACACCGCGCAGCTTGTATCATCAACCCCTTTGGTCAGATATCTGAATTCAAAGAGAAAACTGAGTTTATTTGGCAGACCAAAGATTACACCATGTTTAAATCACACCTTTCACATGCTCAAGATATCACAAAAACCGCCGACAATCGGTCATTGTTATTGAGGTAAAGCCACTGTTCCAGGGAGAGACATTCACACACAGCACTACCCCATAGGCACTTGTGAGAGGCCTCGCCTATCCTCAAATAAAAGCAAAATATTGCAGATACTGGAAATCTGAAACAAAGAAAACGGAAAAATGCTCAAGAAGCACCTATAGTTAGAAACAGGTAAGATTTCAAGTATGACTCTTCTTGTTGCAATGTCTTCCCACTGGATTCAGAGCATTATCTCTCTCTGCACAGATTGTGTCAGAGCTGTTGAGATCCCCCAGCATTTTCTGTTTTTTATTTTAAGAACTCTCCACTACATCAGTTTGACCCTTCGTTTCTTCTGCATAATCCTGTTAATTTAGAAACCACTTTGTGCCAAAATTCATTGTTTGGAGAAGAGCTAAGAGGAGGCTTTCAGTTATATTAGGTCTGACTTAACTGCAACCCAGCTCTAAGGTTGAATCTTCTAACACTCTGTGAAGCTCAATTCCTTTTCACAAGGTTTGCACAAGGGAGCTGCAGCCATGTCCAGCGTGACCTTTGCAAAAGCCAACCCAACTGTTGTCGTTTCACTTCTTCCAACCAGCATTTCAATGCACAAATATAATCTTTAATCTCTCATTGCATTATGCACCTTATGCCACGTTAAACTTGAATGGCATTTAAGATTATAAAGTGAAAGGTCTTTCTTCTCCAGAAGTTGCCAAATTTAACCAAGCCGAGGAACGGGCTATCAGCCGAATAAAAGTGTTTCAGCAAAGTAAACTCGTTGAGTTCATGCAGCACATGTGGATAAAGAAATAGTTTCAGGCCAGTGACCTTTATCCAGTTCCAATAAAAGACCACTGACTTAAAAGGTAAACTCTCTATATACATTGCCTGACCTGCTGAGAATTTCTCGCTCTTTCATAGAATTCCTACAGTATGGAAGCAGGCCATTCATTCTATCGAGTTCATGCCAACCCTCCGTACAGCATCCCAGCCAGATCCATCTGCGAGCATATCCCTGCATTTTCCATGGCTAATCCATCTAATCTACACATCCCTGGACACTATGGGCAATTCAGCATGGCCAATCCACCTAACCTGCACATCATTTAGACTGTGGGAGGAAACCCAGGGCACCAGGAGGAAACCCACGGGCAGACACGGGGGAGAATGTGCAAGTGCCACACTGTCACCCACAGAGGGTGGACTCAAACCCAAGTCCCAGACACTTCCAGTATCCACAGTACTTTTCTTTCAAGGTTAAATACTGAGGTGTAGGAATTGAGTTCATGACATGTTTTCCATAGTCGATAACATTTCAGTCTCAGCTGAGATATTTGGAAAAGCTTTCAGAAGAGAAGGCTTTCAAGAACAATGATATACATTTTTATAGTGTCTTTAGTTAAGTAAACACACCATAACATGCTTCAGAAGATCATGATTAACCGCCAAGCCGCAGAGATTCATGGCCAGGAGACCAAAAGGTGGGTTTTAAGGAATGTTGTGTTAGAGGAAAGAGAGGTAGACAATTTTAAGAAGGGAATTCTGGATTTTAGGAGAGAGGCAAGTAGCTGAAAGTGCAGCCAAAGAAGGTGGAATGGTTAAAACTGTGGATGTAGAAAACTCCAAGCCAGTCTCTGTGGCGCAATTGGTCAGTGCCATTGGCTGTTAATTGAAAGGTTGGTGGTTTGAGACCACCCAGGGATGTCACAATTGTTGCTCTTACTCCGACAGTTTTCTTGGGATGGCACGGTGGCTCAGTGGTTAGCACTGCTGCCTCATAGTGCCAGGGTCCCAGGTTCGATTCCAGCTGTGGATAACTGTCTGTGTGGAGTTTGCACATTCTCCCTGTGTCTGTGCAGGTTCTCTCCAGGTGCTCTGGTTTCCTCCCATGTTCCAAAGATGTGCAGGTCAGGTGAATTGGCCATGCTAAATTGTCCATAGTGTTAGATGCATTAGTCATAGGGCGTTGGGCTACTCTTTGGAGGGTCGGTGTGGACTTGTTGGGCCAAAGGGCCTGTTTCTGACCTGTAGGGAATCTAATCTAAAATCTAATCATTGAGCACAGCAGATAACCTCTGAAGCTGGAGGAGATAATAAAGACATGCCGTGATAACAGACAGGAATGAGTTTTTCAAATTGAGACATTGCTGGACAGGAAGATAACTTGGGTGACAGAGAATGGGGCTGATTGCTAGACAGCCCTTTGTCCAACTGGAAATCAACAGACAAGAAAAGGTTAATCTATCTCTCTCACTCAGTCCCATGAGCTGTCTCACATCTAACCAGAGTAACACTGTTTTACAGCCTTGCTCTTGCAACCTTTCTGATTAATGTGTGGCTTTGACAAAGTCTAAACAAAGACCGTCAGAAAAAGAGTGAGCAAGAAATCTATTAAATGCAGAAGCATTAAGAAAAATTGTCTTTTTTTCAAAGATCGAGATGGACATGAGGCAAAGCATAAAACTAAATGTTGAGAAGTAACCAAGGTAACCGTGAGAATGAGGGACTGAAAAGCTGTCCACGGTTTAGTAAGGCAATAAAAATCCTGATAGTGTGTAATCCAAAATAACATTATTCACAATATGCGTCAATTGAGAAGTGTAAAATGAGAGTTTTCAAAATGACCATGTATGGAGACCTCAGAAACAATAAAATATTTGACAAGTAGGAGTTGAGAGAAAAGAAAATAAAGAGCAAGCAAACAGAGCATGAAATAGCTGTCTGGGGACGTGAGCAAATTGGTATTGAACAGAACGGTAATGAAGAAGCACAGGTTTTACATTAGGAGGGTCCCTATTTGGGGTCGAGTGACTCGCTAGAGTAGCTATATCTTTTGAATTGTGTTAGTTGTCAGAAGCCTAGTGAGAACATTTGTTGATTCATTGCAGAGTGATTATGTGATCATACCCAGAAACCAGTTGGTCTGGTTGATGTTTTTATTTCTTTAGTCTTCTATGAGTTGTGGTACATGGTAGATTGGTTAGCAAGGTTAGATCTTATGAAATCCAGGGAGAGCTAGCCATTTGGATACAAAATTGGCATGAAGGAAGGAGACAGAGTGTGGTGGCGAAGGGTTGTGTTTCAGACCAGAGGCCAGTGACCAGTAGTGTGCCGTAAGGATTGATATTGGTCTCCCTGCTGTCGAAAGATGTTGTTAAAGTTGAAAGGGTTCGGAAAAGGTTTACAAGGATGATGCCAGGGTTGGAGAGTTTGAGGTATAGGGAGAGGCTGAATAGATTGTGGCTATTTTCCCTGGAGTGTCAGAGGCTGAATAGTGACCTTATAGAATCGTGATGGCCATAGATAGGGTGAATAGCCAAGGTCTTTTCCCTGGGGTGGGGGAGTCCAAACTAGAAAGCATAGGTTTAAGGTGAGAGGGGAAAGATTAAAAGGGACCTAAGGAGCATCTTTTTCATGCAGAGGATGGGACGTGTATGGAATGAGCTGCCAGAGAAAGTGGTGGAGGCTGGTACAATTACAACATTTAAAAGGCATCTGGATGGGTATATGAATAAGAAGGGTTTAGAGGGATATGGGCCAAATGCTGGCAAATGGGACTAGGTTAATTAAGGATATCTGGTCGGCATGGACGAGTTGGACTGAAGGGTCTGTTTCTGTGCTGTACATCTCTATGATTCCATAAGTGAGTCGCTTGCTTTGCCATTTCACAAAGTAACTCAGATGAAGGGCTTATGCTCGAAACGTCGAATTCTCTATTCCTGAGATGCTGCCTGGCCTGCTGTGCTTTGACCAGCAACACATTTGCAGCTGTGATCTCCAGCATCTGCAGACCTCATTTTTTACACAAAGTAACTCAGAGTCAACTATGAACAAAAAAGAACTGCAGATGCTGGAAATCTGAAACAAAATCAGACACTGGGCACTGATGAAGAGTCAACAGACTCAAAGTTTCTTCCCACAGATGCTACCACACCTACTGAGTTTCTCCAGCACTTCAGAGTCAACCATGTTGCTGTAGGTTTGGAGTCATACATCAGCCAGACTTGTTAAATGATGGCAAATTTCCTTCCCTGAAAACAGTAGCGTACATCGAGCTTTATCATTTCATTTCAGTCATCTTGGGGACAAATCTGACTCTCAGAGGAGAATGTGGGTCTACTCTTAGTGATGACTTTTGGGAATTACAGGATCCTGATAGAGTTTTAACTTACTTGCAAGGATATCTAGTCGACTAGGTGAAGTCATCTGGAAGCCAGTGAGGCCATGAAGGTTACGTTACAAAGTTCAGAGATGTTTACAGTGCAGAAAGAAGCCATTCGGTCATTGTGTCCATACCAGCCATCAAAGATCTGACTACACTGATCCCATTTTCCAGCTGTTGGCCTATAGCCTTAGCGGAGTGGGTGGGGGAGTTGAAGTGTTTGGCAACGGGGCAGTGGGGCTGTTTAGTGTTTAGTGCGTGTGTCCCAGAGATGTTCTCTGAAATGTTCTGGAAGTTACAGGTCCTGGGCCTCCTCCACTGTCAAATTCTAACCAATCAACATCGAGAGTAAGAAAGCCTCATCTTCTGCCTTGGGATCCTCCAACCACACAGGATCAATATCTATTTCACCAGTTTACTCATCTCTTCTCCCCCAACTTTATCCCAAATCCAACCCTCCAACTCGGCACCGCCATCTTGAACTGTCCTACCTGTCCCATCTTCCTTCTCACCTATTGGCTCCACCTCTGCTCTGACCTATCACCATCACCTCCCCACGTTAATCTACCTATTAGATTCCCAGCTACACCCCCTCCCCCACCATCCCCTCCTCCCCTGTATCTCTCAGCTTCCTTGTGTCGCCACACATTCCTGATGAAGAGCTTATGCTTGAAATAATAACTCTCCTGCTCCTTGGTTGCTACCTGAGCTGCTGTGCTTTTCCAGCCCCACATTGATTGACTCTGATCTCCAGCATTTGCAGTCCTCACTTTCTCCATCTTTCTGTAAGGCGCAAGTTGAAAGTGTGATGGAATATTCTCCCATGCCCTGCATCCATTCAGCTCCCAACAACATATGAGGAATTTGACACCATCTAGGAAGTATAAACATAGACATATATATAGGCCATTTAGCTCTCTGAGCCTGGTCTACAATTTTATTCAATCATGGCTGGTCATGTACCTCAGTCCCACTTTCCTGTATTATCCCATTTCCTTTAATCTCCAGACATCTATTGATTTCTGCCTTGATCATACTCAATGAGCTTCCAGAACATTCTGAGCTAAGGAGTTTCAAAGATTCACCATTCTCTGAGTGAAGTATTTCCTCCTGGTCTCAATCTTCCTTAACCTGAGATTATGTTCTTGGGTTTTTGATTTAACAGCCGGAGGAAATATTTTATTTATTTCTACCCTTTGGAAACATAAATTGTGAAAAGGGTACAACAAGGCTTAGAGAGGACTTGGATAGGGGTAATCCTGTTGCCAGGAGCCCCTGCCCCAAGGAGTATGAAAGTCTGCATCTGTAACCCAAACAAATATTCTGGAGGGATTTTCCCTTCACTGTGATGATTTTACAGACTTCATATAATTTCAGCAATACAGTTCTGAACATTTCTCAGAGTACACTTTTCATTTTTCAGTGAATAAGGTTAAGTTTGGAATGGCAATTATGTATTTATACTTCAGGTCCAATTCATTTTCTGGTCAATGGGTAATTTCTAGGAAGTTAATCATGGAGGATTCAACAATGGTAAGGCCATTGAATATCAAAAGACATGGTTTGATTCTGTCTTATTAGAAAGGATTTATTGAAGGTTATTGTTATATTATTGTTTGGGGATGTGGATTCTAATGTGGAGGGAAAATTATTTTTGCTTACAGTTTTGTGAAGGTCCAACTTGTATTTTGTTTAAGAAAATGACCATTTTGCATAATGAGTTTAAAACAAGAATTGGTAAGAAGGGGATTCTCATATAATTTTAGCTAAATTGAGTACAGGAGTTGGGAAGTCATATTACAGCTGCACAGGACATTGGTGAGGCCACTTTTGGAATACAGTGTTCAATTTTAGTCTCCTGGCTATAGGAAAGATCTGGTGAAACTTGGAAGTATTCAGAAAAGATTTACAAGGGTGTTGCAGGGGTTGGATGGTTTGAGCTATAGGGAAAGGTCAAATAGGCTGGGGCTATTTTCCTGAGAGTGTCAGAGGTCAGAGGAAACCTTATAGGGGTTTATAAAATCATGAGGGGCATGGATAAGGTAAATAGGCAAGGTCTTTTTCCCAGGGTAGGGAAGTCCAAAAAAATAGGTCATAGGTTAAAGGTGAGAAGAGAAAAATTTAAGAGGAACCTAACAAGCAACTTTTTCATAAAAGGTTAAAGGTGAGAAGAGAAAAATTTAAGAGGAACCTAACAAGCAACTTTTTCATACAGAGTTGGTGCATGTGTGGAATGAGCTGTCAGAGGAATTGGTGGAGGCTGGTACAATTACAACATTGAAAAGGCATCTAGTTGGTTACATGAATAGGAAGGGTTTAGAGGGATGTGGGCCAAATGCTGGCAAATGGGACCTGATTAATTTAGGATATCCGGTTAGCATGGATGAGTTGGATTGAAGGGTCTGTTTACATGCTGTACATCTCTGTGACTTTATAACTCTAAATGACTAGTATGCCGCTTGGGAGATAACTATTAAAATGTTTTCTGTCTGAGCAGCACCCACCAGGTTAGGCCCGTAGCTTTATGGAACTCACCCATTGTCCTCAATTGAACAGTGAGTGCTGGTGTGTGTAAAACAGATTTGCACTGAGGCAAGACTCAGAAACTATCTCGAGTGCAGGGAGGACCAGTGCGTAAAATCATGGCACCTGTTGGTGTGGCTTGATTCACAGGTCTATCCCATCCATCCTCACCAGGATTTTCCCATGGTTTGGAATGGAGTCAACAACAGACTCCCAAAGGCTTGGTGAGATATACTACCACAAACCAAGCGACATTCGTTCAGATTCCCCTCCACAACAGCGGCCCAAGACACTTTTTAATTTAAAAGTTTAAAGTTGGATAAAGATTACATGACTCAGCACAGATGAGGAATCAGATCTTAGAGCAGTCATGGCCTGTTACATAATTAACAAATTTACTGAGTCAGATGCTAAAAAATCGATATGAGGATGATGAGTGCTTAGTAACTTACAATCACAAGTATCATTAGCACAAATGCAGTATAAATGCGCCAGCCATTTACCGCTTCCCATTATAATACATAACAAAAACAACAAATACTAGAAAATTTAGATAAAAATCAAAGGTATGTGGTGAAGAATAAAATGAAGTTATTGGCCTTTTGTGGCATTGGATACTGGAAGGGTAATCAAGAAAAGCATTTGCACTTTTTGTGTATTTAAAATGCAAGCCATAGTGTCATTCAGTGTGGAATGAGGCCATTTAGCCCATTGTGATTGTGCTAACTTTTTGAAAGAGTTATTACTTTAGTCCCATCTCCTCTGCTCTTTCATCATAGCCCTGCCAATTTCTTTTTTCAAATATGATGTGGAAGTGTCAGTGTTGGACTGGCTTGGACAAGATCAGAGGTCACATGACATCAAGTTATAGTCCAATAGGCTTACATGAAATCACAAACTTTTGGAGCGGTGCTCCTTCATCAGGTGAAGGGGCAATGCTCCGAAAGCTTGTGCTTTCCAATAAATCTCTTGGACTATAACCTGGTGTCATGTGACTTCCTTTCAAATATTTATCCAACTGCCTTTTGGGATTTGCTATTGAATCAATTCTACCAACTTTTTAGGCAGTGCATGCCAGATCACAGCAACTCATTGCCTGAAGGCAGTTCTCATATTTTCCCCTTCCTTTCTCTCGTTGCATGTCGTTGTTTATTTGGAATATGAAATGCAACACCCGTAGGCTAAGTATTATACTGCCTGCATCTGCAGGGCAGATTTATATCGGGAACAGAAGACCGGCATTTACAGCAAATGCATTCTGAAGCCTCTTACTTCAGAGTTATTGGATAAAATGAAATGCTGAAAAGGGCCAATTTTGTCCACAGTATATGAACATTTTAATTTAATTTTATTTATTTTTGGAATGTTGGAAATCTAATTTATTCCAGGAGTAGAACTGCCTGTAGATAGAGCTCACTTTCAGATAATCAGTCACTGTGCCACAATACTATACAGAGATTAGTGTTAATTGTCAGGCCTTAAAAGTACTCTTACATCCAATACAACTTTCCTCTAAGCACTCTAAAGGCTTTTAGTCAACTAAATTGCTGTTTCTACTCAACACCTACACATGCAGTGTTTCAGAGACACCCCAACTGTACTTTAATCAGTAATTCCTTTGGGTATTCAGAATGGACATCATGCTGTTTATTTAATTTTCTGATGAGCTGCAGTATGATGGAACGAGATATTGTTTCAAGTGATAACTTTAGACTGGAAACAGAGACACACTCACCACAGAGATAGAGGCCATATAATACCGCAGGCAATTGCATTAGCAATTACTGGAAAATTTAGATACTGGAAAGATATGTGGTGAAGAATAAAGGTGAAGTTAATGGCTTTTTGTGGAACTGGATACTGGAAAGGTAATCAAGAAAAATATTTGTATTTTTTGTGTGTTTAAAATGTAAGCCATAGTGCCCTCTATTCCTGATGAAGGGCTTTTGCCCGAAACGTCGATTTTCCTGCTCCTCGGATGCTGCCTGACCTGCTGTGCTTTTCCAGCACTACTCTAATATAAACTCTGGTTTCCAGCATCTGCAGCCCTTGTTTTTACCTAATTGCATTTCTCCAAACATCCTCCTTTTCATAGACAAAAAAACAGAAAATTTACACGCATTAACTGTTGTGGTTAAAAGTTATGCAAGCTGTCCAATGTATATGGTCACAAAGAAATTAATCATTAATTAACAGTCAGTCATTAGTCAGTCTCTGCACATTAATCACTCCACAAGGCTGTCAATGGAATATGTGTGTGCATGTGTCTGTGTATGTATATGTATATATGTGTGCATGCGCTTTGTATGTGTGTCTCTGTGAATGTGTGTGTATATATGTGTGTGCATGCATTGTGCATGTATGTGTGTGAATGTGAGTGTGCATGTGTGTATGTATGCACATGCATGTGCGCGAGTGAAAGCCCATTTGTGTGTGTCTGCACATGTCTGTGTATGTATATGTATGTATGTGTGAGTGATTGAGTATGCGTTATGTGTGAATGTGCGTGAGTGTGTGTCCGTGTGCATTGTGAGTGTGTGCGTGTGAGTGTGCATTTGTGTATGTGTGTGTGTGTGCATGTTTCCATTGGCTTGTCCTCTGGTATATTCTTATTCCTAGGGTGATTCAACTTCTCTAGTGAGTGTTGTTTCAATGGTGAGTGCCGTTGCCTTGGTAACAGTTGTTGCTGATCTGGTTTGGTGCTGGGGAATGGTAGATCTTTGAGACTACGGTCATAACAGTACTGTGTGGAGGTGGTGAGCTGATCAACATCCTGCAGTTGATGGAGCATTGTACATATATATCTGTGGTTCTGATGACATTTTGGATCATTTCACATTCACCATGTATAATTGAGGTGACAACTGCTCCAGTTGGTCCCAAGTCACCACATGAGCTGATTTTTGTTGAGAGGTTGCATGTTTGCACTGACTCTATTGATCAGCTTTGGTAATGACTTGAGAGTTTTATCAAAGTACAATTTGGCTTTCATCTTGATTTTTTTTCTCTCAGCTTCTGTAGGTTTTTGCAATTGGAGGAGTAGTTTGGGTGCAATGTGAGATTAGCCTTTGGGTTGGACTAACACCCTTGCTTTCAGCAGATGCTCTTATCTACTCAAGGATTGCCTTGTAAACATCAGTGCTGGATTTCTTTTAGATCCCTTTGATGATCCTTACTCAAAGCCTCAGCCTTTCCATTTGACTGGGACTAGTGTGTAGATAACGTTAAGTTTCCCATTCCCTTATGAAGTTCCTGAATTCTTCATTTTCAAATTGTGGTCCATCATTGCTCCTCACAAATCTGAAATTGCGTCATGATTAAAGTGTGCTTTCAGACACTCAGCACTGTCACTGGTGTTGCTGGTCACTGGTCTAATTGCCAGTCATTGACAGTGACAAGATAATCAATTTCTGTAAGAATGATGAGGTCTGAGCTTCATCATTCTACATACTGCAGGAAGTGAAAAGATGGCCTGAAAGAATCAATGGCATAATTGATGATGGGCATGCAAAGGTGATGCAATAGCCCAAGATAGTATCTTTCACAAAGAAAAGAGTCGTTATCTCTGAAAAGTCGCTGACATGCATCTCTGCAAGCCTCCCAGGATGTGCACCTAATCTGAAGAAGGCAATATGCGACACTGAGCCACCGGCTCAGTGATTAGCACTGCTGCCTCATAGCGCCAGGGACCCAGATTCGATTCCAGCCTCGGGTGACTGTCTGTGTGGAGATTGCACATTCTCTGCGTGGGTTTCCTCTGGGTGTTCTGGTTTCATCCCACAATCCAAAGATGTGCAGGTTAGGTGAATTGGCCATGCTAAATTGCCCACAGTCTTCAGGGATATGTAGGTTAGGTGAGTTAGTCAGGGGTAACTGTAGAGTAATAGGATAGGGGAATAGGTCTGGGTGGGATATTCTTCGGACGGTCTGTGTGGACTTGTTGGGCCAAAGGACCTATTTCCACACTATAGGGATTCTGTGATTCTAAGTTCTTTACTGCCCAAACATGACCAATATGTTTCAGCACCACATTAACCTGTGCACCGCTGGTAGTGAATACCAATCTAACCAGGACAAGGAACTGCTTATGACACATGACATTCCACTCATGATACAATATACCCTGTGATGTCTCTTAATAGGCAAGAAAGTAAAGTTACGATAGTCCCACTCATTAGAGAGAGAGATGACTGAAGGTGGCTTAATCTGAGAGTCAGCATAGCTCAAGTGAGGAGAAGAGATTGAGAAGGGGAGTCCTTCACGGTAACCTCAGTGAGTGGGAATTGATGTGGGAACTGTTGGCATCTGTCTGCATCACCAACGAACCATTCAACCAAAGGAGCAGACCAACCACCCCCCCAGACCACCCCCCCTCCCCCACCCACCCCTTTGAATGGACGACTGCACAGAAAGGCATTGGCAAAATACTGCAGATGCTGAAAATCTGAAACAAACACTGAGCACATTGTCTGGCACCATGTGTGAAGAGAGAAATAATGTTTTGAGTCTGGTTTGACTCTTCTTCAGAACAGAATGGTGTTGGAAAAAGTCAGGCGCTCGGTGCAAAAGACAAATGGTAAAGAAAGAAAAGAAAATGTAAAATTGCATAAATTAAGGTCTCGTTATTGGATTCAATAATTTCAGAAATTGACCGCATGATGTCTGTTATCCAGCTTTCGTCCATTCCCTCCACCTCCTCCTAGCCCCATAACTTTGTCTAGTTTGTGCCTTGATAACATCACCTACAGTAGAGAGGACTAATTCTCTTCCTTAATTTACACATATGTTCCATCTCCTTTTCTTTCAACCTCTTTGCCTTTTGCACCAGGCCTCTGCCTCTAACAAAAATATTAGAATGTTCAGCTCTGAAAAGAGTCATATCGAAACGTTTACTCTGTTTCTCTCTCAACAGATGCTCCCAGAAATGCAGAGTTTCTTAGCATTCTCTGAATTTGTTATACTAACAGCAGAATTTCATTAAGTACTGTTGCATTTCTCCAACCGTAAAGGGAACTCCATAACATAGAACACAGAAACTAGTATACCACAGGAACCGACCCTTCGGCCCACCACGTTGTATCAAATTAAATTAATCCCTTCTGCCTGCCCTTGGTCCATATTCCTCCAATCCTGACTTTTCATATGCTTATCTAAAAGTCCCTTAAATGCCCCTATTGTATCTGCCTCCACCACTACCTCTGACAGCAAATTCCAGACTCCTACCACTCTCTATGTATAAACCTTGCCCCTCACATCTCCTTTGAACTTTTCCTGTCTCACCTTCAATGCATGCCCCCTAATATTCGACATTTCAACTCTGGGAAAAAGATTCTGACCATCAACCATATCTACACTTCTCATAATTTTATAGTCTTCTATCGGGTCTCCCCTCGGCCTCCACCGCTCCAGAGAAAGCAACCCAAGTTTTTTTTAAGTTTCCCTACAGTGTGGAAACAGGCCCTTCAGCCCAACCACCGACCCTCCGAAGAGTAACCCACCCAGACCCAGTTCCCTCTGACCAATGCACCCAACACTGTGGGTAATTTAGCATGGCCAATTCACCTGACTTGAACATCCTTGGACTTGTCCAACCTCTCCTTAGTCCCCCTAATTCAGGCAATATCCTGGTAAACATCTTCTGCACCCTCACCGCATCCTTCCTGGAACCTTCCTGAAAAGGTTACTTGATATCAATAACACACAAGTGGTGATAGATGCTATCTTCGATCGATATTTCAGGCCAGCAGGTGGCTGCAGCTGATGACAGGTTGACGAGCGGTAACGACATTTTGAGACTGTCACTGGTGCAAACTGACATTTCCTGCTGTGGAAGCAAACAGCTAACCAGGGGTAGCCCTTCAAAAGGAAGAACAGAAACCTCCAACAGCACACAGACAAATCACAAGGGATCCAAACCAATTAGATTAGATTACTTACAGTGTGGAAACAGACCCTTCGGCCCAACAGGTCCACACCGACCCGCCGAAGCGTAACCCACCTATAGCCCTACATTTACCCCCTACCAACACTATGGGCAATTTAGCATGGCCAATTCACCTGACCTGCACATCCTTGGAATGTGGGAGGAAACCGGAGCGCCCGGAGGAAACCCACGCAGACATGGGGAGAACGTGCAAACTCCACACAATCAGTTGCCTGAGGCGGGAATTGAACCCAGGTCTCTGGCGCTTTGAGGCAGCAATGCTAACCACTGTGCCACCGTGCCACCCAATTGGGGACCAATAGGCCGCAGCAGGTTCTTTGAATCCTCCACATTCAGGTAATTATATTTTTGAAACTAACCCCAGTGTGAGTTTTGAACGCCTGTAAAGTGGGGACCGCAAACGAGCATACCCAAACATTGGTTTCCAACAATGTGACTTGTTATACTTCAGACTCATGTTGGAATTAGAGACTATGGACTGAAACCAAGAAAATGAACATGACTTTTAAAACAAAGAGAGAAAGTACAAGGAGGAGGTTACAGCTTTGAGAAAACAAGTGAAACTGACTGGCAGCATATGAAATTTTTTTTTGGAGTCCAGTCAATCCAACACCACTGGTATGGGACCAGGAGGACTCAGCATCATAACAAAACTCAGATTGGTCAGGCTGCAGTTGAGCATTGATCCTGAGGGGGGAAGAGAGAATTAAGTCAAGCTCTCTTTCTCTCTCTCTCTCGCTTTTCCTAAGTCAAGTTACTCTCTTCAATTTTCTGTCCAAAGCCAGGTAAAAATACACATTCGGAAACATTGAAATAAATCATTCTGAAGTCGACAGACAACTAGAGAATGACAAGCTGATCTTGGCTGAGCAGATAATATTGTCCCATAATCAAACCAACCCCATCTAGCTTTTGACTGATGAGATAAAACTGTGTTCATCTATAGCTTTCCGGTGAATAAGTGCTGGAGGTACAGAGTCCAGAACTGTGTGGACCCAGGACTGGAGACTGACCATCTGGAATATGAACAAGTCATTGTGGCAGTCTATGTTGGAGCAGCTCTTGAGACAGGGTTGCAACAAAAGTGAAGGATTATACTCCCTGGTGAATGTTATTCGTGACCTTTTGTGTCATTTAGGGCTGGTTACCAAGAAACTTAGAGGATTTCTCTTGAGAGAATTTGCAATTTGATATGCACAACGCAATTTTTGCTTGCAGTTTGTTAATTCTGTGTGTTAGAAATAAATGGTACCTATATTGTAGGTTGTATTACTGTTCCACCTCGTAAAGTATTGCTTCTTCAAAAGCAAAGATTCTTTCAGGCTTTATCCTCTTAGTGCCCTGGATTTCACCTTGAGTCAATTTTAAAACATAAAACGTTGCTGGTCCCTCACCAGATCATAACATAATGTGGTGATCTTGCTGGGATCATAAAACGCATCATAACATTGTGATTACTGCCGATGGAGTTGGAAGAGGTTCTTGAAAAACACGGACGCTGCACGACTGAATTTCTGGCCACTGACCATCTTGTGAGAAACAAAGCTCACTCACTTCAATAATTTCAGTCCGAGACAAGATCTGAAGCAATCAGTATGTTTATTGCAAGCGTGGTGCCTAAAATAGACACACAGAGTTTAGCAAGTACATATCTTATATAGGATTCACTACTCCAAACCCGGTGCCCATTACTATTGTTTATCTCTTGCTGTATCCGGCCTTGAGCATAACAAAGTACAAGTTTTACTCGGCCATTTTACCACATCCTGCTGTGGCCCATTGTTAGGTATATCCTTCTTCATGATTATCTACTTCCTCCACATGTGCGATTTCCTCCCTTTCCCTAACTATATTGATCCTTATGACCTTTTAACTGGGGTTTGTTTTTGTGTTTTTGCAAAAGTGGGAAACAGATGCTTATAACTACTGCCTGTACAAGCATATCTGGCATAACCTACATCCTCACAGCACCTTATCTATTTGTCTACCATTGTTAGCAGGCATGTTTCATTCTTGCATTCACATTTTAGCTAATACAAAAACAATCATATATTTCCTCCACATAGTTTTCATTCTTGTTGACTCAGCTCTTGGGTTGAAACAATTATACATTGGTGTGAGTGCATTTACCTTGCATAAGTAATCATGATTGCAGAAGTAACACTACTTTACCTATATCCCACAATTTCTCCCTTTTTCTTTAATTACCATTTGTTATCTTCTGCATTTTTCTTTTAAGCATCGCCCCCAAAATTCGCAAGCATCATTCCGGAGATTTCATCCATCTTGGTCTCACTCATCCCCTCATTATTTAATCGATAATGTTCCTCTGCCTGATTCCCTTTTAAGGGCATCTGTTTCATTAAGGCTGTCTCAATCAGTCTTTGGGTGAGCCCTCGTATACAGGGTATGATACAACAGCCAATGCTATCAATACCCCGACTACTACTATCAGGGAAGTAAGGATGTAAACTACCACTCTCTTCCATTTTCCAAACCAGGATTCAAGCCATCCCATGAGAGATGTGTCTACTCCTGAATTCTCAGCCAGTTACTCTGCTAAGGTAGTCAATCCCCTTAAGGCCCGAGTAATTGAACCATCAGGCGCAGTGTTATTAGGAATAAAGGTACAACAGCTTCCTCCTAACATCACACACACACACCCTTTTTCCGCAAAAATTATATCAAGGGCCATTCTGTTTTCCCATGCCATCCTACTCGTCGCATCAAGCTGGTCTGATATTCCTTTAACCACATCTCTTATATAATTTATAAATCGCTGTTGAATATAGAAAATGTAATTTATCCAATCTACATTTTTATTAATTGTTACCCACCAAAAGAGAGCTGACTCAAAGCCTGCTGTAATCTGATTACGAGCCTTGAATTCATCAGGTACCCCCCAGGGACTCCTACAGAATCGAGATAAATCCTGTCATCGAAAGAAGTGTCTAACAGTGATCTCTTACTCCTTCCCTTTTTCCCTACTATCTTTTCCTTCTCAACTGCCAGAGTAAATGGAATTGCCAATTGCACATATCCCTCTCCAATCCAGAGGGAGGGTAGGTCTCAGTATTTTGCCTCCACAGTAACACCACAGATCCGCTCAGGGAACCTTTAATGCTGAGTAGTTCTCTCCCTTGTCTGCTTCGATGACATTCTTAATCGCTGTACATAATTTCAGCTCCCCCAAATCTCTAGACCGATTTGTACCTCGTCTACGCACACACGACGTGTGATTTCCAACTGCGGCTGAAAATGTAGGGGGGGCTTTTGAATCTTTCTTCTCCAAGGGAGGGAACATCAGAGATAGGGCGGTACAGTTCCTATCATTCCATGCAGTCTCATCCTGATACAGGGCTATCATACATTTCATGCCCTTCCTGTCTCGCTTCCACCCAAGCAGAAAGGGGACGACCTGGGCCACTGGCCTACCAGAGGCACATGCATAGCAATTGCTCTTGTTCAGACTTTTTACAGTATACTTTACCCATTCAACACAGGCATTTGCATCCTCATATCCAGTTTCTATTTCAATGGTCTGATTTAAGTCCTTTACCCCTATAATTTTTACTACTTTAAGGTCATCGGGAGGGGTGAAAGGTTGTGCCTTATTATCCAGTAGTTCTACCCGTTTTCCCTGTCCTACACTAATTCGAAAACAACAGCCTGAGAAATCATTCCCGTTTGCTTTCATTTCATTTCTATCCCAAATGTTTCATTTAATTGTATCTCATAGGTGCCCCCTCCCCCCCAGAATTGCTTCATGCCATGTGGTTTTCTTTATCGTTAAGTATATTGGGTTACACTTTTTGTAGGGACAATCGAGAGCTGGTTAGAAGGGGGCCCGGTGTACTGTGACGAGACCATTATACCAAGTACCATCTCCAAGGCCATCCCCACAGGACTTAGGATGTATCTCTGAGCTGCGGTACTGTCTCTGACTAAACACATCCCCACAATTTACTAAGCTGCATGCATCAGCGTCTACTACTTGTGGATTGTCAGAGTTAGGAACCGTTAATAATACATATGAAAATGATATTTGACAAAATCCCGATACTAAGAGGGCTAGCATCATAACTCTAAACATCCCCAGCATTCTAAAAAAAAGCGTGCAGAAGCACAAAAAGACTTAATATGCAATCCTACAGAAATAATCCCCGCACTCGAGTCACCACTGTATAATCAGTTACTCAAAGTCTCCTTAGCCTGAGTTTCAGTGGGTCTTGTGTTGATTCGGCTGTCCAGACTTCTTCCTCAACTGGAGATTCCACAGGCCCTTTGATCTGAGTGTAGTGAGTCCAGCCTTTCTCCGCTGCCCTTATTGCCGTTTCAATAGTCAAAAGAGCCTGGTACGGCCCTTCCCAGTTCGGCTGCAATTTAGTCTCTGTCCATGATTTTACTAAGACCCAATCTCCTGGCCGGATGGGGTGAACGGTGAATTCAAGGGGCGGAGTCTGTGCCAATAAATCCTGTTTCCTGAGGAAAGACAAAGAGGAGGACAAGCCCAGTATATACATCGTTAAGAACAAGTCTTTAGTTTCGGGAATTGACAATTCTCCATTCGTTCCCAGATAAGGTAATCCAAATAAGATTTCATAGGGGGATAGTCCCAAATCTTTCCTTGGGGCTGTTTGTACTCGCAAGAGAGCTATAGGTAAACATTTGGTCCAAGGGAGTCTGGTTTCTGTTATCAATTTAGAGAGCTGCCGTTTGAGTGTTTGGTTCATTCTCTCAACCCTTCCTGATGATGGCAGGTGCCAGGAAATTCCCAACCCTTTCATTACCCCCTGTAACACTTTACATGTAAAATGAGTTCCTTGGTCAGAATCTATATGGTTCACTAGCCCATATTGGGGAATTATGTGCTCTAATATTGTTTTAGACAACCCACTCGCAGTGGCGGTAGCTAGGGGGTATGCCTCAACCCAATCAGATAGATGATCTACTTTGACCAGCATATATTTTAGTCTTCCTACTCTGAGTAGTTCAGTATAATCTACTTGTATACTCTGGAAGGGTCTCAATCCCGGGTCTCTTCCGCCCGGGGTCTGTTTTCTCAAGACTTTCTTATTTACCTTTCTGCATATTATACATCCCTCACATATTTGTTTCGCAATTGTATATATTCCTTTACATCCATATTCCCTAAGAACTAAATCACACATTGCTTGTACTCCCCAATGGCTGCCTTGATGTAGGACAGCCATAATTTCTCGCATCACCATTTTGTTTAACATTTCCCTTCCATCAGGTAACATCCAATGGCCGTCTGCTGTTTTTGCAGCCACAAAATCTTTCAATTTTTTTTCCTCTCTTTCAGTAAATATAAGAGCTTCCCAAGGATCTGGGACAGTAGGTATTAGGGAATGAATCACCACTTCTTGCGGGTTCAGGGCTGCTTCCTTAGCCATTTCATCGGCTAGTCTATTCCCCCTAAGTTCTGGTTCATTTCCTTTCTGATGACCATTCACATGCACTACCGCTATTTCTCGGGGGAGGAATAGGGACTCTAAGACCCGTTTAATCAACTCCTCATGTGCTAATTCCTTCCCCCGGCTATTGATCAGTCCTCTTTCCTGCCATATCTTTCCGAAAGTGTGCACAACGCCAAATGCATATTTAGAGTCAGTGTATACTGTTTTCTAATGGCCCTAAGGGCTCTTTCCAATGCAGGTCTGTGCTGACCACCCATTTGGCAACCTTCCTGCCTCTACTACACTACCTTTCGTCCCATCTACGACTGCATACCCATTATATCTTTTCCCTTCAGTCTCCTGGGATGTTCCGTCTATAAAAAGTCGGGCTCCTGCATGAAGCGGAACATCTCTCAGGTCCATGTGGACCTTAGTTTGGTATTCTATAATGTCAAGGCAGTTGTGCTCTGGATTCTGAGGAGATTCTCCTTCCCCTTTCCAAAAAAAGGCAGCTGGATTTAAACAATTGTCCGTCACCAACACAAGATCATCCTTTTCTATTAATATTGCCTCATATTTCAGAATCTGAGAGTCTGTCAACCATCGCCCAGCTTTTTGGTTTAGGATTGTTCTCACTTGATGTGGGGTGCTTACTATTAGGGCTCCTCCAAATGTAAGCACTCTGCTTTCCTCCACCAACAGTGCAGTGGCAGCCACGGCCTGCACACACTCAGGCCACCCCCGGGATACTGGATCCAATAGCTTCGAAAGATATGCTACTGGCTGTTTCATTCCTTCCCATCTCTGGGTTAATACTCCCAAAGCCACTCCCTTATCTACAGTAGCAAAGAGGTGGAAAGGTTTATCTAGAGAAGGTAAGGCTAACACGGGGGCATGGATCAGATCTCTTTTGAGTTCCTCAACTAGTTGTTTTTCCTCATCATCCTAACTTAGACACTTTGGTTCCTCCTCTAATAGTTTGAGATATAATTTCTTAGTCTTTTGAGCATAAGAATCAATCCACAGTCTGCAATATCCCGTTAGACCCAAAAGTTTAGGTAACTCCCATTTAGTCCTGGGCAGCGGCATCCCCACTATTCCCTCTATCCGTTCCGGGCTTATCTTTCGCTTTCCCTCACTAACTAAATGTCCCAAGTATTTCACTTCTCGTTCCACATATTGCAGTTTGTTTTTAGATACTCGCAGTCCCTGCTGGCCCAGAAAATTCAATAATTTGTTAGTGGCTTCTACTACTCTTTCTCTTCTTTTTCCTGTTACTAGGAGGTCATCTATATACTGCAACAGCTGTAATTTCTCCAATATTTGTTCTAGCATCTGTCCAAATAAATTCGGGGATTCCATAAACCCCTGGGTCCACCGGTATTGCTGCTTCCGTCCTGTCTTGGGATCTTCCCATTCAAAGGCAAAAAAATTCCTACTTTCTTCTGCCAAGGGACAAGCCCAAAAGGCATCCTTTAAATCTATCACACTAAACCACTTGTAGTCATGAGGGATCTTACTTAATAACGTATAGGGATTTGGCACCATTGGGTGCCTGATCTGTACTATTCGATTCAATGTTCTCAAATCCTGCACCAATCGATAAGTTCCATCGGATTTCCCTACTGGTAGGATGGGGTATTATAAGGAGACATATATGGCTCCAACAGTCCATCTCTAATCAGTCCCTCAATTACTGGCTGCAGTCATTGTTTATCTTCTATGGAAATGGGATATTGTTGCACACAGACAACGTCCCCTTTCCTTTTTAAACTTATTTCTAGGGGAGGGATCTATATTTTTCCATGATTCCCTTCCCTAGCCCATACAATAGGGTCTATCTCTCGTTCCACAACCTCTGTTAACATTGCCATTTGTTCAACTAATTCTTTTTCCTGAATTCCAATCTCCAGTCCTAAGAGGATAACTAAATCTCTCCCGAGTAAGTTACTTCCTATGTCAGAGATATGCAACAGTTCCCCTGTGACTCTATCCTTAGGACCTTCTACCATCATAGGTTCAAATACTGGAACTGTAAATCCTTCCCCCTTTACCCCGGAAACAGTAATTGACCGTGTTGATATTCCTACTTTCTTTGGTTTAAAATTCAGCGATGACCGTGCTGCCCCCATATCTACTAGAAAGACTACCTCTTCCAGACAGGGTCCCACCTTCAAGTTTATCAAGGGTTCCTGGTGGGTCCCCGGGGGCAGGAACCCCTGATACCCCTATTCTTCATCAAAATTCACAAGCGGAATTGCCCTTTCTTCCCTTTGTAGATCAGGACACTCCCGCTTAAAATGCCTAATCTTTCCACAATAATAGCATCCTGCCTATGGAGACTTCCATCTCTGCCCCTGTCGCCCGAACCCTCTATCAAATGCTCCCCCTTGTCTTCTCCCTCTCCCTCTCTGTCCTACATGCTGCCACCCGCCGCTCCGGTTGCTCACTATTGGTTCCATTCTTTCCTTAACTACTTCATCAACCGTAGCTACCATCATTTTTGCCTTCTGTTTTTGTCTTTTATCCTCTCTCTTTACAAACACTTTCTGTGCCTCTCTTAATAATTTATCTAATGGTTTTTTGATCCACCCTTCTATCTTCTGTACCTTTCTCTGTATGTCTGGCCATGCCTTTGTCACAAAACGTACTTTCAGAAGACCCTGTGCCACTGGGTCCTCAGGGTTCATTCCAGAGTTTTTCCGCATTGAGTCTCTTTATCTTTGCAAGAAAGCTGAGGGAGTCTCATCTTTCTCCTATCTAACTTCAAAGGCTTTAGTCAAATTCTGCGACTTCGGAACTGCCTCTCTTATTCCTTTTAGAATCAGGCCTTTCAATTCCCTCATTTCTTCTCTATGCCCCGGGTTTTGATTTTCCCACTGGGGGTCTCTGAGGGGAAACTTTGTCTCTCCCTGTCTAGCATCCCCATCTCCAATGGGATGTTCCCGGTCCCATATTTTAATGGCTGCTCCTCATATAAATCCCCTTTCTTCCCCAGTAAATAGTATATCCAAAATAGACATTAACTCAGTCCACGTGTACAGACTGGGCCCCAAGAATTGATTAATTTGTTCAGACGACCCTACCAGATCCTCAACCAGGACCTTCATCTCCTTTTTAAATGTTCTGACCTTCCCATTGGTGAGGGGGGCACTTACAAACCCAATCTCTTTGTCTCCTATTGGTACCTCCCGAAGGGGGATAAGTCTTTACATTCTTCCCCTTTTTTTGTTTTTGTTTTTCCTCCTTAGGCTTTGGTTTAGATACTCCGGAGGACTCCTTTACATCTACTTTATCTTCCCTTTCTTTTGTTGAGGATTGAGGGTAGGGAACAACAACATCCCCGTCCACCATCCCTTCGTCCTCCTTTTGTGGGTCATCCGTTCCCTGTCCCTGTCTGTCTCTCCTCCTCCCCCATTTTCACCTAATCTGATTTTATGGTATGGGGGAGGGGGGGCCAAGCAGCCAAGAGGATCCCAGGGACTGGGTGGGGCAGAGGGGGATCCCTTGTCCTTACTACCATCATTCCCAAACTGCTCTTCCAACAGGATGCGTAGTCTGCCTCTCCTTGACTAAAAGGTTGTTTTTTTATTTACATACAACTCTAAATACTGACATACCCAATCCTCGTCCAAACCATACTTTGGCCAGAAGACAACTGGGCGAAGGATTGGTTCTTTGGTCCATACTAAACAACAATATTTAATCATTTTCTTTTTATCTTTTACCCTTGTACAAGTGTTACTTGTCCATTCCCGCAACATCCTCCCCAACTTTCAGAAGGAATGTTACCAGGGACGTTTTCTTCCTTTACTCCGAGACAGTTACTCTGCCTACCCCCCATTTCTCAGGGCCCTCTCCAGTCCCTCAGCGATTAAATACCCCTTTTCCCGGCCACCAAGGCAATACTTAAAAGTCAGTTTTCTTACCTTGGTCTGTGCACAGAGTTGCCTGACCCCAGAGTTGCTGTACTTTCTATCAACCTCCTTTCGCTGTCTGATTCAGATGTCTCTCTTGTGGGATTCGTACCAGTCGCCCAAGGGAGCAGACCAAACCGGGACACAAGACCGCTCCTCAATTGGGAACGGGACACGTCTTCCCAGTGTCCAGGGCCAGCCACTCCCCCCGGCAATGGAAGAACATCCCGGACGGCCCCCAATTGTGAGAAACATAGGTCACTCACTTCAATAATTTCAGTCCGAGACAAGATCTGAAGCAATCAGTATGTTTATTATATGCTTGCAAGCGTGGTGCCTAAAATAGACTCACAGAGTTTAGCAAGTACATATCTTATATAGGATTCACTACTCCAAACCCGGTGCCCATTACTGTTGTTTATCTCTTGCCGTATCCGGCCTTGTGCATAACAAAGTGCAAGTTTTACTCAGCCATTTTACCACATCCTGCTGTGGCCCATTGTTAGGTATATCCTTCTTCATGATTATCTACTTCCTCCACATGTGCAATTTCCTCCCTTTCCCTAACCATATTGATCCTTATGACCTTTTAATTAAGGTTTGTTTTTGTGTTTTTGCAAAAGTGGGAAACAGATGCTTATAACTACTGCTTGCACAAGTATATCTGGCTTAACCTACATCCTCACAGCACCTTATCTATTTGCCTACCAATGTTAGCAGGCACGTTTCATTCTTGTATTCATATTTTAGGTAATACAAAAACAATTATCTATTTCCTCCACATAGTTTTCATTCTTGTTGACTCAGCTCTTGGTTGAAACAATTATACACTGGTGTGAGTGCATTTACCTTGCATAAGTAATCATGATTGCAGAAGTAACACTACTTTACCTATATCCCACAGTCTCTAACTATTTGGTGGAAAATTTCATTCATTTGTCTTTCCATCACTTACTCAAAGGGTCACCACAATGACCAAGTAAACTCTTGCGAAGGACAGAGCATTTCAATTCTGGTCAATTAAATCCTTCCTTATTTTAGGTTATTTTTATGACCAATATTGTTGAAAATTATTTTTCTACCATGACAATTACGGTATAGAGAAAGTAAAGGTGGTTTCTGCAATTTGGAATCTGTTCCAGATGACAGTTTGTACACCTTCAGTTTTAACTAGGCTTTGCTATGTAGATATAACATTCCTGTCTGAATTGTGCATTAAAAATTCCCTCACAAAGCTTAAAAACCTACTTCATATAAAATGTACACCGTGAAAGGACCGCATATTTGCATATAAGTGAAGGCATCAGGCCATAAAGTCACAAAACTAAATAATAATTTTCAGCAAGTTACATAAATGATGAGAATCATAGACAATTTTAAAAATCACACAACACCAGGTTATAGTCCAACAGGTTTATTTAGAAGTGTTAGCTTTCATAACGCTGCTCCTTCATCAGCTACCTGATGAAGGAGTAGTGCTCCAAAGGCTAGTCCTTCCAAACAAACCTGTTGGAATATAACCTGGTGTGTGATTTTTAACTTTGTCCACCCTTGTCAAACACTGGCACCTCCACATCATAGAATCATAGAGTTAGACAGCACGGAAACAGACCCTATTGTCCAACTCATGCATGCCAACCAGATATTCTGAACTAATGTCTTCCCATTTGCCAACATTTGGCCCATATCCCTCTAAACCCTTCCTATTTATATACCCATCCAATGCCTTTTAAATGCTGTAATTGTAGCCTCACCATTTCCTCTGGCAGCTCATTCCACACACGCACCACCCTCTGCACGAAAAAGTTGCACTTAGATCCCATTTAAATCTTTCCCCTGTCACCTTAAACCTATGCCCTCTAGTTTTGGACTCCCTTACCCTGGGAGAAGAATTTTGACTACCAGCCAATCCATGCCCCTCAGGATTCTATAAAATTCCTCAGCCTTCGACACACCGGGGAAAATAGCCCCAGCTTATTCAGCTTCTCCCTTTAGCTCAAACCCTCCAACCTCGGCAACATCCTGGTAAATCTTTCTTGAACTCTTTCAACTTTAACAACATCTTTCCTATAACAATTTCCAGTATGTTCCCACTTTGAAAGACTGATGAATGCAGGATGCCGTACAGGCCCACTCACACAGCAGTTCCAGTGTTGAATCCCGTTGAGAGGCCTGATGTGCTGTTGAGCAACTGTGGAAGCCCTCACTGTCTTTAGACTCCACCCCTTTTCCCACTGTTCAACCCATTATTCATAGATTGCAAGTTGCTTGAAAGGCAGTGAACAGCATGGACAATCTGTTTGGCTACCGTTTTAGCTTATTATAAATCTTCATACAATCCTTGAGACAACAGAATGTATGAGATACAGGTAGTAATAGACAATTTTCCCACCATGCCTGCCCCTTAGTCAGAACATTGATTATTGCAGTGTGGGACATGATGTTTTTAGCTATAATGACATTGGTGAGGCCACGTTTAGAATACTGTGTACAGTTCTCATTGCCCTGTTATAGGAAGGATGTTGTTAAACTAGAAAGAGTACAGAAAAAATTGACAAGCATCTTGCTGGAACTGGAGGGTTTGTATTATATGGAAAGGCTGAATGGGCGAGGCCTTTTCTCCCTGGAGCATCAGAGGCTGTGGCGCAACCTCATAGAGGCTTATAAAATCATGATTGGTATAGATAAGGTGAATAGTCAAAATCTTTTTCCAAGGGTAAGAGAGATCATAACTAGAAGGCATAGGTTTAAGGTGAGAGGGGAAAGATTTAAAAGAGACCTGAGGGAGAACTTTTTTTCACACAAAGGGTTGTGTGTATAGGTGATGAGCTGCCGAAGAAAGTGGTTGAAGAGGCCACAATTACAACACTTAAAAGACATTTGGACAGATACATGAATAGGAAAGTGTAAAGATTGTAATGAAGTCAGCCAGGTGGACCTTACAGAATATGAGTTCCTTGATTGGTGCTGTTAACTTGGTCTGATCAGGGAGTAAAAAGTGAGGTCTGCAGATACTGAAAATGTGTTGCTGGTTAAAGCACAGCAGGTTAGGCAGCATCCAAGGAACAGGAAATTGATGAAGGGCTCTGGCCCGAAACGTCGAATTTCCTGTTCCTTGGATGCTGATCAGGGAGACGTGGCTGACAGATATAAACAGGGGTGTCAGAGGTTCTGGTCACTCTGAGAGTTGGCTCTGAGGAAGCCAGACCAGTGTCAAGTACAATGCATGCGCAAATAAAAGGTGAGTTGGCGACAGATCACTGGCCTGTGTAGAGTTAGTTCAGAAAGGCTTAGAGAGATATGGGCCAAACACAGGCAAATGGGATTAGTTTAGTTTAGGACAAGTTGGACTGAAGGTCCTGTTTCAGTGCTATGACTCTATGACTCTAAAGACTAGAACACTGCAAGTTCAAGACAGCAGTTGCCTTTACATTGTCAATGGTGATAACTGTTCCTCAATTCGAGGATCATGCAGTTAGGGTAGCTGCCATGTGATTTCATGTGACTGTAGAGGCTAATTCTCAAACCAAAGATCTTTGGAATACATGGGGTAAAACGTCACTTCAACTTGTGTCACAACATAACTGGAAGAGTGAACCAATAAGTGTGCGCAGTTTTGCCACAAGCTGACACAAAATAAATAAAATCCCAAATTAGACCACCATGGTTATTACTGTGCTTGATTGACCTCTAATTCAGCACAATACCAATTCACATCATTTTTTTTTCATTGACAGAATGCAGTTCCAATTATTGCATCATGCATAACTTTAACAAATGGCAGAGAAAAGAAATAATTCAGTTAAAGTTCTGGAATCCACATTATAGGAAGGATGTGGTTGCATTGGAGAGTGGGCAGAGGAGATTTACTCAGATGTTGCCTGGGCTGGAGAATTTTAGTTATGAAGAGAGATTGGATAGAGTAGGGTTTTCGTTGAAGCAGAGGAGTCTGAGGAGGGACCTGACTGAAATGTATAAAATTATAGATAGGGTAGACAGGAAGAAACTTTCCTCTTACTGAAGGGATGAATGACCCTGATAGATTTAAGCTGAGGAGTTTAGAGTCATAGCGTAATAGAGATCTACAGCACAGAAACAGATCCTTCAGTCAACTCGACCATGCTGACCAGATATCATAATCTAACCAAGTCCCATTTGCCAGCACTTGGCCCATATCCTTCTAAATCCTTCCTATTCATATACCTATCCAGATGCCTTTTAAGTATTGTAATTGTACCAGCCTCCACCACTTCCTCTGGCAGCTTGTTCCATACACGCACCACCCTCTGCATGAAAAGGTTGCCCCTCAGCTCCCTTTTAAATCTATCCTCCTCATCCTAAACCTATGCCCTCTAGTTCTGCACTCCTCCACTCCAGGTAAAAGATCATGTCTATTTACCTTGTCCTTGCCCCTCATGATTTTATAAACCTTTGGGAAGGCTTTTTTTCACTCAGGGAGAATGTGTCGGGAATGTGGAACTCATGGCCTGCAACGGTGATCAAGGCAGAAACCCTCATAATGTTTAAGAAGTAATTAGAAGCACACGTATGATGTCAGGGCATATAATGCTAGCAGCTGAGTGCTGGAAAATGGGATAAGAATAGTTTGGTGGATTTTTTCACTGACACAGACTCAATGGAGCAAAGGGCCCTTTTCTGTGCCTTGGACCTCAATCATTCTAATTCCTAATCTACCTCTTTTCAAACACAAGCACACACGCACTCATTCATTAAAGAGAGATGGTTGATAGGGATGTTACAGTAGAAAAATAATGGACAAGGACCAAAACTCTAAAGATTAAAAGTCCAGATTTCAAGACCAGGTTAAATTGTCCTTTTGATGGCATGCTGTTGTTTGTAAAGCCATGGTTGTTTTTCATTTCAACACTTGGTTGGTTGGACTGAGGTCTTGTTTGGATTCCTTCTTTTCAGCTTTCTTGTTTTTTTTTCCTCCCCTCATAGAAAGAGAGCTCGGAAGGTGGTTTTGGATTGCAGGCTCTGTATATTTCTGACTACACTTGCACTTGCAGCATTGTAATAAACTGCCCTTCAACTAATCAGAAGGCAGTTGTCAGGCAGAATTTCACTAAAATGCGAAGACTCTCAGTGCCACTTTGATCATGACATTTCCTTCAACGCTTTGAAAAGCAACATTTTGCTGCACAGCTGCAAGAAAATCTGCACCATTTGATTTTCTAAGCTGTGAAACTCTCCAGAAATGTCAGCTAAATCACAGTCTTAACTTTCATTTTGTTTCATTGTCCCAAAAAGAAAAACATATATAGTCTTTTACAGTGTTGTGACACTGAGAGTAGAAGCATGGTATTTCCTTTTCCTGTCATGTGACATGGGCAAGACCAATATTTACTGTCCATCCCAGTGAGCCCTTGAACTGAGTGACTTGCTGGACCATTTCAGAAAGCAATTAAGAGTCAACCACATTATGTGGGTGTGGACAGGAGTGAATCAAGTTGTTTTTTTAACTTGAATAATATTTCATCCAGTTGCTTATCCAGAAGCCATCTAACTTCTGCCTTAAAAAAAAATCAAAACCCATGTAATAATCAAAAGAACGATGGAAATCAGAAACAACAATAGAAACCGTTGAAAAGGTTCAGGAGGTCTGGCAGCATATGTGGAAAGAAATCAATGTGAATGTGTCGGATCCAGTGACCCTTCCTCAGAATCCTTTCCATCGCCTTTTGAGGAAGAAAGTTCCAGACAGATCACTCTTTGTGAGAACAAATATCTTTCTCTATATCATAAATGGGCAATTTCTCATGCTACATTTCTCATCAACGACTGTAAAAATATGGAAGAAAAAGTTGGCATAGATCAGTCTAACGGTACAGTCTTCACTTTCCCCATTATTGGTGTTGCTACTGCACAAAGCAAGATCCACTTCTACTCCGGTGGTAGAGCTACACATTCATTTCACTGATCTTATTTGCCCTTGCTGAAAAATGTGTTGCTGGAAAAGCGCAGCAGGTCAGGCAGCATCCAAAGAGCAGGAGAATCAATTCTCCTGCTCTTTGGATGCTGCCTGACCCGCTGCGCTTTTCCAGCAACACATTTTTCAGCTCTGATCTCCAGCATCTGCACTCCTCACTTTCTCCTTATTTGCCCTTGGTCAATTCGCATGTGGCTCAGGTAATAACCCAGATATTATTACTTTTAAAGTTCGATTTAAATGGGTGCATAGCTCCAAGTAGTAGAACGACCACCTAACTTATGTGTTAAAATTTCTAAGTGGGTCTTAAACGCCACACACAAAGGCTTGAATTGTCCCCTCCACCCTCGAGACACATCTATCTTGCTTTCAAAATAGGGAGGGCTACTGAGAGGCGAATATTCATTAGGTATTGATTGAACGTATTTAGAGAGGGAAACAGTAGACAGTTGACGAGGGAAGAATTGCAGAATTTTGAAAGATGAGTGAGAAAGATGAATGTTTTGGAAGAAACTTCAGTGACAGGTAGAGCAGCCTGTCTTCAGTGGGGAAATGGTCTACAATCTGAGGACCGTCATAGGCAACACACACCATTTTTAATATGATAAATTTTGACCAGTGCAGTGATTTGGTATGCGGTTTCTGACATAGTAGATATTTTTGCAATGAATACAGTGGTTCACCATGATGAAGATAAATCAATAACATTTTAATCCTGCATATGAGATTGTTTTCTGATAGATGCAATTGTTGTGTGTGACCCTTGTCCTTTTATTATGCCATATGTCTTCATTATATTTGGTTCGGGTAGAAAACAAGACTGTCTACATTGTTTCAATAAAATCTTGATTGGAAAATAAAAAAATTATGGGAGTGCATATCTGATAACTCAACAAATTGCCAATCAATGCTCAATTCCCAAAATCTCTTTACAATGTAACAAATGCAAAATTTAATATTAAAGACTAAATAATTTGGCAGATTATTAGAACAGAAAGACACCACTAAAATTAAGCATAAATTTCATAGGCATATAATATACAACTCCAGTTAAAGAAGATCAATCCCTAGTTCAATTCCTAGTTTCGGTTTGTAGCTACAGAAACACCATGCTGCTGTGTTTCAATGATATTACTGTTTTAGTTCAAGAGGAGCTGAAAATGTGTTGCTGGTTAAAGCGCAGCAGGTCAGGCAGCATCCAAGGAACAGGAAATTCAACGTTTCGGGCATAACCCTTCATAGTTCAAGAGGAGCCAACATTAGGAACCTGAGGGAGGACCCTCGACTGGGAAAGATTTAAAATCTGTATAAAACTTTAGTTGGGCTACATTGGAATATTTTGTGCAGTTCTGGTCACCATGCTACCAGAATGATGTTTTGGAGAGAGAGTGCAGAGAAGATTTACCAGGATGTTGCCTGGTCTGGAGGAGTTTAGTCACGAGGAGAGATTGGATAAACTCCAATTGTTTTCATTGGAAAGACGGAGGCTGATGGGCGATCTAATAGAATTCTACAAAATTATGAGAGGCAGTGATAGGGTGGATGGGCAGACACTTTTCCCAGGGTGGAAACTATAAGAAGGCACAGGTTCAAGATGAGAATGGGAAAGTTTAGGAGAGAGGTGCAGGGAAAATATTTCACACAGAGGGTAGTGGCTGCCTGGAGCACATTGCCAATCAAGGTGATGGAAGCAGGAAAGTTGAAATCACACAGAGCAACAAGTAGTGGGATTAAATGAGGATGAGGAAACGACGCAGGCTTAGTGGGCCAAAGGGTCTGTTCCTATGCTGTATTGTATTGTAATCACCAAGAGATAAGTTCGAAGCTGATGGCAAAAGAAAATCATAAATTAATGCTTATTCTCAGCTTTTCTGAAAGATTTATTTCACATCAAAATGAAACTGGATGGCCACAGCTATCAGTTCAAATGACCTCTCCTCCACTCCACTGTATAATTGATGACTAAATGGGTTGTGTTCAACCATGAATGAAATGTCAATGTATTAACCAGTGGAAACGATGAACTACCATGAAAGAAATGTTTCCCATTTAACATTTGTGGGCGGCACGGTGGCTAGCACTGCTGCCTCACAGCGCCAGAGATCTGGGTTCAATTCCCACCTCAGGCGACTGACTGTGTGGAGTTTGCACATTCTCCCCGTGTCTGCATGGGTTTCCTCCGGGTGCTCCAGTTTCCTCCCACAGTCCAAAGATGTGCAGGTCAGGTGAATTGGCCATGCTAAATTGCCTGTAGTGTTGGGTAAATGTAGGGGAATGAGTGGGTTGCGTTTCGGAGGGTCAGTGTGGACTTGTTGGGCCAAAGGGCCTGTTTCCACACTGTAAGTAATTTAATCTGAAAAAACAGTCTCTTGACCAATCCTTCTCTGATCTTATTTTGATTCCCAGACATTTTTGTGCTTTGTGTTAAATTAAGCTCCAAGCTCCATAGGGTATGCCATCAGCTCTCACTACATTTAATAGCATTCTATGTGGCAGCAGTGTGCAATTTCATAAAGGCCAGCCTTGCAGTGACCCTGTGTTGGCTTCTGATGAATGTTGGTAATTATGAAGAAGGAATTGTAAGTCATTCAGTTCCAAACTCTACAAATATATCTGTCTGAAGGAAACAGAATCTACAGGGTTTTTTTTTATCTAGACAGAGCGTTATTTCCCAACTTTTTTAAAATTTGTAATCAATTTTAAGACGTATATCAGAAACAAAGGCATAAATTGCTGGAAAAGCTCGGCAGATCTGGCAGCATCTGTGGAGAGAAATCAGAGTTAACGTTTCGGGTGCAGTGACCCTTCCTCAGAGCGTTAACTCTGATTTCTCTCCACAGATGCTGCTAGACCTGTTGAGCTTTTCCAGCAATTTATGTTTTTGTTTCAGACTTACAGCATCCAGTTCTTCCAGTTTTTATTTAAGACATTTGCGTTAATCTCATGGAATGGGAAGGAGGAACAATCACAGAGTAATAGAACTGTGCTGTAAAGGACCATTTGGTTCTTAAAGTCTATACTGAATCTTTTGAAAAGTCATCTAAACAGAACATTACAGCGCAGTACAGGCCCTTCGGCCCTCGATGTTGTGGAACCAATCTGAAGCCCATCTATCCTACACTATTCCATTTTCAACTATATGTTTATCCAATGACCATTTAAATGCCCTTAAAGTTGGCAAGCCTACTACTGTTGCAGGCAGTGTGTTCCATGCACCTAACTACTCTCTAAATAAAAAAAATACCTCTGACATCTGTCCTATATCTATCATCCCTCAATTTATAGCCATGTCCCATCATGCTAACCATCACCATCCGAGTAAAGAGGCTGTCACCGTCCACCCTATCTAACCCTCTGATTATCTTCTATGTCTCAATTAAGTCACCTCTCAACCTGCTTCTCTCTAAGGAAACAGCCTCAAGTCCCCAGCCTTTCCTCAAATGATGTTCCCTCCGCAACAGGCAAAATCCTAATAAATCTCTTCTGAACCCTTTCCAAAGCTTCCACATCCTTCATATAATGCAGTGACCAGAACTGTATGCAACACTCCAAATGTGGCCGCACTAGAGTTTTGCACAGCTGCAGCATGATCTCATGGTTCCGAAACTCAATCCCTCTACCAATAAAAGTGAACGCACTGTACGCCTTCTTAGCAGCCCTATCAACCCGAGTGGCAACTTTCAGGGATATCTGCCAAATGAACACAGAGATCTCTCTGCTCATCCATACTACCAAGAATCTTACCCCTGTACTCTGCATTCCTGTAGCTTCTTCCAAAGTGAATCACCTCACACTTTTCCACACTAAACTCCATTTGCCACCTCTCAACCCAGCTCTGCAGCTTATCCATGTGCCTCAGTAACTTGGAAAATCCTTCAGCACTATCCACAACTTCACTGACTTTAGGTCATCTGCAAATTTACTAACCCATCCTTCTACGCCCTCATCTGTCAAACAACAGTGGCCCAAAAACAGATCCCAGCGATACACCACCAGTAACTGAAGTCCAGAATGAACATTTCCCACCAAACACCAGAGTCTGTCTTCTTCCAACAAGCCAAGTTTTGATCCAAAATGACTGAATCACCCTCAATCTCTTGTCTCCATATTTTGTGCAATAGCCTACTGTGGGGAACCTTATCAAATGCCTTACTGAAATCCATATACATCGCATCAACTGCTTTACCATCATCCACCTGTTTGGTCACCATCTCAAAGAACTCAATAAGGTTTGTGATCAAAGTTTGTGAGAAGATTTGTAGTTTGGGTGCTCTTTGTTGTGGTTCTGTTCGCCGAGCTGGGAATTTGTGTTGCAAATGTTTCGTCAGCTAGTGGCAGAGACAAATCACTATAAATGCCGGAGGAAACATCACAGAAGCGCTTCACAGGAGGCTCCCAAGCACTGAGGGTGTCACCTAGACAGGGGACGAAACGTCTGCAACACAAATTCCCAGCTCGGCGAACAGAACCACAACAACGAGCACCCAAGCTACAAATCTTCTCCCAAACTTTGAACACCTATGGGCGAGAGATGCTAAGACAAGCCAACCGTCTAAGCGCCACATACAAACAACTCCAGTTCCTGCATGAATAAGCAGCAGAGACAAACTACTATAAATGCCGGAGGAAACATCACAGAAGCGCTTCACAGGAGGCTCCCAAGCACTGAGGATGTCACCTAGACAGGGGACAAACGTCTGCAACACAAATTCCCAGCTCAGCAAACAGAACCACAACAACAAGGTTTGTGAGGCACGACCTACCCTTCACAAAACCACGTTGACTATCCCTAATCAACTTACTCCTCTCCAGATGCTTATAAATTCTATCTCTTATAATCTTTTCCAACACTTTACCCATTAACTGAAGAAAGGCTCACTCATCTAAAATTACCAGGGTTGTCTCTATTCCTCTTCTTGAACAAGGGGACAACATTTGGGGCAACACAGTTGGTCAGTGGTTAGCACTGCTGCCTCACAGTGCCAGGGATCTGGATTCCATTCCAGCCTCGGGCGACAGTCTGTACGTTCTCCCATTTCTGCGAAGGTTTTCTCTGGGTGCTCAGGTTTCCTCCCACAATCCAAAGATGTGCAGGCTAGGTGAATTGGTAATGCTATATTGCCCAGAATGTTCAGGGGTGTAGGTAAAAACAAGTGCTGCAGATGCTGGAAACCAGATTCTAGACTAGAGTGGTGCTGGAAAAGCACAGCAGTTCAGGCAGCATCCGAGGAGCACGAACCGTCAATTTTCCTGCTCCTCAAATGCTGCCTGAACTGCTGTGCTTTTCCAGCATAATTCTAGTCTAGAACCTGTTCGGGGGCGTTTAGGTTAGGTGCATTAGTTAGGGGTAAAGGTAGAATAATAGGGAAGGGGAATGGTTCTGGGTGCGTTATTTTGTGGAGGGTCAGTGTGGACTTGTTAGATTGAAGGACCTGTTTCCACATTGTAGGGATTCTAATTTGCTAATCTCCAGTCTTCTGGCACTATTCCTGTAGACAAAGATGACATAAAGATCAAAGCCAAAGGTTCTGCGGTCTCCTCCTTTGCTTCCCAGAGAATCCTCGGATAAATCCCATTCAGCCCAGGGGACTTATCTATTTTCACACTCTCCAGAATTGCCAACACCTTCTCCTTGTGAAGCTCAATCCCGTCTAGTCTAGTAGCCTGTACCTCAGTATTCTCCTTGACAGTATTTTTTTTTCCAATGTGAATACTGAGGAAAAAATATTTATTTAGTCCTCCCTCTATTTCCTCAGACTCCACGCACAACTTTCCACTACTATCCTTGACTGGCCCTAATCTTTCTCTCATCATTCTTTTCTTCCTGATATACCTATAGAAAGCTATAGAAAAATAATTGTACTTCCTCTCTTCCTTCCCTATGTCACTGCAATGTTTTAAGCTTCAGGTATTTATCCAAATCATTTTTGAAGGCTAAAATTGAATTCTTGTCTGCCATCCTCTCAGGCAGTACATTCCCATTAGAATTAGGGTTCTTAATCAACTAATATTTCCTGTTTATAACTGCTGTGAAATTGTCTGATACAGCATTGATTTCTTTTCTCTCTCTCTCTCTCTAGCTCACTCTCTGAAAAGGCATAACCAGCTAGGGACCAAGACAAGACAGAGATAAAGGTCATGAAGTTCAGCACTCTCAGTACTGAGGGAGAAAATGAGGACTGCAGATGCTGAAGATCAGAGCTGAAAATTTGTTGCTGGAAAAGCGCAGCAGGTCAGGCAACATCCAAGGAGCAGGAGAATCGACGTTTCGGGCATGAGCCCTTCTTCAGCATTCCTGAAGAAGGGCTCATGCCCGAAACTTTGACTTTCAGTACTGAAGTCACTATACTTCTGAGTTAACTTCAGGGGTCATTTGGTGGTCTCTAAGTAGCTAAAGGCAGTAGGACAGACAGAGAAAGCAGTGAGTAAAGTATTCAGTTTTCTCAGCTTCACTAATAGGGACAAAAACAGGGCAGTTATGCTGAGCTTATACAGGCTATAGGAGAAAGTGAGGACTGCAGATGCTGGATATCAGAGTCAAAAAGTGTGGTGCTGGAAAAGCACAGCAGGTCAGGCAGCATCTGAAAAGCCAGAGGGTTGACATTTCGAGCATAAGCTCTTCATCAGGAATCCTAACACAGGCTACAGTTTAGACTTCAGCTGGAAAATTGTGTAGACATCTAACTACCACACTTTTGAAAGGATGTGAATGCTTTGGAGAAAGTGTACACAAGGTTTATGAGAATAGCTTCAGGGATGGGAAACATCAGTTCTGAGGTTGGGTGGTCGGTTTGCAAAACAGTATGATGCCCACGGTGCGGGTTCAATTTCCATCTCTAGCTAAGGTCACCATGAAAGACTCTCCTTCTCAACCTCTCCCCTTGCCTGATGTATAGTGATCCTCAGGTTAAATCACCACTAGTGATCTCTCACTAATTCTCAAACTGGAGAATTTGAGACTGTTTTCCATGAAGAAGGGAAGCTAAGAAGGGACTGATAGAATCTTTAGAAACCACAATGTACCAGGACAGAGTGGATCAAGAAAAACTATTGTTCATAAGAGGATTGAGAGCCAGAGCACCGAATGAAAGTGTTTTCCAAATGAAGCAAATGCACGATGAAGGAAACATTTTCACGCAGTGAGTGGTCTGCATTTGGAATGCACCGACTGGAAACATGGATCAATTGAGACATTCAAGAGGGCATTCGATGATCATTTAAATAGAAAGGTCGTACAGGATTATCAGAGAAATGCAAGAGATCTGCACTGAGCCAAAATGCTCAGACAGCCAATTCAGACATGATGGACCAAATGGCCTCCTTCTGCTCTGTAACAATTCTGTCATTCTGTGATTCTATATACCCCCATTCCTACACAGGTTTTTAAAAAGACCCAAAAATCTATCTCAGGCTGGAAGATAGGCCACAAGAGGTAACCATCCTGAATCAAGTCAAGTAAAATCATCACAGTCTTACCAAATCATAGGGCTGCTCTCTCATTAGTGAGAGATCACTGGTGGTGATTTAACCTGAGGATCACTATGCATCAGGCAAGGGGAGAGGTTGAGAAGGAGAGTCTTTCATGGTGACCTTAGCTAGAGATGGAAATTGAACCCGCACCGTGGGCATCATACTGTTTTGCAAACCGACCACCCAACCAACTGAGATAAACCAAACTCCACCTGTTCTACATTCATTGTTTGGAAGGGTTTGACCAGGTGATTGATTCAAAAGAAGAAACCGGCCAAAGGAATACATGCCCTGTACATTAATAGTTGTACGTAGAGGCTGGGAGCCAAAGGCTTCCTGACATTGCAGCTAAGATGGAATGGAATAAAGAAAGGGATGGAGACTGTTGTGCCAAGGCAATGGAAGATTGTCGACTCTTCCGCATGAGCTGTTGGGATCAGCTACATCAATTTTCCTGTTCTCTGAGATTAACTATAATATTTCTGTAATATTATGAGGGTCATATCATATTTCGATATAATTAACTAATGTACTATATCTAAAAACTGTTGCCTCTTGTTCATGACTACTCTTTCCATAAAAATAATTCTCATGTCTCTTCTGGCTGTTTTGCCTTTAGTTTGTCATTTACTGAAGACATTCAGTCGATCAAACCCTTCATAATATCAAAACCTCAAGTCAATCTTCCCTTAGCTCTCTCTTCTGTATGGTGGATAACCCCAACTTCTCCAGCCTAGTCACATCTCTCAAAGCCAGTATAGTTATAGAGAAACATATGCAAATTCTGTTATTACTCTGTCATTTACTCAGTATCTGCATGGGAGAATGAAAGAGGAATCTTCTTGGCTCCAAGATGTCTGGCTGAATGCTCGGTGACTGGAAATAACTGAACAATTTGTGTCAGATTTAGGGAGTCTTGGATGAGTGTGGCACCAACAACACTCAAGAATTTGGACACCATCCAGGCCAAAGCAGCTGACACACAACCATAAGCATCCACTTCCTTCACCACCAATGCTCAGTAACAGCAGTGTATGCTACCTGCAAGATGCACTGCAGAGATTCACCAGAGAGCTGTGGCATTGTGGCTCAGTGGTTAGCACTACTGCCTCACAGCGCCAGGGACCTGGGTTCGATTCCAGCTTTGGGTGGCTGTTTGTGTGGAGTTTGCACATTGTCTGCATGGGTTTCCTCTGGGTGCTCCAGTTTCCTCCCAAAATCTAAAGATGTGCAGGTTAAGTGGGTTGGCTGTGCTAAATTGCCCAATGATGTGTAGGTGAGGTGCATTATTTAGGGGTAAATGGAGGATAATAGGGTAGGGGAATGAGTCTGGGTGGGTTACTTTTCAGGGGTCCATGTGGACTTGTTGGGCTGAAGGGTCTGTTTCTACACTGTAAGGGTTCTATGATTCTATGTTCAGACAGCACCTTCCAAACTCATGCCCACTTTCAGCTAGGGCAGCAGATATGTGGGAACACTGCCACCTGCAAGTTCCCCTCCAAGCCACTCCCATCTTCGACTTGGAAATATGTCGTCACTGGGTCAATATTCCTGGAATTCCCTGCCTAAGGGCATTATGGGTCAACCCACAGCACATGGACTATAGCTGCTCAGGAAGGCAGTATCTGGGGATGGGCAAGAAGTGCTGGCCCAGCCAATGACACCTGCATCCCATGAGTGAACAAAGTTTTTGTGGGAAATAGAATGGGGTCAAAGCCAGTGTTCCTTCTCAGCTGCATGTGTACAATGCAATCCCGATATTCCATAAACGGTAATTGTACGCTGATCATGGCACTAATCTCCGTGTCCAGAAATCATTGACATACATAGGCCTTGGAGACCCTTGAGAAAGTGCTAGACAAGGCTAGATCCTTGTTGGACCCCAAACATAATGCTGTTTGCAGCAGGAAGAGAAGCCATTGCAGGAGATTCTCTGAGTCTGATTGGACAGGAAACACAAGGAGCTGGGGTGGGCAGTCCCACTCAGCTGGTTGACTGGGGTGAGGTGTTTGAAATGGATAAGCTGATTGATCGAGCCAGAATCAGGGAACTTTACTTTCCCTAATCATTTTCCATCCGAACACCTTGCCCGATCAGAGGTGATATTCCTGCAGATCAGCACCTTGCTTTCTTGTAGTATACCTCATTGTGACAGCATGAAATTTGGCATTCTTGCATTTGTCCTGACAAGTACAAGATAAAAAGCTTCAGCAACACGTCCCCTCTTTCGGCCATATGCATGGAATGTGGTAGGTGTACTCAGTACTTTGCCAAAGCCAGAAACTGAATTCTCAGACACAGGAAAGTGAGTTGGATTCTAAAGGTTTATGTTAAAGGCTATGTCATGATCAAGACAGGAATAACATCCCTCTAAATAAACAAATGCAGGAAATTGTGTTAACTGGATCTTATTACTTCTGGTGATGAACTATAATTTCCTTCCTGCCTCAATATTGATTGAAACATTCCCTGCAGCTGAAATATGTCAAACAAAAATTAGCAGAGCCACAAAACCTCGTTCTAATTGCGTTTATATATGACCTTATTACATTTTGACATTTTCAAAGTGTTTCAAAGCCAATTAGTTATTTTAAAGGTGTAGCCATGGCTACTGTATAAAGTAAAAACAGTCGTTTTGTATGTGCAATTTCAGTACAACGGCAATGTTGTAGAATAAATGAGCAATTAAACAAGTGGGTGAGGGAGAACAATCCTAAACACTGACCTATTATCTGAAGCTCCTTTAATTACGTTTTACCTGCTAATTCCAACATTCTATATTTTGATCATTTTGATCCCTATCACGTGTTGTGCTTCCTGCCTTATCTACAACATGGCGTAACATCTTTAACATTATAAAACACCCAAGGCAAATTAAGGGTGGCATGGTGGCTCAGTGGCTAATACTACTGCCTTACAGCACCAGGGGCCTGGGTTCAATTCCTGTCTCAGGTGACTGTCAGTGTGGAGTTTGCACATTCACTCTGTCTTTGCGTGGGATTCCTCCCACAATCCAAAGGCATGCTGGTCAGGTGAATTGGCCATAGTGTCCAGTGCATTAGTCAGAGGTAAACATGGGGTAGGGGAATAGGTCCGGGTGGGTTACTCTTTGGAGGGTCGGGCCAAATGGCCTGTTTCCACACTTCAGGGAATCTAATCTAATCAATGCACAGGAGTGGTATGAAACAAAAGATGACACTGAGTCACACAAGCAGATATTATGATGAAAAGCGTGGCCAGTGGTAAGTTTTGCAGAGCGTCTTAAACAAGCAGTGCACAGTTGAATAAAAAAACTGAATGGTCCAGGGAGGAGATCCTAAAGTTTAGCACCTTGACAACAGAAGGTACAGCCAGCAGTTATGGGACGATGAAAATCAGGGCGCTCCAGAGGTTGGAACTGCAGAAGGTAAAAGGATCGAATGGCATTGTTTTAAAATTAAGGAGCCATCCCTTTAAGACAGGGATGAGATTTATTTTTCTCTAATCAAGGTCAGAGCTCAGTCTCTCAGAAGAGACTGGTTAAGGTAAGGTCACAATCTATTCTTACAGATGATAGATTTTTATTAGGCCAGGCTTTTAAAGTTTAATGGCGGGGAAAAGGGAGCGTAGAATTAAAAACACAAACTGATCAGCCATATTCTAAGCGAATGGCAGATCAGGCTCAAGGGGCTAAATGGGCTGATTTCTCTGGATGTTCACATACACGTGTCAGAGGATTCCTGGGCCGGAGGGGAAGGCAGGGAGATGGTGAGGGGATGAAAGAATTTGCAACCAATTAATTTTGAAAGTGCGCAGGCAAATTAAAAACTCCTGCTTTATTGAACGTAAGGGTCTCATCATAGAATATCTACAGTGTGGAAGCAGGCCATTCAGCCCATTAAGTCCACAGCAGCTCACCCGGACCCAACTGCATAATCCTTTGCTTCCCATGGCCAATCTACTAAATCTGTACATCTTTGGACAGTGGGAGGAAATCAGGGCATCCAAGGAAACCCACATGGACATGGGAGAACATGCAAGTTTCACACAGCCAATCACCCTAGGGTGGATTTGAGCTTGGGTCCTTAGTGCTGTGAGGCAGCCAGGCTGACCACTGTTACACAATGCTGCTCATGACTCAATGGCCTGGTTTTTAATCTTTAATGCTTGTGAGAAGTGTACAGCAGTCCAATTGTTTTTCAAAATGGATTGGCACTTTAAAATAAAAGCCTTAGAAGTTCAGGAGCAGGAATATGATCCCTTGAACCATCTTCACCATTCATAGAGATTGTGGCTGAATCTCATCCTCAGCTCTCCTATTGTGGACAGATCCCTTGGCTCCCCCAGTGACCAAAATGTTATCGACCTCCCTCTCTCTCTCGGGTCAACTCAATGATTGAGCGTTCGCCGCCCTTTGGGGTTTTCATTCAACACTGCTGAACAAATAGATATTTTTGAACAGGGTGAAAGGAATTGATGATTTGCTAGTCAATCGCACAAAATCTTGGCATTTCTGCTTCCCAAGCTTCTCCGGTAGACAGGCAGGAGGCTGGGAGAGCACAGCAAGGCAGGCAGCATCAGGAGGGTGGGAGAGCACAGCAAGGCAGGCAGCATCAGGAGGGTGGGAGAACACAGCAAGGCAGGCAGCATCAGGAGGGTGGGAGAATACAGCAAGGCAGGCAGCATCAGGAGGGTGGGAGAACACAGCAAGGCAGGCAGCATCAGGAGGGTGGGAGAACACAGCAAGGCAGGCAGCATCAGGAGGCTGGGGGATCACAGCAAGGCAGGCAGCATCAGGAGGGTGGGAGAACACAGCAAGGCAGGCAGCATCAGGAGGCTGGGGGATCACAGCAAGGCAGGCAGCATCAGGAGGGTGGGAGAACACAGCAAGGCAGGCAGCATCAGGAGGGTGGGAGAACACAGCAAGGCAGGCAGCATCAGGAGGGCGGGAGTTCTCCCAGCCTCCTGATGCTGCCTCCCTTGCTGTGTTCTCCCAGCCTCCTGCCTGTCTATCTTGGATTCCAGCGTCTGCAGCTTTTTTTGGTCCCTTCCCAAGCACCTCCTTCAGAGCTGCACTGTAGCACCAGGCTGGGTTGTGTGCTCAAGAAGCAGAGTACAGCTCGATCCTGCAAACCGTGACTCAGAGATCTGAGTGCTACCAACTGAGCCAAGACAATCCAATTAATTGGAAATGCAGAAGCGAATTAACATCTTGCTAAAGTTGCCTCCATGCCCTAATGTTTAGCCAGACGGGAGATCTCCCTTCGGTAAAAGACTGCTGGGCAGGATGAGCTGACAAATATTTTACAACTTGAATCACTAATTCACGACTTAGAGATCAGTTCTCCGCAGAGATCTCCGTGGGTAAGCAGGATAACACAGCAGGTTAGCAAGTCTGCAGATGACAGGCACAAATTGTGTGCAATGCCTCACTTCCATTCAAACAAAAAGGCCTGAAACTATTCATTTCGCATTTTTAAACATCTAATAGTCAACATTGGCAGGAAACATTACAGAAGGGGGAAAAAAAACATTTATTTGCCAACTCAAACGGAAGTGGAATTATTCATCACGCCTGCTCCTTGGATAGAATGAACAGTACATTAGCAGGAGATTTGTATAACTACTCCATTGATACTTAGCAAAAGAATTGAGCTGGTTAGCACTCATGTTCCAAGGACTCAAGTGGCCTTAGAACTTCAAAGTACGTTATAGTTCATGCACTCAAGTGTGGTGCAAATTGCAATGGGTGGAATATGAATTAAGCCATTACACACACGGTCAATGGTATCTGGAGTCATGTAGAGTATTATGTCAACCGGTTTAGTGTCAATTTGACAATGCCAGTCAACACATTCTCTTAACCACATACAGCTGAACATGTGTACAATAGCAGGAGGATACACCAAGATAGAATAATGAAGGCGTTTGGTATGCTTTCTTGTATTGGTCAGTGCATTGAGTACAGGAGTTGGGAGGTCATGTTGTGGCTGTACAGGACATTGGTTAGGCCACTTTTGGAATATTACGTGCAATTCTGGTCTCCCTCCTATAGGAAGGATGGTGTGAAACATGAACGAGTTCAGAAAAGATTTACAAAGATGTTGCCAGGGTTGGAGGATTTGAGCTACAGGGAGAGGTTGAATAGGCTAGGGCTATACTCCCTGGAGTGTTGGAGGCTGAGGGGTGACCTGATAAAGGTTTATAAAATTATAAGGAGCATGGATAGGAGAAATAAGCAAGATTTTTACCCTGGGGTCAGGAAATCCAAAACTAAAGGGCATGGATTTAGGGTGAGAGGGAAAGATACAAAAGGAATCTAAGTGGCAATTTTTTCCCACAGAGGGTGATGCATGTATGGAATGAGCTGTGGTGGAGGCTGGTACAATTACAGCATTTGAAAAAACATCTAGATGGGAATATCAATAGGAAGGGTGGAGAGGGATATGGGCCAAATGCTAGATTTAAACAGGATATCAGGTCAGTGTGGTTGAGTTGGACCAGAGGGCTTGCTTCCGTGCTGTACGGTCTCAAAAGTGAATGAGTTACGTTTTAGAGTGTACTGATAATATTAGGCAGACAATGAAAGTAGAGGGAACTATCTTGAAAGAATGAATATTCTTCATGGTGTTGGGCAACTATATTAACCAACAGAAGTTGTACATCAACTCAGGAGGTCATAGAGTCATAGAGATGTACAGCATGGAAATAGACCCTTCAGTCCAACCTGTCCATGCCGACTAAATATCCCAACCCAATCTAGTCCCACCTGCCAGCACCCTCCAAACCCTTCCTATTCATATACCCATCCAAATGCCTTTTAAATGTTGTAATTGTACCAGCCTCCACCACTTCCTCTGGCAGCTCATTCCACACACACACATACCACCCTCTGCATGAAAAAGTTTCTGCTTATGTCTCTTTTATATCTTTCCCCTCTCACCCGAAACCTATGTCCTCTAGTTCTGGACTCTCCCATACCAGGGAAAAGACCTTGTCTATTTACCGTATCCATGCCCTTCATGATTTTATAAACCTCTATAAGGTCACCTCTCAGTCTCCGATGCTCCAGGGAAAACAGCTCCAGCCTATTCAACTTCTCCCCATAGCTCAAATCCTCCAACCGTGGCAACATCCTTGTAAATTTTTTCTGAACCCTTTTGAATTTCATGACATCCTTCTGATAGGAAGGAGACCAGAATTGCACGCAGTATTCCAAAAGTGGCCAAATCAATGTCCTGCAAAGATGCAATACGTCCTCCCAACCCCTGTACTCAATACTCTGACCAATAAAGGAAAGCATACCAAACGCCTTCTTCACTATCATATCTATCTGTGATTTCACTTTCAAGGAGCTATGAACCTGCACTCCAAGGTCTCTTTTTAGAGTCATAGAAATGTACAGCGTGGAAACAGAACCTTCGGTCCAACCTGTCCATACCGACCAGATATCCCAACCCAATCTAGTCCCACCTGCCAGCACCCAGCTCATATCCCTCCAAACCCTTCCTATCTGTATACCCATCCAAATGCCTCTTAAATGTTGCAATTGTACCAGCCTCCACCACATCCTCTGGCAGCTCATTCCATACACGTACCACATGAAAAAGTTGCCCCTTAGGTCTCTTTTATATATTTCCCTCTCACCCTCAACTATGCCCTCGAGTTCTGGACTCCCTGACCCCAGGGAAAAGACTTTGCCTATTTATCCTATCCATGCCCCTCTCTAACAACACTCTCTAGGACCTTACCATTGAGTGTATAGATCCTACTAAGATTTGCTTTCCCAAAATGCAGCACCTCACATTTATCTAAATTACACTCCATCTGCCACTCCTCAGCCCATTGGCCCATCTGAGCAAGATGATGTTTTAATCTGATGTAACCTTCTTCGCTGTCCACTACACCTCCAATTTTAGTGTCATCTGCAAACTTACTAATTATGCCTCTTAAGGTCAAATCCAAAGAGAAGATGGCACATCAAAAGGTTGCTATGCAAAGTAAGAGCTCATGGTGGAGGGTATAACATATTTATGATTGTAGGATTGATTGGCTAATAGGAAGTAAAGAGTGGGTGCGAATGGGTCATTTCCAGATTGTCAGAGTGTGATAACTGATCACTGCAAATATGTTGCTTGGTTACAACTTAAAAGCTAAACATTAACCAAGAGACTTACATGCCTGAGGAAGGAGCAGCACTCCAAGAGCTTGTGATTTTATATAAATCTGTTGGATTATAAACTGGTGCCGTGTGCATTCTAATTATAACAGAGGTGGAATCATCAAATTTTTTTTTTAAACGTTTGCATGAGGTGTGGATATTGCTGACAAGGTTGGTATTTGTGAGCCATCCTTAATTGCCCTTGAACTGGGATCAGAGATCAGATATGAGACAACCATGTTACTGTGGATCTGAAGTTGCATGTAGGCCGAACTGATAAAGATGGCAAACTCCCCGCTTACTTAAGGGATATTAGGAAGCCAGATGTGTTTTTTTTAATGACCATGAACAATGGGCATTGCTAAACTCATTTTAATGCTAGCATTTATTGAATTCAAATTTCACCATCAACAATAATGGAATATGAATCCATACTTTATCCTGGCTCTTTTAAGGCAGATTTAGATAAGTTTTGACTAACAAAGGAATCAGAGTTAACTAGGGTGGGCAGAGATATGAATTTGAGTCACAATCGGGCCAAGGAAACTTAACTTTAATGTCTAGAAGGGAAGTTAAAGAGTATGAATGTAAATGGAGGGAAGAGTGAATGAAATATCAACTGAAAAAGAGCGGGAATAGAAAGAAAATAGTTTGGACAAATTACAAGGGATGAAGGGTGTCAATATCAACTTGGCATGGAACATTAGTTAGCCAGCAAAGTTTCCCTTAGACAGTGTTTTTTTGGGAGTGGCAAGGATGTTCAATGGGAATAGGGAAACTGACGAGTAGGAGTAGACCGGAAGAGTTTGCTCCACCATTCAGGCAAGATCTGGCTATGGTCTCAACTCAACTTTCCTGTCTGCACTCATAACTCTTGACTCACTTGTCCATCAAAAATCTATTAAACTCAGCCTTGAATCATTTCAATGGTCTAGCCTCAGTGAGTGACAATAACAAATGTAATGACTTGGATCAAGTGCCCATACTAGAGATGTAGGCTCCTGGATAATGAAATCAAATTGAGCAAGTTATCAACTGACTTTGTGGCCACACCTGAATTCTGCTGTTCACTGCACACAGAAGTCACCAGTGTAGACCGGGCCGAACCAATCCGCCCGAAGGAATTCCTTCCCGTTCATATGACCTTCATGTTTCCTTGCCCTCAAAGTCATCAAACTGCTTCAGCGATAGAACTGCCAAGGTTCTGGTCACTAGCCTTTGGACTGGATCTGAAGCATTGGAAACCCATTGTCTTTCCCAGGACAGCATGCATGGAAACAGCAAGTATCGGCTCATGATTCCCGTTCGATCCAACATTGGCTTCCTGAAGCTCCAGCCCAGAATCTCAAATCGACCAGTTTTCCTGAAAACATGGCTTGCACCTACTTTTAAAAAAAAGCACAAAATTAACAGGAACAAACAAAATGCTGCAAAAGGATGCTAAACTTCATCATCGTTCAGTTGCAAGTGTTTGATTTTTAAATGGTTGTGTTGCTGCCGACTCGTTATAGTTACCCTGTCTCCATGGTAATAGGTCTTGAAAACCTTCTCAGCCAGTTAATGCACCAAGCAAAACCTAATGACATTTTCTGGTGTTACTTTAAGTCGCCAACTGCGCTTGAAGCAACCAATTCATAAACATTTGCCATTGCCTATTTTAAATATAATTTTCTCTGTCATGAAGATTGCACACTTCAAAATGAGAATTGCTTCTGCAGAGAAGCAGTCAAATCAAATGAGATCTTTCAGCAGCCTCATGATTTCTGAAGCCAGGTCAGAGTTAATGGGGTTCACTTGTTTTGAAGTGAAGTGTTCATTAATATGGCAACCTAACTAGGAGGTGTGGCTTTCTCAGACAGCAGAGAAATGAACGACTAGATTGTCTGTTTTTTCATTCATACGCTGTCGTGGTTGGGTTCATATTTTCCACCTGCCACAAGTTTAAAACCATAAGACACATGAGCAGAGGTAGATGCTGTTGAGAAAGAAGACAGATAAGATCATTCTGAGGAAAGGTGGGAGAGACATTTCTGGTCTGCTGAGTGGAATATTGAAGGGGCATTATTGAAGTCAAATAAGTGTCAGAGATAAGCAAGTGCACATTACCTAAATGAGATTGCCAAAGTGAAAGGCATAAGTGAGGACCGCAGTTGCTGGAAATCAGAGTCTAGATTAGAGTGGTGCTGGAAAAGCACAGCAGGTCAGGCAGCATCCGAGGAACAGGAAAATCGACGTTTCGGGCAAAAGTCCTTCATCAGGACTGAAGGCAGGGAGATCGCTCCACCCTGGAGGCTCCCTGCCTTTAGTCCTGATGAAGGACTTTTGCCCAAAACGTCGATTTTCCTCCTCCTCGGATGCCGTTTGACCGGCTGTGCTTTTCCAGCACCACTCTGATCTTGCCAAAGTGAAAGCTTAGCTAATAGCAGTCACACAGTACAATCAAGGACGGTGCAACTACTTGAAAGAATCCCCACACTCACTGGTCTTCCTGCCAATACTGAGACTCATGTTGAGAACTGTGCCTAATGTTGAGGTTGATTCTTCCACAGGTCTGGGTACAACACCACAACTACCTATAGATCCTGGTCCAAAAGTTTAATTTGTCATCGCTGCTGGAGTGCATCCTAGTTTTGGATGAAGTTCCCAAGATGTTGTTTTCTGTATCACAACAGCCTCACCCTGTGAGCAAAGGTGAAACCTTTCTACGATGTACTGTCTATCTAGTCAGTACTGTCGATCCTAGGTGTCAGAGCGAAGTTCTCCTCACACACAGAATTGTCCTCAGAATGTTTTAGAGTATCATTTTAATAAACCAGGTTATTCTCTGGATCTGAATTCGAAGCAGAGGGGATTTCTGTTTGATGTCTTTGTGATCAATTGTATCAGATCGTTCAAGTCCTGGAGTGTTCTCTCTTAAGTCAGGTTTTTTTTTGCTCGATTAATCCTTACTGCTGTTCCATTCAGGTATTCCAAAGTGTCACAACCCAGAAATCAACTAACATGAGAATCTGTTATCCCACTCCAAGAACATGTTTGACTTGCAAACTGATACAGACAGGGGGGAGCTGAGAATACCTTTTAGATTAAAGACTCAGACAAAATAAATTTATGGCAGGAGGGGGAGTGGGAGTTGGATCAAAACTATAAACAGTGGAGTCACAAGTAGATAGGATAGTGAAGAAAGGCTTTTGATATGCTTGTTTTTATTGGTCAGTGCATTGAGTATAGAGTTTGATCATGATGCAGCTGGTCAGGACTTTGATTAGATCACTATTGGAATTCTCGTCTCTCTGTTACAGAAAAGATGTTGTGAAACTTGAAAGGACCCAGAAAAGATTTAGACCATAAGACCATAAAACATAGGAGTGAAAGTAAGGCCATTCAGCCCATCGAGTCCACTCCGCTATTCAATCATAGCTGATGGGCATTTCAGCTCCACTTACCCGCACTCTCCCTGTAGCCCTTGATTCCTTGCGAGATCAAGAATTAATCAGTTTTCAAGGATGTTGCCAGGGTTGGAGGGTTTGAGCTATAGGGACAGGCTGAAGAGGCTGGGGCTATTTCCCCTCTGGCATGGGAGGCTGAGGGGAGACCGTATAGAAGTTTATAAAATCATGAGGGATATGGATAGGGTAGGGGAGTCCAGAACTAGAGAGCAAAGGTTCAGGATGAGATGGGAAAAATTTAAAAGGGACCTAAGGGGCAACTGTTTCACACAGAGGGTGGTACATGTATGGAATGAGCTGCCAGAGGACGTGGTGGAGGCTGATAAAATTACAACATTTAAAAGGCACCTGGGTGGGTTTAGAGGGATATGGGCCGAATGCTGACAAATGGGACTAGATTAGCTTAGGTGTCTGGTCAGCATGGATGAGTTGGGCTGAAGGGTCTGTTTCCATGCTGTACATCTCCAAGACTCTAGTTCATAAGGTTTTGTATTTGTTGGATGAGTGACCTGGAGGGAGATACAGTGTGAGGGGATAGCTATCTTTCTCCTCTGAGAATTGTTACTAAGCACGTGCATCAAGCCTATCATCATAACGATATCAGGCCACATGGAAATTGGACCCAATTGTGTAGATTTCCAGAGATCTTCTCCCTTACCATCCCATTTATACAGTCATACTGAGTGAAGCCTGTTAATGTTCACTTACTGAAGTGCAGGCAACAGTTAGGAAAAACCTACCTCCACTGCAATTTCGGTCTTACTTGCTGTTGTCATATATCATTAGGCTTGCACTCAGGACTGGTTTTGCAAACTGTGAATTATTCAGCGAGTTAGGCAGCTTTTTATTTTTAAGCTTTTGCTCACTTTGTAGACCAGCATCTAGCTTCTATTAGGGTGGAGGAGAGCCATACACTTGGAGTTAGCAAACTTTCATAAAGTGGACAACTTAGGAACCATGAAACTGCACTGAATTAGGTATTATCGTTGTCCAAGAGAGGTCTGGCAACGTTTAAACCTGCCGGCCACTGGTATTCTGTTTAGGATTGGATACTGCTGCCCTCTACAGGAGAATTAGTCGGCAACAGTTAAAGCAAAAGTCAACCACAGGAGGCAAAGTTTGGAAAGCAATGGAATGAAAACTTTTTCAGTCAAGTCTAAAGTGTACAATTACGGCTGGGGAAATCTAATCTTGATTATTTATTACAATTAGGCTCAGTAATGACTCCTTTGAAGCTAACCTATATCATACTGATTTCAGGCATAGACCAGACACTCTAACTAATTCTCCAACTTATTCTGATACCTGCTTGTGGAAGTGAGGCTACATTTGAAAATCCAGTAGTGGCACAAACTTGACATAGCTTTCCTGCTGCCACAATCTACATGCCTTAGTCTAACATCACACCCCGGCTTCAGTCTCCCATCTGTCCAGTAATAGTGCTTCTATGAAAATGGAGAGGGGATGGTGTCAGACTGCTAATCCAGTGACCCAAATAATATTCTGGTGACCTGGGTTCGAAACTGGCAGATGCTGGAATTTGAATTTAATTCTTTTAAAATAAAACTGAAATTAAGAGTCTCGTGATGACCATGAATCCACTGCTGTGGAAAAGCCCATCACTCATGGTTTGGAGATGCCGGTGTTGGACTGGGGTGTACAAAGTTAAAAATCACACAACACCAGGTTATAGTCCAACAGGTTTAATCAGGTGCTCCTTCAACAGGTGGACAACCAGCTGATGAAGGAGCTGTGCTCTGAACACTAGTGCTTCCAATTATACCTGTTAGACTATAACCTGGTGTTGTGTGATTTTTAACTTGGTTCACTCATGTCCTTTCAGAAGGGCAGCTGCCAGCCTTACCTGGTCTGGCCTACTTGTGATCCAGACCCCACAGCGATGTGGTTGACTCTTAACTGCCCTCTGGGCAATTAGGGATGGGCAATAAATGTTGGGCCTAGCCCTCATCCCATGAATGAATTCAAAGAAAACAATAATTTAAGTTGAGATAGCATCTTTAACACAATGATGTGCCACAGGCCACTTCACAGGAGAGTTGTCAAGCGGAAGGTGACTCTCAGTTGACGTAAGGATAGTTGAAGTTGAGTGACTACCATATTGGCTCTGGGTATTAACTACTGGCAGCTGGTGAATTGGCAGTCTCCACTTCTCCTTTCTAAATTATTCTTACCAATGTCTTCAAGGCAGTTAACACTTCAACATGGATTTTCTGACTCAGAGGTAGGGACACTACCACTGCACCACAAGAGCCCCTTTCCTCCTTTCTAGATATTCTCTAATCAACCTGTTTGGAAATGTTATGATACACTCCTGGAGCAGAGATCTCTGGAGCAGGTGGAACTTGAATCCAGGATTCCTAATGCAGAGGTAGGGACACTACCACAAGAGGTATCCAAACATTGAACTGTTCAAATAGGCCCAGGTGGGGCAATAACAGCACCCAGTATAGAGCTTGAACTTATAACACTATGATTACAAGTCTCATGCTCTACAGACTCTGTTGAGTCTAAGTACCTGCCTATTATTGGAGGATAAAGGATAGACTTAAGAATCTTAACAAGAAGAGACATTGATTTACTTAGCAAGCTACAGTTCATTACATGATAGATGTAGATACAATTAACATGAACCAGTTACACATAATTAGAATTGTTAGGAATCAGGAATCTGCCTGCATTGGGAACCTGCACAAACCTAATTGTTTCTTCCTCCAACGACTGTAGAATGTCATCAGGTTGTGCAAAGTTAGTGCAATTTCAATATTAACTCTTTCAGAACCATTATCTTATTCAAAAGCCTGGGAAAATTATGTTTTATGGAGTATCTTCAAAGCAGGAATAAGTTGATGTAAGAAGATTTAGAGAGACAATTCCAGAGCTTAGGGTCCAGGCAGCTGACAATAGTTGAGTGACGAGAATCAGAGGAGATCTCAGTGGCCGGAATAAAAGGAATGCACAGATAGAGTCACAGAGGTGTACAACACAGAAACAGACCCTTCAGTTCAACTCATCCATGCTGATCAGATATACCAACCTAATCTAGTCGCATTTGCCGGCCCATTATCCTTCCAAACCCTTCCTATTCATATACCCATCCAAATGCCTTTTAAATGTTGTAATTGTACCAGCCTCTACCACTTTCTCTGGCAACTTATTCCATACACATACCATACTCTGCGTGAAAGAATTGCCCCTTAGATCTCTTTTATATCTTTTCCCTCTCACCCTAAACCTATGTCCTCCAATTCTGGACTCTCTCTCTCCCACCAACTCCGCGCCCCCCCCCCCACCCCCCGCCCTCCTCATGATTATACAAACCTCTCGAAGGTAACAACTCAGCCTCCGACAATCCAGGGAACACAGCCTTGGCCTATTCAGCCTCTCCCTATAGCTCAAACCCTCCAACCCTGGCAACATCCTTGTAAATCTTTTCTGAACCCCTCCAAGTTTCTCAGAGCTTATGAGATAGGAAGGGGAAGGGGAAATTGTGTCAGTTCCTCCTGTCTCAGTAACAAATTATTACTATGTCATTCTGTCATTTGTCATTCTGTCGTAACATTCAGGAATGTATGTTGTGTGATGTAAGGCCCAAAGTTTCCAGCTTCTGCACACATACCCCCCACTCCTTCATGGATTAAAATAATGGGAAGGCAGTAGCAATGTGTGGAATACCAGAGTCAATATACCTTGAAGAGAGAGTATTGAAAAGCCTGGGTTCACTGCTAGAAACCTTTTGTCTTGAATTGCTCATATTTTGTTGTCTGAATATAGGAGGCTGCATTGACATCAAAGCCCCAGAGGAAAAAATGATCCAAATTCATGTCCCGAAGTTGCTCAGGAACACACATTTTTAAGCGACTCTCTGGGGAATTATAACATGAGTGTGATCCTTCATACAGTTGAATTCTATGATCATTTTTCTTCCCTAGTACAGAAAAGCATGGCTGAGTGGATCTTGATGTAACTTCCTTCTCGATGGGAGACTCAACGTCCTTAAACATTTCATCCAGCACTACGCTAAGCAAGTTTTGACATAAACCTTCACAGAAGGTCACAGCAGTCAGCTAATTTGATGCTAACGATTGCAAACATTTCTCATTTCAATTTTTAATCCATTCGCCCTGCTGGGTGGTAAAGCGGGCTGTGTATCTGAATTTTCTTTCCCTTTTTGTCTCTCTTTGGGAGTTTGGGAAAGGTCAGTCTCTGTTGATTTTGGCAGCGTGGGTTTTCTTTCAAACTTTAACTTTTATGGCATTCTGCCCCTGTGTGCTGTTTAAATACCACATGACAAACCCAGCGTGTGCTTTATTTCAGTTTCATCAAAGTGAGGGGGAAGAAGGACAAGGTGAAAGGTTATGCTTTTGCAAACGTTACTTTTGTCATTTATGTACTGCTTCTTCAATAGTTGACAGAAGTGCAAAAACACTTTTGTCAGATGTAAGGTCCCTCTTCCCAATGAGACGCTGTCAGTGTCCATCAAGGGTAGGCTATTTCTTAACAAACAAGCAATCCCCTGTAAACCTGCTCTAATTCACAGTTACTAAGGAACAGTTCACAATTAGCACTGGCTGACACCTTGACAATATGAGGCCACCTCAGAAAGCAAACTATATCAAGGGGCAATGCACAGAAAAGTCACGGCTTTTAAGTGAATAATTTTCAAACTAGGTATGTTTTAATCATAGAATCTCTACAGTGTGGAAACAGACCATTCAGTCCGCACCAAATCTCCAAACAGCATCCCACCCAGACCCACCCCATCTCTGTAACCCCACATTTCCCACGGTTAATCCACCTCGTCTATCATCCCTATAGGACACTATGGGCAATTTAGCATGACCAATCCACCTAACCTGCTCATCTTTGGACTGTAGGAGGAAACCAGAGCACCAGGAGGAAACCCACACAGACACAGAGAGAATGTGCAAACTCCACACAGGCAGCCACCCAAAGCTGGAACCGAACCCGGGTCCCTGGCGCCATAAGGCAGCAGTGCTAACCATTGAGCCATATGCCATCCTTTTAAACAGGACATGGCTTCTCTACTAAATATCTATGTCTTTTTTGAAAAACTTAAGGTTAAATTCAGGATGATATTTACACCTCCTCACTTTAGATTTTTATCAGCCATTTGAACATCAGCTTCCCCTCCAAGCCACTCAGTCCTGATCTGGATATCCATCGTAATTCCTTCAGTGTCACTAGGTTGGTGTCATGACATTCTCTGTTTAATGCCACAGGGGCAGATCTGCACCTTAAGAAGGGCAATGATTGAAGAAAGCAGCTCACCCTCACCTTCTCCAGGGTAATTAGGGATGGACAATAAATGCTGGCCCACATCCTGTGAATGAATAATTACAAAAACATTGAGGGCACTGCCGGAATAAAGGGAAGAGGGGAGGTCAGTCCAGTCATAACATCCTGGATCTGCTGCAGATGTCAAACTTTGTGCCTTAATTTGACATCGTATGGGTTTGGGCTGGTAAGGGGGAGTGATTCAGTGAGGCACAGGTATGTCTTTTTGATGCAGGTAATTCTTTCTGGATAAAATATATGGTCCTCAAATGGTGTATTGTGCTAGCGGCAGTTAATGGAGAGTGTATTATGATTGGTACACCTTCTTGTCTTGAGGGTCCATCCTTTGGCACCTTGCAGAGTAGATAAGAACTCTCATCTCTTCAACATTAGAGCACAGATGCCTTCAGCAAAGCATCAGCTTTCCTGAACTGCTTCCTAAACTTGTGAATTCAGTCTGTGCGAAGTTTCAAGTTCTCATCAAAAGATTAACATCCATGTAACACCAGAAGAAATGTGCCTCTGAATTCATACAAATCTGGAACATGCCAATATAAGGCAGAACCAATGCCAATTATGTGAACAAAGTCATTATTCATATGGCCAATACTTCCTGCAGTAGCAATTCAGACAGTAAAGTTCAAAGCCACTTTTGCTATTTAAGAGCGTGCTAATGAAAATATTTATAGAAAGGACAACAGTTGTGTCTCCTAATCACTGCAGATAGGGTTCACACATATATTGCACGAAGAACGAATAAATTATTTTAGATTGTGATTTTAAAAAAGCGTACTTTAATCCTATCCACTTAAACCAATTATTATCTGACAAAAAGATATGGGCTGTGAAAGGTAAAGAGATGAGGAGGAGTAACAGTGTACACAAACCATCATAAATGTTCTATTTTAATGATTCCTATGTTCTAACTGGTGCAGATTCAATGTAGAATAAGGACCGACAGAGTAAATATCTCTTCTGCAATGTTCTCTCTCTCTCTCAATGACTAGAATGTGTCATTGTTTATATTGCTATCCTTTCACAACTGCCAAGTTAGCTGTGATTCACCAAAGACAAGGGGATTAAGATGTCCTCCCTCTGGAAGGTTGGATTTAAGGCTGGGTGAGCACACTATTTGCTTTCAGAGCCAGGGTGACTGCTCAGATTCGAGTTTGGAGGATAGTATCGCTCATTTGAAGCCTGGGTGCACTCAAACAATGCCCAATCCAGCTTGTGGCCACAGTTCAGAGCAACTGGACGCAGAAGGTCTGCATTGAGAGTGTGGTGCTGAAAAAGCACAGCAGGTCAAGCAGCATCCAAGGAGCAGGAGAATCGATGTTTTGGGCATATGCCTCTGATCTTCAGCATCTGCAGTCCTCACTTTCTCCCACAGAAGGGCTGATGGTCACCTGTACTAATGGAATATGAGGGCAAATTATGCTGCCTTTGGAAACATGGCCACATCACAGTGAGGTACACGTCCTAATCTATTGCCAGCGTACCATTGGTGTCTATTTATTAATGTCGGAGGGAAGTTGGAACCAGATTCCACCTTTGTTACCATGTTGTTGCCAAGCAGCAGAGCTCAAATGAGTCATCTGACTGCTGCTCACCCATGTTCCTGCAGCCCATCCATCCATTGTCTACAGGTGGGGGTCTGGGGCAGCCATGCTAGATTCTGGAGTGGTTGTGGGCTGGAATGCACCTTGTGGATTTCTATATGTTGGCCAATGAAAATGTACCACAGACAATCAGGCATTTGTTGAGACTGATGTCTTGAAGTTGATTTGCAGCACTAACTATTTACAATGCTACAATAAAACAGGTCTATACAGTTATACCTGGATGTTACTGATGTGACTATATGTTGCAGACGCGTAACTGACTATCTGAAGGCTCTACTCTGCCTCCATGATGCAAACAGAGTCACGGAAGGCCGGGGGGTTACATTTACACATGTCGTGATATCATATAACTGTCTGAAGGGTACAGGCTTGTTTGGTCTGGAATCTATGCCAGAATTCACCCGTTGCTGCTGCTACTCCGAGAACAGCATGGTCGTAGGCTGAGATATTTTTGCGAAATCTGGTGGGACACACCTACTCGTTGTGACATTCCCCCACAACCCCCATCAAAAAAAATGCTTTAACGAGAAACAAGAAAGGTGCTCGAAAGGACATGTTCTTCCTTACAATTTGTACACTCATTAATTTTGCCATGCCGAATGTGTTGGCATGGCAACGAATAATTTGTTCAGAAAATTTCATCTGTGCCGGAGCTGGAACTCACTGGAAAGCAGCCATGGAATATTTAACTAACTTAACAAAGAATTAAATATTTCTGGCTCCAACCAATAGCTCGTTCAATTGTCCACGCTTTGAAAACTGATAATTATTACCCCCCACCCCGTTGTTTCCTGCGACTCTATTGGAATAGTCAATATGTTTGGATTGATTCCTATGATGACACTTCTAATAGGGCTCTGAAATTCCATGGATACTGTCCCAGTCTCTGACTGCTTGATAGGAAATCAGAAAAGAAGCAATTTATATATTCCTCTGATCACTGAGAAATGATTTAATGACTTAGTCGATCAGGGCAATACTTGTAGACTGGCAGGGTCATTGACTGAGACACCGTTTTCTCCTCTTCCTCAGCTGTGTCTAAGAAGATTTCTACATCATCTTACACAATCTTCGAAAATGTAGTTACTATTGTTAGATGAAGGCTAATTTATGCACAGCAAACTCCCAGTGAAATAAGTGATTTGATCACTGTTTTTCTCTGCTGATGGAGCGATAGGTCTTGAGTGGGGAGTCAAGCAGAAAAAGGTAATTGTCCATGTCCACCTTCAAGAATAGGCAGGGGCTTCATTTAATAACTTACCCTCCCACCAGTGCAGCACTCCCTCAGTGCTGCGCCATGAACATAGAATCCTGCAGTGTGGAAGCAGGCCACTCAGCCTATCAAGTCAATACTGACCCTTCAAAGAGCATCCCACCCCACTACCCTATGCCAGTAACCCTGCATTTCTTGTGGCTAATCTACTTAATTTACACATCCCTGGAGACTATGAGCAATTTAGCATAGCATAGTCTTTGGACTATGGGAGGAAACCAGAGCACCCGGAGGAAACCCACACAGCACGGGGAGTACGTGCAAACTCCACGCTGACAGTCACCCAAGGGTGGAATCAAGCCTGGGCACCTGGCGCTAAATGTCAGACAAGATTACATACTGATCATGTACTTCTTCCTCCAAAGCAACAATGTTAGCACAGACATTGTTGAGCTTTACTTGGATAAAGATATGGACTGGGCTATTTTGTATGGTTTGACGTTTGTAGAAAAGTAAAGCAGAAAGGGCCACCAGGTCTGAGTTCTGAAGAAGAGACATATTGGACATGAAATGTTAACTGGTTCTCTGTACACAGATGCTGCCAGACCTGCTAAATCTCTCTCGCATTATAATCCCATTACTGGGATTGTAATGAGAAAATCAAACCTTGAGATGATCAAGACCCGGTTCGTGATCAAAGTGACGAGATGTTGCCTGGGTGGACAAGTGCTGGAGTAAAGAAAAGCTTTCATTTATATAGTACTTGTCATGACCACCCGACGTTTGAAAATTCCCCACAGCCAATGAAGTTCTTTTTAAAATGTAAACAGCAACCAATTTGCACATGGTGAGTTCACACAAAGGGCACACATGCTAATGAAAAGATTATTACCCACAACATCCTGTGATTCCTTCCCTAAGGACATTGGGGGTCAACCTATAGCGCAAGGGCTACAGCAGTTCAAGAAGTCAGCTCATCATTACCTTCCCAAAGGCAGCTGAGGATGGGAAATAAATACTGCCCAGCCAGTGATACCCACGTCCCGTGAGTGAAAAAGGGAAAAAAAAAACGCAAGTTATGATGGATAACTATTGGTTAGGAGACCAGGAATAACCATCCTCTCCTGCTCTTCCTCAAAATAATACCATGAGATTTATTAATACCCACCTGATGGGGCACGGTGGCTCAGTGGTTAGCCTAGCTGCTTCACAGTGCCAGGAACCCAGGTTCAATTCCAGCTTTGGGTGACTGTGTGGAGTTTACACATTCTCCCCGTGTCTGTGTGGGTTTCCTCTGGGTGCTCTGGTTTCCTCCCATAGTCCAACGATGCGCATGTTAGGTGAATTGGCCATGCTAAATTGCCCGTAGTGTTCAGGGATATGTAGGTTAGATGCAATAGTCAGGAGTAAATATTGGGGAATGGGTCTGAGTGGATTACTATTCAGAAGGTCAGTGTGGACTTGTTGGGTTGAAGGGCCTGTTTCTATACTGTAGGGATTCTATGACCAAGAAAGTGGACATGAGTTTAATATCTTATCTAAAAGCTTACACTTCTGACAGATCAGCAGTCCCTCAGTACCCCACTGGATTGTCAGAGTTGATTTTTGTGCTCAAGAGCTCTAGTAGGAATTTAACTCAGAGCCAAGACTGTGGCAAACTGAACTTCAATTCATAATCAAAGGGGAGGGGAATTACCGGTGGTAATGGAATAAGATTGACCAGGGAAAACTTGGACTCAAATTCAGAAATAATTTCGGAATGAGACCCTTCCCTTCACGGGGAAGTTGATGTGTTCAAGGCCAGAGATGTTTGTCTGAAATTTAAGAGAAAAACGAAATGCAGAAATCTTCCGTTCATTCAGCACTGAAGAGTTAAAGGAGAGGATACATCTTTAAGCATGGAGTGTTAAAGGTATTAAAAATGATTCTGTGTGCGTAAGCCATAAAAACCACAGAGCAGAAGTGTGATAATTAACTGAACTGCAAAGAAAAATGATCATTAATACTTTACTATCATTTAACATTGGTTAATATCAAAGGAACCCTACAGAGAAAAGGGAAAATATGAACATTACATCATCGGCACTATTTCTCAAACTGCACCATCGCATTGTTCACATTCTCTCAATGTTTCTTCACATGCCTCCTGATACAAATAGTCACCACAACCATTCAGCCTCCTACAAGAGAAGGCAGTATTATTATATGACAAAAAGAATAATTTGGAAAAGAATGACCTGCATTTATATAGCACCTTTCAGAAGCTCAGCTGTCTCGAAGCCAATGAGCTCACAGGATCCCTACAGTGTGGAAACAGGCCATTTGACCCAACAGGTCCACATGACCCCCTGAAGAGTATCCCACCCAGATCCATTCCCCTACCCTATTACTCTACATTTTCCCCTGACTAATACACCTAGCCTGTACATCCCTGGACACTACGGGAAATTTAGCATGGCCAATCCACCTAACCTACACATCTTTGGACTGTGGGAGGAAACCTAAGCAGACATGGGGCGAATGTGCAAACTCCACACAGAGAGTCGCCTGAGGTTGGGATTGAACACAAGTCCCTGGCACTGTGAGGCAGCAGTGCTAACTACTGAGCCACTGTGCCACTCTGAGCTGGCTAAAATGCACTTGAAAATGAAGCATGTTGAGTTAGAGCCAAAAGGGCAAGGAAAGGGCAACAGAAATGAAACAGTTTGCATTGTAATTAAAAGCAGAAGAGAGAGTAAGAAAGAAAGAGAGAGAAAAGAGAGAGAGAGAGAGGAAAGGAAGAAAGAGAGGGAGTTTGAACTTCAGAAATTGGCACTTAGACAGGAATTCAAAAATTCACTTTCTTCAGTAGTGAGAACACGTGGAAGAGCAGAGGGTTGATACGGCTAGATTAGCAACTGAAATGGCTGATGATTGAGTTGGTCCATAAATCAAAGTTTGGCTTCCAAAATCAATTTCAATCCATGAGGGATAGAAATTGGGGAAAAGAGTACGAAGTGTGGCAGCCAATTTGCTCACAGCATGCTCCTATAAATCCATGAAATGACAAAAGCCAAGCCGTCTACTTGAGTAATGTTGACCAGTGCACCAAGAAGAACTCTCCGCCCCTCAGCTATTAAAATGCTGGAATAGCAGTTTTCATACCTACCTGATGTGGGCGAAAATGCCAACCTTTAATCCAAGATATGGAACTTCCAACACTGCAGCAGTCCTCCTGTGGTGTTTATTAACACGATATATCCATTGGCTATATAGTCAGATGACAAAATACGATTGCTATGTTGCTCAACATATTTGCTATTTGGACATGGTAACGCTAATTTTAATCAGGTCCTTAAGGGGATGAGGGTCTCAGTACTCTCTAGATAACACCTCATTTAAACCTTTCAGCTCACAGAGAGATCAAGGTGAATCATCACCAGTCAAAAGTAGTGGAAAATATATGAGCAGCACTGATGGGATTAAATGTAAAATATCAAAAATATTAAACAACCTCCTGTTGGAGCTAATCAATTGCATAAGTATAAGCAGAAGACTAATCTAGATTCAATCTGCAGTAAGATGTTCAGAGAAGATCATTATAACATAATAATCATGTCTGAGAATAATCGATTTGACTCATTGTTTTCCATGTGAATGTAATCTATTTAATTAAATACACGAATAAGCAGAACACTCTTTCTTGTGCAATGCTGTGGCTCTTAGAGCCAATTTCCCTTCAATTCTTCATCAGGATTTGGCCTCTTGGTCAAACGAGCAGTACAGAATCTCAACTCAATTCCCTTGCTGTCTGGCACAATGTAAATTGGATTACCTATAGTGTGGAAACAGGCCCTTCAGCCCAACAAGTCCATACCAACCCTCCAAAATGTAACCCACCCATTCCCCTTCATTTACCCATGACTAATCCACCTAACACTATAGGCAATTTAGCTCAGCCAATTCACCTGACCTGCACATCTTTGGACAATGTGTAGCATCATTACCAGATACTGTAGGTTCAATTCCCATTTCGAGATTTAGAATACAAAATAATATAGCACAGGAACAGGCCCTTCATTCCTTCAAATCTGCACTGACACATTTTGCCCTTCCATACTAAAACTGTCTTCACTTACAGGATCCGTTTCCCTCTACTCCCTTCCTATTCATGTATTCGTCCAGGTGCTTCCTGAATGTTGCTGTTGTGTCTGCTTCCACCACCACCTCTGGCAGCACGGTCCAGGCAGTCAACATCCTTTGTATGGAAAATGTGCCTCACCCATCTTTTTTAATCCTCCTCTCCCCCCACCATATCTTTAACCTGTGTCCCCTAGTAATTGACCCCTCCACCCTGGGAAAAAGCCTCACACTTTCCACTCTGCCAATGCCACTGACAATCTTATAAACTACTGTCAGGAAAGATGACATGGATGGTTTAGGAAGGATCAGCCAAACAAGATGAATATCAATATATAAATCCTTCTAATATACAGGTGGTAAAAGCGAGCTGGTTTCCTGGTCAGTTTGAACCATGTGTTTTCTGCATCTCAATGTTAAATGACATCATGTACAAGTTCTTGTCATGAGTAAAAGTCATCCCCATTCAGAAGCATTATCATATATTCCCTCCGCTCAGGAGGCAACACGCTGGCCTACTTCAGTGTTCAGTTTAATCAGGCAGCTCCTATGTGGTGCTAGCAAAGCACAGCAGGTCAGGCAGCTTCCGAGGAGCAGGAGAGGCAATGTTTTCGGGCATAAGCCCTTCATCAGGAATGACTCCCCTACTCCTCGGATGCTGCCTGACCTGCTGTGCTTTTCCAATGCCACTCTTTTCGACTCTGACTCTCCGGCATCTTCAATCCTCACAATCTCTTAGCTCCAATGTGGGATCTGGTTAGCTCAGTTGGTTCAATGGCTAGTTTGTGATTCAGAGTGATGCCAACAGCATGGGATCAGTTCCTGCTCCAGCTGAAACCACCATGAAGGTCCCATTTTCTCAACCTCGCCTGATGTGTGTTGTCCCTCAGTTGCTTCTGTCTAATGAGAAAAGAACCTTTTGGGGCTTCATTTACCCCTGGAGTGCTAAAGCCTTAGAGTTATTGAAGATCATCAAATTATTGTAATACATTGTAATTGATTAAGGTCAGAAAGTGGATAAAATGTAAAGTTCTGAAAGGATTACAGCTGACGAGTCATGTTAAAGTTGGATAGGATGTTGGTAACATCTCTTCTGGAATACAGTGTCCAATTCTGGTCAGCATGTTATAGAAAGGATATCATTAAACAAGAAAGAGTTCGGAAAAGATTTAGCAGGATTTTGCCGGAAATGGAGAGTTTGAATTAGAAGAATTGGCTGCGACGTTTTTGACTGGAGCGTAGGAGATTGAGAAGTGTCCTTATAGAGGTTTATAAAATCATGAAGGACAAAGATAAGGTGAATGGTCTTTACTCTAAGTTGGGGGAGTTCAAATCCAGGGGGTGTATTTTGAAGGTGAGAGGAGAAAGATTTAAAAAAGACAGGAGGGGATCTTTAAGACACAGAGAGTTTTTCATGTGTAGAAAGAACTGCCAAAGGATACAGATACAGTTACAGCATTTAAAAGACATTTGGATAATTCATGAATAGGAAAGAATTAGAGGGATATGGGCCAAATGCAGCAGGTGGGACTACTTTAATTTAGGAATGGGGTCATTGTGGACTAGTCAGAATGAAGATTCCTGATGAAGGGCTTTAGCCTGAAATGTCGATTCTCCTGCTCCTTAAATGCTGCCTGACCTGCTGTGCTTTTCCAGCAACACACTCTCAATTTGGATCTCCAGTCCTCACTTTCTCCCAGTAGGCCTGAAGGGTCTGTTTCTGTGCTGTATGATTCAATGACTCAATGAGTGTTTAATGTTCCACTCTACAGTGTGGAAACAGGCCATTCAGCCCAAGTCCACACCGACCTTCTGAAGAGTAATCCACCCAGACCCATTCCCCTACCCTAATACACTACATTTACCCCTGAGTAATGCACCTAACCTGCACACTGAAGGCAATTTAGCATGGCCAATTCACCTAACCACCTGATGAAGGGGCAGCACTCTGAAAGCTAGTGCTTCCAAATAAACCGGTTGGACTATAACCTGGAGTTGTGATTTTTAATGATGGGCATAAGGTTAGGCATTCAAATCAGATATCACATGATTTATTGCAATCTTTTATTGAACTATATTCTACTTCAACTCATCAATTAATGACTGAGGTAGTGTGCTGTGATGACCCAGGTCTTCCTGTTGGGACTTGAGGTATACAAGTGTCCTGATTTCAAGGCCAACACTTTTCATTGATTCTAGCTGCCGTTGTTATATCAGCAAATTCATAATCAGTAATAGGAGTTGACAGGCTCATTGCAAATTCAGACTTTCAGGAAACTATCCTGTAAAAGGCCACGAATAGCCACAAGGGCGATGATGCCGATGACAAGTTTAAACTGCAAAGAAAAAGACAAATAAAGAAGTGAAAGGGGAAACCATAACAAGGACCTTCTAACGAGTTTTTCTAAACCATACAGCCTCAGGACTAATTTTAGGCAGAGGGCCTTGAAAAGTAAGTTGCTATGGTAACATGTTTGCTTTGTATTGTCAGCTAAGCTGCTAACCAGCTGTAAAAAATGTATCCGTTCCTAGTTTGGTTTGCATTTCATTTGACTAATTGCTGACTTCTGTTATCACGATTCATCCAAAGGAACTGGACTGGACTAGTCAGCCCCTTGTTCTGTTCTGCCATTCATTGATAACTTGATTGACTTGTATTGTATCTCCACCACAATGCCTTTGATACCCTTGTCTGGCAAAAATCTGTTGATCACGGATTTGTAATGATTGTTTGAGCTGACATTTATGGCAACTTAGAGTCATAGAGATGTACAGCACAGAAACAGACCCTTCGGTCCAACTATCCTAAACAAATCTAGTCTCATTTGCCAGCACATGGCCCATATCCCTCTAAACCCTTCCTATTCATATACCCATCCAGATGTCTTTTAAATGTTGTAATTGTACCAGCCTCCACCACTTCCTATGGCAGCTCATTTCATACACACACCAACCTCTGTGTGAAAATGTTGCCCCTTAGGTCCCTTTTAATTTTTTCCCCTCTCACCTTAAACCTATGCCCTCTATTTATGGACTTCACCCATCCCATGGAAAAGACCTTGTCTATTTACCCTATCCATACCCCTCATAATTTTATGAACCTCAACTAGGTCAACCCTCAGCGTTCGGGGCTCCAGGGAAAACAGCCCCAGCCCCTTCAGCCTCTCCCTATAGCTTAAATCCTCCAACCTTGGCAACATCCTTGTAAATTTTTCCTGAACCCTTTCAAATTTCACAACATCCTTCCGATAGGAGAGACCAGAATTGAACACAATATTCCAAAAATAGCCTAACCAATGTCCTGTACAGCTGCAACATGACCTCCCAACTCCTTTAGGTAAAAAATGAGGTCTGCAGATGCTGGAGATCACAGTTGAAAATGTGTTGCTGGTTAAAGCACAGCAGGTTAGGCAGCATCCAAGGAATAGGGGATGCTGCCTAACCTGCTGTGCTTTAACCAGCAACACATTTTCAACTCCCAACTTCTTTACTCAATACTCTGGACAATAAAGGAAAGCATACCAAACACCTTCTTCACTATCCTATCTACCTGCTGCTCCACTTTCAAGGAGCTATGAACTGCACTCTAAGGTCTCTTTGTTCAGCAACACTCCCCAGGACCTTAACATTAAGTGTATAAGTCCTATCCTGATTTGCCTTTCCAAAATGCAGCACTTCACATTTATCTAAATTAAACTCCATCTGCCATTCCTCAGTCCATTGGTCCATCTGATCAAGATCCCATTGCATGCTGAGGTAACCTTCTTGTTGGAAAAATATTTCCAGTCAATTTCCATGCAGTGTTGTGGAGAAGTGTTTCCTTTAACTCCTTTCCTGAATAGTATGGCTCCGATTTTAGAAAATGCCCCTTTGGCATTGTGTCTCCTATACTCTTGACCCCTCAGTTCCCTTAATACCACCAGCGGCAAATATTTCTCCACTCTCCTATTTCCTGTCAAAATCTGTAAAATCTCAATTTAGCCTCCAAATTCCAAGAAGTACAGTTCAGTTTCTTTTTAAATCATGCTTTTTCTCTCGCTATTTCCAATATAACCTTTTATACTTTGGATGTCTGATAACACTCTGGCGAATCAGTCCTGCACTCCTTCACAGGTTAACAGATCTTTTCTGAGTTGAAAACAGAAATTCCTGATGAAGGGCTTTTGCACGCAACGTCAACTCGCCTGCTCCTCGGACGCTGCCTAACCTGCTGTGCTTTTCCAGCATCACACTTTTCAACAGCATCTGTGGAAAGAAAGCAGAGTTAATATTTTTGATGAAGGGTCACTGGACCCGAAACATTCACTCTGCTTTGTCTCTTCACAGATGCTGCCAGAGCTGCTGAGTTTCTTCAGCAATTTCCATTTCTATTTCAGATTTCCAGCATGCACAGTTCTCTGTTTCTTCTCGAAGATCCTTTTGCAGGATGGTTTGCCATTCCTAAGAAATTAGAGCACAGCTCATAGTGTGTCTGTGATCCATTGTGTATACAGTCAAGGAAAACTGACTTCATCAAGGGTGGGTAGTGACATTGTGGGTAATGCCTCAGAATTGGTGGTTTGGACACCCTCAACAAACATATTGAGTACAGGGGTTCAAATCTTACCATTGCAATTGGTGGATTTTAAACTCAACATCTGGAATTGAAAGCTAGTTTCAGTAATATTAACTATGGCCACTGTTGTCAATAGTTTGTTTAAAGGTCTGGTTCACTCATAGCCATCCTTACCTGTTCTAGGCTACTTGTGGTTCCAGAGCCACAGCAATGTGGTTATCTCTGAAATGACCGAGCAAGCCACTCAGTTCTGAGCAGTTATGGGTAGGACACCCAAGTCTCATGAAAGGATAGAGGAAAGAAAATTGCTTTCAGACCCACCACATGTACTAACATTAGCTGACACAATAATGCTGAAGTGACTACATGAAGGACAGCACAGTGGCTCAGTGGTTAGCGCTGCTGCCTCACAGCATGAGAGACACAGGTTCAATTCCAGCCTCGGCCGACTCTCTGTGTGGAGTTTGCATGTTTCTCCTTGTGTCTGCGTGGATTTCCACTTCATACAACAATTTCCTCCCACAGTCCAAGGATGTGCAGGTTAGGTGGTTTGGCCTTGCTAAATTGTCCATTGTGTTCAGGAATGTGCAGGCCAGGTGGATTAGCCATGGACAATGCAGGGTTAGAGAGATGGGGTGGGTGTGGGTTGGATGCTCTTTGTAAAGACAGTGAGGACTCAATGGGCTGAAAGGCTTGGTTCTACACTGTTGGGATTCTATGGTTCTATATCTGCATTGACTGGGACAGATTGGAAGGAGAGCAATGTGAAGGTAAGCTGAGACAGATGGAGCACTCTCTTTGACTGGGAATGTGGGTCAGGGTGGCTTTCTGAGGAATATTGTCAGAAAAGTTGCAAGCTGCACCTCACCCATGATATACACAATCAGAAAGCAAGCATTTCCACAGCTGAGCGACAAAATGAAGATGTCATGTTCAATTAGATGATACATCCAATTGCAATGTCAGGGTCTTTAGGAAAGATTGGAGTACTAATGTTCTGCATTTCAATTCATTATAGAGGCAGACATAAAATTAATTATATTTAATTGAGAGTTTATAAACACATATTATTAACATGATACATAAATATTTACAGCATTACTAAATATTCAAAGAGGCTTAACCATAGAAACAATTTCCAGCTTACTTACAGCATGAATTGCTCATGTTATGTCCGCACAACAGTTCATATAATTCAGGCTGACAATCATCTTTGCCATGCCCTCTGGAAGATCTGGAGTCTTTTCTTTCTAATCATGCAAAGTTTGTTCTTTTCCTCTCTACTTGCATCATGAACTTGCCAGCTACAAATAGATCTGCAGAGGTATATAAGATGCTAAAGGGGATTAATGAACTAGGTGTGGAGAGGATGCCCCCCCCCCCCCCCCTTATGAGGTTATCAGGAATTCGGGGTCATAGATTTAGGCTAAGGGCCTAGAAGATTGAAAACAGAGGTAGGAAAAAATTACTTAGCTCAACATTCGTGAATCAGTGGAATTCATTATTCAGGGCACTCCGGATAAATTTAGGAGGAGATTTTTAAATCAGCAATGGGTGGACAGTGAGAGCATTTTTCCTCAGATAATTATAGAACATAGGACAAAGAACATTACTGTGCAGTACAGGCCGTTCGGCCCTCGATGTTCAGCCGACCTGTGGAACCAATTTGAATACTATCTAACTATTCCATTCTTGTCCATATGCCTTTCCAATGATCATTTAAATGCCCATAAAGATGGCGAATCTACTACTGTTGCAGACAGGCTGTTCCACACCCGTATTACTCTCTGAGTAAAGAAACAACCTCTGACATCTGTCCCATATTCATCACCCTCAATTCAAAGCTATGTTCCCTTGTGCTAGTCAACACATTCTGAGGAAAAAGGGTCTCATTATCCAACCTATCTAACCCTCTGATTATTTCATACGTCTCAATTAAGTAACCTCTCAACCTTCTCTCTAATGAAAACAGCCTCAAGTCCTTTTCCACATAAGAACTTCCTTCCATACATCCTGGTAAATATCCTCTGAACCCGTTCCAAAGCTTCCACATTCTTCTTATAATATGGTGACCAGAACTGTACGCAATACTCCAAATGTGGCCGCACCAGAGTTTTGTACAGCTGCAGCATGATCTCATGGTTCTGAAACTCAATCCCTCTGCCATTAAGAACTAACACACTGTATGCCTTCTTAACAACCCTATCAACCTGGGTGGCAACTTTCAGAGATCTATGTACATGGATACTGAGATCTCTCTGCTTATCTACACGATCAAGAATCTTACCATTAGCCCAGTACTCTGCATTCCTGTTACTCCTTCCAAAGTAAATCACCTCACACTTTTCTCCATTAAACTCCATTTGCCACCTCTCAGCCCAGCTCTGCAGTTTATCTATGTCCCTCTGTAACTTACAATATCCTTCATCACTATTCACAACTTTACTGACCTTAGTGTCATTCGCAAATTTACTAACCCATCCTTCTACGCCCTCATCCAGATCATTTATAAAAATGACTAACAGTAGTAGCCCGAAAACAAATTCTTGCAGTATACCTCTAGTAACTGAACTCCTGGATTAATATTTCCCATCAACCGCGACCCTCTGTCTTCTTTCAGCTATCCAATTTCTTATCCAAACCGCTAAAATCCCATGTCTCCATATTTTGTGCAATAGTTAATCTTGGGGAACCTTATCAAATGCCTTACTGAAATCCACATCCACCACATCAACCACTTTACCCTCATCCACCTGTTTAGTCACCATCTCAAAGAACTCAATAAAAAACTCAACAAAGAACTCGGCGAGGCACGACCCTTCACAAAACTGTGTTGACTATCCCTAATCAACGTATTCTTTTCTAGATGATTATAAATCCGATCTCTTTTAATATTTTCCAACACTTTACCTACAACCAAAGTTAGGCTCACTGGTCTATAATTACCAGGGTTATCTCTACTCCCCTTCTTGAACAAGGGAACAACATGTCTCTTTATATGGCTCAGTGAAAATTTCTATTTGGCAACTGTCTTTTTTTTATTCTTTCACAGGATTTGGGATTGAGGCTAAACAGTTTTTACCCACGCCTAATTGCCCAGATGACAGCTAAGAGTCATCCACATTACTGTGGGTCTGAAGTCACATGTAGGTCAGACCAGGTAAGGAACGCAAACTTCCCTCACTTGAGGACATTAATGAATCAGAGAAATTTTTTCCTGACAATTGACAACAGTTACATGGTCATTTTTAGGCTCTTGATTATAGATTTTTGTAAAAATTGAATAAGTAAACAATTTGCATTAAACTTTAGGAGGCATGGTTAGTAATTTTAAGGATGACGCCAAAAGTGGTGATAGATTAGACAGTGGAGAAGGTTATCTAAGAGTTTAAAAAGGTCTTGGTCAATTGGGTCAATGGGCTGCAGAATGGCAGCTGGATTTTAATTTGCATAAATATGAGGTATTACATTTTGATAAAATAAATAAAACTTGCATAATTCATGGCAGTGCCCTGGATAGTGCTGTAGAACAGAGAGACCTAGAGGTTCAGGTACATAATTCTTTGAAATTTGCGTCACATGTAGACAGGGTGGTTCAGAAAGCATTTAGCACACTTGCCTTTATTGCTCAAACCTTTGAATATAGGATTTGGGATGTCCTGTTGGGGTTATGTAGGATGTTGGATGTTCTGGCCACCCTGTTATAGAAATGATATTATTAAATTAGAGAGGGTTCAGAAGAGATTTACCAGAATGTTGTTGGGAATGGAGGATTTCAGTTATTAAAATAGGCTATACAGGCTGGGACTTTATCCACTGGAGCGTGGGAGATTAGATTAGACTTACAGTGTGGAAACAGGCCCTTCGGCCCAACAAGTCCACACCGACCCGCCGAAGCACAACCCACCCATACCCCTACATTTACCCCTTACCTAACACTACGGGCAATTTAGCATGGCCAATTCACCTGACCCGCACATCTTTGGACTGTGGGAGGAAACCGGAGCACCCGGAGGAAACCCACGCAGACACGGGGAGAACGTGCAAACTCCACACAGTCTGTCGTCTGAGTCGGGAATTGAACCCAGGTCTCAGGCGCTGTGAGGCAGCAGTGCTAACCACTGTGCCACCGTGCCGCCCACTAAGGTTGAGACGTTTGTAAAATCTTGAGGAGCATGGATAAGGTGTATAGATGTAATACATATGTAGCCAGGGTTGTTTCCCTAGGATGGAGGAATTCAAATTTAGGGGGCATATTTTTTAAGGTGAGAGGGGAAAAGGACATGAGGGGAACTCTTTTACACAGAGAATGATTCGTGTGTGGAATGAATTTCCAGATGAAGTGGTGCAGGTCAAGTTACAATGTTGAAAAGACATTTGGACAGATAAACGAATAGTAAAAGGTCTAGAGAATATGGCCCAAGTGCAGGCAAGTGGGACTAGTTTAGTTTGGGAACATGGTCTGTGTTGACTAGTTGGACCTATGGGTCTGTTTCCATGTAATGGCAGGATTCAAACCAAGACATTAGCAGGTCACTGGATTAATAATCTAGCAATACCATTATGCCATTATCTTCCCAACCCATGATAAGTTAGCATATTAAAAGTACTATTAAATTTGAATTGTTACTGTCATTGTTGGGGATTAGGATATACTATCAGAGTTTCCGCCCTTCAGATGAGTTGCAAAGCTGAAGCCTCCTCTACGTGTTACTGGTCATTTTGTGAAGATCCCTTTCCATTATTTCAAATCCCAACAGGGAGATTTTCTGCAGTCCTGGCTTACGTTGCTGCATCGATCACCATTGTGTAAAATGGAATGATTAATTATTCGGCTCGTTGATGTCAAAAGGAACTGCTGTATCCAAGATGGCTGCCAGGTCTGTCTGCATGATGGCAGCATTTTCACTTGCAAGGAATTTATTGTACATGGTGTGCTTCAAGATATTTGTGGAAAGTTGTGACAGATACTATATAAATAGTTCTTTTAGATAAAATTGCTCTAATTTAATGGCCCCACTTTGTCAGTAGCTTTGCATTTACTCACAACTGATGACATACATACAGCCCTGACTTACGACAAGGATTATGCTCGGAAATATTCAGGATATACTAGCCCAGGTGGATTTTTCAGAAATTTCCAGGTGGACAAATGACAGGTGGGACATTTTCCAGTGCAGTACTGAGGGAGGCCCATTGTCATGTTGGTAGATGTCTCCTCTCTCATCACTCCTTACCATCCATCAAGTACCGAACATCGGCAGCAACAATCATCCAATTTGTCCGAAATATATAACTTACTGAGTGTGTGCCACTCTGAAAAATAAACACAGCTCAGCATCTTAAAATGGGTTTTCAACAAATGTCACTCTTGGCAATCAAAAATGACATTTTCTCTTCCTCAATATGTTGCTGTCTCTTTGCCTGTCAGATAGATTAATTTGTCACTGTCAACTATTTCGTTCAGGTGCCCAATGCATGATTCAGGCAATCAATTGCGGTTGAAAGTTCACAGTCATTTGGCTGAAATATCCTCTTTGAAATTTGTTGAGCTTACGATGTAGAGTTAACCCTTTCGTTGACATCATCGATTGTAACTGTTTTTTTGAATGAAAGAGACATCACTCCGGAACACAAATAGGCAGAGGGAGAACAAATCACGTCACAGTGTTGCACAACTTTAAATGTTTTTAAACTTTCATGATTGTTGTCGATCAGCCAGCATTTATTTCCCAATCCGATTGACCCTCACAAAGTGATGGTGGAATATTGCAGTCTTTTTGCTGTAGCTATGCCCATAGTTGGAGGTTGGTTCATTCAGTCATAGAACATGGAACATGGAACATAGAAGCATACAGCACAGAACAGGCCCTTCGGACCTCGATGTTGCACTGACCTGTGAACTAATCTAAGCACATCCCATCATCATGTATACGCTTATCCAAGGATTGTTTAAATGCCACTAATGTGGCTGAAATAACTACGTTGGCAGGCAAGGCATTCCATGCCCTTACCACTCTCTGACATCTGTCTTAAATCTATCACCCCTCAATTTTCAGCTATGTCCCCTCGTATAAGCCGATGTCATCATCCTAGGAAAAAGACTCTCACTGTCTACCCTATCTAATCCTCTGCTCATCTTGTATATCTCTCTTAAATCCCTTCTTAGCTTTCTTCTCTCCAATGAGAACAGACTCAAGCCCCTCAGCCTTTCCTCATAAGACCTTCGCTCCAGACCAGGCAACATCCTGGTAAATCTCATCTGTCCTTTCTCAATGCCCCTACATCCTTCCTGTAACGTGGCGACCAGAACTGTACGCAATATTCCAAATGGGGTCGCACTAGTGTTTTGTACAGTTGCAGCATGACATCACGGCTCCGGAACTCAATCCTCTACAAATAAAACCTAACACTCCATATGCCTTTTTAATAGCATTATCAACCTTGATGGCAACTTTCAGGGATCTATGCACATGAACATCAAGATCCCTCTGCACACCCACTCTACCAAGAATATTTCCATTGTCTCAGTACTCTGCCTTCGTGTTATTCTTTCCAAAGTGAATCACCTCACATTTATCTGCATTGAACTCCATTTTCCACCTCTCAGCCCAATTTTGCAGTTGATCCAAATTCTGCTGCAACATTCTTCTACACTGTCCACCACAACACTGACTTTAGATTAGATTACTTACAGTGTGGAAACAGGCCCTTCGGCCCAACAAGTCCACACCGACCCGCCGAAGCGCCACCCACCTACATTTACCCCTTACTTAACACTACGGGCAATTTAGCATGGCCAATTCACCTGACCCACACATCTTTGTGACTGCGGGAGGAAACCGGAGCACCTGGAGGAAACCCACGCAGACACGGGGAGAACGTGCAAACTCCACACAGTCAGTCGCCTGAGGCAGGAATTGAACCCAGGTCCCTGGCGCTGTGAGGCAGCAATGCTAACCACTGTGCCACCGTGCCGCCCTAGTGTCATCTGTGAACTTACTAACCCATCCACCTATGCCTGCATCCAAGTCATTAATAAACATGACAAACAGCAGTGGTTCCAAAACAGATCCTTGTGGCATATCACTAGTAACCCGACTCCAGGCTGAATAGTTTCCATCAACCACCACTTGCTGCCTTCTTTCAGAAAGCCAGTTTCTAATCCAAACTGCTAAATCACCCTCAATCCCATGCCTCTGCATTTTCTTCATCAGCCTACCATGTGGAACCTTATCAAAGGCTTTACTGAAGTCCATGTACACCATGTCAACTGCTCTACCCTCAGCTACATGCTTGGTCACCTTCTCAAAAAACTCAATGAGATTTGTGAGACATCACCTACCCTTGACAAAACCATGTTCACTATTGCCAACAAATTATTGCTTGCTAGATAGTTATAAATCCTATTTCTTATAATCCTTTCCAAAACTTTTCCTACAACAGTCGTGAGGCTCACTGGTCTATAGTTACCTCGATCATTTCTCCTGTCCTTCTTGAACAAGGGCACAACATCTGCAATCCTCTAACCCTCTGGTACTAAACCTGCAGACAATGACGACTCAAAAACCAAGGCCACAGGCTCTGCCATGTCCTCCCCAGCTTCCCAGAGAATCGTTGGATAAATCCCATCTGGCCCAGGGGACTTACCTACTTTCACACCTTCTAGAATTGATAACACTTCCTCCTTACTAACCTCAATCCTTTCTAGTCTAATAGCCCGTATTGCAGTCTTCTCCTCGACAATATTCTCATTTTCCTGAGTGAAAAGAGATGAGAAATATTGGTTTAGCACCTCTCCGATCTCCACACACAGCTTCCCACTTCCATCTTTGACTGACCTTATTCCTACCCTAGTCATCCTTTTATTCCTCACATACCAATAGAAAGCTTTAGACTTCTCCTTTATTCTACCTGCTTAAGACTGCTCATGGCCCCTCCTTGCTTTTCCTAACTTTCCTTTAAATCCTTCCTAGCTAATCTGTAACTCTCCATCGCCTCATCTGAACCATCTCGTCTCAATGTCACATAAGCCTCCCTCTTCCACATAACAAGAGATACAATTTCTTTAGTAAAATACGGTTCCCTTTCATTGATTAGATTAGATTACTTACAGTGGGGAAACAGGCCCTTCGGCCCAACAAGTCCACACCGACCTGCTGAAGCGCAACCCACCCATACCCCTACATTTACCTCTTACCTAACACTACGGGCAATTTAGCATGGCCAATTCACCTGACCCGCACATCTTTGGACGTGGGAGAAACCGGAGCACCCAGAGGAAACCCACGCAGTCACGGGGAGAACGTGCAAACTCCACACAGTCAGTCGCCTGAGGCGGGAATTGAACCCAGGTCTCTGGCGCTGTGAGGCAGCAGTGCTAACCACTGTGCCACCATGCCGCCCACTTTCTTTATCACTTCCTCCCTGCCTGACAGGAACATACCCATCAAGGACACACAATATCTGTTCCTTAAACCAAATCCACATTTCAATTGTCCCCTTCCCCTGAATTTTCACTAACCCATTCTATGCCTCCTAAGTCTTGTCTAATCGCATTATAATTGCCCTTCCCCATCGATAACTCTTGCCCTGTGGCATGTACCTATCCCTTTCCATCTCTAAACTAAACTTAACCGAATTATGGTTGCTCTCTCCAAAGTGCTCACCTACAACTAAATCAAACACCTGGCCTGGTTCATTACCAAGCACCAGATCCAGTGTGGCCTCCCCCCTTGTCGGCCCTTCGACATACTGTGTCAGGAAACCCTCCTGTATACATTGGACAAAAACTGATCCATCTGACGTATTAGAGTTGTAGCATTTCCAGTCAATGTTGGGGAAGTTAAAGTCCAATATAATGACCACCTTGTTCCTTTCACTCCTACCCAGAATCATTTTGCTAATCCTCTCTTCCACCTCCCTGAAACTCTGTGGAGGCCTATAAAAAACTCCAAGCGGTGTGGCCTCTCCTCTCTTGTTTCTAACCTCGGCCCATACTACCTCAGTAGACGAGTCCTCGTCAAAAGTTCTTTCAGCCACCATTATAATATCTTTGACCAATAAAGCCACACCTCCCCCTTTTTTTTATCACTTTCCCTGATTTTAATGAAAGATCTAAACCCTGGAACCTGCAACATCCATTCCTGACCCTGCTGTATTCATGTCTCCAAAATGGCCACAACGTCGAAGTCCCAGATACCTATCCATGCTGCAAGCTCACGTATCTTATTCGGGATACTCCTGGTGTTGAAATAGGCACATTTCAAATCAGCTTGCTGTCTGCCAGCAGCACACTCCTGTGACCGTGAAATCCTGTCCATTTCCTCCCTACTCACATCCTCCTGTGCACTGGAATTACACCACTGGTTCCAATCGCCCTGCCAAGCTAGTTTAAACCCACCTGAATAGCACTCGCAAATTTCACACCCAGGATATTAGTACCCCTCTTGTTCAAGTGAAGACTGTCCTGTTGTAGAGGTCCCACCTTCCCTGTAATGAGCCTCAATTATCTATATACCTGAAACCCTCCTTCATGCAGCATTCCCTCAACCACGTGTTCAGCTGATATCTCTCCCTGTTCCTCGCCTCCCTATCAGGTAGCATGGATAACAAACCAGAGATAACAACTCTGTTTGTTCTAGCTCTCAGCTTTCACCCTGGCTCCCTGAAATCCTGCCTTACATCCCTAACCCTTTTTCTACCTATGTCATTGGTACCTACGTGGACCACGACTTTGAGGCTGGTCACCCTCTCCCTTCAGGACCCCAAAGACACAATACGAGACATCACGGACCCTGGCACCTGGGAGGCAACACGCCAACCGTGAGTCTCTTTCATTCCCAACAAACCTATCTGAGCCTCTAACTATTGAGTACCCAGTGACTAACACTCTCCTCCTTTCCCCCTTCCCTTCTGTGTCAGACACCTGCACCCAAATGTATGCCCCGGTAAATCATCCCCTCCAACAGTATCCAAAACAATATACTTGGTTTTCAGAGGAATAATCACAGGGGATCCCTGCACTGACTGTTTTTTCCTCCTTCTAACAGTTACCCAGCTTTCTTCGTGCCTAGGAGAAACTGCTTCCCTGTAACTCTTATCTATCAGAGATTCTGCCTCCCAAATGATCCAAAGTTCATCCAGCTTCTGCTCTAGTTCCCTAACGTGATCTTGGAGGAGCGAGAGGTGGGTGCACTTCCTGCAGATGTACTTGGATGGGACACTAATGGTGTTCCTCACCTCAAACATCATGCAGGAGGAACATTGCTCTCCCTGCACTGCCATCTCTGCTAGTCCCCGATCACAAAGTAAAAAAGAAGAGACGCTTACCTGATGTGTCCCTGGTGTTTAGGTTAGAGAAGGTGGGTGGGTTGGAGGCCTATGAGACCTTCAACGCTCATATAGCTGAGGGGAAAGGAAAAGGTCCCTCCTCTCCCAGAAGCCTCTGATGTCAGATGTAAAGATTTAAATTAATGACTCACTTTTCCCGGCAGTTCCCTCGTCCAAACTCCTGCTCTTCCTGCTGCTAAAAACAGAAATGGAGAAATGTTGGCAGCCACTTAGTGATGCAGATTGATGCTAACAGCTTGGGTTCAATTCCTGCACTGAAAAATGTGTTGCTGGAAAGGCGCAGCAGGTCAGGCAGCATCCAAAGATTAGGAGAATCAATGTTTCGGGCATAAGCCCCTCTTCAAGAGCCCTTTTTCAATTCCTGCACCAGCTGAGGTTACAAGGAAGGACCCTCCTTCTCAGCTTTTCCTGAGGAGCTGCAACCTTCAGCTTAAATCATCACCAGTCAGTCTCTCTCTATCTTCTAATGCAAGAACAGCCCAATGGTCTGCTATAACTTGATTGTAATGAGGCCACCCCAAGTGTACCTCATAGAATATGAGTTACCAGATTAGGGCTGCTAATCTAGTCCAGTCAGGGAACCCTGGCTGACAGATAGAGACAGGAGAGTCAGCCATCTGAGAACCATTTCTGAGGGAGCTGTATCAGTGTTAATGACTCTCGGTGTGTCAATGAATGGTGATTTGGTGCTAGCACTCCAGCTTTTGTGGAGTCCTTTCAGTGGTGACGAGAGAAGAAAATGTGGTCCTGAAGAAATTTGCTCGCAAGAGTCACCTTTGAGTTTGGGCAAGCGTTTCTGGCATCATGCTGTTGTGTAGGAACCTTGACTCGTTCGATCCTGCTGTCATAAATGGGACCCAAATTGCTGAAAAGTTGCATTATTTTTTCTGGGCAAATGGCATTCGAGGAGATAAAAAGCAATGAGTAATTCTTGTGTGAGCTTGTGGCTCCATAGCTTTTTTGGTTATTAGCAGCCTAACTTTCCCTGAGGCATCAGATGCTAAAACCTTTCAAGAGTTGACGGATTTATTTATGGAACACCACTCGCGTGAAGGCAATTGCATGGCCTCACTCAGGACATACCCTGAACAGAGGGACTGCAGGTGAGCCCACAGCAAAACCCCAAAACAAAACTAAGCTTCAGCGAAACTAAGCTTCCAGGTGGCACGGTGGCACAGTGGTTAGCACTGCTGCCTCACAGCGCCTGAGACCTGGGTTCAATTCCCGACTCAGGCGACTGACTGTGTGGAGTTTGCACGTTCTCCCCGTGTCTGCGTGGGTTTCTTCTGGGTGCTCCGGTTTCCTTCCACAGTCCAAAGATGTGCGGGTCAGGTGAATTGGCCATGCTAAGTTGCCCGTAGTGTTAGGTAAGGGGTAAATGTAGGGGTATGGGTGGGTTGCGCTTCGGCGGGTCAGTGTGGACTTGTTGGGCCGAAGGGCCTGTTTCCACACTGTAAGTCTAATCTAAACGATTACAATTTTCTTCAGGATCTGGGTCAGCAAACCATTGCGTGGACCTGAGACAAAAAGAAAGAGTCCCACGAGACCTAACTTGAGTCAGAGAACTCGTAGACCAGTATCCAGGAGAATGCACGCTATGGAAAGTACATCTTTGGCTGGTTTGGACCAGATAAATTGCTGAGCAACATCCAAACCAGAATCAATCAAAATAAGCCTCTGGTTAAATGATCTCCTGGTTCTAACAGAGAGCTTTTACAGATTAAAAGTACAACCTCAGTTGCAGACTCTTATGAGAAGCAGCTGCTTCAGTTACCACTGATGTTAGTGAAAGGCTTGGGCCCAAGCCTGATGGGGTGAAATTGTTTGAAAAGGATTCACCTCGATTGGCTCAACAACCTGTACTAGAAAATGCCTGCCTGAGTGAAGTCCTAATTAAATACCCAGATGGTTTTCAGGAAGGTCTAGGAACCATTAAAGGAGCCAAGGCCACCTGACATATTGACCAGGAAGCAATTCCATGATCTTTCCCAGTACCGTATGCCTGATGAGCAAATACAGAGGCAGAAATCAGGAGGCTGGAAAGTGAAGGGGTCATCAAATCAGTCCAGTTTGTGAAATGAGCAGCCCCAGTCATACCAATTGTGAAGCCCGATGGCTTTTCATAAGTGGACAAATAAATACCTGGCATTCAGGACCTATATGCAAAACCATCGGCTGAACATGAGCCATGCGTACTTACAATTGTAGTTAGAAGAGGGTTCCCAGAAGTATGCTGCAATGAATGCCCATAAGGGTTTTCAATGTATGAGATTGCCATTTGGGATATCGTCAGCCTGCGCAATTTTTCTGTGGACGATGGAGAATATTTTATAAGGTCTAGCCAAGGTCACCATTTATCTGGATGATGTACTAATACTAGGGAAGACAAATAAAGAACACTTAGAGAACTTGGGCATAAGTCCTTAGATGTTTCTCCTAGGTGGATGTAAATTTGTAATGATAACGGACCGCAAGCCCCTGCCAGAGGACAAGGCAGTGCCATCCATAGCTTTAGGTTGAATTCAGCAGTGGGCTGTAATTCTAAGTGCATATAATTCCAATTTGGAATACTGTCCGTGAGGCCAAATAGCAAATGAGGATGCATTGAATCACCTCCCATTGGCAGATACACCACCGGTAGTACCACCACTGGAAGAGTCCATCGTGGTTTTAAATTTTCTGGGACATTTCCAGTCATGGCTGATGATATTGGACTTTGAACACAGAAAGATCCGGTCCAAGCAAAACTGAAACGTCTGGTGGAGATGAGGGAAATCAAAGGGCCATCACAACCAGAATTGAAACCATTTTTGGACCCGGGGAGGCCAGTTCACAGTGGAAGATGGCATATTATTATGGGGAGTGAGAGTGATTGCCCAGAGCAAAGGTCGTCGGAGGTATGTTGATTTATTTCAACAGTGACTTCACCTTTACACCTCTGATACATTTGTAATGATCAGATGCATCTGATTGGCTTACTAAACAAGGTCAGAGGTCAGTTCTGCTCCAATTGCATTGTTGGACTCACTGACCAAGTGAAGACAGCAGTCTCTTTCCTAAAGGATTATTATTAATGATGATACCGTATTTTCCAGATTTGTTAATTATTTGAATCTAAATTCCCCCATCTCCTGTGGTGGGATTTGAACTCAAGCATCTGCATCAAAAAGTAGTTCAGGCTAATGATGTGTAACAGTAGATGTGTTGGTATTAATTTTCCATGCTTCATTCGATTCTGAAGTGGTTCCATTAAACTTGAAAATAGCAGATATAACCTTTCTATTTAAACAAGGAGGGAGACAGAAAACAAGAAACATACTCCAATTTATGGGGATGGTTTTAAAATCAATCATAAAGAGGTTATATTGGGGCACTTAGAAAGGGTCAATGGGCTGAAAATTATGCTTATTTGGCTATTTAACCAGGACAGGCTTCATCCCTGATGAAGGGCAAAACGTCGATTCTCCTGCTCCTGGGATGCTGCCTGACCTGCTGTGCATTTCCAGCACCACACTCTCGACTCTGATCTCCAGCATCTGCAGTCCTCACTTTCTCCTTGGCCATATCTCTGTTATGTTTCGTGGAGAGCTTGTCTTTGTGAGACCTAGAAGGATCACTCAGTGTATCTTACCAAGCTCGCCTCATGAACATCCTGCCCAGCTTTGATGGCGTCTTCAACAGCCAATTCTAACCTCATCTCACCACTCGCCATTACTCAGAACAACCCGCTAGTCATGTCAGCTTTCCTCCCTGGAGGAACTTCAGCGAGCCGGGAAACTCTTTAACTCTATGGTCAGTATTGCTTTCTTTTCTTAACTTTTAGAGTCATAGAGTCATAGAAATGTACAGCATGGAAACAGACCCTTCGGTCCAACCTGTCCATGCCGACCAGATATCCCAACCCAATCTAGTCCCACCTGCCAGCACCCATCCCATATCCCTCCAAACCCTTCTTATTCTGATACCCATCCAAATTCCTCTTCAATGTTGCAATTGTACCAGCCTCCACCACATCCTCTGGCAGCTCATTCCATACACATAGAACATAGAACATTACAGCGCAGTACAGGCCCTTTGGCCCATGATGTTGCGCCGACCTGTCATACCAATCTGAAGCCCACCTAACCTACACTGTTCCATGTATGTCCATATGCTTGTCCAGTGATGACTTAAATGTACTTAAAGTTGGTGAATCTACTATCGTTGCAGGCAAAGCATTCCCTACCCTTACTACTCTCTGAGTAAAAAAACTACCTCTGACATCTGTCCTATATCTATCACCCCTCAATTTAAAGCTATGCCCCCTCGTGCTCGCCATCACCATACTTGGAAAAAGGCTCTCCCTGTCCTATCTAACCCTCTGATTATCTTATATGTCTCTATAAATTCACCTCTCAACCTTCTCTCTAACGAAAACAGCATCAAGTCCCTCAGCCTTTCCTCGAAAGACCTTCCCTCCATACCAGGCAGCATCCTAGTAAATCTCCTCTGCACCCTTTCCAAAGCTTCCACATCCTTCTTGTAATGCGGTGACCAGAACTGTACACAATACTCCAAGTGCGGCTGCACCAGAGTTTTGTACAGCTGTAGCATAACCTCATGGTTCCAGAACTCAATCCTTCTATTAATAAAAGCTAAAACACTGTATGCCTTCTTAACAACCCTGTCAACCTGGGTGGCAACTTTCAAGGATCTGTGTACGTGGACACCGAGATCTCTCTGCTCATTTACACTACCAAGAATCTTACCATTAGCCCAGTACTTTGCATTCCGGTTACTCCGACCAAAGTGAGTCATCTCACAATTGTCCACATTAAACTCCATTTGCCTCCTCTCAGCCCAGCTCTGTAACCTATAATATCCTTCGTCACTATCCACAACTCCATCGACCTTAGTGTTGTCTGCAAATTTATTAACCCATCCTTCTACGCCCTCATCCAGGTCGTTTATAAAAATGACAAACAGCAATGGACTCAACACCGACCCTTGTGGTACACCACTGGCAACTGGACTCCAGGATGAACATTTCCCATTAACCACCACCCGCTGTCTTCTTTCAGCAAGCCAATTACTGATCCAAACTGCTATATCTCCCACAATCCCATTCTTCTGCATTTTGTACAATAGCCTACTATGTGGAACCTTATCGAATGCCTTGCTGAAATCCACATACACCACACGTACTAACCTCTCCATGAAAAAGTTGCCCCATAGGTCTCTTTTATATCTTTCTCCTCTCACCTCAAACCTCTGCCCTCTAGTTCTGGACTCCCCGACTCCAGGGAAAAAAAACTTCGCTTATTTACCCTATCCATGCCCCTCATAATTTTGTAAACCTCTATAAGGTCACCCCTCAGCCTCCGATGCTCCAGGGAAAACTGCCCCAGCCTGTTCAGCCTCTCCCTATAGCTCAAATCCTCCAACCCTGGCAACATCCTTGTAAATCTTTTCTGAACTCTTTCAAGTTTCACAACATCTTTCCAATAGGAAGGAGACCAGAATTGCATGCAATATTCCAATTGTCGCCCAACCAATGTCCTGTACAGCTGCAACATGACCTCCCAACTCCTGTAATCAATTCTCTGACCAATAAAGGAAAGCATACCAAACGCCTTCTTCACTCTCCCATCTACCTGTGACTCCACTTTCAAGGAGCTATGAACCTGCACTCCAAGGTCTCTTTGTTCAGCAACACTCCCTAGGACCTTACCATTAAGTGTTTAAGTCCTGCTAAGATTTGCTTTTACTTTTAAAGAACAGAGTTTTAATTCTCCAGCAGCCCTGTTAGGATCTGAACATTTGTTTCATAATGCATTTCCAGAAAATCTCTCACTCTGTTTCTGTGCCTGCAAATTCTGGATCCTTCTGGCACCATGGTTCAAACCTGGGAGTCCTCCAGAAAGTGAACTACCTGCCAATCCAAATTGGCTGCATTAACTTCCTTCTCAAATTCGGTAGTCACATTCTCGTTTTCGAAACCCACTGTGTGTTTGCTACTTCTCATTTCTGTAAGATGCCATTTAAGTTACCATCCAATTCTGATCTCATCCAGATCCCTGATCTCAGCACTCATTCCTGTCGGCAGACGTAATTTACACTTAAGCCCTGGAATTTCCTTCCTAAATCCCTTCGCCTTTACGTTTTTCCCTGGAACCTACTTCCTTGAGCGAGATTATGATGGCAGAAAGCAGAAAGCTGTTGGCAGCAGTTTGTTAGATATATTCAAGAGGGAGCCAGACTTGGCCCTTGTGGCTAAAGGGATCAAGGGGTATGGAGAGAAAGCAAGAAATTGTATGATTAGCCATGATCGTATTGAATGGTGGGTGCAGACTTTAAGGGCCAAATGGCCTACTTCCGCACCTATTTACTATCTTTCCATGATCACCTGACTTAAGGCTTAGTGTCAAATATGAATTAAAAATGGACCAAATTTTTCATCGATAATGATAGATAAACTACAATGTTTTCCATCAATACAATGGTGCAACTGACAGCAACTTCTGATATTCCCACATGGGCAGTTAAACCGAGAAATCAGAGGCACAGTTTCCATAATCTCCCCATGCTGCCACCTGCTGGTTGGGTTGTTGAAGCCTCCCCCACCCACACAGGGAAAGCTCAGAAATCACTGACTTTAAAGTGAGCCTCAAACTTCCTACACTGTTACAGTATTCACATTATAAAAAGCTTGGAAATGTCATCCTCATTAGATGAAATGCAATCAGGAATTCAATGGTGTATTAAACCATAAATATTTGATATTGACCCCTCTGGCTTCGAAAACCTTGTACTACATTTATGGAAAACTAAATCTTTCCATTATGGTAATAAATTTCAATAGCATTTTAAAATATTAAAAAAATTAAACTTTGATTGCAATATTTCTTCTTCCAACTTAATCCTTTCTGCATGCCCAAAATCTTTGTTTCACTCACTGTAAAATGATTAAAAATAAGGGATAATCAGTGTCATAGAGTCACAGAGATGTACAGCTTGGAACCAGACCCTTTGGTTCAACTTGTCCATGCTGACCAGTTAAGCTAAATTAATCAATTTGCCTGCATTTAGATTAGAATCCCTTCAGATTTAGAATCGCTACTGTGCGGAAACAGGTCCTTCAGCCCAACAAGTCCACTCCAACCCTCCGAAGAGTCTCCCACTCAAAAACATTCCCCTACATTTAGCCCTGACTCATGCACCTAGCCTGCACATCCCTAAACACTATTGGCAATTTAGCATGGCCAGTTCATCTAACCTCCAGATGGTGGGAGGAACCCAGAGCTCCCAGAGGAAACCCACGCAGACACTGGGAGAAAGTGCATACTCCACACAGACAGTTGCCCGAGGCTGGAATCAGACCTGGGTCCCTGGTGTTGTGAGTCAAGAGTGCTAACCACTGAGCCACCGTGCCCCCGGCCCATATTCCTGTAAGCCCTTTCCATTCATATACCCACGATGTCTTATAAATGTTGTCATTGTAACAACCTCCACCACTTCTTCTGCCATCCATATACGCACCATCCTCTACATGAAAATGTTGCCCTTTAGGTCCTTTTTATATAGTCAGAGAGTCATAGTCATAGAAATGTACAGCATGGAAACAGACCCTTCGGTCCAACCCGTCCATGCCGACCAGATATCCCAACCCAATCTAGTCCCACCTGGCAGCACCTGGCCCATATCCCTCCAAACCTTTCCAATTCATATACCCATCCAAATGCCTCTTAAATGTTGCAATTGTACCAGCCTCCATCACATCCTCTGGCAGCTCATTCCATACCCTTACCGCCCTCTGCATGAAAATGTTGCCCCTTAGGTCTCTTTTATATCTTTCCCCTCTCACCCTAAACCTATGCCCTCTAGTTCTGGTCTCCCCCACCCCAGGGAAAAGACTTTGGCTATTCATCCTATCCATGCCCCTCATGACTCTATAAACTCCTGTAACCTCAGCCTCCAACACTCCAGGAAAAACAGCCCCAGCCTATTCAGCCTTTCCCTATAACTCAAACCCTCCAACCCTAACAACATCCTTGTCAATCTTTTCAGTGCTTTTGTTTCCTGGTTTGTAGAATGTGAGCTCAATATGATTGGCTGTGTGCACACGTGATGGTGTTAATGTTGGAAAAGAGAGAATCTTTGTCAGAGGGATCGCCGGATCATGGGAGACAGCTTTTCCCAAACTCAGTGTAAGCACCAGTATTTCACCAGTGACTGCACAATCGAAACCCTCACTGCTGTGAATTTTTAACTCCATAAGCCAAATATAAATAAAAATTGATCCGATGTTAGTTATGATGAGGAGATGGTGGTGTAATGATATTGTCACTGCACCAATAATCCTGGGGCCCAGGTCGAAATGTTGCCCGAAGGGAGGAGGCATAATCCTTGGAAATGAATGAATTGGTCATACTGAAATATACAAGTTAGGTCAGGCCATTATGTGTCTTCACCAGATTAAATGTTTAATTTTTTCACTATGGGATGTGATTTTAAATCTCATCATTGTGACTGGTAACATGTTAAATTCAATTAATAAAATCTGGAAAATAAATACATGATTAAATAAAGCTAGTCTCAGGGATAGTGCACATGAAGCTGATGTAAAAGCCCAATTAGTTTGTTAGTGTCTTTTAGAGAAGGAAGTCTGCCATCCTTATATGGTCTGACCTGCAGGGTTGGCACAGTGGCTTAGTGGCTAGCACTGCGGCCTCACAGCGCCAGGGACCTGGGTTCATTTCCATCCTTGGGCAGGTATCGGTGTGGAGTTTGCACATTTTTCCTGTCTCTGCATGGGTTTCCTCCAGGTACTCTGGTTTCCTCCCACAATCCAAAAACATGTAGGTAGATTGGCCATGAGAAATTGTCTGTTGTGTTCAGGGATGGTGTCTTAGCCATGGGAAATGTAGGGTGAAAGGATAGGGAGTTGAGTCTTCAGAGGGGTGCTCTTCAGAGGGTTGGCGTGGACACGTTAGGCTGAATGGCCTGTTTCAATGCTGTAGGACTTCTGTGATGCGTGTGATACAGGTGGCTCCAGACCAAGGGCAGTGTAATAAACACTGAAATGGCCCATCAAGCCTTTCAGTTCATGGACAACTGGGGATAGGCAGCCAATGCAGGCCTTGCCACGGACGTCCACAACCCATTGAAGAATAAGACTTCAAAGGAAATTCTGCCCATTTGTCATTTTGTTTTTTAGAATCCTTATAGTGTGGGAACAGGGCCTGCGGCCTAAGAAGTCCACACCAACTCTCCAAAGAGAAACCCACCCAGACCCATTTCCCTATATCTACCCCGACTAATGCATCTACCCTCCACATCCTTGAACACTATGGGGCAATTTGCATGGCCAATCCAGCACATCTTTGGATTGTATGAGGCACCAGAGCACCCGGAGGAAACCTGCGCAGACACAGGGAGAATGTGTAAACCCCACACAGACAATCGCCTGAGGTTGGGATCAAGCCTGGGTCCCTGGTGCTGTGAGGCAGCAGAACTAACCATTGAGCCTCTGAGCCCTGTGCTGCCTGTAATGGGAAGGGGAGACTTGAAGCAGAATGTCTTTTGGATTTTTCACCAGGGAATGGAAGTCAGTGTGTGGAGGAAACAGGGAAAAAGAAAAATGAAAACGATTGAAATATGTTGAATTTTATAAAGTATTGTCCCTTTCAATATTCAACAGCTAAGTCAAATTATTTTGCCGATAAATTCTCAGAAATGATGTTCAAAGCAATTTTTGTCATGTCAAGTGATTTGTAATCATGCAGTATTTGCTGTCTCGGGTGTTTTTTTTATTTACAATTGTAATTTTCCAGCAATAAACCACAGCACACACAGTCAGTGTCAGACTCAGTAAGATTCATTGCAGTGCATTACAATGGCCAGTCAGCATTTACAAAGATCAGCATTCGCATTAACACCACTAACCCCAAATCTCTTCAGCCTGAGATCTAAAAGAAGACAGAATATGGCTGTCAAATAAAATACATCATTTCCAATTGGCCCCTGTGTTTATAACATACCAGAACTGCAAGTACCAGGCTAGCCTTCCATTAAATTCTTCCAAATGTTAAATGTAACATTCACTTTAAGAATGTGCAAACTGTACCTTTGGATCCCGCATTAAAGGATATGGGAGTCTTCTCCCTAAACAGCACCTGGTTGTCAGTCACATTATTGGTCTCACATTATTGGTCTCACAATATCGATAATCCTACTGAACAACAGAAAACAAAGTAGCCCGCTTAATTAGCATCACATCCACAAGCATCCACTCCCTCTACCACTGACGGTCAGTAGCAACAGTGGGTACTATCTACAGGATACACTGCAGAAATTCACCAAAGATCCTCAGACAGCACCTTACAAACCCACAACCACTTCCATCGAGAAGGACAAGGGCAGCCGGTACACGGGAATACCAACCCCTCCAAGGTGCTCACCATCCTGACTTGGAAATATATTCCTAGGTCAAAATCCTACAATTCCCTCCCTAAAGGCATTGTGAGGCAACCTACTGCACAAGGATGGCAGCGGTTCAAGAAAGCAGCTTATCACCACCTTCTCAAGGGCAATTAGGGATGGGCAATAAATGTTGGCCAGCCAGCGATGCCCATGTCCCATGAATGAATATAAAAAATAGTGTCTTTAAGTGAGTAAAATGACTTTTTTTTTTAAAGATTATCTTCTTGCACTCTTAAGCACACCTCTCAAAACAATGGGGAAGCCATCATTTATACTGTGTGAGAGGGGAGTGTGATTGGTCCACAGGAGCAGGATAACGAGCTGAATTTTCTGCGACAGTCCTGAAATTTGCCCTCCCATTCCACATCCTGAGTGTAGGCTTTATGGAGGCCACAGGATAGCATGGGCAGGGTCACATTCTGTCTGGGCTACAGAGCTTCTTCTGGCCTCTAGTCTGGCCGGTGGCGTACTAATGACCTGGGTGAGGTCAGTTAAAGCCTGGGTCAGCATCGGTCTTTTTTGTTCAAGGCAGCAGGTCTGACACAAGCCCACGGACATTTCTCACCAGCCTGCGAGGAGGGAGAGGACAATTAGAGGGTTCGGAGAGACGTCAGGCTTCCAGGGAGAGGAGGGTGAGTCAGCCTTCCTAACAATGTGCCAGCTAGATGCCCATTGATGTGATGGTTAGGCAACAGAATTTACAACAGGGAGCAAAAGTTTCAACCTTCATAATATTTCTTCCCATTCATTACTGGATGTCAGAAAAAATACACCGCATCTTAACTTATGATTGTTAGACATAACATGGGTATAATTCCACAAGGAGAAAGTGAGGACTGCAGATGCTGGAGATCAGAGCTGAAAATGTGTTGCTGGAAAAGCGCAGCAGGTCAGGCAGCATCCAAGGAGCAGGAGATTCAACGTTTCGGTCATAAGCCCTTCTTCAGGAATCCACAAATAATTCCACAAAACTGGAGCTTTGAAATCATACAATTTTTCATTTATTAGGTTATTCATGGAAAATTAACGTCAGAAGTCACATGACACTAGGTTATAGTCCAATAGGTTCATTTGAAATCACAAGCTTTGGGAGCACTGCTTCCCCATCACCTGATGAAGGAGCAGCATTCTGAAAGCTTATGATGTCGTATAAAGCTATTGGATTATAACCAGATGTTGTGTGGTTTCTAATCTTCTCCACTCCAATCCAATACCAGCACCTTCACATCACAGATAATTAAAGACAAGGAAGACTCATATCTACACTGCGTCAATTATGACTTTGGGATATCCTGAAACACTGGTTGTGACTTGGAAACATAGCACACAAATTGCACGTAGCAAGGTCCCAGTGACAGCATCATGTGAATGGAAAAACAAGTGATGAATATTGACCAGGGAATTAAAGTGAATATTAAATTACTAATCACTTTTGACGGTGTAAAATTTTTCACAAAGTAATGGCTTTTTCCATAGCAAAAGTAAAGTAATAGCCTTTAGTGGAGAGTCTACACCAATAATCCATGTGTTCAGTTCTCTATAGGTAAACGTTTATGGCTTCTCTCGTGGTATTTTTGGAGGAGAGACAGCCATTTAATTAAGCAGGTGGCATACCCCAAACACTGCCGCCTTCCTGCATCTGTCACAATGAACGCAGGAGTGAATAGGTCAGACTCCCTGACCCATTACCAATGAGACATTAATGACCTCTTAAGGATCGCATCCCATCACCACTGGTGCTAATCTGTGGCATTCCTGATGAAGGGCTAATGCTCCAAACTTTGATTCTCCTGTTCCTCAGATGCTGCCTGACCTGCTGTGCTTTTCCATCACTGCTTCTTGACTGTGATCTCCAGCATCTGGAGTCCTCATTTGCTTGTAGTCTCACCAAGGCCCTCCATAACAGCAACTAGACACAGCTGGTCCTCGAAACTTTCCACCCCGTACCTTACATGTAGGTCTCCTGATCATTGATCCCTCCACTAAACGGGAAAGTTTCCTTCCTGTCTGCTCTGTCTCTGTCACTTATAATTACCTTGCTCTCTCTCAATGGAAGCTGCCTGACCCACTGTGATTGCTAGCATTTTTTTGTTTTCAGTTTGATCTCAATCTCCTGTGCTCTGGACCCCAGTCTGTGCACTGAATCATTAAAACCCAGACCTTATTAACCCTAAATCACAATTGCCTCCTCAGTATAATCTAAGACACCCCAAACTGCAAGAGGTAAATTACCATCCCAGAAGAGACAATATTTATCTCCCACCGGCACTCCAGGCAATATTCAAGATCCACAGCATCTCCATCAAGTCCTGCCTTAAGTCTTTTAAATGCAAGCTTTAACAGGTTAAACTTATACTTGTTAGTAATCTTTTTATCTTGTATCCACGTGAGATACAGAGAATCACAGATCAAATGCAGTGCCGTTGACCTGGTTAATTCTTCAAATTTAACTGTTCTGAGACATTGGGAGAAGGTTTTGACTGATGCCAAATTACTCTGAGACCAGTTAATTGCACTTCTGATTGATTGTATCTAATGTTACGTCAATGATGCACACATCAATAAATTGCACGTATAACTTGACCCAGCTCCTGAATGACGTCTTTCTGTTGAAACAGAGAAAGGAGACTTTCACTATGGCAACAAAAAAATTATTCACCAGGATGGACTTTAAAGGCATTTTCATTGTGTTTTATCATTGTAGACATGGAAAAAAGAAATGTACGCACTAAAATACTCGAACTGTTATGAGCAAGGCGGTGAAAAATGACACAACAGGAATAGCTTAGATCACAGTCCAGAGAGCAAGCGATATAAAAATATCTTTGGAAAAACACTCAAAAAAACTTGCATACACGGGCCTTTATAGCCCAAGAAGTGACTGTGAGGTGTTGTCATGTTGTAATATAGAATAATGACTGCAAATCTTATTACAGCAAGCACCCAAGACAGCAATGTAACACTGAGCAGATCATTTGTTTTTATGATGTTCATTGTAGATAAATAGTTGTCAGGACCCCCAGGGAGAACTCCCCCATGTTCTTCTTCCAAATAGCATCATGGGGCCATTTTAGCTCCATTTGTGAGGGAAAGCAAAGCCTCAGTCGAAGGTTTCATCCGAAGACTGCATCTCTGGCAAAGCAGCCATCCCTGTGTACTGCACTGGAGTGTCATCCTTGATTTTTTTTTGCTCGAGTGTGCAGGGTTCCCAACTTCCACCAAGCTCAAACCAGTTGGAAAACTGGATACAAATTAGAGTCATACAAGTCTACAGCACAAAAAAATGGTCCTTCAGCCCATTGAGTCTGTTTTGGTTCAAGGTTTGTGCGAAGATTTGTAGCTCGGGTGCTCGTTGTTGTGGTTCTGTTCACCGAGCTGGAAGTTTTTGTTGCAAATGTTTCGTCCCCTGGCTAGGCGACATCATCAGTGCTCTGGACCCTCCTGCGAAGCGCTTCTTTGATGTTTCTTCCGGTATTTATAGTGGTCTGTTTTGGTCAAAAACATGCACTGACTATTCTAGCCTGATTTTGGGTGATAAAACACATTCAAGGTGTTCAGTGGAATGGTGAATGCGAAGACAGGTTGATTGATCAGCCATATTTGCTGATCAATGGGAATTAGGATGACAGATCTGTCACTGGAGGCTGGGACTCTTTCCGTTTGGCTCAGGTTAATCTAGTCGGCTGGTGCTCTGAGAGATCGGCTGCTCTTGGTTAAAAGGCTGGCTTTCTTCCAGTTCCAACTGGCTAAATCCATTTGTGTTAAGAGTCTGCACCTCAGTCAAGGCCCATGTTCCTTGAGTCTACCATGCTGCTCATCTGTAGGTGCCTTGGCCATCACCTTCTCCACAGCAATTAAAAATGAACAATTACCGGCCTTGCCAACAATGTTCACATCACAGGAACAAACACTGGAAAAACATCCTCCAGTAGTACGCACTGTGGCAGTGGGGAGTGTTTTTATAAAGCTCAATATGCAGTTCGAATACTAGGAAACTCAAGACACCACAATGATTTACTAAACATTCATGTCCAAAGCCACCTGGGTAACAAAAGCCAATCTAAAATGCCCCCATCACTGTCTCAAACTTTCAAAAGAAGATTGGGTGTTAAATCATTAGTGCCCGACAGTGAGGGTGGTCGAGAGAAAGAATGGTTTAGGCAGCATAGCCATTTAATGTGCCAAAGTGCTTTATTCGATGTATTAAACTGTGCTGATGATTTTTTTTTTAACCTGCCCATAGCAGACGGGAGTATTACTCTCTCTGGATTCATTCTGCAGTTGCCTGGACATTATTCCTCGACATTTATCCTTTAGTTTTTCAGAGACAATTTCTCATAGCTTACTTGCTACAGCCAGAAATCGCAAGCTAAGTCATCAAGTATCAGAATGGTCTGTAGCTAGAGTTCCACAACTGTCCCAAAAAATGTTGACTTACATTTTACAGGAACAGCACGTCAAGGCCCTGGTTACTGTTATCATGGGTATTGTACTAAATCCCAATCCTAAAATACAGTATACCAACAGATGTTAATATATGTTAGAATGATACAAGACAAAGATGAATAATATTTTCACGCAGCTTTTCAATATAAATAAACAGCAAGAAGAGAATTCCTGAGGAAAGGACATTTACATGTGAATGGCGTCTGGTCCAGTCGTAAATATAACTTAAAATGCAAATTGATGTTAGAGCACAGTAACTGTGTTTTTTGATGGGAACCTACACAAGCAACATTGCCTGAGAGAGTATAAGGAAAATAATTGGGTCATCTTTTTTAAAAAAATAATAATGTTGTTTGCAGGGAGGCCAACAAAGTGTCTGTAAATCCTGATACTGCTAACACTGATTTCAAGTGTTAAATTGCTATTAAACACTTTATTCCTGATGAAGGGCTTTTGCCCGAAACATCGATTTCGCTGCTCGTTGGATGCTGCCTGAACTGCTGTGCTCTTCCAGCACCACTGATCCAGAATCTGGTTTCCAGCATCGGCAGTCATTGCTTTTACCTTGTTGATTTTAACCCTACTGCGAATCCTCTTGCAAGGATGCCTGCCTTGAAGAAGTTTTCCTCCTCTCTCTACAAGAATCTCAGGGAGTCCCTCTCCCACTGCAACTCCCAGGTCATTTCCTCTGCCCTGAAGCTCTTCAACCATGTCGTGAAACAAACTCGGTACCACAGCCACATTTGTTTCCTCAGTGCCTGCCTCCGTAATCAACTCATCCCACACGGACTCTGGACCAACTTTAAACCAGCAGAGTTTGGACTCGAACAGGACAAACAGTACAGACTACAGATTCAAAAACACCAGCAACAGTTCTCTTTCAGGATCCTCCGCTCCACGCTTGCAGCAATGCGCCGGCACCTAACCTCTCTACAGTCAGCTCTGCCTCAGCTGAGGGCCACACTCTCTCAGAATTGCAAAGGACCCACTCTGTACTACATCCTCAGGAGAATTCAAACTCTCAGCAAACTGTATTTCAAGCTTTATTCCTGATGAAGGGCTTTTGCCCGAAATGTCGATTTCGCTGCTCGTTGGATGCTGCCTGAACTGCTGTGCTCTTCCAGCACCACTGATCCAGAACACTGATTTCAATCCTACCTTGTGTTGTACATGTAATACAAAGGACAGAAAAAGTGCAACCACAAACCACCACCGCTCCCCCCCCCCAAACGATCTGAACATTTATCTTGTGTGTCGATGCTTGCTTCACACAAATTTCCACGTTTTCCATCATGATACCAGTGACTATATTTCAAAGGCACTTCACCGACTGTGGAATGCTTTGGGATGTTCAGAGATTATGATGGCTATTCTACAAATGAGAAATATTTCTTTTGGAAACCTTCTTTGGGTCTTCAACATCCTATTAACCAGACATGAATCATTTTACTGTCATGTGATTGGACGGTAAGACCTTCCCAGAAGGCAGCCTTTGCTTAGAGTTGCATTGGAGTGAGGGACTCCACAGATGAGGGACCTCAGTGATATGCAAAGTCTATACAAACCAGTATTGGGCTACATTGATCTGAGGTTAAGCTGAGATTGAATTAGGATGTTCAAATTGTGAGGGTTTTAATGGAGTAGATTAGAGGAACTGCTTACAACCCATGAACAAGGAACAAAAATAGGACACTTGACCTTTCCAGCCTGCTCCACCATTCAGTCAAATCACAGCTGATCTGATTTTCACAGCAACGCTTACATTCCTGCATATTCCAATAATCTTTCATTCCCTTGGTAATTGAGAGTCTATCTACCTCTGCCTATAAAATACTCACAAACTCTGGCTTTCGAGGACTGAAATCCCAAAGACTCTCAACCCTCCAAGAGAAAAGAATGTTTCCTGATCTCTGTCTTAAATAAGCAACCCCTTATTTTGAAGTTATGAGATCTAGGTCTTGATTCTTCCATAAGAGAAAACATCCTTTTGATGTCCACATAGTAAAGCCTACTTAGGGACTTGCAAATTTCAATTAAGTCATCTCTGAATCTTCTAAACACTAAGTGGTACAGCCTGTCTAGCCTTTTCTCATAAGGCAACATGTCCATTCCAGATATTTGTCTCATCAGTCTTCTCCGAACTGCTTCCAACGCATTAACATCCGTCTGTAATACAGTAACCAATGTTGTACACAATACTTCAGATGCAGTCTCACCAGTGCTCTGTATATAGAAGGATAATCTCTCTACTTTTGCATACAATTCCCCTTTTGCAATATACATAGAATTCTATTAGCTTTCCTAATAACTTGCTGAAACCTGCATCCTAACCTTCTGCAATTCATACACAAGAACACACAGATCTTGTTTATCTCAGAACTGGAGGAAGAGCTGGTGGAAGAGCACCTCATCTTCCGCCTAGGAACCCTCCAACCACAAGGGATGAACTCAGATTTCTCCAGTTTCCTCATTTCCCCTCCCCCCCACCTTGTCTCAGTCAAATCCCTCGAACTCAGCACCGCCTTCCTAACCTGAAATCTTCTTCCTGACCTCTCCGCCCCCACCCCCACTCCAGCCTATCACCCTCACCTTGACCTCCTTCCACCTATCGCATTTCCAGTGACCCTCCCCCAAGTCCCTCCTCCCTACCTTTTATCTTAGCCTGCTGGGCACACTTCCCTCATTCCTGAAGAAGGGCTCATGCCCGAAACATCGACTCTCCTGCTTCTTGGATGCTGCCTGACCTGCTGCGCTTTTCCAGCAACACATTTTCAGCTTTATCTCAGTACTTAGCTCACCTTTAGATAAAATGCTTATTTTATATTTTTTTTCCAGATAAAAACAAGGACTGCAGATGTTGGAAACCAGATTCTAGAATAGAGTGGTGCTGGAAAAGCACAGCAGTTCAGGCAGCATCTGAGGAGCAGGAAAATCGACATTTTGGGCAAAAGCCCTTCATCAGGAATAAGGGTAGAGTGCTTGCAAGGTGGAGAGATAAATGCCTACTGGCAATTCTACTGACAGGAGGATCACTTAACCAGTGGATAGTTTTCAGATAAATAGGGAGATTATTTTGTGGAGCAGGTTGGGTTATACTGGGGTGGCATGGTGGCTTGGTGGTTTGCACTGCTGCCTCACAGCACCAGGATCCCAGGTTCAATTCCAGCCTCAGGTGACTCTCTGTGTGGAGTTTGCACATTCTCCCCGTGTCTGCGTAGATTTCCTCCGGGTGCTCCTGTTTTGTCCCACAGTCCAAAGTTATGCAAGTCAGGTGAATTGGCCGTGCTAAATTGCCCATAGTGTTAGGTGCAATAGTCAGAGGGGGAATGGGTCTGGGTGGGTTACTCTTTGGAGGGTTGGTTGAGCCGATGGGCCTGTTTCCACACTGTAAGGAATCTAATCTATACAGAATGCACTGTCCTCAAGATCAAAGGAAACTGGTTCACCAGTAACTTACAAAAGGAAGTGTGACATATTTCAAAAGGAAGAATTTTCTGGGCTACAGAGAAGTAGCAGGAAGTGTAACTTTAAATGTATAGTTAGTTTTCAGACACGCACAATGGCCTGAATGCCACTTTCTGTGCTGTTTGACTCAGAGTCTAGCTAATGTACTCCACATCCGAGCATAGAATGCAAACCCAGAACCTGTCGATTGAAGGGTACCAATGTTACCAACTCACTCACCTGCAATAAAACAGATCAAATTCATTTCCCTGCAATTTCCCAATGGGCTTACTGGGTAGGTTATGGCCTAGTGATATTATTACTAGACTATAAATCCAAGCAATCATCCGGGGACCTATGTTCCAATGCATATGGTGGAGTTTGAATAATCTGGAAAGAAGATGACCATGAATCCATTGTTAATTGTTGGAAAAACCCATCTGATCCACGAAGTCCTTCAGGGTAAGAAACTGCCCTCCTTACCTGGCCTGGCCTACATGTGACTCCAGACCCGCATCAATGTGGTTGATTCATAACTGCCCCTCTGGGCAATTAGGGATGGGCAATAAATGCTGGCCCAGCCAGTGATGCCCACATCCTGTGGATGAATAAAAAAAAAGTCCAGAACATTCCTTGGCCTGTTCCATTGCTGCTGCCACTTCTGAGGGACTGGCAATGGCTGTCTTTTCTTAAATGGATAACAATCACTGAAATGTGTATGCGAAATGATACACTTTGATGTGGAATCGGAAAGGCAGAATATTATTTAAACGGTGAAATGTGGATGTACAAAGGAACCTGGGTGTCCTTGTACATCAGTCAATGAAAGTAGACAAGCAGTTGTAGCAAGCAATTAGGAAGCTAATATACATTGAAAGAGGAGTTAAGTTTTAAAAATAAGGATGCTGTACTGCAACTATACAGGGCTTTGATGAGACCACACCTGGTATATTGTGTGCAGTTTTGGTCTCCTACCTAAGAAAGGATATACTAACAATTGAGGGAGTACAGTGGCTGTTCACCAGGCAGATTCCAGATTCTCCTATGAGGACAAATTAATTGAGTCTGTACTCACTAGAGTTTAGAAGGATGAGAGGGATCTGATTGAAACGTATAAAATTCTAACAGGAATAGGCAATCTAGATGCGCGAGAATCTATAACCAGGGGACACCATCTCAGGAGACCATTTGGGATGGAAATGAGGAAAAGTTATAACACTCAAATGATAACGAACCTGTGGAATTCTAAACCACAAAAGGCTGTGGAGGTGAAGTCACTGAATATATCCAAAAAACAGACAGTTTATTTTGACATCAAGTGCTATGGAGGCAAAGCATGAATCAAGGCTCCAACATGATCATATAGAATTTCCAGAAGGCCAAATGGTTTACTCCTACTCCTATCTTTTATCTTTTTCTATCACTTGCAATGCATCTCAAATCAGCATTATCTTTTATAATACTCCGCAGGTTTCCAAAGACAGAATAATGGGCAAGACAAAGCTCACTTCTAAAAAGAGAGAGACTGAAGCCAGCTAGCTATACTTCAGTTAGTTTACTAAATGTCAAAGAAGAAATATATCAATCGCAAAACATTAACTCTGTTTCTCTCTCTGAGGATGCTGTCATACCTGCTGAGTCCCTCCAGCATTTTTTGTTTTTCTTTATTTTAGGAGGTGTAGTAGGGATAATGTTGTAATCTTCAATTAAAGTTGAGATGATGATGTATCTGGATGAAACACTTATTTATTGCGCAAGCAATATTGGACTCCAGAACTGAACCAGCATTCCTTATATTCAGTATTGCGTTGTCATTTTTGACAAAAAAAAACAAAGTCAGTATGACATATTCTGACTGTTGGATTGTTATAAAGTTGTAGGTGTACTATAACTTTAAGAGAGTTAAAAGCTAGCAGAACTACCTGACACAAGTGTTCCGAACAAGATTAATGTAACATTTGATCAAACAACTCGATTAACTAGTTGCCTGGAAATGACAAAGCAAATTCGAATTAGGCCAAACAGTTTAAATTATACCCTGAAAAAACACCAAACTCCAATCAAGTTTGAACTGAGTACATTGGCACTCTTAAAAAACCAATGACACAATCTGATACTTTGGGGGTATAAGACTGGGGAAAATTGAGCAGTTGGGAGGAGAACTGCCAAGGGCCATGCATCTGCAGACTGTCCAAAGAATAGCTCTCTTAAAGGTACCTTTATCAATCAGTAACCTGTGAAACAGAAATCCCTAAGGAGAAGACAGAGGAAGACATAATGAGAAGATTCGACATCTGGCTGGTTTGGAAAATCTTAATCGGGGGTTTTACCAGACTAGTATTATAGAAGGGAAAGTAAAAGATAAGCTAGAGGAAGGAGTTATAAATAGTTGTTAGTTAATTAGTCTCTGTTATACTTTAAGAAATAAAGTTGTTAATTTTTACTTTAAATAGTTCTTGGCCTCTTGAATTTTCACAAATTACTGTTCAGGATAAATCTGTTCTGTTTTCAATTAAGCAGGAGTGATTACCCTGTGCCATAACAGGATCATAAGGCAAAACAGCATAAGTAGGCCATTTGGCCCATCGAGTCCGCTCTGCCATTCAGTGACATCATGGCTGATTTGGTCATCCTCAATTCCTGTCTTTTGCCTATAACCCTTGATTTCCTTATTGATTAAAAATCTACCTTGAATATACTAAACACCCACAGCTCTGCAGGATAGAATTCCACAAATTCACTGCTTTCTGAGAGAAGAAATTCATCCTCATTTCTGTCTTACTTGGCCAACTTGCTCACAAATTTCTGGACCTAGATATGTCCACAAAGGGAAGCAACCTCTCTGCATTTACCCTGTCTGGTGCCCTAAGATACTTTTGTTTTGTTTCAATAAGGTTGCATTTCATTTTACCAAACTCCTACCAAACTCCTACCAAAATGAACCTACTCAACCTCTCCTCTTCCATACAGAGGCCATCTTAGTGAACCTTAGCTGGACTGACTCCAATGCCAGTTTGTTTTTCCTGAGGTAAATAGAACAAAACTGTCCACAAAATTCTAGCTGTGACATGATTAGTGCCTTCTATAGTTTTAGTAAACCCTACCTATTTTTAAACTCCATTTCTTGAAAAACAAAGGTCAACGTTCAATTTGCTGTCTCTATTACGTGTTGAACTTGTATCCTAGCATTTTTGATTCATGTATGAGGATGCCCAAATCTAACTGTGCTGTATTTCTGCCGACTTTCTCCATTTAAATGATATCCAGCACCTCTATATGAGTCATAGTCATAGAGATGTATGGCACGGAAACAGACTCTTTGGTCCAACCTGTCCATGCTAACCAGATATCCTAAACTAATCTAGTCCCATTTTCCAGCACTTGGCCCATATCCCTCTGAACCCTTCCTATTCATGTATCCATCCAGATCCCTTTTAAATGTTGCAATTGTACCAGCCTCCACCACATCCTCTGGCAGCTCATTCCATACACGCACCACCCTCTGCGTGAAAAAGTTGCCCCTTAGGTACCTTTTATATCTTTCCATTCTCACCTTAAACCCATGCCCTCCAGTTCTGGACTCTCCTACCCCAAGGAAAAGACCTTGTGTATTTACCCTATCCATGCTTCTCATGATTTTCTAAACCTCTATAAGGGTTCTTCTTGCCAAAGGGCATAACCTCACATTTTCCCACATTATATTGCACTTGTCAAGTTTTGCTCACTCACAGACCCTGTCTATATCCCTCTCTAGACTTTTTGTATCACTGTCACAGAAATAACTCCACAGAGACTGGTATCCCATTATCAAGTCACCCTTTATATATGCGGGGAGAGTCCTTGTCACATATCTGGCTTCCTCAGAACCAACTCTCAGAGGGCATAGGTTCAGGGTGAGAGGGGAAAGATATAAAAGAGACATACAGAGCAACCTTTTCACACAGAGGGTGGTAAGTGTATGGAATGAGCTGCTAGAGGAAGTGGTGGAGACTGGTACAATTGCAACATTTAAGAGGCATTTGGATGGGTATATGAATAGGAAGGGTTTGGAGGGATATGGGCCGGGTGCTGGTAGGTGGGACTAGATTGGGTTGGGATATCTGGTTAGCATGGATGGGTTGGACCGAAGGGTCTGTTTCCATGCTGTACATCTCTATGACTCTATGACTATGATTCTGACACTCCTATTTATTTATTTATTTTTGCTTATTTTTTTTCCCCAGCAGCCATGGTGTGTGTGCAGGTGTGAGACACAGTGAGAGACACAATGTGCACAAATCCTTATTCAATTTCCACCACCAGAAAGATAGAAAACACCCGAGTGGCCAGTGACAAGCAGTGCCCTTCACATCAAAGGGCAATGCGACACTCCTATTTATTTATTTTTTTCTTCTTTTTTTTTCTTTTATTTCCACCACCAGGAAAAATAGGAAAACACCCGAGTGGCCAGTGACAAGCAGTGCCCATCTCTGGGTTTTTTAAAATTTTTTTTTACAGTGAGAGACACAAAGTGCACAAATCTTTATTTAATTTCCACCACCAAGAAGATAGGAAAACACCCGAGTGGCCAGTGACAAGCAGTGCCCTTCACATCAAAGAGAGCAATGCTGTGTGAGACACTTCTGTTCTTTTTTTTTCTTTTTTTTCCTTTTAGGTGTACAAATCTTTATTCAATTTCCACCACCAGGAAAAGTAGGAAAACACCCGAGTGGCCTGTGACAAGCAGTGCCCTTCACATCAAAGGGCAATGCGACACTCCTATTTATATCTGTCAGTCAGGGTTCCCTGATCGGACCAGTTTAACAGCCTCAATCAGAGAACTCATATTCTATGTGGCCCACCTGGCTGAATGTGTTACAGTCACCACATCCCTCACCCTCTGAGTTCAAGGACACGGGTCAGGTTTTTTTTGTAGCCCATCCTGGGGTGTTTTAGCACCGGATCTGGTTCCTCCAAACCTGCCTCTAAGGGACTTGAGAAGGGTTATGCCTGAAAGGTCGACTCTCTTTCTCCTCAGATTCTGCCTGACTGGCTGTGGTTTTTCCACTTTATTAACCATAAATCCATTGCCAATTCTCGGGAAAAAAAATCATCTGGTTCACTGATATCCTTTCGGGAAGGAAACTGCCGTCCTTACCTGGTCTCGCCTACAAATGACTCCAGACCCACAGCAATGTTGTTCACTCTTAACTGCCCTCTGGGCAATTAGGTATGGGCAGTAAATGCTGGTCCAGTCAGCAATGCCCACATCCCATGAATGAATAAAAAACTATCAGCCTTTTTCGTCATTAGTTTCCTCAGTAATTTTTAATCTCGCAATAAATATTGTAGTTATTTCACCCCTTAATTACTGGATATTTTTGGAATGCTATTAGTGTTGTCTGTTTTGATGACTGGTGCAAAGTATTTACTCAACTCTTTTGCCATTTCCTGGATCCCAATTATTAATTTCTGTCTCAAAGCTGGTCCCTTCTTTCTAAAAGCTGTTCATTTTCCTAAGGATTCTGTATCCTCATTTTGTTCAGAGGGGTAATAAATCAGGGCAGGCTCCAATTAGACTAGTTTGGTACTGAGATGGAAAGGGTTTTGAGAGGCCTTTTGTTCATGTGTAAACAGATGAGACTTCAGGCCAAAGTGGTCATGCTTTAGAAGTGACCTGTATAATGGAGGGGGAGTGGTCAGCTCTCTAGCTGAGCAGTTCAGTCCAGAACTTGTTCGGAGTTCAGAAGTGGACTGTGTGAATAGGCTGTCCCCTTTTCTGCCCTTCTTACTTCAACCTGTGAGTATCTGTTCCTTTTTTAACTGTGTTTTAAGGAGGTTGCTTATTGGGACTGTTGTGGATATTCGAAATAGCATAATTATATCTAGTTTGGATAGACTGAGTTCTGTAGGAGTTCTTTATTCTGTTCTTTGTGTTTCATTGTGTAATTTTGAAAATAAGGTTTTGTCTGTTTTAAAACCTGGTAGTCAACCTAGCTAACTTACTCCAGGTAATTTTCATTGTACACTTACTGAAACAAATTGCAAACTTATGGTCCGGGATGCCTGCTTAAAAATGGTTGAAGTGGTCTGGCCTAGTCCATAACAGATTGGGGGCTCTTTGCGGGATTTTAAATAGTGAGTGGTAGGTGCTAGTGTCTTTATTTCAGGTGTTGGTTTGGTTGGGTAGACAAAACCTGGGATAATAATGATTCTTTCAGTCACCAAAAGGTTTCTGGAAGTGGACACAATGACTAAGGAAGGTTTGCAAAAGATGAATAAGACCAATCTGCAGGAATTAGCAGAGAAGCTGGAATTGGAGCTGCCTGCTTCTGAGAGGAAAGGAGAGATAATTACAGCAGTAGCTCAGCATTTAAACCTGCTGGAGCAACCATCAGAATCTATAGCGATGGCAAGAATTCAATTGCAAATGAAGCAGCTTGGAGTTTGAGACGAAAGATAAGGAAATTGTAGCAGAAATGAAACAGTTTGAGTTCCGATTAAAAGCAGAAGTGTGGGAAAAAGAGAGAGCCCCAGAACAGAGAGAAACGAAGAGAGAGTGTTTGAACTTCAGAAACTGACACTTAAAAAGGAAAGTCAGCTTAAAAGACTGAAGATAAAGACTGAGGATAGGCTTAGTGAGGAAGTAATGCAAACTCATGTGGAAGAGCAGAGAGTTAAAAAAGCAGGGTTAGCAGCAAGTGGCTGATGATTGTGAGCTGGTTTATAAAATATGGTTTGGCTTCCAGAATCAATTTCAGTCCATGAGAGATAAAAATTGGCGCAAAGAGAAATCTTCATGTGGAAAGGGAAAGATAGATCTCAGTGAAGATCATAAGGAGAACTTACCATAGGGTATAAAAAGAAACCCTTGAGGGGTACAGAGAATTATAAACACTCAGTTTTGTTTTCATTGTAATAAAGTGGGCAACACAAAATCACAGAGTTGGTGGGCTAGGAGAAAACAAGACATAGGAAAACCGGACAAGCCTGGGAGTTTGGTTAGACTATGACAAAAAGCACAAGGGAAGTTAGACAACTGCCTCAGAGTATACAAGGTGTTCAGAGGTTGATTAAGGCAGAAATGCTAGATCTGCTTAAAAATATACATGCAAGGATAAAGTTTACTTACATAAGCCAGGAGTAGCAGGTAAAGAGGTTACAATATTAAGGGAGGTTACAATATGAAGAAGGGCTCATGCCCGAAACGTTGATTCTCCTGCTCCTTGGATGCTGCCTGACCTGCTGCGCTTTTCCAGCAACACTTTTTCAGCTCTGTTCTCCAGCATCTGCAGTCCTCACTTTCTCCTACAATATTAAGGGACACAGGATCCTCTCCTTCTGTGGTGCTGAAGGATACAGGGATATGTACTCCTGAAGGACTATTGCCAGAAAAGGTACTGGTAACAGGAATCCATGGTGAGACAAAAAGTGCTCAATCATGTAAAGTGAGGCTAGGGAGTCCAGAGACGAGTGGAGAATTTGTGGGAGGAGTACTGGATAAACTCTTGATCCAGTAATACAATTTGTCCTGCTGTAGCTGATTCACCAGTAGGAATGCAGCCTACTCTAATTGAAAAGCCAGTGGAGATGCAGGCAACTGAAGAAATGAAGGATCTTTATTGAGAAAGTTTCCATGATTGTGTGGTCACAAGGTCATAGAGGCATAAGCTGAAGCAGGAGAGATCAAAAAGCACAAATAAGGAAGCTGACATAGCTTTATCTGAGACATTTTTATTTGATTAAATAAGTGGGACAGAGCAGGAGTAAATAGGCAATCATGCAAATATCTTTAGCTCTGCTACGCTTATTGAATTATAGCAGAAAGATGAGAAGTTAAAACAGTTGTATCGTATGGCATACAGAGAAGAGGAGAGTGAATGTATCCTTGTGTATTATTATTTAACAAATAATGTCTTAATGAGGAAATGGAGACCATCACACATTCAAGCAGATGAGAAATGGGCAGAGATTCTTCAAATTGTTTTGCCAGTAGGGTACAGAAAGGAGGTGCTGTAAGTGACACATGAGCTACCATTTGGAGGTCATTTAGGGGTGATGAAAACACAGACCAAAATTCAAAGACATTTTTACTAGCCTGGACGACACAAGGATGTAGTTGAATTTAGTCAGATGTGGCATACATGTCAGCTAATCAGAAAACCACAGGCAGTAATAAAGCCTGTACCTTTAATATCTATTCCAGACTTTGAGGAATCTTTCACAAGAGTCTTGACTGATTGCGTATGTCTCCTACCTCAAACAAAAAGTGGGAAAAGTATTTATTAACAATAATGGATGTGTCGACTAGATTTCTAGAGGCAATCCCATTATGCAAAATCACAGCTAAAAGGCTTGTATAAGAATTACTGAAATTACCAGATGATTGGAATAAGGGAGTTCTGTGTGTACTTTTTGCGATCAGAGATGCACCGCATGAATCGAACAAATTCAGTCCATTTGAATTAATTTTGGGCATGTAGTAAGAGGACCATTAAAATTGATTAAGGAAAAATGAATAAGTCAGAAATTGGACAAGGTGTCTAATTTTAGAGAACGATTAAGTAGAGCTGGCGAGTTGGCTAGACAGTATTTAAAAGTAGCATAGTTTGCAATGAAACAGAGAATAGTTAAGAAATCACAAATTTGCAATTTTGCAGTTGGGGATAAGGTATTGGTATCACTTCCAGTAACAGTTGAGCCTTTAAGATCAAGGTTTAATGGAACTTATGAAATCAAGAAGAAATTGAGTGAGGCAAACGACTCGATAAGGAGTCCAGACAGGAAGAAATCTCACAGAGCATGTCATGTGAATATGCTCAAAAGGTATTTTTATAGGGAAGGAAAGCAAGAGGAGAAGGTGTTAATGATTACAGCACAGAAGGAAGAGCCAACTTCAGAAGATTCTGAATTGGACATTCTTCAAATCAAATTGGACAATGAGGAAGTTGGCAAAAATTGGGATAAATTATTGAGTTACCTTCCACAAGAAAATCGAAATTACTGAAAGAGTTATTACTATCACATGGGAAGATACGCGGAAATAACCTAATTGTGCATGATGTAGAGACAGGAGATGCTGTTCCGATTAGGCAACATCCTGATTGGCACAGGTTCAGAAGGAGATAGAGTGCATGCTCCAAGATGGCAAAATGGAAGTGAGTTATAGTGACTGGAGCTCACCCATAGTCATGGTGTCAAAGCCAGATGGTACCCAACGGCTATGTTACAAAGATTGATGCATATCCAATTTCATGGATTGGAGGACTTTTCGAAAAAGTGGGACAAGTAACTTATGGTTCTAAGTTGGACTTGCTCAAAAGCTACTGGCAAGTACTTCTGTCAGAGAGAACAAATGCAATTTCAGCTTTTGTAACTCCAAATGGACTATATCCGTTCAAAGTCATGCCATTTGGTATGAAAAATGCTCCAGCCACATTTCAGAGACTGACTAATAAGGTCATTGCTGGATTACCCAACCGTGTGGTATATATTGATGACCTGGTGATTTTTAGTCACTCATGGAAGTAACATTTACAGCATTTATCGGACTTATTCGATTGACTTCCAAAGGCAGGCTTGGTGGTAAACCTAGCTAAAAGTGAATTTGCCAAAGTCCAAGTCAACCTCCTGGGCCATGTAATTGGACATGAATAAATGGCCCCATGGGAAACGCTAACGAAAGTAATTGGGGAATTTCCCACACCATCAACGATAAAAGCAATACTACGGTTCCTGGGATTGAGTGGATTTTACCAAAAGTTTGTGTCGATCTTTAGCAGTGTGGCTGCTGCACTCACTAAATTATTTTTTAAACAGTCTAGTTTCAGTGGACAGCAAACTGTCAAAAGGCATTTGACAGCTGAAAAAAATGTGTTAAGAATTATGCGGTGTTCCTGCAGGAGGTGGCAGATTGGCTCAGTGGTGAGCACTGCTTCCTCACAGCACAAGGGACCCTGGTTCAATTCCAGCCTTGGGCAATTGTCTGTGTGGAGTTTGCACATTCTCCCCATGTCTGCATGGGTTTTCTCTGCGTGCTCCGGTTTCCTCCCACAATCCAAAGATGCGCAGGTTAGGTGAATTGGCTGTGCTAAGTCACCCCTGGTGTAAGGTGCACTAGTCAGGAATGAATGCAGGGAAATGAGTCTGGATGAATTACTCTTCGGAGAGTCGGTGTGGACTTGTTGGGCTGAAGGGCCTGTTTCCATGATGTAGAGAATCTAATCTTAACTACTGTCACAGTATTAGCCTCACCTGACTCTATTAAGCCTTTCAAAGTGGCAATTGATGCCCAGTGATGTGGGTGTTGGTGCAGTGGTCCTGCAGGAGGATGATGAGGGAATAATAAGACCCACCGGGTATTTTTCCAGAAAGTTGAAATATTCAATGGTGGGGAAAGAGACTTTAAGCTTGGTGTTGGTATTACAACATGTCAGAGTTTATATTACCAGCAATGTATTTGAGACCATTGTATGGACTGATCATAACCCATTGACATTTGTGGAAAAATTTAAGGATAAAAATGCCAGACTGTTTAGATGGAGATTGTTGTTGCAGCCATTCAATTTGACAACTGTACACGTGGCTGGTCATGAAAACATGATAGCTGATGCATCATCGAGACTCGAATGACATACGGAGGCATTCAGTGGTGGGTATGCCACAGCATGCATTCTCATGTGGTTGTGTACATTTGCATGTGTATAATTATTACAGTGTATATGTGTGTTTTAGACTACTAACCAGTTTGTTTTTGAAGGGTTTTAAAAATGAAGCCATCTTTTGGTATTGCTGGTTCATTTGTTTTAAAGCTGATCCCTATTTTCTACATGCTGTTTCTTTTCTCAAGGGTACTCTGTCCTTGATTTTTTTCAGAGGGGTAATAAACCAGGCCAGGCTCCAATTAGACTAATTTGGTATGGAGATGAAAAGGGTTTTGAGAGGCCTTTTGTTTATATGTAAACAGATAAGACTTCAGGCCAATGTGGTTATGTTTAAGAAGTGACCTGTAGAGTGAAAGGGCAGTGGTCAGCTGTCTAGCTGAGTAGTTCAGTCCAGAACTAGTTCGGAGTTCAGTGCGGACTATGTGAACAGGCTCTCCCTATTTCTGCCCTTCTAATTTCAACCCTGAAATCATCTGTTCCATTTTTTAACTGTGCTTTAATGGAGTTTGCTTATTGGGACTGTTGTGGATATTTGGAACAGCATAATCAAGTCTAGTTTGGATAGACTGAGCTCTGTAGGGATTCTTTATTCTGTTCTTTGTGTTTCATTGTGTAATTTTGTAAATAAAGTTTTGTCTGTTTTAAAACCTGGTAGTCAACCGAGCTAACTTACTCCAAGTAATTTTCATTGTACACTTACCAAAACAAATTGCAAAGTTATGATCTGGGCTGCCTGTTTAAGAATGTTTTGAGTGGCCTGGCCTAGTTCATAACATTCCCCAGCCTCATTTTCTAAGGAATCTAAAATCACTTTGGCTTCTGTCTTCCTTTTTAGAAATTTAAAGAAACTCTTACTGTTATTTTTGACATTACTTGAAGTACTTGCTTAAATATCTCAAACATTGTTTATCAGCCATCTCTTTGATAAAATCTATTCCCAATCCATTCCATCAAACTCTGCCCTAAATCTTTTGTCATTACCCTTAATTAAATTTAGCAGCTTTGTTTCGAACTCAATTTCTAACTCTCAAACTGAGGGTTACATGTTGTGGTCACTGCTTCCTAGGGGATCTCTTACAGGGAGAGAATTTATTAAACTTGCCTCTTTACCTATTACCAGATCCAAATTAGCCTGGTCCCTGGTTGGATCCACAACATGTTATTATAGAAAATTGTCCAAAAAACACTCTACGAATTCTTTCTAATGACTACCTCTTCCAATTTCATTTTCCCAACCTACATGAAGTGTAAACATTCTGCCTTTTCTGTACTTAAGCTTATTATCTCCTGATTTATCCTCTGTCCAATAGCATAGCTACTGTAGGGGGTTACTGTCAGAGGAATAGTTCTGACAATTGCACAACATTAACATATGGCTGTAAAAATATAGAATAGAGTGCACTTTGGTGTGGAAAGAGATATTTTATGCTCAAGTCTCACCAATTTTCCTCTGCTTTCCTACTTTTGTTTAGTACTGACTAGATTCACCTTGCCTATGCATTTTGCTATTATAATATTTCTATGCAGTAATGTAGTCCTTTTTTTGTTTATGTCCTTTTCCTGTTGATTCCCTGATTGTCTTTGAAAGATAGTGGGGTCCCCTGCTGAACCCTTGCTGTAAGTCTATGTGCTGCATTAGAGCAGAAGTTATTTCTTGCTCACTGCCTAACCATTCCTTCGGACTGATTTCTGGCTTTATCAAGTGGTTCTCTGCAAAGATGGGCAGAGATCAAAGAAATTCATGAACTACAAGCTGTTGGATGTCTCCTGAATAAGTAAAATTAGATTAGATTACTTACAGTGTGGAAACAGGCTCTTCAGCCCAACAAGTCCACACCGATCTGCCACCCACCCATACCCCTAACCTAACACTACGGGCAATTTAGCATGGCCAATTCACCTGACCCGCACATCTTTGGACTGTGAGAGGAAACCGGAGCACCCGGAGGAAACCCACGCAGATACGGGGAGAACGTGCAAACTCCACACAGTCAGTCGACTAAGGCGGGAATTGAACCCGGGTCTCTGGCGCTGTGAGGCACCCAAAACATGAAATGGAAGTCAGATAGGCCCTACGAAAGGAATGTAATGGACTGCCAATGTGAAATCTACCTCCTCATGACTCCTATTTCTGTAACATCTGCCTCAGAATCTTGACCTATGGTAACCCTGCCTAGTTTTCATTAGGTGTGACTTGGCACATGGATTGCTCTTGGTCTATCACTCTGAGAGCAGCTGAGTTGGACACAGCTTAAAAATACGGGGTAGACCATTTAGAGCAGAGATGAGGAGAAACTTCTTCACCCAGAGAGTGGTGGCTGTGTGGAATGCTCTGCCCCAGAGGGCAGTGGAGGCCCAGTCTCTGGATTCATTTAAGAAAGAGTTGGATAGAGCTCTCAAAGATAGTGGAATCAAAGGTTGTGGAGATAAGGCAGGAAGCAGATACTGATTAGGAATGATCAGCCATGATCACATTAAATGGCGGTGCAGGCTCGAAGGGCTGAATGGCCTACTCCTGCACCTATTGTCTATTGTCTATGCTTCCAGTAAGAGTTAGTAGGTGGCTCAGAAGTGACTCAACCTAGACAATGTTGAGGGCAACTCTGGTTGGTCTGCCATTTTTTTCTTAATCAATCCTCTTGCCTTGGCATTAAAATATAGCATCAGTGATAAGTCACAACTCTGCATTTGCTCTGCACTTTGAGACATGTTGCCATCCTGGGTAAATCCCTGTTTCCTTAAGGAAGAAGCAGTTCTTTTTCCCTGCGGCACATCATTTTTAAAGACACAAAAATGGAAAGACTTTCTTAAAAAGTGGGAGCAGTGAAATGAAACCAGTGCAGAAGACATCTGCTGTTATCACTGGATGGGTAGGAATGGATCCAATCGTGGACAGTCCAACAGTACTGGAGGATGGTTGAGAGATGCTGGAGGATTGTGGGGTATGGTCAAATGTGTCAAAGTTAACAGACTGATGGGAAGGAGGAATTGGAATTTTACCCCTGGTTACAGTTGTATAATTAAGTCATTTGTGACTGTTAAGCTCCTATTTCTATGCTATAGCCGGAGCACAAAGCTGATCGTTTATTTGCAGGGACATTCCCAACATCAGAAAGCCCTTGGTTTTTATTTATGTCATCTCTTTTTACCTAACAACTTCTAAATTTCTTTCTCTATGCACAATGTCCTCCATGGAGGAATGTCATGTATGATCTTAAGTGTATTAGCCCCTTATGGCCCAGGCATCTGGCATCTGAACCACACTGAATGATTCACCCCTTCTGTTCCTCTGTCTAATATATTTGTAAATATGTTTACTGCTGTTCGGAGGTCACCAGTTGAGATTGCTAAAGTGTCAATCAGTTCCCTTCACCGCCGTGGCATTCACATTTTTGCCCCTGTGTGTGAGACAGTGTACAGAGACCCCAAAGCCCTGAACTCTCACCCTCAGCACGGCTAGGCTGTAGGTAATGGCCTCATTTATCTTCTTAAACAGAGAGAAACATCCGAAACATTGCAAAACTCCAGGATTTTATTAATTTATTTCTTTATTAATCTTCTTAATGTAATCATGTCGTGGAGACCCTGGAGCTGAACTGGAGTGGACAAGATCAGACGTCACACAATGCCAGGTTATAGCGTGGCACAATGGCTCAGTGGTTAGCACTGCTGCCTCACAGCTCCAGGGACCTGGTTTCAATCTCAACCTCAGGCCACTTGTCTGTGTGGAGTTTGCAGATCCTCCCCATGTTTGCATGGGTTTCTCGGGGTGCTCCGATTTCCTCCCACTATCCTAAGATGTGCAGGTTAGGAGATTCGGCCATGCTTAATTGCTCATAGTGTTCAGGGATGTGTAGGTTAGGTACATTGGTCAGAGGTAAGTACAGAGTAATAGGGTAGGGGAATGGATCTGGGTGGGTTACTGTTTGGAGGGTCAGTGTGGCCTTGTTGGGCTGAAGGGATTCTGTGATTCTATAGTCCAGCAGGTTTACTTGAAATCACAAGCTTTCAGAGTGCTGCTCCTATGTCAGGTCCGAAAGCTTGTGACTTCAAATAAACCTGGTGTCGTGTGACTTCTGACCTTATCTCCTTAAGCGGAGAGAAACATTTGATGCACTGCAAAATACGGACCTCCAAGATATCAACTCACCTCTTGACTTGCGCCTTGTAGACTTTGGGGAGCCAGGAGATAAGTTACTCGCCACAGTATTCCCAGCCTCTGACCTGCTCTTGCAGCCACTGTGTTTATATGACAAGTCTAGTTTGAGTTTCTGGTCAATGGTAAGCCCAAGATGTTGAGAGTTTCACCTTATTGTTTCTTCCCAAACCCTATAGCTCTTTTCTGTTTAATGGGCAGAAACTCTATCATTTTGGATGCTGGCACATTTTCCTCTTTAAGGTTAACAGATGAGGAGAGGAGAAATAAAACACCCCTTTGCAGTTTGTTTTTGTTTCGGAGATGAAATTTTCTCAAATATAAATTAAGACTGGGAGCAAGTTACCATAGTTATTGGATCTGCTAAGTGTAAGCAGCACTGTTGCCTTGAATGAACTTTGAAGACAAAATGAGGTAGCTCTGTCAATGTGGGGTAATTAATAAAGAACGCTGGAGCGTTGCAGTGTGACAAATGTTTCTCTCTCTGTTTTAAGAAGATAAATGAGGCCATTGCCTACAGCCCAGCCGTGCTGAGGGGGAGAGCTCAGTGCTGTGGGGTCTCTGTACACTGTCTTACACGCAGGGGTGAAAATGTGAGCGCTACAGCGATGCAGGGAACTGATTGACACTTTAGCAGTCTCACCCCTTGACCCCCAAACAGCAGTAAACATATTTACAAATAGATTAGACAGTAGGACGAAAGGGGTGAATCACTCGGTGTTGTTCAGATGCCAGATGCCTGGGCCATAAGGGGCTGGCACACTTAAGTTTATAAATGACACTGCTCCATGGAGGATACTGTGTCCTCTTCAACACCAAATGCTTCTTCAGTTAAAGAATCAGATGCTGCGATGTCATTTTGCTAAAGAATTACAATTGATTGTGCAATTTGGACATTTTAATGAAAAATCAGCAGTTTTTACAACCTGCAACGATCCTCCTTGCCCAGCAAGATTACATTAATATTTTGTCTCTTCCAATTGTAACTTGACCTTCTCGATTAGAAAGGCTGTGAAATAGGAACATAATGACAGCTAACACAGTAAGCACCATGAATAATGGTGTAATAGTAAAAGAACACAGAAAGACAGAAAATAAATTTGCTTTTAATTGGATCTGTGTGGAAGAAACGCTGTAACATCACTACCTACTGTGAGTGTTTATGTGCATGTCTCCATGTATTGTTCTGAATTTTAATAGTCGACCACAACAGTTCCTAATTATCTCAGTTCATAGGAGGAAAATTGCCATTTTCCATGGTATGAAACATTTCATCACCTGTGGAATCATATCCCAGCGTTAATTGGACATTAACCCTGAAGGGTCAGTTCGACTCTGAATCTGTCAGGTTATCCATGGAATTATCCTTTTCTCAAGTTTCCCAAGTTGGACGGTGGCTCAGTGGTTAGCACTGCTGCCTCACTGTACCAGGGACCTGGGTTCAATTCTCGCCTCAGGTAACTGTCTGTGTGAAGTTTGCACATTCTCCTCATGTCTGTGTGGATTTCCTCTGGGTGCTACGGTTTCCTCCCTCAGTCTAAAGATATGCAAGTTAGATGAACTAGCCATGCTAAATTGCCTGTAGTGTTAGGTGCAGGGGTAAATGTAGGGGAATGGGTCTGGGTGGGTTGCTCTTCGGAGGGTTGGTGTGGACTTGGTGGGCCAAAGGGCTTGTTTCCACACTGTAGGGATCTAATCTGATCTAATCAAATTTGTAAGATCCTCACAAGCAACTTAATGTTCCAGCAGAGAACTGAGGGGCAGTTGTGCTATAACTTGGGCGATGTTGAGGGACTGCTGAATTGTTGGAGAGACAGTACCAAGGGAAGGGTGCGTTGCTGGACAGGCTGTGCAGAGGATGTGCTGCACTGTCAGAGAGGCAGTGGTCAGGGAATGCAGTACTGTCAGACAGGCAGTGCTCAGGGAGTGCAGCACTGTCAGAGTGGCAGTGCCGAGGGAGTGATGCACTGTCAGAGTGACAATGCCCAGAGAATGTGGCACTGTCAGAGAGGCAGTGCTCAGGGAATACTGTACTGTCAGAGAGGCAGTGCTCTGGGAGTGCTGCACTATCAGAGAGGCAGTGCTCAGGGAATACTGTACTGTCAGAGAGGCAGTGCTCTGGGAGTGCTGCACTATCAGAGAGGCAGTGCCCAGAGAGTGCTGTACTATCAGAGAGGCAGTGCTTAGGGAGTGCAGTACTGTCAGAGAGGCAGTGCCCAGAGAGTGCAGTACTGTCAGAGAGGCAGTGCCCAGAGAGTGCTGTACTGTCAGAGAGGCAGAACTCAGGGAGCGCTTTGGTGAGAGAGACAGTGCTCAGGACGTGTAGCACTACAAGAGAGACAGTGCTCAGGGAGTGCTGTACTGTCAGAGAGGCAGAACTCAGGGAGCGCTTTGGTGAGAGAGACAGGGCTCAGGACGTATAGCACTACAAGAGAGACAGTGCTCAGGGAGTGCTGTACTATCAGAGAGTCGGTGCTCAGGGAGTGCTGTACTGTCAGAGAGGCAGTGCCTAGGGAGTGCTGCACTGTCAGAGAGGCAGTGCCCAAAGAGTGCTGTACTGTCAGAGTTGCAGTGCCTAGGGAGTGCTGTACTGTTAAAGAGGCAGTGATCAGTGAGTGCTGCACTGTCAGAGAGACAGTGCTCAGGTAGTGCAGCACTGAGAGAGAGGCAGTGCTCAGGGAGTGCTGTACTATCAAATATACAGTGCTTAGGGAGTGCTGCATTGTCAGAGAGGCAGTGCTTAGGAAGTGCTGTACTGTCAGAGAGGCTGTGCAAGAGAGGGCTATACTGTCAAAGAGGCAGTGCCCAAAGAGTGCTGTACTGTCTGAGTTACAGTGCCTAGGGAGTGCTTTACTGTCAAAGAGGCAGTGCTCTGGGAGTGCTGTACTGTCAGAGAGGCAGATCTCAGGGAGTGCTGCACTGTCAGAGAGGCAACGCCTAGGGAGTGCTGCACTGTCAGAGAAGCAGAACTCAGGGAGCGCTGCACTGTTAGGAAGGCAGAACTCAGGGAGCGCTTTGGTGAGAGAGACAGTGAGACAGTGCCTAGGGAGTGCTGTATAGTCAGAGAGGCAGTGCCTAGGGAATGCTGCACTGTCAGAGAGACAGTGAGACAGTGCCTAGGGAGTGCTGTACTGTCAGAGAGGCAGTGCATAGGGAATGCTGCACTGTCAGAGAGGCAGTGCCTAGGGAATGCTGCACTGTCAGAGAGGCAGTGCTCAGGGTGTGCTACACTGTCAGAGTGGCAATGCCTAGGGAGTGCTGCACTGTCAGAAAGGCAGTGCCTAGGGAGTGATGCACTGTCAGAGAGGCAGTGCTCAGGGTGTGCTGCACTGTCAGAGTGGCAATGCCTAGGGCGTGCTGTACTGTCAGAGAGGCAGTGCCTAGGGAGTGATGCTTTGTCAGAGAGGCAGAAATCAGGGAGTGCTGTATTGTCAGATAGGCAATGCCTAGGGAGTGATGCTCTGTCAGAGAGGCAGAAATCAGGGAGTGCTGTATTGTCAGATAGGCAATGCCTAGGGAGTGCTGTACTGTCAGACAGGCAGAACTCAGAGAGTACAGTAGTGAGACAGACAGTGCACAGGAAGTGTAGCGCTATAAGAGAGACCGTGCTCAGGGAGTGCTGTACTGTCAAAGAGGCAGTGCTCAGGGAATGCTGTACTGCCAGAGTGGCAATGCCTACGGAGTGCTGCACTGTCAGAGAGGCAGTGCCTAGGGAGTGCTGCACTGTCACAGAGGCAGAACTCAGGGAGTGCTGTAGTGAGACAGATAGTGCTCAGGAAGTGTAGCACTATAAGACAGACAGTGCTCAGAGAGTGTGTACTGTCAGAGAGGCAGTGTTCAGGGAGTGCTGCACTGTCAGAGGGGCAGTGCCTATGGAGTGCTGCACTATCAGAGTTGAAATGCCTAGGGAGTGCTGCACTATCAGAGTGGCAGTGCCTAGGGACTGCTGCACTGTCAGAGAGGGAATGCCTAGTGAGTGCTGCACTGTCGAAGAGGCAGTGCCTAGGGAGTGCTGCACTGTCAGACAGGCAGAACTCAGGGAGTGCTGTAGTGAGACACACAGTGCTCAGGAAGTGTAGCACTATAAGAAAGACAGTGCTCAGAGAGTGCTGTACTGTCAGAGAGGCAGTGTTCAGGGAGTGCTGCACTGTCAGAGGGGCGGTGCTCAGGGATTGCTGCACTGTCAGAGAGGCAGTGCTCAGGGAGTGCTGCACTGTCAGAGAGGCAGTGATCCAGGAGTGCTGCACTGTCAGAGTGGCAATGCCGAGGGACTGCTACACTGTCAGAGAGGGAATGCCTAGTGAGTGCTGCACTGTCAGAGAGGCAGTGATCCAGGAGTGCTGCACTGTCAGAGTGGCAATGCCTGGGGACATGCCGCACTGTCAGAGAGGCAGAACTCAGGGAATGCTGTGCTGTCAGAGGGGCAGAACTCAGATAATGCTGGACTGTCAGAGAGGCAGAGCCTACGGAGCGCTGCACTGTCAGAGTGGCAATGCCTAGGGAGTGCTGCACTGTCAGAGACAGTGCATAAGGAGTGCCGCACTGTCAGAGAGGCAGTGCTCAGAGAGTGTTGCACTGTCAGAGGGGCAGTGCCTCAGGAATGCTGCACTGTCAGAGAGGCAGTGCTCAGGGGATGCTGCACTGTCAGAGTGATAATGCCTAGGGAGTGCTGCACTGTCAGAGCGACAATGCGTAGGGAGTGCTGCACTTTCAGAGAGGCAGTGCCTAGGGAGCGCTGCACTGTCAGTGTGGCAATGCCTGGTGAGTGCTGCACTGTCAGAGAGGCAGTGCCTAGGGGGTGCTGCACTGTCAGAGATGCAGTGCCGAGGGAATGCTGCACTGTCAGAGAGGCAGTGATCAGGGAGTGCTGCACTGTCAGAGAGGCAGAACTCAGAGTGCGCTGTAGTGTGAGAGACAGTGCTCAGGAAGTGTAGCAGTGTAAGAGAGACAGAGCTCAGTGAGTGCTGTACTGTCAGAGATTCGGTGCTCAGGGAGTGCTGCACTGTCAGAGAGGCAGTGCCTAGGGAGTGCTGCACTGTCAGAGGGGCAGAATTCAGGGTGCGCTGTAGTGTGGGAGACAGTGCTCAGGAAGTGTAGCACTGTAAGAGAGACAGTTGTCAGGGAGTGCTGCACTGTCAGAGAGGCAGTGTTCAGGAATTGCTGCACTGTCAGAGAGGCAGTGTTCAGGAATTGCTGCACTGTCAGAGAGGCAGTGTTCAGGGCACTTTGAGGGCACTTCTTCTCCAGCTCGTGTGGTCTTGGGTGAGACATTCCCATAAATCGGTGGGGATTATGTATGTTTTAGGGATGCTGTTTGGATCTCCGAGGCCCCAAGACCATTGAGTTCTCCTCGAAGCATATTCTGTACCCTGCTGGGAACCGCTTGCCATGATGGAGCTCATTGGTGATAGCTTGTTTTGGAAATATTGTGGGCATGATGTGGCCTGTCCAATGTAGCTGATTGACAAGAACCAGAGTCTCAATACCGGATTCGCTGGCCTGAGAAATGACACCAATGTTCGGGTGCACTGCAGGATCAGAGGGTGAAAGTTGAAGCAGCAGTACTAAGGGTGTGCTGAGAGCAACACTGCATTGCCAGAGGGCAATACTGATGGAATACTGTGCTCTCAAGAGAACAGCACTGAGAGAACGCTGCATTGTTGGCAGGATAGTTCTGAGTGCATGCTGCATTGTTATCGGGATGGTTCAGAGTGAATGCGACACTGTTAGTGGGATAATTCAGAGTGAATGCTGTACAGTTGGAGGGACAGTACTCAAGGAATACTGCACTGTCTGAGACACTGAAGATATGCCAAACTATTGGACAGCTGGTACAGAGGGAACACTGCACCATTGTAAGTCAGTGTTGTGGGAGGGACAGAGCTGGGATAGGTTTATTGTGCCAAGCATCAGTCAGTGAGTATTGCCGAATGGGTATCGTTCTTCCGAAAGGGAATATTAAGGGGCAACTGTGAGAGATTGAACTAGGACCTCATCTACCTGCTCAGGTGAAGAGGAAAGATCACATGGTGCTCATTCTAAGATAAAAAGTGGAGTACTCTCTCGGTCCCTGGCCAATATTTAACCTTCAGCAAAAATCACTCAAAGCAGATCAACTGACCATCGCTGTTCCTGAGAGTTCACAGTTTACAAAACTGACCGCTGCATTTTCAAGTAAAAAATGAGGTCTGCAGATGCTGGAGATCACAGCTGCAAATGTGTTGCTGGTCAAAGCACAGCAGGCCAGGCAGCATCTCAGGAATAGAGAATTCGACGTTTCGAGCATAAGCCCTTCATCAGGAATAAGAGAGAGAGAGAGCCAAGCAGGCTAAGATAAAGGGTAGGGAGGAGGGACTAGTTTTCAAGCCCACAGCAGTGGTGAGATTTCAAAAGTACTTTATTTTTAAACGAAGAACTCAGGGTGGTGAAGATGTGAAACGAAACCAGAAATTGCTGCAGAAACTCAGCGGGTCTGATGAAGACTTGCCTGTTTTCTCCACAGACCTGCTGGATTTCTCCAGCAATATCTGCTTCTGTGTTTTATTTTTAGTTCATTGACAGATGAGGGTACTGTTGGCCAAGCCAGCCTTTATTGCCCAGCGGCAGCTAAGAGTTAACTACATTGCTGTGGGCCTGGACTCACATGTAGGCCAGACCAGGTAAGGACAGCAGATTTCTTCACTAAAGGGTATTAGTGAACAAGATGGGTTTTTCAAACAATCAATTCTCATTCATGATTAGAATCTAACAGTCGTTCTAGATTATACTGAGTTCAAATTGCACCATCTGCCCTGGGGTCCCTAGGACATTAGCTCAATCACTGGACTGACAGTCTAGTGATAATACCACGAGGTCATTCCCACCCTGTTTGTGACAGTGTAGTGGTGAAAGCTGCTATACAAATGCAACTTGGAGCAACTTTTAGTTATCATGCATGAAGTCATCACTGAGCCACCTATGTGTCTTGATTAAAAGATTCTAGATTAGAGTGGTGCTGACAAAGCCCAGCAGTTCAGGCAGCATTTGAGGAGCAGGAAAAGCTTTTGCCTGAAAAGTCGATCTTCCTGCTCCTCGGATGCTGCCTGAAGTGCTGTGCTTTTCCAGCACCACTCTAATCTAGAATCTGGTTTCCAGTATCTGCAGTCCTTGTTTTTACAGTTTTGATTAAAAACCCAGTGTGTTACATAACAGGAACAATTCCTGAAGAAGTGACTCCAAATAAACATGTCAAAAGATCACAGCATTAATGTTTACCTATATCTCCTGCATTCAGATATAATTTTTTGTTTGGATTCCCAAAAGCACAGTAGCAGCTTATTAAAAATACAATTCTCATCGGTCTACCCAGCAACAGAACCTTCTCCAGCCAGGGAACATTTCTGAACTCAGCTGCCTTGACTAATTTGGATTTAACGATCGTTCGAATTATCTGGAAGTACTTCGGAAGTTCATGTTTGGACCAATACTTTTCTCCCAAAGAACCTTGCTGCCCCTCAGTCGATTGAATAAGATGTTCCACTATCAAATTATGGAAATGAAATAGCATGGAAGAAGCCCTTTCTGCCTGTTGTGTCTGCACTGGAAACGTTTTGGAGAAGGTATGCATTTAGTTGCCCCCCTCATGCTCTTGCACTCTGAGACTGCATCCCGGCAACCTCTCTCCATGGGCGGAATCTTCTGTGGATGGTGGAAGTCTCATGCCAGCTGGAGAGCTGGCACCCTCCCTCCCTTGCCCACTGTTGGATGAGTAAAATGGGACTATTCAAGGGCTCAGTGCTTAGCACCGCTGTCTCACAGTGCCAGGGGCCTGGGTTTGAATCTAACAATGGGTGACCGTCTGTGTGGAATTTGCATATTCTCCCCACGTCTGAGTGGGTTTCCTCCAGGTGCTCCAGTTCCCTTCCACAGTCCAAGGATGTGCAGATCAGGTGGGTTAGCCATGGTAGATGGTAGGGAAGAGAGTAGTTAGAGGGGTAGGGTGGGGTGCTGTCTGGGTGGGATGCTCTTTGAAAGGTTAGTGCAGATTTGATAGGCTGAATGGCCTCTTTCTACTCTGTAAGAATTCTATGATTCTAATGTGTGTTAATTGCCCACGTCAAGGCCTCAGTTGGAGTCTGGCCTGGATAGCTTCACGTTCCAAGGTCTGTAGCACGGTCATAGTATCAGAGCAGAGGCCCGAAGGTCCACCCACCCAGCTGATTAAATATCCTCCACCACACAGAAGAGGACACAATGCCAGACCCATACTGTGGACTGATAGGCTCGACAGTGCCCAGTTCTAATCAAATCTATAGAAATTGCAAGCTCCATCACAGGACCATGTGCCTCTACTGACCCCACTGCCACAGTCCAGCCATTGATCAATTAGGCAATCCACAGTCACTGTACATGACCTTTCTATATCAATCACAGACTGAAGAGACTGTCCATTATCCCAATACAGCCAAACAAACAGCTGTTCTTCCCTACACCCAATATTTTCCATTCCACTACTCAAAAAAAATTAAAGAATCCCTTTATTGCCCTGGTGAGTTTCTCCTCATGGTGCACAGCAGTATGCTGGAAATCAGCTATTAATTCCTGAAACTACTGCAGCAAATCCTGGAGAGTTGGTGACTCGACTGACTCACTCTGGTTTGTATCATACTGTTTGCTGCAAAACAATATCAACAGAACATCACAGCTCTCAGGTTCGAGCTGTCAGACCACCAGAATCCTGAATACAAATAAATGTTTGGTGATAATGCCTTTTTAATGGCCTCCACCATCCCCTGCATTTCTTTGCATTTTGTGACAAACAATCTAGTGACCTCGTTACCACTGGCTGGGGACTCTAGAACAAGGGATCCATAAGATATTGGCGAGGCTTAGGCCTTTCAGCCTAACGAGTCTGCTCCACCATGGCTGATATGTTTCTCAACCCCATTCTCCTGCCGTCTCCCCGTAACCCCTGACCCCCTTACTAATCAAGAACCTGTCTATCTCTATCTTAAATGCACTCAACAACTTGGCCTCCCCAGCCCTCTGTGGGTTACAGTGTCAGGATATGGGCTAGGCCAGTCAGGACTGAGATGAGGGAAAACTGTCTTCAGTCAAAGAGTCATGAAACTGTGGTATTATCTATTACACAAGACTGTGGAGGCCAAGTCACTGAATATATTTAAAAAGGAGATTGGTAGTTATTTAGATGGTCAAAGAATTAGTGGGTAAGAGCAGGAACATGGTATCGAGTTAAAGGATCAGCCATGATCATATTTGTTGTGGACCAGGCCGGACCCCCCTCAAAACACTTTAAGAAGGTAACCCAGACCCTAACATTTTCTTATTTTAAAGGTAGATATGAAGTGGATATTCCAGCTTTGATGCAGCTGATCAAACCACTCCGCTTTAAGCAAAACAGAATTTACTTACACACTATAGCTGAAACATGAACGAGAAAATGGAATTTAGAATAACAACTATTTGGAAACTCAATTGATTCTATTGCAACTTGATGAAGGAGCTGATCCAATACCCATAACATCCCAGAAACATACTCCTTGGCAAATGTTAAATTCAAATTCAGTTTCTTACAGGCAGGAGAGATTGCAGAAGAGTCAGGCAAGAATCATCTGTTGAAGCTTGGAACCTTTTTTCACATTACGGCTTCTCTGCTACCAGCAGTTTCTTACATCCTGTTAAAACAAATCAAACTTGAAAAAACCTGAACTTGGAGAACTGGCTGCTCCCCTGCCATTGTTTATAGTAGTCAGTTCCAGACATATCAGCACTTCTGCCTTTACAATCCCCCTTGAAAAAGAAAACCAAGGATAAAATAACCTTGTTAAATGGGCAGCATTTACACACATTGAAGAGTGCAGCAGGTTTGAAGGGTCGCATGGCCACTGTTGCTCCTTGTTTTTAAGTATTTATATTTTGATGTGGCACAAATGTTGTGCGAAGGGTAAATGGAGCAAATTTAGTTATTAGACCTAAGCGTGGTTCTCAAAGTTTGTGACGATTCTCATGATGGTCCACAGGCTATTCAAAATGCAAATCACACAATGTCACAGCCAGGGTTACCCAGGAGAACCTTTCACTCGCATGACACCCAGCGACCAGACCAACTTTCACAGGCAGGACATTTTTCTCATTCATTCACAGGATCTGAGCATTACTGGTTTGGGCCCCCATGTCTTATTGCCCACAGGACAGTTAAGAGACAACCACATTGCATGTAGGCCAGACCAGCAGCTACCATTCCCTATGGAACGCCAGTGAACTAGACAGGTTTTATCACCAGGAATGAAATGGCGGCACAGTGGCTCAGTGGTTAGCCCTGCTGCCTCATGGGACATGGGTTCAACTCCAGCCTTGGATGGTTGTCTGTGTGGAGCTTGCATGTTCTCCCTGTGTCTTTGTGGGTTTCGTTTGGGTGCTGTGGTTTCTGCCCTCAGTCCAGAGGTGCACAGCTTAGATGGTTAGGCCGTGTTAAATTACCCACATTGTCCAGGGATGTGTGGGCTCAGTGGATTAGCTATAGGAAATGAAGGAATTGGGTGGGATGCTCCTTGGAGCGTTAGTGTGGACTCAATGAGCCATATGGCCTGCTTCCTTACTGTAGCAATTCAATGAACCATCAATGGCTTCATGACCAGCATTAAATACCTTGTTCCAGATTTTTATTCAATTTTGTTTCCAGCATCTGCCACAGTGAGATTTGAACCTGGGTGTCTAGATTAATAGTCAAGAGTAGAGTGGCGCTGGAAAAGCACAGCAGGTCAAGCAGCATCCGAGGAGCAGGAAAATCAACATTTCGGGCAAAAGCCCTTCTCTTTCCTGATCTAGACTCTGATCTACAGCATCTGCAGTACTCAATTTTGCCTCTGGATTAATAGTCTATTAATGATGCCACTAGGTCCTCTCCTTCCCTGTAAATGCAGCTGGTTTTGCTGTAATCCCTTACCTTTTTAATGTCATCAACACCAGTAATACTTTAACATGCGACATAAAGTCATAGAGATGTACAGCATGGAAACAGACCCTTCGGTCCAACCTATCCATGCCGACCAGATATCCCAACCCAATCTAGTCCCACCTTCCAGCACTCGACCCATATCCCTCCAAACCCTCCCTATTCATATATCTATCCAATGCCTCTTAAATATTGCAATTGTACCAGTCTCCACCACTTCCTCTGGCAGCTCAAATTCTTGAAAAGAAATGAGGAGTAATCTGTCATAGGGATGACATATTTATACACAGCATGACAGGAAAGGTGTATAATCACCGAGTTAGTGAAGTCCTGAAAGCATGGTCATTGAGAAGTATCAGTTTGCCAGAAGAATGACAATTCCTGAGTGATATCATATGAGAGGAAGAATTAATTGCAGATCCCAGGAAGACAAAAGCAATTCATTGCAAATCTGTCTACAAACAGACAACGTCTCGGAAATGTTTTAAGAAAAGTTCAAGAGTTGTTTAGGAGTCTGGAACAGATTATTGCAGTTTGTGAGAGAGAGCAAAATTACTTTCTTGGGTCTACAAGCTCATTACAATCCCAGATTATCCACAATAGTGACTGCAGATGTGTCTTCCACAGAATTAAGCATAGTATCCATCAGGGTCAGGATGATGGGAGCTTGAGGTAGGCAAAAGTGCGGACTGCAGATGCTGGAGATCAGAGTTGAGAGTGCGGTGCTGAAAAAGCACAGCAGGTCAGGCAGCATCCGAGGAGCAGGAGAATCAAAGTTTTGGGCAAAAGCTCTTCATCAGGAATGACCTGGAATTAAGCCTGGTACTTTGCAGTTTGGGTGCAAACTGAAGCAGACCAACAATACACAACTATAACGGAAGAGGCTGTAGTAGTTACTTGGAGCTATGAATGTTTCTCACATTACCCGATGGGTTTGATGCTTCAAGTGAAAGCAGACCACAAACCATCAGTTTACAGTGTTCGATTCTGTGACAATGATCAAGCTGCCATGAAATATCGCAAAACTTCAGCCTCAGGTTGATAAGATATGAAATGCCAAAGGCAAAGTCCATGGGAAAATACGGAATACTGTTTCCCAGTAATCCATGAGTCAGGCTGAAGCAGAACATCTAGTAGAATCATTTTCCCCACAAATAATTAATTCTTTACAAACTTCAGAGGAGAAGTTACAGGAGGCTTTTCAAGCTCACAAGGCAGAAGTGGAATGCATGCAATTAGACAATCATGGCTAGACAAGTTTTCAAAGTATAGGCAACAGACCAACCTTTATACAGACGTCAGGACCAAAAGCAGATGCTTGACCACATTCGAGATTCTACATAACTTTGATGACAGGCTGGCAATATCACACCCATGAGAGAATAAATTCTGAGATAAATTCAAGGAGGGCCCTCAGAATTGGATACAAGTTGAGCTCATGCACAACAGTCTGTATTTCAAAAACATTAGAGATTGTTACATCATCTTGACACACATGTAGTGATTTGTCAGCCACCAATGAATAGTCAGACACTAGCCCTTCCAATGTCCAGATTGATAGACATTTCTGTCTAGAATATATACAACTCTAGGTGAATCAGTGATTTTAGATTAGATTAGCTTCCCTATAGTGTGGAATCAGGCCCTTCAGCCCAACAAGTCCACACCAACTCTCTGAGCACAGAAGTAAATTTCATCTACACACAGGTAAATGGACTAGGGAAGGTCAGATGAATGCCCACAATTGGTGATTGAAGATTTTAAGAGATTCACAAAGGAATCAATCATGCACAGTGTCTCTTCATCCATGGGCATATGGGGAAGCTGAGAGAGAGGTGAAACTATTAAAGTCACTAATGCCTAAAAACTCTGATTAAGATTAAGATTGCATCACAGTTCAACACCTTTGGGAAATGGATATTCACCAGCAGAATTACTTATGAGCAAAGCATTTGTAAAAGTTAATTCATGGGATGTGGGTGTCACTGGCTAGGCCAGCATTTATTGCCCAGATTCTGGATCAGTGGTGCTGGAAGAGCACAGCAGTTCAGGCAGCATCCAACGAGCAGCGAAATCGACATTTCGGGCAAAAGCCCTTCATCAGGAATAAAGGCAGTGAGCCTGAAGTGTGGAGAGATAAGCTGGGGTGGGGAGAGAGTAGCATAGAGTACAATGGGTGAGTGGGAGAGGGGAAGAAGGTGATAGGTCATCTGCAGTCATTGTTTTTACCACCTTTATTGCCCAGAGGGCATTTGAGAGTCAACCGCGTTGCTATGGGTCTGAAATCCCATGTAGACCAGACCAGGGAAGAACAGCAGTTACCTTCCCTCAAGGACATTAGTGAACTAAATAGGATTTTCTGACAAGCATCAATGGTTTCATGATTATCATTAGAATCTGATTGACTTACTTGGCCATTTCAAAGACTGCTGAGTCTTAACCACATTGAGGAAAAATAGGAAAGGACAGCAGATTTCTCTCCTGAAAGATCATTAATAAATCAGATGTAATTCTTTTGCAATAATTGACCATGCACCAATACTGACACTAGCTTTTCATTCTGGAATTCGATTCATTCTATTAAATTCCACCAGCAACATGGTGACCCCATGTCCCTAAGCGTTGGACTCTAGACTGCTAAACCAATGACATTAGCACTGCACCAATACTTTCGCTAATAACTAATAATTTACTTCTGGTTTTTAGCTGAAAAGATTAATGAACATGAATTTATTATATTTAAAAGTGAACAACCTATATAATATTCATAGAGTCCATCAGTTCCCATTTATTCAGATGATTGTTATTTTGCAATGTCAATTGAAAGCAGGTGAGTAGGTTACAAAGGAGCAAAAGGAGGCCATTCAGCCCCTCAAGTGTACTCTGCCATTCTAGACCATGATGAATAACATATGATGATCCACAGGATCTTTTGTCCTGTGTGGATGATCCCCAAATGGAATCTTTAGAAAGAGTGGATAAAGAAAGTAAAATATGTGAAAAATGTATTGTCGAGGCTGAGGTTCAATGCTTGTCATTTTTAAAGACTGGAGAGGTTAAAAGGACAGAAGTGGTGATGGAACATCTTTCTAATTTTGCATCAAACCAACAAAAATCACCCAAAGGTCAAGCACACCTTGAACAGTGAATAAAGCTCATTGGGATGAAACTCATTATATGTGGAGAGCAAAATAACAAGCTAGAGGGAAAATGATATGTTACACTTGTACTGAAATACCAGGCTGTAAGAATCCAGCTACACTCTGAGCACTTGCATACTGTTACGCAAGATGTGGTGACATTTTATAGTTTTAGCTCACAGTGACTTCAGATGCTTAACCCTTTTTATGCCATAATTTGTTTCTTTCTGACAGCAGGTTGCCAGTCTGAAAACAGAGTGACATTCTTCCATATTAATTGCAGTTGAGAAGCCATTTTGTACTTGTTAATTGATATTCAACTTGATTTGATCAGGTTATGAGCTCACCTTCCTGGAGTAGGACTTGAACCCACAGCTCCTGACATAGGGCCATGGCCTATTGTGTCATTCATAACAGATAACTTCAATAATCAAAAGGAAATGTTAGGACAATTATTAACCTGATGACATGCAAATACTTTGCCATTAAGTGTTCATGTTGTGGTTCTAGGGCTATCGAAGGTCCATGGGGGAAGATCAGGTTAAAAGAATGTTCAATCCAATTATCCTTGTGTTGGGTATGGCCTGTTGTAGTGGGTGTGTAGAACCATTAGAAATAGATGCAGGAGGAAGCCGTTCAGCCTCTTGAGCTTACTTCGCTATTTGATAGGATCATGGTTGATCCGACAATCCTCACATTCATTTTTGTGCCTTTTCCTCAGAATCCTTGATTCCGTTCCTGATCAAGAATCTATCTCAGCCTTAACTATACATTAGGACTTTGTCCCCGCAAATCTCTGTGGCAAGGAGTTCCAAAGACTCTCTGAGTGAACAAATTCCTTCTCATCTCAGTCTCAAATTGGCACCCTTTTATTCTGAGACTACATCTTTTGGTCCTAGGCTCTTGCATGAGGGGAAACACTCTCTCAGCACTTTCCCTGTCAAGACCCTTAAGAATTTTATATGAGATCAAAGCTCATTCTTCCAAAGAGAGTAGAGTCTCCACCTGCTTAGCCTTTGCTTATAAGACAATCCCTCTATACCAGGGATCCTCCTCGTGGACCTTCTCTGAACTGCCTCCAATGAAATAATATCTTTCCTTAAGTAACTGTTCACAGTATAGTACATGCCCAATTGTTTTGCTGCTACATATCTTCTAGGAAAAATAAGGGGTTAGGTGTAATTGTGTATTATATCAATAAGATATAGCAATGTCACATGATCTTGCTCCCCCTTGCAGTCTTGTGGTAAGCTGAATCAGTGAAAAGGGGCACAATGGCCTTGTGGTATTATCACTGCGCGTTAGTCTAGAGACCCAGCTAATGGGCTGTGTTTGAATCCCACCATGGAAGGTGGTGGAATTTGAATTCAATAAAAATCTGGGATTAAGAGTCTAACGATGACCATGAAACCATTGTTTACTGTCAGGGGGAAAAAAAGCCATCTGGTTCTCTAATGTCCTTTAGGGAAGAAAACAGCAATCCTTCTGTGGTCTGTCTTACATGTGACCCACAGCAATGTGGTTGACTCTTAACTGCTCTCTGGCATGAGTCAACGATGCCCTCGCCCATGAATGAATTTTTTAAAATGACCAAGGGTATTGTAATAAGCATTTTTTTTCTTTGGCTAGCCAAAACTGTGTTTCAGAGATTAGGACAGTGGATATTTAGCAGTGGGTTAACATTAGCTAATGCTTTCCCCGTACTGATAAAATGCTCTGCTGCATGTTATTCTCCTGAGCTGTGTCTAACTGGGAACTACTAAGTTATCGACAATGTTATTTGTTTGAAACTTAAAAGTTTTACAGCTGTGATTTTGAAATTAGTCAATCAAATGTTACAGTATATGACATATCTTTATGTTGTAATACAATGACAAAAGGCGGGCTTGAAATTTATATCTCAAAATCATGTGCAGATTTTATCAGATTTTTCTGTACTTTGAAGGCAGCTATTTTTTAATTAAACCAGTTTTGATTGAAGCTGCAAAAATATTCAGGTCCAGTGTTAATTATTTAAAGTTGATCTAATTCGAGCACCCACCCACCCCACCTTCCGCTGGCCCCAGTGTTGGTCACTACTTTGTAGAACTGATGTGACGATTCTTAAGATGGTGCAGAGGAAATTTACCAGCATGGGTTCCAGGGGTCAGCAAAACTCATAAGTCAGGTTGGAGAAGCCAAGGTGACTCTGATGAAAGAAATAGTGACAGAGTAAAGGACCTGATAAAAGTGTGCATGGGTAATGACCGGTTTAGATATGGTATAAAAAGGAAAGGAGTTCATATTAACTGTTGGAGCAAGGTCATGGGACAAAGATTTAAGAATTTGGATGAAAACTGTGAGAATTTATATATATATATATTGTGTGTGTGTACAGATTGCTATTAGGAATTCACTGCCAACAGTGGCGTCACAGGTAGATAGGATAGTGAAGGAGGTGTTTGGTATGCTTGCCCTTATTGGTAAGACCATTGAGGATAGGAGGGGGGGTATCATGTTGCAGCTGTACAGGATATTGCTTAGGCTACTTTTGGAATATTGTTTGCAATTCTGGTCTCCTTCCTATCGGAAGAATGTTGTGAAACTTGAAAAGGTTCAGAAAAAACTTACAAGGATTTTGCTAGAGTTAGAGGATTTGAACTATAGGGAGAGGTTGAATAGGCTGGGGCTGTTTTCCCTAGAGTGTCAGAGACTGAGGGGTGACCTTACAGAGGTTCATAAAATTATGAGGAGCACAGATAGGGTAAATAGACAAGATATTTTCACTAGTATAGGGGAGTCCAGACCTAGATGGCACTCTAGGTTTAGGGTGAAAGGGAAAAAATTTAAAAGGTACCTAAGGGGCAACCTTTTCACACAGAGGGTGGTGCGTATATGGAATGAGCTGAAGAAGTTATGGAGGCTGGTATAATTACAACATTTAAAAGGCATCTGGATGGGTAAATGAATAGGAAGGGCTTAGAGGGATATGGGCCAAGTGCTGGCAAATGGTACTAGATTAGGTTAGGACATCTGGTTGGCATGGACGAGTTAGATCAAAGGGTCTGTTTCCATGCTGTCCATCTCTATGACTCTAAGTATGGTGAAAATGGAGATTAGGAATGGTTTCAAGAAGAAATTCAATTGGCACTTGAGGGAAATAAACTTGCAAAACTCCAGAGATAGTACAGGGGAACAAATGAGTCTGAGTAGATTGCTGCACAGAGTATCAGTACAAATTCAGTAGACTGAATGGCCTTCTATGTCCTTAAGGTTCTATATGATTTCTTCTTGAATTGCATCAAAAGCAACGTCAAGATGGCAGACACATTTGGTGAGGGGGCGGAGTTGAAATTGGTGTTGTGAATTGGGCTGGTAACAAACCAGCCACCATCCTGTTTTATACTCTCCCAATGTAACAAATTGGAATCAGTGTCAAAATGGCAGATGATTGGCTAATGATTCATTCTACATGACTGCCACTGTCTAATTTCACTTCTCAGCTTTTTGTATTGGATATAATCCAGTGAAGAAATATTTCAGTGCTCCATTTTAACTCAGAGATTTGAAGTTTGCTACAGCAAGACAAACCAAATAAGAAAAATACATGTTTATTAAATATTCAGAAATAGGTCACTGTATTTTCCTTCCTGAAGGCATTTATCATGAAATAATGCATTGGGAGTCATAATATTTATCTACTTAATGCAGCTAATTCTTTTCTATCTTTATTTCCTCATGGAATTCAGCTAATTATTACAGCATACTTGTGAAATAAGGATTTGAAGGTCACCAGGCCGAGGGTATTTGGAGAATTTAAACAGAATCATGTCAGTTTAATTTAAAAATAAGGTTTCAAATCAGTTCACCATTTTTAACAACTTTGATTTCCTTAATTAATCTCATCCCATGTAATGAGGCTGAGACTCAGACTGGCTCACTTGGCAATAGTGTGTGGCCAATAAATTATATGGAGCATGCAATTTTGACATGAGTTTGTGTGTTGCTTGAAAGCACCATTTGTAGGGATCGACTCCAGTGAGACAGCTGCTGAACTTTTGGATGTAAAAAGATTATCAACAATACAATTTGTTTTCCTAATGTGGTTTTTACACTGTGGGGGGTAGAAGGTCTAGCCAGTAAACAGCGTGTGTGGTTGCAGGGAGGCAGATTCTTTCCTTAAATCCCACTGCTACTGCAGGAGCTGCCACTGAAATTCTCACACCCATGCAGGAAGAATATGTGTTTAATCTCACTGTGGAACCCATATGTAAGAGAAGACCAAGAATACGTGAGCCAGACCTAGCCAGTAGGGATGAATTGCATCTCAGCTTTGTTTTCAAACAAATTACTTTAATAATGAACAGTAGTGATTCCAGTGCTGGGCTAACAAACCACAGGTCTTCAGTATAAATCCAACATAGAAAGTAATGAAATTGATCATTTATGGACTAGGGCAGGAGAATAATGACCATGAAACCTGAGAGATGGACATTAAAAGCCAATTGAATGACTCTTAGCCTTTAGGGAAAGGAACCTGTCCAACTGACTCATGGTCCCAATCTTACATTACATAGTTTAGTTTCAATGCTTTCTGAAGTCATTATTGCCAATCCTCATGCTGAGCATGATTCTTCTTTCATAGAACCCCGACAGTGTGGAAACAGGCCATTTTGGTCCAACCAAGCCTCTGAGGAGTATCCCACCCAGACCCATTCCCCTACTGTATTACTCTACATTTACCTCTGACTAATGCATCTAACCTACACATCCCTGAACACTATGGGACAATTTAGCATGGCCAATTCACCTTAATTAACCTGCACATCTTTGGATTGTGGGAGGAAACCAGAGCACCCAGAGGAAACCCATACAGACACAGGGAGAATATGTAAAATCCACAAAGAAAGTTACCCGAGGCTGGAATCAAACTCCGATCCCTGATGCTGTGAGGCAGCAATGCTAAACACTGAGCCACCATGCCCCCTTTGTGGAGATCTGGGTGAAAGTGAAGTGTTATGTTGGCTATGGCTTCCCAGATGTTTTACGAAACTTTTCTTAACCTTGTCAGCTCTCCATCAATGGGGAAATTGGATTGCCACTGGTGGTGGCAGATAGTTGGTGACGGTAGCCTACCCCACTCTCTGTCACTCTCTCTTTGTAAATCACAGCTCCTCTAGGAACGTGCTCCCTGGTGCAGTTCTGAGGAGGTGCCGTTTTGTTTGAGTATTCTGACAGTACGTCCTTTCCATCTCAGATGATGAGAGATGGCCATGACCACGATATGTTGAGCATGGCCTCTATATACAATATTGGCATTTCTATGACTTGCAGGAAGGTTATGCTTGTTCTTTCATCTTCCCATTTAAATTATCAGGCCACTCTGTTCATTGTTCTAATAGATTGTCTCCCATCTTGTGTACCTTTATAACAAAGAACAGCTAGGGATGATCTATAAAATATGGCCTTGCTCATACATTCCATATCCTGAGAATATTTGTTTGTTTTTAATTGGAAACTGATTTAGATAACTGCTGGACATAGTAAGGGGAGATTACTGCATGTTGGGAGTTGGGAGATCATGTTGCAGCTGTACAGGACATTGGTTAGGCCACTTTTGGAATACTGCATTTAATCCTAGTCTCCCTGGCATAGGAAGGATGTTGTGAAAGAGTTCAGAAAAGATTTACAAAGATGTTACCAGGTTTGGAGGGTTTGAGCTGTAAGGAGAGGCTGAATAATCTGGGACTAGTTTCCCAGCAGTGTGGGAGGCTGAGGGATGACCTTATTAAGGTTTATAAAATCATGAAGGCATGGATAGGATAAATAGTGAAGGTCTTTTTTCCACAGTAGAGGCATCCAAAATTAGGGGGCATAGCATTAAGATGAGAGGGGAAAGATACAAAAAAAACCCAAGAGGCAAATTTTTCTTGTAAAGGGTGGTGAGTGTAGGGAATGAGCTGCCAGAGGAAGTGGTGGAGGCTGGTACAATTACAACATTTAAAAGGCATCTGGATGGGTACATGAATAAGAAGTTTCTAGAAGGCAAATGGGACTAGATTAATTTAGGATATTGGGTGGCATGGACAAGTTGGACCGAAGAATCTATTTCTATGCTGTACATCTCTATTACTCTATGACTATGTCCCACAGAGCACCAGATCGATTTAATCAGGCTGTCAAAGATCTACAAAGATCATGTTTAAAATTGTGCACTGACCTACACTGGCTCCCAGTTAAGGAATGCCTTGATTTTAAAGTTCTCATCCTTGTTTCCTAAGCAGATCTTACCTATTCCTCAAATAAAACAAAGATCTGCAGATGCTGAAGATCTGAAACAAAATGAAAATTGCTGGAGAAACACAGCATGTCTGACAGCATCTGTGAAGAGAGAAGCAGAGTTAACAGAGTCTAGTGACTTGAAACATTAATTCTGCTTTCTCTCCACAAATGCTGCCAGGCTTGCTGAGTTTCTCCACCAATTTTTGTTTTTGTTTCTTTCTTCTCTATTTTTCTGTATTCTTCTCCAGCTGTAAAACCATCTACAATATTAATGCTTTACCAATTCTGGTCTCTCATTTTAATTTCCCCACCATTGGTAGCCATGACTTCAATTCCCAGTTAAGTGGCCTTTTTGCCTCCAAACCCACCACTTCCAGGAACACAAGATTCTTCCCCACCCATTCACCTGTCTACGTAGAATGCTAATATGTCATTTTTTATGTCACTTCTCACTCTCAATGGGTTTGTTTAGAGATACTGCAATCTGTCTCTTAATGAAAGACAATAAAAAGCAGAATTTGGCCATCTTTACCAATGCCAATTTGTTGGTATTGTTTTAAAGTCTTGATTGTTATCATAATAAGCCAGATTCTCCCATTTTCTCATACTCTTTGTTGTTAACACATTCAATTTCAAATCTCTGCACATGTTGTAATTGCCCAACAATTCTACCCTGCAATGTGTAATGTCAACTGGTATTCACATAACTTGTCCAAACCTGTAAAATGTTCTGAAGTGCCTGGCAAGAACATATTCAGACATAACCTGACAGTCAGCCAAATCTGGAGATATTCAGACAGATGAGCAAAACTTTGGACATTAGTAAGGCCACTTCTGGAGTATTGTGTCCAGTTCTGGTTGCCTGGGTTATCAGAAGGATATTATTAAGCTGGAGAAGATTCAGAAAGGTTTATCAGGGTGCTGGGAATGGAACATTTGAGTTATAGGCTAGGACTTCTTTCACTGGAGTGTAGGAGGTTGAGGGGTGACCTTATAGAGGCTGACAAAATCATGAGGGGTGTAGATAAGGTGAATGGCAGGTATATCTTTTTCCTAGGATGGGGAAGTTCAAGACAAGGGGGTATATTGTTAAGGAGAGCAGAGAACAATTTAAGGAGGACATGAGGGGCAACTTTTGTACACACAGAGTGGTTCATTTGTGGAATGAACTTCCTGAGGAAGTGCTGGATGTGGAAACAGTTACAACATTTGAAAGACATTTGGATAAGTACATGAATAAGAAATGTTTGGAGGGATATGGGCCAAAGGCAGGCAGGTGGGACTAGTTTAGTTTGGGATTATGGTTAGAACATCTGTTTCTGTGCTGCCAGACTCTATGACTCCATGAAGTCTTATTCTGAAAATTAAGAGCACAGACTGGAGTTAGGTACGGACAGGCAGTATACTTTAGATGCTGGAAATTGAAAGAAAATGCTTGAAAACTTCCACAGGTTAGATCATATCTGTGGAAAGCGGGGGGAACAGCATTGACGTTTCAGGTCTGTAACCTTTCAGCAGAATGTGAGGGTTCGTTTTCCAACTGGAAGCCTGTGTCCAGTAGGTTTCCCCAGGGATCAGTATTGGGGGCCTTGCTGTTTGTGGTTTATATAAGTGATTTAGACTTGAATGCAGAGGTTGATCAGTAAGTTCACATTGTGAGGTGGCAAATGATGAGGAGGACAGGAAGATATAGGCGGGCTGGTCAGGTGAGCTAATCAATGGCAAATGGAATTCAATCTGGATAAATGTGAGGTGATGCACTTCGAAAGGACAAACAAAGCAAGGAAATACATGATGAATGGTAGGACCCTGGGAATTGAATTGAATTGAATTTATTGTTATGCGTACCGAGGTACAGTGAAAAGCTTTGTCCTGTGAGCAATATAGGAAGCCCACACAGTTAAGTAGCATAGATAGGTAAATAATAGGTAAACAGCGGCAAAAACAAAAACACAGGTACAGGCAAATGTTAAGATTTGTGAGTCCATTCAGTATTCTAATAACAGAAGGGTAGAAACTGATTTGAAACTGGTTGGTGCGTGTTCAGGCTTCTGTACCTTCTCCCCAATGGTAGAGGTTGGAGAAAAACATTACCAGGGTGGGATAGGTCTTTGAGAATGCTGACAGTGGGCCTGGTAGATGGATTCTACAGATTGTCCAGGCCGAGTTCACGACTTTCTGTAACCGTATCCAATCTTGAACAGTAAGCTTAAATGAGGTGTCTTGGTGTGTGTGTCTACTGGTCACTTAAGTTATCAGGACAGCTTGATAAAGTGGTAAGGACATCATACTTGCCTTTATTAGCCAAGACATACAGTTTAAAAGCAGAAGGTTAAGCTGGAACTGTATAAAATATTGGTTAGGCCACAGCTGCAGTAATGGGTGCAGTTCTGGGATCCACATATTGGGAGGAATGTGTTAGCGCTGTAAAGAGTGGAGAGGAAATCTACCAGGATGTTGCCTGGGGTGGAGAGTTTAAATTATGAAGAAGGATTGGACTGACTGGGATTGTTTTACTAATGCAAAGGAGATTGATCGGGAACATGACTGAGATGAATAAAATTATGAGGAGTGCAGGTACGGTCGAGAGGAAGAAACATTCCCCCTTGAAGGAAGGATCAATGATCGGGGGCCATGGATTTAAGGTGAGGGGCAGAATGTTTTGAGGAGGATGTGAGAAAACAGTTTTTCACCCAGAGGATGGTGGGAATCTGGGACACACTGCCTGAAAGGGTGGTAGCAACAGAAACCCCATAATATTTAGGAAGCATTTAGAAGTACACTTTCAATGCCAAGGCATACACGCTTATAGACCAAGCGCTGTAAAAAGGTATTAGAATGGTTAGGTTACGGTTCTTAGCTAGCATGGATGCAATGGACCAAAGGGCTTCCTTCCATGATGTAGATCTTGATGACTCTAAACATGAGATTATTATGTTGGATGTCGAGTTGGATTGATGCTTCTCAGTGCCAATAATCCATTGTAGAATCCCTACAGTGCAGAAAGAGGCTATCCAGCTTATCGAATCTGCACTGACCCAGACTCGTACCCCATCTCCAGAACCCACATTTCCATGGCTAGCCTGCACCAGACAGAAAACACAGCATTGCGAATCCACCTCAGTTGCACATCTGTAGAAGAAAACCAGAGCATCTAGAGGAAGCCCCACATAGTCACAGGAAGAACATGCAAACTCCATGCAGACAGTCACCTGAGGGTGGAATTGAACCTGGGTCCCTGGGGTTGTGATGCAGCAGTGTTAACTACTGAGCCACCATGTCATGTAAAAACTGAAAAAGGCCCTTTAGGCTGTAAAACCTGTGTCAGTGAAAAACTACCACCCTACCTATTCTAATCCAATTTTCCAGCACTTGGCTTTGTATGTCTTGACAACTCAATTAAATACTTCTTAAAAGTTATGAGGGTTTCTGCCTCTGCCCTCCTTGCAGATAGTCACTTCCAGATTCCCATCATGCTCCAGGAGACTCCTCCCCACTCTCAACCTCCTGCCCCTTAATAAATCCTGGAACTCCCATCCTGTGGAGATATTTACAAATCAATCTGTTCAGAGATATTATTACACATCTCTGGAACTGGTTGGGACTTGAACCCAACTCTCTTTCAGAGATAAGGACACCACCACTGACCATAAGGGGTGTCCAATAGCTGCACCATTTCTGCTTTCTCCTGTTGCCTTTTGCTTCTTAAGGATTTTGATTTCACTTCATGTAGAAAGAAACCACCTTCAATGTATGGGGAACATGCTTGTTTAAGACTACTTTTAACTTTAAAAGTAAGCCAATGTTTCTAAAATACTGAATCTTGCAATGGCAACCATATGTTTCACTATGGTAGATGTTACATGCCAAGATATGAGTTACCTCAAATTATATCTGTGTAAATATGGCAGCACTAAAAACAACACAACTGATGTTTCTGATAAAATCCAAGATTCAGCTTCACGTAGATTTTTATAATTCGAACACCATGTGCAAGCAGTTAAGAGACAGCTTTACTCAGGAAAACTGTGTTCCAGTTTGAGTTGATAAGTATTCCTTCAAAGTATTTTTATAAGACACTTCAGACCCTGTCTACATTTGTGATATAACCAGCTAGTGCAAACCACTCCACTTTAACTGGTCTTTAAATTCAGTCAGGTTAATTTAGTCGCAATCTGTCAAGTAGCACTCAGGCTCACTAGCAGACAGCATATCACACAGTCTGGTTATGTGTTTGGCACCTGGTCAGACGCACGAATTTCTTACTGGAGTCTGAAACATTGGCTTGGAAGGAAGTAATGCTGTTCACAGGAATTTAGTTGCTAATAGACAACTGAATGAATGTCATTGCGTTTTTGCAAATGCACATTGGAAGTATTTCTTTCCTCTTCAGTTTATAAATTGGATTATTCAGAGATATGGGTTCAATTTTAAAACAGAATGTTATCATCGTGGGGTTTTGGTGATTAATGTCATACTGCAATTCTGCGGTTGAATTTATTTATTATTGTCGCTAGTTAAGAATGACAGATGGCCCCATTTCTCCACACTATTAAACAAATTAATGTGTTTCCTTCCCTAATAATTTTAGAAGCTTGGTAAAACATGCCTATCTGCTATGTGGTGTGCATACCCAACAATGCTGCACATGCTCCATAGTAACCTAACATATCCAGAACAGGTGGGACACTGGTTTAACGTCCTAACCAATGTTACTGCCTAGTGAATTCAGTGAAGGCTATTTGCAGGTGGACGTAAAACAATATTCCTCCTCATCCTGTAAGTTACCCACCTTGCAACTGAACTGGAATAGCCATATAAATACTATGGCCACAAGGGTAAGAGACTGGGAATTCTGTGCTAAGTAGAATGACTCCTTCCCATCATTATCAAGGCACAAGCCTGCAGTGTAATGAAATATGCTCCACTTACCTGCATGAATGCAGATCCAACAAAACCCATGAAGCTTGATGCCTCGAACCCTGTTTCCACCTTAATTATTTTACCATCTTCATCACAGTACCATTCGTTCGACTCACTGAAATTTCTTCAACACCTTTCAAACCCACAACCTCTACAACCTAGAAGAATGAACCATGCAGGCAAATGGAAACAATACCAGCTGGAATCCATCCTTAGATCAAGTACCACCTTGACTTGGATCCATACCACTGTTCCTTCACTGTTGCTGGGATAGAATCCTGTAACATTTTCTGAACCCCACTGTGATGTACCTGAAGCAGACAAACTACAGCATCTCAGATAAGCAGCTCACCGTCACCTTCTCAAGAGAGATTAAGTTTTGACAATAAATCTGCCTGGTAGTGATTCTCTGAATAGATTTTTTAAAATATTCTCCATCTTATTTTATCAATGATGTTGAGGTGCTGGTGTTGGACTGGGGTGGACAAATTTTAAAATCACACAACACCAGGTTATAGTCCAGAAGGTTTATTTGAAAATACAAGCTTTTGGAGTGCTGCTCCTTCGTCAGGTGGCTAGTGGGGCAGGATTGTAGAACACAGAATTTATGGTAAACAACAAAGTCTCATACACAGATGAGATATACATGCACGTGTGTGTACACACACACACACACACACACACACACACACACACACACACACACACACACACACACACACACACACACACACCCCTTCTACCGCAGAAGAGATTCCAAAGATCTAAAAATGTGAACCCTTTGCCAATGCACCAGCTCCTCAGCCATGCATTCATCTGCACCATCCTCCTATCCCTACTCTCACTAGCGCGTAGCACCCGGGAGTAATCCAGATATCACTACAATGCTGCACATGTTCCATAGTAACCCAGCACATCCCAGAACAGATGGGGCACTGGTTTAACATCCCAACCAATTGTTGAGGATCTTCTTTTTAAATTCCTGCCTAACTTTCTATATTCTCCCTTCAGAATCTCATCCTTTTCCCTTCCGATGCTGTTAGTTCCAATGTGTACAATGATCTCCTGTTGGTCCCTCTCCTCTTTGAGAACATTCTACACCCTCTCTGAGACATCCTTGATCCTGGCACCAGGGAGGCAAAAGACCATTCTGATTTTTCGTTGCTGGCCACAGAAACATCTTTCTGTGTACAGGGTGATGGACTCTCAGAGCATTGTAACATAAACAGCCAAGTTTCTGGTATCAAGATAGGCTGTAGTGCAATGAGGGGTACGTCGGGTTCCAAGTGATCGATTGTGATAGGGGAGTCTCTAGTCAGAGGCACGGATAGGCATTTCCCATAGTGTTAAGGGATGGAGAGGAAGTTGTAAACAGTGTACAAGAAAATTTTCTGAGTCAGTATGTTGATGTACCTACTAGAGAAGGTGCAAACCTTGACCTACTCTTGGGAAATAGGCAGGGCAGGTGACTGAGATGTCAGTAGAGGAGCACTTTGGGGCCAGTGAAAAGGATAGAACAGATCTAAAAGTTGAAGTTCTAAATTGGAGGAAGGCTAATTTGTTGCAATTGTACTAGCCTCCACCACTTCTTCTGACAGCTTATTCCATACACATACCACCTTCTGCATGAAAAAGTTGCCGGTTACATCTTATATCTTATCTCTTATCTCTAATCTCTTATCTCTTATCTCTTATATCTTTCCCCTCTCACTCTCAACCTGTGCCCTCTAGTTCTGGACTCCCCCACCCAAGGGAAGAGACTTTATCTATTTATCCTATCCATGCCCCTTATGACTTTATAAACCTCTATAAGGTCACCCCTCAGCCTCCTTGCAATCCTTCACATTGTTTGTATTTAAATAATCATCTGAAGCCCTCTTGAATACCTTCATGAACAAATATCCATTACATTTACAAGTAGAGCGTTCCAGACCTGAATAACACAATATGTGAAGAATGTTTTTTTCTAAATATCATGTTTGCTTCTTTTGTAAAATCACTTTAAATTTGTGCCCTTCTATTCTTGACCCTTTTATGAGTGGAAACAATTACTTCCTATCTGCTCTGTCCAGACTCCTCAAGATTTTGAAAGTTTCAGTCAAATCTACTTCTCCTTAGCTTTCCCCTCTCCTTGGAAAACAGCCCCCATTTCCAATCTGTCATTACTGAAATTTCCCATTTCTGGAACCATTCTCATAAACCTCCACTGTACTACCTCCAGTGTGTTCACAATCTTCCGACAGTGTGGCACCTGGAACTGTCCACAATACATCAGCTGAAGTCTAACTCGTGTATTATACTGGTTCAGCAGAACTCCCCTCTTCTTGTATCCTGTACCACTGTGCCTTAATGATAGGAAGCTGAGGGTAATAGTGGAAGAATGCTTGTCGGACTAGAGGCCTGTGACTGGTGGAGTGCCTCAGGGATCAGTGCTGGGCCCATTAATGTTTATTATCTTTATCAATGATTTGGATGAGAATGTATAAGGCATGATTAGTAAGTTTGCAGATGACACTAAAGTAGGCAGTATCGTAGACAGTGAGGAAGGTTATCAGAAATTGCAGCAGGGCCTTGATCAGCTGGGGAAGTGGTATGGCAAATGGAGTTTAATACAGATCTGTGTGAGGTCTTGCATTTTTGAAAATCAATTAAGGTCGGATTTCATGGTGAATAGTAGGGTCTTAAGGAACAAAGGGACCTTGGAGTTCAGGTTCTCTGAAAGCGGAGTCACAGGTAGACAGGGCAGTGAACAAGGCTTTTGGTACACTGGCCTTCATAGTCAGGGCATTGAGTATAGAAGTTGGGAAGTTATGGTGCAGTTGTACGGGACATTGGTAAGGCCACACTTGGAGTATTGTGTTCAGTTTTGGTCACCTTGTTATAGGAAGGATGTTATTAACCTGTAAAGAATGTAGAAGAAATTTACAAGGATGTTGCCAGAACTCAAGGATCTGAATTATAGGGAGAGGTTGGACAAGCCAGAACCTTTTTCTTTGGAGCGTAGGAGACTGAGGGGGGATCCTATAGAAGTGTATAAGATCATGAGAGGCATGGATAGGGAGAATGCACTCAGTCTTTTTCCCAGAGTTGGAGAATTCAGGGCTAGACGACATCAGTTTAAGGTTGGAGGGAAAAGAAGAAAAGGGAACCTGAGGGGCAATGTTTTTACACAGAGGGTGGTATGCATATCTGCCAGCATAAGTGGTAGAGGCGGATATGTTAACAACATTTAAGAGGCATTTGGACAAATACATACATAGGGAGGGATTAGAAGGATATGGGTCAAGTGCAGGGAAATGGGGTCAGCATGGATGGACATTTTGGTCAGCATGGAGCAGTTTGAGCCAAAGGACCTGCCTCCATGCCTTAGGACTCTATATGACTCTATTAATACATACTGTTGATGTGAGTTTTGCTCCACCAGAGTATTATACCTGATGCAGCAATATTCACACTATCTCCCATAACATAACACAGGCATTAATCTCCCACCAGCCTGAAAAATATCCACCAACCATTACTTTGTGTTTTTGAATCTCAGTCAATTTTGTAATTTTTCAATTTTTCAAATTGCTATTGTCCCTCTTATTCTATGCACTGCAGCTTTTCACACAAATCTGTTGTGCAGCACAATATCAAATACCTTTTTGGTCACCATATGTACACCACATCAGCAGCATTGCCCTCATCAGCCCTCACTGTTACCTCTTCAAAGAACTCCAGTGCGTTCATTAAGATGATATTCTACCGACAAAATCCATCCTGTCTCTTCCACATTTGTCTATGTAACTGTTAATTCTATCTCAAAGTTTTGTTTCTAGAACTACCGAAGTTAAACTGACTGGCCTTACAAAGATGTATCTGCAACTGCTGGATTTATTTTTACAACCTATTTGTGAACAAAAGTGAAATGTTGGCAATTCTCCAGTCCTTGGACACCATTCAACAGGGAAGATGCAAAGTGACTCTGTAATGTCCACTCTTACATCCTTCAATATTCTTGGATGCATCTCATCTGGACCTGATGTCGTGTCAACTCTATGTACTAACAGTTTATTCAATGCCTTTTCCTTACCATTTTGGTATCAATCCAATGACTGAGTATTCTGTTCTGCCAATATGCCTGGACAACATTGCTTCTTGATAAAGACAAAATATTAAGTTAATATTTTTTTCATGCCCCCTGCCTCCATTGTAAATTTCCTGTCTGGTCCCCAGTTGGTCCTAATCCTCCTTTCACCATTCTCTATTATTTATTTGAAACAACTTGCCTTGTTCAAGGAAGACAGCAATAATGCACAATTATGTCCTAAGCCTACAAAATGTACACATGGAACTTTAATGAAACTCAAGAAAAAAATTCAAATATAAAGAAATCTTGTGCTATGCAATATGAGAATTGTCTTTAAAGTTTTTGTCAGTCATTTTAAAAAATGTATTATTTATCATGCGGAGGTGCTTGAAATCATCTCATGACCCCTTGATTTTTTATCTATTTGTTCATGGGATGTGGGCATCACAAGTATTTATTGCCATCTCTGATGGCCCTTGAGAAGGTGGTGGGGAGATGTCTTCTTGACCTGCTGAAGTCCATGTGGTATGGTGCCTCCACAGTGCTATTTGGAAGTGACAGCAGCCAAGCTGAAACCTTGATCTATACACAAGGCCAAAGTAGAGTACAGGAGGACTGAATGGGCTCTAGCTGTGAGGAAAGTCAATACATGAGAACTTTGTTAGCCACGCGCATGAGGATTTTCTACAGGCTTGCCAACATTTCCCAAATTGTCAGGGAGTCTCAGGGACAATGAGAGGCAATGTTAGCAACCTTTCTTTGCTGATGCAAAATTGACAGTGCCAACAGAGGGACAACTCCACCATGCTTCAAATATAGATTGTCCTGCAGCCATGGAAACCAACTGCCAACCCCAACCCCACCATTCATGTCTTAACATGCCATTCCAGCTCTTTGAAGAAAATAATGTGATGGGAAACAATGAGGAAGTGTCATGTCAATGAATGTCACATAATTGAATACAATGTGGTCAAACATCTTACAATTGATGGTCACATGTTAAATGCCTCTATGATTACTTCTTACCAGAGTTGGGCTACTTTTGAGGCAATAAGCATAATGTCTCTTTAAATGGGTAACGGTTCATGAGAATTATGCACCTGGGAACATATTCCAATTAGTCCTTGCACCACACCTCTATCCGAATGTACATATTAACAACTACACATGAGCTTACCAAAGGTTCCAATGCTCCTTCAAATGTGAACTACAAAGGGCAGTTTACCTTTGAACAGCACTGCAATTGTTTTAGAGATTGTTCTGGCCATGTTTTCATACTAGATGCCAATGATTATTTCATTCTACTGTGCTCTTTTCAGCATTAATATTGAAATAGCTCGTAGACGTTTCCTAATCAACTTGTTCAGTGATGCTGTTACACAAGGCTGGGACAGGTGGGCTTTGTGGCTTATGCACAAAACATCAACTCTCCTGCTCCTCGAATGCTGCCTGACCTGCTGTGCTTTTCTAGCGCCACACGTTTTGACTCTGATCTCCAGCATCTGCAGCCTTTACTTTCTCCTTGAACTCCAGTCTCCTAGTTCAAAGGTAGGGACATTACCATGACACTTCACAATACCCTCTTTTAAAGTGGATCTTAAGTAAAGCTCTAAATGTTACGGTACCTGAAGTAAATCAGGAAATGCAAGCTGATGGTATAGGGAGAGCTAAATAAAGAAATTGCAATTTGCATGTTGTTTGAAACTAATTGATCTATACAGAGGCATTAAAATGGATTCCTATTGATCTGCCATGACATATCTTGGGTAAGTCATATACAGTTTTAAAGAATTTTTATAACACGTAAAATGAGGGCAAATTTTCTGAGAGCTTCCACATTTCAGCAAACATTGGGTTCAAGTCATGGTGGAAAAGGGGAACAAGAAGCAAAACAATCTACCTGATTGTTCTGCTGCTAATGCATAGGGTGGGGTGGTGGGAAAATCTGCAGGAGTTCTAGTATGACAGGAGCAAAGTAGAATTCCCATCCATCCTGGTATCCTGCAGCATCATTGGCTATGCCAGCATTTATTGGCAACAGGGCAGTTGAGAGTCAACTACTTTGCTGTGGGTCTGGAGTCATATGTAGGCCAGACCAGGTAAGGATGGCAGCTTCCTTCCCTAATGGACATTATGAAACTGATAGGTTTTCGAGTAAAAAGTGAGGTCTGCAGATGCTGGAGATCACAGCTGAAAATGTGTTGCTGGTCAAAGCACAGCAGGCCAGGCAGCATCTCAGGAATAGGGAATTCGACGTTTCGAGCATAAGCCCTTCATCAGCTCGAAACGTCGAATTCCCTATTCCTGAGATGCTGCCTGGCCTGCTGTGCTTTGACCAGCAACACATTTTCAACTGATAGGTTTTCCCAACAATTGATTCATAGTCATCATCATCAGACTCTTAATTCCAGATTTTCATTGAATTCAAAATTCACCATCTGCCATGGTGGGATTTGAACCCATGTCCCAAGAACATTACTTGGGTCTCTGGATTTATAGTCCAAAAACTAATAATGTCACTAGGCCATTACCTCCTCCATAAAGTGAGAAAAAGGTTAGCAAAGTCTTGTTTTGAGGCAGCCCATAGAGTCTAAGGATGACTTTCTTCCACTCTCCAGAGTTGTGTGTCCTGAGGGAACAAACAAGTCCAGTGCTAAGCTGCGCACACAGAGGGTAGGGGCCTTTTCAAGAGGTGGGTAGCCAACACAATCAGATTTCCACATGCTCTTTCTACTATTTGTGCTTCGCCTCCCATCAGGCCTGAAAGAGATATTCGAGATGATTAGCACCTTTGAAGGTGCTTTTCCTCCAGTTTAAATAGTCTTGCGCAAGAGATTCTGATGGGCCAGTGATGATATCGCATTTTTCAGGAGAGTTTTGAGGACAAGTTTGAAGTGTTTTCTCTGCCCTTCCTGTTAACCCCTTGCCATGACAAAGCTTGGAGGAGGGAACTTGCTCTCAAAGTCAAGAGTGTGGCGCTGGAGAAGCACAGCCGGTCAGGCAGCATCTGAGGAGCAGGAGAATCGACGTTTCAGGGATAAACCCTTCATCCTGATTCTCCTGGTCCTCGGTTGTTGCCTGACCTGCTGTGCTTTTCCAGCACCACACTCTCGACTCTGATCTCTAGCATCTGCAGTCCTCACTTTCTTCCAGCTTGTTCTCAAAGTCTTGTGCTAAGCATATTTAGATTAGATTACTTACAGTGTGGAAGCAGGCCCTTCAGTCCAACAAGTCCACATTGACCCTCTGAAGAGCAACCCCTACATTTACCCCTTCACCTAATACTACAGGCAATTTAGCATGGCGAATTCACCTAACCTACACAGTTTTGGACTCAGGAAGGAAACCCACGCAGACACGGGGAGAATGTACAAACTCCACAAAGACAGTTGCCTGAGGCAGGAATCAAACCCAGGTCTCTGGCGCTGTGAGGCAGCAGTGCTAACCACTGTGCCACCATGCCGCCCATCATAGAGCTATCTAATGCAGCTGACTGACCATAACAAGTGCCTCAATACTGGGGGTATGGCCTGAGAGAACACATTGTCATTGGAGCATCTGATATAAGACTTATAAACTTTTGTGGGGGTATCTCTGGTGGTGTTATTTCTCATGATATTTGAGATGTTTGCTCTTCACAGCTCTGATACACCCGGAATTTAAAGTCTAATGTTGACCATGAAATTCACATCAATTGTCGTGAACTCCCATCTGGTTCACTAATGTCTTTTAGAGAAGGAAGACTTCCATCCTGACCTAGTCTGGCTGGTGTGCAGCTCCAGATCCATAGCAATATGATTGATTCTTAACTGCTCTCTGAAATGGCCTAGAAAACCATTCAGTTCAAACAATTAGAGATGGATAGCAAAAGCTAGCCAAGCCAGATTCCCATGAATGAATAAAGAATAAGTGCAGAAGGGCAGGTAACGTGACTGCACGTAGATCATGAGCTTGGTGCTGGGCTTAAGGTTGTCGTCACTAGATACTCTGTTTCTCAGATGGTCAAAGGCTGGGCTGACACACAGGAGATAATGTTGAGATTCATTAACAATGTCTGTCCTTTCTGAAGGGAGGTCTTGAAGGTGTGAGAATTGATCCAATGGTTCACTGTGGATGAAGGAAGTTGGGTGACAGTGTTGCGCAATGAGAGCAAGATAGTGGAGGACTTTTGTCTCAGGCGGTTCAGCCTAACACCCATTCTCTCATAACCAATCCCTGAATGGATCAATGATTTAAGCACCAAGGTTAAGGCAGGCAAGTGACATATCAGAGCTCCAGGACTTAAAAAAACATCAAAAACTGATAAGTCCGAATTATATTAATGCTCCTCTGAGATCAATTGGCTTTTGTGTCCAGAACCTGCGCTAGCCTAATTAGCAAAATGTTAAAATATTTTGAAGGCAGTGCCATTAGGGGGCGGCACGGTGGCACAGTGGTTAGCACTGCTGCCTCACGGGACCTGGGTTCAATTCCCGCCTCAGGCGACTGACTGTGTGGAGTTTGCACGTTCTCCCTGTGTCTGCGTGGGTTTCCTCCGGGTGCTCCGGTTTCCTCCCACAGTCCAAAGATGTGCGGGTCAGGTGAATTGGCCATGCTAAATTGCCCGTAGTGTTAGGTAAGGGGTATATGTAGGGGTATGGGTGGGTTGTGCTTCGGCGGGTCAGTGTGGACTTGTTGGGCCGAAGGGCCTGTTTCCACACTATAAGTAATCTAATCTAATTTCTGTGTGCCCTTGTCAAAAAGTTTTGCGCGTCCTACCCCAAGCCACTGGGAAAGATATAGATTACTGAAAATACTCAACAAAGAAACTTTCTGTGCCAATGTTTATACATCACATGACACCCCTTCTATCTTTCTTTCTCTAACCAACAGGATTTTGGATGAGCCATTAAAGTGATGGTCCCCTTTGCTTTTTCAGTTGAATGGTTGTAGTCTCATAGCTCTACCCAAAGAAAAGGAAGGAATTGTGGGTGGCATGGTGGCACAGTGGTTAGCACTGCTGCCTCACAGCGCCTGGAGACCTGGGTTCAATTCCCGACTCAGGCGACTGACTGTGTGGAGTTTGCACGTTCTCCCCTGTGTCTGCGTGGGTTTCCTCCGGGTGCTCCGGTTTCCTCCCACAGTCCAAAGATGTGTGGGTCAGGTGAATTGGCCATGCTAAATTGCCCATCGTGGTAAGGGGTAAATGTAGGGGTATGGGTGGGTTGCACTTCGGCGGGTCGGTGTGGACTTGTTGGGCCGAAGGGCCTGTTTCCACACTGTAAGTAATCTAATCTAATCTAGAATTCTGCCCAACATTTATGACACAATCATAAAAACAACTTGATGGTGTGGTCAATATGTGTGGGTGATTGTGGGAGCTTGCCGTTCATAAATAGCCTGCCACATTTCCTGTGGATATTTCATTGGTCGTAAAGGACCTTTGCATATTCTAAAGACTTGAAAGGTACTATGTAAATTCAAGTACTTCATTTTATTGCAATAGTGAATTGTTCCCTTCTTGGTTGCTTGATATGGTAAGTACGTTGAAATCAAATTAATCGTTGATTAATAAATTCATCCTTACGATCATTAGCATTACATTTGGGTTGGAAGATAGAGAGTCAGATTACAGAATCAGCTGAAGCCTGCAGAAGCTGGCTCTCAATGAACTATGCAAGTTAAAGAGAATCAGTATAGGGTACTTTCTTTTCAGGGTAAATCTAACCAGAGTCTCTGGAAAACTCAGTAAACCACTGGAAACGTGAACTGATTGTGGCTCCCCATTAAACCTGCAAGAGAAACAAGAAATACTGGAAATACTCAGCAGGTCTAGCAGCATCTGTGGAGAATTTCAAAGTTTCAGATCTGTGACATTGCATCGGAATTGTTAACTCTGCTTTTCTCCCTGCAGATATTGCCAGTTACTGAGTATTTCTGTTTTGATTCCAGATCTTCAGAATCCACAGTCATTTGTTTTTATATTAAACGGAGCAATTTGAGTACACGCTGCACTGTTATTTATGCAGCTGTACACTGATTCCCTTCCAGTAAGGTATGAATAGACATTGCCTGAGGGAATGTCCAGATAATTTTGACAAGTTCCCTTAATGCAGAAACAGAGGAAATGAATTAACCATTACATTTGAGAAATACCTCAGAGTATATTTATTCAGTCAATTTGACTGCACCATTTACAGAACAGCATCAGTCAATGAGGATGTTTGACAGCTCACAACAATTTAGATATACATTGCCATTTCTTCATGTCTGGGTCAAATTTCTAGATCTCACTATTTAACAGGTCTTTGAGACTACTCTCACACACAAAGGAAGTTGGATATCGATGTAAAGAGCCAAAAATGTGCAGACTGAGGAGCAAATGGCTGGTGAGTCGGTCTGGTTAAATTGCACTTGTGAGCTGGCATGAACACAAAGGGATAAATAGCCTCCCTCTGTGCAATCACCACTGTATGATTCTACATGGTGGCTCAATGGTTAGCACTGCTGCCTCACAGTGCTAGGGATGTAGGTTCAATTCCACCCTCAGACTGACAGTCTGTGTGGTATTTGCACATTCTCCCTGTGTCTGCGTGGGTTTACTACAGTTTCTTCTTGCAGTCCAAAGATGTGCAGGTTAGTTAGGTGGATTGGTTGTACTAAACCGCCTATAGTGTCCATGATTGTGAAGGCTAGGTGGGTTAGCCATGGGAAATGCAGGGTTATAGGGTAGGGGCTGGGTGGGATGCTCTTTGGAGGGTCAGCATGAACTTGATGGGCCAAATGGCCTCTCACCATAGGGCTTGCATGATTCTCGCAAGGTCCATTGATAATGAAGTGTGAGGAATTATCATAGAATCCATACAGAATATAAACAGGCCATTAAAGAACTGGTGTCCGGTCTCCCTCCTCAGCACGGACTACAAATTTTTTGCCAGGGTGTTGTCTTCTCGCCTGGCTTCCGTGCTGGCCCACATGATTCACCCGGTCCCAGACCGGAGGATACATGACAACGTCCACCTGGCCCGGGACCTGATCCACTTCTGTCGACGGGCTGGTCTGCCAAGCACCTTCCTGTCTCTCGACCAGGAGAAGGCATTCGACAGGGTCGACCACGAGTACCTGCTCAGGACTCTGTGGGCATTCGGGTTTGGGACACAGTTCGTCACCCAGATCTGACTTTTGTAGGCCGCCACAGAGTGTCTGGTTAAAGTTAACGGGTCCCTGACGGCGCCCCTTCGCTTCAGAAGAGGAGTACGTCAAGGCTGCCCCCTGTCCGGTCAGCTGTATTCCCTGTGCGTGGAGCCTTTCCTGCGCCTCTTGCAGAGGAGGTTGTCGGGGCTGGTTCTGCGTGGCGAGGGGTGGTCCTCTCGGCCTACGCTGATGACGTTCTCCTCACTTTCACCGACCTGGCTGACCTGGGGAGGATGCGCGAGGGCCAGGCCGTGTACTCGGCAGCGTCTTCCGCCAGGATCAACTGGGCCGAATGTTCCGGACTACTGGTCGGTCCATGGCAGGTGGACTCTCTGCCGGAGTTACGGGGATTCAGCTGGAGTACCACCCATCTCCTCTACCTCAGGGTCTACCTCAGCCCAGCTGAAGAATCCTGGCCGGTCAACTGCCAGGAGCTGGAGACCAAAGTCTCGGCTCGCCTAGGCCGCTGGACAGGACTGCTCCGAGTGCTATCTTACAGGACCCGAGTGCTGGTCATCAACCAGCTGGTGGCCACCATGCTGTGGTACCGGCTGGTCACTTTGGTCCCTCCTCCTGGCTTTGTCGCTGACATCCAGAGAACGTTGGTCGACTTCTTCTGGGACAAAAAGATGCACTGGGTCACTGCGCAGGTTCTGTGTCTCCCTATTGAGGAGGCCTGTCAGTCGCTGGTGTGAGTCCGCACCCAGGTCACGTCCTTCCGCCTTCAGACCTTGCAGGGATACCTTTACATCGAGCCTCCTCCTAGGTGGTGCGCCCTGGTGACGTAACCTCAACTACAACACGCAGCTCCTGCTCGTCGACCAAGGAGGTCACTCTCAAGACACTGCCTGTCTTTTACAAGGGCCTGATCACTGTCTGGAACGTGGTCGCGCCTACCCACCGGCAGGAGTAGCGGCTGTCGTCAGGGAGCCGTTGCTCAGGAATCCGCACCTCCGTACTCGCGGGTTCGAGTGGCTGTTGGAGGGGAGGGCTGTGGCGGCGAGGGTGACCAGGGTCGGGGACATGCTGAGTGCCAGGGGCCTGGGCTGGACGCTGCCATAGGTCATAGTGAGCAGGGCATCGGTAGACGTCCGGTATGTGGCCACCGCCATCCCACGCCTTTAAATGGCGATGTTCGGACCCGACATAGTGCACCAGTTGGAGGATGCTTAGGTGTGTGGTGGGATCCCATCCGCACTCACCCCAGCCCAGACGGAATTTCACATTGGCCCCAAGGTCCCACACTTCCCGCGGGAGCCTGTGCCCCACAACCTGAGCCGTCTCCGGAATTTTAGTTTTGTCCCTTTTAAGGACATAAAATGGCGAGCCCTGTATCGACTGCTGCTGCACACCGTCCACCTCTTCTCCCTCATCCACCATCCGGACACACCTTGGCGTGCCCATTTGCCACCGGGCGGTGGGGATCCCCAGTGGAGGGCTCTCTACGCGGGAGTCCTCCCCCTTTCTCTCGGGGATCTGGGGTGGAGGGTGCTGCACGCAGCAGTCCCATGCAACCGCAGATTGCGGTGGTTCACGGACTCCCAGCCCAACTGCTTGTTCTGTGGTGCTGTGGAGTCCGTGGACCATGTGTATGTTGGGTGTGGGCGTTTGCACTCCCTTTTTGATTTTCTTAAAAACCTCCTCCTTTGCTTTTGGTTGCACTTCAGTCCCACGCTCCTGATCTTCGGGCACCCGGTGCGGAGGAGGGAGGGCAGGTCTGAAGACCTCCTCGTGGGTCTGCTCCTGGGCCTGGCCAAACTGGCCATAAACAGGTCCAGGCAGCGGGCCGTGGAGGGGGTCGTTAGGGCCGACTGCCTGCCCCTCTTCTGTGGTTATGTTAAGGCTGGGTGTCCTTGGAGAAGAAGCATGTAGTCTCCACCAACACCCTGGAGTTGTTCAGGGAGAGGTGAGCGCCTCAAGGAGTGGAGTGCATTATTTCCCCCTCCAACTCCATTTTGATTTCATCCCTGCCCTCCCTTTCACTGTTTTGATCACACAGCATTGCCCTTTGATGTGAAGGGCACTCGGGTGTTTCCTTTCTTCCTGGTGGTGGAAACTGAATAAAGATTTGTGCACCTTGTGTCTTTCACTGTGTCTCACACCTGCACACACACACCATGGGGGCTGGGGGAAAAAAGTAAGCACTACCGCAGTTAGATGGTAGTGTGAGGGTAAAAGAAAAGTAACAAAAGAAAACAAGGGAAAAAAGAAGAACAGGAGTGTCAGACATCCTGAAACCCTGAGTGCTGGCTCTGAGGGAACTAGATCAATGTCAAGGACTTTACACACAACATGGGTGCTGGGGAAAACAAGCAAAAAAAAGAAAAAATGGAAACAGGCTATTGGGCTCAACAGGTCTACACTGACCCACCCAGATCTAATCCCCTACCCTATTACTGGACGTTTCCCTGATTAATGCACCTAACTTACACATCCCTGGACACTATGGGCAATTCAGCATGGCCAATCCACCTAACCTAGGCACAAGTGAGGACTGCAGATGCTGGAAACCAGAGTTTAGATCAGTGGTGCTGGAAAAGCACAGCAGGTCGGGCAGCATCCGAGGAGCAGGAAAATCAACGTTTCAAGAATAGAGGCAGGAAGCCTTCAGGGTGGAGAGATTAATGGGGGAGGAAGGGCTGGGGAGAAGGTAGCAATGGGTACAATAGGTGAATGGGGGTGAGGATGGAGGTGATAGGTCAGAGAGGAGGGTGGAGTGGATAGATGGGAAGGGAGATAGGCAGGTAGGACAAGTCATGGGGACAGTGCTGAGCTGGAAGGTTGGAACTGAGGTGAGGTGAGGGGAGGGGAAATGAGGAAACTGGTGAAGTCCGCATCGATGCCCTGGAGTTGAAGTGTTCCGAGACGGAAGGTGAGGTGTTCTTCCTCTAGGTGTCAGGTGGTGAGGGAGCGGCAGTGGAGGAGGCCCAGGATCTGCATGTCTTTGGCAGAGTGGGAGGGGGAGTTGAAATGTTGGGCCACCGGGCGGTGTGGTTGATTGGTGCGGGTGTCCCAGAGATGTTCCCTAAAGCGTTCTGCGAGGAGGCATCCAGTCTCCCCAATGTAGAGGAGACTGCATCAGGAGAAACGGATACAATAAATGACATTGGTGGATGTGCAGGTAAAGCTTTGGACCTGACCAGGTAGTCACGGAGGAAATGGTCTTTGCGGAAGGCGGAAAGTGGTGGGTAGGGAAATATATACCTGGTGGTGGGGTCTGTTGGGAGGTGGTGGAAATGTTGTCGGATGATGTGGTTTAAGCAAAGGTTGATAGGGTGGAAGGTGAACACCAGGGGAGTTCTGTCCTTGTTATGGTTGGAGGGGTGGAGTTTGAGGGCAGAAGTGCAGGATGTGGACGAGATGCGTTGGAGGGCACCTTTAACCATGTGGGAAGGGAAATTGAGGTCTCTAAAGAAGGAGGCCATCTGATGTGTTCTGTGGTGGAACTGGTCCTCCTTTCTCAGCGTCTGCCTCCATAACCAACTCATCCCACACAGACTCCGGCCCACCTTTAAACCAACAGAGCTCGGAACCAAACAGGACAAGCAGTACAGACTACAGATTCAAAACCACCAGCAACGGTTCTCCTTCAAGATCCTTCATTCCACATACGCAGCAATGTGCCGGCACTTAATCTCTCTACAGTCAGCCCTGTCTCAGCTCAGGGCCACACCCTCTCAGAACTGCAAAGGACCCCTTCTGTGCTATATTCTCAGGAGAATTCATACTCTCAGCAAACAGTACTTCAACACATCTCAAACATCAAAAACTGTAAGTACAACAAACTTTTATAAACCCACCTCCATAACCAGCACTTATCAAACATTCCAGAACATTCCCCTGGCCTCTGGAACTGCTCGGATGCCATTAGCCATGCGGTTGCTGCAGCTACCATCCCCACAGTGATGGATGACATCACTTCCGCTTCCACAGCCACTTCTGACCCTCACCATTCCTCATGCACCACACGAGACATCACTTCCACCCTTCACTTCATCGCTGATGTCACACGCTCAGTGACTTCCGCCCCCCCCCCCGCAGCCGTGTTCGTCACCACTTCCGCCCCTACCAACACCACTCACCTGCATTCTGCTGACACGCCCCCACCCCCTCCCCACCACTGATCCCGTTGTCACCATCCCCGCCCCCAAGAACCCTGAGAGGAACACCACCTCTGCTCGCGACTCCACCCCCATTCCCCCCTAGCACCACACCCACTCCAGTTACTGGCTCCGACCCCACTCCCAGCTCCACACCCACACCAGATCCCAGTTCCCAGCCCTGCCGAGTTTTCACTATCCCTCCAGACCTCCCCCTCACTGAGGACAAATGATCAGTCCTCAGCAAAGGCCTCACCTTTATCCCCCTCCATCCACGCATCAATGAATTTAATACACGCCGTGACGTCAAACACTCCTTCCGCCACCTCCGCCTCTGAGCGTACTTTCACAATCAGGACTCCCATCCACCTTCCGAGGACCCTTCACCCCCCTCCAACACACTGCATCCACCTGGATACCCCATGCTGGCCTATTAACCGCCCTCGATCTCTTCATTACCAACTGCCGCCGGGACATTAACCGCCTCAACCTGTCTACCTCCCTCCCCCACTCCAACCTCTCACCCTCACAACGCGCAGCCCTCCACTCTCTCTGCTCCAATCCCAACCTCACCATCAAACCAGCAGATAAAGAGGGTGCTGTGGTAGTTTGGTGCACTGAAGCCAGACGCCAACTCGAAGACACCTTCTCCTACCGCCCTCTCGACCATGACCCCACCCCCCTTCACCAAACTGTCATCTCCCATACCATACTGAACCTCATCCCCTCAGGAGATCTCCCCACAGCTTCCAACCTCATAGTCCAGGAACCCCACACTGCCCGAATCTACCGCCTTTCCAAGATCCACAAGCCTGACCACCTGGCCGACCCATTGTCTCAGCCTGCTCCTGGCCCACCAAACTCATCTCCACCTACCTTGACACTGTCCTATCCCTCCTAGTCCAAGAACTCCCCACATACTTTCGAGACACCACCCACACCCTCCACCTCCTCTAAGACCTCCGTTTCCCTAGCCCCCAATGCCTCATCTTCACCATGGATATCCGATCCCTCTACACCTACATCCACCATGACGAGGCCCTCCAAGCCCTCCGTTTCTTACTCTCCCGACATCCCCAACAGTACCCTTCCACCCACACTCTCATTTGTTTGGCTGAACTGGTCCTCACCCTTAACAATTTCTCCTTCGAATCCTTCCACTTCCTCCAGATCAAAAGGGTAGCCATGGGCACCTGTATGGGCCCCAGCTATGTCTGTCTCTTTGTCAGCTACTTGGAACACTTCATCTTCCATAGTTACACAAGCACCACTCCCCAACTCTTCCTCCGTTACATTGATGACTGCATCAACACAACCTCATGCTCCCGCGAGGAGGTTGAGCAATTCATCAACTTCACCAACACATTCTACCATTTCACTCTTCCATCTCAGATCCACACCCCCCAACAACCCATCCTCCCATCCTGGCACCTTCCCCTGCCACCGCAGGAATTGCAAAACCTGCGCCCACACCTCCCCCTCACCTCTGTCCAAGGCTTCAAAGGAGCCTTCCACATCCATCAAAGTTCCACCTGCACATCCACCAATATCATTTATTGTATCCGTTGTTCCCAATGCAGTCTCCTCTACACTGGGGAGACTGGACATCTCCTAGTAGACCGCTTCAGGGAACATCTCTGGGACCCCCCCACCAATAAACCACACCATCCTGTGGCCCAACATTTCAACTCCCCCTCCCACTCTGCCAAGGACATGCAGGTCTTGGGCCTCCTCCACCACTGCTCCCTCACCACCCGATGCCTGGAGGAAGAACAGCTCATCTTCCGCCTTGGAACACTTCAACCCATGGCATCAATGTGGATTTCACCAGTTTCCTCATTTCCCCTTCCCCCACCTCACACAGCTCCAATCTTCCAGCTTAGCACATTCCCCATGACCTGCCCTACCTTCCTATCTTCCTTTCCACCTATCCACTCCACCCTCCTCTCTGACCCATCACCTTCATCCCACCCCCATTCACCTATTGTACTCTATGCTACTTTCTCCCCATCCCCACCCTCCTCTCATTTATCTCCCCACTCTGCAGACACCCTTCCTCTATTCCTGATGAAGGGCTTTTGCCTTAAACGTCGATTTTCCTGCTCCTCGGATGCTGCCTGACCTGCTGTGCTTTTCCAGCACCACTCTAATCTAGACTCTGGTTTCCAGCTTCTGTAGTCCTTGTTTTTACCCAGTATGACCAGGGAAGCTGGGGAGAAAGATATGAGTCTAGTTCAAGATATATGTGCATCTCAGTTCAAAAGTATTGAGCTCCTAAGGTGTTAAGAGTTTGAATGTCCTTGCTTCTCTGACTTATCAGAGCTCACTGAACTTCAAACTCAAGGGATATTGAAGATTTTCACTGAGGCTCAACATGGTGAAGAGAGCATTTGGCTCTCGTTATGTTATTATCCGACATCAGATTACAGCACAAGTTGAAAGAGTGTATTCAAATCCAACTCAATCATACTTCATCAAATATTAAATGTGCCATAATTGCCCAATCAATGCTTGCATTTTCAAACAATATGAGGGAACACTTGATGCCAGTGCAGAGTTAAAATTGCTTCATAATGTAGTCTTCCCATAGCTTTGTTACGAAATTGTTCAGAAGTAGAATTGATTTTCATAGACTCAATATTTTCAGCACCAATTTTCTGAATAATTTAGCCTTCCTCCCTCCACCCGCACACCACCCCATCCACACCACCACCCCCTCACCCCCCACAGGTGTTTCTTTAAAACTTTGATTTGCATTTCCAGAAAGATTCTTTCGATTGTCCACTTTATTTCTAAGGAACTTTTTGAAACTTTATCTTCGGCTAGTCTTTGTGCTTAGTAAGCATTGACTCTTTTAAATTGGAAAGGTCTACAAAGCAGGCTGTTCAAGGCTGTTGGAAAAATTGCATTAGAGCTACAAAAGACATCACTCTCTTTGGAAATTGCAGCATCTGAATAGACGTCAAATGATCATGATTTCATTGTTGCAGTCGAGGGAGGACTAGCTTTTCAAGGCTTCTTTCCAATAACCAGATTTCTCCAAAACAAAGGTAATATATACATGCCAAACATAAAATCATTGAAAGTTTATAACACAGAAGGAGGCCATTTGGCCCACTGTTTCTGGCTGTGTGCAAGAATGGCTCAGTGAGGATTGCTTCTTCGGCCTTTCGTTACAGACCTGCAAATTTGTCTTCTGGTACTTAGCTGCTTCTCTTTCAAAAGCTATGATTGAACATGCCGACCCTACACTTGTTTTCCAAATCCTAACTACTCACTGCATTTAAAAAAAGGTTTTCCTCAGGACACTATTGGTTCTTTTGAAATTCACCTTAAATCAACATTAGTGTTTCACTCAACTTTGTTAGACCTGCGATGAGTAAGGTGACCTATCATGTCTACTTTGATTATTTTGAGCTATCAGAAGAAGCAGCCGGAACGAGCAAATGGATTGATTCTCAGATATATTCTCACTGATTCTTACTAGGGGAAGATCAAAAGTCTGTAAGATATAGGAGCAGAATTAGGGCATTCGGCTCATGAATTCTCCTCTGCCATCAGATATTAGGGAGGAAATGGCCCAGTGGCGTTATTGCTGGACTATTAACCCAGAAACCCAGATGATGTCCTGGAGACTAGGGTTCAAATCCTGCCAAGGCAGATAGTGGATTTGAATTCAATGAAATGTCTGGAATTAAGAGTCTAATGATGATCATAAATTAATTGTCGGAAAAGTCTATCTGGTTCACTAATGCCCTTTAGGCAAGGGAACTACCATCCTTACCTGGTCTGGCCTAGATGTGACTTCAGACCCACAGCAATGTGGTTGACTCTTAACTGCCCTCTGGGCAATTAGGAATGGGCAATAAATACTGACCTAGCCAGAGACACCCACGTCCCATTCATGAATAAATGAAAAAAAGTCAATACATCACTGATATGTCTCTCAATCCCATTCTCCTGCCTTCTCCCCATAATCTTTGATCCCCTTACCAATAAAGAACCTACCTATCTCTTGTCTTAAATACACTCACTGACGTGGCCTCCACGGCCCTCTGCAGTAATAGATTAACCACCCTCTGGCTGAAGAAATTCCACCTCATCTCAGTTCTAAATGGTCTTTTTTTCACTCTGACGCTCTGCCCTTGGGTTCTAGTTTCTCCTACTAGTGGAAACATCTTGTCCACGTCCACTCAAACCAGGACTCTCAGTACTCTGCAAGTTTCAATCAGATCACTCATTCTCCTTCTAAACTCCATTGAGTACAGACCCAGAGCCCTGAACCACTGCTCATATGATGAGCCCTTCATCCTTGGGATAATTCTTGTAAACCACATCTGGACCCCCTCTTATACCAGCATACCATTGCTTAGATATGGGGCTATAAACTACTCACAATATTCCAAATGCACTCTGACCAGAGCCTTATACAGCATCAACAATGCATTTCTGCTCTTGTTTTGGAGCCCTCTCAAAATGAATGCTAACATTACATTTGCCTTCTATCTGCCAACTGAAACTTCTTATTAACCTTAGGAGAAGGTACGGCATGGTGGCTCAGTGGTTAGCACTGCTGCCTCATAGCACCAGGGTCCCAGGTTCAATTCCAGCCTCGGGCGACTGTCTGTGTGGAGTTTGAACATTCTCCCCATGTCTGCGGGGGTTTCCTCTGGGTGCTATAGTTTCCTCCCCCAGTCCAAAGATGTGCAGATCAAGTGAATTGGCTGTGCTAAATTGCCTGTAGTGTTAGATGCATTAGTTAGAGGGAAATGGGTCTGGGTGGGTTGCTCTTCGGAGGATCAGTGTGGACTGGTTGGGCCGAAGGGAATCTAATCTAATCTAGAATCCTGAACTATGTCTCCTGTCCCATTGCATGTCTCTTCCTCCCTCTTGAATGGCTCCCTGTACTATGGTCAGTTTGCTCAACCTCCCTAAAGTCCCCACTCTCATCCACACAGGGAGTAATAATCTTTAAACTGTTAGACAAGCTCAAGGGCTGAAGCTCCCTCAGCACTACCTCCTGGATCTCTCTACCTTCCTCGCTTGTCATCACCTCCCCTTCCCCCAGGCCTTGATTGTTGACTGAATTCAAGGCAATTAATCTAAGGGGCGTGACTGCCTCCTGAAAACAACGTCCAGGTAACTCTCATCCTCCCCGATGTGTCACAATGTTCAAAATTTAGATTCCAGCTCATCAACTCTGAGTCGGAGTTCCTCAAGTAACTAACATTTACTGTAGATGTGGTCACCATGAATCACATTGGGATCCACTAGCTCTCATATCATGCAGTTACAACACATTGCCTGGCCCTGCGTCTGTATTTTATTTACTTAGTTTCAATTTGATATTTAAAATCTTTGTACTGATCTTTAAATTTATAATCTGTAAAGATTTCCCCTATTTACCTTCAATCTGAAAATAACCCATAACATATAGTCAATAACCTATCACCAACAAATGAACTTATGGTTTACCTGTGATATCACTCTTTTGTGCCAAGCTACTGATCCTGGGATTCAATTTATGCTGTTAGAAAAAGACTGATAAACCATGCGTCAGGAAACCAAGCAAAAAGTACCCCTTTCCCTTCTTCACCAAATTCCCACACAGCCTGCAAATTCCCCAGTGTAAAGTGGCTCAATGGTTAGCACTGTTGTCTCACAGCGCCAGAGACCCAGGTCCAGTTCCAGCCTTGGATGATGCTCTGTGTGGAGTTTGCACATTATCCCCCATGTCTGCATGGATTTCCTCCCACAGTCCAAAGATATGCAGGTGAGGTGGATTGTCAGTGCTAAATTGCCCGTAGTGTCCAGAGATGTGTAGGTTAGGTGTGCTGGTCAGGGACAAATGAAGAGTTGTTGGGTAGGGGAATGTTGGGCCGAAAGGTCTGCTTCCACACTGTAGGGATTCTTCTTCTACGTACTTGGGTAGTGTCTCACTCTGCATGTAATCGATCCTTCCTGACCCACTAAAAAGCCAGATTTCTATCAATTATATCAGGATTTTAGCTCTCTTCCATAACTGATGGTGGAAAAGGAGTAGATCATTCAAGCTGTTCCACCATTCAAGTAGCTTACAAATAAACTAAGTCTTTGTATCTTACTTGCCTTACAGAATCAGACCATTCCTGGGATGCAGGCATCTTTCAGATTCCTTTGGGTCTGGAGTCAGATAAAAGCCAAACAAGGATGGCACCTTCATTTTCCTGAAGGACATTAATGAATCAGATTTGTGATAATCAGGATTGATGACAATAGCTTTATGTTCCAGATTTAGTAATTAAATTTGAACTTCATCAGATGCCATGGTGAGATTTGAACCCATCCCTCAAGAGCATTATTCAGGGCTCCCTGGATTACTAGGAGAACGTGAGGTCCGCAGATGCTCGAGAGTCTGAATCGAAAAGAGTGGCGCTGGAAAAACACTTCAGGCCAAGCAGCATCCGAGGAGCAGGACAGTCGACGATTCGGTCCTAAGCCCTTCATCGGGAATGTGGTGGGGTAAGGGGGCTGAGAGATAAATAGAGCTGTGGGGCTGGGGGGTAGGTAGGTGTTAGGTGGATGCAGGTGGGAAGTAGCTGTGATAGGTCGGTGGGGAGGGTGGAGCAGATAGATGGAAAGGAAGATGGACAGGTCAGGAGTGTGGTGCTAAGTTGCAACGTTGGATCTGGGATGAGGTGGGGAAAAGGGAGATTTGGAAACTAGTGAAGTTGATGTTGATGCCATGTGGTTTAAGGGTCCCAAGGCGGAAGATGAGGAGTTCTTCCTTGTTTGGAGTGAGTGTCCCAGAGATGGTCTCTGAAACGTTCCGTGAACTGGCGTTCTGTCTTCCCAATGTAGAGTAGACCACATTGAGAGCAGTAGACACAGTAGATGAGGTGTTTGAAAGTCTCTGCTGGATGTGAAAAGATCCCTTGGAGCCATGGACAGAGGTGAGGGAGAGGTGTGGGCACAGGTTTTACACCTTTTGCAGTGGCAAGGGAAGGTGCCGGGTATGGAGAGTGGATTGGTGAGGGGCAAGCACCTAACAAGGGAGTCGTGAAGGGAATGGTCTCTGTGGAATGCAGATAGGGCTGGGGAGGGAAATATATCTTCGGTGGTGGGGTCTGACTGTAAGTGGGGGGAAATGCTGAAGGATAATGCACTATATCCAGAGATTGGTGGGGTGGAAGGTGAGGACCTGGGAGGGTACTATCCTTGTCACGGTTAGAGAGGTGGGAATTGTGGGAAGTGGAGGAGATGTGCTTTAGGGCATTGTTGCTCACATGGGAGGGGAAATTACAGTCCTTAACATAAGAGGTCATCTGGTGTGTCATTGAGTGGAATTGATTCTCCTTGGAGCAGATAAAGTGGAGGGAGAAGAATTGGGAGTAAGGGAGCATGATTTTACATGGGGGGGGGTTGGAGGAGGTGTAGTCTAGGTAGCTGTGGGAGTCAGTGGGTTTGAAACAGATGTCTGGATTGATTCAGTCGTCAGAGAAGGAGACGGAGAGGTCCAAGAAAGGCAGACATGTGTCCAAGATAGCCCAGGTGAACTTGAAGATATTGGTGAAGTTGATGATAACCTCATGGGAGCATGAGGTGGGGGAGCCGATACAGTCATTGATGTAGCGGAGAAAACAGGGGATGGTGCTGGTGTAACTACAGATGGATTGTTCCATGTACCCTATGAAGCAGCAGGCATAGCTGGGGCCCGTGCAGGTGCCCATAGCTTTGGTCTGGAGGAAGTGGGAGGATTTGAAGGAGAAGCCATTGAGGGAGAAGGCCAGTTCCCCCAACTGAATGAGTGTGTCAGTGGAGGAGACTGGTTGGGTTGGTGGGAGAGGAAGAAAAGGAGGACATGGAGGTTTTCGCCATGGCGGATGGACGTGTATAGGGACTGGATGGTGAAGATTAGGCACTGGGGGCCGAGGAATAGAAAGTCATGGAGGAGGTGTCCCAAATATGTGTGGGGAGTTCCTGGACCAAGGCTGACCAGACGGAATGGAGATATGAGAAGATGTTACTGCTACAACTCAGTTTCTCACTGTGAGTGCTACCCTCTGCTCTCCTACTTTTTCAATTCAGTCCTGAAATTCTTTTCCTTCACAAGTACATATTTTGAAATCCTAACTTAGCAAATACCTATCAGTGTTAGTTTTGGAAACCCCAATTGATTCAACACCCACAACATTCACAGGAAAGAAAAGGTTCTGGTGTACTGTATCCCTTCAGTGATGATTTCTCTTTTAAATGTCTTTGTTCTGATTCCATGGCCATGTCTCCTGGCTCTCCTGTCGATTGGCACAGGAATTGATTTTTGTCTGTACCCATCTTATTTTAAATCCTTCGAACATGATTCTCTCAAATTACAACAGGACCTTGATCAGATGGGCCAATGGACCAAGGAGCGGCAGACAGAGTTTAACTTAAATAAATGTGAGGTCCTGCATTTTGGTAAGGCAAACCAGGGCAGGATTTATGCAGTTAATGGTGGGGCCCTGGGAAGCGTTGCTGAACCACGAGACCTAAGCAGGTACATAATTTCTTGAAAGTGGAGTCTCAAGTAGACAGGGTAGTGACGAAGACATTTGGCATGCTTACCTTTACTAGTCATAACATTGAGTACAAGAGATAGAATATCAAGTTGCAGCTGTACAGAACATTGGTTAAGCTACTTCTGGAATACGGTGTACAGTTCTAGTTGTCTTTCTCTCGGAAGGATGATGTTAAACTTGAAAGCGTGCAGAAAAGATTTATAAGGATGTTACTGGGACTGGAGGGTTTGAGTTACAGAGAGAGGCCCATTTGGTCAAGATCTTGTAATCTGAGGTAATCCTCTTCATTGTACACTACATCTCCAATTTTGGTGTCATCTGCAAACTTACTAACTGTACCTCTTATGCTCGCATCCAAATCATTTATGTAAAGTAGAGGACCCAACACCGAACCTTGTGGCACTCCATTGGTCACAGGTCTCCAGTCTAAAAAACAACCCTCCACCATCGCCCTCTGTCTTCTACCTTTGAGCCAGTTCTGTATCCAAATGGCTAGTTCTCCCTGTATTCCATGAGATCTAACCTTGCTAATCAGTCTCCCAATGGGAACCTTGTGGAATGCCTTACTGAAGTCCGTATAGATCACATCTACTGCTCTGCCCTCATCAATCCTCTTTGTTACTTCTTCAAAAAACTCATGTTTGTGAGACATGATTTCCCACGCACAAAGCCATGTTGACTATCCCTAATCAGTCCTTGCCTTTCTAAATACATGTACATCCTGTCCCTCAGGATTCCCTCCAGCAACATGCCCACCACCTACGTCAGGCTCACTGGTCTATAGTTCCCTGGCTTGTCCTTATCACCCTTCTTAACAGTGGCACCACGTTAGTCAACCTCCAGTCTTCTGGCACCTCACCTGTCACTATCGATGATACAAATATCTCAGCAAGAGGCCCAGCAATCACTTCTCTAGTTTCCCACAGAGTTCTAGGGAACACCTGATCAGGTCCCGGGGATTGATCCACCCTTACCCGTTTCAAGACATCCAGCACTTCCTCCTCTGTAATATGGACATTTTGCAAGATGTCACCATTTATTTCCCTAAAGTCTATATTTTCCATATCCTTTTCCATAGTAAATACTGATGCAAAATTCTCATTTAGTATCTCCCCCATCTCCTGCGGCTCCACATAAAGACTGCCTTGCTGATCTTTGAGGGGCCCTACTCTCTCCCTAGCTATCCTTATGTCCTTAATGTATTTGTAAAAACTCTTTGGATTCTCCTGAATTCTATTTGCCAAAGCTATCTCATGTCCCCTTTTTTCCCTCCTGAGTTTCCTCTTAAATATATTACTACTTCCTTTATACTCTTCTAAGGATTCACTTGATCTATCCTGTCTATACCTGACATATGCTTCCTTCTTTTTCTCAACCAAATTCTTGATTTCTTTAGCCATCCAGCATTCCCAATACCTACCAGCCTTCCCTTTCACCCTGACAGGAATATATTTTCGCTGGATTGTTGTTATCTCATTTCTGAAGGCTTCCCGTTTTCCAGCCATCCCTTTTCATGTGAACATCTGCCTCCAATCAGCTCTCGAAAGTTCTTGCCTAATACCGTCAAAATTGGCCTTTCTCCAATTTAGAACTTCAACTTTTAGGTCTGGTCTATCCTTTTCCATCAATATTTTAAATCTAATAGAATTTTGGTCGCTGGCCCCAAAGTCCTCCCCCACTGATACCTCAGTCACCTTTGCACTTTCTCTAGTAGGTACATCCACATACTGAATCAGAAGATTGTCTTGTACAGACTTTACAAATTCCTCTCCATCTAAACCCTTAACACTATGGCAGTCCCAGTCTATGTTTGGAAAGTTAAAATCTCCTACCATAACCACCCTATTTTTCTTACAGATAGCCAAGATCTCCTTACAAGTTTGTTTCTCAATTTCCCTCTGATTATTAGGGGGTCTGTAATACAATCCCAATAAGGGTATCATCCTTTTCTTAGTTCTCAGTTCCACCCAAATAACTTCTCTGGATGTATTTCTGGGAATATCCTTCCTTAGTACATCTGTAATGCTATCCCTTATTAAAAATGCCACTCCCCCTCCTCTCTTGCCTCCCTTTCTATCCTTCGTGTAGCATTTGTATCCTGGAACATTAAGCTGCCAGTTCTGTCTATCCCTGTGCCATGTTTCTGTAATTGCTGTGATATCCCAGTCCCATGTTCCTAACCATGCCCTGAGTTCATCTGCCTTTCCCGTTAGGCCCCTTGAATTGAAATAAATACAGTTTAATTTAGTCGCCCTACCTTGTCCCTGCCTGCCCTGACTGTTTGACTCATTTCTGTTCTCAACTGTACCAGTCTCAGATTGATCAGTTTCCTCACTATCTCCCTGGGTGCCCCACCTCCCCCATCCCCACCACCATGTTACTGTTCATCCCTTTATATTCCAAACGCAACACCAAAAAAAAGGCAAAGTTTGGTGATTCAATTTGCAGATTTGGTACAGTCTGTGGTGCAGTGATTCCAGTTCAAAGGTGATCCAGTGCCTGATTGACAATTCCAGCATCAGGAAGTCATCTTCTGCCGGAGAGATCTTAATGCTGTGATTTTAGTTATCTTGGCCCTAAGTTCTTGAACCCCCTACCTGAACCCTTCAGTCTCTCTGTCCCTTTTTGATCCTTTAAGATGTTTCATTAGTGACACAATGTCAAATTGCCTGTACCAATGATGAAGGGCTTATGCTCGAAACGTCGAATTCTCTATTCCTGAGATGCTGCCTGGCCTGCTGTGCTTTGACCAGCAACACATTTGCAACTGTTTACCAATGCTGTTTACCATCATTCCCGATGAAGGGCTTTTGCCTGAACCATTGATTTTCCTGCTCCTCGGATGCTGCCTGACCTACTGTGCTTTTCCAGCAATACTCTAATCTTGACTCTAATCTCCAGCATCTGCAGTACCCACTTTCACCTACCAACGCTTCGGTCAACTACCTGGGGCTGTTTCCTTGCAATTAACCCCCTACTGAATGAAATTGAAAACAGAGTGTTGGAGAATTTCAGCACGGCTGGAAACATCTGTGGAAAGATGAATAGAGTTGATGTTTTGAGTCTGATATTTTCATCCAAACTCAGACCTGAACTGACTCATGTTGTATACCACAAAACAGAGTTCCGGTTTAACCAGTATGAATATTTCCAAATACTAGTGTCTTTATTTAACTGGTTTCTTCCTCTCTCAGTGAGTATGCTAACAATGCTTTTCTTGCTCCAAAGAATCCCAATACTGTGGAAGCAGGCCATTCAACCCATTGAGTTTACACTGGCCCTCTGATGAGCCTCCCACCCTCTTCCTGTAACCCTGCATTTCCCATGGCTAATCAGTTTGGTCTGCGCAACTTTGGACTCTATTTTAGCATGGCCAAACCATCTAATCTACATATCTTTGGACTGTGGGAGGAGACCAAAGCACCTAGAGGAAATCTAGGCAGACACAGAGAGAATGTGCAAATTTCACCCAGACAGTCGCCCGAGGGTGGAATCAAACCCAGGTCCCTAGTGTTGTGAGGTAGCAGTGCTAACCACTGAGCCACCGTGCCAGGGGGTCCAGGTTCAAATCCCATCTCCTCCAGGGGTGTGTCATAATGTGTTTGAACAGCTTGCAGAGAAAATATTTCAATTGAAGTTGGAAGGAAAACAAACCATTCAATTGCCTTTTTTTTCCATGTGCTAATATCCCACCCGTTGAGCAAGCCCAGAACCTTGCTCGATATTTTGGCTTTTCATCTCCCGGGCTTGTTAGAAAAGCCGGTTTGGAGACTATTAAGAGTTCACCATTCATTTCTATCCCCTTTTTGTGTCAGAGTTAGCAAAGAGATGGGAGATGCAGCTGGCACGTATAACAGAGGCTGCACAGGCCAATGTTGCTATAGCGATGTGCTTAAAAGCAGTGAAAAAAAAGTACGAAAGGAAATGGAGCTGTTATAAAATAAGAGCCTTCAGTTAGGGACTATTTCTAAAGTGCTGTGTCCTACCAAAAGTGTAAAATATTTTGTTTTCCTTGTGGATAATAATGTCCCATACACTTCTCCTGTTTCTTTGTCTGAGTAAAGGTTATCAAAACAGAGATCCATAGAGAATGTAAAGCACAAAGTAGGATATATGCATCAAAAAAGCTTCCATCCGGATTAAATTTAAGGTCTGATGCTGCATACCAAAAATCATGACCAACGTTTTTATGGATCTTTTGTGGCGATGGGGTGAACCTTTCAGTATTTAATCTTATAATTCTGGAGGAGTACAAAGGATTGGAAAGCTGTTAATGTGATACCTCTATACAAAAAGAGAGGAAGGCAAAAAGCAAGTGACTATAGGCTAATTAGCCTCACCATATTCCTGATGAAGGACTTTTGCCCGAAATGTTGATTTTCCTGCTCCTCAGATGCTGCCTGACCTACTGTGTTTTTCCAGCGCCACTCTCATCTGGATTCTGATTTCCAGCATCTGCAGTCCTCACTTTCGCCTAATTAGCCTCACGTCTGAATTAGAATTAGAATCCCTACAGTATGGAAATAGGCTCATCAGCCCAATAAGTCCGCACCAACCTTCCAAAGAGTACCCACCCAGACCGGTTCTCCTATCCTATATTTGTCCGACTAATGCACCTGACCTACACATCCCTGTGGGCAATTTAGCTTGACCAATTGACCTAACCTGCACAAGTTTGGATTGTGGAAGGAAACCAGGGCATCCGGAGAAAACCCATGCAGACATGGGGAAAATGGGCAAACTCCACATAGACAGTTGCCCAAGGCTGGAATCAAACCCAGGTCCCTGGCGCTGTGAGGAATCTGTGCTAACCACTGAGCCACCCTGCTGCCCCAAAAGTATTGGAACCAATTGTTAAGTGAGTAGTAGCACGTGCCTTAGTCGGTTTCTGCCAGATGCTCTGGTTTCCTCCCACACTTCAAAGATGCGCAGGCTAGGTGGATTGGCCATGCTAAATTGCACATAGTATTCAGGGATGTGTAGATTAGGTGGGTTAGTCATTGGATACACAGGGGTAGGGTCGGGGAGGGTGGGATGGTCTTCAGAGGGCTGGTGTAGACCTGGTGTAGACCAAATGGCCTGTTGCAACTCTCTAGGGATTCAATAAAAAAAGAGTTAGAATTTCATAACCTAATCAAGCAAAGTCAGCCTGGTTTCATGAAAAGGGAATTGTGTCTGACTAATTTATTAGAGTTTTTTGAGGAATTCTCAACCAGAGTGAAGAGAGGGAAACAGCAGATGTACTTTGACTTCCAGAAGGTGTTCAATAATGTTCCTCTCAAAAGGTTAAGTCATAAGATAAGAGCTCACAGAGTTGGAGGTAGTATATTGACATGGATAGAGAACTGGCTCATGGATAGGACATAGCGAGTGGACACAGGGGGTTATTTTTCAGGTTGGTGACCCATGACCAGAGGAGGTCCGTGCAGATTGGTGCTGGGACCACAGATGCTTATGATATTTATTAATGATTTGATGGAAGGAAGTGAATGTACTGTCATCAAATTTGCAAAGAACTCAAAGATGGATGCAAAAGCAGGCTGTGAGACAGATACAAACAGTTTATAGAGAGATATTGATAAAGTAAGTGGACAGAAAGTTGTGAGTATTTGGAATTCCTTGCCACAGAGAACTGTGGGTGTAGATTCCTTCTGCTTATTTAAGGCTGAGACAGATTCTTCATGAGCAGGAGAATGAAAGATTATAGGGAAAAACAGAAAACTGGACCTGAAGAATGTTGGATCAGCCATGATCCTGCTAAATAGTGGAGCGGGCTTGAGTGGGCTGAATGGCCTAATACTGTTCCATGCCCTTGATAAAATAGCACAAGCATCATTGACTAAGGCAAAATAAAGGCTGTGTGGTTCATAACTGGAAAAATTGTGCACTCACCTGCTTTATTCTGCAACAGAGGTTCAACCACCATCTGTACAATGATGGAATAAAAGACATTTTATTCGTATTTGTCACAGATTTATTGTTAGGACCCTTTGTTACTCCCTGTGAGCTGTCAACGCAGCATTACATTTTAAGGGAAACTTGCTGTGTTGTCTCCCCCTGTTGACATGGAGATGGTGTAACACCCATCTCCTCAAAACAAGACCTCTCGGATCTGAATGGATCTGAATCTGACAAATGTTTTGCTTTCAGATTAACATGGTGCGGGCTGTGGTTTCTTAAGGAAGACACCATTACACTCTATACATTTGTTAGTCTCACTCAGAGTGCCTGTTAAATGAGATCACCATCCAGTCCTCTCCCAGTCATGTGATTACCTTTATTCATTCATGGGACATGGGCATCATCAGCTAAGCCAGCATTGATTGGCTATCCCTAATTGTTGAGAGGCAGTTGAGAGCCAATAACACTGCTACAAGTCTGGAGTCACACATCTTAAACAAACTGGGTAAGAAGGGCAAATTTTCTTCCCTGGTGGGCATTGATGAACTAGACGGGTTTTAAACAATAATCACCAGTCACCAGTGGGCTAGTATTTTTAATTAATACTACATTTATGTTATTGAGTACAAACCTCTCCTCTGCCAGTAGTTGATTGAAACCTATGTCCCTAGATGAGTTTCTGGATTGCTAGTTCAATGACATCACTACTATCCCGCCACCTCCCAGCATCATGGACTCAAGACTTTAGAAACCATTTGCTCCACAACTCATCTCGCAAATGAAACCTGTTTCTTCATGTGCATGTGATCTAACTAACTTTAGTCTTCAAAATACTGTTTCTTAAATCCAAGTGCTTTCTTTAAAACTCTTTACTTACAGCATTATAGGTACATACATGCTCTGTAGATCCTCCCTGTCTTTCTCAATCTCTCACATGGCACTGACAACGTTATTGTATCATTATTCATCAGCATCACTCCACATTCTGCTGATGTCTCATTGCTCTATAACACCCAGCGGATCTAAATGGCATTGACATTCAGTGCATTGAGTGGAGTTATCCAGGTGCACCGTGGTTAAGCTTCACTGGATGTGACAACTCTCTTCAGGTCTCTTTCACTTAGAGGAGACAACAAAGCCAATTCTCCTTAGGCACAGGCAGTGAGTTCTACAAAATCTGGAATTGTAGCTCCAGTACCATATCGAAGGAGTTGGCAGACCTCCCTTACTCCATCCATCTGCTTAACTTACAACAGCCTTTGACAGACTCTCTCAGACTCATACTGAGTTGGGTATTTGGAATTGACATGAAGATTTATGAGGATGTTGCCAGGGTTAGAGGATTTGAGCTATAGGGAGAGGCTGAATAGGCTGGGACTGTTTTCCCTGGCGGCTGAGGGGTGACATTATAGAGGCTTACAAAATCATGAGGGGCATGGATAGGGTGAAAAGGTCTTTTTCCCAGGTTAGGGGAGTCCAAACTAAAGGGCACTGGTTTAAGATGAGAGAGGAAAAATTTAAAAGGGACCCAAGGGGCAATGTTTTCACACAGAGGATGAAGCACGTATGGAATGAGCTATCAGAGGAAGTGGAGGCTGGTACAATTACATTTAAAAGACATCTGAATGGGTATATGAATTGGAAGGGTTTGGAGGGAAATGGGCCAAATGCCTGCAAATGGGACTAGATTAATTTAGGATTTCTGGTCGGCATGGACGAGTTGGACCAAACAGTCTGTTTCTCGACCGCGCATCTCTATGACCGTACTAAAAGTTGATGACAATGGCAATGCTATAGCTGGGGTTCTCTGCAAACAAAGTCCTCTCTCTCAAAAATATTCAAACAGGGGAGAACTATTCTGCAAATAATAAATCATGAAGAAGCAACACGGCAAATTCAAAACCACGGCAAAATTAAATTCTCCAGTAACTTCTTAATCCCAGATTTAAGAACGAATGCTCAACAGTTGTTTGGAAACCACAAGGTGAATTAATAAAAAACGATAGAGGTGTAAGGCATCAATTATCTTTCAAAACAATTGGTAGTTTCTTTTATGCACTTGAGGGATGTGGGCCAATATTTATTACCTGTTTTAAATCTGGAGAAACTGCAGCTGCATTAACATATAGAAAGCAATGGTTTGTCACCTAATATTAAGTGACAGCTTGAAGCACCTCCATGAATCAGCCTTATTAATTCCTTGATTTAAATTAATGGAGACACACTCTTGAGTGAAGAGGGCATTTTGAGCCACAGAAGGAAAGTTATGTTGCTTGAGGGAACCTGAAGGGAAACTCATGACATCTGGCTACATGTTGGTACCTTCACTTGGGGGATTTCCAATTTAAGGGAAGATGGATAAGATCATTCAATTTGGTAGGAATAACAGCAAAATGGTGAAAAGTAGCAGCATACTGCTATGCAGAGGGACCTGGGTGTCCTTGCACATATTGGTTTGCACATGCAGTGGGTAATTAAGAATGCAAATAAAATGTTGTCCTTCATTGCTAGATGGATGGACTTTAAAAACAGGGAGGTTATGCTGCAACTGTAAAGGGAGCTGCTGAGGCGACATCTAAGACCATAAGACACAGGAGTGGAAGCAAGGCCAGTCAGCTCACTTAATCATGGCTGATGGATATTTCAATGCCATTTACCTGCACTCTCCCCATATCCCTTAATTCCTTGCACGATCAAGAATTTATCAATCTCTGCCTTGAAGACATTTAACATCCTGGCATCCACTGCATCTGTGGCAATGAATTCCACTCTCTGGCTGAAGAAATGTCGCCTCATTTCTGTTCTAAATTGACTCCCTCTAATTCGAAGGCTGTGCCCATGGGTCCTAGTATCCCCACGTAATTGAAACAACTTCCCAGCATCTACCCTTTCTAAGCCATGCATTATCTGGTAAGTTTTTATTAGATCTCCCCTCAATCTTCTAAACGCCAATGACTACAATCCCAGGATCCTTAGCCGTTCATCGTATGTTAGGCCTACCATTCCAGGGATCATCCGTGAGAATCTCCACTGGACACGCTACAGGGCCAGTATATCCTTCCTGAGGCGTGGGGCTCAGATTGGACACAGTATTCTAAATGGGGACTAACTAGAGCTTTATAAAGTCTCAGAAGCACATCACTGCTTTTATATTCCAACTCTCTTAAGATAACTGACAACATTATATTCATTTTCTTAATCACTGACTCAACCTGCAAGAGAAACCTGGACTAGCACTCCCAGATTCCTTTGTACTTTGGCTTTATGAATGTTCTCACTGTTTAGAAAATAGTCCATGCCTGTATCCTTTCTTCCAAAGTACAAGACTCACATTGAATTTCATCAGCCATTTCCTGGACCACTCTCTTAAACTGTCTAAACTCTTCAGCAGCCTCCCCATCTCCTCAGAACTACCTGCCTGTCCACTTAACTTTGTATTATCGGCAAACTTCACCAGAATGCCCCCAGTCCCTTCATCCAGATCATTGATGTATAAAGTGAACAGCTGTGGCCTCACTACTGAACCCTGCGGGACACCACTTGTCACCTGCTGCCATTCCGAAAAAGAACCTTTCATCCCAACTCTCTGCTAACCTGGAGTACTGTGCACAGTTTTGGTCTGCTAATTTGAGAACGGATGTACTGGCACTGGAGGGAGTGTGGAGGGGGTTTACTATTTTGGTTCTGGAATTGAGAGGGTTGACTTATAATGAGAGATTGGATAAACTGGGGCTATACTCATTGGAATTTAGAAGAATTTGGGTGGAGGGATCTAATAGAAACACATAAAATTATAAAGGGAATGGATAAGATAGAAGCAGATGGATAAGATAGAAGCACTGGTGGCTGAAACTAGAATTAGGGGGCATAACCTCAAAAAGGGGGAACTGATATAGGACAGAGGAGGAACTTTTTCACCCAAAGGGTTGTGAATCTGTGGAATTCAATGAAGCAGTTGAGGCTACCTCATTGAATGTTTGCAAGGCAAAGATAGATAAATATAATGAACAGTAAAGGAATTAAGGGTTATGGTGAGTGGGCAGGTAAGTGAAGATGAGTGGAGCCGGTCGAGGGATCAAATGGCTTACTCCTGCTCCTAGTTCTTATATTCTTAGGTACATATACAGTATCCCTGCAAGGGGTGGGCCTGATGATTCATTCTCATGCCTTTTGTCATATTTTTGTGATTTAAGACCATAAGACATAGGAGCAGACATTAGGCCATTCAGCCCATCGAGTCTGCTCCATCATCAATCATTCAATCATTTCTGGTTTCACCTTTTGCACAAATCAGCCAGATGAAATAATTTTTGCACAACAGAATGTAAAAAAAAATTTAGAGATGGTCCCTGAAAACAACACCAGGCTCTTTCTCTGGTCGTAAAACTGAATTAAATGACAGGCCTGTTAAGCACTTAATCCGATATACATCCGCCTCTGCAATGGTTTCATCTTCAGAGCCTCCCCTGTAATTAGTTCAGCAGAAGCTTCAGCTTATTTCCTTGCAAGACAATGGAAACAGGTTTGCAGTTGCTCAGTTTTCCTTCGAACATGATGTCCATGATGGAAAGGTAGTGGTTGGACTTCTCTTGCAAATTACTGATGCTCTGACTCTTTCTACAACGGAAAGGAAACAAAAGCTTGCTAAAGACTTATTAAAGGAATTTGATTTGACGTGTACCAAGTTATAACAGGAGAATATAGCCTGTTCATTAATTGTAATCAGGAGAAAGTGAGGACTGCAGATGCTGGAGATCAGAGTTGAAGAGTGTGGTGCTGGAAAAGCACAACCAGTCAGGCAGTGTCCAAGGAAAAGGAAAGTCAAAGTTTCAGGTATAATTCTGCCTGAAACATCGATTCCCCTGCTCCCTGGATGCTACCTGACCAGCTGTGCTTTTCCAGCACCACATTAATTGTAATCAACCAAGCGTAGCACATTTGAGCAGTTGACATACAGAGGCATAATTGTCATTACCTGATCGCTGTCTATGGCTGAGATGCAACCTTCATCATTCCTTTTCAAAACCAACTCTCTCCTCAACTTATTAAGAAAAGCTTAGGATCCTTATAGTTTGATTCTCACAATTATTGCCAGTGCTAATTAATTATAGCATAACAAGTGTTACTGCGAACAAGAGCACTAGAAAGGAAACTTTTACTTCAAAACAACAGATGCCAACTTGTTTTCATCTTGTCTCAATTGTTCCAATTCTTATCACAAATGGGTCTTGGCTAACCGTCCTACAACATGGTCGTAAAAAGGCGCATATCATACATCCTGCAGTTTTATGAAACATTTAAACCAGAATGTCTGCTGATATCTAGCCTGACAGATTAAATTCTAATACATCCCAGCACTGTATAACGTTTAGCTATTTCATTAGGTCAAAAGAAACCTAAAACTTGAATCATTCCAATATTTGAGGCTGCAGGATGATTAAACATTAATGATGTTGAGAAAAAGGATTGAGCTGAGTCCAGTAACCTGATACACTTCGACCATTAATTGAATGCTTTCAAAGATGCAGCCTCAGAAGGCTCCTTGTGGTTTGTGGTACTATAATCTCAATCCAATAGATAGTGTAGGGAAACCAGTATATTGCTAAAAGCCAGTCAGCTTTGAGCAAACATTGTGTGACTTGGGCACATGCTCCTTGATATTAAGCTAGGCACCCTGGTGGAAGTTACAATCATACGTCCATATATGCAAGTTGACTCAATGTGGGACAGAAAGTGAATAAAAAATACAAAGTTACAGATGTATATTCTCAGATTCTTTTTCTATTCAGAATCTCTATCTGCGAAGTTAACTGCAGTTGACTTACACTGGACTGCAACCGCCCTCAACAATATCTCATGGTCTCATACTTGTTCAAGATGCTCAGATCCAGGAAATACAAAAATCCATATCGATATCGATCTTTGGCTGTCATTACCAGTCATGCAACAATGCTTTTCATGTTACAAAGTTTGCAACTCTTATGAGCCCAAAGGGTGAATGTTTGTACTAAGTTTTGGAAATTCCTTGTACAAACCTGTCAAATTCAGAACTCATTTCCACCACTTTTAACACCCTGAGTAATCAAAGCATCTCATAGTTTTGACAAAATACATGAGATGCAGTACAGAAAGGTACCAAAATAGCCTAAATCCTTACACGGTTTGGATCTTCAATGAAATACCTAAATGATAAAATCTAAATATACTTCAGTGCTTGTAAAGTAGGATCCACATTTGGGTTCCCATTTCAATATAATTTTAGTCCAATATTCCTTCTTTTAAAATTTTTTCCATCATTTTCCTGTTATCTGCTGAATATGCTTGTCTATTTTTATTCCATGCTTGGCACATGATTTCCTCTTTTTAACTTGATTATTTAGTGTATGCATGAACTTCATCAATTTTCTAATGAGGTTCCATAAGAACCATATTTCAGTGGCTGTTTTGGAGCAGCAGGGTAGAATGAAGGTTATATTAACGTATACTGTCGATCATAGCCATGATGTGGAGGTTTTGGTGATGGACTGGGGTGGACACAGTCAGAAGTCACGTGACACCAGATTTTGGTCTAATACATTTACCTGAAATCACAAGCTTTCGGAGAGTTGTTCCTTCATCACTTGCCCAATGAAGAAGCAGTGCGCTGAAAGCTTATGATATAAATCTATTGGACTATAACTTCGTGTTGTGTGACTTCTGAATTAATTTATAACATCAAGACTTGGATGTCGCTCGCTTTCTCTGTCTCTCTTGATTTCTCTCAACCTCAGAAGATGACATCCAAAAGAAAAGTAAGTTGGAAAGATAAATCAATCACCACGAACTCAGGGGTATCTATAAACTTTTGCTACTGTTCAGTCAACATTGAGTCAACTGCCATCTCGGTTTAGAAAATCTAACACCTCAACATCTCTGAGGACTTTATGTAGTCTTCACTCTTCCCATCTGTGCCAATCATTTTCTCCTTCCTAAACATGTTACCTGTGTTTGTGCGCACATTTAATGTTGCATTATTATTATTTTTTTCCAGGACTAATCCATAATTAGTAATCTTTTTTTCTCTCAGGAACATCTTGTAATTGGCTCATCTGTTTTGATCTAGTTAACTGCATCGTTAAATGCAGTGTGATATCAGCAGGCTAAAAATAATTGTTATGATCCCAGATGAGTTACTGGATAAATCAGATTCCAGGCTCAAATATGGCTTGATAAAACATATTCTGTGAGTTTGACATCAGTGATGGGTGAGTTCTTGGAGGGCATTCTGAGAGATGGAATTTACATGCATTTGCAGAGGCACGGACTGACTAAGCATAGTCAGTATGGCTTTGTACGTGAGAAATGGTGTCTCAAAACTTACCAGTAAACTATTAAACCATTTCATGTGCACAGACTAAATCCACATGGCACTAGTTCAAATCCAAAATCTGAAAACAATTATATGAAAATAAAGATGAATCACACCTCTTACAAATCACAAAAAAATACAATTATTTGTTACAACCAATAAGCGGAGGGTTAATAATTGAGACAATTTCCCCTGTTCACCTGTTTGTAACCAGGTCAAGTGAATTGGCCATGCTAAATTGCCCGTAGTGTTAGATAAAGGGGTAAATGTAGGGGAATGGGTGGGTTGCGCTTCGGCGGGTCTTGTTAGACTTGTTGGGCTGAAGGGCCTGTTTCCACACTGTAAGTAATCTAATCTAATCTAATCTAATCTAATCTAAAAATAGTATTCTAACTGATTTGAACAATCTTTCAGAACCCATTAATTATTTTACATGATTGAACATTATCTCTAGTCCACTTTTTCAAAGTGTTCCTACAGTATACATTCCTCTGAATATGTGGTTCTGTTTGCCGAGCTGGGAATTTGTGTTGCAGACGTTTCGTCCCCTGTCTAAGTGACATTCTCAGTGATTGGGAGCCTCCTGTGAAATGCTTCTGTGATCTTTCCACCGGCATTTGTGATCTTTCCTCTAGAAGCGCTTCACAGGAGGCTCCCAAACACTGAGGATGTCACCTAGACCGGGGTCGAAACGTCTGCAACACAAATTCCCAGCTCGGCGAACAGAACCACAACAACGAGCACCCAAGCTACAAATCTTCTCCCAAACTTTGAATTCCTCTGAATAATTATACATCCCCACTGACATATTTCACTGTGTTGTCATTGATTTATTACAGTCATTTGAAAAGGCACAATGTTTTCCTCATTCCAGAATTGGTGCCTGTGTGTTCAGCCCATCCTGTGCCTCAGGATTCTTATTACTTTTAAAGTCTATATAAATTGATTTAATTTTTCCGTCTCCAAGTCTGTGTTACATCTTTTCGACATTCGCAATCATCTGGAAAATAAAACATCATTAAGTTTTCTCGCATATGAGATGAGGAACAGGTGTCAGTTGGGCAGATTCCCCACTGCCGTGGATCTATCAGTGCTGAGCTTTTCAGTTGTCAATTCTGCTTTGCAAAGCCACCTTTTGTGTTACTTAACTAAAAATGAACACATATGTCAGAGACATGAATATTCATATGACATTCCAGTTTTTAAAAAATTCAACTTGGGATGATTCTACAACTGCATGAGCAGCATTTACTTCAACCTGAGTTTTATTTGAATTTTAAATATCAATTCCGGTTTGTTTTTGCAGTATTGTTGCAATCTACCCTTCATGATCGCCTCAGCTGTGATTATAATTTTAAATCTGACTCCATGCCAACCAGCACTCTAGGTTTGAAATGATTAAACAATTATAGCATAAACATTTTAGGCTGGATGCAATTTTTTGTGATTTAACAAACATTCTGTGCCCTGTTGCCAAAGAATCAGTGCCTCTTTGAATAAGAATGACCACCACCTTCTGTTTTCATGGTTGCTAACATTTCTGGGGAGGTCAACAATTCTCTTGCATGATGCTGCAGTGGTCGCTTCAGTTAAATGCTATTGTAACAGCTAAGAGCTCAAATGCCATCAGTAGAGGCACTCAATAATTGACCAATAACATCATAGAGTCACAGAGTCATAGAGATGCCAGCATGGAAACAGACCATTCGGCTCAACTCATCCAGATATTCTAAATTCATCTAGTCCCACCTACCAGCACCTGGCCCATATCCCTCCTAACCCTTCCTATTCATATCCCCAGCTGAAAATGTGTTGCTGGTTAAAGCACAGCAGGTCAGGCAGCATCCAAGGAACAGGAAATTCGACGTTTCGGGCCAGAGCCCTTCATCAGGAATATCCCCATCCAGATGTCTTTTAAATGTTGCAATTGTACCAGCCTGTACCACTTCCTCTGGCAGCTCAGTCTAAACACATACCACCCTCTCCGTGAAAAGGTAACCCCTTAGGTCCCATTTAAATCTTTCCCATCTCACCTTAAACCTATGCCCTCTAGTTTTGGACGTTCCTACTCTGAGGAAAGGACCTTGTCTGTTTACCCTAACCATGCTCCTAATGATTTCATAAACCTCTATAAGGTCACCCCTCAGCCTCTGACAGTCCAAAGAAAACAGCCCCAGCCTATTCAGTCTCTCCCTATAGCTCAAACCCTCAAAATCATGAGTCGTACAGCACAGAAACAGATTCCTCAGTCCAACTCATCAATGCCGACCACATATCTTAAATTAATCTAGTCCCATTTGCCAGCAAATGGCACAAATCATTGGCTACATTTTTGTGAACTGTAAGATAGCCTGTCAATGACTTTTATCGATTGAGAGTGGATGAAATTGGAACAATTAACACTTCTTTCATCCAAAGACAATATGATTTAAATCCTCAAGCACCTGTTGGTATATTGTAATACATTGACAATGCTATTGGGTTGGTGATCAAAAACCCTGTATGATCCAAAGTTTTGAATATAAATCTCTTCCAATCAGTGTAAACTTAAAATTTGCTTTATCAAATAACTCTGAAATACTAACAAACAAAAACAGAAACTACTGGAGAAACCCAAAGGACTGTGAGTCCACTGACCCTTCTTCAAATCCACTGGATTCGAAACGTTAACTCTTTTCCCTCGACAGATGCTGCCAGGCCTGCTGAGTTTCTCCCGCAATTTCTGTTTTTGTTTGTTTCAGACTTCTCACATCTACAGGTCTTTGTTATTTGTCTGAAATGATAACTATTGAATTGTCATTTAAAACAAGTTTTTTTAGGAAGGAAATTAGTTGTCTTTAGCTGGTCTGGCCTCTGATTGCTAACCCAGTGCAATGTGGTTTTCTGAAATTGAATTTTAAGGCAAAGTTAGATATATTTTTGAACTTTTAAGGCAAAGATAGATTTTTGAACAGTAAAGGAATTAAGGGCTTTGGTGAGTGGGTGGGTAAGTGGACTTGTGTCAATGAAAAGATCAGACATGAGCTTATTGAATGGTGGAGCAGGCTCAATGGGCCTACTCCTGCTCCTATTTCTTATGTTGTTATGATCATATGTAAATGGCCCAGAAAGCCACTTCATTCTGGATGGAAGTTTGCTCGCTGAGCTGGACGGTTCATTTTCAGATGTTTCATCACCATACTAAGTAATACTATCAGTGAGACTCTGGTGAAGCATGGTGGTATGGCCCACTTTTTATTTATGTGTTTAGGTTTCCTTGGGTTGGTGATGTCATTTCCTGTGATGATGCCATTTCCTGTTCTTTTTCTCAGGGGTGGTTAATGGGATCCAAGTCAATGTATTTGTTGATAGAGTTCCAGCTGGAGTGCCATGCTTCGAGGAATTCTCGCGCATGTCTCTGTTTGTCTTGACCTAGGATATACAAGTTGTCCAAGTTGAAGTGGAGATCTTCCTCATCTTTATGTAAAGATACTAGTGAGAGTGGGTCATGTCTTTTTGTGGCTAATTGATGTCCTTGTGTCCTGGTGGCTAGTTTTCTGCCTGTTTGTCCAATGTAGTGCTTGTTACAGTTCTTACACGGTATTTTGTAAGCTAGCCACTTCATTATAAACATCTTCTCAAATACAACTCAGAACAGATAATAATCACTGACCTTGATAGTGATGCCTCCATACTGTGAATGAGTTAAAAACAATACCATCCAGTAACCATTTGCTGCTATATATCACAGGAGTGGGAGAATATTTAAAGTTTGCAGATTTATAACAAAGTTATTACTTTGAGATGTTTCTAATATAATTCTATTACATTGCACCATCTACTCTTAAGTCATTAGATTGTTTAGTAGAGTTAGGAGCGAGGATCTCAGGAACGGGATGACACAACTTTGACAGGAAGCAATCCAGGATACAATGTACCCTTGGAGTGGAATTGTCAAAACGCCTCAACATTTCTAACAGGCAATTCTTCATCCTGAGGGCGAGTCTAGTGAAAGGGGGAAACCAATAGATACACATATCGAGAAATTGAAGTTGCAGATTTCATAAAGGACACATTGCACTGATAAAGTAGAGTTTCAAGACTATTATTAAATTTAATTAATATGCATGCTTTTCATTTGATCACCAACGGTGATCGTATTTAACTTTTTAAGATAATCCCCCTGTTGTGCTTCTTGTGATTTATTTATTTCTTGTCTCGTGTTACATAATACAGTGAGAAGTGTTTTATAGTGTAGCCACTGCCCATGTTAAAACGCAGCAAACTAAACCAAAATATTGTCAGGGTTAGAGGATTTGAGCTACAGAGAGAGGCTGAATAGGCTGGGGCTGTTTTCCCTGGAGTGTTGGAGACCGAGGGATGACCTTATAGTGGTTTATAAAATCATGAGGGGCATGGATAGGGTAAACAGACAAGGTCTTTTCTCTGGAGTTGGGGAGTCCAGAACTAGAGGACATAGGTTTAGGGTGAGAGGAGAAAGATTTAAAAGGGAGCTAAGGGGCAACATTTTCACGCAGTGGATAATGAGTGTATGGAATGAGCTGTCAGAGGAAGTGAGACGAGTACAATTACAAAAGTTAAAAGGTATCCTGATGATATATGAGTAGGAAGGATTGGAGGGAAATGGGCCAAATGCTGGCAAATGGGACTAAATTAGGTTAGGATACCTGGGTGGCTTGGACAAGTTGGACCAAAGGGTCTGTTTCTGTGCTATACATCTCTATGAACCTATGACTCTGTATAGAATATGAAGACAGAAAAATGAAGAAATAAAGAACGTGTCCAACTTTACAGTCCATCGTGTTAAGTGTTTCACCATGGACCATGGGCCACAGGCCTGAGGGTCAGGCCCCAGTCCCCTTCACCATGACACTGCCGTTGCAAGGGAAGTGCTACTCTTCGGCGCCATCTAGCCTCCACCAACATAACTGTCACCATCTTGACTACACAGTTGATTATAAAACCGGAATTGGAAAAAGTAAATAAGTAGAAATAAACAAAGTAAAGCCAAAAGGGGTGAGAAATGACTAGATATTCAATTCTCATTTAAGTCTTAATACCATGCAGGCACCTGGGCTGAGCCGCAGCCGGGAGTCTTGGGAGGAGGGGAGTGTTTGCTGTCCAATCTCCTCCTGCTGCTCCTGGAACATGCTCAGGGCCTGCTCATAACCTCCAAAAGCCGGATCCCTCACTGTCCGAGTGCCGGATCCCTCATGACCTCTGACCGGCAGATCCCTCTCAGTATCTGACCACCAGATTGCTCACAGCCTCCGATTTATGGATCCCTCATAGTCCCCGATCACCAGATCCCTCAGAGTCTCTGATCACTGGATCCCTTGCAGCCTCCAATTGCTGGATTCTGTAACATGCTTGGGCAGGGCATAGTCACAGCCACTGTTTGTGGGACACTGATAGTGTCCCTACTCTGACCTAGGTGGCCAGGGTTCATGCCCTGCCTGCTGAAGGGGTGTGTCAAAACAGATTGATTAAAAATGTCCTCAACGTACATTATTTTATGCCTTGTGGTGCAATTATAGTGTCCTTACCTCCTGGCTAGAAGGTCCAGGTTCAAGCCCCTTCAGTGCTGTGCAAACCAACAGGTTCATTAAAATTAATTAGTTCACTTCCTTTGTTAGAATAGAATCTGTATACTCTGGAAACAGACCATCTGGCCCAACAAGTCCACACTGACCCTCCAAAGAGTATCCCACCCATGCCCCAACACGTCTCCTGACTAATGCACCTAACTTACACATCCCTGAGCATTATGGGGCAATTTAACATGGCCAATTAACTTTACCTGCACATCTCTGGATTGTGAGAGGGAACCAGACCACCCAGATGAAACACATGTAGACACGGGGGAGAATGTGCAAACTCCACACTGTCGCCCAAGGGTGGAATTGAATCTGGGTCTCTGGCACCGTGAGGCAGCAGTGGTAACTACCGAGCCACCGTGCCACCCAACCACTGAGCCACCATGCTACCCTCATTGAATTTGGCCAGACCCAGAGCCAAAAATAAGGCATTTATTTAAGAAGGGCCTTACAGCCAACTCACAGGCTTTTACATCCAAGTCTCTGCTCCAAACCTGTCATTGCTGCCACAGGGTTCACAAACCCAACTGCTCACTATGCGGTCCCAGACCCAGAGGTTCACAACCATCACTATGGGAACACTTGACTAAGAGTAGAGCAAAAGTTTAAGAACTAATTGATACATCATTTAATACTGATTCAGCTACTAATAAATTCAATCTTTTTTTCATTTGTCCATGGAATAGGAACATGATAGTGTAATACAATTGCACTTGAGGGCTCATGGTCATCCAGGGGCTATGCTTGTAATTGTTGGGCTCTTGTGGTGCAATGATAGTGTTCCTGCCTCTAAACCAGGAGATCAAGATTCATGCTCCAACTATTATGGAGGTGTATAATGAGTGGATAAAAGAGTGGAGGTGGAACAAAATACAGCAGGTCAAGCAGCATTGGAGGAGAAGGGGAGTCAATGCTTCAGGTCGGAACCTTGTATCAGGACTGTGAACTGGTTCATCAGAAAACTCCTTTTTCTTTTATCACAACACTGAAGGGAAGAGTGTGCTGAATGTCAAGCCGCACTGGTCTACGAGCCAAACCGAAATGGTCAATTTCTTTTACTTTTTTGCTGTTTTTTGGAGCGAACAAAAACAAAGCACCACTACTTTAGCTGTAATTGTCCTCAAGGGAATAGCTTCTGGAACTTGTGCTGTCAAATCCAAAACGATAAGGATATATTTGAGTCCTGATTTCTATTTTGGTAATGGCCCCACACAATGTGGAATGGTATCTGGTTGAAAATGTGAGTTTGATAGAGAATTAAACATGACTAATTAGTTAAATGCACACAGACATGAAAAAAAAATAAAAAGATAAAGATTTGTAAAGGAGTCAGCTGTGAAAACCTCCATCAAAGCCAGCAGGGGAAAAGGAAAACTCATGTAAAACATTAATTATATTTGTACTCAGCACAGACATTTAAAAAAAAATCAACAATAGTTTAATTATTAAAAAGGGAATGTGGAATGACAAAACCACGTCATACAAGAGTATGAAAGTAAATTGTTAACGTCAGAATCCTTATTGCATCGATACTGTTGGAAACCAGGAGAAGACAACACTGATAAAAGGCAGAAAAATGTAACACCTTTACTGATCAACGTTTATTGAAAGATTGTTTCATATTAAAATAATTAGAGAGAGAGAGAAAGATGAAAGGAATATCCCCAAAATAAAAATGAAACATCTTTACTGTTAAATGTTTAACAAAGAATTCTTTTGAGTTTGAAAGATTAAGGGAGAGAAGACAGAATAAAAAGAACTTCAGAAACTGGTGTGGGTATTAAAGGAGCCAGTTTGATTCTACGTTGAGGTTTTCCCAGTACCTGTTACAGACAGCATATTTTATAGAATTGTTCTGTGTCCTTATGAAAAGTTGGCCAGGTAATATTCCTCTTTATCAGTATTTGAGTTTTCCATATTTCTATGTGCTCTTGTACAGGAATTTCATGTGATACACATAATATCTCTTTATGATATCTGGGCAATACTATAATCTTTGATCAATTGGCCACTCCATCTACAAATCTCTGAGGATATCTCCATATTCTTCTCAGAATTACATTTTAACTTAATAACACTGGAGAACTCAATAAACCTTGACTTCAGTACATGCTCAATGTGCTAACTTGCCTAACTCCTCAATAAATGAAGACTTACTGAACATTCCTTTTGAAATATTCCCATCTATAAAGAAGGCTTCAGTTGCTCTATCTGCTTGTGATATCACTTTGATCTCTGGAATAGCTGGCCATGACCCACACCAGGAAAATACCAGGAACCTGTTCTTGTAACCGCTCCATGTCTTTAACCTCACTTTGGAGGCTCCGTGTCTGTGGATGAAGCTAAGTCTCTCACTCCAGGCTAATCAATATTTAGGAATAAGTCAGTCCATCAATGGTTCATTACTGAATAATTCTGACTGTCACTGTTCTGGATTTTAAGTCATATTCTAAGTGCATGGTATATAACAGAACAAATATATATTCTCCATCAATTATATTTATTAAAACGTTAGCCTTCTCTGAAGGATAAATGATATATTTCTCCAGGAACAGAGTTCACGTAGTTCTTGTATTCCTTGTATCTCTGATCTACATTATTCACCTCTCCTGCATTCATAGTAGTGTTTACCTTTGGTCTCATAATTGTATTTAAAGGTACAATTAGATCCGTGGTATTTTCCTTGTAAGCTCTATTTTCAGAACTCCAACAAATCCCATGGACTTCCCTCACAACCTCCAGCATTCTGAACAAGGGTGTTCCACTTTACTGCAAGTGAAGCACTCTCGTCTTCAATTCTCACTTCCACCCTAAACACCTTCCTTTCCCCACCAAGACTCGATAACATCATCAGTGGGAGTCTCTGGTGAAGTGCTAGTGGTATGCCTCACCTCTCTATTTATAGGTCTTGGTTTCTTAAGGTTGGTGATGTCATTTCTGGTTCTTTTTTTCAAGGGAATACTTAAACTTCAGAAACAGTCATCCCAACACACACAAACGGAGCTGCAGAAAGACATTATCACGAAGAGCTACATCACACTGCAGCACCCGAGAACGACAAAAAAGAGAAGAAAAATATCTATACAATGTTTTCAAGAAAACTGGTACCCGATAAACATAATCCGTCGATTCCTGAGAAACAAACCCAAACAAGCAGATATAATGCAACCAAAAACTATAGCCACGTTACTTTACATCAAAGACTTATCAGAAACGACTTCCAGACTACTCAGACCGCTTGGCATCATGGTAGCCTACAAACCTATAAACACACTTAAACAGTGACAAATGAACCTAAAGGATCCAATTGATACCACCATCAAAACTAACGTCATTTACACGATACCAAGTAGGAACTGTAAAAAAAACACTACATCGGAAAAACTAGCAGGGAATCTGCCACCAGAATACATGAACACCAACTGACCACCAAAAGGTATGACCCGCTATCACTAGTTTCTATACATACAAAGAAGGACACCACTTTGACTGGGACACATCCTAGGTCAAGCAAAACAAAGACACTCATGAGAATTCTTAGAGGCATGGCATTTTAACCAGAACTCCATCAATAAACCTTAAGAAACCAGGACTTCTCAATAGAGAGGGGGACATACCACCAGCGCTTCACTGGAGAATCTCATTGATGGTGCTACCTTGTATGGTGATGAATCGTCTGAAAACAAACCTTCTAGCTCAAATTTTCCACCATCTGACTCTGGCTAGCTGCTACTGCTACCTTCTCATCTTCAATCTTCTGGGATTTGTGGAGTAACAGACAAAAGGTTTGATTTTATTGATCAGCTCATAATTGTCAGCACTTCCCGCTACCTTTCTAGCTATTGGAACCCCATTGATCTTTAAACACAGTTTTTGATTATTGAAGATAGTGAATTTTTAAAGTTTCTCTAAGAGAATGATTTCTCTTGAGGGTTACATGCATTGCATTTATTTCTAACGCCCATATCCAACTCAAAATTGCTTTCCCCTTTCAAATTCAGTAAAGATCTATCCAGGCTGTTTCCTTCCACTTAAAAACGTTTGCATGTATGCTTCAGGAACTAACTCATACATACTTAAAGTAATCTTTTTTACTGTGTCAAAATACATTGGAGCCACTTCTGACAGTGTTAACCTGCTCTGCTGTGTCCATGTTTCCTTCAACTACTTCCTACAAACAATCTAAACGCACCTCCAAATCCTTTGCCTCAAATAATGGTGGGAGAAAGTGAGGACTGCAGATGCTGGAGATCAGAGCTGAAAAATGTGTTGCTGAAAAAGCGCAGCAGGTCAGGCAGCATCCAAGGAGCAGGAGAATCGACGTTTCGGGCATAAGCCTGAAAATGATGGTGGGTCCTATACAAATTTCCTTACAACACTTTAGATACAACTCATTCCTGATGAAGGGCTTATGCCCGGAATGTCGATTTTCCTGCTCCTCAGATGCTGCTTTTCCAGCACCACATTCTTGACTCTAATCTCCAGCATCTGCAGTCCTCACTTTCACCTTTAGATATAACTATGTCTCTCCTCATCAGAACCCATACTCTACACATGAGATCTCCTTTTTAACTCCAACCTTCTAAGTTGATAGTGTTGTCTTGATTCTCTTTATTATTCTTTTCTCTTTTGAACCTCTGGTTTTAAGCTTTTAAATGATTTCTCATTTTCTCCCTTCTTTCTCTGAAGTTCAATTGTATTAAATTCTAATTCTCTTTCCATCCTTCTCAATTCTAAAGTTGTTTCCTTTTTCAGTTTCAAGTCGCTTTATATTGTTCATACTCAATCTACTTTACCCCCTGTAATTGATTTCTTGTTATCTAAAGAGGCTCATTATGTGTTGGGCCTGGTCTCTATTGTAGTTCTGCCAATCTCAAATGCTCAGCTAGTATTTCAATTATCTCTGTGTTCTTAGCTTTTACAAGGTATTCGACCTTGAACTCCTTTGCCAGTTCTCTCACCTTAGCCTGAGTTAAAACTTGCAATCCAGTCCGGGATACCTCCTGCAACTTCAAGAAAGTTCACACACATACAAACTGTGGGAAAAGATTTGCTAACCCATGATAGACCCACAAAAGCAAATTGGTCACATAGTACCAGGACACCTAGAATTCCCGAGCAGCTCATGAACTGGGTCAGATGGCAGGCAGACAATGGAATACGCTTTCAAGTTCGCATGGATATGACAAGAGGCTCAAAGCCCTAACGGCAGTTTCACAACACAGCAACAGCAAAGCCACACAAAGAGTAGGACAGGCAGACAGGCACCACAGGACAGTGGAAGCACCTCAACACTCCAGAAAAGACTTTAACACCTACCTGTGAAGATGAATGGAACCATGATACTGTCAGGATGTTGCATTGTGTGAAGGAACCGGACATTCATCCGATAAACTGGTTTCAATTAGCACCCTTGCAACTAAATTACTCCATTTTCAGAAACATTGTATTTTCCCATTTCTTAATCAGTATCATTGTGCAGCATTACTACAAAGCTGGTCTCATCCTCAGCTCTGGGAGGAGAAATCAAATTCTCTGTGCAGACTGCCAGTTCTGTGTCAAGTTAAAAATCACAAAACACCAGGTTATAGTCCAACAGGTTTAATTGGAAGCACACTAGCTTTCGGAGCGACGCTCCTTCATCAGGTGATTGTGGAGGGCTCGATCGTAACACAGAATTTATAGCAAAAATTTGCAGTGTGATGCAATGTGACAGCTAGTCTGTTTTCTCCTCCAGCGATATCGCTCACAATAAATGGTTTGTCAATTTCACTTCGAGCTGTGTTTTGTGATCTCTAACCTTCTGGGCAAATCTCTCTGACACAAGCCCATACCTACCCACCCACCCCAGTATAGGGACACTTCAAGAGAACAAAATAAAAGGTTGGAATGAGGTCACTTTCTCACTGAGCATTTGGTTTCTTTTCAACAAGATCATGTTGACATCAGTAGATGATGAAAACCTTTCATTCCAGTAGCTGGTCAGTTGGACGTACATGTCATAATTGTGGAGAAAGTGAGGACTACAGTTGCTGGAGATCAGAGCCAAAACGTGTGGGACTACAGTTGCTGGAGATCAGAGCCAAAAAGTGTGATGCTGGAAAAGCACAGCAAATCAGGCAGCATCTGAGGACCAGGAGAATTGATGTTTTGGGCATAAGCCCTTTGTCAGGAATCTCATAACTGTATCAAAGGTTCAACCTACAGTGTTTATGAAAAGTTCAGAGATATTGATTTCTGGAGCTTTTTTGGATTTGCAGGAAAAACTTCATTGGGATGTTTCCTCAACTGTATCTCTTTAAGTGTTATATTGTTACTAACTGAAAGAGAGATGGAGAGAGAGGGAAAACATTGCTTGTTTGTAAACCTATCCTCAACTAAACAACTCTCAAACTGTGGCAAGACAGAAACCAAAGGTTCAGAGGCTGTTTACAGGCAGCATTCAACACTCAACCTATTCCGTCGTGTAGTCTGTTTATCTAGTACTTAGGGTCATTAAATAATCCTATATCTCTTTTGAACTACTTATTCCAAAGCCTCTTGGAATTTTTGTAATCAGGATACAATCCTTAGCACTTTTGACTGAGCTTTTTTCATTCAATAAGTAACATGGCAGCTCCTTTGTAATTCAGAAATGGTCCAATTCCAATTTGCCAATTCTCTGAATCCACAAATATATAGATATTCCCAACAACAGAAACAACTTTAAGGTATCATCCATTAACATTAGAATATCATTGTTAACCATAGAATCTAGTTTCCAATTTACACACGGCTCTCAAAATGTCAACACATAACCTGGAATGATGTCCTAAGTTACATGCAACCCAGTACACATTTAGCATGGAATACGATCTTTCTGTATAAGAGTGAACAGCCGGGTTCTCTCCAGCAGTATGTCTGTCTGCAAGCTTGCGTGTGTTAGTCAGGCAGTTGGAAAGAAGATTTGCCCCTCCATGTTTAATCCCACCACCCATCTCAAAGGGAATTTACCCAGTCTGGTTTATTCACAGTTGACAATTTGCCACCATTATTTTTATATTTCATTTCAAATTCATTGCTAATGCAATATTATCAGAGCAATGGCCTTAAGGGTTATTCAAGACTGTAAACAAAAAAGAACCAAAGAACAATGGATGCTGGGAACCTGAAATAAAGAAAGGAATTGCTGGGGAACTTCAGCAGGTCTGACAGCATCTGTGGAGAGGGAGCGGAAGAAGGGTCATGGGACCTGAAAAGTTAACTCTGCTTTTTATCCACAGATGTAGTCAGACCTGCTGAGTTTCTCCAACAATTCCTGTTTTTATTCAAGATTCTCATACGGGATAACCACATTGACAAAAATTGATCAATTGTTTATTTAATTATTTCTTGGCAATTTTTGTTTAGTTGGGAAAGCATCTCTTGAGGCTGAGTAAAAGACATAAAGTTAAATATGTGTTTTATAACGAGGAATTAGGAGGGCAAGTGGTCTGTTTGTTCTTACTGCAAGAGTTGGAGTAAAAACGTGAGAAGCCTTATAGCTATTACATAGGGCTCTGGTAAGATCACACCTGAAGTATTGTGGACAGTTATCTCACTCACTTTCCATATTCTTTTATAGGATATGAAGATCATTGCCAGCAGCAATATTTAATGTCCATTTCTAATTACTGTTGAATTGAAGGACTTGTTAAGTCATTTCAAAGGCAGTTAAAATTCAACTATATTACAGTGAGTCTGGAGCCTCAGACCAGACAAAGATGGCAGATTTCCTTCTGTCAAGGACGTTAGTGAATCAGATGATTTCAATTCAATATAGTTTCATGGTCACTATTATTGAGATTAGTTTGAAATTCCTGACCTTTAATAATTTAGTCCAAAGTGTTAGGATTTGAACCTATGTTCCCAGTGACTATGGTTTTGGATTGCATATCCAGTGACACTGCTTATAGCAGACTCTTTTCATTTTAAGGAAGGGTCGATTTAGCTTAGAAGGATCATAATAAAAATCGACTAAACTGATTCCAGAGTTGAGAAGGATGAGAAGTGATCCCTTTACAATCTAGAAATTTCCTGAAGAGTCGGGTAGGGTAGATGCTGTTTTCCCTAATAGGGAATCTCACATTGAGGTCATAGCTACACAGGGTTGGTCACATAGAACTGAGATAAGGAGAAACGTTTTCACTTAAAGGGTTGTTCAGTGACTAAGTATTTTCAAGACTAAGAATGACAGATTATTTTGCACACCGTGGGACAGGCTGAGAAAGTGGAGCTGAGGTAGATCAGTTGCAGAAAATGTGTTGCTGGAAAAGCGCAGCAAGTCAGGCAGCATCCAAGGAGCAGGAGAATTGATGTTTTGGGCATGAGCTCTTCAGGAAAGTTGAGTTTCAAACACATTGCTGTGGGTCTGGAGTCACATGTAGGCCAGACCAGATGAGGATGAGAATCAGATCAGTTGCATCCTGACTGAATAATGGAAATGGCTTGAGGGGTCCACATGGTCCACTCCTGTATTTATTTCTGATGCCCTTGTATTAGATTAAACTCTAAAGCTGTAGGCACTGCAAAGAAATGATAGTTGAGAATTAGCACCAGCAAACAAATAAACCAGAATTGTGTAAGATAAAGGGATCTGCAGGCATTACAGATCTCCATAAGAAAAACCCAAGTTGAGAGCTGTAACTTCTAATTTTGTAAATTGAAATGTCTCATTATTCTTATGAGGAGTACACCTCTGAATATAACTGCAATGTTAAAGTCTTACAAAATCCAACAGAGGATAAATTGGACAGAAATAACATGACAGATCAGGAAAAGACATGCATTCTAAATTAACATTTCAGATTAATAATTAGGAATAAATCATCCTGGATTTGCAAAATTGCTTCAGTTAAATTGAGCACTGAGATCAAGAAATTAATAGAATGGTTGAATTTTTAGATACAGTCAAATTGACTCAGCTTCTATAATCGATGTTGCAGTCACTTAAGCATTTGGTATTAAAAAGATTGAAGCTGAAAGAGTATAAAGTATGTGAATTGGATGCAATCATTTATCGTGAATTCTTTGAGACTTTCAAACATGCATGCATGTTATATACTATTTTATAAATGTATACATCCAATATGTGCATTTATCTGTCTGCAGAATTAATAGGATGGATACCTATTCTGTATTGAACATTATCTGTTGTGTTTGTGAAGATAGGTTTATCAGTGACAATCCCTTCCACAGCAATCAGCATTAATCCAGGGTTCATTGATTGTTTATCCTCCTACCGGAGTCTCTTTCTTACCATCTGATGATTTCTTTTTTGTTATTCACTCATGGGATGTGGTCATCGCTGGCTGACCAGCATTTATTGCCTGTCCCTAGTTGCCTTTGAACTGTGTGGCTTGCTAGGCAACTTCAGGGGGCAGTTGAGATTCAAACACATTGCTGTGGGTCTGGAGTCACATGTAGGCCAGACCAGGTGAGGATTGGAATTTCCTTCCTGAATGAACCAAATGGGTTTTTCCAACAATCAACAATGGTTTCCTGGTCATCAGTCGATTCGTAATTCCAGATGGCTGTTGAATTCAAATTCCACCATCTGCCATGGTGGAGTTTGAACCCGGGACCCCAGAACGTTAGCTGAATTTCTGGGTTAATAGACGAGCAACAATATCACTCAGCTGTTGCCTCTTCTGGCCCTCCGTCCTTTCCACATCCTTGCTAACCACTCGTTTACCGACACTCTAGTCAGTAGTAAGGATTTCCCATATATTAACCCTGATCCTGGTCAACCTGCCCTCCTTTCAGACATCCTTGCATCGCGGATATGAACAACCTGTTGATCACATGCCTATTGTAAACTTGCCATGGAGCATGTCTTTAAGGATACGACCAACATCCAATAGACTCACGTGACCCAACCAGGTATGTCTCTGCTGACTCACAAATTTTTAAAAAATTATTTCTTGGGCTATAGGTATCATTATCAAGGCCAGCAATGATCCCAAATTGCTCTTGTACTTCGTGACCTGCACGGCTATTACAGACAGCCATTTAGGGTTAACACACCGCTGTGGGTCTGGAGTGACGTGTCGGTCAAGACAGGCAAAGATGGCAGATTTCCTCCCAAAAAGGACATTAGGGAGCCAAATGGATTTTTAGAACAATAGATGACAGAAGTAATAGTCACTATTTCTGACCCTAGCATTTAATTCCAGTTTTGTTATCAATTGAATTCAAATTCCATCAGCTGCTGTGGTGAGTTTTGAACCAATGTTCCCAGACATAGTGGATTTGTAGCTCTGTGACATAACGTAGAAGCAGAAGTGGGGCTTATGGTTTCTTGAGCTCCACCATTCAATATAATCGTGACTGATCTGTTTCAAATCCACTTTCTCACCTGCCCCTTTATGTGCCTGGGTGTGCTGACAGGCCAAAAGCTTTTCTTCCTATCTCAAAATATCTTCAAAAACAGAGAACTCCAAAAGCTTAATAACCCTCTGAGTGAAATAATTTCTTCTTAATTCAGTCCTAAGTACTGGACTCCTTATCCTGACATTGTACCCAGTGAGCGAGATTCTGCTGCAAGTGCAAACAACTTCTGGTCTACCCTGTCAAACCCCTTCAACATCTTGGTTCCATGAAATCATCTCTCAAACTTCTCAACACCAGTCTATGTAGACCCAAGGTACTCAATGTCTCATCATTGGTTGGACATCGCCCAGGAATCAATCCAATGACCCTTAGCTGTAGTGTCTCTGAAGCATATTTCCTTCTTTAAATTTGGAGATCAGATATGAACATAATCCACACGGGATCCCACCAAAATCTTGACCAATTGTAACAAGACTATTGTTGCATTCCAATCCTTTGCTACAAATGGCCAACACATCATCACATTCCTAATTGTTTGCTGTATCAGCATGCTAACCTTGTCTAAATAAAAACCGAAAGGCTTACGGATGCTTTAGATTAGAAACAAAAACACAGTTTGCTGGAAAAGCTCAGCAGGTCTGCCAGCATCTGCGGAGAGAAGTCCGAGTTAACGTTTTGAGTCCATTCTGAGGAAGGGTTACCGGACCTGAAACGTTAACTCTGATTTCTCTGCACAGATTCTGTCAGACTTGCTGAGCTTTTCCAGCAACTTCTGTTTTTGTTGCTAATTTTCTGTCTGAATAGACCCAAGTTTTTGTGAACATTAACATTTCAAAGTTTCAGACTTTAATTAAAAGGATCTAATTTTCTACTCTAATGTCCAAATTGAGTAAACTCAAACTTCGCATCATGTTTCATTTAACACTTTGTTTCCCATTCGCTTTGCAAGTTCTTTTTCTCTTCATTTCACCCTACACTCTCACCTGGCTTTGTGTCATAACTAATCTGGGATTTCTGTATTATTTCAAGAAAATAATAGAAAGTTGTTATGATTCCACGCTGATATTAATACCAGACATTTCAGATCCCAGACTGAAACTTAGCTCCATAGCTTAGTTGCTTGCTTTATTTTCTCACTCCGGTGGTCAGTTGCTGAATATATTGACAGGAGTGAAAACAGAGAATGTTGGAGGTTCAGGGAGCATCCATGGTGAGAGAGCAAGCTAATGTTTCAAGTTCTGGATTACTCATCATCAGAGATCTCATTGAGACTCGAAACATTAGCTTGCTTTCTGTCTATGGATGCTGCCTGACCTGCTATGATTTCCAGCATTTTTTGTTTTTAGTACAGATTCCAGCATCTGCTGTAATTTGCTCTTGTATTGATGGGTGTCTCTAGGTGTTCCTTGAACACAGAATAAAACAAAACCTGAAAGAAGGGAAATAGATGGTGACATCTTGAAAAATGTCCATATTACAGAGAAGGAAGTGCTGGATGTCTTGAAACGGTTAAAAGTGGATAAATCCCCAGGACCTGAACAGGTGTACCCGAGAACTCTGTGGGAAGCTAGAGAGGTGATTGCTGGGCCTCTTGCTGAGATATTTGTATCGTCAATAGTCACAGGTGAGGTGCTGGAAGACTGGAGATTGGCAAACATGATGCCACTGTTTAAGAAGGGTGGTAAAGACAAGCCAGGGAACTATAGACCGGTGAGCCTGACCTCAGTGGTGAGCAAGCTGTTGGAGGGAATCCTGAGGGACAGGATGTGCATGTATTTGGAAAGGCAAGGACTGATTCGGGATAGTCAATATGGCTTTGTGCGTGGGAAATTATGTCTCACAAACTTGATTGAGTTTTTTAAAGAAGTAACAAAGAAGATTGATGAGGGCAGAACAGTAGATGTGATCTATATGGACTTCAGTCAGGCGTTCGACAAGGTTCCCCATGGGAGACTGATTAGCAAGGTTAGATCTCATGGAATACAGGGAGAACTAGCCATTTGAACTGGCTCAAAGGTGGAAGACAGAGGGTGGTGGTGGAGGGTTGTTTTTCAGACTGGAGGCCTGTGACCAGTGGAGTGCCACAGGGATTGGTGCTGGGCCCTCTACTTTTTGTCATTTACATAAATGATTTGGATGCGAGCATAAGAGGTACAGTTAGTAAGTTTGCAGATGACACCAAAATTGGAGGTGTAGTGGACAGCAAAGAGGATTACCTCAGATTACAACAGGTTCTGGACCAGCTGGGCTAATGGGCTGAAAAGTGGCAGATGGCGTTTAATTCAGATAAATATGAGATGCTGCATTTTGGGAAAGCAAATCTTAGCAGGACTTATACACTTAATGGTAAGGTCCTAGGGAGTGTTGCTGAACAAAGAGACCTTGGAGTGCAGGTTCATAGCTCCTTGAAAGTGGAGTCACAGGTAGATAGGATAGTGAAGAAGCTGTTTGGTATGTTTTCCTTTATTGGTCAGAGTATTGAATACAGGAGTTGGTAGGTCATGTTGCAGCTGTACAGGACATTGGTCAGGCCACTGTTGGAATATTGCATGCAATTCTGGTCTCCTTCCTATCGGAAAGATGTCATGAAACTTGAAAGGGTTCAGAAAAGATTTACAAGGATGTTGCCAAGGTTGGAGGACCTGAGCTACAGGGAGAGGCTGAACAGGCTGGGGCTGTTTTCCCTGGAGCGTTGGAGACTGAGGGGTGATCTTATAGAGGTTTACAAAATTATGAGGGGCATGGATAGGATAAATAGACAAAGTCTTTTCCCTGGGATTGGGGAGTCCAGAACTAGAGGGCATAGGTTTAGGGTGAGAGGGGAAAGATATAAAAGAGACCTAAGGGGCAACTTTTTTTCACACAGAGGGTGGTATGTGTAAGAAATGAGCTGCCAGTGGATGTGGTGGAGGCTGGTACAATTGCAACATTTAAAAGGCATTTGGATGGGTATATGAATAGGAAGGGTTTGGAGGGATGTGGGTCAGGTGCTGGCAGGTGGGACTAGATTGGGTTGGGATATCTGGTCGGCATGGACAGATTGGACCGAAGGGTCTGTTTCCGTGCTGTACATCTCTATGATTCTATGACTATATAACTGGATTCGTAATTGAGTTCAGCTATTTTAGGGTTTGAGGCACATCTATATGTCCTTACCCCATTTCCTCACACACCAGACCTTATTATCACATGGTCTGCTATTACTCACCGCTCATAATTGTCCCCATTAGGAGCTATTTATTCTCCCAGGCTGATCGTTATTGACCCCTTTGTCCATCCAGCTGTTCTTCTGCCTCTTTGAACTCTACCTCCACCTGTAACTCACTCCTTACCCACTCCTGACACCGTCACCTCTGCATAAAAATCATCTTCTTCCTAGTCACTGGACCCAAAATGTTAACTTTGATTTCTCTCCACATTTGCTGCCAGACTTGCTGAAGTTTTCCAGCAATTACTGTTTTTGCTTCTGACACAGAATAAAACCTTTATTTGAGAAGAAAAACAAGAGATATATCAATCACTGACAAAACGGTTGGAAAGCTTTCATGACAAACGTCGTAAAAAGGAACAAATTTGCTATTCCTTTTAGTCAAAAAGTGTGGTGCTGGAAAAGCACAGCCAGTCAGGCAGCATCCAAGGATCAGAAGAGTCAACATTTTGAGCATAAGCTCTTCATCTTATCTTCCTGATGAAGAGCTGACACTCGAAACGTTGACTCTCCTGCTGTTCGGATGCTGCCTGACCGGCTGTGCTTTTCCTGTGCCACACTTTTTGACTCTGAACTCCAGCATCTGCAGTCCTCACTTTTGCCTCACTATTGTTTTTATCCAAGCAATATCTTTACAAACCAAAACCCCAGCAAAGTTTTCGCACTATCACTGTATCAAGGATTCTAGCTCAGACTAGCACAGTGGCAATTGGTTTCCTGCCAGGAATTGTCTGCACAGACACTAAGGTGCCTTTTCTTCAACTGGTATCTCCTCCTGAGGCACCTAAACCCTTGGAGCAAAAAACACACATTCCCTAATCTCAGTTTTGAGCAGTCTTGCCAGATTGCTTACCAGAGTTCAATATTTCTAACTCCACTCTCTGGCACACAGATGCACACACTGACTGACTCCCTTTCTGGATTTGACTGTCTCTCTCACTGTGTCCCTCAACCCTTGTCACTAGGCAACAGTACAGATTTGCTTTTTCCTACCTCTTTTCTCACTGAACTGTACAAAAATCACAACTCTTCGCTTCCCCGCACCTCCCCCCCCTTCACAACATACAAAACACAAATATAACTTAAAACTGTACGTTATTCCAACCCTTTTGATGAGAATTGGCTGAATAGTGTGGTGAATGCCAGAATACATCATGACAATGATGTAAGACAATGAAGCCTTCACTAAAGAATTAGTCATGTAAGAAGTCTCCATTTTATAATCTTTACATACAGTCAATTGTCAGTTCAACAGATTACTAGTTTGCTGGTCGATCTGTTAGTCAGCTGGTCATCTATGTATGTAATACAGTAATAATATAATGAGGTATAGAAACTAGAATGTACATGTGAGACTTATTGAGCATATTAGTGCACAGTTAGCTGTTAATAATCTTCCAGAGACTTGTCTCAAAATGAAACTTTTTCTTTATTATATTTTGTTATGTGGGCTTAAAAGCACATTAAACAGGAAGAGTGGGACTTAATGTATTGCTTTTACAAAGGGCAAGCACTGGTATGATGGGTCAAATGCCAGTCTCTTGCACTGTATGAATGTGCAAGATTGTAATTTGCACAGAGCAACACATGGAATCCTGGGTTTAACCCTCAATCTCTTGGTGCACAGACATGCCACAAACTTGTGCCACGTTTTACTGCAGTGAATGCCATTCTTGTCACCTTAACGCAGTCAAGGAGCTCAAAGAAATCTGCTAAGAGAGCATATTCTAATTATAAACTCAAGTGCATCTGCAGTCAATTATTTATTGGAAACATGAATAATGGCTGTATCCTTACAGTCTGAAAATAATGCAGAAAGTAGGTTGCAAAATGAGTCTAAAAAGAATTCTGTTTCAGTCTTTAATAATAAAGGCAAACATTAAGAAGACAATGAAATACTCACATCTAAGTTTCTTTCCTGATACCTCAACTTTTACCAATAAGATAAGGGTGAGTGGGCACAGAAATTAACTTCATTGACTGATTCTTTAGCAAAGGCTCCATTGTCTTACCAGACCACAGGGCTGCTGCTCTCTCATTAGAAAGAGATAATTGACAGCAGTTTTAATCTTAGGATCACCACATCTCAGGCAAGTCATGTCTTCATGGTAACCTCAGGCAGTGCAGGAATTGAGCCCACACTGTTGACATTCCTCTGCCTTGCAAACCAGGTTTCCAGCCAACTGAACTAGGGCATTCATTGATCACAACCCGACAGAATTATGCTTAGATTTATGAAAGTAACCTTTCCACATAGAGAACAATTAGTGTCTGGCAATGCTTTACTAGTTGCAGTTGGGGCAAAACTAAAGCACAATTTTAAAATGGGATTCATTGAAAAAGGAAGGATATGAAGGAGTACAGGGTAAAAGAGCAAGAATCTAGGTTTGGAATGAACATTCCTGAGTGGCCCCCCTCCAATGCTATATTTCTTATGATTTCATTGCAGGCTAGGTTTAGGCCAGAGACATATTCCTTGCATTGGTTAAATGACTAACACATGACCAACTCATTAATTGCTCACCAAATGAGTAGGTCAGGCAGCATCCAAGGAGCAGGAGAATTGACGTTTTGGGCATGAGCCCTTCTTCAGGAATCCTGAAGAAGGGCTCATGCCCGAAACGTCGATTCTCCTGCTCCTTGGATGCTGCCTGACCTGCTGCGCTTTTCCAGCAACACATTTTCAGCTCTGATCTCCAGCATCCACAGTCCTCACTTTCTCCACCAAATGAGTACCCAGGTCTAATTAACCACTCTCCCAAGGATATGGAAATCACACTGGTGTTCTTGTTTTCTCTCTAAGTCAGTAATTGTAGCCCTACTGTAGGTTTGTGAAAGGGAGGAGGGGAGTTCGCCAGGGGTGGTGCCTGGGGAGAAAGGAAGGGAATATACTTATGGTTCCAAACATGGAGCCAGCACTATCTTTTCTAACTTGTCACAAAACATTCAGACATGGAGTGAGCAGATAATGGAACCGATTCCCATTGCTCATTAATATGCCATGAATCCTGTGGTTCTTCGGTTTGTCTTGTGCACTCAAGAATTCAACTTTTCCCCTCGGGACTGGATGTTCAGAAAAATGGTCAGATAGTGAGCCTTTTGACAGCTACGAATCCAGTTTACTACCATAGTAAAGGATGTGTCCCATTAACAACTGCCAGATAGGCATGTCACTGCATCAGTGTCCCAGCTGGGCTCCGTCAATAGCAATAAAAATATCAGGTTTTTCATTCTGACCTTTTTGTGATGAATAATTTCTTGCTTCCCTCGCAACTCTCTCAGTCCCCTTTTATTTCAGCAGCACAAAATTGGAAGGAATTCTTTCACAGGGAAAGCGTGTCTTCCAAGTGTAAAACTTAATCTCCTACCTGTGACCTATCCCTCTACAGGAATACAGACTAGCTGCACACCAGCTTAATGTTGAGATGAGGAGACATTTCTTCACCCAGAGAGTGGTGAGCCTGCGGAATTCTCCGCTGCAGAAAGCAGTTGAAGTCAAAGCACTGAATATTTTCAAGAAAGGGTTAGGTATGGTTCTCGGGGATAAAGAGATCAGAGGGTATCTGGAGAAAGCGGGAACAGAGTTGAATGAGAAGACACGTTCATATTGAATGGCGGAACAGGCTTGTAGGACCAAATGGCCCACTTCTGCTCTGATGTTCTATGCTTCTCTCTAACTGTGCCACGGGCCATTAATATCACAGTATTCCCTTTGCTAGTGGAAAATGATACTATTTTAATAATTCACAATTGCAATTCAATCCATAATAAAACATTTGACTTTTTTTCTGAGTTTTTTGATCCTTCAGAATTTCATGTGCATGAATAAGAATTGAAATTCCATGTAATGAGCATGAATAGCAAGTGATTTGGCTCCTTAGAACACCAAAGGACGGGAACAAGATAGAAGTTCAATCTGTACAACACAGAATTAGCTAGTCACTGATTCAACAATGGGCAGGTACTCTTCTTGTATCTTCATGCATGCTGTGACAAATGGGTGGAATTCAAAATTGTTACAGAATGTAGCACGGTTAAGCTGTGGGAAAATTGTGAAACACCATTATCAAGGACAAAATTAGTTCTCCTAAGAAAAGCATAGGTTAACAGCAGATATCCAGTGCAAATTTAAGGCAAATTGTGTTAAACAGATTTAATTTGGCCAGCAAAGAAATAGCAATATATTATGTCAATATGGACTGTCAAAGTGTATCACAAAACACATTTATTTAAAGATAGAAGCACAATGATTAATGAGACAGGAAAGGAGGCTAGAGAACCCAGGCCCAAAGGACAGTCAAGCCAGGCTTGAAATATCAACTTTACTTCTGTTCCACAAATGCTGCCTGATCTGCTGAGTTTCTCCAGCATTGTCTGTGTTTGATGCAGATTTCCAGCAGCTGCTGTGTTTTGCTTTTATGGCTTTCACACGCAGCTTTAAGGTCATTTGACTTTCTAAAATCATGCTTTTAACAGGAAGAGCAATCACCTGTCCATGACATTGTGCTGGTGTCCCTGCCTCCAGTCCAGAAGGTTCAGGTTCAAGTGCCACCTGCCCTGGGTGTGCATCAATCATCCCATATTCAAACTGGCTGATTTAAAAAGAAATCAATAGGTTTCAAATGTTGGTGTTAGACAATTGTGATTGATTTCTGGCATGCAATCACCAGGTGATTTCAAAGAACATTATTGCATTGACACTGCGATGCATTGCAGAACAAATGATGAAAGACACTTGGGTTAGGGCCGGATTTAACATGAGACTGTAAATCAGATGATAAAAGGCCAGTCACCCACATTACTTACCTCCCCAATTTCATTTCCACTACCATTTGTTTTGAATGAGGTCCCTGATTCATTTGTTTTGCATGGCTGTACAAACTCAAGAATTACTTTATGTGCTTTGCACATTCGCTGCAGTGCATCTGTGTCCTCTCTTGATCTGCATTTTCTGTGGTAAAACCAACAAATTCTTGGAAGAAAGATCAGTGCTGTGAAATGATGAGTGTCATGATCCAGAGACAGCACGTGGCCCAGTTTTGCGAAGTTTTGGGAATCATTTAACTTCCATGCCTCAATAATGTTTGGCTTCTTTGTTTCAGACTCCTCTTTTGGATGAGCCTTAGTTACATGCACCCTTGAGAATGCTTTCATTCAGCTTGCTGTCTGAAATATTGTGTTAAAAATTACACAACATCAGGTTATAATCCAACAGCTGAAAATGTGTCTGTTTGAGGCAGCATCTCAGGAATAGGGAATTCGACGTTTCGAGCATAAGCCCTTCATCAGGAATGAGAGAGAGTAGCCAAGCAGGCTAAGATAAAAGGTAGGGGAGGAGGGACTTGGGGGAGGGGCGATGGAGGTGGGATAGGGGAAGGAGGTCAAGGTGAGGGTGATAGGCCGGAGTGGGGTGGGGGCGGAGAGGTCAGTAAGGAGGTTGCAGGTTAGGAGGGCGGTGCTGAGTTGAGGGAACCAACTGAGACAAGGTGGGGGGAGGGGAAATGAGGAAACTGGAGAAATCTGAATTCATACCTTGTGGTTGGAGGGTTCCCAGGCGGAAGATGAGGCGCTCCTCCTCCAGCGTCGTGTTGTTATGTTCTGCCGGTGGAGGAGTCCAAGGACCTGCATGTCCTCGGTGGAGTGGGAGAGAGAGTTAAAGTGTTGAGCCACGGGGTGGTTGGGTTGGTTGGTCCGGGCGGCCCAGAGGTGTTCTCTGAAGCATTCCGCAAGTAAGCGGCCTGTCTCCCCAATATAGAGGAGGCCACATCGGGTGCAGCAGATGCAATAGATGATGTGTGTGGAGGTACAGGTGAACTTGTGGCAGCCATGCGTCGCCACTTACACTCTCTGCAATCAGCCCTACCCCAACTCAGGACCCCCACCTTGTCTCAGTCGGTTCCCTCAACTCAGCACCGTCCTCCTAACCTGCAATCTCCTTCCTGACCTCTCCGCCCCCACCCCACTCCGGCCTATCACCCTCACCTTGACCTCCTTCCACCTATCCCACCTCCATCGCCCCTCCCCCAAGTCCCTCCTCCCTACCTTTTATCTTAGCCTGCTTGACTACTCTCTCTCATTCCTGACGAAGGGCTTATGCTCGAAACGTCGAATTCCCTATTCCTGAGATGCTGCCTAACCTGCTGTGCTTTAACCAGCAACACATTTTCAGCTGTGATCCCCAGCATCTGCAGACCTCATTTTTTACTCGAAGATATAATCCAACAGGTTTATTTGGAAGTATATGCTGTCGGAATTGTGCTCCTTCATCAGGTAACTAGTAGAGTAGGTTCATAAGACACAGAATTTAGAGCAAATTTTGGGTGGCACGGTGACTGAGTGGTTAGCACTACTGCCTCACAGCGCCAGGGACTTGGGTTCAATTCCCGCCTCTTGCAACTGTCTGTGTGGAGTTTGCACATTCTCCCCATGTCTGTGTGGGTTTCCTCCGGGTGCTCCGGTTTCCTCCCACAGTCCAAAGATGTGCAGGTTAGGTGAATTGGCCATGCTAAATTGCCTGTAATGCTAGGTGCATTAGTAGGGGCAAATGTAGGGGAATGGGACTGATTGGGTTGCTCTTTGGAGGGTAGGCGTGGACTTGTTGGGCCGAAGGGCCTGTTTCCACACTATCGGTAATGCAAAAGTTCAAGGTAGGCTACATGGATGCAAGAACAGAACTTCAATACTCTACCAAGGGAAATAGTGTGAACTAAGGAGCAGTGCAGAATTTCAAAAAGACATAGATTGGGGGATTGAGAAGACAATGAACACAAAAAGACAGTAGAAAACCACAATCTTATGATTCTACTCCACTAATCCTGTTCCTCTAATGCTGTCTGACCTGCTGTGTGCTTTGCCAGTGCAATTCCTTTAGAATTGTATCTTTGTGGTTTTCTATTGTCTTTTTGTGTTCATTGTAAGATCATAAGATTCTACTCCACTAGCTACCTGATGAAGGAGCAGCGCTCCGAAATCTTGAACTTTCAAATAAACTTGTTGGACTATTACCTGGTGTTGTGTGATTTTTATCTGTCCACCCTAGTCCAACACTGGCACATCCACATCATGAAATATTATGGCCTGTCCTGAGTTTTTAAAAGAATGTTACAGCAACTAGTCTTATTCAGCGCCTCCATAAACTCACCTTCTCTTGAAAAAAATAGACACAATCCAATGTAGGACCATTTTTAAGGCCTTAAATTCCAATTATGTTAAGCAATATAAAGAATAACAACATCTAACTACTGTCACAGTAATGATCGAACTGTGGAGGCTCTTCTTACTGAGCTACAAATCTTCTACAAATCTTCTCAAACCTTGTCTTCTTACTGTACATAATAGTGAAAATTCATAGAATACGTAAAAGCTGTGCTATGATTAATATTTCATGCAGTGCCTTAAGTCCTTTCTCGCCAATTATATTTTATTGAGAAGGCTAATTCTCCTCAAAAGCGTTCAATCAGACAGCCTCTTTTCAAAGGTTCTGAATCAAACTTACAGAATATAGTCTCATATACCACTTTGAGAATAGAAACAAGAGCCAAGCTGAATTTAAGTAATTACCACCTTTCTAAATTTAAGAGACAATCCAAAATATTCATAACCGAATTGCACAGTCTGTGAGAGTTTTGCTTTTTCTTCAAAGGGCTGAAAATGTGTTGCTGGAAAAGCGCAGCAGGTCAGGCAGCATCTGAGGAGCAGGAGAATTGACATTTTGGGCATGAGCCCTTCTTCAGGAATGAGGAGAGTGTACCAAGCAGGCCAAGACAAAAGGGAGGGAGGAGGGACTTGGGGGAGGGGCGTTGGAGGTGCGATAGGTGGAAGGAGGTTGGAGGGTGATAGGCCGGAGTGAGGGTGGGGGCAGAGAGGTCAGGAAGAAGATTGCAGGCTAGGAAGATGGTGCTGAGTTCAAGGGTTGGGACTGAGACAAAGTGAGGGGAGGGGAAATGAGGAAACTGGAGAAATCTGAGTTCATCCCTTGTGGTTGGAGGGTTCCTAGGCAGAACATGAGGCGCTCTTCCTCCAGCCGTCGTGTTGCTATGGTCTGGTGATGGAGGAGTCCAAGGTCCTGCATATCCTTGGTGGAGTGGGAGGGGGAGTTGAAGTGTTGAGTCACGGAATGGTTGGGTTGGTTGGTCCGGGTGTCCCAGAGGTGTTCTCTGAAACGTTCCGCAAGTAGGCGGCCTGTCTCCCCAATATAGAGGAGGCCACATCGGGTGCAGCAGATGCAGTAAATGATGTATGTGGAGGTGCAGGTGAATTTGTGGTGGATATGGAAGGATCCCTTGGGGCCTTGGAGGGAAGTGAGGGGGGAGGTGTGGGCGCAAGTTTTGCATTCCTTGAGGTTGCAGGGGAAGGTACCAGGAGTGGAGGTTGGGTTGGTGAGGGTGTGTGGACCTGACGAGGGAGTGGTCTTTTCGGAACGCTGATAGGGGAGGGGAGGGAAATATATCCCTGGTGGTGGGGTCCGTTTGGAGGTGGTGGAAATGACGACGGATGATATGTTGTATATGGAGGTTGGTGGGGTGGTAGGTGAAGACTAGTGGGCTTCTGTTCTGGTGGCGATTGGAGGTGCGGGGCTCAAGAGCGGAGGAGCGGGAAGTGGAGGAGATGCGGTGAAGGGCATCGTCGATCACTTCTGGGGGGAAAATTGCGGTCTTTGAAGAAGGAGGCCATCTGGGTTGTTCAGTATTGGAACTGGTCCTCCTGGGAGCAGATGCGGCAAAAACGAAGGAATTGGGAATATGGGATGGCGTTTTTACAGGGGGCAGGTTGGGAGGAGGTGTAGTCTAGGTAGCTGTGGGAGTCAGTTGGTTTATAGTAAATGTCCGTGTTGATTCGGTCGTCTGAGATAGAAATGGAAAGGTCTAGGAAGGGGACGGAGGAGTCTGAGATGGTTCAGGTAAATTTGAGATTGGGGTGGAAGGTGTTGGGAAAGTGGATGAACTGTTCAACCTCCTCATGGGAGCATGAGGCAGCGCCAATACAGTCATCGATGTAGTGGAGGAAAAGGTAGGGGGTAGTGCCAGTGTAGCTGCGGAAGATGGACTGTTCCACATATCCTACGAAGAGACAGGCATAGCTGGGGCCCATTTTCTTCAAAGGGACCTGCCTGCTGACCAGCTATTGCAACACGCTCAGATTGTATGACAGTTGTTACAAGTAGACTCTGCACAAAGATTTCCCCTTTGTCACAACTCCAGACAGGATACTGCAAACTTTCCGGTGAGGAGTGATGGAATCGGTTCTCTTTCTTTATCCAACTACCCCCTCAGTTGGCAGAAACAAGGTCAATTCTTAAAGTTTCATTTCCCTTGTGATTATATTTCTCCCAGATGAAATGAACTTATGTTGTAAATTTAACCATACTTTCTTAAGTTAACAAAGTCAATTTATTAGTTAATATTCAGGATTTCTTTTAATACAACTCACAAAGACACAGATTAGAAAGACATGTCCAAAAAAAAATTAAAGTTTAAAAGACAACACAATATACAGTTCAGTATTTGATTTGTTCATGAAGAACAAATAGTTGAAAGTTGTAACCTTTGCAGTGACTGTTAACAGTAGGTTTGATGTTGGGGTTGAGCAGTCACTTTCACGGACCTTAATTTTGCAGATTGGGTGCAATTCGGTAATTCTAATTCCTTTAGACAATAATTAAATTCTAGAATTTAGGATAAGATAAAGTTCTTTTGTTGTTCTGTTATTCTTTTGTCTGGCTGCCAGTTAGCTGACTAATAGCACTGAGAGAGATAGCATGTACAGTAGAACCTCAGTTATCTGAGTGTCAATTATCTGAATTTTGGATTATCCAAACAAGATCTCAAGGTCCTGTGAAAATGGCATTAGGGAACTCAGCATTCAGTTATCAGTTAACCTGCATTATAGCGGGTATTGCCAGATAACCGTGAAATGTTCAATAACCAGCACTCAATTACCGCTTGTTTACGATAAATCGGTTATCGGTTAAATGGCGTTATGGCTTACATTACTGGATAACCAAGAAATATTCAAATAATCAGCACTCAAATTATTGTTTGTTTCTAGTTATCCAAACGACCAAATATCCAAACAAAATACTCCCCGCCCATCTTGTTCATTTAATTGAACTTCTATTGTATTTACCTGTAATGCAGGGGTGCTCAGGTGATAATCTTTGTCTGTGACTTTCACAGCAAACTAATGCTTAACCTAGGCTGATACATATGACAGTATGCAGTTCCAGCTTGCTATTTTAGTGCTTACTCACTCACTCTGATCCCACTTAAATGTTCACAAGATTTCTGCCTTGAAATACCATGCCTTGATTTTTTTTTGTGCTTTTCCCTTTCAGCCAGAGATACCAGGGTCATGTTGCTGATGGTGTGTAATAGTGCACAATTAGCTGTTAATAATCTTCCAGATACATGTCTCAATATAAGCCTATTGTCTGTGGCATATGTTACATGGGCTAATATATAGAAGAAACGCAAGAAGCACTTTAAACAGGAGGAATGCAATTCAGTGCATAGCTCTTTCAAAGGGCCAGCATAGGCATGATAGGTCAAACACTTCCATTTTGACTTGTCATTTGGTGCAGACAAAAAGCCAGAAAGCTTGGCCTCAGTCAAGTCAACAAAGGAAGCCTTCACTCAAGGAATGTTAGTACAGAAAGTGAGCTCTACTCTCTGATACCAGTCCAGACGTTTGAACATGGTCAGTCAGTCACTCAGGGTGGTCAGAGTCTGTATGTGCTCAGCATAAGGGGTTGAAGGCAGTCCCTTGCCCATTTTGATTCTTTCTGCCTGACTGTGGGCTACACTCCTCTGGGAATGGGTGCGAGGCAGACACTATGGGAGGTGAAAGTGGGTGGTTCAGCTGTTACTTTCAGAGGATGTATGGAGGTGTCCCGAGTAGGCAGAGAGAACGCGAGTTTAGTGGGGTCAGGGATTGGAGGTGGGTGAAACTGAGGGGAAGATGCTGCTGAGAGTGGGCGATGCTGTGCGTTGGTGGGAGTTGAGCAACGTTCCCTGTAACCTTCCCTGCACAGCCATTGGGAGATTCCGCACATGCCTATCAGCATGCCAACCGTTGACTTCCGTATGTGAAAATCACTCCCGTCCACAGAACTCTGAGGAAACAAAAGTTAGGGCAGCATTGGTGGTGGGTACAATAGCAGAAATTGAGGTATCATGGAGAAAATGGTAGCACACATGTTGGTGAAATGGGGAAGGCCATTGAAGTTCTTCCTATGGTGTAGAGCATTTCTACAGATACCTCAGGTTTCACAGATTTGGGTGCAAATCTCAGACCAGGCTGGCATGGTTTGAAGTCATGGTCCTCAATGCTTCTGGGGAGAGGAAGATAATGCCTTTGTATAAACCCATCCAACAGGACCTTCAGTCCCAGCCTGTCAATTTCACCCTTTTGGAGATATCTATAGGAAACGTCAGGAATCCTGCTGGGCAGATCCAGACTGGCAGTGCTTTTCCTGATGCACTGTGAAATTTTAAAGATGGCACAGATGCAAAGAGTGCTGGTCTTTCAGTAGATATCCACTTAGTAGTAAGTTGTTCCTGGAACAGCAGTGGTAAGATGGAGTTGGATTCAGATGAGTGGGACACCACAGGGATTTGATAGGTAGGTAATGAAGTGAGCTTGGTAAGGTAAGTGAAAACATTTGGTAAGAAATCTCATAATGCCTCACTGCAATAAAACTTCAAAATGTTTGATGCAACTCACACTTAGTAAAAACAACTTAAGGTGCAGCATTATGTTTCAATGTACAAAAACCAATGCTTTATGAAACTTAGTACAGACGGCAGTGGGGCAATGTCATAAGGTCATTGGGTCTTAGACCACAGAAACAGACCCCTTGGTCCAACTCATCCATGTCAACCAGATATCCTAAATTAATCTCGTCCCATATGCCAGCATTTGGCCCAAATCCTTCCAAACCCTTCCTATTCATATACCCATCCCGGTGCTTTTTAAATGTTTTAATTATACCAGCCTGCACCACTTCCTTATTCCAGACATGTACCACCCTCTGCATGAAGAAGTTGCTCCTTAGGTCTCTTTTAAATCTTTCCCCTCTCACTTTAAACTTCTGCCCTCTAGTTCTGGACTCCTCCACCCTAGAACAACACCTTTGCTATTTATGCTATCCATGCTCCCTTATGATTTTATAAACCTCTATAAGGTTACCCCTCAGCCTCTGACACTCCAGGGGAAAAAGCCTGACCTTATTCAGCCTGTCTATAACTCAAGCATTCCAATCCTGGCAACATCCATGTGAATCTTTTCTGCGCTCTCTCAAGTTTAACAACATCCTTGTTACAGAAGGGCGACCAGAATTGTTTGCAGAATTCAAAAAGTGGCCTCACCAATGTCCTGTATAGCAGCAGCATGACCCCCCCAACTCCTGTACTTAGTGTCCTGCCCAATGAATGCAAGTATGCCTAACACTTTCTTCACCACCCTGCCTACCTGTGACTCCATTGTCAAAGAACTATGCATTTGCACCCTTAGACTTCTTTGTATGGGAACACTCCCCAGGATCCTACCATTACTGCATAAGTCCTGCCCTGCCCTGGTTTGTCTTACCAAGATGCAACATTTCACCTTTATCCAAATTAAACTCCATCTGCCACTCCTCACACCATTGACTCATCTGATTGAAGTTATAGAGTCACAGAGATTTACAGCACGGGAACAGACCTTTCAGTCCAACTTGTCCATGCCAACCAGATATCCCAATCTAATGTAGTCCCACTTGCCAGCACCCAGCCCATATTCCTACAAACCCTTCGTATTCATATACCCATCTAGATGCCTTTTAAATGTTACAATTATACCAGCCTCCATGACTTCCTCTGGCAGTTCATTCCATACACGTACGACTCTCCACATGAAAAAGTTGTCCCTTTAATCTCTTTTATATCTTTCCCCTCTCACGCTAGACCTATACCCTCTGGATATCCCCCCACCCTAAGGAAAAGACTTTGCCTATTTATCCTATCCATATCCCTCATGATTTTTTAAACCTCTCCCTGATCAAAACCACCACTCCCCTCCTCTCTTGCCTCCCTTTCTGTCCTTCCTGTAGGATTTGTATCCCCCTGGAACATTAAGCTGCCAGGCTTGTCCATCCCTGAGCCAATTTTCTGTAATTGCTATAATATTTTCCTGCTGTACTCTGAGATAATTTTCTTCACTGTCCTCTACACCACCTATTTTGGTGCCATCTGCAAGCCTACTAACTATACCTCCTATCTTGACATCCAAATCTTTTATATAAATTATGTAAAGCAGTAGACCAAGCACTGATCCTTGTGACACACCACTGGTCAAAGGCCTCCAGTCTAAAAATAACCCTGTACCTCACCACTGACACATGGCTCACCAATCTATAGCTCCCTAGCTTTTCCTTACAGCCTTTCTTAAATAATAGCACCACATTAGCCAACATCCTGTCTTCCAGCACCTCACTCATGGTGGTCAATGATACAAATATTTCATCAAGCCACCCAGGAATCTCTTCCCTAGCTTCCCACAATGTTCTGGGAAACACCTGATCAGATCCCAGGGATTTATCTACCTTGATGCATTTTAAGATTTCCAGCACCTCATTTTCTGTAATATGAACTCATTTTAAGATATTGCTATTTTCCCCAAGTCCTATAACATCTATGTCCTTCTCCACCGTAAATATTGATGTGAAATATTTATTTAGTATCTCACCCAAGGTTCCACACATAGACAGCCACATTGATCTTTAAGGGGATATATTTTCTCCCTAGTTACTCTTTCGCCCTTAAAGTACTTATAGAATCTCTTTGGATTCTCCTTCAAGCTACAGCTAACTCATATCCCCTTTTTTCCCCTCCTCATTTCCATCTTAGTATACTCCTACAGCCCTTATACACCTCTAGGGATTCACTCAATCCCAGAGATATGCCTCCTTTTTCTTGACCAGAGCCTCAATTTCTCCAGTTATTCTCTCCACCTACCAGCCTTGCCCTTCACACTAATGGAAACACAATGTCTCTGAACTCTCGTTATCTCATACTTAAAGGCCTTCCACTTCCCAAACATTCCTTGACCCGCAAATCGTCTCCCCAATCAAACTTTGAAAGTTCCTGAGTCAGACCATCAAAATGACCCTTCCTCCAATTTAGAACTTTAACTTTTTGATCAGTTCTATCCTGTTCCATAATTATTTTAAAACTAATAGAGTTATGATCACTCGCATCAAAGCGCTCCCCCACTGACACCTCTGGCACATGCCCTATTTCCCAAGAGAAAATCACGTTATGCCCCTTCTCTACTAGGTACATTCACGTATTGAATAAGAAAGTTTTCATGAACACACAACAAATTCTTCCCCATCCAAGCCTTTAACACTATGACAGAGCCAGTCTATGTTTAGAAATTTCAAACCCCCTGCCATATACAATCTTATTATTCTTACAGATAACTGAGATCTCATTACTAACTTGGTTCTCAGTTTCCTGCTGACATTTGAGGGACCTATAATACAACCCCAACAAAGTGACCAACCCTTTCAGCTCAATTCCACTCATATAATTTCACTGGATGATCACCCAGGAATATCCTCCCTAAGTACAGATGTAATGTTATCCTTAATGACAACCATCACTCCCCCTCATCTCTTTCTACCCTTTCCCTGCTTCCTACAACATCTATGCCCCGAAACATTAAGCTGCCAGTCCTGTCTATCCCTGAGTCATGATTCTGTAATCACTATGATATCTCAGTTCCATGTTCCCAACCATGCCCTAAATTCATCTGCCTTACCTGATAGGCCTCTTATTTTGAAGTAATTGCAGTTTAATTTATCAGTCTTACCTCATACTCTGCCAAGCGAGTAATACTAATAAATTTTCCCTCAGGGATTTTAGTTCCCTTGCAATTCAGGTGGAGCCCTCTGAAACAGTGCATTTTTACCCCTGAAGAGATACCAATGGTCAAAAACATGAATCCTTGCTCCCTGCACCAGTTCAAACCTATACAAATTGTTGATTAACCATCCACTTGTATATTGTCTCCAGGCTTGCTCGCATTAGTTAGGAATTAATCAAATAATGAGAGCTCAGATGTTTCGGGGAGATTATTTCTGACTGTCTTTTTTTTAAAAATGCACTTTTCTTCTAAGCTGAATGGTGGATCAGACTCCCTGGGATTGTATTATTTAATAGAATTACAGGTGATTCCAGTCTAATCTATATCATCTGCTGTGGCTCAGTCATTAACTGGAATGCTTGCCTCCGAGTCAGAAAGTTTTAGATAAAAGGCTCACTCCAACAATTCAAGCAGAAAAATGAAGACAGCACTGTTTTTGCCTGTTCTCACAAATTCCATGGTACTGTTTTGAAGAACAGCAGCAGAGTTACCTCTGGAGTCTTGGTTAATAGCTGAAATAACATTGGTCTAATTTCTTTAAAAATTAGCTGATCATTGTCATTTAGATGGCATAGTGATTCAGTGGTTAGCACTGCTGCCTCACAGCACCAGGTTCGATTCCAGCCTCGGGCGACTGTCTGAGTTTGCACATTCTCCCTGTATTTGCGTGGGTTTCCTCTTGCAGTCCAAAGATGTGCAGGTCAGGTGAGTGGGCCATGCTAGATTGCCCACAGTGTTCGGTGCATTAGTCAGAGGGAAATGGGTCTGGGTGGGTTACTCTTCAGAGGGTCAGTGTGGACTGGTTGGGCTGTAGGGAATCTAATCTAATCTTTGCTATTTGAGGGATCTGGCTGTGCTTGTGGGATGAGCTGCTGCATTTTCTATATTCCAAGTTACTGCATTTCAAAAATTATTTTATTGGCTCTAATGCACTTATGGGCATGACAAGGTTAAGAAAGGTGCAACACAAATGCGAATCTACATTTTTGAATCTTGTTGCATCTGATTGCAGGTCAGAGGACAGGGCACAAAGCACCAACTTTGTGTCATCAGTTCATAAAAGGATTGATGTTCAACAAACTAATTCAATTACACACAATTAGCAGAGATTATTGAAGCAGAAGAGACAATGGGCAGATGGTATCTGTATGGTTCAGACACTTAACAGCCATCAAATACCTAGGTGTCAAAACACTTCCACAAAGATAGATTGTAATTCATGAAACGTTAGCAAGACTCTGTGATTTCTTTCTCAGTTTCCAGATGCAACACTGCTAGCTGATATTAAAGAAATATTCAAATTTCCATGTAGAAGGTTCCCCTCTTTGGGAATGTTGCAAAAGAATCCCTACAGTGTGGAAATAGGCCATTCAGCCCATTGAGTCCCCACCAACCCTCCAAAGAGCATCCCACCCAGAATCCCTCCACCATATCCCTGTAACCCTGAACTTCCCATGGCTAATCCACCTGGTCTATGCATCCTTGGATACTATGGACAACTTGATTTGATTTGATTTGATTGGATTGGATTTATTATTGTCACATGTACCTAAGTACAGTGAAAAGTTTAGTTTCCCTTGCAGTATGGGAGGATCATAACATACAAAGGTCAGAGGGTGATTGAACAGACCGAGGAATACAAAAGAAAAGCTGCAAAGAAGATGCCCAAAAAGCAAGATCAGTGTTAGATTTGAAATTCGAGAGATCCATTCAACAGTCTAGCCATGGCTCATCCATCTCACCTGCAGATCTTTGGCAAAAGGTCTGAAAATAATGGTTCCTTTACACCATTTAGAATGCTCGTATGAACATAAATATTGTCAGTGCTACAGTCATCTGGATGAACCCTCTTTCTTTCAATTAGGTGTGCGCTCATGTCCCACCTCAGAGGTATGCTGTTGTAGGTGCTGATGTGTGTATGTACAGTTAAATGGAAGTCCCATTAGTACTCTCTGGCAGATGTAGAATGTCCCACAGTCTATTTCAAAGTTCTCCCCATTAACCTGCCCAATATTTAACAATCGATCGACAGTACGTACTCAGTACGTACTTGTGGGCGGCACGGTGGCACAGTGGTTAGCACTGCTGCCTCACAGCGCCTGTAGACCCGGGTTCAATTCCCGACTCAGGCGACTGACTGTGTGGAGTTTGCACATTCTCCCCGTGTCTGCGTGGGTTTCCTCCGGGTGCTCCGGTTTCCTCCCACAGTCCAAAGATGTGCGGGTCAGGTGAGTTGGCCAAGCTAAATTGCCCGTAGTGTTAGGTAAGGGGTAAATGTAGGGGTATGGGTGGGTTGCGCTTCGGCGGGTCGGTGTGGAGTTGTTGGGCCGAAGGGCCTGTTTCCACACTGTAAGTCTAATCTTTACCTGGTCATTATTACACAGTTGTCCGCATGGGTTTGTGGAGCCCAGATTGGCTGTTTGCTCTTCCTACGAAAGCTTCCTGCAAAACTTTTAGAGGCACCCTATGGCTTAAACAGGGCTAAATAAATATAAATCCTAGGGTCTTATGGAGTGGCATCCCTACCTCTGCATTTAAAATGTCTACATTTAAGTCACGCCTGTCCTGCAGTTGTGTCATTAAATGCCTGAACAGTTTGGTTAAAATAGTTATAAATGCAATTTGTTTTCTTTCACTAGCTTTGCTCACTGGTCTTCAGCAGCTATTTAAATTGTGATCTACTTGGACCCGAGTAACTCGTGCATTTAGATTTGATCTCAACATGTCACAGAGAGTGTCCCACTCTAGGCTATACCAGCCCACACCATGCTCCAGAGAGTGTCCCATTCCTGGCTATACCAGCACACACTGCACCACAGAGAGTCTCTCACTCCAGGCTACACCAGCACACACCATACCACAGAGAGTGTCCCACTCCGGGCTGCACCAGCACACACCATGCCACAGAGAGTGTCCCACTCCGGGATGCACCAGCACACACCATGCTACAGAGAGTGTCCCACTCTGGGCTATACCAGCACACACCATAACACAGATAGTATCCCACTCCAGGCTGTATCAGCCCACACCATGCCACAGAGAGTGTCCCACTCTGGGCTACACCAGCAGATGCCATGCCACAGACAGTGTTCCATTCTGGTAATACCAGCCCACACCATGTTGCAGAGAGTGTACCATTCCAGCCTATACCAGCCCACACTGTGGTCCTGAGATTGCCCCACTCCAGGATTCCTCGGCCACGTCATGCCGCAGAGTGTCCCACTCTGGGATTCCCAGCCCACACCATGCCACTGCTAGGATCCCACTCCACACGGATGCAAGAGTCCCACTCCAGACTTCACAGGCTGACCGACCATCTCTGCAGCCTGCCCCAGACCAACCCCAGCCACACTGTCTCTGAAGACACCATTGCTCCAGAGCCATTGAGGCCCATCGTCGGCCAAAGAGCTCTCTATATCCGGTATGTTTGAGAAAAAGAAGAAAAAAAAGAGATAAAAGTGCAGAGAAAGGGGAGAAGCCTGGGCACAGGAGCCCGTACTTTGCCTGTTCTGCTCTTTGGGTTGCTCAACATCACTAATATCAAAGAATCATAGAATCCCTGCAGTGTGGAAGCAAGCCATTCGGCCCATCAAGTCCACACCATTCATCTGAAGAGTATCCCAAGTAAACCCAAATCCCTACTCTATTCCCATAACCCTGCATATCCTACAGCCAATCCACCTACTTATTTTTGGACTGTGGGAGAATGCCAGAGCACCTGGAGGAAACCCATGCAGACACGAGGGATATGTTTGAGTTGTCCACAAAGTTTAGATACAAAAGACACGGGTGACAATTTTAAAAGATGGTGGGTAATCAGCTTCAACTTAACTACTTTATGCAAACTGGTAAACGTTTCCCAGGCATCTGGCCAGTTCAGTTAGCTAGATGGTGAATATATATTCAACTTCAACACCAACACTACACGTTCAATTCCCATTTCAACCGACCTCCTCCTCCTGAGAGTGGAAGGCAATGGCAAGACACATCACAGGTTGAAACATCAGAGGTGGTGTTGGTCAAGTAGGACACCCAGTGAAAACAGAAGTCAACATGACCCTGCAGCTCACAGAGGCAGCTACGCCAGAGTAATGTGGTATCAATGGGCAGTCACTCAACTGTGGGAATCAGCCCTTTTGGTCATGTTTGAACCCATGCTGTAATGTGAGTTGGTATTTAGTCATCCTGACAGAAGTCCCATCACTGCTCTGACAAAATGTCCCAGACCTTAATCCTCAACTTTATCCCTCTCACCAAAGTTCTCTCCAGTGCATTATGCTTTCAATTCAGATTTCCACCATCTGCAGTCATTTACTTCTGCTAATGAAGGTGATGGTCTTATCACTGGATTGTTAATCCAGAGACACAACTGATGTTCTAGAGATCTGGGTTTAAACCCTGCCATGGCAGATGGTGGAATTTGTACCCGATAAAAATCTAGAATTAATGACGACCATGAATCAATTGTTGGAAAAACTCATTTGGGTCCCTAATGTCCTTTAGGGAAGGAAACAGGCATCCTTACCTGGTCTGGTCTTTATGTGACTCCTGACCAACAGCAATATGGTTGACTCTTAACTGCTCTCTGGGCAATAAATATTGGCCTAGCCAACGATGCCCTCATCCCATGAATGAATTTTGTCCAAAAATGGAAGAGAGTTGACCACTAAGACACAGAAAATTCCCTCACGCAATGGAAGGTTGTGAGGCAAATACTCCAATCCCCTCAATATTCAATTCTCGACCCCACTGTATTGGAATGAAGTGGCCAGCATAGAGTTAATTCTGTTAGTCAGCAATCTGTTCCTCAAAACTACGATTCTGTCGAAAAAAGATTTTACTTCCAACATCTAGTCACACCTTAGGCTTGTTAATTCTGTACTTGTTCCAGTTCTACTTTCAAGTTAAACTCCATTCGACTACACAAACTAATAAAGTGATGCTGGCCAGATGGCATCTGTCGAGTCAGACATCAAACCATTCAGTTCCTCCAAATGTGGTGAAAAAGGCTGCAGCTAAACAACTCGCTTGATTCTTCTTTTGGAGTTCTCTGCCTGAAGGCATATCCTTGGCAATTATTCACCAAACCATGGCAAGGTACCATGTGTCTTTTTTAATATGGGTATCGGGTGAAGAGGCAGAATCTGACTGTAGCTAAACTGTTTGCATGAATCTGATCTACACACAGGCTAACTAGTCTATTCTACTCAACTGACAAATTGATCACTTATAACTTAATCAATTGATAGCTTTAAAACTGAGATTGATGAATGATTTTCTTTTTGCTAGACAAGGTATGTAAGCAAGATGGCTGAATGAAATTAGGATGAAAATGAGTCATGCTTTCAATGAATGAAAAGTTGTCTCAAAACGTTAACCAGCCAAACTCCCGTTCATACGCTAAAATCAAAGAGTTGCGGATGCTGAAGATCTGAGAGTAAAACAGAAATTGCTGAAGGAACTCAGCAGGTCTGGCAGCACCTATGGAGAACAAGCAAAGTTTGAATCCGATGCTGGCAAAGACCCACAGGACTTGATATGTTAACTCTGCTTCCTCTCTGTAGGTGCTGCCAGACCTGCTGAGTTCCTCCAGCAATTTCTGATTTCACTCCTGTTTGGATGCTGATGAGCTGCGTTCAGGGGCTGCTGCTATGCACAGCAAATATATGTATGTGAGTTATACAAGCAGGCCCAGTCAATGTTTATTATTGAGAAAGAAAGACAGTTGAGGCCCCAATTAACTTAACCCCTTAACCTGTTACTGCTGTAACCATGGCAATTCATGGCTTGCAGCAATTGTAAAAGTTAAGAAAAATTGCTATTAAGTAATCCCGTGTTACATCTTTAGGATGGCATAAAACATGTCACAATCTATCAATTATTTTCTGAAATGTAGTCACTGTTATGTCAGAAATTGTGGCAATCATGTTATGCACAGGAAGATGCCACAAATTGGCACAGTGGCTCAGTGGTTAGCACTGCTGCCTAACAGCACCAGGGTCCCAGATTTCATTCCAGCCTCGGGCGACTGTGTGGAGTTTACACATTCTCCCCATGTCTGCATGGGTTTCCTCCGGGTGCTCTGGTCTCCTCCCACAGTCCAAAGACGTGCAGGTCAGGTAAATTGGCCATGCTACATTGCCCATAGTGTGAGGTGCATTAGTCAGAGGGAAATGGGTCTGGGTGCGTTACTCTTCGGAGGGGCAGTGTGGACTGGTTGGGTCGAAGGGCCTGTTTCCACACTGTAGGGAATCTAATCTAAAATCAGCAAAGGAAAGGATGACCAATTTATCATCCTTTATCATGCTTGACCTGCAAAGCTAACAGGCTTTCACCAGGACCACTTAACTCCAGATCTCCATATATCCTTAGTCAAATACAGAACTGTACACCAAAGGTGAAGAGAGGGTGACTGTTCATGACATCAAGGCAGCTTTTTACCAGGCCTGGCATCATTGAAACTTAATGAAATGTAAGTCAATGAGAATTAAAAAGAAAACTCTCCACTATTGAAGTCAGACCTAGCACAATTATTTCAGTCCGAGGATAATTCCACAGGGCTTCCTCAGGTTAGTGGTCCGAGGCCAAAATGTCTTCAACTGTTTCATCAATTACCATTTTCTCCATTCAGTTTGAGCTATAAGGAGAGGCTAAATTGGCTGGAGATTTTGTCCCTGGAGTGTCGGAGGCTGAGGGCTGACCTTAGAGAGGTTTATAAAATCATGAGGGGCATGGGTAGGGTGAATAGCCAAGGTCCTTTTCCCAAGGTAGGGGAGTCCAAATGGAGAAAGTTAAGGTGAGAGGGGAAAGCGTTAAAAGGGACCCAAGGGGCAACATTTTCACGCAGAGGGTGGTGCATGTATGGAATGAGCTGCCAGAGGATGTGGTGAAGGCTGCTACAGTTCAAAAGACATGTGGATAGATACATGAAATAGAAGGGTTTGAAAGGAAATGGGCCCAATGCTGGCAAATGGGACTAGATCAGTTTGGATGTCTAGTCGGTGCAGGTGAGTTGGAACAAAGGGTCTGTTTCCGTGCTGCATAACTCTCTGACTCTATGATAGTTGTGGAACTTGGGTGTCATTGATTGGGCCAGCATTTACTGTCCATCCCTTGTGACATTGGAAACATGGCAGTCTCCTTGAACCATTGCAGTCCATTCATTGCAAGGAGACCCACAATGTTGTTTAGGCAGGATTAGATTAGATTAGATTACTTAGTGTGAAAACAGGCCCTGCAGCCCAACAAGTCCACAACGATCCTCTGAAGAGCAACCCACCCAGACCCATTCCCCTACACCTCCCTATTTTTAAGCTCCATCCAACTCACAATGAAGGACAACATTCTCATTACCTTCTTAGTTATCTGCTGTACATGCAACCAATGTTTTGCTATTCACTGCCATTTGTAGCCAACCAGATCTTTTGGTTGTGGAATTGCTTAGCTCTGTTTATAATTTGTTGCGAATCCTGTTTGGCATGCAAGTAGTCCTATTTGGTAGCTTCAGCAGGGTGACACCACATTTTTAAGTATGCCTGGAACTGCATTCTCCATTGAAGGATTGAACCCTTGGCTCGATGGGGCAATGGTAGAGTGGGGGATGGGCTGGGCCTTGAGTTATGGATTGTATTGGAGAATGACTGCTGTTGATGGCCCACAGTGCCACATGGATGCCAAGACTTGAGTTGCAAGGTTTGTTCAAAGTCATCCATTTCGTTATGTGATCATGCCACATAACAAGATGGAGGAGAGTTTCAACAGAAATGGGGCTGTTCATTGATGACTGCAGAGTGTTCCCCACCAAATAAACTCCTCAAACTGCCTGTGCTTTCATGCAGAAAGACCTGAACAAAGTCTAGTTTTGGCCTCTCTTTGGCAAGAAACATTCATAACACACAAGTGGCCTGGGGAAGTGGAAGAGTGTTTGGCTCCCCAGGCAACCTTCAGCCTTGTATTCCCTTAACGTCCCAAATTTAACATTAAAAAAATAAAAGGTAATATGAATATAAGTTATGCATTTATAGTTACCGTTTACATAGGAACCTCCATTATCCAAATATCAATTTTCCTAATATCGGATTATCCAAAGAGGATTTCAAGGTCCCAATAGAAACATTACGTCAAAGAGCTGTTTTAACCCTGATCGCATCTTTTGTTTACAGGTACAATGATTAAAACGAACTTGGCTCACTGAAATGCTGCCGAGAACACTTCTGGACAGTCCAAGCACTCTCTCTCTCTCGCGCTCTCCCCCCCCGCCCCCGCCACCTCACACTTTCTCTGGAGTTCTACACAGGGGTGAACCCTAAACTCCCCCCACCCCCTCAGATAATGTCTCCAACACTGTCCGGTACAGGGCAGAGGTGGGACCTGTCAAAAAGTGTGCGCTTGTGCACGTGTGTGCTATTTGGAGACTTACCGCACAAAGGCAGCAGCAGTCTTACTGTTGGTGTACAGTCCAGCTGCCCCGGAAGGGGAGGGGGCTGACGGGAGGGGACGGGGGCGGGGGGGGGGGGGGGGGGGGGGGAGGGGGGCAGTATTGGATGGAGTTGGGAGATGGGCAGGGTGGGAGCGGATGGGGTTGGGGGTGGTTGAGGGTTGCTGTGTAGAGTCGACAGGGTTGGGGATGGGCAGGGGCGGGGTCTCACGCGCAGTGTGCTGCTGCCTAGTCTCCTGAACGGGGTGCAGACTTCACAGAAAATTCCAAGACCCAGAGGAAATCAATTAACTGAATAATCAGTTATCCAAACGAAATAGTGCCTCCCCATCTCGTTCGGATAATTGAGGTTCCTCCGTATTTCTCACGGAACGGAGAATATGATGATACTGATTGCATATTCTCACTGTCATAGGGTCATAGAGATGTACAGCACAGAAACAAAGCCTTCAGTCCAACTCGTCCATGCTGAACAGATATCCTAACTTAATCTAGTCCCATTTGCCAGCACTTGGCCCATACCCCTCTTAAACCCTTTCTAATCATATACCCATCCAGATGCCTTTTAAATGTTGCAATTGTACCAGCCTCCACCTCTTCCTCTGGCAGCTCATTCCATACATGTACCACCCTCTGAGTGAAAAAGTTGCCTTTCTATATTATTTACAGAACATGTACCAGAAGAAATACACATCACAATGTGAAATATTGTCCACTGATTCTGCATCTGTTACAAATGAGTTTACACGCAATTTACATAATAAATAACCATCACATGAAGGTGGGCTGCATTAAATTAGGTACTTTAAAATTATTTACTGGTTCATAACTTTCAGAATAGTCATCAGGATGTACACATTTCAAAACTGCTGCACAGACAGGATTAGGAACACGGTTGGGAATTCTGGGAAAGTCTGCAATGCGAACATCTGGTCATTGATGTGTAATTGTAAATTAACGATCGAAATGCTTCATTCCTACCCTTCAGTCAGTTTGTTTACTTGTGTAGTTCCATGAATAGATAATTCAGGACATTGATGGCACTTCCTCCAAAATTTGCCAAACCTAGCCACACCCTTGTTTGCCCAGGTCTTTCAAAACCAAGAGCAAATCTAACCATCTCCCCTTGGGCAGGTCAGAAAATGGGAATTCTGCAGCACCTCCCAAAGCCTATCCACATCTCCATGGCACACTTCAGGAACGTAAAACATGGGACATAGAACAGTACAGCACAGGAATGGGCCCTTTCGGCCCACCATATTGTGCCAAACAAAATGCCAAATTAATCCCCCTGCCGGCCCTTGGTCCATATCCAGGCGAAAGTGAGTACTGTAGATGCTGGAGATTACAGCCAAGAATGTGGTGCTGGAAAAGCACAGCAGATCAGGCCGCATCCAAGGAGCAGAAAACTCGACATTTCAGGTTTTTCATCGGGAATGAACAGCTTTTGCCCGAAACATCAATTCTCCTGCTCCTCAGATGCTGCCTGACCTGCTGTGCTTTTCTAGCACCGCACTCCAGGTCATATCCCTCCATTCCTTGCATATGCATGTGATTATCTAAAAATCTCTTACAAGCCCCTATCATATCTGCCTCCAGCACCAATCCTGGTGCCCAGGAATGCACTCTACTTGCTTGGCCTTTGGCAGCTCCAACAACATTCAAAAAACTCGACAGAGTTTGGTACAAAACAGCCTTTGTTTAAAAGCAATATTTTGCAGGCTGCAGGTTTTGATGGATGGTCCAGCATCCATTGCCCACCCATTGATCAAAACCTTAAATATTCACCCCCTCTACCACCAGCGCACAATGGGAGCAGTGTGCAGCTTCTACAGAATCCACAGCAGAAACTCACTAAGTCTTCGATGACAGCACCTTCTAAATCATCTGTGACCTCTACCATCTCATGGAACGAAACCAACTGAGAAAACTATCAACTGCAAGTTTCAGCCACCCATTAACACACCACCTAGTCGAGGAACTAAATCACACTAACAGCACTCTATGCATTTACCAATACACATAACTTGCAGTGATTCAAGAAACCAGCTCATTATCACCTTCTCAAGGGCACTTAGGGATAGACAGTAAATACCAGCCTTGCCAGAGATGCCCACAACCTATGAATGAATTAAAAAGAAGAATCCTTCTCTTCCTATAGCTCCACAAGGTTTGATATCTCCATGTAAATAGCCAGATGGGACCATCAGTTGTATGCCATTTGACAAATGGCACTTATAACATTACAGTGTTCCCAGAAAACCAGGTTTTACAGTGAGAGAGGACCACACAGCCGCCTGAGTCAGTGGTGAGATTGAAGCAATTGAACATTGTACCTTGAAAATCTGCTTGAGTTTAGTAGGAACCATGGATTCAGTTTTGCAAAAAACGACACCAGGCTCCACCAATAAAAGTGTAAGTGCACTTCAAGGCATGAAACCGTGGTGAAAGTTCTAGAGTCGTAGAATTACAGCATGGGAACAGACTCTTTGGTCCAAGCCGACCATAACTCCAAACTAAACTAGTCCCACTTGTCTGTATTTGACACATATTCATCAAACATTTCTTATTCATGTACTTATCTAAATGCTTTTTACATGTTGTAACTGCACCTGCATCCATCACTTCCTCTGGACATTCATTCCACACATTAATTATTCTCTGCGTGTAAAAATATTGCCCCTCATGTTCTTTTTAAATCTTTCCCCTCTTAAACCTTAAAAGTATACTCCCTAGTCTTGAAATCCCTAATCCTAATGAAAAGACTCCTGCCATTCACCTTATCAATACCCCTTGACATTTTACAAACCTTTTCAAGGTCACCCCTCAACCTCCTATGCTCCAGTTAAAAAAGTCCTAGCCTATCCAGCCTCTCTTTTTAACCCAAACCCTCCCTTCCTAGCAACATGCTGGTAAATCTTTTCTGAACCCACTCCACCTTAATAATATCCTTCCTATAACAGAGCGACCAGAACTGGGCTCAATGTTCCAGAAGAGGTCTCACCAACATCTTGTGCAATCTCAATATGATGTCCCAACTCCTATACTCAAAAGACTGCGCAATGAAGACAAGTGTGCCAAATGGCTTCTTCACCACCCTATCTATATGTGAAACAAATTTCCAAGAATTATGTACCTGAACCCCTGGGTCTCTCTGTTCTACAGCACTAATCAGAGTCTTACTTACAGAAAACCATTGTTGAAGCAGTTAGTGTAGGACATAAAATTGTAATTGTGTCGGGTATTCTACAGTGCAGACATGAGAATTGTGGGAAATAATGAGAGCACATCAAATGCATGAATAAGCGTTGTTAGAATAGAGACATATTGCAAAAATCTCTTCTATGCTGCACCATGTAACACCAACAATTATTATTCTATGCAGGTTCAAAGAAAAAGAGTTGACACCAACAATCTTTCACACACGCAGGAACAAAGTTGTACATTTTAAATGGCGTCTTAGCTTACCTGGTAATGTTAGTTGACCGACACATTGTCTTCTTAGATTACATGGAAAGCAAAAAGACTGATTATCTAATTGGTGACTTTTGACTGTCAATCAAACAACCATATTTTTCCTAATTATAATTTTCTTTCTATTTGGTAAAGAGAAGTGTTCAAAGAAAATGACAAAAAAAAAATTCAAGTACTAAATACTTTCAGCCAGGCCTTATCCATTGCAGTCTTCTGAAGTTTGATCGTTAATTCCTGGAGACTCCAAGCCTCCATGAAGGGCCAGAAACCCTAAACTCAACCCATTTTCGGATGGATGTTTACAAACTGCAGGAGTTTACCATTTCTTTGTGATTAGACTCATTTTCTTCAAAGTTATTTGGACATTGCTTTGCGAAAGGAGCTTCACTAAATGTTGACCAAGAGGTGCAATGCTCTTATAGAGCCATAAGGTCAGACAGTCAAAGTCATACAGCACAGAAGAGGCCCTTCCGTCTGTCAAATCTGTGTTTACACTCATCCCACTTTCCAGCACTTGGTCTGTAGCCATGAATGTTATGAAACTTCAAGTGCTCATCCAAATACTTTTTAAAGGATAAGACATTTCCCGTTGTGCTATGCTCCTAGGCAGTTGGGATACCCATCATCCTCTGTGTGAAAAAAGACTTTTCTCAAATTGCTTCCATACTCTTACCCTTCACCTTAAAATTATACCCCCCTCGTTATTCACTCTTCAACGAAGGGAAACAATTGTTTCCTATCCACCCTGCCTCTCATAAGCTTCGACACCTCTCTCAACCTTCTCCGTTCTAATGAAAACAATCTGAGCTTATCCAGTCTCTGTCTATAACTCAACTGTCGTGTCCCAGGCAACAATTTGGTGAACCTCCTTTGCACCTCTTGGTCAACATTTAGTGAAGCTGCTTTAGCAAAGCAACGTCCAAATAACTTTGAAGAGAATGAATCTAATCCCCAAGAAATGGTAAACTCCTGCAGTTTGTAAACATCCTTCTGAAAATGGGGTGAGTTTAGGGTTTCTGGCCCTCCACAGAGCCTTGAAGTCTCCAGGAATTAACAATCAAACTTCGGAAGACTGCAATAGATAAAGCCTGGTTGAAAGTAATTAGGGTGTTGAATTATTTTTTGTAATTTTCTTTGAACACTTGTCTTTACCAAATATAAAAAAAATTATAAATAGGAAAGAAATGGTTGTTTGGTTGACAGTCAAATATCACCAATTAGATAATCAGTCTTTTTACTTTCTGTGTAGTCTAGGAAGACAATGTGTAAGTTAATTTGAGTGCAGGGGCAAGTCATGTAATGAAATCTCCAAGTATGCATTTATTCATTGATGGCAACCTCATTTGGCTCCCTTCAGTATTTAAGACAGAAATGAGGAAAAATGTCTTCCTTCAGAGGGTAGTACGTTTGTGGAATTGTTTATGACAGAGGACTGTAGACTTCGGATTATTAAGAATACTCAAGGCTGGGATATTATACAGGAATTGGAGGTTCTGGGGCAAAGGTGTGAATGTGAAGTTGACGACTATCAGATCAGCCACAATCTCAATGAATGCCAGAGGAGACTCGAAGGAGCTGAAGTAGGCCATTCTGCCCAATGGGAAAGGGAGGACTGCAGATGCTGGAAAGTTAGAGTTGAAAAGGGTGGTGCTAGAAGAGCACAACAGGTCAGGAAGCAGCCAAGGAGCAGGAGAGTCAATGTTTCAGGCATAAGCCTTTCTGCTCCTATGTCTTGTGGACATATTTTTCTGACAATGAGTTGAACTCATGCAATCGTCTGATGATAGGTCAGATTCCCTTTAAATATCCAGTTATGAGCACAACAGATATTCATTTGAAGATGCAACCTATTCCCTTTTTGAACATGGTTTTCTTCCTAATTGGGTTTCCTTGGCTCCAGCACTCCTTCAACGTTATTATGTTGACTACAATAACAAAGTTGCCTTAACAGTTTCTTTTATAAATTTGCTTTTCAATGGATGTTACAGCACTGCCTCATTGAGCTATCAATAACAGCCTTTGGTCACGGTAACCATAATTGTCTCTAAGATGTAAGGCCTGCGTATCTCTGTCCATCTTACTGAAACACAACTGGATAGCTCATGCAGTTTTTAACTCTGTTGCTGATAAAGATCCTCATAATAATTGCTAATTGACGAGGCCGATTGATTTCTGAGCAAGCACACCTGGCTCTCTTTCGCAAAAACGTTCCACAATGAGAATGATTTTCCACTTTCTTTCTTAAATGTGGGGTTTGCTTGTTAGATAAAAAGTGAGGTCTGCAGATGCTGGAGATCAGAGCTGAAAATGTGTTGCTGGTTAAAGCACAGCAGGTTAGGCAGCATCCAAGGATCAGGAAATTCGACATTTTGGGCCAGAGCCTGATGAAGGCTAACCTGCTGTGCTTTAACCAGCAACACATTTTCAGCTTTGCTTGTTAGGTGGCAATCAACATACCTACCCAGCCCTCACTCTGGTAGGTGATCTGTTGGATTACCTCACCAATCAGCTCATTAAGAGTTGATAGGCAAGGAAGGGTAAGTTCCTCGCCCTATCTCAAGCCCTGACACTAGCCACCTGGATCACCAGAATCTGCCCGCCAGTTACTGACTGACAGAATAAACGTCCATCAGTCAAATCTTCCTCAAAGTAAGGGGTGTCTACTGAAAAGAAGGTAAGTCAGACAGTAAGACATAGCAACAAAAATAGGCCATAGAAGCTGCTTTAAAATTTGATAAGAAAGAGTTAATCTTATTCCATTAGTCTCTGATTTCTTCTCATGCTGTTGGGCAAAGTTGGAAATCACACGACACCAGGTTTTGGTCCAACAGGTTCACTGTGCTTTTGGGGAAGGGGTAGTGGTGAGAGAGGGCTCAGAGCCAAGGACAGCAAGCTTACTTACAGAGGCTACTGCCATGCTTCCCAATTCATGTCTCTGCTTCTCTTCTGATTGGAGCATATGGAAGCCCCTTACACCACTTGCCCTGGTTACCCAGTTGGAAATGTAATAGATTTCTCACATGACATGAAGGCAAGTGATTGGAGAGGTGGTATATTAGTGGCCATTAATCAGCTAATTAAGGAACCTAATTGTTGCTTGGTCAGAAAAAACTCCAAGGACATTCTCACCCTGCATTTAATTCGTAAGGTGGCTAGAAAGGGTTTCACTCGAGGGCCAACTCACCTCCCATCACCTCCAGTAAAGGCAACATCATGCCCACTGGCTTTATTCATTCTTGATGGTACTGTCTGGTTTTGCTGCTCTTCAGCAGTTTTTCATTTTAATATGAGCCTTTTTAAGCACGAATCCCAGCTCCCAAATCACACTGGCTAAATCTCCAGCTTCAAAATTATGTCAAATCACAAGGTGACTGATTCTCATGGGAAAGCCTAAGGGATACATTGTCACTGGGGAGCACAGAAGAAAAGTATTTCCCTTTTGCACAGCACCCAACTTTTTTTAAAGAAATTAATTCATGGGATGTGGGTGTTGCTGGCAGGGGCAGCATTTATTGGCCATGGGAGTAATTAAGAGTCCACTGCATTGCTGTCACTCATATGTAGGCTTGACCAGGTAAGGATGGTAAATTTCCTTCACTGAAGGGCATTTGTGAAACAGATGGGTTTTAGCAACAATGGTCACCATAAATAAGACAGACTACATTTCAGATTTGTTCATTCAATGTAAATGCCACCAGGTGCTATGGAAGGGTTTGAACCCACATGCCCATGAGCCTCAGGATTGTTAGTCTTATGACATTGCCTTCACCCCACCATCTCTCCAACAAGGGATTGTTGAGACAAATAGCAAAAATACATGCTATGGAGGATGGCCTAGTGGTATTATTGACTATTAATCCAAATACCCAGGTAATGTTCTGGGATGTGGGTTTGAATCCCACCATGGCAGATGGTAGAATTTGAATTTTAAAAAAAATTCTGGAATTAAAAGTCTACTCATACTCATTGTCAACTATCTGGGGAAACCATAATGACCTTCATCACCATAATCCTCACCTGGTCCAGATCCACAGCAATGAATGTGGTTGGTTCTGAAATGGTGCAGCAAACCAGTCAGTTATACCAATCACTACAAAGTCTCAACAAAGAATTGAAATGGGACAACTTACCTTGCATTGACCTAGACACTGGAAAAGACAACAGCAGAAACAGTCTTGTCACCCCAGCAAAGTCCTCCTCATTAACATCTGGGGGCTGGAGCCAAAATTGGGAGAGCTGTCACACAGCGTAGTCAAGCCTGACATAGTCAGATTCACGGAATTGTACCTTACAGGCAATGTCCCAGACACCACCATCACCATCTCTGGATTTGTCCTGTCCCACTGGAAGGAGAGACTTAGCAAAAGTGACAGCACAGTGGTATGTAGTCAGGAAGGAGTTGTCTTTAGAGTCCTCAATGTTGACTGCGGCTGTCATGCATTGTAATGGCTTCACCGGGTTGACACCTCATTTTTAGGATGCTTGGTGCTGCTCTTAGCATGCCCTCCTGCACTCTCCCTTGAACCAGGGTAGATTCCCCTTTATTGATGGTAATAGTTGATTGGGGGATTTGCTGGCCAAACATGGGTGATTACCTGCTAATTACCACGTACCATCCACCCTCAGCAGATGAACCAGTACTCCTCTATGTTGAACAACGCTTGGGCACAAAATGTACTCTGGGTGGGGGATTTCAATGTCCACCACCAAGAGTAGCTCAGCAGCAGTACTATTAATCGAGCTGGTTGGGTCCTAAAGGACAAAACATCTAGATTGGGTCTGTGGTAGATGACGAGGCAACAAATGACAGGGAAAAATATACTTGATCTCATCCTTACCAATTTGTCAGCTGCAGATCATCTGTCCATGACAGTATTGAGTAACCAGCGCATAGTCTTTGTGAAGACAAAGCTCTGCCGTCATACTGAAAAAAACCCCCATCATGTTGTGTGCCACTATCATCATGAACAGATTTAGCAACTCAAGACTGGACATCCATGAGGCACTGTGGGTCATCAACAGCAGTAGAACTGTATTCAAACACTATCTGTAACTTCATGGCCTGACAAATTCCCCAATCAATCATTACCATTAAGACAGAGGATCTACGGAGAGTGGAGGAGGGTATGCTAGAAGCAGCACCAAGCATACCTAAAAATGAGGCGTCTACCTGGTGAAGCTGCTAAACAGGACTATCTGCGTACCAAACAGTGTAAGCAGCAAGTCATGGGTAGAGCCAAGCAATCCCACAACCAATGGATTGGAGCTCAGCTCTACAGTCCTGCCACAGGCACTTGTAAATGGCGGACGATTAAACAACTCACTGGAGAAGGAAGTTCCACAAATATTGCCATCCCCAATGATGGGAGAGCTCAGCACATCAGCGCACAAGATAAGGCTGAAGCTTTTGCACCAATCTTCAGCCAGAAGTGCTGAGTGGATGATCCATCTCAGCCTCCTCCAGTGGTCCTCAGCATCATAGACACCAGTCTTCAGCTAATTCATTCACTCTATATCAAGAAATGGTTGGAGGCACTGAACACTGCAAAAGCAATGAGCCCTGACAACATTCCGGCAGTAGTACTGAAGACTTGTGCTCCAGAACTTGCTGCTTTCCTAACCAAGATCTTCCAGCACAGTTACAACACAGGCATTTGCCCAACAAGGTGAAAAATTGCCCAACTATATCCTGCATTTAAAAAACAGGATAAATCTAGCCCAGCCACTTATCATCCCATCGGTAAAGTGGTGGATGGTGTCATCAACAGTGCTATCAAGCAGCACTTATTCAGCAGTAACCTGCTTAGTGACACCCAGTTTGAGTTCAGCTAGGGCCACGCAGCTCCTGACATCAATATTGCCTCAGTTCAAGCATAAACAAAGGAGTTGAATTCCAGAGGTGAAGTGAGAGTGACAGCTCTTGACATCAAGACTGCATTTGACCAAGTGTGACATCAAGGGGCCTTAGCAAAACTGGAATCAATGGGTATCAGGGGACAAACTCTCTGCTGGTTGGAGTCATACCTGACACATAGGAAGATGTTGTGGATATTGGAGGTCAGTCATCTCAGTTCAAGGACATCTCTGCAGGAGTTCCTCAGAGTGGTGTCCGAGGCCCAACTATCTTCAGCTGCTTCCTCCATGGCTCTCCCTCCATCATAAGGTCAGAAATGGAGATGTTCGCCAAATGTCCAGCATTGTTCACAACTCCTCAGATACTGAAGCAGTCTATATTCAAATGCAACAAGAACTGGACAATGTCCAGGCTTGGGCTGAGAAGTGGTAAGTAACAATCGTGCCACTCAAATGTCAGGCAATGACCATCTCCAATAAGAGACAATCTAATCACCGCCTCTTGACATTCAATGGTATTATCATCACTGAATTTTCCACTTCCAACATTCTGGAGGTTACCATTGACCAGTAACTCAATTGGATTCACCACATAATCACAGTGGCTATAACAGCTGGTCAGACGCTAGGAATACTGCTGCTAATAACTTGCCTCCTGACTCCCCAAAGCCTGTCAACCACCTATGGACCCAAGTATGAGGGAATAATCCCCACTTGCCTGGATGACTGCAGCTCCACAACACTCAAGAAGCTTGACACAATCCAGGACAAAGCAACCTGCTTGATTGGCACCTCATCAACAAACATCCACTGCTTCCAACCCTGATGCTCAGTAGCTGAAGTGTGTACTATCTGTTAAAAAATTCACCGAAGATCCTAAGACAGCACCTTCCAAACCCACGACCACTTCCACCTAGATAAACAAGGGCAGCAGATACATGGGAACACCACCACCTGCAAACTCTCCTCCAAGCCACTCCACTTCCTGACTTGGAAATATATTGCTGTTCCTTCAGTATCGCTGGCTCAAGATCCTGGAACTTCCTCCATGATGTCAACCCAAGCACACCGACTGCAGCGACTTCAAGAAAGCAGCTCACCACCACCTTTGGGCAAGAAGTGCTGCCCAGACAGTGACGCCCATGTCCCACAAGAGAATTTTTAAGGCAAATTCAGAACAATACATGGGAAGAACAAAATAGAAAGGAGTGCCAAATGATTGAGACAATGCAGAACTTGTAGATATTCACATGAAAGATGGACACAAGCATGGATAGGTTGGACTGAAAGATCTGTTTCTGTTCTGTGGATCAATTGCAATTCAGTGTGGAAATATAGCACACTGCATTTATAGTATACAGAAGCTCGCTATGATATTTTCGCAACGTCGTTACCACTTTTGCAGCATAGCACACATTTGTTAATGGAAGCTGCAGCTGTTCCCACTTGACATGCTGTGGGAGAGCAGAAATTGGCATGCAGCGAATATGTTACAAATGTAAATCATTCCGTTCAAACTTCAATGCATCGTGCAACTCAACAGCAGATAATTGAAGTGGTTCTAATGAAGAAGTACAGGGGCATAGGTAAAGATGGCGAGAGGGGATAGAAACATGGCCTTCTGATCAGGGAGCTGGCCCAAGATTTATTTTGTATAGATTGTGCCTTCGAAGTCCAGGTGGGCTGCAATGTTGTATAGGAGCAGTCCTCTCCCTCCCGAATGTCCTCAGTACAGTTTACTATGACTGAGAGAGCACAGATACCACAACTGCAAATTATATAATCTGGTTCCAGCAGGGTCAACAGCTCAGTTGACAGAGAGTGTCTTGGGAGAAATACTTCCTCCAGTTTCGTGGATGGACAGGCTTGGATAATTACATGCCCGTCGGTCTGGTTTGAAGTGGCTCAGGTCTGCTGAGAGCCATTGATTAATCATGCAAGGTTGACCTGGTTGGTAGTACAGAATCGAAAAGGACAGTTTCTGGCTGGAAAGCATTTTAAAGCTTCCCTCATCCCTTGTAGCTGTTCAGATGATAAAGATTATGCTATTCTTGGGCATTTAGTGACTACAATGTCAATCTTCAACTAAACATATATGTCACTTCTTGTTGCGAGTTCCTCTTGGAATTTTCTGAGTGTGGGGCAAGCTATGCAGTGTCAGATATAAATGCAAAGGATATGGGTTCCATTTCCATTTTAGGATTTTAGCACAAATTCTAAGGGAGTGTGGCAACATTGGAGATAACACCACTCTTTGGATGTTAAAACAAGGCTATGTCTGCTCTTGAAAGGGAATTTAAAACATCATTTCAGAAAAGGGCAGCAATGTGGAGACAATAAGGACTGAGACGGGCACAGCTGAGAACAGAAGCTAGTCAAACAGTCAGGGACAAGGTAGGACTAATAAATTTAAACTGCATTTATTTCAATACAAGGGGCCGAACAGGGAAGGCAAATGAACTCAGGGCATGGTTAGGAACATGGGACTGGGATATCATAACAATTACAGAAACATGGCTCAGGAATGAGCAGGACTGGCAGCTTCATGTTCCAGGATATAAATGCTACAGGAAAGATAGAAAGGGAGGCAAGAGAGGAGGGGGAGTGATGTTTTTGATAAGGGAGTATTACAGCTGTGCTGAGGGAGGAAATTCCTTGAAATACATCCAGAGCAGTTATTTGGGTGGAACTAAGAAAGGGATGATAACCTTATTGGGATTGTATTATAGACCCCCTAATAGTCAGAGGGAAATTGAGAAACAAACTTGTAAGGAGATCTCAGCTATCTGTAAGAATAATAGGGCGGTTATGGTTGGGGATTTTAACTTTCCAAACATCGACTGGGACTGCCATAGTGTTAAGGGTTTAGATGGAGAAGAATTTGTTTCGTGTGTACAAGAAAATATTCAGATTCAGTATGTGGATGTTCCTACTAGGGAAGGTACAAAGCTTGACCTACTCTTGGGAAATAAGGCAGGGCAGGTGATTGAGGTATCAGTGGGGGAGCACTTTGGGGCCAGCGACCATAATTCTATTAGATTTAAAATAGTAATGGAAAAGGATAGACCAGATCTAAAAGTTGAAGTTCTAAATTGGAGAAAGGCCAATTTCGACAGAATTAGGCAAGAGCTTTTGAAAGCTGATTGGGGGCAGATGTTCGCATGAAAAGGGACGGCTGGAAAATGGGAAGCCTTCAGAAATGAGATAACAAGACTCCAGAGAAAGTATATTCCTGTCAGGGTGAAAGGAAAGGCTGGTAGGTATAGGGAATGCTGGATGGCTAAAGAAGTTAAGGGTTTGGTTAAGAAAATGAAGAAAGCACATGTCAGGTATAGACAGGATAGATTGAGTGAACCCTTAGAAGAGTATAAAGAAAGTAGGAGTATACTTAAGAGGGAAATCAGGAGGGCAAAAAGGGGACACGAAATAGCTTTGGCAAATAGAATTAAGGAAAATCCAAAGGGTTTTTACAAATACATTAAAGGATAACTAGGAAGAGAATAGGGCGCCTCAAAGATCAGCAAGGCAACCTTTGTGTGGAGTTGCAGGAGATGGGGCAGATACTAAACAAGTATTTTGCATCAATATTACCTGTAGAAATGGATATGGAAGATATAGAAATTAGCGAAATAGATGGTGACACCTTGCAAAATGGCCATATTACAGAGAGGAGGAAGTGCTAGATGTCTCGAAATGGGGAAAGGTGGATAAATCCCCAGGACCTGATCAGGTGCACCCTAGAACTCTGTGGGAAGCTAGGGAAGTGATTGCTGGGCCTCTTGCTGAGATATTTGCATCATCGATAGTCACAGGTGAAATGCCAGAAGACTGGAGGTTGGCTAACGTGGTGCCACTGTTTAAGAAGGGTAGTAATGAGAAGACAGGGAAGTATAGACCAGTGACCCTGATGTCGGTGATGGACAAGTTGTTGGAGGGAATCCTGAGGGACAGGATGTACATGTATTTGGAAAGGCAAGGACTGATTAGGATAGTCAACATGGTTTTGTGTGTGGGAAATCATGTCTCACAAACTTGTTTGAGTTTTTTGAAGAAGTAACAAAGAGGATTGAAGAGGACAGAATGGAAGATGTGATCTATATGGACTTCAGTAATGTGTTTGACAAAGTTCCCTATGGGAGACTGGTTAGCAAGGTTAGATCTCACAGAATAAAGGGAGAACTAGCCATTTGGATACAGAACTGGCTCAAAGGTAGAAGGCAGGGTGGTTGTGGAGGGTTATTTTTCAGACTGGAGGCCTGTGACCAGTGGAGTGCCACAAGGATCGGTGCTGTGTCCTCAACTTTTTATTATTTACATAAATGATTTGGATGCAAGCATAAGAGGTACAGTTAGTAATTTTGCAGATGACACCAAAATTGGAAGTGTAGTGGACAGTGAAGAAGCTTACCTCAGATTACAATAGGGTCTGGACCAGATGGACCGATAGGCCAATGGGCAGATGGAATTTAATTCAGATAAATGTGAGGTGCTGCATTTTGGGAAAGCAAATCTTAGCAGGACTTATAAACTTAATGGTAATGTCTTAGGGAGTGTTGCTGAACAGAGACCTTGGCATTCAGGTTCATAGCTCCTTGAAAGTGGAGTCACCGGTAGATAGGATAGTGAAGAAGGCGTTTGGTATGCTTTCTTTTATTGTTCAGAGTATTGAGTACAGGTGTTGGGAGGTCATGTTGTGGCTGTACAGGACATTGGTTAGGCCACTGTTGGAATATTGCGTGCAATTCTGGTCTCCTTCGTATCAGAAAGATGTGAAACTTGAAAGGGTTTAGAAAATACTTACAAGGATGTTGCCAAGGTTGGAGGATTTGAGCTATAGGGAGAATAGGGAGAGGCTGAACAGGCTGGGGCTGTTGTCCCTGGTGCATTAGAGGCTGAGGGGTGACCTTATAGAGGTTTACAAAATTATGAGGAGCATGGATAGGATAAATAGACAAAGTCTTTTCTCTGGGGTGGGGAGTCCAGAACTAGAGGGCATAGGTTTAGGGTGAGAGGGGAAGGATATAAAAGAGACCTAAGGGGCAATTTTTTCACGCAGAGGGTGGTACATGTATGGAATGAGCTGCCAGAGGGTGTGGTGGAGGCTGGTACAATTGCAACATTTAAGAGGCATTTGGATGGGTATATGAATAGGAAGAGTTTGGAGGGATATGGGCTGGGCGCTGGCAGGTGGGACTAGATTGGGTTGGGATATCTGGTTGGTATGGACGGATTGGGCCGAAGGGTCTGTTTTCATGTTGTACATCTCTGTGACTCTATGACTGCAGATGTTGGAAGCCAGAGTCAATAGATGTGAAGGTGAAAAATCACAGTAGGTCAGACAGCATCCAAGTAAGAGGAAAATTAACATTTCCGACCTGACGGAAGGTTTCAGCCTGCCTTTTCTGCTGCTCGGATGCTGTCTGACCTGCTGTCCTTTTCCAGCTTCATTTCTATTGACAAGAGCAGTAATGTTCCAGACAATAATTATTCCTAAGCCAATCAATAAAAAACGTAGAGTGTCTATTCATGACCAAGTTTAAAAAAAGAGGCATGCATTTGTCAAAGCTTTACATCTTACACTCATCTTTTGCAAGAATACAAATTCAAGGAGATAAAAGCTAATACTGCATGAGAGGAGTGTGCTGATTGGTTGGCAAAGTGGATTCTGATTGTTGGCACCAATACCACAGAGAATGCACCCATTAATGTTGATTGACAGTTAACTATCAGACTTTGCTAAATTTTATACTGGACACTTTAACTCTGGGTCTGGGCACTGCTCTAAGAAATTGACAGGGAATGGCTGTCACCACACGTTGCTAATTTGAAACAGGTGCTGTGTATGTAAATGTTTGTGCTGTCTGCAATATGTATACTTGTATGTTAATATACGTAACTCCTGGTGTGCACAAGTGAGCCACATTACAAGCCTGACAATGTAATTCCTTGAAATGTGAGGGAATGCATTTTGGTAGAAATAACATGGAGAGTCAATGCAAGCTCAATGATCCAACACTGCGGGGAGTTCAGGTGCAGAGGGATCTTGGGGTTCATGTGCATTATTCTATGAGTGTGGCCAGACAAGTTGAAACAGTTATTAAGGAGGATTATAGGATCCTTGCATTTAAAAATAGAGGCAGAGAATATAAAAGCAAGGCAATGATGCTATATCTCTACAAATTATTGGTCAGACCACATTTGAAGGACTGTGTTCAGTTCTGAGCACCTTATTGAAAGAAGGATGTTAGATCATTGTAGACCATGCAAAGAAGATGTACTAAAATGATATCAGGATTGAGGGACTTTAGCTGGAAGGAAAGGTTAGAAGAATTGAGCTTATTCCCTTTGAAGCAGAGAAGATTAAGAAGTGTCCTTATTGTGATGTTCAAAATTATGAACAATTCTGACAGGGTAAAAAAGGCTATCAGTAACTAGGGGTCACAATTTCATGATTGTCAGCAAGAGAGCTAGGAGATAGAGATGAGGAGAAGCCTCTTTTCTGAGACAGTTGTTAGGTTCTGGAATGTGCTGCCTGGGAGAGCCGTGGAACTTTTCATAGGCGTTTTCAAAAGCTAGATGTATATTTGAAAGGGATGAATTTAAAGGGCTATGGAGATGGGGCTGAAGAATGAGACAAGTTGGTTAGCTCTTTCGGGAGCTGGTACAGACACGATGGGTTGAATGGCCACCTCCTATACTGCAAATGTCTATGACTCTAAAACGGTATCTCACCACTATCTTCTCACCGGCAATTAGGGATGTGTAATAAATATCAGCCGAGCCAACAGAGCCCACATCCTATGAATGCATAAAACTAAAATATGAATCACAGCGGTTTTGTCAGTGGGCAAAAATTAATAAATTGAACTTAGAGAATTATAATATTTCTCCTATTTGCTTCTTGGAATTTAGAGGAATGTGAGGTGATCTAATTGAGACATTAGATTCAGTAAATGTATGGCTAAGAACTAAGCCTCATGAGAAAATGACCCAGTCTCATGCATACATCAGGTTACTGTAGAAAACAGGAAGCAAGATGCAAGATGGGCGGTACGGTGGCACGGTGGTTAGCACTGCTGCCTCATAGCGCCAGAGACCCGGGTTCAATTCCCACCTCAGGCGACTGACTCCCCGTGTCTGTGTGGGTTTCCTCCGGGTGCTCCAGTTTCCTCCCACAGTCCAAAAATGTGCAGGTTAGGTGAATTGGCCATGCTGACTTGCCCGTAGTGTAAGGTGAAAGGGTAAATGTAGGGGAATGGGTCTGGGTGGGTTGCACTTCGGCGGGTTGGTGTGGACTTGTTGGGTCAAAGGGCCTGTTTCCACACTGTAAGTAATTGAACAAAGCCAGACTGCTGACTCAGCAAATTCCTTTGGGTGAAGGGGCATTTGACCTTTATGTTTGCAAGAGTTACTAAGTTAAGGGCAGATAAAGGAGCAATGGAACAGATGTGTCCTGTTTACTCAACGCTGGATGGATGATCTCAGGGTCATGGGGTTCGTGGACAAGAGAAAGTTATCCAACGTTCTGGAAGATTGAAAGAAATATATAAAAGAAGGAACATCGAGGACATTGGTAATGACCACCCTGGGACAACTATCGCGGGAGGAAGACACTAAGTTCAGAACTCAGAGAAGGCTTTAACCCATTGGAGTAAATCTTGCCAGGCCACCTCACATTGGCGATATCTAAGACCAAGTGTATCTTGTGATTTAGTGTGCTGTGTGAGAAGCTAGAATGGTGAGTTAAATGCAAGTTATTCAATTAAATGAATTGCGCACCTGTACATTTTAAGTGATTCAAGTACTAATAAATACAGGGCGGCCCCCATATCTGTGGAATCATTTTCCGTGGTTTCAGTTAACTGTGGATTACCACGTCATGAACATATTATAGGGAACCAGCGACTAGGAAGCTGCTGGGAAGGTATATTGTCCATTGAAATGAATGGGGTCACTCCCTTCCACAGTGTCAGGCTTCTGATGTAGGACCTGGAATGTATCCCCTGCGGGTACAGGGGGACTACTGTACTGAGTTGTATGAGGCTTTAGTCTGAGTGTCAGTTTGTCTACCACGTCAGTTGAAAACCCTATAGAGTAAAAAATTCTAATGGGGATTGACAGGGTGGATGACTCCCCTCCTGGGATAATCTAGATAAAAGAGCTTCCATATAAGATGGAGTGGGGAGAAATTTAACAAACGATCAGTAACTGTGGAACTCATTTCCGCAGTGATCAGGAGAGGCTTTGTCATTAAATATATTCAATTTAAGTTCAAACCTGGGTTAAACAGATTTCTTTTACTGGAGAGGGAAGCAGAGGTACAATCGGCTTAACCATGATGTTATTGAAAGGCAGAGCAGGCTGGAGGGCCAACTGGCCTGCTCTCGGCTTATTTTATAATCCCACGTTTCTGATAAGCACCTAACAGCACTAATAAATGACTTTAACTTGGAAAGAGTATGTAAATGTATGTATGTTGTTGTTACTCCTTCAAATCTTGGTGATATTCTGCCCTGGGGTCTGGTCCTTCACTTAAATGTCTCCAAGATTAAACAGTCTAGCAAATAGGAATAAAATGTTCTGGGATTCTGCTAAATGGCTCACTCTACAGTAATATAATGTCTTTCTTGAAATGCTGAGTGAATTCTAACATGCTATAAGATTGTAATAATAGGAACTCAGCTAGACTATTTGGCTCATTAATCTGTTCTGCCATTCCATCGTGGCTGATATATTTCTCATCCCCATTCTCCTGCCTTCTCCCTGTAATCCTTGGTCCTCCTACTATTCAAGAACTTATCTATCTCTGTCTTAAATACACTCATTGACTTGGCCTCCACAGCCTTCTGTGGCAATGGGTTCCACAGCGTGACCACCCTCTGGCTGAAGAAATTCCTCCTCCTTTCAGTCCTAAAGGGGCGTCCCTAAACTTTGAGGCTATGCCCTGAGGGCCGTGTCTCTCTTACCAGTGGAAACATCTTCTCCATAACCACTCTATCCAGGCATCTCAGTATTCTCTAAGTTTCAATCAGAAACTCATCCTACTAAACTCCATCGAGTAGAGATCCAGAGTCCTCATCTATTCCTCATATGACAAACTCTTCATCCTCGGGATTATTATTGTGAACTTCCTGTGGACCCCCTCAAAGTCCAGCATATCCTTGCTTAGATAGGGGACCCAAAACTGCTCATAGTATTCCAAAAGAGGCTATATACAGCCTCAGCAGTATATTCTACAAAATGCCTACATTTGCATTTTGCCTTTCTCAGTGTGAACTGAACCTGGATGTTAACCTTAGGAGAATCCTAAATTAGGACTCCCTTTGCGCTTCAGATTTTCCCCATTTAGAAAATAGTCTATGTCTCTGTAGCTAACTTTTCTTTATATGAGTAACATGGGCAAAAGCAAAAATCTGATAAAACCCAGCTGAAGTTGTGCATAATCTGGATTAGTGGTGCTGGAAAAGCACAGCAGTTCAGACAGCATCCGAGGAGCGGTAAAATCAAAGTTTCGGGCAAAAGCCCTTCACCTGGAATATCTGATGAAGGGCTTTTGCCCGAAACTTTGATTTTACCGCTCCTCGGATGCTGCCTGAACTGCTGTGCTTTTCCAGCACCACTAATCCAGAATCTGGTTTCCAGCATCTGCAGTCATTGTTTTTACCTGACATTGTGCATAGTCTGGTGCCTGGAGGATAATGCATTTATGTTTTGAAATTTTACGAAATTTTCTAGGTGAACAAGACCCACGGCAAGGATTGCTACCACAGATGATTTTCATGTTACCCTGGACAATCAATTTAATGCTGTGGCTCACATACCTCCTACGGTCAACTCATCACTATTCCCATCAACTAATGACCTATTATTTTTGCTGTCGCAAATTTCTTTAAAATGACAAAGATTGGCTCTGTTTGTTTCCATTGCCTCAACAGCATCCAGATTCTGTTAGTCAGAAAATACTAGCTTTTTATGTGCACAGTTCCTTTGGATCATTCCTTGATTACTTGCTTTAACATTGTACAGAAAAGCAACATATGGAGCATATAACAGGCTCTAAAAGCCTTTAAATAAACTAACAGATTGCCTATCACGTTACTTCTGACAAATTGATGATGAGCTGTCAACAACAGGAGCTTTATCTCATACACGAAGAGATCAATTATTTTACTGCCAAGGTGTAACTGTCTTTCCCGTTACAATTGCAAAGTCTAATTGGTTTTCAGAACATCCTAAAGTGCTTCACAGCCAACATGATGAATAGTCACTACTTTGTCGACAACGTAGCAACCAATTTCTGCATATCAGGGTCCAATAAACAGCAGTGATAAATGACCAGGCACTCAGTTTGTCATTGGCATTGGTTGATGGAGAAATGGTGGCCTGTGCCCCAGGGGAGAATTCAACTGCCCACCTGTCAATAAAGAGGAAAGAAAGATAAGTAATACTTGAAAATGATGCAAACCGCTCTGACTGATATTATATGCCTGAAAATGATGCGTGATGAGAATGTTTGTTTCCCAGCATTATTGTTTGATTTTCCTGATATAATCTTTATCCGCCATGAGATCATTTACGTCCAAATGAACCATCTTCAATTTAATGTCTCACCCACAAAACAGCACCTTCCAGACATGATCTCAGAATAAAAGGGTGCTGATTTAAAACTGAGATGACAAGGAATTTCTTCTCTCAGAGAGTTGAGTCTTTGGAACTCTTTGCCACAGAGAGCTGTGGGGACAGAGAGTATATTTAAGGCTGAGATAGATAGATTCTTCGCCTGTAAGGGAATCAAGGGTTAAAGACACGGGTGTGGACATGAGGACTGTCAGAACAGCCATGATCTTATTAAATGACAGAGCAGCCTCATGGGGTCACATGGTCTACTCCTGTTCCTATTCCTTATGAAAGTGTCAGCCCTACATAATGTGCTCAAGTCTCTGAAGTAGGGCTTCCAGCCTCAGAAATCAGATAATGAGCAAATATGACAGCAAAGTGAATTTCTAACAGGCTACTAGGCACAGTGTATTGTTATGAAGATATGGGTGAACTATACCTTGTAAAAGAGTTAAAAGCCAGCAGTGACAGCACCAAGTGTTCCCAATAAGACACCATGTAACATGTGCTCCAGCTACTGGAGTAGCTGGTTGCCTGGAAATGACAAAAAAAACAGACTCAAATTCAGCCAATCAGTTTAAGTTATTCCCTGAAAAAAAAACAATTTCCAATCAAATTTGAATTGAGTATATTAACAATCTTAAAAGCCAATGACACAATCTGATGCTCTGGGATATTAAGACCAGGGAAAAATTGAACAGTTAGGAGGAAAACTGCCAAACTCAGCAACTGCCTGAAAAACTGCTCTCTTAAAAGGTACCTTTTTAATCAGTAACCTGTGATGCAGAAATTCCTAAGAAGTAGAAAAGAAGGCACAAGAAGATCCAAAAAGCTGCTTAGTTTTGAGATAAGAAGTGTTACTTTGTAAATCTTAATTGGGAGTTTTATCGGGCTAGTATTATACAAGGGAAGGTAACAAATAGGTTAGAGGAAGGAGTTGTACAATGTTGTTAGTTAATTATTCTCTTTTATACTTTAAGAAATAAAGTTGCTAATTTTTACTTTAAATAGTTCTTGGACACTCGACGTTTTACAGATTATTGCACGGGATAAATATTTTCTGTGTTGCTGATTTTAAATTAAGCAGGAGAGTTTACCCTGTATCCTAACAGTATACATAGATAAAGTTACAACATGAAAGTAGTTTCTTCTACCTCTGCCAGTTATATGCAATTAGAAATTCCTTATGTCACTGTGAAGCATCTTAGGAATGTTTGCCCACACCGAAAATACTATAACAAATGGAAAGGCAGAAAGCTACATTTTAAATGGGTAGGTAAATAGATAGATTATAGAATTTCATTTACAGGCCTCTATTAACTAAATTCCATGTTCAGTATATTAATGTCCATTTCTGAATTTTAAACGTATAGATTTTATATTGTATATGTTGTATTGTTATACACTAATATATATCCAATTCATCTCGACATAAAGGCTTTCCATGGATGAAATGACCACCTTTTATGTTTTTATAATCTGTCAAAGAGGAGGAAGCTAATGAAGGGGAGTGAGACATTAGCACCCTCGATTGTAAGACTTTAGTATTGCAATACACCACAGGGGCCGATATTACAGGAAACTGTAGATCTCCAATAAAACACACATTGACAGCACAGTCAAGAGCACATCAAATCTCAGAACTTCAGCAGGCTGCAAAAATGTCAGACCAACCAATAACATGCAAAATGTTCACTCATAAGAATATCAAAAATAGGTCCAAGTGAAGACCATTTAACTATTTTAAGATGACAGCTGATCTTAGACTATCTGGATATCCCTTGTTCCCTGGCACCTAAAAGTCTTACTGACCTCTGTCTCAAAACCATTCAATGACTAATGATCTACAGTCCTCAGAGTAGGGGATTCCAAGCATTCACTCCCTTTTGAGTGAAGAAATGCCTCATTTCAATCCTGACGGATTAACTTGCAGATGAACAACTTCATACTTCTCTCCATCATTATGAATCTACCTGCCATGGTCTTGTCCACTCTTACAACCCCTTGGAATCCCCTTTGCATCTTCCTTGTATCCTCATCACAATTATATATTTACAACAGACTTGGACATATTTGTTATGGTAACTTTGAATAGTCAACCACAGGAGTCTTGAATACATGTATTTGATCATACATACAAAATTACGCAGGGAGAGTGTATCTTAGGGTTTGTTGCAAAACTCAGGACATATAAGAAAGGACATTATATATAAATATTTTGCCAAATGGGCATCTCATTATCTAAGTTCCAATCTTGCTTCATAAAACAGATGTTCATTTGAGAGCATGGGCTAATGTTGTTAATGTCTTCTTCTTCACCCAGTCTTTTTATTCTGACAAAGGTTTTGCCTCCATCCCTTATCAGTGTCCATCATCTCCCTGTCTCTGAACTTCTCTCTAAGGCTTCACTACAATACTTTGGTAGCACTAATTGTTATTTATAGGCTCCTGCTGATACTATCCTCAAGGTTACATTAGGTTCATCGAGTACAAGATTTGTGAATTACCTGCTCATTTCATTTTCTCTGATTAACCTTTACAGCTTAACTGCTTCTAACACCTTAGACTCAGTCCCTTCATCTTCAAGATTGATAAAGATTTTAAATAGAGTTTCTGGGCAGAGGAGATGACCTGGGGGGTGCAGTGAGAGAGGGACTCACTGAAATCCTTGTAGAGGGAGGAAGAGAGCTTCTTCAAGGAAGGAGTCCTCTTACAAAGATTTTAAATAACTGACATACAGGCATTAACCTTTGCAGTACCCCACTAGTTACATCCTGACAACCCCATAGTAACCCATTTATTCTTATTTCCTATTTACTGTCTATTAATGAATCCTCTACACAAGTTAATGTATTAATCCCACTCTAACTGACCTGAATTTGATATAATAACCTCTTTGAGTAGCAGCTTTTCAAATGTCTTTTCAGGCCCGAACGCGAAACACCCAAAGATTCCCCTTTCTATCCTGTTAGTTAGCCTGATTATCTCATGACCAAGAAAAGTTTAAGTCAAGATGTATCAGAACATTGAAGAATGAAAAGAGATACTAGCAACTTCACCTCCTAATGCACACAGCAAGCAGAACTTGATATTTTTCAACCATTAATAACATTCCCAGTGTTTGTGTCAAAGTCGGCCCATGTGTTCAGTGCAGCAAACACACTCAAAACTTTTCATTTACTTCCACAGAAATGCCTTCAGGTACGGTTATATGACGCTGATTTTACAATATCCCCAATATGGAAGGATACTCTGCAACCAGTGATGTGACGTATAAAAAAAATGCAGTGTCACAACATCAGCCAACATGGATACCATTTGGAACCAACGTTAAGGTACTGCTGCAACTGAAATCAGCATTCGGTATATCTAATCTGCTCCCAGCTCCTGTTCAGTTTATCTTCGACTTTTTGAATGTAATGAGCTCTTGTAAACAATAGGGAAGCAGCGAAATCTCATTCAGTTTATCTTTTCTACACTTTCTTTTCTGTTTTTTTATTCACTTGTGAAACGCGAACATCACTGGCTGGGCCCAGCATGTATCACCCGTCCCTGGTTGCCCTTGAGAAGATGGTGGTGAGCTGCCTTCTAGAACCTCTGAAGTCCATGTGCTGTAGATTGATCTGCAATTCCATTTGGGAGGGAATTCCAGAATTTTGACCCAGCAACAGTGAAGGAACATTAGTACATTTCCAAGTCAGGATGGTGATTGGCTTAAAAGGGAACTTGCTGGTGGTTGTGTTCCCATGTATCTGCTGCTCATGTCCTTCCAGGTGGAAGTATTCATGGGTTTGGAAGGTGTTGTCTAAAGATTTTTGATGAATTTCTGCAGTGCATCTTGTAGATAATACACACTGTTGTGACTGAGCATCGATGGTGGGGAGAGTGGATGCTTGTAGATGTGGGCCAATCAAGCTGCCAGCTTTCTTCTGGATGGTGTCAAACCTCCTGCTCGTTGTTGGAGCTGGAGCCATCCAGGCAAGTAGGGAGTAGTCTATCACACTCCTGACTTGTGCCTTGTAGATGGTAGATGGGCTTTGGGGAGTCAGAAGGTGGGTTACTAGCCACAATATTCCTAGCCCCTGCCTTGTAGCTCCATGTATTTATATCACAAGTCCAGTTGAGTTTCTGGTCAACAGTAATGCCCAGGATGTTGATAGTGAGGGATTCAGTGATGCTAACATCATCGAGTGTCAAGGCGTGGTGGTTAGGTTGTCTCTTGTTGAAGGTGGTCATTTCCTGGCATTTGTACAGTGCAAATATTACTTGCCACTTGTCTGCCCAAGCCTGGATATTGTCCAGACCTTGTTGCATTTGTATGTGGGCTACTTCAACGTCTGACAAGTCGTGAATGGTGCTGAACATTATGCAATTATCGGCGATGATCCCCACCTTTGACCTTATGATGGAGGGAAGATCACTGATAAAGCTGCTGAAGTTGATTGTGCCCAGGGAACTACCCTGAGGAACTCTTGCAGAGATGCCCTGGAGCTGAGATAACTGACCTCCAACTATCTTGCTATGAGCCAGGTATGACTCTAACCAGCAGAGAGTGTGCTGCCTGATACCCATTGATTCCAGTTTTGCTAGGGCTCCGAGATGCCATACTCAGTCAAATGCAGCTGTCACCCTCACCTCACCTCTGGAATTCAGCTCTTTTGTCCATATTTGATCCAATGCTGTAATGAGGTCAGGATCTGAGTAGTCCTGGTGGAACCCAAGCTGGACACCACTGAGCAGGTTATTGCTGAGCAAGTGCTGCTCATAGCACTGTTGATGACACTTTTCATCACTTTATTAGTAGACTGTATGTGACTATAATTGGCTGGGTTAGATTTGTCCGGCTTTTTGTGTCCAGTGTTGTAACTGCACTGGAACAGCTTGGCTCGGGGAACAGCAAGTTCTGGAGCACAGGTCTTCAGTACCATGGTCAGGATATTGTCAGCTCCTATAGCCTTTGCAGAATCCAGTGTCTCCAACTGTTTCTTAATACCACATGGAGTGAACCAAATTTGCTGAAGTTTGGAATCTGTAATGTTGGGGATCACTGGAAGAGGCCGAGCTGGATTATCTACTCCGCACTTCTAGCTGAAGATTGCTGCAAAAGCTTCAGCCTTACCTTTTGCACTGATGTGCTAGATTCTTCCATCATTCAGGATGGGGATATTTGTTGAGCTTCCTCCTCCAGTGAGTTTATTAATTGTCCCCCTCCATTCACGACTGGATGTGACAAAACTAAAGAAGTAAGATTTGATTCATTGATTGTGAGATCTCTTAGCTTTTGGATGTAGGTTTGCTCACTGAGCTGGAGGGTTCATTTCCAGATGTTTCATCACCCTACTAGGTAACATCTTCAGTGGACATCAGGCAAAGCACTGCTGATAATTCCTGTTTCCTATTTGTTTCTTTGAGTTGGTATGTCATTTCCTGTGGTGAAGTCACTTCCTGTTCCTTTTCTCAGGGAATGGTAGATGGGTCTAACTAGTGTGTTTGTTGATAGAGTTACGGTTGGAATGCCATGCTTCTAGGAATTCTCATGCGTGTCTTTGTCCCAAAGAAACCCAAACATATGAATAGAAAGCAGGAATTTTCAGCATTGCTTCACCTGAGGCCCACTGAAAATGTTACCTAGTAGGGTGATGAAATGTCTGGAAACGAACCTTCCAGCTCAGCGAGCAAACCTACATGAAAAACCTCAAACTGAACTACAAATCTTCTGAAAACTCGCTATCACTTAGCTCTGTCTATCACTTGCTGCTTATGCTGTTTGGCATAGAAGTAGCCTTGTTTGGAACTTCACAAGGTTGACACCTCACCCTTCCCGCCTTCCACAAAGACCGTTCCCTCCGTGACTACCTGGTCAGGTCCACGCCCCCCTACGACCCACCCTCCCATCCTGGCACTTGCCCCTGCCACCACAGGAACTGTAAAACCTGCGCCCACACCTCCTCCCTCACCTCTATCTAAGGCCCTAAAGGAACCTTCCACATCCATCAAAGTTTTAGCTGCACATCCACAAATATCATTTATTGTATCTGTTGCTCCCGATGCGGTCTCCTCTACATTGGGGAGACTGGGCGCCTCCTAGCAGAGCGCTTTAGGGAACATCTCCGGGACACCCGTACCAATCAACAACTCTGCCCCGTGGCCCAACATTTCAACTCCCCCTCCCACTCTGCCGAGGACATGGAGGTCCTGGGCCTCCTTCACCGCCGCTCCCTCACCACCAGATGCCTGGAGGAAGAATACCTCATCTTCCACCTTGGAATACTTCAACCCCAGGGCATCAATGTGGACTTCAACAGTTTCCTCATTTCCCCTTCCCCCACCTCACCCTAGTTCCAAACTTCCAGCTCAGCACTGTCCCCATGACTTGTCTGGACTTGTCCTACCTGCCTATCTCCTTTTCCACCTATCCACTCCACCCTCTCCTCCCTGACCTATCACCTTCATCCCCTCCCCCACTCACCTATTGTACTCTATGCTACTTTCTCCCCACCCCCACCCTCCTCTAGCTTATCTCTCCACCCTTCACGCTCACTGCCTTTATTCCTGATGAAGGGCTTTTGCCTGAAACATCGATTTTACTGCTCCTTGGATGCTGCCTGAACTGCTGTGCTCTTCCAGCACCACTGATCCAGAACCTCATATTTAAGTATACCTGGTGCTGCTCCTACCATATCATCATGCATTCCTCACTGAACCAGAGTTGATCTCCTGTCTTGATGGTAATAGTTGACTGGGGCATTACTGGGCCATGAGGTTACAGGTTGTGCTGGAGTATAATTCTGCTACTGTTGACGGGCCACAGTGTCTCATAGATGCACAGTCTTGAGTTGCTATGTGTTTGAAGTTTGTACCACTTAACACGGTGATAGTGCCACACCACATGATGGAGAATTTTCCAATGTGAAGGTGGGAGTTTGTTTCCGCAATGACTGTGCTATGTTCACTTTAATAGATACTAGTTTGGAAGAGGTTAAGTGTGTTTTTCTCACTTATTAGTCCCCTTACCACTTGTCACAGGCATAGTCTAGCAGCTACGTCCTTCAGCTCGATCAGTAGTGCTGTTGCTGCGCCACTCTGGCTAGGGGATTTCAATTTTGCACCCTTGCCACACTCAATGTTTCCGTTAAAGTTCATCATGTGGTGCCATCATTGTCCAAAGATGATATAATCATTTAAACAAAAGCATAAGAATTGGGAGCAGGATTAGACCATTTGCCTCATTGAACCTTTCTCCACCATTCAATAGAATTATGACTGATCTCAGACTTCAACTGCACTTTCCCACCCACTGACTATTTTTCTAGATTCCTTGAAAGATCAGATTTCACTATATTTCTTCCAAGTTTAGGGTGTAGAGGAACCCGGGAGAGAGGGAAAGAAAGAGAAAGAGTCTTTCAGTCTTGTTATAATGTCTGCTCTACTGCTCAAAGCAGCTGCTCAAATATAATTCGGTGTGTATCCCTGAGTCTGGTTTCATAGGCTTTGCAAACTGGCTAACTGGAAGGCAAACCTTTCAGTTTTTTAAAAATTCATTCATGGGATGTGGGCATAGCTGGCAGGGCTCGCAGCATTTTTCCCATCCTTGAGAAAATGAAGAAATCTGCCTCCATAAACCACCATGGCCCATTTCATAATATATGAGATTATTATAAAGGTATGAATTAAAACTGGAGCTGCACATTTCTTGACAATGTTTTGTCTTGATATGCTTGGATCAAATGATAAATTCACTGCTTTTTGTTTCATTTATTGTGCATTGGCATCCAAGATTTGCCTCAGGCTGTGGTAAGGTGATCATGGCAGCCATTTTAGGTCAGTATTTGTCATTTTATTTAAAACACTTTAGACCATGACAGATCACAGGCATAATAATCAGATATTGGTCAGTGTTGAGTACAGGAGCTGGGAGGTCATGTTGCAGCTGGACAGGACATTGGTTAGGCCACTGTTGGAATATTGCGTGCAATTCTGGTCTCCTTCCTATTGGAAAGATGTGAAACTTGAAAGGGTTCAGAAAAGATTTACAAAGATTTGAGTTATAGGGAGAGGTTGAATAGGCTAGGGCTGTTTTCCCTGGAGTATTGGAGGCTGAGGGGTGACCTTATAGAGGTTTATAAAATCATGAGGTGCATGGATAGGATAAATAGAGGAAGCCTTTTCCCTGGGGTGGGGGAGGCCAGAACTAGAGGGCATAGGTTTAGGGTGAGAGGGGTAAGATATAAAAAAGGCCTAAGGGGCAACGTTTCCACACAGAAGGTGATACTTGTATGGAATGAGCTGCCAGAGGATGTGATGGAGGCTGGTACAATGGTAACATTTAAGAGGTATTTGGATGGGTATATGAATAGGAAGAATTTGGAGGGATATGGGTCGGGTGCTGGCAGGTGCGACTAGATTGGATTGGAATATCTGGTTGGCGTGGATGAGTTGGATCGAAGGGTCTGTTTCCGTGCTGCACATCTCTATGACTCTAATGGGCATTAACATTTGATCATACATTTTCACTTTAAAGCATATCCTTCTTTAAATATGGAAATTAAAACTGCATACAGTACTCAAGTTCTGATCTCACCAAAGCCAGTACAATTGCAGAAAGACTGTGCCATAATTTCATGTCAAGGATGCATAGATTTTGAACCTGCTTGCTGCTGTTATCCTCTATGGGGGTGGCACAGCGGCTAGCACTGCTGCCTCACACCACCAGTTTTATTCCACCTCCTGGTAAGTGTGTGGAGTTTGTATATTCTCCCCGTGTCTGCATGGGTTTCCTCCCACAGTCCAAAGATGTGTAGGCTAGGTGGGTTAGCCATGGGAAGTGCAGGGTTACAGGGTAGGGGTTTGTGAATGGGTGGGATTCTCCTTGCAGGGTTGGTGTGGACTCGATGGGCTGAATGGCCTGCCTCCATATTATAGGAATTCTGATACATTATATCCTAGTAATCTAAGCTAAGAGACCTCCCTTCCTCTATTTTATATGTGGAATAGATATCCAACAATGGATTGTTTGCATAGTGGTGAGAGGTTTTTAATGACCACATTCCTGTGGTCAAGTTTTCAAAGGAGCTTTTGAATTGTTAAGAGGCATTGTGCATATAAACTGTCATTGAGGTAAATCAAGATGACATTGTTTATTTGACACAGAAATCAGCACAGCAGGATTGACAAGCCTGTATTATTTATAATGTTTATATGAATAATAGCAAACTAACTGCTTGAGAGGTGTTCGGAAAACCATTCTTGCTTGTACATTGAGATTAATATTTTCCAAACCTCTGAGTCCAATCACCAAGTCAAGAATCACAAGGTTTGAAAATCTCCCATGATTCAAATGCTGGCTTGAAAAAACTACAAGGAAAGGCAAGCGTCAAAGGTGGAAGTAATATTTGACTGATTGCGTTATAAAATGGATGAGTGTGTTGATGGCTTACTGTAGACCCTGACCAATTTCCCTTTCAATCACTGAAACCACTGGAGATAAGGTCAGATGAGTTGTAAGCTATTTACTATTTGAAAGGCAGAATACTTTGGTGAAAATGTGAAAAAATAAAGCAAAAAGCCCTGGAGATTTTCAACAGATTAAGCAGCATCTGCGGAACGAGAAACAGAATTAACATTTCAGATAAATGCCCTTTCGTCAGAACGGGGTAAAGTTAGAACTGCAAAAGGTTTTGCGAAAGGGTTGGGTGGGACATGAACAAATGGGATAACTGGGGATCAGATAAAGCACTGGAGAGGTTGAATGATAGGAAGTCAATCTTCCAGGGCGAAAGGAATGGTGATGGGACAGGAAAACCACTGAAATATTTGTCTTGTACAGTCTTGGTGTCATCAGAAGGCCAAAGCATAAGAAAAAAAGACTTACACAGGCAAAGAAAAAGGGAACAAAACAGGGGATGACATTATAGTTTGAAATTACTGAACTCACTGTTGAGTTCAGAAGGCTATAAAGTGCCCAATCAAAACATAAGGGTGCTGTTCCTGAAGTGTGTATTAAGCTTCACTGGAACAATGCAGCAGGCCAGGGACAGAGATGTCAGTGTGAGAACGAGGTGGAACAGTAAGAAGAAACTTGAAAGGGTTCAGAAAAATTTACAAGGATGCTGCCAGGGTTGGAGGGTTTGAGCTACAGGGAGAGGTGGAATGGGCTGAGGCTATTTCCCCTGGCACATCAGAGATGGAAGGGATGACCTTTTGGAGTTTGTAAAATCATGGTGAGCATGGATAGGGTAGGGGGGTCCAAAATTAGAGCCCATAGGTGTAAGGTGAGAAGAGAAAGATTTAAAAGGGACCTAAGGGGTAACTTTTTCACAGAGGTTGGTACATCTATGAAATGAGCTGCCAAAGGATGTGGTGGAGACTGGTACAGTTACGACATTTAAAAAGCCTCTAGGTGAGTACATGAATAGGAAGGGCTTACAGAGATATGGGCCAAGTGCTGGCAAAACGTACTGGATTAATTTAGGATATCTGGTCGGCATGGACAAGTTGAAATGAAGGGTCTGTTTCTGTTCTCTTAGACTCTGTGACTCTATGACATGCCACCAGAAGGTCAACGTCATCTTTCCACCCAATCAGAGGTGTTGTTCTACAACATAGTCACTCACTCTGTGTTTAGACTGTACAATTTAGAGAAGAAAATATTGTGAGCCATGGAGAAATGGAGAGCGCTCATGGTTCAGTGAGCAGTGAATACAGCAGACTAATTGGAAGGAGTACACAAATTGCTGCTTCACCAGCTGGGGACAATGTTAGGGACCTTGAATGGACAGAGAGAGGAACTTATAAAACAGATATTTGCCTAGGAAGGGGCCTGGGCAGTGTGGGAGGAGGGGTTGAGCACCACACCATCACGATGGGACTATTTACAATTGCCTGTTTTTACGGTATGGTGGAAGCAGATTTTTCAAATCCCATAATCTCTAGAAGTCTTCTAAGCTTGTTAACCCTGAGCAATCTGTAGAATTCCCAACTTCATACATTAAAAGGGAATAAAAATTCAATTTTAAGTAAAGTGCCTGATTGGCCTCAGCTAAGTTGTACCCATGATCAAAACATTTTTCTCCTTGAATGTGCTTGTGTTTGACACTTTGCAATCTAAATCAATCAATATTTATAGCCATATGTTTCTCGTTCTTGGGTTCTATTCGCAACTAATTAATTTATCTGTTTTGGACTGCTATGTCCCACTTCCTTTCAATTCAAATTAATTAGTAATTCTGCAGACAGCCTTCTAATAGTTTCAGAATAAAAGGATTTTGGAAGATGCAAGAAACTCAAAACCAATAGCAGAGGCCAAGAGGTAGACAGATTGACACTGTTGCCATATTGGTTTCAGTCAAGTTGTATCCCATTTACACTGACCAGCTCCGAATGCAAATCTCTTTTGCTTAGGTGGGAGGTTTGAACAGATGGTAGCGCCCTCATCTCTGAGGCAGAATATCCGGAGTTCAGGTTCCACTTCCAGAGATTCAAGTATTATATCCAGACTGACAGTGTAGCCTGAGAAATGGAGAGCACTCAGTGGCTCAGTAATAATACAGAGCATGAAGATAGACACCTTACTAAAACATTTTATTTTGCACTCATCAGGACAAATGGATGGATGCCAAATTTCAAACAGTTACAACAAGTTATACCACAGGACAGCAGATTGTTTGACACGTTGACTCAGATGAGCTGAGATATTGGCATGGAGAAGGCAACTTTTGTGATCCTATTGAATTTGGCATTCTTGCATTTGTCCTGATGAGTATGAAATGAAAAGCTTTGAAACCAAAAGGTCATAACAGCACCAGACCAAAAGATGTAGGAGCAGAAATAGTCCATTCAGCCTGTCCATCTGTCTCACCATTCAATGAGATCATGGCTGAACTGATAATCCACAGCTCTACTTTTCCTTATAACTCTTGATTTCCCTTGCTGATTAAAAATATCTCTATCTCTGCCATCAACCTATTTAATGACCCAGCCTCAATAACCCTCTGTGATAAAGAGTTCCACAGATCTACCTCACTCCAAGGAAATAAATTTCTCTTAAATTTGTGACCAATTACTCTGAAATTCTGTCTTCTTGTCCTAGACTGTACTACAAAGGGAAAAATATTTACCTTGTCAAATCCCAAAGAATCTTGTATATTTTGATGCAGTTTCCTCTCATTCTTTTAAAATCCAGTGAGCCTCAACCTCCACAAGACACTCCTCATGAAAGAGTCCTTCCATAGCTGGTGTCAGTGCAGTGATCCCAATGTGGACTGCCTCCAAGGCCGTTGGGCAGAACTGGGTACTGCAGATGCTAGAGATTACAGTCAAAATTAGAGTGGTGCTGGAAAAGCACAGCAGGTCAGGCAGCATCCAAGGAGCAGGAACTTTCTGATGAAGGGCTTTTGCACAAAACATCAATTTTCCTGCTCCTCAGATGCTGCCTGACCTGCTGTGTTTTTTCAGCACCACTCTAATCTTGGCTCCAATGCCAGTATATCTTTCTTTTAATCAGAGCTGTATTCCAGCCACAATCTGACTAATGCCTTGTATAGTTCCAGCAAAACCTCCTTATTTTTCAACCCCATTCCCTTCCCTGTCACCCACTGAATTTGGATGCTAGCTTTTTGTGTTTTTTTTTAAATCATTCACAGGACATAGACAATGCTGACTAGGTCAACATTTATTGCTCTTCCCTGATTGCCCAGGAAGCAGTTGGGAGTGAACAACATTGTGTGGGTCCAGAAATACACCAAGGCTAAACCATGTAAATATAGCAATTTCCTCCATTAAAGGACACAAGTGAATCAGATGGGTTTTTCCTGTATGGTCAACATTAGACTCTTAACTACAGATTTTGTTTGAAATCAACTTCAAATTCCACCTGAGTCTCTAGATTAACAGTCTAGTGATAGTATCACTGCGTTATTTGTTTGCCCCAGAGATACCCAAATCCCACTGTTCTGTAGCTTTCTGCAATCATTCTCCATTTTAATTATGTTCAGCTCCTTCTGTCTTCCAATCAAAGTGCATAACCTCATACTTCCCCACAATGTATGCCAGGTTTTTGCCCACTCAACATGTCAATATTCCTCTGACAGGGAGTATAACACGGGTAAATGGAAATTTTGCACATTTTGGCTAGAAAAATTGTACGTGGGAATCAGGTGTGATGTACCAAAGGCATTTAATAAGAGCACATGGTGTACACTGCAGCAAAAAAGTTAAAAGATTAGTTAACTAACAGGCAGCTGGGAATCGTGACAAATGGGCACTGTGGCTCAGTGCTCAGCACTGAGAGCCAGGGACCCAGGTTCGATTCTAGCCTCGGGCGATTGTCCGTGTGGAGTTTGCACATTCTCCCCGTGTCTGCGTGGGTTTCCTCCGAGTGCTCTGGTTTTCTCCCACAGTCCAAAGATGTGGAGGTTAGATGAATTGACCATGCTAAATTGTTCAAAATGTTCATGGATGTGCATGATAGGTGCATTAGTCGGGGGAAATAGAGAGTAATAGGATAGGGGAATGGGTCTGGGTAGGATACACTTCGGAGGTTGGTGTGGACTTGTTGGGCCAAATGGCCTGTTTCTAAACTGTAAGGATTCTGTGATTGTTGGGTTGGAATTTTCCAAGTGCTCGAGTGTCCCAGAAATCAATGCTGGATCTTTCAACTATATAGTTGCAATCTATAGCAATGATTTGGAATGAAGGGACCCAGTAGTTAGTGTTGCTGCTCCATAGTCAGGGATCCGGGTTTGATTCCACCCATAAGCTACTGTCTGCGTGGAGTTTGTATATTCTCCCCGTGTCTGCATGGGCTTCTGCCAGGTGCTCCAGTTTCCTCCCACAGTCCAAGATGTGCAGGCTAGATGAACTGGCCGTGTTAAGTTGTCCATAGTGTCCAGGGATATGCAAGTTAGGAGGATTAGCCAAGGGCAATACATGGTTACAGGGATGGGGTGGATCTGGGTGGAACACTCTTCACAGGGTTAATGTGGACTCAATGGGCCAAATGGCCTGCTTCCACACTATAGGGATTCTATGAGGGGATTGAAAGTAGCAGACCTTAAATTTACCAACAAAGCCAAGATAGTGGTCAAGATGAAGTAGAGAATTTGCACAGGGATGTAGACAAAATTAGAATTAGCTTTACTGATGTGTTCAATGCACGGACGAGAATTTGACAAATGCAGTGTGATGTGGGTAATTGTGGAGTTGTACATTTTGGCTAGATGAGTTGAAAAGCAGTATACTATTCAAGTGGAAAAAAATTGCAAAAGTCAGTCTCACAGTCAGACCTGTACGCTCTGGTATACACAATAAAAAGTGAAGGTTATTATACAGATACAAGCAGTTGAGTGCTGTCATTTATTGCAAGAAGAATAGAATACAAAAGTAGGGAAGTTTTGCTGTAGCCACACAGGCACATACTGAGACCACATCCAAAGTCCTTGCATGGTTTTGGTCTTGAAAAAAAAGATATAATTGCTTTAGAAGCCATCGAGAGATTGTTTACTCAACTCATTCCTGGGATGAGGGATTGTTTGTGAAGAATGTTCATATCCAATTGAATTTAAGAGAATGAGAGGTCATCCGACTGAAACATCAGTTCTTGAGGGGACTCACTACTGTAGAAAATTGGAGAATGTTTCCTCTTGTACAGCAGACTAAAAGTATGGGATATGGTTTATAAGAGGTCTTCTTTTCAAGATAGCCGTAAGTCAAATTTCTTGCTCAAATGTTATTAGAATGTAAGATTCTCTTTCAAAGGCAGGAAAGGAGGCTGAGTATGGTCACAGCATTGCATACAGGAGTTGGGAGGTCATGTTGTGGCTGTACAGGACATTGGTTAGGCCACTTTTGGAAAATTTTGTGCAATTCTAGCCTCCTATTATCGGAAGAATGTTGTGAAACTTGAAACTCTGCTGCTATACAGTCAGAGAGTCATAGAGACGTACAGCATGGAAACAGACCCTTCAGTCCAACCCGTCCATGCCGACCATATATCCCAACCCAATCTAGTCCCACCTGCCAGCACCTGGCCCATATCCCTCCAAACCCTTCCTATTCATATACCCATCCAGATGTCTTTTAAATGTTGCAATTGTACTAGCCTCCACCACTTCCTGTGACAGCTCACTCCACACACGCACCACCCTCTGAGTGAAAAAGTTGCCCCTTACATCTCCTTTATATCTTGCCCCTCTCACCCTAAACCTATGCCCTCGAGTTCTGGACTCCCCCAACACAGTGAAAAGACTTTGTCTATTTATCCTATCCATGTCCCTCATAATTTTCTAAACCTCTGTAAGGTCAACACTCAGCCTCCCACGCTCCAGGGAAAATAGCCCCAGCCTGTTCAACCTCTCCCTATAGCTCAAATACTCCAACCCTGGCAATATCCTTATAAATCTTTTCTGAACCCTTTCAAGTTTCACATCACCTTTCCACTAGGAAGGAGACCAGAATTGCACGCAATATTCCAACAGTGGCCTCACAAATGTCCTGTACAGCTGCAATATGACCTCCCAACTCCTGTACTCAATACTGCGACCAATAAAGGAAAGCATATCAAACACCTTCTTCACTATCCTATCTACCTGCAACTCCATTTTCAAGGAGCTAAGAGCCTGCACTCCAAGGTCTCTTTGTTCAGCAACTCTCCCTAGGACATTACCATTAAGTGTATAAGTCCTGCTAAGATTTGCTTTCCCAAAATGCAGCACCTCGCATTTATCCGAATTAAACTCCATCTTCCACTTCTTAGCCCATTATTCAAAGCCTTGCTTCTTTATATGGCTTTGCCAGCCTAGCAGCACTGAATAGAGATAATAACGCTGAAACCCTAATTCAGTAACCTTAAACGCAGCAACTCAAATTATTTAACATTTATATTTCAAACGTTGTGAAATATATATCTTTCATGTCACAGGGTGCACTGCCACCCACTGGTGCACTGCTGTATGTGCAGATCCTCTCCACTATTTCTGAGCGTGAAGTTGAGTACTGTATTCTACTAGGAGGACTGCAGATGCTGGAGATCAGAAGTCGAGAGTGTGGTGCTGGAAAAACACAGCAGGTCAGGCAGCATCCAAGGAGCAGGAGAATCGATGTTTCAAGCATAAGCCCTTCATCAGGAATGAGTCTTTGAGGTGATGGGTCTTGCCCACATCTCATATAAAAACAACTTTTCAACTCAGCTTAACAAAAAACAGAATCTTATATGAATAATCTAACCTGCTCTGTTATCATAGAATCATAGAGTCCTACATCACCTCAAAGACTCATTCCTGATGACGGCCCAAACTGGCCCATGCTGACCAAAATGTCCATCCACTCTGACCCCATTTCCCTCCACTTGGCCCATATCCTTCTAATTCTGGATTAGTGGTGCTGGAAGAGCACAGCAGTTCAGGCAGCATCCAAGGAGCAGTGAAATCGATGTTTTGGGCAAAAGCCCTTCATCAAGAATTTTCCCCCATATCCTTCTAAGTCTAGATTAGAGTGGTGCTGAAAAAGCACAGTAGGTCAGGCAGCATCCGAGGAGCAGGAAAGTCAACGTTTCGGACAAAAGCCCTTCATCGGGAATTCCTGATGAAGGGCTTTTGCCAGAAACATCAATTTTCCTGCTCCTCGGATGCTGCCTGACCTGCTGTGCTTTTCCAGCACCACTCTAATCTTGACTCTGGTTTCCAGCAACTGCAGTCTTTGTTTTTACCATATCCTTCTAATCCATTCCTATCCATATATTTGTCCAAATGCCTTTTAAATATTGTTAATGTACTCAGCTCAACCACTTCCATTGGCAGCTCATTCCATAAGCACACCATTTCTCTGTGTAACGAAGTTGCCCCTTAGGTTCCCTTTTATTCTTTCCCCTCTAACCTTAAACTGATGCCCTCTAGTCCTCAATTCCCCAATTCTGGAAAAAAGACTGAGTGCATTCACCCTATTTATGCCTCTCATGATCTTATACACTTCTATAAAATCCCCCCTTCTGTCTTCTATGCTCTAAAGAAAAAGGTTCTAGTTTGTCCAACCTCTACAACTCAATCCCTTGAACAGAACCTGTCGTTTAAAAAGGCAATGTTCCTTAATTTATAATTTATATTTTAAATGTGACACGTCACTGTTGATTCAAAGGATGACAAGTGGAAAGACATTGGTGTTTTAACTTGAACGAGGAACATTCATCATTACCAGACTTTCCCTTCCATGTGAACAAGTGAAGGTGGCACGGTGGCTCAGTGGTTAGCACTGCTGCCTCACCGTGTCAAGGACCTGGGTTTGATTCCTGCCTCAGGCAACTGTCTGTGTGGAGTTTGCACATTCTCCCCATGTTTGTATGGGTTTGCTCCAGTTTCCTCCCACAGTCCAAAGATGTGCAGGTGAATTGGCCATGCTAAATTGCCCGTAATGTTAGATGCATTATTCAGGGGATGGGTCTGGGTGAGATGCTCTTCAGAGGGTCAGTCAGGACTTGTTGGGCTGAAGGGTCTGTTTCCACACTATGGGAAATCTAACCTAATTAAGTGCCTCTAACAACCTGTATTCAAGTTCCTTTCTTTTCTTATCCTCTCCCACCACTGTAAATGTTCTGTTTTGCCTCAAGCAATAACCTAGGAAGTGCATCTTATAACTCCTCGTCTAAAGAAATATTGCCTGCCCTCTGCTCTCTTTCCTGTCTCATTTGCCCTCAATGCATCACAAAACATGTCGGAGTGTGTTTTTTTTTAACCAAGCCTCATGTTCAGCCAAGTACTCTTAGGACACATGGTATTATCAATTATTCACAAAGCACCATCTGTAATCATTGAGGAAGATACAAATGCAATCTTGAGTCTGGTTTATACAGCTGGATTTAGTCTGTTTATTCCAATTCATTCCACATGCCTGCGACAACACATTATCACTAACTCTCTAGATATCTTTGTATATATAGAGACAGATGTGGCAGTCTGATCTCTCAGTGACTACTCAGATCGCATTTCTCCATACCTTGTCCACTGAGCTGATTTCAATAACGTCCTCAAATCCCAGGGGAGCCATTATTACAAATCAGTGTCCACATCCTGTTACTCTTGACCTCTCTAGAGATAGCTTGTCAGATTTCTGCAATTTCTTTACAAGTTTGGCTTCTTGCTCACTCTATTCTGTCAAGAGAGAGCGTAGCTTTATGGGATGTGGTTTAACCTGGTCCTGATCTTAAATTTAAGGACAGGTTGCATTTAAACAGTGGATGTAATGTTGTGATTAGTCCCACTCCACAGGAAACTTTACCAGACAAAATTTGACCTCAGCTGCAAGGCGATATTTGGCCAAGTGACTAAGCATTTGACCGAAGAGATAAGTTTTGAGGAATGGCTCAAAAAAAAAGGGAGGGTTCTAGGGAGAAAATTCCAGGGTGTAGGGCTGAGGAATGTTAAAGCAAGGCTTACAATATTGAAAATGTGTTGCTGGAAAAGCGCAGCAGGTCAGGAAGCATCCAAGGAACAGGAGATTCGACGTTTCGGGCATAAGCCCTTCTTCAGGAAATGTCGAATCTCCTGTTCCTTGGATGCTGCCTGACCTACTGTGCTTTTCCAGCAACACATTTTCAGCTCTGATCTCCAGCATCTGCAGTCCTCACTTTCTCCTCCAAGGCTTACTATGCTCAAACACCAAAATTCAGGGGCTGTGCAATAGGGCAAGATAGAAGGAGTGCAGACATCATGATGGTTGTAGGGCTGGAGAAAGTTTCCAGATATTGGGAGTTTTCTACGAAACCATGGGAGACTGAGCTAACAACACGCTGTGCTGTTAAAGCTTGAAGCTGCAGATGATGCAGTGGCCTAGCACATTGTAGCAATGGGAGTCCAGGGGGTTGCATAGCAACAGATATCAAAACTGCTAAGTTCCTAATTTGGAGCACAGTGCCATGGCAAGAGGCTTTTTTTTTGTTTTCTTTTTGAAGCGAACGAAGCAGGAAGGGGAAAGAGCTATTTGTGACACACACTTTTGCTGCCAAGGGCTAAAATAGAATGCTGTAGCCATCCCACTTAGTTAACCCATCTGTATTGTTGTTTGTCTCTGTACATGAACAGTGGTCCAAATCTGAACAGGCCACCCTGCTATCTATCGCCCTTTCCCTCAACCACTTTGTATTGGCAGAAGACTATCAGCTCCACCTTTGTACTTGGGAAATGAAACAAGATATGCTTTGGCATCCGGAGGGGTCAACAGTTATGCAGCAGGACACCCCACAGCAATATCGTTGTCTCAATATGTGGCTGAACGTGAATTGCTCTACTGGGTTCTGGATCAGTGGTGCTGGAAGTGTACAGCAGTTCAGGCAGCATCCAATAAGCAGCGAAATTGACGTTTTGGGCAAAAGCTCTTCAGGAATTATTCCTGATGAAGGGCCTTTGCCCGAAACATTGATTTCGCTGCTCGTTGGATGCTGCCTGAACTGCTGTGCTCTTCCAGCACCACTGATCCAGAATCTGGTTTCCAGCATCTGCAGTCATCGTTTTTACTTCGTGAATTGCTCTACAGTAAGTGTGGAGAATTTGGGCACACTTGCACTCCCACACTGTCCAAGTGCCTCATTGGAAGCTCAGGACTGTTGCTAAGGTGTGCAAAGAGCCCTGGAGGGTGTCATAGCAATCTCATCCATCAGCTCAATCCACCACTGCTGAGGTGCTGTGCTGGCCATGGCTCTAGACCGAGTGGGTGCAGTGGACAATGAGGGCTCTCAGGCCTTTGGCTACTTGGGGATGTCGGTCGAGGCCATCTGCAGTGCCCCCTGAGTGAACATCAGCAGCTTAACCATTGGCCATGCTGTAGCCACTGGGGAAACACAGTCTGCATATACCAACACAAGCAAATGAGAGTGTACATTCACCACAACCATCTGACCATAAATTCCAAATGTGCTTGCTCACCTACAATTTTTTTTTAAATACACATACGCATAGACATAGGACAAAGCACAGTACAGGCCCTTCGGTCCTCGATGTTGACCAGCCCTTTATCCTACTCTAAGATCAGACTAACCTACATTATACTATCTTCTATGTGCCCATCTATGAGTCATTTAAATATCCCTAATGTATCTGACTTGACTACCACCACCGGCAGTGCATTCCATACACCCATCACTCTCTGTGTAAAGAACCCACCTCTGGCATCTCCCCTAAACCTTCCTCCAATCATTTGAAACTTATGCCCCCTCCTGATAGCCATTTCCACCATGGGAAAAGTCTCTGGCTATCCATTCTATCTATACCTCTAATCATCTTGTGCACCTCTATCAAGTCACCTCCCATCCTTCTTTGCTCCAATGAGAAAAACCCTAGTTCCCTCAATCTTTCTTCATAAAACAGACCCTCCAGCCCAGGCAGCATCCTGGTATCTCTCCTCTGCACCCTCCATAAAGCTTCCAGACCTTTCCAATAATGGGGTGACCAGAACTGAACACAATATTCTAAGTGTGGGCTAACCAGGGTTCCATAGAGCTGCAGCATAATGTTTGCAACAACATGCATTGTAAAGCTGGGAGCAAATTACTGCAGATACTGGAATCTGTACTGAAAACAACAAATGTTGGAGATCACAACAGGTCAGGCAGCATCCATGGAAAGAAAGCTGGTGAAGAGTCATTGAGACACAAAACAATAACATGGTCTCTATCTATGGATGCTGTCTGACCTGCTGTGACCTCCAGCATTTGTTGTTTTCAGTGCAATATAAAGCTGATATTTTTTTAAAAACATCTAAACAACCACTTAATTTAGCACTTCTTTCCTCTTCCCCAATTTTCTTTTCTCTCTTGAGAAAAGTGGTGCTGGAAAAGCACAGCAGGTGAGGCAGCATCTGAGGAGTGGGAGAGGCAACGTTTTGGAATCCTGATGAAGGGCCTATGTTCGAAATGTCAATTCTCCTGCTCTTCGGATGCTGCCTGACCTGCTGTGTGCTTTTCCAGCGCCACACTTTTTGACTCTGATCTCCAGCGTCTGCATTCTTCACATTCACCTATATTTTTTCCACTTCAGGCATTATTAGCTCTCAGTGAACAGAGACCATCAGGATTTGCCTCATGCAAAAGCAGGAATAAACTACAAGAGCTGGCAAGTATCTCCATGTCCAGCCTGGAACCATAAAAATACATTCAATTTAATCCCCATGGTAAACTTCACAGACACTGTCAAAGCAGTTGTCACTGCATCAAAATGGTGGGTTTAAATGAGGGCACCCTGACTGTGTTCTGTATTGGCACAGTATTCTGTATTCACACAGTGTTCTGTATTGGAAGTGTGCTGTATTGACACAGTGTACTATATGGACACAGTGCTCTTTACTGACAGTATTCTGCGTTGACAGTCTACAGCATTGGCAATGTTCTATATTGACAGTGTTCCATATTGACAAACTGTACTGTGTTCACAGTGTTATGTCTTGACATTGTGTATTGTATTGCCACAGTGTGCTTTATTGACAGTGTTCTGTATCGACATATTGTCATGTATTGACACAGTGTTCTGTATTGGCAGTGTACTGCATTGACACACTATACTGTAATGACACAGTGTAATTCATTGACAGTATTCTGTATTGACTGGCTTCTGTATTGCCAGTGGTCTGTATTGACACACTGCACTGTGGCCACAGTGTCATCTATTGACATTGTGTACTGTATTGTTGTTCTGTATTGGCATAGTGTGCTTTATTGACAGCGTTCTGTATTGACGCATTGTTCTGTATCAACACTGTGTGCTGTATTTACAGTTCTGTATTGACTCAGTGTTCTGTATTGACAGTCTTCATTATTGACAGTGTACTGTATTTACAGTGTTCCGTATTGACACAGTATTTTGTATTGACAATGTTCTGTATTGACAGTGTTCAGTATTGACACAATGTACGGTATTGACAGTTGTGTATTGAAGCAGTGTACTGTATTGACTCAGTGTTCTGTATTGACACAGTGACCTGTATTTACAGTGTGCTGTATTGACACAGTGCTCTGTATTGACACAGTGACCTGTATTTACAGTGTACTGTATTGACACAGTGTTCTGTACTGATTCAGTGTTCTGTATTGATTCCATGTTGTGTGTTGACCAAGTTCTGTATGGACAGTGTACTGTATTATCACAATGTACTGTATTGACACAGTCTACTGTATTGACACAGAGTATTGTGTTGTCACAGTATACTGTATTGACACAGTGTTCTGTACTGACAGTGTGCTGTATTGACACAGTGTTCTGTATTGATTCCATGTTGTGTGTTGACCAAGTTCTGTATGGGCAGTGTACTGTATTGTCACAGTGTACTGTATTGACACAGTGTTCTGGTTTGAAAATATTCTGTATTGACACAGTGTACTGTATTGACAGTGTACTGTATTGACACAGTGTACTGTAATGACAGTGTTCTGTATTGTCACAGTGTACTGTATTGGCACAGTGTTCTGGATTGAAAATATTCTGTATTGACACAGTGTACTGTATTGACACAATGTACTGTATTGACAGTGTATTGACACAGTGTTCTGTATTAACAGTGTTCTGTATTGACACTATTCAGTATTGACATTGTGTTCTGTGTTGACAGTGTACTGTATGGATAGTGTTCCGCATTACACAGTGTTGTATTTTGACAGTGTTCTGTATTGACACAGCATACTGTGTTGTCACAGTGTACTGTATTGACACAGTGACCTGTATTTACCGTGTTCTGTATTGACAGTGTGCTGTGTTGACACAGTGTTCTGTATTGAGAGTATTCTGTATGGACAGTGTACTGTATTGTCACAATGTACTGTATTGACAAAATGGTCTGTGTTGACAGTGTTCTGTATTGGCAGTGTGCTATATTGTCACAGTGCACTATATTGACACAGTGTACTGTAATGACAGTGTTCTGTATTGACAGTGTATTGATTGTCACAGTGTACTGTATTGACACAGTGTTCTGTAATGACAGTGTTCTGTGTTGGCAGTATTCTGTATTGACACATCATACTGTATTGACACAGTGTAGTGTATTGACATTTTCTGTTTTGACATGGTATTGTATTGACAAAATGTACTGAATAGACATAGTGACCTGAGTTTACAGTGTTCTGTACAGTGTTCTGTATTGACACGGTGTACTGTATTGACGGTGTTCTGTATTGATTCCGTGTTGTGTGTTGATAGTGTACTGTATTGTCACAATGTACTGTATTGATACAGTGTTCTGTATTGACACAGTATTCTGTATTGACAGTGTACTGTGTTTTCACAATGTACTGGATTGACAAAGTGGTCTGTATTGACTGTGTACTGTATTGTCACAGTGTACTGTATTGACAGTGTTCTGTTTTGACAGTATTCTGTTTGACACAGTGTACTGTAATGATAGTGTACTGTGTTTTCACAATGTACTGGATTGACAAAGTGGTCTGTATTGTCAGTGTACTGTATTGACAGTGTTCTGTTTTGACAGTATTCTGTTTGACACACTGTACTGTAATGACAGTGTTCTGTGTTGGCAGTATTCTGTATTGCCACAGCATTCTGTATTGACACAGTGTAGTGTATTGACGCTTTTTGTATGATGGAGTACTGTATTGACACAGTGATCTGTATTTACAGTGTTCTGGACTGACAATGTTCTGTATTGACACAGTGTACTGTATTGACAGTGTTCTGTATTGATCCTGTGTTGTGTGTTGACAGAGTTCTGTATTGACAGTGTACTGTATTGTCACAGAGTACTCTATTGAACAGTGTTTTGTTTTGACAGTGTTCTGTGCTGGCAGTGTTCTGTATTGACACAGCATACTGTACTGACACAGTGTAGTGTATTGACGCCTTCTTATTGACATGGAACTGTTTTGACACAGTGATCTGTATTGGCATAGTGTACATTATTCACACTGTGTACTGTATTGACACAGTACTGTATTGTCACAATGTAATGTATTGACAAAGTGATCTGTATTGATAGTGTTCTGTATTGACACAGTGTTCTGTTTTGACAGGCATTGGAACGAGTGCAGAGGAGGTTTACCAGGATGTTGCCTGGCATGGTAGGAAGATCGTATGAGGAAAGGCTGAGGCACTTGGGCCTGTTCTCATTGGAGAAAAGAAGGTTTAGGGGAGATTTGATAGAGGTGTATAAGATGATTAGGGGTTTAGATAGGGTAGACACTGAGAACCTTTTACCGCTAATGGAGTCAGCTGTTACTAGGGGACACAGCTTTAAATTAAGGGGTGGTAGGTATAGGACAGATGTTAGGGGTAGATTCTTTACGCAGCAGGTTGTGAGTTCATGGAATGCCCTGCCAGTAGCAGTGGTGAACTCTCCCTCTTTATGGTCATTTAAGCAGGCATTGGATAGGCATATGGAAGTTATTGGGCTAGTGTAGGTTTGGTAGGATTTGGTCGGCGCAACATCGAGGGCCGAAGGGCCTGTACTGCGCTGTATTTTTCTATGTTCTATATTCTGTTTTGACACAGTGTACTGCGTTAACAGTGCTCTGCATTGGCAGCATACTGTTTTGGCACAGGCTACTGTATTGACAGTGTACGATGTTGAAGGGCCTGACGAAGGGCCTTTGCCCGAAACCTTCATTTTCCTACTCCTCGGATGCTGCCTGACCTGCTGTGCTTTTCCAGCACCATTCTAATCTAGACTTTTGCCTTGTATTGACACGTTATTCTGTAATGACAATGTTCTGTGTTGGCAGTACTCTGTATTGACACAGCATACTGTATTGACACAGTGTAGTGTATTGATGTTTTCTGTATTTACAAGGTATTGACAAAATGTACTGTATAGACACAGTGACCTGTATTGACACAGTGTTCTGTACTGACAGCATTCTGTATTGACACAGTGTTCTGCATTGATTCCGTGTTGTGTGTTGACAGAGTTCTGTATTGATAGTGTACTGTATTGACACCGTGTACTGTATTGACACAGTGTTCTGTATTGATTCCGTGTTGTGTGTTGACAGAGTTCTGTATTGATAGTGTACTGTATTGACACAGTGTACTGTATTGACACAGTGTTCTGTTTTGACAGTATTCTGTTTTAACTCAGTGTACTGTATAAACAGTGCTCTGCATTGGCAGCGTACTATTTTGGCACAGGCTACTGTATTGACAGTGTACTGTAATGAAGGGCCTGATGAAGGGCTTTTGCCCGAAACATTAATTTTCCTATTCCTCGGATGCTGCCTGACCTGCTGTGCTTTTCCAGCACCATTCTAATCTAGATTTTGCCTTGTATTGACACAGTGTTCTGTAATGACAGTGTTCTGTGTTGTCAGTATTCTGTATTGACACAGTGTATTGTATTGATGCTTTCTGTATTGACAGGGTGCTGTATTGACACAATGTACTGTATTGACACGGTGACTAATATTTACAGTGTTCTGTACTGACAGTGTTCTGTCTTGACACAGCGTACTGTATTGATGATGTTCTTATTGATCCCGTGTTGTGTGTTGACGGAGTTCTGTATTAAAAGTATACTCTATTGTCACAATGTACTGTATTGACACAGTGTAGTGTATTGGCGCTTTCTGTATTGACAGTGTACAGTGTTGACACAGTGATATGTATTGTCACAGTGTACTGTATTGACATGGTGACCCGAATTTACCGTGTTCTGTAATGACAGTGTACTGTATTGACACAGTGGTATGCATTGTCACAGTGTACTGTATTGACACAAGCTACTGTATTGACACGGTGACTAATATTTACAGTGTTCTGTACTGACAGTGTTCTGTCTTGACACAGCGTACTGTATTGATGATGTTCTTATTGATCCCGTGTTGTGTGTTGATGGAGTTCTGTATTAAAAGTATACTCTATTGTCACAATGTACTGTATTGACACAGTGTAGTGTATTGGCGCTTTCTGTATTGACAGTGTACAGTGTTGACACAGTGATATGTATTGTCACAGTGTACTGTATTGACATGGTGACCCGAATTTACCGTGTTCTGTAATGACAGTGTACTGTATTGACACAGTGTTCTGTACTGACAGTGTTCTGTATTGATCCCGTGTTGTGTGTTGACAGAGTTCTGTACTGACAGTGTTCTGTATTGACACAGTGTACTGTATTGACAGTGTTCTGTATTGATCCCGTGTTGTGCGTTGACAGAGTTCTGTATTGACAGTGTTACTATGTTGCCACAGTGTACTGTATTGACACAGTGTTCTGTTTTGACAGTATTCTGTTTTAACCCAGTGTACTGTATTAACAGTGCTCTGCATTGGCCGCGTACAGTTTTGGCACAGGCTACTGTATTGACAGTGTTCTGTATTAAAGGGCCTGACGAAGGGCTTTTGCCCAAAACATCAATTTTCCTACTCCTCGGATGCTGCCTGACCTGCTGTGCTTTTTCAGCACCATTCTAATCTAGACTTATGCCTTGTATTGACACAGTGTTCTGTATTGACACAGCATACTATATTGACACAGTGTAATGTATTGACGCTTTCTGTATTGATAGGGTACTGTATTGACACAGTGATCTGTATTGGCATAGTGTACTCTATTGACACATTGTTCTGTATTGACACAGTGTACTATATTGGCAGTGTTCTGTATTGACTCTGTGCTCTGTATTGACGCAGTATTCTGTATTAACAGCGCTCTGTTTTGACACTGTTCAGTATTGACATCGTGTTCTGTATTGACATAGTGTCCGCTTTTGACAGTATTCTGTATTGACACCGTTTCCTGTATTGACAGTGTTCTGTATTGACACAGTGTTCTGTATTGAAAGTGTACTGTAATGACACAGTGTGCTGTATTGACTGTTCAGTACTGAAACAGTATACTATATTGACACAGCGTACTGTATTGACAGTTTCCTATATTGACACAGTGTACTATATTGACAGTGTCCTGTACTGACACAGTGTACTGTATTGCAACAGTGTGCTGTATTGGCACAGTGTTCTGTGTGGCAGTGTCCTGTATTGACAGTGTATTATGTTGTCACAGTGTACCGTATTGACACAGTGCTCCAGTTTAACAGAGTTCTGACACAGTGTCTTGTATTAAAAATGTTCTGCATTGGCAGCATACTGTTTTGACAGTGGTACTGTATTGACAGAGTGTTCTGTTTTGGCAGTGTTCTGTTTTGACTCAGTGTACTGTATTGACAGCGTTTTGTATTGGCAGTGTGATGTATTGACAGTGCACTGTATTGACAGTGTTCTGTATTGACATAGTGTTCTTTACTGACAGTGTCCTGTACTGATACACTGTACTGTATTGAAACAGTATGCTGTATTGACAATGTTCTGTATTCTGAAGAAGGGCTTATGCCCGAAACGTTGATTCTCCTGCTCCTTGGATGCTGCCTGACCTGTTGCGCTTTTCCAGCAACACATTTTTCAGCTCTGATCTCCAGCATCTGCCATCCTCACTTTCTCCCAGTGTTCTGTATTGACCATGATGACAGTGTACTGCATTGACACTGTTCCGTTTTGACACAGTGTTCTGTATTAACAGTGTTCTGTATTGACAGTGTTCTGTATTGACAGTGTTCTGTATTGACAGTGTTCTGTCTTGAGAATGTTCAGTATTGGCTCAGTGTACTGTATTGACAGTGTTCTGTATTGACAGTGTTCTGTATTGACAGTGTTCTGTATTGACAGTGTTCTGTCTTGAGAATGTTCAGTATTGGCTCAGTGTACTGTATTGACAATTTTCTTTATTGACAGTGATCTGTATTGACACCATGTATTCTTTTGACAGTGTTCTGTATTGTCACAGTGTACTGTATTGTCATTGTGTCAATACAGTACACTGTGTTCTGTATTGACAGTGTCCTATGTTGAAACAGCGCACTGTATTGACACGGAATTCCATATTTACAGTGACATTGTATTGACAGTGTTTTGTATTGACCCAGCGATATGTGTGTTGACAGTGTTCTGTATTGACAGTGTAGTATATTGTCACAGTGATCTGTATTGATGCAGTGTTCTGTATTGCAACAGTGCACTGTATTGATACTGTGTTCCGTACTGACACACTGTTCTGTAACGACAGGGTACTATATTGAGACAGTGATCTGTATTGGCATAGTGTACTCTATTGACACAGTGTACTGTATTGACAGATTTCTGTGTTGACACAGTGTTCTGTACTGAAACAGTGTACTGTATTGACAGTGCTCTGTATTGACAGTATTGACAGTGTTTTGTTCTAACACTGCTCATTATTGACATCGTGTTTTGTATTGACACATTCTACAGTATTGACTGTGTTCTGTGTTGACACAGTGTACTGTATTGATGGTATTCTGTGTTGACTCAGTGTATTGTATTGATGGTGTTCTGTGTTGACAGTGTACTGTATTGATGATGTTCTGTATTGATTCAGTGTATTGTATTGATGCAGAGTTCTGTATTGACACAGTGTACTGTATTGACAGTGTTCAGTATTGACATGGTGTTCTGGTTTGACAGTGTTTTGCATTGACAGTGTTTTGTATGGGCACATTGTACTGTATTGACACTGTGTCAATACAGTACACTGTGTTCTATATTGACACAATGTTCTGTATTGACAATATACTGTATTAGCACTTCTGTATTGAATCAGTCAATACAGAGCACACACCACTTTCTGTAATGACAGTGTTCTGTATTGATGCCGTGTTCTGTATGACGTTTCCTGCTAATCCTCGATAAATGCAACTTTCTGCTTAGAGTCATTGAGTCATACAGGTTTGCAGCACAGAAAAAGACCCTTCGGCCCATCATGCTAACACCTGTCAAAAACAACTGCCTTATCCGATTTGGCTCATCGCCTTTGTATGCATTTGTATCACAAGTGCACATAGAGTCATCGGTTGTGCAGATTCATGTACCAATATACAGGGCGACCCTCGTATCCACAGAATCATTTTCTGCGGTTTCAGTTACCCAAACATATTAAAGGAAACCTTCTGGAACCAGAGACTGGGGGCTGCTGGAAAGGAACGTTACCCATTTCAATGAATAGGTTCTCACCAATCTGTGGTTTCAAGTTCTGCGGTAGGCCTTGGAACGTATGCCCCACGGGTACAGGGGGACTACTGTAGATTTCTTTTAAATGTTGTAATTGTACCTAGCTCCACGACCTCCTCTGGCAATGTATTTCATACACGCACCACCCTCTCCCTGTTGATCTTGGCAATTTAAAGTAGCTGCAGAAAGCATCAAACACGTCTGGAATTGAAACGACATCCACTAAAAGATAGCCATCAACTAACCTGTAATTGCTCAAGTCCCCTTTAATCTTTTCCCCGCTCTCCTTAAACCTCTAGTTTTGGACTCCCCTACCCTGGAAAAAAGACCTTGGCTGTTCCCCCTATCCACGTCCCTCATGATTTCCTAAACCTCTATAAGGTCACTCCTCAGCCTCTGACGGTCCAGGGAAAACCGTCCCAGTCTATTCAGCCTCTTCAACACATGGCACTATCTTAGCTACAAAGTAGATTTAAATCTTACATATGAAATGTAGAGAAAATTTTAAAAATGTTACGCTACATTGCAGGTAAGTAATGTATAGTATAAGTTAGATAAAGACTGCAATGTCTATTTTTTTTATTTCTCTAAGGGTTTCCATGTGTCTGTCCAGGTTCCACTGGCTCCCAACCAGTAGCCATCTTCACTCCAGGTCCATTGACTATCCCTGCTCCACTCCAGACACTGGCCATCCCTGCTCTGTTCCAGGCCTGCTGGCCATCCCTGCTCCACTCCGGGCAGAAGAAGAAAATGACAGAAGAGAAACTACAAATATGAGAGAGAAGAAAAAGAAAAAAAAACAAAGAAAGGGAACGATGGAGTGGATGAATTCTTGCTGGAGCATCCTCGTCTGCTGCCATCTTGGAACTGGGAGAATGAGAGTTTAAAGTGAAGCTGACCCCGGCTTGAGTAAGTAGGCATATGTACTGGCAGTCCATACTCCTCAGTATGCCGCAAGGGAGATGGTATACAGAAAACAAAAACAGTGAGACATTACCACACAGCTCTGCATCTGCTAAACAATGGCACTGTTACATCACAATCCATTTCTGGCGGAAATGTCTTGAAATTAGCTTCTTCGCACAGCACTGCACAGATGGTTCATCTACTTCTTTAACGAAGCAATCAGCCCATTTATTTCAAACAGGTCATAGACTGTTCAACATCAAATAAAGAAAATTTGTTCAAATCCACGAAGTACTCAGAGAGCCGAATTTCAAGGCCATCATTATTATAATTTAAAAAATACAAAAATTTACAAAAATAAATGCTGCTTGGTAGCAGCCTGTACACGTTTCACTATTAGAAAATTTCACCAGATGTACAATTTGTTTTTTAATCCCATCAACTCCAGGTAAAGGTGGACTTGATTCTAAATATAATTCTCATCCATTCTTAGAATCTGAATAGTTCAAACTACTTCTCATTCACTCCAATTCCACACAATAAGGCAGAACATTTAAATACAAAGCACTTCTGCAATTATTCACATTTCTAATGCCGAACACAGTCCAATCAACCCGTTGTCCAGCTAAATCTGGAGACAGCAGCAATTTTTCAAAAGCTATGATCCAAAATCTAATGTTTCACACATCTTTTTTAGGTTGATTTACTGGGGTCATAACTGCAGATAAACTGCTCAGATTTGTTCAGTTAAGCATCTGCTGGCAAAGGAGTTAACATTTGGTGCAAGTGAATTAAACTGTGGCTATTGTTTTAAGTGTTTTAAGTGTGAACTTAGTTCCAATGTATATACCCAGCACAAACTGCATTGGAGAATGTGCAGAGATGAGCTTTTAAATTGATTTCGTGTCAATATTAATGAATTAATCAGGCATTGTACCATCTAGATAGAAAGCAGTCAATGGTGATCCTTAATATGATGCATTAAGTATATGGCACAGGAAAAAAACTGTACATCAAAGTAAGCAGCAGGTGCAGTAGGGGACAGCCCAGTGGCTCAGTGGTTAGCACTGCTGCCTCACAGTGCCAGGGACCCAGGTTTGAGTCCAGTCTTGGGCAACTGTCTGTGTGGAGCTTGCACGTTCTCCCCATGTCTGTGTGAGTTTCCTCTTGGTGCTCCAGATTCCTCCCACAGTCCAATAATATGCAGATTAAGTAGACTGGCTGTGTTAAATTGCCCCTAGTGTCTAGGGATGTACAGGCCAAGTAGATTAGCCATGGGAGATGCAGGGTTAAAGGGATGTGAGGTTGGGGGAGGGTCTAGGTGGGATGGTTTTTGGAGGGTCGGTGTAGACTCGATGGGCCGAATGGCCTGTTTTCACACTGTAGGGATTCTAGTCTATGAGAGAAGATGTCGAAGAGTGCGGTACTGGAAAAGCACAGCCAGTCAGGCAGCATTCAAAGAGCAGGGGAATTGACATTTTGAGCATAAGCCCTTCATCAGGAATGTCAGAAGATGCCAAGATGAATGAAGTGAGAAGCAAATTCAAAGCAGACATTCCAGGAGCATTCATTGAAACAGTGATCAACAATCAGACAGGGTGTAGCAAGCCATACAATTAAGCATTGGGGTGTTGCAAATGTAGTTAGATGCTATATTAGACTCCTGTAGGGATTAACTCTGTTGGGCTAAATGGCTATTTCCCAGCCTGAAGCTCGAGAATATTCATTACTCAAACTGACAAGGAATTGAGCAGCAAGTTAACCAGCCAAACACTGGTCTCATAGCAGGGATTGAACATGCAGATTGTGGGGAAATGATAGACACACGGACTTGTTCATTTCATTCTTCAAGTGGCAATATTCATGCAAGCTCAGGTTCACTGGGTTTGGACACACTGCAAATGTTTTACCCTGTCAATAATTCCTTGTCTGCTCACATGAGATAAAATCCCAGAGCTTTCCACTGTTTGATATCCATATTATGCAGGGAATGGAAATGAAAGTTAGACAGGATGAGCAGCTTGTCTTGGGGATAGGTTGACTTGCTTCCATTGGAGTCTACCTGTGTTTGTTTTGGGGGGTGGGGGGATAACCTGACTGAAGAGTGCACATTCGACAAAGAAGATGTCTCCTCACCTGGGCTGGGCTCTAGCTTAATGGCACCATTTTCACATTAAAGATTGCCCTTTCAGACGAGGAGTGAGGAGATCTTTGTTTCCCTCCCAGTGGCTCATGAGGCTTTAGAACTCTCGGCTTCAGGGGCGAGAGGGATCATTTAACATGGTTAAGACAGATACCTGTTTGGCAGGATTTTCAGGAGTTTGTGGAGTTTGGAACATAAACAGTTCAGCTATGACCTTATTGAAGGGCAGAGCTGGCTCAAGGGGCCACAAGGTCCTGTGTGTGTGCATACAGTGGCAGGAAGACTAGAAGCGGAGGGTCAATAATACATCAGTCACCCCTTAATCACTGTAGTGCAAAGGTCCAGCAAATTAGGAAAGCAAAGTGAATGCAAATGTTAGATTCTGCTTTCTTAAATGTTCCTGGTGAATGGCCTCTCCCTAATGCAGCCACAGTGGTGGCACAGTGGCTCAGTGGTTAGCACTGCTACCTCATAGTACCGGGGACCTGGGTTTGATTCCGCCCTTGGGGCGACTATCTGTGTGAAGTTTGCACATTCTCCCCGTGTCTATGTGGGTGTGCTCTGGTGTCCTCTCACAATCCAGAGATGTGCAGGTTAGGTGAATTGGCTGTGCTAAATTGCCCATAATGTGCAGGCTAGGTGGATTAGCCATGGGGAAGGCAGGGTTACAGAGATGGGGTGGGTCTGGGTAGTGTGGACTCGATGGGTTGAATGGCCTGCTTCCACATTGTAGGTATTCTATGATTTCCAATTTCATGAATAGCTAACACAGTATGGTGGTAGAAAGAATAACAGCTTGTTACTGGCATGATCGTACTTTTAACCTCAGAACTTTTTAACTTATCTACAAAACGTTTTGTCAAGGCAAGATGATTGATGGAATGTTTCATTCCTCACTGCTTGCACAGAACAATCAACTAAATTTCAACAAGAAATGAATGGAAGCCATATCTTTGAACAGAACTCTGTATTTGTTTTCCCTTGCATTGCAGTTTGGATGCATGCAACTGGCACCAATAAGGCTTATTCCTTTCTATTATTATTAATTGAAAAACATCCACCTTACCCTGAGAGCATCATTTCATAATTCCTCCTTTCAGCAAAGCCCCTTCGCTGGTTGTGAATCCAGGGGAGAGGAGACTGCAATGGCTTCTCACGACATGTTGCCATCAGTAAGAACCGTCTCACTGGGCCAAAGGGCCTCTTCTGCACTGTGTCATCTCACCAACTCTTACGTTCCTGAGGATAATGTGGTGCACTGATGACTTACATAGGCATCCAGTTAAGCACTGACTTGTTTTTAAAAGTGCCTTTGTGCTTTCAGACCCCTCTATGGATTCCCTTCCTTTCTATCCCTGAAAGTTCTGCCAGTATCCGAGATGTGTGCACTTTTCATGCTCTGGTCACAGGAGCATTCTCAATTTTAAGCACTTCACTCCCAGCTCTAGAATTCCCTCCCCAACATGCTTTGCCTTGTTACACCTCATTCCTCTTTAAGATACTCCCTATAACCTACTCTGAACAAGCTTTTCGCTATCTCCCTTCACGTCTCCTTACGTGGCCCGGTGTCAAATTTTATTGACCGTGCTCCTGTGAACTGCCTTTGAACATCTTGATGCCACATCAATAGAAGTTGTAGTCGATAAAAACCTTTACTCGGCCTTTAAGAAAATCGTCATTGCCTGGATTTGCACAGAACTGTTGGTTGCAAAGTTGCAACTGACCACTTGGGCACCCATAAACTGTTTGCACTGACCACAGGAATTAGCAGAGACAGGTTACCGGAGGGAAAACACAGGGGAGAAATAGTAGCTGGACTGCAGGAATGGCTTCCGTTGTGCTTAGAGATAGCATTCTCCTGAAATTCAAGTCAACATATGAACAGAAGTATTATCACGTGCAGCAAAACGCATTCAGTCTGAATCCAGGTCTTGCTCATCATCAGTAGTGTCGACTGCAGGGTAGGGCTGGTCATTCCCTAAATTCACATAATTTACTTGCAAGTTGATGTAGTGCTCTCCTTGTAACATGGATTGAATCGCTTGAATTTCATAGACAATTTCAGTAAATTGTGGTCGCATTTCAGGTTTTGGATCCCAGCAGTGCAGCATAATGCTATACCTGTACAAGGAAGAAGGTCATTGAAACAATGGCTTGTGAGTCAAAGTTAGAACTCTACCTCTTCCAGCTTTCAGGCTGGAGGATGTTGAGTTCCCAACATATTCCTGGCAAACCTTCCCGATTCTGTACTCGTTCATTATACCATCCACTCTCCCACCTACTCAACTGAAGGGTGATAGATTCAGGACTGAAAATGTGTTGGTGGAAAAGTGCAGCAGGTCAGGCAGCATCCAAAGAGCAGAAGAATCGACGTTTCGGGCATAAGCCCTTCTTCATTCCTGAAGAAGGGCTTATGCCCGAAACGTCGATTCTTCTGCTCTTTGGATGCTGCCTGACCTGCTGCACTTTTCCAGCAACACATTTTCAGCTCTGAGCTCCAGCATCTGCAGTCCTCACTTTCTTCTGAGAGATTCAGGAGCCAGGACTGTTCACAATCTTTACAGCTACATAAGCGATACAAGCAAAAACTTGGCCCTTCCTCTTTCTCTCTAACCACGTTTCACCAGCCCGGCCCACCCCCACCCACTCCAGGGGCCAATTAATCTTCACAACAAAAGCTCAACAAAGAAAGGTTGTTGGGGCCTGTTCAAATGCAGAGATTCAAGGAAATCAAAATGCCAATAATAATGCAAATTATTATTAAAGCAAAATACTGCGGATGCTGGAAATCAGAAACAAACACAGAGGAACTCGGCAGGTCTGGCAGTATTTGTGGAGAGAGAAACAGAAATAATGTCTAGAGTCCGGTGTGACTCTGCTTTTGAACTGATGTCAAGTCAGTTCGTGGGATGTGGGTGTCACAGGCAAGGTCAGCATTTAATGCCCATTCCTTATTGCCCTTGAACTTTGTGGATTGCTCAGCCATTCCAGAGGGTAGTTCAGAGTCAGCCACTTTATTGTAGACTTGGTTCCCCAAGCAGCCAGACCAAGTAAGGTCAGATTTCCTTCCCCATGGGACGCCAGTGAACCGGATGTTGTTTATTTAACAAAGATCCTTTCCTTTTCGTAACTGAACTTAAACAACACCATCGGCCCTGGTGGAATTTTCACCGATGACCCCAGCTGAGGGTGGAGCTTCGAGATTACCAGAGTCAAGAGTGTGGCGCTGGAAAAGCACAACAGGTCAGGCAGCATCCGAGGAGCAGGAGAATCGACGTTTCGGGCATAAGTGTTGCGTCAGGAATGGGGAAGGGGATGAGAGATAGATAATGGGGTGGGGTTGGAGCTGGGGAGAAGTTAGATAGGAAGATGATAGGTGGATGCAGATAGGGGGTAACTGTGAGTGGGGAGGGGGATCTGCAGTCCTCACTTTATCCTTCTAGATTACTAGCCCAGTTATATTACCGCCATGTCACTGTCTCCCACATTAATACAGGTATAATAAACTTTGAAATGAAAGGAAGATAGCCAGACAGAAACAAACACTCACAGCTCATCCGGACAATATTCGGGTTGAGGCAATCTTCGTCCCTTTAACAAAAATCTTGTAATGTCATAAGGGTCGATTTCCGGATAGGGTGGTGCCCCTCGAGTCAATAGCTCCCACATCAACACTCCAAATGACCACTAAACAGAACAATACCAACACAGAGAATGGTCAAGCCTGCAGGACTTACACAAAGCCACACTGGTGAGGTTAATACAAATTGGATTTGATCCTCACACCCTCTGTTACTTCCAGCATTTCCCAGAGCGATTGAAAATACACTTAGAGGTTAAAACTTTCCTAGTCATGTGTTAGTCACCAATTTGGTGTAAAAGTGTTATATGAACAGTTGTAAACCCATTCAGTCTTGTTTACTATGATGCATTTGAAATGATTCATTGTGGAATTTCACACAATCATTTTCCACTCTGGTTCAGTCCTTGCGAACTTGAATTTAGTAAAATAGAGGAACACATTGAGGGTCGGGGTGTTCCAGGGAATTTTCCTCTAAGGTCTGGTGGTGGGCATCATGATGTGCAGGATATTCCCCCACCACTACAAAGTCCGTTGTATCTTGTCAGGCACTTAAGTGGTCACCTGGTGGGCTTTCCGGATCCTGAGATGGTGATGTCCCATCTCACCTGATGGTGCCTGCTGCTCAGGGGCCAGGAGCAGTGCCTATCAAGGCATGATGGGCCGAATAGCCACCGTAACAATTCTGTGAAGCTATTGGGAACAACGAAGCCACTTTAGAGGCTGAGGTTTCTGGGTGCCACTGAAGAGCAGGACCAGCGGGCAAGGCTGGTGATTTTTCGGGAAGGATGCAGAGGAAGAAAGAGGGGTGGGAAGGGTCATAGCTAGGACACGGGGTGGCTTTCAGCAAACACACTCCTGTCTCTATCCATGTTCCCAATCACCTCCAGATTGAGGCCCCCACACCACCGCAACCCCCCGCCTCAGCAGACAGACTATTCTGTTTCGCCAATCAGGCAGTCTGCCAGAGTCCTCATCAGCCAGGAATGGATTTAATCCTGGCATGAAGAGGACCTTATCTGACCATTCATTGACCACGTAAGAGCATCAATTGGTGGTGAGCAAGGAAGGCAAAGCTTGGGCCTCCCTGCCCAGAATTTAATTCCTGTGGCAAGGGGAAAGTCAGCCGAGTGTTCCCCTATGCGGAACCAATCCAATTATCTTCCCCTCCCACCACCTTCCTGGCCACATCTCAGCAGGACAGGTCTCCTCCCTATAATTTGAAGAAGATTGGTTCCAGATTACCTCACTGGGAAGTCTAAGGATCTTCTGAAGTGCTGAATACCAGGAGTTATAGGGACAAATAGTTTTGATCTCCCCAAGGTCAAAGTGGGCAGTAACTTGTGAGGAAGACATTGCGTTTCTAGAGACAGATAAGCAAGGTCAGTCCAGCCTCTAAATATTCCATGCTTATGTGAAATGCAAACTCACTGTGTCTTGTACTGTGACCATCACATAATTGCAGTGTAGGTGGATGCATGATCACACACATTGCAAAACTGAGTAAAGACCTAAATATATAGTGAGCAAAGAGCAAGACAATCAGTTTGTGGTGTTCATGGAATGCTCAACATATCAGTTAAAGACCAGGCAATGTTTGTTTCTGAAATAGATTTTGTCCAGTCACCAAACCATCAGTAATCCTGTCCATGGAGTCGACTGGATAATGAGCTGGTCAGAAGGGAAAGTACAGATTCGGGTTCTCATTGCAGCCTTGAGTGGGGAGTGGGACAATGTTCCCAGTTATAGAGGTGCAGGAGATGGTCACTTAGCTACTATTTAAACTGGAGGATGGTGTGGGACACAGAAATACTTCACAGGAGAAGCAGAGTATACAACATAAAGCACTGTCTCGAGGAAGCCTGAACTCCAGCCTCAAACATGCAGTACAAGACACAGTGAGTTTGCATTTCACATAAGCATGGAATATTTAGAGGCTGGACTGACCTTGCTTATCTGTCTCTAGAAACGCAATGTCTTCCTCACAAGTTACTGCCCACTTTGACCTTGGGGAGATCAAAACTATTTATCCCTATAACTCCCGGTATTCAGCACTTCAGAAGATCCTTAGACTTCCTAGTGAGGTAATCTGGAACCAATCTTCTTCAAATTATAGGGAGGAGACTTGTCCTCCCGCGATGTAGCCAGGAAGGCTGCTTTATGAGGAGAAAACATAAGGCTCACAGTACGGATCCCTGTCACAAGAAGATCCAGGTTGTGTTGGTACTAAATGTTATAACACATCCTACGGGGCCACGTGTTGATCATCTCAGCATCCCAAGGACATATCAAAAGGACATATCATGTGCCCATACTGATCAGTAATAGGGTGAGGGGTTACTACCATAAATCTCACAGCATGCATCCGGAAGGAGATACCCAGGGAGAAGAACTGTATGTGTAATTATAACCAGAACTTGACAATTTAATGAGGAAAGAAAGTAGAAGCTGGCCACGCACAGCAGCAGTGCCCACATGGAACAGATGAAAACCTACCACATCTGATTTAGTTGTGAACTTTTGAGTCTGCAGACTTTCAAGTGCCATCCATTTCACAGGGAGCTTGGCCTTCCGATGGTCCTGAATGCTATAATACTCTTTGTCCAACACATCCCGTGCCATTCCAAAGTCTGCCACCTTCACCACATAGGTCTCATCCAGCCTGGAGCATTCAAGGACATACACAAGTCATACACAGGGAAATCCTCAAGTACAATTGCAAGAGCAGGTCCTTAAAGAAATCCCTTCTGTATCCCTTTTCAAAAATTGATCAACTCTGACATTTTCTTGGACCACTTATCACATTCAATAGGGGTCAACGGGACAGGAAATGGATACTTATACTTGAGCATTTGATGCAGAAATCGCACTGTTGTTGCTTGTGATAGCTGTAGCTCAGTTGGTAGCACCCTTGCTCCTGATTCATAAGGTTCTGCACTCAAGTCCCACTCTGGTCAACTTGTTATAAAGACCATGGACACCTCTCTCCATTACAGAGAGACAATAAGTTACATGTGCAATTTAACTCTGCAATGTGTGTGAGTGTAGGAAGGCAGGCAATACAGGGATTGAAGCTGAAAATGTGTTGCTGGAAAAGTGCAGCAGGTCAGACAGCATCCAAGGAGCAGGAGAGTCGACGTTTCGGGCACGAGCCCTTCTTCAGGAATCCTGAAGAAGGGCTCATGCCCAAGATGTCGACTCTCCTGGTCCTTGGATGCTGTCTAACCTGCTGCACTTTTCCAGCAACACATTTTCAGCTCTGATCTCCAGCATCTGCAGTCCTCACTTTCTCCAATACAGGGATTGAACCCATGCTGGGGGTGGGGTGGCATCGTTCTGCACCAGACTGTAGTTCACGGTAGCTCAGTGGTTAGCACTGCTGCCTCGCAACACCACGGCCCCGGTTCAATTGTAGCTTCTGGCGACTGTCAGTATGGAGCTTGCACGTCCTCCATGTGCGATTCCTCCCAAGGGCCAAAGATGTGCAACTTGGGTGGAATGTCCATGCTAAATTGCTCATAGTGTCCAGGGATGTATGGGTTAGGGAGGTTAGCCATGGGAAATGGAGGGCTACAGGGATAGGGGAGGGGAGTGGGCTTGGGTGTGATGCTTTTTGGAGGGTTGATGTGAACTCAATGGCCCGAATGGCCTGCTTCCACACTGTGATTCTATTCTATGAAATGACCCCAGGATATAAAAAAATCAACTCTAACCCTCCGGCTGCCAGCACTAAGGGAGGTTGCCTGGCAGAGATGCTATTATTTAGAAGAGGTGTTAAGCTGAGGCCCTATTTACTTCCTGTAAACTAATGAGAAAGACCCCAACAGAACTACTTTAAAGAGGAGAAGGCAAGTTATCCCTGGCCTCCTTGATAATGTTTAGCCCACAACCAATTTCACAAAAAGAGATTGGTTGATCATGATCACATTGGTGTTTGTGGGAGCTTTCTCTGCATAGATTGCCCACCTAGTTTCCTCCATTACAACATAGCTACACTTCAAAAGCACATCATTGGCGAGAAAGTGTCTTGTGACAGCAGGTGGTCATGAAATATGGAAGTGTAAAGTGTTCTGTTTCCATGTGTATACATTGACCAGAATCAAGCTTCTAACAGACTCAAAACACAAAATTGTAAGTCAGGTTCTGAACAAATACCTAAACATCTGATAAAAGCAAAACACTGCGAGGATGAAAATCTGAAACAAAACAAGCACTTGAAGAGAGAAACAGAGTTAAAATTTTGCATCTGGTCTGAGTCTTCTTTGGAACTCAACCAGCTGATGTTAACCTCACATTCAAAATTGATAACTTTGATATACAAAGCTTATTTTTAAAAAGCTCCTCATTATTTCCTTGTTCCTCAGCCACTTGGCTCTCTTTGCCTCCGAAAGCCACAGGGTTTTACATAAGGTTTGGTTTCTCTAAGGTTTCTGCTCAAGGGGCAAATCTTCATGAGCCTCAGGAGAATTGAATGTAAATTATTTAATCAAGGAAAGCATCATTGTTGAGCCTAATATCACCATCATCCCACATCCAAGTGCATGCATCTTTCAACTGCTCTCTGGAGCTGATCTCTCTCTCTCTCTCTCTCTCTCTCTCTCTCATGCTGATGTTGAGGTTAATTGAATGCGGCTCAACTCTCATTTTCACAATATCAGCTAACTCAGCATGGACCAAGAGTGTCTAATTGATCTGGATTTGTTGTTGGTGGCGCCAATCCTGATTCAGCTGCTAAACAAAGCATTGTGTCACTTTTAGTTTCAGAACGTTGTATAGCACTGAATGTTAAATTCTCAGCAAAGTTATTTTGTAAAGTTTTCCCACATCTTTACATTTCCATAGAGAGAGGTCAATTAGAGCATCTTTGACAATAGACAATAGGTGCAGGAGTAGGCCATTCTGCCCTTCGAGCCTGCACCACCATCCAATATGATCATGGCTGATCATCCTTAATCAGTATCCTGTTCCTGCCTTATCTCCATAACCCTTGATTCCACAATCCTTGAGAGCTCTATCCAACTCTTTCTTAAATGAATCCAGAGACTGGGCCTCCACTGCCCTCTGGGGCAGAGCATTTCACACAGCCACCACCCTCTGGGTGAAGAAGTTTCTCCTCATCTCTGTCCTAAAATTGAAAATCAATTATAAAATATTTGGTATCTCTCCCAATACAACAGACTGTCAACTTTATAATTTACTCATGTACTTACATGCAGTTTCTTGCTGCAAGATCCCTATGAACAAATTTCATTAGTGCGAGGTATTCCATTCCTTTGGCAACCTGTAGCCCAAAGCCTATTAAGTCTTTCACTGTTGGATTCTGTATATGAAAATGGAAAGATACAAACATTTGCAATCAGTTATGACACTCAACAGAATAAGTGGACACAGAGCATCTTCCATCAATGCCAGTCCAAACTGCTCACCAACGCGATATTTTAAAAAATATCTATTTCCTCCAACCCTTTCTAGGAATGATGTCACAGCATCCGCTTTGTAGGACTATGTGAACGCCAATTTCTATCTTGGCCATTAGGAAGGGTGCTGGTTGGTTGGCAAGTTGACACTGATTGGCTGAGGCATTGCCTTTGCAGAAGGCAGTGGGGAACAAATGACACCCTCAACCTCTAGGAGATTTCAAGAGCAAGGCACAAGGCTTGAACATATCCCATTTTTTGGCAGGGAATGTGTCACTCACACCTTGTTATACACAAAATCGTTATCTGCAGATCCCAGTCCACGGGAGGATTTTCACATAGAATCCCTACAGTGTGGAAAAAGATCGTTCAGCCCAACAAGTTCACACCGACCCTCCAAAAAGTAACCCACCCAGACCCACTCCCCCTATATTTACCCCTGACTAATGCATCTAACCTACACATCCATGAACACTATGGGCAATTTAGCATGGCCAATTCATCTAACCTGCACAACTTTGGATTGTGGGTGGAAACCAGAGCACCCGAAGGAAACCCACGCAGACATGGGGCGAATGTACAAACACCACAGAGACAGTCGCTTGAGGCTGGAATCGAACCCAGGTGCCTAGTGTTGTGAAGCAGCTAACCACTGAGCCACTGTGCCACCCTAATGCGGCAGGTCCTAATGCATCTCAGCTTCCCTTGTGGTAGATACAGGAATTCTATGGTCTGATATTCCAGCACAGTGTAGCAACAATCAGAAGCTGCACTTTACTTTCTATGCTACGACTGTGTGACATGGTCCTCAAAAGCAACATTCCACTGAGACTGTTAGCAAGGGATACCGTGTTGACATCGGGACACCTCTACATCATCAATGATTGGCCAGTGACAATGGATCACACCTGGTTAATCATCCAACTCGATTCGTAAGTTGGAAAATTAGGAACCAGAGTGAAATTAGGTCATTGACATCCAAAGATCCACTGAAATCTTTATAAACTTTATAAATCTGATGTAGATTTTGAGGCTGAGATTGGAAGATCCTGAAAGACAAAGAGTTCAGGAAACTAATACAAATTTGAGTGGTGTGACATTACAGATCTACTACAGAATTACTGGTCCTTCAGCTGTAGCCACAATTGTTTACAAAATTATTTCCTGCCTGGCTTTATAAATATCATTATAAATAGATCAGACCCCCTTGTTACTTCCACAAGGATGAAGGGATGGAGATTTGCCAAGTAAATGCAATTCAAGTGTTCATGGCCAGGAATAGGAGGCAATTTTAACTTCTGTCGATGACTCAAGAAACAGTCGATATTGGACTTGCCACTACATTCTTTTCATTCACCCTCACAGGATGAGGGTATCGTTGGCTAGGCCAACATTTACTGTCCTTCCCTAATTGCCCAGGGGCAGTTAAGAGTCAACCAAATTACTGTGGTCTGGAGTCCGGGTAAAATGGCAGTTTTTTTCCTTAAAAGACATGAGTGAATCAGATGGGTTTTCCCATTTGCCGTGGTGGGATTCAAACCTGGGTCCAAGAACATTACCTTGGTCTCTGGATTAACAGTCGAAGAGAGTGGTGCTGGAAAAGCACAGCCAGTCAGGCAGCATCCAAGGAGGAGGAGCGTCAGTGTTTCGAGCATAAACTCTTTGTCAAGATCCTGATGAAGGGCTTATGCTCAAAAGGTCAATTCTCCTGCTCCTCGGACGCTGCCTGACCGGCTGTGCTATTCCAGCACCACTCTTTCCGACTCTAACCTCCAGCATCTGCAGTCCTCACTTTCTATGAATTATCATTCCAGCAATAATACCACTCAGCCATCGCCTTCCCCATAGATACTTGGCGTGGCCCTAATGGTTTACACACGATTAAAATTACTCCCAATGTCCACAATGTATAATAGGCTGCATCCCCAGTATATTATACCGTTACTATTGAATTAATCTTCACATACCCGGCTTTCCTGACGAATAAAATGCCGAAGGTCTCCATGCTTCATATACGGTAATACTACCAACGGTAACCCTTCCTTAGGAAGGAAAATTCCGAGCAAAGATAGAACATTTTCATGGTGAAAATCCTTCATGATAATCCCTTCTTTCAAAAACTGTTCCACCTCTTCAACATCTGAAATTCCTATTGAAACACCACAGCACAATGAGGATGATTATCAACATGAAGCAGACTGATTTTATTTTGTATTTTTGTTTCTGGACAGGAGGGTTTTGAATATTGATTTTGTGCTGCGCATTGGTCTTCCTCCACAAGGAGGCACACTGAAATTCATGGCTTGGGGTTTCTCGGAATCCTGTTTCTGGAGGTATCACAGAACTATAGAGGAATATATAAAATACCTATATGGAATACTGTAGGTTAGATGGGCTTCAGATTGGTATGACAGGTCGGCGCAACATCGAGGTCTGAAGGGCCTGTGTAACGCTGTAATGTTCTATGTTCTAACATCATTACAGCACAGAAGTAGGCCATTTTGCCCATCAAGTCTATGCTGGCATTTTGTAGACTAACCCAGTGAGTTCCATTCACCCACTCCATCCATGTAAACTTAAAGTTTATAGGAACAACTAATCATTTTCCTTCTTAATCTAAACTTGCTAATAACCTTGTTCATCTTTATCAATTTTTTTCTCGATCCTTTTTCTGCAAGTAAAATAACTCTAGCATTTCCAATCAATTCTCACACCTAAAATGTCTCACCCTGGACTCACTCTAATGAATGTACTCTGCACCCTCTCAAGGACATACAGACAGAGAATAGAATACGTGTAGCATGTAAGCAGGCCATTCAGCCCATACAGATCCTCTGAAGAGCATCCTTCCTATACCCAGATCCCTACGCTATAATCCTGTGTTTCCTATGGCTAACCCACCTAACCTGCCCATTCCTGGGGACCATGGTCAATTTAACATGGCCAATCCACCAAACAGCACATCTTTGGACTGAGAGAGGAAATCAGAGCACCCAAAGGAAACACATACAGAGAGAGAGAAAATGTGCAAACTCCTCACAGACAGTCACACAAGACTGGAATTGAACACAGGTCTCTGACTCTGTGAGCAATGCTAACCACTGAGCCAGCATGCCACTTAATTCAACATTGCTTCTGCTCTTTTGTACTCAATACCTCTACTTCTGAAGCCCAGCGTAAAGATAGCATCTAGAATTGGAGGAGTCATTTGAGGGCTGCCACTACTTGCAAGCAGTTGCATCAGTAGTTGCGACACAGTGCATAGCTAGTTCCCTTTTCTTAAGGTGGAATGACTGAAATGAAAAATTGGCTTTTAAAAATCTCAAAACTCCTTCTGGATTGACACTGCTCAGAGAATCCCTTCTATCTCAATTGTCTTATTGAATAATGGCGTGGAGCCATCCAAAGGTGTAAATGATTGTCAACAATGAAAGGGATCATAAATCATAGCCCAAAATCTCTCATCAGTACATCTCCCTGATGTTGGGAATGATTGGGAGTGCTCTACCCACAATATCTCTTTAGCTGAGAGCGATTTAAACATCTCGGAGGAACAGATTCTCAGGCAGGTGAGGTGCTATGTGGTTCCTCGGGTGCCCCCACGAGAAACAGGATTTATACTTCGCCGACCCAGGAGGTTTGAAGCCATTGAGTCTGATTTTAACCCTGAATAGAGAATGAGTTTTCAATAAATTGAAATCTTCACCCATTGTCTCACCACATTCACTGAATTGCCCAATCTCAGTCAGTCCAGTGAAGAAAGTTGAGGGGGGGGATTGGGGTGAGACACAAGACTTACATCCATGGACAATGTAGTGGCTTTCCCACTACACAGTCATGCTGGTGGGTCTCATACATACCTCCTTGGTTTAGAAATAGAATAGACTTGTCAGCCAGTGCGACAGTGAGTGCGGCAAGAAAAACACATAAAATGGGAGGGAAGCAGAACAGCTTAACACTGATTCTAATTACACTAAAGGTGTATTGTTGCATATGAATTATTATTGTAATAAACTTCAAACCATGCAGGATGGTGCAGAACCATTAAGACAAGAATCCCATATTTAACTAAAACAGACGTTGTTGGAAAAGCTCAGCAGGTCTGGCAGCATCTGTGAAGAGAAATCAGAGTTAACATTTCGGGGCCAGTGACCCTTCCTCAGAACTCACCAGACCTGAGATGTTGACTCTGATTTCTCTTCACATATGCTGTCAGGCCTGCTGAGCTTTTCCAACAACTCCTGGTTTTGTCTCTGACTTACAGCATCCGCAGTTCTTTTATGTTTTATCTTATATTTAATCCCTAGTCTCTTCCAAGCTAGCATAGGACAGGCACAGAGTTAAGAGAGAATTATAATTGGTCTTAAAGTCACAGGGCACAGACGAGGTTCAAGAGGAAAAAAACAGAACACTTTTACTTTAAGATTTGAAATATGTAAATATACAATTCAGTAGGTGACAGGTTAGTTGCCATCTAGCGTGTGGTGTGGAAAGATGGAAACTGATGCAGAGAACTGATATAAAGGAGTCAATTTAACAGGAAAACTAAGATTTATACTGGTTGAGAGAAAAATATTGATTGGTTGGCAAGTGGAATCCGATTGCTAACTGTGTTGTCATGGAGAATGCACCAGAGTCCAGATTAGAGTGGTGCTGGAAAAGCACAGCAGTTCAGGCAGCATCCGAGGAGCAGTAAAAACGACGTTTCGGGCAAAAGCCCTTCATCAGGAATACAGCTGTATTCCTGATGAAGGGCTTTTGCCCGAAATGCCGATTTTCTGCTCCTCGGATGCTGCCTGAACTGCTGCGCTTTTCCAGCACCACTCTAATCCAGACTCTGGTTTCCAGCATCTGCAGTCACTGTTTTTACCCCATGGAGAATGCACCCACTAACATTGATTGACAGTTTCTCTTTATTTGAACTGAAATAGAGGAAGACCAAGCACTTTGATATTTGAACAACTGGGTAGAAGATGAATATGGAAAGGCACAGAGGACAAAAAAAATGTCAAGAAAATCTAAACGAATTATTAAGGTATAAAGAAAGAAATCATGGAACAATGACAGCATACTATTTGTATTCTAGTACGTACTATTCAGAGACTTCACAGCACAGTGGATTTCTTTCTTATTCTGGTCTTTGTACAGCCCATGGTAAACACTACCAAAATGTCCTGTAAAGAGAGGCACCATTACTTTAACATTCCTTTTACTTCACCAATTTTACTCTTCACCTCCAGTGTTGAACAAAGCAATTATTGACTATTGCTACAAACACTTTTCTTTTTTGTTAAAGTTTTTCATCTTGCGCTGATCAGGACATTTCCCAAAAATACAATTCAAGAAGAAAACCAACATTTATATTGCATGTGAGGACAGTACCCAGTGATTGGCAAGTGGACTCTAGTAGAGATGTTTTCATGAAGAATTCCCCCATTATTGTTGATTGACAGTTAACTGCCAGGCTTTGCTTAAATTTTAAGTGAGGTGTATTTTTCAAGACATTGCCCTCAGAAATGAACCAATGATTGTCTTTTTTCTTATATATCCAGAAGTGCTCTTACATACAATTAAATGTTGTTTTTACTGCCCATCACCAAATCATCATGTAATGTTTTCATTGATTAAACACCATCAGTAAATCACTTATGTTCTCTAATTGGTCAATTTACATGCAAAGCCCATTTAAGGCAATGCAGACCACCAAAGGGAAGGGCGGTCAATGACTGTCACCTATTGTGTTAAGTTGAAACAGGTGCAGTGCATGCACTTGTTTTGCTGCCTGCCCCTTAAATTGGTATTCTTGCAAAATGTCCTGACAATGGAAAGCTCTGAAAAATGTATTTTCTCAGAGATATTCAAAGCAAAGTTTGACATAACTTCTCTCACAGCTTTATGGCCAGGTAGGGAGTTGCCAAATATAAAAATCTTGCTTGGTACAAATTAAATGACCATGAAATCCATGAGGGTTGCTGATTGCGCAGTAGTAGCTACACCCACCCATTTATCTCAAAGTAAATTCAAGGTTCAGGGATTCCAGGCTGCACTTGAGGACTGCTGATGTTTAATAAATCAACACCCAGTGGTCTGGATCTTTCCAAGATCGGGGGTTAGTGAAGGTTGTGGTTCTATGCAGTACTGGTAGCAGCCACTGCCTTCCCGATAGCGCTGCAGAGAAGAATTGACTAGCTGCATTTAGAGGGCATGACCTCTTACACCAGGGTGCATGACCCAAGGGAAAGACATGCCACTGGCTTCTTAAAGTACCAATGGAATGAGACTTTCATTGAAGGCGGCAACACAGACACTTCGGCCAGCAAGCGAGACCCCAATGCCATTTCCAAAGGAATCCATCATGGGAACCAGTCATTCAATGTGTTTTCTTTTTCCCCAGTATCGACTGGTCTAACTGAGGGCAGTCTGGGCTCTTGAAGCTGGAGAGCCAGAAGTCACCCAGATTGAAATCTGCAGCAGCCTACAGTCGAAGCTAACTAAGGGAGAGCACATTTGTGTTCAAAATGGCACCCTCTCTTCAATTCTGTCAAACATTAACTTCAAAAGTTAAGGGAGCGACGGGAGACCCTTTACAAGATGGCAAGACAATAAGATATAAGGCCATTCAGACTATCAAGTCTGCTTTGCCATTCCATTGTGGCAGTTATATTTCTCAACCACATTCCCCTGCCTTCTCCCTGTAACCCTTTATCCCTTTACTAATCAAGAACTTATCTGTCTTCTGTCATAAATACACTCAGCAACTTGGCCTCCACAGCAATGAGTACCACATTGGAAGAAATTCCTCCTCAACTCACTTCTAAAGGGTCTGACCCTTCACTCTGATGCTGTGCCCACCAGGTCTTAGTGCTGGTGTCCAATGTTGAAACCAGGTAGGGGAGAGCTTCTGAGACTAGAGAACTGGTTCCCCAGTCTGCCACCTGCAGGCCACCTCTAAGTGACTCGGCTGGCCTCCCAGCTCCTCCAGGAGCATTTATATGGCCTCATGTGATCCTAAGAAAATCACAGTGGAAACACATGGCACTGTCCCTGAAATTGGCTGGTCGGGTGGTGGATGGAATGACTGAATTAGCTAACCAATCAAACAATTTTTTTTATAGATTCATAGAATCCAGAATATGTAAACAGGACGTTTGACCCAACAAGTCCACACCAACCCTCTTAAGAGTATCCCACCCAGATCCATTCTCCCACCTTACCACTCTGCATTTCCAATGACTAATGCACCTAACCTACACATCCCTGAACACTATGGGGCAATTTAGCATGGCCAATTTGCCTAACCTGCATATCTTTGGACTGTGGGAGGAAACTGGGCAAAGCCAAGCAGACACGGGGAGAATGTGCAAGCTCTATACAGTCACTTCTGTAGCTTATCCTCTGACTTTCTAATGAAAATAATCCTAATCTACTCAACTTCTCTTCATAGTTATAGCCCTCCATACCAGGCAATATCCTGGTGAACCTCCTTTGCAAAGCATCCACATCCTTTTGGTAATGTGGTGACCAGAACTGTACACAGTATTCCAAATGTGGCTGAACCAAAGTCTTATACAACAGTAACATGATCGACCAACTCTTGTACTCAATACCCCGTCCAATGAAGGAAAGCATGTCATATGCCTTCTTAACCACTCTATTGACCTGCATTGTCACCTTCAGGGAAGAATGGACCTGAACACCCAGATTTTGCTGTACATCAATTTTCCCCAGGACTTCTCCCTTGTGTCTTGGCTTCACATGTGCACATCTAAATACTTCTTAAATATCAGGGATTCTGCCTCTACCAACCTTGCAGGCAGCGAGTTCCCACCACCCTCTGGGTAAAAAAAAGATATTCCTCCCATCCCTTCTAAACCTCCGACCCCTTACCTTAAATCTATCAGATGGTCATTGATCCCTCCATCAAGGGGAAACGTTTGTTCCCGTCCACCCTATCTATTATGGTGATTAATCATTAAACTGGTTACTGAATATCCCAGAGCCCCTGACAGTGGATTTGGGATGTGGGAACAGCCCCAACTTCTGTTTGCTCCTCTCCCAAGATAAAAACCAGCATCAAGACAAACAGAATGAGAAATTGGGAAAGACAGAAAAGAAAGGAAATGGGCAGACTGTATACACATATTAAAAGTGACCCATACTAACTTCCATGAGAACCTTCATAGCCATGGGAATTTGAGGAGATAATGCTTCAGTCCAGTTTAATGCTGGGCAGTACAGTCTTAAAAACCAGTTGCAGGAACGTTAATGAATCAACAATTGAGCACATACCAACCTTTTCCAATCACCTGGTCCATGTAAGCAGTTAAACATTCTTGAGGGATCAGAATATCTTTTACTTCTTCCAGTAGCTCCGGCCTCAGGTTTTGTGGTTGGATTTCTTTAGGACTTAACAAGGGGATCGCTGCACAGTCAGCGCTGCCTTTATAGCCTCGAAATGTGATTCCACTGGACCCAGACGTTGTGTTGGGACTGAGACCTAACCAAGAGAAAAAAAAACTTTCCTTGAAGAGGCCATATCCTCTCACTTTTATTTATTTGGTTATCTTTTGGAAATGTTCAATTTTAAGACATGTTCTGGAACTCTTTGTTACCCTGCCAGACACACCATGTCTCTCAGTGACAATCTTTGTATATCGGTGATTACTATTAAACAGAGATTTCCAGATGGTTCCATTCTGCATTAGTACATTTCCATGTGAAAGAGAAAATAGAAAGAATGTTTGCATTCATATAGAGGCTTTTCATAATTTCACAAGGTCTCAAAGCATTTTTCTACCAATTAAGTCCTTCTGTGATGTAGGAAATATGGTAGCCAATTTGCACAAAGTAAGCTCCCACAAAAGGCAATGAATTATTTTTGGTGATTTGGCTGAGGAATAAATATTGGCCCTCACACTAACAGGAACAAGGTTTCTCTTCACTGAGGTAACACCATGTAAAGATAAAAATATATATAAACAATTGGAAATGAGTATTCAATGGAATGCAAACATTCCTCTTTCAGGGTGGCTTCAGTTACCAATAAAAGCAAACACAGTCTCTGGGTGTTTTCCATAGGGGCCTACGCAGGAATGGAAAAAGCACACTACATAACAAATTCTTCACTTTCAACAGCTACATCAGTTACGATCAGTCAGAAATACCATTAAAGCTCAGAAAAACTGGGTGTAAACAGCCAGATACAAATGTCTTTCACGTGCCATGAGCAGGTACAGAAAATAAACACAAAGGTTAATGGAATGATGGCCATAATACCAAAGGGACTGGGATAAAAGGCTGCACAAAATCTTATTTTAGATCTTAACTGGAGTATTATGAACCGTTCTAGACACCACATCTTAAGAAGGATGTATTGACTACAAAGGGAGTGCACCACAGGTTGACAAGAATAATGCATGGACACCAAGGGTTTAAAGATGAAGAGAGATTACACATATTAGGGTGTTATTTCGTAAAGGCTTAAGGATTCATTTGATCCAGGTTTGCAAGACTTTGAGGGGAATTCCTGTGGTAGATAGAGAGAAACTATTTGCTCTATTGGAGTCTAGGACAAGGTACGAGAAAGTGAGGACTGCAGATGCTGGAGATCAGAGCTGAAAATGTGTTGCTGGAAAAGCGCAGCAGATCAGGCAGCATCCAAGGAGCAGGAGAGTCAACATTTCAGGCATGATTCCTGAAGAAGGGCTCATGCCTGAAACGCGACTCTCCTGCTCCTTGGATGCTGCCTGACCTGCTGCGCTTTTTTAGGACAAGGTCCTCCAAATATAAGAGGTAAATGTTTTAGGAGTGAATTTAGGGAACACGCACAGAGTGATGACATTTTATAACTCTCTCCTACAAATGGTAGTTGATGGAAGATCAATTGTAACTTGTGAATACAACAGCAATATAATTTCACTAAGCATTAATCATGGCTCTCTCAAATAAGATAACGTAAAAACATTATTTTAAAAATTTCATCTGGGCACCAATCTCACTAGATCTGCAGGGAGAACCTAATTGATATCGGTAAACTGAACACATAATAACCATGGGTTGAAGTACTCATGTCCTTCCATCGACAACCACAGAGTCAAACCTCAACAAGTGCCAGTCCTTAAATTTAAAATGGCGCTGCTTTGTTTAAAGAAAAACAACTTTCTCTTGAAGAACGAGACTTCCTTGCACTTAACAAAGGAATGTTAAAGTAAAATTGCTGACGGGAAACAGATTTTGTGGCATTAGAAGCTGAATTTATACTGGACTCACGAGAATCCCTGTAGTCGCTGGGAGCAGGTGGGACTGCATTGAGAGATATCATATTCACCGATGCCTCCAAACGGTTCAGTAAGTCTGCATGATCTGGAAGACAAGATAGCATTTTTGTCAGCTGGCTTAAAACTTCATACTAAAAGCTTATTTGAACCAAACACAAAGCATTATAATTAAATAATATACCTAGCAAAGATATGTGTATATTAAGGGTTGGTTCACTTTCAGCAAATGGATATCTCACATCACTTTACACCGGATAATCTTGAATGCCGGTAATCAAATGACCTTTCTGCCACGATTCAGAGGGTGCAGTCTCTTCTGGTTGAAGCCAGCATTTGTGGCCTATCCCTAATTGCCTTTGAGGAGATCATGGCAAGTCACATTTTTGAATCACTGAAGTCCATGGGGGTCAGGCCTTCCAGGATTTTGACCCAGTGACAGGAAATGAATGGTGGTGAAGTTTCAAGTCAGGATGTTGAGTGGGATCAAAGGGAAACTTGCAGGCAGTGATGTTTCTATGCATCTGCTCCCCATGTCTTTCTAGATGGTAGAGATCATGGGATTGGAAGGTACTGCTGAAGGAGCTTCAGAGAGTTGTTGCAGTGCAATGTAGCTTGTACACACCACTGCCACTGGTGAATGTTTAAAGTTGTGGACTGGGCATCAAACAAATAGAATTACTACACTGCAGAAAGGGGCCAATCAGCCCATTGAGTCTACATCACCCCAGATCCATTCCCAACATAACCCTGCATAGCTAACCCACCCATCCCTGGACACTATGGAATGCTTTTTTAAAAATATAAGCACAACTAATCCTCCTAACCTGAACATTTTTCAGCACTGAGAGGAAACCCACACAGACATGGGGAGAACATGCAAACTTCACACAGACAGACAGTCATCCAAGGCTGGAACCCTAGAGCTGTGAGGCAGCAACACTAACCCTGGGCTGCTTTGTTCCAATAGCACTGAATTTCTCCACTATTGTTAGAACGGCACCCATCCAGGCAAGTGGAGTCTTTTCCATCCTTGGAACCCCTAGAGTGTGGAAACAGGCCACTGAGCCCAACATTTTCACACCAACTCTCTCCACAGCATCCCACCCAGACCCATCCTCATCTGTGTAACCCTGCGTTTCTCCATGGCTAACCCACCTAACCTACACATCCCTGGATACTGTGGGTAATTCAGCACGGTCAATCCACCTAACCTGCACATCTTTGACTGTGGGAGGAAACCAGACCACCCAGCAGAAACCCATATAGACACAGGGAGAACATGCAAACTTCACACAGACACATACCTATGGGAAGAATCAAACCCAGGTCCCTAGTGCCATGAGGCAGCAATGCTAACTACTGAGCCACTGTGCCACCCTGGCCCATTCTGTGTAGTTGATGCTGTTGGGTATAAGGAGATTATAGTGATAAAATGCCTCCCAGTGAATTCAGCATCCATAATCATTCAGGTGGATTATCGGTGTGGGCCAAAACATGGTTTCTGAGTCTAGTACCAGAATTGGATTTAACAGTGCAAAACACCCCATGTGCCCAAACTAGCAGATATAAGATTTTAGCTGAACGGAGAAAATTGAGAATCCAAAGGATCATGGGGAGAGAACAAAAAGAACTTTCATTTGCAGATCGCCTTTCACATCGAAAAGGGATGGTTTGTTTGCCTTCAGCAGGGTATCTTTAACTGATGTGGCAATGCTTATGTTATCCCATGTAACAGAAGAAACTGGGAAATATACAACTATTATCTTCACAGGTGCATTCACATCAGGGCTAACGTTAAGCTGCTCAGTTAGAAAGAGGAACATGCTTCCAATGGTATGTCATGTTCAAGTGGTCTGAGCTAAGATAGATCTTTATACCCACAGGTCTGATCATATCACAATCATGTCTCTTAAAAATATACTGATAGTAAGAATTTGCACAATATCCCCATTTTATTTAACCAAAGATAGTGAATTATCTCAAAAAACAACATGGTTGTACATCACATGTTGTCAATTCAATAATTATACAAACAGGTTAAAAAATGTAGAAGATTTACAATTTAAACTCCAAAGTTAAGTTTGTTTTGGGAGGTCTAACAGCTCATCCTGATTTGGTGAGCCACACATGTCTGGAAATATTTGCATAGTTCTCTGTTGCACTTGACTATCTTGTCACTTAACATCAACCCACAATTATCACCAGAGCTTTCATTCCTAATTGCTCTGTGCATGACTAGTATGTTATGCATCGGTCTGAGCTGGTTTTGCTTCCTACTCATTACAGCACCGTGATCAGTAATGACTTTGCATAGATCTAGATTGATTGCATATTTTAGAAAACTTTGCTTATATTCGAGACTTTGCATGCAATTTAGGGGAGGTTCTGGCATTGTGCCAATACTATGAGCCAATAACCAAAAGCTCCTGGCTAATGTCATGGCGACAAAACAAAGAACTGCAGATGCTGAAGATTTGAGACAAAAACAGAAATTGCTGGAAAACACAGTGCGTCTGGCAGCATCTGAAGAGAAAGTAGAGTTAATGTTTTAAATCCAGTGAGCCTTCTTCAGAATGGCTTCAGACTGTTGTGGGGAAATGGATTAAATCACAATGGCAGTTAGTGAAATTGGAACTGTGCACTGTGAGACTGTTTCTTACAAGTTGTATTATGGAGTGCCACTTTGACTTGATTTGAACTATTACTGTCACATGTACCTGGGTACAGTGAAAAGCTGTGTTTTGCGTACAGTACAGGCAGAACATACCATGCAAAGTGCATTAGGGTAATAGAACAGACCAGGGAATACAATGTTACAGCTGCGGAGAAAGGGCACAAAGAGCGAGATCAACATTAAATTTAAAAAATAAACCTGAAAGAACTATTAATACTGTAAATCAGAAACAAAAGCCGAAGTTGCTGGAAAAGCTCAGCTCCTCACAACTGACAGTAGCTCGGAAAATTTTGGTTTATACATGAGAAAGGGTCACCGGATCCAAAATGTTAAGTCTGACTTCTTTTTACAGATGCTGCCAGACCTGCTGAGCTTTTCCAGCAACTTCTGTTTTTGTTTCTGATTTAAGTTTAAAATCTGAGGTCCATTCAGAATTCTGCTAACAGCGGGGGAAGAACCTGTTCTTGAATCTGTTGCTGCGTGTGTTTAAGTTTTTGTATCTTCTGCCCGTCAGAAGAGTTTGGACGAGATTATAAATCAAGGTGGGAGGGAGCTTTGATTACTTTGGGTGCCTTCGCGGGGCAGTGAGAAGTGTAGATGGAGTCAATGGATGGGAGATTGGCTTGCGTAACGGACTGGGCTGTGTTCACAACTTTCTGTAGTTTCTTGTGGTTCTGGCCAAAGCAATTGCTGTACCAAGCTGTGATGCATCCATTCAGAATGCTTTCCATGATGCGTACATAAAAATTGGTAAGAGTCTTTACGGACATGCCGAATTTCCTGAGCTTCTGAGCAAGTAGAAATGTTGTCGTGCTTTCTTGACCGGAGCATCAACATGGGGTGGACCAGAACAGATTGTTGGCGAGCTGAGGTCGATGCCTTTCAGGATACATAATGGCAATGTGTGGGCGGCACGGTGGCTCAGTGGTTAGCACTGCTGACTCACGGTACCAGGTTCGATTCCAGCCTCGGGTGACTGTCTGTGTGGAGTTTGCACATTCTCCCCGTGTCTGCGTGGGTTTCCTCTGGGTGCTCTGGTTTCCTCCCACAGTCCAAAGATGTGCAAGTCAAATGAATTGGCCATGTTAAATTGCCCATAGTGTTAGGTGCATTAGTCAGAGGGATATGGGTCTGGGTGGGTAATTCTTTGCAGGGTCGGTGTGGACTGGTTGGGCCAAAGGGCCTGTTTCCACACTGTAGGGAATCTAATTTAATATGTTGGCATTAGCTCCTAAGCCTTGCCCTTTCAGGAGTTATGATACTAACAGTTGCAAAAGCTTCTGATTGCCATAAATTGTTGACATGGCGCATGAGTTAACAATACGGAGAGCTTGACCACCTTGTGAAAATTGCCTTTTATTTGATTGGCTCTGACCCTCATTGATGCGTTTGCATTTACACACCTTCTGAGCATTTTTTCTTACTGCCAGATGGTGGTGTTGTGTTGGCTTGTTGGTAACTTGTTTTTCATTCTGGCATCTGGCTCAGCTTTTCAGAAACTGATTTCCTGCACTTCTGTAACCTATGTCCCCTGGTGCCAGATGTTGGGAAAATCTTGACAACATTTGGGTAGGTACATCAAACTCTATCTGTCGCGGAGTTTGCTGGGTTGGAGAGCTTTGCTGTTCTTCGCAACAGTGTTTGATGCACTCAAAGCACATGATTGCTGTTGACCTGCCATTATGGCTTCATACTTGTGCCCATGCTCAAGCAATGAGTCAATGCTATGGCTCCTTTCCTTTCCCAGGAGATCCTTCCTGAAGGCTTTATTGAGTGTTCGGGTGATGACTAACTCAACGTCAATTGCACTTTGGCAAAACCACACTCGCGTCTTTTGCTGCAGCACCTTCTGACAAACTGGTCAGTAGACTATTGGAGTTGCTGTCTGTATGACTTAGGTTGGACTCTGTTAGACCTGAAATTAATTCTTAACAAGCTATTAAGTACATTCTGGAGATCAGAAATGCTAATTCTGCAAATTTGATGCTAATTAATTGCAAGCAGGATTTTTACAGCTCCTTTCTTGGGATCAACTATTGCTCGATCTATGGAAGGAACTCTACTCATTGTTTAAGCAGTAGTGTGGTAAAGGAATCATTGAATGCTCAGTTCATGATTAACTTTATGCTTTCCAATTCTGTGTTTTTTGAAGTAGAGTGCAGTGCTCAATCATTTCTTTTACATTTTTTTCTTTTCCTCTTTCTTCTTGTTTTCTTTTATACTTCTTGTTGTTACTGTTTTATTCACCTAGGTCCGTTCCAGAGTGCTGTTTTAAAGAGTAGTCTTGTATTCAAAATTGCAGATTTCAGCCAATAGATATTGTCTGCACCAAATAAGGAGGGATGACATCATACCGGCTTCCCTCCCCTTTTATGCCAGTTTGAAGAAAAATAGTGAAGCAAACTCTTGCCATAGGTAAGTCTTCTTAGAGCTAAATATATTTTTGAGTATCTTTTAGCTGTGCTTTCTTTCAGGAGGGGTTTGTAACTATGCTTTCAGGGCCAGACTGCTGCTACTTTTTAACTTTTCTTAAAATTTCATGCAAAGGGTGGTGTGTGTATGAAATGAGCTGCTAGAGGCAGTGGTGGAGGCTGGTATAATTGCAACATTTAAAAGGCATCTGGATGGGTATATAATTAGGAAGGGGTTTGAGGGACAAGTGCTGGATAATGGGACTAGATTAGATTGGGATATCTGGTCAGCATGGATGAGTTGGACTGAAGGGTCTGTTTCCTTGCTGTCCTTCTCTATGACTCGATGACTCTATCAGAACATCGGGCTGGAAGTTCATTTCATTTTGAAGGGGAGAGGAAAGGAAGTAAAGTAATCATTGCCTCAGCTCAAGTCTGTAACCTTCAGCCTTTTGTTTCTACATTAGAGGATTCATATAGATTTCTAGTATTTAGAAGGAATGTAGATTGTAATTGAAAAGCCTTGGGCCTGCTCTGCCATTCAACAGAATCACGGTTTATCCAACATTCCTGACGACCACTTTCCTGCCCTTCGATACAACGCTATAAAGTGAGGTCAGCTTTTTTCCACTGTGGATTTTGTTTCATTCTGTCAGCTCACCTCCCCCCCACCCTTGCCCTCACCACTCCCTGTTTCCCAAACTGTTTGTTCTTTCTTTCCCTCCATGTGTTGGCTTGGATGATGAGACTTGCCGGTACTGGAATAGTACCGGCAAGTACCGGGATACCCCACTGGAATAGTTCTTCCAAGGACAGGAAAGGAGTAAAGAAAAAGGCAAAGTTACCTCTATTTTTCTTCCTGTATATCAACAGGATGGCCACAAAAATCAATGCCACCAACAAAATCACAATAATGCCAATGATAATTCCCAAAATGGTTCCAAGACTTTCTTCGACGTAGATGACGTACCCAATGTCCTTCTCCACATTATTCACCCAGAGCTAAGGGGACAAATGAGAGAAGAACAATGACATTTTTTTAATAAAAAGTCCTAACAGAAAATGTTATTAAGGACTAGATTTCCCACCCATTAGTTTGGGGCTGACAGTGGTGTAGTGATAATATCACTGGACCAGTAATCCAGAACCCCAGGCAAATGTTCTTGGGACAAGGTTTCATATCCTAACCAAGGTAAAATTTGAATCCATTCAATGAAAAAGCATATCTTCTTTGGTGAATTAGCTTAAATCTGTGACCTCTAGTTCTCGATGCTAGAGTGTGACACTAGGGGCATGGACAGAAATCACGGGTCCTGATGTGCCTTAGCACAGTGGGGACCCTATACCCACAGGCCCTGTTAATGGGCCTAATGTTCACCCCCTCTCCAGTGTCTCAGGTCCAGGCGGCACCCAACAGTGGGCATAGAGAAATGACAAACGAGATGTGTCACATTATGGTGGAGCAAGATGATACAACACATTGAGGCACGAGAGATAAATCCCTCTGTGACCTTCTGGGAATCATAACTACAAAGGTGTCCATGAAGAAAATGCTGCAAATCTCACAACAAAACAGCAGAAAATATAGCGAGAACATGTAGAGAGATAAATAGATCAATATGCCAACCTTGACTGGAAGCCCTTCACTTGGGATCCTTTCAGTTTCAACAGTGCAGGTGATCTCTTGCACTAGGATCTTTGGTTCACAAGTCATGTCTCCTACCAAAAGGGTCACATTCAGACAGTTCTTCAGATCGAACAACTTTGCATGCTGTCTCCATGGAAACAAAATGAAAATCATGTCAAAAAGAAGTTGATAAATAAACAGATTGCCTTCCAATCTTCTCCCCTACTTCCAGTAAAATGACTTTTCATGTAGAAACATAATGTTTTTTTTTCCCTCACCTTCAGCCCCATGTTTGAAATCATCAAATAGTGGCCTGTGATTTGCCTAATGCCCAACATGTCTCCTCGAGCAACTGTCCACTTAAGCACCCTTTACAGAATGGTTTCTTTAGAAAATGAAGGGGGATCCGATGGATGTGTTTAATATGGAGTGGCACAATGGAAGGCCAATCAGCCCATCAAGTCCAGACTGGCTCTCTGGAATAATCCAATCAGTCCCAATGCCCCCACTCCATTGTTACATTGCCTTTCCCTCACGTGTTTCGTCAAGTTCCCTTAGAAATGAACTTTTGAAAAGGTGATTAAAGGATTGGATGGAGTAGAGGGAGAGAGAAAAATTTACCTCTGGATATGGCATCTAGATAAAAGGGAGGGGCACATATAGTTTACGATCGAGCTGGGTAACTCAGGATGAATGTTAAATGGCTGGATTTATTTGAGTCACAACACGAATGGGAGTAGGACCTACAACCATCATGTCAGCAGTCTGTGTTAAAACAAATTAGTTGACTCCACCGTGGAACACCTCATTCCAGTCAGCAGCATCACATAGCATCATTCAACAAACGTTGCAAGCTTATTGAGCCTAACTTAATCACATGAAGATACTTGAAAAATAAACTGGGCATCCTTTTTCTCAGTGCAAGCTTTACTCCTTAGCTGGCAACGTTTCACCCACTGTGCAAGTTTCAACACTCTTGATATTCTCAGGATGCCAGCACCGGTCAACACCTACTGATGCAACAGTACCTGGTTTCCATGCACGGGTGCTAATGGTTGAGGGTCTCATCTGTACAGCTAAACCAATGTCAATGCTGAGACATCTGTCAGGCATTGCATAAGCAGCAACCTGAATAACCCCACATTTGGTTTATACATCAGTCCCTTTCAAGACATATTTCTTCTTGTTTCTTTCTTGTTCACAAATTGATGTGTAAATTTCAAAATAACGATTCCAAGAAAGCATCCCAATAATACAGAATTTTTAATCTACATGCAAATACCTCTCCCATTTTATAATGGGAGGTGAAAAGCCAGAAAAAAAGATCAACTCACTTTGAACTCAATTTCATCTTGGTCCTTGGTTAGCTTGTATATATAATGCTCATCATCAAATGGAAAGACCTCATAGTCTTCCTTGTACTCGACCTCAAATGTCTTCAGGTTCTGCACACCATCCATAATCACTGTGAGCTTTCCTTCCACTTCCTCATCCTCAATTGAAGGGGTTTCACACGTCATAGTCTCAGAAGACACTGGTGGCGGGTTACATAACTGCAGTCAGGAAGAAGGGTATTTAGGATTGCGCAAATTCTAATACATCCCACTGATTCACAGAGGAGGCTATAAGAGACCAAGAAAATGCTGGCTGGGAAAAGTCAAGATCCCCAATTCGGGGCCACAGAAGGAATGACAGAAAGATTTCTTTTCTCTTTTTCAAACCTTTATGGAAGAGAGACAGAGTAAGACAGACAGAGAAACAAAGCAATAATAAAGTGGAATGGAAAGAAATAATATCCGTCCATGTACACCACATCCATCTCATTGGCCTCATTGAGGAAGTTAGTTAAACATAATTAGCTTGTGACAAATCCATGATCAATTTCATAGAACATAGAACATAGAACAATACAGCACAGAACAGGCCCTTCGGCCCACGATGTTGTGCCGAACATCTATCCTAGATTAAGCACCCATCCATGTACCTATCCAATTGCCGCTTAAAGGTCGCCAATGATTCTGACTCTACCACTCCCACGGGCAGCACATTCCATGCCCCCACCACTCTCTGGGTAAAGAACCCACCCCTGACATCTCCCCTATACCTTCCACCCTTCACCTTAAATTTATGTCCCCTTGTAACACTCTGTTGTACCCGGGGAAAAAGTTTCTGACTGTCTACTCTATCTATTCCTCTGATCAGCTTATAAACCTCTATCAAGTCACCCCTCATCCTTCGCCGTTCCAACGAGAAAAGGCCGAGAACTCTAAACCTATCCTCGTACGACCTATTCTCCATTTCCTTAATAAATCAATAATTGTCAAAGTGACTGTTAATTTTGTCTCAAGGTATTGTTTTTGAAGGCTTTCCCACTGCTCATTGTGGGGTCAGTTGGCTGGATAGCTGGTTTGCAATGCAGAGTGATGGGGTTTAATTCCCACACCAGCTGAGGTTACCATGGAAGACACTCCTTTTCAGTTTCTCCCCTCATCTGAGGCATGGTGACCCTCAGGTTAAACCACTACCAGTTCTCTCTCTCTCTCTCTCTCTGTAATGAGTCTGGTAAGATTATGGTGACTTTACCTTTCCTCACCACCAAGGTTAAATCAACTGGCCTATCCTTGCTGAGCTCATCCTAGCATCCTTTGTTGAACAGGATATAATATTCACAATTCACCACTCTACTACCACCTCCCCTCATTATCCTTTGATGGACCTCATCCCAATCCTGTTGACTTTGCATTTTTAAATGTGCCTGCCTCTCTAATGGTGTTGCAATGTACTACAGCAACATGCACATCATAGTCTGGAGCTATGGAAGGTGACAGGCGAGACAGCAATTTTCTTTCCCTCATGCCGCTGACTAGAAATGACTTCTTGCTCTTACATGAGTTGGGAGGAATTGCAGTTTTGTTATGCAACCTGATTGGCCATATTACGATCACACATTCCTTGGCTACCAAGGCTTGGAGTGAGACTTCAACCCAAAGCTCTTGGTTCAGAGGCAGGAACACTACCCACTTCACCACAAGCCAACCAACCAATCAAATAAGTCCTCTTTGCTACCTTTTTTCAAATGAATTTTCAGCCGATCCAGTTTTGTGGGGAAGAACGTGAAGCCAAGATGAAACATTTTTAATTCAAAAACATACCTTTACAAATGTATCATTTTTGTCGTCGGTAAATACTAGTTTCGGTTGATAAACAGAGTTCAGATTGGTACCACTGATGGTGATGTTGAGGCCACTGCAGGAACAATGGAATAATAGATACGTGAAAGAGAGAGGGTCAGACTTGCAGACAGAGAGCCACAAACACACATACACACTCTGCACAGTCAACATTGGCAGGAGACTGAGTAACTTCTTTACTTCTCTGGGAAGTAATCAATTATCAGTCCAGACCACAAAGAGAAGATCATCACTGGGCACAGTGGGAAATTCTTCCACCCTGAGAAACACTTCAATAAAGGCCCAGACATAAGCAGTTCCTGCCTGTGTGTGAGTACGCTGAGGGTGTGCAAATACTGTTATTTGAAAAAATAACTTCAGTTTTCTGCACATCACCTCCTGGCAGAAGCCGAGGAAATGCGTGAGAAAGAGGATGTGATTTACACTGCAGCCATTGGGATTGCTGTGGGTGAGTATTTTGTTTTTAAATCTTGAGTTTAGAAACGTAGGAACAAGAGGAGAGCAGGGAATCATCGGGTCATAGAGAAATACAGCACGGAAACAGACCCTTTGCTCCAACTCGTTCATGATGACCAGATATTGCAACCTAATCTAGTCCCATTTGCCAGCACCAGGCCCATATCCCTCCAAACTCTTCCTATTCACATCCCCATCCAGATGTCTTTTAAATGCTGCAATTGTATTCGTCTTCACCACTTCATCTGGCAGCCCATTCCACACATGTACCACCTCTGCGTGAAAAAGTTGCCCCTTAGGTCTCTTTTATATCTTTCCTCTCTCAACCTAAACCTATGCCCTCTAGTTCTTGACTCCCCCACTCCAGGGAAAAGACTTTGTCTATTTACCCTATCCATGCCCCTCATGATTTTATAAGATAACCCCTCAGCCTCCGACGCTCCAGGGAAAACAGCCCCAGCCTGTTCAGCCTCTCCCTGTAGCTCAAATTCTCCAACACTGACAACATCCTTGTAAATCTTTTCTGAACCCTTTCAAGTTTCACAACATCCTTCTGATAGGAAGGAAACCAGAACTGCATGCAATATTCCAACAGTGGTCTAACCAATGTCCTGTACAGCTGTGACATGACCCCCCAACCCCTGTACTCAATACTCTAACCAATAAAGGAAAGCATACCAAACACCTTCTTTGCTATCCTATTTTCCTGCTGCTCCATTTTCAAGGAACAATGAACCTGCACTCCAAGGTCTCTATTCAGCAACACTCCCTAGGATCTTTATTAAGTGTGTAAGTCCTGCTAAGATTTGCTTTCCCAAAATGCAACACCTTGCATTTATTTAAATTAAACCCCACCTGCCACTCCTCAGCCCCCCGTCTGATCAAGATCCTGTTGTAATCTGAGGTAACTCTCTTCGCTGTCCACTACACCTTTAATTTTGGTGTCATCTGCAAACTTACTAACTCTCTCTCTTATGCTCACATCCAAATCATTTATATAAATGATGAAAAGTAGTGGACCCAGCAGCGATCCTTGTGGCACTCCACTGATCACAGGCCTCCAGTCTGAAAAACAACCCTCCACCACCACCCTCTGTCTTCTACCTTTGAGTCAGCCCTTGAACCTGTTCTGCATTCAATAGATTGTGGCTAATCTATGATTTAACTCCATCAAAAACTTCTATTTTTCTTGTACTTCTTTTACATTTGGCTCACAGAATGTACTAAACTCAGTTCTAAAATTAACAATTTACAAAAACACATGCTAAATTTTAAACTGCATCTCACAGTCCTAGACTCTCCAACAAGTGGAAAATAATTTTGTTCTATCTGCCTTATCAGTCAGACTGTCAGTTTTACCAGATTGTAAGAGCTTTGATGTTTCCTTTAGAAGTGCATTTCTAAGCTTTCCATTGCTATTACGCAGCTCCTGAGTTGTGGACATAGTGGATACTGGGTGAGTGGTTAGGGAGCATGTGACAGGGTGGGGGATGGGGCACGAGAACATCAGAAACAAAAGTAAGAGTTGACCTTTGAACCTACTTCCCTCATCAATAGAATCATGGCTGATCTTGATGAGACTTGAAGTCTACTTCCTTGCCCATAAAATCAAAAATCCGTCTGACTGAGTCACGTGTGTATTGAGTGATCTAGAATGACATGGTAGCTCAATTGTTACCTCTACTGCCTCATAGCACCAGGGATCCAAGTTCAATTCCACCCTTGGACAACTGTCTGTGTGGAGTTTGCACGTTCTCCTTCTATCTGTGCAGATTTCCTCAGGGTGCTCCAGTTTTCTCTCATGGTCCAAAGATGCGCAGGTTAGGTGGATTGGTGATGCTAAATTGTCCATAGTGTCCAGGGATGTTCAGGCTAGTGAACTATCCATGGGAAATGGAGAATTGACGTTTCGGGCATGAGCACTTCTTTAGAAATGTGGAGAGTTTGCCAAGCAAGCTAAGATAAAAGGTAGGGAGGAGGGACTTGGGGGAGGGGCGTTGGAAATGCGATAGGTGGAAGGAGGTTAAGGTGAGGGTCACAGGCCGGAGTGGGGGTGGGGGCGGAGAGGTCAGGAAGAAGATTGCAGGTTAGGAAGGTGGTGCTGAGTTCGAGGGTTGGGACTGAGACAAGGTGGGGGGAGGGGAAATGAGGAAACTGGAGAAATCTGAGTTCATCCCATGTGGTTGGAGGGTTCCTAGACGGAAGATGAGGTGCTCTTCCTCCAGCCGTCATGTTGCTATGGTCTGGCGATGGAGGAGTCCAAGGACCTGCATGTCCTTGGTGGAGTGGGATGGGGAGTTGAAGTGTTGAACCACGGGGTGGTTGGGTTGGTTGGTCCGGGTGTCGCAGAGGAAGTGCGGAATGTTTCAGAGAACACCTCTGGGACACCTAAGGGTCTTTTTCCCCTTAGAATTTCTCAGCTCTATCCATACTGACTCTACATCCCCTGATTCTAGGTCCCCCCACGCAAGGGACTGAATATCATCCCTTACCAACATGGCCACCCCACCCCCCTCTGCCCATCAGTCTGTCCTTACGATAGCACGTGTAGCCTTCAATATTCATTTCCCAGGCTTACCTCTGGGTGCTGCAGCTTGGGGAGATGCTGTTAATAACAGGGTTCTTTCGGTACTGGAACTTGAAGTTTCCCTTAGCTGTTACCTTCGCAGAGTCTATCACCACAACAGGAGGCTCTTCCTTCAACAAATCCATTTTTGGAGTTATGCATTCGATACAAGTGCTATTCTTGCTGGCAAACAAAGGTGTAAAAAGAAAATTAGGATGAGAAACATTGGACATTTTCCAAGATGTACTGATATCAGTAAAAGGCACTGAAGTGCTCAATGGACACAATAAATGGAGGATCACACGCAAGGGCTACTTCTGTTCCAGCGTTCTGTTCTACTTGAGAACTTAAACAACAGAGCAGGAAATATTACAGCTATCATTGCTACTCTGTTGTGAACTGAAGAGTACATGGAAAGATGACACTTTATCTTCTGCTATTTGCTGCCTTCTGCCATTCTGGAATCTAAATCACTTTCGTAAATTGGTCATTGTCAGTTGGAGTTGGACAGACCCTTGGAGAACCTCAGCAGGTTTGGCAGCATCTCTGGAGAGAAAGCAAGACTTGACATTTCCGGTCAGGTGACCCTTCTTCAGAACCCTGAACCCAGCATCCTTCTGAAGAAGGGTGACTGGACCCAAAACATAAACACTGCTTTCTCTCAACGTCCCTGTTGAGTTTCTTCAGAAATTTCTGGTTTTGTTTCAGATTTCAAGCATCCACAGTTCTTTGTTTTATTTATTATTATGGACAGGTTTTTATTAGGCAAGGGCAAAAAAAAGACTTATGGATAGAATTAAAATGTAGATCAGCCACAATTTAACTGAATGGCAGAACAGGTTGAGGGGCTGAGTGGCCTCTTCGTACATCCATGTCTCAAGTAATCTTTCATGGACACCTTCAACGTGAAGAACAAAGTGGTTTTCCCGTCAAGTTGGAACTCCTGAACCTCAGAAAACTTGAGTTCCAAATTCCATGAGAGAGGAGGTAACCAGCAACCTACTTACCCATTAATAATAAAACAAATAGGTGCATATTTGAACTGACAAAGATTATGTATGCTGACAGACAAGGTCTGCTTAAGGAAATCACAGAGAAATGTGGAGGGATGCTTCCCAGCAGACCAGCTGGAGTGGTGACTGACAGCTTTATAACGTGGTACGAAGCTTATTTTAGTGTGTGATGTCTTTGGCCCAACATTTATATACAAGATAGCGAAGTGTGAAGTGCTTTAAAACACAGAACAAAGAATATTCCAGTGCAGTACAGACCCTTCGGCCCTCGATGTTGTGCTGAGCTGTGGAACCAATCTGAAGCCCGTCTAACCTACACTATTCCATTTTCATCCACATGTCTATCCAATGACCATTTAACTGCCCTCAAAGTTGGCAAATAAAGATGCAAAGTTAAAACAAGACGTACTGGTCTCAGAAAATCTTTAAACTCTGTTGCTGATACTTCAAAGGTCTGGTTATTTGGTAGTTTTATAGGGCTGTAGCAACAACAATTTTCTTTTAAGAAAAGATTATGAATGGATGTTTTCTAAGCAGTGCCAGACAAGTTCATTACGAGCTTGACAATTTTTTTCGTTCAAAGAACCATTTGCAAATGTAAAGTGGAATGAAATAATTAACTATCTGACCATAAGACATAGGAGTGGAAGTAAGCCCAATCGGCCCATCGAGTCCACTCCGCCATTCAATCATGGCTGATGGGCATTTCAACTCCACTTACCCGCATTCTCCCCATAGCCCTTAATTGCTCGAGACATCAAGAATCTATCAATCTCTGCCTTAAAGACATTTAGCGTCCCGGCCTTCACTGCACTCTGTGGCAATGAATTCCACAGGCCCACCACTCTTTGGCTGAAGAAATGTCTCCGCATTTCTGTTCTGAATTGACCTCCTCTAATTTTAAGGCTGTGTCCACGGGTCCTAGTCTCCTCGCCTAATGGAAAAAATTTCCTAGCGTCTACCCTTTCCAAGCCATGTACTATCTTGTAAGTTTCTATTAAGTCTCCCCTTAATCTTCTAAACTCCAATGAATACAATCCCAGGATCCTCAGCCGTTCCTCGTATGTTAGACCAACCATTCCAGGGATCATCCGTATGAATCTCCGCTGGACACGTTCCAGTGCCAGTATGTCCTTCCTGAGGTGTGGGGACCAAAACTGGACACAGTACTCCAAATGGGGCCTAACCAGAGCTTTATAAAGTCTCAGTAGCACAACGGTGCTTTTATATTCCAACCCTCTTGAGATAAGTGACAACATTGCATTCGCTTTCTTAATCACGGACTCAACCTGCATGCTTACCTTTAGAGAATCCTTGACTAGCACTCCCAGATCCCTTTGTACTTTGACTTTACGAATTTTCTCACCGTTTAGAAAGTAGTCTATGCTTTTATTCTTTTTGCCAAAGTGCAAGACCTCGCATTTAACACTTTACACCCACCATAAAAATACAACCTTGTATTCTTGACTTCATTTTTTTGGTTTGTTTTGCCCCATATTAATGTGATCCAACAAGAAGAGACTGACAGTTGGGAACCACCCTCCTCTCATGCTCACATTTCTATCCTGGGTCTGCTGCTTTGTTCCAATTAAGTACAACGCAAGCTCAAGGAACAACACCTTATTTTACACTTGAGCACTTTCCACCCTGAAGATTTCAACAGTGACTTCAATAACTTCAGATACTGAGTGCTTGACATCCATTTTCCATTTATCTTGCATTCTTTCCCTCCTCCCACCTCCCCCCACCCGTTCCACCACAGTCAAAATTATACCTTTTGTACTTGGCTTTAGCAGAAAGGGCCAATTCTCCCCTTTAATTTGCACCTTCCTACATATTTTCTCTACCATTAAAAACAGCTTTGTTTTCCGCATCTGCCCTCTTGCTCCCCTTCTGGCCCCGTCAAAAATTTAAAACAAACATTATTTTCAGAGGAAGACATTTTTGACTAGGCTGTAATTTTCCCCAGACAGATCAAATCGTGGCATGATAGACATGCCCATTAAACTGTAGAGCCAATTGGCAGTTCAGAAACATTAACTCTGTTTCCCTCTGAAGAGGTACTGACAGACCTGCTGAGCTTCTCCAGCATTCTCTTGAGTTTATTTCAGATTTCCAGTGTCTGCAGAATTGCGCCTTTATTTGGAACCAGGCGATGTGCTTCAAAGTTAAGGCTTTGAATAGCTGCAGTTTGTTCCACTCTCCCGCTCTTACCTCTTTATGAGACAGTCTTTCCCACCAATTGTCACTTTCTGTCCATTGCCAACTGTCAGATGTTTCCCCAGGAATGTGACCAAGGTCCCACCGTCTTGAGGGCCATATGTTGGAGTCACCCGAGTTATAATAGGTTCCTACAAAAAAATAATTATATGGGTTCACAGCTACCTCATTGTTCCTACGATTTGCAGAAATTATAGACCACTGCGGTATCCAAATACATTGGAGCCATTGCTACAATAAGTGTATGTGTTAAGACATTATAGCAGAGGGACAGTTCATTCCTTGATCTTTACAGAGCTAAGTGATTCCAGCAGGGGACAGCTGAAAGAGTGCAACTCGCTTTACAGTTAATGACTACAGGAAATTCCAAGCATGGAAAACTTCTACTTTTCATCAGCAACAAAGACACAAAAAGGAAGACAGAAAATGCTGGGAATCACAGCAGATCAGGCAGCATCCATGGAGAGAGAGCAAGCTAACGTTTGAAATCTAGATTACTCTTCATCAGAGCTTAAGATAGAGGGAAGGCTAGATTGAGTATGGCTGTGGGACCTTCCACAGCCAAAATGGTTCCTGACTCTGGTCTTCCACCAAACAACAGCCACTTGAGGCTATTACAGGAAAATAAGCCAGAATACTAAAACCTCAGCCAGGTTTTCAGAATAGCCCCAACCTTGCTCAGTGGTTAGCACCGCTACCTCACAGCGCCAGGGAGCTGGCTGCAATCACACTCTTGGGCCACTGTCTGCGTGGGTTTCCTCTGGGTGCTCTGGTTTCTTCCCATAGTTTTAAGATGTGCAGGTGAGGTGGATTGGCCATGGGGAAATTGTCCACAGTGTCCAGGGATCTGCAGGTGAGGTGGATTGGCCATGGGAAATTGCCCACAGTGTCCAGGGATGTGTGGTACGGTGAATTAGCAATGGGAAATGCAGGGTTACAGGGATTGCATGGGTCTGGGTGGAATGTTCCTCAGAGGTACCGTGTGGGATTAATGGACAAAGTGGCCTGCTTCCACACTATAGGGATTCTATGACTGTGGAAGGGATGAAATTTGCAATCCGATCTATTCAGATCAATGGAGGTGTTACACAGAAATGGGCTGCATTTGGAAGCCCAGTTGAGTAAGGTGAGCTGCAAGGGGACAGCTATGGGCTGCTTATAACTTTCTCCGGTCCAGTTCTTTTCCCATTGTTACATATTGTAAGTTCACAATGCGAATGACTCAAGTTCTACACTGAAGCCTCAGAAAACTAAACAACAACCTTATGACAGGAGCATATACATTCTAAAGGGGGCATCTTCATGACAAAGTACAGTACTCGAAACCTACTTGTGGGAAAAAGAAACCACAATGATGATGCTCACCACAAATTCAAATCCAGAGAGGGAGGTGGATCCACTGATGACGAACTCCCCGTTATGACTTGCCTCTCGAATGGTGATCTTGATGGCGGTCGAATTGACGGGCTGAGGCTTTCCAGTGATTTCCAGTTTACATGTCAACCTGCCACAAGACACGAGACGCTTGTAATTAAAAATTACATTAAGCATGCACTTAATTCAAAACGAGGCTCAGTGGTTAGCAATGCTGCCTCACAACACCGAGGAACTGGGTTCGATACCATGCTCAGGCGACTGTCCGTGTGGAGTTGGCATATTCTCCCCATATATGTGTAGGTTTCCACCAGGTTAGGTGGATTGGCCATGCTAAATTGCCCAGAGTGTCCAGGTATGGATAGGTTAAGTGGACTAGCCATGAGGAAATGCAGAGTTGCAAGGAATAAGGTTGGGGGGAATGGGTCTAGGTAGGATACTTTTTGGAGGGTGGGTGTGGACTAGATGGGCTGAATGGTCTGCTTCTGCAATAAAGGGATTCTATGACTTGCAACTGACATGCGCTCCCTTGGTCTAACAAGAATGCATTCAATAAGAAGGACAGATGTGTGGGAGGGGAAACGTATTTGATTGCCATCATGCTTTTTAGGAGAATTTCAACTGAATTATCACCCATACTCCAAGAGAGATTTTGGACAAGGTTTGGTCCTTTGAGTCCAAATAGTGTCACGACCCCACACTGTACGGAAACAGCAACCAGGCTGTAATTTTTCCCAGACTGGCCAAACCGTGGTCAGAGGGTGGCTTGGCATCTAATGAAAGATGGTAGACATGTTCATGAAACTGGAGGGCCAATTGGCAGTCTGGAAACATGTCGTGAGTAGTCACCAGCTGGTCTGGTCTACAACACCTGGTAAGGCCCACAGAGCAACTGAGAAATTCTACTCAACTTCCAACCTGTAGGCTTTTAACTGTCCATTATTTAGCTGCCTGCTGTCGTGTATGGCCAACCCTGTCTCCCCTTCATCCCGTAATGATCCAAGGGTGGGAAGGTGCTGGAAAATTGGCATGTATCTCACACCTTGCTGCCTACCACATCGGGGAGGACTGCAGATGCTGGAGAGTCAGAATCGAGAGTGTGGTGCTGGAAAAGCACAGCAGGTCAGGCAGCATCCGAGGAGCAGTAGAATCGATGTTTCGGGCATAGGCCCTTCATCAGTTTATTGCCGAAACGTCTATTTTCCTGCTCCTCGGATGCTGCCTGACCTGCTGCGCTTTTCCAGCACCACACTCTCGACTGCCTTTCACATCTGCCCCTCGCTGTACCCCTCACATATAGGACGGAAACTTTTATGCTAATATTGAAACGATGCTGATATGGTGTTGTCTCTGTTGAGCTCAATGGGCAGATTCCATTAGCAAGTATCTCCAAAGAACAGAAGGAAATGAATGGCTTCCATATTTTTTAAGCAAATAAAGCAACTCTTCATCAGAACTTACACTTATTGCATTAGAAATTTTGTGAAGTCAAGACACTTGGACTACGATGATTTAGCAATGTGCAGTAAGCTCATGACACCTTCTGGTCATACGTAGAATCATTGCCATTGAAACAACAGAAGTAAATTGCTTTGAAACATGTCTGAGCAACAAATGAAAATTCTATAAAGAGTAATTCTTTTCTTTCTTTACCATTATGGTGCACTTTTAAATATCATTTTTAATTCAGATTCTGTGAAAATTGTTTTACTATTATGAGGATGCTACCTCGTGCAGTGAATCACTGTTTGACAGCCAGAAGCTAATCCATTAATAAACTATATGCACAGCCATAATAGATTGTGAAAGGTGTTTTTTTCTGAAGGCAAATGCAATAAATGGAGCACCACCTATTTTTAAATCGATTACAACACAGGATGCACGTTGCCATGGGAACAATTAGAGCACAATGCAACAGATCTCCAAAACACTACATTGCTTTGGTATGTAATGAATTACAGTCAAACCTTGCTCTAAAATTTTGCTTCTAAGCCGAACAAGAATAGGCCATTCGGCCTCTCAATCCTGTTCCACTACTCAATTAGATCATGGCTGACTCCATGTGGATTACATTCAACTGCCCTCAATATCATAGCCTAACAAGAGTTGACCAATCTCAGTTTTTCATAAAATTCCAATTTATGGAATGTCAATATCACAGGCAAGGCAAGGGTCTCACTCTCATCTCCATTTTTTGGGTGGTACGGTGGCTCAGTAGTTAGCACTGCTGCCCCATAGAGCCAGGGACCTGGGTTCGATTCCACCCTCGGGCGACTGTCTGTGTGGAGTTCGCACATTCTTCCCCTTGTCTGCATGGGTTTCCTCTGGGTGCTCCGGTTTCCTCCCACAGTCCAAAGTTGGATTGGCCATGCTAAATTATCTGCAGTGTCCAAAGGGGTGGATTAGCCATGGTAACATGTGAGGTTATGGGGGTAGGCCATTGGACTGGAACTGGGTGGGATGGTCTTCTGAGCGTTGGGATGGATTCGATGGGCCAAATGGCCTCTTTCCATTGTAGGGGTTCTATGAATGGCTAGCTATGCCATTGCTCTGGAAGAACATATAGTTCAAATCAGAAAAGAATTATAGACTTCCCTCCTTTATAAAGGGCATTAATGAACCAAATCAATTTTTCTAACAATCGTTGGCAGTTTCACAGTCACTATTACGGAGACCAAATTTTACCAACTGAACTGAAATTCCACCAGATGCCATGGAAGGATTGAATCCTTGCCACTCGGTGAATTCACTGGGTTTCTGTATTATAATTCAGTGCCAATACCACCACCACCATCTCTCCTGCTGACGACCCAGCCTCAATTGTGTTTTTGTGTAAGAGATTTCCTTATTCCATTAATCAAGAGCAAACATCATCTTGTAGTTTGGAGGGTGGGTGTGTAATCTATTCCACTTTAGAAGGCAGCTCAGTGCATCCAAAGGATGTTTTCAGCTTTTCTCCCCCCAGTAGGGAAATCCTCCAGCCTCAGCAGTCTCCTCACATTGCAGAACCCAGCAGATAGAGGAGCTGATGTTTATCGCCTAGGTAGCATGTGAGATTAGATTAGATTAGATTCCCTAGAGTGTGGAAACAGGTCCTTTGGTCCAACAAGTCCACACCGACCCTCCGAAGAGTAACCCACTCAGACCCATTTCCCTCTGACTAATGCATTTAACACTATTGCTAAGGTTGCTAAGCCTCTTCCTCCCTCTCCACAGGAGTCGTACCGGAGGATTGGAAGGAGGCGAATCTTGTTCCTCTTTTCAAGAAGGGTAATAGGGAAATCCCTGGCAATTATAGTCTTATCTCTGTGGTCAGCAAAGGTTTGGAAAGAATTCTGAGGGATAGGATTTATGACTATTTAGCAAAGCAAAGTGTGATTAAAGGTAGTCAGCATGGCTTTGTGAGGGGCAGGTCATGCCTCACCAATCTTACTGAGTTCTTTGGGAGGTGTCAAGGCAGGTCAACGACAGTACAGACAGGATGCAGAGCTGGGCTGAGAAATGGCAGATGGAGTTCAACCTGGATAAATGTGAAGTGATTTTGGAAGGTCGAACTCGAATGCTGAATACAGGATTAAAGACAGGATTCTTGGCAGTGTGGAGGAACAGAGGGATCTGGGTGTGCAAGTACATAGATCTCTCAAAGTTGCCACCCGAGTGGATAGTGTTGTTAAGAAAACATATGGTGTTTTGGCCTTCATTAACAAGGGGATCGAGTTTAAGAGCCGTGAGGTTTTGCTGTAGCTCTACAAGTCCCTGGTGAGACCACACTTGGAATACCATGTCCAGTTCTGGTCGCCCTACTATAGGAAAGATACAGAGGCTTTGGAGAGGGTGATGAGAAGGTTTACCAGGATGCTGCCTAGACTGGAGGGCTTGCCTTATGAAGAAAGGTTGAATAAGCTCGGACTTTTCTCTCTAGAGAGAAGGAGAAAGACAGGAGACCTGATCGAGGTGTACAAAATAATGAGTGGAATAGATAGAGTCAATAGCCAGAGACTTTTCCCCAGGGCAGGATTGACTGGTATGAGAAGTCATAGTTTGAAGATATTAGGAGGAAGGTATAAAGGAGGCGTCAGAGGTAGGTTCTTTACACAGGGAGTTGTGACTGCATGGAATGCGTTGCCAGCTGTGGTGGTGGAAGCAGAATCATTGGGGACATTTAAGCGACTGCTGGACATGCACATGGATAGCAGTGAGTTGAGGGGTGTGTAGGTTAAGTTACTATATTTTACATTAGGATTAAATCTTGGCACAACATCGTGGGCCAAAAGGCCTGTTCTGTGCTGTACTTTTCTATGTTTTATGTCCTATTGGCAATTTAGCACAGCCAATTCACCTGGCCTGCACACCTTCGGACAGTGGGAGTAAACTGGAGCACGCAGAGAAAACCCACGCAGACACAGGGAGAATGTGCAAACTCCACACAGACAGTCGCTCGATCCTGGAATTGAACCTGGGACCCTAGCGTTGTGAGGCAGCAGTGCCAACCACTAGGCACATGTGCTAGGCTATTTCTTTCTGAAATGATTAGATTTTATCGCAGCAAAATATTTTCGACAAAGGTAATTCTCATTCAAAGGAGACACGAAAATGGGGTATCGTGACCAAATGTTCTTTGAGCAATCCAGTATCAGCATTATTACCCAAATGCTTTTCACTAGAGGGAGTGAAGAATACTTATACCACACTCACATCACACATCAAAAATAACCAACTCCAGTAAAAGATAATTATGAACATCTGCAAAAGTCACAAGTTTCATTTTAAAATTCTAATCTAAGTTATACATCATGTTTTATGCCAAATCTTAATATCCTTAATCTAGGACTTTATAAGAGATAGTATGAATTTATTCAACATGTTTGAATCTGTTTAGGATGCTGCAGGAGGAGAGAGCTAAGTATAATGTAACCTTATGAACATTTTGAATTGTCATAAATAAATTTTGACTCGAGATATATTTCCATGTTCAGTGCATCAGGTTGCTACCACAAATATGCATGCTCCCTGCCAACCGGGAAGACATATAAACATGCCTAATGCCTGGGCAATTTCAAGACTTATTAAGTTGTTTATTATAGTCATACAGCACCACGGTTGATGGCAAAAACTGAAATTAATCCAAAAGAACTCCTAGCCTAACGGTGACAAGAAATGCTGGCTCAACCAGCGACACAAACATCCTGAGAACAAATAAGGAAAAAAAGGTGTTCACAAAGTGCTGCTAGGGAGAGAGATCCAGGGTTTTAGCCCAACAAAACTGAAAAACAGCAATATATCTCATAGCTAGCGCGATGTTTGTCAGAAATGGAACTTAGTTGTGATGAAAATCCTGTGCCATATTCAAGAGAGTTCATCCTGGTGTCCTGGACATAGGACGCAGGACAGGAGCAGGCCCTTTGGCCCACATGTCTGTGCCATTAAAAGATGCAATTCTAAACTAAGCCTATCTGCCTACACATGGTCCATGTCAGTCTCCTGCCTGCTTTTCGTGTGCCTGTCTCAAACATTGTTATCGTTGTGCTTCTACCACTCCCCCCAGCAGTGCATTCCAGGCACCTACCCCCCCATGTACAAAAAAACCTGCCTCGCACATCTCCTTTAAACTTACCCCCTCCCACCTTAAAATGATTCCCTCCCGTCTTTGACATTTTCACTCTAGAAATAGATTCTGACTATTCACCACACCTCTCATAGTTTTGTATAATTTTATCAGGTTGCTCCCTCAGCCTCCTGTGAAACAATCTAAGTTTGTCCAACCTCCCCTTATAGTTAATACATGCCAACCCAGGCAACTTCCTGGTAAACCTTCTCAAAGCCTCCACATCCTTCCTATAGTGTGGCGAACAGAACTGTGCACAATATGTCTAATATTGTATTGATCTAACAATATAAAATTCCAATGACTAACCCAAGATTGGGAGCGAATTTCTCCTACACAGGCAACATAACATTGGTGCAGGGGTCATGCATCGAGGTCATTAACTGAGTGTTTCACATTTTTTCAACTGGGAGCTACATGGTGGGGTAGTTGTTGAGAGGAGGCGTGGTAGAGGATGTGTTCTCCAATCAGACAACTGCCATTTATTTACTTATTTAAGGGCTATGGGTAACACTGGCTGAGCCAGCATTGAGTGCGTGTCCCTATTTGCCCTCGAGAAGGTGGTGGTGAGCTGCCTTCTTGAATTATTGCAGTCCATTGGCTGCAAGGGGACCCACAATGCATCTGCTGCATCTGCTCGGACGAGAAGATATTCCACTCCCAAGCATCCCAGTTTCAAGGCCTTAGGCAGGAAGTGTCAGGATTTTGATCCAGCGACACTGAAGAAGCAGCAACATATTTCCAAGTCAGGATGGTGAGTGGCCTGGAGGGGAAACTCTCAGCTCATTTTGTTCCCATCAATCCACTTCCAGCCGCACAAGGCTGCCATCTGCCTGATGCAATTTGCAGATGGACCAATCAAAGAGCAAGCAGCCCAGAAACAGGTAATTAATTATTTTGTAAGTTCATTTTTCATTTAGTTTTGTGGGAAGTGGGTATCAGCCTTTGTCATTCTTGAACGGGGTGGCTTGCGGGATCATTTAAGGGGGCAGTTCTGAGTCAGCCATACTGCTCTGGGTGTGAAGTCAGTAGTTGCCCAGACCTCCGTCTCTGATGAATCAGAAGGGTAGTGACAACAATCAATGACAGCTTTGTGGCTAGCAATGCCGAAACTAGCCTACTATTTCAGTCTGTTAATTGAATTCAAATTGCACCAGCTGTATGATGGGAACTGAACTGCTGATCCCAGAGCATTGGAAGCTGAGTGGAGGACATGCCCCTGTCTGTAGCAATGGTGCTAAGGTGGAGATGATCAAGAACTTTGAGTTCTTGGGAGTAAATATCACCAGGGAGAAAGTGAGGCCTGCAGATGCTGGAGATCAGAGCTGAAAATGTGTCGCTGAAAAAGCGCAGCAGGTCAGGCAGCATCCAGGGAACAGGAGATTAGATGTTTCGGCATTCCTGAAGATGGGCTTATGCCCGAAATGTCGAATCTCCTGTTCCCTGGATGCTGCCTGACCTGCTGCACTTTTTCAGCAACACATTTTCAGCAGTAAATATCACCAACCAACCACATCAATACTACAATCAAGAAAGTACACCAACACTTCTACATCTTCAGGAGGCTAAGGAAATTTAGCATGTCCACAATGACTCTTACTAACTTACCCGGATGCATCACGACTTGCTATGGCAACTGTTCTGCCCAAACTACAGAGAGTTGTGAACACAGCCCAGTCCATCTCACAAACCAGCCTTCCATCCATTGACCCAATCTATACTTCCCTCTGCCTTGGGAAAGAGCCAACATAACCAAGGACCCCTCCCACCCTGGTTATGCTATCTTCCACTCTCTTCCATTGAGCAGAAGATACAAAAGCCTAAACACACATATAAACAGACTCGAGAACAGCTTCTTCCCCGCTGTTATTAGACTTCTAAATGGGCCTCTCAAATTTTAAATTGAATGTTGTTCTCACTCTTTCTGCACCTTCTCTGCAGCTGTAATATTGTATTCCTCATTCTGTTCTATTACCCCAATGCACTTTATACTGCATGCAAAACAAAACTTTTCACTGTACCTAGACATTTGACAATCATAAATCAAATCAAAAATAAAAGTTGGAAAACACACACCGGCAGATTTACAAACAGCTTCTTCCTCTCGGTTATCAGATTTACGAACAGATCTCTCATATGTTAGAGTTGATCTTTCTCTGTAGCTGTAACACTACATTCTGCATTCTGTTCTACTGTCCTGATCTACTGACGTAAGGCATGATTTGTCTGGTTAGCATGCAAAACGATACTTTTCATTGCATCTCGGTACGTGTAATAACAATAAATGAAATCAATCGGGGGAACATCTTCCCTACATCCAGTTTGCCCAGCCCTGTTAGAATTTGACATGTTTAAGTCAGATCCCCTCTCATCCTTCTAGATTTGAGTGAATACAGAGCCAGTCAAACTCCTTCTCCTTATTGGACACCTCTGCCAGCCCTGGTATCAGCCTAGTGAACCTTTACTGCACTAAATGGGGAAAATGAATCCTGTTTTAAAATTCCTTTTTGTTGTTTATACATGGATATTATCTATATGATGTATACCATTATAGGAGCAAAACAATTCATAAAAACAAAAGAACTTGCATTTATATACTGCCTTTTGTAACCTCAGCCATTGAAGCGCTTTTGCGATATAATCACTGATCCAATATAGAAACATGGCAACCAATTTAGTCATAATAAACTCGCACAACCTGCAATGTGGTAATTTACCAATCTGTTTTAGTGATGCTTTTGTTGACTATTTAAGGGCATACAATTTCCTTCTCTTCTTTCAAATGTGCCAAGGGGGTCTTTGACATCCCCCCCCCACCCCCTCCTAAAAGAGCACAAAGACACTCACAAGTTAGCTTAGAATCTCAGCTCAAAGATAGCGCCTCTGACAGTACAGAACTGCACGGGTGTCAACTGAGATTAAGTGCTCAAGGGTACCTTGTTGTATGCTATAAGCAAAGTGTTGCATTTCTCAGTTTACAGTCGTCTGTCTGCTATGAATCACACAGAGAAAAAAACTTAAGCCATCATGATGTTAAAGATATCACCTTTCTTGATCATTCATCCATTGAATTAACCAGTATCAAAACACGAAGTGAATCAACCCTTCTTGAATGAAGGCACTTATGCAAAGAGACCTATTGGACATTTCGTTCACAGTTATGACCTAAGAAGTAATCAGAGGTTGCAATCTATAGATGAATACTGTGTCATTGTACTAGCCCCAGGAATAATATAGAAGCTGGGCAAAAAACAAGTTCAGAGATAGCAAATCTTTCCAACGTACAATGGAAAACGAGTGCCTATGCAATCCCCAAATGTATAACCACAAATCAGGGCAGTCGAAGACAGTCCTGCCTAACCTCAGGGAGAGTTTGTTTAGTTTTTCAGCATTCTGGGCACAGGTAAAAGATTCTGTTCCCAAGGCTTTTCATAGAATCCTACTCAATCTCCTTCTCACGTGCTGCAGGCATTAGAAGAAAATTGTTAAGACTGCAAAAATGGAGAAAGTGAGGACTGCAGACGCTGGAGATCAGAGTCGGAGAGCGTGGTGCTGAAAAAGCACAGCAGGTCAGGCTGCATCCGAGGAGCAGAAGAGTCGACATTTCGAGCAAGAGCCCTTCATCAGGAATGAGGCCTCAAGGAATTGAAACATCGATTCTCCTGCGCCTCGGATGCTGCCTTACTGGCTGTGCTTTTCCAGCACCACACGCTTTGAAACTGCGAAAAGAGCAAATGTTAAAAAGGATGAGAGGAAGAAGCAGAGGAAACGATAGGACAGGAAGAGAGAGAGAAGAGAAATATTAGAGAATGGAAGACAAAAAGTGGAGAAAGGAAAAGAGATGTGGCAACAAAAGCGAGCAAACAGCCAAAAACACCCACAAAAGTGAGGGAGTAGATCAAGGGGGGCACATATAAAACAAGGAAGAAGTTGAGGGCTGTGTAGAAGGATCAGAAGAAAAGGAGGAACAATCAAAATAGAAGAGGAACAGAAGTGAAGAAATCTAGAAGGGTGCTCACTAGAGATGCCACTGAAGGGAAATGAAACAGATGTGCAACAAAGGTCGCAAGGCAAAAAAGGTAGGGAAAAGGAAAAGGGAAAACGAGAGGTGGAATGGGAAAGCGAAGGTAGAAAGTCAAGCAGAAGAAAATAAATAAATGATAGAGGAGATTGAGATGGCAAAATCGAAAGAGTGAGACAGCAGCAAGAATTGGACAGCAGTGAAATGGGTGTGAGAAATTGACTTAGTTTTGAAGAGTTGAATACAAAGAAGTTTGAGGGGGGTGATTCAGATAGCTTTGTACAAACCTGCCGTCAAGAATAACGATTTGCTTGAGCATGTTTTGCATTTTGGTGAGTGAGTGAGCCTGAAACACCCAGGTCATTGTTTGGTTGCTGGTTGGTTCAGTTTATGAAGTCAGAGTATTTAGTAAATGTCACTGGTGTCTATGGATTGAGTTGACAAACTATTAACAGTGAGCCAGGAAAATCTCCTCCCAACATTTCCAAGGTAAATTCACCATTTCCTTTACAGGATTAGACTTGAGCGATCGAAAGGGATACATTACTCATGTGAAGCTACCAACTCTTCATGGGCTTGACTGAATATTTTCCTGCCTTCCCCCATCCCTAGCTTAATCTTAATTGACAACCTCAGGGCAGAATGGAATCAATGCTCTCCATCCAGCTGAATTAGGGATGGGAACAAAGCCAGGTCTATCAGATTTCCTGTTGCTCCATGTGTTTGCAAACATATTCTATAAAGCACAGAAACAGGCAATTTGGCCCAACCAGTCCATGCTGGATTTTATGCTAGTTTATTGTCCACATGAACCTTCACCTCCAACCCTGTGACAAAGGCCAGAGGTACGTCATTCCAAAGGGGTTTTGTGGAGATGGGGCGGAAGGGTGTAAAGGTGTCAGCAGGATAATGTTTGGTGCCTGTACCACCCCACCCCATCCTTAATCCTTTGATCAAGCATTGAATGTCTCTGAACAATGGACACACCCCTACCCCAGAAACAGCAAGCTGGTGCGTGGTTTTATTTGTCATACATCAACAGATCAATGCCCTCTCTCACTGGGTTAGCAGCGGTGACATAAAGCACTTAAGAAGCTTACATGGCAATGGGGAATTCCCATCTTGAACCTTTCCAACTTAATTCTAATGGAGTGGGGGGTGTGGTTCCACCACCATCCCGCCAAATTAAATATCCTTCCCACCTCAAAGCATAAACTGAGAAAGGAACTAAAATTCCCCAGCTCACTACAGGCCGGGACATGATCTTTACACACCATAAACCCCTGGAGCTACTGACAGGAGTGTATTACAAGATAGAAGATAACAAAAGTTAAAGAGACACTCTAAAAAAAATGGGGCCTTTCAATTTGAAGGCATTACCAACTTCCCTCTCGCACAGCCGTGGCCCCACTGCTGTATGTCACCCTGACCTACAGTCCTGATTGGACACGGAGTCCTCCTCTACTCCCGGAATTAGCTACCTTCCTACCAGATGGTCACCAATTAGCGATTCGGCATGCGTTTGGATGAGCTGAGGAAATAGTAGGTGAGGCAGGCTAGCAGGCTGCCATCTTAGATTCTGATTCACTGCTCTTACTTCACACCGCCCGACACCCGACCCCTCAAAACCCTATAAAAAACCCAGCTCCATGTTCGACTGCAGCTACATTCGGTTATACGGTGAACATTGAACCAGACGCTTGAAGCAAGGTGTTGCACATAGAATCCCTACAGTGTGAAAACAGGCCATTTGGCCCAACAAGTCCACACCGACCCTTCAAAGAGTATCCCACCCAGACCCATTTCCTACCCTATTACTCTACAATTCCTATGACTCATGATCTAACCTACACAATCTGAACACTAAGGGTAATTTAACATGGTCAATTCACCTAACCCGAACATCTTTGGACTGTGGGGTAAAACCAGAGCACCTGGAGGAAACCCACGGAGACACAGGGAGAATGTGCAAACTCCACACAGACAGTTGCCCAAGACTGGAATTGAACCCAGGTCCCTTGTATTGTGAGACAGCAGTGCTAACCATTGCGCCACCTTGGTGCCCCCATTCAGGTTAACACCGTCTCTGTCTCCACTTGCTCCCTGCCTCAGAAATCTAGGAAGTGGAAATGATCTCTGCAATGGTTTCCCTGACCTTTGCGTCACCAGAGTGGACAATCCCCTGGATCAAGGATTGGGAAAACTAATCCTGTAAAGTGACAGCTTCAACCTGTATGGTTGATACATATTTACAAGCAGTAGCTACAAAGTTGAGCAATTTGCCCCATAGCAGGATTTTACCCATGAAAAGGAAAAAAAAACATTGTAAGGAGACTCCTTGACCTAAACTTTTTTTCGTACGAAGATCTTAAATGGGCAAGAATGAAAGGTAGGAACTTACGTCCTGGCATTGCTGCTTTTAGGGATGACTTTGCAAGGCCGGTTTCCCACTTGAACCACATGGGAGGCTGGTGTTATTGGCGGCCCATGTGGAGATTGGAAATCCCGGCCGCATAGTGTTAGCATGGTCTCGCCATCGACAGGAGCACTTTTGGGTTGAAACTGCAATTTAAAGGAAATAAAGAGAAAAAGTACAATGAGAAATGAGTACGTGAGTTCTAATGAAGCAGCAGAAACAGTTAGAGAATGCAAGTTTTTTTTAATTCAGGCACTTGCTCTGATTTACATCTCAATTATCTTGTAATTTTCAAATAGACTTCAACTTTAATTTATTGAAGAGTACTTTGCTCTTTTGCAAATGGCCAATTCTTTCTGCACGGTATAATAATACTGATGGTGTTTGTAGAGGATAATTTGACTGTTCCTTTCCATGGACATTCTGAATGCTAACTGCCTTTACAGAACTTTATTTGGAAAAAGCAAAGCACTCCAATGGACAATACATCTCTCATCTTTCATCATGAAACAATATCTATCACACCCTTGGGGCTATAAGTTTTTGCCCCACTGGATGTGATCACAGAGGGAAGCAGAAACGGAATCTCACATGTTAGGGTGTGTCAAGAATGATGGGGGCAAGATCTGTTGAGCAGGCAGAGTGGAATGAAGCAAGGGTATGGCATCCAGTGGATGGGAGGTGGGTGGCATCTTGAGGGGGATGTGCCTTGTGGTGAGCAAGACCTTCCCACCTTTGTGCATACAGGCCTTCAAAAGCGGCCTGCCCAGTCCCACCTGACCACCCCTGCCTGCTATTATATGGCAAGGACAGTACATTGTTCAGCTCATTAGCCTCATTAATAAGTCGAACTGACCTTTGATCATTGATTTAAATATGGTGGTTAGAGCCATACAGCACAGAAACAGACCCTTCAGCCCAACTCCTCCATGATGGCCTGGTTTCCCAAACTAAACTAGCCCCATTTGCCTGCATTTAGCCCACATCCCTCTAAATGTTTCCTATTCATATACCTGTTCAAATGTCATAATTGCACCTGCCTCTACCAATTCCTCTGGCAGTTCATTCCACATAAGATCCCCTTCATGTTCAGAAATTTAATAGAGGGGTTTAAATTCATGAAAGGGTTCGATAAAACCAATGAGTGGTAAGTGTTTCTACTGGCAGAGAGAGCAGCCATCAGAGGACACAGGTTTAAGGTGAAGGAACTGGAAGGGAGATGAGGATTTTCTTTTTTGAACACAGTGACTTGATGTGGCCTGGAATGAACTGCCTGGCAGGGGAGAGAAAGCAGATTGAGTTTGAATTTTCAAAAGGAAATCCAATAAACCCAAGAAATACCAAAATTTGCAGGACCAAGAGGAATAGAGCAGGGGATTGAGACTCATTGCACAGCTCTTTCAAAGAGTTGCCAAACGCACAAATGAGCCAAATCGTACCTTTCTGAGCTCGGATTCTGAACAGCGTTGTTGATCCAAACAGATTGGAGATAATTAGTAGAATAGTTACAGGATGACAACTTGACTGCCAGCATCGTGGGAAGTTATTCGGCTGCTCTAAAGCAAAACCATTTTCTGTTTGTGATTTTTCTGCAATTTCCTATTGGTAAAAATTTCAGGGTTTGGATTTTTTTTTAGCTACTTTGCACGTGTCAAGCTACAATACATTCCGTTTAATGAGCCACTGCCATTGCTTCTCATAGGCTCAATCATTCTGTTGGCTCAGTGCTGACAATGAAGACGTACCAAACCCACATTCATGTACACTCAGTGGACTTCTGCTGGAAAAAACCAGCAAGGTTGTGCAATCATAAAAGGCTTAAAGTCCAATTTTCAACTGACAAAACTCAAAGGTCATTTGGAAACAGCAACAGAATGTTGGAGTCTGATCACTTTCAGATGAAGTAGGTTCAGGTTAACTCTTTATGCATAAGACAGGCTGTGAAAATGTGGGTTCAGAAATTGGCCATTTGTATCTGCGATTTATGCAAACTTCAAATCTAAATCAAGCTCGACTTAGGAGAATAATTCCAATATCGAACCATTCACTTTACAACCAGGAACATGTAAATTTAAAACAGTAGGAAAACTTGAATTATTACACACCCTCAACAGTTTGACCAATAGCTTTTCTTCACAATTCTCTGACAAATGTTTGTTCATCTGCACTTCTCCCCACCTCCAACACCAACTAAATGGTCTTTCTTCAAGTGTGAGTATTACATGGAGTGCTGGCAAGTCACACAACAATGGATGATATCTCTGCTGAGCACAATTCAGTAATTTTCAGCAGGATATGTTCTTCCAACAGTGGGAATCCTAGCTTGTCTTTTCCTCTCTGATCACTGGGTATCCAGGCCAGCTTTTGCACTCGTATTGCTGATCTGATTGGTCCATACAGGCTAGTGAGAAAAGGAGGTGGAAGGAACAAAGTGGAAAAGGATGACAGAGGGGAAAGGAAAAGCAGGAGGGTGGAAGCAAAGGGTTAGGGCAGGGGAAAGGAGAGGAATAGGATGGAAGTTGTATCTATGTAACATTTTCACACAACCCCAAAGCACTTTATAGCCAATTAAGTGCAATTATATTATCAGATTTGCCACTTTGTGCATTTTGCTCAAAGAAAAATTAAATTTACCGACTACAGGCAGTCTCTGGATTGCAAACAGCTTCCATTTTGGAGTCCGTTCACAAGTCAAATTATATGCAAGTTAGAACACAATCCAGGACATTGGAAAGCAGCTGTTGATAAGTATAGGAAATGTTTGTGCGTCAGGACTTTAAAACTAAATTCTGCATGGGATCATGTTTGTTAAGTTGGATGTTTTTAAATCGGGGGCCTCCTGTATGTTAATTACTGTAGTGCAGGTTGAACGGTAAATCTTGCTGAAGTCACTTTGAGAACTCCCCTACCCAACTTCTAATCTTGCCAGGGATCTGTTATGTGCAGAGAGAGTAGGGTTTAATCTCTGATCTGCAACACAACACCACTCACATATAAATAAACTGCAATTATGAAGAGAGGTTGACTGAGCTCGGACGTTTCTCATTGGAGAAAAGGAGGAGTAGAGGAGGAGTACCTAATTGAGGTATACAAGATAATGAGAGGCATAGCTGAAAATGTGTTGCTGGAAAAGCACAGCAGGTCAGGCAGCATCCAAGGAGCAGGAGAATCGATGTTTCGGGCATGAGCCCTTCTCCTTCTCCTGCTCCTTGGATGCTGCCTGACCTGCTGCGCTTTTCCAGCAACACATTTTCAGCTCTGATCTCCAGCATCTGCAGTCCTCACTTTCTCTAAATGAGAGGCATAGATAGAGTCAATAGCCAGAGACTATTTCCCAGGGCAGAAATGGCTAACATGGGGGGTCATAGTTTTAAGCTGGTTGGAGGAAAGTATAGAGGGGACGTCAGAGGCGAGTTCTTTACACAGAGAGTTGTGAGAGCATGGAGTGCATTGCCAGCAGCAGCTGTGGAGGCAGGGTCATTGGGGACGTTTAAGAGACTGCTGGACATGCATATGGCCACAGAAATTTGAGGGTGCATACATGAGGATCAATGGTCGGCACAACATCGTGGGCTGAAGGGCCTGTTCTGTGCTGTACTGTTCTATGTTCTAATTATTATAAACCTTTCATAACCACTGGAACGAGCCAAAGCCAATGAAGTACAGCATTGAATGGAAACTGTGTGCACAAGTCCCTGGAGTGGTACTTGAACCAATAGCCTTTTGACTGGGAGCTGAGAGTCTGACAAAGAGATCCCAGATCAGTAATGGTCAGCATAGCCAATAGATCCACTGGCTGGCTCACCAGGAGAACCAATCTGCTTCACAAGAGTAGTTTTACACATTGTTGTAAACATACCTCAACAATAACAGGTGTACACGTATCTGGCAACCACTTCTTCTGACATTCCTGTTGCCGGGTACAGGACCCCTCACACCAACCACATTTCATGAAGGAAGGTGCAATCTGACATGATTTACAGGTCAGGAAGTGTTGACAGCCTGGTCCGTCAACTGGTACTTTAGTCACCTGAAATCAAAACAAAAAAAGGAAAGCTGCATATTCCTTTGCATTAAACAGAACATTCCAGAGATATATCGACTATGAAGGGAGACTAGGTAGGCTGGGGTTGAGCAGAGAGGAGAGTGTGGTGCTGGAAAAACACAGCAGGTCAGGCAGCATCTGAGGAGCAGGAGAATTGGCGTTTTGGGCAAAAGCTCTTCATCAGAAATGAACAGAGAAGGCTGACAGAGCTCCTGATTGAGATGATCAAAGTTATGAGGTACATACATGGCCTAGATAGATTAGATTAGATTACTTACAGTGTGGAAACAGGCCCTTCGGCCCAACAAGTCCACACCAACCCGCCTGAGCGCAACCCATCCATACCCCTACATTTGCCCCTTACCTAACACTACAGGCAATTTAGCATAGCCAATTCACCTGACCCGCACATCTTTGGACTATGGGAGGAAACTGGAGCACCCGGAGGAAACCCACGCAGACACGGGGAGAATGTGCAAACTCCACACAGTCAGTTGCCTGAGGTGGGAATTGAACCCGGGTCTCTGGCGCTGTGAGGCACCAGTGCTAAGCACTGTGCCACCGTGCCGCCCAATAGGGAGTAACTATTCCCCTTAGCACAGGCGTCAATAATTATAGAATAGATGTAAGTTCAGGGGTAAGACATTTCGAGAGAATTTGAGGAAATATCTTTTCACCCAGAGCATGGTGGGTATTTGGAACATACTGTGTGAAAGGGTGTTAAAGGCAGGAACCCTCAACACATACAATACTGCAGGCCAAGTCCAATGGGATCAGAATAGATAGATGCTCGATGACCAACACTGACATGCTGAGCTGAAGGGCCTTTTCCCATGCTGTAAAAACTCTATGACTCTACTTCTAACTCAAGGCAATGTATTGTCCTCACTACACAAGATGCAGTTATTCACATGGATGGAAATCTCATTGAGATGTACTAGATGCTGAGGGGATTGAAAAAGCTAAAATAATGTTTCCATTTGGAGGAGAGACTGGAACTCGGGACACAGTTTGACAATCAGGGGTCTGATCATGTAAAGTAATAGTTAACTTATTAGGAAAGTGGTGGGAGGAGATTTCCCAGGCTTACTGTTAATAAAAAGGATGTCAGTGCAGTGTTGTGGTCAGAATCAGGTCAACCCATGCTCTTATTGTCTCACGGAGAGTAGACTCAAGGTGATGAATGGCATATACCCACCCCTAATTTGCATGTTTAAATGCATTTGCTGATTGTATTACACTCTTGAAATACAACTCCAGCCTATGTTAGTCTGTATTACATAAAGAGTTGAATATAAAATTGCTTGATTTGTTTTGCACAAGTATATCAATGATTGTTAATCAACCTGCTCAGAGGAGTTTTTACACATCTCCAGAGAAGGTGGGACTTAAACTCTGGGCCTCCTGGTTCTGAGACAGGGACACTGGTGCACCATTTGGAGCCCTCCCCATGATAGTGTATGCTTTGGCTCTTCTATAAATATTTCTTGAACAGCCCGACAGCTCTCATCTCTACCACCCTGAGTTCCACACCATACTTCCCCCTGAGTGGGAGAGAAACACCCTCTCATTTATCGCCTTGCCTTAAACCCCATGCCCTCCTGTGTTAGTCACCTCTTCACTAAGAGGAAACATTTCTCCCAAGTTACCCTATGTCCCTCAGAACTTTATACAGCTCCGTCCTCCTCCGTAAGGAGAGCAATCCCAACTTGCAGAGTGTGTCTTTGTAGTTGAATCTCTTCCAAGAGATTTGATTTGATTTGTTGTTGCATGCGCCAAGGCGTGTGCTGTCCAGACAGGTCATGCCTTGTAATAAGTACATCAGGGTAATAGAACAGAATGCAGAATATAGTGTTACAGCTACAGAGAAGGCGCAGAGAAAGATCAACTCAAATAAATGAGAGGTCCGTTCATAAGTCTGATATCAGCGGGGAAGAAGCTGTTTTTGAATCTATTAAAATATGTTATCAAACTTTTGTACCTTCTGGCTGATGAAAAAGGGTGGAAGAGAGTATAACTAGGGTGGGAGGGGTCATTGATTATGTTGGCAAAAATGAGGACTGCAGATGCTGGAGATCAGAGTCAAGCTCTGAGTGGTGCTGGAAAAGCACAGCAGGTCAGGCAGCATCCGAGGAGCAGGTAAATTGACATTTCGGGCAAAAGCCCTTCATCAGGAATGACTGATGTAAGGCTTTTGGCTGAAACGTCGATTTTCCTGTTCCTCGGATGCTGCCTGACCTGCTGTGCTTTTCCAGCATTACTCTAATCTTAATCATTGATGAAGTTGGCTGCTTTCCCGAGGCAGCAGGGAGTGTAGACAGAGTCAATGGATGGGGGGCTGGTTTTCATGATGGATTGGGCTGTGTTCACAACTCCCTGTAATGTCTTGCAGCCTTGGGAAGAGCAGCTGCCGTAGCGAGCTGTGATGCATCAGGATAGGATACTGTCTAGGGTGCATCTATACACATTAGTAAGACTCATTGTGGAGATGCCGAAATTCCTTAGAGTCCTGAGGAAGTAGCGGCATTTTTGACCTTGTGCACCAATGTGCATGGACCAGGACAAATCGTTTGCGAAATTTACTCCTCGGACCTTGAAGCTTTCAACCATCTCCAGCTCAGCACCATTGATACTAACAGGGGCATGTCCTCCACTCCGCTTTCTGAAGTCGATGACCAGCTTTTGCTGGCATTGAGGGGGAGATTATTATCTTTACACCATGCCACTGAGCTCTCTATCTCTTTCCTGTACTCTGTCCTGGTGAATCTCCGCTGCATTCCCTCTCCAGATTCTTCCTCCAGATACTTGCCTTTATCAGTGAAACCTTGGTGGATGATGAGTTGAAAAGCATCACATTGAGTTAACTATATGCCTTTTGATCCTGCTTCACAGCTACCCGATGAAGAAGCACCGATTTATAGCTTTAAATTAAGGGGTGGTAGGAATAGGACTGATGTTAGGGGTAGATTCTATACTCAGTGAGTCGTGAGTTCATGGAATTCCCTGCCAGTAACAGTGGTGGACTCTCCCTCTTTATGGGCATTTAAACGGGCATTGGATAGGCATATGGAGGATAGTGGGCTAGTGTAGGTTAGGTGGGCTTAGGTCGGCGCAACATCGAGGGCCGAAGGGCCTGTACTGCGCTGTATTTTTCTATGTTCTATGTATATCTCAGGAGGAGCTGCTGATCATTAGACTGTCCAACATCTCAGACACCACCTTGTCAGAATTTCAAACAACTGCTGCTGCATGCGTACATTCGTCAGCAACAATATTTCACAACATATTTCCAAATGCTTCAGAGATTTGAAAGCAAAACACTGAAAGGTTACAGGATGTTGTTGCACCAACATGTTATATTACAGACTATTAGTTCATCAGTTCCCTTTTTATTCCTGGCCCCGTTCCATCTGAGCTGTCCTCAGAAAGGATTAGCTCAGCAAATTTTTACGCAAGAAGGCAGTCAATTTAAAAAAACACACAAGTTGTGAGTTTTATATTAATTCAGGGGTCATGTGCATCACTACGAACGGCAGCACTTACTGCCATCCCTAATTGCCCTTGAGAAGGTGGTAATGAGTTACCTTCTTGAATCATCACAGTGGTGCTATTAGGAAGGAAGTTTCAGGAATTTGACCCAGCAACAGGAAAGAAACAATGGAATAGTTCCAAGTTAGGATAGGACTTGGCTGGACAGTGGGTTTTGTCTGTGCCCATGTGCTGCCCTATTTCTCATTCTTGGCACAGAGAATATCACTGGATTAGTGGTGCTGGAAGAGCACAGCAGTTCAGGCAGCATCCAAGGAGCAGCAAAATCGACGTTTCGGGCAAAAGCCCGTCATCAGGAATAAAGGCAGTGAGCCTGAAACGTGGAGAGATAAGCGAGAGGAGGGTGGGGGTGGGGAGAAAGTAGCATAGAGTACAATGGGTGAGTGGGGGAGGGGATGAAGGTGATAGGTCAGGGAAGAGAGGGTGGAGTGGATAGGTGGAAAAGGAGATAGGCAGGTAGGACAAGTCCGGACAAGTCATGGGGATAGTGCTGAGCTAGAAGTTTGGAACTAGGGTGAGGTGGGGGAAGGGGAAATGAGGAAACTATTGAAGTCCACATTGATACCCTGGGGTTGAAGTGTTCCGAGGCGGAAGATGAGGTGTTCTTCCTCCAGGTGTCTGGTGGTGAGGGAGCAGTGGTGAAGGAGGCCCAGGATCTCCATGTTGTCGACAGAGTGGGAGGGGAGTTGAAATGTTGGGCCACGGGGCGGTGTGGTTGATTGGTGCGGGTGTCCCGGAGATGTTCCCTAAAGCGCTCTGCTAGGAGGCGCCCAGTCTCCCCAATGTAGAGGAGACCGCATCGGGAGCAACAGATACAATAAATGATATTAGTGGATGTGCAGGTAAAACTTTGATGGATGTGGAAGGCTCCTTTAGGGCTTTGGATAGAGGTGAGGGAGGTGGTGTGGGCACAGGTTTTACATTTCCTGCGGTGGCAGGGGAAAGTGCCAGGATGGGAGGGTGGGTTGTAGGGGGGTGTGGACCTGACCAGGTAGTCACGGAGGGAACGGTCTTTGTGGAAGGCAGAAAGGCGTGGGGAGGGAAATATAGCCCTGGTGGTGGGGTCTTTTTGGAGGTGGTGGAAATGTCGGCGGATGATTTGGTTTATGCGAAGGTTTGTAGGGTGGAAGGTGAGCACCAGGGGCGTTCTGTCCTTGTTACGGTTGGAGGAGTGGGGTCTGAGGGCGGAGGTGCGGGATGTGGACGAGATGCGTTGGAGGGCATCGTTAGCCACGTGTGAAGGGAAATTGCGGTCTCTAAAGAAGGAGGCCATCTGGTGTGTTCTATGGGGGAACTGGTCCTCCTGGGAGCAGATACAGCGGAGGCGGAGGAATTGGGAATACGGGATGGCATTTTTGCAAGAGGTAGGGTGGGAAGAGGTGTAATCCAGGTAGCTGTGGGTATCAGTGAGTTTGTAAAAAATGTCAGTGTCAAGTCGGTCGTCATTAATGGAGATGGAGAGGTCCAGGAAGGGGAGGGAGGTGTCGGAGATAGTCCAGGTAAATTTAAGGTCAGGGTGGAATGTGTTGGTGAAGTTGATGAATTGCTCAACCTCCTCGCGGGAGCACGAGGTGGCGCCAATGCAGTCATTCCCACCCTACCTCTGCAACAGTGAAGGTACAGATTATCTTCTGAGGTTTGGCTAGTGACCTTGGGAGGGGTGGTGTTCCCATGTAACTGCTGCCTTTGTCCACCTCAAGTCTAGATTAGAGTGGTGCTGGAATAGCACAGCAGGTCAGGCAGCATCCGAGGAGCAGGAAAATTGATGTTTCAGGCAAATGCCCTTCATCAGGTTTTTGCCTGAAACATCAATTTTCCTGCTCCTCGGATGCTGCCAGACCTGCTGTGCTTTTCCAGCACCACTCTAATCTAGACTCTGATCTCCAGCATCTGCAGTACCCACTTTCGCCTTTGTCCAACCCAAACCTATTGTTGGTGATTCAACAATAAGCCTAAGAGATTTAAGTTATTAAATTAATTAAGAAGGTTATAAAAGTTGGGGTTCAAACAAAATCATGTCGAGAAAATACAGGAAGGAAATATTTTCTAAATTTTGGTGCTGTGAGATTCTCCCAGAGCCTCCATATGAACTGCAAGGCAAAACCAAAACCCGTCTGTAAAAGGTAGGAACATATGTAATGTAATCTTGTGTCATGGTTTGAAGTTAAAACCAGGAAGTTGTGAACAGAAGGTTGGTTGCATCAGTGACATCTGGGGTTCTGACCGGTTTGCGATCAATTCATCCCCTGTCCAAGTTGAATATCAGTAGCTTCCTCCTGTTTAATTCTTACCTTCGAGCCAGTAACAAACAGCACGGAGTCATCCAAGCGGGCAACTTTTCGAGAAACTGGATCTGTCTCACTCAAGCTGAAATTCGCATGTGGTTTAAATGATCGTTGAATGATCACCTACAAGTGATAAAGGAATTCAGAACTTTTGAAAGTAGTTCAGAAATAAGAGCAAAGGCTGTTCACAACAACAGCCTTCTCAGACCACACCCTTAATCACTGAATGGTTATAGTGTCGTCATAGTCTTACCAGATCATAGGGGCTGCTCTCTTGTTAGATTGTGGTGATTTAACCTGAGGGCCACCAGACCTCAAACGAGGGAAGAGATTGAGAAGGAGAGTTCTTCATGGTAACCTCAAACTAGTGATGGGAATTGAACCCACACTGTTGGCATCACACAGCTCTACAAAACAACAATCCAGCTAACGAAGCTAAACCAATGCCCAGTTATAGCGTAGGAGCAGACTGTTTGTGCTGGCTTTCTGAATGTGAAATCCCCCTCCTTGTCTCATGGCCCTGCACATTTGTCCTCTTCAGTGATAATGATCATTAAGTGATTGTTGAAAAAATTCTCCTGGTTCACCAATGTCCATGAGAAACCTTAACCTGGTCTATCCTATGGGTGTGATTCCAAATCCACAACAATGTGACTGACTCTTAACCACCGAATGAAATGGTCAAGCAAGCCATTCAGCTCAAGGGAGACTCAGGATGGACAATAAATGCTGTCTTTGCCAGTGACATCCACATCCCAATATTAAGTAACAGAAATAAAAGCACAATCAAATTTGGTGTCTTCATTCCCATATCTCTTCCTCTTACTCACCCCTACTGACTCCATTTAACCCAAACTAACTATTTCATATCCCACCATATTGGTCTTCTGCACATTGAGACAGCATTTCAAATTTGGTGGCAGAAAACAGCTACCATCTAGATTCTAACCTCTAAAGCTTTCACCCAAATTCCTTCCCTTTGTTACTTCTCCTGCCGTTCCTGTTCGCAAAGTTCTCCTTGAAATGTATTCTTATCAACTTGCCTTTCATCAGCTTTCAAAACATTCCTATTCCTGCTTTTCCATTCTTTCTGATGTGAAATGATTTGGAATATTTTGGTGAATCAGATACACCATTCAGGCAGCAGCTACGGCAGGACAAATGATTAATATCTGCCTAGAAAATTAAATCAGAATATGACGTTTTGAGAGATTTCAAGAGATTGCAAGCATAGTTTCGCAAATCCAGAGGCTGTACTTTCAGTGTTGTGATTGGAATAATGTGATGAAATTCCCTCCAAAAACACAAATTCCCTTGGACTCAGGGAAATTAAAAACAGAAGGGGAAATGTAATTGTTAGATGCAGCTTAAAAGGTTGACCTTTTGTTCCATTTCCCTTCATTGGGTTGGCTGTGCAAAAAGTGGAAAACAGAGGGAAGCCCATGCTTCTTTTTAATGCAAGTTGTTCACGGATGAGCAGCACCAAAGCAAAAACCCCTTTATTAAAGGACACTGATCTTAAGCAGCCGAGCATTGCCAAGACTGGGCTCAATTAGGGTTTAAGGAGAACAATTAGTGGCAGGAAAAATCAAGTACTTGAACTACATCACTCAGTTCCTGTAAAGTAAACAGACGCTTGGGCTAAACCTCCATTCACATAAGGATTGTAGATTGAAATTTCAACATGAACGGAGGGGTCAGGGATCAAAAGAATTATTACAGGCTATTAGAACAGATTCCAAAATAAGACCAGCTTTTGTTGGCATATAACAGGGACAACACAACCCATGCAGTGCACACAGGAAAACTGACCATGTAACTGGGACAGGCCATGAGACAAGCTTTGCTCAACCACAATCTTATAAGAGCTAGGAGTAAGGGTAGGCCATTCAGCCCCTTGAGCCTGTTCTGCCATATAATACGATTATGGCTGATTTCATCTCGGCCTCAATTCCACTTTCCCGCCCATTCCCCACAATCCTTCAACCCATTACTAACTAAATATCCTTAAACTTAGTCAATGTCCCAACATGCACCGCACTCTGGGGTAATGCCTTCTACAGATTCACGAACGCTTATCCTAACACTATGGCCCATCAATTGCACATTGAAGATTTGAAGGAAAACCCCATGATAGTTCATCAAATATTTCTTTCACTGCATTTTTTTTAAAGTTAGAGCACATATTTTGGTACTGGCTATCGAAACTGTGCAACAATTGCTTGATGCACTGAATTATAGAATCAGGGAATCCCTACAGTGTGGAAAGAGGCCATTCGGCCCATCGAGTCTGCATCAACCCTCGGAAGTGCAGCCCATCCAAACCCACCCGACTCACTACCTCTGCAACCCTGCATTTCTCAAGGCTAACCCACCTCGCCTGCACATCCCTGGACACTGTGGGGCAATTTACTATGGCTAATCAACTTAACCTACATATCATTGGAATATGGGAGGGAAACTCATGCAGATACAGAGAGAACATGCAAACCTTACACTGTTGCCCAAGGTTAGAATAAAATTTAGGGTCCTGGCACGGTGAGGCAGCAGTGCTAACCACTAGACCACTGTGCCACCCACTGGCAATGTTAATATTCAATCTCTTTCCAAGTTGGGATTAAACTGTAATGAGGTCTACATGAAGTCACATCTCTTTCTAATCTAGTTTCCAGCAGTATCATGTCAGTACTTGGATGAAAGTAAACAAGAATGTAATCAGCAATAAAAGCGGGTGTGGATTAGTTGGTAATTAGGCTCAGATTGGGAATGTGCCAGAGCCATTTGCTGCTAAGATGGGTGTTGGGTCCACTGCTTTTCATCATTTACATAAATGACCTGGATGTGAACACAGGAGGTATGTTTAGTAAGTTTGCAGATGACACTAAAATTAGTGGTATAGTGGACAGTGAAAAATGTTATCACAGAGCACAATGGGATCTTGATCAGATAGACCAATGGAGCAGCTGATAGATAAATGTGAGGTGTTGCATTTTAGTAAGACAAACCAAGGCAGGGCTTATACTCTTCCTGTGGAGTGCTGCTGAACAAAGAGACCTTGGTTTTGGGGCGGGCGGGGGGAGAGTGGATGGAAGGAAGCAGGTTCATAGTTTCTTGAAGGTAAAGTAGCAGGTAAACAGGGTGGTGAAAAAAGTATTTGGCACGCTTTCCTTCACTGGTGGGAACATTTGAGTATAGGGGTTTTGGGGGGGGACATCATGTTGTGGCTGTACAAAGCACTGGTGAGACCACTTTTAGAATTCAATTCTGGTCTCCCTGATATGGGAAGGATGTTGTGACACTTAAACGGTTGCAGAAAAAATCTACAGGGATGTTGCAGGGGATGGAGGCTGAATAGACTGGGGCCATTTTCCCTGGAGCATCAGAGGTGATCTTATGGAGGTTTATCAAATCATGAGGGGCACGGATAGGGAGAACAGCCACAGTCTTTTATCCAGGGTAGGGAAGTCCAAAACTAGAGGCCATAGGTTGAAAGTGAGAGGGGAAAGATATAAAAGGGACCTGAGGGTCAACCTTTTCACACACATGGTGGTGTGTGTAGGGAATGAGCTGCCAGAGTTGGAGAGGCTGGAACAATTACAACATTTAAAAGGCATAGATAGAAAGGGTTTTGAAGGATATGGGCCAAATGCTGGCAAATGGGACTAGGTCAGTTTAGGAAATCTGGACAGCGCGGATGAGTTGGACTGAAGGTCTGTTTTCAAGCTGTATAACTCTTTAACTTTATATGCTCCACAGCATAAAGAAAAGCTACATGTGACAATAATAAATCAAATCAGATTGAAAATCCTGAAAAGGCCGGTTCTGCTACAAGTGACGCACATGAAACTGAGCCATCCATCACTCAAATTATATCATCGGAGTGCAGACCAAGTTGGCTGACTGTTAGTTGCCTTCTCATGTTTCATTCTTTTTTATCTTAGTCTTCCATGGACTAAGCTCCAGTGCGTGACTGTTGTTTAAGCTATAATAACACAGAGAAAACTCCCCTTTGTTTTCTTGCCACCGCTCAGTTCATTCTGCCTTTACCTGGGCCATTGTTCCTCAGTTAATCAAACCTGGTAAACTAGTTGAATTCTCAGGAATGTCTCTTCAATTATCTCTCCCCCAGCAATTGCCCACAGAGAAAAAAAAAGATTTATGCCCGTTGTAAGGCAGAGAAGCCAGTTCAGTCACATTCTGTCAGCTTCTTTCTAACAGGGTCCGCCTTATAGTGTTTTCCTCTTTCAAATTCGGCGGTTACAAAGATGGCCGACACTAGTGTCCCCACCCAAGCCAGTATCCGCTGGGCAGAACACTTCATCTGTCTGCTTGATACCAGATTCCTGAAGCAAATAATCACCTCAGATCTCAGTTGGGATGGGAGACTCATAAGAGGATAAGAAAAAAACACTTTAGTGATGCCCTCAAAGCACTCAAAGCAGTGATTCAGACCCTGGCTTGTGACTGACTAAACTGGAGAAGGTTTATCTGGAAAGTTACCCAACACTGGAGGAGGCTTTGTCAGAGATATGCACTATTTTACATTCTTTCTGTTTAAGTCATCATCCAATACCCTCTTGAATCCCTCAGTTGATCCTGACTCCACCACATTTCCAGGCAGCGCATGCCAGGTCGAATTATTTGCGATGTAAAGAACTCCTTTTTTTTCTGGCCTTGCTTCTCTTCTGTTATAAAACATTTTAAAACCGTGCTTTCTGATTCTTGACCCATTTTACCCATTCTGACCTAACCCCTCATGATTTCGATTTTGTGACTAATGTGGTATCACATTTAACAGCAGTCGCCCAGTCAGGTCATTTTAGTCCGTTTTCCAAACGTTTATGCAATTTCTTTTTCCTTTGCAAGTACATGGGAAAATTACTCACTTGGCTCTACACAGGCCAACTGAACAATGTTATTTTAGGCATGAGCTGACCTTACATAAAAATTACATATTGTTTGTAATATTTTGGATTGATCACTGTATCAACACATCCCTTTAATTCCACTGTGTGTTCTCACAGCCTGCCTGATCTTCTTTGAAAAACTCCTTCGTTTCAATTACTAATCAATTATATGAACAAGTTTTGATCCTCAACAGGATCAGCCAATCATCCTTCCTTGCAATTTAAACTGCAGGTTTCCCTTTGGGTATTTTAATCTATTTCTTTGCCAGAAACTGCTCAGGGACCAACAGTAAAAATTTTTTAAAACTCTCCAAACCACACCGCAGTATAAAGATCCAAGATACGGTCACCACAACATTCCCTCAGACAGAAAAGCAAGCTCTTAACCACAATGCTTTAACGATTTTCAATTTTGACATGCAGAGAGACCACAACACACAATCTAAGCTTCTAATATAGCACAATGTCATAGATGGTGGGAGGGGTGTGTGGGGGGTAGCTGGATGTCTAGAAAGGTCAGAGATTCCTTAAGTGGGCTGACACCCCATTCTGCCATGTTCCAAACCTCACCTGGGTTAGCTAGCTGGGACCCCTGTGTTCAATAGCACTTCCTTCCCAGGTCCCCCCATGCCCCTGCCACACCCATTCCAATAGCTCCACCCCTTTCCTTGTACTCTCCAATTTTCTTATTTGTTTTAATTTCTACTCAGGATGAGCAACATTTTATATAAAATGTATTGGGGGTGCAGGTCTGTGGAAATATAATTGAACAAGCTTGTTGACTTGAATGGGGAATCGAACAAGAGAATTGCGTGAGAGAGTGTGGAACTGCAGCAATCTGACCGAGAAGGCCAAACTGCGAACTGACCAATCCTGCATTTTCAGTGGTGAGAGCTACTCAGCAGGAGAAAAAGGCAAACACCTTCGCCATTTCGGGGGTATCCTTGCCATTTCCTTGCAGGATGAGTTCCCTGACTTGGAGGTCCTGGAGTTTGCTCATACAATCAACACACACTCGTTACTAAGCCAATGATATCTGCACTGGCTCGCTCATGTTCACCAGACAGATAAGAGTCATTGAGACACAAAGCACAGAAACAGACCCTTTGGTCCAACCAGTCCCTGCCAACAATCATTCCAAACTAAAACTACTCCGACCTGCCTGTGCTTGGCCATATCCCTCCAAACATTTCTTATTCAAATACATATATAAATGGTTTTTAAAGTTACAACTGTACCCGCATCCACCATTTCCTCTGGAAGTTCATCCCACACATAAACCACTCTCTGTGTAAAAACGTTGCCTCTCATTCTTTTTCAAATCTTCTCCTCTCACCTCAAAAATATGCTCGTCATGAAATTATCCATGCTAGGTAAAAGACACCTGCTATTCACCTTATGTATGCCCCTCATGATTTTACAAACCTCTATAACGTCATCTTTCAACCCCTTATGTTCCAGTGAAAAATGTCCCAGCCTATCCAGCCTTTCTTTGTAACTCAAACCCTCCGTTCCTGGCCACATGCTGGTAAGTTGGCATGGGCGAGTTGGATGGAAGGGTCTGTTTCCATGCTGTACATCTCTTTGACCCTATAAATCTCTCCTGAACGCTGTAAGTGCAGAGACCTTTCGAACTGTGAACTGGACATTGGGTCACAACTTCCTGGCTGTCCATAACTCCACTAGAGAGACACATGCCAGTGGGATATGAAGATGGCGGATATTGACACTGACTACAGGGATACAATCACCGGCAACCATGACCTTGGGAGGTTACCTCTTCGCAAGGGAATTAGAAGAGGCAAACAGAAATAGAAAGCTCTTCTAATCAAGAAGAGGGCCCAGAGGAAAAATTAAGCCAGTGAATCATGCACTTTCTAAGCCTCTGAGGCAGATATTAGGAGATTCTTATCACAGAGTGGACCATCATGGTGCAAACCATTATCTGAGGAGACAGGAGGCTGCCATGGAACTAGGAGAATCTTCAATGCAGAGATCTTTAACTTGAACACAGCACCTACAGCCACTTGGATATCTGTGGAAGGGGGACAAGAAACTGACAAACTTGAAGAAGAATCTTTCCCAGCTAATCAGGCAACAGTAGTTAGAAAAAGCAAAAGCCCTCACAAGACAGCACATAATTCTAAATTCCTGAGTGGGAGTTGGTCAGAATTCACTCAATTCCAATAAGACTTCCAGTGTTTCAATGTTGCCGGACAAAGAGACCTTGGAATGCAGGTTGACAGTTGCTTGAAAGTGGAGTCACAGGTAGGCAGGGTGGTGAAGTAAACATTTGGTATGCTTACCTTTATTGGTCAGTGCATTGAGCATAGGAATTGGGAAGTCACGTTGCAACTGTACAGCTCATTGGTTAGTCCACTTTTGGAATACATTCAATTCTGATCCCCCTGCTATAGGAAGGATGAAACTTGAAAGGATTGAGAAAAGATTTACAAGGATGTTGCCAGGATTGGAGATTTGAGCAATAGGAAGAGGCTGAATAGGTTGGAGCAGCATGGCTGAGAGGTGACCTTATAGAGGTTTATAAAATCCAGATGGACATGGATGGGATGAATAGTCAAGGTCTTTCCCCCAGAATGGGGGAGACCAAAACTAGAAGCCATATGTTTAGGGTGAGAGGGGAAAAAGTTAAAAGGGACCTAAAGGGCAACTTTTCCATGCAGAGGGTGGTGGGTGTACTTAGAGGAAGTGGTGGAAGCTGGAACAAACACAACATGGACAAGTTGAACTGAAGGGCCCATTTTCATTCTGTACATCTCTGACTCTATGACTAAGACGTTGAATGGGCATTTCACTTAATGAAATACTCAATTAAAAAAAGTACACAGTTGGAAGAACTGTCCCACTGAGATCTGTGTGCTTTTCATAACTACAGGGTTGGGAAAGAATCAGAAACACATCTGGAAAAATAATAATTCTGAAGAGTAACCAATTGTTGTTGTTCTGCTTGAAATACAAACTCCCACGCTGAGAGCAAATACTGAAACTCACTTCACACTTAATGGTTCAGGTATCATCACAAAACCACCATCACTTTGTAATGTCAAAACTTTCCATTGTCTGATCAGTAACAATAAGGGTGCTATCACGGTTCTGAATTAGCAACTACACATCATGAGCTTGGATCCCATGACAGCAAATTATTAAACTGTGTTGAGAACGACCAGCTGACTAGCACCAAAAGAAAATCCAGCCTGAGATAACCAGAATCCAACCAGTTCACCAATAAAGATTTTTTTTTTGACTTAACTAGCACCTTTTAAGATTTCAGGACTTCTTGAAGTAAGGTGTTGTGCCCAAAGAGATGCTTTTCTTCCGTGACATCAAAAACTCAGCAGCCAATTTGCAGAAAGCAAGCACCCACAAACTGCAACGTGAAAATGATTGGATAATCTGTTTCTTTGTTCGGTGAGGGAGTGGAGACACTTAGGAATAAAGGTACAACATTTTGTATAATATTGCCAAAGGACTGGATTTTTGATTTATTTATTAATTCATTTGTGGGATGTGGGTGTCGCTGGCTGGGCCAACATTTATTGCCAATCCCTAGTTGCCCCTTGAGAAGGTGGTGTTGAGATGCCTTCTTGAAACGCTGCAGTCCACCTGCTGTGGGTAGACTCCCAATGCCAATAGGGAGGGGATTCCAGGATTTTGATCCAGCCAGTGAAGGAACAGTGATATATTTCCAAGTCAGCCACTGAAAAGGGCCTATATATAAATCGGAATCAAAAATACAACATTGCTGACAGTGCAACATTCCTTCATTGCTGTAGTGGAGCATCAGCGTGGATTTTGCAATTACTCGCAGTTTGGGGGCCATTTTGGAGGCAGAGCCAATTGGCCAGCACCGCTTCACCCCTCTCCAGTCCATTCTCCAGGAATAAGGAACACCATTCTCCCACAAAAAAAAATGTAGGCTATTCAGGGGATTTGTCACTCAAAACTGATTTTCTAAAAAAAACATTCACAGTGTTACTAGCTAGGCCAGCATTTACTGCATATCCCTAATCATCTAGAGGGTAGTTAAGAGTCAATCACATTGCCATGGAGTCACATGTAGGCCAGGTAAGGATGGCAGTTTCCTTCCCTAAACCACATTAGTGAACCAGATGGGTTTTTCCAACAATTGTCAATGGATTCATTCCAATATGGTCATCATCATATTCTTAATTCCAGATTTTTATTGAATTCAAATTCCACCATCTACTGGGGTGGGATTTGAACCCAGGTCCCCAGAACATTACCCGGGTCTCTGGATTCACAGTCCAGCAATGACACCACTCAGCCATCACTTCTTATTTTTAAGGAGGAAGCATTCCCAAGGATAAAGAGGTGTTTTGAGGAAAGGCTGGACAAATTGGGTCTGTGTATATTAAGTTTATATGGTTGAAAGGTTATCCTGAGAGGATCATCATCATAAGAAATGGGAGCAGAAATGGGCCATTCAGCCCATTGAGTCTACTCCACCATTCAATGAGATATTTTGATAATCCTCAACTCTACTTCCACTGCCTTTTCCCTATCTGCTTGACTCCATTATGGATTAAAGGTCCATCTGTCTCAGCCTTGAATGTACTTACATGACGCAGTTTCAAGAGCCCTCTATGGTAAAGAATTTCACAGATTTACTACCCACAGAAGAAAGATTCCATGACAGGACAGATTCTGAAATCATGCTTACCCTGTGGGAGAAGTTGGGATTGGGGGCATAGTTTAAACATAAGAGGTTTCCCATTAATGACTGAGACAAAGAGGAGGTTAGGACCTTTTGGAAATCTCTTCCTCAGAGAATGACAGAGTGACAGAGGCAGTGTCGTTTAATGTTATCAAAGCAGTGGTAGTACCTTGACTAATAAGGGTACTAGCGGTGGGCAGGAAAGTGGAGTCAGCCATGATTTATTGAATGGTGGAGCATGCTCAGGGGTGGGGGGGATGCTGAATGGCCTAATTCTCCTCCTAATTCCTATGTTTGTGAAAACCCACAGACTGGAAATTTCCATTCAGCTTGTACCCTCATTTACACTCCCCACCCCACCCCCTCCGAACTTTGTCACTGTCCAATGACAGGTAGTGGGGCTGGAACGGGGGTCGGGTAGTATTAGTGCTTTTGAATCCTCTCTGCCTAGCCGCTGGCCATTGCCCTCCCTCTGGATATGGCTCCGTCTTCGGCAACGGACGGCCACTTTATTAACTTTAAAACTTACAAAGGTGGAGAGAAAGTGACTCAAGCCAGGAGGTCCCTCTCCCTCTCTTACCTGGACTCTCAAGTGGTTCTTCAGCATACAGGATGCAGGCAGTGTCCTCACTGAATGAAAGTGATGAGCCTGTCCCTGGTCACCAAAGGGTCTATTTGGCAAAAGGTTACAGCCCAGGGTGGGTGGCTGTTTCCCACTGGAGGGCAGGGCTCTGAGGACTACTTGATCCCAGGGTTGGTGTCCCAAGCAAAAACTCAAAACCCTATCCTAACCTCTCTGGAACAGACCTTGAAACTTCTGTCAGAAGTGACAGGTGGAATTCAACTTGGATAAATGCGAGGCATTGTATTTTGGTAAAACAACCAAAGGTAAGACATATATAATTTAAAGTACGGCCTTGGGTAGTGTTCTAGAACAGAGAGACATAGGGATTCAGGTGCATTATTCTTTGAAGTTTACATAATATCTAGATACGATGGTTAAGAAGGCATTTAGCACATTTGCCTTCATTGCTCAGATGTTTCAGTATAGGTATTAGGATGTTATACTGAGGTTGTACAGGACATTGGTGAGGCCTCTTCTGGAGTATTGTGTCCAGTTCTGGTTGCCCAGTTATAGGAAGGATATTATTAAGCTGAAGAGGGTTCAGTTGACATTTACCAGCATGTTGCTAGGTATGGAAGGTTTGAGCTACAAGGAGAAGCTGAATAAGCTGGGACATTTTTCACCACAGCGAACGGGTTTGAGGGGTGATCTTATAGAGATTTATAAAATCATCAGGGTTATAGACAAGGTAAATGCCAGGTGTCTTTCCCCTACACTGGGGGATTTCAAGACCAGGAGGCATATTTTTAAGGTGAGAGGAGGAAGGTTTAAAACAGACAGGTGGGTTTATTTTACACAGAGCGGTTCATTGCGTGGAATGAACTTCCTGAGGAAGTGGTGAATACTGGTCCAGTTCCAGCATTTAAAAGACATCTAGGTAAGTACATCAATAAGGGGAATTGGTCTGGGCGGTTTATATAGAAGGTATTTGATATTCAAAGGGACTGGGGTATAAAAGTAGGGAGGTTTTTTTTAAACTATGCGAAGTACTAGTCGGACCACAACTGGAAAACTGTGATCAGTTTTCAGTCCCATATCGAAATGAAAACTGTCCCACGAGGAAAGGACTGTACCCGCTGGGAGTTAGAAGAATGAGAGGTGACCTTATTGAAACATGACTTGACCGGATGGATGCGGAAAAGTTGTTTCCTGTTGTGGGAGAGTCTAGGACCTGAGGGCTCAATCTCAGAGTAAGGTATCACGCATTTAAGACAGAGATGAGCAGGTAGTTCTTTTTTTAAGAAGAATCCTTACAGTTTGGAAACAGGCCCTTCGGCCAAACAAGTTCACACCGACCCTCAAAAGAATAACCCACCCAAACCCATTTCCCTACATTTACCCCTGACTAATGCCCCTAGCCTACACATCCCTAAACACAATGAGCAATTTTCCATGGCCAATTCAACAAACCTGCACAGGAGTGTGGGAGGAAACCGGAACACCCAGAGGAAACCCATGGAGACACGGGGAGAATGTGCAACTCCACACAGACAGTTGCCCCAGGTAGGAATCAAACCTGGGCCCCTGCCACTGTGAGGCAGCAGTGCTAACCATTGAGTCACCATGCTAACTCTCTCAGAGGACTGTTAACTATGGAATAGGACAGTAGAGGCTAGGTCATTAAGCTTCTTCAAGGCTGAGAGCAGCAATTACTAATTAGTAAGGAAATCAAGCGTTCTGGGGAAAAGGTAGAAAAATGGAATTGAGGATTATCGAATCAGCCATAATCTCACTGAATGGCAGGGCAGACTCAATGGGCTGAATGGCCTGAATTTGTTCCTGTGTCTTATGGAGTCTTATAGCAACTGGGCTGTGCCATACCACTGAAGAGAGGTGAAGGAGGGTAAATGCATCCTTCCTCCAGCAACAGCCATAAGTCAGTACCAATGAGCCAGTTACAAGCCACAAACCACATGCTGTTCAAACCGCTCTTACCTGTAAGATTCTTCCATCAGCTGTTCCAAGGTGACCCACTGTGTAGTTGCCTATCACTGATACAACGATGGAAGTCAGTTTGGTGTCATCCAGCTCTCCATCAAATCGATCAATTCGGTTGAGAGCTTGCGAGGTCTTGGTTGGTTTGTCCCAACACTTTCTCTGCCACTGAAAAAAAAGCAAGGAGAAAGCAAAGGTAAGTCATTGTAATTGCAATGAATCGTCTATCAGTCTGCAGGCTGCTGAACAAGGGGCAATATTGTTCATCTGGAAGATACGGATGTACTCTTTAGGATGACCAATGGATGACATACAATCTTGCAAGATGGAAGTTAGCTTGCGGTGGATGTTTATCAGTGTGTGGAATCTTTAGAATGATCTACCTCTGCAACATGAGCTTTCAGAAAGACTTTCATAAGGAAGACTGCAACCAATTTTTGACCATTCCTCAGGGAGTGGAGCCCAGCTTCATTTTCTTTAAAGAGACAAAAAAGACTGCAAACGCCAGAATCCAAGGTAGACAAGTGGGAGGTTGGAAGAACACAGCAAGCCAGGCAGCGTCAGGAGGTGGAGAAGTCAACGTTTTGGGTGTAACCTTTCTTCAGGGCTAAAGAAGGGTCACACCCGAAATGTTGACTTCTTCACCTCCTGATGCTGCCTGACTTACTGTGTTCTTCCAACCTCCCACTTGTCTACCTTGTTTCCTTTAAAGCATTGCTGAAAGTGTGTTGCTGGAAAAGCGCAGCAGGTCAGGCAGCATCCAAGGAACAGGAGATTCGACGTTTCGGGCATAAGCCCTTGATGCTGCCTGACCTGCTGCGCTTTTCCAGCAACACATTTTCAGCTCTGATCTCCAGCATCTGCAGTCCTTACTTTCTCCTTTAAAGCACGGTTGAGAAAACAGCCATGTTGCTGAAGCTTTCCATTTCTCACTCAGCAGGACCGAGACTCAAGAATATAAAACCTCAAAGTGAACGATGATTTCTTTTTTGGTTTGGTATTCTTGCAATTTTGTTCTGATTCTTGCAAAATGGAAAGCTTCAACAACGCCTCTGTTTTCAACAATACTCAAGTTCAGAGCAACCAAGCAACATTTTTTTTTGAAATGTTAATCTTGTCCTCATTTTCTCCAGCATCTGAAATAGATTTGTTTGTACAATAACGAAGAATCCCTCTACATTTTCAGTCGATACGTACGGTAGAAAATTGAAAAATGCAAAGAAAGCAAAATTCTATATTTGCTCATGTTCTTTGTCATTCATCAACCTGCCCCTGGTAACAGTTAATCTAGCCAGATAATCAAATCTGTTCGAAAGGGATCTCAGATGGTATAAATGAAAGGAAGACCAATGCAGGACACATGGTCAGTAAACATAGGTTACAGAGTCATTGATTCATAGAGTTATACAGTGCAGAAACAGACCCTTCAGCCCAACTTATCGATGGCGACCAGATAACCTAAATCAATCTAGTTCCATTTGCTAGCATTTGATCCATTTCCATCTAAACCTTCTTATTCATGTACCCATCCAGAGATCTTTTAAATATCTTAATTGTACCCACCTCCACTACTTCCTCTGGCAGCTCGTTCCATACGCGCACACCACCCTCTACATGAAAGATTTGCCCTTTAGGTCCCTTTTAAATATTGCCCCGCTCATCTTAAGTCTATGCCCTCTAGTTTTGGACTCCCCTACCCCAGGGAAAAGACCTTATCTATTCTTCCTATCCATGTCCTTCATGATTTTATAAACCTCCATAAGGTCACCCCCTCAGCCTCCAATGCTCCAGGGAAAACAGCCCCAGCTGATCAAACTCTCCCTGTCGCTCAAACCCTCCAACTCTGGTAACATCCTTGTAAACCATTTCTGCATCTTTATCAAGTTAATAAAAAAAACCATGGATGTTGAAGATTTGAAATAAAACAGAGTATGCCAGGGAAGAAGCAATCTACAGATTTGTTTGGCACTTTCTGTTTTAGTTACAGATTCATTTAGCATGGATTCAAAACAGAGAAGGTAATAAACGATAACAGATACAAGGAGGAAGGCTGGCAAAAAGGGTAAATGCAGGAACCCATTTCAGGATAGACTGGACAGGCTAAAAAAATGTAAGGGTGTGAATGACCAAGAAATGTGGCAATGATAAAAAGCATTGATGGTGGAGTTGGGATTGGAATAGCAAAACCTAAAGTTAAAAGTTTACAATCAAAACCATGAGCCTTAGACCCTGACAAAGCGTGTTACAAAATATAACAGTTACACTTCAACAGGATTTCAGCAATTTCTGAGCCAAATTAAAGACCTTTTATAAAACCTCTTACTCTACAGTGCCTAATAGGCCATTCAGACCGTCACATCTGTACTGACCTTCCGAAGACCATCCTCCCCTATTCGTCTCACCCCACAGTTACCATGGTTAGACCACCCAGCCTGCATATCCTGTACACTATGAGCAATTTAGTATTGTCCAATCCACCTAAGCTGTGCATCTTTGGACTGTGGGAGGAAACTAGAGCAAACCCACACAGTGTAGGTTTAAACCAGCTCAGCAGGGGGATGGGGACCTATGGTGTAGTGCCAGTGCACAGGAGGATGTTAGTAGGGAGGACATGATCAGGATTTCACAGTCACAGGAATGTGCTGGCAGACAACAAGTCTACTTTAGCACCAGAAGTATCCAGAATAATGTAGGTGAGCTTTCAGCATGGATAGGTATGTGGGACTTTGATGTTGTGGCCATATCGGAGACATGGAGAGAGCAGGGTCAGGAATGGATGTTGCAGATTCTAGGGTTTAGATCTTTCATTAAGAACAGGGAAGGTGATTAAAAAAAGGGGAGGAGATGTGGCTTTATTAGTCAAGGACAGTATAATGGTGGGGGAAAGAACTTTTGACGAGGACTCATCTACTGAGGTAGTATGAGTTGAGATGATGAACAGGAGAGGAGAGGTCACACTGCTGAGAGTTTTTTATAGGCCTTCACAAAGTTCCAAAGATGTGGAGGAGAGGATTGGCAAAACGACTCTGGATATGATTGAAAGGAACAGAGTGATCATTATGGGGGACTTTAACTTCCCCAACATTGACTGGAAATGCTATAACTCTAGTACATCAGATCGATCAGTTTTTGTCCAAAGTGTGGAGGAGGGTCTCCTACGACAGTTTGTTGAAGGGCCGACAAGAGGGGTGGCCACACTGGATTAGATTAGATTCCCTACAGTGTGGAAATGGTCAATTCACCTAATCTGCACATCGTTGGACTGTGGGAGGAAACTCACACAGACATGGGGAGAATCTGCAAACTCCACACAGACAGTTGCCCGAGGCGGGAATTGAACCCAGGTCCCTGGCACTGTTTGACAGCAGTGCTAACCACTGAGCTACCGTGCCGCCCAAAAAGCATTGTGGAGAATGTGGGCATCGATCCCACTACCTCGCACATGCTAAGCGAGCACGCTACCATTTGAGATAATTCCCCAACGGCACTTGGTAATGAACCAGGCCAGGTATTTGATTTAGTGGTAGGTGAGCGCTTTCGAGACAGTGACCATAATTGGGTTATGTTTAGTTTAGTGATGGAAAGGGATAGCTGCATGCCACAGGACAAGAGTTATAGATGAGGGAAGGGCAATTTTAATGCAATTCAGCAAGTCTAAGGAAGCATAGAATGGGGCAGAAAAATGCAGGGGATGGGCCAATTGAAATGTGGAGCTGGGTCAAGGAGCAGATATTGCGTGCCCTTGATAGGTTCGTTCCTGTCAGGCAGGGAGGAAGTGATAAGAAAGGGTACCATGGTTTACTAAAGAAATTGTATCTCTTGTTAAGTGGAAGAAGGAGGCTTACATGACATTAAGACGAGATGGTTCAGACGAGGCGATGGAGAGTTACAGATTAGCTAGGAAGGATTTGACGAGAGAGTTAAGAAGAGCAAGGAGGGGACATGAGCTGTCTATAACAGGTAGAATAAAGGAAAAGCCTAAAACTTTCCACAGGTAAGTGAGGAATAAGAGGATGACTAGGGTAGTAATAGGGCCAGTCAAAGACAGAAGTGGAAAGTTGTGTGTGAACATTGTGGAGATCGGAGAGGTATTAAACAAATATTTCTCATCTGTTTTCATTCAGGAAAAGGAGAATATTGTAGAGGAGAAGACTGAGATATGGGCTATTAGAATAGAAAGGATTGAGGTTAGTAAGGAGAGGGTGTTATCAATTCTAGAAGGTGTGAAAGTAGATATGTCCCCTAGGCCAAATGGGATTTATCCGAGGATTCTCTGGGAAGCAAGAGATGAGATGGCAAAGCTTTTGACCTTGATCTTTGAGTCATCATTGTCTACAGGTTTAGTCTCATAGGACTGGAGGATTGGAAATGTTGTGCCCTTGTTCAGGAAGGGCAGCAGAGATGACCCAGGTAATTATAGACCAGTGGGCCTTATGTCTGTTGTAGGAAAAAAATTGGAATGGATTATAAGAGATAGAATTTATAACCATCTAGCAAGCAACAATTTAATTGCAGGTAGTCAACATGGTTTCGTCAAGGGCAGGTCATGTCTCACAAACCTCAATGAGTCTTTTGAGAAGGTGACCAAGCATGTGGATGCATGTAGGGAAGTTGACATGGTGTACATGGACTTCAGTAAAGTCTTTGATAAGGTTCCACATGGAAGGCTGTTGGAGAAAATGCAGAGGCATGGGATTGAGGGTGACTTAGCAATTTGGATTAGAAACTGGCTTTTTGTAAGAAGGCAGCGAGTAGTGGTTAATGGAAAATATTCAGTCTGGAGTCTGGTTACGAGTGATATACCACAAGGATCTGTTTTGGGACAACTGCTGTTTGTCATTTTTATAACTGATTTAGACACAGGCATCGGTGAATGGGTTAGTAAGTTTGCAGATGACACTAAAGTCGGTGGTGTGGTGGACAGTGTGGAAGAATGATGCAGGTTGCAGAGTGACTTGGATAAACTGCAGAATTGGGCTGAGAGGTTCAATGCAGACAAATGTGAGGTGATTCACTTTGGGAAGAATAACAGGAAGGCAGAATACTGGGTCAATGGAAAGATTCTTGATTGTGTAGATGTGCAGAGGGACATTGGTGTCCGTGTGCATAGATCCCTGCAAGTTGCCACTCAGGTTGATAATGCTGTCAAGAAGCCATACAGTATTTTAGGTGTTATTAGTAGAGGGATTGAGTTCTAGAGCCGTGATGTCATGCTGCAACTGTACAAAACGCTAGTGTGGCCACACTTGGAATATTGTGTACAGTTCTGGTCCCCCCATTACAGGAAGGGATGTGGAAGCATTGGAAAAGGTCCAGTGGAGGTTTAGCAGGATGTTGCCTGGTCTGGAGGGAAGGTCTTGTGAGGAAAGGTTGAGAGATTTGGGTCTGTTCTCATTGGAGAGAAGAAGGCTAAAGGGGGATTTAATAGAGACATACAAGATGATCAGAGGATTAGATAGGGTAAACAGTGACAGCCTTTTTCCTAGGATGATGGCGTCGGCTTGTATGAGGGGGCACAGCTGCAAATTGAGGGATGATAGATGTCAGAGGCAGGTTCTTCACTCAGAGAGTGGTAAGGGCATGGAATGCCCTACCAGTCAATGTTGTTAACTCAGCCACATTAGGGGCATTTAAACAGTCCTTGGATAAGCACATGGATGATGACAGGATAGTGTAGGGTGATGGGCTTAGATTAGTTCACAGGTCGGCGCAACATCGAGGTCCAAAGGGCCTGTTCTCTGCTGTATTGTTCTATGTTCCATAACACGGGGAGAATGTGCAAACCCCATACAGCTAGTCACCTAAGGCTGGAATCAAACCTGGGTCCCTGGCACTGTAAGACAGCAGTGTCAACCACTGTGCCACCCAAAATTGTTGATTTCCTTCTAGAAGTAATAAAACATTAGGCTGGGATCTGGTGCGGGCATCAGAGCAAGTGTGGAAGCCCCTGAGCTCAGCTACTGCACTATAATGTTTATTTGAAAATGTATTTTTCTGACTGTAATGTCAATTCTTTGACTATGTCTTATTTCTAACTTATTCTTTAAACACTGTAATGAAATGCAACAACCTTTCTGTTTATAGTCCTCTTTTGTAGCTAAGATTTGTACCTAAGATGGTGCTAGAAAGGCAACATTGTAAAAACTTGTCACATGTGACAATAAAGGTGAAACAGGTGATCATTTTATTATAATTATATAGTTATTATTATTAAGACTTGCTTTTAGTTCCAAACTTTATTTCAATTCTATTTTTTGCCATGAATGGGATTTGAACCCATGCCCCAGCTCAGTATCCTGGTTCACTAGGCTAGTGTTATTGCCACCACTCCACCCCTCAAATTTAATTAATTATGGCATAAAGTTTAAGATTGTAACTGGGCAGGAAAATAACTCGTGTACGTATTAGGAGTTGAAGAATTCCACTCACCCCCTTGAGTCTGTTTCATCATTCAGTAATGTCAGTATTGATCTGATAATTCGCATTGCTGCCTACTCTAATTAATCTTTCATTTCATGATTACCAAGAATTTGTGTACCTCCTTCATAAAAACATTTCGATGACACTGTTTCTGTCACCTTTTGAGGGAGAGTTCCTCATGACCCTTTGTTATAGAAAAAAATCATTTCATCTGTTTTATTTGGGTGACTCCCTATTGTTAAACAATGACCCCTAGTTATAGACTCCCATTCAACATCCCCCCATATCAGGAAACCTCCTTTCCAAACCCACTCAGTGAAGACCCCTCAGGAACCTGTACGTTTCAATCAAGTTGCCTCATACTTTTCCCAAACTCCAGTGGTACAAGCCAAGCCTGTGCACAATTTCCTCCTGGGGTGAAGAAAATAATTTTCAATGAATATTTTAAGTAGTTTGATTGTGAGTTAATAAAAGGAGAAATGGGTTATTTGTCAAAAAAACACAGTCAGATCTCTCCCAAGCCTCCAACACCAATTCAGAGTTGAAGGGATTTGTGCAGTCTCCTGGGAATAGGGGGAGATTAAACTTGCCAGGCAATTTCTGCAAGATACATGCCTCTGGGTTTTGTCCAAAAAAGCCAGGCAGTGATAGCATCTCCATTTCTAGGACAGGAGGCACGGGTTCAAGTCCCATCTGTCCTGGGGTGTACAATAACATTCCTGATCAGATTGATTAAAGTAAGTCTAAAGAAACAAATTGGCCCATTTTTTGACCTATCCTGTTGTGCCTTGTCTTGTTCCGGTCTCCTTTTAATTCAGTTCAGATCATTTCCCTCAGCCTTCCGGATAGTTCCTCGTTACAAATTCAGCTACTTGATTCACTGAGCTGCCTGGCTTACTGGAATATGGACTGCGTGTTCGACTGTAACTTGTCAAAAGTTCGTGTATGTAATTTCTGCAAAATTAAAAATGTAGATTATTGAACGCAAGGGCCACAATTCAGTATCAGTTACTCACTCCTGGTTCTGCCACTTCCATTGAGAGCTGTTTGCTTTGGTCAACAGTCTGTCAGGATCCACACTATTTTGGTGTGATGTGTTTGTGTATGTCTGCAAATACGTTCCAGGATAACACTACTCATGCAAGCAATCCACAAGTTACTGACTCAACATCAAATACACAACAGAGACTTATCGTGACATAATGTTCTCAAGGTTTTTCACAGGAGCATTATTAGACTGGGCTTCAGTTTAAGAAGTCTTAAGGGAAGATGGTGAGATGGGGAGGTTAGCGGGCTAAGGCAGCTGAGCGAGCAGTCACCAATGGAAACGCGAATAAAATCAGAGACGCTGAAAAGGTTCAAGTTAGATGAGAATAGGTATGACAGAGGGTTATGAGGCTGGTCAATATGACTGCGATGGAGTGGGGGAGGGAGGCCAAGGCTAGGTTTGTAAATGACGATAAGAATTTAAAATCAAGGCATTGTTTGACTAGAAGCCATCGCAGTGTACAGGGGTACTGAGTGAGCAGGGCAATGTGCGAGCAAGGACACTGGGATGGACATGTTCTAGATGACCTCCAATTTATGGAAAGGAGCTAGCCAGCTGGGAGTACATTGGAATACACATGTTTACCGATAACAGGCATCATTTATGTGAGGGAGGAGCAAAACTAAACGATATTACCTTGGAAATAGGTGGTTTGCACATATCGTTGGCAGCTCAGGAGCAAATCTGACAGCTAGGTTGTGAATAGGGTCAGACAATTACCTGGGGTTTGTGTTGGTAGCTCAGGAACAACATTTAGAGATGGGGCTAGATACAGCTCCTGACCTTTGCAGGTCGGAAATGTCATAGGATCACCCACCCCACAATCACCAGTGCAACACCAGCCCCCACATATCCCCTGCATCTCCTCACACCTTGGCATCCCCCTGTCCCGCTCCATCCCCAGCCTCGTCTCTGCTGAGCTACCCACTACCAGCTGGTATACCAAAGGAAATACTATAATTGACCCAATGGCCATGATAGCTTTCAGATATTGGGCTCGGAAGAGAATTCGTTTTTAAAAAAAATACAAAATATCACAGAAATTACTTCATAAGTGAACTTAGAGAACCATTTTGTAACTAATTTAATATACTTGTGTTTATATACAAAACATTAATATTAAACTTGTCCCATTTCATTTATTGGACTATCAACGTAAACTTCTAAGATCGCGACCCTTTACAGAGGCAGGAACACAGAATTCTTGGCTCACATCCAGAGATCCTGTCTTTCTGATGAGGCATTAAACCAGACAGTTCTGTTAGTAGGATATAAAAGATCCCAAAATTTAGAAATTTGTTGTTCTCAATGTCCTGACCAATATTTATCCCTCAATCAACATTATGTAAACTGATTATATGGTCATGATGATATAGCTGTCTGTGAGAGCTTGCCATGCTGCCTGTTTCTCGACAGCACACGAGCAACTTCCCTTCAGATGTGCTTCGGGACATTCTATGATCGCAAAACAAATGCAAGACTTTACTTTCCAAAATGATCAATGCATCCATCGTAACTTTACAGATTGTGTACAGATGCTGCTACTTTGGTAAGTTCACTTTCTGAATTCGACTCTCTGTGAGAAATCAAAGTTGCAGAGTACGTGCTGTAGTCAATGTTTATATCTTTCATTTGTAAAGTTTAGAAATGGCCATTTGGACATTTGAAAGATAAAGTTTTCAGAGGACATGGGCCCCAGAGCTGAACTGATCCAAAAGTGTTCTGAAAGTACAACAATTCCTCTTTAAGTATATTGACTCAGTTGCAAGAAGTGCATGACTATAAGGGTATCTCATGTTGATTCATGGTCCATTACTCTTAGTCAACCATCAGGTTGGGTATTGAAAGATCAAATCTGTAAGCTCATAGCTCACTAAACATGAACTATTTCTGAACCCAGCATTTTTTTTATACATCACACAAAGTGAATCAACATGCTGAGATTATCCCCTGTTCTACCAATTTCAAACAATTCCGGTATTCTTCCCCAGGTAGACTCAGGTCCTATGTCTCCGAGTCAACATTGCAAAAATAGCAAAAGCTTCCTGCGAATCTTGTATTAATCCACAGCACAAACATCACACAATCCTCAGCAAACATCCCACCACATCATAGAATAGAAAATGTTGAGCCATCTGCCCTGCTATTGCAGCCTTTCATTGTGTTAACTCCCTCGATAGTTTTGAAGATAATCTGGGGTGAGATAAATACACCATATATGAACTGAACAAAATGGTTTCAGTAGTCATAGGTCTATAAACCAGTAATAAACTGGGCACAACTGTTGAATTCACTGTGTGTTAAGGTCAGTGAGTCTCATTGTGTAAGCAAGTTGGACAGATGAAAGCAGGCGCTGAGAAAAGAACATAGATTCCGTGAACGGGTAAAACTGCGGCAACGCATGGATGGATTTGGGAGTTTTTGTATTGAATCAACAAAACTCCACTGCACAGTTATGAAATATAGCCAAACAAGCTAATAGAATGCCGCCCTTTATCCATAGGGAATTGGAAGTGGACTATGTCCCTGCTATACAGTCTTGACAGAACTCTACGTGAAATCTTGCAAACTCTACCTAAGCAAGGATCGCAGCTTTGCAAATGATTGAAGAACAGATAAACAGAACTATCCAAGGATGTAAGGGGTTACATTATGAGCACTGAGTTTTATAAACTTGGCTTGTAGTCTCAAGTCAAACCAGTTCATCAAATTCTTTGATAGGACAGAATATGAATATTGCATAGAAAAGATACCTTATCTTTCATCTTGCACTGGTCAGGACAATTTGCAAGAATACCAATAAAGGGCAACATTTTAGTCATATGTGAGAGGAGACTGCTGATTAGCTGGTAAATTGACTCTGATTAGTAAAAGCATGAAGAATGTAGCAGTTAATGATGATTGACACTTCTCGGCAATGCCCTGACCAATTAGAATCAATCTGTTTTGTCTGAAATCTTACACATAGCCTGACAGTTAACTATCAATCATTAACTGCATCATTGCAACATGTTCACCAATCAGATTCCACATATCAACCAATCAAAATTCATATCATGTTATATAAATGTTAGTTTTTCCCCTTTATTGGTGTTTTTGTGAATTGTCCTGATGAGTACCAAGACAAAAAGCATTGACAAAACGTGTCGTTTTTTTTAATAATCCTCAAGATTGATCTAATTGAGATGTTGAAAGTATGCAGACCAGCTATGATTTAACTCAAAGGCAGAACAGGCTCAACCGACTGAATACCCTGTTGCTGGATGAAAGTCTCTTATGGGGCATGGGTGTTTACACACTGCAGTCTACATCCTGTGAGTTCATCAGTCAAAGGAGCTTCTAAATTCTGAGTGGCCTAGGGTGGAGGAGGGGTCAGAATCACCAGCCATGGTTCCTGCTCTCGAGTCATTCACATTGGCGAGGTATTGCAAATTTAGCAATGGCTAAGAGAAGGACAGAACTTGGCTACAACACCTGTATTGATGGAGAACCTGCTGAGACCTGTTCTCTCTGCTCATGAGTAAGCGTCAGCAGAAATGGACAAAGTACCTTCGGGCCTGCCATCACAAACTGAACATTAATTCATTCTCCATTTTTAAGGGAAGAGAACATCAGAGGGAATTTATTTCTAAAGAGACAACCAAGGCCCAACACTGTGTTCCCCATTTCAGTACGTCAACTCTGATTAACTGTGAAAAGTGAGGCCAGTCTGTGTTGGAACAGTGACATACAAACAGAAATTGCTGGGGAAACTCAGCAGGTCTGGCAGCATCTGTGCAGAGAAAGCAGAGTTAATGTTTGGAGTCCAATGATTCTTCTTCAGAACACAGTATGTTGCTTTTATTTCAGTTGGAATAGCTTTGATACCAAAACATATTTTCTTTAAGGACCAGGGGTTAGAATGGGGTGGGATCACCTCCTTTCTTTATGAAAAACTGTACAATAAACTGAACCCCAAGGTTAAACAATAGAGACACTGGAGATCAGTCTCTGAGAGTAGAATCTAATTGAGAGCACGAAGGAGGTGGTAGACTTCAAGGCCAAAATTTTAAATAACAGTTTTTTTAATCTGACCAAGTATTGCAACTGATTGTCTGGCATTTATTCCATAAACCAATTTTAGGAGAAGGAAGATGCAGAAAAAGGAGCCTGTTTTTCTGATTTATTTTGCCATGCACATATTAAATATTGTCGATGATGTGTAATAAGCTTTCAGATATAATTTGTGTCTTATTTAACATTGCATTCAGACCAAGTAATCCAGTAACCTCCATTTCATGACCAAGCAGTTAAAATTCACCTCCATGTCCAAGCTTCTCATTTATGCTGGGAACCGATAAGATCTGACAAACTTAATTGGGGTGGGGGGCAGTTTGCTGAGAAGAGGAAATATTCTGCCCAAGGGTCTCCTGGTCAAGAAGAGAATAAGATCATAAAGTGTAGGAGCAGAATTAGGCCATTCAACCCGTCAAGTCTGCTCCTCCATTTACAGCATCATGGCTGATCTGATGAGCCTCAACTCCAGTTTCCTGTCTTTGCCCCCTAACCCTTAATTCCCTCATTGATTAAAAATCTATCTCAATGTTGAAAATACTTAATGACTCAGCCTCTACAGCCCCTGAGGTAAAGAATTCCACAGATTCACTTCTCTCTGAGAGAAGAAATTTCATCTCGTCTCTGTCTTAAGTAGATGACCCCTTACTCTGAGATAATGCCCTTGGGTCACTTCTTTCCCACAAGGGGAAACCACCTTACCAGATCTATCCAGTCAGGTACCCTAACAATCTATCATGCTTCAACAAGGTCACCTCTATTCTTTAAACTCCAAGGAGTACTGGTCCAACCTTCTCAAACTCTCCTCTTAAGAAAGTCCCTCCACACCCAGAATCAGTCTGGTGAAACCTCTCTGGGCTGCTTCCAATATATCTTTCCCAATAAGAGTACCAAGATTGTTCATGGTATTCCAAGTGTGGTCTGACTAGTGCCATGTGTAGTTTTAGCCAAATCACGCTATTTTTATGAACCATTCCCTTTGAAATAAAGGCCAATGGTCTGTATGCCTTCCCCAGGCTTTGGGTACTACTGTTTCATGGGTACTAAGTTCATGCATGACGACTCCCAATTCTTTCTGAGCTGCAGCCTGCTGCAGTCTTTCCCCATTCAAACAATATTCAACTCTTCTACTCTTCCTGCCAAAGTGCATAACTTCATAGTTCCCACATTACATTCCATCTGCTGAGTTTTTGCCCAATCATCTGAACTATCTAAATCCTTCTGCAGAGTCTATGACATTCTCACCACTTACCTTCCAATCAAAAGCAGGACTGCGGATGATGTATTGAAATAGATACATATGGACCGTAAATACATGTAAGGTTTAACACTCAACACTAAGGTACAATGAATTGGAGCTAGATATTGGTTATGGTTCCAATTCATGGCACAATGATGCTTCAGTTCAATTATAGAATTCAGAATTTTGCAACGTGTCACCATGCATTATTTATTTTGTAATCGTCCAACAGGTTTATTTGGAAGTACTAGCTTTTGGAGCACTGTTCCTTCATCAGGTAGCTGTGGGATGGGATCATAAGACACAAAATTTATAGCAAAAGGTTGCAGTGTCATGCAATTGAAATAATATACTGTATATACTCAAGTAACAGTCAAAATTTTCTGACTACTTTTTAAGGTTACAATTATGGTGTCGACTATTACATGGATAGTATTTTTGAGGGGCTGAAATTCACGCCCGTCAAAATTCATACTGTACCATTAGCAGAAGCCCAATTGATGTTCAAATAAATAAAAGGAAGAAAAAAAGAATTATGGTAATTTTGAAAACCCAGAGCGGAGCACAACAGCCAGCGGACTGGAAGACTGGGAGCAGCGTGGAACAACCGGCAGACTGGAAAGCTGGAGTGGAACACTGACTCTTAAATGTTGATCTGTTATCTGTGAAGAACTAAGGTCAACTTTTACATGAGATATATGGAAAATTCCAGTTATTTGGCCAAAAATAGGGGCTTGACTTTTACTGGAGTATATGTAGTACTGAACAAACCTCGATGTTGTTAATTCTTTCATCTTTTAGAATGGGTTGCAGGTTTCAGTTCTTTAATATGTAAATCCCAGAACTTCTTTTAAGTCACAATCTCGAGATAAGGTTTTATAAAAAAAGGTAACATCTCAGCTCAGCTGTTGGACTATAACCTGGTGTTGTGTGATTCTTAACTTTGTCCATCCCAGTCCAACACTGGCTCCTCCACATAATATTTTGTAATTGTTCAACTAGTTTCTTGTTTTACATGGTCCACTACTTTGACCTTGTCTTTTGGGAATGCACCTATTCACTGGAAGCTCAGTAAGATGTGGAAGAAGCTTTCTACAAAACCCACTTTCATTAATACTCCTCAACACAATAAAAACACGCAATGTGCTTCACAGAAGTGTTATTACTTTGAATTTGACAGCAAAGGAATGAGGACAGATGATCAAATGCTTAGACAGGAAGGCAGATATTAAAGAGAAATGAGAAGTGGAGAGATATAAGGAGAGAATTCCAGGGATTGGGTTTATCCAGTTGAAAGTGCAGCCAACAATAATCCAGTGATTAAAACTGGGTATGCACAAGGTGCTGGAAATGAACAAATACAGACATCAGGGACACTTGGAGGAATTCCTGATGAAGGGCTTTTGCCCGAAACGTCGATTTTCCTGCTCTTCCGATGCTGCCTGAACTGCTGTGCTTTTCCAGCACCACTCTAATCCACACTTGGAGGAACGGATGAGATTACAAAGACAGGGAGAGTGAGAAAATGTAGAAATTTGAGAACATAATGAGAATCAAACATTGTTGGAGGAAATTGCATCGCCATTGAAAAGATGCTTCACATTGCACCTTTAAAAAGCAACTGGACTTGCATTAGATCAAGTCTGTATTTTCATTGGAGATTTTTTTTACACTGAACACAATCATTTACACTCAGTATAAAATACCACAACCCTGACCTTCCATTGACCCATGTCCACTGAGACCCATGAACAATTTACACTGCACCTGCTCCAGTGGGTCATATAACCTGGCAAACAGAAAGGAAGGGGATTTAACTGCTACACACCAATAATAATTCCCAATGGAATCCAAAACAGATGAGCTGGACCATTCCGTGCTGTATGACTCTATATCTCACAAGTCCTGAGAATTGGGTATTTCCGCAAGGAAAGCACACCCTTACAAGCTTCCATAATGAAACAAAGTTGGAAACCAAAACGTTTAAGTATTTGCAGGAGGAGAAAGAATGTCAAAGGGTATTGTCACTGAAAGAAGTAAAACACAAATTTTGGACAAGCCCCTCCTTTGGCAGGATTGGGAACTGGAGCGGAGAGTTTGAATTTAATCTGCAATGAGTACAGCCAATTCTTCTATAATGTGATGGTTGTGTTTTTGTGCAACCCCGTATTACAGAAAAATCGCACTTTAGAAACAATGTTAAAAGCATTGGCGCTATAATCGCATTACAGCCAATAACCATTTGCTTTATGTGAAACAGCATCCCCAATTTGTCAATCGTGTTACAGAGAATTTGCGTTAACAAAACATATTATAACAGAACGACCCGTAATGCACAGCTCAAGTGCATTTCTTTTTAATACATTCACAGGATGAGGGCTCGGCCAACATTAATTACCCATCTCCAATGCCTAGAGGGCAGTTAAGAGTCGAAACCTGTAGGTCTTGAATCACATGTATGTTCCGTAAAGGGTATCAGTGAACCAGATTGGATTTTCCCCAACAATTGGCATTGGATTTGTGGTCATCTTGAGATTCATAGTTCCAGATTTTTACTGAATTCAAATTCCACCATCTAACATCACGAGATTTGAACCCAGGTCCCCCAGAGCCTTACCTAGGTTTCCGGATTAACAGTCCAGTGATAATTCCACTCGGTCATCACCTTCCCTTGATGAATGGAATGATGTGGTTGTCTATATTAGTTCACATAACATACCACAGAGGCTGACTGTTACATTTTTTGGCTAAGTCTGACTTGTGTTGAGTTTTTTGGAGGGATTCCCACCATGAGGTCTAGTAGAATTTCTCAGCGCATTTTACCAAACTTGCCTTATTAAAGACCTACCTGCTCCAATGGTCTGTATCCTGTCCGACTCTGGCCGTAGCTAAACATGCGCTGTTTCTCAAACACTCGCCACTCATTGGACAACTGCTGAAACAGCAGCATCACTTGTGTACACCTCTTGCAGATGGTACCATGATTCCCTGGCAGGGGACCTGTGAGTCCTTGTTGAGGGATAGTTCAAAGAAGTGCTCTTCCTGGAGGACCGGCAGGCGAGGCTATACTACCACATCCTGACAGCCTGGTCCGAGGATGCAACCCGGGTGAGTGCAGGGGAATGGCCAGTAGTGTTGTAAGAAGGTCAATGCCATTCTCCATTCCACCAGAGTAAGTGCTACACTCCGCTGTCTCTCTGCTTTCTCACACACTCCATTTCTGCAATTGCACCCACCTCCTACCAAGGCTGCCACTCTCATGATTGCCTGCAAGATCTTCCTTCAACTGCTGTTGACCTCCTCCCCCCAACCCGAGCTCCCACACTGCCCTCTGCACTGCCTACTCACTCCCCGGGAACATCTCGCCACCTTTTGCCCACTTCCGTCAACGGTACCATCCACTTTCATCTTGCTCAGTACCTCCGTTTTTCTCATTCCAGGAGAAGGCAGAGCAGAGAGGGGCATGGGTAGAAGATATCTGACATTAGACTCTTAACCCCATTCGGGGAGGGAACCCTCCCTTTCACTGGAGAAGACCAGGACCATTTCTTTGGAGATGCCAAAACATCCATTTCCTGCCAACTGAGTAAGCATCACACTTTATACAACAGCAACTCCCCTAGTAGTGTATTCCTGATGAAGGGCTTATGCCCAAAATGGAACATGGAACATTACAGCACAGTACAGGCCCTTTGGCCCTCGATGTTGCGCCGACTTGCAGAACCAATCTGAAGCCTACATATCCTAGGATATTTCATTTTCATCAACATATTTATCCAATGACTATTTAAATGTCCTTAAAGTTGGTGTGTCTACCACTTCCGACTACTACTGTCAAAATGTCAACTCTCCTGCTCCTTGGATGCTGACTGACCTGCTGTGCTTTTCCAGCACCACATCTTGCAACTCTGACTCTCCAGCATCTGCAGTCCTCACTTTGTCTTAGTGGCATTTTAACCAGACTATTAATCCAGGGACCTCAGCAATGATCTGGAGATCCAACATAGAATCACACCATGGCAAATGATGGACTTTGGACTCAATTATAAATCTGGAATTAAAAGTCAAATGGTGACCATGAGTCTGATTCACTGATAGCCTTTAGGATAGGAAACTTTCTGCTTTAGTCTATATTTGATTCCAGACCCACAGCAATGTGGATGACTCTTAACTGCACTCTGGTCAATAAACACTGGTCCAATCAGCAAAACCCTCATGATGTGTGGTTCACAGGATTCCCCAGGATTCAACATCCTCATCTGACCTTAACTCCGCTGTCAGTGTCATTCATTGCACACCGTTTCTAACCACTGTCCTTCCCTCTTGTGTCTTGTCTAAAAATTGATGTTGTGAATGAGCTGTTGTGATGTCTGTGGGGTCATTGTCTGAAAATGAAAAACTTGTAGCACCCTGGCAGAAAAGGCCGGTGTGTTGGATTGGACAGTTTGCTCCTTCCAGCACAGGCGCAACTGTTCAAATAATCTCCTTTTGTGTCATAACTAGTTTATGGTTCTAGAACAAACCGTTTAACTGGCAACAAAAGGACAGTTCGTCAAACAAAGCTGTCTTGTAAGATTGGTTTTAATGGTGGGGGTGTTACAGGATGAATTGGAGGAAGTGATGAAAAAGAATTAGGAAGAAAACGTGTGGAGATTGAAGTAAGAGGAATCACAAAAAATGGAGAGATGAAAGAGAGAAAGAGAACAAAAAGTGAAAAGGTATAAAACTATAAAACCAAACAGAAATAAAATATCCTCAATTGCCTGTCAGGTCAAAGGAGCTGTTCCTCTGCCAAAATTTCAGGCTGTTTCCAAATTATTTGTCCAGCCCCATTAAGATAACAAATATTTGTTCATTTTAACTTCGATGCTTACTACAAGCCTTTAGCACTAAACATGAGCTAAATGAAACAAGCTGTTTATAGTGCCTCACATCTGTCACCATAACCCTGTAAAGGGAGCACCGCACCAGCAGAATGCAGTCCTGACCTTATACAAGTGCAATATCGTCACTGTTCCAGAAACAAAACACCAGTCTGATACGGGAGCTGGCGAATGCTGATAACAGGGCTTTCTCTTAGAGACAACAGAATTACCCAGAAAGAGAAAAAGAGGTATTTTGTGTCCATCTACAGTTTATAAGTTTGTACATTCATGAGATAGAGGAGCAGAATTTGGCTATTTGGCCCATCAAGTCTGCTCCGCCATTCGATCATGGCTGATGTGTTCCTCCCCCTCATTTTCCTGCCTTCTCTCTATATCGTTTCAACCCATTACCAATTAAAAGTCTGTTTAACTCCTCCTTAAATTTACTCACTGTCCCAGCATCCACCACACTTTCGGGTAGTGAACTCCACAGATTCACAACCCTGAGGGAGAAGTAGTTCCTTCCCAACTCGGTTTTAAATTTGCTGCCCCTTATCCACAGACTGTGGCCTCTCGTCTGAGAATGCCCCACAAGAGGAAGCATCTGCACCACGTCTATTTTATCCACACTGTTAAGGTCCTTCATTTACTGCATTTCAATGTGTTTCTTTTTAAATATTAAAAGAGTACACGGACACAAACTAAATAATCTAATGCTTGCACAACTACGTATTGGTTGATGTAATCAGTACATTGGCAAGTGCCACTATAAACTGAACGCAGGAGGAGATAAAAAAAGGGAGTGCCAGTTTGAAATGGAGTATTGAAAAAAATGAAAATTGAATTGCAAAAGCATACTGGGAAGGAAGGAAGAAGTGGGAAAGAGAGAGAGAGCGAGGATTAGGTTTAGAATGGCGACTTGTAACTAGTGCCACAAGAATTAGTGCTGGAGCCATAATTCCTTACAATACATAAGAATGAATGATGAAAATAAATGTACTGTCGCCAAATGGGGGATGATCAAAAAACAGGCAGGAAGGCACGTGGTAAGGATGACAGAAAGTGTCTGAAGACGGATATAGAGTCAAAAAGTGTGGCGCTGGAAAAGCACAACAGGTCAAGCAGCATCCGAGGAACAAGAGACTCAACTTCTTGGGCATATGTCCTTCATCAGCCGAGGCAGGATAAGTGAATGGGTGAAAATGTGGAGGATGGAATCTAATGTGCAAAAATGTGAAGTTGTGCACTTTGGCAGGAAGAATAGAGGAGCTGAATATTATGTAAATGGAGCGAAACTGCAGGAGACTGCAGCTCAGAGGGATTGACATGAATCACAATAAGTTAGCATGCAAGTTCAGCAAGTAATAGGAAAGGGAACTGCAGTGTTAGCCTTTAGTGCAAAGCAAATGAGGTCTTACTAAAACAATACAAAGCACTAGGAAGACCACATCTGGAACAGTGAACATTTCTCGTCTCCTTAGTCTACAACAAGTTAAAAACAGAAAAAAAAACATAGAAACTAAGAGCAGGAGTAGGCCATTTGGCCCTTTGAGCTGTTATACTATTCAATATGATCCACTATCACAACCTCACATTCCCACTTTCTCTCCATTCCCCTCGATGCCTTTAATATCTAAAAATATAGCAGTCTCTTTCCTGATTACAGTCAGTGATCTGGCCTCCACAGTCCTGCCCAGTATGGGACTGAATTTCATAGGCTGACTACCCGCCCAGGGAAGAAACTTTCCTCATCCCAATCCTAAATAGTCTGCCCTGTCTCCTAGTTCTAGACTGCCCAACCAGAGGAAACCTCCTCCATGCATCCAGTCTGTCTAGCCCTGGTGGAATTTTATACATTACAATCAGATCCTCTCTCAACATTCTGCACTCTAGTGACTCCAGGCCCAGTTGAACCAAACCCCATTCTGTTTCAGACAGACTACGAGATGAAAGAGCTGACAACAGCAAGAAAGTGGGTATGAGGTCATTAATTAAGGTCAACTTCCTGCCACTTTGCCTACATCAGGAGGGTCCACTTTGATATGGGGAGCATGTTAGGACCTTCCAGCAGGGATCAAGGGACATGAGCCTTTTTTGATCAACACACTATAGCCATGGAAGGTACACCTAACAGTAATATGGCAGCCCCCACTATGTCGACTATCCCTCCCCCTCAACCGAACACTGGGGCCTGCTCCCCACTCACTCGAGACACCCACCGCAGTGCCGTCTGAGAATGCTGGTACTGCTGAGGGTGCCAGGGAATGGGTCCTCCGATTAGGTTAACACTTCTTCAGCTAGGAAGCAATCCTCAGTGAGTAGTAACCCCAGCAATCTCAAATCAGCATGTGTCAACAAATACCACTCCCTAGAAACGGGAGCCTTTCCCACTCAGGGCTCCAGCTGCAGGATTACAAGTTGCCAAACCATTCAAAATCCAGCCCCAAGTCTTGTCTTTTTTTTGTGAGCGAGTGTGTTCTGGGGAGCTGGCCATAAAATGAAACCGGAGAGAAAATAAACGCTGACACACTTCTAGCAATGTTGAATCACTATGACAACACTGGTTACACATGTACAGGTTAATACACTCGTTGCCTAACAGAGATACATCTGCACGCAAACACACATTTTTAGACACTCCTTTGCATTCCACCAATTCCATCTGAATTAATGCAACAAATGGGTGATTTTATCAACTTCCCCAAATAATAGGTACAGGTTGTTCTGCTGTAACGCGATTGACGAACTGGGGACACTGTTTCTAAAGTGCAAACTTTTGAAGCGTGTATTGGTTATAATACAATTCTGGTCCCATTAGTTTAAATGGTCTAGTATGACATGATTTTCTTATAGCACAGGATTGCATGAGAACGGAACGGCTACGTTATAGCAGAACTGACTGAGTTGCCCAATAGTTTTTTTTTGGTGACGTTCTCCAGGAATATGATGTGGGGTTGAATCATGGCAAATTGTTGGAGTAAAGCAATTCTCTTCCATTCTCTAGGTAGCTCAGGGAGAGCAGTCAGGAACATTGAACTTACTGAGAGGTGAAGCATCGAATGGAACTACTTTGTTATGGGCAGATCTATTCGCAGACGACATGAGGATCAATGGGACTAGTCATCTCATGCTTGATGAAGCAGGACATTAAGATGAAGCTCCATCCACAATTTGGCATGTTGATGGCTCCAAGAAGCATCTTTGCACCTTTCTCTATGCTACAATTCGCTATTTTGTCATCCAGGAATCAGGGATGGGGTCTCTTCAGCTCAACAAACAGTCAGCTCGCTTCTCCTCTTTGTCCGTGCTACTCCTTTCCAATTTCCCTTGGACAAGCATTTTCTTTCCAGGACGCTCCTTTATTTCAACTGCCTCACACTGATCTATTGATAAATGGTAAATGATGCATTTTGTTCTGTGACTACCGAATTTCCAATCCTCCCCAGAACAGCACTTCCCAATTTACTGAACTGAATAATTGGTTTTCCAACCTTGTATAATGTTGCCCTTTGCAAACCCCAATGTGGGCATACACATAAATCAGCTCACCACCAACTTGGAGTGGTCACCAAGCCAGCGACATCTGCATCCTATCAATGAATTTTTTAAAAAAACATTTCACCACAGCTTTTAAAATTCATAAAGTAATCACAATTGGAGGAGGCAATCTTTACTTGTGTGGTATGGTGGCTCAGTGGTTACCACTGCTGCCTTACAGCACCAGGGACCTGGCTTCGATTCCAGCCCCAGCTGACTGTGGAGCTTCCAAGTTCTCCGCATGTGTGCGTGGGTTTCCTCCCACAGAGCAAGAATGTGCAGTTTGGTGGATTGCCCCAAAGTGTCCAGGGGTATATGGATGGGAAACGCAGAGGTATAGGAGGGTGATTCTGGGTGGGACACTCTTTGGAGGGCCAGTGTGAATTTGATGGGCCAAGCGGCCTGCTTCCACACAGTAGGGATTCTATGGTCATTCAGGTCAGTTCTTTGGCTCCTCCCCCTAAAGGAAGCCAACTGGATCTAAATACTTTCCAAAGCTTTCACCTTCATGAGTACATTGAGGATAACTCGATAGTAAGAACAATAATCGACGTTTAAAGTGCCTTTAACATAACAAAACACCCAAGGTACTTCACAGAAGCATTACTAAATAAAATATGCCATTAGAGCCCCAAAAAGATCATCAAAACTGTTATCGAAGCATAAGATGACATTTTAACATATAGATAGCCCAAAGATCAAGAAACAGGGATTATTTATTCCACTGGCATCAGGTCATTACAAATATGAAGGGAAATCAAACAAGGAAGACACAACATTTGTATGAAATTAGACCCATTGTTTACATCTAGTTAAGGAAATCCTTTATCTAATCCTTCTCCTCATGATTTGGAGATGACGGTGTTGGACTGGGGTGTACAAAGTTAAAAATCACACAACACCAGGTTAAAGTCCAATAGGTTTAATTGGAAGCACACTAGCTTTTGGAGCGCCGCTCCTTCATCAGGTGATAGCGTCGCTCCGAAAACTAGTGTGCTTCCAATTAAACCTGTTGGACTATAACCTGTTGTTGTGTGATTTTTAACTTTCTCCTCATGAGGCCTACTTCCCCAAAAGACATCCTTTTCCCGAAAGAGGCTCCATTTGACTGTTTTAGCTGCCCTCCCTTAGCATCGCCATCTGCTCCTAGGGTTTGGTTATAAAGGTATTAGGCTCGAAGGAGTATCTTAAAGGAAGTGTGCAATACAATGAAGCAAAGAAACATTAGGAGGGTATTCCAGTGCTTTGGGGCCCTAGTAACTAAAGGCACAACCACTAATGGATGAATTGCAGAATCCACAAGAAGCCAGAATTAGTGAAGATTAACTATCTCAGAGTTGTGAGAGGGAGGAGATTACAGAGACAGGCTTTAAAATCTCAATTCTAAATTTACTTTCTAAATTAAATATTTAGAATCTATGGCCCCTACTCCCAAATATACAAGTTAAAGTAATTTTCCATGGAGTATCATAATCGGCTATTTAAGAGCATAACATGGAGACGCAAAGGTAGGCCATTCAGCCCATCAAGTCTGCTCCATCATGGCTGATCTGATAATCGTCAACTCCATTTTCCTGCCTTTTCTTCACAACCTTAGATTCCTGATTAAATATCTGTCTGTCTCCACCTTGAATATATTTAACGACCCAGTTTCGACAGCCCTCTGTGATAAAGAATCCCACAGATTCACTTCTCCCTGAGAGAAGAAATTTCTCCTCATCACTGTCTTAAATATGTGACCCCTTAACCTGAGATTGTACCCACTGACCTGAGACTCTCCCACAAAGGGAAACAACTTTCCCCTCAGGATCTTCTATGTTTCAATAACGTCGCCTCTCATTCTTCTAAATTCTAATGAACAAAGGCTCAATCTACTCAATCTCCCTTCAGACCCAGGTATAGTCTAGTGAACCTTCTCTGGACTATTCTGAGGAAGGGTCACTGGCCCTGAAATGTTAACACTGATTTCTCTTCACAGATGCTGCCAGATCTGCTGAGGGTTTTCCAGCAATTTCTGTTTTTATTTCTGATTTACATCATCCACGGTCTTTTTATGTTTTTTATTTAGCCAGTACCTCTTTCTTTGACAAGGGTCCCAAACTGCTCACACTAGGGCTGCACGATGGCTCAGTGATTAGCACTGCTGCCTCACAGTGCTAGGGGCCGAGGTTCAATTCTAGCCTTGGACTGTGGAGTTTGTACTTTCTTTCCAGTGTCTGTGTGGGTTTCCTCCTTAAGGTGACTATGATACCAGCTGTACTTGGGTGAGACATTTATCCTCCTACTTTTAGATTCCATTCCCTTTGAAATAAAGGCCAACATTCCATTTGCCTTCCTGATTGTTCCATGAATTTGTATGGCAACTCTTTGTGATTTGTGCACAAGGATTCCCTCTGGTCCATAGCCTTCTGCAGTCTCTTTCCAATCCAGCTCCTCTACTCTTCCTGTCAAAGTGCATTTTCCCACATTATGTTGCACCTCCCCACTCACTTATTCTGCCTACAAATCTCTGCAGACTCTTTTTATCATGTCCTCCTACCTATTTCGGTCCTTCCTGCGTGGCATGCATTCTCTTTAAGTCTGCATCAGAGTGCTGATTGTTCTTCTCTCAATCCTGATGAAGGGCTTATGTCCGAACCATCAATTCTCCTGCTCCTCGAATGCTGCCTGACCGGCTGTGCTTTTCCAGCATCACACTCTTTAAACTGCCTTTTTTTTAGATTACTTACAGTGTGGAAATAGGCCCTTCGGCCCAACAAGTCCACACCTACCCATTCCCCTATATTTACCCCTGCACCTAACATTATGGTCAATTTAGCATGGCCCCTTCACCTAACCTGCACATTTTTGGACTGCGGAAGGAAACCGGAGCACCCAGAGGAAAAGCAAGCAGATACGGGAAGAATGTGCAAACTCCACGCAGTCAGTCGCCTGAGGCAGGAATTAAACCCAGGTTTCTGGTGCTGTGAGGCAGCAGTGCTAACCACTGTGCCACCCACTTAAAGACAAAGCTGAAGCATTCACAGTCCCTTTCAGCCAGAAGTGCTGAGTATGCAAACTCCACACAGACAGTTGGTCGAGGCTAGAATTGAACCCAGGACCCTGGCACAGTGCTAACCACTGAGCCACTCTGCCTTCTCTCCACCATCTCCCCCCCCCCACCCACACACCCCCAGCCCTCCATCCTCTTTACAGCAGCTGCTACACATGTGTCTCCTCCTTGGGGTCTGGTCACATCTCTTTGTATATTGACTGCTTTCTCACTCACACTGCTTCCAGGTCAAGGGTCACGTGGATCAATATTTCTTCATTTCCAATAAAACTACAACTGATCCTATCCTGCATCCTCTCTACTGTGCTGCTTCAGGATCAAATATTATCAGGTCACAAAGTTAATCTTCACAAAAGATGGATGGGAAATGTACCAGAGCCACATCCATTCTCTCAGCTGGACACAAAAGGTCCCATAGCATTACTTGTAAGAAGAACAGGGGCATATCCATCCCTCAGTGGATGTCACAAAAAAAAACCAGATGATCTTGTCATTCTTCTGTTGCTGTTGCTAGGAGCTTGCTTTGTTGCAATTGGTTGCTGTGCTTCCTTTCAGAGTCAAAAGGTGTGATGCTGAAAAAGCACAGCCAGTCAGACAGCATCCGAGGAGTTGGAGAGTCAATGTTTCAAGCTTAAGCTCTTCATCAGGAAGAGCTGTGTTTCCTATGTTTATTGACTATAAGTGCTTGAGAATGATCTTGAGGATAAAGGTGATTTAAAATGCAAATCCCCTTCTTCTCCTGACTTTCTGTTTCTCATCTAATCCCAAGAGCTGCCAATCTTAAGAGACCTTGGTATTAAAATTTATCTAATCCCTTTATTAAACCAGAAGCAAATTGAAACCAGCCAAGTATTAGCTGAAACAGGATCACTTTTAAGGGTTATCATGTTAGATCTTGGGGAAACCCATTTACAGGTGGTGTGACTTTCCTGTTTGTTTTTGTCATTACCTCATTGATGAGGCAGAGTCTACTGCACTATGACTTATTATAGATAGCCCAACCCTGTCTGCATAAGTGCTTCTCAACATTGAGTAACCTCATAAAAAAACACCTTATACTAACAATGGTAAAAACATGACAAACATTCCTGCTTCACAATCCCAAAATGGACACACATGCTGCTACCTTCCATGGATTGGGATGGAATGGGATGAAACAAAAATGCAAAGGACATTTCTGAAACAGAGCGATTATCCCAAAATGGCTGTCGGCGCATGTGTAGATGGGGCCAGTGATGTCCTTTCACCATGACATAGCTTTCTTCGGCAGACTGCCAGTTAAACTCACTGTTTGCTGTGATGGGTGCACAAGTGTGGGGCTGGAAAATCACAGCAGGTCGGGCAGCATCCGAGGAGCAGGAGAGTCAACGTTTTGGGCATAAGCCCTTCATCAGGAATGTCCTTACTTTCTCCCTGTTCGCTGTGATGAGTCTTCTTTCTTGTTAAAAGAGAAAGAGAGAGAGAGAGCCTCCCACACCCAGTGAGACTAACATTCCACTACATTCCCACAAGCTCATTTCAGAGCCCCTTCAGGCTTCACTGTGATTTCTACACTTTAGTCCCTTCGTAGGGTCAAAATGGCTGTGGCAGAGCTTCAGGAAGGCTGCTCACCACCAATTCAGGATGGGCCCAGCCATCAAGGCCACATCCCTTTCAAGGTCTGAAATTTCAGGTTGAAATACTTTTCATGGCCATCGCAGCATGAGGTGAAATGTCTGTCTTTGTGCGCTTCCTCAGTCACTGTGCCACTTCATGATGGCAGTTCCCATAAACATAGCTGTTGTGGGTTTCCTCAGGATAGTGGAAGGGGTTTCTGAACTCCACATCAAGCCGCAACGTGGCTGGGAAACAGTCCCACAGCAGGTGGGTGGGGGTAGGTTCTCATTGGAAGACAAGGTGGTGCAGGCACACTAGCTGGCATTGTATCCATAGTAACCAGATGCCTCTGCCATCACTCTAGCAGAGTCATTAAATCCCCTAAATTCAGATAGCTCAATAGGGAAAAAAGAACCAGCATGTCAAGGCCAGATGGCAAAATATCCAACTTGACCCTAAACTCAGTCAGGCGTTGGCTGACACAAAAAAAAAATCAGTTTACCTGAAGTTGTGTGTTTTATACAATGCAGATGTAGAACTACATGTCTAGACAAGGCTAAGTTAACATTTCCAGTCAATTTTGCCTTAGGCATGTCATGAGCACTATTGCTGGAATTCAGAGGTCTTGGGTTCAGGTCTCGTTCAGGAATCCTGAGCATAACCAACTATATCAGCACTCCAGCGCAGTACTGAGAGCATCATCAGAGGTGCCATCTTTCACATGAGACTTTAACCAAGGTCCTGTCTGCTAATGTGTGTAGTGACTGTAACAAGGTCAGCCAGGTGATTAGATTAGATTACTTACAGATTAGATTAGATTAGATTACTTACAGTGTGGAAACAGGCCCTTCGGCCCAACAAGTCCACACCGACCCGCCGAAGCGCAACCCACCCATACCCCTACATATACCCCTTACCTAACACTAGGGGCAATTTAGCATGGCCAATTGACCTGGCCCACACATCTTTGGACTGCGGGAGGAAACCGGAGCACCCGGAGGAAACCCACGCAGACACGGGGAGAACGTGCAAACTCCACACAGTCAGTCGCCTGAGGCGGGAATTGAACCCAGGTCCCTGGCGCTGTGAGGCAGCAGTGCTAACCACTGTGCCACCGTGCCGCCCTCAAAGGTGGACCTCATAGAATATGATTTGTCTGATTGGGACTGTTAATCTGGTCCAATCAGGGAGTCCTGGCTGACAGATAAAAGGGTAATTGTTGCACATTTCTTTTTGATCACGCAGCATTGCCCTTCGATGTGAAGGGCACTGCTTGTCACTGGCCACTCAGGTGTTTCCTTTCTTCCTGGTGGTGGAAATTTGAATAAAGATTGGTGCACCTTGTGTCTTTCACTGTGTCTCACACCTGCACACACACAACACGGGGGCTGGGGGAAAAAATAAGCACTACCGCAGTTAGGCGGTAGTGTGGGGGTAACAAAGAAAAAAAAGAAAAAAAGAAAAAGAGAAAAAAAAACAGGAGTGTCAGATATCCTGTTCACTTAAAAAAAAGGGTAAGTGTTGCCCACTTCTTTTTGATCACGCAACATTGCCCTTTGATATGAAGGGCACTGCTTGTCCCTGGCCACTTGAGTGTTTCCTTTCTTCCTGGTGGTAGAAATTGAATAAAGATTCGTAAACCTGTTGTCTTTCACTGTGTCTCACACCTGCACACACACATCATGGAGGCTGGGGAAAATACCACAGTTAGGCGGTAGTGTGGGGGAAAGATTAAAAGAAATAAACATAAAAAGGGGAATTATCAGTGATACTGGCACTCTGGTACCTGATTCTGAATGAGCAGTACTAAAGTCAAGCTCTGTTCATGTGTATACGAAGGGAGACTTGGTGACGGGATAACGGTCGCTGTGGAGTTTTTCCAGTGACAACAAGAGTAAAGCACAATCCTGCAGAAACACGCCTGCAACAGTTGTCTTTAAGTTGGGGAAAGCATTTTTCACATCATGCCTTTGTTTGGGAAGTTTGACTCATTCAGCCCTGCTGTCGATGATTGGGTTCATTGTGTGGAAAGAACGTGCCATTTTTTCTGGCAGATGAAAAACAGCAAATAATTCTCTTGACTGCCTGTGGAGCTGCAGGTTTTTCTGTCATTAGGAACCTCACTTTCCCTAAAGCAGCAGATACTAAAACCTTTCAAGAATTTACTGACATAGTTAAGGAATCATCAAACCAGACCAATTCGCTAAATGGGCAGTATCGGTCATACCGATTTTGAAGCCAGACAGATGGATTGGCCTTTGAGGGGATCTTAAACAAATGGTAAGTTGTTTTTTTGCAGCTGGTCAAATTGACAATCCCTCAAATAGGGGATGGATACGGAAAGCTGGCACGGCGGCTTCTTCATGACTTACAATTGGATTTAGACCACAATGCCCATGGGTATACCACAACTAATACCCATAAGGCCTTGTATCAATATACAAGATTGCCACTTGGTGTATTGCCAGCCTGTTCAATTGTTCAGCAGACAATGGAGAACACTTTGCAAGGTTTGCCCTAGGTCGCCATTTTCCTAGATGATGTCTTGATAACAGGGACACTTAGAGAACTTGGATGCAGTCCTAAGGGGTTTTCCCAAAGCAGGTGTATGGCGAAGAGGAGAAATATGTGTTCCAGGCCCCTCCAAGAAGCCTCTCTCTTGGCTTACAGCATCGACAAGACCAGCACACCACCATTGGAAGGTTATTTTTAGATTTCATACAAAGTCAATCTGAAGATCTCCTTGCCTTCATTGTTCAGACCTTTGAGTATAGGAACTGGGACATCATGTTGAGGTTGTACAGGATGTTGTGAGGCCCCTTCGGGAGTGCTGTGTGCAGTTGTGGTGGGCCTGCTAAAGGAAGAATATTAAAACTGGAGAGGGTTCAGAAATGATATATCAGAATGTTGCCAGGAAAGGAGGGTTTGAGTATTAAATAGAAAGGAAAGGCTGGGACCTTTTTCATTGGAATGTAGGTGGTTAAAGGGTGACTTTATAAAGGTTTATATTATGTATATTATCTATATATTATGCATATCATATTTTCCTTCTTTAAAGTAAAAGCTAATATATTACAAAGCTCTTAACAGCACAAGCTCACAGTGATTAATGTCTGACAAGATAGTCCTACTCCACATCAACACTTGATATCATTCCTGTTTGTTACTGGAACTATAAAGTAATCTTAGTGCATCATAAAAACACAGCCGATTGATGTCAAAGATATCAGAACCTTCTTATAAACAAAGTTGAGGTGCAAAACCGCTTTATTATGATTCAAATACACGAGTCCTAAATGTAAACCATAGAGAATGTGCTAAATCTACATTAAACATGGACTCATTATCTGGAATCACGTGGACAATTAGAAAAAAGGTAAAGGTATGGAAAACATACAGAGGTTTACCAGGATTTTACCAGGATTGTGCTGGAGTAGGAGACATCAGTTTGTGAAGATTTGGAAATATTTAGACTCTTAACCTTAGAACGTGGGAAGTTAAGGTAAGTAAACATCAGTCAGGGAATCAGGGATCGTATGGGGAAAAGGCAGGAAAGAGGAGTTGAGAATTATCAGATCAGCCATGATCCCATTGAATGGCTGAGCAGACTCGATGGGCTGAATGGCCTACCTCAACTCATATGTCTTATGCATTAAGAGGTAACCAAAAGGAGAGTTTCTGGATGTTAAGAGATTTGCCATGATTCCCGTTCAATCCCTCTGTTGAATGAGTCAATAGAAGTTACAGATTTAAAATTACAACAGGCTTCCTGACCACACAAAATCCAATGACTGTCAATGGTCACTGCTGATCATTTCTGACTGTGCCTGCGCAGAGATAAAATAAAAATAAAGATCCTCATTTCTAAAACATATTATTTTTCTAACACAATATAGTATTTCACTTTTCATTTTCAGGTATTTCTCACACTTTTAAAAATGTATTTAGGACCGAAATCACCACTAGTTCATGTGTCCTATCTCACGTGTGTGAATATGTAAGAGTGTATGCATGCATGTATGTGTGTGTCTGTGTGCATATGCGTATGCGTGTGTGTGTGTGTGTGTGTGTGTGTGTGTGTGTCTGTGTGTGTGTGTGTGTGTGAGAGAGAGAGAGAGTAAAGAGAGAGACAGAGAGCAAGCACAGCATTTGTATTTTACTCTGTGCCTTTCCAGTTTCAACAGAGACTGCAGGTCAGACCATGAAGTCAAAACACCCTCCACAATCCAGCCCCTGCTGCTAAGGATTTTTTTTATTATTTAAAAGATTTTAAGTTGCAGAAAGACCACCCCTGGCTCAAGAAGCACCCTTCCCACCCATCTTACTCACCTGCAAAGGCAGTCTGCTGCCTCTCGGAGCTTATCCACCTTGGCACCTTGTAGCCTCTTCTCCTGTCTCTTTAATTTACTTCATACTTTTTCCCAGTTATAACAATGGCAAGGATCCAAAATATAAACTTACAGGAATGGGAAAACGATCTGAAAGTAGTGGCTTTACCATGTGTTTACCCTCAGAGTTTCACTGCTTTCATTTCCTGCCTCTCCCCATCCCCTCCACCAGTTCCCACAAATCCGAAACAAACTTCCCAACAGTTTTCGCTTATCTGATTGATACAGATTTTGCGTTCAGGGTTTGATTTTGTTACTGGGTCCTGAAACCAGCCCCAAGGGGAGGTGGTCCCATGTCGGGGCTGAGACGGAGGAATCCTTTAACTGTCACAGAGACTGGTTCTTTCCCTCTTTACCGATGCTGCCAGAACTGCCAAACTTCTCTGGCAGTCCCTGGGTTTGGTCGGGGTAGGCTGATACAGTTGAAGGTAGGGGCAGAGGGGTGCATGCAGTTTCAGGCTGTAGCAGCAACAGGCTGTAGGAGCTGGAGCGTGTCAGAGAGAGTGCAGCTGCTGTGGGTCAGGGGTCACACCCAACATGGCAGCCAATGGCAGGCAGAGAGTTAGGAGATCCTTCCATCTCTTCACATCGCATTGAGTGGACAACCCCAGCAGGCCTGCTTTAGGCATCTTAGGATTCCTACAGTGTGAGGAAAGGCCATTCGGTCCATCGAGTCCACACCAAGCCTCTGAACGACATCCCACCCAAACCCTGCATCTCCCAGGGTTAATCCACCTAGTCTGCACATCCCTGGAAAATTTAGCATGGCCTATCCATCTAGCATGCATAACATTGGGCTGTGAACCAAATAGGCTGGGGCTGTACTCCCTGGAGTTTTGGAGGCTGAGGGGTGACCTTATCCAGGTTTATAAGATCATGAGGAGTATGGATAGGGTAAATAGGGGTCTTCTGTTGGATGTGTGAGATGCAAACTTTTCCCCAGAGTGGGAGAGTCTAGAACTAGAGGGCATAGGTTTAGGGGGAGAGGCGGAACATTTAAAAAAGGACCTAATGCGAAGCTTTTTCTCGCAGAGAGTGGTGCATGTATGGAATGAGCTGCCAAGGGAAGTGGTGGAGGCACAACATGTAAAAGGCATCTGGAGGGTACATGAATAGGAAGGTTTAGAGGGATATTGGCCAAGTGCTGGCAAATGGGACCAGATTAATTTAGGATATCTGGTCAATATGGACAAGTTGTTTCCATGCTGTACATCTCAATGACACAGAGGAAATCTACTCAGACACAAGGAGAATGAACAAACTCCACATAGACAGACAGTCACCTGAGAGCAGAATCGAACCCGTCTCCCTGGAGCTGTGAAGTAGCTGTGCCATCCTTTACCACCATTGACAGGGCCCTTCATAGGGAGCTCTGCTGTGCTTTATCAGCACCACATTCAAAGCTGGGTATTGCTGGGCCTTGAACCCACCTCTCCAAGAGGGGCGACTGCTGGAAGTGGGGGCCAGAAACTTGCAAAATCAGCCAATAATCGGTCTTTTTGGGACCCAGTTGTGGATTTGCACCAGGTTGATTCACGTGCAAAAACCCACACTCAGGGCTTCATAGTATCTTAAATTACAATAAGGCCACTGACAAAAGGAATCGGTGAATGCATGTTGCCTCAGGGGTCTTCTGTTAGCTATGTGAGATGTAAATTCTTGCTCTCTGGCTGGTAGAGTCAGCTTCCAGAGAATATATCTATGGCCTCCTGCCCTGATTCCCATACTCCTTCGACCACCGTAAAAGGGAAATGTATGCAACATCCAGATATTTCAAAAATGTCTCCAGTGCGCAACGTGTGGAATGTTTCTAAATATTTCTAGTGCTTAGATTAACAAGCAATTGTTTAAACAACAGTTGACAACGATGGGGGGTGGTCGTTTCATCTCAAATGCAATCACTCTTTTGAAAGAGCCACATTTTCTCGATCACTTGCTGAGAAATCCTGCTACTTACACGGGATTGGACAGGGAGTATGCAGTTTTGGGAGAGGCAGGGGCTGCAGGGGATTGGAGGGGGGAGTAGGTGTAACTGATTAAAAGTTCAGCACGGCAACATCATCGCATCAGTTCTCGCTGGCGAGGTCACCATCAGCCATCTTAAAATCGCCAATTAATACGCCACTAAGGCATCTCACACCCAACTGCCTCCACCTTACCATTGCCATAGCATTTACCACACGCAGGCTGTGACATTATTTGGGAGGCAGCTAAAACCCACACACAGATGGACGGAGGGGATCGGAGGAAAAATGTTTTCCCAAGGAGGGTGATGGGACCCTGGAGTGCACTACATGGAAAAGTATCACGGGTAGGAAACCTTGAAACTTTTACAACATACTTGGGTGAGCGCTAGAAATGTCACAATATTCAAGGCTATGGCCCAAAGTGGGACCAGTGTGGATAGGTCCGCAGAGATTTGATGGACTGAAGGGCCTCTTCTGTACTGTATGACTCTACAAGAGGCCACTTCAGGTGAAGCCCAAGATCACTCACAAATCAGAATGAATGGCAGATCAAACTTGATTTGCCAAACATGGTACTCCTGCCACAGTTTCTTAATAGCTGCACAGCTTTGTCAGCAGGAGGACAACAACAGCTTTGCAACCATACAGCGCCTTTAAAACTTCCCATTGTGAGAGACAGAGAAGGAAAGGTTCAATGTCTATACTTCTCTCTCCATTCAAATTGCCATAGTGTCCCAAGCGCAGTTTACAGTAGGCAGAACATACAGGCTCAGTCGCTCTGGACTTGTTGAAGCAAGTCTGCCATCGATTACAGTTCCGCAGCATAAAATTCACAACCCACGTTTGTTAGCCTTTCCAAAGCCAAACTGAAACCTCAGAAATGAAAGGCTGCTTAGCATTCATGGGGAAAAGGGCTCATGCCCGAAACGTCGATTCTCCTGCTCCTTGGATGCTGCCTGACCTGCTGCGCTTTTCCAGCAACACATTTTCAATTCAAGGGGAAAAGAAAATCACAGAAAAAGCAACAAAAAGTATCTGAATGAGAAAGAGTCAGGCCCATATTGTGAATGGAGAAGTTTAAACAGCCACCATTAAGTTTCCATAAATATTCCTGAAATATTGCCTTATTGTTTCCCTTCCCTTTGGAGTCAAAAGGTATGTCCAACATTATCACATTTTGTTTAAATTTTGCATTTCTTTTTCTATCTAATCTGTAACAGTAGTGCTGCCTGTGTCACCAGTGACAGGTTTTTATAAGCAGGATCCATTAACATTGCTGTGGGTTGTAGTTTGGGTTAGGATCAATAGATCCAGTGGATGGCTAGGCTGTTAATCAATTTTGGTTGAGAGTGTGGTGCTGGAAAAGCACAGAGGGTCAGGCAGCATCCTAGGAGCAGGAGAATCAATGTTTTGGTTCAGAGCCCTTTTCATTAATTTTACCTTTTATTTAACTTTATCTTCTAATTATATACAGAATAGGGTTTAGTGCAAGGTTTCACAAACCATCTCTCAGTTGACTGTCATGTGATCTTACATCATCAATTTACATATTAAATATGAACATTTGTTACAACTGCCATAAAAATGGATTATTAGCATTCAACTTGTCTGGCCAAAACTAGTCCATCATCTACAAGGCATAAGTCAGGAGTGCGATGGAATACTCCCCACTTGCCTGGATGTGTGCAGTTCCAAGAACACTTAAGAAGCTTGAGACCATCCAGGACAAAGCCGCCCATTTAATTGACACCACATCCACAAACACCTAATCCCTCCACCACTGACAGTAGCAGCAACATGCAGTATCTACAAGATGTGCTGCAGAAATTCACCAAAGATCGTCAGACAGCACCTTCCAAATCAATGACCACTTCTATCTAGAAGGACAAGGACAGCAGATACATAGTCATATGGCACAGAGACAACCTTCGGTCCAAACAGTCAATGCTGAACATACTCCCAAACTAAACCAATCCTTTCCTGGCCCATTTCCCTCTGATCCTTTCCTATTCATGTATCCATCCAAATGTCTTTTAAACATGATAATTGTATCTGCATCCATCACTTCCTAAGGAAGTTCATTCCACACATGGGAACACCATCTCCTGCAAGTACTCCTCCGAGGCACTCAGCATCCTGACTTGGAAATATATCGCTGTTCCTTCACTGTCACTGGCTCAAAATCCTGGAATTCTCTCCCTAATGCCATTTTAGGTCAACCCACTGTATGTGGATGGCAGTGGTTCAAGAAGGCAGCTCACCATCACCTTCTCAAAGGCCACTAGGGACATGCAATAAATGCTGGCCCAGCTAGCAAAGCCTACATCTCATGAGTGAATATCTTTCATCATCTGATTCCATATTGAGACCTTCCACGGGCTAGAAACGTTTTTTGTTTAAGAACAGGATAAGCATTGAATTAAAATGGCGGCTGAGATCACCTGACCACAAAGTGAGGCAAGCCTGGGAACCCATATGAAAGAAAGGAAACTGAGTGTATTAAAATCTACATTTATCTAAAAAAAATCAACCAGCTATGTCAGTGGCAAGAAATTTGCATCTTCGTTTAATTCATACTTGCACGATAAATGAGAAATGAATGGTTATCTATGGAGTATTCTGTTTAGGAGGACAATGGAGCAGACTCAGGAACGTACAAATAGACATAGATCAACAGCTGCTTTGAGCAATAAAGAAATACAAATGGAAAACAGAAAGGAAACTGCAGGCGTTGTTCTCCCTGTCTCTCAACCATGAGCCAGTGAAGGAGCCTTTTAAAAAAAAACATTACCAAGTACTTGAGAATATCTACAAATTTTACCACTGATGTAGAACAGGAGTCAACCATCAGATTTAAAATGCAACACCTCCAGGACTCGAAGGACATTTTTTTCCTATCTGCACCAGGCACTTTCTCTGTAAAACTTATTACCTGTGTTTGTGTATATGTATTTTGTCCTTTTTAGGGGCTTGGTAATAAGATTCCTCTTTCAATTAATTAAGGAAACCTTGTAATCCGCATCCTTACTTTGACCTAGTCAATTCTGTTTTATTTGAAGCTAAAAACAAATTGCGACAAACAAAGAGAAGGGTCCACTTATTTCTCATCCCTGGTCATAATATCCGTTATGCCATAGTGGCCTAATGATATTATCACGAGACTCTTAATCCAGAGACACAGGTAGTATGCTGGGGACTCAGGTTCAAATCTCACCACAGCAGATGGTGGAATTTGAATTCAATAAATATCTGAAGTCTAATGATGACCATGAATTCATGGCCAATTGTTAGAAAATCCCATCTGGTTCACTAAAATCCTTTAGGAAACTGTCATCTTTACCTGGTCTGGCCTACATGTGACTCCAGACCCACAGCAATGTAGTTGACTCTTAACTGCCCTCTGGGCAATTAGGGATAGGTAATAAATGCTGGCCTAGCCAGCAACATCTTCATCCTGAGAATGAATTTAAAAAGAACCATAAAGGAGACGGGGAGCAAAGAACAATTACGCATTTGAAAAAGTTATTGGACATCCTTCGGCTTTCATGCTTAAAGAAAATCATCAGCCTAAAACTGGTCAACTGATGGCATTTATAAATAGAAAATAGTTTACTGGCCTTCTTCGTAAGTATCTGTACGACTACCTTTAGTATCATTTCCTCCACTTGACTTCCCCTTCAAACATCTCATTAGCTATTGTATTATAACTCATTCGAATAAAAAGGCTCCCATTGCTGGCCATACCTGAAATGTTTCAGTGATCTGCAGTCATGATGCTAAAACCTCTATATCACATCAGAACAAGCCAATCAAGATCAAACCAGCCTGGAGAGTGGACAGTTTAATCAGTCTGCATATTTTATCAGAGCATAAGGAAATATAAAGGAAGAAATGGTTGCAGACATTTTTAATCAACTTCTTCAAATATGACACACATCAAGAGCTGGCGGGATTTGAACCCAGACTGTTTAGCTCATACTCACACTGCGCTACAAGTGCCATTAGAAATGGTTCTATCATCTATTGTACTGCTACCTCTAAGGAGGTCCACCAAAAATTCATCCCCCAACATCAATCAGTCTTCTGAGTTTAGTGAGTTAGGTATAGACCCAAAGGTGCTGGCAAATTTCAGGCACACACGCAAGCTTAATGGCAATCATGAGACCTGAATCTTATTCAATGCAATCCTTCTTCCCAGCCATATTCCCGCAATCGGTGTTGTGGTTAATTAGCCTTCATTTCAGATTTGAGCACAGGCATTCGGTGGTTCTGAACAGTGCCTGAAGAGAGATAGGGATAGAAAGAAGAAAAATGGGGCAAGAAGTTTATACTCACTTCCGAAGGGCAGTACTCCACCTGCTGGTAGAATTCCAGCCCCCTCTTCGGAGGTTCCTCTGATCCCATACAACAGTCATCCATCCCTTCTTTGATGAACTTATCAATCATTTTGACTGGGTAGGTGCACAGGGCTGACCTGCTCCTCACGTCTTTGCTCTGGGGATCACTCTTTGCGAAAACCCCAAACAGCACGTCATCACTTTGAGAAACACCCAGCTCCTTGGCAAGATGTGCACCCGGTTTGGCCAGGTAAGCGGCTTGCAATATATTGTACCAGGTCTCCTCCCCAGCGGCTGTTCTTCGTCTCCGTCTGGGCTCATACTGGCATTCCAGAACCAGCTCGCGGTAATTCCCCACCTCATACTCGCCATGCTTCAGGCGGGCAACTCTTGTCTGGTATGAGCTTTTCAAACTCGTGCTGTCCTTCTGGACGGTTAGAAAATAGATGTAATCTTCAGTGCTGAAAGAGTAAACATAATCTATAGGATAGGTGTCAAGGAATTCATTCAGGACAGTCAATGAAGACTTGTTTTGAGAAGGAAGTTCAAACCCATCCAAGGATTCCAGCAAACGCTTCATTGATATTGATTTCGGACTGTACGCTTTTGCCACTGAACTATTGAGTGTGGCACCAATGAAAAAATAAGTGACAAATGACTCTGTGCGGACATGCACCTGGGTTCCCAATGGGCTCGCCACACAGTCAGGACAATGGTCAGGCCTGTTGTTTCCCTCTTTGAATAGACAATTTACTTCACTGAAATCTCCACGCTCCATGTTGTGAAGGTAGCAGATGCCGTGTTGAGAACTTCCGCAGTTATACAAGAATGGATCAAATGTATCGAACACAAGGACCTCATTGTTATTGTCTTCCAACCCCCCTGCTGGTTCCCAATTAGTGGTGCAAATATTACAAACTTTACATTCTGGACTGCCAACTGGACCCATCCGCAGCTCAGACGCCTTTTCAAGGGTTACATTTAATGCATACAGCCAGTTTCTCACAGCTAGGTAGATACTCTTCGGATCCAAATCGTACACCACGATATTCTGGATAGGACGCCCTGCATCGAAGCTGGTCATGTTGTAGCGTACGTTGAAGTCGAAGTGTTCTGTCTCTCTCGGACACTGTTGAGAATCGCAGGAGGGAAGGTTTGTCCATAAACAGATTGTCAGCCAAAGGAAGGTTTCTGCTCCAAATTGCATCCTGTTGTCAGAGGTGAGGAGGGAGGCGTAGAGATCGACAGGGACCGAACTTTCACAGGATCAAGGAAAACGGGCGAGAGGCCTGAGCTTGCAAGGGTCCTGTCTTATTTCTGGTATCATGACAAAATAATGAAGAAAAGGGGGACAGAATACATTGCCTTATGCGTAAGAAATGAAATAAATGTTGTACAGTCCAAATTCAGAATGGTATCCACTTCACTGACGTTCTCTTCTTATGGAGATGGGAAGGCTATCCTATTCTACAAAAGTGAGAAAAAAGAACAGTTAGCCAGCTAGAAATTGAGGATGGTAGCAACAACTTAGTTATGGAGTCATAAAGATGTACAGATCCTTCGATCCAACTCCTGCATGCAGACCAGATATCCCAACCCAATCTAGTCCCACCTGCCAGCACCTGGCCCATATCCCTCCAAACCCTTCCTATTCATATACCCATCCAAATGCCTTTAAATGTTGCAATTGTACCAGCCTCCACCACTTCCTCTGGCAGCTCATTCTATTCCCTCTGTGTGAAAATGTTGCCCCTTAGGTCTCTTTTAGATTTTTCTCCTCTCACAGTGGCTCAGTGGTTAGCACTGCTGCCTGACAGCGCCAGAGACCCGGGATCAATTCCCACCTTGGGCAACTGTCTGTGTGGAGTTTGCACGTTCTCCCCGTGTCTGCGTGGGTTTCCTCCAGGTGCTCCAGTTTCCTCCCACAATCCAAAGATGTGCAGGTTAGGTGAATTGGCCATGCTAAATTGCCCGTAGTGTTAGGTGCATTAATCAGGGGTGAATATGGTGGAATGTATCTGGGTGGGTTGCTCTTCGGAGAGTCGGTGTGGACTTGTTGGGCCGAAGGGCCGGTTTCCACACTGTAGGGAATGTAATCTCTAATCTAATCTAATCTCAACCTAAACCCATGCCCTCTAGTTCTGGAATTCCCCACCCAGGGAAAAGACTTGTCTGTTTATCCTATCCAAGTCCCTCATGATTTGATAAACCTCTATAAGGTTATCCCTCAGCCTCCCACGCTGCAGGGAAAACAGCCCCAGCCTATTCAGCTCTCCCTATAGCTCAAATCCTCCAACGCTGGCAACATTCTTGTAAATCTTTTCTGACCCTTTCAAGTTCCACAACATCCTTCTGATAGGATGGAGATCAGAATTGCACGCAATATTCCAAAAGTGGCCTAACCAATGTCCTGTACGACCGCAACATGACCTCCCAACTCCTGTACTCAATACTCTAACCAATAACGGAAAGCATACCAAACACCTTCTTCACTATCCTATCTACCTGCGACTCCACTTTCAAGGAGCTATGAACCTGCACTCCAAGGCCTCTTTGTTCAGCAACACTCCCTAGGACTTTACCATTAAGTGTATATGTCTCCTCTCGTTATGTGTAATGGCTCCTGTGTAATGAAAAGAAATCACAAAAAACCTCACGGAACACTCCATTTGTTAACATACTCACAACACCAAAAGCATGTTCTTTGATGTACCCTGGAAACTTTTAAAATTCTTACCTCAGGGAAAGAAAGTCAAAACAGTTTTTGGATTGGATTTTTGCTTTTGAGAATTTTTCCAACACACGGTCAGTAAGGGTTAAGCTTCTGGGTGGGGTTCATTGATTTTAAAAAAACACTGAAACATAACGGGGGGAACCATAAGATACAGGTTGAGAATCCAGCCACATGAAGATGTGTTGTAGCACGTCCAAGCAGGTTGATTGAAAAAAATAATTAAAAAGGGAAACAAGGCTGATTTATTTTAATCAATTACAACTTTTCAAAGACAAGTACATAGAGAGGAAACGTTTACAGGGATATGGGCCAAACACAGGCAGATGGGACTGGTTTAATTTGGGAAGCCTGGTCAGTACAGATGAGTTGGGCTAAAGGGCCTGTTTCTGTGCTGAGTAAGACATCCAAGGGTTACAGGGGTAAGGCAGGCAAGTAGAGTGGCAGAGTATGGGATCAGCCATGATCTCATTGACTCTGCTCTGCCATTCAATAGCAGCTCCTTTGAGTTTTGGTCCCGTGGTGTTACGGTATACCAAGGGCTGTGATAAGCACGGTACAGTTGTTCAGTCAATAAACTCTTTCACAAGGAAAAGATGTCCTCAATTCACCAGTGGGTTCAGCCCCGACTTAACACTCAGCAGGCCCCAGTTAGATTAAGGCATCCTGGTAGACCCTAATATTGCGCCATGGAGACAGGAGCAGGATTTAACCCATTGATTCCAGGTGGCCTCACATGGAGGTCATAGGGTGGGACTGGTTAGAAGGCCTACCCCAGTTCCCTGGGATTTTGTCTAAGAAGATTTGGAAGCTGTTCAGCCCGCTCTCCCTCATCCTTCACATCCCCTCTCACTTGCTCACTATCTTCATCCCATCCCATCCTATCCCATTCCCACCACATCCCCAACCACTCCACATACCATCATGCCACCCCCATCAACCAGCACCCAGCACAGAGGCACACCTCTGCAGCCATATAGAGATGAAAAAGAATCATCGACCAATCTAAAGAGATCTCGCTATTATACATTTGACAATGAAAACCATTCAAAGTGTTTAAACATCAAATGTTAATCTCTTATATAAAAATAAATTCATTTCTGGATGTAGGTTTGCTCGCTGGGCTGGAAGGTTCATTTCCAGACGTTTCGTCACCCTGCTAGGTGACATCTTCAGGCGAAGCACTGCTGAAAATTCCTGCTTTCTATTTATATGCTTGGGTTTCTTTGGGTTGGTGATGTCATTTTCTGTGGTGAAATCACTTCCTGTTCCTTTTCTCAGGGGGTGGTAGATGGAGTCTAACTCGATGTGTTTGTTGATGATACCCTTACTGGCGTAAAATTCATTAAAGAGGAGGAAAGTAACAAACTGCCATTCCTAGATGTCACAGTAGAGCAGCTAATGAACCGTGTATTCAAAAAGAATGGTACCCAATGAACACAGTCTGCTGATTTCTCAGCAACAAACCCAAACAAGCAGACAAAACACATCCAGAAACTCTAGCCACTCTTCCCTGCATCAAAGACATCTCAGAAGTGACTGCCAGACTACTCAGGCCCATTGGCATCACGGTAGCCCACAAACCCACCAACACACTAAAACAGCAGCTAATGAACTTGAAAGACCTTATACAGACACTAAGCAAAACTAATGTCATTTACAAAATACCGTGCAAGGACTGTAGCAAACACTACATTGGACAAACAGGCAGAAAACTAGCCACCAGCATACATGAATACCAACTAGCCACAAAAATACATGACCCTCTCTCACTGGTATCCTTACATACAGAGGAGGAAGGACACCACCTTGACTGGGACAACACATCCATCCTAGGACAAACCAAACAAAGACACACTCGAGAATTCCTAGAAGCACGGCATTCCAACTGGAATTCTATCAACAAACACATTGAGTTAGACCCCATCTACCACCCCGAGAAAAGGAACAGGAAGTGACTTCACCACAGGAAATAACACCACCACAGGAAATGACATCACCAACCCAAAGAAACTCAAACATAGAAATAGAAAGCAGGAATTTTCAGCATTGCTTCGCCTGAGGCCCACTGAAGATGTTACCTAGCAGGGTGACGAAACGTCTGGAAATGAACCTTGCAGCTCAGCGAGCAACCCTACATCCAAAACTGCAACCTGAGCTACAAATCTTCTCAAAACTCGCCAAATTAATTTCTATTCAGACTCCCCAAAATTAGCTGATCCTTTAATAGTTTCCTTAAACTATCAATCAGATGGTAAACTCAACCTCTTGCTAAACGACATCAATCTGTTAAAACTCAGTCAAGCATTTATTATGATAATAACTCTTTGTTCTGTTGTAACTGCATGATTAAATTTCAATGCCTTTCTCTAACTGGTCATCAAACAATGCAATTGAGCAGATTTTGTTTTCCAATTTTCACTGACAACAGCAGGTTTTTAAAAAAAATCTTAAAACTGTTTAAATAGCAGAAGATGGGAACATGCAAAAACTACAGTTCATGACACATCTTATTGCCCTTCAGATAAGTGCACGCTGCTGCAACCGTCTGTGACCTCCACACCATGTTGCACCAGCCAAAACCACATTAAGTTTAAAAGTCAGGTTTCCCTCCTGCATGAGTCATGTCCTATTCGTTCCCGGTCGTGTACATACTGGATCTGCCAGAAACGGGACAGGTCCTTGGACTGAGTGTCTTTCCAAACACTCAGAAACTCAGCTCACAGAATAACTATACTCTGACTCACTCATTTCAAGCCATACAGCACAGAAACAACCCTTCGGCCCAACCAGTCCATGCCGACCATCATCCCAAAGCAAACTCATCCCACCTGCCTCCGTTTGGCCTGTATCCCTCCAAATATTTCTTATGCATGTACTCATCTAAATGTCTTCCAAACGTTGTAAGTGCACCCACATCCACCACTTCCTCTGGAAGTTCGTTCCACATATAAACCACTCTCGGTGTAAAAAAAAAGTGCCCCCGTGTCTTTTTAAACCTTTCTCCTCTCACCTTAAAAATTTGTCCCCAAGCCTTGAAAACCCCACCCAAGGGAAAAGACACCTGTCATTCACCTTACTTATACCCCTCATGATTGTATAAATCTCTATAAGGTCACCCCTCAACTGCCTCCGTCCAGTGAATAAAGTCCTAGCCTATCCTTATAATTCATACCTTCCATTCCCAGCAACATCCTAGTAAATCTCTTCTGAGCTTTCTCCAACGTGATTAGATTAGAATCCCTGCAGTATGGAAACAGGCCCATCGGCCCAGCAAGTCTACACCGTCCCTCCGAAGAGTAACCCACCCAGACACATTCCCCTAAATTTACCTCTGACTAATGTACCTAACACTATGGGCAATTTAGCATGGCCAATTCACCTGACCTGCACGTCTTTGAGCTGTGGGAGGAAACCGGAGCACCCGGAGGAAACCCACGCAGACACGGGGTGAATTTGCAAGCTCCACACAGATAGTCACCTGAGAAAGGAATCGAACCTGGGTCCCTGGCGCTATGAGGCCGCAGTGCCAACCACTGAGCCACCGTATCGCCTGTAGCCAATGTGCCATCTAATTATTCCAAAGTCCTCACCCCAAATTGCTACAAAAACAGGAAGAGTCTCCCTCACAGACCCAATTCTGATGCCATTCCCAGTTTTATTGAGTCATTAACATCCACTGCAAGAAAAAGGCCCTTCAGCCCATCAAGCTTGCAATATGATAGTGGCCAGAAACGATGGCCTTGCATCTATGTAGCCCGATCTCAATGCAGCATCCTGGATTGTCATCAGTAGATACCAGGGTATCCCGGTCCACCAACATTGTAATGAAAGTCAAGAAAGCGTAACCACATCTCTACTGCCTCAGGAGGCTAAGGAAATTCAGCACATCCACAATGACTGTGAGAACTTTTTTATAGCTGCACCACAGAAAGCATCCTATCTGGATGCAACACAGCTTGGTTTGGCAACTGCTCTGCCTAAGACTGCAAGAAACTACAGAGAATCGTGCACACAGCCCAGTCCATCACATGAACCAATGTTCCATTCATTGATTCCACCTATACTTACTGCTGTCTCAGGAAAGAAACAACTTAATCAAAAACCTCGCCCACCCCATTCAACTGTCTTCCTCCTTCTTTCATCAGTCAAAAGATATAAAAGTTTTCAAACATGTACAAATAGATTTAAGAACAGCTTCTTTTCTCCTGTGATCAGTCTTTTGAACTGACCTCTCAAATGCTAATGCTGATCTCTCTCTCTGCACCTTCCCTGCGGCTGTAACACTGTATTTTGCACTCTGTTCTGTAACCCTGATGCACTTTGCATTGTACAATCTGCCTGTTTAACATGCAAAACAACATTTTTCACTGCATATCGGTACAAGGGACAACAATAAATCAATCAATCACTCAATCATCGTCTCCTCTACATTGGGAAATGAAGTGTAGACTGAGCGACCACTTCGCAGAACATCTACTATTTGTCCACAATAATGACACTGAACTTCCAGTTGCCTGCCACTTTAACACCCTACCCTGTTCCGTGGCCAACGTCTCTGTCTCAGGCTTGCTGCAGTGATCCAGCGAAGCTCAGCACAAGCTGGAAAGCCAACACCTTATTTTCCACTTGGGGACCCTGTAGTCTCTAGACTGAAGATCAAGTTCAACAATTTTAGGTTTGAGGCATCTTCTCCCATGTCCTTACCCCAATCCCACATCCCAGGCCTTGTTGTCACACATTCTGCTGCTCCACACAACCCTTGTTAGCCACTAAACAGTCCCCATTAGTAGTGATTAGATGAGTACATGCATAAGAAATATTTGGAGGGATACAGGCCAAACAGTCCCCTATTCATTGCCCCACTCATATTGTTATTCCCTCCAGCCTCTTACTCTGCCACCATCTTGGATTCTACCCCCACCTATCATTTGCTCCTTAAACCCACCCTCCAAAGTATTTTCTGCATATAAACCAACATTTTCCTCGCTACCATCAGTTCTGAGGAAGGGTCACTCGACCTGAAACGTTATCTCTGATTTCTCTTCACAGATGCTGCCAGACCTGCTGAATTTTTCCAGCAATTTCTGTTTTCCAATCAACTGCATGTCCCAAGATGCTGTTGAAAAATCACAGACCTAAAGCCAGCACACTCTGATGTTATCAGGTTCAGTTAATCAATTCAAGTCAATGAATAGCGCTGTGTAACCGAGAATACTTCACCTTATCCTGCTGCACTCAACCCAGACATAACCCAGATCTAAAGGCTCAGAGTGTGATCCAATCATGTCGATGGGTGTTTTCCCTCTGTATATCAGCAGCTTTTCACCTTCTGCGACACACTTTACACAAATCCTTAAAGGACAAGCTTTCAGTTCGAGAAGGGAGAGAACTTCAGCTTTCATAAAATACTTTGAAGTTTTGCCTTATGAAATTTGGCTAGTGACTCAATTATTAGTAACAAAACCCACATTTTCCAACTTCTTAATTAAAAACAAAACATTTTAGCCTCCTATAAACATTCCACAAAATCTAACCCTCCCACTACAACACAGTCAACAAATACTAATGATACTTTTGATATTAATGGTTACAAGATATTCCCCTTTTAGGTTTCAAAATTCAATAACCTTGATATGATACTAAGTGGCCATTATTAATTTGCAAAATGCACTCCAAATCATCACACACACACACACACACACACACACACACACACACACACACACACACACACACACACACACACACACACACACCCTTACACTCCCACACCTCCGCATTCACACACACCCCACATTCTCATACTCTCCTGCACTCACACACCCCTGCACTCACACCCCCTGCACTCTCACACACCCTCATTCTCACACTCCTGCACTCTCACACACCCCCTTACACACTCCACACTCTCACGCCCCCTCACACCCCCGCCATCTCACACACCCCTGTCCTCCCCCACACCCCTATACTCTCACACCCACTCACATCCCTCTGCACTCTCTCTCACACCCTGTCACACACCCCCACACCCTTACACTCTCACACTCACTCACATCCCCCTGCACTCTCTTACACACATTCTCATACCCCCACACTCTCACGCATCCCCCACACACTGCCAGACTCTCACACACAATGCCACACTCTCACACCCCCATACTCTCACACACACTCTCATACCCCCACACTCTCACACCCCACTGAACTCTCATACCCCCTCACACCCCCAACCTTTCACACACACTCACACCTCACCACACTCACCACGTTTCTCCTTTCCTCATTTTTCCACTTTGCAAACAGAAAGCAGCCTTTCCTTTGTTCTGGGTAAATGCATCTCAAGGAGTAATAGTGCCTATTGTTTTTCATCCATTTACATGAGTTGGATTTCTCAACATTCATCACCCATCCAAAACTGCTCTTGGCCAAGTGGGAGACCCATTTCCCAATGTTGTCCAGAGGGGACCACATTGCCATGAATCCTCATTCAAATACAAGCCAGACCAGAGTAAAGACAAAGATATCCTTCCCTAAGGGACATGACTGAATCAGTTACAATGATCCAGCAGTTCTACAAGTCATCCGCATTGACACCTTTTTCTTTAAAATTCCAGATTCGTTTCTTCATTAAAGTTCCCCAACTGCTGGAAGTTCGTCAATGCCGTAAAGAAACTGAGATGTTCTGAAGTTGTAAAAGGTGCTCGACAACTGCAAGTCTTTCTTACGCCAACATGGAGGATAAGATAAAGAATGATGATTGTGACTACGAGAATAATCGTCTGCACAAAACAAATCTCATCTTGCAGAGCAGCTCATTAAAAGCTGGAACATTGCAATGTGAATCCCTTTCCCCCATCTGCTTTACATTTCTCTTTCTAATGGCATGCGGCTGGCTGATTGGAAGAGAGATACAAGAATAATGTCCTATTTTGTTGCACTTAGTGACTGTTTAGCTAGACAAAAGCATCTCATTTTCTACATTAACCACAGCAGTTGCACTCTTGAACATTTGTGCTCATATCATTTACCGTTATCATCAGGAGAAGCCACATCCTAATGAGGCACTATCTACAAACCTCCGGGCAAGTGTGTCTGAAACAAGGCAGAACAGAAGACGTGTGGGCATCGTTCCAGGGCTGAAGGACTCAAATTGGGTGGATCCATTGGTGAGGCTAGGGCCCTTTATCAGTGAAGGCAACAGGTTTAGAACGAGATTGGATGGAGGTGTTTAAGATTGTGCGTGGTTTGGACAGCGTGGATGGGGACAGACTGTAACTACTAATGGAATGTTTGAGAAACAGAGAACAGCGAGATTGGGTAATGAACATACAAGCAAGAGTTGACACTAGGACTTGCGGTGGGTGATGCCCGGGACTATGATGGTAGCAGATTCCATTGAAGCTTTCCAGTGTGAACTGGATAACTATCTTTTTTTTAGATTACTTACAGTGTGGAAACAGGCCCTTCGGCCCAACAAGTCCACACCGACCCGCCGAAGCGCAACCCACCCATACCCCTACATTTACCCCTTACCTAACGCTACGGGCAATTTAGCATGGCCAATTCACCTGACCCGCACATCTTTGGACTGTGGGAGGAAACCGGAGCACCCAGAGGAAACCCACGCAGACACGGGGAGAACGTGCAAACTCCACACAGTCAGTCGCCTGAGTCGGGAATTGAACCCGGGTCTCAGGCGCTGTGAGGCAGCAGTGCTAACCACTGTGCCACCGTGCCGCCCACTAACTGAACAGCAAAACTAATTTGCGGGATGAGGAAAGGGCAGTAGGCCTGATTCTGTTGCTCTTGCGTTGATGGGCCAAATGGACTCCCTGTCCGCTGAATTCATTTCTTGACTCGACCCAATAATTCCAGTCGGTGCTCTGCCAAATCATTCGTGCCCACCCGCCACCTCATCCCCATTAACAAGAAGGGGTTAGATTTCATTTTGTAAATATTTCAAAATCATAGCAATGACTTCAATTTCTGGCAGTTTAAGAAGACACCTTAACATCCCATTTTTAAAGGAGTCATAGAGTCATACAGCATGGAAACAGACTCTTCGATCCAAGCAGTCCATGTTGATCATAATCCCAAAATAAACTAGTCCCACCTGCCTGCTCCGGACCCATTTCCCACCAAACCTTTCCGATTCAGGGACTTATCTAAATATCTTGTAAACATTGCAACTGTGCCCCCTTCCTCTGGAGGCTCATTCCACACATGATACGCTCTCTACGTAAAAACATTGCTCCTCATGTCCCCTAGTCTTGAAATCCCCTATCCTAGGGAAAATACACCTACCATTAACCCTATCTATACCCCTCATTATGTTATAAACCTCTGTAAGGGTCACCCCTCAGCCCCCTACACTCTAGTGAATGAAGTTCCAACCTACCCAGTGTCTCCTGATAAGTCAAATCCTCCAATCCTGGCAACATCCCAGTAAATCCCTTCTGAACCCTCTCTAGTTTAATAATATCCTTCCTGTGACAGGGAGACCAGGACTGGGCACAGTACTCCAAAAGAGGTCTCACCAACTTTCTGTACAACTCTTCCACTCAAAGGTTGAGCAATTAAAGCAAGCGTGCTAAACATTTCCTTAACCACCCTGTATAAATGTGATGCAAACTTAAAGAATTATGAATCCGAACAAAGGGAAGTAATGATAATAAAGGAAGGAGCAATAAAACTGCACATGAGAAAGGAAGCCTATTATTTATTGTGTTGAGTAATCACCCAGAGCTCTAAGGCGAAAAGTCCCTTCCATTTATACCCATCAGATGTGTCTATTTTGATATCTTTAAACTGTGATTGGGTTAGCGATAACACCACTGCTGTACATCAAAGTCTTTTCTTTACCTATCTCCCATGCCCTCTTCCTCTGGCTAATGCAATGAGTTATCTACAGTTCTTTTTCACAAAACCAGTTTCAACAAAGCTCTTCAAATTTGTCAGCAACCTCTTTCATTGTCAGTATGACGTTCTTGCTGCCAGAAGAAAAGTTTCCTGAACTCCTCCAAAATTTCCCATGGGCAAAGTAAACAGCCGATATAAACTACAGAAGGTTAACACATCAGACAAAAGGCCAACACTCCAATAGAATCAATGATGGTGGCAAAAAGAATCAAATGCATTCAATTTTAGTCAACTTGGAATATACCTGGGTGGAAGCAATCCAATTGCAAACCAAATTAAGAAACTGGTTCCTCTTCAGAAACAGCACAGTGCAAATCTATGTCAGGAAACCGTCTCAAAATCGCCAGTGAATAATTGCAGGTTGTTGGCGTCAGAGTTTGCAAAAATCGCATCACGGCAACTCAGAAATACAAAAGATGTGCAGCTAAAAATCAGGAATAAGTCATAAATCCAACACTCAATTACTCAATGGCTTACCACAAACATTTACACACATAATTGTATCCAAATTACTCTATTTAAATCCTTTCAGTGTTGAGTAAAACTTGAGTACTGCTGAGACAAAGATGAACTTTGTCAAAGCTGTTTGTCTTGCACTCATCAGGATGACTGGCAAGAAATGCCAAGGTAAAAGGGAGCAATATTTTTATACCAACCGAGCAGAGAGTGTTGATTGGTTGGCAATTAGTTCGACGCCTGACAGTTAGCTTTGTTTAAGTTTAAACCAGGCAGGTTGATCCTGATTTAACAAGGCATTGCACTCAGCAAAACGCCAGAGGATGGCTTTCATTTAGTTAGTTTTGTTGGAACAGGCACTGTGTGTTTATTTTGCTCTCTTTCTTGTCCTGGTACAAAACGTTTTGACAGAATCTGTCTATTTTTGGTAGTGCTTATGTACTGTGCCAACAAATATCTATTTAACTAGTAAAACATCCCAAGAAGCTTTACACAGGCATTATCACATTGTAATCGATAGTTACATTATGAGCAAGTTACCAAAAACTTGCTGAAAAGATAGGCTTAAGGACTAACAGAGAAGGAGAGAGCGAGAGATGGAAAAGTTTCAGGATGGAATTCAGGGACTTGAGCAATTGAGAACACTGAATGTGAAGGGAAGGAATTGGAATCCACGTGAGGTCGGAAATGGAGTAGGAAATAGATTGTCGAGAGTCGCTGTACAGTTTGAGTCAGGAAAAACATCAAATTGAATACAAATTTGCCCTAGCTTCAAACATTGTCTATCTCCAAGTTTCAAATGAGTTATTTAGCAGACACGCAGTGAAGCCTGCTCCCAGGCTGACTGCTGTGAATCCTAGGTAGAAAGGATGAACAGGTCACGGTTTAGTTTTTCTATCATGGTCCAAGGACAGGGTCAGTCAGGCAAGGATCAGCAGACTGAGACCCACATAGAGATAGTATTGTAAACAAAAAGCACATGTAACGGCTCAATGCAACTCCAATGACATGTTTACGAATTCCATTCTCCTTTTGACCTCAGAAGATATGCCCTTGTAAACTACAATGCCCCTCAGGAGTCACATGTCTTGACACAACAGCAAAGGGAGCTAGTTTGAAAACTGAAGTGATATCTCTGCTACCTGATAATGAACATGGTCAGAGACAAAATAACTGCAGACACTGGAATCCAAAGTAGACAGGCAGGAGGCTGGAAGAACACAGCAAGCCAGGCAGCATCAGGGAGGTGGAGAAGTCGACGTTTCAGGCGTAACCCTTCTCAGGACTAGCGTGAGCTGCAGAAAAAGGGGGAGGTGGGGGTGGGGTGGTGGAGTGGAGATAGGTAAAGACAGGTAGAGGGTACAACCTGGTTGGTCAATGGGAGGAATGATGCCGGTTGGTGGCAGGGAGGAGTGGAAGGGATGTGAAGTGAGTCAGGAGATGGGAGTGGAGGTTATTTGAAATCGGAGAGTTCAAATGGTGAGTCCTCCGGGCTATAGGCTGCCCAGGCAGAAGATGAGGTGTTGTTCCTCCAATTAGTGGTGTGGTTCATTGTGGTAATAGAGGAGACTAAGGATGGTTATGTCGGAAAGGGAGTGGGAAGAAAAATTGAAATGGGCAGTGACTGGGAGGTCTCCCCCTACACCTAACCCCAGCCCTGAAAAAAGGTTACACCCAAAATGTCGACTTCATCACCTCCTGATGCTTCCGGGCTTGCTGTGTTATTCCAGCCTCCTGCCTGTCGACCGGATCATGGACAGCTGGATTAAATCTATCAGGTAGATCCCTGGCTCTGTTTTCTGTTGCACTGAGTTAGATGGCCTCCAGTGGATTGGTTGGAAAGGACGTTGGAAATGGAAATTCCAATGCCTGATGCAAATCCAATGACTTTGCTGGATCAGAGGATTTTGGGCAAGGTTTAGGATTGAATTTATTGCTTCTTTAGCGCAGCAGGTCAGGCAGCATCCAAGGAGCAGGAGAATCGACGTTTCGGGCATAAGCCCTTCTTCAGGAATGAGGAGGGTGTGCCAAGCAGGCTAAGATAAAAGGTAGGGAGAGAGACTTGGGGAGGGGCGTTGGGAATGCGATAGGTGGAAGGAGGTCAAGGTGAGGGTGATAGGCCGGAGAGGGGGTGGGGGCGGAGAGGTCGGGAAGAAGATTGCAGGTCAAGAAGGTGGTGCTGAGTCCGAGGGTTGGGACTGAGATAAAGTGGGGGGAGGGGAAATGAGGAAGCTGGAGAAATCTGCATTCATCCCTTGTGGTTGGAGGGTTCCTAGGCGGAAGATGAGGTGCTCGCCAACCAACCCAACCGCCCCTTGACTGAACACTTTAACTCACCCTCCCACTCCACCAAGGACATGCAGGTCCTTGGCCTCCTCCATCGCCAGACCATGGCAACACGACGCCTGGAGGAAGAGCGCCTCATCTTCCGCCTAGGAACCCTCCAACCACAAGGAATGAATGCAGATTTCTCCAGCTTCCTCATTTCCCCTCCCCCCACTTTATCTCAGTCCCAACCCTCGGACTCAGCACCGCCTTCTTGACCTGCAATCTTCTTCCCGACCTCTCCACCCCCACCCCCTCTCCGGCCTATCATCCTCACCTTAACCTCCTTCCACCTATCGCATTCCCAACGCCCCTCCCCCAAGTGCCTCCTCCCTACCTTTTATCTTAGCGTGTTTGGCACACCTTCCTCATTCCTGAAGAAGGGCTCATGCCCGAAACATTGATTCTCCTGCTTCTTGGATGCTGCCTGACCTGCTGCACTTTTCCAGCAACACATTTTCAGCTCTGATCTCCAGCATCCGCAGTCCTCACTTTCTCCTCCTTTATTGCTTCCTTCCCTAGGCTCATTAAAAATTTCTTTGTGCTCACTCCTTGCTCGTAAAACCTTGAGTGAGGTGTTCACAGAATCTCTCCAATGCAGAAAGAGGCCATTTAGCCCATAAAGTCTGCACCAACCCTCAGAAGTGCGACCCACCCCATCCCTTTAACCCTGCATTTCCCATGGCCAATCCACCTAGCCTGCACATATTTGGACTGTGGAAGGAAACCAGATGAAACCCACGCAGACACAGGGAAAACACGCAAACTCCACACAGTCCGAGGGTGGAATCGAACCCTGGTGTTTTGAGGGAGGAGTGGTAACCACGGTGCCACTGTTGTCTATCTTTAAAGAACAGATAAATTATATCGGTTTCCAAAAGGTTGTTTTCACAAGAGTTATAAATTGTCTCTGCAACTATTTATCTGCATTAATGCTCCTCCCAAACTACAGCAAATTCCAAGTCAATACCCAGGCTTAAAAATCAAACACAGTGAGTAGATGACCTGTTACCAGACACTCATAGTCAAGCACAGAACAACTGAAACATTGAACTCTGAACCAGGTATTAGCTGACAATATCATAGAGTCACACAGCACAGCAACAGACCTTTCAGCCCAATTATTTTCTAAACTGAACTAATTCCATTTGCCAACATTTGGCCCATATCTCTCTAAACCTTTCCTAATCATGTACCCATTCAGATACCTTTTAATTGTACCAGCCTCTACCACCCTCTCTGGCAGCTCATTCCATACACGCACCACCCCCTACATGAAAATGTTGCCCCTCAGGTTCCTTTTCATCTTTCCCCCTCATGTTAAACCCATGCCCTCCAGTTTTGGACTCCCCCACTCTGGGGAGAAGACCTTTGCTATTCACCATATCTTTATCCCTCATAATTTTATAAACTTCTATAAGGTCACCCCTCATTGGACTAGGGCATTGAGCTTAGTCCTCCAACCATTTAGATCATAGATCAACTGTATGTTCTCCTTATTTACTCACATTAGCTCCAGTCACTTGTTACCCTGATCAAAATTATCAACAATGATTCACAGTCTTGAAAAATTCTTCATGCATAATCTTGAAAAGAGTTTGAGAATTCTGCTAACTTCTGCATGTAAAAGTGCTTCCTCATTTCACTCTTTAATGGTCGAGCTTTAGTTTTAAGATTCTGATTACCCCTTTCTTGATTTTTTCGCCTGAGTGAATAGTTTAGTTGTATACACTGTTACAAATATCGGACTTTACTAGATGGTTACATTTTAAACTGACTCCGTTAATTCAAGGTAAAATAGAATAGTCCGGAGATGGGAGGTGGGGGGCTAAACTTTGTCGAAATCTGTCTGGAGACAAGCCCATGAGATAGAATCCCGACAGTATGGAAACAGGCCATTCGGCCTGACAAATCCACAATGACCCTCCGAAGAGCATCCCATCAGACTCACCCCCCTCCCCATAACTCTGCATTTCCCATGCCCAATCTACCTTACCTGTACATCCCTGAACACAATGGTCAATTTATTACAGCCAATCCCACTAACCTGCACCTCTTTGGACTGTGGGAGGAAACACTATGCAGGCACGGGGAGAATATGCAAACTCCCTGTGCAGGCAGTCGCCCAAGGTTGGCATCAAACCCAGGTCTCTGATGCTGTGAGGCAGCAAGGCTAACCATCTGCTCATTATTAAAACACTCACTTAAATCTGACCTCAGCGAAAGTAAGGTACAGAATTTAACACTTGGGTATAGAAGAGGAGGTAGCTGCTTTTGCCGTGTGTAAACTCTTAAGATTCTCAGAGTCAGTCAGGTGAAGAATAATTGGGAAGAAGGCAAATAATAGGTGGTGCTGTGCCCCAAAGAAAAAAACAGACTGCTTTTGGATGAACAATCAAGCAGAGTACTGGTGAGGATGGATCCATTATTGAAAGAGAAGACGCTTATAAAGGAATAAAGAAGCTTCACTATTGGGTGCTTTGCTATGGGCGTCCATTTGATTAAGATTAGGAGATTCAGTAAATGGACTTTCTCTTAAAAGGACACTGGAAGGTTTACCGAGGTGGGACAGGGAGAAGAGATCCAGTTCGAACCAGCAGAGAGCTTGGGATGTCAAGTGCAAGTCTGCATTTTTGTTGTGAGTTTGGATGCAATTTATAGATTTCAATTGAACCGGGAAGTTAACAGGAATGACCTTTTCTCTGATTTAGTTTACTGAGTAATGTTAATCAATTTTAATTTGTTTGTTTGTTACAGTAAATGTGTTAGAGTATGAAATCTTCTTGAGGTAATCCCTTGCACTGGTCACTGGGCAGGAATTTATGGGGTGCTGTATTCCAAGTCACAACCCTGGATGGTTGTCAGCCTGGCAATTCAAGAGCTGGTTCGTCCCTCAGACATTTCACACTGGGAGCACTCCGAAATATTTCAAGGTGAAACTTCCACCTTCAACAGAGAGGAAGCCCCACCTTAGAGTTTGCTGGCCAATCTGATTCACCAGTTACTCTGAAGTCCCAGTAGCGCCATGTTCACAAACAGTGGCCAATGCTAGAACTGCAGGCAGTCCCTGAAGAAGAGGAGGTTATGAAGGCCAGGGTTCAGATCTGACTGGGGCTAAGTTGGCAGATCTTTGCAAGGGGCTTGTTTTTCAGGTGTATAGTCCTGAAGGGAAGCATATAATATTGGGTTGGGGACATGTCTCCACTGGTGACAGGAGTTTCTCTCCAAGCAGCTCACCACCCTGACTTGGAAAAATCCTGCCGTTCCTTCACAGTCGTTGGGTCAAAATCCTGGAATTCCCTCCCGACCGGCATTATGGGTCAACTCACAGCAAGTGGATTGCACTGATTCAAGAAGGCAAGCTCATCACCACTTTCTCAAAGGCAAATAGGGATGGGCTATCAATACTGGCCAACCAGTAACGTCCAAGTCCCACAAAATAAATAAGAAAAAGAATCCCTAAAGACAACTCCCTTCCCTTCCTTGCTCAACAGAAGCCCACACAGTGAAAGTTCCAACCTGCCCACTTTACCTCTGCTTTTACTTATATAGAGTTATACTGCACAGAAACCGATCCTTTGCTCCAATTTCTCCAGATATCTGAAGCTGATCAGATCCCATTTGCCAGTATTTGGCCTATATCTTTCCAAACTCTTCTTATTTATATACCCATCCAAATACCTTTGAAAGTCATGATTGTACCCGCCACCACTGCTTTCTCTGGTAGCTCGTTTGCAGGTAAAATAGCAGCAGAGACAGAATGAGGCCCTTAGCTTGTCATTTATTGACTACTTAAGAGCTTCTCTGGACACAAGGGTGAGCAGGCTCGTTGACACCTTCCCTGCCCACCCGACGCCTGGAGGAAGAACGTCTCATCTTCCACCTAGGGACTTTCCATCCACACTGGATCAATGTCGATTTCGCCAGTTTCCTCATTTCTCCTCCCCCCACCTGATCCAAGATCCAACCCTCAAACTCGGCACTGCCCTCTTGAACTGTATTACCTGTCCATCTTCCTTCCCATCCATTCACTACATCCTCCTCTCCGACCTATCACCATCTCCCTCCACCTTCATCTACCTATCGCATTCCCTGCCACCTTCCCCCAGCCCCACCCCCCTCCCATTTCTCTTTCAGCCCCTTGGGCCCCACCCCAATATTCCTGATCAAGAGCTTATGCTGAAAACGTTGACTCTCCTGCTCCTCTATGCTGCCTGACCGGCTGTGCTTTACAAACGCCACATTTAAAGACAGTCAGAAGGAAGGCAAGTTGGAGGTGATCATGGCAAGGTGGTGTTTGAGGAGGTGTGTGGTCCTCAACACAATCTATTTTACAAGCCCTGTACTCACTTTCAATCAGGGAAATTGTGAAATCCAACTCCAGATCAATCGTCAAAAGTGACCAGTCTCCACAGGGATGGTAACACAATCAAATATAGTGTCCTATTAACGTTTTAAAAGCCTAAGTTAGCTCAGTCTTCTACAATCAAACCACACATCCTGACAGTATAACTCTCCAAGTCCCAGTGCAGTTCTGGTAAATGTGAACTGCACTGTCTTCCAAAGTTTCGGGATCCTTCTATAGGAGCAGTGTCTAAAACCAATTGCAGGGTTCTCCACGACGTCTGACCAAGATTCTAGACAAAACTGAAGTATAACTTCCTCCTTTTTTAATCTACCCTCATACCTAAAATCACATCTGCGTTTTGTTACTCTTTCAGCCTATCTACTAACTCTGAAGGATTTTGTACATTTTGGAATCTCAAACATCTTTGTTCCTCCACAGTTTCCAGTTTGATAACCATTTGGAAAGTTATCACATTTACCTTTCCTCAGCTCAGATCAGATGGCTTCATACGTGCCCAGGTTTAACTTGACCTGCCTTCGGTTTTCCTGAATCTTTCTGTGCCCCTTTGTAATTTGTCCCTCTCCTCTGCCCTGCCTACCATCTCTCCGAAAGTCAGGGATAACTCTCTTGTTCCTTCATCCTAAACAGCTGAGGCCCTAAAGCAGATGCCGGAGCAACGTTTTATAGTTATATATAATATATAGTTATATATAGTCCACTTTAAAGGAGAGAGGTGATACCACTGGGAGAGGGTGCAGAGGAGGTTTACCAGCAAGTTGCCTAGACTGGAGAGTTCCAGTTACGAAGAGGGATTGGACAGACTGAGGTTGTTCTCCTTGGAGTAGAGGAGACTGAGAGGGGGAGATGATTAAGATGTAAACAGTAACGAGAGGCATCGTCAGGGAAGACAGGAAGAAAGGTTTATCCATGGTGGCAAGATCAATGACTGAGGGCACAGATTTAAAGTAACAGGCAGAATTTAGACAGGACGTGAGGAACTTTCTTTTCTTCCAGAGGGTCATAGAGTCACAGAGATGTACAGCACGGAAACGGACCCTTCAATCCAACCCGTCCATGCTGACTAGATATCCCAACCCAATCTAGTCCCACCTGCCAACACCCGGCCCATATCCCTCCAAACCTTCCTATTCATATACCCTTCCAGATGCCTTTTAAATGCTGTAATTATATCAGCCTCCACCACTTCCGCTGGCAGCTGATTCCATACACGTACCACCCTCTGTGTAAAAAAGTTGCCCCTTAGGTCTCTTTTATATCTTTCCCCTCTCACCCTAAACCTATGCCCTCTAGTTCTGGACTCCTTCACCCCAGGGAAAAAAAACCTTGTCTATTTATCCTATCCATGCCCCTCATGATTTTATAAACCTCTATAAGGTTACCGCTCAGGGTGGTGGGAATCTGGACCTCACTGCCTGTACGGGTGATAGAGGCTGAAAGCCTCCTAACATTTGAGAAGTGTTTAGCTATGAGCTTGCAATGCCAAGATGTACAAGGCTATGGGCCAAGTGTTAGGGAATAGGATTAAAATACATAAGTCCTTGATTTGTAATTTCACAGACTCAATGGGCTGAATGACCTTGAGGTGCAGCTTTGACCAATTTAGAGCTAATGTACTCCCTTCCTCACAGACCCACACTCTCAGACAGACACACACACACACACACACACACACACACACACACACACACACACACACACACACACACACACACACACACACACACACACACACACACACACCTACCACCACCACCCCACCTCCCAAAACTCCTGGGGGCTTCATCTCTGACGTTCATGCCTTAAAATGGAACACAGTGAAAACAGTTTGGGAAGCACAATTGCATTGTATAGATCCCCTCACATCCTCAATACAACCCCTTTAACCCTACTCCTTGCCTACCAAGTCAAACCAAAAAGAAAACAAATTCCATATTTTTTACTGACGATGTTCTGCTTGGAAACTTACTGAAAGGTTTCAGAAAGCACATACTTTTGGTAAAGCTTGTTTTGTGTCAACCCTCAATAATTATACTTTTCCCTCAAGATATGTAACCAAGTGAGTCATACATGATTTACCCTAACACTAAACCACAGAACTCTCCCAGATCAGTGGAGTTTGCACGTTCTCCCCGTGTCTGCGTGGGTTTCCTCCGGGTGCTCCGGTTTCCTCCCACAGTCCAAAGATGTGCGGGTCAGGTGAATTGGCCATGCTAAATTGCCCATAGTGTTAGGTAAGGGGTAATGTAGGGGTATGGGTGGGTTTCGCTTCGGCGGGTCGGTGTGGACTTGTTGGGCCGAAGGGCCTGTTTCCACACTGTAAGTCTAATCTAATCACCTCACAATTGTTCAAAGTACTCTATCCCTGATTCGTACTGATGGGCTTAGTGAGCTTCCTGACAGCTGTGAAACCATGCACTAACAACCGAACATGACTCAGATCTTCAATGGGAGCAGAAAGAGAAGGAAGAAACTTGGCAGGAAGTGACACAATAAAAACCAAAGGCACACCTTCTCAGCAAGCACATGCACACAGAGAGCCCTTGAAAATATTTAGTCATCTCTGCAAATGCCAATTTCGGATATGTACAATATTGCACAATTGTGTCATTGACATCTGCTTGTTATTCCTGAGTTTCAACTAAAATAGCACTGGATCTCCCAGCATGGGTTAAAAACACAAGCCACATACCCTATAACTGACCACTACTGCAATAAAAGGGCTTTAAATATCTCTCTAACTGAGAGCAGCAGGAAAAAGCAAGAACTCGCAAAGGTTTTAATTATCAATGCAATGCAGCAATGTGGCTCACTCAGACGGCTCATTTTTTTTCAAAATCAACACAAGCATTTCCTCAGTGTGCAGCAGCTGGGAGTCCAATTCTGGGAGTTACGCAATGACATATTTCCTTGATTCTGGGCATTACAAAACATTTCTAGATTTCTGACTTCAATTTATAATTGCAATTAGGAATATAAAAGTGCTTCTCATCTATAAACCCAGGAGAGTATTTATTTTCTCAGCAGCCAGCATTGAAAGGTCTGACTAGCTTATCTCTCCATGCTTCAGGCTCTCTGCCTTTATTCCTGATGAAGGGCTTTTGCCCGAAACGTCGATTTCGCTGCTCCTTGGATGCTGCCTGAACTGCTGTGCTCTTCCAGCACCACTGATCCAGGAGCTGAAAGTTCATGTTCACAGGAGAAACGTGAAAGCTTTACGAGGGCAGGGAGGAGGAGGGTTATAGGGATTGTCCTCAGAATGTGAGGGGATCTATACAATACAACAACAATGCTTCCCAAACATTTCTGACCTGTGCTCTATTTTGAAACATGACAATGTCAGAGTGACAAAGCCCCTGGGTTGTGGGAGCTGTGGGCGTTTAGATTAGATTAGATTAGACTTACAGTGTGGAAACAGGCCCTTCCGCCCAACAAGTCCACACTGACCCGCCGAAACGCAACCCACCCATACCCCTACATATACCCCTTACCTAACACTACAGGCAATTTAGCATGGCCAATTCACCTGACCCGCACATCTTTGGACTGTGGGAGGAAACCGGAGCACCCGGAGGAAACCCACGCAGACACGGGGAGAACGTGCAAACTCCACACAGTCAGTCGCCTGAGTCGGGAATTGAACCCAGGTCCCTGGCGCTGTGAGGCAGCAGTGCCACCGTGCCGCCCAGTTTAGTAGGGTTTAAAAGTGTGGGCCCATTAGGAAGGGATGACACTTGGTATGAATCAGTCAAAGCTGCACCTCAGCCTCCTATCGGAAAGCTGTTGTGAAACTTGAAAGGGTTCAGAAAAGATTTACAAAGATGTTGTCAGGGTTGGAGGATTTGAGTTATAGGGAGAGGCTGAACAGATTGGGGGCTGTTTTCCCTGGAGCTTCGGAGACTGAGTGATGGCCTTATAGAGATTTATAAAATTATGAGAGGCATGGATAGGGTAAATAGGCAAAGTCTTTTCCCTGGGTCGGGGAGTCCAGAACGAGAGGGCATAGGTTTTGGGTGAGAGGGGGAAGATATTAAAGAGACCTATGGGGCAACTTTTTCACGCAGAGGGTAGTATGTGCATGGAATGAGCTGCCAGAAGAAGTGGTGGAGCCTGGTACAATTGCAACGTTTAAGAGGCATTTGGATGGGTATATGAATAGGAAGGGTTTGGAGGGATATGGGCTGGCAGTTGGGACTAGATTGAGTTGGGATATCCAGTCGGCATGGACGGGTTTCACTGAAGGGTCTGTTTCCATGCTGTACATCTCTATGACTCTATAATAGTCCCAGCTCTTAAAAGGGTTACAAACGGTTCGGACTAACCACTTTGAAACACAGGAAGAATCGAAGCCCAGGACAGAGGGCTGTCAAAGCTGGGTCATTAAGGCTGAGATAACAGAATAGGGAAACCATGGGGTTAAGGGGTAAGGCAGGAAAAGTGGAGTTTAGGTTAATCAGACCAGCCCCGATCTCATGGAATGACACAGCGGGCTGAATAACGTTCTTCTGCTCTTATGGACATCATTCACAATAAAACAGGTGATCTGTTGGTTTGCAAAGATTAAGATGGCAAGTATTATTTTATGAGAAGGAGAGGGGGAGGGAGCTGTGTATAACTGATTTGACCTTTTAATGGCAAAGTCTTAACAGCAAGGTACACTCTAGGAAACCCTGACTGTTAAAACATTACAGATTGAGTCCTGTCAAGGCAGGGGCTTACAGATTGACAGATTCTTGTGAATTACTGACTCAGAAATAAGCAGGAAAAAAAATTATCTCCACTCTGTCCAAATGTCTCCTGTTCCCTCCCCTCCTATAAATAAGAGGGAAACACAGACACTGTACCTTGACGGCAGGCTTGAAGATTTTGGAATGTTCCTATCCTGGGGGCGGGGGAAGGAAAAGATTTTAAAAACTTGGAATTTCCAAACTACAGCAAATCCAGAAAATATTCAATGGACAGGATCCAGAACAAGACTAATCATAAACATCATATCTCCCCTCCCAAATCCACGCTCCATTTCGCTTTCACTTGGCTCTAGAATTTGATCACTGCTGAAATTTAGACAAATAAGCGAGATTAACCCAACTTTCTGACCAACCGATCTCCCTCTCCCTCAGTAACCAGGACCTCTTTTCAAATTGTTTTTGTACTTTGGGGCCCCTAACTTCCCGCGCCCGAAGGAGTAGGGAAGGGATAGAATTTCCAGTCTTTGCTTTTTAAGTTAGTGTCAGCCCTGATCTTGGGGTTTTGAAGAAATAAAAATCAAATATGCTCATTAGATTCACGAACCTTTCTCGACATCGGTGTTAGAGTGAAGGTAAACTGTGTGTGTGTAATAAAGTTAGCGTCACTCACCTTGAGTTGGTTTCAGGTAAGTTACAGGATGAAAGAAACCGAGACAATGATCAAGATCAGCAAAGCTGCCTCCACCGCTGCCTTTCCTTCCTCGCTATTAAAACATTAACCCCCCCGGCTGACTTTTTTTCTCTCTCTCTCTCTCTTTTTGCTTGTCATTGAGGGGTGGAGACGTTCTCTCCCCTCCCCTCTCACCTGGAATCCAAGTGGCTGTGCATTTGCAGAGCCCTGGGGAAGGGTGAGACCTTCTCCCGAGTTGGGGGCGTGCTCTCACGGCGCTGGGCTGGCACTCCACCGACCGATGACTGTCCACAGCCAACTTTCCAACTATTGCTGCAACTACTCTCTTGGCTACAACTTAAGCGCAAGTCTCCCCCTTGTGACAATCAGCTCTTGGTGTCACATTTTAGCTTTTTTTTAAAAAAGTCACTGTTCAGAAACTTATCACAGGTAAGATTTTAAGATAAAGGAGTGGAAGTGAGGCCATTCGACCCATCGATTCCACTCTGCCACTCAATCATGGCTGATGGGCATTTCAACTCCACTTACCCGCACACTTCCCCCTATCCTTGAATGGGTTGTAAGGTCAATAATTTATCAATCTTGGCCTTGAAGACATTTAACGCCCCGGCCTCCACTGCGCTCCATGGCAATGATTTCCACAGGCCCACCACTGTCTGGCTGAAGAAATGTCCCCTCATTTCCATTCTAAATTGACCCCCTCTAATTCTAAGGCTGTGCCCGCAGGTCCTAGTCTCCCCGCCTGACGGAACAAATTCCCAGCGTCCACACTTCCTAAGCCATGCATTATCTTGAAAGTTTCTATTAGATCTCCCCTCAACCTTCTAAACTCTAATGAAAACAATCCCAGGATTGATTTAGAGGTGCTGGTGTTGGACTGGGGTGTACAAAGTTAAAAATCACACAACACCAGGTTTAATTAGATTAGATTACTTACAGTGTGGAAACAGGCCCTTCGGCCCAACAAGTCCACACCGACCCGCCGAAGCGCAACCCACCCATACCCCTACATTTACCCCTTAGCTAACACTACGGGCAATTTAACATGGCCAATTCACCTGACCCGCACATCTTTGGACTGTGGGAGGAAACTGGAGCACCCGGAGGAAACCCATGCAGACACAGGGAGAACATGCAAACTCCACACAGTCAGTCGCCTGAGGCGGGAATTGAACCCGGATCTCTGGCGCTGTGAGGCAGCAGTGCTAACCACTGTGCCACCGTGCCACCCACAAATTGGAAGCACTAGCTTTCGGAGTGATGCTCCTTCATCAGGTGGTTCCCAGGATCTTCAGCCATTCATCGTATGTTAGGCCAGTATGTCTTTCCTGAGGTGTGGGGCCCAAAATTGGACACAGTATTCTAAATGGGGCCTAACTAGAGCTTTATAGAGCTTCAGAAGCACATCGCTGCTTTTACATTCCAACCCACTTGAAATAAATGACGTTACATTTGCTTTCGTAACCAGAGACTCAACCTGCAAGTTAACCTTTAGAGAATCCTGGACTAGCACTCCCACATCCCTTTGTACTTTGGCTTTATGATTTTTTTCACCCTTTAAAAAAATGTCCATGCCTGTATTCTTTTTCCCAAAGTGCAAGATCTCGCATTTGCTCACATTGAATTTCATCAGCCATTTCCTGGACTCTCCTAAACTGTCTAAATCTTTCTGTAGCCTCCCCACCTCCTCAGTACTACCTGCCTGTCTGCCTAACTTCGTATCATCAGTGAACTTCACCAGAATGCCCTCAGTCCCTTCATCCAGATCATTAATATGTAAAGTGAACAGCTGTGGCCTCAATACTGAACCCTGCAGGACACCACTTGTCATTGGCTGCCATTCCGAAAAAGAACCTTTTATCCCAACTCTCTGCCTTCTGTCAGACAGACAATCCTCAATCCATGCCAGTAGCTCACCTCGAATACCATGGGCCCTCACATTTCTCAGCAGCCTCCCGTGGGGCACCGTATCAAAGTCCTTTTGGAAGTTTTGATAGGTTACATCCACTGGGTTTCCCTAGTCGAACCTACTTGTTATCTCTTCAAAGAATTCTAACAGGTTTGTCAGGCATGGCCTCCCCTTAACTAAATCCATACTGACTTGTTCTAATCCGACCCTGCACTTCCAAGAATTTAGATATCTCATCCTTAACAATGGATTCTAGAAGGTTAGGCTAATCGCCCTAAACTTTTCATCTTCTGTCTTGATCCTTTCTTGAACAAGGGGGTTATAACAGCAATTTTTCCAATCATCTGGGACTTCCCCAACTCCAGTGACTCTTGAAAGATCACAACCAATGCTTCTGCTATTTCCTCAGCCACTTCCCTCAGAACTCTAGGATGTAACCCATCGGGGCCAGGAGATTTATCAATTTTTAAATCTTTTAGCTTTCCTGGCTATTTCTCTTTTGTAATGGCTACCATACTCAACTCTGTCCCTGACTCTCCATAATTATTGGGATATTACTCATGTCTTCCACTGTAAAGACTGACACAAAGTACTTCTTACGTTCTTCAGCTATTTCCTTATCTCCTGTCACTAGCCTTCCAACATCAGTTTGGAGCGGCCAAATGTCTACTTTTACCTCTCGTTTGTTTCTTATGTATTGAAAGAAACTTTTACTATCATTTTTAATATTACTGGCTAGCCTACCTTCATATTTGTTCCTCTCCTTCCGTATTTCTCTCTTTGTTATCCTCTGTTTGTTTTGTAGCCTCTTCAATCTTCTGATGCTGTTGTCTACTTTATAGGCTCTCTCTTTTTCTTTGATACATTTCCTGACTACCTTTGTCAGGCATGGCTGTCTAATGCCGTCCCCGCCAGATAATCTTTCTTTTCTTTGGGATGAACCTCTGCACTGTGTCCTCAGTTACACCCAGAAACTCCTGCCATTGTTGCTCCACTGTCTTCCCGAGTAGGGTCTGCTTCCAGTCGATTTTCATCAGTTCCTCTCTCTTGCCCCTGTAATTACCTTCATTTAACTGCAACACCATTACATCCGATTTTGCCTTCTCTCTTTCAAACTGCAGACTGATCTCTACCATATTATAGTAAAGTGTTCTGTACTTTAAAATCTTTTATAAAGTCTGGCTCGTTAAAAGCTCTAAATTGACAAGTCTGCTCCCTTGTGGGCTCCATCACAAGCTGTTCCAAAAAGCCATCCTTTAAGCATTCCATGAATTCCCTTTTTTTGAATCCACCGGCAACATTATTTATCCAGTTCACCTGCATATTGAAGACCCCCATGATCACAGTGACCTTGCCTGTCTGTCATGCCCTATCTATTTCCTGGTACATCTTGCGCCCCTGGTCCTGACCACTGCTGGGAAGTCCGTACATAACTCCAATTATGGTTTTTTTGCCTTTGTGGTTCCTCAACTCCATCTACACAGACTCCACATATCATCTGACCCTATGTCTTTCAGTGCCAGAGATTTAATTTCATTCTTAACTAACAAGGCAAACCGTCCCCTCTGCCTACCTCCATGTCTTTTCAACAAGTTGTAAATCCTTGGATGTTCGCCTGCCAGTCCTGAACTCCCTGCAACCATGTCACTGTGGTGCCTACCATATCATCATTCACGATGTTTTGTGCCATTAATTCATCTACTTTGTTATGAATACTACAAGTATTCAGGTAAAGTACCTTAATGCTATCTTTCTTAACATTATTAGTGATATTGGAAATCATAAAATGTCCTATGTTTCCTTCCTTTTTGCTGCATTCCCAGTCTGCCTTGAGCTGAAACCCACCTGCACACATGCTGTCCAGCTGCTTACATTTCCATTCAACTCCACACTCCCTGTCACTTTTGCTTCCCCTCCCCCGCCCCTGACTCAGAAGTTTAAAGTCATACTGACCACCCTATTTATCCTTTTTGCTGGAACACTGGCTCCAAATTGGTTCAGGTATAGACTGTCTCAACGGTACATAGAGTCATAGAGGTGTACAGCATGGAAACAGACCCTTCAGTCCAACTTGTCCATGCCAACCAGATATCCCAACCCAATCCAGTCCCACCTACCAGCATCCAGTCCATATCCCTCCAAACCCTTCCTATTCATATACCTATCCAGATGCCTTTTAAATGCTGTAATTGTACCAGCCTCCACCACTTCCTCTGGCAGCTCATTCCATACATGTATTACCCTCTGCGTGAAAGGTTGCCCCTTAGGTCTCTTTTATATCTTTCCCTTCTCACTCCAAACCTATGCGCTCTAGTTCTGGATCCCCCCACACCCCAGGAAAGAGACTTTGTCAAATCATCCTATCCATACCCCTCATGATTTTAAAAATCTCTATCAGATCACCCCTCAGCCTCTGATGCTCCAGGGAAAACAGCCCCAGCCTATTCAAGATCTCCCTATTGCTCAAACCCTCCAACCCTGGCAACATCCTTGTAAACCTTTTCTGAACCCTTTCAAGTTTCACAACATCCTTCTGAAAGGAGGAACACAACTATTGTACGCAATATACAACCGCAACATGACTTCCCAACTCCTGTACTCAATACTCTGAACAATAAAGGATAGCATACTAAACACCTTCTTCACTATCCTATCTACCCGCGACTCCACTTTCAAGGAGCTATGAACCTGCACCACAAGGTCTCTTTGTTCAGCAATACTCCCTAGGACATTATAAGTCCTGCTTTGATTTGCTTTCCCAAAATGCAGCACCTCACATTTACCTAAATTAAACTCCATCTGCCAATTCTCAGCCCATTGGCCCTTCTGATCAAGATCCCATTGTAATCTGAGGTAACCTTTTTCGCAGTCCATTACACCTCCAATTTTGGAGTTATTTGCAAACTTATTAACTATCCCTCTTATGCTCACATCCAAATCATTTACATGAATGACAAAAAGTAGAGGACCCAGCACTGATCCTTGTGGCACTCCACTGGTCACAACCCTCCACCATCACTCTCTGCCTTCTAACTTTGAGCGAGTTCTGTATCCAAATGGCTAGTTCTTCCTGTATTCCATGAGGTCTAACCTTGCTAACCAGTCTCTCATGGGGAACCTTGTCGAACGCCTTACTGAAGTCTATATAGACCACGTCCACTGCTCTTCCCTCATCAATCCTCTGTTACTTCTTCAAAAAAAATCTTCTTCAAAAAAACAGATCCCCCCAGTTCCAAAACTGTAGCCAATGTCCCATGAAATGAAATCCCTCTATCCCACCCCAATCTCTTATCCACGTGTTTACCTCCCTAACTTTCTTATCCCTACACAATTGGCACGTGGCTCGGGCAGCAATCCAGAGATTATAATCCTTGAGAACCTGTACTTCAATTTCCTCCCTAGTGCTTGATAATCCTTAAACAGGTCCTCCACCCTAGCATTGCCTGTGTTGTTAGTCCCAACATGGACCATAACAACTGGATCCTCCTCCTCCTGCTCCAATATCCTTTCAAGCCGGTCGGAGATGTCCTGCAGCAGAAAATGTGTTGCTGGTTAAAGCACAGCAGGTTAGGCAGCATCTCAGGAATAGGGAATTCGACGTTTTGAGCATAAGCCCTTCATCAGGAATGAGAGAGAGTAGCCAAGCAGGCTAAGATAAAAGGTAGGGAGGAGGGACTTGGGGGAGGGGCGATGGAGGTGGGATAGGTGGAAGGAGGTCAAGGTGAGGGTGATAGGCCGGAGTGGGGTGGGGGCGGAGAGGTCAGTAAGGAGATTGCAGGTTAGGAGGGCGGTGCTGAGTTGAGGGAACCGACTGAGACAAGGTGGGGGGAGGGGAAATGAGGAAACTGGAGAAATCTGAATTCATACCTTGTGGTTGGAGGGTTCCCAGGCGGAAGATGAGACGCTCCTCCTCCAGCCGTCGTGTTGTTATGTTCTGCCGGTGGAGGAGTCCAAGGACCTGCATGTCCTCGGTGGAGTGGGAGGGAGAGTTAAAGTGTTGAGCCACGGGGTGGTTGGGTTGGTTGAATTCAGATTTCTCCAGTCACTCACAGTCACACCCTGTTGTCCCTGAACACTTTGAATTATTTTAATCTACCGGGTGTGACTCCCTCCTGAAACAAAGTATCCAGGTAACTCTCCCCCTCCTGGATGTGCCACAGAGTTTGAAGCTCAGATTCCAGATCATCAATTCTGATCTGCAGTTCTTCCAGCAACCAACACTTGCTGCAGATATGGTCACTACCGTTCACGATGGGATTAGCCAGCTCCCACATCATACAGCTACAGCACATCACCAGCTCAGCCATAACTACTTATTTAATTAACTCTCCCAATTTATGTATTAAATAATTTCTAGTGCTACTCTGCTATGGTCTTATTCAATTAACCAATTAAACTTTTCAATTTATATTTCCTGTGTATCGTGTGATTGATAAAAGCCTTACCTTAACGACAGACCACAGTCCTTCTCAGTTACAGCTCCCATTCTTCCTGCTGCTGGAACAGAAATGAAGGGCTACGCCAGTCGAGATAGGATTTTTTGAGACCTTAAAGCGGTGATTCACCTTCCCTGGGCGCCCCTGATTGATGCTCCCGCTCTTCCTGATTAAATAGCAATCACTTGCCTTCCCAACAGCCTCCCTGCCCTGACCTCACTTCCACCCAGCTCCAACTGCTCTCTGCTATAAAAGAAATTTAACATGGGTCTCCTGTCTCAGAGGTATGGACACTCCCACCACAGCAAAAAAACTCCCTCATCCTTCCCCCTAAAACACTTTTCAGATATATTATTGCACACTCCAGAGCAGTGGGACGGCACAGTGGCTCGGTGGTTAGCACTGCTGCCTCACAGTGCCAGGGACCCAGGTCCAATCCCAGCCTTGGGCAGCAAATCTGTGTGGAGTTTGCACATTCTCCCCGTTCTGTGCGGGTTCACAGCCAAGTGCTCTGGTTTCCTCGCACAATCCAAAGATGTGCAGGTTTAGTGAACTGGCTATGCTAAATTGCCCATAGTGTTTAGGGATGTGTAGGTTAGGTGCATTAGTCAGGGGATAAATGTAGGGAAATAGGTCTGGGTGGGTTACTCTTGGGAGAGTCAGTGTAGACTTGTTGGGTCAAATGGGCTGTTTCCATACTCTAGGGATTCTGTGGGTCTTTAATATGGGTCTCCTGTCTCAGAGGAAAGTAATTTGATTCGAAAGTACACTACCACAAACACCCTCATCCTCCAACAGGAGGAATATTTTTTCCCATAAAACCCTGTTTGGAGATATTATGGCATACCTCCAGGGCAGGTGGGAATTTTAAACATGGGTCTCCTATCTAACAGGTAATGACGCTACCACTGTATGACATGCACATCCCTATCCTTTAGTAATTGGAATAGTGCTCCCTAAAAATCCTGTTCAGCGATGTTATAACACACCACTGGAGCATATGGGATTTTAATATGGATCTCCTGTCACAAAGGCTTGGGCACTACCACTATGCCACAAGTGCCCTATCCTTCAGCAGGAATGTTTTCCAAAAACTGCCTGGTGGGGAATGTTATTACGCACCTCTGGAGCAAGTGAGATGTGACCATGGTCTCTTGGCTCAGAGGTAGGGACACTACAATTGTATTGCATTTCTGTATTTCATACCAATTATCTTCATGCATGTGCATGTCGCTTCCCTACATTACCTTATAATCCACATTATTTTTGTGCAAATTTGAACTCTTATCCAGGATATGAGGCAGAAGCAACATTTGTGAACTGAGAGATTCATTAGGCCGCTTTAGGAATCAGTGGCATTGTTGAAGGTCTGGAGTCACATGTTGGCTGATTGCCTTCCCTCAAGGGCCTTAGTAAATCATAGAGGTTTATTTTTAAACAATAATTTGATGTTTAAACTCATCATCACTGAGACTAGCTTTACATTCCAGATTCATGACACAGATGTGAACCCATTCCCCCAGAGCGTTCCTCTGTTCAGTTACATTACCAGAACGCCAACATCGCTTCAATACTCAATGCTTCATGTATGTGTTTGCATTTTTATGATGATGGATTTAGACCCACTTCTGGTCACTTCCTTTTAGGAAGGATATTACTAAGGTAGAAGAGGGTTCAGACAAGATTTACCAGGATGTTGCTAGGAATGGAGAATTTGAGTTATAAGGAGAGGCTTGATAGGCTGGGATTTTTTTTAAACTGGGGCATAGGGGGCTGAGAGGTGACTTTATCAACGTTTATGAAATCCTAAGGGGTATAGATAAGAAGAATAGCAGGTGTCTTTTCCTAAGGGTGGGGGGGTTTCATGACTAGGGGACACATTTTTAAGGGCGAGAAGAGAAAGATTTAAAAAGACATGGGGGCAACTTTTCTTTGTTACACAGCGTGGTTCATGTGTGGAATGAAATGTAGAGGAAGTAGCAGATGCGAGTACAGTTACAACATCTGAAAGACATTTCGATAAGTAGATGAATAAAAACTGTTTGGAGGGATATGGGCTAAACGCAGGTAGATGGGACTAGTTTAGTTTGGGATTAAGGTTGGCAAGGACTGGTTGGACTAAAGGGTCTGTTTCCATGACTCTGTGACATTTATTAATGTTAATTCCAAGATGCATTGTTTTTAAAATGAAAACTGCTGCAGAAAAATAAAATCACGAATATCCTTGCAAAATTCTGTGTGAAGCCAATGGATTGTTGCACATGTAAATTTTCACAGAAACGCCAGCAGGGAGAGGTTTAACATAAAGAGAAAACAGAGGGGATTGATGCTGACAATGTCTCCTCTCGAGACAGAAAGTCACCTCTTGCAGACCTGACTGTTTTACCCAACACAAGTTTGTGGGTGGCACGGTGGCACAGTGGTTAGCACTGCTGCCTCACAGCGCCTGAGACCCAGGTTCAATTCCCGACTCAGGCGACAGACTGTGTGGAGTTTGCACGTCCTCCCCGTGTCTGCGTGGGTTTCCTCCGGGTGCTCCGGTTTCCTCCCACAGTCACTAAGATGTGCGGATCAGGTGAATTGGCCATGCTAAATTGCCTGTAGTGTTGGGTAAGGGGTAAATGTAGGGGTATGGGTGGGTTTCGCTTCGGCGGGTCGGTGTGGACTTGTTGGGCCGAAGGGCCCGTTTCCACACTGTAAGTAATCTAATCTAATCTAAGAGCGTTAAAAAGCCAGTTTCAGCTCGACTAGAGTGGACTAATGGGACTGAATGTCATGTCTACCAGCTTGGCGTTGAGTGTTAGTGTGCGCAGGTGAAGAATTATTGTGTGGTCATCCTGTATTGCAGGTAAATAAGCTCCCTTACTCTGGGTGCTTCAAACCATTAAAAAGACCATCAATTAACCCAGAAAACCAAGAGCCTCAAAACAAAACTATTCAACTCTCAATGTCAAGGCTACCAGTAAAAGCCACTGGAATGTGCAACATTCAACCATCCGCTCTTCATTATCAATTTTGAGCCTGACGCATAATTTTTTGCTCTTGGACTCATCTCTTAATTATGATCAGTATGTATTTGTGTTGTGTAACTAATTCTTCGATCTTTCAGACCCAAGCTGCCAGAAGGCACAGACTACATTTCTGGACTCAGAAAGAACGATTATTACAGAAAAATCAACTTGAGCTACCGAGAAACAATTATAACTCAATGACATATAATGCTACAATTTAAAACTCTAAGCACCCTGTAAATTCCCCTTCTACACATACAGATGGACAAACAGGGTCTGATAGATAGAAGAAAAGACTGGGGAGATAATTCAATTGTCTCTGTTCTCAGGATGTGCCCTCTCCAGATAATTTCACCTGGTTACAGAGGGCACAGGGTGGCTGATTATCACTTATAAAATCTGTGGTTTCCTGGTTAAAAAGGTCAGAAGTCACATGATACCAGGTTATAGTCCAACAGGTTTATTTGAAGCTCCAAAATGAACCTGTTGTACTATAACCTGGTGTCATGTGACCCAACCCAACACCAGCACCTCCACATAATTCCTGGTTAAGAGCCACAGCTTACAGTAAATGTTGAGGCAAAAATAAACTGACGTCCATCAGGCTTATGCTTATTTTTTTCACAGCAGAGAAAATAAACAAATAATCTTTTCTCTGGCAGAGATCTGATGGCTTCTCCCGAAGTATTTACCGCCCACCCCCACCCCTTGCCAATCAGGTAGTTATGGGCAGGTAGGAGGCATTTGCTATTGATAATTGGTCACCACTTTGTATCTTCAACAATGTATGATTCTGACTGTATGATGAGGTATGCATGAATAGTATGACCCCCTGAAGCTGAGCAAGCACTGAATCAAACTCTTCACAGCCAGATGAGCAACAGAGGCTGCATTTGCCAACAACATAGGTATTAAAAACAAGCACGATTAGAAGGATGATGTGGTGCATTGATAGTACAACATGCCTAATAATCCAGTCTACCAGGCTCATGCACTGGGGACATCGCTTCAAGTCCCACTGCAGCAGATTGGGAATCAAATTAATTTTGTTTGTTATCAAAACATCCAGTCAAATGGCGACCACACGATATTTTTGTAAAAACCCATCTGGTTCACTAATGTCCCTCAGGGAAGGAAATCCACTATCATTAACTGGTCTGGCCTTCATGTGACTCCAGACCCACAGCAATGTGACTCTTCACTGTCCTCCAAAATGGCTTGGAAGACCAATCAAGGGTAATTAGAAATGAGATAAACTCCAGTCTCACCAGTGATACCTACACGCCATGAGAGAATTAAAGTACAAACAGGAATATGAACTGCCTGACCTGACATGATTTGGAGACGCCAGTATTGAACCGCGGTGTACAAAATGGACCAGAGGATGGAATAATAAGCAAATCAAATGGCTGAAGAGAGGGTTTTAGTAAACTAAAGGTAGCAACCTCACTGTGGCCTATACAGCCTGTCAGGTCCAGAGTTAAAAATCACACATCAGGTTATAGTCCAACAGGTTTATTTGAAAGCACTAGCTTTCGGAGCGCTGCTCCTTCATCAGGTGGTTCGTCAGACAATCACCTGATGAAGGAGCAGAACTCTGAAAGTTCCTCCAAATAAACCTGTTGGGCTATAACCTGGTGTTAGGTGATTTTTAACTCTGGACCTGTCAGGCTGTACAGGCCACAGTGGGGTTGCTACCTATAGTTTACTAAAACCCTCTCTTCAGCCATTTGATTTGCTTATTATTCCATCCTCTGGTCCATAGTCACCCTTTGAGTGATTTCCCTTATCAAAAGTGTTTAATAACCGTTAAAACTCGTGTTTGTTTCTTAAAGTACATGACAAAAAATTGAATGACAATCGCACGCAATGGATTTTTTTTCTTGCAATTGTTTAATTAGGTAACAAATGTTTTTTTTCTGGTATTTCATTGAAGTAATAATCGTGAAAATTCCAGCCAAACAATAAACATACTTGCATCTTCCTTAATTACAAATGCATTGGCATTTCAATCGTCGATTCTCCTGCTCCTCGGATACTGCCTGACCTGCTGTGCTTTTCCAGCACCACACTCTCAACACATTTCAACATGTCCCCAATTTATAGCCATTTCCCCTAGAGACAGCATTGCTCCAATTGTCCTCCAGAAGCAGACACAAGCAATGAATATTAAATTCCTTCCTGTTCTTGTCACACTTTAATTAAGACTCTAGAAAACAGATGTATAATTATAGTATGTATTTTAATACAATCTTAATAATCTGGGAGTAAAATTCTGGTTCTTTAACGCAGCCACAGTCACCCTCCCTGAGGAGTAATCCACTACTGAATCATCAACAATTATAATTTAAAGTTAGTCTGGCATCAATTAATGTTTGATTTTTAGTTATGAACTCAGTGCTTTACACAGTGTTAAATACCTCAGGTAGGCCTTTCATTGTTTTATAGATTTGGAAGTGGCAGACTCGACAGTAGCATTGCAATACCAGTTATGCACACCAGGCGGTAGAAGAGAGCCATGAAACCAGAGCACTATCTCCAGACACAGGTTGGATTTACATTAACCTGTTTCTGAAGGAGGTTGGGATCACTTACCCACCTTGCATGTGTTTGATAAAGCTAATCAAGCTGATATCTTTATTGTGTAGCAGAACAATTTTGGCCAGACCATGTCACAGGCAGTAACCTGAGTTCAGTCTCACACTGGGTGCAACTGCTGCACAAAACGCCCCTCTCTGTTTCATATAAGTTGTATAGAGTGAAGCAAAAAGCTAAAAGATAACAGCTGGAAAGACTAGGCAGGTTCAGAAGCATCGATGGAGACAGAAATCAAGTTCATGTTTCAGATCTGTGACCTTTCATTATCAAAGACTTTATCCTTGGAAAGGAACTAAAAATGACAAGACAAAAGAAGGAACAGAGAGAAGCTACAATCGGCCCAGTCTGACATATCATATGAGGGGTACAGAAACGGTTCAAAACACACACACACACACATCTGTATCTCTCACTCACACAAACACACACACAAAACAGTGTCATACATACATATAGTTAAAATCACAAGCATCTGTCTTTCTCTTTCACACACACAAACAGTTAAAATCACAAGTATCTCACACACATGCAGTGTCATACACATATAGTGTCTTTCATAAACATACATGTATATAAACACAAATAGTGTCTCACCCACACATAAACACAGTCTGTCTCAAACACACAAAATACACAAACTCACATACATAAAGAACTGTAAATAGTTACAAAGACATAAATATACACAGAGAGCAGCAGCAAGAGCTAAGCATAAAAGATGAACAGCTCGCTCTCATTTAAATACTGAAGACAGAAAGGTTGACAAGTAAAGAACCCATCAGATTGCCATGGTCACTAACAGAGAAGAATAAAGCGAGTCTGGGTTTTATACATTCGTGTTGAGGAGAGGGGGCAGTAATGTCATTTAATGTAAGGGCAATGCAGCAAATGTACCCATGTACCAAACGCAGGACTGGAACATATTTGCTGAGTGATGTCACATCAGGGAGCTTTAATTAACACTGTGAAAATAATGAGCATCTGTGAGGGACTTTTACCCAGTCATGTTTACACTAGTGTGAGTAGTCAAGGTGTCAGTCATCTCAAGATGACATGATAACTGCACCCCACAGGGCAATTCTCCAAATTAATCTCATGGATATGCTGTGTAATCGGTTCACTCAGTCACTTGATCATTAAGGAGTGTTAAATAGGTGCCTTAGTATTTCCTGGTTAGTCATCATGCTCTTTTGAAGGGAAAGAAGTAGTAATTATCCACCAAACCCAACATATTACACTGAGAACTTCAGAATATCAGGTGGGGTGATAAACCAACTCTTTATTTAAACATCCAAAGTCCAAAGCTGTGTCTCCAGTCATTTACAAACACTCTCAGGATTGTGTAACTTTGTTTAACTACCAACATTTGGTCTTCCCTCCTGCAACTCGGTCATGTGACAGCATTGTGAGACCTGAATCCAGGCCAAAGTGAACTGAGTGAAGTGGGGGGGAGGGTTAGTAAGAAATAATAAGGTTCGTTTTAAATGACAACATTCGCTGCGTGTGAAAACACCAGGCTGTTTACCACCGGAGAAACTCACTCAACAGGATTATCGTAGCATTGGAAAATCTCTCCTTCACACACATACATAGATACATTCCCTCAACCACACACATTTTTAAAATTTGGATCAAAAAGACATTGTGCACGTTTTAAAGTCAAACTGCATTCTATGTTCTCCCATTCCTTCCAATATCTCCAGGTGCCTTTTCTGCAAGTCACGTTGTACAGGAACATCTATTTTTGCTAAGCAGGAAAAGGGAGAGAGAAAGAGAGACAGGGGGAGAAAAAAAAGAGATAAAGAGAGAGAGAGAGAGAGAGAGAGAGACGGAGGGGGGGTGGTGGTGGTGGTGGTGGAAAGAGGACATAGAAGCTCTAAAGAGGAGTCGTACATGACTCAAAACATGAACATTTCTCTCCAAATGCTGCCAGACCTGCTGAGTTTCTTCAGCAAATAGTTTTTGTCTATTTAAGATCTTGAAGGGTTTTGATGAAAATGCGGAGAGGAGGTTTCGTCTTGTGAGAAAATCCAGAACCAGAGATCGCTGTGAAAAATAAGGGGTTGTCCACTTGAGACAAGAGATGAAGAGAAGCTTTTTTCTCCCCCTCACAGAGGGTTGTGAGTTTTTGGGACTTTTCTCTCCCCCCAAAAACTGGCAGGAGCATGGTCTTTAAAATCTTTAAATCAGAGGTGGATCAATTCTTGGCAAGCAAGGGGTGAAATGTTGTCAGTTCTCAGCGTGCATGTGAAGTAATCAGATCGGCCATTTTCTGACTCAATGGTGGGGCAGGTTCAAGGGGCCCAATGGCCTACTCCTGATCCTAATTTTTACATCTATACAGCTTCAAGGTTTGTTGTCAGTTCAATCAAAGTCTCAGGCTGACTTTAAGTAATACTTCTTTTTGCACTGCACTACTCTACCAGCAGGGTGCGACAGAGGGTTTTTTAATTAAAAAGCGAGCAGCACGAGTCAGTGAATACTATTATAAAATAATTCACAAAATTTTCAATTCTGCCAGTTTTCTAAGACCAAGCTGCCATTAAAGCAATTCAGTAACTGCAAAACTGTTCACATTCTAAACAGTCACATTGAAAACTATAAAGCTTAAGCATTTGAAGTATGTGTTTAATCTGTTAGGCTCTTTCTAATGATAACATTCTGTTCCTCATTTCCAGGACATTTCTATTCCTTTGAGGTTTTAACAGAACAACGGCCAACATCCTGAGCTCAGGAAGTGGGTGAGAGTGCCTGTGTCATGGAGACAGAACAGAATCTTGGTTATTCAGTCAGCACAAAATGAACACTTGGACGTAGGCAACTGATTGAAATTCTCCCACTTAATCGGAAATCCTTCCAGGGCCTTACTCCTCCCCATCTCTACAGTCTCCTGCAACCCCAAACCGTCCAGGATATCAGCACTCCTCCAAGCCAACCTCTTAGCTACTCCATTTTATTTACTGGATCTTTTGTGGCCGTGCCCTCAGTTCCCAAGGAGCTCTGGAATTCCCTCACTAATCCCCTCTGCCGTCTGCCTTTCTGTTGGGATGATCCTGAGGAAATCCATTATTTGGGACAGTGAGAGATCTGGTGTCAAAGTCCATTTGATAATGCTCCAATAAAGGATGTTCAATGATATTAAAGTCCTTACAAGAAATGCAAGTCGTTGTTCTGATAGAACAAATCCTAACTGTGTCATTCACAGAGGTGGACCTCCCTCTTATTGCCTGGGTCCACAATACAGAAAGAAGATCCTGTGGCAGGGATCACAAACCTTGTTTGGGGACTACCTGGTTTCTCATTGATTTTAGCCAACAGAAAAACACCCCCACCCCACCACCGTTCAATCACACGTTTTCCACGAAACGTGGCAAAAGTCTGAAGAATGTTGACATTTTCTATCTTTTTATCTCTATCACCTTCCTTTTTTTTAAAAATTCCTTTTCAACACCTGATTTATTAAGCATGAGAATTTACACAAGTTCACTTTAAGGTATTCGACACAATCACAAGTGGTCCCCGATCAGTGGCGCCGAAGATTTTCGGCTATTAGGGTTACTTGAGGTTTGTTTTGAAAATGACTGTCCTCTTAAAAGACAAATCTTTGATAGAATGGGCTTGTGGGGCCAAATGGCCTTCCCCCACAGTGACATCATCCACCATCTGTGGCTTCACTCTCACAATCTCTTACTTTGTCAGTGCAACACTTGGGAAAGGTGTTTCTCCAGGGGTTACCTCAGATTTCACGGCAACTTTGGTGGGTGTCTCTTTTTAAAAGGGGAAATCATGTCAGCGCAGGATTTTGTAAGTACTTTTGACAACCCTGGCCCTACTGACCATCAGAGATCATCTCTGAAGCGCCCGAACTAACATGGAGCTGTAACAAAGTTGTCCGAGTTACAGAGGGGCCTGTGAGATTGTTTCTTGACCCGAGAGACCGGCAAATCTCCAGCTATAGATGTATAACTCAGGGCTTGTATATAATGATGGATATTCAGGGTGGGTGAAGAGAATGAAAATGGGGAGATAAAACCCAAAATGGTATTGATGCCCAATTGGTGTACAGTAATTGTAACGGAAGTAGTGTTTTTTTTTGTAATACATCTTACCCCTTCATTTGTTGAGAAAGAAACCTCGGTGACAAACATTAGTGGTCATTAATCTTCCTGGCTCCCTGTGAACAGGCTCTCACGGTCAGTTAGTCAGTTTGTGTTTTTGGTCAGTAGAGAGGGAGTCACTCACTCCATCACGACGCTCTGTCAGTAAGTCACAGGGTTGAGGATGAACAGCTTGTCTTCTTCTTTCCTAATCCACTTCATTAGTTTGCTAATGGCACCTACCGCAGTAGCTTTGGTTCCCAACGGAGAAAAGCACATGTAGAGTTCAAATCCACTCGTGACCTGAACAGCGAGATAGAGACAGGACAGGAGTTAGGGAAACAGAGAGAGTTCTCATCCTTCACATCAACATTGACCAACATTCCGGCCTCAAGATGCGAAGGGGAGGGATGCTTTAGAATGCGCCATCTGGAAGCATGGAAGGACCAGCAGAGACATTTAAGGGGCCATCAGGTGAGTATTTAATTAGGAATAGTGTGCAGGGTTACAGGGAAAGGCACCAGATTGTTGTCGGGTTGAAATGCTCAGGGAGCTAGGAGCAGACACGTTGGGCCAAATGGCCTCCTCTAGCACATAACAATTTCATGTTACTTGAACACCAGTTAATAGAAGTTGCCTCAACCATCTCACACCAACGACATTAGTGAGCGTTCCCAGCTCAGTTGTGATGTGCAGGACTGAAGGCAGACTGAAACTTCCGGTACGTTATCCTACCGCATCCTCTCCACTCAAGGCAAGTTAGGATAAAAAAACCCAAGTAAACTACATTCCTTGACACCGCTCCATCTGTTGATCCTAGCTAAGGCAAACCCTAAGTCAGGTCCAGAATAGAAGTGGTCTCTACTTCAATATAGCACACTGCTGCCTCTCCTTCCGTAATTCCAGCATAGACACGAATGTGAGCAATAGAATCAGGAGTAGGCCATTCAGCCCCTCAAGCCTGCTCCACCGTTCAATAAAATTGATTGGTTAGTGTTTTGAAATCCACATTCCCATCCGCCCTCAATAATCTTTGATCTCCCTGTCTAATGGGACTTCATCTATCTCTGCCTTCAGAATGTTCCACGGTCCCACTTCACCGATTGTCTGACCCCTGACTTTATAACCCCCATGGCCGAGCTATTGCCTCACTGAACATTGCTCCAAAAGGAATTGGCTTCGGCATTCACTCCCTCTCCAGTTAGCCATGTGGCATTCTAACATCAAGTACTGCACTGGGCAGAGAACGGGGCTGTTCAGATTTAGTTGCCCCATCAGTTGCAAGTGGGTGAACCTCTAACCTAGATTCGGGATGATACTCTTAATACTCTACTTCACCAACACACCTCCCTGTGTCCTGACAAGACTGCAATTTACTGCAACCGAATCACATTTCCAATACAGCAACTAACTCTAGGGTTCAAATGATGTTCATTGCTTGGCAACAGCTGAGGCTGAACTCCTCTACAGTAACAGGGTTACATTCCCAGAGCTGCTCAGGGAGCTAGTTCAAAAGCCAAGTACCTTTTTTTTTATTATTCAATGATGTTGGCATCACTGACTGGGCCAGCATTTATTGTCCATCCCCAACTGCGGTTAAAAGTGAACCACATTGTTGTTGGTCTGGAGTTGTGCGTAGGCCAGACCTGGTAAGGATGGCAAATTCCCTCCCGAAGGGTTCAATTGTCAAGAGAGAATATGGAAACTCCACACAGACAATTGCCCAAGGGTAGAACTGAATCCGATCCCTGGGACTGTGAGGCACCAGCGCTAACCACTGAGCCACCATGCCAACCTCATCCATATGATTCTTGAATCTAATAAGAGCTGGACCTGAGAGTTAAGACTGAGCTGGGAGGAGGCTGGTGTAGAGTGTTAGACACTGGCACAGACTGAATGGCCTATATCGGTGCTGTCACTTTGATGTGATGTACCAGAACTTTCCAAGGCTTAGTTCTTACCCATGCCAATAAGTTCTCTCGGTCTCCCGCATAATAGATGTACTTCAGAGGCCTTGCAGAGTTGTGGACTCGACTGTACAGATACTGATACAATCCCAGCAGCCTCTCCTGTTCTTCCTCAGCTACGTAAGGAGCTTCGACCTCTGGGCTACCAAACAGAAAAAAAAACACAAGGCATTTACATCGTCATAGAGTCATAGGACTTTTGGATTTAAAGCAATTGCTGGGACAAGTCTGAAGTAAGAAACAGGAAGAAGTAAGCACGTCATTGTCTGCATGTTTGGAGAACTGAATTTCACCCAACTGCAATATACCATTGAAAGGAAGATGTTTCCTTATCAAAATAAACTTCCTGCATCATCCCTGAAAGAAACTATGCCATCATGGTATTTGTAGGTAACCTAGGCTTATCCTCGAGGGAATCAAAATAGCAAGCGTTGGAAAAACTCTGGACGAGTCATTATGGACCAAAACGTTGACTTTGTTTCTCTCTGAAACGCAACATGGAATTTGTATTCTTTTAGTTTGAAGAGCCAATACTCTATTAAAATGGGTGGTTCACCAAATACCAGCTGACCGTGAGTTTAAACTCACTTTGATAAAAGGAGGCTTGAATAGAGATCTGGATATATATTTATAATGGATGAATTTAGAGGCTACAGAGATAGGGCTGGAAAGTGAGACTGGCTGGATATCTCTTTCAGGAGCTGGTACAGACATGATGGGTTGAATGTTCTCCCTTTGTGTGTAAAATTCTGCGATTCTGTTCAGGTTTGGTTTGAATCCAAACCTTCAGTATCAAATGTTTTGCTTTTATTTTAGTGCTCTGGAAACACAGGTTCAAATCACACTTCAGCAGCTGATGAAACTTAAATTCAGGGTGTGAATCCAGAATGCAAAGTGAGCCTCACTCATGGTGACCATGAAAGCTAGCATCCACGATTATAAGGCGACCCATCTGGTTCACTAATGACCTTGAGGGAAGGAAATCTGTCATCCTTACCTGGTCTGGTCTACATGTAATTCCAGCCTCCTGCCAATGACTCTGAACTGCCCTCAGAAATTGCCTAGCAACTCACCTAGGTCAAGGGCAAGTAGTAATGGACAATAATGCTGCCCTTGCCCAGCGATACCTAAATCCCACAAAGGAATGTTTTTTCTCTTAAATTGAGTGGAATCTGATTGCATGGAAAAGGCTTATCTACATTAAAAGTAGTTAATTCACCATGAAATGCTTTGGGCTTCACATTTGCTGACTTGAGCTTTTCAGGTGAATAGTCAGTTGGTTCTCGGAACGGGGCCTAATTTGTACTTATATTGGAACCCTTGCTGATTTTCCATTATTTTCATGTCTCTTTTTAATCATTTTTGGGTTTGGAGCTGAGAGCTTAAAGGTGACCTTTTGACTGTGAACAGCAGCTTGTTCAAGAGAAAGAGAACAACCAAGCTGTAATTTCTTCATGAGGCCTGGCCTGAAGTTATCGGCAGGTTATTTGCTCAAAGGTGCTCTACAGACACTTCAACAGCAGATTTACCTTATGCTCAAACAGATGGCAGATGTTAAGCATTGACTGGGATCTCATGGCTAGACAATAAGTCTGGCAGGGAGAGGGCAGAGTTTGAACTGGTTTTTGGAGGTCAGATGGATTGCTCCCCCTGGTTGTCACCTCATTATCTTGTTGAAAGTTCAGAGAATAAAATCTCAGTAATAAGAATTAAATTAATATTCCTCAGAGCCTGCTATCTGCATGCATTGGTGCCATCAGAAACAATGCAAAATATAATCTTACGTTCCAATTATGTGACAGGTTGTGAAGTCTGCCTGAACGAACGACCCAGTTACACCTCACTTATTTTTCCTTTTTGATTTAGCCCTTAATCGTGTCTGTCTGTCTTTGTGAAAGAATGGGAGCTAGCATCAAGGAGGATTGAGCTTAACCAGACATTAATTAGATTACTTTGCTGTTTAAATTTGTTGTGTTGAAGTTAATGTGTTGTTAATAAATTATTAAATCTTTTGGTATAAACCCACTGTCTTACATTAATTATTCCCATTAATTTATTAATGAGACCAGTCATTCAAAATGTCTGGTTGGGAACCACTGGGGTAAATTTATAGGGTCTTTGAAGGTTTTAATTTTACTGTGTTGTGAAGACAGAGGTTGGGACGCTGACATTATTTGACTGTCTATCTCCACGTCAAAATGTCAAAGACATTCTGTTCTTTTCTGATCAATATAGGAACACTGATTTTGAATTTCCAAATGTCTGACGCTCCTGTGATCCTGCTTAAAGGGCAGGACATAGCATAATGGTGATCAATTGCATATGTGAGGGCAGGAACCATCTACAGAATCGGTTTATCTCTGAAAGAGGAGAAAACCCAGCAGGCAACCTAACGAATCAAGAATATTCTGAAGAGGAAGCCTTTCAGAACAAGGAAGAAACCTTGGGATGGTGGGAAAGTGAGGAGATGTCTGCCTGACTGAGCTCTGAGAGAAAATCCTCAGACAGTGAGGGAAAATGAAAGCAAGGGAGGATGAGAATGTTATGCAGGAGGATAATCTGGCAAATTACATCAACTGATAAAATAGCAATGAAGTTACTATGTACTGTACTGTCCATGTAAAATTAGCAGAACGATGCAAATTATACTCAAGCTGTTCCGAAACCTTATAACACACCTTGGGAGCAAGTGGGACTTGAACCTAGACCTCCTGAGCAGAGGTAGGAACATTACCACCATACCAAATGGCTATTTAATTCTACTCAATAGCAAACCTATTCCATGCTTCTCACTGTGCCTGAATACAGCAGTCCTTACAGCATAGTTTCTTGTGCTGATAGTCAACCAATGATTTTCTACAGTTAATTTTTGACAGGGAAACTTGGATGGACTACAAATTGAACAGAGCTTGTTTGCTCCGTTGGATCAGAGTCGTTTAATAACAGCAAACAGATAATGAAACTGTTATCCCACTTATTCATTGTGCAGTATTCATTTATTCCTCTTAATTGAAAGGTTGAAAGTTCAAATCCTATTCCCGACTCCAACACAAAATCTAGCCCAATGCACCAGTGCAGTACTAAGGGAGCACCACAGTGTCAGAGATGCCACTTTTCAGTTCAGGTAGTAAAGTGAACACTCTTCATTGTACTGGAGTGGAATAATCTTATGGAACTATTGCAATTAAGAGCAGAGGAGTTATCCCTGGAGTTCTGTTTGATATTTTTCACTCAAACTTCACAAAAAACAGAATACCTGCGTATTGTCACATGACTGTTTGTGGGATCTTACTGTATACAAATTGGTTACTGAATTCTGACATCACCACAACTTCAAAAGTGCCTGATTAGTATTAAATCGCCTTTGAAAACCCTAGGAATATAAAAGGCACTTTGAAAACGGATGCCTTTCTTTCATTTATATCATTTGGATAACTCGGTTTGTTTCTTACCTCGTGAATAGACCTGAGCTTCTTGACTTGTAGATGAAGTGCCTGAGGTCTGGGATGCCCACTTGAGAAACACTGTAGGATGGAGACCGTAACTCTTCGAGCAATGTCTGCAAGGTATTCCGTCTCTTTATGCGTTCCAGAAATTTGCTCTTACAGTTGGAGATGGTGAAGAAGTGCTCGCGATCGGTAGAGATGAGGAGCAAACACAGGCTGCTTGCCTGATCGAGGTAGGAAATGTGCGCATGGAAGAAACCACTGGAGTTGAACTTGGGCAGACAGATGGGAGTCCAGGCCTCTCCCTCTCGGAAGGAGGTGGATGCGCTGATGAGGTTGAAGAGAAGATGGAGATCGATGGGATGAAGGAATTGGTCTTTCTTCCTCACCAGCGTAACCAGTTGGTTCTCAGCGACCAGAATGGAGAAGACGAGACTTTTGTCTTTTGCCTGCTGCAGGCTGCTGCTAATCGTGTCTCTCACAGAAGACGGCAAGGGCCGACATCGCACTGCACACGTTAAAAAACTGGGATCTTTGCCCATGAGATCGAGGAGGTGGTCTGTAATCCTCTCAGAGCCTGCAAGCAGCCGGCGGAGGTCATAGTTCTTCTTTTGCTCGAAGATTCTGTTGAGCTGGGTTAAAGTCACCAGGCTAATTATCTGGTAGTAAACGTACAGAAGCTCTTTAGCCACTTCCTGCTCGGACTGGCGGGTACGAGCGACAGCTACAAAGACCAGGGGGCTCCGATGAACAAATACCACCTTGTAACCCTCTGTCACAAACAAAAGCAGGGAATTAACCACCACATTCTGCACCACAACTGCTTATAGCACGGCTGGTCAATACTGAGCATCTATCCATAGCTATTTCCTCGGAGAAAGGTAACAAGACACCACTCAACAGCCTAAAATACCTGTTCCATATGTCCTGCAGCTAACTAAAGCCTTTAAGGCTAATGAAGAGTCAATGGTGTTCCCAGTGAAGTAAGTTTTTCCTTCTTTGAAAAAATGCTGACAGCAGATCTGCTCACCACTCATTATTTACAGGGGCTCCCTTTCCCCTCACCGACAGCAAAGGGCTCTCTCTAATCTCCCAGCTATAGGCTCAACTGCATGTTCAGGCAACTTCAGCTGACAGTCATGGTACAACTGTGATCCAGCTCTCAGTGCTGTCCTTATCAGTAGGTGTCTCGACGATGGGGTGGCTACAAACAAGGTTCATTGTGGTGGTTACCGGAGATCAACAGGTTTGGGGTATGGGGACAGACCAGGACAACTGGAGACATTTTCACGAAATGAGCATATTGCACAGATTGTGAGGAATTTCAAACAGGGAAAACGTCAGTCACCTCAGCTGTTGCTGTACGTTCCCTGCTGGCTAATTACAGACAATGTTTATGGATAACTGAGAGCAAGCCTTCGCCTACAGAGGTATGGCTTATTTGAGGGGTAACATTTTCACACAGAGAATGATGTGTGTATGGAATGAGCTGCCAGAGGAAGTGGTGGAGGCTGACACAATTACAGCATTTAACAGGCATCCGAATGGGGAGATGAATAGGAAGGGTTTGGAGGGATATGGGCCAAATGCTGGTAAATGGGACTAGGTTTGCTTGGAATTTCTGATTGGTGCGGACGGGTTGGACCAAAGGATCTGTTTCCATGTTGTATGACTCTATAACTCAGAATAATGTAGGGAATTGAGGGGAAGAACTTTTCATATAATAAGATATCACCTATTTGGTTCTGGAAGAGGTGCCCAAAATCAAAGAGGACTAGGGAACAGTTGATGGCTTTATGCTCATTAACATATGATTTCTTGTTCCCCATATGCCATTGGTGGAAGGATTTTTGTATCACAGTGGCAGTGATCCTACCTTTGGACCAGGAACACCTGGTTCAAGACCCACCTGAATAGGTTAATTAAAAATACACCAAACTTTGTTTCAACTGGTACCTTTTGAATTCGGCGTTCTCGATAAACCGACAAAAATTATATACCACAAGCATGGTGAAGTTTACTGTATTATCGTAGTCTCAGTGGTGCCTGAACATCAGTTGAGGGTGTGAGAGAAAATCTTTTTTATTTAAGTGAAGTTGCATTACTATTTAAGTGATTTATGCTGTAAATTAAGTATAACAGGGATGTGTATGCCCCCTGCATAATGTTTCTATTACTTAGTAAGTGTTTTTACATTGATAATGTGGACCTCTTCATGATCGGCCATATTATATCAATCATTCCACAGAGGCCAGTTCATGAAAAGTTTACTGTATCTACATCCAGTGGTGTTGGAGTGTGAGTAAAAATAAAAATCTAATTAGAAAAGAATACGCCTGGACACTGAACAGTATTAACCTCTGGTACTATATGGTAGTATATGGTTATGGTGGTGGTCACAGTGCACTTAGACAGCACGAACTCCATCACCAGACTGACCAAGAATCTTTCCCATTCCTTACTATCTGCCACTTGTGTGTGTTGAAAGGATTTACAAGTTGACACTCAACCTGCTTGGCAGCACGATGAACACACCTTCCTTGGCCATCAACTCCTGGAATGGGACTTGAATTGGGACTTCTGGGTTAGAAACAGGGACATTGCCCAGTGCCACACAAGGCTGACAGAAGATTACAGCACTGAACTCATGACAGCGACAGCACTGTGTTCCTGATCAGCACATGGTACCAAAAGGCAGAGATATTTCCCTGGCCATCCCATAAACCCTTTCTGCATGGTGATCAAGAGATACTGTTTGGGCAGTCAGACAAACGGACATATCTTCCCAGCTCAACACAAGCTGTGTGCAATTTATTTTAAACAAAGAGGGGTAATGTAAATAGTAGTCAGTGTGATATTATTGTGCTAACAGGAGGCAGTGGCAATGTCATTTGACTAGCAATCCAGGCTAATATTCTGGGGACAAGGGTCAAATCCCACCCATCACTGCAGACAGCAAAATTTGAATTCAATATGTCATTACAGAATCATCATAGAATCCCTACAGTATGGAAACTGGGCCTTTGGCCCAACAATCCCACAAAGAGGATCCCACCCAAACCCACTCCCCAACCCTATTACTCTACATTTATCCCTGACCTACAACATCCCCAAACACTATGCAAGTTGCATGGCCAATTCACCTAACCAGCATTTCTTTGGTCTGTGGGAGGAAACCGGAGTATCCGGAGGAAATCCACACAGACACGCGGAGAATGTGCAAACTCCACGCAGACATTCAGTCACCAGAGGCTGGAATCGAACCTGGGTCACTGGCGCAGTGAGACAGCAGTGCTAACCACTGAGCCACCGTGCCACCTATTTTTGGCTATATTTGGAATAAGAAGTTAGCCTCATGATGACCATGAAACCACTATTGATTGTGATTAAAAACTCATCTGATTCACTAGTGTCCTTTAGAGAAGGGATTTTGCGCCATCCTTACCTTCAAGTCAACACTTTAAGCCCAGGAGAGAGTGGTTGACTGTTACCTGTCCTTTGACTAATTAGGGATAGGTAATAAATGCTGACCTAGTTGGAGATGCCCACATCCCAAGAACAAATTGAAAAATAAAGCAATTGCTTCACTGACAAAAGCGACATTCTGTTGAACCTTTTCACCTTGCACTCATCAGGCCAAAGACAAGAGTATCAAATTTCAAAAGGACCCCTGTTTCTCATGTAGTACAAGTTAATGATCCCTCTGAAAAATGGCATTCTTGCAACTGTCCTGACAATCGATTCATGGTCATTATTAAGATTCCTAATTCCAGATTTTCAAACTCCACCACCTACCGTGTGGGATTCAAACCCAGAACAGGCTATGGATTAACCTATTGGTAATCCCACTGGGCTATCGCTGCCCTCAGAGGTGCAAGATTACCAGCTTGAACAGCACGTCTGATTTGTCAGCTGCTTTGTGGCTCTATCCTACCAAGTGACTGTTTCTTGTAGTGGCACTGCAGCAAGATGGTGGATTGAAAAGCCAGCAGTGAGGTATGCCTCTTACAGCAGGTTCAACATCTTGCTCAGCCACTCCTTTAGCCTACTGGGTCCGGTACATGAAACATTAAGACAAAAGAACAGTGGAACCCAACAAGCAGTAACTGAAACTGCTGAACTCACCTGCATGGATGGATTTGATCACATTTTTGCTTGCCTCAATGAAGGACATGAGTGCCACCATTACCCCCATTATAGAGGAGAGAGCTTCCTCTGTCCCATAACGGGAGTAAATCGGCTTCCCGGCATCACTGAAGACAAAGATGTGCTTCCGGTGCTGCCTCCACGACTCAGCTGTTATGTCCTCCTCTTTCTCCGAGAGCACGGACTCTCTGCGTGATCTCCCAGATGACCCCTCTCCTTCCGCGTCACTGTCTCTCATCTCCTTGTTCACATCCATCGCAACACCGGTCAGTTGGGTGCTTAGTTCGTTGAAATCTTTGCTGATCTCTTCAATCTGGGATTCTTCCGTGATGGGTTTGTTAATACTATCCAGACAGCCCTTCACTTCATCATCTGTGGTTAGATCTTCGTAAGACCTAGTGTGGACAAACATTGCACTCTCCTGTCCAGCACCTAGACAAAGGGATACATACGGATAAGTACATGTCTGGCATCTGCCTTGTGGCTGATATGAGGTAACTAATAATGACTAACTGGGAGGGAGTTAAAAGGTCATTGGGTACAGAATAATATCAATTTGGGAATGAGCTACAGACTATAACCTTATCACGAGTGGTGGTTTTTGTATAGAACAATGGACACTTGGGGCAAAAAGTAATCTTCTGAATTTATAAGGCAGTCATAGAGTTCAGGAGCCAAGAAGTGAAAGGCAGTTGTAAAACAAAACAGGACATATCAGATATGTACCTGCGATCAGGCTACGGCCTGCTGTCTAATCGAGTATTTACTGGCTACCTGGGAGAAAAGTGCCAGGCTGCATTTGATATCTTGCTACACAGCTGCTGGCTGTCAACAACAATTTGTATTTTTGTAGAGTCTTTAAAACGGTAAAACGTATCAAGGGAATCCAACAACCTAGTGGTATTATCACTGGACTATTAATCCAGGGATCCAAGCAATGAGCTAGAGACCTGGGTTTGAATCCTGCCATAGGAGATAGAATCAGGCCATTCAGCCCATCGAGTCCACAATGACCCACCAAGGAGTATCCCACCCCTCTACCCTATCCCTGTAACTCTGCAGTCCCCATGTCTAATCCACCTAACTTGCACTTCTCTGGACACTATGGGTAATTTATCATGGCCAATCCACCTAACCTGCACATCTTTGGACTGTGGGAGGAAACAGAGCACTTAACGGAAACCTGGGCAGAAATGGGGAGAATTACAAACTCCAGACATACAGACACCTGAGGAATTGAACCCGGGTTCCTGGTGCTGTGAGGCAGCAATGCTAACCACTGAGCCACTGTGCCACTCTGGTGGTGAAAGTTTAATTCAATAAAAATCTGGAATTAAGAGTTTAATGATGACCATGAATTCTCTGTCGATGGTTGGAGGGGAAAAAAACCAATCTGGTTCACAAATGCCCTTTAAGGAAGGAAACTGATGTCCTTACCTGGTCTGGTGTACATATCACTCCAGGTCCACAGTGATGTGGGTGACTCTTAACTGGGGGTGGGTAATAAACTGCTGCAGAGAGCAGTTAAAATCTGACCACTCCAATGCTGGCCTGGAATCACATGTTGGTCAGGATGTAAGGTTTCCTTTTCTCTCGGACATTGTTGTAAAAATCTGGTTCAATAATCAACGGTGGTTATGTGATTGTCATTAGCAACATTTTTATTTCATTGAATTCACATGACACCACCTGATGTGATGGACTGAACTGCAAACCATAGAACATTAGCCCAAGAGTCTGCATTACTCATGCAGCAATATTACCATTACACTAGCATACCCCACAGCACCAACAAAATCTAATAACAAGCCATAGAGGGAGCTACGAGGACAGCTGAACAAACACTTGGCTGCAGGGGCCGGTTTGAAGGGAATGTAAAAGGAGGGAAGAGAGCTATTGGGAGAGGCATAGGTTCAGGGAGAGAATTGCAGAAGTTAGGGCTTTCAGTAACAGAAGGCACGGCTGCCAATGGTGAAGCATTTAAAATCATGGTTTCTCAAGAGGCTAGAACTGAAGGAGAATTGATATCTCAGAGGGCCGTCCAGCAATGAAAACTAAAGGTCTTTGTTTGATAACTTTGTGGTTATGTTACAGTTGTCCACGTGAGTGTCCGCGCGTGTGTTCCTGTGCGCTAATAAAGAAAATTTGCATTTTAGCTCCATTGAAGATCATTGGCTATCTCAAAGTACCAAGACACCTTTTATCCTGACATGTAGTCAACTGCTGCAGTGTCAGAAAAGCATCAGCCAATTTGGACACAGATTTGCGCACAATTAGCCCTGCCCACACAGTGATAATTAGCATTAAGCGGTTTTTGTTGTGAAGGTGAGTGAATAGAAATGGTCAGGACTTCCTGGAAAAATGTTCCCTGCTCTTCTGTGAAATATTGCTTTGGGATCATTCATATTCATCTGAGAGGGAATGCAGTAGAGTTTAGAATTTCATCCAAAAAAAAAGCAATATCTCACACAATTCTGCTGTGTAGGTAACTGCCAGGAAATGAAAACTGATCCCAACACGCAGGATCTGGCACTCACAGGAGCTTACATATTGTTTATACCTTCTATCTATTAATGAGGGAAACTAATGAGTGAAATATTTGACTCTCCTATGAACCCAGGTAATTACAACAGAGAGATCCAAATGCAACTCAGTTCAGCAACCCCTTCTTTTCAGTTCTCATTAAGCCGAGATCCTTGTGACATTAAGATGTATCATGTCAGATACCAATTTATATTCAATTATGTGCATTTTTGCATGTTGGATTAATATCTGTTGTATTTTTTAAATTAATGGGACATTAATGTAGCTGGATAAGGCAGCTATCAGTAACCATGCCTGATCGTCCTTTACAAAGCTGCTGGTGAATTACCTTCGGGGGGTGGGGGAGGGAGGAAATAGAGGTGAAATTTGAATTTAGTCAAAATGTGTTGAACTGAAAACTACCAGAAAACATTGTTGAAACCCATCTGGTTCACAAATGTCCTTGAAAGAAAGAAATCTACCAATCTCCACGTGACTCCAGACCCACAGATTTAACAGCAATAAATGTTGGTCCAGTCCACATCGCGTAATCAAACAAAAAACGAGTGTCTTTTTCAGTCATTTCAGAGGGCATCATGTATTGGCCATAACTAAGCCAAGGTGGAGAGCATTAGCGAACTAAATAGATTTTTTTTTTAAACTGTTCTAGTTATATTACTGATACTGGCTTCTTTTTTTCAAAAAGGGAAAATATGAAATCATAATTTATTTCATGAACTAAATTGGAATTCCCAAGCTTTATGTGATACATCAACAGGGTTTCAATGCATAGATTCCAGATCAGTAATCCAAGCTTGAACTGCTAACATAATTGTATATTCACCACGCCACCACACCCACCCTACAACTGGGTGCTAGGATTGGAACTGTCCAAATTTATTTAATGTGGAATCTGACAGCTGTCTAAAGTCAAGGACTCAGGTCCCATGGGCAAAAGGATTATTCTATCCACTCATACCACTTAGCACTGCCCTACCACAGAAGTGTTTTTTAACTAATGATGTCTTGATGGCAATTTTAAAAAATATTGATCTGCTCACTCTCCTGTGGGCAGATGGTTGTACAGTGGTGATGTTTTTGGTCTAAGAATCCAGAGACCTGAGCTGATGTCTCCAGAGATTAGATTACTTATAGTGTGGAAACAGGCCCTTCGGCCCAACAAGTCCACACCGACCCGCCGAAGCGCAACCCACCCATACCCCTACATTACCCCTTGCCTAACACTACGGGCAATTTAGCATGACCAATTCACCTGACCCGCACATCTTTGGGCTGTGGGAGGAAACCGGAGCACCCGGAGGAAACCCACGCAGACACGGGGAGAACGTGCAAACTCCACACAGTCAGTTGCCTGAGTCGGGAATTGAACCCGGGTCTACAGGCGCTGTGAGGCGCTGTGAGGCAGCAGTGCTAACCACTGTGCCACCGTGCCGCCCCTAATGTGAGTTCAAATCCAACCAGAGCAACTGCAAACAATTTAATTCATTAATAAAGTACTAATAATGATTCATTTTACTAATAATTATTCTGATTAGTACACTAATGTCCCTTTGCAGAGGGGAAATGTGACACCTTACATGTGCCCCAGCTATCTCGGAGGTTGACCTTGAAATGGCCTGACAAGCAGCTCATGCCAGCTGCCTAGGGGCAGTTAAGGATAGGCAATAAATACCAGCCTTGCCAAGTGATGCCCACATCGCAAGAAAAGCTTTTTTTTAAAATACCCTGCACCTTGCCCTGACCAAGGCACACTGTGAACAAGAGGGGGCATGTTTTCTAGATATCCTGTTATATTACTGATACTGGCTTCTTCTTTCAAAAAGGGAATAAAGATCACAATTTTGATTCATGAACTGAATTGAAATTCCCAAAACATATCAGTGAGGGTTGAATTCATAGATTCCAGGTCAGTAATCCAAACCAGGATTGCTTATCTAATTGTATATTCACCATACTATCACACCATTCTAGGACTGGGTTTTGGTCAATATTCTTCTATAACTATCTTCTAGAAGATGCACAAGCCATGAATCCATCAGCGTTCAAAACCTTCTGTTTTGTCTCTCCTCTGTAAAGCTTTTTAAATTCTTGATAAATTAGACTTACTGATGCACACTATTAAGCAGAGAGTAAGGAGCCAAGGCACTTTACTTCTACTCACTTATATATTGGACCTGCTTGCACTTGCTCCTTGGACCTTATCTTCTCGGACCAGCCAGTTGAGAGAGGATAAGGGTGTGCACTGTTCAGACAATATCGCTTGTAAGTACTTCTCAAATTCATGTTATGAGTTTGGAACAAAAGTGGTGAACGCACAGATCATTTTACTCGGAAGTAAAGGTGACACAGTGTTTTGTCATAATAGGCGTCTTTTTCCAGCTTGCCAGTCACTTCTATCTCAACAAACAAGAAAATCATGATCTGCAGGATTGGAAAACCCCCCTCACAATATTTTGTCAAGTCAGTGCAGACAGGTGGCAGTGTCAGCATTTCGTGCACTTCTTTCAGATTTTCAGCATCTATGGGGTGGGAGTGGGGGTCGGGGTATAGGGGAACAAGGACTCTTAATATCTACCCTCAGATAAACTTAATTTCCGTCTCAAACTTTTCTGAAGTCTCTCACAACATGGAAGCCGAGAGGAAAAACTTCACCCCTTGCTGATTAAGTGGAAAACTTCCATAGCAAAGGTTTGGGGCAGCCATGGTTCAGGTAGTAGCAATTTGCCTTTAAGCCAGAAGCTGGTGGTCCAAGTCCCAGTACAGGACACAAGCACAAAAAAGTGAAGGCAGTCTCTCCACTGTAACAGTGAAAGAGTGCTACACTTCGGGAGGTACTGTCTTTTCGGATGAAACTTTAAACCAAGGCACTGTATTCCCTCTCAGATGAATGGGAGTGATCCCAAGGCAATATTTCATAGGACAGCAGGGGAAATTTTCCCGGGAGTCGTGGCCATTTGTACCCATTCTTCACCAATAAAAACAGCTTACCACTCAATATTACATTGTGTGTGGGAGCCTGCTGCGTCAAGCGGCTGACGCATGTCTGGAGAAACTACCTGTCAAAATAAAAGGGATCTTAGTCCTTTCAGACAGCCAATGGAGGGGGGGGGGGGGGGAAACAGGACATGCAATACACACACACACACACACACACACACACACAGAGTTAATCCAGAGACCCAGGTAATGTTCTGATGTTCTGACCCTGATTCGAATCCAGCTAAGACAGATGGTGACATTTGAATTCAATTAAAACATGGAAATGACAGCCTAATGATGACCATTAAATCACTGCCATTTGTCAGGAGAAACCCATCTGGTTCACTGTCCTTTAGGGAAGGTAATTGCCATCCTGACCTGCAAGTTCAGACCCAAAACATTGTGGCTGGTTCCTAACTGCCCTCAGGGCAATTAGGGATGGGTAATAAATACTGGCCTGGCCAGTGATGCCCACATCCCTTGAATGAAAAAGCAGTGCACACACAGTAAACATGCCTACCAATACACAAACCTCATGCTTACCTCCAACATCCATGTGGAAAGCACCACATGTTTGTTGGAGGAATGGAAGGAGGGGAAAGGTGACAGAGTTGGAGGGAGGATTTGTTTGATGGGAACTGACAACCAGAACCTCACATTGTCAATGATTTCCACCATGAGATTTTCCTCACATCACGTCCAGCTTGGTGGTTGCTATGAGAAACCTATTGTTACATCATGTGGTTACCTAAAAGGGGCCTGAATGGACCTTAGTCTTTTCTTTTGCAGCAAACGCTCCTCACCTCGTTAACCTGTCTGGATCTTTCAGCAACACCAAGAAATTAAGCAGGAGAGACAGGGTAATGAAGGCCCATTGTTAGAGAAGACCATTGGGTCGGGTCTAAGTGTTGCTGGATCTACTGATCTCAACTGGCTCCAAGTGTGTCTGGGCTAGGGGAGAGAGACAGTCATTGGATTTCTCTGGCTGTAATCAAGCAGTGTTTGTGTGCGCACGCATGTGTATTACGTGCGCTTTGTGCATGAAACATCCTTCAACATTTACCAGCTGCTTCAGTTAAAAGCTTAGAGAGTATTGTTTAACTGTCAGATGTAATGCAAGATCTTAAGGTGACAGCCTTGAATGCTCTCTCTCTCGTTCATTCTTCACTTTACTCTGGAAAGAACTTCTTACCTGGCTCAGTACCTTCCACCAGGCCGGGTGTGGGACTCTCTGATCTGTTACCACGCTGGAGGTCAGCTGGGGCCAAGGAACCATTGACCTCCCAAGGCACCTTCCTGTTGTGAACATCAGCCTCCATTTTCTCATTCCCCGAGTGACTGAAATCAAACAGAAGGAAGTCAGCCGCTAAAGCAAGCGTTCATTTAGATGAACATGAAATTCAGACGCCTGGAAATTAGTAACCTTCAGAGCTTGAAAGGGGAGATTGATGACAATAAGAGAATGGGATCTTGTGCCACCTAAATCCCCCTGTGGCTCATCTCTGCTCCAGCTTGATCCCGAGATCATCAGTTAGATGTTCAATAATTGTAAATATTGTTTTCTTGCAAAATTCCCTGATGTGTACAAGATAAGTCTAATGAAGGAGTTGAGTGGCTAGATAACCCCATAGAGATCAGATTAATCAGGGGTTCAATCTTCGTTCTGGCTGAAGTAGGAACATAGGACGCAGAAAGAATTTAGGAAGTAGCCACTCAGCCCCTCAAGCTTGCTCTGCCATTCGACTAGGTCCTTAGTGATCTTCTACTTCAATGCCTTTTTTGTGCACTATCCCCATATCCCATTGATACATTCCTAGATGTTAAAGATCTTGGTCCACTGTTGTTTGGTATTTACATCAACAATTTGGTTGAGAACATAGGAAGCATGGTAGTAAGGTTGTGGATGACACCAAAACTGGTGGTGTAGTGGCCAGTGAAGAAGATTATCTCAGACTGCAACAAGATCTTGATCAGATGGGTCAATGGTCCATAAGTGGCAGATGGAGTTTAATTTAGACAAGTGAGAGGTGTTGCATTTTGGTCAGATAACCAGGGCAGGGCAGGACTTACACTGTTAATGGTGGGGCCCTGGGGAAAGCTGCCAAACAAAAGGACCTCGGGGAGCAGGTACAAAGTTCCTTCAAAGTGGTGTCGCAGGTAGACAGGATGGTGAAAGCGGTGTTTGAGATGCTTGATTTCATTGGTCAGAGCATTGAGTATAGGAGTTGGGATATCATGTAAGCAGGTACATAGTTCCTTCAAAGTGGTGTCGCAGGTAGACAGGATGGTGAAAGCGGTGTTTGAGATGCTTGATTTCATTGGTCAGAGCATTGAGTATAGGAGTTGGGATATCATGTAAGCAGGTACATAGTTCCTTCAAAGTGGTGTCGCAGGTAGACAGGATGGTGAAAGCGGTGTTTGAGATGCTTGATTTCATTGGTCAGAGCATTGAGTATAGGAGTTGGGATATCATGTTACGGCTGTGCAGGGCATTGGTAGGGCCACTTTTAGAATACCGCATGCAATTCTGGTCACCCGCTACAGAAACAGCTCACATAAATTTACAAGGAGGGGGTCGAGTTATAAGGAGAGGGGCTGGATTTTGTTCCTTAGAAAGTCGGAAGCTGAGGGTTGACCTGACAGAGGTTTATAAAATTATGAGGGCATAGATAAGGTGAAAAATCAAAGTCTTCTTCCAAGGGTAAGGGAGTACAAAACTAGAGGCATTGGTTTAAGGTGAGCTGGGAAAGATTTAAAAGGGACCCGAGATGCAACTTTTTCACAGGGGGTAGTGCGTTTATGGAATGGGCTGCCGGGGGAAACGGTAGGGGCAGGTACAACTACAACATTTAAAAGACGTTTGGACAGGGACATGAATATGAAAGGTTTAGAGGTATATGGACCAATTGCAGGTAAATGGGACCAGTTCAGTTTGGGATTCCTAGTCAGCATGGATGAGTTGGACCAAAGGATCTGTTTCTGTGCTCCATGACTATACATCAATGCCTGTCTTGAACATACTCAATGATTAAATTTGGGTGGCTTGGTCTGCATGGGTTTCCTGTGGTTGCTCCAGTTTCCTCCCACAGCCTAAAGATATGTAGGTTAGGTGGACTGGCCATGCAAAAATTGTCCTGTAGTGTTCCAGAATGTGTAGGCTCGGTGCATTAGCCATGGAAAATGCAAGGCTACAGAGATAAGGTGGGACGCTGTTCAGGAGGAACAAATGGCCTCTATCTGCACTTTCGGGAGTCTGTGATCTCCACACCACTCTGTGATACAGCAGTCCAGATGTTCACCACACCCTGAGTGAAGGAGGACGGTTAAAAAGACGTTTGGCATTCTTGTTTTGGCTATTGCTCAATCCTTTGAGTATAGGAGTTAGGACGTTATATTGGAGTTGTACAGGACATTGGTGAGGCCTCTTCTGGAGTAGTGTCCAGTTCCAGTTGCCCAGCTATAGGAAGGATATTATCAAGCTGGAGAGGGTTCAGAAAAGATTTACAAGAATATTGCTGGATACGAAAGGTTTGAGTTGTAAGGAAAAGCTGGATAAGCTGGGACTTTTCTCACTGGAGCTTGTGATGGTGAAGAAGAGATTATATTGAGGGACCGACACCATCCAATACCTCTTTAGTTTCGAGATGATTCAAGTAAAAAGTTTCATGGTGTCACTTACAGGGGAATTCAAATGCAAATAACTACTTCCAGAATATCTCTGAACATCAACTTTAAAATAAGTAACACCAGATTAGACATAAATATGAGCTCAGACGTGTCCAGTTTTAAACTTATACATCAATGTTCCTTCTCATTTAGACCATTCAGAATCTGCATCAGGATGCCGAGGAAGTGCTGAAATTTCCTCACTTATTCATGCTTGGAAAAAGCATTTGTTCCTTTTACCTTAGTAACATACATTTTTTCTCGTGAATCAGGGAATCTTTTACTTATGAAGACAAGAACAGGTAAATTTTCATATCAAACATCCTCAACATTGGGACAATGTCAAGGCTCGTTCCCACGGTCAGTGCAAATTGGACTAAAATCTTATTCTCAAAGTTTTTTCAAGGAGTACTTATACTTGGCGTCTCCTGTACATTTTTTCTTAAATATAAAGATCAGTCAGGTCGTCCCATAAACACCACAGAATATGGCAGTAATCCTTATAAACGAGGGTCATCACAAGTCTTGAATAGCCAGTATTATTTAAAGAAAGATGGTGATTGAGTCTTGGAGGTTTACTAGATTGATGCCTGAAATGAAAGCGTCGTCTCTTAAGGGAAATCTGGACAGGCTGCACTTGGCTCCAACAGAGTTTAGAATAGTGAGGGGTGACATAATTGAAATATACAAGATCCTGAATGGTCTTGACAAGGTGAATATGGGACGGGTGTTTCTTCCTGTGGATGAGTCCAATCAACCTTTGAAATGTTGGGGATCGCCCCCTTAGGACAAAGATTCGGGATTTTCTTTTTCTCTCAGAGGTACATGTGACTTTGGAACCTGCTGCCTCAAAAAAGGTGGAAGAGCAGTCACTCAACATTTTTAAAGCAAATGTAGCTAGATTTTTATGAGGGAATCAAAGGCAAATCAAATCCAAGGGAATCAAAAGTTATGAGGAATGGATGATAATGGGAACACAAAGAGATCAGTTATGATTTTACTGAATGTAGCAGCAGGATTGATGGGCAGAATGTCCTACTTCTGTTACTAATTGGTATGGTTGTGGATGGAATCCTAGATCTACATTCAGTTCGCTGACCTCAGTCAGCCCTGCACGGTGTCCATCTCGATAACCCTAGACCAGAGAAGGGAAACACTGAACAACCAATCCCCAGAAGTTTCAATCTGCATTGTTCTTCAGTAAACACTGCCAACATTGTCCAGTCAAAAGTAAGCAGGGGTAGACTCACTGCAGTGGAACCAGGGTCAAAAAGCCAGGGAACATTCACTCTTCAAACATGCACAAGAATGGGAACTTGACCAAGGACATTAAGTGAAGCATCATTCAATTAATGAAACATGAAGCAGTAAAGAGACAACACACAGCAAGATCCAATTTTGTGATATATCTACTCTTCCTGTCAGCTGAAAGCCACTGGAGGACTTTTTTAAAAAAATTTTAAAAATATGAAATGCTGGACACTAGGATTGTTTCTGCCAAGGTTGTTCTTCCCAGTGTTGTGGGTTCAAGTCCCACTTGAGGATTTAAAGAAACAATGTAAACTGGCATTTTACTGCAGTACTGGGAGTGTTGCTGCAGGAGCTGTTCTCCTCATAAGATATAAAACATTCTGATCTGGGCTGTTCCATGGCACTGTTTAGAGTGAAACAGGAAATTCTCAGGAAGCTTGGTCAACAATTCTCCTTTAAACAACAAACATTGCCACCCAAAACAGAAACAGCTAAACAGATTTATTAATGTTATTTGCTTTGGGACTTGGCTGTGTGAGATTGCCTGCTACGTTCACCCACAGTTATAGGAGTTCCTCCTCGAAGATAATTAATTGCAAACTAACAATCAGAGACAAAAGGTTCTATAAAAGTACAATTTCTATCTTTATTTTCTGGCTTCAATGGAGGCTGTAAAACATGTTGGTATGTTAATAAATAACCACTTATTATTGCATGTGACGAATTTTCCCCCAATAATTGAAGTTAAACAAATTAATCAATGCCTCAATAAAAACAGAGGTCAGAAATTGGTTTGATAATTAATACATCACAAAAGATCGTCCAGGTTCGAGTTTGTTGACTTGAGGCTTATCATGTGGGAACAGCCTTCAGCATTTAAATCGTCCCTTCAATGTCCCTGAGGGAAATACATTTGCTTAGAATTTGGTTACAAATTCAAATGGCAAGTCCACCCATTGTTATTAAAGAGATCGGTTTTGGATGCACTCTGCCTCAAGAAATAATACTAAAAAGTGAGGCTGTTAAATTGAGCAACACAACAAGTTGAACTTCAAACACCTGCAAACTAATCGGAGAGTGGTTTTTTAAAACTGACTTGGCTGGTGCTAATTGATTTTGTTGTATAATCTATCCTAATATTATATGATATAGTTGGGTAACATAGCATGAGGTGTTGGTTAGCTCAGTTAGCCAAATGGCTGGTTTGCAATAATCCACAGTAATAGAGAGAAAACTCCAAATCTATAAATATTAGACAGTAATCTGCAACAGGAACCCTTTATTCATCATTCCTTGCAGGAACATTTGCTTGATTTCCCTATTCTCTAAAATCTAATAACTTAATTCAGAGAAGGGGTGGAAACGAAAAAGAGTTCTCAATTCATTCTAAGTTTAAAGCTGAGATTATTAAAACTCAGAAAGGCTCCTTCAAACCTTGTGAACACTGCCGTCAAAACAAACTTGCTGCCAGTTTATCTCTATGCTCTGTGGGTATACCAACCCCACATAGGCTGGAGCACTTCAAGATAACAGCCTAGCCATCCTGTGAAAGAATCTTTAAAAACGTAAAATGGTGTTTGGAGTGGTTTTAGAGGAATCTGGTAGTTTCAGTTTCACCATTGCTGAAACTAACTTGTAAATTTGGATTGTGTTACTTACTTTGTATTTCACAACTACCAAGTTGGGATTCAAACTTGTGTCTCCACTCATATAACCATGACCATAACCTCATAGTAAAATTGTATTGATACATTCATCATACTCCTTCATCAAAATAATTGTTATTTCAAATAAAGAAACTTTACAGATGTGTTGGATTCAGTCTTCGCTAATTCTGTCTTCTGTCTCCCAAGGATGACCACCTCAGCCCTCCAGCTCTTTGACCCTCCACCTGTCTTCACCTATCCCCACTTCACCACCCTGTCCCTACCACCCCCTTTATCTGCAGCTCCCCCCACACCCACATCCAGTCCTGAAGCATCGACTTCCCACCTCCAGATGCTACCTGGCCCGCTGTGTTCTTCCAGACTCCTGCCAGCTTACTTTGGATTCCAGCATCTGCAGTTTTTTTTTGTCTCTAATGAGGTTTCAAAAACAGGGTCACACAGCAGCATCAGTGAACATCTCCTTTGAATTACAAATACGCTTCCCAAAATGTGAAACTCCAGTTTTTAATTGCACTCTCCTACGGGTCTAACACTGCACTCCTTTACAAAACCAAGAGTTGGGTAACAAACAGACTTGGGTTGTAAGTCAATAATAAATCAAAACACAAAGAAACTCAGCAGGTGTGGCAGTATCTTCGGAGACAGAAACAAAGTTCATTCTTCAATTCTGTCCAACTCTTCTCCTTCGGGACTTGCTCTTTCCTTCAAAAAGTGCAGCGATTTAGTGTTTAAAATTAGGAGAGGCTTTGACAGAGTGGATAGAGTTTGTTCTGCTATAATGCTACAGTTGGGTTCCTCTGCAATCCCAGGCTATAGAAAACCACTGCAGAAAATAGCACTGTAGAAGATCACTATACCCATTTCGTAGAACGTTCATATTATCCGAACACTGTCCACAATTTGTCAATCGTGTTATAACCAATTACCGTTGATGAAATGCGCTTTATACCAGAGCGCCCTAGACGGAGGAATAGTTTCCACTGGCAGGAAGATCAGAATCCAGATGAAAGATCATTGGCATAAAAGAAGCAAATGAGAGAGGAGGGCTTTCTCTGATCTAGAATGTGTTGCCTGAAAGGGTGGTAATGGTGGAAACAGATTCAACAGTTACTTTCTTTAGGGAGATGTGCAGAGATACTGAGGTCAACTGGATAGCTCTTTCAATGAGACAACACACAATGAGCTAAATGGCCTCGTCTCCACTGTACAATGCTGTTAACTGAAAAGCTTATGAAATAGATTTCTGTCGGTGCCACCTGAGTGACAATCTGTCAGAGAAGAGCACCCCAGCTTTATACCAACAGAATGAAAGTTCACCAGCCTAGTGTTCAGACTAGGGTATGGGAGTTTTGCAATAGTTAGCTCAATGAACAAGACGGTGAGTGTGTGGTCCAGAATAATGTCAACTGGCAGGAGTTCAATCTTTGTTGCAGCTGAGACAGACTTGAGAATTGTCTCTTTGCCTTACCCCATGATGAAATCAAACCATCAGTTGCCCATCCTCGATTAATCAAGGATGCTACAAGGGGAAAAATGAGTACTGCTCACATTATCAGCCTGAGCAGGGGTAGATGAAAATCTACCCAAGGTTCTTTTTAGCCCTAGAGCAGTTACAGCCTGTACTCTCTGGATTTAGAGGATGAGGGTACGACAAACAAAGGTATACAAGATACAAATGCTACAGGAAGGACAGAAAGAGAGGCAAGGCAGTAAGGGAAGTGGCATTTTTGATCAGGGATAACATTACTGAGTTATATATACTGAGTGGAGGGGGGTATATCCAGGGAAGTTATTTGGGTGGAATTGAGAAATAAAGGGACAAACACCTTTTTGGGATTGTATTATAGACCCCTAATAGTCAGCAGGAAATTGAGAAACAAAATTTGTAAGGAGATCGCAGTTATCTGGAAGAACAATAGGGTGCTTATGGTAGGGGATTTTAACTTTCCAAACATAGACTGGGACTGCCATAGTGTTAGGGATTTAGACGAAAAGGAATTTGTTAAGTGTGTACAAGAAAATTTTCTGATTCAGTATGTGGATGTACCTACGAGAGAAGGTGCAAAATTTGACCTACTCTTGAGAAATAAGGTAGGGTAGATGACTAAGCTGTCAGTGGGAGAGCACTTTGGGGCCAGTGATCATAATTCTATTAGATTTAAAATAGTACTGGAAAAGGATAGACTTTGAAGTTGACAAAAGTTGAAGTTTTAAATTGGAGGAAGGTTAATTTTGATGGCATTAGGCAAGAACTTTCAAAAGCTGATTGGGTAAAAGGATAGCTGGAAAATGGGAAGCCTTCAGAAATGAGATAACAAGAATCCAGAGACAGTGTATTGCAATTAGGCTGAAAGGAAAGGCAGGTAGGGAATGCTGGATGATTACAGAAATTGAGGATTTGGTTAAGAAAAAGAAGGAAGCATATGTCAGACATAGACAGGATAGATTGAGTGAATCCTCAGAAGAGTATACAGGCACTGGGAGTACACTTAAGAGGGAAGTCAGGGGGGCAAAAAGGGGACATGAGTTAGCTTTGGCAAATAGGGTTAAGGAGAAGCCAAAGGGTTTTTGCAAATACATTAAGGCCAAAAGGGTAACTAGGGAGAGATTAGGGCCCCTCAAATATCAACAAGGCGGCTTTTGTGTGGAGCCGCAAGAGATGGAGAGATACCAAACGTGTATTTTGCATCAGTATTTACTGTGGAATAGGACATGGAAGATATTGAATGTAGGGAAATATACAGTGACATCTTGAAAAATGTCCATATTACAGGGGAGGAAGTGCTAGATGTCTTGAAACATATAAAAGTGGATAAATCACCAGGGCCTGGTCATGTGTACCCTAGAAATCTGTGGGAAGCTAGGGAAGTGACTGCTGGGCCCATTGCTGAGATATTTGTATCATCGATAGTGACAACTGAGGTGCCAGAAGACTGGAGGATGGCTAACGTGGCGCATTATTTACCAAAGATGGTAAGAACAAGCCAGGGAAATACAGACCGGCGAGCCTGATGTTGGTGGTGGGCAAGTTATTGGAGGGAATCCTGAGGGACAGGATGTACATGTATTTGGAAAGGCAAGGGATAGTCAACATGGCTTTGTGTGTAGGAAATCATGTCTCATGAACTTGATTGAGTTTTTTGAAGTAACAAAGAGGAGTGATGACAGCAGAGCGGTAGACATGACCTACATGGACTTCAGTAAGGCATTCGACAAGGTTCCCCATGGGAGACTGGTCAGCAAGGTTAGATCTCATGGAATACAGGAATAACTAGCCATTTGGATACAGAACTGGCTGGAAGATAGAAGACAGAGGGTGGTGGTTGTTTTCAGACTGGAGGCCTGTTACCAGTGGAGTGCCACAAGGATCGGTGCTGGGTCCACTACTTTTCATCATTTATATAAATGATTTGAATGTGAGCATAAGAGGTATAGTTAATACGTTTGCAGATGACACCAAAATTGAAGGTGTAATGGACAGCGAAGAACGTTACCTCAGATTACAACAGGATTTTGATCAGATGGGCCAATGGGCTGAGGAGTGGCAAATGGAGTTTAATTTAGATAAATGTGAGGTGCTGCATTTTGGGAAAGCAAACCTTAGCAGGACTTACACACTTAATGATTAGGTCCCAAGGGAGTGTTTCAACATAAGGGATAGAAGATTTAAAACATAAATGAAAATTACTTCTCTCAAATGTTCATGAATGTGGGGAATTCACAACCGCAGAATGCAGTGGATGCTGGGACATTGAGTAAATTTAAAGGGGAGAAAGACAGATTTTTACTTAGTAATGGGTTTAAGTATTATCGGAGAGCGAGCAGGATATTGGAGTTGAGAGTGAGATGGGATCTGCCATGATTGTATTGACTAGAGAAGCAGGGTCGAGGGGCTGAATGGCCTACTCCTGCTCCTAGTTCTTATCTTCTTATTACTGTGTGGTTTCCTCCAGTGCCAACATAGATGGTCACTTAATAGCAGTGGCTTGTCAATGGGTTAAATGTCTTATCTTATTGTAGGCTGCTGCCAAGCAGACTTCAGATGCTTCCCTCACAAAGAGGAAATTAGTTGACTATAAATATAACTCAGAAGAAAATCTGCCCATGCATATCTGAGAGCAACATCAGCTATCTGGATGGCTGTGGTTTGAGCTTGGGAACATTATAGGACATATAATTTCCTTCATTTCCTGAAGAAGGGCTTATGCCCGAAACGTCGATTCTCCTACTCCTTGGATGCTGCCTGACCTGCTGCGCTTTTCCAGCAATACATTTTTCAACATTAAATGATATGAGGATTAGGGGGTGTGTGTGTGTGTGTGTGTCTTGTGTGTGGGCATGCACACGCATGTGTGTGTGTGGTAGCCATTCAGAATATAGATGACACTTCCCCATGTCAAGAACCTGCACATGGGGTCTTTTAATGCAGCAAAGTTGTTACATTACAACTCCCTCATGGTTGTCCCACTCTTACTAACTACCACACGTAAATCAGAAGGATTTACAGATTGATTAATGGCCATTAATCAACAAACTTTCCAGAGACATCAAGTCTTGAGGTGGGAATTGAACCTGGAGCTTCTAATCCAAAAGTAGTGACACAAACTTCCTCTGAAAAGCAGGGAGGGTGGGCACTTATACAATTACTAAAATAATAGGTTGGAAACTATATTCTTTTGATCTTACATCACAAGCAGCTGGAGTGAGACATTCTAGTCCGGGTTTATCACCTCAGTTCCTCTTTCCAACATAATACTGGTGACTATAAGGCAAGCAGTATGCAACTTGATTATTTTGAAGAAGAATTTCCAAATGCAGATGCTTTAACCTCTTGACTTCCTATCCAGATAGACGGTTGTAATTGCAAACTAATAACACGCTGAACACCGGTAACTGTGAGAACACAATCCCAAGCATGTACTGTCCAACCCATAGACAATACTGCCTCCTTTAATTCACAGCCACATGCAGATTAACACCTTGGACTTTTTGTCTTTACAAACGCGTAAAAAAAAGGCTTTACGATGGAACACTAGTGTTGACCTAAATGCACCTGGAATTTATACCTATCATTTTATATTAAACAGCAGTACTGATCATGTCGTAAGCAACACGATAGATATTTAAAGGAAACTTTTGTCCGCATTATTGGTCATTAATCCCCGATTATATCCTTTCACAACGCAATCAATGTTTCTATTGTCACAAACCTGCTTAATCTTCAGGCCTTTTATTTGCAGATTCTGGCAGGAAGGGCTGAGGGTTGATCTAAATATGTACATACATGCTCTTGGCTATTTTCTCCCGCACTCCGGGATCTTCTCCTCCAGTCCCTCGCTGTGTTTTTTTGTTGTTGTTTGAAATACTGTTTCTTCCCTGAGGACTGCGTTCGAACCTTTACGATGTGTCCGAGAGTCCACAAGGACGTCTGATGCCCTCACGGAAACCTATTCCTTGCATCAGAAAGGTCAAAGCCGGCTTCGCAATGAGGAAGAACCAGCCTCCCTCCCCCTTGCTGCAGCAGCTTGCTGGGACTTGTAGTTCACAGCCGAGCAAGCCTGAGCAACACCCAACATTCTCAACCTATCCGCTTCCACCCCAGAGAACTCAACTGTGTGTTCTTCAAATTACAGCCAGCCATGTGACTGCAAAATCAGGAAACACGTTTTATCCCCCACACAAATAGTGACAAATTCAGAACTGTCTGTCCCAAAAACCAACTAGAGATTCCTACACAAACATAACAACAAAGTGCTGCAGAAGCTACATATAACTGCATTTCTCACTCTCCACAGAGGCTGCTGAGTTGCTAGCCAGCAGCTTTTGTGGTTTTGCCTGATCTAACTCGTGCTCCTAATCTTAAAATATCTGATAAATCACTAACCACGTGCAGTCAGGAATTCCTGAGATTGGATATGTTGGAGTTATTACATTTAGAGAATAAATAGGAATTTGCCACACAACCCAGCCATGCATTTTCTGCTTGTATGTTTTTGGAGTACAGAAGGTCACTAGTAACCAGCAACCGCAAATAGGAAGCCAACATGCTTGTACCCACTTCTCAGGAAAGGTCACTCAACCCAAAACATTGACTCTGATTTCTCTTCAGAGATGCTGCTAGATCTGCTGAGCTTTTCCAGCAATTTCTGATTTTGTTTCCGATTTACAGCATTCATAATTCTTTCGGATTTTGTGTTTGTTTCCATGATGGATGGAAGGCTGTATCCAAATGGTTCCTCAATACACAGTCCCAAGTCGACAAAACGTCACATTGAGAGCTCATATGTGGGAAATTCACACCTAAGTGATTTGTTTCTCTTTCACTGACTGTTGCTTAGGTGGCCCGGGTGGCTCAGTGGTTAGCACTGCCGCCTCACAGCACCAGGGATCCAGGTTTGATTCCACACTGTCTGTGTGGAGTTTGCATGTTCTCCCCGTGTCTGTGTGGGTTTCCTCTGGGCACCCTGATTTCCTCCCACAGTTCAAAGATGTGCTGATTAGATGGATTAGCCCCAGGAAATAGAGGATTACAGGGATAAGGGGGGTGTTGTGTCTGGATGGGATGCTCTTAGAAGGTTGGTGTGGACTTGATGGGCTGAATGACCTGCTTTCACACTATAGGGATTTTATAATGTTCCCTTGCTTATTGGAATGGATTTTGATGTCTAGCCAGATAAATGATGAAGTAACCAGCCACTCAAACTGTACAAGACTACTGCAATATTAAGGTGTCATAATGGCATTGTTGGATTTTCGTAAGGTTTGTAGCTCAGGTTGAGGTTTAGGGTATAGGTTTGCTCGCTGAGCTGTAGGTTTGATATCCAGACGTTTCATTACCTGGCTAGGTAACATCATCAGTGGCGACCTCCAAGTGAAGTGAAGCTGTTGTCTCCTGCTTTCTATTTATATCTTTCTCCTGGATGGGGTTCCTGGGGTTTGTGGTGATGTCATTTCCTGTTTGTTTTTTGAGGGGTTGATAGATGGTATCTAGATCTATGGGCATTGTTGGATATTGTTAACTGTTTAAGGAGCAGTTGGACAGACCTGAATGATACAATTAGTGGGGGAGATGTTTTACTGTATTCTGCATTCTGTTCTATTACACTGATGTATGGTATGATTCGGGTAAAAAATGAGGTCTGCAGATGCTGGAGATCACAGCTGAAAATGTGTTGCTGGTTAAAGCACAGCAGGTTAGGCAGCATCCAAGGAATAGGAAATTCAACGTTTCGGGCACATCACCTGGATAGCATGTAAAACAATACTTTTTGCTGTATCTCAGTACATGTGACAATAATAAAACCAAATCAAAATATATTACTAATGCTCATTAAGCACTTGCTGGGATGGCATTATTGAAAGGTTTAATGAAATTTTGAAGAAATGTAGAAACAATCTATGTCAGCTTCCACAATCAGAGTTATTCTTGGGCTATCTATTTAAAAGACCCTGCCCAACACAGAGATGCACAAACATGCCAATTCAGAGCAGGAGTAGACCACTCAGCCCCTCAAGATTGGAACCTCAACTCCACTTGGGTCTGCTTACCTCCAATGGCCTTTGTATCCCTTGTTAATCAAGAATCTACCTCCTTATGCCTTGAAAAAATTTCAATGACCCCGCCTCCATGCTGTCTGAGGAAGAGCTCCAAATACTCTCAACCCTCTGAAAGAAAAGAAATTCTACTCTTTTCCAACGTAAATGGAAGCTGTCTTAGTTTGAAACTGACCCTCAAGTTCTCATCTCATCACAAAAATTCCAGCGTCCTCGGTCAATTGTTCTGCATCAAACCATGTCTTGAGAAAGGAAAAATGTGCACTTGGAAAGCATGCACTAATCAGCAGAGATAACGGAGATAAAGATTTAAGGAAAGACAGTGGTGTCATGGTATTGTCAAATAACTAGGCATGGATTTGAATTGGGGTTGGTGAAATCTGAAATAAATAAACAAGGCATTTTAAAAAAGCTGGACTAATGGAGTCCTGCTGTGCTTTTCCAGCAGCACACTTTTTAAATCTGATCTCCAGCATCTACAGTCCTCACTTTCTCTCAGGCCATGTAATCATTGTTGATTATCATGAAAAAAACTGATTTCCTAATGTCCTTTAGGGAGGGATACCTGTCAAACTTACCCAGTCTGGCCCACAAGTAACTCTGGACATACAGAAATGTGAGTGACTTCAAATTGCCCTCAGAAATGACATAGAAAGCCATTCAGCTCAAGGGCAATTCGGACTGGGAAACAAATGCTGATCACGCCAATAACACCCAGATCCCAAGTAACAGCCACCAACCTCATAGTCCTGTAACCCCACACTGTCCGGTGTTACCCCTTACTCAAAATTCACAAACCTGATTGCCCTAGTCAACCCATCATCTCTGTCTGCTCCTGCCCCACCGAATGCATCTCTTCATATCTTGACACCATCCTGTAGCCCTTGGTCCAGGAACACCCCACATGCATTTTGAGATACCACCCACACCCAACCATCTCCTCCACGACTTTCAATTCCCGGCCCAGGACATCTCTGCAGAAGTTCCTCACAGTAGTGCCCTAGGCCCAACCATCTTCAGCAGCTTCATCAATGACCTTCCCTCCATCTTAAAGTCAGAAGTGGAGATGTTTACCAATGATTAGATAATGTTCAGCACCATTCACAAATCCTCAGATACTGAAGCAATCCATGAGCAAATGCAATAGGATCTGGACAATATCCAGGCTTGGGCTGAAAATTGACAAGTAACATTCATGCCAAACAAATATCAGGCAATGACCATCTCCACTAAGAGACAATCTAATCACTGCGTCTTGACATTCAAGGGTGTTAGCATCACTGAATCCCATCAACATTCTTGGGGTTATCATTAACCAGAAACCCAACTGGACTCACCACATCAACACGTGGCTACAAGAACAGGTCAGGACAAGGATATACTCCTGACTCCCCAAAGTCTGTTCATGATCAACAAGGCACAAGTGTGATGGAATACTTTCCCCCCTCCCCCCCTTGCCTGAATGAGTGCAGTTCCAATGATACTCAAGAGGCTTGACACCATCCAGAAAAAAGCAGCCTGCTTGATTGGCAGTACATCCAAAAACATCCACTTCCTCCACCACAGACACAGACACTCAGTAGCAGCAGTGTGAACTATCTACAAGATGCACTGCAGGAATTGATTAAAGATTCTTAGGCAGCACTTTCCAAATCCATAACCATTTTCTTCGCGAAGGAAAAGGACAGCAGATATATGGGAACACCACCATCTTTACGTTTCCCTCCACGCCACTCATATTTCCAAGCCATTCCTTCACTATCACTGGGTCAATATCCTTGAATTTCCTCCCCAAGGGCATTGTCAATCTACCAACAGCATGAGGACTGCCACATTTCAAGAAGGTAGCTCACCAGCATGTCAAGGGTAACTGTGGTCAGGCAGCAATGCCCACTTTGCGTGAGTGAATTTTAAAAAAACCCTCTTTAACCTCTCTTTGGCATGCTTTTGGATATCTTCCTTAATGTCTCCTGTTTGACTCAAGACTTTTTTGTCTCATTACACAACCATGAAGTATGCCTTGGGCCATTTCTAAGTCAAAGGTACTTGTTGTGTATAAGTTGTTATTTATTCCCAACTTGGATGTTCTTGGATGTATAGCTGTCTTTTGAGTGAGATGCGTATGGCACAAGAAACAGACTTTCCTACTCTTTTGTCTTTGTATATTACAATTCCTAGATACTGCATAAAGAATGGAAACAGAGAGAGAGTATGTCAATCCACTAATATTATCTTAGAAAACTTCTTATAGCTTGACTATGGACAAAGATGTAGCAGATGGAATTTTTTTTGATATTAAAGCACTTTGGAGCTCCTTCAGACTCAGCTTCAGTGTGAGCTGGTTGTAGCTAACTTAGAGTCACAGAGTTGTACAGAACAGAAATAGTCTCTTTGGCCCAACTTGTCCATGCCGACCAGATATCCTAAAATGATCTAGTCCCATTGGCCAGCATTTTCCCCAACTCTCTCTTAAACCCTTCCTATTCATATACCCAACCAGAGGCCTTTTGAATGTGTAATTATACCCACCTCCACCACTTCCTTTGGCAGCCAATTGCATACACGCACCACCCTCTGTGTGAAAAAGTTGTCCCTCAGGTTCCTTTTAAATATTTCCGCTCTCACCTTAAAGCTCTGTCTGCTAGTTTTGGACTCCCCCATCCTGGGGAAAAGGCCTTAGCTATTCACCCTAGGCATGCCCCTCATGATTCTATGAACCTCTTTAATGTCACTCTTCAGACTCCAATCGTTCAGGGAAAATGACCCCAGCCTATTCAGCCTCTCCCTAAATCAAACCTTTCACACCTGGCAACATCCTGTAAATCTTTCCTGAACCCTTTATAGTTTAACAACATCTTTCCTATAACAGAGACGAGAATTGAATTTAGTATTCTAAAAGTGGCCTCATCAATGTCCTGTGCAACTTCAACACCATGTCTCAAATTCTATACTCAGTGCACTGACCATTAAAGGCAAATATGTCTAATGCCTTCTTCATCACCCTGTCTAACTGTGACTCGACTTTCAATGAACTTTGCACCTGCACCCCTACATATTTTGGTTACTTCCAACATATCTTGAAGAATTTATGGCATCCTATTGTGACAGGATGTGACAGACATAGTCTGAATAAGCATCCTACACAGTTGTAACTGGAAACAGTAATGGAATGAATAATGTGAAATTTCCGCTTTTGTATATTTTGACTAAATCCAAAATAGCATTAGTCTTTTCCACCAGAGGAGATTTACAAATATTTTGAATATTGATTGACGTGTATTTTTGAAAACAGATAGATGCTTGCAAGTTAAAAAGAAGTGTTTTAGTTTCATCCTAATTAGTTCTATTCCACTACCTGGACACTGGGAACTCATGTGACTCTGAAATTGTTGACACTTAACTGAACAAGATAACTTTGAAATTCAGCTGTATTCAAACCACTTTTGTTGCTCAAGGCGGTGGTTCAAAACTGTCTCCCCCCGGGTAGCTAGAGATTGATCATCTCTAATGCTGGTCTCATCAGCACTATCTATATCGATCCAAATGTGGGGAAATGTGAGATTATGCACTTTGGTAGGAAAAACACATCTACGTTCAGCAAGTAATAGGGAAGGCAAATGGAATGTTGACCTTTATTTCAAAGAAAATGGAATATAAACATAGCGAGGTATTGATAAAGCTATACAAGGTACTAGGCAGACCACAACTGGAATACTCTGAACAATCTTTGGTCCCTTATCTAAAGGAGGAGATACTGGCAGTGAAGGCAGTCCAGAGAGGAATTTCTAGGCTGATGCCAGGTATGGAGAGACTGTCTTATAAAGAGAGGCTGAGTAGGTTGTGCCTACACTACTGGAGTTTAGAGGCAATATACAAGATTCTTAGGGAACTTAACACAATAGTTACAGGAAGATTGTTCCCCATATGGAACAGCCTAGGACCAGAGGGCATAATCTCAGAATAAGGGAGCGCCCATTTAAGAGAGGGGTAAGGAGGAATTTCTTCTCCGAGAGGGTGGTAAATCCATGGAATTCTTTATCATAGAGGGCTATAGTGGCTGAGTCACTAAGTATATTAAAGGCTGGGATATATACATTTTTAATCAGTATGGGAATCGAGGTAGTGGGGAACAGGCAGGAAAGTGGAGTTGTGTCTGATCAGATCAGCCATAATCTCACTGAATGGTAAAATGAACTTAGTGGCTGAATAGCCCACATCTGCTCCAGGTTTTATGGTTTTATGAATGAGGACAGATCTTGCTGCCTCACAAGGGAAATGAGGAAAGGAAATCTTAGGATACATTTTGTGAATACATCAAGTAGGTGTCAGATCTTTCAAATATTCCTCCCTTGCTTTGGTGAAAAGTTAATCACCTAGAGGTGCGATTATGCAACTTTCTGGTAGCCATCCGTTGGACAGGTGGGGTATTGGGGTCAATGACTTTGCTCCATGTTCTCAAGCTATATCAGCCTGTACAGGACTGTTCAAGAAGCAGGCAATCGGACTGTTCTTATACCTGATCACATCATCACGGTTCTTCAAGGCTCTTGCCAACCTGACTTCCAGATTGTGTTTTTTGCCATTTGGTTACATTCCTAGGGCAAGTGGAGACTATGTAAATACTGGAGGATGGATGGATGGATTATTACACTAACATCATGGCGAAACGTGAAAAATTTTGAAATTAATACAAACAGATCACATCATCAGAATTCACAATTGTTATATGGACACTAAAATAAAAATAAAGCATAAAATAACAAAAGGATTGCATAATTATGATCATTTCATCATGCAGATCGTTCAATACCTTACAAGATACAGGTCTCCTTCACTTTACAAAATACAAATGAAAGATTCCCTGCAGGTCTGTATTTTGCAATCAATTTCATGGAGCATACATTTCCAGGTTGAATTCATTAAGTTCTCAATTACATACTAATCGTGAGTTTTGTAAAGTTGGGGATTGGGTGTCCCACAGTCTATTTATTCCAAACCTTACTTTTGCAAGTATGCCTTTTCTCCTTAACTCTAATGAGCAGGAAAGATCTGTATCAATGAATATTAATGTTCAATGTTCTAGAACCTCAAGTGGAAAGGATCAGTTCTAAGTAAAGTCAAGCTTCAATTCTACACAATACACTAGACTTGTTTTCTGACAGCAGACTCTTAAATCTGCCATTCTGTCTGCCCTTATCCTTGAACAATGAAGTACCCTCATTGACTGAAGCTTCTAAGTCCTCTTTCTGCCAGGTCTCCCAGCACCAAGACGCATGTTAAAATCAATTGATGGAAAAGGAATGAAAAGCACATTCATGAACAATTTGAAATTTGTGAGTATGTGTTACTCTCCTCCAATTTCACAACAACATGTAATGAATATTTATCCTTTTCGTCCTTTGCTTCCCTTACATTGAAGGCAGACTCTAGTTCTGGAAATAAATACACCCTTTAACATTTGTGGGATTTTATTTCCTGTCCTTCACTAATTTGTGTTTGATTTTCTCAGATTGCTCTCTTCTTTTGACTCTTTCTGGTGTCTACAATGGGGCCTGAGATACTACATTTCAGCAGGAGACAATGGTGTTGTGGTTATGTCACTGGAGTAGGAATCTACAAGCCAAGTTAATCGACCAGAGGCACAGATCAAATCCTGCCAAGGGAGCTGGTTCCACTTCTTAAATGATTAAAATCTAGTATGTGAAGCTATTCTCAGGAATTGTGACTGTAAAGCCATCATCAATTATCACAAAAATCAATCTGTATTTCACTTAAGGAAATCTGCCATGCTTACCTGATGAATCCAAACCCACAATAATGTAGTTGACTCTTATGTGCCCTTGTGGGGGAAAGTGAGGACTGCAGATGCTGGAGATAAGAGCTAAAAATGTGTTGCTGGAAAAGCGTAGCAGGTCAGGCAGCATCCAGGTAGCAGGAGAATCGACGTTTCGAACATGAAACGTCGATTCGCCTGCTCCTTGGATGCTGCCTGACCTGCTGCGCTTCTTCAGCAACACATTTTCAGCTCTTATGTGCCCTTTCAAATCACCCAGTTAAGGGCAATTAGGGATGGGCAATAAATGGTGGCCTTGCATAATGAGGCCCACATCTCATGAAAGAATAGGTGAATAAAATAAATTACCACGATAACATTCTTTATTCGGAGTTGTAGATTAGAGGTTAACATCCACTTCAAAGGGCTGAACGCATAATGGAGACTGAAGTAGGTATTGGTGTGGTGATGATGGGCAAACAGCTTTCCTGTTTATTATTATGTTAAGCCCCATCTGCCCTTTCTCAGTTGGACAAGATCTCATGGCACTATTCAAAGTATAACAAGAGAAATTTTCATACATTTAAATTATTTCATGGATGTAAAACAATTAAGAGCCAACCCATGTTGCTGTGGGTCTGAAATCACATCTAGGTCAGAACAGATAAGGTCACTATAAACAAGATGGCTTTCTTACAGCTATTAGCAGTTGCTGACACAGTCACAATCAATGAGAGTTGCTATCAATTCCAGATTTGCAGATCAAATACAAATTCCACTAAATGCTGTGGGAAGATTTGAACCTATGGCTCCAAAGCATTAGTATGGGTCCCTGGCTTGCACATCCTCTGATGTTACTACATCACTATTTCCCCATTGCTCTACAAGTGCCATTACTGAAGTAGATTATTTGATTGTTGTCGTTCATTATTTGTGGGACCTCACTGTGTTGGACTGAGCCATAATTCTTGCAATTCAACACTTCAAAAGCATTGGATTATTTTCATCCCGAAGCAATGGAAATGCAATATTACAGTTTTCTCAGCCTGTAGTTTTTCAGTTAAGTTCTTCTTTGTATGTGAGTCAGGCCTGTTGGTATAAGTAGACTCGCAGCTGTCAGAAATGTCATATTAAACCCAATTTTACCTACATTCACTGTTTACAGAGGTGCGCGGATGACTCCCATTTCTACTTCACAACAGCTCCCCCAACTATTGCATTGTTACTTCCAATTAAATATATGGAAGACAAACACCATTATTTTCAAGCTCTGTTCCCCCAGCTGCCAATGCTGTTTCTTCACCTTGGCAACTGTCTGAAGCAAAACACATCCCTTCACAAGTTTAGTCTCATATTAGACCCTGAGATACCTGATCACCACTAGGATCACTTTTTCCACACCTACAACATCAACCAACTTTACTCCTGCCTTAGCTCATCTGTTGCTGGAACTCACACTTAAGCCTTTGTGAACTCAAGACGTTTCTATTTCTACAAACTCCTGGCTACTCTCCCACAATCTGCTCTTCACAAATTTGAGGTATCAATTCCAGCCTCAGTTGACTGTCCGTGTGGAGTTTGTACATTCCCCCCGTGTCTGTGTGGGTGCTCCGGTTTCCTCCCACAATCCAAAGATGTGCAGGAGAGGTGAATTGGCCATGCTAAATTGCCCACAGTTTTAGGTGCTTTAGTCAGAGGGGAATGGATCTGGGTGGGTTGCACTTCCGAGGGTCAGTGTGGACATGTTGGGCCAAAGGGCTTGTTTCCACATTGTAGGGAATCTAATCTTTTTAAAAAAAAGTATATCTTTGTTGCCATTTGGCATAGCTCCCCCCACTTCAAAACCTTTTGCAATCAAAGCTGTCATCATTGATTTAACAGAGGTTGGTTCAAATACTGACCTTTGTAGCAGTGTTTAAAACTCTCTCAATGCATTTCCCCCTCTATATACACACACACACACACACACACATACATACATACATAGGCAGAATATATTCTGCCCATCTCTCTGAATCCATGCACTCAACCCAACTGAGAGGCAATGCATCTAAGGCCTCCAGTAAGTTTGATCCTTTTACATGTTAACATCAAGTAGCTGAGGAAGGATTCCTTCTTTCCTGTTAAGACTTCAACAATCGGATCAAGCTTGGGAATTCATAAAAAGGGAGAATCTCTCACATCCACAGGTACAGATCAAGATAGGCAGTAGCTCATTAGACATGAATGTACAAATGAATCTTTCTCCATTCAGTCAACCTGATCAGCCTCAGCTTGTACCTGTAGTAATCAAACTGGAAATGTGCAGATGGGCCAACTGGATACACAGCCTACGTTTGTATGTGAGAGAGAGAGATCATTTAATATTTGCCAACCCACTTAACTAAGGAGAAGGATATAATGAGTTGGGGAGTAGCACTACATGAAAAGCTCCTCAGGAGAGCTAGCACAAAAGCATTGGGTTACATGATCTTCCTCAGTGCTGCAATAAATCAATAATTCCAACTATCTGTGTCTCATACCATTTAAAATCTCAGCAAAGCAGACAATTAATTGGGTCATAGATTCATGTCTGTCTCAGATATTAAAAGTGTTAACAGTTAAGCACTGGGTTTTGGACAGAACTTGATATTGCTGAAAAAGGAGAGGTGCTGTTGAATCTTATTGTCTTGCATTCATCAGGACAGAATTGCAAAAATGTGAGATTAATTGGCAAGTTGGCTTTGATTGGAAGATGTATTGCAATACAGAATGAACTGCAGGTCTTACTGGACAGCTTAATTGGTTTTGAAGCTATAACCAGCTATATTATTACTCAGACAGCTCTGCCTCTGAAAAATCACAGTCCTCTCACTTGTCGCGGCACCTACAGACAGCTTGATCAATTGACTCCTGTGTATGTAGACAATAAGACATTAATTGTAAATGGTTAAATCTAAAATTAACTTTAACACAAAGCTGATTTTCTAGCATTTCTCATTATTAGCAGGATCTTTGGTTCTCTTGAGAAAGCCCTGAAGAGTTAATTCTGTGTAATTCCTAGTTTCTACCAATTATCTCTATTTTCTTGCTTGCTTAACTGATTCTTCAATAAATAAGTCTAAAATGTATAACTCCATTCTTTGTTCAAATTTGGATAGGATGTCTGTGGCCTTCCAATTCACTCTAGGAAATTCGTTTGTCACGTTTTCTGATCTCTTCCTTTTGTAAATACTCTCTATATCTGGGATTTTTAGGAGCCTTGCTACTGTAAGCTTACATTGTATGGACACCCAGCAATTGTAATTCTTTCATTTCTTTTTAATTCTGTTCTGTGTTGTTTTCATCTGTGGCTTGAGCTTTTCTAAAATTTATTTTTAACAGATCAAGTACTCACTTTTCTTATAGTTTTTATTGTTCTGGGATCAAAATGTAGTTGTAACTGCAAGTGTTGTTCAAGCCCTTCTCCTGTGATGTATAAAATTACATCAATACCTTGTTTTAAAGAAAAATCTCCATCACTAATCACCATGTTATCTTTTCTTGCATTATTGACAAGTAACACAGATTAAGTAGTGTGCATTGTTTACTTCAGTTTCTCTTTGGATTTATTTAATAATTGAGGCTACACCTCGTATTTGGACTCTAGCATGCTTTTTTGAAATGTTCAAAGCACAAGTTGGTCTTGTGATTCCATCCTGGTACTTGGTTCATTAGCATATCAAGTTCTTAAAACAATAGAACACTACAAAGCAAATAACAACAAACTGATCAATTAATCATGACACAACAATAATACATACTACCCTCTCTATTTTACTTCTCACCCTACCCATATCAACTTACCTCAAATCCTACACCCCTGCTTAGCTGCCACCCCACCCCTCATCGACCAGCCACTCTCCACCTTCAGCCACTTGGTAAAAACAATGACTGCAGATGCTGGAAACCAGGTTCTAGATTAGAGTGGTGCTGGAAAAGCACAGCAGTTCAGGCAGCATCCGAGGGCCACTTACCTTCTCTCATTAGCTGTCAAAGAGGCATTAGGACCTTTCAGCTGTGTTAATGTGTTGGAATACGGCAGCTAGTGCTGTAAAAAGGAACTTGGTTTCTGCAAAACATTCATTCTGCACAGGACTAGACTGCCTCTATTGGGATGGATCCTGCATTGGAGATTTGGTTTGGAAAATCCTGGGAAAGTAAGTAAGTGACAATTTGTCTAATATGGGTCTGAAATAGGGACTCTGTCACAGATCAGAAGACCGGGCCTATATCCAGTCTTGCAAGCATGGGCTGTTTTGATCCAAAAAGCTTTAGACAAGATTCTGCATGGGAGACTAATTAGTAAAGTTAGATCACATGGAATTCAGGCTAAGCTTGCCAACTGATTACAAAGTTCGCTTAATGGCAGGAGCGTGAGTATAATGCAGGTTTGTTTTTCAGACTGGAGGCCAGTGACTGGTGTACCACAGAGATCTGTGTTGGTTCACTTTTGTTTGCCTTTTATAAAAACGAGTTAGATGAGAATATAGACAGCATGATTAGTAAGTTTGCAGATGACACCAAGATTGGTGGCATCAGGGATAGTGAAGAAGGTTATCTCAGATTACAGAGAGATTGTGATCAGTTGGGTCAATGGGCTGAAGAGTGGTAAACGGAGTTTAATTTGGCTAAATGAGAGATACATTTGGTGAAACAAACAAAGGCAAAACGTATACAATTAAAGTAGGGCCTTAGGTAGTGCCGTAGAACAGAGGGACCTAGGGGCTCAAGTACATAATTCTTTGAAGTTTGCATCACATATACATGGAATGGTTATGAAGGTATTTAGCACACTTGCCTTCATTGCTCAAACCTTTGAGTATAGGAGTTTGGATGTTATTTTGAGGTTGTACAGAATGTCAGTGAGGCCTATTCTGGAGGACTTTCTCCATTATAGGAAGGACATTATTAAGCTGGAGAGCATTCAGAAAAGATTTACCAGGATGTTGATAGGAATGGAGAGTTTGAGTTATAAGGAGAGGCTGGATAGGATGGGACTTTTTTGATTGGAGGATAGGGGGTTGAGGAAGAGTTCTGAGGAAGGGCCACTCAAGCCAAAACATTAACTCTGATTTCTCTCCATAGATGCTGCCAGACCTGCTGAGCTTTTGCAGTAATTTCTATGTTTGTTTCTGATTTACAGCATCTGCCGTTCTTTTGATTTTTTCAATCATGAGGGGTATAGATAAGGTGAATGGCAGGTGTCTTTTCCCGAGGGTAGGGCATTTCAGCATGAGGGGCTTAATTTTAAGGTGAGAGGGGAAAGGTTTGTAAAAAAACATGAGGGACTTTTTTTTAACACAGGCAATGGTTCACTGTGTTGAATGCACTTCCAGAGGAAGTGGTGGATGTGGGTACATGTTTAAAAGACGTTTAGACAAGTACACAAAGAAGAAATGTTTGGATATGGGCCAAGTGCAGGCAGGTGGGACTAGATTAGTTCGGGATTATGGTCGGCATGGACTGGTTAGACTGAAGCGTGTATTTCCATTCTGTATGACTCCATGGCTCTACGATTCTGTCCTAATGGATGGGAGACAAGAAGCTTTGATAGCATGTCTGTCATTTTCAATTGAATTAACATTATTTTTTTTCCCTACTGCTTCTTTACCAGGTACTCAATCAGCTGCTACAGGCCAGAAGGAAACCTGCATCAAGGCAATTCCCTAAAGAAAAACACCCATACTTGAAAATGAACATACTGCTGATATTGAACCTTCCTTTGGAAGTGTATAAAAGAAGTCACACCAGTATGTCATTCACCAGTGTTACTGGTTTTCCTTAAACATTGTTACTCTTTTCAAAATTCCTCTCCCATGTTGATGGTACTGACTCGGAGAGGAACGTAGTAACAGAAGCATGTCATTCAGTCCACCAAGGCTGCTCTCCCTTTAATTGGATCATGGCTGATAAAACACACCAATGATTTTTAACCACACTATTCCCATAACCACTTCTATCACTGACAATCAGAAATGTCAATCTCTGCTTTAAATATACTTAGAGACTGACCTTCCACAGCTAGGTGGGATTGAAAATTCCAAAGATTCACAACCCACTGAGTAATAAAACCTCCTTATCTCGGCAATAAATAGCACCCAAATAATTTTCCTTCTGAAAATGCAAGTATACTTTACACATTGGTTATCAATATTGTCAGTAACATTCCCAGTAAATGAGTTCATCAAATACAATTTTCCATTTAAAAATTAATTCTGTGCCCAATCACATTAGTACTATCCATGTGTCGATTTATCGCTTCCTTGATATTATTTTACAGCACTTTCCTTTTGTAGTTCCTGATTCTCTCTTGCTCCCCTAAATAGCAGGGGGACAGCTGATAACTTCAAATCTGTAGGATTTATTTCATAATGTACAGAGTTTTCGAAGATGAAGAAGAATGAGTGGAGGGGTATTCCATAGCTGTCAGGTGTTACAGGCCCAAGCTCACGTGCAAGAGACATGGATCAAATGTAAATGCAGTTAGAAAATCAGGAATTGAAAGCTAATGGTGATCATTATGAAATAACTCCAAAAGGCCCGTATCCCATCACCAAGTCACCCTTTATTTACACATGCACTCTACACAGACTCTAATCAGCTAGCTCAAAGCCACTCCCTAGAATGAGGAGAATCCCCGAGACCCCTGTTTGTGTGTCAGCCAGGACTCCCTGATTGGCCTAGGTTATCAGCCCCAACTCATACTCAATGAGATCCACATGGCTAACCTAGTTCCAACCACTGCAATTAATTTTTGTCAAAACCCATAAGATTCACAAATGGAAATCTGCCATCTTTACCTGCTGTGGGGAGAGAGAGAGAGAGAGAAAGAAAGAGAGAAAGACAGAGAGAGAGAGAGACAGAGAGAGAGACAGACAGAGATAGAACGCACGAAATAATTTGATCAGACTACCATAGGGAGCATAGTCATTTTGAATGTAGTTATAACCACATTGCCAGGGCTGAGCAGGGAGAAGTAAGAAGCTTGAACCATGAAAATCTTAATCTGAATCGCTGGACAAATTATTGAAATTTTTTTTGGGTTCTTCTTATATTCTTCTGCAGAATTTAATCGCGTTCCAAAGCCAAAAATATGATCGATTTCAGTAAAACACAAGTCTTTATATGAATATCTTCCATCAGCTCTGTGAGGATTTACTGACCTAGGTCATCATTTATCCATTTTAACCCACATTTTTAGTCTAAACTGGCCTCGTGCACATGTACAGATTAATATTTTGATGTCTGGTGCACTTTTACATAGGGGTAGTGAATGCTTCACCAGTATACTTCTGGTCTCATTTAATAGTGCCACTGTCTGACCAAACTGCTGCAAAACTTTACATTTCTGGCAACATATATTAAGCATGACATACACAAAACAGACACACACACACACACACACAGACACACAGACACAACTCTGCAGGATCATTTGAATTTAATGCTGACTTCAAACAGATCTCACCTTGTCTGTTGTAAGGTCTTAATTTGCATGTAGGACTTAGGAATGGATAGAACTGACATAAGGAATTTTGACAGATAGTATTATGACTTAAAGTTGTTTAAATGCTGGGCTCTTTAAACATTAACATAAAACAGGCTGCAGCCATCAGTGGTAGCTAAGAAGAACCCTCCATGGAAAGTTTTGATTGCCGGCGGTTAGATAAAAAAAGATGTCTGATCATTTCAAAAGCTTTCTTTGCTGACTTTTCCCCAGGAATAATAATTGAGTTTATGAATGATTGGCTTAATTGTAGAAGCCACAACTATCTCAGTTAGGGGTTCTAATTGGAAGTTTGAGGAAACTATTAAAGAATTACCTGTATCGACATGTGATCTCAATACAAATTTTGATTGTTTTTATAAGAGTTACTAGGTTTCAATTTGCACACTGGCAAGGAAGCCTTGGTTGAGGTCCCACTTGCTTCAGAAGTCTGTCATAACATCCCTGAACAGGTTGATTAAAAATATCTAATTGATTAACTAGGACATTTATGGTGTAATGGTAGTGTCCCTACTTCTGAGCATGGAAACCTGGGATCAAGACCCACCTACTCCAGAGGTATATGACAACATCGCTAAACAGGCTGATGAGCACAATATCTAAGATATTAACCATTTAAGACTTAAAACCTTTGAATGGATTTTATGAATGGGAGTTTTTTTTCACAATCAAGTGTGTGAGAGAGAGAAAATCCCAGAGAATTGAAGCATGCTTTTGAACCAAACCAGGTCTGGAGTTGACGACCTCTGGTCTGCTCCCAAGGCTGGCAGCCTGGCTTTATTCTTGCCCCACTCCCCCAGGGTGAAAATTACATGTAACATGGATCAATTTACTGAAGTGGGGGAAGATGGGAAAGCACTTGACTTGGAAGCCACATACCTCAGTCATGAAATTCCTGTCCGAGGTGTGAACTAGTCAAAGTTTAATACAGATCCAGGGTCACATTACTAATTTTCAATTTCATCCTTCTTAAAATAAAACCTACACATGACTTGGCTTTTTTAAAACAGTTTCTCCCAGCCAGTGGATCACGTTTCCGTGACTTGTATGTTTGTACCCAAGATCAGATATGGTCTGCACTGGATAGGTTGGGCCTACAACTCCTGGAGTTTAGAAGGAAGGGTGATCTTATTGAACTGCATGAAATCCTGCGGAGCCTTGACAAGGTGGAAACTGAAAGAACATTGGTCCTTATAAGACAGAGTAGAACTAGGATAAACAATTTTAAAATGAGGCATCACCCACTTAGGACAGAGATGAAGAGTTTTTTTACTATCTATTTGTCATTTAGTAGTACAGAATTTGACTATTGCTGAAAAATGATACATTTTGTTGAAGTTTTTAATCTTGCACTCATCAGGACATGTTGCAAGAACACAAATTCATGGGAAGGAAAACACTTTAAATGCTGCATGAGGGAAGAGTGCTCATGATCAGGCTCTGTTTCCAATTATGCAACTTTCTTTTCAAACTCCACACCCCACAGTTACATTCATCTAAGAAGCAGCAACACAGCATCCAACAATAAAAGTTACCAACTGAAACTAACATTTTTGTCCAACTTCACATCCTATTATACAAAGGACAATGAATTATTCAATCCTATTAATGCTTGTGATTTTCTTTGTCTCTTCATAGGGTGTAAACTTCAAGGACAGCATTTGATGCCTAGCCCAAAGTGTCCTTTATGTGAGTGGTTAGCCAGGTAATTTTATGGATGACATTACTGGTCTTGGTGCTACAATGTACCATACTACTGACTGCTATACCTAGGTTCCTGACTTTTACTGAGGTGAACCTTGCAGGACACCCAGAAGCAGCTCTGGGCCTTCATGACCTACTAAACAAAAAAGGTGCGTTGAACCCAACAGTCTGTTTCCATGCTGTATGACCTTATAACTGCTGATGCTGGACATAAGACAAAAAAGTCAAATTGCTAGAAAAGCTCAGCAGGTCTGGCAGCATCTGTTTCAGGTCCAATGACCCTTCTTCAGAGTGGGCTTTTGATAACTCACCTTTGACTGCAGGATCATGACATCGGTGGCAATACTCTAGGGAGGCTTCATGACAGATTGCAGCAAGGATACGAATGGTGGGAGAATGGTGCTATCATCCCAAGACGGGTTATCAGGTAACTGCTCAAAAGAGTCACTGCCACTCCCACGGCAATCCCAAATATCTGCTGGAGGAAGCCTGAGGTCCATAGTCATATCAGATTTCACTCCATAAGTGGGAGTTGAGGTGGGACGCAGCAGAGTAACTTAGTATCATCCTCACTTCCCCCCCCCCCCCCGCCTCCTACCATAGCATTGTGGATAAACCTACAGCATGTGGACTGCAGTGGTTCAAGGAAGCAGCTCACCGCCATCTTCTCGAGGGATAAGCAATAAATACTGGTCAGCCAATGACACCCATGGCCCATAAAATTGGCTATGCTGTGCCGAATGCCACAGACTCTGACATTGCTGTTCCATGATTCTCAGCATCATCTTCTCATCATGGTCATGGGATGGGGTCTACATGACTCTCTAAGTTCTGAGTTTCCATCCTGTTCAGTGTAACTACCTTCTGTGAGGGAGGGCAAATTGGGCAATCCTCTATTTGGGTCATGTGCCTATCCACAGCTAAATATATGTAGATAAGTGGTAGCAATAAGAGGAAAGTATTAAATCCATCAACTTTAATTGCCATCATTTATAGTTGTTAGTGGATAAGATGCGTGTGTGGAAATGTTGAGTGTGAGATGTGTGTGCTGGGTATTGATGAGCGAGTGTTGGAGGTGTGGTCCACTGAAGAACTTGAGATGCTAGTGGACTCAAAATAAATGGTGTGTTTTCTTGTATATTTCATGCTTGGTAATGAAATGTAGCTATAATTCAGAAAGGTTAATCCAAGTAGAATTGTGCATAAACTACTGAGGATTATCTTCATTTCCAGTGCAAGTAAAATCAATACGAGTAGGTGTCTTCATGCTTCCTTGGTTTTAAGATTAGTAACAGCTCTATGCTGTTTACTTTCACCTCACCTTCTCTTTTGTCAATTGTGCTTGACAAAAAGACTTTGGTATCATAATTCTGTCAGTTCTGTTGTCTTGATGTTGATAGTGTTATTAAAAATTGTCGCATCTAATCTTTGTCATATGCATTTACAACCACTTTTCTAGTTTGTGATAATTCATCTTGTTCTTGAAATAGCTCTATTAAGTCTTCAAAATAGTTTAAAATCTTACTTTTACATTATTTGATGATGTTAGTGAGACCACATTTGGAATACTGTGCATCGTGAACATTTATGAAAGAATGTAAATCCACTGGAAGCAGGTCAGAGGAAGTTTAGTAGACAAATAATGGAATGGATGGTATCCCTTGGGAATCATAGAATCTGTACAATGTGGAAGCAGGCTATTTGACCCATTGTGTTCACACCAACCCTATGAAGAACATCCCACCTAGACTCACCGCCCTTACCGTAGAACCCTGCATTTCTTATGGCTAATCCATCTTGCCTGCACATCCTTGGACACTATGGGCAATTCACCGGCCCTACACATCATTGGACTGTGGGAGGAAACCAAAGCACCTTGAGGAAACACATGAAGACACAGGAAGAATGTGCAAAATCCACACAGATACCGGAGGGTGGAATCGAACTCTTGTCCTTTGCGCTTTGAGGCAGCAGTACTAACTACTGAGCCACCATGCCACTAGGAAGAGAAATCACACAGGCTGGGCTTGTAGCTGTTGGAGTTAAGAGGAGCCTTACTTGAAACATTTTAAGATCCTGAATGATCTTGACAAGGTGGATATGGAATGAATGTTTCTTCTTGTGGAAGAATTTAGAATAAAAAAGGGGTTACCCATTTCAAACAGATGAGAAAGTCTTTTTCTCAGAGCCCTTCCTGAGTCTTTGGAGAAACCTCTCTGAAAAGGTGGTGGAAGCAGAGTACTTGAATATTTTTAGAATAGAGACAGAAAGATACTTAGAGTCACAGAGCTGCACAGCACAGAAACAGATCATTCAGTCCAACTTGTCCACGTGGATTAGGTATGAACACCAACTAGCCACGAAACGACACGACCAGCTATCCTTAGTAGCCACACACGCAGATGACAAGGAACATGAATTCGACTGGGACAACACTACTATTGTAGGGCAAGCCAAACAGAGAACAGCCAGGGAATCCCTAGAGGCATGGCACTCATCCACAGATTCTAACAACAAACACATCGACCTGGACCCAATATACCGGCATTGCAGCGGACAGCTGGAACTGACAACCAGAAGCGGCAGAGACAAACCACTATAAATGCCGGAGGAAACATCACAGAAGCACTTCACAGGAGGCTCCCAAGCACTGAGGATGTCACCTAGACAGGGAATGAAACGTCTGCAACACAAATTCCCAGCTCAGCAAACAGAATCACAACAACGAGCACCCGAGCTACAAATCTTCTCCCAAACTTTGGACTAGATATGCTAAAATCATCTAGTCCCATTTGCCAGCATTTGGCTCATATCCTACTACATCCTTTCTTATTCATATACCCTTCCAGATACCTTTTAAATATTGTAATTGTACCAACCTCCACCACTTCCTCTGGCAGTTTATTCCGTAGACGCACCACTCTATATGTGAAAAAGTTGCCTCTTAGTCCCTTTTAAATCATTCCCCCCTCACCTTAAACCTATGCCCTCTAGTTTTGGACTCCACTATCCTGGGGAAGAGACTTTGGCTATTTACCCTATCTGTGCCCCTCGTGATTTTATTAACTTCTCTAAGGTCACCCCTCGGCTTCTGATGCTCCAGGGCAAATAATCCCAGCCTACTCAATCTTTCCCGAGAAGTCAAACTCTGCAACCCTGGCAACATCCTTATAAATCTTTTCTGAACCCTTTTCTGTTTCAAAACACTCTTCCTATAGCACCAGAATCGAACACAGTATTCCAAAAGTGGCCTAACCAATGGCCTGTACAGTCTCAACATCATCTCCCAATTCATATTCTGAATTCACTCACCAATAAAGGCACCAAACGCCTTCTTCACTATCCTATCTACCTGTGACTCCACTTTCAAGGAACTATGAATGTGCACTCCAAGGTCCCTTTGTTCAGTAGCACTCCCAAGGACCTTACCATTAAGAATATAAGTCTTGCCCTGATTTGCCTTTCCAAAATGCAGCACCTCACATTTATCTAAATTAAACTCCGTCTGCCAACCCTCAGCCCTTTGGTCTTTCTGATCAATGTCCTGTTGAACTCTGAGGTAACTTTCTTGGCTGTCCACTATACCTCTAATTTTGGTATAATCTGCAAACTTACTATAATGTGGCATATCACTGGTCACAGGACTCCGTGGGCGGCATGGTGGCACAGTGGTTAGCACTGCTGCCTCACAGCGCAAGAGACCCGGGTTCATTTCCCGCCTCAGGCGATTGACTGTGTGGAGTTTGCACGTTCTCCCCGTGTCTGCGTGGATTTCCTCCAGGTGCTCCGGTTTCCTCCCACAGTCCAAAGATGTGCGGGTCAGGTGAATTGGCTATGCTAAATTGCCCGTAGTGTTAGGTAAGGGGTAAATGTAGAGGTATGGGTGGGTTGCGCTTCGGCAGGTCGGTGTGGACTTGTTGGGCCGAAGGGCCTGTTTCCACACTGTAAGTAATCTAATCTAATCCAGTCTGATAAGGAACCCTTCACTACCAGCCTCTGTCTCCTAACTTCAAACCAGTCCTGTATCAAAATGGCTAGTTCTCCCTGTATTCCATGTGATATAATATTGCTAACCAATGCCTTGCTTGTTGAACACCTTACTGAAGTCCATATAGATCACCTCCACCGCTGTGCCCTCTTCGATCCTGTTTGTAACTTCTTCATAAAACTTAATTAAGTTAACAAGGCACTATTTCCCACACATAAAGCTGTGCTGACTATGCTTAATCGTCCTTACCTTTCAAAATATATGTAAATGTCCCTCAGAATCCCCTCCAACAATGTGCCCACCACTGATGTCAGGCTCACCGATCTGTAATTCCCTGGCTTTTCCTTACCAGCTTTCTTAAATAATGGCACCATGTTAGGCAATCTTCAGTCTTCCAGCACCTCACTTGTGGCTATAGATGACCTAAATATCTCAGCAAGGGGCCCAGCAATCACTCCCCCAGCTTCCCCACAGGGTACACCTGATCAGGTCCCAGAGTTTTATCCACCTTTGTGTGTTTTAAGATGTCCAGCACCACCTCCTCTTTAATATGGGCATTTTTCAAGATGTTGCGATTTATTTCCCCAAGCTTTCTAGCTTCCATACCCTCCTCCACAGTAAACACTGTTACAAAATATTCATTTAGTATCTCCCCTATCTCCTGAGGTTCCACACACAGGTGACCTTGCTGATCTTTAAGGGGTCCTACTCTCTCCCTAGTTACCCTTTTGTGCTTCACGTATTTGTAGATTCCTTTTGGATTCTCCTTAACCCTATTTGCCAGAGCTATCTCATGTCCCCTTTCTGCCATCCAGATTTCCCTCTTTTACTGCCTTTATACTCTGTGTAAGTATTAACTCCATACCTGCTGTCTATACCTGACACGTTTTCTTTGTTTTCTTATTCTCACTGTTAACTGAGATATCCCTACAAATTTGCTTCTCAATTTCTTACTGATTATTGGGGGGGCTTATAGTACAATCCCAATAAGGTGAACATCCCTTTCTTATTTCTCAGTTCCACCCAAATAACATCTCTGCTTGTACTCCCAGGAATATCCTCCCTAAGCACAACCATGATGTTATCCCTATTCAAAAACACCACTCCCCCTCCTCTTTTGCACTCCTTTCTTTAGCATCTACATCCTGGATCATTAAGCTGCCAGTCCTGTCCATTGCTGAGCCATTTCTGTAATTGCTATGATATTCCAGTCCCACATTCCCAACCATACCCTGAGTTCATCGGCCTTATCTGTTAGCCAAAAGTGAGGACTGCAGATGCTGGAAACCAGAGTTTAGATCAGAGTTGTGCTGGAAAAGCACAGCAGGTCAGGCAGCATCCAAGGAGCAGGAAAATTGATGTTTCGGGCAAAAGCCCTTCATCAAGGATGGCAAAAGTGAGGACTGCAGAGAGGTCTTATCTGTTAGGCCTCTTGTATTGAAGTAATTTATCAGTCCTACTTTGTTCTCTGGTTTGTTCCTGCCTGCCTTGACTGTTTGACTTGCGCCTTGTCCAAACTGCACCAGTCTCAGACTGTACTCTTTTCTCATCATCTCTCTGGGTCCCATTCCCTCTTACTAGTTTAAATCCTTCCAAGCAGCTCTAGCAAATCTCCCTGTCAGTACATAGTCACCTTCCAATTCAGGTGCAATCTGTCCTTCTTATACATGTCACTTCTACCCCAGAAGAGATTCTAATGATCCAGAAATGGGAATCCTCCTCCCCTGCACCAGCTCCTCAGCCATGTATTCATATGCTCTGTCCTCCTATTCCTACCCTCACTACCTCGTGGCACCAGCATTCATCCAGATATTACTACCCTCAAGGACTTCCTTTTTAAATTCCTGTCTAAAATCCTCAGAACCTTGTTCTTTTTCTCTTATGTCTTTGGTTTCAATGTGTACAATGACCTCCTACTGGTCCCTCTCCCCCTGAGAATATTCTGCACTGTCTCAGAGATATCCTTGATTCTGGCATCAGGGAGACCACATACCATTCTGATTGCTCAGTGTTCGCCGCAGAAATGTCTGACTGTGCCTCTGACTAGAGAGTCCCCTATTGCAATCGATCGCTTGGAACCTGATGTACCGCTCATTATGTTAGCCAGGTTTCTGGTACCGAGACTGGCCCTGTCAGTGCTACACTCCCTTGAAACGTTAGCAGTTACAAAGGACAATGTGGAACAAATTAGATAAGCCAAGATCTTATTAAACAGTAGAACAGACTCAGGTAGCCCAGTGGCCTCAGCCTGCTCGTAACTCATGTTCTTGTAAGATCACCTCCACCCCCCCCACCCCCCAACCTTTTACTTTACAAGAAATGAAGCAGCAGCAGTAAGTTCATAACCAGTTTGTGTTGAATAAACTAAAATCTCAGATCCAGATCCTCCATTTCAGAAGCAGAATTCCCTCTTATTTCAATACCAAACACTGACACAGTATGGAAAGTTTGAGTAGTAAAGAAAAGCTGGAGAGGCTGGCACCTTCTTTTCCGTGGAGCGTAAGAGGTTGAAAGGTGATCTTATAAATGCTAATAAAATCATGAGAAGGTGTAAATAGGGTTAATGGTGGTTGCCTTTTCCCTAGAATGGGGGATTTCAAGACTAGGGGGCACATTTTTAAGGTGAGAGGTGAGATTTAAAAAAGACGTGAGGGGAAATTCTTTTTTTTACACAGAAGGTGGTTTGCGCATGAATTGAACTTCCTGAGGAAGTGGTGGATGTGAGCACAGTTACACCATTTAAAAGGCACTTAGGTAAGTATATGAATGGGAGAGGTTTGGAGGGATATAAGCTAGAAGCAGGTAAGTGGAACTACTTTAGATTGGGATTATGTTAAGCACTGATTGGTTGGACCAAATGGTTTGTTTCCATGTTGTATGACTATATGACAGTGAAAGCCAGATTTTTAAACTAACAGCTCAATAACAGTTCAGCTCGATAGCACAAGGGTTTGCCTACCTAACTTCATTGTCATAAATCATTTTGTATCAAAGGTAGCCCCCAACATCCTCCTCAACAGCTTCACAAATAGTCAATGATATTCTAAGGACACGAAAAACAGTTTTGGCCAATCCACCTGCTGATCATTATTGTAAAGCAAATCTGACAGATTTGAAGAAATCGTGACAAGGATTGGAGCTAGTTATTAACTCAACATGAAGATGTTGAAGGAGAGAATCATACTAGATTCCTTGCTACAGGCCAACTTGTTTTACTTAATCTGCAGTCTCATCTCATGTAGAGCACATGTTGGTTTTTCCCTTGAAGTGTCCTGAAGAATGCAAGATGAAACGCTTTGACAAAGTATTTTTCTCCAGCAATACTTGGTTAGCTCAACTAGATGGACAGAAGGTTTGCGACACAGACTGATACCAACAGTGTGGGTTCTCTTCCTACATTGGCTGAAGGTTTAGGGTGATAGGGGAAAGATTTAAAAGAGACCTAAGGAGCATCTTTTTCACGCAGAGGGTGGTTTGTGTATGGAATGAGCTGCCAGAGGAAGTGGTGGAGGCTGGTACAAATACAACATTTAAAAGACATCTGGATGGGTATATGAATAGGAAGCATTTACAGGGATATGGGCCAAGTGCTGGCAAATGGGACTAGATTAGGTTAGGCTATCTGGTCAGCATGGACAAGTTGGAAGGGTTTGTTTCCGTGCTGTACATTTCAATGACTCTAAGTTACTACGAAAGACTCTGCTTCACAACTTCTGCCCTTGACTGAGGCATAGTGACCTTTAGACTAAGCTACTCCACTTGTCTGAGTCTCTGTCTCTCTCTAATGAGAAAGCACCCTTATCGTCTGGTAGGACAACAGTTGTTTGACCTTTTATTTATCCCTTTGAGTCTGTTCTGCCATTCAGTGATAACATGCACCTTCAATCCATTTATCCACTTGTGGGCTGCATCCTACAATATCCTATCAATTCTAGTTCTGATATTTTCAGTTGATCTGACCTGAACTGCCTTTTATAGGAGTATGTCGCAGATTGCTGCAACCCTTTGCATGCTTCCAGATACCACTGCCCAGCTTTCTTTCTCTCATCCTGGTTCAGTTGTGTCTTCAGGAATAAAAGTATAAGGATTCTTGATCAAGGGCGGGACCAGTATGGATAAAATAGGTAGACATTGACAGATAGACTATTTCTGTGCACAACAAATGCATCTGATGAATGTGCCACAGTCCATCACAAGACACTTGGAAAACCAAACAGAATATCAATGATGTCGGCAGAGAGTAAAATGTGTGTTTGATGTTACAGCCATTCTCACCTCCTCCAATCCACAGCAAGTTTCTCAACACGATCTCCAGCAAGTCATTCCCTGCAACATTCCAAAGAGTTTCTCTCCCACAAGATTCACAGACAGACAGTCTCTTTTTCTCTTTCTGCCACAAACTTCCCTTCCCCGATCTACAGAGAATCTTTCTCCCCCCAGCTACAGAGCATGCCTTTTTCTCCCCTATGGATCACAGAAAAAGTGTCACTTCTCCCTGTCCCAGATCCATACACAGTCTTTCTAACTCTCTCTCCACTGCCCACCAAAAGTCTACATCGAGTATATCTATCTCTTTCAGCCAATAGGTATACAGTCTCTCTCTCTCTCTCTCTCTCTCTCTTCAGATCCAGTGTCTCTTGCTCCTCCAATCCATAGTAAATATCTCCCTCATCTCTAATTCCTAGATTTGGAAATATGGTTCACTATCATTTAATATCCTGGAGGTAACACTGATTCCTGTCAGGGAGGTGTTGGATTCATTTGGGAATACCACTTCTCAATGTAAAGCTACACCAAAATAGAAATATGGAACCCTGGAGCAGGCCATATAGCGATAAGCCATTCAACTCTTCAAGCCTGTTCTGCCATCCAACTCAGACCCCTTCACAAACTCTTTGATCCCTTTAGCCCCAAGAACTGTACTTAACATCTTGTTGAAAACATTCAATGTTTTGGCCTCAACCACTTTCTGTGGCAAAGAATTCCAAAAACTCATTGTTCTCTATGTGAAGACATTTCTTACCTTACTCAATGTGAACTTGCAGAAGCACCAGTCTCCAGTAGAAATGATCCATGAATGTCCATTTTAGACATAATGGAGATTCACTGAGGCACGTTGGAAGTGGCTGGGAATTTGTGCTCTCTGTTTCTCGTTCTGCCTCTTGAGCACGCGGTTGTTTCCTTTCTGAAATAGGCTCCCTATTGTAACCACAACAATGATTCACATTGAAACAGCTTATAGTACAGTATAAAATCAAACAATGTAAGCATATTACAGCATGTGCATGCAGACCATGTGATCTGCTGAAATGTCCTCAATTAATTGCTGAAAGCAACGTAATTCTCCAACTCCACACTTCTGAATGTGGTGAGGAACTTGATCTGTTATATGCACTGAAGTCGCCATTAGGAAGGATGCAAATGGATCATACAGGAAAGGTGAGATAAGGACTTCTTTTACTCATTGAAAAAAAGCAAAAGAGTAAAATTATGCAGGAAAACAATTCCTTGCTGATAATGAGAGATCTTAAAAAATATATTCTGATCAACCTGCTAAGTGTTATCATCATGCACCTCTGGAGATGGTGGAACTTGAACCAGGGCCTCCTGGTTGAGAGATACGGACACTTCTGCTACAACATAAATGCCAAAGAGGATCTTTTAAAAAAAAATTGTTCAAGGGATGCAAGTGTTGCTGGTTAGGTCTGTCTCCAGTTGCTCTTAACAAGATGGTGATCAGTTGCTTTCTTGAACCATTACATCCTTTGGGTGTACGGAACTCCAGTGATAGTGAAGGAATGATGAAACAGTTTCAAGTCAAGATGCTGAGTAACTTGAAGGGGTACTTGTAGGTGGTCACGTTCCCATGCATTTGCTACCCTTGTCCTTCTAGGTGATAAAGGTGGTATGTGTTGTTAAAAACTTGGTACGCTACTGCAATGAATCTTGTAGGTGGTACTCACTACTTCCACCATGGTGCTTCAGGTGCCTGTCAAGCCAGCTGCTCTCTCCTAGATAATTTTGAGTTTCTTGTGTTTCGTTAGACTGCATTCATCCAAGCAAGTGGAGAATATTTGATCGCATTCCTAACTTGTGCCTTGTAAACAATGGACAAGAAGTGAGGTGACATGAGGAGTTACTTGCCACAGAATTCCTTGCCTCTTGTAGCATCAGCACATACAATGACTAGTCCCAGTTTCTTGTCAATAGTAACATCCAGGAATTCATTAACAAGGGTTTCAGCAATCGTAAGACCTTTGAACATCAAATAACAATTATTAGATGTGTTTTTTTTGGACATGGCCATTGCCTGACAGTTCAATGGTGTAAATATTATTGCCACTAATCAGCCCAAGCTTGAATAATGACTGCTGCATATGGACTTGCTGCATATGGATAGCTTTTGCATCCATATGGAAGCGCAAATGGTGGTGAACATCACACAATCAATGAAGATCACCACTTACAATGGAGGGTAGATCATTGATGAAGCAACTGAAGATGACTGGGTTTAGGACACTATATCTTGTGGTGTGGTTGGTAGTGTCCCTACCTCTGAGCCAAGAAGCCCAGATTCAAGTCCCACCAGCTTCAGAAGTGTATCATCACATTTCAGAACACATCTACATTATCGTGAAGGGCAATTGTGGGACAATGTTAGCGTCCCTCCCTCTGAACCAGGAGACCCAATTTCAAATCCTACCTGCTACAGCGGTATCATAACATCTCTGTAACAAAAATCAGAAGAACTGCAGATGCTGGAAATCAGAAACAAAAGCAGAAATTGCTGGAAAAGGTCAGCAGGTCTGGCAGCATCTGTGGAGAGAATGGTCTGAGTCCTGAGAAAGGGCCACTGCACCCAAAATATTAACTCTGATTTCTCTCCACAGATGCTGCCACACCCGCTGAGCTTTTTCAGTAATTTCCATTTTTATCTCTAACAGTTTGATTAAGAAAATTATTCATCCTATTATGATGTTTTGTGGGTAAACTAATTGACCCCCAACACTGGGAGAAAGTGAGGATTGCAAATGCTGGAGATCAGAGCTGAAAAACGTATTGCTGGAAATGCGCAGCAGGTCAGGCAGCATCCAAGGAGCAGCAGAATTGACATTTCGGGCATAAGCCTGAAGAAGAGCCTATGCCCGAAATGTCAATTCTCCTGCTCCCTGGATGCTGTCTGACCTGCTACGCTTTTCCAGCAACACAGTTTTCAACTCTGACCCCCATCACTATTTGTTAAGACATGGTCTTAGGAAGGGCAACATCATCTACAACAGTTATAATAGAAGCAACAAGTGACACTTAAAAACTTTTCATGTCTTAAGTCATTGAAAGCACAACGCAATACTTTGGAAAGCAAGATTTAAAAAGACCATGGAAACAAATTTAGTTTCACAGGAAAGGTGCAGCACAGCTTTAACGGTCATTGGCTCTCTCATACAGAAATAAATAGCGTGAAAGAGACAAAAATAGAAGTTGCTAAAAAAGCTCAGCAAGTCTGGCAACATCTGTGGAGAGAAATCAGAGCTAACTTTTGGTTCGAGTATCCCTTCCTCAGAATGTGAAATAGGGACCATTCAGATGCATGACTTCTCGCATTGTGCAATTCTTCTGCTTCCTCCCTGCAAACTTTCAGAAGCTCCTTTCCAATAAATGTCTAAATCCCTTTTGAAGGTCACGATTACACCTGTCTGTACCTCCTCAGGTGGAGTATTCCAGAGCCTGACCACTGGCTCCTTGAAAGCTTTCCTTCAAATCACTTTAGCTTCTTTTACCTAAATTAGTTCTAAACACAACCCCCAAAAATAAAAAAAACCTTTCCCAAAACAAAAATTTGACTCAATAACACGATAATGAAATAAATATAAATGAAACTGTTCAGTCAAGAAGAATAGGAACACAAACCCAATTCATTGATCCTTACTGCACCGCGCTTGCGCATTGATGCCTGAGTGTTTTCAACTAGGCGGCGGATTTGCGCACGCGCGTCTCCTGAAGGAATAAAGGCTCATACCGCCAAACAGCATCTTGCGCACGTGCAGTATTGCCAAGTCCCGTCCCATGTCGGAATAAGGGCGCATATCTACAAACATCACCTTGCGCATGCGTAGTATCGACAAGACCCATGCAGGAATGAAGGCCGTCCCTACAAACCACACCCCGCGACTGCGCACACGTGTCCCTCCCTCCCCCCGCTAGCGCGGCAGGGGAGGCGAGGAGGTATGTGCTCATACGTGTCGGACGTGGCGTGAGACGACGCGGCCCTGCGGTCGATGGGCGGACCTTCTCTGTCCCAGCGTGCAGCGCGGCGGCTTCGACTCGGATCGGACGGGCAAGCCGGCGCCATTTTGTCGGTGTCGGCTGCGAAGTGGGACGGAGTTCGGCGTTCTTGTGTCTTTACATCGTCGGGTAAGCGTCGTCCTTTTGAGGTGGTATCGGTGTTTTGCACGATCGTTTTCCCCTCATTGGTGTTTGTGAGAGGGGATGAGCAGTATCAGTTTTCGGGGGAAGAGGCGCTCGGTAGCGAAGCTGTTGTGAGGTTTGAAATCTCGGCCTAGGCACCCAGCCTCAGCCCTGGGTATTGCCGCGCACCATCTTGCAGCATTTCGTTGTGTTACAAGTATCTCCAAGAGCTGGCTTGGGTTAAAATCTACTTCTCTTTAGAAGGAACCAATTGTTTTGCACTGTAGTTTCTGTATTGTGCATCTTTTTAAATACTTTCCGTACTGCACGGTGCGCTTTTCAGATTCATCTTTGTATTTCGAGATGGCCGTTGCCTGCATTTATCCTTTTTACGATATGTTAATCATTTTGCTTCCATATGCTTTTTTCTGTCTTCGGCTTTGCAACTTTTAAGGCAGCATAGAACATGGAACATTACAGCGCAGCACAGGCTCCTCTGTGTTGTGCCGTCCTGTGAGACCAATTTGAAGTCCATTCCGGCCAATGTGGTCGAAAGCTGTGTTCCCTAGATTTTTTTTCTTAATTTTCGTCAAATTTTGTTATTGTAAAGGCTGCGATTTATATCTGATATACAGCATAGATGCAAACGTTTGGTCTACACCCGAGTTTATACTCTAGTCTCCTCCCATGTCAATTGTCTCGGCCACATTCTGTATTTCTATTCTGGTCTCTGTGTGTCAGTGCAATTCTGTTCAGCACCAAACTCTGTATTCACAGCAGTCTCTGAATTCCTTGTTCATTGTTTCGTATGTTCACTTAACCGGCATGATCAAAGTTTCCACATCCATCATGTTGATCTACTTCATTTTAACCAGTCTGTTGGTATCTCAGACTTCTTTTTGGGTACAGACAATAAACTTCCTTGGACTTTTCTGGTGATTACTTTCAATTCCAGTAAATTTTCTTCAAGTGCTTCAACATTTTGTCATGTGGAAATTGGATTCACATGATAGATGTAGAGTATACCAGGTGTAGACTCAACACTGTTTGTGAAGCATTTAAAATTCCTTCTTTGCTTTTTTCATGCAATTTCTGTAGAATCCCTACTTAATTTGCACTAGTTACTTTTTCTTTCTTGGATTGTGGGCATCACTCTCCATTGTTGTCCATCTTTAATTGCTCTTGAACTGAGAGTCCTGCAAGGCCATCTCGGAAGGCAGATGAGAGACAGCTAACGACATTGTGGGTCTGGAGTCATTTGTAGGCTGGACCCATCAAGAATGACAAACATCTCCTTAATGTCATAAGTTATGTTAATTTGCTCTAAGTATTTTGTTAGCTGTCAATTCATGTAATTTCTTACTTTCCAGAGAGCATCATTCTTTGATCATCTGAAGAATCAACCACCTCACACTTCACAATATTGCATTTAATTTGTCATTATACCACATGCTGATGACTGTCACAGAAGTGTCACGTTGCTGTTGGAGGCTGTTTCTTTTTCTATTGTCTCCAGCTCACCAAATGAGGCCATGATTTGCTGCCATTCTCCTGCCTTTTCACTGTCTTTGCATATTGTTTCTATTTCTGTTTGTCATCTTATACTTTGGTGCAGTCCTCAACCTTTTTGACCCTTAATGTGGCACATTACAAAGGCACTTATAAAGTTGGCTACAAATCAACTTCATTTGATGTCCTCCATCGCCAAGAGAGCCCTCCCTTCAAAACAAAAGTGGAACCTTTTGCCCATCTCCAAATTCTGACCACTTGCATCCCTCCCTCTGGCTTCTCGCCATCTCTAATTTATCATTGCTGGCATGACGTTGGTCATCCAAAGTTTTCTGTTTTTCATCACTCATTGAACCCAACCTAACTCCTAATCTCTGCCTCAATTTCGTTTTCAGCTTCATCTGTTGATAGGTGGTGTCCTTGATTGATAACTAGTTTTGGAATGGTTTATCTAGAGCAGAGAAAGCTGAGGGGACCTTTGAGTGTTTAATATTGTATGAGCAGCATGGACACGGTGGGTAAAAAGCAGTTGCTGTCCATAGTTGAAGGAGATCTGCCACCAGGAGAAATAGAGAGCTCATCACTTTTTCCTTGAATGCAGTCTCAATCAGTTCTCATCCACCATTATCCTCAGAACTTTGAACAATTTCTATGACTCTTTGGCTGTGTTTGGACCAGCACCACCACAAGGTGGAGTACTGCATGCGTGTTATGTTACTGTACTCTTAAACTCATCTGCAGCAATGAATGTAAATAAGATCAAGACTAGAGAAATTCAAGTAACTTTGAGAACGATGGTTCCAGGAAACTTGGTGTAACCCTCTCATTTTCTGCTTTAAATATGACATTTCCAACAGTTTCTCTCACCCTTGTTTACTTTTTACTTGGTCACCTTCTGTAGTTCAGCTCTTTTGTCCATACTTGATTCAAGACTGTAATAAATGATACAGGTAAAATCCGGTCTTTGTGGTGGTAGACAAGTTATTGCAGGTAGGCAAAAGTGAGGACTGCGGATGCTGGAGATTAGAGTTGATCGTGTGGTGCTGGAAAAGCACAGCAGGTCAGGCAGCATCCGAGGAGGACAATCAATGTTTTGGGCAAAAGCCCTTGATCAGGAATACCTGTTATTGCAGGTATCTGATTAACATTGTTATTACAACATTCTTTATTTCTTTGCCTTCTGTCATTTGACTGCCCCCCAGTAACATCCTTTTTTTTTGTTTTTATTGATCCTTTAATTCTGAAAAATATAGAAGTTCACTCATTTTCTTCACACAGTTCCAATCATTTGGTCATACGATAGTGAGCTGAGCATCCAATTTTGCTTAAGGTCTACTTCAACTTCCCACATGATAAATTCCTGTATTCATATTGATAATGGAAATGGTAATTGTAATAAACTCTCCTCAGTCAATGCACTGCAGGTAGTCTTTAGTGTTTGAATATTAGAATGGTAAAATGGTTTGAAAAAGATCAATTGACTTTGGAATGGGGTCTGAATTGTGTGTTTGTTAGCTTGTCCAGTTATTTCTCTGCTCAGTCTTCCATTAAATAAAGGATTAAACAATAAAACATTTGCAAACATTCATTGTTCATTAATGGATATCCTGTGAAAGAATTTTGAATCTGGAGTTTCAGCTGAGCATTCTGAAATTGCTGATTATAAGTCAAGGAATTTTACCGAGTAAAGTATTAATATGAATGCTTTTAACCTAGTTTTGCTCTTGTAATTAGTGCCTGGGTTTATTGAAAATTACCCATTTTTGCTTCCTCCTTGCATAGTTGTTAATTGGTGAACTTGTGGGGTGTTTGTGTAGAAGTTTGAGGTTTTTTTTGAAGAGATCCTGCAACAATGAGTGAAATGTTTTACAAGATTATGATATAACATCTGAAAAGTGTTTAGTTGTTTTGGAGAAAGGGAGGGAGCTGTACCTTGAAAGGAATTTCAATTTTTCTGCTTATTTTATCTCCATACCTTTTTTTAGAATCAATTTCTTCACTGTAGATTGCTACATTCAAAAATTTCAGAAGAGCTGCATTTTCAGTAATCCATAACAATGGGCTACGATAAATATGATAAACGGTAAGAACTTATTTTCTAATTTTTAAATCTCTTATCCATGCATGAATTTAAGCATTGCATAGTTTGTAAAAGAGAGGCTTTGCTTACCCTTATGGTGTTAAAAGGCATTAACAGCCCATTTTAAAACATGTCCTTGAATTTGGAAAATACATGATTATTGTGCATGTAGGTATATCTTATAGGTGAAATTATTACTGTTTATTTTATTGTGTGATCAGGTGTTAATGTCCATTCTAATGTGTCCTGGCTTAACCAAAAAAAATGGTTGGCATGGTCCATAATCCTGTTTGTTGTTTTGCTGCTTAGTCTGCTAATGGCGCAGAACAGAGATGGAAATGTGTGCCTTTGGGGAAACCCCTGATCTAAATATATACAACTGTATTTACCTAGATTGAGTATTGTTTTGAAGTACTTCAGAAACATTGGTGAGTAAATTAGATGTTTCTGGAGAATACGAAGATTATAGAAAGTTGTCACTTGACCCCAAGTTAAAACTTTCTTGCAGAGCTAATGCATTTAATGATTGCCTTTTTTTTAGTGAAACCAGTCGAAGTGAGCGGAGTGGCCGTTATGGCTCTGAATGGAACAGAGATGACCATAGAGAGTCACGGGGTAGACGTGATTATGACTATAAAGATGTTGATTATCGTGCTCCGCCAAATCACAGCAGGGACTACGATCGTGATAGACGTCGCAGTGACTATCGGAATAATGACCGCTATCATGATTACAGGAACTATGAGAATTCTGAGGTATACAATCCTGCTGTTAGAAGAGTACTTGACGTTACTGACTTGCAGTTTACTTGGTCTTGGCTAAATCTGTCTGTTCAGATTATTTATCCCTCAAAAGGGCAAGTGAATTCCCTGTCTCACTTATGTTATCACCAGGGTGGGGATTTTTCCGTTAATAATTCTGCCCATTTTATTTTGATCTTGGCATATGGCTGAAGATGCTAATGGTGTGGGATAATGTTGAGCCTTCTCTTTTTTTCAAAGTGTTATTGTCAGAATGTTGCCTGTGCATGAAGGTGTTAGCACAACCCTAATTGCCCATGTCTTGCTGTAATCTAGCAGTATTATTATAAGCGGGGTTGCAATGCTGCCTCACAGCACCTGAGACCCAGGTTCAATTCCCGACTCGGGCAACTGACTGTGTGGAGTTTGCACGCTCTCCCCGTGTCTGTGCGGGTTTCCTCCCACAGTCCAAAGATGTGCAAGTCAGGTGAGTTGGCCATGCTAAATTCCCCGTAGTGTTAGGTAAGGGGTAATTGTAGGAGTATGGGTGGGTTGCGCTTCGGCGGGTTGGTGTGGACTTGTTGGGCCGAAGGGCCTGTTTCCACACTAAGTAATCTAATCTAAAAAAAAGAACTGGACATGAGTCAAAAGCAAATAAATGCATTCCTGACCTTATAGCAGCTGGCAATGTCATCAAAGCAGAATTTGTATATGATCGTTCTCTGGTTGTTTTCTGGAGGAGGTCCTAAAGCAAAATATGCTGCGTTGATTGGCCGTTGACACCACCCATTTGTCGGTATTCTTTGTTAGTCACTGGAAGATTTATGCTGCGATCTGGCCTCTGTTTTGCTGAGGTTCCTTGTTACCATGCTGTATTGCACATTGTATTTATATTGAAGTCAAGGATTGTCATCTCTGTTTTGCCATTCTGTTTGTCTATCTGAATGTTTTCTGCAACATAAATTGTATGTGAGCAAATTTCACTTCAGTTTTGTTTGATTGGGTCCTTTTAATCGCTTTGATTCAGAAGTAGCAGTCTTAATATTTTCAATTTTTTTAATGTATAGACCAGCTGGTGTGAATTCTATCCACTCCTCCCTTTAACAAGAATTCAAAGGAACCCATTAATTTGTGAAACAGCTGAACCCACGAGTATTTTGTCTTGCCTTTATGAATGTTTTTAGTAAAAGTCAGTCTTGACGTATGTGGGTTGGTCTGCATAGTCCTCTGATCCCATAATATTGTAACCATTTATTCAGTGAAGTGTCAAAAATGTTGTTCCTTTATTTTGCAGTTACCTCTTGGCTAGTCTACTGCATTCTGGATCTAGGGATAGTGTGTTGATCTTGCTGTAGCATGCTGAAGGTTTTTTAAGCATCAGTTTTTCAAAGTTCATTTTACGAATGAAAATAATTGGCTACTTCAAAAACCTGAATCTATGATAATTAGTATATATGATGGTGTTAAGATTTGTTGTTGCTAGAGAGTATTTAACTTGACTGTCAACACCCGTCATAAGAGGGTGGCAAATGAAATCAGCCTGGCTTTGGAATTCCATGTTTTTTTTTATTTAACATGGTTTTTCCTGACCAACCTATTCAGAGATGTTATTGCAGATCTCTGGAGCAGCTGCGACTTAAACCCATGCCCCTTGATTCAGAGGTAGGGAACTACCACTGTGCCAAGTCTTTAAGAATATAATCTTCATTAGGTTCAGGTGTCAGTTTGGATTTAATATGCAAATTTACAGCATTAGCTCAACTCCTGAGTTCACTTGGGTCTGTCAGCTATCTACCCCAAAGTTTAACCCCAGCTTTCATTCGTATTGAAGGGAGTCATAGTATATTGGCAGTAATCTGTTGTGATTGAAATAAAAATCAAATTAATACATTATGCTTACAATGTACTGTGCACCCCTTCATGTTTATCATATCCTCACAAGCTCTGTTGCTTCAGAGTGTTATGCAGTGAACATGTTTTTCCATGGGCAAATCACTTGTGGAAGGAGAATGTTGTTAACCATGCTGCTTCTTGTTTTTCACCATTACATTCAAACAGCACATACCCATCATTGTTTTAGTAGAATATTAGTGTTGTTAGAAAATGGATATTTTGTATAATAAATAAAAATGTCTATGCTTCCAGAATTGTGAAGATGACAGCAGATTTGAAAGACCCGAGGGAAGCCAGTACTATGATGGTGACTACAAGGACCATGATTACAGAAATGATGGAACTGAAGAGAGGGAGAACAAAACAATTATGTTAAGAGGTCTTCTGCCATCAACAACCAGGGAGGATGTATGAATATATTTATTAACATTTTCATAACATTTGTGTATTTGGGATTCTAGGAGAATGGAAGGATAGGAGTTCAGAACAGTTTTAGTTGAAGGTTGAAGTACCTGTTATGTGGAATTTGATAATAAAGCAATTTCATTTTTAGAGGGGATGGGAGACTCAAAGATACAACTTTGCTTGAAGGTGGGTATGCTATGAAGTGTCATCCAACAAGCAGTCTAATTTGGAAAATATGGTGATTCCTCAGTGATCTGGCACAGAAGAACTTTTAATTGTCCGTTTTTTGCTTTGCTTGAATAAACAGCAACATGCATTTCTCTGTTGCAATATTGCATAGGAAGTGAGCATAGCAAAATTAAAGAACTTGCAAAATGTATCCTTGCTGTGATGTGAAATGTGACAGGACTTTGGGACAGTTCACTAAAGTTCAGCCCTGAAGATTGTGGTCACCTAAAGATTTGCTAAAAAGACAAATTTCTTTTTTTAACCAAATAAATTTTGTCCCAAGATTTATATTTGTTTAACAAACTGCTACCTATTAAATTTGAAGCAACCAAGAAAGGTCTAGCTTCACTTTCTGACTCAATACCCTTGCGTCACTTGCCATTCATGATGTTCCCTCCTGCCTTTTGTTCTTCTCATTTGCACGACTGCCCTCCTGTATTTCCCAATTTATCAAATGTAGTTGCACAGTTAGTGTACTTATTTTGATTCACTGAATATTTCTTTCTTTGGTGTGCTTTCTGTTTCTAAATTGAAAGAACTTGCATCATGTTCTGTAAAGTCAAATTTCCCAATTTTGTTTGACCTATTACAAGATTTCAGACACTTGGCAGTTAGAGGCAACAGTAGCACTTGGTGTTACAGTCCAAAGCATGTTTTCTCTTAAAGGTGCTGAGCAGTAATATTCCAGTGCAAATTGTAATGAAAGCTTACAAGCAAATGTCATCAGATTATTTAAATATAAAACACAGAAAATAGGATCATGGTAGGCCATCTGGCCCTTTTGAGTCTGCCATTCAGTATGGTTATGGCTGATGCCCCAACTCGATACCCTCTTAGCACTTTTGCTTCCAATCTAACTCCTTGAAAAGAGTGTTTTGGCCTCAACCACTTTCTGTGGTAGAGATTTGCACAGACTCACCATTCTTTGTGAAGAAATTTCTCCTCTTCTCAGTCCTTGGGCTTCAGGGCCACTGTAGTTTATCATATTACCGAATGTCCAATGATGTGTTGACACAATGTGAATGTTCTCACATGTAACCGTGATATTGTACAGCATTTGCATGCCAGATATTCATAAATTTGTACGTCAAAGCTACTTTACAATAACTAATGTAATTATAATCAAATATATCTGTTTGCATGATTTAAAATATCTAGAAAAATAAAACAATGGATTTCAAATTTTCCTTCCAGATTCTTGAAATATTTCAGGACAGTGATGAATTTCACCCCAAGGATGTGCGAGTGATGAAGTGTAAAGTATCAGGTGAGATCTTGGCTGTTCTTGCAGGTATTCTGAGGAAGAAAATGTCACTTCCTCTTTAATTCAGGAAAGCCAACTGATTTTTGTCACTGCACAGGAAAATATAACTGCCTAGACCAGTTAAAAGTCAACTTGCATTAATCTGCAATGGATGGGTTGCAGTGATTAGAGTGGTTGCCCAACAGGGGACTGTTGTTCAGTAGTTCATAACTTCCATGTTTTGCAAGTAACATCTTCCAAAATGAATCATACTTAGTTATATCCTATCTACCTTTGAATGTCTCTTTTCTTTTCCAGAACCTCTTCCTCAAAAGCACTTGTACTATCTCAATATTCGGATGAGACAAACTGGGAGAATGTTATTTGTCTACCACAAATCAATGACTCCTAGTAACGTCCCTTACCAAGAGTATTTTTTCTTGCGAATATTTACATATTCAGGAGGATTTAATTTTTGTCATTTGCAGTCTGATTTTAATTCTTTTCAACTGTTAAAGATTGATCTTTGAATTTGGGTGTTGTTAGTTTGAACCTATTGACCTGAGAATTTTACTTGAAAACACACTCCTATTGAATTTCAAGAGTGAATGCAAGCAACCTCAAAATAAACAAAGCTTCATTATTAATTAATCCCATGAGTCTAGATAGCTTCTTAGACAGGGTGTTGTTTTCTTTAGTTAGCATCAGGGTTGTTTTTATTCTAGCAATAACTATTATTTATATAACATCATTTAATATAACAAACCAGAGGTAGGTCCTTCACAGATGTGATTCTAAGTAGAATCACAACGCGATATTTATCTGTGCTCAGAGAGAAGGCACACTCGTCAACAGCAGCACAATTAAAATGCAGGAATGCTTGAGACCGGAATTAGATGACCACAGATTTGAAGGTTATATGGCTAGAGGTTAATGGTAATACCATTACATCCAAGTTTGCCTTCTCTCTTTCAAACTGCAGACTGAACTCTACCATATGGTTGCTGCCTCTTAAGTATTCCCTTACTTTAAGATCTTTTATAAAGTCTGGCTTATTACGTAGCACTAAGTCCTGAAGAGCCTGCTCCCTTGTGGGCTCCATCACAAGCTGTTCCAAAAAACTATCCTGTAAGCATTCCATGAATTCCCTTTTTTTGAATCCACCGGCAACATTATTCACCCAGTTCACCTGCATATTGAAGTCTTCCATTATCATTGTGACCTTGCCTTTTTGATATACCCTATCTATTTCCTGGTACATCTTGTGTCCCTGGTCCTGACCACTGTTTGGAGATCTGTACATAACTCCCATTATGGTTTTTTTGCCTTTGTGGTTCCTCGACTCCACATGTCATTCAGTGCCATAGATTTAATTTCATTCTTAACTAACACGGCAACCCGTCTCCTCTGTCTACCTCCATGTCTTTTTAACAAGACATCCTTGTAAATCCTTGGGTGTTTGACTGCCAGTCCTGAACCCCTTGCAACCACATCTGTCGTGTCTACCGTATCATCTTTCACGATGATTTGTGACATTAATTCATCTACTTTGTTACGAATACTCTGAGCATTCAGGTAAAGTGCCTTAATGCTATCTATCTTAACATTATTAGTGATATTGGAAATCATAAGATGTTCTAGGTTATCCTTCCTTTTGCTGCATTCCCAGTCTGCCTCGAACTGAAACCCACCTGCACACATGTTGTCCAGCAGCTTACCTTTCCATTTAACTCCACACTCCCTGTTGCTTTCGCTTTCCCTCCTCTCTTAACCTCTCCCCCCCCCCCCCCCCCCCCCCCCCCAACCCACCTCCCGACTTTTAAAGTTGTACTGAACACCTCCTTTTTGCTAGAACATTGGTCGGGGAGGGGGGGGGGTTGGGGAACTATCCCAACGGTACGGATTCCCTACCACCCCCCTGCCCAACCCCTTTCCATAACTTTCTTTTCCCTATGCCAATTGGCATGTAGCTCTGGCAGTAATCCAGAGATTATAATCCTTGAGCACCTGTACTTCAATTTCCTCCCTAGTGTTTGATAATCCTTAAACAGATCCTCCACCCTAGCTTTGCCTGTGTTGTTAATCCCAATGTGGACCACAACAACTGGATCCTTCCCCCTCCAATATCCTTTCAGGCTGGTTGGAGATGCCTGCCCGGTGTCAGGGTGCAGGACAACACAGAATGTGAGACTCCCAATCCAGCTTACATAGGATATTTATCTGTCCCCCTAATTATAGAATCCCCTGTAACGAGTACTTGTCTTTTTGCTCCTCCTCCTTGAATGGCCTTTTGCATCATAGTGCCATAGTCATGTTGCTCATTCTGTCTATAGCCCTTGCCCTCATCCGTACAGGGAGCATGAATCTCATGCCTGTTGGACAAGATCAACGCTGAGGCTCCTCCACTCCTGAACTCAGAATCCCCCCTACCTGCCTCACTCACAGTCACACCCTGTTGTCTCTGCATTTGAATTAGTTAATCTGCTGGGTGTGAGTGCCTCCCCAAACAAAGTGTCCAGGTAATTCTTTCCTCTCCCAGACGTGCTGCAGAGTTTGAAGCTCAGATTCCAGATCATCAATTCTGATCCGCTGTTCTTCCAACAACCAGCACTTGCTGCAAATGTGGTCACTGCCATTCACAATGGGATCAGCCAGATTACTTTGTCTAATTTTGGGCTTTACACCTCGGAGAACATACTGGCACTGCAATGTGTCCAGCAGAGATTCACATGGATGATCCCTAGAATGGTAGGCCGAACATACGATGTACGGCTGTGGATCCTGGGACTGTATTCATTAGGGTTTAGAAGGTTGAGGGGAGATCTAATAGAAACGTACAAGTTTAATCATGGCTTAGGAAGGGTGGACACTGGGAAGTTGTTTCCATTAGGCAGGAGACTAGGGTCTGTGGGCAAGGGTGTCAATTTAGAACGGAAATTAGACATTTCTTCAGGCAGACAGCAAGTGGGCCTGTGGAATTCATCGCTGTGGAGACCGGGATGTTAAATGTTTTCAGAGCAGAGATTGATAAATTTTTGATCTGGCAAAGAATCAAGGGTTATGAGGAGCGTGCAGGTCAGTGGAGTTGAAATGCCCATCAGCCATGATTAATTCAACATCCCAGTGGCCTTATGTCTTATTGTCATATGATATTGAGCCATTGATGGGTGAAGTCATGGAATAGTTCTACAGTGAGGATGTGAAATTTAAAAATTGGTGCCTCCTGTAACCATGAGCCAAGAAAACATAGACCAGGGAGTCCAAGGGGGTTTGGTGAGTGGGCAGGGTGAGTCGACCGGATGTGTTGCTAAAGTGAAGTGCAGAGATAATAGGGCATAGATGAGGATTTCAGTAGTGAATGAAGTAGCGGGTAAGTTGACCTAAGTGATGTAATGGTGGTGGGAACAGGCAAGCTTAGTGATGATGCACATTTGTGATCTTCATCAGTTCATAGCATTAGTCCTAAGTCAAGATCCTACAACTATTCATAGGTTAGGAGTTCTGCAAGAGATAGTGATACTTGTTGTTTGAAATAACACTTACGATATCTATTGAGGCAGTTAGTCATTTGAGAGTCTTATGACTGTTGTCAATAAAGATGGCTCACTTTTCTCCCAGTACTGCATTTCACCAGTCCAGTTCATAGAGTAAATTTGTCTTGCAACCTTAATTAGCCAGCACAGGGAGAATTATTTCTGGAATTTGAAAGATACAGTAGCTACAAAAGGCACCGAGAGTGTTTTAAGCTGTATTCTTGATGTATTTTATAGTTTATGCCCTGTTTTCTGCCTGCGCTCAATCTGGAATCCGATATTAACAATTTTTGCATCTAATATTTCCATTAACTTTTAAGTCTTGATTAGTTTGTGTATAGGGTGAACAATATTTTCATCTATGCACCTAGGATGCCATATCTAGGTAAAATTGGGAATATTAACTTGGGAAGCATTTTTTTTGTTCTGTTTTCAGTTTCTTCTGAGAAACCAAGTTTAGGTGATGGTGGCAAGTAGTATCCCATATACTTGCCCAGAAAAGCTGAGAATGGGTTCGTGACCTCTCCTTAAAAAGTCAATTGCCTTGAATTATTAGGTTTGAAATTTGTTTTTACTGTGTATTGGCGTTATTTTTCTGTGGGACCTAGGTATTGTCAAATGTTAAATATGTTCACTTTCAAAAGTAAAGCAGTACAGTTGCTTAGGATGGTAGTTCCCAGGGACTGCAAAGTTCTATTTCTTCTGGAATAAGAACTGGAGCAGTTTCAACCAATAGGAGTAGATTTGAATAGTTTTAGGTTTGTTTACTGTAGTCCCATAACGTCTGATCATATTTAACAGCTCAAAATGGATTGTTTCATTTGCATGGTAATAAAAAATAATGTACCTGTAAATAAATTGCTTCATACACCTTCTTTAGAACTGTAGAGGAATTTCTTTAACTGGAGGGTAGTGACTGAAATTTGTTGCCACAGAGGACTGAGTGTATTTATGATCGAGAGAAGTTCTTAATTAGTAAGGAGCTCAAAGGTTACAGTGAGAAGCCATGATCAAATGAAGTAAACTCAATAGACTGAATAGCCTAATTCTGCTGCTGTGTTTTATGATTTTAAATCTTAATAAGCGGGAATCATTGACTATACAGGATTCCAGAATATTCATTTTCTAGTTGGATACTTGCAATAAAATATTTTTAAATAACTATAAAAGATGGTTCTTGTCTAGAATCAAAAACTAGTAACTTAGTGTAATGAATAACTTTTAAAAATGATCTTGGTAAAGCTTTCTAGTCACAAATAAATAAAGGTATGGCCGGGTTAGATTAAATAAAAAGTTGTAATTTTTTTAATGCTGGCCCCTTTTTCAGCTGGTTTCTATATTTTTGAAATTGCAGTTAGTATATTGCAAAAACTTTTGTGCAGTTATCATAAGTTTATAGCTGTTCATACAAGAAATGATAATCAAGTGTTTATAAGGCTTCCGATGAATATAACTTGGTAACTGCATTAATACTTGCAAGTATTTCGTTATGACATTAACGAATGAAAGTCAGTTTCCCAGAAGCTTTAATGTGAGGTTTGCTGATTAAATGTTGACACTGTCCAAAGCACAGTTTTTAGAATGCTTTTTAAAGAAAAGTCTTCCTCTTGTGTAGTTATGGTATGGTAAGGTGGCATGCTTTTGTTTAAAGAAGTGTCATAAGCAGCGCAGCATCTGACGTTTGGTTTTGACAGTGAGGGAATCCAATAATTTGTTTGGTCATGAGATGGTCTTTACCCTTGATCAGTGCTTTCATTTGAAGGTTTGAACATGCGCATCTTGCAGTGGCTGTTACTTTAGTCTTACAAGATAATGCATGGCATGAAAAGGGTGGACGCTAGGAAATTGTTTCCGTTAGGCGAGGAGACTAGGACCTGTGGACCCAGCCTTAAAGCGGGTAATTTCAGAACAGAAATGCGGAGATATTTCTTCAGCCAGAGAGTGGTGGGCCTGTGAAATTCATTGCCGCAGAGTGCAGTGGAGGCTGGGACGCTAAATGTCTTCAAGGCAGAGATTGATAAATTCTTGATGTCACAAGGAATTGAGGGCTACAGGGAGAATGCGGGTAAGTGGAGTTGAAATGCCCATCAGCCATGATTGAATGGTGGAGTGGACTCGATGGGCCGAATGGCCTTCCTTCCACTCCTGTGTCTTATGGTCTTATGAGCATTATATTCCTCAATACTACACGTTGCTACATGTTTGGAAACACATCACTTTTTAATAATTGTGGGTTTGTAATGTTGTATTCTGCCTTAATTTTAGAACATAAATATGAAATGATCTAGCTGGACCAGAACTGTCATGCAATTTCATAAATAACAAAAATGGAATGTGATCAATCTTTGTGGCCAGACTGAATTTCAATGATTCAGTTAAGGAAGGGATATTAGGAAAAACACTGCATAAAATATCTTGCTTTTAGACTAATTAAAATAAACAAGTTTGTTACTTCTGGTGTATTGGTGCTTTTCTGTATTTTTGTTTCTGGGGCAGTTTGAAAGAAAATTACTTAAAATACTAAATATCATTCCTGATTTAAAAATTCTAAGTAGAGTAAGTGCACATATTCTTCACTGTTACTAAAAGCAAGCTACCATTTTGCTAAAATTAAACATTGTCAAGATTTTCCTCCAATAATGTAATAATCAGTCATGCAAAATTTCTCCATCAGATGATCTAACAGATCCAATACTAAATCTGTTTGACTTAATGTATTTTGTGCAGTAGAGTTAATTTTATGATGAAGCATAGGCTAATTGCTAGTGGAGATCTCCCGATATTGAGATGCTGGGACCATGATTTTGGATTCAAGTGCATATAACTGGTGGGAGTTAGCTGCCCTAACTACTGTTGCATATTTCCCAATGGTGGTGCTTTCAAGCATGGAATGGTGCAAAGTGCTGTGTGCCCTTTTGTTGGAAGTAGTATAATTGGGAACAATGTGGTATTGGAAACTAAAACACAAATTATTGGAAAAACTCAGCAGGTCCAAATATTTTAAACCAGGTAGGTTATAACTGATGCTAGGAATGCCAGGTTTTTTTGGCAATTATAAACAATTGCAGCACGTCTACTGTAAATGGGGAAGGTGATAGGTGATACTGATACTTGTGTTACAACTGCTTCAAAGACTGTATAAAATTAAATGCATTTTGAAAATGAGTTCAAATTCTGTTCCCTCCCATGATTTTTTTTTAAAAAAACAATAAGGCCTCTATCGTGCCACACAAATAGACATTTGTACATAACACGTGGCGACAGAATGAATGGCTGCTTTAAACACGCTGACTAACACAATCCCGTCTATATCTGAATGCTGTCTCTAGGTCAAAGCCGTGGTTTCGCCTTCGTGGAGTTTAATCACTTGCAGGACGCAACAAGATGGATGGAAGCCAACCAGGTTGCTTCATCACAAGTCTAGATTTATTGAAGGGGGGAAGGATCAAGTGTTTCCCGCTGCAAAAAAGATCCAGAGGGACCAAATATTATCCTGTCCTTTCCCTCAAAAAACAGTACTTCACAATTACATCTGTAAAACAAACACAAGTTATTATATGGGTGTTTGTATATTATTTGCTTTTGTGGCCATGAACCTGATAACTGCTTGTAAAAACAAGTGTGGTGAATTAGTGCTCACTTTAATGGTCAGTGTCATGGGGCACCTTCCCAAGTAAATGTCTGAAATTCAATGCTCCACCATTTAATGTCAACGTGCTGGAAAAACAGCTGGTTTGGCAGCTGGTCTGACTGCTGAGAGATGCTGTCAGACCTGAGTTTTCTAGCAATTTATTTTTATTTCAGATCTCCAACATTGAGTAGTTTGCTCTTATTTTAGTTCCATTTGATGTATTATGGAGAGATCCTTTTACATGTGAAAAAAATGTTTTTGGCAGACATAGCATGCCTGATTTCTATGGGTCTTTGCTCATGTCCTTCAGTAAATGAAAGAGGTAACATGTAGCTTCCACTGCAGTCTCCAGTAAGTGTTAGTCTGTGCTGACTTAGCTGGTCTAATTCTCAGGTGTGACTTCTAGTCACATTCCTGTCAGATTTCTATCTCAAACAGAAGTAGAAAGGTCAGAGCCAAAATCTCAATTTCTGTTGCTCATTGCAATTGTTGATTTTAAGGGGTGACACTTAGGTAATTATTGCTAGATGTTAGTGTACCATGTAAATTCTTGACATTTATGAAGTTACTTACAAATTCCACTGAGCCATGTCTGCTGCACAAATCCCAAACATGCAATTTAATAGTTGTCTAAGGTGTCTTAGAGAACCTCAACTTAAACAGATTTTATTAGCTAGGGGGTTAGTCACTTTACCCATCATCAGTTGAGTGTATGTGGTGAAGAATTGTTGGCTGCAACTCAAATGGAGCTTTATGCATGCACTGATATCTTGTATTTGCGCTGTAGATTTTATAGTTTATCACTTGACTTGAAAGGTGCACTGTAGTTAGCAATTTATTTGCAGATACAGTATCTTTGTCAAGTGACATCTTGTAATGAGAAGCTGAAGGTTCTTGTGGAAATGTTCACATCCTTGATTTTCTCGTGACAAACTGTGGATATTGAAAACTTATTCCTTTGGAGGAAAACTGTAATACATTGCAGTACGTGGACATGCTCACTGTTGTGAGACTGTTAACCCCAACATCAAGATATTTTCTGAGAGATAATCTCAGGATAAAGCTCACTTTGCAGATTAAGCGGGAAGACAATAAATGAGGCAAGCAAAAGGCACCAAGTAATGTTTCATATAGCAAAGAAGAATCAACTGTTTGCCAGTTAAACCCGATCTGCTTAGATTTTACGTCTTGGTAGAAGAAATATCGTGTATCCTACATCTTCCAAGAGTTGAGACCCACTCTCATCTTTGCAGTTAAATCATGACTTGGTTACCTAGGTGACTAGATCGTCTGCATCCAGGAGACCTTTTAAAGATGTATTTGAGAGTAGTTTTCATCCCTTGTTTGGAGCCGATGTTATCTGTAATGTCAAATATTTGCTCCATTTGGTGGGTTCTGACTTGATTATTTTGTTTTCAGCAGCGTACCCTCACCATTCTTGGAAAGTCAGTTTCGATGCACTACAGCACAAAGCCTTTTGAAGACTGGAGTTGCAACAAGGTAAAAAAAATATAGAAACCACGCTTTAGCCGATCTTTTTTAGCTTTTTTTTCTCTTTTGTTAATCTTTCAACATTGTTTTGCATAATTTGGGTTTGGATTTTGGGGGCAAATTTCTCATTTAAAATTGGAAGGATACTGTGTTGTCAATCGAAACGCCTCATGCTACAGATTAATTGTACAGATTTAGGCCGTAAGACATGGGAACAGAAATTAGGCCAAGATGTTAAAAGGGTCCAATGAAGAAACTGTTCTCTTTCGGAAACTCAAGAAAAGTGGGATTTAGCGCAACCAGAAAGTAAATCTTTTTTTTGTACAAAAGGTCGTTTTAAAAATTGAAATTCTCTGTAAAGGCTTTTGCTGTGACAGTAAAATTTGAAGTCCGATTTTTGGTTGGATATGAACCTAGGGCATGAAAGTGGAGTTGGTACAGATTGACAGCGTTTTCATGGAATAGTTGAACAATTTGAGAGATGTCAGTTGATCTACTCTTTCTGATTTATCCTAAGGCTTTTCTCATTTATGAATAGCTGATGGGTACTTATATAAGATTCCAAAAGAGGAAATGCTGTAAAATCTCAGCATGTTTGGCAGCATCTGTAAGGAGAGAAGAGTTGACGTTTCAAATCTAACTGACCCTCTTGACAAAGCTTTTCTCCCCTTTTTTAAATAGGGAGGTATTTATACTAGGCTGAGAGAAGGTGAGTCATGGCTCCAGAAGCAAAGGTAGCAATAAAGAGGTGATAATGACAGTGCATAAAGAGATTATAGAGAGATAAGGAGCTGTGAATGACCAAGGCTGAAGCCAGTGCTATCTGACAAAATGTGGGGGATGAGTGAAGCAGAGGCAAAATGGAAAACAGGGGTAAAGGGTAGCAAAGGGGGAAGAGTAAAGGAAAAAGGTGATGGGAGAGTGGGGGGGGGGGGGGGCAAGAGAAAGAGAGACAATCAAGAAATGAGAGGTACAGAACAGTGGGGTTAAAAAAAAATTTTTTTAAGTTCTGAGGTTGTTGAATTCAGTGTTGAGACTGGCAGGCTGTAACTTGCCTAGTCGGAAGGTGAGATGCTGTTCCTCTAGTTTGCGTTGAGCTTCACTGGAACATTGCACCAGGCCAAGGACAGACATGTGGGCATGGGAGCCAGGATTGTGTGTTGCAGTGGCAAGCCACGGGAAGATCCAGGACCTGATTGCGAACAGACCAAAGGTGCTCAGCAAAGCTTTCACCCAGTTGACGTTTGTCTCTCCGATATAGGGGCAACCACATTGGGAGCAATGAATGCAATAGACCAAATTGAAAGAGATACAAGTGAAAAGCTGCTTAATCTGAAATGAGTGTCTGGGGCCTTGGATAGTGAGAAGAACTGGAGATGTCAGTGGGCTTGTAATAGATATTAATGGATGGACTATTGCTGGAAATGGAGACGGAAAGGAAGGCAAGTGTCGGAAATGGACCAGGTGAAGGTGATGGAGGGATGGAAACTGGAATCGTAGTTTATGAATTTTTCCAGGTCAGAATGAGAGTATGAAGCCACACTGAAATAGTCATCGATATACCAATAAAGCAGTTGTGGGAGGGGCCTGGGTAGGCCTGGAACAAGAAATGTTCCACATACCCCATGAAAAGGCAGGCATAGCTAGGACCCATGCGGGATTCCAGCATCCGCAGTAATTTGCTTTTATTACTTGTATAAGATTATTTCCTTGAATTTGGGATGTGCCTCATCAACTGGTTTAGTTGAGATGTAAAATAACCCATTTTACAAAGAGTCAACATTTAGGGGGATTTTTTGTCTTGCGTCGGCTACTTGTTTATACCACCTTATGATTTTCCCTGTGGCAATGAACTGTTTACTCTATTCTCTGAGGATTCAACTGTTAATTAGGAGAGTTGCAAGACTTAATCTATTTTAGGATTAGTGGAAGATGACTGTGACTCATTGAAAAGTTGACTGAAATTGCATCACACTTGACATTGAATTGTGGTGAACCTTTTGTTTGAGATTGAGGATTATCGATATTTGAAATTTGGCACTTTCCATATGCCATACCAATGCCTAGATTAATTCAGGGTTGAATATAATGGTACATTGTGTCATGTGCAGTGTCTTAGCAAGAAGCATTAATTCCAATTTGAATACTACTAGTTCTTGGTCGTCTACTGCTTCAGGCAATGGCTTGAATGATTTCAGTCTGAACTTAGAAATCCCTACTGTTTTGTGCAAGAAAATAGACTTTTTCTGGCAGCTGCAAATCCAGGTCACAAACTAAAAAGTTGTATTTTCACCTGTTAAACAAATTGGGAATTGGTTACTTTGTTTACTAGATGGCTGGTTTGCAAGCAGAGTTAGTTTAGTTCCCACATTGGTTGAGGTTACCATGAAGGTTTGTGCTTCTCAACTTCACCTGACTTATGGTGACCCCCTACATTAAACCACCATCTGTTGTAATGAGCAGCCTTATGGCCTGGTGGGACTGTGGCAACTTGTAAAAATGCATCCAACTGTCCAAAATTCAAATTTAAGTGCCATTCTCTTGTGGTCTTTGAAACCACAGAGTGCAAATAAAATAAGTTCAATGTCAGTTAATTTATGCTGTAACTTTCAGTGCTTTAAATACAACTTTTTTTTTCTGTAGTGTGGGGTGACTAACTTCAAACGACGAGAGAGATGTTTTAAATGTGATGCTCAGAAACCTGGTAAGTAATGTTGAGCAACTTCTGCCCTCCTGTATGGTGATAGTGTAACCCAGAAGCTTGCTGTGTCACCCAACCACTGTTATGAAGGCGTGATTTGTTTTACACTTTCCATCTCGGCTGTAGACGGTGGGGATCCTTTCGCATTCTTGATGGATGTGAAGCAAATTTGATTGTTGGTAATTAGGTGTGCAAGCCATGATCTTGCTCAGAGAAAATAAATTATCAAGGTCTAAGTTGCAGGTTTTGATAAATGCTGCAAGATTCTCTGGCCATCCACTTTTTTTTTCTATTCACAATTTTAATGTATTAGTAAAATTGTTTGAGATTGTAGTTCATTTAATCTTGTTCATTATGTGACTGAATTTTAGTTGCTGTGCATGAAAGGATACTTCAGCACTCAAATGGTTTTAACATTTTCAGTTGGCTCTTGCATTCTTGGTCGTCTCAGTACAGAAATTAGGAAAAATGTACTGAATTGCATTTCTCAATTTCTTCCAGAAACTGAAGAGGAGCAAGGTCGTGTGCAGGGTGAACCATTTATGTCTGACTATGCAAATGACAGTAAGTTCTTCAGAGTTCTGGGGGGAAAAAAAAGCCAGATCCTTTGTATTTGTACTTAGTGGTGGGTTTTTGAAGGTTTGCTTTTACTGAGCTGCACCAAATGTGGTCTAATTTGGTGTCTGGTCCAATCTTGATTTGAAAAAGTGTTTTAACTGGAAGAGTAACCAAGAGCCCCAGGCTAATGTTCTAATGAAATGGCTTCAAATCCCACCATGGCAAATGATGAAATCTGAATTCAAGACAAAATCGTGAATATCAAGGTAGCCTTATGGTGACCATGTGACTGCTGTCAATTGTCATCCTTTTCACTGATATTCTTTATTGAAAGAAATCTGCCATCCAGGCCCCTAGCAATGACCTCAAGTGCCCTCTGATCACTCAGGCAACAAATTGTGGTTTGATCTGGCACGGTCAACATCCATGAACAAATCTTTTGAAATCTACCCTTATAATTTTTGAGTTTGCATATTGCATTGTATTTGACTTCAGACTCTAGTCTTCATAGTTACTATATTGTGTGTAATATTTGGTTTATTCACAGCAGGACTGCTGACAATTTAATAAAAATTGAAATTTTGCAATTTTAACTATGAAAACTCAAGTCAACCTTAGTCAAAAAGATGGGAATCAATTGGATCTGTGAACGAAGCTGTTGTCCCAAGACCAATTCAAAAAAATAGTTTTGTACATTTTGCTAATGTAGGTTACTGTGGTTGAAAGCAAGGTAGAAATGTTGCTCTAGGCACTGAGCGCTTTTCAAAATTGATTTGTTCATAAACTGGCAGCTGTTCAGGAAATCACATGTAAGTCATGATTCGGAACAAATTCAAAGAACATAACACATAAACCATGCACATTTGAGTGCTTGGTCTTTTAAAGTGTGAGCTTTAACTGTATCCATCGTTTCCTTTTGTTTGCTTGTGCTAAGATGTGTTATGGTAGGGTGTAATGTATTCTACTTTAGCACCTGGGTGTGTGTTGGAAATCCCAGTTTGTTATTGAAACTACTTGCACTATATTAACCTTGTAACTTCTGTTCAGCCTCAACAAAATATCCTTCCTTTATTGCACTAGCTTACATTTTTGTTCTCCATAAGCCCTATTCTGAGTCTCAATGTCAGTGTCAAGTGTAGGAAGCTTTGGTCTCTGGACGTATTCTTAACTAGCTGCCACCATGTCTTTCGTAATGTTTAGAGCCCTTTGTGAGTTTAGTTATTTTCCAATATTGTTGTTTAGGTGTTGAACAATACTGAAGCCATGTTAATCTTCTATGTAAAACTTGGTATTATATTCTAATTTAAATCAATTCTAATTTCTATTTTCAACAGCCATTATTTTAAGAAACATAGGTCCACACACACCAATGGAATCTATCCTGAGTGCATTGGCTCCGTATGCTGTGCTGTCTGCTGCAAATGTCAGGTTGATCAAGGACAAGCAGACCCAATTAAACAGGGGATTTGCCTTTGTTCAGCTGGATTCATCTTTTGTAAGTTTTTTTTGTTTTCCTGTTTTATATGATGATTAATAGCGTCATGGATCCATGGAGTAATTTTGACTGAGGTATTGACACAAAAATATCAGCTCTTTGACCATGAGACATGGGAGCAGAAGTAAGCCATTTGGCGCTTCTAGTCTGCTTCACCATTCAGTGAGATAATGGCTGATCTGAATGTTCTTTGGTTTGAAGCGTTTTATCATATAGTTATGCTTGGTCATCGAGTTTCATAGTTCAGTTAGTGTTGTGCTTTGATTTGTAATACTTGAATAAATTTGAGTGTGAGCTAGCAAGACCTGAGGCATTTAATCAACAATAAATACGGTCTCGCTTCCACCAAGCAATGTCAGAGTAATGTTTGGACAAGTTTTGCACAGTCAAGATTAGAGTGGTGCTGGAAAAGCAAAGCAGGTCAGACAGCATCTGAGGAGCAGGAAAAATCGACATTTCGGGCAAAAGCCCTTCATCGTTCATGCCTGATGAAGGGCTTTTGCCCGAAACGTCAATTTTTTTTTTCCCCCCCTTCTCTGATGCATGTGTTACCTGCTGTGCTTTTCTAGCATCACTCTAATCTTGACTAATCTCTACTACCCACTTCTGCTGAGGTTTAGAGCATGCACAGCTTCTGAAAGGATTTGGTGCCAAGTTTGCAGACACCATGCTCGGTTTGAATGCAGTAAGCTTTATTTAACAGTTTAGCAAATTAAGTTTCTATCGGAATCTTTTGTAATAGACTGATAAAGTACTGCAATTTTACAGTAACTTATTGTCTACTTAGTCTTAGGTCTTGCCTTAGAAAGCAATGAATATGATCAATGCTATTAGTGAGTTGGAAGGTTGTGAGTTTACCATCTCCCTATGCTGCATGGGTGTACTGAATAAGGATCACCACATGATTAATTTGGCTTTAATGTCATTCACAAAGTTAAACAGCACAGAAACAGTCCCTATGGTCCACTTTATCCATGCTGACCAAGCTTCCCAAACTAAACTTGTCCTGAGTTTGGTCCATATCGTTCTAAACCTTCAAACTTTCCGTATTCATCTAACTGTCCAAATGTGTTTGTAAATGTAACTTTGAGTGCATCTACCATTTCCTCTGGCAGTTTACTCTGCATATGAACCAGCCTGTGCATGAAACAGTTGCCCCTTGGATCCCTTTTTAAATCTTTCTCCTAGCATCTTAAACATATGCCAACTAATTTTTGAATGCCTTAGATTAGGGAAAAAGGCCATTGTTATTCACCTTGACTCTGCCCTTCATAGTCATGCAGCACGGAAATAGACTCTTCAGCCTAACTGGTCCATGTTGAACGTAATCCCAAACTAAACTAGTCCCACTGATTACTCCTCGCCCATATCCCTCCAAGCCTTTTCAACCAATGTATCCATCTAAATGTCTTATGAACATTGTAATTGTACTCACATCCACCACTTCCTCAGGAAGTTCATTCCAAACTCCCATCACCCTCTGTGTAAAGAATTTGCTGCTTATGTCTTTTTTTAAAATGTCTCTCCCCTCACCTTAAAAATATGCACCCTTGTGTTGAAATTCCCCACCTTAGTGGAAAAGGCCATTGCCATCAACTCTTAACTGTACCACTCATTATTTTATAAACTTCTGTAGCATCACCCCTCAACTTCCTATGCTTCCATGATCAAGTCCCAAGCTCTCTTTATAACTCAAACTCTCCAGTCCCAGGAACACCTTAAATCTCTTCTGAATCCTCTCCAATTTAGTAGTAATCTCCCAGTAGCAGGGAAACCAGAACTGTGCACAGTACTCAAATGTTTTCTATTGAGCATATGTACAATTTCCAGTGATGAGGCCTCAGTGTTGTAAAAAGCTGCTGTAATATACATTATTTAAAAGTCCATCTTTTCTCTTTTACAGGAAGCTTCTCATCTTATTCAGATACTGCTTGCTCTACAGCCTCCATTAAACATTGATGGTCGGACCATTAATGTTGATTTTGCCAAATCTTTAAAGAAGTAGGTTGTCTTCAAGTGTGAACATCTTTTAAGTTTGGCTAGATGATTGTGATGGGCTTTAAAACATCTAAGTATCATTTTTCAGTTCATTGGCTGCTGGGACTTCTTGAAACTTTTCAACCATGCGACTGTGAACTGACTTATTGCGTGAAGGTTACACTAACAATTATTTCTGTTTTAGCTTTACCCTAAATAAGACCATAAGACATAGGAGCAGAATTAGGCCATTCAGCCCATTGAGTCTGCTCTGCCATTTGATTATGGCTGATGAGTTTCTCACCCCGTACTCCCATTTTCTCCTCATAGCACTTGATCCCCTTGACAATCAAGAACCTATCTATCTCCATCTTAAATGTAGTCAGTGACCTGGCCTCCATTGCCTTCATTGGCAGTGATTCCACAGATTTGCCACGCTTTGACTGAAGAAGTTTCTCCTTATCTCCGTTCTAAAAGACCTTCCTTTTACTCGGAGGCTTTGCCCTTGGGTCCATAATTGAATAGTGAATCTTCCTATGTACACTACATAATATGAACAAAATTTAAAATGGATCAATTCATGCCCAAAGTAGAGTGGCTATCAGTGGTAATCTCCACAGACTGGTCCAACTTGTCCATGCCAACCAGATATCCCAGCCCAATCTAGTCCCACCTGCCAACACTTCCAAACCCTTCATATTCATATACCCATCCAGATGTCTTTGCAATTTTGCGATTGGACTACCTTCCGCCACTTCCTCTGGCAGCTCATACCATGGTTTGATAAATCTCAAAGGCTCCAGGAAAACAGGCCCTCCCTATAGCTCAAATTCTCCAACCATGGCAACATCCTTGCAAATCTTTTCTGAACCCTTTCAAGTTTCACAATATCTTTCCGATAGGAAGGAGACCAGAATTGCACACAATATTCGAAAAGTGGCCGAATCAATGTCCTGTACAGGCACAATATGACTTCCCAATTCTTGTACTCAATATTCTGATGGATAAAGAAAGCATACCAAACGCTGCCTTCACTATCCTATCTACCTGCAACTCTAATTTCAAGGAGCTATGAACTGCACTCCAAGGGTTCTCTTTTCAGCAATACTCCCTAGGACCATACCATTAAGTGTATGAATCCTGCTAAGATTTGCTTTCCCAAAATGCGGCACCTCGCATTTATCTAAATCAAACTCCATCTGCCACTTCTCAGCCCATTGGCCCATCTGATCAAGATCCCATTGTAATCTGAGATAACCACCTTCACTGTCCACTATACTTCCAATTTTGGAGTCATCTGCATACTTACCATCTATACCTCTTCTCGCATCCACCCATAATTTTAATCATGCTTTTCCTCCTTTCCCATTCTTCTGATTTCTGCAGCAGTTAAAAGGACTGAAAATTAACTGGTGATCTTCTATGGGCTTTTCCATCTTTCAAAGTTAAATATAAATTAATTGATTCTGTACTGATTCTGAAGCCCTCATCAATCCACAATTAACTGTTTATCTTAGGGACCATATCCTTTCTGATGGTAATAAGATCAGTTCGTCAACTGTTGCGATCACAGCTATTGCTGCAGCCCAGTGGTCGTCAAGCCAGGTAACAATTTTTGTGGTTTTCCTCTACGGTGTGCAGTCTACTCTTTTTTTTTGCTCAGTAATGTGCCAACAGCGGCTTTGATCTACTTAACCACATTTAAATCTGCCTCCTTGGTTTGATTATAATATTTACATATTGCATTATGTTGTAAAATGTTCCTATGTCATGTAAAGACCACTGGATTTTTTCCAGTTTTTTTTTAACATTCTCCTGAGTTCTGAGCAGAATGAAGGTTACCAAAGCACACAGTGTCCTTGTTTTCTCTTGGCTATACTGTTCTCTACATCTGATCGATACTGGATACTACTAGATTATTGATATCCAGTGATTTATTTCGGCCAAACCCGATCATTTCTCAACTTTCTTGTGTAGTCACTGCCTGGTGGTTGGGAGTAATTTGAATTTGTTAGCCAACGATTTTTAATTGTTGCAGGTGGGACAAGGATCAGAAGACGGCAACATTGACTACAGCTACTTTCAACCTGGACAGGATGGCTACAATCAATACGATCAAGTATGTTAAAGAGAAAAAGGATATGTTGAAGTTCTAATTCTAGAGTATTGTAACTTGTGTGAAATTTATATATGGCTTAAATAGTGGATACTATCCATGCTCAAATAAATAAAAGTATGGCTCTTTGAAAGTAAAATATATCACTATTTTGATGCTGTATTTATGCATATACATTCAAAATGCTTCACGTTTGATGCACAGAAATTTTGGGTGGCAAGATTTTTCACTTTCCCTGTGTGCACCCTGGTACTGGGTAGAGCATCACAGTGGAAACAAACAATGTGTCAATTGTACCAATACAATAAAAATAAACTTGGGTGAAATCAGTAATGTCCAGTCAAAGTGAAAGTTTTGTATCCGCTTTAGATGGCATATTCACAAGATTATGGACAAAGTGGCTCTGCAGATTCCACCCAACAAGGATTGGCAGTGTACCAAACACCTGCAGTAATTTCAGGTGGGTGTCTTCCCTATGTGTGGAATGTTTCTTGAGCTTTGTACTTAGGTGTTTGCACGTCTGCAGTCAGGGAACCTTTTGATGTATCAGATCAACATGGAACAACTTTGGCTGTCTACTTCCCTTGTTTCTTGTGAGAAATTGCCTGAAATGCATTTAATATTGCTCCATGCTGAAACTGTGCAACAGATTGTTTTGGTATTGGTACAGATTTGAGGCTTACCATTTGGTTTATGGGACATCTGTGCCGCCCCACTTTGTCACAGTGAAATAGTTGCTGTTTGGCCTGTGGAACATTTTTTCACGTTTACAATTCCTCTGTTCTCTCTTTGTCAGTGTTGTACTTTATTCTTTGTGCAACATTTTTTCTCCCATCTTCTGCATCCATACTTAATATTTTTAGGTTATCTTCATTCTAATGTTTGTTAATTGTGTTAGTACTTTGTGTCTTCTGCACACACGCAAGTCTCGCTTTCTCTCTCACAGTGGAATGTTGTTTCTCACCAGCGCAGAAACTGACTCTGACTCTGTTTACAGCCAGCTTGCTTCTATAATCATAAGTTGCAAACCTGTTTGCTGGCTGAGCAAATGGATAAACTTTGCCTCATTAGAGTGAGTTGGAACAAACCTGCATCATGTAATTGGGTTACTAAAATATATTGCATTGTGTAGAATAATGACCGCAGCATTTCTTTGACCTACATAATTACATTGACGCATTTTGACAACACTTGCCACCTTATTCCTCAATATATTTGACTTTTTTCTTAAACAGCTCCTCCTATGGTTGCTAAATCTGCAACCGTTTCCCAAGATGGTCAGTCCTATCAGTCACAGAATCAATCTGAGGTATGTTGGAAATGTTCAGTATCCTCCTGCGTTATGGCTTTTTGAAACTACTGCACATCAGATGATATAAAAAGATTCTTTGGTTCACTTAGTCAGTCCCAAAGTGATTTGCTGATCTTATTTGGACTATCCAGATAATTTCTAGTTTGTGGTCTCATTGTCCCCTACCCCAAGTTTGTCTAAGCCAGATGTTCTGCACTTGCTCTTTATGTCTGAGTGAATGGGTGAGACTAGGGAAATTTGGTTAACATGCTAACTATTCATATTGTGTACAGTATTATCTGTATTGACTGGAATTTTCTTAATACCTTTAAAATAGACACAAACTACAGACACCACTCCATCTGATGCTACCACAGAGTCTAAGGATTCAAGCTATCGTGAGTACTTTGCCCAGATTGGTTTTTACTAAATACTTTGGTTTATTGAATTACTTTTCAACTAGATTGCTTTGTTTCTGTTCCAGCTGTACCAGATGTATCAACTTATCAATATGATGAATCATCTGGATTTTACTATGATGCGCAGACTGGATTCTACTATGACCCAAATTCCCAGGTATATATGTGTAAGCAGTAAAAATGTAAAAACTGTTCTGATGCATTGAAATCAGCATTTTGTCAATGACTGAGGCTCGGATGTGCAGAGCCACCAGCATCATTGACTGCTTAATTGGCTCAATCAAATGTTTAAACTAAATTAGTGAATGTGTTGTCCTGGGGATCTAGGTTCAAATCCCACTGTGGCAAATGGTGGAATACGAATTCAATTAAGAGTTTAATGATAACCATGAAACTATTGTAGTTTGTTGGAAAAACCCACGAATGACTTTTCGGGAAGGAAAATGTCATCCTAACTTGATATGGCTGATATGTGGCTCCAGAAGCACAGCAATGGGGTTGACTCTTAACTGCCCGCTTAGCAATTAGGAATGGGCAATAATGCTGGCCTCACCAGCACGACCCTCGTCCCACGAATTTAAAAAATTCAAAAGAAAAGGATATCACAGTACAAAATAAAAATCAAAAACCTTTTACCTTAAAATTCAGCAATTGAACCTATTTCTTCAACATTCAGAAAATCAAACCCATATTTTAAATTTGAACATAGTTCATTGAGTCAAGGCGTATTTTTCCTTTTACAAACTATTTTAAGCTCTGCTTAAAAATGAAATTGACATTAAGTAAATCTATGACATTTACAGTTATTAACTCGTTTAAAAAAGAAAACAGCCTTTCAAGGTAGCCAATGGGTCTTTTAGAGTTAGAGTCAGATGTACAGCACGAAAACAGACCCTCCGATCCAGCTCGTCCATGCTGACCAGATAGCCTAGCCTAATCTAGTCTCGCTTACCAGCACTTGGCCCATATCCGTGTAAACTGCTCCCATTCAGATACCCTTTAAACGTTGTAATTGTCCCAGCCCCTAACACTTCCTCCGGCAACTCATTCCATACACACTATCCCCTGCATGAAAATGTTGCCCCTTAGATCCCTTTTTAAATCTTTCCCTTCTCACCCTATGTCCTCTAGTTCTGGACTTCTCCACCCCAGGGAAAATACCTTGTCTATTCACCCTTCATGACCTTCATGATTTTATAAACCTCCATAAAGTCACCCCTCAGTTTCCGACACTGTTGGGAGTTTTCTATAGGCCTCTGAATTGTTTCAGAGATGTAGAGGAAAGGATAGTGAAGATAATTCTGGATAGGAGCTAGAATAACAGGGTAGTTGTTATGGGAGACTTTAACTTTCCTAACATTGACTGGAAATGCTATAGCTCGAGCACTTTAGATGGGTCAGTTTTTGTCCAGTGTGTGCAGGAGGCATTTCTGACACAGTATGTAGACAAGCTAACAAGGGACGAGGCAACATTGGATTTGGTACTGGGTAGTGAACCTGGCCAGGTTTTAGATTTGGAGGTAGGTGAGCACTTTAGCGATGGAAAAGAGTTCTTGCGGGGAAGAGTTAATGCTGGGGGAAAGGCAATTATGTTGCGATTAGGCAAGATTTAGGATGCATAGGATGGGGAAGGAAACTGCAGGGGATGGGCACAATTGAAATGTGGAGCATATTTAAGGAACAGCTAATGTATGTCCTTGAAACCTCCTTTTTCTCAGGGGGTGGTAGATGGGGACTAAGAACTAGAGGGCATAGGTTTAGGGTGAGAGGGGAAAGATATAAAAGAGACCTAAGGGGCAACTTTTTCACGCAGAGGGTGGTACGTGTATGGAACGAGCTGCCGGAGGATGTGGTGGAGGCTGGTACAATTGCAACATTTAAGAGGCATTTGGATGGGTAGATGAATAGGAAAGGTTTGGAGTGATATGGGCCGGATGCTGGCAGGTGGGACTAGATTGGGTTGGGATATCTGGTCGGCATGGACGGGTTGGACCGAAGGGTCTGTTTCCATGCTATATGACTCTATAATTATCTGGATCTTTAAACTGGGCTGTCCTCCCCTAAGTTCATGAGATTGTTATTGGTAAAGTCAGCATTTGTTGCTCTTCAGAAGGTTGTGATGAGTCGGCAGCTTGAACTACTGCAGTCTGTGCATAATGATGGGGAGGAAGGGGTTTCCAGGTCTATAAAGAAATGTAGGTCTAAGTCAAAATAGTATGTAGTTTGGAGACTATCTTGCAACTGCTGAAGTTCCTGTGCATCTTCTGACTTTGTCCTAGTTGGTTGAGGTCTCCAATCTGGAAGGTGGTGTTGAAGGTGGTTTGGTAAGCAGTGCATCTTAGATGATATCTGCTGCTACTCTGTGACACTGTTGGAGAAAGTGAATGTTTGCCATGGGTGGAAGCTAGTTAGTTGGCTATTTTGTCATGGAGTAAAAAATGAGGTCTGCAGATGCTGGAGATCACAGTTGAAAATGTGTTGCTGGTTAAAGCACAGCAGGTCAGGCAGCATCCAAGGAATAGGAAATTCGACGTTTCAGGCATAAGCCCTTCATCAGGAATCATGGATCATATCAAGCTTTGTGTGGTTTGAATTGTGTTCATCCAGGCAATTTGAATATTCTAGCACCGTTCTGAATCATGGTGGGTAGGGAAAATCAGTTCTTCAGTGTTGAATTCAAAAACACTGTTTCGCTTTTGTAGCCAATGTATTTACGGATATTTTGTAATCAACCTGATCAGATGTTGTTACACACGTCTGGAACAGGTGGGACTTGAACCTGGGTCTGTTGGCTTAGGATTAGGGACATTACCATTATACTGCAAGGATGCCCACCACAGTATTTGTATGTGCAATTCGGTTTATGGTCAGTGGAGGTAATTCCAGGATGCTGATAGTGGGGATTCAGTGATGGTAATGCCATTGAACATCAAGGTAGATAGTTGGATTCTCTTTTTAGTCATTACCTTAGTGCTTGTGCAGCATTATTGTGAAAATATTACTTCAGTCCAGCCCAAGTCTGAATATCATCATTGTTTTGCTGCATCTAGGCACGGATATGAGTATAAGATTTAATAGACAAGTCTTTATTTTGATAATCTCACAGCACAGAAACATGTCTAATATCTCTGACGTTTCTTCATGGATAGCTTGCAAGTGTTATGCACCAATTCTAACTAAGATGCAGTTCACAGATAAATAAACCTGTTTCAGGAAACAGTAAATTCCAGGTCCTGGATATATCGTAGTGCTGTTTCTTAAATCTCCAAAGTTGTTTGTTTTCACTTTTTCACAAAGATGTTCTATTTTGTTGAAGGTTAAAAGGGGACATCTTCTGTTTGAGATATGCGACATTGTCAAAATCTTGGTGTGTAACATAAAAAACTATACCTTGGAACAGGAATGAGACTGGGGGAGGGGGTTATTGAGATGACAAACAAAGGGTCATGTGATCACTGGGGGCATTCATTTTGTAAGATCCATTAAGTAACACTACCCGTCCTTACTTGATAAGTGTTCAGTTCAAAGGCATTGTCTGTACACTTGAGCCTCAGACCTTGGTTACATATTTGGATTTAAGCAGGTTGGTAAACAAAAAATAATGAAATTAAATGTACATTACACTTGTATATTGGAGGGTACTAATGCACTTTTTAAATATTTTGTTCCAGTACTATTATAACCCACAGACTCAGCAGTACATGTATTGGGATGGAGAGAAACAGACTTATTTGCCTGCTCCAGATCAAACTGCACAGCAAAGCAAAACAACCAGTGGGACTAAAATTAAAGAGGGGAAAGAAAAGAAGGAAAAACCAAAGAGCAGGACAGCTCAACAGGTGAGAATTTTGTGGATAACTTGTGAACATGAACTAGTTCCCCCCTCTTCCTGCTTTTCTATTTTGGAAGAAAAGTGTTTTTAAAAGCATCATCTAAAAGGGTAAGAAATTGCAAGTTTCACATACAGTCTGGGTACCTTCAAGCATTTATCGCAAAAGATTAAATTACTTGCTGTATCCATATATTAAAAAACTAATAGAATGGTATCATTTGTCATGAATGAAATTGAATATATCTGTTATGTTTCAATTGTATAAGGGCACTATTGAGACTGCATCAGGAGTATTGTTTGCTGTGTTGGTTACCTTAAGTATCGAAGTAAATGTATTGGAAGCAGTTCAGAGACAGTTAACTACATCAATACGTGGAATGGGCAGGTTGTCTTCTCAGGAAACATTTATACAGGCTAGGCTTTTATCCACTAAGAGTACAAAAGAGAAAGAAATTACTTGATTGAAACAAAATCTTGAATGATCCCGACAGGGTAGATGTGTAGAGGATGTTTTCTCATATGGCAGAATCGAGTAAAAAGGGTCAGTGTATAAATATTCAGGTAAAATGGATGAGTCAAAGACAATTTTGAGTCTTTGGAAATCTCCTTTTGGAAGGGTGGTGGAAGCAGAGGTATGTATACTCTTGGTAGGCAAAAGAGTTCAAAGGTTATCGGGTCAGAATATGAATTTGAGCTTACAATGGGGTCAGCTGTAATTTTGTTGAATGGCAGAATGGGTTGAGGGGCAGAATGGCCTACTGACCCAATAGAAATGTTACTGGAATATACTGGAAGATGGAGTAATCAGCGAGAATGATGTTTACTTTGTTTATCTCTCATGGGGAATTCCTTATCTTACAATGTTAAAACTCAAGAAGTTTGGTGCATGCTACTTGGGCAGTGACTGTCATTCCTCTGTTTGGACACATGGGAAAAAAAAGTGGCCCACTAATGAAGAGTTTTGTTTTCTTTTCACCTGTAGATCGCCAAAGACATGGAACGATGGGCTAAGAGTCTAAATAAACAGAAAGATAACGTCAAAAGTGCTTTGCAGATGATTGCATCTAAAGAGGAGGAGAGGAGAGAATCAGCAGCAGCTGATGCAGGATTTGCTTTGTTTGAGAAAAGGGTATGTGGAATTTACAAATTGTAAATGGATGTAATACTAAACCACGCACCAGGTGATTGCCTGGATAATTTTTGGACAATGCTGTAACTTGGTTGCTAATGTATTTTGCTATTAACTGAAAGAGCTGAAGAAGGATAAGGTGAATGATGGCGGAATCTCAAAATAAAAGCTGAACTTTTCTGTATATATTGTAAAAAGAACTACTAAATGGAGTCTGAGGATTAACTGAAGCCCCAGTACTTTGCTTTCTGTTTACAAAAGAGAAACTTAAGGAGGTAAATCCTAAAACTAGATCAGAAATATTGTGAATATAAATACATAAAGGTCTGCAAATTAACAGGATATCTATGGATATCTTGAAATCTGGTGAGAAATAGTGGAAGTGCAGCAAATGATAGTTTGGAGTCTTAATGTAAATAATTAATCGAACTGAATTTATTGTCACGTGTACCAGGCACAGAGAAAAGCTTTGTCTTGTGAGCAGTACAGGTAAATCAGAGTTAAGCAGCATAGATAAGCAAATAATAGGTAAACAGCGGCAAAAACAAAAACACAGGTACATGCGAATGTTGCAGTGACTGGGATAGGTTTGTCAGGATGTCGGAATAGGTGATAACTCTCCATTGAGATCCTGCTCAAAGCAAACGAAAGGCATTGAGACAATCTGGGAGGGTTGTGTCGTTGTCTGCTATCTTGGACTATCTCTTTAGAATCTGTGATGTCATTCAGTCCTTTCCATAGTCACCGGTGTCTGTCTGGGTTTCTGGTTTGGATCGGTATTGGTCCTTGGCTGTCTTAATGGCTCTGCAAATGTCATACTTAAGTTTGAGTGGGCCTCCAGATCTGAAGGCCTCACGCCTAATGGAGAATGGTTATTCTAATAACCATTTTCAAGGTTATTGAATTATTGGAAATTACTCGTCAGCTAGTTTGGGGAATTCGATCATGGAATTTAAAAATAAAATCAAGCTATCTGTTTGAACAGAAGGAAATAATTTGAGGCAGCAGATAACGCTGATTTCAGAAAGAGCAGTTATGCCAAATTGCCTGATTAGATTCTTGAGCTAATGAATACAGTGGGGGTATTTGAATGGACATGCAAATTGACTTTCAGAAAGCCTTTGAACTAACAAGGATAATATGAAACTGAGAGAACATGTCAAAAGTTAGTGTACAATACCGCTGAATTGGCTAGCTCTGCTGTTCACTGCATTCATGTCTTGGATATGGATCTAGATGGTGGTCCCTGGTTCGTGATTGTTAGATATGACCCATAACTATTACTGAGTACTAAAGGAAGCGGCAAGTAGATGTTGATATAGTGTTTGATTTAGGCAAATGAATGTTGTTATTCAACACAATAGAGTGAGGTGCCCCATTTTTCATTTAGGGGAGAGGCTGGTTGGTGTGGGATCTCAGATGTTAGGACTTTTTGTTTTCATAAGCAGTGTCTCATAGGTAAGACCATAAAGTGGTGATGGAGTACTTTCTTTTACAATTCCAAGCTATAATTGTATAAAATCTTTATAGAATCTTCGTATGAATACTCTGATCTTTTGGACAATGTACTAGAGAAAAGATGTTGATGCAGTGGAGCACAGATTCACTAAAACTGCCCATTCTGATCATAAACAAAGAAAAATTGATTGTCTTTGCTATAGCAAGATATTACATGATCTGATAAAGATCTTTTAAAATTCTGAAGAATGCAACATTTTGGAACCAAGGTCAGAGATCTAGAATACAGGAACATAAATGTAAGCTGAAATGTACAAGGTTTTGGATGGCCTGACTGTGGGAGGAACACCCTGATTGTGTTGTAATTCGTATACTACTTTATAGTCCATTGGGAATCTCTAGTGGCCAATGCTAAGTAATTCATTGTTACAGAAGTTGCTACAAAAACATAAAACATCGAACAATACAGTGCAGAACAGGCCCTTCGGCCCTCAATGTTGTGCCGACCTGTGACCTAATCTAAGCCCATCCCCCTACCCTATCCCATCATCATCCATGTGCTTATCCAAAGATTGTTAATTGCATTAGGAGGCAGAACATTCCACACCCTTACCACTCTGAGTAAAGAACCTGCCCCTGACATCTGTCTTAAATCTTTATCACCCCTCATTTTGTAGCTATGCCCCCTCATATAAGCTGATGACATCATCCTAGGAAAAAGACTTTCACTGTCTACCCTATTTAATCCTCTGATCATCTTCTATGTCTTTATCAAATCCCCTCTTCGCTGCTTTCTCTCCAATGAGAGACACCCAAGTGTCTCAGCCTTTCCTCATAAGACCTTCCCTCAGACCAGGCAACATCCAGGCTTGAAACTTCTGTATGCAGCCGCATTATGTTCCAAAATGTCCATAGCTCCTGACTTCATCTTAATTATTTTTCAAAGATGCAATATTTAAATTAATGTTTAATGTGTCTGTTGTAGGGGATGATGGAACGGCAGCCAATGGTACTTGAACCGTTCAGTGGTTTAGTGGAACACCTACGAGATGATGAAGAAAGTCCATTAAAGGTTTGAATGTCTTTCTTTCAAGTCTCAATGTTGTTTTCTCCTTTTTAATCCTTCAAGCTTCCATTTTTCCAGGCTGGCATTTCGTGATTGACTTAAAATATTTCGTAGCCCTCTATTGTTGCTGGTTCTGCTAAGTACTCCATTTCTTTGGATCAGGGTAGTATCTTTGATTTTCATTATTTCTGTGATGATAGTCCTGGAAAAGTATCAGAAATACAAAGTATTGAAGGACAATCATGCACTGCTCTGGCTGTGTCTGAAAATAGCTGAGATTTGAGTTTGAGCTGAGTAGTAGTTATTGAAGTGAAGTATCAGATCGAAAGTTTTGAGATTTCCTTTATAAAAATAAGTGCTGGAGAAACATGGTGAGAGAAAGAGTCAATGGTTTGAAACCAATCTGACCATTCTTCAAAACTGCTTCTGTCCACATGTATAATACTTTAGCTTTTATTTGTGTTTCCTTATAACCACTAGTGTGCAGCTATCAATTTGCAAAGTGTAACTTGTAATACCGTGTACAGAGGAACCGCGATAATCTGAACGAGATGGACAGGCACTATTTTGTTTTGGTACTTGATCATTTGGTTAATTGATTTCCTGGGTCTCAGTTTTCTGTGAAGTTTGCTCCCCATTCAGGAGGCAAGACAGCAGCACACTGCACGCAAGACCCTGTCCACTCCCACCCCCAACCTCCCCACCCATTCCACACCCCATGCATGTCCTCATCCTCTGTCTCTCCTCCTTCCCCCACACACACACTCACTCACTCACTCGCGCGCACACACATACACACCCCGAATTACCTTGCTGTTAGACAGGAACTGGGTCTCCTAAATTGGGAACGCGTGTTTTCTGAAATGTTCAACAAATGTGGAGGCTGTTTAGGACGCACTTGCTGATGGTGCTGGACAGGTTTTATCCCATTGAGGCAAGAAAGGGATCGTAGGTTGAAAGACCCTTGAGTGACAAGGGATGTGGAACATCTAGTCAATGGAAGAAGGAAGCTTGCTTAGGGTTGAGACAGGGATCAGGTGGGGCTCTGTGGAGGATTACGTGTTAGCCCGGAAGGAACTGAAGAATGGACTTAAGAAAACTCGAAGGTGGCATGATAAAGCATTAGCGGGGAAGAATAAGGAAAACTGAGATGTTCCACACTTATGTGAGGGACTAGAGGCCAGAGTGAGGGTAGGTCCAATCAGGAACAGTGAAGACAACTTATGCCTGGAGTCTGAGGAGGTTGGAAAGGTCCTTAATAATTACTTCAGTGTTCACAACTGAGAGGGACCTTGTGGTTTGAGTGTGAGAGAATCAGTCTGATTATGCTCAAATGCGTTGATGTTAAGAAGGGCGATGCGCTGAAAATTTTGAAAAACTTGAGAATTGATACGTCCCCTGGGTCAGATGAGATATACCCAAGTTAATGCAGGAAGCGAGGAATGACATTTGGCAATCATCTTTGTGTCTTCAATGTCCACTGGAGTAGTGCCAGATGTTTGGAGGGTGGTAAATGTTCCCTTGTTCAAGAAAGAGAATCGGGATATTCCTGGGAATTACAGACCAGTCAGACTTATGTTAATGTTAGGTAAATTATTGGCAAGCATTGAGAGACAGGATATATGATAATTTAGAAAGCCATAGTTAGATTAGACGTAGTCAGCATGGCATTGAGAGGCACAAGTCATACCTCACAAGCGTTGTTGAATTCTTTGAGTGTTGAACAAACACATTGAAAGTGGAGCAGTGGATGTGGTGTATGTGAAGTTTAGTAAGATTAGGAGAAAGTGAGGACTGCAGATGCTGGAGATCAGAGCTTAAAAATGTGTTGCTGGAAAAGCGCAGCAGGTCAGGCAGCATCAAAGGAACAGGAGAATCGATGTTTTGGTCATAAGCCCGAGGAAGGACTTATACCCAAAACGTCGATTCTCCTGTTCCTTTGCTGCCTGACTGACTGTGCTTTTCCAGCAACACATTTAAGTTTTGATAAGATTACCCATGGTAGGCTCATGCAGAAAGTAAGGAGGCATGGTATACAGGGAAACCTAGCTGCCTGGACACGGAATTGGCTGGCCCATAGAAAACAGAGGGTGGTAGAATACGGGAAATATTCAGCCTGGAGCTTTGTGACCAGTATTGTTCCGCAAGGATCTGTCCCAGGACCTGTAATGTGATTTTTATAAATGACTTGGATGAGAAATGGTGGATTAGTAAGTTTGCCTGTCACACAAATGTTGGGAGTTGTGGATAGCGTGGAGGGCTGTTGTAGGTTGCATCGGGACGTTGACAGGATGCAGAACTGGGCTGATAAGTGGCAGGTGGAGTTCAACCTCGAAGTGTGATTTGATTCATTTTGGAAGGTTGTATTTGAATGCAGATTACAGGATTTTTGGCAGTGTGGAGGAACAAAGGGATCTCGTGGTCCATGTCCATAGATCCCTTTAAAGTTGTCACCCAAGTTGATAGAGGTGTTAACAAGGCACATGGTGTGTTTGCTTTCATTAGTAGGGGGATTGAGTTTTAAGATCTGCAAGGTTTTGCTGCAGCTCTATAAAGCTGTTGTCATACTGCACTTGGAATATAGTGTTCCATTCTGACCTTATTGTTGGAAAGATGTGGAAGCTTTAGGGATGGTGCAGAGGAGAGTTATCTGGATGCTGCCTGGATTTGAGGACACCTTTTATGAAAAGATTGAGGGAGCTTGGGCTTTTCTCATTGGAGCGAAGAAGAATGAGAGCTGATTTGAAAGAGGTGTACAAAATAATGATAGGCATTGATAGAGTGGATAGTCATTGACTTTTTCCCCGGATGAAAGTGGCAATCACAAAGGGATATAATTTTAAGATGATTCCAGTCTGCCAGTAGTCTGACTCCACTCCAGGTGTTCCAGTCCACCAACTGTTGTGCTCCGTTCCTAGTTTTGCCATAATTTGTTGTTTCTGTATTTGTTTAGAAATCATGAGCACAAGTCTAATTGATATGAATTTTGCGGGCATTAATTTCACCCATTCAAAATAGTGTCTATGTAATAGTAGATCCTATAAATTTAACATTAAAAAGTAGTCAAAATTTGACCATTACTTGAGCGTATTTCTAGTATTCACAAACTTATGAAAATTATGAAGTGTACAAACCTTAAGAATAAATTTCGATCATTGATCTATGTAATTGGAAATCTTCAATAATCTTGAACTGGCAGCACAGTGGCTCAGTGGTTAGCACTGCTGCCTCACAGTACCAGGGACCTGGGTTCGATTCCAGTCTTGGGTGACACTGTGGAGTTTACACATTCTCCCCATATCCGCGTGGGTTTCCTCCCCCAGTCCAAAGATGTGCAGGTTAGGTGAGTTGGTTGTGCTAAATTGCCCATAGTGTTCAGGGATGCATAGGTTAGGTGCATGAGGCAGGGGTAAATGTAGGGGAATGGGTCTGGGTGGATACTCTTCAGAGAGTTGGTGTGGACTTGTTGGGCTGGAAGGCCTTTTTCCACTCAGTAGGGATTCTTTTTTTAAAAACTGCTTCTGTTGTATCAAGATTTCGTGTGAATTGACTGGAATTTTGCTGGTTAAAGACCATATTGAGAAATTACACAGTTCGTTGTTTACATTTCCTTTTCTGTTAAATTAGTTTACATTTATACTGTTCTTTACTTTTCCATTTTTGATGTACTTCTGTGCTAATATTGAAGTATCATTTGTGGTGCTTGATTATCATTTGAGATTTCTCTGTTCATTGAATAATTAAAATGGGAACAGTTGGTTTAAAAGATGCATGTATCAGACTGAAGCTTGATATCCATCTTGTAGAGAAAATCCAGTCCGCTACAGGGTCTTGTAGCATCATACAGTGGGGAAAGTGAAGAGGAGGAGCAAGAGACAGTCCAAGAACTGGAAGAAAAGCTGACAGATTGGAACAAAATAGCCTGTCTGCTGTGCAGAAGACAGTTTCCCAACAAAGAGGCACTTACTCGGCATCAACAACTCTCTGACCTCCACAGGGTAATAAGAGCAAAGCTAATGATGTGTGCATTCTACAAAAGTAAAGCAATAAGATTTAAGTTGTCTGAGTTTTTATTTCGTCATTTATTAATTCCAAGTTGAAATTGTTCCCCTTTGAAATTGAGTCTGTGAACATAATTTTACTTGAGCCTTCGTCTGGTCTATTGGTCTATGATGAGAAATCATGCACCACTCTGACTTGTACCCAAAAAGATGCACTGGAAATGAATCTGAGACCAAAGAATGAAGGAAATTACTATGTTCTTAACAAATAGTTATAGGCAGGAAAACAGATATGCAAAATTCTACAATAAGTTGGCTGTTTTTAAAAAAAAATTGCTTTACAACTCTATGTAGACTTGAAACTGGATACACTGGCAAAATGCATTGTTCTTGCATATACACTGCAGTTAATTTTAAGTTCTGTAAATTCACATTGATTTATTTTAAGTTAGACTACAAATAAATCATAGTTTGTCAATTATTAAATATTTTCTCTTTGTACCTACAGCAAAATTTGGAAATTCGTAGAAGGTCGAGAATGTCTGACCGGGAACTTGAGGCATTAGAAAAATCAGAAAATGAAGTATGTTCTCTTGCAATTCAAGCATCAAAAGCAAAGAGCTCTGATAATTGATACAGCTGCCCTCCTGTTTCTCTTGTATATGTCACCATTCAGTAATAGTGACCAATAACATGTCAAATTTCCTTAATCCTGTTAGGGTGAAAGGAAAGGCTGGTAGATGTTGGGAATGCTGGATGACTAAAAAAAAATTGGCGTTTTGGCTAAGAAAAAGAAGGAGCTATTGCTCAGTGTAGACACAATAGATCGAATTAATCATTCATTTATAAAGTCAAAAAGTATGGGATACTGGGAGATTTGGCTATCTGGATTCAGAATTGGCTGGCTGACAGAGGGCAGAGTGTGGTTGTAGATGGACAGTATTCTGCCTGGGGGTCAGTGTTGAGTGGGGTCCTGCAGGGCTCTGTTTTTCGGCCTCTGCTCTTTGTAGTTTTTATAAATGACTTGGATGAGGAGGTTATGAGGTGGGTTAGTAAATTTGCAGATGAGACAAAGGTTGGAGGTGTCATCGATAGTATAGAGGGCTACTGCAGGCTGCAGCTTGACATAGACAGGATGCAGAGCTGGGCTGAGAAATGGCAGACAGTTCAACCTGGATAAATGCGAAGTGATTCAATTTGGAAGGTCGAATGCAAATGCTGAATATAGGATTAAAGACAGGATTCTTGGCAGTGTGGAGGAACAGAGGAATCTGGGTGTGCAAGTACATAGATCCCTCAAAGTTGCCACCCAAGTGGATAGGGGTATTAAGAAAGCGTATGGTGTTTTGGCTTTCGTAAACAGGTGAATCGAGTTTAAGAGCCACGAGTTTTGCTACAGTTCTACAAGTCCCTGGCGAGACCACATTTGAAATATGTGTTCAGATTTGGTCGCCTTACTATAGGAAAGATACAGATGCTTTGGAGAAGGTGATGAGAAGGTTTACCAGGATGCTGCCTGGTCTTGGAAGGCTTGTCTTATGAAGAAAGGTTGAATAAGCTCAGATTTTTCTCTCTGGAGAGGAGACCTGATTGAGGTATACAAAATAATGAGAGGAATAAATGGTCAATAGCCAGAGACTTTTCCCTAGGGCAGGATTGACTAGTACGAGGAGTCGTAGTTTGAAGATATCAGGAGGAACATATAAAGGAGATGTCAGACGTAGGTTCTTTATGCGTTGCCAGCAGTGGTGGTGGAAGCAGAGTCATTGGGGACATTTAAGTGGCTGCTGGATATCGCATGGATAGCAGTGAGTTGAGGGTGTGTAGGTAAAGTTATTATATTGTACATTAGGATTAAACCTCAGCACAACATTGTGGGCCAAAGAGCCTGTTCTGTGCTGTACTTTTCTATATTATATGTTCTAAGCCTTAGAGTATAAAGGCAGTAGGAGTATAGTAAAAGGGAAATCAGGAAGTTAAAAAGAGGACATGAGATAGCTGTGGCAAATAGAGTTAAGGGGAATCCAAAGGGTTTTTACAATATACTTAAGGACAAAAGAGTAACTAGGGAGAGAATAAGACCCCCAAGATCAGCACAGTGGACTTTGTGTGTAGCCACAGGAGATGGGGAAGATACGAAACGGGTATTTTGCATCAGTGTTTACTGTAGAGAAGGTTATGGAAGATATAGAATGTCAGGAAATAGGTGGGGACATCTTGAAAAATGTCCATATTACAGAGGAGGAAGTGCTGGATGTCTTGAAATGCATATAATTGGATAAATCGCCAGGACTTGATCAGGTGTACCCTCGAACTCTGTGGGAAGCTAGGGAAGTGATTGCTGGGCTCCTTGCTGAGATAATTATATCGTCGATCGTCACAGGTGAGGTGCTGGAAGACTGGAGGTTGGCTAACGTGGTGCCACTATTTAAGGTGGTAAGGACAAGCCAGGGAAATCTAGACCAGTGAGGCTGACATCGGTGGTGGGTATATTGTTGGAGGGAATCCTGAGACAGGATGGAAATGTATTTGGAAAGGCAAGGACTGATTAGGCATAGTCGACATGGCTTTGTGCGTGGAAAATCATGTCTCTCAAACTTGATTGAGGTTTTTGAAGAAGTAACAGGATTGATGAGGACAAAGTGGTGGTCTTGATCTACCTGGACTTCAATAAGATGCTTCTCAAGGTTCCTCATGAGAGTGTGTTTAGCAAGGTTAGATCTCATGGAATAAAGGGAGAACTAACCATTTGGATACAGAACTGGTTGCAAATGTGTTGCTGGTCAAAGCACAGCAGGTTCGGCAGCATCTCAGGAATAGAGAATTCGACGTTTCGAGCATAAGCCCTTCATCAGGAATAAGAGAGAGAGAGCCAAGCCAGAACTGGCTCAAGGGTAGAAGACAGAGGGTGGTGGAGGAGTGTTTTTCAGACTGTAGGCCTGTGACCAGTGGAGTGCCACAAGGATTGGTGCTGGGTCCACTACTTTTTGTCATTTATATAAATGATTTGGATGTGAGTGTAAGAGAGATAGTGAGTTTGCAGATGACACCAAAATTGGAGGTGTAGTGGACAGCGAAGAAGGTTACGTCAGATGAACGCTGGATCTTGGTCAGATGAGTGGCAGATGGAGCTTAATTTAGATAACTGTGAGGTGCTGCATTTTGGGAAAGCAAATCTTAGCAGGACTTATACTCTTCATGGTAAGGTCCTAGGGAGTGTTGCTGAACAGAGGGATCTTGGAGTGCTGGTTCATAGCTCCTTGAAAGTGGAGTCGCAGGTAGAAAGGAAAGCAAAGATGGCTTTTGTTATGCTTTCCTTTATTGATCAGAGCATTGAGTACAGGAGTTGGGAGATCATGTTGCGGCTGTACAGGACATTGGTTAGGCTACTTTTGGAATTTAGAGGAACCTTGATTATCCGAATGAGATGGGTAGGCGCTATTTCGTTCGGATGTCTGATTATTCAGTGAATTGATTCAGTGCCTCGCCTGGGGCTTGGTTTTCTGATAAGTCTGCTCCCTGTTCAGGAGACTAAGCAGCAGCAGACTGTGTGTGAACCCCTGCCCACCCCCCAACTCTGTCCAACACCCCTCTCCAAGGCAGCCAAACTGGACACCAACAACAAGACTACTGCCGCCGCCTTTTGGGAGAGTGAGTCTCCAAATAGAATGTGAGCACGCGCAACTTTTTACTGTCACATTTTGACAGGTTCCAACTTTGCCCTGCACAGGATGCTGTTGAGATATCTCTGGAAGGGGAGTTTAGGATACATACCTGTGTAGAACTCCAGGCAAAGTGTCGGGAGAGAGCAAGAGGGTTGGATGTCAGTCATTTGGAGACGGTGCCTGGGCTCCCATCAGTCCAGGACTGCTCTCGGCAGCATTTCAGTAAGCCAGGTTCACTTTTAATCGCTGTAAACAAAAGACTCAATCAGTGTTGGAAATGCATCTTTGGTGTAACGTTTCTACCAGGACCTCTATCTCCTTTGGATAATCAGATATTCGGATAGTAGAGGTTCCTCTGTATTGCGTATCGGAAAGATGCTTTGAAATTTGAAAGGGTTCAGAAAAGCTTTACAAGGATGTTGCCAGAGTTGGAGGATTTAGGGAGAGGTTGAATAGTCTGGGGCTGTTTTCCCTGGAGCGTCGGATGCTGAGGGGTGATCTAATAGAGGTTTATAAAATCATGAGGGGCATGGATAGGATAAGTAGACATGGTTTTTTTCCTGGTGTGTGGGAGTCCAGAACTAGAGGGCATAGTTTTAGGGTGAGGGAAAAGATAAAAAAAAACCTAAGGGGCAATTTTTTCACAGAGGGTGGTGCATGTATGGAATGGGTTACCAGAGAAAGTGGTGGAGCCTAGAACAATTGCAACATTTAAAAGGCATCTGGATGGGTATGTGAATAGGAAGGGTTTGGAGGGATATGGGCCGGGTTCTGGCAGTTGGGACTTGATTGGGTTGGGATATCCGGTCAGCATGGACAAGTTGGACTGAAGGGTCTTTTTCTGTGCTGTACATCTGACTCTAAATGGCGATGGCTAGCATGAGGGGACATAGCTTTAAATTGAGGGGTGATAGATATAGGACAGATGTCAGAGGTCGTTTCTTTACTCAGTAGTAGGGGTGTGGAAAACACTGCTTGCAACAGCAGTGGACTTCTCTCATTGTCTGTAGAATCAGGCAGTGCAGAGTTTATCTCCTATGAAAGATTCACAAACTTGACTTTCCTGTTTGACCCAATGTCTCAGTCTGCACCTGTCTCAGTGAACGGATCTCTGCATACCTTGACACTGTCCTGTTCTCACCTACTTTTGGGACACCACCACCAAGATGTTTGTTCCCCTGGCCCCCAACACTTTATCTTGACCATGGACATCCAGACCCTGAACACACCAATCCGCCACAACAAAGGCCATCAAGCACCGGTTTCTTCCTGTCAAGCCGTCCCAACCACTGCCCTTCCACCAACACACTCGTCTATCTGACTGGTCTGGTCCTCGCCCTCAACAACTTCTCCTTCCAATCCTCCCACTTCCTCCAAGCCAAAGGGGTAGCCATGGGACCCAGCTGTGCCTACCTCTTTGTCGGGTACGTGGAACAGTCCATCTTCTGCAATTACACCGGCACCACCTCCCACCTATCCCTCCGCTGTATCAATGACTGTATCTGTGCTACCACGTGCTCCCACGAGGAGGTTGTACAGTTCATTATCAAAACCTTCCACTCTGACCTCCAATTCCTCCCTTCATGGACCCCTCAATCACTGACAGGACTGGCGACAGATTAACCATGGATATCTACTATAAGCCCACCGACCCCCACGGCTGCTTAGACTATACCTCCCACGCCATTCCTTATTCCCAATTCCTCCCCTGCAATTCCCTTGCCTCCATCCAAGGCCCCAAAGAATCCTTCCACATTCGACATAAATTTACGAATACCTCTGCCAGTGTCATCTACTGTGTCCATTGCACAGTGGTCGTCTTTACATTAGGGTGACAGGACGCCGCCTTGCGGATCGTTTCAGAGAACATCTCTGGGACACTGGCACCTACTAACCCCACTGCCCCATGGTTGAACACTTCAACTCCCCTTCCCGTTCTGTCAAGGGCATGCAGGTCCTGGGCTGCCACCATCGCCAAACCGTTACCACCCGACGCATGGAGGAAGAACGTCTCATATTGCGCCTTGGAACCCTGCAACCACACGGGATGAATGTGGACTTTAACAGTTTCCTCACTTTCTCTTCTCCCCCCACCTATCACCAACTTCCTTACCTTCATCTACCTATCACTTTCTCAGCTACCTTCTCCCAAATTTCCCATTTATCTCTCAGGCCCCTGGCCCACAAGCCTCATTCCTGATGAAGGGCTTATGCCCAAAACGTCGCTTCTCCTCCTCAGATGATACCTGACCTACTGTGCTTTTCCCGCACCGCACTCTCGACTCGCCAGCTTTAAGGACATTTAAATAGTCATTGGATAGGCATATGAGCAAGAATGAAATAGTGTAGGTTAGTTTGGTTTTACAGGTCGGTGCAACTTCAGTGGTCGAAGGGCCTATACTGCACTGTTCTATTTCATATGTATGTTGACAACACTTACCTCACAATCTCTCTCTTTTCCATTGTCTCCAATATTTGTTGCTTTTGTGTAATCCAGTATCAGTTGTGGGAGAAATTATCAAATTATCAGTGATACCAAAGCCATTGGTCTCTAAGACATATTTCATTCTTCAGCCTCATTCTCCTTTTCCATTTTCTTAGGCTGAACTGAAACTCTTTACATTTTGTCATGTTTCACGTTGAGCTGAGCTTCTATTATCGATATGATCTACTTCCACCTTCTCATTTTAGCCTGTCTCATTTTGTGCTGTTGTTATACTTTATGCATCTTTGCATATTCCAGTGATCTATTGCCAGGTGTCTCATTCTCCAAGTTCTTTATTTCTTAATTGCAAGGTCTGCAATCTGTTCCCTAAGGCACACCAAGTCACATCACACCCGTGTGTGTTTGTTGACCAAAGTTGGCTAGGGTCACTTTGATTTGAAATTCTTGACTTTGTGAAATTACTCCATGCTGTTGTCCCTCCTGATCTCTGTAGCCCTTCAAACTGTACAGCACTTACCTGTTCACTCGTCCAATTCTGATCTCTTGCTCGTTACCAGTTTCCTTTGGTGATCATACCTAGCCCACAAGCTCGGCAATTGTTTCTGATACCTTCTTCTTGATTTAGGTGCTCATTAAAACCTGCCCCTCAGACTAGTTGGTTGCAGTATCTCTGACTGCCTCATTGGATAATGTTTCTGTCAAATGTTTTGGGCTGATTTGCTATTTTAAAGATCTACAAGTAGAAGTTATTTGCAATAACTGGATTGAGTAAGTGTAATTTGAAACACCTTGAAGCGAATGCAAATTAATGCCATGCAGGCTTTAACTATTTTTGCATCAAATTATTTTTAAGACTTAACTGAAATGAATTAATACCACAACCGATCTTTAAGCACTGTTTTCCCTACCCACGGTTAGATGAAATACCGAGACAGAGCAGCAGAAAGAAGAGAAAAGTATGGAATCCCAGAACCTCCAGAACCCAAGAGGAAGAGGTTTAATCATGCTGCCACCATGTAAGTTTTTGTCATTATTTTCAGGTGTCTAATTTGTCTTAAATGACTAAAATCCTGATCAAAGCTAGAACTTGATTTGAGTATGAACTAATCTTTGTCCGATTCCTTCTGCTTTTTCATGTTAGAAAAGGTTTTTGAATATGAATTTTATTTCTAAGTTGCTGATGTCAATTCCTCTTTTGTTAATTGAATTCTTTACAAAATATATAACCAGGCAGCCAATTAAAATTGAAGAAATTATTTAACTTGGTGTGATGAAAAATGCAGTGGGAAGAAATGAATAGAAAGCAACATGTAGTCACTAGCTGGTTTGCAAAAATGATCAGAACTGAAATCCACGTTAATACGCTTTGATAGCTTGGAGTCATAGACCTATGCAACATGGAAACAGATCCTTCAGTTCAACTGGTCCATGCCGACTAGATATCTTCAATTTAATCTGGGGTTCCATTTGCAAGCATTTGGCCCATATTTCTCCAAACTCTTCCTATTCGTATACCCATCCAGATGCCTTTTTAAATGTTGTAATTGTACTAACCTCAACCACTTCCTCTAGCTGCTCATTCTAAACATGTACCACCCTCTGTGTGAAAAGGTAGCTCCTAAAATGACTTAAATCTTTCTGCCTTCACCTTAAACCTATATCCTCTAGCTTTAGACTCCCCTACCATGGCATATCACCTTATCCATGTGCTCGTTAGTTACCATAGTTAGAATTAGAAAATAATCTGAATTTTGAGCAAACGCATTGTTTTCTTTCAGTTGTCTAATTTGAGTAACTGGATCATTTTAACCCTCTAATGCTAAAATTATTGATTCATCAGAAGTATGCTTTATTTCACAAATGAACAGGCCTAAACCTCAGATTTAATTTAGGCCAACACCTAGAAGAGAACCTTCCTTGAAGGAAAACAAGTAATTTTCTAAGGGCATGAAAGCAAAGCTGGCAAAGGTAAACTGGCAATTTAGGTTAAGGGATAGGTCAGTAGAGACGCAGTGCCAAACATTTATGGGGATATTCTAGAAAGCACAGACATTGACTGACATTCTCTCTGTGTATGCTGCCTTGACCCACTATGATCTCAAGCATATTGTGTTTTCAATACAGGTTCCACTATATGCAGTAATTTGCTCCTGCACAATAAATAAGATTATAGATCAGGTTTCTAAGGGATGGATCTACCATCAATGTATGAAACTCAAAGTCAGACAATTATGCAAAGATAGGTGACAGGTCAGAAAATTGGACAGATTATCTAAAATAGCTAATTAATCTTATAGTAATTATAAAGAGTAAAGAGAAAATCAGTCAAAAATATAAAAACCAGAAATTTTTTTTTGAAGTTACCAAGTTAAGTGAGTTATCCAGTCCCTGGATCCTGATAAATTTCATCCTAAGGTCTTTGAAGAAGCTAGTGAGAATTTTTATATATTTGATTTAATTTTCCAAAATTCATTAGATTTGGGTAAAGTTCTTTAATATTGAGCTAATTGATTAAATACCTGTAACATGAGTAGCTTGATAACTGTAGTTGTATTAATAAATATGAAACCTATGCTTCCAATTTCTCCATTGCCACCTTTCAGCTTTTTTTGAAAATGTTTGGTTCTTGTCTCTCACAAGCAGTTCCTTTTAACAAGGTTGTTTTTGGCTTATGTTCTTCTGGTTTTAGAGCCAAGAACTAGGGGGTATGGTCTCAATTTAAGAAATGAGTCATGAGCACTGAGTTTAAAAATGTTTCCGCTTGGAACCGAATGTGAATCATTGAATTATCTATCCAGGAGTTGTGCATGCTCACTGGGTATATTCAAAACTGCAATCCATGTTTTTGAATTGTAAGAAGGTTTGGAGATTGAGAAACTAGTGATCAGGTTGGGAATCAATCATGGAGTTTAGTAAATGCCAGAACAAGCTTGTAGCTTATTCTTGTATTCTTGGAATGTAGAATTAAGCCATTAAGCCTGTCAGTCCAGCTTCTTTCAATTAGATATGCCTGATCATCCACCTTAATGCCATTTCCTGCATTGCCTCATATCTCTTGGTGCCATTGTTAATCAGAAAACTCCCCAGTTGTCTTGTGAATTTAGACAATAGACAATACAGTAGGTGCAGGAGTAGGCCATTCAGCCCTTCGAGCCTGCACCGCTAATTTGATCAATAATTGAGGTTCTATGGCTCTCTAGGGTAGAGAATTATACAACTCACCACTCTCCTTTTCAGTTGTAAATGTCCTATCCTTTATTCTGAGACTATCCCTTGGTCTAGAAATACCAACGAAAGAACACCCAGCCTGTCACACCCTGCTGAGGATTTATACGTTTCACTGAAATCACCTTTTTTCATTTAGATTATTTCAAAGAATCTTATCTTTATGTGGCTAGTATTGGGTTGACACCACACCAGACTAAGCTATTGTAAAGATGATTATTATTTCAGAATTCTCAGCACTTGAAGGATTTAACAGGTATTGTGGTGAATTACTTCTATATCAAATAACCTTTCTTGAAAAGGGTTAAAGAATATTGGAGTGGAAATCCTGTTACATAACAAACATTTTCAAAAGAACAAATTGAATGCGTTTTCTGACGGTATGAGTTCTGTGCTTATGAAGATCAGAAACCAAAATATGTTTTCATTGCAACAGTGATTTTGAACAGCCAACAAAAAATGGTATTAACAGTGACAACATTGGGAGCAGAATGCTCCAGGCAATGGGTTGGAAAGAAGGCTCAGGGCTGGGTCGAAATCAGCAAGGTATTACAGCACCTATACAGGTATGGTACTTTGTTTTCTATTTTTTTATTCAATTATGGTCATTTGATGTAATTACCATTTAATATCAGTAATTGTTTGTTTGATTCACAAAGTTAATGCCTTGATATCAATAAATGTTTTGTTCTTGATTAATACATTCACAACTTTGAGAAATTGAAGTCTGCCAAGTTAATTTTCACTCTGCATTTGGTGGTCATGGCCAGTGTGATATTTTGGAATACTACCTGATTTGAAGCTGATTCTAAAAAGGATAGATTAGGAGCCAGTTGTGATGCTCACACTGTTGAGGTGCCGGGTACCTGCTGTTCACAACCAGCTGGTCTTTTACTTACAAAACTACTGTAATTAATCACTAATGAGAGATGAATAGGCGTGGAGTGATATTTGAGAATAAGGTTATTTGGGCATTCATAAAGTTCCCTAACTATTAAGTCATTTTGATTTTTACCTATGCATAATAAGGCATTGAACATGGGATATTAAGCCCACTTATTTCTGATCATAGTCGATGTACTAGTATCTACGTATGATTTCTCCTGCATCTTAGCATATTCTGTGGCCCAATTTACTGTTTAATAAAATGGATCTGCTTATTGAGTGATTTGGTGGAGACTAACTATATTTACATAGACAATATTTTTGATTGGATTTCTGTGGTATTCTGCATGGCTGCCAATTAAAGCAGCATTTTGAGACAAGTGGGCTAACAATCTGCCCCAAAATGTTTTGAACTTGTCTTTCAAACACAATCTTCAAAGATTTGAGCTGGGGTGGGAGTAGAATGATAAAATTCAGCAATTGTTTTCAAAATATCTATAAATAATTCAGATGTATTTGTTCAGTGTAAATGTGGAACTGGCAGACCTGTACCAATTCAATTAGGTTCACAATGAGGGTGGAATCTGCACAGTAGAATAATGGAAATTTATTTAAACATTTGTGGTGTTGGCATGAATGATTGTCAAAATATAGTCAAATATATGGTGAGGAATTATTAGCTACTATTAGCTGTCAACCTTTCAATATGGAAACTTTCTACCTTTATAACTGGGGAGTCATGAGAGGCTGTAGTTCTGCTTAAGTAATTGTTCATGTCTGAATGAACCCAAGATCTAATTCCATAACAGTTTGACTGCTTGGTACTTTTATCATTGTTTAGTTTGGTAGGAATGGGGAACATTTGAACATTTTTGAACTTGCATGATTTCTAAAGCATTCAGTTCAATTGATATTTGATTTCAGGCTCAAACAAGGATGAAAGGTGCTGGTTTGGGAGCACGAGGAAGTTCATATGGTGTTACTACTTCAGATTCCTACAAAGATGCTGTTAAAAAAGCTATGTTTACAAGATTTAATGAATTGGAGTAATTTGAAAGTGACTGTACATATGTAAATATTTTTTCCTAATTTTTGCTACTGGATATTTACTTGAGTAAACAGTGCAATTTGTCTGTAGGAAATGTAATTTTTTGATGCTTTGGTTAAATCTTATTTATGTTAAATGTACAATGTACATTTTGTATTGTCCATCAAGTGTATAATAATGTATCTACTGTTTTTTTTTTGCAGAATAAATTTTGAAAAGAATCCAAACACTTGTGTAGTCAGTTTCTACTTTGCAAGGCTGTAATTTTCAGAATTATAAGGGGTTTCTTAACTGCATCATAAATAATCCATTAAAATTGTGATGTGGAGTAGTTCTTGTGTAAGCGTTACTCTACTTCAGTCTTTAAGGTGAATATAGAATGTGTTTCTATTATTTGAGACTTCTGTGCCATTAATCCTGAATACTGTTTCAGGAGCTGCTGCGTTATTACTTTGAGTCTGGACTTTTGACCATGACGTTTATTTGTAAAATGTATCCAGATTTCCAAACATATTGGCCAACAATTATCCTTCAATCAGCACCTAAAACATGACCTCGTCATTTCATTTCTTTCATTCTGGAAGTTTGGTGTGTGCAGCTTTGCCACAATTCGTTAGCAGTGACCACTCTTCAAATGGTGCTTTAGTTTTAAAGGATGGTGAGGTGTTGTTTTTATGCCAAGTCCTATATTTGTAAAGGTCCCTTCCTCAAACTTCTAAGTATAAATTTTAAAATTTCAGGACCTACAAATAATAGGTTTATTATTATTAATAAAGGACAAATGCATTGCTACGTGAATGACAAAAAACAATTAACTAGAGCTACTTAACGTTACAAAGATTTCTTACTTGAGAATTCCTTTCTTCAGGAACAATGTTTTGAGGACAGAACCATTAAAACCATTTGTGATGTTGAATGGTAAACCTGATAATCTACATGTCATGTAAAACAATACAGGTATAAGATTTTAAACTTAAATGAACCACAGCACATCAGTTAATGGTGATGGGGGAACAAAATGTAGGCTGGAGATGCAACAAACATGTTTTCATTTTGGAGTCTAAAATGACATGCACAGCTAATGTCCAAACCGCTATTGCAGCAGGTTTGCCTGTCCTAATGATGCATTGAATGTCTAAGAAAGCTTTTTTTTAAACTGGTGATAATTTGTCAGAAAATGCAGCCATTTATATTTCTTCATATAGCTGTAATTTGAAGGATATGTGGAGACAAACAACTTTACGCAGTCTTTTATATTCATTCACGTGTGTTGGGCCAGCATTTGTTGCCCATTCCAGAGGGAAGAGTCCACTACATTGCTTTGCTTTGGTTTGGTTCTGGAGTCACATGTAGTCCAGACCAGTAAGGATGGCAGTTTTCTTTCCATAAAAGGACATTAGTGAACCAGATAGGTTTGTCTGATGATTAACATTCATAATGCCCATTGATTGTTGATAAACTTTGCCAAATGTTTACTGGATTCAAATTCCACAATCTGCCATGGCAGGATTCATACCTGGGTCCCCAGAACCTATTTTAGTGTCTGGATTCACAGTCCAGCAATAATACCACTAGGTTATTGGCTTTCTGTTTTTTAAAAAAAACAAACTGGTTTCCTGCTTTGTTTTGCTGATCCCTTCCTTTTATAAATGGAAACAAATTCCTATCTTGATTCTCTAAAATGGCAGAATTTAATAAAGTTTATCCACTTCAAATAATAAACACAATCTGTACATAGGTTTGCTTGTTGAGCAAACCTACACCCAGGACCTCAACCTGACCTACAAATCTTCTTAAAACTTGCCATTAGACATAATTGCAAATTTCATGCTTTACATTTGCCTTTGTCTTTTGGTTTTTTGGTAAGGATGTGTGGATGACACATGGTCATCTAAATGTAAATATCATTTAAAGCAAAATAAACAGAAAAGCAAGCTGTAATGTAATGTTTCACGTGGACGTATGAGCATTTGAAAATAAAGTGACACTGAGCAACACGAGATAAAAGATCAAATCATCTTTGGTGATGCAGGTGAGGTAACTGAGAGTCCAGACACTGATTTATAGGGGAATTAGGGCTACGCAAGAGGCCAGAATTAGAATTGCGTGAGTATTTCTTAAGACCATGAAACTGCTGCATAGGCGAGGGCTGGAGAGAAAACGGAAAATATTCTGCAACAATTTGGCAAAAATCGTGTGTGTGAGAGAGAGAGCTGCTGTCAGATGGTCTGAAAAATACAAACCCGTATGGCCATTGGGGCTGAACCACTTATTGGGCACTCTTGGATAAACAACATCGACCATGAAGACAGAGGTAAAATTTAAACAATTGTTTAAATCTTAGATTTATGTAAGAATAATAATGATGTTACAAGAGTTTGAACGTGAGTTGTATCTACTGCTGTGATGAATGGCTATGGGGTGGTCACGTAACCAAATAACAGTGGCATTTCGCCGAACAGCCCTCCCATGAGTTTGGGGGGAAAGTTTGGGAATAGGTAGGGGCTAGTCGGATGATCTTGCAGCTCCTCCGGACAGGGCTGCAGCGACAGCTTGACCTTTCCACGCCTGTGGCTGCTCCGCATTTCAGCGGAAACGCGCATGTGCCAAACCGTTGCCGGCATCACGCCCGACCCGTCTCCACGACCTCGTCGAAACTGCGCATGTGCCCCCCCTCACCGGCAATACGCTGAGCGGTCTCAACGCGCATGTGCAGTATCAAGACTGGCAGTACGCCTGAGCGGTCTCCACGCCTTGGTCGAGATTGAGTGTCTAGAAGCGTCACTGATAATACGCCTGAGGAGGCTTCACGCCCAGTTCGAAAGTGCGCGTGTGTCGACCCGTCACCGGTAATGCGCATGCGTTGAGTCTTCATGACGTCCGTTGTGGCCGTTAACGGTCGGATTTATTTCCAATTGTCGCTCCTGGATCATCCGCTTCTACATTCTTTATCCTTATTATCGATTCCCCGTCAGTCACATCTGAAATAGACAAACAGGTTCTCTCCCGATCCTCCTGAACCGCTGGAAAAACCAAGGAACAAGTATATAGAGAGATCTCAGATTTATGTAAGAATACTAAGTATGTTAATAGTAGGTGATTTTAATTTTCCAAACATTGACTGAGGCTACCATAATGTTAAAAGTTGGATGGTGAAGACTTTGTTGAATGTGTTCAAGAAAATTTCCTTTATCATTTGTAAATCAATTTTCTTTATCAATTTGATCCTCTTGGAAGGAGCGATCACACTATGGTTAAATTTAAAATACAGCTGGATAGTGTGAAGATAAACTCTTATATTAGGGTGTGCTTGAATAAAGGGGACTATGAGAGAATGAGGGAAGCCCTGTCTAACGTTGACGACTGGAAACACTGACTTTATGGTACCACAGTTGACGAGCAGTATGAAGCAAATAAAAGATGGGGAATTATAGACCAGTGAGCTTAACCTCTAGTGCAGAAAATGCTTGAATTTATTATCAAGGAAGAAATAGCAGGGCATCTTGAAAGGAATTGTCCCATTATACAGACCCAGCATGTGTTCATGAAGGGCTTCACATGCCTATTGGAATTCTATGAAGGCACTTCAACAAGGTGGACAACGGGGACCCAGAGGACAAGATGTAAAGAGTGGGGATAAATGAGTGCTATTCTGGCTGGCAATCGTGGTATGCATTAGGGATCATTGTTGGAACCACAATTATTTACAATTTATACAGATGATTTGGAGTTGGGGACCACATGTACAGTGGCAAAATTTGCCAATGACACTGCTTATTCCAAGCAAAATAATATAGTAACTTGGAAGTAATCTTAAGTATATTATGTACACCAATTACGTATTGAGCAGTAACCAGACCAACCTCTTGAACTTCTTTGTGGAAGTGATAACACAAGTACACTGGGAGAGCCCTACACATGATGCGCCTTAGCATTAAGAAAGTTCTTTCAATCTTTCACATTTTTTAAACTGTAAGTTATTGGGATTTAAGATGAACTTGGAAAATATAAGAAGCTAACAGAAGGTTAGAAAATAAGGGTACTTGTGAGAGTTGTGACAGAGTGAATGAAGAATTGAGTGGAATACCTCATGCAAGCAGTAGTGCAAGCAGTACTATGAGTGACCTGGACTTAGGAAGTTAAATCAAAGTGATAAATTTGGAGATGATGTGGTTGCACTTGAGGCAGCTCAAAATACATAATGAGCCTGATAAAATGTGCCTGGAAAGCTAAAGTTAATGCTTGCCATCCTATGAAAGGAAACTGCAGGAAGAGGAGCTTATTTCCATAAAACATATGAGTGGAAGCAAGGCCATTCGGCCCATCGAATCAACTTCACCATTTAATCATGGCTGATAGGCTTTTCAATTCCACTTACCTGCACTCTCCCCATAGCCCTTAATTCCTTGCAAGATCAAGAATTTCAATCAGGACTCCCGCCCACCTTCCAAGGATCCCTTCATGCACCTCCAACACACTCCATCCACTGGACACCCATTCTGGCCTATTACCCACCCTCGATCTTTTCATTTCCAACTGCCGCCGAGACATTAACCGCTTTAACCTGTCTACCTCCCTCCCCTACTCCAACCTCTCACCCTCACAACACGCAGCCCTCCACTCCCTCTGCTCCAATCCCAACCTCATCATCAAACCAGCGGATAAAGGGGGTGAAGTGGTAGTTTGGTGCACTGACCTCCACGTCACTGAAGCCAGACAGCAACTCGAAGACACCTCCTACAGTCCCACCCGCCCCATCACCAAACCATCATGTCCCAGAACATACACATCCTCATCACCTCAGGAGATCTCCCACCCACAGCTTCCAACCCCGTTGTCTGGAAATCCTGCACCACCCGATTCTACCTCCTTCCCAAGATCCACAAGCCTGATCATCCTGGCCAACCCATTGTCCCAGCCTGCCCCTGCCCCACCAAACTCACTTCCAACAACCTCGATACTGTCCTATCCCCCCTAGTCCAGGAACTCCCCACATACATTCGAGACACCACCCAGGCCCTCCACTCCAAGACTTCTGTTTCCCTGGCCCCCAACGCCTCATCTTCACATGTACATACAATCCCTCTACACCACCATCCGCCATGACCAGGTCCTCCAAGCCCTCCGTTTTTTTCTCTCCTGACATTTCCAACAGTACCATTCCACTGACACTCACCCTTAACAATTTGACCTTCGAATCCTTCCACTTCCTCCAGATGAAAGGGGTAGCCATGGGCACCTGTATGGGCCCCAGCTATGCCTGTCTCTTTGTTGGCTATGTAGAACAGTCCATCTTCGTAGTTACATTGGCATCACTTCCCACCTCTTCCTCTGCTACATTGATGACTGCATCGACGCCACCTCATGCTCTCACGAGGAGGTTGAGCAGTTCATCAACTTCACCAACACATTCCACCCCGACCTTAAATTCATCTCCGATACCTCCCTCTCCTTCCTGGACCTCTCCATCTCCATCAACGGTGACTGACTCAACACTGACATTTTCTACAAACCCACCAACCCCCCCCCCAGCTACTTGGATTACACCTCCTCCCACCCTGCATCCTGCAAAAATGCTACTCCGTATTCCCAAAACCTGCGCCCACACCTCCCCCCTCATCTCCATCCAAGGCCCCAAAGGAGCCTTCCACATCCATCAAAGTTTCACCTGAACATCCACCAATGTCATTTATTGTATCCGTTGCTCCCAATGCTGTCTCCTCTACGCTGGGGAGACTGGATGCCTTCCCGCAGAGCGCTTTAGGGAACATCTCCGGGACACCCGCACTAGTCAACCCCACCGCTCCGTGGTCCAACATTTCAGCTCCCCCTCCCACCCTGCCAAGGACATGCAGGTCCTGGGTCTCCTCCACCGGCACTCCCTCACCACCCAATGCCTGCAGAAAGAACGCCTCATCTTCCGTCTTGGATCACTTCAACCCCAGGGCATCAATATGGACTTTACCAGTTTCCTAATTTCCCCTCCCCCACCTTACCCCAGTTCCAACCTTCCAGCTCAACACAATCCTCCAAACCTGTCCTACCTACCAGTCTTCCTTCCCACCTATCTGCTCTACCCTCCTCTCTGACCTACCACCTTCATCCCCACCCCCATCCACCTATTGTACTCTATGCTACCTTTTCCCTAGGCCCACCCCTGCTCCCATTTATTTCTCTACCCTGGAGGTTCCCTGCCTTCATTCCTGATGCCTGAAATGTTGATTTTCCTGCTCCTCAGATGCTGCCTCACCTGCTGTGCTTTTCCAGTTCCACTCTAATCTAGACCCTGATTTCCAGCAACTGCAGTCCTCACTTTTGCCAAGAATTTATCAATCTCTGACTTGAAGACACCCAACGTCCCGGCCACCACTGCACTCCGTGGCAATGAATTCCACAGGCCCACCACTCTGGCTGAAGAAATGTCTCCTCATTTCCTTCTAAATTGATCTCCTTTAATTTTAAGGCTGTGCCCACGGGTCCTAGTATCCCCACCTAACAGAACCAACTTCCCAGCATTGACCCTTTCTAAGCCATGCATTATCTGGTAAGTTTCTATTCAATCTCCCCTCAGCCTTCTAAACTTTAATGAATACACTCCCAGGATCCTGAGCCAATCATCATATGTTAGGCCTACCATTCCAGGGATCATCCGTGTGAATCTCCGCTGGACACACTGCAGTGCCAATATGACCTGTGTCTATGACTCTATGACCTTCCTGAAGTGTGAGGCCCAAAATTGGACACAGTATTCTAAATGGGGCCTAACAAGAGCTTTATAAAGTCTCAGAAGTATGTTGATGTTTTTACATTCCAATCTTCTTTAAATAAATGACAACATTACATTTGCGTTCTTAACCACGGACTCAACTTGCAAGTCAACCTTTAGAGAATCCTGGACTAGCACTCCAAGATCCCTTTGTACTTTGGCTTTATGACTTTTTTCACCCTTTAAAAAAATGTCCATGCCTGTATTCTTTTTTTCAAAGTGCAAGACTTCACACTTACTCATGTTGAACTTCATCAAAGGTGGCATGGTGGCTCTGTGGTTAGCACTGCAACCTCACAGCACCAGGGATCCAGGTTCAATTCCTGCCTCGGGTGACTATCTGTGTGGACTTTGTGCGCATTCTCTCCGTGTTTGCGAGGGTTTACTCCGGGTGCTCCAGTTTCCTCCCACAATCCAAAGATGTGCAGGTCATGAATCACAATTCATGTGAATTGCCATGCTAAATTGCCCAATCCATGCCAGTAGCTCACCTCAAACGCCATGGGCTCTCACCTTACTCAGTAGCCTCCCATGAGGCACCTTATCAAAGGCTTTTTGGAAGCCTAGATAGATAACATCCACTGAGTTTCCCTAGTCTAACCTACTTGTTATCTCTTCAGAGAATTCTAACAGGTTTGTCAGGCAAGACCTCCCCTTACTAAATCCATGTTGATTTGTTCTAATCCAACTCTAATCCGAGTGAGTGAGTAAAGCCTTTTGAAATTGGATGAGATATTATATTCATTATTTATCAGTTCTGCACAGAGAGAAATTTGAGGAATTATATTCACTCGCCATTATCTGCAAGGATAGACTTCTATGGATAACAAAAGATGCAGATGCTACTCCCATGTAATGTGAAGGACCATGCAATTAATATATTGAGGACAGTGGGTGAAATAAAGATGGGGTCGGGGCTGAACTCCTGAGTAAGCAGATCTGCAGACACTGAGGGCTGAGTGCATTATTCCTGCAAAATACAGGAATATCTGACAATGCTTTTATTTAAAATGATGTCTTCAGATTCAAATGTGTTTATGATGACAATTTGTTCTTATTGTGTCTTCATTTCTGGAAATACATTTAACAGTCTTTACATGAAAACAAAATTGTATTATTAAACATCTTTAACCTAATACAGAATAATTAATTTTAGAGGTTAAAAAAAGTCATAATGAGGGTTTTGGCAACAAATAAGCTGTCATGAGCAAAGTCAGATGATGTCACAGAGGTAGAAATTGTCTGTTAGTGATGATATGGAGAAGCTTATCACGTATGACACCAAAATTGCAACCAAACAGTTTTCAAGGGGAAGGGATGGAGCCAGTGAACAGAGTTTGCTGTGAGTTCACTATTTATTGATGGAAATTTCTGTTCGTTCAGCACAGTGGGTAAGGGAGATCTGGGTGTCATCAGCATACAGATGATAACAGGTTTTCTTTGGTGATGTCACTGTCTGTAGATTTGGAATAATGCACTTTAGATACCACAAGTATAGGGTAATTAAGCGCCAAGATTAGAGTAGTGCTGGAAAAGCACAGCCGGTCAGGCAGCATCCGTGGAGCAGGAAAATCAACATTTCGGGCAGGAGCCCTTCCTCAGGAAATTTCTCCCGCCTGAAACGTCGATTTTCCTGCTCCTCGGATGCTGCCTGATCGGCTGTGCTTTTCCAGTGCCACTCTAATCTTGACGGTGATCTCCAACATCTATAGTTCTCACTTTCACCTAGGTAATTAAGTGCCACCCAGTGAGTCTGTACGGGTAACCATGAGGCAACTTCCAGCTGGATGAAGCAAATTTTGGTTTGAAGTCTGACACTTGCACAATTGATAATCAGATAGCTGATGAATAACAGTTTTCAAGAAAGAGTTTATATTTATATGGTAAACCTTCATGACTTTAAGATAACTAAAGTATTTCACAGTCAACAATATGAAGTCATTATTATGTAGAGTGATTTGGCAACCAATTTACATATTGCTAGACCTCGTAAATAACTGAAATAAATTATCAGTTGATCTGTTTTTGGTGGTATTAATTGAGGGATAATTTTTGGCCCAGAGAACAAGACAGTGTGGAATATTTTATGTTCATCTGAGCTGGTAGGTAATCCTTAGGTTAATGTTTCTCCTGAAATGTAGGATTTCAGCCAATTTAAGCACTCTCTTTTAATGTGCTGAAGTTTCAGTCTTTTTTTCGCTATTCATATATGGGAGGTGGCCATTGTTAGCAAATTGTTACCATCCCGAATTGTCCTAGAACTGATTGGCTCTGCAGCCATTTCAGAGAGCAGTTAAGAGTCAACCTCAGGTAGGATGGCGGTAGATTTTCCCTGAAAGACATTAGTGAACCAAATTGATTTTAAAGCAATCCACAGTGGTTACATTGCTGCCATCAGACTCGCTTTTCATTCTAGATTTTTCTTGAAATCAAATTTTACCATGGTGAAATTTAAACCCATTTCTCCAGAACATTAGCTTGGGGCTCTTTATTACCAGTACAGTGATAATACAACTGTCACCAGACCCAAAATGTTAACTTTGATTTCTCTTCACAAATGCTGCCAGATCTGCTGAGCTTTTCCAGCAACTTCTGTTTTTATTTCTGACATTACGACTGTGTCCACCTCCCCATATGTTTAAGTCCTGAAGTGTGCTATGATTTCATTATCCATGTTTGCAGTACACTAGATACTCACAGTTGGCGAGAATTCAAAAGAATCTACTGAATATTCTAGATATAATCTTTGTTGAAAGTATTCAGTTTCCACACCAAGGAAATCAGTTGAAATTGATTAAAGATGTCACTTTGTATTGCGATGTTTCATCTGGTGAAATTCCTGACAACTTGCAGTATAAAGCCACTGTTTAAAGGAATAGGAACTTGGAACTGACAAAATCTCGTTATGCTGGATCTTTTAGTGTGTGCACTCGAGTTTCTAAGTAAACTGCATCAGTCTCTCTACCCCAAGCAGATATCCTTGAAAGGGGTAGTACTGATGGCAATCTTTACAATTGTCAGTTCAGCTCAACATTAGTAGTCTCTGACTACATGGGTTTAGACACCATTTTAGAGGTGACGGCAAGTAATTTATGTTCATGCTTTACTATTGTACTGAGGGAGTGCAGTGTTTGTCAACAACATTCACTTGCAGTTTATTAAGCATAAAGCTTTCTAGAACATTGAGAAAGGCACGATATAAGTGCAATTGCTGTCTTTCTTTTTCAGCTGTCCCCTTTTCTGCCAAATTCTCATAGATTTGCCCTTATTAAGCCTTAAAGCTTTGAGACTTCAATATTGAAACTTTAATACCATGTACCATGATCTGATCCATGTTGGTATCCCTACTTAAGACTTCTCACTTTGCTCCAGTAGTACTGAATTTATCAATTCCTTTCCTCTTCTTTTGAAAATTACTTATTTTCTGTCTTTCTGGGAGCTGTCAGATTTGCTGCTTGGGGGATCCAAGCAGCATTGCAAATTGCTTTTCTGTGATATCAGGTTGTGGAAGGATTCAATTCAGATTGGAACTTCTGTCAGACTGGTTGTATAATGTACAGATGAGGAATTTAGGTTGCATGACAAGATTTATTGGGTATGCGATGTGGAAAGAGCAATACCATATAGCCCAGAGTAGGGAATGTGACCATAGCCAAAAGCAAATATGGCTAAGCTAAATGATTAGCTAAACGAAAGCAGTGTAGCCAACCTTCCAGGATCATACTAGATTCTTTAAATTTAATGGCCTGGACCATGTTGAGCCGAGGGAAATAAAATCATAGGATTCTTGCTCTATTTCTCATCATAACTTTGCAGATGGGAAAGAGAAAAGAAGTCTCTTTACTTCGATAGAATGATTGGGGTGGAGGTGGGGACAGCTCATCTTGAAATTCAAATTCACTTGAAGGGCAAGAAACTGGAGTCCCACAATACCATTCTGGAATTAAACAAAGGAAATTAGGCAGACGTAAGGACTGACTTGTCCAAAGTGGGCTGGGTGGGAAGACTAAAAGGTTAATGAGCAATGGCAGATGTTTAAGGAAATCAAATAAAATTTATTCAAAGAGGGAGGAAAGATTGTAAGGGGGAATAAATAAACATCCATGGCTAAGCAATGAAGTTAAAGAATATAAAGACAAAGCTAAGGCATACCATTTTGCAAGGGGGAATGGCAGTCAGGAAGTTTAAGAAACTTTTAAAGCTCAAAGGGTGACTAAAAAAGTTATAAAAGAGCAAAGATAAATATTGAAAGAAAACTAGCACAATATATAAAAATATATAGCAAAAGCTTCTCTGAGTAAATTAATAAAGTGAATGTTCGTCCCTTAGAGGATGACTGGTGAGTTAATATTGGGGAACATAGAATTGGCAAAGTCATTTAATCAATATTTGCATTGGTTTTCATAGTGAATGACAGTAGCTCCATCCCAAGCGTAAGAAGAAATGCAGAAGTTATAGAAAGAGAGGAACTTAAACCATTATCAGTAGGGAAAACTACTGAGTAAACCATTGGGTTTGAAGGGACACAGGTGACAAGGGTCTGAAGGCCTACATCCTAGGATGCGAAACAGAGATGGTAGATCCATTGGTTATAATATTCCAAAACTTCCCAGATGAGAGAAAGACTCCACTGTTTGAGAAAAATGCTAATGTAACATACTTATTCAAAAAAGAGAGAGATGCAGAAAGTAGGAAACTACAGTCTAGATAGTTTAACACATTGTTAGGAAATTGTTAGAATTGATATTAGGAAGCAATAGGACATTTGGAAAGTCAAAATACAATCCATCTGAGTCAGCATGGTTTTATGAAGAGTTGAAGAACGTGGTGCTGGAAAAGCACAGCCGGTCAGGCCAAATCTGAGGAGCCCCGTTTCAGGTATAAGCCCTCAGATGCTGCCTGACTGGCTGTGCTTTTCCAACACCACACTCTTTGACTCGGATCTCCAGCATCTGCAGTCCTCACTTTCTCCTGGTTTTATGAAGAGTAACTAATTTATCAGAGTTCTTTGAAGACATAAAAAGCAATTTGTCTCAGGGAGATTCTGTAGATGAAGACTGGACCTCTAGAGGGCATCGAGAAAGGTACACACAAAAGCTAAAATTACGAGATAAGATTATATGGGGTTAGGTGTAATTTATCAGTTTGGATTGAGGATTAGCTTGGATAATGGCTAGGCCAGGGTACCTGACAGCGGCAAGCTTGATCCCAGCGCAGGATCCTGCATCAACGGCAGAGGCTGCTCAGCAAGATTGGCCCCGCATCAATTAATGGCAATGGTGTTGGTGGAAGCAAGATGGTACCAGTAAGTGGCAATTCTTTGTTTCAGTGGCACTGGTGCAGCCAAGCATAGCTGCAGCAGTGTCACCAGTTAAACAGCAGCCAGTCAAGGTATTGGGGTGGAGGAGCTTGAATCGAGACCCATGTCTGAGCTAGAAGTAGCAGCTGAGCCAAAGACCACCTAACTTTATTGTGATAAGACTATAATGTGAACTTTATTGTTTATTATTCTGGCTTTATATTCTGTATTTTGGTTTATTTTCTGTGTCTGATGGTGCCAGAGAGTGGTGACACTAAACAACCTTTTTCACTGATAATAAATTGAGATTTGTTAACCAACAGAAAGCACAGAGTCAGGATAAATGAGTCTTTATTTGGTTGGCAAGAAGTAAGTAGTGTGGTATCACAGAGTCTGGTTCTTGGCCCCTAACTATTTACAATCTGTATTAATCAATTAGACGTGGGAATGGAAAATACTATAGCCAAATTTTGCAGATGAGGAAAGTAGGAGGAAAAGTAAATTGCTATGGAGAAATAAGAAAATTACAAATGGATATAGAAATGGGGCAAAAATTTGGCAGATTACGTTTAATGTAGATAAGTGAGGTAATCCACTTTGGACAGGGGAAAAGGAGGGCAACTTATTATCTAAATGGAGAGAAACTTCAGAGTGCTTCAGTGTAGAAGGGGATGTGGGTGTCTTCGTGCATGAATTGCAGAAAACTAGTACAAAAGTACAGCAGGTAATAAGGAATACAGTTGGGGTTTTGGCATTTATTGCTGAAGAAATAGAGTATAAAAGTAGGAAGTGTTGCTGCAACTGTACAAGGCTGTACAAACTGTGAGACTGTACCTGGAGTCCAGTATTCAATTTTGGTCACCTTGCTTGAGGAGGGATGTAGTGGTATTGGAAGCAGTTCAGAGGAGGTTCACTAGATTGATTCCAGAGATGAGCAAACTGTTTAATGAAAAGAGATAGAGTAGTTTAATCTTACACTCTCTGGAGTTGAGAAGAATGAGAGGAATCTAGTTGAGGTATATAAAGGGGATTGACAAAGTAGATGTAGAAAGGATGTTTACTCATGGGGTAATTTAGAGCAAGAGGTTGTATTTTTAGGATAAGGGAGAGCAGATTTAAAACAGAAATAAAGAGAAAATTACTTCTCTGAAACAATGCTGTGTGTCTAGAATTCATAACCACAGAATGCCGAGGATGCTAGGACATTGAGTACATTTTTAAAAATGGACAGATTTTAATAAGTAATGGATTGAAGGGTTCTGGAGAGCAGGCAGAAAAGTGGAGCAGAACTCCGGAGTTGATCTGACCTGCTGCGCTTTTCCAGCAACACATTTTTCAGCTCTGATCTCCAGCATCTGCAGTCCTCACTTTCTCGGAGTTGAGATCAGCCATGTTTGTTTTGATTGGTGGAGGAGGCTCTAGGTGATGAACTGCCTACTTCTGCTCTTAGTTCTTATGCCAGAGAGTGACGATACTAAACAACACTTTTCACTGTATTTGTAGTAGATACACATGACAATAAATTCATCAAATAATATGGACCTCCATTTCCAACAGTAGTGAAATTTTGCTTTTGGAAAATTCAAGAACTGATTAATGCATAACTTAGCACACAGTTCAGTGACTACTAATTTAACTTAAGGATCACCACACTTCAGGAACAATGTTGTGAAAGACAGTCCTTCAACGGTTAAATGTAGAAATTGAATTCACACTGATATATACCGCAAACCAGCCAGCTGAGGTAACCAACATCCAATTCAATAAATCGGTTTCTGTGAATTGAATAATCATGTTTGACAATGCTGAAAAGCACCATATAATGTGAAAAAATATAAGGCGGAGAATATTGTAGCACGATGATATTGTCGAGGCCAGAAAGTTTGTGTTGAAGTCTCATCTGCAGCCAGAGATTTGTGAACGTGACCCAATCATTATAATCAAGGCACGCCCATATTACTTCTGCGCCATTTTATTGTATGGTGCTTTTGTTGGGGTGGAGGGAGAAAACTGGAGGACTACGACTCCCAGAATGCAAAGTGTGTTTAACCAATCCTGAGGGTGGGCTGTGTCGCGGTGTGTTCCGGGAAAGACGGACGCCATCTTATCTGCGTGTCTCTCCCACTTCTGTTTGTGTATGTAATGGCGGTTGGCTGTCTTGATGGGAGTTGAGCCTTAGACCGAGCTAGTCAATCTGGGTATGAGATTCTTGCTACCGAGCGCTTTACGTGGTAGTGAAGGGGACAGGCGACGTCTGTCGGGTTTTCAGAGAAGCAGTGGTGACGAGTTGGGTGGCCGACGGTCATAAAGTTTCAGCAGCTTCATCTGGGTAAGGGAGGCCTATTGCAGTACAGGGAGAGTGGTGGGCTGCTCTTGCAAGTTGTTTTCCATTCAGTGTCATTGTCTTTCACGACGGAAGTAATCAGTCAGTTTATAGAAAGAGTGCCCGCATTCATTTATGCAGCATTAGAGTTTACAGTGACTCGTGTGGTGTTTATGTTTAACACCGTTTTAGGTGTTCGATTGTTGTTTTATTTCCTTTTTTCATTTGCATTAATAATAACTTTCATTTTGGAATCAACTGGCGTGTTCCAAAAAAAACACTTGTGATTCCTAGAGGTATTACCTCATTTATTTTTGTACTTCTGACTTGGCTGCAGTCTCCAAAGACTACATGGACTGCCATTTTTGTGCCAAATTACAAACAGCGGGAAGAACTGGGGCTGGTGTTCAAAATCTAGATTTTTGTGGCACAATTTGAAACGAAAGGGACTTCAGGTTTCGCTACTTGTTGGCTCCTCATCCAGCTCTTGTTTCCGAATCTCTCCATGGTGTCTCCGCTCCCTACGTTTATAATCTCCAGGCCAAAAGCAACCTGGGATATTCATTACAGTAGACTCTAGATCTTGACTCTTGGGCAAGTGTAGCAAACAATTTATTTTGCTATTGAAGGAAGGCTTGCCAGAAAATGTAATTTTGTGCTTTTTTTTTTGAAGAGTCTCAGGATTTTTTTTGTATTCCCCCAAGTATAATTGTTTAATATAACTTGAGTGGCTACATCTCTGCATGGCATGGTTCTGAAGAAGGGTCACTGGACCTGAAACATTAACTCTGATTTCTGTCCACAGATACTGAGAGACCTGTGGTTTACCAGCAATTTTTATTTTTTATTTTAAAAAGTTTTGAAATTACCATTTCTAGATCATTAACCTAGAAAAAAGTCATCAAATAATATTAATCCACCCTAAGCATATTACTGCTTTTAGAGTGGGATTAACCTGAGACACTCATGACTCATGTTCATATCATTAAACAAAGCTGATACAAACTGAAGGAGGTTTTCATTTTTCATAGTAGCTGTTAGGTATTTAGAATTTCTGAATATTGAATTTTTTTATGGCAGCAGAATTTGTCATAGTTCCATCACTGGGGTACTGTGGGATAAGGTTCTGGTCGTTCTGCCTTTTCTCTTTTTAATCTTTGTCACCATCTTGGGTGACCATACACAGTCTTGATGTGTCACCTTATTCTGAGTTTCTTCTAATACATGTTTTGTGAAGGTTTATCTCCCCCTGTTGAATGTGTGCGATGGATGAGCCCTACTGCTCAGAAAGCTGAGTAGTATTGATATTTAGGCTTATATCCTTGGGAGGGGAGGAGGGCAGTAAAGGATTAGGTGTGTGTTTGTAAGGGGCACTTCCTAAATATTTACATTTAATGCTTGTTCATACATGGGGAATATTAAATAAGATGTGATTCTGAAGTTACTGAGTCGAAGATTGTGGAGCTGGCAAAGCGCAGCCAGTCAGGCACCATCTGAGGTATAGGAGAATCGATGTTTCAAGCATAAGCTCTTCTTCAGGAATCCTGATGAGCTTATGCTCAAAACGTAGATCCTCCTGCACCTCGGATGCTGACTGACCAGCTGTACATTTCCACCTCCAGTATTTTTGGCTCTGATCTCCAGCATGTGCAGTCTTCACTTTCTCTTGAGGTTACTGAGCCTCTTCACAAAAATGCATACTGTAAAGAAGGAGAGTTCACAGTTATTTTTTCAAGTAAAAGTCTGGCTATTTTTACTTGTTTGCCTCAATATTCAAAGAGATTACTGAAGTACATTGGATCGGTCTCTAGATCATCTTGAATTGAATTTGTATTTATTGTCACGTGTACCAAGGCACAGTGAAAAGTTTTGTCTTGTGAGCAATACAGGAAGATAAGAGTTAAGTAGCATAGGTAAGTAAATAATGGGTAAACAGCAGCAAAAATAAAAACACAAGTAGAGGCAAATGTTAAGAGTTTGAGAGTTCATTCAGTATCCTAACAATAGGATAGAAACTGTTTTGAAACCGGCTGGTGCATGTGTTCAGACTTCTGTACCTTCTCCCCATTGGAAGATGTTGTAGAAAAACATTGCCAGGGTGGGATAGATCTTTGAGAATGTTGGCGGCCTTTCCTTGACAGCAGGCCTGGTTGATGGATTCTTTGATGGGAGGTTGGCCTTTGTGATTGTCTGGACCGAGCTCACCATTGTCTGTAACTGTTGATGCTCTTGAATGGTACAGTTGCCGTACCAGGTAGTGATACATCCAGACAATGCTCTTGTTGGTGTACCTATAAAAGTTGGCAAGGGTATTTGCCATCATGCCAAATTTCCTCAGCTGCCTGAAGAAGTTGTTGGGCCTTTGTAACCAGTGTGTCCACGTGAGTCCAAGAAAAGCTTGTTGTGGATGACCACTCCCAGGAGCTTGACACTCTCCACTTGTTCCACCTCTGTGCTGTTAACGTGTAGGGTGGCATGAGTAACATCCTGCCAGAAGTCAATAATGAGTTCCTTGGTTTTGCCGGCATTGAGAGCTAGGTTGTTCTCACTGCACCATTATTCCAGGTCTTCCACTTCCTGTCTGTAGTCTGTTGCATCACCATCTGAGATTCGGCTGACTAAGGTGGCATCATCAGTGAACATGTAAATGGTGTTAGTCTGGTATTTGGTGACAGTGATGGGTATACAGTGAGTACAGTAGGGAGCTGAGTACACACTCCTGAGGGGCTCCAGTGTTGAGATTGAAATATTGTCCCTAATCTTCACTGATTGTGGCCTGTGAGTCAGGAAACTGAGATTAGATTCCCTACAGTATGGAAACAGGCCCTTTGGCCCATAAGTACACACAGACCCTTTTGAAGAGTAACCCACCCAGAGCCATTCCCTACCTTATATTTACCCCTATCTAATGCACCTAACACCATGGACAATTTAGCATGGCCAATTCACCTGACCTTTGGATTGTGGGAGGAAACCAGAGCACCTGGAGGAAACCCACATAGACATGAGAAGAAGGTGCAAACTCCACACAGATAGTCACCTGAGGCTGGAATTGAACCTGGGTCCATGGCACAGTGAGGCAGCAGTGCTAACCCCCGAGCACCATGCCGCCCACAATTGAGGATCCAGTTGCAGAGAGTGGGACTTAGTCTGAGATCACTAAGTTTAGTAATCAGTCTCGAGAGGATAATAGTGTTGAAGGCTGAACTGTCGTCAATGAGTAGGATTCTTATGTAGCTGTTCTTGGTGTCAGGATGTTCTAGGGAGAAGTGAAGGGCATGTGATATGACATCTGATGTGGATCTGTTGATGCGATGGGCAAATTGGAGTAAGTCAAGAGTAGTGGGGAGGCTGGAGTTGATTAATGCCATGACCAGCTTTTCAAAAGCACTTCTTTGCCACCGAAGTTAGGGCCACAGGGCAGTAGTCATTGAGACATGCTGCATGAGCTGCCTTCGTCGCAGGAATGACGTTTGCCCTCTTGAAGCTGGCAGGGACAGTGACCTGCTGCAGGGAGAGATTAAAGATGTCTGAGAAGACCTCTGCCGATTGCACTGCGCATGCTCAGTGCACGGCCTGGTACCCCATTGCTTTCCTTGGATTCACACAAAGGAAAACTGATCTGACCTCTGATGCAGTGACTATTGGGATAGGTGCGTCAGGAATAGGTATTGCCTCTGTCGAAATTCTGCTCAAAGTGAACATAGAAGGCGTTGAGATGATCTGGAGGGATGTGTACTCATCTGCTATCTTGCACTATCTCTTTGTAATTGTCATTCAGTCCTTGCCATAGTCACCAGGTGTCTGGTTTGGATCGGTATTGATCCTTGGCTGTCTTAATGGCTCTGCGGAGGTCATATTTGGATTCCTTATATTTTAGTGCATCTCCTGATGTGAAGTCCTCACATCTGACTTTTAGCAGGTTCTGTGCGTCCTGATTCATCCTGGATTTCCTGTTTGGGGAATATCCGGATTGACTTCCTTTTAACTTGTTAAAATTGTTATGACATGGCTCAGAAATAATACCTAACCTTCTTTGTTTCTGGTTCGCTACCACACAGTTGGCTTATTTATTCACTGAGACCAGAGATGTACCTAAATTTTTCATTTCATAATTTCAATTACAAATAAAAAAATTGTTTGAAACCTGGTACAGTGCCTTAATGGAGCTTGTAATCGTTCACCTCTTTTAGTCCGAAGATGTAAAGTGAGATGTTTATAAGCGATTTGGAAAGTGTTGAAATGTCTCATGAAAGATAAGTTATCCAATGTAATTGTCCAAGGAATTCTGTAGTTTTGTGCAGATAAAATTCAATATGTATTTGAACCACCTAAAGGAGAAAAAAAAAGGCAGCCAGGACCAAATACTGTTCTTGTTTAAGAAGCTGTTATGTAGCTAACAGTTAAGCCTGTAACTCATTCCTTCACACTTCATCTTGTTTGCAAATATTTGGCAATAGAATAGACCACATGGCTACCAATTTTTTACTTCAAGTCCTAATTTCTACTTTGTAGCCATAAATACCAGGTAAGAAGTTGCATTTGATGTCTCAATCTTAATGTCAGTAATGATGGATGGATATCTGCAATTATGTAAGTGGACACTTTGAGCATAAAAATTTGTTTGAGCAGGATTTTTGTTTTTGTTTTGCTTGAAGGTGAAGATAGTTTCTAGTTTAACTTCTGACTTGGGTAATCCAATTCTTGTAGTTAGACCTTCCAAATAGGCCAGATCTTGCACCAGTCAAACAGTTAGGGTGTCAAGCCCCATTGTAGAGACATGTGTACATTATTTAGCATATAAGACATTGTTGTGGTAGAAAAGGATTGTGAGCTTCAGTGTTTTGGATGAAATGGTAATTTGAGGATCTAGAAGCCTTTTTGACTGAACTGCAAAGAATACATGTTGCTATTCAGAGCACAGGAGTTCTTCAGGGCACTGTTCAACGCTTATTACTCAACTGATTTTTTTTTTGAAACAGTTGCTCACCTCATTGTCCGCCTTATTCCTGTTTCTGTGACCTTGCCAAATGTCAATTAACAGCTGCAAATTTATTATGTCAACCAAATCATGAAAAGAACTTTATAAGTGCTGACACTTATCTATGTATATGATTCTACTTAAACTTTAGCTACTTTTACCATAAATGAGGGTACGTTGTTTAATATGGCTGACGTTCAGTTGATATTTGGCCAGTCTGATTTGATGAGGTTTCCTCAAATTGCTTGGACATTTATTTTAGATGTTCTCTAATTCCTATAAATGTCCTTTGCTTTTAGACTGATTCAGCACAGACAAAATGTATAAAGCTTCTTTATCAATCTTTTCTGTGTTGCTTTTAGGCCATTCTCTCTTCACCTGTCTCAAGTTCTATCCAAACATCTTACCTGAATTTATTTCTGTTTGTAATTTGGAGAATAAACCCTGAACTCTAGAATGATGCAATGAAAATCAGAATTTTGTTCAGGCAATGTCTAAATGTAGACTGCAAACATGAGTTTAGTTGCCATTATCTAACTAAAACTTCAGGCAGATTATTTGTTATTTCCATTCCTGTGTGCATTGATTTCATTTGGTTTCCTTCTGTTGCTTGAGTTTTCTCAACATGGAGGGATTACTCATAAAATTGGTCCAGTTAGGGCAACCCTGATCCATCCCTTCTGGAGGAACCTTTACTCGCGCTCTGCGCACAGATAATTGAAGGATAAACAAAGAAGAACACTTAAATCCTAAATGCTGAAGAAATACTGTACTGGGATGGTTTTGGATGTTCCAGTCTTCCTAAAACTAGGCCACTTCAAGTAGCTGAGTAGGAAACCGTTAAAGTGAATTAAAACAGTGGCTTCTCCATTGGAGTAATAAGAGCTTGTGACTGTGTTGTAAAGTGGAAATGTTTTTATGTTCAACGAGTTGAACCTTGTTGATTTGCGTCTTATTTACCAGGTCATATAAACAGGTCACCGCAGGGAAGTTGTCCTTAAAATCAATTCCTTTTGAAGGATGGGTTCTAATAAGAGGTGAGTACCTTGCATCCACTTCCTTGTAAGTTTTTGCAGACAATGTATTATTGTGCTTATATAGCGAAAGTTGCTTATGACATTTAAGGTTAAAGAATATTAATGTAAAATTGGTGGGAATGAGCCCTTGAAATCCCTAATTTTTAGTGTCCATTTTACATGTATTCCAGTTCCCAATGCATTCTGCAATATTTGAATTTGATTAAACATAAATGTGTTTTAGTTGAGTTAGTCTTTAGGTTTTGAAGTTTCTGTCATTGATCTTGATTTTTTTTTGTTGTGGGTGAAGTGTAAATAACCATGAATATTGTTTAATCAGGCTTTTAGTAAAAAATGAGGTCTGCAGAGGCTTTTATACAACTAGTAGTCATATTGTGAGGTCATGATGATGGTAACTAGCAGCTTTTTTTATTACAAATAAAATATTTGCACTATTCAAAATCTTTTCTCATCTTTCTCCATTTTAAACTTTATCAATCCACGTTTACATTGGCAATTTCCCATGCAAGTATATTAACACACACCAGGTATTTTGTTTTTTATCTTTTTAATTTCTTGGCATATATTGAGAAATCCCTAAACTGTAAGCAATCCTGCTTCCTAAATTTTAGGTTTTTTTTGCAAGTGCATAAGTGCTACAGTAACATTTGGAAAAAAAGTTCTAAATAAAAACAGAACAGTACAGGGTCGTCATCTATCAAAAGCATCAAAAGTTTGAGGACAGGCATTATCTATCATCTAGTTAATTAGTGGCCTTAGGTCAGTATTATGAAACCTTAGTCCTGATGAGTCGTCATAAAATAAGAAAGGATTCAATGGATGAGAAGGGCCATTGGTAGTAAACACAGACATTCCAGAGTATCTACTTGTGTTTATTCGCTGGAGAATGTTACCTGACACCTAAGACTATTTCATTTATGCCAAATAAAGTTATGATACTACAGATATTGGCAATTGGAAATAAAATAAATTACAGGAAAAAAACTGTTTAGTAGCATTTGTGGAAGGATATATATGTAGGCATTTGTTTTTGTCACAACACCCTCTCTTTTCAGAGTAAGTAGAACTGAACGGAATGGCAGGTATGGATCTGATCAGATCAAGGACCGAGTGGAATTTCGAGAGCGGAGGGATCGGAGCTCAAGAGGCACGGATCGGGATTATGATTACAGAAGTTCCAGTGATGATCGCCGTAATCGTCGACATCAAGATCATCGAAACTCTGAGAGTTCTGAAGTTGGTGTAAGTGAATATTTACTGGAATTTAATACTTAGTGCCCAGCCTATTATTATTATTGGTGAAATTGTCTGCAACATCTGTAGGAAGAATCAGTTAACATTAAAACGGGCCACGGTTTGTCCCACTAACTCATATGTTCCTTGTTCGTTCTTATGTCACTTGCTGCAGCTCCACCTTGTTTCCTGCAAACTTGTACATGAAGTCTTACCTAGGACATTACAATAAGTGATGAAAAGCTAATGCACCAGACATTATTGGGAACACTATCTGATGCACTCTGTTAGTTCTCTTTCTTTCTTCCTGCCCTGTTCTCTCACTTTCAGTTAAGTACCAATATCCATCAAAAAATTGCTTCTAGTGTGTGAACTTTTGCTATTAATTATTCAGTTATATGTGGAGCTTCTCGCAGAGGGAGTTTGTCCAGAAATTCATAAAGCTGCTCTCTTGTCTCTAGTACTATTAACCCTTGAAGCATTTAATTTGATTAAACCACACATCCTTATTTTATCTTTATCTGCCACTTTTCCAAGTGTTAGTTATTCTTCAAAAGATGGCGTGATAGCGTGCAAGTTGTGTAGTCTTATTAACCTGGTAAAATTGATTTTTCTTGGTGAATTGTATGTTCCGTTTTTTTAAATAATTTCCAATAGATGTGGAAATTCTAGCAGCATTTTACTCACTCTTCCCATCGTCCTTGGAATTAAGTAGCTTGTTTGGGCTATTTCCAGGGGTTAGTTAAAATCATCTACTTTGCTGTGGGTATGGACTCTCGTGCAGGACAGACCAGATAAGGGAGGCAGATTTCCTTCTCCAAAGAACATTAATGAACTAGCTGGGCTTTTAAGATAGATTAATTTTGATTGATTAATGTTGTTTATCATAGTCACAGAGATGAGCTTTAATTTCCAGAATTATTTATTTAATTCAAATTCCACTAGCTACATTGGCCTGGGTTTCTAATTACAGATCTTGCACTGTCACCATTGCCTCATAGTAGACAGGAAAATGAGGTAATGTGCATTGTGGCAATGATTGTGCATGACACATCTTGACTACATTACCAATGTGCCCATGATACGGTCATCCTATAATAATTGATAAGTGGCAGCTGTCATAACCACCTAGATGCGTAGTATTTTCCCAAGTGGTGTGATGTTGTGCCATGGCTTCCTGATTAAATCTGGAATTTTATTTAGAATCTAATTGTGGCTCTTGATCTTGAGTTATCAAGGTAGGTAGTTTTTGTATACAATTACACCGACAATCTAGACTTTCTCCTGTTGACTTTGTCATGTGCCACTCATTCAGCAACATATTGTGAAATATTAGCACAATTAAGATAGAGAAAAATGGGGACAACGTCTCTAACATATTGAGCTTAAATTGCTGATTTTTGCAATATTTGTTCACTGCTTGTTTATCATATTGCACATTGGGTTATGCTTAAGAAGCAAGCACATCTTATTACATGATTGTATCATGCAGATTTGTAAGGAACATATATCTACCTCCACAGTAGAAGAATGTAACTCTACACTGCATGTTCTGATTTACTGAAAATGTTAGCGATGTTCTGTAAGTTTAAAGCCTGAATAATTCAAAAGTGGATTGGGATAGGATCTGACTGGAGACAGGATTGATTGAACGACAAAGCTGAAGGTGCAAAAACAGGGGGAGTACAGCTCTTGATCTCCTGCATGCAAATGTGTTAAAAAGGTCCATTTCGGAATAAAACAAATAAAGTATGTCACATAATATGTTGACTGTTGTGCTGCACACTGCCTAACTTGGTTTCTTCATGCAGTCCATCTATCGTGGTATCTGCTTGAGTATCCAAAGTTGAATGTGTTCTGCTTGATGCAAGTCTTTGCTTTTGTACCCTGTCAGCAATCAGTTGAGTACTTCTCTACATTTAGAAAAGGGGAATGCAGAAAGCCAATTTTTGTCTCCTTCATAATTTTGGTTTCCAGCAAGGTTGACAAGTAGCTTTACCATCAAAACAGTGGTAAAAGTTAAAACTCACTAAATATGTTTGCATGTTAGCCAGTTTCTTGATGACCCACCTCATTATGAAATAGACCATTCAGTTAGTGAATTAGAACATTTCCTCATGAACAAAGTTTGAATATATAGATAACTTGCATCTGTGCCTTTATAAAAATAATTGTGTGCTAATCTTCAGCGCCTTTTGAAAGAATGAGAAACTTGCCCTCTGCAAAGTGTCCTTTCAGTCAGCCTCTGGGAAGTAAGCTGCAAATGTGTTGCTGGTCAAAGCACAGCAGGCCAGGCAGCATCTCAGGAATAGAGAATTCCGAGTAATAAGGGTTGGTAATCTGATAATGTCCCCATATGAAATTTCTTTTATGAAGAAGGTATGTAGTTTGTGCTCAGCAATGGCCAGGTAAGGCTGATAAAATAAATCTATAGTGTGTATTTGATTTCCCAGTATGCTTTGTCAGTTCTAAATGGAAACAGAAAAACTTGGGAATAATCAGCAGTTGGGCAGCATCTAGAATGGGAAACAGCAAATGTTTCAGATCAATCTTTTTTCTCAATTTTTATATTTCCAGCATTCTCAATAGTTTGCTTTTGTATGTTTTGTTAGTCTCTTGTCTGTTGAAATGATTGTCACTGTTGAACTGAGATTTTCGTTAGCTCTGTTATGCTCAAGTTCTTCCAAATTTTCATTTTAGAGATATCAAGAAAGAAGAAGCAGCGATCGATCAGATGGTGGTTACCATTCAGATGGTGACTATAGGGATCCAGATCGAAATGACCTGAATAACGAAAAAGAAAGCAAGACTATTATGCTCAGAGGACTGCCCTCATCTACGACAGAGGATGATGTATGTTATTTTCTCCAGTGTTATACTTGAGTAATGATGCTCCTTCAAAAGAAAAGGCAATAGGAAAAACAAATGAGGTTGTCAACTGAATTAAAGAGTTTTAAAAAGAAAGCAAGGGAAATGATGTGGTAGCTTTCAGAGTCATAGATATATACAGCACAGAAATAGACCCTTCGGTCCAACTTGTCTGTGGTGACCAGATATCCTAACCTAACCTAGTCCAATTTGACAGCATTTGACCCATATCCCTTCAAGCCCTTCCTATCCTATTTGAAGGCCCCCAATGAATTTCAAATAGGATGTAGGAACAAAAATAGGCCATTTGACCCATTCACATTTTTCATTGTCAATGCGAACATGGTTGATCTGATCGATTCTCAACTCCATTTTGTTTTGCCTCCCCATAATCCCCAATTCTTGAAACCTGTCAAGATTCCTTTTGAATGCTGTAATTGCACTAGCCTTCACCACTTCCTCTAGCAACTCATTCCATACACGCACTTCCCTCTGAGTGAAGAAGTTGCCTCTTCGGTCCCTTTTACATCTTTTTCCCCCCTCACCCAAACTCATGCCCTCTAGTTCTGGACTCCTCCAACCCAGGAAAAAAACCTTGTCTATTTATCGTTTCCTTGCCCCTCATGATTTTATAAACCCCTTTAAGGTCAGCCTTCCAACGCTCCAGGGAAAACAGCTCCAGCTTATTCAGTCTCTCCCTATAGCTCAAATGCTGCAACCCAGGCAACATGCTTGTAAATCTTTTCTGAACCCTTTCAAGTTGCAAGAATTGGGGATTATGGGGGAGGCAAAACAAAATGGAGTTGAGAATTGGTCAGATCAGCCATTTCGCATTGACATTGTAAAATGTGATTGAGTCAAATGGCCTACTTTTGTTCCTGCATCCTATTTGAAATTCATTGGGGGCCTTCTAATAAAAAGGATTCTTGCTCTTCCTGATTATTTGGGGTCTTTTGATACAATGGTAGTGTTCCTGTTTCTGGGCCTGAAGACCTGGGTTCAAGACCAACCTGTCCCAGAGATATCCTAACATATTCAAACAAATTGAGTAAAATTGTTTTCAGATTTAAGATTGGAATTCCTTGGAAATGCAGGAGGTTCTGGATGTAGGTTTGCCCTCTGAGCTGGAAGGCTCATTTCCTTCCAGCTCAGTGAGCAAACCTACATCCAGAACCTCACCCTGAGCTACAAATCTTCTCAACTCGCTAATCCAGTAGGTTTAACTGCTATCTTTTTACAAACAAATATGTGCTAAACAGATATGAGTCAGCCAGCATTTTTCCTGCAATCAATATCACTAAATACACATACTCATCAATGTACAATGGGAAGTACTTCACTGGCACTTAAATATTTTGCGAAATCTACTCAGCACTTTTGAGTATTAGAAAACCCTGTGGTTTTGGATTCAGATTATCATAAATTTGAGATCGCATGTTTTGCACATAGACCAGTGTTATCTCAGCTCGTGGTTTTGGATAAGTTGCAATCAGTTATGACTGTTAGGTGGGAATGGTTTTCTGTCTGCGGGGAAACGTTTTAAAAAATGTCAAAATGAAGCATGAGATTGCATAAGGAAATTTTTGGTGCCACTTAACGTGGTCAGAAATGGAAAAGATATGGTCAGTATATGACTGCTCAAATTGCCATCTTGTTCGTTTGAGGTTTGCTGTAATTTATCAGTACAAAAATGTTCAGTGTTATTTGCTTTAAAGCAAAATTGTAAAATTTTGACTGCTTTAAAATAGAGCACTAGAATTTTTTTTACATTTTCCTACGTAAATTTATCATTGAACTGATAATGTAACCTGCACATTTTAAGAACTACTTTGTATCCACTTTCCCTTGGCGCAGTCATTCTATAACTTATATTGATTAAGTTCACGTGCTTCTGCTGAGCCTTGTTTAACATTGCAGTTCATACATTGACTTCCAGCATTTGCATTGACTCAGAATTTCCATTTACTTTCTAGATTCGAACAGTTTTAGAGCCTTATGATGGAGTTCAGCCGAGAGATGTGCGACTAATGAGGAGCAAAATGTCAGGTGAGATTTCTGTTCCTGATCCAGGCTTTTCCCCTCCCTCCCACAAAGCAAAAAAAAAATTTGGTTACCCAGTGGCTGAGAGTTCAGAATTAGAATACAAGAATTTGCCATGGCTGAGGAACATGAAGCGTAAAATTAATAGTTTTGTTGAAAACAAGTTGTAACTTCCATTTTAATTATGCAGTGACAACGTAGTCAGTGTGCCTTTCTCCTTTTTATAAGTTACAAAGGCTTACAGTCCAAGATTAAAAAGAGATTCCAACATTAAAGGGAGTTGGAAGTTGCCTTTTCCAAAGTATTATTTCCTATTTTTTTTTCTTGCAGTTTTATTTTTCTGCATTCCTTTACCCTTTTAATATTATACACTTGACTCCACTGCACTCCTTTTAATGCTATGCACAGGGGTGGTGATTGTGATGGTGGTAACAGCTGAAGTAACTCTCAAAAAATAAAATGCCAATGAATACTGAGTTGCAGGTGGGTACCACATTCAGAAGTTGTTGTTTTCTAGGGTTATTTGCACATGGTCCGCATGAAGGATGCTTTTTTCCCTTGCAACTTTTTTCATTCTTTTTGTAGAAGTATTGTCACTCCCAGGCTGTGAACTTTGCACTGTTCAATTCCTTGCCATGGCAAAGAAAAGGAAAAAAAATGAAATCACAGAATCACTGCTTCACAAAATTGTAAATGGAGACGCTTTTGAAGCAGGAAGGTGACTTGAGAGATTCATCTGAGAATGGCTGCTTTAAAACCCATTGACTAACACAATCCCGTCTATATCTGAATGCTGTCTCTAGGTCAAAGCCGTGGTTTCGCCTTCGTGGAGTTTAATCACTTGCAGGACGCAACAAGATGGATGGAAGCCAATCAGGTTGCTTCATCACAAGTCTAGATTTCTTGGAGACAAAAAATAAAAAGGATCAAATTGTCTGTATTGAAAACTGATGTAATGAGACACAGGGGCTTTTCTCCAAAACAAGAGAATTTGTTTTTCTGTATAAATTGCGAGCCCCTTAAGACTGATTGCAAGTACAGCCTTTTTATAAATGTGTTTTAGCTGTGCTTTCTATTCATATACAGGGCCGCAAAGTTAGTGCTGAACATAGGAGAATAGACTGTAAATTAAGTCTAAATTTATAGTTAGCTTTCTGTGGATACATACAAAGCTATGTTGTTCACATTGAAGAACTTGGTCATTTGGTTCAATGTGATCTTCATTTTGGAATGACACTAACGTAATGCCCAAAGTTGCATTTAGTTAGACTTTCATCAGCTGAGAAGAGGCCAGTTTTTCCACATGGTTAAAGTCAAAGCAAAAATGTCAGATGACAAAATGCGTAGGTGAATGAGTCAAATATGAAAAGGGTGGTGGGATATTTGTTGAGAGTAATAGAATCGTATCGTGTTTTTAGCTTTCCATGTTGTTTTCTGTTGAAGAGATCAGGAAGTCGAGTGAGTTGATTCTGGGCATTTCGTTCTCTGGACCCATTTGGTGAAAGGTTTGCTGCTACAGAACTGATTGATTCACCTTTCACCTTAGAGTTTGGATTTCCCTGGTTATAAGTTTGACTGATATAGGTACACTGAACAGTAAACACAAACTTCTATTCTTTATATGAGGTGTTAATACACCAATTGGCCACAATACCTCACTTAAGCAGTTCCTATCACCTTCCTGGTGAAGGATCAGTTGAATTAAAACAATTTTCTTTGAAAGCCACATGTGCTATTTTGAATTTGTTCGCTTCTAAATTACTTAGTGTGTTTTGTACTTTATACAGAACAATGACAGTATCAAAGGCATTTTTTATTAAAATACAAGTTAACTTTTATCACACACTCAAGGTCATGAGCAGCCTAAAAATATATAAATATGAAGCAAGTTACTGCTGAGCATCAGAAGATCAGGAACAAGCTTTAGTTGTAAGTGATGAAAAATCAGTTATTTCAGAGCCTACACCTATTTCTGTTCTGCTCAAAATGCCCATGGTAACACTGTGTTGGAGACAGCTGAGGGATCTGCTTCCAGGCCTCCCTCACCTGCTTTGGAATCTACTGTTGTGGTGTGCAGGAAATCAGTTTTTGAAGGACTTGAAAATTATTCAACTGCGATGAATATTATTTTAAGGAGTATCCTCATGAGACTGAGAACAAACACTGCTCTTTCTCATCTATGACTTGGTTTAAATCTGGCCGAGTATGTTTGAGTGAAAGACTTCTCCAGCACCTGTAAGAATCTTGATGTAAGTCTGATTCATGTTTTAAATAGGCATGAAATCACAAGCAAATTTTCATGATTTGGGAGTGGTTGTGGGGGTACTTTGATAGACATTTTAAAAAGCATTTTACAGTAGGAGGCATGGCATTGAGATTAAGACACAGTATGCAGATTATTTTTTTTTAAAAGATAATTAGCCAATATCTAACTGTTGTGATGGAGGGGAATGTTTAAAAAACACCGAGTAGCTAGGTTAGCACCATTTGCCATTGTTTAATATGTTGCATCATATTATGCAGTGTTCCAGGCAGAATATAAATTGTGCATGATAGAGCAGACTGGTTTATTGCTAATCTGAAATTGATTCTATAGGATGCCAAATGTGGTGATAACAGTGCTTTGCTTTCATTCTATCTTGCCTGTTGGTTTTCATCATGTTATCAGACTTTTGGCAGCTGCTGTGTTCATGTTGTGTGGTGTTGCTGAGGATCAATTTTCAAGTGGTTTTTCCTGCTTGAAGCACAAAGTACATATTGATTTGCATTTTTTTTGAGAATATTGTCTGGATTGTCACCAGAATGATAGAGGAAGGCATGGTGTTCAATAGGATGTAGCTATTTTAATGGTTGTGCAACATCTTTGCCAATTAGGTTGTGCATCTGTTATATGCGTGCACAACTTTTTCACACTTAATGAGATTAAACTATGATTCTTTCAAAGTTGAAATTGGTCGCTTACAATTCCATTCAAAGAATAGATGGGATGTGCAGAGAAGCACTAGCAGCAAGCTAACTTACTGCTCTTTGAGTTGGAGGTGAAGTAATCCACAACAGTGGAGGATCAACCATTGCCCAGACTTTGTGGCAAACATCCTAGAGAGAGTTTTATTTTGTCAAACCTATTGAGACAGCTTGCGTTTTTTCCTCAATGATTAAAGTCTACGGAAAGAGAATTGATCTGGGGTGAAAAGGTAGTATGTTCACAACTTCGCCTCAGTCTTTTTTATTGTCCTTATTAAAAGGAATAGAAATATTACACCAAAACTTGAATGAGGTATGGGGAAATAATATTAGGACCTCATCTAAAATTTAGGAGGCGGTGTAACTTTCCACACACTTTAATTTAAAATATGCTTTATTGTAAAAGCAGTTTTTCCTAAAAAACAAAATTCTTAGTGCAAATTGAGCCAGTGATTTCTTATGACTTTACAAAGTAAAATATTTATAAAATACTATAATCAGCATTCAGAGTATCCATAATCCAAACTGCTCTGATTATGTTATACAATTTATATTATGCCTGGAATATTGCGTAGCATACGTAAAATAATTGCATTTGTCTCCCAGAACCAAGTTTCTTGTGTTTAAAGGAACAAAATACTAAATTTATGAAACTACTGTTGACACTAATGACTTCAGAATTTACAATTTGATTTCATGTAGCTTTGTATTGTCAGGTCCCCTATTTGACCAACTGAAAATAGCAAACAGTTTTGAGAAAATCTAGGTGTCAAATTTGAATTGAGAATTGGAAAACACAGGATTTTTAAAAACACCAACAAATGCAGTTTTCACTTTGTTGCATTATCCTGGTTTATGGATAATATCTGTTAGGTTCTTGGATTACACTGGATTATCTGGTAGGACTAGCTCAGCAGTGGCTGCTGAAGAGTACTTGCTGTTCCTGACTTTGATTAAATGACTTGGACAGGTTCTGAGAATACATTATAAACTAAATCTGTTGATCACAACTTGTGTTTTAATGAAATTAGCAAAACCCTTTGGCGCATCTAATTTGAAATGATTCTGTGCTTGTGGTGTTCCTACCCAGTGACAATGGTTTTCAGTAGTAGCAACAAACTTTCACTAAATGAAGGGTGTGTTTTCCTTTGTCATACCACCAAAATCAAACATGCAAACCAAGCTTTTGTATTTCATACTGAATTTGTTAGCTTGAAAGTACTGCTGGCTTTCAAAAATAAGAAGGTGCCTGTTGAACCCTGAGAAGGTACAATAGGGATTGCTAGTAAATTAGGATTTAAGTATTTGGGTCAGATCAATATAGTAACGCATTTGTCACCAAAGACTTTGCAGCACCATCAAATGCTACTTAAAATTTGTTCAACTTAGACAAAGGGGTCAGAAAATCTCAATTAAGGATATTAGATAATGCAGCAGATTCTGCTACGGTTAGCACTCGATATGTTGTAAAAGGAAGAAAATAGCTTTTTATTTTGTTAAAGCAAAGCATGATTTAAAATAGTTTTCTTCATAACTTTAAAACATAAGGTTTTTTTCTGCAAGCATTAACACAATAGGTGTGTCTCACTCCAGATTGCTTATGGTAATGCTCTTCTTACTGGACCTTTTGTGACTTGGCCTGCTTCCATCTTTTTGAAGACTAATAAGGATGGGCTAAGTGTAGGTAACCTAGTCCCCTGAGCTCCCTTTCTTATATGAACATAAATGAACGTGTGCATTCATGCACTAATTTGGGAGGAATAACTCTCTTCCTACACGTGTGCACTGCCATGGGAATATTGATACTTTGTCTTGAAACAGTACTAAATGACTCTTTATTTTTTACAGAAACATCTGACCATACAAGGGAAGTATGTTACCATGCACTACAGCAATCCACGACCAAAGGCCTATGAGGATTGGCTTTGTGGCAAGGTACTTTGATTACACACAAGCAGAGTCTATGTAGGTTTAGTGTGCGAGCAGTTTATCTGAATTCTTTGAAATATTAATGGATTAGTGCATTCCATGGTATTTTGGAGGATGGGTGACTTATGTCTACAAGATTATTTTTTGAATATTTTTAAATTAAATAATAGCTTTTAGTGAATTATAGATCTGTGATATTGAATGCTGATTTTTTGCTACATTAGAGCCAATAATTGTTTCACTGTCTAATTTCAGTAAGTATTTGCAGTTATTTGTAAGTGAAAAATATGGAGAAGTTGTCAATTTGTGATGAAATGAAAATCACTTAAAGCTAATTTTTTTAATTAGCTAATTTTAATTAATTATTCATTGTATATTTTGTATATGGAGTGCAGTTTTAGGCTTATACACTTACTAGTTTGAAATTACTTTTGGATTTTGTGTATAAATCAATTTTTGATATTGATAAATTTTATGAACTTACAAATACAGTGCGGCATATATAACTTCAAGAGGAGAGAGAAGTGTTTCAAATGTGGGGCATCAAAATCTGGTAAGTATGAACTGATATCGGCTGCAGTGTTTATTCAGGAGATTTTTATTCAGCACTCCACCATTGTGCCATCTGCATAGTTCACTGCCAAATTTTGAGTTTTAATTCTATTTAAAGGAACTCAACAACTTAATTTTAGCTGTCTACAGTCACCTTTTTGATGTACAAACCTTTTTAAAATTATCACGTGTTCATTTACATGCCATTTAAACTTGAGAAAAAGCATATAACTAAGAAGCTGCAAACTAGTCAGCTACATATTAGTAGCTGGAAAAAAATAATAAAATTACAGAATTTTCTGCAACAGGTAAAGAAACCAAAAATAATACAATATCGATTTCAAAAATGTTGGTCTTGCTTGACTGACCTCATTGAATTCTTCGAAGAGGGTACACAAATGTTAGAAGTGGAAATGTAGTAGATCTAATACATTTTAGATTTCTAAAAGTAGTTGGATAAAGTATCACATGAATGAATGAGGCATGAGCTTGCAAATTCAGGGGACAAGTTGTAAAATAGCTGACTGAAAATTAGAAAGCAGGGCTGTAATAGGTAGGAAATGGTATTTTCCCCAAAGAGATTGATGGGACTACAATTGTTCACAATTTATATAAATGGTTTGCACTTTTAAATCAAAAATGTCTCTAAATTTGAATAACGCTAAATTGGGATGGATAATTGGATCCGAAGAGAATTGCAACAAGTTCCAAGAAGACATCAGAAAACTAATTGAATAGGCCTGTACTTGCCAAATGTATTTTCATGGGAGACAGTGAGGACTGCACATGCCTTAGATCAGAGTTGAGTGTGGTGTTGGAAAAGTGCAGCAGGTCAGGCAGCATCTAAGGAGTAGGAGAATTGACGTTTCGTCAGGAATGAGACTTAAAATCTGTCTTAATGCAGATATGTCTGAAGTCTGAGATTTTGAAAAGAAAAGTGAGTGTCTTTACCTGTTGCAGTCAATTCTGCAGTTTTATTATTTTTCCAACTACCTATGTGTAGCTGACTGGTCTGCAGCTTCTTGGTTATATGCTTTTTCTCAAATTTAAACCATAGAAAATTCAAAAGATATTGAGGCATCCAAGTATAAGAATGCACTGATCATTGAAAGTTGTGACAACAACTCAAAAAGGCTACAACTAAAACAAACCAAACGCTTGGGATTATTAATAGAGGAATGGAATCGGAAACCAAAAAAGATATACTTCATCTGGGTCAAATTTGGTAATGTACAATTGAAGTTGTTTTTGCTGTAATTCAGGCCATCCTATCAGAAATGTGATTTGGAAACACTGGAGAGGGTGCAAAAAAAATTTTTTTTGACTAAGTATATCAGATCCAGAAAAGATGAATGGGCTGCCTCTCAGAATGAAGGCTGAGGGGGTAAATTTAATGAGTTGTTTTAAACTTTTGAATAATTGTTTACTTATTGTATGGAGGTGGCCTGTTAGAGCTGATCAATTATATATTAATAGCCTACGTGGCAATTCTTTCATGTGCACAATTTCCACCCTTCATCTATGGTCAATAATGCTTCTTTCAGCTTCCGGGTTATTGAATGCTCGTATTGCACATCCTAGTGCTGAAATTCTATCAATGACTTCATTATGATAGTGATTTTAAGAAAACATCACCCAGGGTGTGGTGGTTATCTGAATTTGCTGTGGTGGAGGTATACACCCTGAAGACATTAAGTATTTAGATGAGGGGGTCAGTTGGAATAGTAGAGTTGAGGTTAAACATCACCTATGAGCAGGGACGTATGGTTTATTTCTAATTCCAATCGTCCAAGTCAACATGCAAAGAACAACAACAGTTTTGTTTCATAAAACACTATCTTTTTATTGGAATAGTTTCCAGTTACTGTTTTGAAGATCACTGATCTCATTTTATTATGAAACTTAGTACCTGTTTTTGTTTACTCAGAGTCTGAACAGGATCAGCACCCTGCATCAGTCGATGTTCAGCAGTCACTTGATTACTACAGTGACAGTAAGTTAAAATTATTTTCTAAGCATTTGCTGCTTGCTTCCTTATGTTTTATTCAAAGAAATTTGTTACACTGTATTTTGTAATGCCTTTTAGTTGCAGAATGTTTTGGCAGTCCATTTGAATTTAGTTTTTCAAACATCTAGCAGTAATGACTCAATTGGGTGGTCAATGAGAAGATCATAGTTTACATTTAAAGCCTTGGAATTATATTCCAAAGCTTTTAAATCTTAAATTTTAGTTTTTTCCTTCCCTTCCGTAATCCTAATCTTTATTGATGCCGATTTGTTTCTTATCCATCTTACAACACCTTTTTGTAGTGTTCCCAGTTAGTGACAAGCTATAATGGTGAGAAAATCAAAGCCACTGACTTAAACAGTGCCTTTTTTTATTTTTAAAGCTGTGCAAAGTGTCCAATATGACAGGTGGCCTGCTTAATGTGTAATAGAGAAAGGCTGCCAGGTCTCTTGGATATGCTTCATCTGCATTTAGAGCACAAGCATGGAAAGCAAACAAAAGTAACTTCTGGATATTTTTGTAATAATGCAACCGCTGCGAGTGTGGGAGTGACAGGTGGAGCTTTGACAGACTTCAGAATGTGTCTATACAAGTCTTTCTAATGGCATGCATTTTGTGTGCAGTGATGTCAATGCCAGTACATGTGCATACTGCCTTACCTTTATTTGAAATTCATTAGCTCTGCTGGCAGCTTGCCCCAGTTCAGTTGTGGGGCTTAACTCTCAAAGTACTCCAGTCAGAAAGAAGGACTCAGTCAGAAGGGTGAACTACCCATGGTTAACAAAGGCAGTCAGTGTACCTGAAAAAAAAAGGCAAATAAATGGCGAAAATTAGCTGTAATCCGGAGGATTGGCATATTTTTAAGATTCTGCTGCGATGGCTAAAAAGCTAATAAAAAGGAAGAAAATTGATACAGAAAGTAAATTGCCAAGAAATACATGAAACATCAAGAGCTTCTGTGGGTATATAAAAAGCAAGTAGCTAAAATCAACATGGGATCCTTGAAAGATGAATGTGGGAAATTGATAAAACAGGGAATTGGTAGATAATCCAAACTGATAATTTGCAGTGGTCTTCACAGTGGAGAAAATTACAAACCATCCCAAAACATAATTTGCATAATATTTGACAAATGGGACTGAAGGCACAAGTCTGTTGAACCAGTTGACCTACATTTAAGCAGTGGATGCAGAGATGGTAAAGGCATTAGTCAAAATATTCCTGAACACTCGGGAAACCACCACTATACCACCATTCAAGAAGGAAATGAGACAGAAAACAGGAATTATAAGTTAGCTATAGAATCATACAGCACAGAAACAGACCCTTTGGTCCAACTCACCCATGCCGACTAGGCTTCCTAAACTGAACTAGCCCCATTTGTTAACATGTGGACCATTTCTCTCTCATTTCCAGTAGGTATTTGGTAAGGTGCCACAAAAGTGCACAAATATTAGTACCGTGCAATGCATTAGAATGAGTTGAGTATTGGTTAATAAAGAAAATGGCTGGTCATGATTAATGGGTATTTTCAGTTGGGAAAATGTAACTGAGAGCCTCAATCCTTGGTCCTCTATTATTTACTATCTATTGTACATTCATGACTTAGCAGAGTGTAATGTGTCCATATTTGCTGATAATGCCAAAATAGTTGGGACATGTTGTATTAAGAACATAGAGTCTCTAAAGGGCTGTCGATGGATTGTGTGTGTGAGCAATAACGAAAGATGGGATTTAATGTGTGGCAATGTGAAGTCATCAACTTTGTAATAAGAATCAAGGGCAGACTATACTTTGAATGGAAAGTAACTGCAAGATAGTGCAGCTTAAAGGTCTGTATTTGTTCTTGTCCTTGAAACTCAGTGTTAGCATAAAAGTGTAACAAATAATTAAGGAGGCAAATGAAATTTTAGTTTTATTGCTCAGGAGTTGGAATTTAAAGCCTTGTCACAATAATTAGTTATGAGGCTGTACCTAGAGTACTATAATGCAGTTTTAATCCCCATAATTGGTGGTGAGCTGCTCCCTTGAACTGCTGCAGTCCTTGGGTGTAGGAACACCTACAGATACTGTTGGGAAGATCAAGTGAACTCTTTTAACTTTACTTCTGCCCAACCTAAGAGACTAGAGAGAATTCATTTTTATTTTTACTTGTTTAATACTCCATATTTACCTATGTTTTATTCTTTGCTTCTCTATTTGTCAGGTAGATAGTCTCATGTGGCAGTTGATGTGATGAATCTTCCCAGGTTGTTTTTGTTTTTTTGGGTGCACTGTCTATACCTAATACATGCAAGTGTTTCCTGAGTAGTGTTATGGGATACAAAAAGACACACTACTCTTTCCTTGCATTCTCCATCTCTTTCCTCCTCTCCCTTCCTTTCTTTCTTTCTCTCTCTCTCTCCCCCCACCCACCCACCCATTTTCTTGCTTGCTCTCTTTACCCCATGCTACCATCTGTTGTGATTCATTCACCTATTCATTGATCAATTGGGTTTATTAGGAAGCAGTGAAATATAGATGTTGACAAGCAGACCTATGGTTCAATTAATCTCAAGTAACTGTAAACATGCTGAGATGGATGTAATTTACATGTATCTTTATTTCCCTTAAACAGCTGTCATTTTGAGAAACATTAGTTCCCACACATCGGTTGAGTCCATCTTAAGTGCCCTTTCGCCATATGCTGCATTATCTCTCTCTAACATTCGGTTGATTAAGGACAAACAAACACAACTGAACAGGGGGTTTGCTTTTGTACAACTTGCTTCTATTGTGGTGAGTTTTATTGTTAAACATTTAAATTGATCTTTTAATGATAAAGCATATGGTTTTGTGTTATCTAATATTATCATCTCCTGAAATTACTCATTGTACAGTTCCTTAAGCTGAGCAGGTGGTAGGCATTTGCTCTGAAACCTACAAATGTTGATCTGTAGTGAATTATATTTGAGACAAAATACCCCAGTGATCTATCTATAGGGAAAGTTGACTTCCATTAGCTGTATTTTGATTGTCTATACTGAATTTTCTGTTACTTATTTGAAGGAAGGCTCAAGTGAAGAATAGTATGCTCCCAGATTGGCCTAAAATGTGATATTATTAGATACCAAGAGCACTGACTACATATGACCATTTTCCACCTCCCATATCAACAGTCCCATGGCCTTGCTGAATAAAACTGCCTGCAACTTGATACCAGTTGACAGATCTATACTTCAGGCCTGTCCGCACTCTAGGAGCTGAGTATAATTGATTAACTGAGCATGGACTTTTCCCATTACTCTTTTAAAAACAATACAACCTATGGTTCTTGAAGGTGAAAATCAACGTACTACACTGTTTGAATAGAAGTTTTATTGCGTCACCAGTGCTGCTAGTACTTGGAAAGAAACCATGCTGTCTGCATATTTTGTATACTACTTAATTTTTAAAAAAAGTTGTTTTTTAAAAGAAAAACTTAAACTTAAATGGGCAACAAAAGGGAATAATTCAAAGTTTTTTTTGTTCAGGCTAGCAAATGTCTGGTCACTAACAAATCATTACAGTGTTTTGTGCTGAGTTGGAAAGACCTCTAAATTTAAAATGCTACTAATGTTTTCTAGAGTACTGTGGCAGCGTCTGGTACTCGCTTTTCATATTAATCTATTTTGCTCAGTCTCATTTTCTTATTTCATATTGCTGTGTGGTGTTCTGAATTTGATCTGTTTTGAGATGCATTAAATAATTACATGTCTGATTAATGATTACGGTATTTGATTTATGTGAAGTGTTTTGAGCTGTTGATTGAACCAAGTGCACACCTTCCTTCTGTGCAGAGGAATAGAAATTTTCACTGGATGTATCTGTTTGGTGAATGACTTAGTATGACTTAGAATTAGCCAAATATTTTTTGGAGCAACTGGAGGAATCATAAATTATTTTAATTGAAGCACCATTATGAACATTGCTGCACATTAAAACCTGGTATGCATTTATGGCTATCAAGTGCTGTAACGAAGCCTGAAGTAGGAGTGCACAACTTCAAAATCATAATATCAAGATCTAAACCAGTAAGTCCACTAAAAGAAACTATGGATGAACTGGAATCTTGCCCATCAAACCACATCTCCGCAAACCATGGATATTGCATCTGATGACCCTCAAACAAAAGCATCTTTAGTGCAATTAAATTGACCACTCGCTGTCTTCCTCCCCTTCTGCAATTTACAGGAGGCGTCTCAGCTGCTTCAGATACTGCAGTCCTTGCAGCCACCTCTGAGCATTGATGGCAAAACTATTGGTGTTGATTTTGCAAAGAGTGCAAGGAAGTAAGTAACTGACCACTAAAGCTAAATTGATCTTAGTTTTAAGGTTGGATCCAATACCACAACATCCCAATTTATAAAAATTTCCGCTAAATGTAAATTTTGTGCGACAACGTATCTGCAAACTGTGTTCTGGACTAAGCTATCAGGTTGAGAATACAGAGACTGACTAAGAAAAGGTGCGTGAAACCAAACTTGCAGATCATCTCAACCTTGTGCCACATACTGGAATCAGATTCTGCATTTCAGCTGCAGGTCCGAGTGCTGGAACTGTCCAAGAGTAATAATTAGATGAATGAAAGATTCTCCATTCTCTCCTCTTTTCCCCTTCCCCTCCCCCTCCACACCCCAAAAAGATTCCTGCCTCCTTTTGATCATTGTTTTGTGCTTTCCATTGACTTGTCTTTTCAAATTTCACTAGAAAATGCTGCACACGGTCTTTTGTCCTGCCATTTCATGTACATCATATTGGACACATACATTGTGCTTGCTTTAATAAAGAAAAATCTTCAGATAAAATGTACATTAGATAAGCACACAAGTTAAGTTTGTTCAGTTCTTGTTGCTGTCGTTCAGCAATGCAGATGAGTCACTGATATATGCTAAAATTAAGTTCTGGCAATTTTACTGTGTTAAACACATCTTTGCCATTCAGAAGCAGCATTATGTTTCAGCTGCATAGTTACTTAGTCGTACAGTCAGAATTAGCACAATTTGATAAATGTCAACACTTCATACAGTTTTCAAATAGCAGCCTGGATTGTCCACTTTGAATCTGTTATGGGACCTGGCCTTGTTCAATACAGATTTTGGTCAAAATTAAACATGACAATGCAGTTTTAATGTTCACCTTTCATTGTTGTTCAGGGATCTCTTCCTTGGCGATGGAAATCGGGTCAATGCCATGACTGTTGCAAGTACCGCCATTGCTGCAGCTCAGTGGTCATCGAGCCAGGTAAAACCTTAAATCTAAAAGAATACAGTTTGAACACAGTGATTCTTATAATATTGTCCTCCATTCAATTGCTAAGAGCTGATGTTAGAATTCATTAATATCTGGTGAATTGGGAGTGTTATATTCTCACTATTGGCAATCATACCTTTTAATAAAGAAAAATCTTCAGATAAAATGTACATTAGATAAGCACACACGTTAAGTTTGTTCTTTCTCCCATCTTTTGTCTACCTTGGAAATTCCATGTCACTGGTAAAGTGTTCTTGGTTCCTTGTCTGGCTGATCAGCTTGATCCTGGAGTCCCAATTCCAACCACACATTTGGCAGATGTTTCTGGAAGGTGGAATTGCCTTTGTAATCGTTACCATACTTTTCTCTGATTCATTTTCCTACTTGCTACTAGGAGTTCTCAAAGAATTGTCCCTTCATATAGGAATTTCCTCCAAGTCGCAAGGATCTCCCATGCAGTGACATATTCTATTTTGTTGGTTAAGTACCAGGTAGATATCTGCAGGGTTATATAGGCTTTCCTGAAGGTTGTATCACAACAATTGTCTACCTAGAATCAAGTTCCTGCAAATGGAATGTCTTATTGCTTTTAGATTCACATACTCCAGATACCTACTTAATGAAGTTCAGTCTCTGTTGTACAAAATGTGAAATGGTGCTGTAAACCAGAGGGTCTCTTGCATACTGATAGTAATCTAGTGCTCCATTGTTTCATGGAAAAGCACAGCAGGTCAGGCAGCATCCAAGGAGCAGGAGAATCGACGTTTCGGGCATGAGCCCTTCTTCAGGAATTTTCAGCTCTGATCTCCAGCATCTGCAGTCCTTACTTTCTCCATTGTTTCATGGCTTACATTAAAACAACCTCAAGTTAGCTGTCTTGGAGTATTGCTGGATATGTAAACTCTGTACTTCACTCTGGAGACAACATAGCTCACTAAGCAAACGAACATGCTTTACAAAATATTTGCCTCTAGGTTATTTGCAACACAGCTTCAGTTGGAGAAATGATCAGTATTGTTCTCTGATGTGCAGAGTTGAGGAAATGCACACACAATTGTATAGTATACCTGATGTTAATTTGTAATTTTAAGCTTTTTAGAAACTCATTCTTTGAAGATATTCTCTATTTTTGACTTGTTCTTTCTGACATTTCTTTAAGGCTCAACAGGGTTCAGATCCAATGGACTACAATTATCCCCCACCATCTGGAGTGGATAGCTATGGCCAGCCCTATGCACAGGTTGGTGATATATTCAGGAGCAATAAAGAGCTTAAAATAAACTGAACCATGGATGTTAAGGAGAGGCATCAGTCACCCAGGACAGTGGAAGGCACTAAACTCACTATCTTCAAAGACTCAGATAATAGGGGACTGTCAAACATAGCGAGTGATGTATAAGTGTCACTACTTAAAATTGTCATGATATGCACATGTTCAGGAACAGAGATATCCATTTACCACTAACAGATTAACAACTAAAATCAAAACCCTGGTTATTTGCAGTTTGCTAATTGGCTCACCTCTGTTAAGATGCCTACAGAATCAAAGCATGTCTTTAAAAGCTATGACTGTAAATGGATGACAGTCCATTTATGCCTGCTAAGTCTTTCTGGGCCTTGTTAACGTCCAGATTTTAATGGTTACTTATGATGAATTTGTAAGGTTCTAAGTTTTAAAGTCAGGGCCTGAAAAGAACGCAGTATTTCTGACCACCAAAAAAAATTCTTTGTCATTTCAAAATTAAGGATAATAGACTTTTTAACTGAAGAGCTGTAAATGTCAGGGTATTTGCTTCCAGTTGTTTGTGTCCCTATTTTTTAATTTAATCTTTTGAAGCTGTGGAGGGAGGGATTAAATGGAAAAATTACTCACCACAAGATGACTGGTAAATTATCTTCAAAGCTCGCTCAGGTGGTTAGTTACACAGGGCATTCGTAGAATTGGGAATAGGTTGTTCACACGTTCACAGCAATGTTGTATCTGAAACCTGTAAGATGGAGAAAGCTAACTGAATATTCCATCAGCAATTCTTAATAGAATTGTTAACTACTTGGTAGTAACATTGTGGTGAACAATTTTGACCTTTTTAAGCTTATCTGAACGTTATCTTTTTGAAGTCAGTTGACTCTGTGTACTCAGGTGCTGAAGGATTCTTATCATTATCAAAGCTTTCCTAAATCTGATGCAGAGTTAAGAGTCTACGGAACTTTAATGTTTCCTGTGTCACCAACTCTGCTTGCAGCCAGCTAGTTGTAATTGGCTTCTAGGACTTGTTTGTCCTGGTGATACTCTTTTCCTTCCTATCACGTAGCAAAATGTGGACTGATCTTTTTTTCCATGATGTGGCTATGCTAAAAATTCCTTTGCCACAGTGGGTGAGTTGTTGGTGTAGTGGTAATGTCACTGGACTAGTAATCCAGAGGCCCAGATTAACACTTCAGGCAAACTGGTTCAAATCCAACCCACAGCATCTGGTGGAATTTAAATTCCATTAACATTTCTGGAATTAATCTCTGCAGTCAAATTTATGAATATATTAGTAAATTGTTGTAAAAATGCATCTGGTTCACTATGTTGTCCTTCAGAAGGAAATCTACCATCCTTTCATGGTTTTCTTGCATGTCACTCCAGACCCACACCAATATGACTGTTAACGGCTCTCTGAAATAGCCTAGCAAAGCCACTCTGTTCAGGATCAACCTTGGATGGATGTCAAATGCTGGCCTTGCCAGGGACAACTGCATCCTGTGAAAAGATAAAGAAAAATATGTTTGGGGGAGGTGCTTGATGCACCGCCCTACCATTCCATAGAAAATTAAATGAGAAAGCAGAATGATGTGATTAATTATCCAATAATCTATTTCTATGCACACATTAAAAAATTAGCAGGATTTAGTTTGATTCCTGCTTAAAAAATGAACTTTAATTGTAAGATTTCATATTGTTCTACAGTATTTATGTTCACGTCTGCTAATTTGTAGCCCCACTGTGCTATCTCCTTTTCAGTGTTCATGCTTTCAGTATAGTATCAAAAGTGCACACCATGCCGACTCTATCATAGGTGCTGTTGAGCTGTGTGCAGCAGATAATATGCTATCCCTGACATGAGAATTTCTGTTCCAGAATTTTCTTTCTCCAGTATCAAAGGCATATTTGTGTTGAGGACTTAATAAACTCCCTTGACAAATCGTGTTTAGTTGCTGCATTAAGTCTGATTTCTAATTTGCTGCCAGTTTCTTATTGTTTTGTTCTTGAGACGTGTACTTATTGACAAAGGAATGATACTACCCAAATTCTTTAAACTACCAGAGGATGTTTTCCAATCCCCCTGGGATACAGTGAACTTTGATTTTAATATTAAAGTGTGCCTCCTTAGTACAGAATTCAATGCACTCAACTTAAAAGTGCATAATATGCAAAGAGCTCCAGATGTCATCTTGTCATAGTTTGCCTCCCTGTGAGAGGATAAGCTTAAAAAAGCTGATTTTTGCTACTGAAATGGGTGGATGCTCCACTGGGTGTAATCACTATTGCCCTTTCCTGAATATTGGCCTGATGATCTTCAAATTTGATTAATGTGACAAATTGACTTATCCAGGGGCATCATGATATGTACTGCAAAGCCAAAGCTTGCATCAGTTATGATGGTCCTCAGCTCTGGGCTGTGCTAGTATCTTTATTTATGATACACATGGTATATTACTGTGCTTGATATTTCATGCAGTCTTGACAGCTAATAGCAAAATCAATTCTGAATTTCCTGCAGTGGATGTGGGTGATGGAGCAGTTATTAGGAGAAACCAGACATTCTTTTTTGCCAAAAATAAAATGCAATTGCAGTCACATTAGGGCCTTTTTTATGGACTTGTTGCCAGTTACAGAGCAATGCTGGCGAAAACCTGGGAATGGGATGTTGTCCTAACTTCTCCAAGCAATGTTGCTGGCAAAGATATCCCTGCAAAGGAAGGAGTAAACCTGTAACTTCCATTTGTACCACAATAGTTTTTGTTTTTTGTTGAGAATCACAGGACAGTGCCTTGTATGTATTTTATATACGGATATTCTAAAGTGCAGTCTTAATTAGAGTTCTTCTATGTGCGCCACACTAACTATGAAATGTGTGCAATCGGCACAGTACTCGCAGGAATACCAGTACTTTCAACAAGACTCTGTGGACCCCAGTCAACCACCACCTGTCACATACCAGGCAGCAGCTACTCTCACAGGTAGGGTGTCAGCGTTCTCTTTCAGAATGAAAGACTGAATTGAGAGGTTGGTGCAATGTTATTCCTTTACTAAACCGCTAAATCAGGTTTAGCCAAAGAAGTAGTAACACAAGTGTTGGTAATTTTGCTTCTTGAGAAATGCATAATAAATTCAGGTTTTTGTGAACTGCAAGTGAAAAAAAGTCAACATGACTGTCTCTGTTCATTACACCCATTGAAACTTATCTCGATATTAGCACAAGCCTATTTATGACATTTACTTCATGTTACTGCATTAGCATAAGTAAAAAATGCAACATTGAATGCATTCTAATACCATGAAGTTCTTAAACAATCGGGTTTGTGCTTACATGGTTTATAGCAAACTTGCACATGTCTAATTTTTTCATTGCGTTGCATTGTTGCTGATTGCAGCAATATTGCTCGGATTTCAGGAAGCATACTAGCCGTTGTATGTGATTGTCCTGTCTACTTGTATTTTAGAAAAACATGCCAGGAGAACAATTAGGGAATTATGTCCTTGCAGTGTGCTCTGCGAGATGCGCTGTCTGTAGCGAGCTCTTAGATAAATGTAACACCAGTTGAGGAACACAGCATTTCTGATTTAAAAAGTACATTAATGTAACAACATTAAAATATGGTAGCTCAAGTGTGCCATATGATAGGTCACTATAATACTCTGCATGAGTATCTTTGGTTCTGATGCACACATTTATAGTAATTCTGCTTCTGAATCAAGTTTTTAGGATTGCGTTAATTGGATTGGAAAGTTGCATACAATGAACAGTGGTTGAGTCCATGTACTCAACATCTCAAAACACATTGTAGTGCAGTATATTGTGAAGCTGAGCCATTGGAATACTATATAGTTGAAAAATGGTTAACCAGTTAAGTGTTGCACAGTTTGTTATCCAAGCCGACAGGCAAAGACTTTCACTCTTGGTTCTATGCTTAGTTTGTGTAGTTGCCTGCAGTTTAGTTACATTCAATATTGTGATTGATTCCCCAAAGTGTTGTTTTTCCAAACATTCGAAAAACAAAACTCTTTAATGACAATAACTTCAGCTAGAGCTCTGTAAAATATTGAAAAAGATCAAATGCTTCTGTATTCTGTTGCTGAATGTTAATTCAGAGTTCCAGGATGTTTAGTAAAATGGTTTAGTTAATTTTAGGAACAAGTCTTCTCATACCCACATTTGTTTTTTGCTGCACAACTTCTGAACGACTGTTTCTCGCATAATGTTCAGCAATAGTCTTCATTTGTCTGGCCTTCCATGAATTGGAGTAAGCCAGTGAAATATTGGATTGGATATGCAATAAAATTGGTTATCTGCAAATTGATTTTTTTTAATTTAAATGTTGCTTTGAATTCAGCAAGCTCAATTATTTTATGTAGAGCTGATCTTTTTATCTACTCTAAGCTGTATATTGCACAAAATAATAAGTGAGCTCATTAATGAAAAATAACTCTTTTTGTGCAGGTCCTGCTGCGAGTACTTCTGCCAGCACTCCTGTTTCACAGGTTCAGGTATATTCTAGAGGTGCACAAAGCTATCAGCAGAGTGCTCAGGTAAGGTTATTTTGAAGTTTGTTTTTCAAAGGCTGTCTTACTGTGCCTCTACTGTTCAGTCTCGGTAGATAAAGGTAGCTTTTGGTGTTAAGAACCTCCAAAGGACTTTTCATAAGCTATGACAGCAAAGGTTTCTAGTATTTCTCTAGCTTGGTAAATCTGCCGCATTCATGCATTGCCTGTTTGTTTACAACTATTTTGTCTCCTGAGACTTCAGTTTGCTGTTTCTGTTGTTATGATATAGGAATGGAGTGGAGGCATTGCTATCACTGCGTCCATGATTCTCAACTGAACACACATTTGATATAAACATTCCTTAAAATGTTGTTCTTTCTCTGCTTTTTTTCCACACATCATATTTCAAAAAATAAAGATTTTGAAGTGGAAGAAAAGATGTTTTTCAAATCACAGTTTGATCAGAATCTAATTCCAACATCTGTTTTGTACATTGAATCAATGATCCTTCAGTCATTGCAGAGATCCCGTAAGAAGTAATAATTATTGTTTGTGTTAAGGAATTTTAATTTCTTTCCTAAAGCGGGGGAAGAGTCATACGTAAAATTGAAGTGGATTTAATCTCGGGTGCCTCCACATGTTTTCTGATTCCTAATGCTTTGCAGACAGTACCTCTGATCTACTGTCATGTTTTGTTGTTATACTTCATTGTTTTATACTTTAATAGGATGTCTATTAAACGTTGAAGTGTTTGAAATGTGATTTTAATGTGTAGTTGAAAAAGGCTTGTTTTGTACTCAGCAGGTAGATGATGGGCAGCCATCAACATCTGGTCAACAGGCTACAGATTCAAGTGCTGCTTCTTCAGACTCTAAATTGTGTAAGTAAACAACCTAAAGTATTTTAATAAAATGCGCTTCTGGTTTCCAATTCCTCATATGCTAACTGTCAGTTAATGCTTTGTCCAGTGAGCTCAGTTCCTTTCTCTTCATGTGCTATGAATTCCTAAGCATAAATTTTACTTTTTTACACGTTACAGCTGCACCTGATGTTTCTAATTACCAGTACGATGATGCATCTGGATTTTATTATGATCAGCAGACTGGGCTTTACTATGATCCTGCCTCCCAGGTAAGAGCCGAAACACTGTTTCTGCTATACAAAATAGGATCATTTGATTAGATTAGATTACTTAGTGTGGAAACAGGCCCTTTGGCCCAACAAGTCCACACTGACCCGCCGAAGTGCAACCCACCCATACCCCTACATTTACCCCCTACCCAACACTACGGGCAATTTAGCATGGCCAATTCACCTGACCCGCATATCTTTGGACTGTGGGAGGAAACCGGAGCACCTGAAGGAAACCCACGCAGACACGGGGCGCACGTGCAAACTCCACACAATCAATCGCCTGAGTCGGGAATTGAACACCGGGTCTCAGGCGCTGTGAGGCAGCAGTGCTAACCACTCGGCCACCGTGAAAAGACACTGTCTCAAAGCACTATTTTTCAAATGTAGTTACCATAATAATTATGAACAAATCAATCAATTTTCACACAGCAAGTCTCTGAAACATCAGATGAGTAAACAAATAATCCTCCTATCTCAGATTATTTGTGAACCCATGAGTGTCATGTTTCAGTTCGTTGATTCTAAATGCCAGGCTTCTGCCACTCGTGCTTCAGAAGCAATCACTGCATAGTTGAGGTCCAAAAGCAGCAGCAAATGCTGGTAGATTAGAGTTAGACTGACTTTTTTTTCCCCCTCATTTGTTTCAGTATTACTACAATACACAAACTCAACAGTATTTATATTGGGATGGAGTAAAGCAGAAGTACCTGCCTGCATCAGAATATACTGCACAGCAAAATGCGGCTGGCAGTGCAGCTAACAAAGATAGTAAAGAGAAAAAAGAGAAACCAAAAAGCAAAACAGCACAGCAGGTAATTAAAAAACTGTACAGTGGTATTGATATTGTATAATAATTTTAAAGTCTCTTTAATCTACCTTTTTTTAATGTGTTCTTCAAAGAAACTTAAGAAATAGGAGTAGTAGGCCATTCTGCTCTTCAAGCTTGTTCTGCTATTCTATGTGACCATGTCTGATCGTCCAACTCAGTACCTGGTTCCTGCTTTCTCCCATTCAGTTTAGTGTATCTAGCCTTAACCTTGTGTAACTCCTTGAAAACATTCAATGTTTTGGTCTCAACCCCATTCTGTAGCAGAGAATTCCACAGGTTCACCTGAATGAAGAAGTGTTTCCTCATCCTAATCCTAGATGACCTACCCTGTATCCTTAGACTGTGACACCTGGTTATGGACTCCCTATCTTTCCATCAGCACTTATCCTGTCCAGTCCTATTAGAATGTTAGGTCTCTGGGATTTCACTCCAGGTGTGTTTCTTTGCTCAGTAGTAAATCTATGGAATTCTTTACCACAGAGGGCTGTTGAAGCTGGGATATTAATTATCTTCAAGGCTGTGAAAATTTTTCAGTCAGTAATAGAACCAAGAGTTATGGAAAAAAGCATGAAAGTAGGCTTGAGGGTTACCACATCAGCCATGATCTCATTGAATGGCTGAGTTGACTGGATGGGCTGAAAGGCCAAGTTCTCAATTTGTACGGCCTTTTGTCATCTTATTTGCTTTTGGTATCATTTCAGACCAAGACTTGGCCAGTTTTTTTTTATATAAACTTAACAGTGATCTGCCTTGGGCTTGATCACTTTTCTCTCAAAATTAACCAATTCTTTTAACTTTGGTATGGTGAGTATATAAAATAGAGTATCAATATTTTTCTTTTGCTCTTGCATTATCTTTTACTGAGTTGAAGAATTTGTGTTGATTTTGCAGGTACAAAAATAATTGGTATCCCATTTGCCTATTGCTCAGCACTAATTGTTGGTTAACTCTGAATCAATTTGCATGCTGTATGATTATGCATGTTTCAGGTCCATATGCACTTTGAGGAAAAGAGTTACTAATTCAGTAATGCTTTCTTAGATTGCCAAAGATATGGAGCGATGGGCTAAGAGTTTGAACAAACAGAAAGAAAACTTCAAAACCAGCTTCCAACCCATTGGAGGGCTTAAAGAGGATGAGCGGAAGGAGTCTGCAGCAGCAGATGCTGGCTTTGCATTGTTTGAGAAAAAGGTATGTTTTTTTTAAACTCTTTTTTTAAAGTGTGTGCTTGTTAAGTGGGAGATTTTGCAGAAGTATATGTCAGTTTCGATAACCAAGTGTTTTGTTGTCGTTTTTTTTAGCAGGGCATTTCAACAGAGCGATCACCAACTGTTGAAGTCTTAAGGAGGTCTTCAGCACCAGATGAGGACGACTATATGCTTAAGGTTAGACTGTACACTACAAACTTATGCATAATGGAGACCAACTGCTGTAACTGATCTCTTTTGTTTTTGCAGCATCTGTTCTCAAGTTTGCAGCAAAAATAAGAGTATGCCTAAATATTTTATGTTGAAAATTAGGGGAATCTGGTTATTGAGGGCAAGAAAACATTCTTCAAGTAGGACAACAGTTTCAGTATGAGTGTGTGACAGTTTTGATTATTTTGACGTTTTCTGAGGGGTTAGCATTTTCATTGGAATACAGGATTATTCTGAAATCTCTTAAGCCGAATGTGTTTTTGTCTTGTCTTGTAAAGCATTCAAGAACATACAGTTTACTGTAGCGAAGTTAAATTAGCTGTTGGTTATTGGATTCCAACAGTGTTTGAAGTCTTTTGATTTGATCTCTCCGTATCACATGTACTAAGATATACTGAAAAGTATTGTTTTGTGTACTACCTCGACACAAGTGTCATACATAAGTACATCAGGGTAATAAAACAGAATGTAGAATATAGTGTTGCAGCTACAGAGAAGGTGCTGAGAAAGATCAATTCTAATATGAGGTCCATTTGTAAGTCTACTAACAATTGGGATGCAGCTGTTCTTGAATATAGTGATACATGTTTTCAAACTTCTGCATCTTCTGCCCAATAGAAGAGGGTGGAAGAGAGTAGAACCGGAGTTTGAAGGATCTTTGGCTGCTTTCCCAAGGCTGCAGGAATGTATAGACAGAGCTTTTCTGATGGACTGAGCTATGTTCACAACTCTAATTTCTTGCAGTCTTGGGCAGAGCAGTTGCTGTACCAAACTGTGATGCATCCAGATGGGCCACTAAAAGCATCCTATCTATAAAAATGGGTAAGAGTCATTGTGGATGTGCTGACTTAATTTCACCTTCTGAGGAAGTAGAGACATTGGTGTGCTTTCTTAGATTGCAACATTTGACGTGGATGGACCTGGACAGATTGGTGATATTTACTCCTTGGAACTTAAAGCTTTCAACCACCTCCACCTCAGCACTGTTGATATAGACATGAGCATGTCCTCTATTCCTCTTCCTGAAATCAATGACTATCTCCTTAATTTTGCTGACATTGAAGGAGATGTTGTTGTCTTTACACTATGCTGCATAGTATACAGCACGGAAACAGACCCTTCGGTCCAACTCGTCCATAACGACCAGATATCCCAACCCAATCTAGTCCCACCTTCCAGCACCCAGCCTATATCCCTCCAAACCCTTCCTATTCGTATACCCATCCAGATACCTTTTAAATGTTGCTGTTGTACCAGTCTCCATCACTTCCTGTGGCAGCCCATTCCACACACGCACCACCCTCTGTGTGAAAATGTTGTTCCATAGGTCTCTCTCATATCTTTCCCTTCTCACCCTAAACCCATGCCATCTAGTTCTGGACTAGAAGGAAAAGACCTTGTCAGTTTACCCTATCCATGCCCCTCATGATTTTATAAACCTCTATATAAGGTCACCCTTCGGCCTTCAACACTCCAGGGAAAACAGCCCCAGCCTATTTAACCTCTCCCTGTAGCTCAAATCCTCCAACCCTGGCAACATAATTGCAAATCTTTCCTGAACCCTTTCAAGTTTCAAGACATCTCTCTGATAGGAAGGAGACCATAATCGCACGCAATATTCCAACAGTGGCCTTACCAATATCCTGTATGCCTGCAACATGACCTCCCAACTCTTATACTCAATTCTCTGACCAATAAAGAAAAGCATACCAAACACCACCTTCACTATCCTATCTAACTGCGATTCCACTTTCAAGGAGCTATGAACCTGCACACCTAGGCCTTTGTTCAGCAACACTCTCTAGGACATTAACATTAGGTGTATACGTCCTGCTAAGATTTGCTTTCCAGAAATCCAGCACCTTGCATTTATCTGGACTAAACTCCATCTGCTGCTCCTCAGCCCATTGGCTCATCTGATCAAGATCCTGTAGTGATGTGAGGTAGCCTTTTTTGCTGTCCATAACACCTCCAATTTTGGTGTCATCTGCAAGCTTACTAACTATACCTCTTATGTTCGCATCCAAATCATTTATGTAAATGACAAAAAGTAGAGGACCCAGTACCGATCCTTGTGGCACTCCACTGGTCTCAGGCCTCCAATCCGAAAAGCAGTCCTCCTCCATCACCCTCTGTCTCCTACCTTTTGAGCTAGTTCTGTATGCAAAAGGCTAGTTCTCCCTGTATTCCATGAGATCTATCTTTACTAGCCAGTCTCTCATGGGGAATCTTGTTGAATGCCTTATTGAAGTCCATATAGATCATGTCCATTGCCCTGACCTCATCAATCCTCTTTGTTATTTCTTCAAAAAAAGCTCAAGTTTGTGAGACATGATATACCACCAAGCCATGTTGACTATACCTAATCAGTCCTTGCCTTTCCAAATACATGTGCATCCTGTCCCTCAGGATTCTCTCCAACAACTTGCCCACCACTGATGTCAAGTTCACTAGCCTGTAAGTTCCCTCACTCATCCTTGCCTCCTTTCTTGAATAGTGGCAGTGTGGGTTCCACTGATCCATTTTGTCAAAGGTTCTGAAAGGGTTCACATGGAGCTCCCCTTAGGCTGATGATGGCATCCAAGTTTGGAGTGGAGAAAAGGGAGAATTTCAAAGGATTTCATACGGTTCAGATCTAGAGTCATAACTCATCTCACCGGCGTGATCATAGTGCTATCGTCTTCATGTAACAGCTACCTGACTGAAATCATACTAAGATCTACACTATGGGAAGATATGGGCTTCTTCCTGTTAAGATTCGCTATTAATTTATCACTGGAAAGCAAATAGCCCTTTTGGCCCAGTCTCGAGGAAATGGCAATGGTGGCAGGATCTGAGTCTGGACTTGTAAAAAGGAGTAAGATGTTCCAGAACTGATTTGCAGTCTGCTTTTGAATGGTGTGGATGAAGCTGCAGAAGCAAATGAACTTGATTATTTTAATGCATCCTGAATTTAACTGGAAGGTTTATTTTGCACCTTTGTCGGTGTTGACATTCCAGTCGTTAACGATGTCTGGTATGATACAGTTGAAAGTTATTTGAATAGGAGATAGTTAGGTCTGCAGATGCTGGAGAGGTCAAGAGTAGTTAGTGTGGCAGTAGAAAAAGCACAGCAGGTCAGGTGGCATCCGAGGAGCAGGAGAGTCGCAGGACCAAAGTTAATTGAATGCTCATTGTTCATTTATTGCAAGATATCTCCATGCTAGTAAAAACAAAAGCATGTTAAATTGAATTGAATCGAATCATTTGAGCACTTGCCTATAAAATACCATTTTAATAAAACCAGATTTTAAAGCATCTTTTCTCAGTGTCTTGAGCAAGCTATTGCTTCTGCTTTAATTCAGAGAAAAACAAGCCCACAACAAGGTCTTGTGGCAGCTTACAGTGGAGAAAGTGATACTGAAGAAGAACAGGAAAAAGCAGAGGATGGAGAGGAGAAGCTGACAGATTGGAAGAAAATGGCCTGCCTTTTGTGTAGAAGACAATTTCCTAGTAAAGAAACACTCATCAGACATCAGCAACTCTCTGAACTGCACAAGGTATCCTAGATCTTTCAAAGACAAACTGGGTGCATGAGATACTTCAAAAGCATAATCTAAAATAGTGTTATTTATTTATTTATTTGCTTATTTCTCACCAACAAAGCAAAATCTGGAAATTCACAGAAGAGCAAAAATGACAGATACAGAACTTGAAGCTCTAGAGAAGACAGAACGAGAGGTATGTTTTCCACAATGAGAAGTACAAATTTGTCGAATTCTCTTGATAGTAATTTACTGCTGCTACATGTTAACTTTTTCAATAGATGAAATACAGAGACCGAGCAGCAGAGAGGAGAGAAAAATATGGAATCCCAGAACCTCCAGAGCCCAAGAGGAAAAAGTTCTTTGCACCACAAGTTGTGTAAGAAATCTTTGCCCCTTTTTATATATTATGCCATTTTGTTTCTTTTCCAAGTCACTTTATATTGTATATAATCTCCTGAAGAGTAGCATGTTGGTTACTTGTAATTCTTGCCAGAAAATGATATACTTTTCCCTTCCCATAACACATTCTCCCTCCCATAACGTTGGGTAGGTATCTGCTAGCTTCCCCCTTTGCTCTTGTCTCTGTAGTTGAGAGAATCCAGATACCATCTCTGGTTATCTTTCTTTTTTCTCATTATAATAAAAGGCTTTGTTGGACCATCTTTATTGCACTCTTGAGGTCATTATGGTTTTACAGATGTGGAAGTTAATGCCATGGGAATCAAATCTGTTTTTTCATTCCTGCCGTTGTCGTATTTGATGTCGATGCATCAGTGTGCAACACAACTGTACTGCAGCATTTTTTCTTTTTTGAATTCTTCCTTCATTGTGACTAGTCAGTACTGCTTCCCACAGTTGAATGGTATCTCTAAATTCCAACTTCCCTTATGCCATATTAAAATACGGTATTGATATTTTAGTATCTTAATAAATAGCAGTATTAACATTCAAATTAAATTGAGTTTTCTTTCCCTTCAACTACATCCATTTTGTTTTTTGGCAGTGATTTTGAGCAGCCAACTAAAGATGGCATTGGTAGCGATAATATTGGAAGCCGAATGTTACAAGCCATGGGTTGGAAAGAAGGTTCAGGACTTGGTAGAAACCAACAAGGCATAACTGCTCCAATTGAGGTATGTCATTGGATATCCTCAGTGGGAATTTGAACTTTATTAGAACATAGACCTACGGCACAGGAGGCACATGAGTCCTCTATTTAATCGTCACTATTCATTTTGTCAAATGTTCTGTGGGAGCAGCAGGATGGTCTGTAGAAATCCTAATCATTCAAAATGGCACTTGAGATGGTACAGTATCCTGGATTCCAAAACAAATGCACAATGACGTTGGTAGAATGTAGGTTTGCAGATAATTTTGTGACTAGCTGCTGATTTTGAATGTCTGTGGAGAAATAGTGAAGACAAGCGAGTCATTTATGTTTTGCAAGACTATTTCACAATTTGTGCCTTCTCACAGGTCTATAGAAAACTGTTCTTTGATAGAGACTGGTTGACGACAGGGAAAACACAAGTGACAATTTTTCTTTAAAATTCTTAAACTAGTTAATTTTTGGGGGGAATCTGCACAAAATGCAAAGTTACATTCATTTTGAACTGCACACTGCTAAAAGAAAGACCTTGATCCTTTTTTAACAGGCACAATTAAGAATGAAAGGAGCTGGACTTGGAACACGTGGGAGCTCTTACGGTGTCAACACGGCAGATACCTATAAAGATGCTGTTCGAAAAGCCATGTTTGCCAGATTCTCAGAAATGGAATAATGTTCCTTGTGTTGTAAATATTGTAAATAATGTTACTATGATTGTTTTGTTGTGCCAGTGTTTGTGCATCAATTGTTTTTCACTTTTCCTGCTTTGGTTAAATTTGTAAGTTTAACAATAACAACCACATTTTAACTCTCTTTAAATTATGATCTTGTAAAACTGGAGGGTTACAGTGGGTATGTGATACAAGCAAAAGATTTGTGTGAAATTTGCTATAAAACTAGCAACCTGTACATTCTGTATTATAGTCAACACCCTTTTGTACAGATTCTGGGAAGGAGTTGCAAACCGGATTATTTCAAAGCATTGTTCTTTTCTTTCCTTTATTCCCTCAATAAACAAACTCCTTGGTGCTAATAAATTTAGATTATTTGAACGTTCTCGTAAATAAGAGCAATAGAAAATCGTAGGAGGTTGATGTCTTGTCTCAGAAGTCATTTGATTAACTTCGTTAACCTGGTAAACCTACCCAAATAAGTTGCTGACCTAAAGGGTAACAGGGCAACCTTTTAAACTACAGCAAACCTGAACACTAAAAGTTTTGAACTGGATTAACTGAAGTGGAGCACAAGATAAAAGACTGAATGATTACTTCCAAGTATTAGAAAGATATGACCAATCTCAACTAAGAGTCATAGAGATGTACAGCATGGAAACAGACCGTTCAATCCAACTTGCTCATGCCAACCAGGTATCCTAACCTAAGCTAGTCCCATTTGCCAGCACTTGGCCCATATCCCTCTTAAACCCTTCCTATTTACATACCTATCCAGTTGCCATTTGAAAAAGTTGCCCCTTATGTTTGTTTTGTAGCTTCCCCTCTCACCCTAAACCTATGCCCTCTAGCTCTGGATTACCCCCCCCCCCGCCCTTACAGAAAAGACCTGGTCTATTTACCCTATCCATGCCCCACAGGATTTTATAAACCTCTATAATGGTCCAGGGACAATATAATACTCTGATGCTCCAGGGACAATAGCCCCAGCCTATTCAACCTCTTCCCTATAGCTCAAATTGTCCAACCCTGGCAACATCCTTAAAAATCTTTTCTGAACCCTTTCCAATTTCACAACATTTCTCTGATAGGAAGGAGGCCAGAATTGCATGCAATATTCTGGCAATGGCCTAACCAATGTCCAATACAGCTGCAACATGACCTCCCAACTCCTGTACTCAATGCTGTGACCAAAAAAGGAAAGCATTCCAAATGCCACTTTTACTATCCTATCTACCTGTGACTCTAATTTCAAGGGCCTATGAACATGTACTCCAAGGTCTTTGTTCAGCAACACTCTAGGACCTTACCATTAAGTGTATAAATCTGCTCTGATTTGCTTGTGCAAAATGCAATACCTTGCGTTTATCTAAATTGAGGTAATTTTTTCCCTATATTATATATTAGGTATTTTTATTGGAAATTTTTTTCATGTTTATTAAAGTAATATAAACAAGTATATGTATCAAAAAGAAATAACCAAACACAAAATAAAATTCAACTAGCTACTAATCTATCCTACAAACAACCAAAATACAAAATAAGATAGTATGCATTAATAGTGGGGGGAAAAAAGGGATAATTAAGTACTTAAAATGAATTAACATCAAGTCATAAAACCCATATATATATACACGTGATTCCTCCTGGGACCCCCCCCCCCCCCCCCCCCCCCCCCCCAGATCAGGCAGAGCCACTACCACAGCCAGGCAAATGCCCTTAACACAATGGTTGAAATATCTGTGTTGATATAGTTTAGAAAGGGCTGCCATATTTTATAGAATAATTCAGTTTGTTTTTGGTGCACCATATTTGTGAGGAAGTCAAGGGGGATGTGTTCCATGATTAACCTGTGCCATTCTGAAAGTCCTGGAGGGCCCTCAGCTACGCAATTCACGAAGATATTTTTCCTTGCAAAGAAAGAAAGGATAGAAAATTGTTTCCTCCCGTGGACATCCAGGAAGGGCAAATTTGAAAAGCCCAGAAGAGACACTGGATCCAATTTAATTTCTGTTCCCAAGTTTTCTGAAAGAGCATTCGCTACCCTGTCCCAGTACCTATGGATCTTGTGACATGTCCATAAGCAGTGCGTCAGAGTGCCCACTTCTGTTTTGCATTTAGGATAGATTGGGGATGTTCCTACCCTAAATTTTGCGAGTTGTTTAGGTGCTATATGAACCCTATGGAGTATCTTTAATTCAACATTTTGGGTTCTATTACAAATAGAGATCTTTCTGGCATTTTCCCAGATAACTTCCCACATTTCTAGAGGGATTTCTCACCCAAATTACTGGTTCCATGTTTTAAGCAGTCATTCCATGTCTTTTGATACCTCGTTATATAAAGAGTACTGACCGAAGGTGGACCCATTGGCCATAGCACTCTTCTCTCCCTATCCAATTTGTAAGGACTGTCTAATAATGTGGTCTTCTGTGCATAATCTCGTTTTTGGAAATACTGAGAAAGGTTTCTATTAGGACGTCCAAACTTCTGGTGCAATTGTTCAAAAGACATCATAACCTCCCCCATCGAGCAGGTCCCCTAAGCAAGAGATAGCTTTGGGCCTCCAGGTTTTAAATGTAGCATCTGTCAGCCCTGACTGAAAACCCGATGCTCCCATTATAGGAGTATAAGGAGAGGTTTTTTGTAAGTTACTCTTATCTTGCCGCATTATCCTCCAGGCTTTAATTGTATCTAATACAATACGGTTTTTGCAATAGTCCATAATAGCTCTTATCTAAAAATAAAAGATTGATGAGGGGATGCTTTGCTTGGAATGTCTATACAAATTGGGTCTCTTGTGACCCACAATCAATCAGCTACATAGCATAATAAAAACTCAACTGATATCTCCTAAAGTCTGGAAAATCCAGTCCTCCCCTTGCTTGTGGAAGCTGCAGCTTTTCTAATTTGATAAGGGGCCGTCTATGATTCCAAATAAAGGAACCAAGCCTGCCGTGTAGTTTAGGCAATGCTAGTCTTGGCAACATCAGAGGGAGCATTCTCGTAGGATATAGGAGACTAGGCAGAATATTCATTTCAACTAGAGCTACTCTGCCTAACCAGGATATTGGGAGATCTCCCCAGCATTGAAGGTCCTGCCTTATTTTCTCTAATAGGTGCACAAAATTGGCTTTATACAGCTGACCAAATACTGGGGTGATAAAAATACCTAAGTATAGAAAATCCTCCAGTGACCACCAAAAGGGAAAGCAAGATCTGTCCGATAAATTGGATATACTGGCAAGCCCACCCAACGGCATGGCCTCCGATTTTGTAAAATTGGTTTTATAACCTGAGAACATACTAAATAGATTGATTACTCGAATTAAGCGGGGCACAGGTATCAAAGGATTACTTAAGAAAAGGAGGACATCATCTGCATAAAGAGTAATTTTATGTTTACCCGAACCAACCCTCGGAGCTGCTAAGTTAGAGTCGGTTCATACAGTTTCCACTAGTGGTTCAATTATTAGCATGAATAATAACGGTGAGAGAGGACACCCCTGACAACAGCCCGTACCCATACTGAAGCTATCTGAACCTAAACCATTGGTAATCACGGCTGCTTTGGGGTCATTGTATAATATTGCGACCTGTTTAGAAAATACCTCTCCGACACCGAACCTTTCCAGTGTGTAAAAAAGATATGATCATTCTATCTGATCAAATGCCTTCTCTGCATCCAGAGAGATAACCAGCCCCAGTATTCTTCCCTGTTGACAGACGTGTATTATATTTAAGACCCTTCTAATATTGTTAGTTGATGTACAGCCCTTGATAAACCCAGTCTGGTCCTCTTTTATGATATATGGTAAGACCCTCTCCAACTTAATGCTAACATTTTAGAAAGGATTTTGAAATCCACATTTAGCAAGGATATTGGTCTGTATGATAAGCAATCTTCTAGGGCCTTTCCTTTTTTAAGAATGAGAGAAATATTTGTTTCTCTCAACGAAGGCGGGAGGCAGCCCTGACTATGTGATTAATTATAATGCTTATTAGTGGACCAGCCAATTCCCCTAAAAATTCTTTATAAAATTCAACCTGGAATCCATCTGGTCCAGGTGCTTTGCCACTCTGAAGCTGTCTAATTGCGTCGAGTACTTCCTGGATTGCCAGGGGAGCATTCAGGATCGACACCTGCTCCAAGGTTAAATCCAGAAGGCCAAGTTTTTAAAGAAGGACTCCATCTTCTTAGTTCTATCCTCAAAGTCCAGCGATTTATACAGTTCAAAATAGAGCTTCTAAAGGCTGTATTGATCCTTTTATGATCACAATCAGAGTACCAGCACTTTCCCTAATAGATGTGATAGCCTTTTTTTTCCCTAGCAAGATATGCTAGGTATCTGCCAGCTTGTCGCCATATTCATATAGCCTTTGCTTTGCAAATAATATTTCCTTCTTTGCTGTTTGGGTAAGTGCGGTATTCAAGGCTGACCTAGGGGCTGTGATCCTCTGTAGCTTAGTAATAGAGGGCCTATCAACATATGCTGTCTCAGCTGCCTTCAAGCGAGTCTCGAGCAGGTGCTGTTGTTCTCCCTTTTGTCTTTTCTGGGTAGCAGAACATGAGATGATCAAACCTCACCCATAAGCCTTAACGGTCTCCCACATCGTAGACGGGTTGCTGGCCATACCTAAATTAATTGCCAAAAAGGTTTTGAATTCCTGAGAAAAATATTTTATAAATTTGCTATCGTTCATTAAGAAAGAGTCCATACTCCAATGTCGGGGCCCTGTCCCATCATCCCTAGTCTTAACTTCCATATATGCTGCAGCATAATCAGAAATTGCTATATTATCTATTTTGCAGGACAATATGGAATTCAAAAGGGTCAAGGGAGCAAAAAACATGTCAATTCTAGTATGACACTTGTGTGGGTTAGAGTAGAAAGTAAAGTCTCTGCCCTGGGAGTGAAGGCACCTCCACACATCTACTAGCCCTAGCTCCTTATTCAGATCCGCCAATTGTCTAGATCTAAGAGATATGCCCATAGTACTCTTGGGTATCCTATGTCTCTCTGAGTCCATAATACAATTAAAATCTCCTCCTAGAATTGTATGGCGGGCCCCAAAAGCCATTAACTTGGAGAATGCTTCTGTTACAAATTTGAAGGAGTGTGCCGGGAGGCAATAAAGATACAAAATCCCATACTCCTCTCCATTTATTCGGCTTTAATCAGTATATACCGTCCAGATTCATCTTTTATCTGGCTCAAGTGTTTGAAAGGAAGATTCTTACAAATGAGAATAACTACTCCTCTACCTTTTGAACTAAAACCCACCCTGTTGTAATTTTAAGCGCTCTTTGTCAAGTAGATGTGTCTCCTGTAAGAGAGCTATATCAACCTTTTCTTTTTTGAGGTTTGATAATATCTTCTTCCTTTTGATTGGTTGATACTTGAAACACGGGTGCAAGATGGCTTCTTCAAAGAGAAACATATTCAAACTATGTTATTCCATGAAGATTATTTTCTTGTTTGGTTACTGAGGCACAAGCGATTTTAAAGAAATGCGCAACCCTGTGGATGAAGATACAGCTAGGACCTAGATTGGAAAGCTTTTATATCGTGCATTTGTCGTATTTAAATAATTGGACCTCAATAATCACTTAGAAATTCTGAATAGGCTAAGGTTACAGTTTTAACAAAGCAGCTTGAAGTTTCAAAATAACTCTTAACAGACTTGTGGATGGAGAAGTGGAAGCAAAAGGGTTAGAATAATTTAACAAGTAATCTGGAAGAATGGGTTTAGGTGGAAAATGTGACCTCGCCCCATTTGATTGGATTAAAATTGCCTTTAGGATTTCCTGTTGTACTGTCTTTCAGATGGGAAGAAAGGAATTCTAGGTAATCCAAAATGGAGGACAAGAAAAGTTTCTGCTTTTTTGAGGTATTTTCAGTGTTGGAGCTGATTTCCTTGAATTCTAGAAGCATTTGTCTCTGTTTTATAAGCAGTTGCAGTATTTTGGAACTTTACTATGGGAGAGAGGGGATTGTGAGAGAAAAAAAATCAAAACAATGGCACTTTACAAAGGAGGAAGACCGATAAAGGTAGTGACCACATGGGAAGTATAGCAAATGGAGAAATAAATTTCAACTGCCGTCCGATCCAAAAGTGAATTTGCACAGCTGACCTGTTTGATTTCAAATATCTATGGACATTGGAGATGTCTCAGAAAAATTTAACAAACTCTTGAAATTCATAGCTGACCTTGGAGAAACCTGTAAGACTGCTATCTTCTGGATCTGTAGAGTCATAGAGATGTATAGCATGGAAATTGACCCTTCGGTCCAACCCATCCATGCCAACCAGATATCCCAACCCAATCTAGTCCCACCTGCCAGCACCCGGCCCATATCCCTCCAAACCCTTCCTATTCATATTATTAAGGAGCAAAGATGGCTTTTAGTAGAGTGATGTGTTCTTCCTGTCAGATGTAGGAGATTAGGGAGAGTTTCCACATTACTGATTATGTCTGCAGGGAGTGTGTTTGGTTGCGAATTCTATTGGGTAGCATGGATTATTTGGAGCAGCAGTTAGAGGCAATGAGCAATTTATGGGCGCTAGGGAGTTTGATGGATGGCACTTGCAGGAAGGGAGATAAAAGAAAGATACATTCAGGTAGATGGGTTCCCTCCAGGAAAGGTAGGAGAGGGAGGTAGGTTGAGCAAGAGTCTCCTATGCCCATCACAAACAAATATGCTGTTCTGGGAAAATGTAGGCGATAATGGTCTCTTGGGAATGTAGCACTGACAGCCAGGTTTCTGATACCAAAACTGGTTCTGATGTAATGAGGGGTACATCAGGTTCCAAGTGATCATTTGTGATAGGCAACTTCAGTCAGAGGCACAGACAGATACTTCTGCAGCTAAGACTGAGACATCAGACTGGTGTGTTGCCTCCCTGGTGCTAGGATGAAAGTTATCTCAGAGAGAGTGCAAAATGTTCTCAATGGGGAGAGAGACTAGCAGGAGGTTGTTGTAGACTGGAAGAGAAAAGGTTGAGATTGTGAGGAGAGAATACAGGAAGTTAAGCAGGAATTTTGAAAGGAGATCCTTGAAGGTAGTAATATCTAGATTATTCCTGATGCCATGAGCTAGTGAGAGTTGGAATAGGAGGATAGAGCAGATGAATGTGTGGCTGTGGAGCTGGTGCAGGGGTGAAGGATTCATGTTTTTGGCTCATTGGAGTTTCTTCTAGGTAGGAACAAAGCAGAGAACGAGATTGGACTAATAAATTAAACTGCATTTCTTTCAATGCAAGAGACCTAACAGGTAAGACAGATGACCTCATGGCATAGTTGGGAACAGCGCCTGAGACCCGGGTTCAATTCCCGACTCAGGCGACTGACTGTGTGGAGTTTGCACGTTCTCCCCGTGTCTGCGTGGGTTTCCTCCGGGTGCTCCGGTTTCCTCCCACAATCCAAAGATGTGCGGGTCACGTGAATTGGCCATGCTAAATTGCCCGTAGTGTTAGGTAGGGGTAAATGTAGGGGTATGGGTGGGTGGCGCTTCGGCGGGTCGGTGTGGACTTATTGGGCCGAAGGGCCTGTTTCCACACTGTAAGTCTAATCTAGATGTGCCCTGTATAAGAAGGACAAATTGCACCTGAACTGGAAGGGGCCTAATGTACTGGTTACGGAAATTTGCTAGAGCTGCTGGGGAGAATTTAAACTAGTAAAGGGGGTGATGGGCTACCCAGAGAAATAGTGAGGAAAGAGATCAGTCTGAGACTAGTACAGTTTGGAAAAGGAGCAAGTCAAACAGTCAGGGTAGGTAGGAACAAAGCAGAAAACGAGATCGGACTAATAAATTAAACTGCATTTCTTTCAATGCAAGAGACCTAACAGGTAAGACAGATGAACTCATGGCATAGTTGGGAACATGAGTTTGGGATTTCATAGCAATTACAGATGGACAGAACTGGCAGCTTAATGTTCCAGGCTATTGATGCTATAGGAAAGATAGAAAGGGGAGCAAGAGGCGAGGAGGAGGGACATTTTTGATTAGGTTTATCCATACTTAGGGTGGATATTCATGGGCATATGTCCCTGGAAGTTATTGGAACTGAGAAATATGAAAAGGGTGATCACCTTGATGGATTATACTATAGACCCAACAATAGTCAGTGGGAATTTGAGAAACAAATTTGTAAGGAGATCTCAGTTATCTGTAAGAATAATAGGGGATGGTTAATGGTAGGGGATTTTAACTTTCAAACATAGACTGGGACTGCCATCATGTTAAGGGCTTAGACGTAGAGAGATTTTAAGTGTGTAGAAGAACATTTTCTGATTCAGTATGTGGATGTACCTACTAGAGATGCCACAAAACTTGACCTACTCTTGGGAAGTAAGGCAGGGCTGGTGACTAAGGTATCAGTGGGGAGCACTTTGGGGCCAGTGACCATAAGTGATGGAAGAGGTTAGGCTAGATCTAAAAGTTAAAGTTCTAAATTGGAGGAAGGCCAATTTTGATGGTATTAGGCAAGAACTTTCAAAAGCTGATTGGGGGTGGATGTTCACTGATAAAGGGGTGGCTGGGGGGGATCCAAGATGGCTGCGACCCAGCAAGTCTGAGTCTATAGTGCTCTTCCCAAGACTTGGGAAAAGTGGGTCACCCACCCCCACCACACTCACCAAATCATTCATAATAGCTGTTAACTTTAAATAGTTGCTTAGTATTATATTTAAATAGTCTAATATTTAGTAAAAATGACCAAAGGGAAGGGATCCCGCAGCTCTCAACAAGCAGGACCCCCTCCTCCACTCTCTCCCTCTTCAGCTGCAGCAGAGGCGTCCACAGCCGCCCCGGGGGACTTACCGACGGTAACAAGCCTTGTAGAGATGATTACCAAGCTGGACGCGAAGATTGATGCCTTCATCGAGGAGTCCCGACATTGCTGGGAATCACTCTCGGCCGAGCTGCAGAAGCACGGCCGAGACATCCAGGAACTGGAGCGCCAAGTCGGAGGGGCGGAGTTAAAGGCCGCGACCTCGGAGACGGCAGCTCAATCAGCCGCGGATCAGGTCCGGACTCTCAAGCAGCGAGTCCGGACCTTAGAAAATCATATTAACGACCTCGATAATCGAGGTCGTCGAAAAAATATTCGGTTGCTGGGCCTTCCCGAACGGGAAGAGGAAGGCCAGCTCACAGCATTCCTGGAGCAGTGGCTGCCACAGCTTTTAAATCTGCATGCTGGATCAGGCCAGGTAAGGGTGGAATGGGCCTACCGGGTCGCAATACGGGGGCCCGGCTCAAACCAGCGCCCACGCCCGGTCCTGTTCCAGCTGCAGAGCTATAGGGAGAGGCAGATGCTCCTAGAAGCCTCAAGAAATCTCAGAAAAGACCCCCAAGCCATGATCTATAAAGGATCCAAGATCATGCTATTTCAGGATTTTTCCCCAGCTCTGGTCCGAAAGAGGAAGGCATTCGATGAGGTGAAGAAGCGTTTAAGGGACTTAAATACTCAGTACTCCTTACGCTATCCAGCGAGGCTACGTTTTAACCACGAAGGATCCATATATAACTTCAGTTCACCAGAGAAGGCTAAGGAATTCTTGGACTCTCTTAAATAAACTGTAAGAGATAGTGGATGCTGGTTTGCCTTTCCCCCCACTTTGGTCTATATTCCCCCCCCTTTTTTTTCTTCTCTCCTTTTTTTTAACCTCAGTGTTTAATATTATCATGGGGGGCGGGGAGAGGGATTTGATTTTCTCCCCCCCGCTTGGTTTGTTTTCTTTTATCACTTTATGTATACGTGTGGGTATGTATGTATGTATATATACGTTGGGGCGATTGGTTAATGTTGGTGGGGGGAGGTGGTTACATTATTCTTTTTTACCTCTGTCTTTAGGAGCGGGGTTGTTTTTCCCCTGTTATTTTGTATTATTATATCTAATTATTACTTGTTGAGATTGTAATTTTATAGTTATATATTTATATACGGTATTAACATTCTCAAATATATCCAGGTGTTGGTGTGGGTGGGGGTAGGGTGCTCATTGTTAACTCTAGCTTTGTATTATATTTGAATTCTCCTCATTTTATTGAGGAGCATCTGGGTCAAGGGTGGGACATTGGTTGAGAGAGGATAAGATGGACTTTTGGAGAGGAAGTAACGCTCCCTGGGAACAAGGGGGAAAATCTCCATTTAGGTACTTTTTATATTTTTTTATTTAGAAATAGTTTTTTATTATATTGTTGTGAGTGTAATAGAGAGCCTTTATTTTTGTAAATTTTATATGCTCCATGCTCGGGATGTTCCAGATAGGGTTTCCCCTCCCAGGGGGTCTCGGATCTGCCCAGATGATTATGGTTGATCAGTCGATTAAGTGGTGCACCTGGAATGTCAAGGGGGAGTAATTCGCCAGTCAAAAGGAAGAAAATATTATCAAATCTTAAGAAGGAAAGAGTTGATATAGCTCTCCTACAAGAGACACACCTGTCGGATAAAGAACATTTAAAATTACGGCAGGGTGGATTTGATCAGGCCTCTTTCTCTTCTTTTAGCTCAAAAAGTAGGGGAGTTGTTATTCTTGTTCGGAAGAATTTCCCTTTCAAAATTCTAAATCAGATAAAAGATTAATTTGGACGATATATTTTGATTAAAGCCCTCGTAAATGGAGAGGAATGCGGGATTCTAAATTTGTACTGCCCCCCGGCACACCCCTCTAAATTTATAACGGAAGCTTTTTCAAAACTGATGGCCTTTGGTGCCCGTCATACAATTATAGGGGGAGACTTTAATTGTATTATGGATCCGGAAATAGATAGGATCCCCAAGAGTGCTGCCGGAGTATCTCCCAGATCTAGACAATTGGCGGATCTGAATAAAGAATTAGGATTGGTAGATGTATGGAGATGTCTTCATCCACAGGGTAGAGATTTTTCTTTCTACTCTAATCCACATAAATGTCATACAAGAATTGATATGTTTTTTGCCCCATTGATTTTTTAAAATTCTATATTATCCTGTAAAATAGGTACTTTAGCGATTTCCGACCACGCCACTGTATATATGGAAACTAAGGCAAGGAACAATGGGACATCCGCTCGGCATTGGCGTATGGACCCCTTCCTGATAAAAGATAGTAAATTTGTAAAGTACTTCTCCCAAGAATTTAAAACTTTTTTAGAAATTAATTCAGGTACGGTCAGCAACCCATCAATGATGTGGGAGACCATCAAAGCTTATGCACGAGGTTTGATCATCTCCTACTCAGCGACCCAGAAGAAACTGAAGGGAGAGCAACAGCGTCTGCTCGAAGCTCGCTTAAAAGCAGCTGAAACAGCATACGCTGATAGACCTTCTATTATAAAATTGCAAAGGATTACGGCTCTTAGGACAGCTCTAAACACTACGCTTACTCAAACGGCTAAGAGGGAAATATTATTTGCAAAACAAAGGTTATATGAATATGGCGACAAACGGGGTAGATACTTAGCATTTCTTGCAAAGAAAAAGAAGGCCCCTCAGACTATTACGACTATCAAGGAAAGTACAGGTACCTTGACTCATGATCATGAAAAGATTAATGCGATCTTTAGAGAATTTTATTCTGAGTTATATAAATTGCAGGATTGTGAAGATAGGACTAGGAGGATGCAGTCATTTTTAAAAAATTTGACCTTTCCGGGCTTGACTCCGGAACAGGTGTCGGTCCTAAATGCTCCTCTAACAGTCCAAGAAATACTTGATGCAATTAGGCAACTTCAGAGCGGTAAGGCACCGGGTCCAGATGGTGTTCAAGCTGAATTCTATAAAGAATTTACAGAAATATTGGCTGATCCACTTATGGACATGTATAACTTTGCATATAGTCAGGTCTGTCTCCCGCCTTCGCTGAAAGAGGCAAATATCTCTCTTATCCTCAAAAAAGGAAAAGATCCAGAAGACTGTACATCATACAGACCAATATCCTTGCTAAATGTAGATTTTAAAATCCTCTCTAAAATGTTAGCACTGAGACTAGAAAGGATACTGCCATATATTATAAAGGAGGATCAGATGGGATTTATTAAAGGCCGTAGATCATCCAATAATATTAGAAGGGTCTTGAATATGATCCAAGCCTGCCATCAGGGAAAGGTACCAGGAGTAGTAATTTCATTAGACGCGGAAAAGGCATTCGATAGGATTGAATGGTCATATTTGTTTTACACATTGGAAAGGTTTGGCGTTGGACAGGTGTTTACCAAATGGGTCTCAACATTGTATAGTGATCCCAAAGCAGTTGTTATTACCAATGGATTAAGATCGGATAGCTTCAGTGTGGGTAGGGGCTGCCGTCAAGGATGTCCTCTCTCGCCATTGTTATTTACGCTAATAATTGAACCACTAGCAGAAGCTATACGGACTGATCCTAATATAACGGCCCCGAGGATTGGTACAGGTAAACACAAAATTACCCTTTATGCAGATGATGTTCTTTTATTCCTCAATAATCCTCTGATGTCAGTACCTCGTCTAACTCAAGTTATTAATACATTTAGTGCATTCTCAGGCTATAAAATTAATTTTTCAAAATCGGAGGCTATGCCAATGGGTGGCCTGGTTATGACACCCCACTTAGTGGATGGATCCCTCTTTCCCTTTCGTTGGTCCCTGGAGGGCTTCATATATTTAGGTATTTTTATTACTCCAGTATTTGGTCAGTTGTATAGGGCTAATTTTGTGCAATTACTGGAAAGGATAAGGCAGGACCTCCAGCGATGGGGAGACCTTCCAATATCCTGCTTGGGTAGAATAGCACTAATTAAAATGAATGTTCTGCCCCGTCTCTTATATCCTATGAGAATGCTCCTGGTGATGCTGCCAAGGATAGCCCTACGTAAATTATATGGCTGGCTGGGTTCCTTTATTTGGAATCATAGACGGCCCCTTATTAAGCTGAAGAAGCTACAGCTGCCACAGGCAAGGGGAGGACTGGATTTCCCAGACTTTAGAAAATATCAGTTAAGTTCCCTATTAAGTTACATAGCTGACTGGGTCTTGTCTGATCCACAATCAATCTGGCTGGACATTGAGGCCTCCCAAGTAAAATACCCACTTACTAACCTCTTATTTTCAGACAAGAGGAAAATCATTACAGATCACTGTAAAAACCCCATAATACTAAACACAATTAAAGCCTGGAATATAATGCAGCAAAATGAGGGTAATTTACATAAAACATCCCCCCATGCACCGATAGTAGGGGCATGGGGATTCCAACCGGGGTTTACAGATGCCACTTTTAAACTCTGGAGATCCAGGGGTATCTCATGTTTAGGGGACCTATTTAAAGATGGGGTCCTGATGTCCTTTAAACAGCTACGTCAGAAATTCGGGTTACCCAATGGAGACCTCTTTCGATACTTCCAAATTCGAGATTATATACAGAAGAAGACTACGTTAATAGATAGTCTTTATAAATCAGATAGACAATGTAATGTCCTATGACCAGTAGGGGTATCCTCCGTTAGTACTATTTATTATTTACTACATGATGAAGTGTCTGGAGATATGGACAATCTGCTTAAAACATGGGATCAGGATTTGGGATTAGAAATCTCTATAGAAACGTGGAATGATATTTGGGAAAATGCTAGAAGAATTACTATCTGTAACAGAACCCAGGCTATCCAGCTGAAGATACTTCATAGTGCCCATATAGCACCGGCTCGATTGGCAAAATTTAAGGCAGGAGCATCTCCAATGTGTCCCAAATGCAAAATAGAGGTGGGCACTCTGGTACATTGCCTATGGACTTGTCATAAGATCCGTAGATATTGGACTAAAGTAGCAAGTATCCTGACAGACATTTTAGGAACGGAAATTAGAGTGGACCCTGTATCTCTCCTTTTGGGCTTTTCGAACTTTTCCTCCCTGGATACGCACGGGAAGAGACTATTTTCTATTCTCTCTTTCTGTGCAAGGAAAAATATTTTGATGAACTGGGTGGCTGAGCGCCCCCCTGGATTTTCAAATTGGCACAGATTAATTATGGAATATATTCCCCTTGACTTCCTTACAAATATGGTGCACCGAAAGACTGAATTATTTTATAAAATATGGCAGCCCTTTTTGAATTACATAAATGCAGATTTTTCAGCCATCCTAACAAGGGCCTTTATTTAGTGAGGACTACAAACCTGGCTGCTCCGGGGCCCCTTGGGAGAGGAATCCCGCACGAATATGGGTTTTATTACATTTGATGTTAATACATTCCGAGCATGTAAGAGACTTAAGTATACACTCTGGTTAGTTATAGGTTAGATTAGTAGAATGTTGAGTTTTGGTTTTTTTAAATTTTATTTTGGTTTTTATTTTTTTTTCTTTCCTTTGTTAAATTTTGACTATAGTATATTTGATTTAATTGTACATCAATGTTTGTATTTGAGAGTTTTGTTTATTTTTATAAACTTGCAAAAATGTTAAATTTCTAATAAAAATATCTATATAAAAAAAAAGGGGTGGCTGGAACATGGGAAACCTTCAAGAGTCCATAGATAGTATGTTCCTGTTAGGGTGAAAAGCAAGGCTTGTAGATGTAGGGAATGCTGGATGACTAAAGAAATTGAGGTTTTGGTCAAGAAAAAGAAGGAAGCAAGTGTCAGGTATAGACAGCAGAGATAGAGTCAGTCCTTACAAGTATATAAAGGCAGTAGGAATATAGTTAAGAGCAAAATCAGGAGGGCAAAAAGGGGACATGCGATGGCTTTGGCAAATAGGGTTAAGGAGAATCCAAAGGGATTCTACAAATACATTAAGGACAAAAGAGTAACTAGAGAGAGAATAGTGTCCCCTAGAGATCAGCAAGGCGGCCTTTGTGTGGATCCGCAGGAGAGGGAGAGTTACTAAATAAGTATATTGCATCAGTGTTTACTGTGGAGAAGGTTATGGAAGATATAGTATGTGCGGAAATAAATAGTGATATCTTGAAAAAATGTCCGTATTACAGAAGAGCATGTGTTGGACATCTTAAAACACCATATAAGTGGATAAATCCCTGGGACCCAATTAAGTATTCCTGATCAGAACACTAGGAAGCTAGGGAAGTGATTGCTGGGCCCTTTGCTGAGATATTTGTATCATTGATAGCCACAAGTGAGGTGCTGGAAGACTGGCGATTGGTTAACCTGATGCCAGTACAGAAGAAAAGTGGTAAGAAAAAGCCAGGGAACTATAGACTGGTGAGCCTGACACCAGTGGTGGGCAGTTTGTTGGAAGGAATCCTGAGGGACAGAACTTGAAAGTACTTGGAAAGGTGGAGACTGATTAGGGACGGTCAACAAGGCTTTGTGCATTGGAAATCGTGTCTTATGAACTTGTTTTGAGTATTTTGAAGAAATTAAGAAGATGATTGATGAGGGCAGAGCGGTGGATGTGATCTATATGGACTTCAGTAAGACATTCAACAAGGTTCCTCATGGTAGACTGGTTAACAAGGTTAGATCACATAGAACACAGAGAGAACTAGCCATTTGAATATGAACTGGTTTGAAGGTAAGAGTCAGAGGGTGGTGGTGGTTGAAGGTTGCTTTTCAGACTGGGGTCCTGTGACCAGTAGTGTGCCAAAAGGATTGGTGTTGGGTCTATTGCTTTTTGTCATTTATATAAATGATTTGGATGTGAACATAGGACAAATGGTTAGTAAGTTTACAACTAACTCCAAAATTAGAGGTATAGTGGACAGTGAAGAAGGTTACCTCAAAGTACAATGGGATCTTGATCAGATGGGCTAATGGACCAAGGAGTGGCAGATGGAGTTTAATTTAGATAAATGTAAAGTACAAATCAGGGCAGGATATATACACTTAATGGTAAGGTCCTGGGAGGGTTGCTGAACAAAGAGACCTTGGAGTGCAGGTTCATAGTTTCTTGAAAGTGAGTCTGAGGTAGACAAGGTCGTGAAGAAGGCATTTAGTATGCTTTGTTGAAGAGTATGGTGCTGGAAAAGCACAACCGGTCAGGCAGCATCCAAGAAACAGGAGAGTGAACATTTTAAGCATAAGCTCTTCATCAGGAATGAAGGGGTGGCTCAAGAGGACTGAGAAATAAATGGAAGCGGGGATCACCGGGCCAGGGAGCAGGTAGCTGGGAATGTGAAATTAGGTAAAGGTGGGGATGAAGTTGATAGGTTGGAGAGGAGGGTGGATTGGATAAATGGGAAAGAAGATAGACATGTAGGACAATTCAAGAGGGCAGAAACGAGTTGGAAGGTTGGATCTGGGATAAGGTGGGGCTAAGGGGACATAAAAACTATCAATTAGGCTGGCTTTTTTTTTGCACAGCTTCAAATAAGCAAAACAGAAAAGAAAAGCCAGAAAACAAACAAACAAACTCAATAAACTATAAAGAAAAAACAAAGAACTTCAAAATAACCTCTTCCTCCTCAATGTGAGGACACCAACAAAAACCAGTCTCCTCTTCTCCTCTCTTTAAAGAGCAGAATCCTTTCACTGCTTGACACTGATCCAGCTCCCTCAGAGGCAGCTCTCAGAGTGTACGGGATGTTTAACACTCCTGTTTCTTTTTGAGACACAGTGAAAGACACAAGGTGTACAAATCTTTCTTCAATTTCCACCACTCAGAAGAAAAGAAACACCAAGTGGCCTAAGCTGGCTGTTATCCTACATGAATGATTGGGCTTGTGGGGATCCTCTTTCAATATGGTTTGATATTGAAACCTCTCAGGCAAAGTGTCCCCTTACTACCTTGCTGTTTTTGGACAAAATGAGGGCAGTTAAGGAATAGTGCCATAACCCAAATGTTATCAATACTGTTAAAGCATGGAAGGCATTTCGGCAGAGGGAAGGCAATATTGGCAAAACATCTTTTTTTGCACCTATAGTGGATATACTGGGTTTTCAACCGCGGATGGTGGATTCAGGATTCAAACATTGGGAAGCTAGGGGTGTGTCTTGCATGGGTGATTTATTTGAGGGAGACACAATGATGTCCTTTGATCAGTTAGCATGGAAATACGAACTATCTAACAGGGACTTTTTCATTTTTTTCAAGTTAGGGATTTTATTCAAAAGAAAAGGCTACATTTATGACTGATCCCTACAAATCTGACATAGAGTGAAGAGAGCTCAGTGCTAAGAGTACACTTTCTGTCTGCACTTCATATCATCAATTGGGGGGCGGCCCCTCAGATGAGTTCGATCGACTCTGCAGGGTGTGAGAGAGAGAGCTAGGTGTTGAGGTCTCCTCGGAGGCAAGGGCAGATATTTGGGAAAATGCAAGAAAGATATAAATTTGCAATAGGACCCATGCTTTATAGTTGAAGATTCTCCACAGGGTCCACTTATCTCCAGAACATTTGTCCAAATTTAAACCAGGGGTAACTTCAATATGTCCCAGGTGCAAGGTTGGTGCGGGCACTCTTACCCATTGTCTCTAGTCCTATGGCAGGCTTCAAACACACTGGAATGCTGTGGCGAGTGCAGTGGAGGGGATTTGGGTGTAGGGGTAGAGAAGGACCCGATTTCTCTTCTTTTTGGCCTGCCCAGTGTGTTCCCTGCATATGCGCATAAGAAAAAAACTTTTCAACATGCTCATTTTCTGTGCAAGAAAGAATACCTTGTTAGGTTGGGTATCTAAAAATCCCCCTGGGCCTGTCGGGTTGGTGGAAGATTGACACAGAGTATAACCCCTTGGATTTTCTCACAAGTATGGCGCACCACAAAACTGAGAATTTCTGTAAGACATGGCAGCCCTTTTTGGAATACCCGGACACAGAATTGTCTGCCGCACTAATAAGGGCTTTTATATAACTGTAACGATTGTACCTTTACCAGTCCAATATCCAGAGAGTGAAGAGCTGTAAACATATGAATAGATGAAAATTAGTGCTCTCGATATTCGAGAGTTAGTGTTTTATTTGGCTGAACTATATTATTATTATTTATTAGTTTGTAGTTGGTTATTATTTATTTAGTTAAGTAGTTGGGGTTTTTCTTATATATATATGTATTTTTTTATACAAATTTATACATTTGTACATGAGGGCAGTTTGGGTTTTTTTTAAACTTTTTTTGGTGTTCATTGTATTGTTTTGAATTGTACTGTTTTATATTCTGTTGTAATATTTTAAAAAATCTATTTTTCAATAAAAATATATTTTTTTAAAGTTTCAAATTGATTATCACAATTTAGTCACAATTTTCTGTTTTTGTATTTGTTTAAAATTTCTAGTATTAATGTATTGCTTTTGACCTTACAAATGAAAGTTGGTAATTGATATGTTTGGAAGCTGATTTGAAACACATTGATACACCATTTCCTACATTAACAGTAACTACTGGATTTTTAATGCCATTTATCAAGCTGGTGTCATGAAAGATGTTACGTGCTTGCAACCTTCTGCTGCTTTTAAATCACCTGGTTTTATCACTTGGCCAGGCTTGTGTACCTGATGGTAGTTGATCAGAGATTGACATAAGCAGATGATCTGACTGCTCGGCCAGGAATCTGTGCAATGCTGACCTTAAAATAGCAATAACTTTTAAGAGAAAGAAAACTCTTTTTAGTGATCAAAATGAACAAATCTATGTAATGGATTGTAGAGATGACAAGAAAATTGGGTTATAATGCAAGATACATGACGGGGAAAGCAATTGGATGGGTGTATTAAATCCATGGTAGAATAGCATCTGTCAAATGATTTAAATCCTTTTGCAATGTCGCTGATGAATCAATATTGTATTTCATGCATTAAATTTACCATTAGTCCCATCCATTTTGTAAAATAAGGTCTTCCTACAATTCTGAGTTTATGCCACTATTACATAGAGTACATAGATTCCCTACAGTGTGGAAACAGGCCATTCGGCCCATCAAGTCCTCACCAATCGTCTGAAGAGTAATCCACACAGACCCTACCCTACATTTCCCCTAACTAACCCAACTCGCCTGCACATCCCCGAACACTATGGGCAATTTAGCATGGTAAATTCACTTAACTTGGACATCTTTAGACTGTGGGAGGAAACCGGAGCACCCAGAGGAAACCCATGCAGACACGGGGAGAATGTGCAAACCCCACACAGACAGTCACCCAAGACTGGAATCGAACTCAGGTCCCTGGTGGTGTGAGACTTCTCTGATTATAATGATGTTAATGACACATTTTTCAGTTGCAAGCTGGTGTGTAGCATAGGAGAATTCGCTTAGGACTTGTGCATTAGTAGTTTTCCTAACTTTGAGCTAGGAGGCCTTCTTTCAAGTCCCACCTGTCCCAGAGTGTGTCATATCTTTGAATGGTTTGATTAGAGGGGAAAAACTACTAGCATGGATGCGTTCAAGACCCACTTGTTCCAAAGGTGTGCAGTAACATATTTGAACAGGTTGATTTGACAATATCTAGCACAGGGGAGTTGGGTTCTTGTGGCGCAATCATAGTGAGCCTCCATTGAGCCATGAGATCTGAGTTCAAGTCCTACCTGCTCCAGTGGTGCATCAAGACATATCTGGATAAGTTGATTAAAAATATCTGGCATAAGGGAATTGCTGGGATCAAAAATAGGATCTTCAACCCAAGAAATTGTGCAACAACAGCATTGCTTCTGGGAACATACAATAGGCAGTCTCTGGGTTGCAAACAGATTCCATTCCTGAGTCTGTTCACATGTCAGTTTGTACACAAATTGGAACACAGTGCAGAGCAATACAAAACACCCATTTGTTCCGACATGGAATGTTTGTAAGTTGAATATTTTAAAAGACATCACTGTAAGGGACCGTGCTCCCTCTTCGGCAAGAATATCCTTTCTTAGGCAGAGAAACCATTGGATGTGTATAACTACATTAGATTAGATTACTTACAGTGTGGAAACAGGCCCTTCGGTCCAAGTCCACACTGACCCGCCAAAGTGCAACCCACCCATACCCCTGCATCTACCCCTTACCTAACACTACGGGCAATTTAGCATGGCCAATTCACCTGACCTGCATATCTTTGGACTGTGGGAGGAAACCCACGCAGACACGGGGAGAACGTGCAAACTCCACACAGTCAGTCGCCTGAGTCAGGAATTGAACTCGGGTCTCAGGCGCTGTGAGGCAGCAGTGCTAACCACTGTGCCACCGTGCCGCCCAAGTTCAGGGTCTGTTGGCTGGACATCTGGCTTGCAATGCAGAATGATGCCAACCATATGGGTTCAATTCCAGCTGCAGCTGAGGTTATCTTAAAAGACTCTCTTTCTTAACCCCTTTCCCTGAGGCATGGTGACCCTCAGGCTAAATCACCATAATTCTGTATTGAGAGAGCAGTCCTTAGACCTAGTAAGACTGGTGATTTACCTTTGTTTTTCAAAACCACATTAAGACATATTTCCTTCCAAACTCAACTCCTCTTCAAAAGGAAGGCCAATATATCATAAGCCTTGCTAACTGCTTGCTGCAGTTGTCCTTTCAGTATCTGGTGTACTAGGCCAACCAGGTTCCTTTGTACATTCGCCCTTCCCATTTCAACTCTGATGAAGGGTCATCTAGACTCAAAACATGAGCTTGCTTTCTCTCTCTGCCTGAGCCACTGTGATCTCCAGCATTGTTTGTTTATAGTTGAGGCAAATACTTGTTTAGTTTCCAATGCTTTGAAGGCCTAATTTCCTTTTGGAAAAGGCAGACAAAGAAATCCCAAGATTTAAACTAAATTACTCCACCTGGTGAGATAATTGCAGCTTATTCTTGACTTGAAGTTCTGACCTGCAACAAATGGCCATGGGCCACATGCAGTTTGGGTTTAGGAGAAACAGTTTTTACCAGACAAAAAGCAGTGTGGTCTCCACGCCAACAAAGCTGGAAGGACGCTTTTTGCAATTCAAGTTGGCAGGGCTGGAAAAAGCTTTAGTTAGCGTTCATTGAGAAAAAGTCAGAAAATTAGCCTGCCTGTGCGTCCTAGGGAGATGGAGAGACTCACATCAGTCACCAAGTGGAAATGCTTGCAACCTCATCAGTTGAGTAAGAAATTTTAGTGAAGGTAGGAGCAATGTATCGCTGGGGTTGTCTATAAAGGATATAGGAAAACTGAAATAGGGCTATATTATTTCACCCCTAGCGTCTTCTCTGCCATTCAATATAATCATATTGTTGAGAAAGAAGTAATGGATCTTTATTTTTGTTATTTATGACAAAGTTTTTTAAAGTTGTTATTTATGTCTGTCTTTTTTCTCTTTTGTCTCACATATTCATGTTCCTTCATTAAAAGTACATTGGCAGCCTCAAATGAATTGATGGGGCCACTTCCGCCCCAATCATAGCCACTCCCAAAGCCACTTCCAGCCCTCACATCATCGCTGATGCCACACGCTCAGTCACTTCCGCCACTCCTACTGCCGTGTCTGCCACCACTTCCGCCCCCACCAGCGCCACTCACCTGCAGTCTGCTGACACGCCCCCCACAGACCCCACTGTCACTATCCCCACCCGTCGAACAATTCTTCCGTCGCCTCCGCCTCCGAGCTTACTTTCACAATCAGGATTCCCGCCCGCCTTCCGAGGACCCCTTCACCCACCTCGACCTATTACCTATTACCTATTACCTGTCCTCGACCTCTTCATTTCCAATTGCCGCCGGGACATTAACCGCCTCAACCGGTCTACCCCCCTTCCCCACTCTAACCTCTCACCCTCACAACACGCAGCCCTCCAATCCCTTTGCTCCAATCCCAACCTCACCATCAAGCCAGCGGATAAAGGGGGTGCAGTGGTAGTCTGGCGCACTGACCTCTACACTGCTGAAGCTAAACGCCAACTCGACGACACCTCTTCCTACTGCCTCCTAGACCATGACCCCACCCCCCATCACCAAACCATCATCTCCCAGACCAGACAGAACCTCATCACCTCAGGAGATCTCCCACTTACAGCTTCCAACCTCATAGTCCGGGAACCCTGCACTGCCCGGTTCTACCTCCTTCCCTAGATCCACAAGCCTGACCATCCTGACCGACCCATTGTCTCAGCATGCTCCTGCCCCACTGAACTCATCTTGACACTGTCCTACCCCCCCTAGTCCAGGAACTCCCCACATACGTTTGAGACACCACCCACGCCCTCCACCTCCTCCAAGACTTCCGTTTCCCTGGCCCACAACGCCTCACCTTCACCATGGATATCCAATCCCTCTGCACCTCCATCCGCCATGACCAGGACCTCCAAGCCCTCCGTTTTTTTTCCTCTCCAGACGCCCCCAACAGTACCCTTCCACCGACACACTCATTCGTTTGGCCGAACTGGTCCTCATCCTTAACAATTTCTCCTTTGAATCCTCCCACTTCCTCAAGACCAAAGGGGTAGCCATGGGCACACGTACGGGCCCCAGCTATGCCTGTCTCTTTGTTGGCTACGTAGAACAGTCAATCTTCCGTAATTACACCGGCACCACTCCCCACCTCTTCCTCCGCTACATTGATGACTGCATTGGCGCCACCTCGTGCTCCTGCGAGGAGGTTGAGCAATTCCTCAACTTCACCAACACATTCCACCCTGACCTTAAATTTACCTGGACCATCTCTGACACCTCCCTCCACTTCCTGGACCTCTCCATCTCTATTAATGATGACCGACTTGACACGGACATTTTTTACAAACCCACCGACTCCCACAGCAACCTGGATTACACCTCTTCCCACCCTATCTCTTGCAAAAATGCCATCCTCTATTCCCAATTCCTCTGCCTCTGCCATATCTGCTCCCAGGAGGATCAGTTCCACCATAGAACACACCAGATGGCCTCCTTCTTTAGAGACCGCAATTTCCCTTCCCACGTGGTTAAAGATGCCTTCCAACGCATCTCATCCACATCCCGCACCTCTGCCCTCAGACCACACCCCTCCAACCGTAACAAGGACAGAACGCCCCTGGTGCTCACCTTCCACCCTACCAACCTTCGCATAAACCAAATCATCCGTCGACATTTCCGCCACCTCCAAAAAGACCCCACCACCAGGGATTTATTTCCCTCCCCACCCCTTTCCACCTTCCGCAAAGACCGTTCCCTCCGTGACTACCTGGTCAGGTCCACGCTCCCCTACGACCCACCCTCCCATCCTGGCACTTTCCCCTGCCACCGCAGGAACTGTAAAACCTGTGCCCACACCTCCTCCCTCACCTCTATCCAAGGCCCTAAAGGAGCCTTCCACATCCATCAAAGTTTTACCTGCACATCCACTAATAACATTTATTGTATCCGTTGCTCCCGATGCGGTCTCCTCTACATTGGGGAGACTGGGCGCCTCCTAGCAGAGCGCTTTAGGGAACATCTCCGAGATACCTGTACCAATCAACCACACCGCCCCGTGGCCCAACATTTCAACTCCCTGTCCCACTCTGCTGAGGACATGGAGGTCCTGGGCCTCCTTCACCGCCGCTCCCTCACCACCAGACGCCTGGAGGAAGAACGCCTCATCTTCCGCCTGGGAACACTTCAACCCCAGGGCATCAATGTGGACTTCAACAACTTCCTCATTTCCCCTTCCCCCACCTCATCCTAGTTTCAAACTTCCAGTTCAGCACTCCCCCCATGACTTGTCCAACCGGCTTATCTTCTTTTCCACCTATCCACTCCATCCTCTCTTCCCTGACCTATCACCTTCATCCCCTCCCCCACTCACCCATTGTACTCTCACCCCACCCCACCCTGCTCTAGCTTATCTCTCCATGCTTCCAGCTCACTGCCTTTATTCCTGATGAAGGGCTTTTGCCCGAAACATCGATTTTGCTGCTCGTTGGATGCTGCCTGAACTGCTGTGCTCTTCCAGCACCACTGATCCAGAATATGTTCAGAGACAACCCACCACAGTAACCAAACTGCAAAGAAAAAACCTATGATCAATCACATCAGGTTTCACTCTGGAATCTGACTTGTCCAGTGTTATCAGCTGGCAACACCATCACAGCACCGTCATCTCTTATTTTAGTTTACATCTGTATGAAAAGTGTTACAATTTGGAGATGCGAATCATCACTTCCAATTATCAAGCTTGGAATCAATAACTCAGAGATTGGAATACACAACCAAATGTATTTCTGGGAGGTTGTTTTGGTATAACAAAAAGATGAAATTAGGATTATATTTTATTGTCAAATGTATTCAAGTAAAGCTACACAGGAGTACAGTGAAAAGTATACAAAGTCATCATTCTCTGATGCCATCTTGGTTATAAAACCAGAATTAACAAAAAAAAACAGGAATAAAAGAAAGCCAAAAGGTAAGAAAAACATCCAGATCTTAAAGTCTAAGTCTTATCTCCATGAAGATGTATGGGATCACCAGAGCCAGCAACCCAGGCCCAGCCATGCCCTGAATCAGCCTGCGATTCTCACATTAACCACCAGGGAGAGCACTGTCCTTGCTGCTTCTGTTGTGCTGCCTCCACCTCAGATTTCTGGAACTTTGACACCACCGCCGCCGGACCTGAATGCCAGGAGGATGCCCTTGCTGCTGCTGCTGCTGCTGCCTCTGTCTCCGCCTGTTGGGAGGCTGCTGCCATTCCGCGCATGGCCCACTCTCACTGCGAATGCTGTATTACTGCCACCTCCCATTGCCAAGAGGAGCCTGGGAGGAACTGCGTCAGCCACTACCGCCACCTCAGACTGCTGGGAGGATACCGCCATCCCGCTCGTGGCCTGCTCTCGCTGCCGGGCCGGAGCAGCTGATTAACCCACTGCAAAAGGAGAGAAGTGAGGGAAAAAAAAGAACAAAGGTAAAAGAAGAAAAAGAAATAAATCAGGAGGGAGCAGATAAGGTCAGGAGCCCATACGCAGGTCTGCTGCTCCACCGCCATCTTGGAACAAATTGGAGAATCCATCTTGGATTTATGAACAGAACAAATTGGAGAAAATGCTATTTCAATTGCTTGAAGAACAAAACATGTAGTAACAACATAAATTAGAAAAAGAAACATCTGGAACACTGAGTATTCCAAGCACAACTGAAATATTGGCTTCTTCTGAGGTTACATGGTCCCAAATTAAAACTTTAAACTTCAAAGGTCTCTCTAAGGACTTTAAACTGTATATCCTCCTTTCACACTGGACTTATCCTTTTGTACTTCTGTGCGTGTAGGCTTGATGTTATGTCTTCATTATTGTCTCAAAGTTAGCAGACATTAAAATTGATCTTTCTTTCACTCAAGAAAATACTACAATTAGCTTTTTATTGAAGCTATAAATATTGGGTAACTACATTTTTATTAGAGAGAGGTTTAGCCTCGTGCTAAAATAGTCTTATATCTGTCACCCTGAATTGGACAGGGAATCTGCCCCTGGCTGCCCAAGTTAAACTACCAGTGAGAGACGGATGCCAGCACCCTCAGGCTGGTGGTGGTGGTGGGGCAGAATGTGGAAATTGGCCAAAAGGCTTCTTCATGTGTTGTAAAAACGTTATGACTCTATGATGTTATAGCTAAACAGGTTCAAGTTTCTACACACGCTGTTAGTGTTGGACCAGATCAGAAGTCACAAGACACCAGATTTTAGCCCAATAGGTTTCGGAGCGGTGCTCCTTCATCAGGAGAAGTGACTGCATTTTAAACTTCAAAGGACACTCTAAGGACTTTAACCTGTACATTCTTCTGTCTTGCTTTTATGCTGGACCTTACCGAATACTATAGGAGCCTGACCTGGGTCAGTGTTGTGTAGGAAGCATTTAATTCAGATCTGAATACGGCTCGTCCTGTTGAAATGGAGGAAGCACATATCCAGGAGGAGCAAGTTGTATTCAAACCCTCAGCAATTTAATAGGTTTCTGCTTTAAACATTCAAGGTGGATAAAATGGGGGCAAGAGGCCAAATCTGGAATTGAAATAGTCATCACCTCCAAGATGCGAAGCTGTTGAATTCCCATGTTATCATTACCACTTCCTTCAACCTTACTTCTCACAGGTTACTAATGTTCACTCCATTTGTCCTCCTGATTTGGGTACATACAATCCCAGACGAAATCAATCACGTGGTTGGAGTTGACTGACTGGTCAAGAGGAGGGGTGGTTTTTGGTTCGGGGACAGGAAGCAGGAATCTGGACTAGTTATGGGTCCTGAAACTGATTGTGCCACCTCTTTTGCTTTTCCCCAGTGGCACGGTCAGTTTCTCACTAGGCAGCAGAGAGTAGCCAATTAACAGTCATTATTGATCGTTAAACACTTTGTTACCAGCGCAACTCGCCTGATTAATATTCATCCACCTGCCTTACCAAACTTGCTAAGCAGGCTCGATGTTAGGAAAACACAACACAAAGGCAGAATGAGCGTCTGGAGATTCAGTTCATTACTTCCTCCAAACAACTTCCATGTCAGAAACTGGGTACCAACACCTTACCAACAGTAATGGCTGTACCACCCACTTTCGCCTACTCTAATACCAAGACACCAGCATTGTTATAGGGATAGGGCATGGAGTGGGTTTAGGTGGGATGCTCTTCGGAGGGTCAGTGTGGACTCAATGGGTCAATGGCCTGCTTCCTCACTGTAGGTATTCTATGATTCTTCACCTTGCTTTCCACAGTATTCTGGGATAGATCCCATCTGACCCAGGGGACCTGTCTAACTTTAAACATTTCAAGTCACGCTTCATTGTTGTTGACCTGCCCAAGAGTGTTCATACACCTTTCCCTAGTCTCAACTTCCTTCTCTTCGGTGAATATAAATGTAAAGTACCCTTAAGACTAGATTGACTAGTTCCCACAGCGTGGAAAGAGGCCCTTCAGCCCAACAAGTCCACACCAACTCTCCAAAGAGTGATCCACCCAGACCCATTTCCCTTTGACTAACGCACCTAACCTATGGGCAATTTAGCATGGCCAATTTACCTGACCTGCACATCTTTGGACTGTGGGAGGAAACCAGAGCACTCGGAGGAAACCCACGCAGACAAGGGGAGAATGTGCAAACTCCACACAGACAGTCTCCCTAGGCAGGAATCAAACCTGGGACCCTGGTGCTATGAGGCAGCAGTGCGAACCACTGAGCCACCGTACCGCCTGTTTCCTCACATCTATTTCCTCTGGCTCCACGCATAATCTCTCTCCTTTCAGTGGGCCTGCTATTCCATAAGTACCTCCTCTTGCTCCTAACGTATGTATAAAATGTCTTGGGATTTTCCGAAGTTGGTGAGCTTGCAATGTCTGTGTTTCCATTAGGTCACAAGTGTCAGTGTTCACAGAAGCCTGTCCTAAAACCTCTACATGTCAAAATGTTTTCTCATTTATGATTTATGATTATTTACAAAACCATAATTTGATTAGACGTCGTCAGCATGGCTTTTAGAGTATTAGGCCATGCCTCATAAACCTTATTGAACTCTTTGAGAATGAGACAAAACACATTGATGAAAGTAGAGTAGTGAGTGTGGTGTACATGGATTTTAGCAAGGCATTTGATAAAGTTCCCCATGGTAGGCTCATTCAGAACATAAGGAGGCATGGAATACAGGTAAATCTGGCTGTCTGGATATGGAATTGACTAGCCCATAGAAGTCAGAGGGTGATAGTAGATGGAAAGTATTCAGTCTGAAGCTCAGTGACCAGTGGTGTTTCACAGGGATCTGTTCTGGGACCTCTGTTCTTTGTGATTTTTATAAATGACTTGATGAGGAAGTGGAAGGGTGGGTTAGTAAGTTTGCCAATGACACAAAGGTTAGGGGAATTGTGGATCAGGTGGATGCCTGTTGTAGATTGCAACAAGACATTGACAGGATGCAGAGCTGCGCTGAGAAGTGGCAGATGGAGTTCAACCTGAAAAAGTGTGGAGCAATTCAGTTTGGAAGGTTGAATTTGAATGCAGATTACAGGGTTAAAGGCAGGATTCTTGGCAGTGTGGAGGATCTTGGGGTCCACATCCATGGATCCCTCAAAGCTGTCACCCAAGTAGGTGGAGATGTTAAGAAGGCCTATGGTGTGTTGGCTTTCATTAGCAGGGAGATTGAGTTTAAGAGCCTTGAGGTCAGACCACACTTGGAATATTGTGCTTAGTTCTGGCCTCACTGTAGAAAGAATGTAGATGCCTGGACTGGAAGGCATGTCTTATGAAGAAAGGTTGAGGGAGCTAGAGCTTTCTTTTTGGAATAAAGAAGGATGAGAGGCATAGATAGAGTGGATAACAGAGACTTTTTCACAGGGTGGAAATGTCTATCAGGAGGCAGCATAATTTTAAGGTATTTGTGGAAGGTTAAGAGGGGGATGTCAGAGGTAGGTTCTTTACACAGAGAGTGCATGGAATATATGACCAGCAGTGCTACTAGAGTCAGATACATTAGAGACATTTAAGCAACTCTTGGATAGGCATTTGGATAGTAAAATGTAGGGTATTGAATTGAATTGAATTTATTGTCAAGTGTACCAAGGCATAGTGAAAAGTTTTGTCTTGTGATCAATACAGGCAGATCACAGAGTTAAGTAGCGTAGATAGTAAATAATAGGTAAACAGTGGCAAAAAAAAAACACAGGTACAGGCAAATGTTAAGAGTTTGTGAGTCCATTCAGTATTCTAACAACAGTCAGGTAGAAACTGTTACGAAACCGGCTGGTGTGTGTGTTCAGGCTTCTGTACCTTCTCCCCGATGGTAGAGGTTCCAGAAAAACATTGCCAGGGTGGGATGGATCTTTGAGAATGCTGGCGGCCTTTCCTGGTCAGTGGGCCTGGTAGATGGATTCTATTGATGGGACATTGGCCTTTGTGATTGTCCTGGCCGAGCTCACCACTCTCTGTAACCATCTCCGATCTTGAATGGTACAGTTGCCATACCAGGTAGTGATACATCCAGACAGAATGCTCTCAATGGCGTACCTCTAAAAATTGGCAAGGCTATTTACCATCATGTCAAAGTTCCTCAGCTGCCTTTTTAACCAGGGCATCCACATAAAGAGTCCAAGAAAACTCCTAGGAGCTTGACACTCTCCACTTGTTCCACCTCTGTGCTGCTAACGTGTAGGGTGGCATGAATAACATCCTGCTGAAAGTCAATAATGAGCTCCTTGGTTTTGCCAGCATTGAGAGCTAGGTTGTTCTCAGTGCATCATCTTTCCAAGTCTTCTACCTCTCATCTGTAACCTGTTTCATCGCCATCTGAGATTCAACTAATTATGGTGGTGTCATCAGCAAACTTGTAAATGGCATTAGTCTGGTATTTGGTGGTGCAGTTATGGGTATACAGTGAGTACAGTAGGGGGCTGAGTACGCACCCCTGGGAGGCTCCAGTGTTGAGTGTTGGTGAGGATGAAGTATTGTTCGTAGGTTAGTTTGATCTTAGAGTAGGATAAAAGGTTGGCACAACATGTGCTGTACTGTTCTTTGTTCTATGTTTATCTTCATTTTACTTATGAAATCTCTGATTGTAAACTTGTTAATCAGCATTATTTATTAACTGGAGTATTGCTGACAAAAAAGACACATTTGTTTGAAACTTTTCATCTTGACCCATGAAGTAAATTCACAATATCAAAGGGACAGCAAGATATGTATTGTATGAGAGGAGCGTGCTGACTGGTTTGTTGGCAAGTGGACTCTGATTGGTAGAGACATTGCCATGCAGAATGCACTAGTTAATGATGACTGACATTTAACTGAAACAAACTCAGAAATGGCTGGAAAAAAACTCAGCAGCATCTGTGGAGAGAAAACAGTCAACATCTCGGGTCCAGTGACTCTCCTTCAGAATTGATATTTAATGTGAAGATTTGTTCAAATTTAATCAAGACAAGTGGACTCTGATTGGTCAAGGCAATGCCCTAAGAAATGAACTGGAGAATGACTGTATGTATATGTTCTTTCTGTATGTACATGTATCACATGTGTATCAATGTGGACATGTGTATCAATGTGGACATGTGTATCAATGCCCGTCACTCCTAGTACACTGTTCTGAAAGCCCAACTGACAACCTTTAAATTGGCTATCAATATAATTTCTTGCATTCTCAGGATAGTTCACTAAATGTTGTCCAAAAGTAGCATTGTATTAAACTTTGACATGGCATTGTCAGTTTTATAAGTGCGGGTTGGCCTGTCACCATTGGTACTTTGCTAGTTGCACACGTCCCGCTATTTGATCCGAGCATTTGGTAAGAATGGCCTATCTCATTGGCACTAAACGTTTAAACTGAATAGTAGGGGCAATGGGATCAAATTGGGAAGATGTGAAGATGCAATAAATCAAAGAGCTGGGTAAAGGTCAAAGAGCAAAGTATTAATATGAGAAATGCTAAACAGCCCCTGAAAGGAAGGGATAGAGAGTATAATTCTACAACTCAACCAATAGGTGAGATTGAGAATTTACAAAGTCAGTAACAGGATAAAACTGAAAGCTCCGAATCAGAATTTAAAACAAAGGCAATAAGCATGCAAATAGAAATGACTAAGTAGAATCTGGCAGCCATTATACAAGCTTGACTGCAGTTTGACATGGGGCAAAAGTGAGGACTGCAGATGCTGGAAACCAGAGTAGAGATCAGGGTGGTGCTGGAAAAGCACAGCAGGTCAGGCAGCATCCGAGGAGCAGGAAAATAGACCTGCTGTGTTTTTGCAGCACCACTCTGATCCCTACTGCAGTTTGACACTGATTGAGGCCAGAAATCTTGAATGACAGGAATGTGTAGAAAAAGAGAGGTGGCTCCCGTACTTAATGACATTTCAGCACAACAGAGAGGGATAGCCTATATTCAGGAAACTGAACTTTGATAACTGCTGCGTTCTGAAGAGGGGTCACTGAAGACGGGATATAAAACATTAAGTCTGATTTCTGTCCACAGATGCTACCAGACCTGCTGAGGTTTTCCAGCAATTTCTGTTTTTATTTTAGAAGCTTGAGTATTGCTGACAAATAGACACATTTTTGCGAAGTTTTTCATCTTGTCCTATCAAGTAAATTCGCAATATTAAAGAGACAACAAGATATGTATTATTTTTCTTTTTTTTGTTTCAGAACATGAAATAACTCTACAGAGGCTGGTATCCCATCACTAAATTACCCTTTATTTACACATGAAAAATCTTTGACACTGATCCAGCTCCCTCAGAGCCAGTTCTCAGAATGAACAGAACCCCGACATTCCTGTTTATTTATTTTTTCACAGTGAAAGACACAAGGTGCACAAATCTTTATTCAGTTTCCACCCCCAGGAAGAAAAGAAACACCTGCGTGGCCAGTGACAAGCAGTGCCCTTCACATCAAAGGGCAATGCTGTGTGATCAAACAGTGAAGGGGAGGGCAGGGACTAAATCAAAATGGAGTCGGGGGGGAAATAATGCACTCCACTCCCTGCGGCGCCCACCTCTCCCTGAACAACTCCAGAGTGTTGGTGGACACCGCGTGCTCCTTTTCCAGAGACTCAAGATATATATTGTATGAGAGGAGTGTGCTGACTGGTTTGTTGGTGAGTGGACTCTGATTAGTAGAGACATTGTCACGCAGAATGCACCAGTTAATACTCTGGGTAGAAATGAGAACAATAAAGGATACAAGTCACTTATGAGAGTGGTGTACAGGCTCATAACAATAATCACACAGGGGCCTAAAGAAAGAAATATAGAGGGCTTTTCAGAAAGGCCCAGCAATAATCATGGGAGGTTTAATTTATAAGTGACTGGACAAGTCAGGTGGCAAAGTTAGCCTGGATAAATAGCTCGTAAAATATTTTTGTAGATTATTGTTGCGTAGTTTGAGAGCCTAAAGTAGACAGGCAGGAGGCTGCAAGAACACAGCCAGCCAGGCAGCATCAGGAGGCTGGGAGAACGCAGCCAGCCAGGCAGCATCAGGAGGGCGGGAGAACGCAGCAAGGCAGGCAGCATCAGGAGGGCAGGGGAACACAGCAAGCAGGCAGCATCAGGAGGGTGGGGGAACACAGCAAGGCAGGCAGCATCAGGAGGCTGGAAGAACACAGCCAGCCAGGCAGCATCAGGAGGGCGGGGGAACACAGCAAGGCAGGCAGCATCAGGAGGGCAGGGGAACACAGCAAGGCAGGCAGCATCAGGAGGGTGGAGAAGTCAATGTTTCGGGTGTAACTCGAAGAAGTGTTATATCCGAAACGTCAGTATTTAATTAATATGCTTCTTTTTATTCTTTCTGCCAAAATGAACAACTTTTTCATTTGATTTGATTTATTATTGTCACATGTACCTATACAGGTCACTAGTCAGATTGCTTCTGCAGTATTGTAGACATTATTTATTGTATTATTTAAGAAAGGATGTAAATGTGTTAGAAAAGACTGACTAGACTAATACCTTTCATAGGCAGGTTGTCTTATGAGGAAATATTAAACATAGAACATAGAACATTACAGCGCAGTACAGGCCCTTCAGCCCTCGATGTTGTGCCGACCTGCCATACCAATCTGACGCCCATCCAACCTACACTATTCCATGTACGTCCATATGCTTGTCCATTGGACAGTTTAGGGCTGTATCTGCTGGAGTTTAGGTGACTTGATTGAAATATTTATTCCTGATGAAGGGCTTTTGTCTGAAACATCGATCCTCCCACTCCTCAGATGCTGCCTGACCTGCTGTGTTTTTCCAGCACCTCACTCTTAACTCTTCTCCAGCATCTGCAATCCTCAATTTCACCTGAAATGTTTGAAGTCCTAACTGGTCTTGTGAGGGTAGATGTAGAAAGGATGATTCCTGATATGGGAGAATGTAGAACCAGGGGTCACAATTTAAAGGTCGGTATTGGCCGTCTAAAACAGATACCTTTTTCTCCTCATAGAATTCAGTGAGTCTTTGGACCTCTTCCAGAAAAGGTGGATGAAGCAGAGTTCTTGAATATTTTTATGGCAGAGGTAGAGAGATTCTTGTTAAGCAAAAAGGTTGAAAGGTTAAGACCATAAGACATAGGAGCAGAAATTAGGCCATTCAGCCCATTGAGTCTGCTCTGCCTTTCAATCATAGTGGATAAGAAGTGCAGGTCAGGTGAAATGGCCATGCTAAATTGCCCGTAGTGTTAGGTGCGTCAGTCAGTGGGAAATGGGTCTGGGTGGGTCACTTTTCGGAGGGCCGGTGAGGACTGGTTGGTCCGAAGGGCCTGTTCCCGCACAGTAGGGAATCTAAGCTAATCTCATAGGTTTCTCAACCCCATTCTCCAACTTTCTCCCCATAACCCTTGGTCCCCATGACAATCAAGAACCAATCTATCTCTGTCTTAAATATCCTCAGTGACCTGGCCTCCACAGCCTTTTGTGGCAGTGAATTCCATAGATTCACCCCTCTCTGGCTGAAGAGGTTTCTCCTTACCCCTGTTCTTTACTCTAAGGCTTTGACCTCGCGTCCTTGTCTCTCCTACAAATGGAAATATCTTCTCAACATCCACTCTGCCCAGACCATTCAGTATTCGTAAGTTTCAATTAGATCCCCCGTCATCCTTCTAAACTCCATCGAGTATAGACCCAGATTTCTCAAACATTCCTCAAAGGTTGAGCTTTTCATTGCTGGGGCCATTCTCATGAACCTCCTCTGAACCTGCTTCAGGGCCAGTACATCCTTCCTGAGATATGGGGCCCAAAGTTGTGCACAATACTCCAAACGTGGTCTGGCCAGAGCCTTATAGGGCCTCAGAATTACATCCCTGCTTTTATATTCAAGTCCTCTCAAAATAAATGCCATCATTGCATGTGCCTTCCTAACTACTGACTCAACCTGCAAGTTTACCTTGAGAGAATCCTGGACCAGGACTCCCATGTCTCTTTGCATTTTAGACTTCTGAATTTTCTCCCCATTTAGAAAAAAATCCATGCCTCTATTCTTCTTCAGAGAAAGTGAGGACTGCTGATGAGGACTTGACTCTAAAGTGGAAAAGCATAGCAGGTCAGGCAGCAACTAGGGAGCAGGACCATCAACCTTTCAGGCATAAGCCATAATGCCTGATGAAGGGCTTATGCCTGAAATGTCAATTCTCTGCTCCTCAGATGCTGCTTGACAGGCTGTGCTTTTCCAGCACCACACTCTCGACCTTATTCTTCCTACCAAAGTGCATTACCTCACACTTTCTCACCTTGTGCTCCATCTGCCATTTCTTAGCCCATTCTCCTAACCTGTTCAAACCCTTCCGCAGCCTCCCCGCCTCCTCAACACGACCTGTCCCTTCACCTACCTTTGTATCATCTGCAAACTTAGCCAGAACGCCCTCAGTTATTGGAGATAGGTAGGAGATTTGACGTTAGAATCCCATCAGCCAAGATTTCATTGAATGGTAGAGCAGGTTCAAGGGGCCAAATGGCCTGTTTTGTATGTTAGTCAAATCAAGCTCCAATTATCCCAGAGCTTTCATTAATGCGAACATTTTCATTAAACCATCAACTTGCCCAATTTTACCTAAATGTCAAATTCAAGTCAAAGGAACATTCAAACCAGGTTCTCATTAACAAGAAGCCAACTCAGTACTCAAAATATTTTAACACAAAAATGGGGGCACTACTCAGGTTTCTGCTGCATTTTAACAGGTGGCTTCACTTGTTACTGAAACATTTTGGGTAACTTTCCAGGATAGCCTGTGAGAAAACTGTGCCCTGTTCAGAACTGAGAACAGAGTCTGCCCTAGGTTTGTTCAGGGCATCCTTTTTCAAAAGTTCCTTTACAGGATGTGACTGGAGGCCAATATTTATTGTTCGTCCAGTTAAGTGTTAACCACATTGCTGTGGGTCAGGATTCATTTGCAGGCTAGACTGGGGAAGGACAACAATTTCATTTCCTATAGGACATCAGTGAATCTGATAGCTTTTTCCTGACAATTACCAACAGTTTCATGGTCATCATTAAGCTATGATTTTTATTAAATTCACAAGTAAATAGGGTGGTAAAGCAGATGTATGGCGTGCTTGCCCTTATTGGTCAGGCAATTAAGTGTAAGAGTCAGGAAGTCATTTCACAGCTTTCTCAGGCTTTGGTTAGGCCAGTATTGTGTTTAGTTCTGGTCGCTGCAGGAAGGATGTGCAGGCTTTGGGGAGGGTGCAGAAGAGGTTTGCCAGGATGCTACCTGGATTAGAGGGTATGAAGAGAGGCTAGAATAGAAAAACATTAGGTTGTTTTTCTCTGGAGCGGCGGAGGCTGAAGGGATCCTTGATAGAAGTCTACAAAATTATAGACTTTATGCATGATATGCATAGATAGGGTTGACAGTCAGAAATCTTTCCCCAGCGTTGAAATGTCTAAAACTAGGGAGCATGTATTTAAGGTGAAAGGGGGAGAGTTCAAAGGAGAAGTGAGGGGTAAGTATTATACACAGAGAGTCTGGAAGGTGCCTTCAGGCGTGATGATGGAGGCAGGTATGATAGGGCCATTTAATGAGTTTTTGGACAAGCACATGAATGTGCAAGGAATAGAGGGATATGGACCAAGGGCAGACAGAAGAGATTAGTTTAATTTGGCACAATAAGTCCCGAGAACATTACTTGTGGTCTCTGGATTAATGGTGTAGCGGTAATACCACTAGGCTATCACTTTCCTTTTACAGGGATGCTCAATTTCTATATACCAAACAGCTATGTATTAATTTAAGGATCCTTCCATTTTCACAATGGTACTATTGTTCCCTTTAGGACAAAAAGTTTCTTTGGCCACAAGAGATTCAGTGTTGAGGTGATCGTTTAATACCTGCAATTAATCTGACTGATGAGCTGTCTGTCAATTTGAATGCGCTTCTGCTCTCATTATCTTTCCCTGTTTTAACCAACATTCAAGTCTGCCCATCCACACAGTCCAACCATCCCACTCTTGCCTCCATATACAGAACAGAGAACAGTGCAGCATAGGAACAGGCCCTTGGACCCACCATGTCTGTGCCGACCAGGTCATATCCTGACCGAGTCCACTTCTAATGGAACAACATCCTGTGAACACATCTTTCCTGCTGTTACCTGTTCTATCAGGTCATCACATTGAAATAGGAGTGGCCAGTAGTCCATTCTGTCCCTCAAGCCTACTCTCCCAGATTCAACGACTGATCTGATTGCAGTCTCAACTCCACATTCAGGTAATGACACTCATGATGGAACAGTTCAGAACTGCAACAGAACCCCATTGGTTATCTAGCGTGGTGTGTACACAAGATGAGGAAGTTGGTGGGAAATCTGTGACCTAATTCTCAAAGCCACCTCAGGAAGCAACATCTACAAGTGCCTTGATAATATTTGGTAATTTTTATAGGAAAGTTCAATGCTGAAGAACTACTCTATAAGAAAATTATGAAGTAAAAGAGATGCTGGGGACAATTTCACTGTGTGATGGTGTGAGGCCAATCAATTTTTTAAATTGATTTCTCTGTTAAAAATCAGACAACCACCTGATGAACGAGCAGCGCTCCGAAAGCTAGTGCTTCCAAATAAATCTGTTGGACTACAACCTGGTCATAGAGACATAGAGATGTACAGCATGGAAACAGACCCTTTGGTCCAACCCATCCATGCCGACCAGATACCCCAACCCAATCTAGTCCCACCTGCCAGCGCCTGGCCCATATCCCTCCAAACCCTTCCTATTCATATACCCATCCAAATGCCTTTAAATGTTGCAATTGTACCAGCCTCCCCCACTTCCTCTGGCAGCTCATTCCATAAATGTATCATCCTCTGCGTGAAAAAGTTGCCCCTTAGGTCTCTTTTATATCTTTCCCCTCTCACCCTAAACCTATGCCCTCTCGTTCTGGACTCCCCCACTCCAGGGAAAAGACTTTGTCTATTTATCCTATCCACGGCCCTCATAATTTTGTAAACCTCTATAAGATCACCCCTCAGCCTCCGACGCTCCAGGGAAAACAACCTGTTCAGCCTCTCCCGAAAGCACAAATCCTCCAACCCTGGCAACATCCTTGTAAATCTTTTCTGAACCCTTTCAAGTTTCACAATATCTTTCTGATAGGAAGGAGATCAGAATTGCACGCAACATTCCAACAGTGGCCTAACCAAAGCATACCAAACACCTTCTTCATTATCCTATCTACCTGTGACTCCACTTTCAAGAAGCTATGAACCTGCACTCCAAGGTCTCTTTGTTCAGGAACATTCCCTAGGACCTTACTATTAAGTGTATAAGTCCTGCTAAGATTTGCTTTCCCAAAATGCAGCACCTCGCATTTATCTGAATTAAATTCCATCTGCCACTTCTCTGCCCATTGGCCCATCTGGTCCAGATCCTGTTCTAATCTGAGGTAACTCTCTTCGCTGTCCACTATACCTCCAATTTTGGTGTCATCTGCAAATGTACTAACTGTACCTCTTATGCTCACATCCAAATCATTTATGTAAATGACAAAAAGTAGTGGACCCAGCATCGATCCTTGTGGAACTCCACTGGTCACAGGCCTCCAATCTGAAAAACACCCCTCCACCACCACTCCCTTTGAGCCAATTCCAAATGGCTAGTTCTCCCTGTATTCCATGAGATCTAACCTTGCTAATCAGTCTCCCATGGGGAACCTTGTCGAACATCTTACTGAAATCCATATAGATCGCATCTACTGCTCTGCCCTCATCAATCTTTGTTACGTCTTCAAAAAACCCAATCAAGTTTGTGAGACATGATTTCCCACGCACAAAGCCATGTTGACTATCCCTAATCAGTCCTAGTCTTTCCAAATACTTGCACATCCTGTCCCTCGGAATTCCCTCCAACAACTTACCCACCACTGAGGTCAGGCTCACCGGTCTATAGTTCCCTGGCTCGTCTTTACTGCCCTTCTTAAACAGTAGCACCACGTTTGCCAACCTCCAGTCTTCCGGCACCTCACCTGTGACTATCGATGATACAAATATCTCAGCAAGAGGCCCAGCAATCATTTCTCTGGCTTCCCACAGAGTTCTCGAGTACACCTGATCAGGTCCTGGGGATTTATCCACCTTTCCCCGTTTCAAGACATCCAGTATTTCCTCCTCTGTAATCTGGACATTTTGCAAGATGTCACTATCTATTTCCGTGTTGTGTGATTTTTAACTTTGTCCACCCCAGTCCAATACCGGCACCTCCACATCATGGATTTCTCTGAACTGACATCAGTGGAGGGGGAAATAGTGTTTAAGGGGCAGTCAAATCGATAATTTATTTTTTTATTTTTAATGTAGTCACCTGGAATAAAATGCCCTGCCAATCTTGCTGCCCTTGTGTTATTTCACCGCCTGCACTAATTGACCTATCCACTTGGGGGCAGCAGTACACAGCTGATCCCAGTCGAATGATTTGGAAGCTTTTTAGCAGGGAGCAGTTTGGATCATTGTTTTCAGTGAAGTGCGGAGAATATCAGCCCCAGCCTTGTTTTGAGGCTGAAACGGGGCAGTGTTTGGACAGTGGGAAGTGAGGAGGGAAAGGCGAGGCAGTTGCATCTCTTGCGAATTGCATGGAAGGGTGGCAGAGGTTGTGGTGGTTGTTTGTATGCAATGGAGCAGGGGAGCATGGAACCATGGAGGGAACAGGCCCTTCAGAATGCTGGAAGGGGGAGGGAAGATGTGTTTGGTGGTGGCAGAACGACAGATGATCTGTTGAATAGCAAGAAGGAGGACAAGGGGAACCTGATTGTCACCGTCTAAGATCCCAAAACCTTCTCTCAGATGTAACACTAATTTACTTGCAATTCTCAAAAAATCAGAACACTGTTCTCACTGCTCATAATGCAATCTCTTCATTATTGAATGAGGAGATTCATTCAATCTCTTCACCAGGAGACCAAACACAGAATGGATTACCACTTTGTCAAACTCCTCTGTTCAGTCAGTAAGTGTCACTCCAACCATTGGTTATCATTTTAATTCAGCACCTTGCTCCCACACTGATCTTTCTACCCTTGGTCTCTCACAGTGTACCAATGAAGCTCCGTGAGAACTTGAGAAACAGCATCGTATCTCGTGACTGGACACTTTCCAGCCTCTAAACTCAATCTTTGGCCCATTTTTGTTTTGTTTTATTGATTTTCCTTTCTCTTAAGTCTTAACCTGGAACATTTAGTTCATTTGACCTACATCACTGGCATCACATCAACACTGTGTGCAGGTCATCTGTTCGAAAGACTGGCAGATAGTATCAAACATCATGTTCCTTTGGTTGTTTGGAACCCAGAAAGTTTCCGACTGTCACAGACAATGTGAGTCCAATATTAAATGTGATTTGGAGATTTGCTAAATAATCAAAAGTGCATTGGGAATTATGCTTACAACCACCTTAAGAGTCAGCTGTACTCACAGTGTGGCGCACTCGTATGTATTGGAAGTTATATATACTAGACAGAAAGAACATGTACACTCATTGAAACTGTTTCAATTCAAGAAAATAGGTGATAGCCATTATGATGTCATTCCTCAGGGCTATGCATGGACCAATCAGTATTAACTTGCCTGGTTTAAATTTAAATAAAGCTTGATAGTTAACTGTTAGTCTTCTTGTAACAAGTGCATTCTTCAAGGCAAGGGCTTCAGCAATCAGTACTCACTTGGCAATCAAACAGTACTCTCCCTTCATACAGTATAAAATGTTGTTCCATTTTATATCGGCATTCTTGTTGAAGGTCCCAATGAGTGTACAATATAAAGCTTCAGTAAAATGTATCTTTTGTCAGTGATTCTCAAGCCTAGACTATCAAACAGCAATTCAAATAATCTCTTTTGCTGAGAATGAAATTTTGGAAACCTCACTGGCTACCATCTTTGCCTACACAACAGCAGCTTCACTTCCTCTCTTTGTTGGTTGTGGAGTGGTTAATGACATCATGAGGAGGTATAGTGGTAAGTTATATAACTGATTGACACCAGTCCCAAAATCTAGTGTCAAAGTAACACCTGCAGGATCCATTGTGTCTCCTGCCAGCCAGGGAACACCAAATGGAGCCATCATAGATAGAATGGTTACAGGACAGGAAGAGGCTATTTGCACCATCATAACTGTACCGGCCCTCTGCTAGCACCACTCAGCTCGCCCCATTCCTCTGCCTTTTTCCCGCGACCCCACAAACTGATATTTCCCTTTTCAGATATCCAATCCTTTAATGAGAGTGATCATTGTACCCAACCCACTCTCAGTCTATACATCTCCCGGTCCTAAACACTTGCCGGATGGAACAGTTTTTTTATGGTATCCCCCTTTCTTTGTGATTGTCCATCACTTTAAATCTCTCTCTTTCACCCTTCAGTCTCTGGGCTCAGTTTCTCCTGAACTACTCTGCCTGATTCTGAACGCTGTTGTCCAACCCAAACTAAGCTCTTCCTTTCTCCAGGGAAAGCAATGCTCACATCTCCAATCTATCCACACACGACTGGCACCTTCAGAGGCAGTGGTGGCTACGGAGTATCCAGAGTGGCACTGTTACCACAGCATGGCAAAGGCTGGTGAAGCCTGAAGTGGGGCTCTGATGGCGGAGAAGGAGAAGTTTTCTCTTTAAGTTACCTCCCTTTCCTTTTGATTTTTACAGTCAGTTCTTCTATAACGTGATTGGTTGCGTTCTGGTGCAATCCCGCGTTATAGAAACATCGCGCTTTAGAAATGGCGCTCAAAGTGTTGGCGCTGAGTTCATGTTACAGCCAACGTGCGATTTAAAGGTTTGTGTTTTAGAAACAGTGTCCCCAGTTCGTCAGTCGCATTATGGCAAATTCGTGTTGACAAAACGCACGTTATAGCAGAACGACCTGTGCTTAAAAGTTAGTGAGAATGGCAGCAGTGCATGACGACTTTTCACAGTATTTTATATCAAACACACATGACAATAAATGGTTCCGTTCAGTTCAATTCACTGAATCATAATTCCTCCAAACTGCACACATTTCCTGTTTTGTGAATCCTTTGTGCTCCCCCCCAACCCCACCCCACCCCAATGTCTTCACATCCTTCCTATAGTGAGGTTCCCAGGATGGGACGCAATATCCCGGGTTGTGGATATTTTTAAAAAAAGAAAGCGTCCCCGTATTTGGAAGCCTGTGTCTTTGTGCAGCTTGGAATATTTAGTTTGCACAGAGCTCCGCAGCAAGATGCCAATGTGAAATATTTGGACCGGTGTTCTCGTTGGCTGGGAATGCAACATTTTTGCCTTGATAGCAATTCAATAATTGTAGGGTTTGGGAATCTGAGAACGTTATAAATATTTTAATATCTGTGTAACCTGCAAGAGCTCAAAGGATTGCAGTTTGAGTTGAGCAATCGAGTGTGTTTTCAGAGGCTGGTGTGTTTGCCTCAATGAATTGGGACGGCTTCAGTTAATTGTAGATTCGAAGGGCAGGGGCTGGGGGTGGGGGTGTTGTAGAATATGATTTCAAATGACCTCCATTACCAGCTGTGGTTATTAGAGGTGAATGTATAATTAAAGCACATTAATTGTCATGTGGTCACAGTAAATAGGGTTTTCTATGAAATCACTGCTGATTATCACTGAGCATTAAATAATTCCACTGCGGAATTAACCCATGAAACACTGAGGAGGCTCTGGGTTTTAATCTCATACGTCCTTAATTTAACATAAGACCAACATTGTTTCTGTAAATGTTCAGCGTTTATTGATGTAGAATTAATGCATGTGTGAGAAAGTGCCTCAGTGTGAAGCAAAGGATGAGAAAGAGCTATGGGTCCTGTCTCGTTGCTGTATGGAGATGTGGTAAAGGAGCAGAGGAGTGTGGGGGTCAGAACAGGAACGCTGGGCCAAGTGGCCTGTTCCTATACTGGTGTGACTTGGGGATGTCGAGGTTACGAGCTAAGTCAGCCTTGGTCAAGAAGACAGCGATGAATGCCACCGTGGGCGGCACGGTGGCACAGTGGTTAGCACTGCTGCCTCACAGCGCCTGTAGACCCGGGTTCAATTCCCGACTCAGGCGACTGACTGTGTGGAGTTTGCACGTTCTCCCCGTGTCTGCGTGGGTTTCCTCCGGGTGCTCCGGTTTCCTCCCACAGTCACAAAGATGTGCGGGTCAGGTGAATTGGCCAAGCTAAATTGCCCGTAGTGTTAGGTAAGGGGTAAATGTAGGGGTATGGGTGGGTTGCGCTTCGGCGGGTCGGTGTGGACTTGTTGGGCCGAAGGGCCTGTTTCCACACTGTAAGTCTAATCTAATCTAAAAAAAAATGCCACCTTGGTCCAATGCGATTGCATGGCCAGAGGGCTCTCACAGTGCCAGCAGGTATTCACTTTGAAGATTTTGACTCAACCATTTCCAAGGAGCAGGTGATAAATGTTCAGGTTGGGATGGGACATGAGGTCTATTCTTGGAGGTGGTCTGTCTGCCTTGTGTGTGTGTGTATTTGCATAAAAGTGGATAAATCCCCAGGATCTGATCAGGTGTACACTAGAACTCTGTGGAAAGCTAGGGAAGTGATTGCTGGGCCACCCACTGAAATATTTGTATCATCGATAGTCACAGGTGAGGTGTTGGAAGACTGGAGGTTGGCAAACGTGGTGCCACTGTTTAAGAAGGGTGGTAAAGACAGGCCAGAGAATTATAGACCAGTGACCCTGACGTCGGTGGTGGGCAAATTGTTGGAGGGATTCCTGAGGGACAGGGTGTGCATGTATTTGGAAAGGCAAGAACTGATTAGGGAGAGTCAACATGGCTTTGTGTGTGGGAAATCATGTCTCACAAACTTGATTGAGTTTTTTGAAAGAGTAACAAAGAGGATTGATGAGGGCAGAGCGACAGATGTGATCTATGTGGACTTCAGTAAGGCGTTTGACAAGGTTCCCGATAGGAGACTGGTTAGCAAGGCTAGATCTCATGGAATAAAGGGAGAATCAGCCATTTGGATACAGAACTGGCACAAAGGTAAAAGACATGGGGTGGTGGTGAAGGGTTGTTTTTCAGACTGGAGGCCTGTGGCCAATAGAGTGCTACATGGATCGGGGCTGGGTCCACTACTTTTCATCATTTATATAAATGATTTGGATGTGAGAGTAAGAGGTATGGTTAGTAAGTTTGCAGATGACACCAAAATTGGAGGTGTAGTGTACAGTGAAGAGGGTTACTTCAGATTACAACAGGATCTGGACCAGATGGGCCAATGGGCTGAGGAGTGGCAGATGGAGTGTAATTCAGATAAATGTGAGGTGCTGCATTTTTGGGAAAGTAAATCTTAGCAGGACTCATACACTTAATGGTAAGGTCCTAGGGAATGTTGCTGAACAAAAAGACCTTAGAGTGCAGGTTCATAGCTCCTTGAAAGTGGAGTCGCATATGGATAGGATAGTGAAGAAGGCGTTTGATATGCTTTCCTTTATTGGTCCGAGTATTGAGTACAGGAGTTAGGAGGTCATGTTGCAGCTGTACAAGACATTGGTTAGACCACTCTTGGAATAGTGCATGTAATTCTGGTCTCCTTCCTATCGGAAAGATGTTGTGAAACTTGAAAGGTTTCGGAAGAGATTTACAAGATGTTGCCAGGGTGTGAGGATTTGAGCTATAGGGAGCCGTCAACTAGGCTAGGGCTGTTTTCCCCGGAGTGTCGGAGGCTGACAGGTGACCTTATAGAGGTTCATAAAATCATGAGGGGCATGGATAGGGTAAATAGACAAAGTCTTTTCCATGGGATGGGGGAGCCCAGAACTAGAGGGCGTAGGTTTAGGGTGAGAAGGGAAAAATATAAAAAGAGACCTAAGGGGCAACCTTTTCAAGCAGAAGGTGGTACATGTATGGAATGAGCTGCCAGGGGAAGTGGTGGAGGCTGGTACAATTGCAACATTTGAAAGGCATCTGGATGGGTATATGAATAGGAAGGGTTTGGAGGGATATGGGCCGGGTGCTGGCAGGTGGGACTAGATTGGGTTAGGATATCTGGTTGACATGGACAGGTAGGACTGAGGGTTCTGTTTCCATGCTGTACACCTCTATGACTCTATGTGTGTGAGAGTGCGTGTATATGTATGTGTATGTGTGTCTGTGTGAGTGCGTGTGTATGTTTGTGTGTATGAGTGTGTGTGGATATATGTGAGACTGTGTGTATAGGTGTGTGTGTGCATATATGTGTGTGAGAGTGTGTGTTTGTGGATATGTGTGTCAGAGTGTGTGTGTATGTATTGTGTGTGTGTGTGTGTGTGTGTATTTGTGTGAGTGTGTGTGTGCGCGTGTGTATGGTCTCATGGTCCAGTAAGTTGCAGTGCATCCTGCCCAGCCTTAGAACAGCCTTGTACAAACTCATCGAGTCAAAGAGGTGTCCAGCATGGAAGCAGACCCTTCGGTCCAACTCGTCCATGCCGACCAGATATCCTAAATAAATCTTGTCCCATTTGCCAGTATTTGGCCCATATCCCTCTAAACCCTTCCCATTCATAGACCCATCCAAATGCCTTTTAAATGTTGTGATTGTATCCGCCTCCACCACTTCCTCTCATTCCATACATGCACCACCTTCTTCATGAAAACATTGTCCCTTAAGTACCTTTTAAATATTTCCCCTCTCACCTTCGAACTATGCCTTCTAGTTTTGGACTCCCCAATCCTGGGAAAAAGACCTTGGCTATTCACTTCCGTCATGATTTTATAAACCTCTATAAATCTTCATGGAGGATAGCGTACAATCTATGGAACAATATCACAGCATGAGTCTCCTCCTAATGGTACCCAGGAACATGCTGAAGGGGAAAACAAAAACACAAACAGAAACTATTGGAGTATATCGCGATTTCACAGTTTTTTACTGTTGAGGAGAGGGAAGGTTGATGATATTCTCCTGATAGAATTAATTCTTTTTGAGTAATATATGATATGACCCAATTTAATTTTACTCAAACTGGACCCTCTGCCAAATGCTTTGAGCACGTACTTTGTTACATTGACCAGGGCTTAGGCCTAGAGTGATGAACTGAAGTTTGGTGCCTGTACCGAAATTTCTCTCAGACTCTATCAAAGTTTAAACTCTTCCATAATTGCTCTGCTCCCTGCATCGAACACTGTGAGACAGTAAAAGGGAATAGCTGGGCATTTGCATAACACCCTGTTGCACACGGCATAGGAATGTCTCAGAAAATGCAACTCCAACCATTACTGACTGCGGTAGACAGGGCTATCAGTTGGCTATATAACTACAGAGTGATGCAGTATTGCGCCTGGGTCAGTTATCATACCCCTGATGTAGGTAGCTCTTGGGGGTCTAGCTCCCCAACTTGGCCCATCATGGTAGCGTAGCAACACGGAGGTCACATGAAAGGAGAATGTGGTCTGTCAGCAGCTTTGTAGCTCATATCCACGTTGCTATGTCCCGCAGACAGATCTCATGCTGCTGGTTGACCAAGCCAGAAGAAAAGCAGCCTGGCAGTGTTAGCCTTATCGAACAGCCTCTTCACACTGGGCTGCCTAAAACGCTCGCCTCCAAGTCACACGCAACCCATCAATGTAGTTGGGAGTGGATTGATTAAAATGTCTTGATGCTTTAATGATGTAAACTCCCTGCTTTACCCCTTCCACTTAGGCCAGAGATTCATTCGGTTGGAGCTGGAAGAGGCAGCAGGGTCCCTCTTAGCTTCACAGAAAGATGAGGGGTGCTAACCTCATCATTGTCTCCCCCTATTCCCTCCCCCTAGTTACATCCCACACCTGTCTTTCCCTGCCCCACACAAACACTTCCCCTAAAGGTTTGTTGCTTCAAGACTGGACTATTCCAATGAGCTCCTGGCTGGTTCATCTTCTAGCCTCTGTGCTCATGATGTCATCCAAAATTCTGCTCCCTTCACTTTGTAGAAAATCCCACTCCCTTATCGCCCTTCTGCTCGCTGACCCACGCTGACCTCTGTTTGAGCAATGCTGTGAATTTTAAGTTATTTTCACCCTTTCAATTTTGAATCTTCCCATGGCCTTCCCCTCCCTATATTCTGCAGCCTCCTGCAGCCCCATTTCACAGCCTGACTGTTCCTTCCACTGCTGGCGGCCTTGTCTCCTAGGCTCTAAACTCTGGAATGACCTGATGAAACCTCTCTGTCTCCCCAGCCCACAGTCCTCAATGCTGCTAACCTCTTGAGGCTATGGAATCCTGCATTTTATCTTCTTAAAGTACAGCATGCAACACTCAAGATACTTGCGACCATGCAGGATAAGGAAGACTGGCACCATATCCACAAATATCCACTCTCTCTACCACTAGTGTTCAATAGCACTCAGTGTCTGCAAGATGCACAGCAGAAATTCACTGAAGATGCTTAGACAGCACCTCTTGGCTATTACCGTCTGGCAGGACAAGGACAGCAGATACGTAGGAACAACATCAGTTACAAGTTCCCCTCCAAACCACTCACCACACTGACTTGGAAATTCAATGTGTTTGGATCAAAATTTTGGAATTCTCTTCTTTATGTATTGTGGGTCTACTTAATATCAAATGAACTGCAATGGTTCAAGGAGGCAGCTGAACACTGCCTTCTCAAGGGTACTAAGGACAGGCAATAAATGCTGACCCAGTCAGCAATGCTCAGATCCCATGAATTAATAAAATAAATATTGACGTGCTGCCAGTCCTCTCACAAGACGCATAAACTGTCAGCATCGGAACTTCAGTCATAATTTTTACGTTGTCTTAAGGCATGAGCTTAAAGGCAGCCCTTGCCAAGAGTGTAATGACACTCCGGTTCACAGATTGCAACATGACCCTGAACTTTTCAATAGCATTTGTCTCTCTCTGTCTGTACTGAGGCTTGGATTGGCACACCCTGCTACTGAAGAAAAGTTAGACAGACATAAACATTGAGCAATGAACACGCGAGGGAGAGAGTACAGAGGATATAAAACAGGTCCAAAAGATGGACATCAGAGCTGAACAAAAGGAAGGAATGTGACTAAGAGGGGAGAGAGAGGTGGGGAGTAATCAAGAAAAGAAGCTGAAGGAGAAGATGATATTTGAATGAATGTGATAACTAGCTGATTCGTTTTGGATCCAGGGAATTGGCTCATTACGGGCAAGGATCAACCATGGGTTCAAATGTGTAATTGTCCATATTTGGACTTGCTAATCCCAGCTGCACAGCTTGCCTGGAGAGATACAAGGTGTATAACTGCTCTAGGGATTGTCCCCACAATTGGAGGGACAGCAACTTGCTGCATTTCCAATCCCAATCTCGCTGGTGGACGTTTCCTTCAATCAGTTCATGTCATAGACAGTTCCCAGAAGGGAACTTCCCCTCTGGTAACCCCATGAGAAAGGTCAGGCTGAGTGACCACATCTTTAACAATACTGCACTCCCTCATGACTGTACTGAAGTGACCGCCTTGATTGTGTGCTCAATTCTCCAGACTGGAACACGAACCCATGGATTTCCATTTGGTGGGGACTGCTACCAGTTGAGTTGTGGCTTGTATTCACAAATATGAATATTGCTCTGGGGAATTTAGGAAAAAGAGAGGGCCCATCATTCTGGAGTGTACATTCTGTAAATTGTGACGTGAAGGCCGAAATAAAAAAAAGGAAACCATTGCTCCATTTGGACAAATGAGAAATCAGGAGCAAATTAATATCACTGTTAGAAATACAGGTTTTTTTATTTTAAATGTGAAAGAGAGCAGTTCCAGAGTTTATTGGAAACATAATTCCCATTGGCATGTGTATTTAAGACCCGAGTTTGTTACACTGTCCTGACAGGTAGTGATTGTTGGTGGCAATTTGATTAATTGAGCAGATTCATAAATTGCAGGTGAGTTTAATTCAGAAGAAAATGCTGAGTTCTTCCTGGGGGACGGACGGACTTCTCCTCAGCAAAAGGTGGAAGCTGATATTTGTTCTAAACTACTGATTTACAATAAAGCTGAGTGCAGACTCCCGGCCTCAAGGGGATGCCCAGCGCACACTGGAGGGATTCCTGGTCTCGAGGGGCAGCCCAGTGGGGACTGGAGGGACCCCTGGTGTTGAGGGGCAGCCCAGTGCGGACTGCGGGGACTCCTGGTGTTGAGGGGCTGCCCAGTGCAGACTGGACGGACTCCTGGTCTCGAGGGTGAGCCCAGTGCGGACTGGGGGACTCCTGGTGTTGAGGGGCAGCCCAGTGCAGACTGGACGGACTCCTGGTGTTGAGGAGCAGCCCAGTGCAGACTGGGGTGACTCCTGGTGTTGAGGGGCAGCCCTGTGCAGACTGGGGTGACTCCTGGTGTTGAGGAGCAGTCCAGTGCAGACTGGAGGGACTCCTGGTGTTGAGGAGCAGCCCAGTGCAGACTGGAGGGACTCCTGGTGTTGAGGAGCAGCCCAGTGCAGACTGGAGGGACTCCTGGTGTTGAGGGGCAGCCCAGTGCAGACTGGGGTGACTCCTGGTGTTGAGGAGCAGCCCAGTGCAAACCGGGGGGACTCCTGGTGTTGAGGAGCAGCCCAGTGCAGACTGGGGGGACTCCTGGTCTCCTGGGGCAGCCCAGTGCAGACTGGAGGACTCCTGGTCTTGAGGGGCAGCCCAGTGCAGACTGGAGGGACTCCTGGTCTTGAGGGGCAGCCCAGTGCGGACTGCGGGGACTCCTGGTGTTGAGGAGCAGCTTAGAGTGGACATTTACGTTTTCACTCTCTTTCTCTGCTTTATAAGGGCAATAATGCTGATTGGTTAATTTTGTAACTTAGTTTTTCTAATTTATACACAGGATTTTGTACCGAGACATCTTTGTAGCTCAGATAGTACCATGTTAGAGGACTTTGTACATCTTTCACTGTCCTCCTGTATCTCGGCTCCAACATCAGTATTTATTTTTAAAAATCAACTTGCATTGATGTTCTTAAATGGAATGAGTTTGATGGGTCAAGCAGCCTTTTTTCTCACCTGAGCTGTGTCTGAATCAGTTGGCAGTTCTCTAATCTCATGAGTCTCCATGTTTGTGTAGCTTAGCAATGTTCTCGGTGTGGGGAAATGGGAGCACCATTGTGATTCAGGCTTGATGATCAACTCCTGGAGTTTAAAACGCTGGTTAGAGAAAGGGCAGTTATACATTTCTAGTCCGAGTTTTAGCCAGATCACATACCACAAACACTAATCCCACTGATTATTAGTCCCCCTCATATATAGCCAGATCCCTACATATACACCTGATTCCCCACAATTAACAGCAATCATCATTTGTTCCTCAGTTACGTTTGGTCTCATACACATGTGGCAGATCCTACAAGATGATACGTTTGGACTAGATGGTCGTTCTTCTCTGACATTGAAGACATCCGAACTCCACTGTAGTGATTGGAACAAGGGCCAGGTGGAACACATTGAGAATGAGATCCCAGACTGGGGCTGTTAACCCCAATGTATGAAATGTAAACTTATTTGTTCTTTTCCTCTCTAGATTTTTGCGACGACTTCTGTTCCCCTTCCCCTTCACCTTGTTTTCTTCTCTGCACCTTCCTCAGCTTCTTCCTCCTCCTGTGCCGAGGGTTGCATTATCTGTGGAGTCAATGTTATTGTCCCTCAGCAACAGCATGCAGTGAATGAGGAGAAGGAAAGGTTCCCAAATTAGAATGGATTGTTTTTGTTTTAATGTCCCCTCTTGAGAAAATACCTTTTACTTCACTGGAATCTGCAAGGAAAGTAAAGTTGGTGTTTATTTTTATTTTAATGAAGCCTTCCTGAATGATGAATAGCAAACGCAGTGTGTCACTGGGTTTATAATTACATAAATAATCACTCACCACTATTCCACTTGTCTGGACAAGTAAAAGCTGGGCCTACATGTTGATGTTAACATTTACACTAATTAAAATAGACTGAATATCTGAAAGCAGCACACAATGCCAATTATTTATTTTAAATAACCACTCTCCACAAACCCCAACTCCACACCTTCCACACCTTGCTGTTTAATAGATGATGCTTCGACCGACACTTTATTAATACATGGGCACGTTCTAATGTCCAATTGACTGCCTGTCAGCAACCAATTTCCACAATGAGAGAGAAAAAAAAGTCCTGCATTCTTTTGAGAAGCTAACAACGGGGGAAAAAAGCAGAGGCAGAAAAGACGAATGCCGAGGACAAATTCCACATTCCTTTCCGTCAACGTGCACGGCTTGCTGCTCATGACCTTTGGTGGCAGCTTCTAACCATTTTTAATCACCGCCAAAACAAACGTGCTGAGAAATCCCAGTTATGGGCTGCAGGGCTGAAGTGATTAATGTGGCAGCACTATCATTGCTAAAGGCCTGTTCATCACTTCATATCACTCTGCTGGGGCTGGTGTGCAAGATCTGGGGGTTGGCTTTATTTCTAATAGCTAAGCCAATTAAGCCCTTGCGAAAGGGGAGGGTGATGGCCTAGCAGTGTTATCGCTAGACTATTACTCCAGAGAGCCAGATAATGTTCCGGGGACCTGGATTCGAATCCTGCAGATGATGGAATATGAATTCAATAAATATTGGGAAATAAGAGTCTAATCATGACCGTGAAGTCGTTGTCAATTGTCAGGAAAAATTAGGGAAAGAAATTGCCATCCTTACCTGGTCTGGCCTGCATGGGACTCCAGACTCACAGCAACATAGTTGACTCTTAACTGCCCTCTGGGCAATTAGGGATGGGGCACTCTCATGAATAATAAAAAAAAATTAATCAGTGTATTCAAACACGCCTCTGGAGTAGGTTGGTGTCAACCCCAGACATTCTGCCCAGAGGAATGGACATTACCGTTGGGCTACAGGATTTCCCAATTGCAATTGTAGACTGGGAATTATTGAAAAATAACTCAGTGTTACTGGTACACTTGTAACTCAGTAACTTAGTGAAATTGTCAACCAATTTTGGTTATAGAAGTGGCATCTCAATCAGTCTTGTGGCACTGTGGTGGTGTCCTATCTTTGGGCTAGGAGGATTTAAGTCCCACCTGCTCAAGAAGTATGTTCTAACACATCTGAGCAAGTGGATGGAAAATATCTAGAGGGCGCGTCTAAAATTCCACTGTTGAAATGAGAACTTATTGTTCTGAAGTCGTTGCCTCTTTTCTCTGTGTTGCTATCTGTCTAATCACTGAGTGTACATCAGATTCAGTGCCGACCTGAGTGCGTCAAGTCTCAGGGCTGTGTATTGAGCTTACTGGAAACCTCTCAACGTGTGGTAGATTGGGGTCTGGGTGGCACGGTGGTTAGCACCATTGCCTCATAGTGCCAGGGCCTGGGTACAATTCCACTCTTGGGTGACTGTCTGTGTGGAGTTTTCACGTTCACCCCGTGTCTGCTTGGGTTTCCTGCGGGTGCTCAGGTTTCCTCCCGCAGTCCAAAGTTGTGCTGATTGGGTGGATTGACCAAGCTAAATTGTCCACAGTGTCCAGGCATGTGCAGGCTAGGTAGATTAGCCATGGGACATGCAGGGTTATGGGAACAGGGTGGGATGCTCTTTGGAGGGTCAGTGTGGACTCAATGGGCTAAATGGCTGCTTCCACATTGTAGGGATTCCTTCTGTATAATATCATCAGCAGGGCGTTTTTACACCATTTTATGCTTTTGAGACTGTGCAAACCAGCATTAGTTATCATTCCATAGATTTGTTCCTTCAGTGCTGTTACCTCCCCCAAGTCAGTGATATGCACTGTCTCTACCTGCAGTGTGGCATGTACTCAGATACTCAGGCCTTCCTCACCATCTGGTGACCCTGTCAACTGAGGTAATCTACTAATTATGTCTGCCATAGATTAACAAGTGGATTGCATGATTTCTCACTCCTGATCAGTGCTGACGCCCCAGCTCAAATTGCTGATTTGTCATCCGATTCCAAATTAATGAAGGAAGCATATTCCTGGCTGTCAGACTGTCTGAGCCACTGGAGTCACTGCTAAAACTGCTCTTGCACATAAACAGGCCGGGCTCAACTAATGTGTAAAGCTGGCAGTACCTGGTGCTATTTATACTGCAGTTCGCAGCAGCATACTTGGAAGAGTCTCCGTGATGCAGAGTGCTGACCGCTGTTCCACAGGGATTCTTACACAAGGAAGATAAGGAAAGTTTCAGCAGTGAGCAAGTGAGAATGGGCACAGCAGCAGATAACTTGGCACCCATGGACAGTCATGTCGAATATTTAAATGGGGGAAATTCAGACACATTCCTGTAAAATGATACTCTGTACATTAGTTCAGAGTCATGGCTCAGTGAACAAAGAACAGCTATTGTGACAACTTGAGGTCTTTACCTTCCCTCCAGTATTACGCCATCCCTATAATGAGGGTTTCCTATAATCTGCCTAGAAACTAAATCCCAGTAGCTTCTGTTGCATCCTGAGTGTGTGTATTTTTGTTAATATTCAGGTAGCCTAGTCATCAGCTCACTGATTGTATCTAATGTTGAGTGAGTCTCGCTGTAACAGTACTGCGGTAATCATTTCATAGCCTGACTTTAAGTCTTTCAATAAAACACTGTCACAATACCACATTAAATTCTCATAAATTAATTAATGTTGCTGTGTAGCAAAGAATAAAGCACAAATTTGGAGCAAGGTGAGGGCAAATAGTCTCTTAAATATTGACAGAGTGGTGTTAGTAACACACTAATTTGAAGGACCCAACTTTACGATGCTCTGTAACATTTGACACTCATGATTTCATGGGCCGCAATCATTTGCCGTCCATTAAAAATAAAACATCTGAAGTGAAATTCTTTCTTATTTTAAGCTATGGGTGTCATCACTGTAAAATTAATCTTGGATGACAGAGCAAATGGGGTCACAGCAGAGCATCAATGGAGATGTGGGGAATCAGATATTGAACAGGTTGTAGACATTTTTAAATCAGCCTGTTGGGAGGTACAACAACACATGTCTGGAATAGGTGGGAGTTAAACCCAGACATTCTGGACGAGAGGTACAGTCACTACCATCATGCCACAAGAGCCTGTGACTTCTGATAATTTATTACTTATTCTCCATGATTGTCTGACATCAATTTCAGCTCCTGATTTCTTATCCACCTCAAGCGTTTAAATTCATTACTATTACATCGGATTCTGCTACTTTTCCTGACAGTGCATTCCTGATCAAAGCAACTTGATGTTTTCTTTTAATAAAAAATTCTGTCATATATGGAACTCTGGAACTTTAGTCAATCACCTCAGATCTGTGTCCATTGGTTACCAACCCTTCTACCATTGGACATTTCATAATTGACACAGAGAGGCAGTGATAATGCCACTGGGTGAATATCTCATGATTGGATTTGAATTTAATTGATAGATCTGGGACTGAAAGCTAGTCTCGGTCGTGGTGACTATGATAGCTATTAAAAACCATCAGAAAACCTGCAGTCCTTCCCTGGCCTGGCTAACGTGATTCCAGACTCACAGCAATGTGTTTGACTTCACTGCCTTGGGAATCGCCCAAGCAAATCCCTCTGTTCATGGGCATATAGAATGTGAAATTAATGTGACAGCTCACATTTTTAAAAAGTGCATTCACAGGATGTGGGTGTTTCTGACTGGGTCAGCAATAATTGCCCATCCCTAATTGCCCTTGAGCTGAATGGCTTCTCAGTTAAGAGTCATCCACATATTTATACCTCCAGAGTCACACACAGGCCAGACTGGGTAACATTTCCTTCATGAAAATACATCACTGAACCAGATGGGTATTTACAGAACCCATTGGGGTGGCACAGTGTTAGTTAGCACTGCTGCCTCACAGCACCAGGGTCCCAGGTTTAATTCCAGCCTTGGTGACTGTCTGCGTGGGTTTGCTCCGGTTTGCTCCCACAGTCCAAAGATGTGCAGGTCAGGTGAATTGGTCATGCTAAATTGCCCATAGTGTTGGATGCATGAGTCAGGGGTAAATGTCAGGAAATGGATCTGGATGGGTTGCTCTTCGGAAGGTCGATGTGGACTTGTTGGGCCAAAAGGCCTGTTTCTACGCTGTAAGGAATCTAATCTAATCTAATTAAATGTCGCCATTAGGCTAGCATTTTAACTCCAGATTTCAAACTTCACTTTCTGCTTTGGTAGGATTTGAACATTAGTTTGGATTCCTAGTCAAATGACATCTTCACTATGCCATTGCCTCTACACCCCACGAATGCATTCGGAAAAAAAGAGTTCTGACACATAATTCATGATTTTGAAGATCTCCGTCAAGTCTTTTGTACTTTACACAAACTGGTTCTGTCTTTGCAGTCTCTCTGTATAACTATCAACACTTATCCCCATTGTCATTCCATTAAATGTCCTGTGTACTCTCTCCTGGGCTTCGACATCTTTCCTAAAGACTGGTGTCCAACATTGAACAGAATACTCCAAGTGAGGCACAACCAGCGTTTTTACAAAGGATTAGCATAATTTCTTTTTTGTACATAACATTCTGAATAATGCCAAAAATCCCAAAAGAGGTTCACTCGGGAAATGGGACCTTGCTTCTTGCATCCAAACTAAGAATCTAATCCCTAAACCAGCGAATTTAAACCAGGTTTAAATGAAGTGTCGTTCCTTCCCATCATTTTCATAACTTTGCTTCCAAACCAGTAGACAGGGTGTTGTCAAAAGAGCACAACCTCTAACCTCTAGGCACTCCACTGAACTGGAGTGTAAAGTTAGATTATATTCTCAAATGATGCTTCAGCCAACTATCCTGTGAATCAAAGGTCAGAGCTCACCATCTAAACCAAGCTGACACTATAAAAGGAATACACATGAGAATAGACAGTGTTGGTTCCAGGTCATTGCCTGGGTCAGGAGCTGACGTTTGGAAGGCATTCAGGACATTATATTCCGGAATCTTCCTCCACCAATGTTGCCATGACATCTTCTCAGTGCTGTGCATAAGTCTGGGAGACAACGTGAGGACGAACATGAGTGACAGCGAGCAAGAAACTGAATCCATGTCCTTTAGGGACAAAGAAATGAATTGCTCACAAAGGAAGGTTGCATCTCCATTTTGCTAGGAATAAGCCCCACAACCCATTCACTTGAAAACCTGATTGTGGCTATTTCTTTTGGATTATTTCACTTCCAGCTAACTCCTGGGGAATTTGATGCTTTCCCATTTAAGTGATAAACTGTTTGGAGAGAAACTGGTTGATATCCATCCACCTGAAGGCCTAACCTCAGAACAGTATATTTATGACAAAGGACAACTTATCGATCTTGATAGACAAGCTATTATCTGAATGGGACTGTTTTTGTGTTTTGTATCTGAATGGGACTGGTGCTGATTTGAAACTGTCGGGATGTGATTGTGGACAGGGTTGAGAGTGTGGTGCTGGAAAAGCACAACAGATCAGGCAGCATCCAAGGAGCAGGAAAATCAACATTTCAGTATAAGCCCTTCATCAGGAACAAGGCTGGGAGCCTCGGGGGTGGAGAGATAAATGGGAGGGGGGAAGGTAGCTGGAAAGCAATAGGTAGGTGAAGGTGGGACACCTCATCTTCTGCCTCAGGACCCTGCAACCACAAGGGGTTAATGTGGATTTCACCAGTTTCCTCATTCCCTTCCCCCCACCTTATCCCAGTCCCAAACCTCCAACTTGGCACTGCCCTCTTGACCTGTCCATTGTCCTTCCCATCTATCCTCTCCACCCTCTCGCTGACCTATCACCTTCTCCCCCATCTTCATCACCTATTACATTCTCAGCGATCTTTCCCCCAGACCCACACCGCACCCCCCTCCCCCTCTCCCATTTATCTCTCAGCACCCCTGTCTCATAGCCTCATTCCTGATAAAGAGTTTATGCCCAAAATGTCAACTCCCAGCTCCTCATACGCGGCCTGACCTACTGTGCTTTTCCAGCACCCTGCTCTCCACTCTGATCTCCAGCATCTGCAGTCCTCGCTTTCTCTTGATGGTGGTCAGGGGCATTAGAAGTGTAACAAGTCCTTGTCACATTTTTTGAAGCTTCCCAGGGAATTTGCTTCCAGAGGCTAGGTCTCTCAGCTGGACAACCTTCTGCGTAAAAGAAAATCTAATCTCCATTCAATTTCCTTTAGTGGTTTTAAATTTGTGACCTCCGTCAGGGCCATGACTTTGCAGATGGTCAGCAGCACTAATTATTGGAGTCACTCAGATTACCCCAGGCATGTTGAACCTCAGCTGTGTTTGAAACCAAGATCTAGATTCCAACATCTAGAAGGAAATAAAGCATTACATTTATATAGCACCTTTCACAACCTAATACAACCAAATAACTTTTTGCAGCCATTTAGGCATTTTTTTGAAACATTGAAAATGGAAGAAAAAGTAGGCTATTTGATTCTTTGAGACTCTCTGCTATCCAGTGATCCTCCAGCTCAGTTCCCTGCTCCTCAAACCTTTTGATCCTTTTAACTCTAAAGCCTAACTTTATCACTTTCTTGAAACCTCAAACACTTTCTGTGACAGAGAATTCCAGAAACTTACCACTGTCTGGGTGAGGAAATTTCTCTTCATCTCAGTCCTAAAGGAAGGATGTGGAAACATTGGAAAGGGTGCAGAGGAGATTTACCAGGACGTTGCCTGGTCTGGAGGGAAGGTCTTATGAGGAAAAGCTGGAGGACTTGAGGCTGTTTTCATGAGAGAGAAGAAGGTTAAGAGGTGACTTAATGGAGACATGAAAGATGATCAGAGGATTAGATAGGGTGGACAGTTTCCTCAGATGGTGATGGCTAGTGTGAGGAGACATGGCTTTAAATTGAGGGGTGATAGATATAGGACAGATGTCAGAGGTAGTTTCTTTACTCAGAGAGTAGTAAAGGCATGGAATGGCCTGCCTGCAACAGTTGTGGATTCACCACCATTAGGGCATTTAAATGGTCATTGGATAAATATATGGATGATAATGGGATAGTGTAGGTTTATTGGGCTTTAAATTGATTTCACAGGTCGGCGCCACATTGAGGGCCGAAGGGCCTGTACTGCGCTGTAATGCTCTTTGTTCAATGTTCTAAACATTCTATTCTGCATCCTTAGAAATGTAATCACTGCTGGAATGTAGGAAACATGAGCAGCCAATTTGTCTAGAGCAAGCTCCCACGTAAAGCAGAGAGATAATGCTCCCTTTCAGTGAAGTTGGCTGAGTGATCAATACTGGCTAGAACACAAGAGTAAAACACAAAAGCAAAATACTATAGATGCTTGAAATCTGAAATAAGGACAAAAATAATCAGAACTCATGAAAGAAATCTGTTTATTCCTCCTCTGTTGCTGCCAGACCTGTTGAGCATTTCTCAGCATTTCTGTTTTTATGACACCTCATGTCTGTGTGGGTTTACTCTGGGTGACCCGGTTTCCTCCCCCAGTTCAGATTAAGTGGATTGGCCATGCTAAATTGCCCTACAGTGTCCAGGGATATGCAGGCAAGGTGGGTTAGCCATGGAAAACTGTATACGGAATGGTGTGGGTGTTGGATCTGGATGGGATGCTCTTTGGAGGGTCAGTGTGGACTCGATGGGCTGAATAGCCTGCGTTCACACTTGTGGGGATTCTACGGTTCCCCTGATCATTTTTGAATCGGGTCTTTTGACAGCTGCCCGAACTGGAGGACAGGACTTCACCTTGAAGCACCTCCAGTAACACAGTGAGAAATGATTTTTCAATCAAAACCATTTGTAACCCGGGCACAACAAGCAAAGTTGTTATTATAAATCATGTCCACAAAATGTCTCAAAACCTTTGTTCCACAGCCAACTATATTGGTTTGCACTGCAGCTACCTGTGATAATTAAGTACTGGTTAGTGGACAGCAAGAAAGCTAGGACCTATCAAAGGAAGCGATGGTGTAATGGTATTAACGTGAGGCTATCAATCCAGTGACCCAGGTATTATTCTGGGGATCTGGGTTCAACACCTGCCATGGAATTTGAATTGAACAGAAGTCTGAAATAAGGAACTTAACGATGACTATGTTGAAGATCACACAACACCAGGTTATGGTCTAACAGGTTTATTTGGAAGCACTAGCTTTCAGAGTGCTGCTCCTTCATCAGGTGGTTGTGGAGTAGCACTTCCAGGTAAACCTGGTATTGTGTGATTTTTAATTTTGTACACTCCAGTCCAACACAAATAATGTTGACCATGATTGTCAGAAAATCCCATCTGTTTCGCTAATGTTGATTAGGGAAGGAAACTGCTGTGCTTACCTGATCTGGTCTACATATGACTCCAGATCCATAGCTATGAGGCTGATTCCTAATCGCGCTCTGGCAATTAGGGACATACTGTATTAGGCCCTGGCACTAGATTGTATTTGGAATATTGTGATCAGCATTAGGCCCCATATCTAAGGAAAAATGTGCTGGCCTTGGAGGGGATCCAGAGGATGTTTACAAGAATGACACCAAGAACAAAGGGCTGTTATATGAGGAGTGGTTGAGGACTCTGGGTCTGTAATCAGTGGAGTCTAGGAGGATGAGAGGGGAATATAATTGAAACTTATAGAATACTGAGAGGCCTAAATAGAGTGGAAGTGGAGAAGATGTTTTCACTCGTAGGAGAGGCTAGGACCTGAGGACACAGCCTCCGAGTGAAGGGATGACAATTTAGAACTGAGATGAGGAGGAATTTCTTCAGCCAGAAGGTAGAGAATCTGTGGAACGCATTGGCGGAGAGGCCAAGTTAGTGAGTGTATTTGAGACAGAGATAGATAGGTTCTTGTTTATTAAGGGGATCAAGAGTTATGAGGAATGGGGTTGAGAAATATATCAAGTATGTTCAATTGACAGAGCGTACTCGATAGGCCAAATTGACCAATTCTGCTCATCCTTGGTCTTATGATGTGGGCTGCAAGTGTAGTGCTAGCTAGTGATGCCCACATCCCATCAATGGATTTTAAAAACTCCTGAAACAAAATCCAAATGCTCTTCAGAAGATCAATTTGGACTCAATGGGCCGAATGGTCTGCTTCCGCACTTGTCTCCTCTGATCACCTTTGATCATCACTCTGAAAGAAAAGGAGTGAATGCTGGATAAACGCAATAGGTCAGGCAGCATCTGTGGAGAGAGAAAAACAGAATTAAGGCTTCCAGTTCAATAGGACTAAAGCTTGAGAAAGACAGACACTTTCACACCAGTTCCATCATTTTGATTTTTACAGTATTTGCTTTGAGAGACCATTTTGGACTTGAAAGATTTACACTCTCTCTTACTGCCAAACTTTTCCAGCATTCCTGACTTTATTTCTTCCCTTTCCTCCCTCCTCAAGATTGAAATGCGCTGGTGAGGTAGTCTGTGTTATGAGGTAGACCTTGAACTCTTTCTCTAGAATATTGGCAACAGTATTGCTGAGGCCAATCCCTTGGCCCGCTCGAACCATTCAAAGGTTTTCATGGTTCCATTGAGAGGGCGACATTCTTAATGTAATGTTTCAGTCTCCGGAATGTTCTATCGAACTGGGTTGTTGCTTTGAAAAGTGGCTGTGTTTAGCAGAGATCATCGCCCCCTCCCCACTCATTTCCACATTTCTCTGAAAACAGCACAGGCACCCCACCCCCACCCCCCCCACACACATTCCTGACGTAAAACAAACTATTCCCAATAGAATGAAATGAAGGCTATTTAACCAGATCGATTTTTTTTGTTGGGTGTGTGGTTCAGATGTGGTCGCATTAGCAGTGTGCGTGTATAGCCCTGTGCGGACCACCATGAAGCCAACAGACACAATCAGTTCATGTGCGGTTTTCCCGATGCTGGGATTCCTGCACAGAGTGGCTGCCTTTAGTAACATTGATCCACAGAGTGCTTTCCCTGGCCAGGTTACACCACTCTAACTCTCCCATCGATCAGCTAATAAGCTCTAATTCATTTCATTTGGGAGAAGTACACGCCAAGTTACTGGCATGTGCTGGAATTTTTTGTTTCAGCACAAGAAAGCTAACTGAAAGCATTTCAGAGAAGCTCAAATTAACACAGAGGAAGCGTCATATCGGACTCAAAGCATTGACTGTTTCTCACTGCCAGACTGGCTGAGGTTTTCTAGCACTTGCTGGTTTATTCCAGGCAAGAGTTTGTTGGTTGTATCTATGAATGCAATGGAGGAGAGAAGAGGAAAAGGTGTTGTAGGCCAGTGAGGGTATAAGACAGAGGTATGAATAGTGTCTGGGAAGATATTTAGATATGAGTCTCCTGTATCCTGAGTAAAGGACTATTCCTTCTAATTGTATCCTTTGTAAAGGGGAAAAAAAAACAGGAACTGCATTTATCTAGCCCTTTTTCACGGGACTGGAGTGTGTCGAAACACTTCACTTGATTATTCTTGGGATGTAGTTAAGTGGGTAAGTGAGGCAGCCATTGCAATGTATAGGATACGTTGTTGGTGTTGATACAAGTTTTGAGGCTACACCTGCATCATTTGCTGCCCACTTACAGAAATGTGAGATTAAAAGATATTCTGAGAGTGTTAAATGCCTTCTGCTGATGAATCAGAGGCCTAACAAAGCATGTTTTCTGACTCGGTGGAATGGTTTATGATATCCGACTGTTAAAACTGTGTGAATCTGTCTCACCTGGAGATCTGTTCAGGAATGAGCCATAAGACATCAGAGGAGTAGTAGACCGTTCAGCTCATCAGGTCTGCTCTGTCATTCATAGAGCCATAGAGCAGCATAGCACGGAAACAGGGCCTTCGGCCTCATCTTCCGCCTGGGAACCCTCCAAACACAAGGGATGAACTCAGATTTCTCCAGTTTCCTCATTTCCCCTCCCCCCACCTTGTCTCAGTTGGTTCCCTCAACTCAGCACCGCCCTCCTAACCTGCAATCCTCTTCCTGACCTCTCCGCCCCCACCCCACTCCGGCCTATCACCCTCACCTTGACCTCCTTCCACCTATCACATCTCCATCGCCCCTCCCCCAAGTCCCTCCTCCCTACCTTTTATCTTAGCCTGCCTGGCACCCTCTCCTCATTCCTGATGAAGGGCTTATGCCCGAAACGTCGAATTTCCTATTCCTTGGATGCTGCCTGACCTGCTGCGCTTTAACCAGCAACACATGTTCAACTGTGATCTCCAGCATCTGCAGACCTCATTTTTTACCCTTCGGTCCAACTCGTCCAAGTGTCCCAAGCTAAACTAGTCCTATTTACCTGCATTTGATTTATATCCCTCTAAACCTTTCCTTTTCATGTACCTGTCCAAATGCCTTTTAAATTTTGTATCTGTACCTACATCTACTACTTCTTCTGGCAATTCATTCCATGTATAATATTTGCCATTTCCCCACAGTCACTGACAACTACTTTTTTAGTCAATGAGATAACAGTTCATTCTCAACTCCTCCTTTTTACTCTTATTCCCTTGCCTGGTTAAAAGTCTTATTTTTATCTCAATGGCCCAGCTGAGACAGCCCCCTGGGATAGAGAATTCTATAGACTCACTACACTCTGACAGAAAAACAATTCCTCCTCATCTGTGTCTTAATAGTGTGATCCCTTACTCTGAGATGATGTCCTCTGTTCCTAGACTCTCCCATATGTAGAAACAATCTTCCTGCATCAATTGCCAAGGTATATCCCGATGTGTCCTCAATGTGGGGGGATCTAACCATTTCTAGAAACTGTATGTAGCCCTCCCTTTAGCTTCCAATAGATCAGTCTAAATAACTAGCAGCACATAGAGTCATAGAGCACTACAGTATGGAAACAGACCCTTCGATCCAACTCGTCCATGCCGACCAGATATCCTAACCTAATCTAGCCCCCTTTGCCAGTATTTGGCCCATATCCCTCTAAATCCTTTCCATTCATATACCCATCCAGATGCTTTTTAAAGTTGAGAGTGTGGTGCTGGAAAAGCCCACTGTACTTTTCCAGCACCTCACTCTTGACTCTGGTCTCCAACAAGTGCAGTCCTCACGTTCTCCGAGATGCCTTTTAAATCTTGTGATTGTACCAGCTTCCACCACTTCCTTTGGCAGCTCATTCGATATACACACCACCCTCTTCGCGAAAATGTTGCCCTTTTTAAATCTTTCCCCTCTCACCTTAAACTTCTGCCCTCTAGTTTGGGACTCCCTTACCTAGGGAAAAGGACCTTGGCTATTGCCCCTGTCCATGCCTCTCATGATTTTAGCACCTATGCTTTAAACACGCTTAATTTATTGCACAGTTGTTGCTGAGAGTTCTTTGTATAGGCTAGACTGGTGCTCCTGAGCATTGCTAAGCAGAGTGCTATATTGTCACAGGTGCTGTCTGTAGATGAAACACTGAGCTGAAGCCCTGAGTGTTTGCTCCGAGGTTTAAGATCGATGTCCGAGATCCCAGTGGCAACGTGTGGAGAAAAATTGGGAAGTGACCACTCAGCCTTCTGAATCTCTGATACGCCATTCATTTTAATCATGGCCAGTTTGAAAGTTAGCTCTGTCCAACTGCTTTGGAGTGCCCTGGCCTTCCTTCAGTCATCACCACCACACAAAACAAACTCACCTCTTCTAGTCAGTGCATTGTGGTCAGGAATTGGGAAGTCATGTTGCAGCAGTAAAGGATGTTGGTTAGGTCATCTTTGAAAATCTGTTTCAATTCTGGTCTCCTTGTTATAGGAAAGATGTTGCAAAACTTGAAAGGGTTCAGAAAAGATTTACGAGTTGCCAGAATTGGAGGGTGTGAGCTATAGGGGAAAATAGGCTGGGACAATTTCCTCTGGAGTGTTGGGGGCTGAGGGGTGACCTTATAGAAGTTCATAAAATCATGAGGAGCATGGATAGTGTAAATAGTCAAGGTCTTTTCCCCAAGGTGGGGGGAATCCAAAAATAGAGAACATAGGTTTAAGGTGATATGCGACAGATTTAAAAGGGATTAAAAGAACAACTTTTTCACACAGAGGGTGGTGCGTGTGTGGAATGAGCTGCCAGAGGAAATGGTGGAGGCTGGTACAATTACAGTATTTAAAAGTATTTAATAGGTCTATAAATAGGAAGTTTTTCGAGGGATATGGGCCAAATGCTGGCAAATGGGACTAGGTTAACTTAGGATATCTGGTCGGCATGGATGGGTTGGACAGAGGGGTCTGTTTCTGCACTGTATAACTCTATGATTCAATGTTGTTGGCTGGTTACTGCATTTGTCTACACTTCGAAAGTAATTAATCGAGTTGTGAGGTGTCGGCATCTCTCAACAGCCTCTGGAAAACAGTGGAGGGAAGTGTTTATAACATTAAGTATCTGTACAGTAACATCATTGACTGTGGTTTTCAGGCTTCACTGACAGGATATGAACAGTGCCATGGTTAGCCAAGTCATTTCCTTTAGGAAACCTGGAAATGAAGATTCCAGGAAAGCGGGGAGCATAGACATGGGAAAGGAAGACATAAGTTAAAAATCACACAACACCAGGTTATAGTCCAACAGGTTTATTTGGAAGCACAAGCTTTCGGAGCGCTGCTCCTTCATCAGGTGGTTGTAGAATCCAACACTGGCACCTCCAAATTCTGACATGAGGGTTCTCTTCACTGGCTATCCTCCTTTACTGTGATGAAGGAGTTCAATACTGACTGAAAAGATCAGATGGATTAAGGAGAGACTGAAACAGACTGAATCAAAGGGTAATAGAACATGATTATTCATCCCAGTGCTATTGACAATTGTGAAATGGACCAGAATGTATTGGGGGCCATCAAAGCAGCAGACTGAGCAGGCGCCTGGTGACATCAGTTACTGGCAACACAAGTCCCTGTGTATGTGCACAATAACATCGCCGTCTACGCATTTGCAAATGGCCTTGCTTGAGGCCTTATTTCCTTGTGCTGCTGAGAAGCCTGGGACTGCGCGGGGGCTGGGAGGGGCTGGTGGGGAGGAGGGAGGGAAGTGCAGCTAGGCAGCACCTCTCTGAGGGCGAGGTGAGTTAGCAGCCCCTGCTGAATTTGGGTCGAGGGGCACCGAGGTCATTCCGTGCCCGGCACTCAGCAATGGGCACTTCCCCGAATGTCCAGGCGTTGGCTAAAACAGACCATCTGTCTGGTTGTGTCTGTCGCTTGCCAGTGTCAGGTGGAGATTCTGAGCCTGTGTTGCCTGTGTTTGCTCCTTCCAAACACACACACGCTGTCTAATGGGGTAAAAGGTGTTAAAGTGTTTAATCAGCCACTGCCATATTGAATGGTGGGGCAGTCTTGGCAGGGCTGAATGGCCTACTCTCGCTTCTCTGAACAATGTACTGAATATACATTGTTTTAATGTGCAGATGGAGATGGTAAAAGGGATTGTATTTTTGCATTGCTCTTATTCTATAATAATAAGAATCATGCTCTTAATAATCAGCTCAGTGCTGTGACTTAAACGTACATTGAGAAATGGGGAAAAACTAGAAATCTCACATTGTAGACAAGCTCAGTCCAATTTGGAGAGGCATGTGTTGAGCAGATGACCCTTTGAGGTTAAGATCCATCAGAATGCGATACAGTTTTGACACCGTTCCTGTATTTTTATTCTGGTAGATCTCCCCCTCATTCTTCAAAACAGAATTCACTAAATCCTCAGAATCCTATAACTGATATTATCATTTCCAAACACACTCTTTTAAAACTAATACTTGAAGGCTCACTGAGTGCTGCATTGACCTCTCCTTATTGGTTATAACCCTGATTTCGATTGCTGTTATGTGCTGAGCCGGTTTAATCCCAGATGGGATCACAGTAGAGGTGCAGTAATTGACTCTGGCTCTGTGAGGTTTCCCCAGCGAGAGGTGCCTGGATGTTGGATTAAGGCCAGCTGTTCGATGGAGTGTGAAGCCTCCCGAGCCTGCTAATACTTGCCTTATGGACTCATACCTCTTCACAGAAACATTGAAAACAGAGGCAGGAGTCGACCTTCTGAGTCTGTTCAACACGATCCTTTATCTCAATACCTGTTCACTCCCTTGACACTTTGCCCTTAAGAAATCTATCCATTTTGTCATCAACATCATCAAGATGGCAGTGGAGTAGGTCTCCTGAGTTGGAGCTCTTCCACTCCAATCACTTCACTTTTCCTTGTTTGTTCCTTTTTCCTTCGCTTACCTTTTCTTCTGAGCTCAGACAGCATCAGCGACAGAGGTGGACCCCTGTGTGGATCTTGTGGTATGGGATCCCAGTGTGGATCTCGTGGTGAGGGATCCCAGTGCGAACCTTGTAGTGACGGATCCCAGTGTGGATCTCGTGGTGAGGGATCCCAGTGTGGACCTTGTAGTGAGGGATCCCAGTGTGGATCTCGTGGTGAGGGATCCCAGTGCGGACCTTGTAGTGAGGGATCCCAGAGTGGATGTCGTGGTGAGGGATCCCAGTGTGGAGCTTGTAGTGAGGGATCCCAGTGTGGATATTGTGGTATGGGATCCCAGTGTGGATCTTGTGGTGACAGTGAAGGAATCCAGTGCGGATCTTGTGGTGTCCGTGAGGGATCCCAGTGTGGATTTCGTGGTGAGGGATTCCAGTATGGATCTCACGGTGAGGGATCACAGTGTGGATCTTGTGGTGAGGGATCCCAGTGTGGACCTCGTAGTGAGGGATCCCAGTGTGGATCTCAAGGTGAGAGATCCCAGTGTGGATGTTGTGGTGAGGGATCTCAGTGTGGAGCTCGTAGTGAGGGATCCCATTGTGGATCTTGTGGTATGGGATCCCTGTGTGGATCTCACGGTGAGGGATCCCAGTGTGGACCTCGTGGTGAGGGATCCCAGTGTGGATCTTGTGGTGAGGGATCCCAGTGTTGTCCTTGTGGTGAGGGATCCCAGCATGGATCTCATGGTGAGGGATCCCAGTGCTGTCCTTGTGGTGAGGGATCCTAGTGTGGATCACGTGGTGAGGGATCCCAGTGCGAACCTTGTAGTGAGGGATCCCAGTGTGGATCTCGTGGTGAGGGATCCCAGTGCGGACCTTGTAGTGAGGGATCCCAGTGTGGATCTCGTGGTGAGGGATCCCAGTGTGGAGCTTGTAGTGAGGGATCCCAGTGTGGATATTGTGGTATGGGATCCCAGTGTGGATCTTGTGGTGACAGTGAAGGAATCCAGTGCGGATCTTGTGGTGTCCGTGAGGGATCCCAGTGTGGATTTCGTGGTGAGGGATTCCAGTATGGATCTCACGGTGAGGGATCACAGTGTGGATCTTGTGGTGAGGGATCCCAGTGTGGATCTCAAGGTGAGAGATCCCAGTGTGGATGTTGTGGTATGGGATCCCTGTGTGGATCTCACGGTGAGGGATCCCAGTGTGGACCTCGTGGTGAGGGATCCCAGTGTGGATCTTGTGGTGAGGGATCCCAGTGTTGTCCTTGTGGTGAGGGATCCCAGCATGGATCTCATGGTGAGGGATCCCAGTGCTGTCCTTGTGGTGAGGGATCCCAGTGTGGATCTCGTGGTGAGGGATCCCAGTGTGGATCTCGTGGTGAGGGATCCCAGTGCGGACCTTGTAGTGACAGTGAAGGATTCCAGTGTTGATCTTGTGGTGTCCGTGAGGGATCCCAGTGTGGATCTCGTGGTGAGGGATCCCAGTGTGGATCTCGTAGGTGAGGGATCCCAGTGCGGACCTTGTAGTGAGGGATCCAAGTGTGGATCTCATGGTGAGGGATCCCAGTGTGGACCTTGTAGTGAGGGAACCCCAGTTTGGACCTTGTAGTGAGGGATCCCAGTGTGGATCTTGTGGTGAGGGATCCCAGTGTGGATCTTGTAGTGAGGGATCCCAGTGTGTATCTTGTGGTATGAGATCCCAGTGTGGATCTTGTGGTGACAGTGAAGGATTCCAGTGTGGATCTTGTGGTGTCTGTGAGGGATCCCAGTGTGGATTTTGTGGTGAGGGATTCCAGTGTGGATCTCATGATGAGGGATCCCAGTGTGGATCTCACGGTGAGGGATCCCAGTGTGGATCTTGTGGTGAGGGATCTCAGTGTGGACCTCATAGTGAGGGATCCCAGTGTGGATCTTGTGGTGAGGGATCTCAGTGTGGACCTCGTAGTGAGGGATCCCAGTGTGGATCTCATGGTGAGGGATCCCAGTGTGGACCTTGCAGTGAGGGATCCCAGTGTGGATCTTGTGGTGAGGGATCCCAGTGTTGTCCTTGTGGTGAGGGATCCCAGCGTGGATCTCATGGTGAGGGATCCCAGTGCTGTCCTTGTGGTGAGGGATCCTAGTGTGGATCTCGTGGTGAGGGATCCCAGTGTGGATCTCGTGGTGAGGGGTCTCAGTGTGGATCTTGTGGTGAGGGATCCCAGTGTGGATCTCGTGGTGAGGGATCCCAGTGTGGATCTCTTGGTGAGGGATCGGAGTGTGGACCTTGTAGTGAGGGATCCCAGTGTGGATCTCGTGATGGGAATCCCAGTGTGGACCTTGTAGTGAGGGCTCCCAGTGTGGACCTTGTGGTATGGGATCCCAGTGTGGATCTTGTGGTGACAGTGAAGGATTCCAGTGTGGATCTTGTGGTGTCCGTGAGGGATCCCAGTGTGGATCTCGTGGTGAGGGATCCCAGTGTGGATCTCATGGTGAGGGATCCCAGTGTGGACCTTGTAGTGAGGGATCCCAGTTTGGATCTTGTGGTGAGGGATCCCAGTGTGGATCTCATGGTGAGGGATCCCATTGTGGATCTTGTGGTGAGGGATCCCAGTGTGGATCTCATGGTGAGGGATCCCAGTGCTGTCCTTGTCATGAGGGATCCCATTGTGGATCTCGTGGTGAGGGATCCCCATGTGGATCTCGTGGTGAGGGGTCTCAGTGTGGATCTCATGGTGAGGGATCCCAGTGTGGATCTCATGGTGAGCAATCCCAGTGTGGATCTTGTGGTGAGGGATCCCAGTGTTGTCCTTGTGGTGAGGGATCCCCATGTGGATCTCGTGATGAGGGGTCTCAGTGTGGATGTCGTGGTGAGGGATCCCAGTGCTGTCCTTGTCATGATGGATCCCAGTGTGGATCTCGTGGTGAGGGATCCAGTGTGGAACTCATGGTGAGGGATCCCAGTGCTGTCCTTGTGGTGAGGGATCCCAGTGTGGACCTTGTAGTGAGGGATCCCAGTGTGGATCTTGTCATGAAGGATCCCAGTGTGGATCTTGTGGTGAGGGATCCCAGTGTGAGCCATATGGTGACTGTGAGGGATTCTAGCACAAACCTTGTGACAATGTGCAGGATCCCAATGTGGATCTTGTGGCAGTGGTGTGTGAAGCCGGAGCTGACTGAGTGAGCTGGTACTTTACCGGGGTGAGCATGGGACCCGGTTTCAGAATCAGCAGCTGCTACATTGACTGAAGTGACATCGGCACAAAAAGGTGGCAGCTGGGCATTGGTTGGGGAGTCGATCATTGGTTTGGTCTGGTGCTGGCTGTGGCAGAAGGGCATTACGGTGATAATGAGGAGGTGGGCCTGGCTGAGAGAGAGAGAGAGAGATGTGACTGTGATGTTAGTGGGTCTGGTGTAGACGGCAGTGAGGCAGTGAAGGAGGGAGAGCAGTGCAGGCATCGTTGATGGTGAGCTGGCTCAGGACTCTTTAAGCTACACCTTTCTGCTGGGTTCTTAGTCTTGGCTGAATCTTGGTGCCAGTGGAAGAGCTTTCTTTCTGTTTTTCTCTCAGAATAATACAGGTGACAATAAAATCATTAATTTCCTTCTTAAATACGTTCAGTCTCCAGTTCTCCATAATCTTCTGTGGAGAGAATTGCACAGCTCCAGTACCCTCTGACTGAAGATAATTCTCCTCCTCTCAGTCCAAAATGGTCTATCACGTTTCCTGAGGGCATAACCACTTGTTTTGGAATCGTCAGCAAATGGAAACATGGTCCTTGTGCCCTGTTTGTCCTGCTGTGACAGGACAATGTATTTCGATGTTTCAGTGAGATTTCCTCTCAGTCTTATGACATCTGGTGAATCCAGGCCGAGTTGACCCCGCTGCAGGATGGGTAACAGAGGCTGCTGGGAATCAGCAACAGGAGACCAATGACCTCTGGCTAGGAGGTGAGCCAGGCGAGATGAGAGAATTACCTGTCCAAAGTGGCTGTCTCATTTTCATGACTTTTTTGACTGAAGGACTGATAATGGTGCAGGTCAGGTCGGTGCGAATGTTGAACTTGACATTCAACATTAAATCGCTGAACACAGGAAATGTTAGTAGAGCTGATGAATGTCTGCTGTTCAACACATGAAAACCTTTACTGTGTGCTCAACCAACTTCGAATTCCATTCCACACCTGGCCCAGTGAGACTTCCCTCCACCTAGCCACAATCAGGCAATCAATCCGGGATTTTTAAAAAAGAATGCCCTGTACATCCTCAAAACTGAGCAAAGTTGAGGGGTGTGAGCTGGATGAGGATGTTCACCCTTTCAGTGGGATCTCATCAGAGAGTGAAAAAAAATGATGCTGGAGCTGGGGATTAATTATGTGATATATGAAAGTCTTCTGACGCACGCAGTTTAACAAAGACCTAACTGAACTGAAGCACTTCCCACAACTGTGGAAGTAAGAGATTAGATTTTATCTTGAGTGTAGGTTTTTTCTCGCTGGTAGCTCAAGGTGTAATTTAATAGAGGGGCCTGATTGAAGTGGTTTTCAGTCGGGGGGGTGTTGGAGGAAATCTTGGCAAACTTACTTTCCTCCTTTTTAACATCTTTGTTAGGCAAGCTCTTTCAGTGCACAATGGCACTGCTGTGCCCTTTTCAGATGTTGTAAGACTTGGGGAGATCATGAATGGATTATTTACAAGACTCTGAACGGCCTGCCAGTTGTAAAGCAGCATTTTACTGATGCCTTTGTTCTGGTAATCACAGCAAGCCCCTCGGATGAAAAAAAACCCCAGAAATTAATATTTGGCAATGATGCGGAAATCAGCCTTTGTTAGTGAAGAATCACTCCTCTAGCCATCTGTCTGTCAGGATGGAAAATGGCACTATCATTTATACTGTCCAGTGCTCTTAGTGTTACATTTTTAATTCTTTAATCATATTTCCTAGCATGAACAAGCGATGGAATGTCAAACTGTGTGCGTGTGTGATTTTAATCCTATCTTGCCAAGTTGCTAAGGGCTCTTTGTAAGTAGGAAAGCACAATCCAACGTTCGTTGGTTGAAAACACCGTGATGTGCCTGCTTTAGCTTCAGAACACATCAGGGGAGTTGCCTTTTGATGGAGCCACTTCGGACTCCACTTGAGACCCAATTATCTGTCCAGTTGTAAAGAGTCCATGGCACTGAGGCAACAAAAGTTGTGCATAAAAGGACGATTGTAAGACGGGCTTTCAGTGGGGGGGAAAGTGGCCCTATCGCGACTTTTCTTTGAGTAAGTCCCTTGTTAATTACTGCGCGTTGTTTTTTTCTTAAGCTGCTTTACTCTTTGTGATTCGCAGCCTCTGTACTTACTGTAACCAATTGATTTTTAGCTGAGCTGAGGATGCTCTGAAGCCATCTCCTGGGAGATGCAATCATTTCTTTAAGCTGCACTGTCAAGTTCTGTTTGTGTATTTTTTGCGCCATCTCTTCCACATTTAATGAGAAGCTGTTTAAATTCGAGCAACTGAACCCTGAATGCTCTGAATGTGTTGGTCTTCATTAACGGGAGATGTGTATGCCGCTGCTGTTTGTTTAATGAAAGAATCTCTACAGGAGGGCTATGATATTCACTGTCTCCTCTATCCACCTCCCCACCAGAGAATCCAGCACTAAATCCAGCTTGGTTCTTGTAAAACAGTTTCGTTTGGGAAACTTGGCTGGCATGGACGAGTTGGACTGAAGGGTTTGTTTCTGTGTTGATTCTATAACTCTATAACTGATTTAGTGCTGAATTCTCTGGTGGGGGGTGGATAAAGGAGACAGCGAATATCATAGCCCTCCTGTAGAGATTCTTTCATTAAACAAACATCAGAGGCATACACATCTCCCGTTAATGAAGACCAGCACATTCAGCATTCAGTTGCTCGAATTTAAACAGTCTCTCTATAACTGAGGATGAGCTGGCCTGAGATGTTGAGCTTGAAATAGTGTCATAGAGTCATAGAGGTGTACAGCATGGAAACAGACCTTTTGGTCCAGCCATCCATGCCGAAAAGACATCCCAACCCAATCTAATCCTATTTGCCAGCACTTGGTCCACACCCCTCCAAACCCTTCCATCCATATACCCATCCAGATGCTTTTTAAATGCTGTAATTGTACCAGTCTCCACCACTTCCTCTGGCAGCTCAATGAGACATTTGAGAGTGGCCCAGATACATATCTAAGACTACCAGACGCTGTTCAGAAGTAATGTATCCAACAGGTTGATGTGCTGCACTCAGTGTGTGATGGGAGAAAGTTACAGTGCCTTTCGCTTCCTGTTTGCGAGTTTGCTTTCCATTTTCAGCCAGCAATACAACAAAGAGAAACAAATGTGTAAAGGCTGAATCTTCTTTTTATGTTTTGGTTAAGTCTGGGTTGCGTCAAATCTGTTGCCACCGTGAGGCCTTCGGGTTTTCTCATCTGATTAACAATCCGTCTTTGGGCCCTCTGGGTGAAGCTGAGCTGCCCAGTTTCTTTGTCCCAGGCTTGGCACACAGGGGCAATTTGGTGCCCTGCTTTGTGGGCAGAGATGTCCTGCTGGACAGGACCTTGCCTTCCCGCAGGACCCAGTAGGGGATGCTGTGACACTAGACCATGCCCTCTCGGTCTAAGCCAGTTGGAGGGATGCCCAGCACTGTAGAAAGAAAGTCACAGACTCCCCTTCTGCCAACACAATTGCGACCATTTTCTCTCAGTACCCTTGCACTGACTCTACCTATGCTACTGCATCCACCTTCCACCAAGGCTCACTCTCTACTGCTCTCACTATTATATCATCCCCACACACTCTCACCCACCCCAACCCTGTGCCGTCCATTCACTCGCTCAGTCTATCTCTGAACCTGCACCAAAAATAATTCTGGGTTCAACATCAGGTTTGATTCTGCAATTGGACAATAGTTGCTCAATAATCCTGAGCGTGTGAAGATTGGTGCTGAGGAACAGTTTAGGGGTCACGGCATGACACACTTATAAGTACAGGAAAGCTCCTTTGTAATAATATCCAGGGTCCTGCTCATTACAGGCAAGAAGAACGCAGAGAAGGGCTCTGCACCTCTTTCACCCCAATAAAAAATCCATCACAGCCACTTCCTGGCTCATTTCTCAAAGGCTTGACCAGTCAGAATCTGACTGGTTTTAAAATTTAAACAAACCCTTGGCACTTAACTATCAGTCATCATCTACCTCCTTCATCGTCATGGCAATACTTTTATCAATCACAAACTAGTTGCCTACCAATCGGCACTCTCCTCTCATTCAGTATAAACATGGCTTTCTCTTTACATTGTTATTTCTTGCGAATTGTCCTGATGAGCGCAAGACGAAAATCTCCAATAAAATGTGCTTTTCCAGTGCCTTCAGTCAGGCAATACTATCACTCCCTCTGAGATAATGCTGTCCCTTAACCTGGGCCCTACTTTTATGAGTTTGGAAGCTCAGCAGACTGCAGGAGTCAGGGAGTTTCTGGAGCCAGGTGAGGTTTGATCAGTCAGCCCCGTCAATACATTTGATACTTCAAACTATGCTGGCTGTCAGGAATCTAAACTGACAAGTGGCCCATGGATTTGGAGCTGGCTGTGACAACCTGCATTTTTGTCAGCTCACTGATGTGGAATCAATCCAATCTCAACAATAGGAACAACCCTGTGACAGTACTAACCTCAGCAGTGTACAAAGATAGAGAAAGCTCTTGATGTTTGCACATTATACACCAAAGTAGTTCCCTTCCAGTTATCCTTCATTGTCATTGTACGGTGGCTGCATTTATCTACATGTACATTGTTTCAATTGATTAAACAAATATATTGACGTTATTACCTGCATTCAACATTATCCAAAGTGCTTGGGGCTATCTCAGTTTAAGCTGATGTTATTAATTGTTTCACTTGATCAGAGAAAAGCACTTTGCACTTTGTTCTACGCATGCTATCCAATGTGGCCACAAAATCTCCCCATACAAACATGGCAAAGGAGCACGAAAAGGAAATATCTGAAATATAGCTAAATGAGTGATCACTATAATCCAGGAGAGGAAACAGAGGACAATAACCTATGCAGAAACTCATGAGTGATAGTGAAGTGTGAATAAGGGAATACCAGATAGCTTTGAATAAAGGGACCACAGAACTTGTTCTAGATTAAGCCTTTGATATTTCATCCATTTTTTTAGATTAGATTAGATTCCCTGCAGTGTGGAAACAGGCCCTTCAGCCCAACCAGTCCACACCGACCCTCTGAAGAGTAACCTCCCCAGACCCATTTCCCTCTGACTAATGCACCTAACACTATGAGCAATTCACCTAACCTGCACATCTTTGGACAGTGGGAGGAAACAAGAACATCCAGAGGCAATCCACACAGACACGGGGAGAATGTACAAGCTCCACACAGACAGTTGCCTGAGGCTGGAATCAAACCTGGGACCCTGGCGCTGTGAGGCAGCAGTGCTAACCACTCTGCCACTATTTACTGGCGAATTGAAAGCCAACATTTCCTACAAGGGCCATGGTGCCATTGGGCAAGTCATTCCCACAGATATTTTTCCAATCAACCCATTTGGAGATGTTGTTATACATTTCAGGAGCAGTTGGAACTTGAAGTCTCCTGGTTCAGAAGTTGGGACACTACCACTGGGCTACAAGAGCATAAGTCTTTCCTGTGTCATATTCTGTTTCATTGTTAGGTACCATGAGGCAATCAGTGGGCTCACCAACTATTGTTGCAAATCATTAGGACAACAGACTATTCCAAATTATGATAAGGGCACTTGTGGTGCAGTGGTAGTGTCCCTACCTCTGAACCAAGAGGCCAGTGTTCAAGTCCCACTTGCTCCAAGGGTGTTAATAATATCTGTGAAAGGTTGATTAGGGCATTTTCCAAATTGAGGTAAAAATAATACGAATGGGCTCTGAAATGCTGTGAAAACATGATTTGAAAGGACAGTGTAAAACCCATCAAGAAATTAGCAATTTTTGTGAAGAACTACACTATTGCTGTGTCCAAACCTAGCAGATTGAATGTTCATTAGCTGAACATTTTGCACTGACTTGGAGATATTTTTCTTCATCAATTTGTTCGGAGATGTTAATACACACCTGTGGAACAAGTGGGGCCTGAACTTCAGCCTCCCAGCTCTGAGGTAGGGACACTATCATGAGAGCTTTGCATAGATAATCTACTCCAGTGTTGCTATTAGCTGACTGAACTCCATTGCCTCTTGCATTTTAATTCCTTCACCATTGGTGGGCCTGTCTCTAGCAACCTAAGTGCTGGAACTCTATCCCTCCAACACAGTGTCGTTATGTACCTCACAGTTTAAGGTGCCTCTTAAAACCTACCTCTTCAACCATACTGTAAACCTAACATCTGATTATGTGGCTCAGTGTCAAATGAAAGTTTGATAATTGCTCCCCAGGAAAAACAAGTTAGAAGCAGGAGTAGGCCACTCAGCCCTTTGCATCTGCTACCCCACTCAATAGGATCATGGCTGAACTGATTGTGGACACAACTCCACACTCCCACCTAGCCCTGAGAACGTTAGCTTCTTGACTAATAACAGAATCACCCTACCTCTGTCTCAAAACTATTTTGAGAGTTGTGAACACACTCACACAAGCCAATCTTCCATCCATTGAGTCCATCTACACTTCTCATTGCCTTGGAAAGACAGTCAATGTCATCAAAGGCCCCTTCCACCCAAGTTTTATTCTCTTCCAAAGTCTTCCATTGGGGCATCAGGTACAAAAGCTTAAACACATGGACGAACAGATTCACAAACAGCTTCTTCCCCGCTGTTATTAAACTTCTGAATGGCCCTCTCAATATTCAAATCTCGCGTTGATCTAGATTTTTGGGCACCTTCTTTGCAGCTGTAACTTTGTATTCCTCACTCTGTTCAATTACCTTATGGTCTTTGTATGGTATGGTCTGCCTGTACTGCATGCAAAACAAAACTTTTCACTGTACCTGGCTACATGTGACAATAATAAATCAAATTAAATCAAAAGCTTTTAATGACCCTGACTCTCTTAGGAAGAGAATTCCAAAAACTCTCAACCCTCTGAGAGATAGAAATTCTCCCTAAAAAAGGCCAGGTGCTGGGACGTTAAAGGTTCTAACACAATGCAAGTTGTTGTTGTTAGTGCTGAAGGTGTTGACACTCTGTGAAATTCAGTAGTTCCAACAATACTTCAGTCAAATGACCATTGCCCCATATCTGATGGAGGGAAGCATCCTCATTACAGCTCACCTAGAAGATTAGATTAGATTCCCTACAGTGTGGAAACAGGCCCTTTGGCCAACATGACCCTCTGAAGAGTAACCCACCCAGTCCCATTTCCCTCTGACTAATGCACCTAACACTATGGGCAATTTAGCACGGCCAATTCACCTAACCTGCACATCTTTGGACTGTGGGAGGAAACCAGAGCACTCGGAGGAAACCCACGCAGACACGGGGAGAACGTGCAAATTCCACACAGACAGTCGTCCAAGGCTGGAATTGAACCTGGTGCTGTGAGGCAGCAGTGCTAACCACTGAGCCACCCTGCCGGCCACCATGGGACTTTTCTAGCAGAGAGTGTCCGTTATTGCAAAAGTAGAGGAATGTAGGTGTCACTGCTTGCTCCATTTCCTGGGGTCCTCTGAAGACCGTAATAACTCACTGGACCCCATCGACTTGGACAGGCGGACTCAGCACTGACTACAGTGTTTCTGGCTTTTCTCACATAATGTAACACTCTCACTTGCTAGTGCATTCAGTCAATTCACTCTACATTGTGTAGAGGAGTCAAACATTCCAGTCAACATTGTGACTTATTGAGTGATAACAGAAGATCTGTAATTTGCCTGCTTGCCATCCATTTGAGACAGACGGACTGGGGAACTCCTTATGCGCTGCATGTGTTGAGAAAGATTGCATTTGAGCGTGCCAGAGATAGGACCAAGGAATCTCCCTCCGAAATCGCATTATGTTGCTGATTATTATCATCCGATCTTTGTATACAAACAAGGTGCCGTGTCTTGCACGAGATGTTGTCGTGTAGATCATGCCATTTTAAAGCAAAGCAAATCTTATACAACAAAATTAATGTCAAAATGAACAAATGGTTTGTTGTGATATTAGCAAATTAACTACATGCAGTGCCACTGAATGATTGACTGAGATCGGTCTTTGCATTCGGCAGATATCACTCTATTGAAATCTCAGGCTGAGCGCTGGAAAGGAATATTTTCACACAAAACATGCCCTTTGTTTTTTGAATAAAAATAAAGGTTGTTGCAGATGTACAAGGTCTGTATCTGTATTCCATTCTGACATTCAGTGTCCCTTTCTGAAATGGCCAATGTCTGCTTCCAATTCTGTAACGTTGTCCAATGCTGCTCCATCCTCACTTCGTCTATTGGTGAAATGCTCATTCATGCCCTTGAGCCTTGACAAAAGGAACACAATCCCCGATTATTGTGAGTCTATTGAACTTTTAATTACAACATGTAGTTTTTTTTTAATATAGAACACACGCAAACAAAAGATTACTGCAGATGTAAATGCAGTGACTGTCTAGAAAAGTCCTGAGAGAAACCATGGAATTTCACACCTAAAACATGCCAAACAAACTTCAACCAGCAACCATTAAAAGGGGAGAAATATGAACTGTGATCTCCTGTGGTGACAGAGATAAGGAGGAGCTGACCACCTGTCTTAGAAAAAACCGTCTCGTGTGGATTATATCCCAAACTGCAGGTATGCTTGTGATTTACTTACAAGGGACATACAATGGAAAAAGATTAAAACTAACTGCAAACCCTGATGTGTGTGTGTGTGTGTGTGTGTGTGTGTGTGTGTGTGTGTGTGTGTGTGTGTATTTATGGCTGGTGTGCTGGTGTGAACTAGTGTGTAATAAATGCAAAATGTTGAGGAAGAACCATTGCATGCTCTAGCTAAAGAAAGACGTTCTCTCACTCTGAGTGTTGGAAGCCATTGAAGGAATCATTGTAAAGGAACACCTCAAAAACTTGTCTGCTAACTTGCAGAGCCAAGGATCTTAAAATCAACTGTTTCATTACTGTCAGCATTTCTGGTATCATTGCATTTAATGGCCACACAAATCCACCATCTATTTTTCACAGAATCCAGAGGCTGATTTTTATATCTTTCTAACTGTTACCTTTTTACTCAAATCCCATTTCTAACCCGTGTGTGCGCATGCCGCGTTTGATTATGTTTTTTCATGTTAGCCAGCTCATAAACTCATCCCTTCTCTGACTCAAGAAAATCTGACTAATTTGTTTCCATTTAAAAGATAAATACATTTGGATGGAAAAGTAAAGGTATCCACAAGGGAAGGGAGCCTTTTAAAATTAATTTGTTGCAATCAACTGAGAGAAGGTTTTAATTAAGAAGGGGAGCCATTTCATCCCTCCTCATCCTAGATCGTAACTACTTGAGGGTATATCATTCGGGATTGTAATACATTAGGACCACATGTGGGACAGTTACAATATGTTATTAACGCTTTCCATAACTATTTCAAGGGCACTAGGAGGAGAGGGGCAACAATAAGGTTGGGGTCGAAAGGGAATAGGAACTTCATTGATGTCGCATATTGTGTGGTGGTCAGCCATTACTCTGCACTGATACTGTTCACATGGAGAACAATGACACAAGGATCAGCACTTCTCCCTAAAATCCTGGGGGAATGGGGAGGAGGGAGAAGGCTATCCACCACAATCTTCTACCTCATAACTACTGGAGAAGACCTAATAGCAGTTTATAGAATCTATACAGTGTGGAATCAGGCCACTCAGCGTTTCAAGTCTGCACAGACCCTCCCCAAAGAGCATCCCACCCAGACCCATTCCCCTCTAACCTTATTCCCTGTAGCCTTGCAGTTCCATTGCTAATTCACCTAACTTACACATCTTTGGACTGTGGGAGGAAGCCAGAGCACCCAAAGGAAGCCCATGTATACATGGGGAAAGCATGCAAACTCCACACAGAGGGTGGAATTGAACTCAGGTCCCTGGAAGTGTGAGGCAGCAGCACAAACCACTGAGCCACCATGCCACCTGTATACCAGTACTGCGGTGTGGGGAATAGATAGGCATGTTAACGATGGTGATACATTTTGTCTGTGGCTGTTGAAATACCAACATGCACTAAAACCAACTACTGCAATGAAGAATGGGGTAGTGTTAAGCAGATTAATCAGGGTTAAGGGATGCTGGAGGTTTCTGTACCACTCTGCATGACTGAAGGGCTCAATACATTCATTTGGAACAAGATGTCTGTGTTGTTTCCCATTGTTCTCTACTCATATATGATTCTCTTAAGACACAGGATTTATTATGTGGCATGCACTTGAGGGGTAGCTGAAGAGGTGAAGATTATGGAAAGGTAGGGACATTGTGATAGACTTTGCTATAAAATAGATTCTACAATTCAACACTGTTAACTGGCACCTTTATCAAACATACAACACTGTTATAAAACTGGATTGGTTCTTCTTGGTTGAGAGGTGGTTTGAAAGAGGCATTCAAATCATGGAGTCATAAAGTCATAGAGATGTACAGCATGGAACAGACCCTTTAGTCCAACTTGTCCATGCCGAGCAGATATCCCAAGTTAATCTAATCCCATTTGCTAGCACTTGGTCCAAATCCCTCTAAACCCTTCCTATTCATTTACCCATCCAGATACCTCTTAAATGCTGTGATTGTATTAGACTTCATCTGGCAGCTCATTCCATACACGTACCACCCTCTGCGTGAAAAAGTTGCCCCTTAGGTCTTTTTTATATCTTTCCCCTCTCACCCTAAACCTATGCCCTTTAGTTCTAGACTTCCAACCACAGGGAAAAAAACTTTGTCTGTTTATCTATCCATGCCCCTCATCATTTCATAAACCTCAATAAGGTCACCCCTCAGCCTCTGATGCTCCAGGGAAAATAGACCCAGCCTATTCAACTTCTCCCTATGGCTCAATTCCTCCAACCACATGGCATCAACATTGACTACACCAGTTTGCAGATCTCCCCTCCCCCACCTCATCCCAGATCCAACCCTCCAACTCAGCACTGCCCTCCTGAACTGTTCTACCTGTCCATCTTCCTTCCCACCTATCTGCTCTACTCTCCCCACTGATCTATCATCATCACTCCCTACCTGCATCTACCTATTTGCCTTCCCAGCTACCTCCTCTCCCAAGTCTCACCCAACCACCCGTTTAACTCTTATCTCCACCCACACATATTCCTGAAATGTTGATTCTTCTGCTCCTTGGATACTGCTTTTTCCAGCGCCACACCTTTTGACTCTGACTTTGCAGCATTTACAGCCCTCACTTTCTCCTTCTTAAAGCTTTTAGATTAGATTACTTACAGTGTGGAAACAGGCCCTTCGGCCCAACAAGTCCACACCGACCCGCCGAAGTGCAACCCACCCATACCCCTACATTTACCCCTTACCTAACACTACGGGCAATTTAGCATGGCCAATTCACCTGACCCGCACATCTTTGGACTGTGGGAGGAAACCGGAGCACCCGGAGGAAACCCACGCAGACACGGGGAGAACGTGCAAACTCCACACAGTCAGTCGCCTGAGTCGGGAATTGAACCCGGGTCTCAGGCGCTGTGAGGCAGCAGTGCTAACCACTGTGCCACTGTGCCGCCCAATCAATATAGAGTTGATCTTGCCTCACACATGCCCTGTGCGATGTAACCTGTATGCCTTACTCCGTCCAAGTCTTTTGATCTGTATGCCCTTGTCTATTGTGTCCTGCCTGTACTGCTTACAAACAAAGCTTTTCACTGTACTTAGGTACACATGACAATAAATCAAATCAAATTAAATAATTTGGGAGCTAGCTGGCCACTGGGCAGGTGATGAAAAGCTGTCACTTGGACAATTTGCCCATCCCAGAATCAACCAACACAATGGTCCTATTCACCTAGAGTCGTCACATAGACACATCTGCTGATAAGGTATCGAACAGTTCTTTGTGGTTCGAATGATGAATTCTTTGAATTACACAATACAATTGCAGGGGGTTATTTAATCACCATTTAGTCAGCAGGAACAGCAAGTCAGTTGACAAATCCTGAATTCCAGTCATATGAAGTGAATGCTTCTTTCTCTGACACATTGTCAAACACACTAAAGAAAACTAGTTGCTAAATTGCTTTGTTTGTGGCAGGCATTAATTATTGGGTGTTGTGGCTCAACGTGAGCACCATTTGTCACTTGTTAGCAATTCCGAAAACACAGAAGCAATTGTTAAATGGCTTGCTATGTGCAAATGGCCTAAATCTGGTGCCGTTTCCCCACCTGTTGGCTGGCTTTAGGTTTCCTGCAGTAGAAACGCTTGTCTCTGTTAAGAGATGGAGAGAGGGCAACACCTAGGTTAAAAATGCATAGAATCGGAGGAAAGGTAATACAAGTAGATGTTTCATTGTCAGTTTCATGAATCAAGGGCTAGGTCTGCCAGGATTGTGTGTCCTCAGGTGGTGTGGAACCCCAGGTCTTTGTTAATGATGTGCAAGGACTGCTCTGAGGGAAGGTGCAAGAAGAAGAGTGTTCTGCTATCTCTCCCTTTGCCTCCACTACTTCTCTGTAACTGAGTTTATTCAGTCTGTTTCTAACTGCGTCGTGCCTTGAGGCACTTCTACATGTGGCAAATGTCTCCCTCATGGGAGTCAATGTATTCCTTTATCAATGAAGCCTTCCAAGTGTTCATATAAATTATTTCTGTGCCTTCCTGGAGATCAGCTGCCATGCTTAAGTTGTGCTAAAGCAATCTGCTACTGAAGACGTGACATTTGACATGTTTGGGTTGGTACTGATTGATTAGGAAAATGAGAGGTGACTGTATTAAACCAAAAGATCATTCAGTATAGGAGCAAAATTAGGCCATTCAGCCCATTGAGTCTACTCCGCTATTCAATCGTGGCTGATATGTTTCTCATCCCTATTCTCCTGTCTTCTCTTGATCCCCTTACCAATCAAGAACCTATCTATCTCTGTCGTAAGTACACTCATTGACTTGTCCTCCATTGCCTTCTGGCTGAAGAAATTCTTCCTCATCTCAGTTCTAAAGAGTCACCCCTTCACTCTGATGCTGTGCCCTTGGGTCCGAGTCTCCCCTACCAGTGGAAACATCTTTTCCATGTCCAGTGTATCCAGGCCTCTCAGTAGGCTGCAAGTTTCAATCAGATCCCCCCCTCATCCTACTAAACTCCATTGAGTATAGATTCAGAATCCTCAACTTCTCCTCATATAACAAGCCCTTTTGTTCCAGGGTAATTCTAAAACTCCTCTGTATCCCCTCCAAGGTCAGTACACCCTTTCTCACATACAGGCCAAAAGATAGTGGCGGAGTAGGACTCCACAGCAAGAGCTCGTCCGCTGCGCCCCCTTAATTTCTTTATTTTTCCCTTTTTGTGTTGCTTTATTTCCCTTCTTTCTTCTTACCTCCTATCCTTGAGCCTCGAGTGATGTCATCATGGACTCTCGGCCTCAGCGTGGACCCGTAGCCTCAAGGTGAGGCCAGTGCAGAATCCCAGCCTCTGCAGCCTGAAGGTGAAAGCCCAAGGTGGTCTGGAGGCTAGGTGCTGGTGTGGACTGGCTTGGCAGGTCTGTGATTCTGAACTTTTTATTTAATTATTCAGGTGAGGATTTCAGTCTAGAAAGATACAAGGGAAACTGTACGTTTTAGGGCCACAATTACCACAGTGCAGCATATTCTCCACATTTCAACAGTGACCACATTCCATTGGCATTTCATTGGCTGTAAATATGATTTGGGATACTCTATGGTTGTGAAAGTTGCACTGCTGCCTCACAGCGCCAGAGACCTGGGGTTTGATTCCCACCTTAAGTAAATGACTGTGGAATTTGCACATTCTCCCCGTGTCTGCATGAGTTTCCTCCAGGTGCTCCGGTTTCCTCCCACAGTCCAAAAATGTGCAGGTTAGGTGAATTGACCATGCTAAATTGCCCGTAGCATTAGGTGAAGGGGTAAATGTAGGGGAATGGGTCTGGGTGGGTTGCGCTTCGGCAGGTCGGTGTGAACTTGTTGGGATGAAGGACCTGTTTCCACACTGTAAAGTAATCTAATCTAAAATCTAATCATATATAAGGGCGGCATGGTGGCTCAATCATTAACACTGCTGTCTCACAGTTCCAGGAACTCAGTTTCAATCCCAGCCTCGGGTGACTGTCTGTGAGCGGTTTGCACGTTCTCCCCATGTCTATGGGGGTTTTCTCTGGGTGCTCTGGTTTCCTTCCACAATCCATTGGCCATGCTAAAGTACCCATAGTGCTTCAGGGATGTGTAGGTTTGGTGCAGTAGTCAGGGGAAATGTAGGGGAATGGATCTGGGTGGGTTACTGTTCGGAGGGTCAGTGTGGACTTGTTGGGCCAAAGGGCCTGTTTCCACACTGTAGGGGTTCTATATATGATTTTGTTTAATTTAATGCTTCTGAACCCTGGATGTATTGAATCGCCTTTTCACAGGACAGTGGTTACTCAGATACACTTTATGATTGCAGTATGGGATTAGAATAACTAGATAATTAGCAGCATGGATGCGATGGGCCAAAGGGCCATTTTCTGTGCTGTAAATCTCTCTGACCCTCTGACACATGGGAACAGGAGAATGAACACCATCCTACTGCGAGATCACTGTCAAACTCCAAACCTCACTCTATGTTACTCACTGACAAATCTCCAGTCGTGGAGCTCAAAGCAACAAACCAAATTAAAATGTGCAATTATATATTTTAAGACGACTGTAATGCCACATGCTATTCTTACAATGGGCAAAACCTGATAGATTGTTAAACTGTAAACTCATGGTTGGAACATTATTTTACTCCCATATTTTTATACCATACTTGAGAGAGATTGATAATGAAATTTCCCTCAATTTGGATCTTGGTTCTTGAATGTTAGTAAATAAATAAAATTTTGGTGAACAGGGAGAGATTAGGCATGTGTTTGTGGATGCACATCCTTTCAACTCTGTGCTTTGATCAGTGAACCAATCATAAGTTGAGGGGGGCACGGTGGCTCAGTGGTTATTACTGCTGCCTCATAGCACCAGGGACCTCAGTTTGATTCTATTCTCAGGCAGCTGACTGTGTGGAGTTTGCACATTTTCCCTGTATCTGAATGGGTTTCCTCCGGGTGCTCCAGTTTCCTCCCACAGTCCAAAGATGTGCAGGATAGGTGGATTGACCATGCTAATTGCTCATAGTGTGCAGGCCAGTTAGATTAGCCATGAGAAATGTAGGGTGGTGGGTGGGATGCGTTTCAAACGGTCAGAGGAGACTCAGTGGGCTGAATGGCCTGCTTCCACACTATGGGGATTCTAGATATGAATCCTTGTGGAAGGGAGATAGAAATCTTCCTCTGAAATTCATTCCTTTGTTCTTCTGCTAAAACATTAATCATTTTTATTTAATGAGGTTTAGTGAACCCTAAAAAAAAATAAATTTCAGTTAAATGCATTCAATGAGTGTATATTTCTAACTCACATGGTGAGTTTAGCAGAGATTGTTGGAGATGCTGATTTCACAGTGTGGCTGCCTTCTCTTTGACATTTCTCATTCTAATTCTGAAACGTACTGCTATCGCTGAGGGCATTTGAATGTCGGATGAATTCTGTTTGATGTTGGTGTCCATCCTTTGATAGTTATTCATTAGCCTGTGAGGAAGGGTCACTGGACCTTAACTCTGACTTCTCTCCACAGGTGCTGCCAGACCTGCTCAGCTTTCCCAGCAATTGTTGTGAGATATTTTGGCATCTCCCTGAGGGTGTGCTTATTAATTGCAAGTTTTGTTATGTTCTGACTTCTGAATTGGAATATTCTGGTTAGGTTGGAGTTGTAGAGTAATACAGCACAGAACAGACCCTTCGGTCTAACCAGTCCATGCTGATTATGATCCCAAACTAAAATCATCCCACCTGCCTGCTCCTGGCCCATATCCCTTCAAATGTTTCCCATTCATAGTCTATGTGTTTGATTTATTGGGATTGGAAGTTTTGCGCAGTAATGTCTCAGAAGAAAAACACTGCCATGATGAATAGATAGTTTGTTTTTGGTGATTGAAATCAATGGATGAATGTTGTCCTGAACACTTGGGAGGTCTCATTATTTATTTCTTAGAAATTTCTCCAGTTTCCTCATTTCCCCTCCCCCCACCTTGTCTCAGTCAAATCCCTCGAACTCAGCACCGCCTTCCTAACCTGCAATCTTCTTCCTGACCTCTCCGTGCCCACTCCCACTCCGGCCTATCACCCTCACCTTGACCTCCTTCCACCTATCACATCTCCATCGCCCCTCCCCCAAGTCCCTCCTCCCTACCTTTTATCTTAGCCTGCTTGGCACACTCTCCTCATTCCTGAAGAAGGGCTTATGCCCGAAACATCGAATCTCCTGCTCCTTGGATGCTGCCTGACCTGCTGCGCTTTTCCAGCAACACATTTTCAGTTCTTAGAAATAGGGCCAAGGATCTTTGATGACCTCTGGGAGTGTAAACAGGGCTGTAGTTTAATGTCTTATCCAGAGGGACTGTAGAGAGGTTGAGTTGATTGAGTCAATAGAGTTTAGAAGAATGAGAGTCAGCCGTATTGCGACACACACAATTCTTCAGGAAGTGGACAGAGCAGATGCAGATAGCTTGCTCCCCCCTTATGGGTGAAACTAGGACCAAAGGACATAATGTCAGATTACAGTAATATACATTTAAGGTGGAGATGAGGAGGAATTTCTTCTCTCAGAGGATTGTGAAGCCCTGGAATTCTTTACCACAGAGGGCTGTCAGGGTTGAACTATTAAGTATATTCAAGACTGAGATAGGTTGAGTTTTGTTCAGAAAGAAATCAAGGGCTATTGGGATAAGACAGGAGAGTGGAGTTGAGAATTATCAGATCAGCCGTGATCTCATTGAATGGTGGAACAGAATCATTGGGCTGAATGGCCTACTTCTGCTCCTATATCTTATCATAAAATCATAGTGATATACAGCATGGAAACAGACCTTTTGGCCTAATTAGTCGATGCCAAACATAATCCCAAACTAAACTCGCCCCATCTTTCTGTGCTTGGTCCATAACCCTCCAACCTTTCCTATTCATTACTTAGCCAAATGTCCTTTAAACATAGTAACTACTCACATTCATCACTTCCGCTGGAAGTTCTATTCAGACATGAACCACCCTCTGTGTAAAAAAATTGCCTCTCATGCCTCTTTTAAACCTTTCTTCTCTCACCTTAAGAATGTACCCCCTAAGTCTTGAAATTCCCAAATCTAGGGAAAAGACATCTTCCATTCACCTTATCCATACCTTTCATGATTTTATAAAACTCTGTAAAGTCACCCCTAAACCTCCTATGCTCCAGTGAAAAATGTTTCAGCCTATCCAGCCTCTCATTATAACTCAAACCCTTCATTCCTGGCAACTTGCTGGTAAATCTTTTCTGAACCCTCTCTAGCTTAATAATATCCTTCGCTTTCTAGGGCGACCAGAACTGTGCACAGTACATCAGAAGAGGCCTCACCAATGTCCTGTACAAGCTCAATATGATGTTCCAACTCCTGCACTCAAAGGTCTGAGCAATGAAGGCAAACACGCTAAATGCCTCTTAACCATCCTGTCTACACGTGACACAAACTTCAAAGAATTATATACATGAACCCTCAGGTTTCTCTGTTCTACAGCACTACCCAAGGCCCTACTTTTAACTGTACAAATCCTGCCCTTTGTTTGTTTTACCAAAAAGCAATATCTCGCATTTTACCAAATTAAACTCCATCTGCCACTCCTTGGCCAATTGAACTGACTGATCAAGATGTCTCTGTAATCTTAGTTAAAAATCACCCAACACCAGGTTATAGTCCAACAGGTTTAATTGGAAGCACACTAGCTTTCGGAGTGACGCTCCTTCATCAGGTGCTTGTGACTATCACCTGATGAAGGAGTGTTTCTCTGAAAGCTAGTGTGCTTCCAATTAAGCCTGTTGGACTATAACCTGGTGTTGCGTGATTTTTAACTTTATACACCCCAGTCCAACACCGTCATCTCCAAATCATGTCTGTAATCTTAGATATCTTTCTTCACTGTCCACTATACCACCAGTCTTGGTGTCATCTGCAAACTTACTCATCATGCCTACTGTATTCTCATCTAAATCATTTATATAAATAACAAACAAAAATGGGCCCAACACCGATCCCTATCAAACACTGCTGGTAACAGGCCTCTAGTCTGAAAAATAATCCTCTACCACTATCTGTCTCCTGCCATTAAGCCAATTTTGTATCCAATTGGGAAGTTCACCGTGAATCCCATGCGATCTAACTTTACGAATCAACCTACCATGCAGAACCCTGTCAGAGGCTTGACTAAAGTTCAAATGAGCAACGTCCACTACTCTGTGCTCATCAACCTTTTTGGTTACTTCCTGAAAAAAAAACACAATCAGGTTCGTGAGACATGATTTCCCACACACAGAATCGTGGTCTTATAATAATAATAGTGTTAGACTGAATCTTGTGTCCAAGTCTCTGGGCTGGGACTTGTTCCCACAATCTTCCAGTTACTTGGTGAGAGTGTTAGCACTGAGCCCCGTACTGAAGACAACCTAACATTATTGAGAAATAGTGTTTATGACAAAGCCCTGAAATATCAGATTTGGAGCTTTTCTTGCACTGCAGAAACTCAGGCTTATCAATAGATCAGGATACCATGCCATCCCTAATATGCTTGATGTTGAGTGGCGGCTGATCTTCACAGTATAATGATGCTCCACTCTAATCTGATCCCTAAAAACCTTTGAAACAGAGTCTGTGTAGACTACACTGAAGGGACACTGTCTCTTTTAATATAACAAGGTAACTAGTGGAGGAAGTTATCAGAGATGATAGTGCTGATAAATGCTAATGTCAGTGAGCAGTGTCTCCATCATCCCTTTTGTAAGTAAGAAGGGGGGAGAAGATTGAGAAATCTCCTTGACATATTTCGTGCAAATCCTCCCTTATCATTATCATCTTATCTCCTCCAAGAGACTTCTGCATCAATAGCAATTAACTGGAATCAATTGACACATCTGGTTTAGTGATAAAAAATAATTGCACGAGAATTAAAAATGAGTTTTTGTTTTTTGTTTGAGCTGCCTACAAGGCGAGTGAGTTCTCTTGCATGCTGGAATGAGTTTTTAAATTTCTAAAAGCTGCGAAACTCAGATAGACGAGGGTGAAGAACGTCCTCTCTTTCTGTCATTGAGGGTGAGGAGAGGCGCCTGGAAACATAAGAAATGATTCTTAACGTTTTGTGGAGCTGGGATCCGATCCAATTCAGAGACGGTGACACACAAAGCTTTCCCTTTCTTCAAGAGCCTGGTGAGGAATGGGAGAACAGCGGGTTAGAACAGCGTACTTTTTCTCTCAAAACCTGACTTCAAATCCAATCCATACTGCAGAGATAGATTCTTTCATCTATTTGCCTCTCTCTGGCAGTGAGAAACTCCATTCGATTCCCAGAGGTATTTGTTAGCTGCAAAAAAAACACCTGCAAATTTGACACAAATGTTTCAGGCAATGAAAAATATATTCTGCTGCATACCTAATTATTTTAGATTAACGTTGGTTTCTGTTGAAAGATATTTTACGGCATATTAGGATTTTATATAAATATTGTGTCAGGTAACTCATCTGACATTAAATCTTTTGTCTTCATGTTAATGAAACTAAATAGCGTAGAACCTTGAACAAACCATGCTGCATTTAATAAGATTTTAATATAAGCTCAATCTGTCATGATTTAGTGCAGTTCTGTTTATTCTACCACTCAATATACTACCTGGTGAGTTATTCTTATTGAGTGCAGACTTTTTCTGCAACTATATTCCCTCTAAATTGACGTGAAATCTCTATTCAACAGTTTTATCCATGCATTAGAAAACATAGAACACTGGCAAGAGGCACATTTCACCGTCAGAGTTCCGAATAATTAGCAGAGAATAAAATTTCCTCCAATTCTCCAACCAGAACACATGACTCAACAGCCAATCCTACTGTAGGTACTTTAGAACATAGAACATAGAACAATATAGCACAGAACAGGCCCTTCGGCCCACGATGTTGTGCCGAACATCTATCCTAGATTAAGCACCCATCCATGTACCTATCCAATTGCCGCTTAAAGGTCGCCAATGATTCTGACTCTACCACTCCCATGGGCAGCGCATTCCATGCCCCCACCACTCTCTGGGTAAAGAACCCACCCCTGACGTCTCCCCTATACCTTCCACCCTTCACCTTAAATTTATGTCCCCTTGATTTTGATTTGAGTTATTTATTTATTTTCATAAAAAGTGTTTTGAAGCCACAATCTGGCACCATTTTGAGTTTCAAAAAAAAATGAAAAGAAATTACATAAACAGAGTTCATCTTCGGTTCAAGGGGTCTTCAAAGCCAGACCAGTAAGGTCTCTGCAAGTTATGCCGGGCTGTAAGGAGTCCCTACTCTGAAAATAACAACAACAACCCTGCCAAAAGTCCATGCTTCAGGCCGACTGCAGACAAGAGCCCTGTTCTCTGCACTGTCACTGCCACAGCTGCTGAGCTGCTGAGTCCACTGTTTCCTGTTCAGATGGGGATTTGACTCTGTTCCCACAGTCGCCACATGTCCACAGCGTCTCCCTGCTGTAACTGCAGCTGTGTCTCTTCAGGCCAGATGACCAGCCGAAAGCTTGCCCACACATACGTGGGGTGACACGGTGGCTCAGTGGTTAGCACTGCTGCCTCACGGCACCAGGGTTCCAGGTTCAATTCCAGCCTTGGGTGACTGTCTGTATGGAGTTTGCACATTTGCCCCATGTCTGCGTGGGTTTCCTCCCACAGTCCAAAGATGTGCAGTTTAGGTGAATTGGCCATGCTAAATTGCCCAGAGTGTTAGGTGCATTAGTCAGAGGGAAATAGGTCTGTGTGTGTTATTCTTTGGAGGGTTAGTGTGGACTTGTTGGGCTGAAGGACCTGTTTCCACACTGTAGGGAATCTAATCTCTAATCACACACATGTGCTCACATATACAGGCACATGCACAACATATATGTGTGTACACAAATACACACACAACATATAAGATTTTTCCTGACTGCAAACGATGCTTGTTCCTTCCATGTTCACATACCCCTGATATTCCAGTTACAGTAAGTCAACTGTCTCAGATCCTGATATGTGATGTCTGGTTTCTGCTCCCTGACAGCAGATCCTTCTCCTTGTGTACCCTTTATGGTGTTTAATCTGGCATTCGGTTGAACCATATTCCACAGAATGACCAGTACAACACTGGACATCTGTATGAAGATTCAGAAAAGAGTCAACACAAAAATGCAACATTTTCTCGTGACAAATACATGATGTTGCTGTGGCTGTCAATATATGCCAAATATGAGACATATCAGCATCTTTATGTGGCCAACTAAGCTAGTCTCATTAAATGAAAAAGATAAAGGTAAAGTCACCATAGTCTTTCCAGATCATAGGGCTGCCGTCTCATCAGTGAGAGACGACTGGTGGCAATTTAGCCTGAGGTGATAGGAGATGTTGAGAAGGAGAGTCCTTCATAGTAACATCAGCCAGTGTGGGGATTGGGAAATGATGCTGTTGGTATCACTTTATGTTGCAAATCAGCCATCTAGCCAACTGAGCTAAGTGACCCCTCAGTCTCATTAAACGATGTTGGTGCGCATGAGTCATTGAAGTCAATGTCCCGTGAAATAATTACTAGTGAATGTTACATTTGAAATCGCCACCTTTGTGTTCTCAATTAGTTTGACGTTAATGCCATGGGAGTTGTGCTGAGAAGTTGTGGCCTTGATTCAGACCCTCCCTGTTGGGCCAGAGATCTCCTTTATAGAGTCATAGAGATGTACAGCACGGAAACAGACCCTTTGGTGCAGCCCATCCATACCGACCAGATATCCCAAACCAATCTAGTCCTACCTGCCAGCACCCAGCCCATATCCCTCCAAACTCTTCCTATTCATATACCCATTCAGATGTTGCAATCAAAGCAGCCTCCACCATGTCCTCTCGCAGCTCATTCCACGCACATACCACTCTCTGTGTGAAAAAGTTGTCCCTTAGGTCTCTTTTATATCTTTCGCCTCTCACCCTAAACCTATGCCCTTTAGTCCTGGACTCCCCCACCACAGGGAAAAGACTTTGTCTGTTCATTCTATCCATGCCATGCTAAGGTCACCCCTCAGCCTCCTACGCTCCAGGGAAAACAGACCCAGCCTATTCAGCCTCTCCCTGTAGCTCAAATCCTATCGCCTGTTTGTAGCCACTGTATTGCCAGCTGATAGTGGGTTTCACTGCAAAGCTCCCCACCCGTGTTTTGCACTTGAATTGGAATCATTATGGGAAGCAGCAAATAACTAGGGAGCAGAACAGCTGCCACTTCCTGTTCTGTTGTCAGAAATGGAGGCCACATCCCATTAGAATTTCACTCCAAATGTTAGAGAATAACACTCAAAGTAAAAAACATCACTTTTCTGAAATCAGTAACGTACCATTTTGCGCGCACGCATATTGCTGGATGGCTTTTTGTTTAATTCATTCTTGGAATGTGGGCATTGCTGGCAAGACTGGCATTTACCAGCTATCCCCGGTTCAAGGATCTTTCTTGAATCATAAAGTGTGTAATCCAACTCTGAGTGGCACTGGTGTGGGACTGGAGTCACATGTAGTCCAGAAAGCAGGTTTCCCTTATTGAAGGGCACACCGTTTTGACTGTTTGGGTTCTCGACAGCAAGTGAACGGTTTTGGACCATTGCTGGATCTTCTGCTCAGATTCTCCGAACTGAACTCAATTTGTTAAACTAGGATTTGAATTCATGATTCTTGGCTAATTAGGTCATATCTCCTGAATGCAATGTTCAATAACATAACCACTTCACTTCAGTAAACCGGTTGTTAGATTGGAGAGGGGTCTTGTTTGAACCAATGAAGTTTGATATTCTAGGCAACTTCAATGACTTTATAATCTGCTGACATCCAATAATAGGCCCATCTAATTATTCAGCTCACTTGTCAAGGTATGTAGCTGAGATCTCCTAACTGAAGCTCTCACCTTTGCATCATTCCCCACCTTTTGACCTTCTTAAGGCTCTCGTCCTCTCAGGTTCTCATTAAGTGTGAGATGCAGACAGTGCTAATGAGAGATTTGGCAAGAGAAGAGACCTTTCTGAGAATACTGAGCAATATGACAGCACACAAGGAGCTGGCCCATTATAGCATATACTGGTTACTGAATAGACTGAAAGCAACTTGACTATTTCTTGACTGCGATTGTTGTAATGCCTAATCCAGTCACCAATTTTGTTTTACGACAGTCAACATCAGTACGTTTGTGAAAAATAGGCACAGAATTCAATGAAACTCCACTTTGAACTTACCACTTATAAATGAAATACAATGCAGTGATTTGTTTAGGGAGTAGTCAAGTTGAAGTTAATTTGAAAGATTCCTCATGCAGTCTTCGACATTACTTGAACACCTTGATTAGATTTATTCACTCGCAGGTATCCATTACCCTGTGTGTAAGCTGTTTGAACTGCCTGATTGGATTACAGCCAATTGCTTGCTCTCAGGTATCGGTTATTTGATCCATAAGTCAGGAAAGGACTGTATGCTCTGTGTTCATGGTGCCCATTTTACCCAGTTATTTAATAGCTAAGCATCTGCCCCATGTGGTTTTAATGCAGATCATCTTTGAGCATAGTTCAAAGCTAGTGGGTACCAATCAGAGTTGATGAGAATCTTTACCCGGGTGCCTGGACTCCAGCTGAATGCTGTGTGCTTAAAAGTTTATGAGAGAAGGATTCAAAGCTGTAGGAATTGTACAATGTACCACGTGACTGTGGTGGAATGATTGGTGCCTACAGCAACATCCATTCGGATAGACTCTATCCTATCTTGCAAAATGGGTGTTTCACTGGTCCCTGTGCTATCACCAAAAGGGGATTCCACAACCTACCCTGATAGATACCTATGCTATCTTGCACCTGCTCACCCATCAGTCATAAGGACATGGATGATAGGAGCACAAGAAGGCTATTTGACCCCTCGAGCCTGTTCTGCTATTCAATATGATCATGGCTGCCCATCAATACCCTGACTGCCCCCATATCTCTCAATCCCTTTAGCCACTGACTACAATGGCTCCTGTTCCAGCAATGTCTCAAATTAATTTTAATCCAAATTGACCTGTGGTCTTGACTCTTCCTATCTTTAACCTTCACTGGTGCTTCAACCCTTCAAGGAGTTGACGTTCCTCCATCTCTGGCCTCATGGGCTGTGCCTTCAGCTGCTTCAAGTCAAGAATTTTCTCCCTAATCCTCCCCATTTCATTTCCTTCCTCCTTCGAGTTGCACTGTGAAACCAGATCACATGTTCCTTCATGATGGGGGTGGTTCCATCTATTCTCACCATAGGGGGTAATGGTGTAATGTGTCATCCGATTAATTTTTAATTTGCTCTGAGGGAGCTACAGATATATGTGCAATCTTGTCCAACTCTGCAGTGCTGTCACCAATGTATGCGATCCCTCATTGATGATGAACCTATGGATTCTATCTTAACGAATTCCTCATGTGTGGAAGTGCCTTGATATTTATTCAGTAAGTTAGTATTAGGGGACGAGAAACAGAACCATGTGGGGTCAGATTTGGCCTTTGAAGAACCTTAGGACATTTTACCGTGCTAAAGGCACTATATAAATGGCAAACTCTGAGCACTGTGATTCTCTCCTCACAATGTAAGGAAACGTACTGGAGTTTATCCACAGAGGGACAACAAACACTGTGAGAATTTATGTCAAGATGCTGATGCTTCCGATGTTGACTGACTTGACCTTATACTGTGTGGGAAAGATAGCCACTTCCCAATGCAAACTGAGCACCTTAATGAGAAGTAGCCAAAAGTTCGGAACGCCAGTCTCTTTTTTATCTGTTGTTTTCTGAGCGCTAATATTATGATGCTGGACACATAACTCACCCTTGCAAATCTGCACACACTCAAGGCTGCTGCAGGGAGCATAAGTCTTTTGCTCTGATTAACTGCAGTGGAGTGTCAGAAAATATGCTTGGTTTGGAACTGATCTTTCAACTATTGGCAGATTTCTGAATCCGAAAGTAGAAATCAGATCCTTGGGGATATAATATTGGAGGAATGCAGCCTTGAGCTGAACACAATTCGGGGTTAACCTTTTCATTCTTGAAGCTGCTTAAGGAATTGGCAGATAGTAATCTGTATGTTTGCAGCTTTGGCTGCCCTTTACCCACCTCGCCAGGTCCCACGTTACACAAATTCATACAGTCGTTGGTTCATTTGTTACCCTCTCCGGTCTATTAGATATACTCCTGATACACAAACCCTGTGTGAACTGTGCACTCGGCACAGGTCAGTGATTTCAGAAAACATCTTCGTCAGCATAAAATTCGGATAAGGGCTCCTTCCTACAACTTCAACATACTAACATGGAAAACGGGAGGTGGAGAAGGCCATTCAACCCTTTCAGTGAGCTCTGCTATTCAAAGTGCTCATGGCTGATCTTCCACTTCAACACCATGTTACTGCACTGTTCCCACATCCTTTCATATGGTGAAATCAATCAATTTCAATCTTGAACATACTCAATGTCCGAGGATCCCTTGCTCTCTGCTGCAGAGATTCCAAAAGATCATCTCTCCCTGAGTGAAGAAATTCCTCCTCATCTCAAGCCTGACCCTTTATTCTGATAGTCTTCATTTATGCTGTTACCAAAGATAGGATGATGAAACAGGAAATTTATCACAACAGATTCCAGGCTCAGTTAAAGTTTGTTAAAGTGTTTCCCCTGGTTCTGACTAACCACAACCCAAAGCTATAACCAAATCTCAATCTGCCTGGCCTTGCATCATCCATGCATCTCTTGAGAACGCTTGGGTATTCTCCTCCTCATCTCCATTCAAAGCAACTTCACATCAACAAATGCATTCCCGAGAATGTCAGTGTTGCATTGTCCATTCTCTAACACACAAGCAAGTTCCTGATTGTATGTTGCACAATAGGGTGAAGCCATGTCCCAAGATATTCCAAGGCAAAGTCAAAACCTTTAAGAGCTGCATTTCTGATGTTGATGCAGTTGGATTCTGGGTGAAGCTAAACAGCATGTCACTAAGATACTAACATAACATCACCTTGAAGACCTGAATCTTGCCTTCAGTAAGCAATGTAGAAGTCACCCAATATTTCTGAGGGGAGAGCGTAAGAGAGCCACCTGAATCATGTTAGGTTTAGCTGCCCCCTTTCAATTAAAAAAGGCTTTCCAAATTTCTCTAAGGGGAAGTAGATGGGAAGGTTACAGCACAGGAGTCCTTTGGGTCCATGCCTGTTCTCAAGAGCACCACAGCTTATCTCATTTCTCAGCACTTCTCATAGATAAGTATCCAAAATGGTACGGCTGAGTTTTTTAAAAAGTGTATTTGTGGGATGTGGGCATTGCGCGCTGGTCAGCAATTTTATTACATGTTCGAGTTGCCCTTGAGAAGGTGGGTGGTGAGCTGCCGTCTTGAACTGCTGCAGTCCATTTATTATAGGTTGACTCACAATGCCCTTCACAGAGAGAATTCCAGGATATTGACCCAGCAGTTGGATTACAATGGGATCTTGATCAGATGAGCCAATGGGCTGAGGAGTGGCAGATGGAGTTTAATTTAGATAAATAGAGGTGCTGCATTTTGAAAAAGCAAATCTTAGCAGGACTTATACACTTAATGGTAAGGTCCTAGGGAGTGTTGCTGAACAAAGAGACCTTGGAGTGCAGGTTCAAAGCTACAGGTAGAGTCGCAGGTAGATAGGATAGTGAAGAATAGCGTTTGGTATGTTTCCTTTAATGATCAGAGTATTGAGTACTGGTGTTGGAAGGTCATGTTGCAGCTGAACAGGACATTAGTTAGGCCACTTTTGGAATATTGCATGCAATTCTGGTCTCCTTCCTATCGAAAGGATGTTGTGAAACTTGAAAGAGCTCAGAAAAGATTCACAAGGATGTTGCCAGGGTTGGAAGATTTGAATAAGCTAGGGCTGTTTTCCCTAAAGTGTCGGAGGCTGAGGGGTGATCGTATTGAGGTTTACAAAATCATGAGGAGCATGGATAGGGTAAACAGACAAGGTCTTTTCCCTGGAGTGGGGGAGTCCAGAACTAGAGGGCATAGGTTTGGAGTGAGAGGGGAAAGATATAAAAGAGACCTAATGGGGTCTTTTTCACCCAGAGTGTGTTGTGTGTGTGGAATGGGCTGCCAGAGGAAGTGGTGGAGGCTTGTACAATTACAACATTTAAAAGAATCTGGATGGATGTAAGAATAGGAAAGACTCAGGTGGATATGGGCCAGGTGCTGGCAGGTGGGACTAGATTGGGTTGGGATATCTGGTTGACATGGACGAGTTGGACCGAAGGGTCTGTTTCTGTGCTGTACATCTCTATGACTCTATGTCACTGAAGGAACAAGGTCCAAGCTGAAAGGCTTGAATGGAATTTGCAGGTAGTGGCATTCCAATGATTCTGCTGCCCTTGTCCTTCGACATGGAAGCGGTTGTCAGTTTGGAAGGTGCTATATGAAAATCTTTGGAGAATTGCTGCATTGCACACTGCTGCTCCTGAGCATTGCTGGTGGATGCTTGTGGATGTGGTGCCAATCAAGAGGGCTGCATTGTCCTGGATGGTGTCGAAATTCTTGAGTATTGTTGGAGCTGCACCCATCCAGGCAAGTGGGGAGTATTCCATGACACTCCTGACTTATGCCTTGTTGATCGTGGACAGGTTTTGGGGAGTCAGGAGAGGAGTTATTCACTGCAGTATTCTTAGTCTCTGACTTGCTATTGTCGAGCCTTTAGAATGGAACTGTAAATCTTGCCAGCACGGAGTTCAAAGCAGATCCAGTGACCTTACAGGTGTGCATACAAAATCTCCAGGTAATCCTGTATCTGAAACAAACAGGATGTGCACCTTTATTGGATAGCAGGGACCCTCAATGGGGGTCAGCTAGGTTTCAATATCCATTTCATATCCAACAAAATATACCCAGAGGTTTACCAAGAGTACACATCGGACATGCTAGGTAAGAGCAATGTACATGTGTCAGCTCACATATACGTTCTCACTCTCACCTAGAACCATGCAGTCCTTCGAAATGAAATGGGAGTTAGTGAGTGTTGTGCTCCCAGTTTAACATTCATTGTTGGCCTATTCTTTTCAGACAGAACAAAGTGCCTGGTATTTAATAATTCAGAGAGATGCCCTGCATTGACCGTTTGACTGCACCTCCCAATACTTCAGAACAGTTTTTTCTCTACAGTCTATGTGCCCCATGTACAAAATGCCCCTGGTTTAAAACTGGAGAGGGCATTCTCCTCTCCCGTTATCTCAATTCAAGACACACATCCATTTTATAGCCAGCAATGTCCTGTTGAAAGGTAGTCGCTGTTGTAATGTTGGGAAACACAACGGCCAATTTTCAAATACAGCAAATTCCTACAACCAGCAATTAGATAATGGCTAAATATTACGTTGTCTGGCAATGTTGATTTAGAGACAAATATTGAGCAGGGCATTGGAAGGATGCTAATGTCCATGCTCTTTCTTAAGGTATCCCTCAGAATGTTTTACATTCATCGAAGTAGGCAGATAAGTTCTCATTTTACATCTCTTCCAAAAGTCAGCACCTCTGACAGAGTGGCACTCCACCTGTACTGCAATGGAGTGTCAGCATTGTACTCTATGGATACGGAAGAATGGAGGAACAGCAATGGAGGAAAGTGGAATGATTGACCCTGTTAAATTTTGGAGTGAGGTTAAAAAACAAACAGGAACTGAACTTGACCTGGTGTGAGTATTATGGCTACAGGAGCAGGTTAGAAGCGAGGAATTCAGGAGGAGAAAGTGAGGACTTCAGATGCTGGAGTACCAGAGTTGAAAAATTTCATGCTGGAAAAACACAGCAGGCCAGACAGCATCCGAGGAGCAGGAGAATCGATGTTTTGGGCATAAGCCTGAAGAAGGGCTTATGCCCGAAACGTCGATTCTCCTGCTCCTCGGATGCTGTCTGGCCTGCTGTGTTTTTCCAGCACGACATTTTTCAACGTTAGGAATTCAGAGACAGGTATCTCATTTCCTGACTCCCCAAAGCTTGTCTATCCACTTACAAGGCCCAAGTCAGGAATGTGATGTGAATGAATGCAGCTCTAACCATGGTCAAGAGCCTCCACATCATCAAAGCAGCCTGCTTGATTGTCACCATCATTGCACAGTGGCAGTGGTGTCGACTATCTAGAAGTTACAACCCAATTCAACAAGGTTCTTTGAACTAGAACCATTTGAACTAACAGCTGCAAAAAAGGCAACCAACATGGGCTAGATTTACCTACAGATGATTTTGTTTTGCTTTCTTTTGCCAAATATTGGAGAGGAATATGTGAACAAGGACCTAATTCCAATCTTCTCATCTGGAACACTGTGTTGGAAAATCCTCCACTGTTACATTTTACTTATAATGACTGGCTCCTTCAAATGGAGCCAATTGACCTTGTGATTGATGTGAAGCGAAATAGGTTGTAGGGCAAATACCATTTAACTGTTGTTTCCACTGCATGCCATAACCTTTTTCCAGAGAAATGATAAATGCTCCTGTCAGATATTTTTATGGTGGTTTTAACTCTTTGCTTCTATAGCAGATTTACCAAACATGAAAATGTTTTTACATTACATAACGGTGAGAGAAAACACACATTTTTTTTAACAAGGGGATATTTTAGTGTAGCTGTCATTCTAAGATACAAGCGAGGTTTTAAATGGGATTGGGGTGTCTGGGCATGTCGATGTCCAAGCAGGTGGAAAAGCTGCCCCCACCTCAGGGCTGAGGTCTGGTGATTTCATCTCCTGAGTCCTCATTTTGATTAATTAGATTAGATTTCATCCAGTATGGAAACAGGTCCTTCAGCCCAACAAGTCCACACCGACCCTCCAAAGAGTAATCCACCCAACCCAACCCATTCCCTTACCCTGTATTTACCCCTGACTAATGCACCTAACACTGTGGGCAATTTAGCATGGCCAATTTGCCTAACCTGCTCATCTTTGGACTGTGGGAGGAAACCAGAGCACCCGCAGGAAACCCATGCAGTCACGGGGAGAAGGTGCAAACTCCACACAGACAGTCACCCAGGGCTGGAATCGAACCCAGGTCCCTGGTGCTGTGAGACAGCAGTGCTAACCACTGAGCCACCATGCAGCCCACAGTGATTACCAGAAGGGGGCAGCAGTGGATGACAGCATGATGAATAGTGGCAAAAGGTCACCTTAGCAGGAACTGGGCCCTAGAAACCACGAGGGGCATAGCTAAGGTGAATAGCAAAGGTCTTCTCCCCCAGGTGAGACAATTCAAAACTGGAGCGCATCGGTTTAAGGTGAGAGGTGGAAGATTTAAAAGGGACCTGAGGGGCAATCTTTTCCGCAGAGGGTGGTGCGTATATGGAATGAATTGCCAGAGGAGGTGGTAGGTGCAGGTACAGTCACAGCATTCAAAAGACATTTGGACTGATGGGTGAATAGGAGAGGTTTTGAGTGATATGGGCCGAATGCAGGAAAGTGGGACTAGTTTAGTTGGGAAATTTGACGGAAGAGTCTGTTTCTGTGCTGTACGACTCTTCAGGGACATGGTTACAAGTCGCATGATTAGGACAGAGGTGGATCCCAGGACAAAAGAGACCTCAGCTTTGCTTCTTATAATGGCTGAAGATTTTAGGAGCAAAATTGAGAAAAGTAATTGATTTTGAGATGTGAGATTCCTCTCTTGCTTTAGGAACAGGATTAGGTCATTCAGCTGCTTGGGTCCACTTGGATATTAAATCCACTCATGACTAAACGAAGCCTTGGTCCCATTTTGCAGCCTCGATACCCTTACCAAACTGAAATTTACTTGCCCTGATTGGTCCAATTGACCCAGCCTTCACATCCTTTTGAGAGTTGGAATTCCCAAATCTCACCAACCATGGTGCGAAAAATGCTCCCTCATTTTACTCCTGAACGGTTTAGCTCTTAAGATTACATCCACCTGATCATCATTGACCTACTCCCAAGAATTAGTTTCTCTGAACCCACCATGTCTAATCTTTTTAACATTTTATAAATGTAGGAACAGAAGTAGGCCATTCAGCCCCTTTAATCAGAGGATGTTGGTGTCACTGGTTGTCCCTCCCTAGTTGTCCTTTAGAAGGGGGTGGTGAGCTGCCTTCTTGAATTACTGCAGTTGATTGGTGTAGGTATATCCACAATGCCGTGAGGGAGGGAATTCTAGGACATTAAAGGATCAGCGATGTATTTCCAAGTCAGGGTGGTCAGTCGCTTGCAATGGAACTTACAGGTGGATGTGCCCCTATGTGTCTACTGCCTTTGTCCTCCTAGATGCACATGGTCATGGGTTTAGGAGTTGCTGTATAAGGATCTTTGGTGAATTTCTGCATGCATCTTGTAGATAATACACACCCTGCTGCTAGTGAGTGTTGGTAGTAGAGGGAGTGGATGCTTGTGGATTTGGTGCCAACCAAGTGGGCCGCTTTGTCCTGGATGTCATTAAGCTTCTTGAGTGTTGTTGAAGCTGCACTCATCCAGGCAATTGGGGAGTATTCCATCACACTCCTGACTTGTACCTTGTAGATGGTGGACAGTCAGCGACACCTGTGTTTCATGGATGAATTAAAAAAAGAAGCCCAAGCTTGGATATTCAGATCTTGTTGCATTTGATCATGGACTGCTCCAGTACCTGAGGAGTCGCGAATGGTGCTGAGCATTGTACAATCATCAACAAACTTCCCCACTTCTGACCTTATGATGGAGGGAAGGTCATTGATGAAGCAGCTGAAGTTGGTTTGGTTTAGGACACTATCCTGAGGAACTCCTACACAGATGTCCTGGAGCTGAAATGTCTGATCTCCAAGAACCACAGCCATCTTCCTATGTGTCAGCATGACTCCAACCAGTGGAGAGTTTGCCCCGATTCCCAATGATTCCAGTTTTGCTAGGGTTCCTATGTCCATCTCAGGAAGCCTCTAATCACGTGTTAGCGCTGTTACAAACTTCTGGGATCAAATTCGACTCTTGTCCTTGGGCATGAAAATCAAAGCTGAGGAAATGCTCTTGCAGTTGGACATTCTGTCTTTTTGATAAGGTGTAGAGGCAAGGCCTCATCTGCTGCTTGTCTGGATGTAAAAGGTTCCATGTCTCTATTACGAAGAGGCATTAGCTCTGGCATCCTGGGTATTTTTCTGACACTAGCCCCTTACTGTCCAAGCATGTCCAAGCTGTAAATGAATTCATCTTCTTCTGTGGCTCCTGTCAGTTTGGATCTCCACTGAAGTGGAAGCTCATTGTTGATGCTTGAGGGAACTCCTGAAGCAGTACCACCTCTGGGCTGATATTTATCACTTGATCACCATCGCAAAACCAGGTCGTGAGGGTCATTCTCACTCTTCCTCTAGCATATTTCGGCAGGTGTGCCGCATTGATTGTGAAGTGCTTTGAAAGGTGCTATATAAATGTAAGATTTTTTTAAAAAGCCAAATCACCCGCTGTTATGATATTTGCAAATAATTATGTTGAGGCTTTTTAAAAATTGTTTTGATGACTGTGTATTTGGTATGTCACCCACTAAATGTTCATGTGAGTATGGTAATTAAATTTCACATCAGAAACAGGAATCCCAATCAATATGGAAGCAGTGGGGAGTAACAACACAGTGGAGAGCTGAGCTGCCTCTGAATCTCAGTTTGATTTTTAAAAATGGCTCCATTTGTTGTTGTGAAACGTAGCCCATCTCAAGGGAATCAGGCATAATTTTGTCACAATTAAAAAAAGGCATAGGCAGAGGGAGGACACAAAGCTTTTCCCAATATGTACAAAACCTGTCAATTTTCATTCTGCATCGGTATGTCTGAGGGTCCGTGTGTAAGTGTCTGTTGAGTGTGTGTGTGTGTGTGTGTGTGTGTGTGTGTGTGTGTGTGTGTGTGTGTGTGTGTGTGTGTGTGTGTGTGTATTAAAGAGCGCAGGAGTGTGTATGTGTGTGTGTATGCATGTGTGTAGATGTGTGTGTTAGAGTGGATGTGTGTAGACATTGTGGGTGGCACGGCGGCACGGTGGTTAGCACTGCGGCCTCACAGCGTCAGAGACCCAGGTTCAATTCCCGCCTCAAGCGACTGACTGTGTGGAGTTTGCACGTTCTCCCCGTGTCTGCGTGGGTTTCCTCCTGGTGCTCCAGTTTCCTCCCACAGTCCAAAGATGTGCGGGTCAGGTGAATTGGCCATGCTAAATTGCCCGTAGTGTTAGGTAAGAGGTAAATGTAGGGGTATGGGTGGGTTACCCTTCGGCGGGTCGGTGTGGACTTGTTGGGCCGAAGGGCCTGTTTCCACACTGTAAGTAATCTAATCTAATCTAATTTGTGTGAATGTATGTGGGTGCGTGTGCTTGTGCGTGTGAAGGAGTGCGGATGTGGGTGTGTGAATGTAAATGAGTGTGAGTGTGTGTGTGTGGTTGTGAATGAGTGTGGATGTGTGAGGCTGTGTTTATGTGGGGCATGTGGGTTCTTTGTTCTGTTTTTGATACCTATTTGGAAGCAGGCAAAAGGTAAATAAAAGACCACACATCTGAAAAGGGACAACTGTTATGAATGACCTCTTTAAAGCATACCCTTCACATAAGAACGTTCCACACAAATTTATAACATGACCAAAGGTGATTTTCTCTCGATAGACTGGGGATTCTGTGAGGTGAAACAGCCGGTGCTAAACCCTGGACTTATCGTGGTAATAATCAACTTCCATTTGAGGCTCATAAACGTGTGTATACCACAACTTCTGTGTTTGTTATTATTGAACTCCTGTGGGCAATGAATGTCGACCGAGGTAAAAAAATGGGCAAAGTTACAATTGTAGCTGCACTAGCTGTCAACAGTCAGAAAATGTCACTGAAACAGGAGTTCTCTCCTGGCCTCCCAGAATATTCCAGCAGTCTGTGGTGGGGGGGGGGGGGGGGGGGCGGAGAGGAGTCTGATTTAAATTGCCCCACACACCTCACCCTTCCCCCTTCCCTCCCACACACTCAATGGGAGTGACCAGTGTTGGGAATGTGTGGTACTTTCATCTGCAATTTAGGGGTTTGTGATTGGGAGACAATGAATGAGTTTCGGAATATGGGGGAGAGTTGAAGGATTAGGAAAGGGCCAATGGGACTCAGAAAATATGGGATCATTGAGTTGCTGTGGTCATGTGTGCTCTGATTCCAACGTTGCATGCAGGAGCCCTGTGTTGAGGCGGGAGACACACCAATGGCCTTTGTGTCTCAAGGATGGAATCACCAGGAATCATTCCCGCATTTACTATCGGCCATTGTTAGGCCACATTTGAATGCACCATCCTTGACCATCCACTTCTGACATTGGACCTGATCTTGGAGATTCTCGCTGAGTACTAGGAGTATGCCCAGGTAACACAGTTACCAACCAACCAGCCCACATCGTCTTTTTTGAAACTTCCCATTGATTATGCCACAGCTATTTTTTTGGGAGACGAAATTCCTCATGTGGAATATTGTGTGCAATACTGGTCTCCCTCCTATAGGAAAGATGTTATGAAACTTGAAAGGGTTCTGAAAAGTTCACAAGGATGTTGCCAGGGTTGTAAGACTTAACCTATAGGGGGAGGCTGAATGAGCTGGGGCTTTTTTCCCTGGAGCCTCACAGGCTGAGGGGTGACCTTATGGAAGTTCATAAAATCATGGGGAGCATGGATACAATAAATAGACATGGTCTTTTCTCTGGGTTGGGGGATTCCAGGACTACAGGCCATTGGTGTAGGATGAGAGGGGAAAGATTTAAAAGGGACTTAAGGGAAATGTTTTCACACAGAGGGTGGTGTGTGTGTGGAATGAGCTGCCAGAGGAAGTGATGGAGGTTGGGACAATTGCAGCGTTTAAAAGGCATCTGGATGTGTATATGAATAGAATGGGTTTAGAGGGATATGGGCCAAATGCTGGCAAATGGGACTCAATTAATTTAAGATATCTGGTCGGCATGGAATAGTTGAACTGAAGAGTCTGTTTCTGTGCTATGCAGCTCTATGACTCTATGTACAACCAAGGAGGCCATTTGGCCCTTTGAGCCTGATCTGCTGATCAATAAGGTCAAGGCTGATCTGATTTTAACCTCATTCCTGTATAACCACCTACCCCCCTCCCTTTCCCTGCCGATAATCAAGAATGTATCTCCTTCTGTCTTAACAATATTATGAAGTGGAGGTGCCAGTGTTGGACTGAGGGTGGACAAAGTTAAAAATCACACAGAACCAGATTAGAGTCTAACACGCTTATTTGGAAGTACAAGCTTTCAGAACGCTGCTCTTCCCAAGGCTCTGTGTCCACTGTCATTTGGTGGTCCAAAGACTCTCAATTCTGTGAGAAAAAAAAGGTTCTTATCTCAGTCTTAAATGAGTGACCCTTATTCTTAAACTATAACCCCTAGTCCTACATTCGCCCTCAAGAAGAAACATCATTTCAACATCTACCTGTTCAAGTCCCCTCAGGACCTGTTTCAATTAAGTCATTTCTGACCCTTCTGAATTCCAGAGGATACAAGCCTAGCCTGTTTAACCTTTCCTCATGAGACAACCTGGTCAATCCAGCTATTAGTAAAAAGCGAGGATTGCAGATGCTGGAGATCAGAGTTGAAACGTGTGGCACTGGAAACATCAGGCAACATCCGAGGAACAGGAGAACTGTCATTTCTGACATGAGACCTCACATTCCTAATGAAGGGCTTATGCCCAAAACGTTGACTTTCCTGCTCCTCGGTTACTCCCTGACCTGCTGTGCTTTTCCAGCACCACCCTTCTCAACTCCGATCCAGGTATTAGTCCAGTAAACCTTCTCTGAACTGTTTGTAACATTAACATGCTTCCATAACTGTGGTGACCAGTACAGGACGCAGTACCCCAGATGTGGTCTCACTAATGCCCTGTATATCTGAAGCATAACCTTGCAATTCTTGTCTTCAATTCCCCTTGCAATAAGACATGACATTCTATGAGGGCTTTCCTGATTACTTGCTTTATCTGTATACTGACCTTCTGTAATTCATCCACTAGGGCACCTAGATCTTGCTGCATCTCATAACTCTGCAAACTCTCACCATTTAAGTAATGTGCTTCTTTCTTTGTTTATTCTTTCTGGCACTTTCCCATTTTCCTACATTATATTATATTTCCCAAATCTTTACCCACTCACTTAGCCTATCTATATTCCTTTGTAGGCCCCTTATGTCCTCTTCATAACTCAGTTTCCTACCTACCTTTGTGTAGACAGTAATTTAGCTTCCGTACCTTCCATCCTCCATCCAATTCATTTCTATAAATTGTAAAAGCTTGAATCCCCTGCAGCAACTCATGTGACACACCACTTGTGTCATCCTGAATAAGACCTATTTATTCCTATTTTATGCATCCTACTAACCAACCAACCATCAGTCCATGCCAAAACCATGATCTTTTAGTTTCCATAATAACTTTTTATGTGATACTTATCAAAGGCCTTTTGGAAATATATATACAATGCATCTACAAGTTCCCCTTTATCTACAGCATAAGTTACTTTTTCAAAGAATCCCATCAATTAGTTCAATAGAATTTCAATTTGACAAGACCATGTTGGCACTGTTTAATTACTTTCAACTTATCCAAGTGCCCTGTTACAATGTATTTAATAGCTGCTTCCCTGTGACAGATGTTAAGCTAACTGACCTGCAGCTCTCTGCTCCCTTCCAACTCTGTTTTTGAATAAAGGAGCTACATTAGCTATTTTCCAATCTAATGGAACCCTCCTGAATCTACTTCTTTTAAGACCCTGGGATGAAATCCATTGGGACCAAGGGACTTGTCAACTCATATTTTCCAACCAGTTTTTATATTTTTGGCTGATTTCCAGTTGTATTCTAATTGTTCCCTCCTCATCAATTTTTTACCGATTAAGAGGGTGGCATTTCCATTTAAAAAAAACATTAGAATTGATTGTGAGTTGTGTTTACACTGTTGCTTTATTCAAGTAGTAAGGAATATGTTGAAAACACCATGGCACCATGGTTTTGCACAGAGAGCCAACTTCTCCCCGGGACAGATTGCTGATTGGTTTCTGCAATCAAGACCAGTTATCATCAGCATAATGACAGATCTCTGTTTGGTTGTTGGGCAGGTGAACAAAGTGTATGTAAATAATACAGGGCCATACATCTCCATATTGCAACCAAGAAAGTGCCTCTCCCTTTCTCTCTCTTCCTGCAGTGAATTAACCAAAACTTGGAAAATAGCTAGCAATTCTCTCCCAAGTTAAAAATCACACAACACAAGGTTACAGTCCAACAGGTTTAACTGGAAGCACACTAGCTTTCGGAGCGACGCTCCTTCATCAGGTGGTTGTCATCAGGTGAAGAAGGAGTGGTGCTCTGAAAGTTACTGTGCTTCCAATTAAACCTGTTGGACTATAACCTGGTGTTGTGTGATTTTTAGCTGCAAATGTGTTGCTGGTCAAAGCACAGCAGGTTAGGCAGCATCTCAGGAATAGAGAATTCGACGTTTCGAGCATAAGCCCTTCATCAGGAATAAGAGAGAGAGAGCCAAGCCGGCTGAGATAAAAGGTAGGGAGGAGGGACTAGGGGGAGGGGCGATGGAGGTGGGATAGGTGGAAGGAGGTCAAGGTGAGGGTGATAGGCCGGAGTGGGGTGGGGGCGGAGAGGTCAGGAAGAGGATTGCAGGTTAGGAGGGCGGTGCTGAGTTGAGGGAACCGACTGAGACAAGGTGGGGGGAGGGGAAATGAGGAAGCTGGAGAAATCTGAATTCATACCTTGTGGTTGGAGGGTTCCCAGGCGGTTTTACGTTGTGTGATTTTTAACTTTGTACACCCCAGTCCAACACCAGTATCTCCAAATCAATTCTCTCCCAGAATTTATTAAGAAGCTGTTGTTTTTAATTAGTGGCTGAAAGACTGAGCAATTAGTGTGCCAACTGCCCTCTGCTTGCAGGAAAAAAACTAAATGAACTGGCATTTATAGTACCACGAGGGACATAGATAAATGAATAGCCAAGGCCTTTACCCCGGGTGGAGCCATCCAGAACTAGAGGGCCTAGGATTGGGGTAAGAGAGGAAAGATATACAAGGGACCTAAGGGGCACCTTTTCACACAGAGGGTGGTGCATGTATGGAATGAGCTACCAGAGGAAGTGGTGGACACTGGTACAATTACACCATTTAAAAGGCATCTGGTAGATGAATAGTAATTGTTTAAAGAGGTGTAGAACAAATGCTGGCAAATGGGTCTAGATTAATATAGGTTATCTGATCGACATGGATGAGTTGGACTGAAGGGTCTGTTTCTATGCTGTGCAGCTCTATGATTCTATGGAAGTATAAAAAGATCAGAGGTCAGAGAACTTGAGAAGCAAAGGGAATACCTCATTGAATCCTGTGGACTGGTGCTATTGAACTGTGCATCCCCAGTACTTTTGTTTGCCTGTGCTTGCAATTGATTAATTTGTAATAAATATTGATCTGTTGGAAAATTTACAAACCTTGTGAGAAAGGGAAAGAGTATGAATAAATAAGTATTTACTTAATTGGCAGTATGTGACAGGTAAGGTTCTGCAGTGACTTGTGATATGACCTCAGCTTTCTATATTTTATATCGATGACTTACATGTGGGGGAGTGAAGGCATAGGGTGAAAGCAGATGACACAAAGGTATTTAGGAATCTATGTTCTGCAGAGGACATAGGAGGATGCAGATGGATGTTCATTGGTTGAGTGAGAAGGCAAAAACCTGGCTGATGGGGGAAATTGTGAAGTTGCTGACTTTTTCAGGAAGAATTTTTAAAAATGCAGAGCATTACCTAAATAAAGAACAGCTGCAAAATTCCAAGCTACAGAGGAATTGAGATGCTTAACAGCATGAGTCACATAAGGTTAGTGTCAAGCTTAGGCAAGCTCTCCTTTATTATGAGAACAATTGCACTTAAACGTAAGTATTGGACAGGGCATTGGTGAGACCATACCTCAAGTACTGTGTGATATTTTGGTCTCCTTATTTAAGACGGATGTAAATGCTTTGGAGGCAGATCAAAGAAGGTTTACTAGATCAACCCTTGCAATGTGAAGGTTATATTATTAAGAAGCATTGAGCTGGCTGGGCTTGTTTCCATTGGAGATAACAAGAGTGAGAGGTGGGTTGACTGAAGTATTCAAGATACCGAACAATGTTGACAAAGTGGACTTGGAAAGGATGTTTGCTCTTGTGGATCAGTCAAGAACTAGAAGCACACTCTAAACATTAGGGATCACCCTTTTAAGACAGCGATGGGAAGAAAGATTTGTATTCAGAGGGTTGTGCGAGTTTAGAACTCTCATTTGTCAAAGACAGGGGCATTATGGCAGAATTAGATTCTTAAATACAAACCGAAAGTGCTAAGAAACTCAGCAGGTCTGGCACCATCTGTGGAGAGAGAAACAGAGTTAATATTTTATGTCCAGTTTGACTCTTTCAAACTGAATGCGATTGGAAAATAATGGTTTTTATACTATAGACAGGGGGTAAGGAGAAGCAATTGGAAAAGGTTCCCAAAACCAAAGACAAAGGGGTTGCTACTAGTGGTGAAGGACTAATAGAGATATAAAAGGGGTGTTAATGAAGGTGTCAAAATGAGGAAGTGGGTCAGCGAAAAGTCAACAAGGTAGATTCCTGCCAGATGGGGACATCAATGATAATCGGACATTTTGAGTACAGTAGAATCTCGATTAACTGAACAGGGCCACAGGGAGTATTTTGTTCGGATAATTGATCGTTCAGATAACCGATCTGATCATAAACAAGCGGTAATTTATGAGTGCTGGTTATCCAAACGTTTTTCGGTTAGCTGGCAGTGCATGCCATAATGCTGTTTAACCGAGAACTGATCTATCATAAACAAGCGGTAATTTGAATGCCGGTTATCGAACGTTTCTCAGTTATCTGGCAGCACAGGTCATAATGCTGTTTAAGTGGTAACTGAATGCTGAGTTGCCTAATGCCGTTTTTCTGGGACCTTGAGATGAGATCTTATTCGGATAATCTGAAATTCGGATAATTGGCGTTCGGATAATCGGCGTTAAGATAACCGAGGTTGCACTGTATAGGAGTTGGGGTATTATGTTAAAGCTGTACAGGATATTGGTGAGGCTTCTGCTGGAATACTGTGTCCACTTTGGGTTGCCCTGTTTGAGGAAGAATATTATCAAGCTGTAAGGGTTCATAAAAGATTTACCAAGATGTTACTGGGAATGGACTGTTTGAGTTATAAGACAAGGCTGGATACACGAGGAAGTTGAGGGGTGACCTTATAGAGGCTTATAAAATCATGGGAGGAACCGATAAGGTGAATGGCAGGTGTCTTTACCCCTAGGGTAGGAGATTTCAAAACTGGGGGACATATGTTTAAGGTGAGAGGAGAAAGATTTTAAAAAGCTATGAGGGGCAACGTTTTAAACAGAGAGTGTGTCGTGTGTGGAATGAACTTCCAAAGGAAGTGGTGGATGCGGGTACAGTTACAACGTTTAAAAGATATTTAAGAAAGTACATGAATAAGAAAGGTCGGAGGGACATGGGCCAAGCGCAGGCAGGTGGGACGAGTTTGGGATTAAGGTCAGCACGGAGTAGTTGGACCGAAGGGTCTGTTTCCATGCTGTATAGCTCTAAGACAGAGGGGGATGTGAAGGGCTGAGCAGGCGTGAGCAACTAAATGGTCTAATTCTGCTTCAATTCATCTGTTCATAGCTCCTACAAAGAATTGGTGCATGCACAATAGGATGAATAGCCTGGATCTGTACTGGAAGACTCTGTGTTTTTGAAGCATGGTTTTTTTTGAAAAAGAACAGTGTAAGTGTCCAGTTCCTGTATCAGAAATTTACAGATCGATCATCTAAAAAAAATTGTAATTCTCGATAACTCAGCTCTGTCATCTGGTAATTTATTTCAGTACCAGGTGGCCAAAATTCACATCTATTGTAGCAACGGTCAGAGCCGATTTATACAGGGGAGATTGAAAAGCAGCCTCTGTTCACTGAATCCTTTACTTGCTATTACTGCATTGCTTCAGAGAACAAAACAATATTCCTCTCTATTAAATTGTGCCATTTCTTTCCCATAAAATTGCTGTAAGGTCAATGGTTCACATGAACGCCATATATCAAAGATGATGCACATTTGTCACTGTAGTAGGTGAAGGAATATTCCCCAGATGACACTGAAATGGAGATTTCCAGTTGATTTATCCTTGAACTCGAGGCGATTATTGTGCCAGCAGTAATCGGACTCTGATAGTCATTAAAGTAACTGGTCCCTAATGGAATGACACACGAGTTCTGTTACACTCCAGCAATACTGGCAACTTGTAGTTCCTTACAGAAGTGCTAAGGCTGGGATTTGGTGTAGCCTGTTGGTCTGGGATTATTAACATCATGCCCTCGTAAACCACTGCATTATATGTACAGTGAGCCTTGTGTCTGTCTCTCAGGTATTTGGTAGGAACACGCAGTGAAGCAAATTCCTCACTTTCAAGTTCAAATTGTTTTTTGTTCTATTTTTCACCAAATCTATTTAAAAAGAAATTGGGACAACCAACTCCCTCCAGCGCAGTTAAAGAATGCCAGCTGCTACATTGCAGATATAAATTTGAGTTTGTAATAATGTCCACAGCTCTCAGGTTGTAAAACACTCCCTGTGGCTCAATTCAGAGCACTCTCATTTCTGAGCTCAGAGTTCTGGGTTAGGGTCCCACTCCAGAACTTGAGCAGGAATGGTAAGGTTGACACTGCAGTGGCTGGACCACGAGACAGCAGGAAGGAAAGTCCTTGTGCATATTTGAGGCTGAGATAGATCAATTCTTCATTCAAGCATTGTGAGGAAAACACTGGGAAGTGGACGTGAGGAATGTTGGATCAGCCGTGGATCCTATCAAATGGTGGAGTGGGCTGGAGGGGCTGAAGAGCCTACTCCTGCTCGTATTTGTTATGTTCTGATGATTGTATGTCACTTGGACCAAATGTTAAACCCAAGCCTCATCGATCTGCTTTTGGTGGATGTAAGTGATTCTGAGATGCAAAGCAGAAGGCCATGCTAGCCAATTGGACAAGAGGTGACCGTCAGCCAGAATGACCTTGCTTTATCCTCCATTTTTAATACATTTATAGCGGGTGACAAGAAGCATAGGGAGGAACTGAGCGAAAGATCACTCTTCTGAGTAATCTCCTTATGAGTTTGCTTCAGGGTTGTAAGGGGCTGTCTTCAATTGCTGAAGACTCCAGGATTATCCCTGAGGCTTGTCGGCTGTACACCCTACTCCCTTGGGACAGGGCATTGTGAACCACATTACACTGACTGAAGACAAATATAGGAATTGTTCCTCCGTGCTCCAGCTGCCAGTGACTGTATTTATTAAACACAAACATGCTTAAATGTAGAAAACGGTTTTGTCTTACTTGGTGGCATTATTGCTAACCTGACATCGTTTCAGATTTAATCTATTTCTTGCCGGTGAATATTATATTTGACAAGCACTGCATCTTAGCTGCAATCTCTGCAGGCAGATCCGTGCTGGTTTTGAAACTTGTAAGCTTCAGGTAATCTCTCTCAGTCCTGCATGCAGTAGTTGTGCAGATAAATGACGGATAAATGAGCCATTTACTGTGAACGGGATTGTCCTTTGCTAATGTTTTCACTTCATTAATCAGATGAGAGGTTTACCTGATGTCTGAGAGGTGGAGGTTGTTGTTGGGAGTAAGGGCGTGGAGGGGATGGATTTATTAGCCCCTCCCTTAGGGGGTGTGGGCACTTGGGGATTTTACCCTGCCACCTATGTGTCAATTCCCCCACTCCATTGCGATCCTGGTCTTCTCACCAAAGGTGAGGGTGTTGGGACCATTTGGTCTGCAAGAGGGTAACTGTTGGTGCAAATTATGGCTTACAGTCAGAGGCTAAGTGGGATCTTCTAGCCGACATCCAGATCTCTGCGGATGGGCAGGGAGGGGGGAGCCCAGCTGCCTGGAAGTGTCCTCCCAGTGATTGCTCGAGGTGCCCACGCTCCAAGCAGGCTTACAGTCACCTCTTATCTTCTCCTTCCCAATTGCCTGCACAGATTCACCTGCAAACACCATCTGTCTGTCATGGGACTTCTCCTCAGTGACACCCACTGTTATGGCTTCAATTCCCACACCAGCTGATGTCACCATGAAGGTCCTGTCTTCTTGCCTGAGGTTTTGGTGACCCTCGCCACCAGTTCTCTTCACTGTCTGATCAAAGAGCAGCCCTATGGTAACTACTGCTATCTCCACAATAGTGGCAGCAAAGACCTTGTTGTGTTCTCATTTATAGAGAGCTGGAGAGTGGCCATCGCCTGGAAGCAACCTCTCTCTTACATCCTACATCTGCTTCCTAACTGGAGGATCTCCTCTTCGTCCTTCAGCTCCAAGAGCTCGTCTGTGGGACTAGATTGGGTTGGGATATCTGGTCAGCATGGACGGGTTGGACCGAAGGGTCTGTTTCCATGCTGTATGTCTCTATGATTCTATTACTCTTTGTAGAATAGAATCATAGAAACCATACAGTGCAGAAGCTGGCCATTCAACCCGATTCTCCACCGACCCTTTGAAAAGCATCCCACCCAGACCCATCCCTACCCTCCTCCCTCCCCCCCCCCTCCACATAACGCTATCCCTCTAATCCCGCATTTCCCATGGCTATTCCATCTCTCCTGCACTTCCCTGCGCAAATTAGCTTGGCCAATCCGCCTAACCTGCACATCCTTGGATTGCCATGATGTGGAGGTGCTGGTGTTGGACTCGGGTGGACAAAGTTAAAAATCACACAACACCAGGTTATCGTCCAACAGGTTTATTTGGAAGTACTCGCTTTTGAAGCGCTGCTCCTTCATCAGGTAGCTGTCAATCTTTGGATTGAGGGAGGAAACCAGAGCACCCAGAGGAAGCCCTCACAGACATGCAAACTCCACACAGACAATTGCCCGAGAGAGGAATCAAACCTGGGTCCCTGGCACTGTAAGGCAGCAGAGCTAACCACTGAGCCACTATGCCACCCATCAATTAGCCAATTCAGTAGGTGGCAGCTTTACACATGGTGTGGGAAAGGTCTTGTGGCACCATGATAATGTCCATTTATCTGCCCTACGGTCCTGCTTCAAATCCCACCTGCTCCAGAGATGGGAGATTAAAATAAAAATTTGGGGCTCACATGGGATAAATGGACGCATGAATGAGACGCGGTTGGGAGTCAAAACCCATACAGACAAAGTGGGCCTCTGCCTCCAGTTGTGCCAAGGGAACGCAGGGAAAATAATTCCCTTTGAGTTTGAACATCTCCCTCCTCACCAACTGCAGTGGAACCTCAGCCATTCTGCCCAGACCGAGGAGATCGGGGTGAGTACAGCAGCACAGGGAGTGGATGGAAGTGGCTCTGACCATCCTGTGTGGTGGAACTGACTGGGACAGCAGGCCTGGGAGAGTTGGGCCAAGTTCAAAGCTCATTCCTACCTCATGCTCAAAGCCAAAAACTAAGCTAATTGGCATTGAGTAAAGGCCCGACGACCTGCAGAGTTGTTTCTTTCTGAGATGACAACTTGTGCGAGAGACTTTAAAGCACAGCATGATGGGACTGATGCCAAGATTTTGGTGTGCTTGACATTTCTCATTGCCGACCATACCAGTGGTAACTATGTCATCTTCTGCTGCATATTGAATGGTGCTTGTTGTCTGTGCCTGGGCTTGTAACCTGAACAGGAAATTAAAGTGAGGGATACCATAAGGAACACTTATGAGCTGAATTGCCCCAGGCATATGTAATATAAATAAGACATTTATAGAGTTAGCATTGACAGATTTTAAAAAGACTTCATGTTTTCTTTTACTCAAACAAAAGCCTTCTGCGCTTTTAATGCTTGAACTTTATTTCAGTGGACTGATTTCTTTTGGAAAAGCTGCCAGGTTAAGTCACACTGCAGCAGTTCCCCAAACTCCTTCCAAACCCATGACTTCGACACCAATAGGAGGACAAAGGGAGCAGAGAGATGGCAAAACCACCATCTACGAGTCCCCCTTCCAAGCCACTCACCATCCTGACCTGGAAACATATCGCCATTCCTTCTCGGTCACTGGGTCAAAGTCCCAGACCTTCCTCCCCGAGGGGACTGTGGGTGCACCTACACCCCAAGGATGACAATGGTTCAAGCACTTGGTTCATCAACACCTTCAAGGCAAGCATCGAATGCTGGCCCAACCAATGACATGCAGATCCCATGAAAACAAAAAAAAATCTTGAGCTTTCATCCAGTGACATAGAATCCCTACAGTGTGGAAGCAGGCCATTTGTCCCATCAGGTCCACATCAATACCAAGGAGCATCCCATCCACACCCACCCCTACCCCCATATAACTCTGCTTTGCTCCATGCCTGATCTACCTTGGCTGTACTTCCCCTGAACACTATGGGGTAATTTAGCATGGCCTGCCCTCCTAGCCTACACAACTTCGCTCTGTGGAAGAAAACCAGAGTAGCTGGAGGAAACCCATACAGATGGTCGCCTGAGGGTAGAATCGAACCCAGGTCCCTGGTGTTGTGAGGTAGCAGCGCTAATCACTGAGCCACTGTGCCACCCCTGCTGACTTCCAGGTTGTGGGCCTCACTCTTAAGGTTTTTGGTATGAATCCAAGAAACCCTGTACTTAAAAAGGCTTCAGACTGTGGATGTAGAAAAAGAAGGATGTTCAGTGGCTTATGTGATCACTGGTTGTCCAGAGCAATTTATACCCAATTGAGTGCTTTTGATTATTGGAAAGAGGAAATAGAGGTAGTTCCGAAGAAGGTTGCTCGAGTGATTGTCTTGTGAGGGAAGATTAGACAGGTTGACCTTGCTCCCACTGGAGTTTCACAGAGTGAGGGTTGATTTGAGTGCATAAGCTGTATGGAATCCCTACAGTTTGGAAGTAGGTTGTTTGGCCAAGTCCAGACTGACCCTACAAACAGTAACTCACCCCTACCTATTATTCCATGTTTATCCTGACTAATGCGTCTAACCTACACATCCCTGAAAACTATAGGCAATTTAGCATTCACCTCTTTGGATTGTCAGATGAAACCAGAGCACCCAGAGTGAACCCACACAGAATAAGGGAGAATGTGCAAACTCCACACAGAGAGTCACCTAAGGCAGGAATTGAACCCAGGTTCCTGTCAGACAGCAGTGCTAACCATTGCACCACTGTGCTGCCCCAGATGTATAAGATCCTGTGTAATCTTAACAAGGTGGATATAGAAAGGATATTGCCTCTTGTGGGTGAGTCCAGAAATAGGGGCTCTGTTTTAAAGTTAGCGGTCACCTTTTTGGGACAGAGACTGAGGGTAATTTTTGTGTGATGTTCGCACTCTCTGCCTCAGTGGGAGGTGCAAATGGAGGCTCATCAAATATTTTTACACTTTAGGTAAATAGATTTTTGTTAGGCAGGGGAATCAAAGGTTATCGTGAATAATTGGGAATAATACAGACAGTGGTTAGCACTGCTGTCTCACAACGCTAGAGACCCAGATTCAATTCCCGCCTCAGGCGACTGACTGTGTGGACTTTGCACATTCTCCCCGTGTCTGCGTGGATTTCCTCCGGGTGCTCCGGTTTCCTCCCACAGTCTAAAAATGTGCAGGTTAGGTGAATTGGCCGTGCTAAACTGCCCAGTAGTGTTAGGGGCATTAGTCAGAGGGAAATGGGTATGGGTGGGTTGCTCTTCGGAGGGTCAGTGTGGACTTGTTGGGCAGAAGGGCCTGTTTCCACACTGTAAGTAATCTAATCTAATCTAATCAACTGTGATCTTTGTGAATCCAGAGCATGCTCGAATAGCTGAATGGCATGCTCTTGCTGATAATTTGAGTGTTTGTGTAAGTCCAGCAACTAATCTGTGCACAGCAATTTCCTACAACAATGTGATTCATAAAGAAAGGTCTACAACACAGAAAAAAGGCCTTTGTCCATTAGGTCTGCACTAATCAAAAACAACCACCAGATAATATACTGAGCAGATAATCTGCCCTGAGGCATTGGTTCAAACATTCACCTTGACCATGACACCAGTGAACACCTTTCCCGTTTACAAATACCTATCTGACGTCCTGCACGTGTAACAGTGCAGCGTGCAGCAGCATATCTACATTTGCCTTACGGGATCTTCCACTTCCCAGAGAAGGTCATTGCTCCAGACCGGGCTGTGATTGAACTTGAATGTCCAAGGTCAAAGGTCGAGTGTCAAACCCACTGCCCCACTCAGTTTGTCCACAAGTGAAAGGCCTTCCTTGCTCGTTCACACGACTGTGCAGCTGAGATTGGAATTTAAGGGGATTGTAAATGGAAACTCTCCTGCTTTATTCATGCTGTTAATGTGCAGGCCATTGGATGTAATGAAGATAGGCAAGTCCTAATTGGAGGAGGAAAGCTGTGCCAAGCTCCGGGATTGCTCGATTACACCAGTACCAAATGTGAGAGTGATTCATTCACTATACACACACACACATACTTACTCACACTGTCTCATACACACACTGTCATACATTTACTGACTCACACACACTCATACATGTAATCACACACATATCACATATATACATGCTCACTCTGTCACACATTCACTCACTCAAATACTCTCACTCACTTACACATGCATTCCACACTCAACCACACACAGTCTCACACACATGGATGCACGCATACACAAGCAGGCTCTCTCTCTCTCACATGCACACACCCACACAGCAGACATGCATTGTCTCTCACATTCATACACACACACACACACACACACACACACTCAGACAGTCTCTCTCTCTCACACACACACATACACTCTCGCACACATACACACGCAGTCTCTCTCACACATACACTCAAACACACTCTATCACACACACTCAGACACATAGGCTCTCTCACACACAAACCTCTCACAGGTACACAGGGAAAGAAATGAAAGATTAGGAAAGAGGGAAGAAACGTGAGAATGTGAGGTGGCAGAAGAAACGTATACTGTGCTTCTTACAACCACTGGACATTGTGAATGTCTCTCAGCCAGTTCAATAATTTTGAAGTGTAGCCACTGTCGGGGAAATAGCAGCTACCTTCGTGCACAGTAAGCTGCCACAAGCAGGAACTACCCCATCCTGGAGTTCAGTACTTGGGTCAGCCTTGCTGTTTGTTTTTCTCTCTGTTCATGTCCTGGAGTGGAAGCTGCAGCGAGTGCTGGGAAAGTCCTATGAAATGCTGCTTATACCTTTCACTGGGGGAGATGAGGTAAGTGGAATTCCTGACTTAGAGCACACAATATCCCTGGTCTTCATACTTCAATATTTGACATCTTGCTGTGCTCTGTTGCAGCAATGACCTCACTTGTTATTCTTGTTGGTCTGCCAGAGAGTTGTAATTGGGGTTGGCATCTTTTAACTTGCTAGGCGTTCAACTCTCATTCACCTTATCCGGGACGGGGAAGGACTTAACATAACAACGTTGGTGATTTGTAAAATTTGGCTGGGACTTTAAAACGGCATGGTTGCTGAGTGAAGCGATTGGGCAAACCGACTTCCTGTGGGGATAGGAGGAGCTCCATCCTGTTGTGTGGTTTCCCTGAGCAGACTGTTACAGTCACTTGGCAGAATGCCCCATAGCCAGGGCTTCCCAACAAGGCACCAAGCTGTAGCTTGGCTGTTGGTGAATAGGGCACTGCCCTTCAGCTGGATTCACTGAGCCATCGCACTCTACCCTTGAGATAGCTGTGGTGGTGAGGAGACGGTCACCCAGCTCCTTCTGGAATGTTCCTATGCAAAGGAAGCCTGCAGGGAGATGTGGTGGTTAACGTTGAGGTTTATCCTGAGCAGTTCTGAGAGGCTGAACTCTATTCCCTAAGGTCTGTTCCACGGGAGGCACACTAAGACAGACACCGACTGCACCTGGAAGACCACCAATTCAGGGGAAGGTGCTGTTTGATCTGCCAAAACTTGCTGGTCTTCCAGAGCAAGGTGTTGACCTTAACCGAGTGTTGCAGACTGACACATTCCAAGGCCCAGGACCACGTGCTGAGGGACACACTAAAGGCTGGGGCAACCACCTGTAAGGCAGTGGGGAAAGACCACCATCTAAGGCCTTTCTGCCATATATCCCCTGAGGTCAGTTAACTTATAAAATCCCTCATCACTTGTACACAGTTTCTTGTCATAGTTAGTAAATATTCCAATTTTTCCAATGTCCCACTAAAATGGATTCCAGGCAGGATTGAGTCAGAGTGCAGGACAAAAGGCCACATCACAGGATGGTCAGAGAATGACAAAACTGTTTCTGTGAGGAGGGAGGCCATTGAGTCTTGCCAGTCTGTTCTGGATATCTCAATGAGCATCCTACCTAGTACGACTCCCGCCCCCTCGAGATTTTCAGGGAGAGGTGGGAACCCACAGGGATTGGAGTGGATTATTTCCCTCTCCAACTCTATTTTGATTTAAGCCCTGCACTCTCCTTTACTGTTTGATCACATAACATTGTCCTTTGAGAAGGGCACTGTTTGTCACTAGCCACTCAAGTGTTTCCTGTCTTCCTGGTGGTGGAATATAAATAAAGATGTACACACTTGTTGTTTTTCACTAAAAAAAAGTACGACTCCCCCATTTCTCCCTGTAACCCTGCATAGCCTTCCTGTCTCAATTAATTTTGAAAAATCCTACATGAACATACCTCCCTCTACCTCACTCTCGACACTCTCAGGTGGGCCATTCCAAGGCATATTCCATGCAGCATGGAACAGTTTCTCTTTGTTTGGCCGATTGGCTTCAATTGGTGTTCCATTGGTTCTTAACTCTCTCCCAACAATGGGAACAGTTCCTCCCTTCCTAATCAAACTTCCCATCTCCAAGAACTGTCTCGGTGTTTCAGATCGATCCACTTCACTGAGGTCCCTCATCCCAGGACGTCTGAGATGATTGGTCAACTTGGAACACAGTGAAGGACTTTGTCATTTCTTGTTGCTCCCTATTTTGACTATAGCCAGAAATGGGAGCAAGTTAAACTAATGTCTTCCTCCCTTCAGTACCACAACCACCCCCACCTCCACAATGTTCTAACATTAAATGGAAAACATTTATACCGTACCTTTTCGAATAGCAGGATGTTCTGATGGACTGTCACAGTCATAGAGCCATAGAGTCATAGAGGTGTATGGAAAGGAAACAGACCTTTCAGTCCAACCCATCCATGCTGACCAGATATCCCAACCCAAACTAGTCCCACCTGCCAGCACCTGGTCCATATCCCTCCAAACCCTTCCTATTCATATACCCATCCAAATGCCTTTTAAATGTTGTAATTGCACTAATCTTCATCACTTCCTCGGGCATCTCAGTCCATACACGTACAACGCTCTGTGTGAAAAAGTTGCGCCTTAGGCCTCGTTTATATTTTTCCCCTCTCACCCTAAACCTATGCCCTCTAGTTCTGGACTCCCCTACCCCAGTGAAAAGACCTTGTCTATTTACCGTATCCATGCCTCTCATGAGTTCATAAACCTCTATAAGGTCACCCCACAGCCTCTGACGCTCTAGGGAAAACAGCCCCAGGCTATTCAATCTCTCCCTATAGCTCCAATCCTCCAACCCTGGCAACATCCTTGTAAATCTTTTCTGAACACTTTTAAGTTTCACAACATCCTTCCGATAGGAAGGAGATCAGAATTGCACGCAATATTCCAACAGTGGTCTAACATGACCTCCCAACTCCTGTACTCAATACACTGACCAATAAAGAAAAGCATACCAAACACCTTCTTCATTGTCCTATATACCCTTGACTCTACTTTCAAAGAGCTATGAACTCCAGGGTCTCTTTGTTCAGCAACACTCCCTAGGACCTTACCATTAAGTGTATAAATCCTGCTAAGATTTGCTTTCCCAAAATGCAGCACCTCGCATTTATCTGAATTAAACTCCATCTGCCACTTCTCAGCCCATTGGCCCACCTGGTCAAGATCCTGTTGTAATCTGAGGTAACCCTCTTCTCTGTTCACTACACCTCCAATTTTGGTGTCATCTGCAAACTTACTAACTGTACCTTTTATGCTCGCATCCAAATCATTTATGTAAATGACAAAAGGTAGAGGGCCCAACACCGATCCTTGTGGCACTCCATTGGTCACAGGCCTCCAGTCTGAAAAACAACCCTCCACCACCACCCTCTGTCTTCTACCTTTGAGCTAGCTCTGTATCCAAATGGCTAGTTCTCACTGTATTCCATGAGATCTAACCTTGCTAATCAGTCTCCCATGGGGAACCTTGTCGAACGCCTGACTGAAGTCCATATAGATCACATCTACTGCTCTGCTCTCATCAATTCTCTTTGTTACTTCTTTAAAAAACTCAATCAAGTTTGTGAGACATGATTTCCCACGCACAAAGCCATGTTGACTATCCCCCTAATCAGTCCTTGCCTTTCCAAATACATATATATCCTGTCCCTCAGGATTCCCTCCTACAACTTGCCCACCACCAACATCAGGCTCACTGGTCTATAGTTCCCTGGCTTGTCCTTACCACCCTTCTTAAACAGTGGCACCATGTTTGCCAAACTCCAGTCTCTGGCACCTCACCTGTGACTATTGATGATACAAATATCTCTAGCTTCCCACAAAGTTCTCGGGTATACCTGATCAGGTCCTGGGGATTGATCCACCTTTACCCGTTTCAAGACATCTAGCACTTCCTCCTCTGTAATCAGGACAGTTTGCAAGATGTCACCATCTATTTCCCGCCAGTCTATTTCTTCCATAACCTTTTCCACAGTAAATACCAATGCAAAATACTCATTTAGTATCTCCCCCATTCTCTACGGCTCCACACAAAGGCCACCTTGCTGATCTTTAAAGGGCCCTATTCTCTCCCTAGCTACCCTTTTGTCCTTAATGTATTTGTAAAAATCCTTTGGATTCTCCTTAATTCTATTTGCCAAAGCTATCTCATGCCCCCGTTTTGCCCTCCTGATTTCCCTCTTAAGTATACTCTTACTTCCTTTATACTCTTCTAAGGATTCACTTGATCTATCCTGTCTATACCTGACATATGCTTCCTTCTTTTTCTTAATCAAACCCTCAATTTCTATAGTCAACCAGCATTCCCTATACCTACCAGCCTTTCCTTTCACCCTGACAGGAATATACTTTTTCTGGATTATCATTATCTCATTTCTGAAGGCTTCCCATTTTCCAGCCGTCCCTTTACTTGCGAACATCTGCCCCCAACCAGCTTTTGAAAGTTCTTGCCTTATACAGTCAAAATTGGCCTTTCTCCAATTTAAAACTTCAACTTTTAGATCTGGTCTATCCTTTTCCATCACTATTTTAAATCTAATAGAATTATGGTCGCTGGCCCCAAAGTGCTCCCCCACTGACACCTCAGTAACCTGCCCTGCCTTATTTCCCAAGAGTAGGTCAAACTTTGCACCTTCTCCAGTAGGTACATCCACATACTGAATCAGAAAATCGTCTTGTACACACGAAACAAATTCCTCTCCATCTAAACCCTTAACCCTATGGCAGTCCCAGTCTATGTTTGGAATGTTAAAATCCTCTACCGTAACCACCCTATTATCCTTGCAGATAGCTGAGATCTCCTTACAAGTTTGTTTCTCAATTTCCCTCTGATTATTAGACTGTCTATAATACAATCCCAATAAGGTGATCATCCCTTTCTTATTTCTCAGCTCCACCCAAATAACTTCCCTGGATGTATTTCCGGGAATATCCTCCCTCAGCACAGCTGTAATGCTATCTCTTATCAAAAATGCCACTACCCTCCTCTCTTGCCTCCCTTTCTATCCTTCCTATAGTATTTGTACCCTGGAACATTAAGCTGCCAGTCCCGCCCATCCCTGAGCCATGTTTCTGTAATTGCTGTGATATCCCAGTCCCATGTTCCTAACCATGCCCTGAGTTCACCTGCCTTCCCTTTTAGGCCCCTTGCATTGAAATAAATGCAGCTTAATTTCTTAGTCCTACCTTGTCCCTGACTGCCCTGACTGTTTGACTCGCTTCTGTTCTCAACTGTACCAGTCTCAGATTGATCTCTTTCCTCACTATCTTCCTGGGTCCCTCCCACACCTTCCTAGTTTAAATCCTCCCAAGCAGTTGTAGCAAATTTCCCTGCCAGTATATTAGTCCCCTTCCAATTTAGGTGCAATCCGTCCTTCTTGTACAGGCCACTTCTACCCAAAAGCGATTCCAATGATCCAAAAATGTGAACCCTTCTCCCATACACCAGCTCCTCCGCCATTCATTCATCTGCTCTATCCTCCTATTCCTGCCCTCACTAGCTTGTAGCACTGGGAGTAATCCAGATATTACTACTCTCGAGGACCTCCTTTTTAAATTTCTGCCTAACTCTCTGTAATCTCCCTTCAGAATTTCAACCTTTTCCCTTCCTATATCGTTGGTTCCAATGTGGACAATGACCTCTTGCTGGTCCCTCTCCCCCTTGAGAATATTCTGCACCCTCTCTGACACATCCTTGATCCTGGCACCATGGAAGCAATACCCCATTTTGCTTTTTCTCTGCTGGCCACAGAAATGTCTGTCTGTATTTCTGACTACAGAATCCCCTAACACAATTGATCTCTTGGAAGCCAACGTACCTCTCATTGCATTAGAGCCAGTCTCAATACCAGAAACTTGGCTGTTCCCCTGAGAATCCATCACGCCCTACATTTTCAAACACAGCATACCTGTTTGAAATGGGTATATCCACAAAAGTCTCCTGCACTAGTTACCTACCTCTCTTACCTTTCCTGGAGTTAACCCATCTATGTGTCTGTATCTGAGACATTTCCCCCCTTCCTATAACTGACATCCATCACATACTGTTGCTATTGCAAATTCCTCATCGCTTCTATCTGTGTCTCCAACTGATCCACTCGATCTGATAAGATTTGCACCCAACAGCATTTATGGCAGATAAAATCCGCAGTAATCCTTAAACTCTCTTTATAGTCCCACATCTGACAAGAAGTACATATCACTGCAAAGGCCATTTTTGCTCCTTCACAATCCACAGACCCAGAAAATAACACCATCTTATTCCTCTACCAAACACTACCCCAGGTTAAATTAATAGTTATGGCTTATATTTAGGTTTAATCAAGAGACATATCTCCAAAAACGTATAATCAAGAAAGAACCCACTCTATTCACTAAGGGGCAACTTTTTCACATAGAAGGTGGTACGGGTATGGAATGAGCTGCCAGAAGAAGTGATGGATTCTGGTACAATTGCAACATTTAAGAGGCGCTTGGATGGGTATATGAATAGGAAGGGTTTGGAGGGATATGGGCCGGGTGCTGGCAGGTGGGACTAGATTGGGCTGAGATATCTGGTCGGCATGGACGGGTTGGACCGCAGGGTCTATTTCCATGCTGTACATCTCTATGACTCTCTGACTCACTAGGACCTTACGATTAAGTGTATAAGTCCTGCTAGTCACTTGGCAGAATGCCCCACGGCCAAGGCATCCCAACAAGGCACCAAGATGGAACTGGGCAGCCTGTGAGAAGAGCACTGCCCATCAGCTCCTGCCTGGATTCACTGAGCCTCTGCACACCATTCTTGCGATAGCTGTGGTGGTGAGGAGACAGTCACTCATCTCCAACTAACAGAAAGAGTTACTGCACAGAAGGAGGCTATTTGGCCCATCATGCCTGTGCTGGGGTGATGTACCTCTCAAGCAAGGTCACACAAAAAGCATGGCATGATGCTAATGGACAGATAATCAGGTCTGATGAATAAACTTGTTTATGGCTTTTGGTGATCTTGATCGAGATCAATTCAGTGGTAAAGCTGAAAGCCTCTGTGGAAAATATGGACAGAAACTGGAGAGAAAAACCTGAAAGGGAATTTGCAGATTCAAAATTTGGATCAATTAAGCCATATCAAAAGGAAGAGGTTGTTAAGTCTGATAGAAAGTTGTGGTGGTCACTATCAATTATTTAGGAGCACAGTGCGAACAAAAACGATATGGGAGCATTGTGGGAGTGATCCAGGAGTACAGTGCGAGTGGGAGTGAGCTGGGAATACAGTAGGAGTGATCCAGGAGTGCACTGTGAGTGGGAGTGAGCTGGGAGTATAGTAGGAGTGATCCAGGAGTGCAGTGTGAGTGGGAGTGAGCTGGGAGTACAGTGGGAGTGATCCAGGAGTATATTGTGAGTGGGAGTGAGCTGGGGGTCAGTGGGAATGATCCAGGAGTTCAGTGGGAGTGATCCAGGAGTACAGTGTGAGTGAGAGTGAGCTGGGAGTACAGTAGAGGTGATCCAGGAGTATATTGTATGTGGGGGTGAGCTGGGAGTACAGTCTGATGGGAGTGAGCTGGGAGTACAGTGGGAGTGATCCAGGAGTGCAGTTTGAGTGGGAGTGAGCAGGGACTGCAGTGGGAGTGATCTAGAAGTATATTGTGTGCGGGGGTGAGCTAGGAAAGCAGTGGGAGTGATCCAGGAGAATGATATGTGAGTAGAGTGTGAACAGGCATGATCTGGGAGTACAGTGCAGGAGTGAAGGTCATTCTGTGAATGGTCAGGAATGATGTAGGAATATGGTGTGAATGGAATTGAACAACCTTCTGGGAATACAAAGAGTGCTATCAGGAAATTAACTGTCTTGGGAAGCAACTATATCTCATTAGGATCATCCACCAGGACACGACAGGAGACCTTCAGAGTGAGGTTCAACCTGAGCAGGAACATGATGATTGAAGGGTGTGAGCAGATCTGTAGCAACCATCTGTTACCTACACTGGCCTACTCATCACCTCCTCCGCCTATTCCCAGTTTTTGATGCTTTAAGTGTCATGTGTCCACTGGAGCATTAAACAGGGTGTTGATGTTCCCCTTTCTTAGCCAGAAATGTGAAACACTACCAACTTAATCTGATCTCAAATCACACACATCCAATCATGAAAAGGCATGTTTGTAATAGATAGTGCCAGAAGTAGTTATTGAGTTATCTGGAGCCAGATATTACTATTGTGCTGGCTGGCTGAATCTGAGTCCAAATGCCACCCTGTGTCTAGTTTCCTCATCATGTCTCTCCCAATTTGAGGTTTCTATGTTGGCTGATGCCTCACGTTGGCTGGTGCCTCATGTTGGCTGATGCCTCATGTTGGCTGATGCCTCATGCTGGTGAGAAGTGCTGCTGTAAAACTAGACAAACAGGCCATTCTTTTAGTTTACACACTTAAACAGATAGAGGGAGCTGATGGCCTAGTGGTGTTTTTGCTGCATTATTAAACAGAGACCCTGGTGATATTCTTGGGATCTGGGTTCGAATCCTGCCATGGTGGAATTCGAATTATTTTTTAAAAAATAAAAACTGGAATTAAGTGTCTAATGGTGACTGTGAAACCATTGCCAATTGATGGAGACAAATCCATCTGGATCACTCACGTCCTTTAGGGAAGAAAATCTGCCATCCTCACCTGGTCTGGCCTACACATCCACATCAATGTTGACCCTTAACAATTAGGGACGGCTAATAGCAAGGGACAGGTAATAGTGCTGGTCCAGTCACAATCTTGTGAATGATTTTCTTTTTAAAAGTTACTTATGTACTCCTTGTGAGTGCAATCATTGTCTTGGATTCATAACAAATCATAGAAAATATAATTAGATTAGATTCCCTACAGTTGGAAACAAGCGCTTTGGCGCAACAAGTCCACACTGACCCTCCAAAGAGTAACACACACAGACCCATTTCCCCTCTCAGTAATGTACTTAACACTATGGGAAATTTAGCATGGCCAGTTCACCTGGCCTGCGGGAAGAAACCAGAGCATCCAGAGGAAACCCACACAGACAGGGGGGAGAACGTGCAAGCTCCACACAGACAGTCACCCGGGGCTGGAATCGAACCCAGGTCCCTGGTGCTGTGAGGCAGCAGTGCTAACCACTGAGCCACCGTGCTCCCCACAATTGATGTGATGAACACCCTTAGCTAGCTGCCTGTAACAAAAATTTGCACTTGTACAAATATGGAGTCTCAAGCCTCCTGGCTTGGTGAGATGGTGGAGGACTTGGTAAAATAGGACTAAGTCAGCATGGCCTCATCCAGGGCAGTTAATGCCTGATAAATCTGTTAGAATTCTTTGAAGAGGTGATGAGCAAGTTAGACAAAGGAAGGCCAGTGTATGTGATCAGTTTCGATTTCCAGAAGGCCTTTGACAAGGGGCTGCACAGGAGGCTGCTAAATAAGAACTCATGGCGTTCATGGCAAGGTACTGGCATGGATAGAGGATTGGCTGACTAGCAGAAGGTAGAGAGTGGCCATAACGGAGTCTTTTTCAGGATGGCAGCTGGGGACGAGTGGAGGTCCACAGGGGTCTACTTTGAGATCACGACTAATCACGATCTGGATGAAGGAACAAAGAGCATTGTTGCTCTGTTTGAAGATGACACAAAGATAGGTGGAGGGACAGATAGTGCTGAGGAGGTGGGGAGACTGCAGAAGGACTTGGACAGGCTGGGAGAGTGGGCAAAGAAGTGGCAGATGGAATACAACATGGGAAAGTGTCAGGTTATACACTTTTGTAGGAAGAACACAGGCATAAACTATATTCTAATTTGGGAAAGGCTTCAGAAACCTGAGGCACAAAAGGACTTGGGAGTTTTAGTTCAGGATTTGCTTAAGATTAACATATAGGTTCAGTTGGCATTTAGGAAGGAAAATGCAATGTTAGCATTCATTTCAAAAGGGTTGGAATAGAAGAGCAGAAATGTACTGCTGTGGCTGTGTAAGGCTCTGGTCAGACCACATTTGGAATATTGTAAGCAATTTTGGGCCCTGTATCCAAGGAAGGATGTGGTGGCACTGGGGAAGGTCCAGAGGGGATTCACAAAAAAGATCCCAGGGTTGAAGAAGTCATTGAGTACTCTGGGTTTGCACTCAATGGAGTTTAGACGATGAGGGAGGATCTGACTGAACCTTAACTGAGGCTAACAAAATACAGAGAGGCCTAAATAACGTGGACAGGTAGAAGATGTTTCCACTAAAAGAAGAGACTAGGACCCGAGGGCACAGCCTCAGAGTGATGGGCGAACATTTAGAACTGATTTAAGGAGGAATTTCTTCAGCCAGAGAGTGATGAATCTTTGGAACTCATTGCTAGAGAGGGCTATGGAGGCCAAGTCATTGAGTACATTTAAGAGAGAGGTAGATAGGTTTGTGATTAGTAAGATCATCAAGGGTTATGGAGAGAAGGCAGGAGAATGGGTTTAAGAAACATTTGAACTGTGATTGAATGGACAGAGCAAACTCGATGGGCTGAACGGCATAATTCTGCTTTGATGTCTTATGGGAGAAAGTGAGGATTGCAGATGCTGGAGATCGGAGTCGAGAGTGTGGTGCTGGAAAAGCACAGCAGGTCAGGCAGCATCCGAGGAGCAGCAGAATTGACGTTTTGGGCATAAACCCTTCATCAGGAATGAGGCTTATGGGCCCAGGGGGCTGAGAGATAAATGGGAGAGAAGGTGGGGCCGGGGGTGGGAAGGTAGCTGGGAATGTGACAAGTAAGTGAAGGTGGGGGGTAGGGTGATAGGTGGGAGAGGAGGATGGAGCTGATAGGTAGGAAGGACTTGTCCATCACCTTTCCCACCTATCGGCTCCATCGCCTCTCTGACCCATCACCTTCCCCTGCCCACCTTCATCTACCTATCACACTCTCAGCTACCTTTCCCCAGCCCCACCCCCCCCCTCTCCATTTATCTCTCAGCCCCCTGGGTCTACAAGCCTCAATCGTGAAGAAGGGCTTATGCCCAAAAGGTCGATTCTCCTGCTTCTCGGATGCTGCCTGACCTGCTGTGTTTTCCCAGCACCGCACTCTTGACTTTTACGTCTTATTCCCAAATTCTACAATAAATTTTGGATTCAAAGCACTTTTATTAATTGCTTTATATAATCTTAAGGGGAGTGCAGGCTAAGGAATGGAGTTCAACAATCACCCTGCACACTGTAACAAACCAGCACGATGATTAACTCAGATTAAAATGCACTCTAACTTCAGAAAAGTTGAAGAACAGGAGAATTGAGTTTCAAAATCCATGGCTTTGCACAGTAGCTTGTCAACTGACTCTCCCGCTGTTGCTAAGACCTCCATGACTAACTCACTGAATGTTCTTAATCAGCCAAACTCACTTAAATGTCACAACTAAATGCTGCCTGCTGCTTTGCTGAGTGTTCAATCCAGTGTTGTCATCAAAGGCCTCATGTCCAGCCATCAACACTCAAGGATTGCAGCTGAAATTTCTTGTAGTTAGCAAATTGCAGTGTTTGAGAGATTATCAAGGGAAATATGGGTTTTGGAACTCGGAGCTTGTTTGTGCAGTTGTGCATGTGTAATGTGCCCAGTGGAGGAATCAATAAATACCCTGGTGAGGACAAATCCTTTTATGTCTGAAAAATTGGTTCACAAATTCTGCCTGAGAGGCTCAGCTTATGATTCAATTGTCTGGACCAAACAAGACTGAAGGAAGAGAAATCAGAGTTAACGTTTCGGGTTGAGTCGTTCGACCCGAAACATTAATTCTGACTTCTCTCCACAGATGCTGCCAAGGCCTGCAGAGCTTTTCCAGCAATCTCTGTTTTTGCTTCTGATTTCCAGCATCCGCAGCTTCCTCGGTTGAGAGAAGACCTGATAGAAGTTTTCAAAATCATCAGTGGACTGGACAGTGTAGACAGAGTGAAGCTATTCCCACTTGTAAGACAAACAAGAACGAGAGGATGTAGAGTTTAAAGTGATGTGCAAATGAGGCAGGATGAAGTGAAAAAGGTCTTTCTTCACACAGTGAGTGCTTAGGGTATGGAACACACTGCCTAGACATGAGGTTGAGGCATTCAAAAGAGTATTGGATGGTTATTTGGTAGTATTGGCATATAGGGATATAGACTCCTTACAGTGCAGAAAGAGGCCATTTGGTCCATTGAGTCTGCAACAGCCCTACAAAGAACATCCCACCCATCCCTGTAACTCCATATGGCTAACCCACCCAGCCAACACATCCCTTGACACTATAGGATAATTTACCAGGCCTAATCCACATATCTTTGTACTATGGGAGGAAACTGGAGCACCAAGAGGCAATCAATACAGGTATGGAAGACCCTGCACACTCCACACAGGCAGTCGTCTGACAGTGGAATTGAACCTACGTCACTGGCGATGTGAGGCAGCTGTGCTAACCATTGTGTTACCCTCAAATATGGATCAATGGAGAAATGGCTGGAGGTTGACACTTGGTAATTGGACCAGTGCAAGCACAATGGGCTGCTTGGCCACTTCCTGTGCTCTGATGATTCAATAATTTTGGGAAAATACTTTGCCTGAAGTATTATATTAAGTGCAAGGTATGGTCATGCTTTTGTATAGGATCAGCAATGATATCCTTGAACAGTGGGTCAGTGCAGAGTCTGTGAGCAATGATACCGTTGAACAGTGGGTCAGTACAGAGTCTGTGAGCAGTGATAACATTGAACAGTGGGTCAGTGCAGAGTCCATAAGCAAAGACACCCTTGAACTATGGGTCAGTGCAGAGTCCGTGTGCAGTGATACCATTGAACAGTGGGTCAGTGCAGAGTCTGTGAGCAGTGATACCATTGAACAGTGGGTCAGTGCAGAGTCCGTGAGCAGAGATACCATTGAACAGTGGGTCAGTGCAGAGTCCGTGAGCAGAGATACACTTGAACAGTGGGTCAGTGCAGAGTCTGTGAGCAGTGATACCATTGAACAGTGGGTCAGTGCAGAGTCTGTGAGCAGTGATACCATTGAACAGTGGGTCAGTGCAGAGTCTGTGAGCAGTGATACCATTGAACAGTGGGTCAGTGCAGAGTCCGTGTGCAGTGATACCATTGAACAGTGGGTCAGTGCAGAGTCTGTGAGCAGTGATACCATTGAACAGTGGGTCAGTGCAGAGTCTGTGAGCAGTGATACCATTGAACAGTGGGTCAGTGCAGAGTCTGTGAGCAGTGATACCATTGAACAGTGGGTCAGTGCAGAGTCTGTGAGCAGTGATAACATTGAACAGTGGGTCAGTGCAGAGTCCATAAGCAAAGACACCCTTGAACTATGGGTCAGTGCAGAGTCCGTGTGCAGTGATACCATTGAACAGTGGGTCAGTGCAGAGTCTGTGAGCAGTGATACCATTGAACAGTGGGTCAGTGCAGAGTCTGTGAGCAGACTCTCAAACATGGGAACCAATTATGGGGATCCGAACCACCCGAAGGCATTTCCATGCTTGCCTGTGTGATTTTTTGTGTCCATCTCTGAGTTTGCCACACAGTTAATATCAATGGGGGAGTTCCCAAAGTGAAAGACACAATCGGAAGATCCCTACAGTAGGGAAACAGGCCATTTGGCCCAACAAGTCCGCACTGACCCTCCGAAGTGTAAACCATCCAGACGCAATCCCGTTTATTTACTCCCAACTAATGCACCAAACCTACAAATACCTGAACTCTATGGGCAAGTTAGCATGGCCAATTCACCTAACGTACAAATCTTTGGATTGTGGGAGGAAACCGGAGCACCTGAAGGGAACACACGCAGACACGGGGAGTATGTGCAGACTCCACAAGGACAGTCACCCGAGGTGGGAATCAAATTCAGGCCCCTGGTGTTGCGTGGCAGCAATGCTAGCCACTGCGCTAATACTGGGGCAGGGTTGGAGGTTGGTGGTGACTAATGCCAAGTAGCTGGCAACACCAATAGATAAGGTGGATGCTGCTGAGACAGTTCAGAGTCTGGCATCGCATCTCAAGATGGAGGTGGTCTCTGAGGGCATCTGGAAGTTTAACAATTTTGGAATGGCTGCGGCTATCTGGCCATTTTTAAAAAATATTTATTCACAGCAGTTCCTGGCTAAGGCAGTATTTATAACCTTTTGCTAATAGCCCTGGAGGAGGCAGTAGTGAGCTGCTTTCTTAAACCACTGCTGTCTTGAGATGTAAGTACTTGCAAATTGCTGTAAGGGAGTGAATTCCAGGATTTTCACTCCGTGACACTGAAGGATTGCTCATGTACTTCCAAGTCAGGATGGTGAGTCTTTTCTTAACTCATTCATGGGATGAGGGTGTCGCTGGCTAAGGTAGCACTATTTGCCCAACCCTAGTTGCCCGCAGGGCTGTTAAGTGTCAACCATACTGCTGTGGGATCTGGAGCCACATGTAGGAGAGACCAGGTAAGAATGACAGATTTCTTTCCCTGATGGACATAAATGAAGCAGATGGGTTATTTTCTGGTAACCATTTCCTGGTTATCACTAGAGTCATAGTCATAGAGATGTACGGCATGGAAACAGACCCTTCATTCCAACTCATCCAGGTATCCCAACCTAATTTAGTTGCATTTTCCAGCACCTGGCCCATGTCCCCCCAAACCCTTCCTATTCATATACCCATCCGGATGCCTTTTAAATGCTGTAATTGTACCAGCCTCCACCAGTTTCTCTGGCAGCTCATTCCATACACGTACCACCCTCTGTGTGAAAATGTTGCCCCTTAGGTCTCTTTTATATCTTTCCCCTCTCACCCTAAACCAATGCCCTCTAGTTCTGGATTCCCCCACCCCACGGAAAAGACCTTGTCTTGACCAACCAAAGGCTGGTTCGTGTATGGAATGAGCTACCAGAGGATGCAGTGGAGGCTAGTATAATTGCCACATTTAAGAGGCATTTGGATGGGTATATGAATAGGAAGGATTTGGAGGGATATGGGCCGGGTGCTGGCAAGTGGGACTAGATTGGGTTGGGATGTCTGGTCGGCATGGACGGGCTGGACCGAAGGGTCTGTTTCCATGCTGTATATCTCTATGACTCTATAACTATGACCCCTAGTTCTAGACTTTCTCCGAAGAGGAACCATGCTTTCCACATCTTCTCCCCTCAGGATTTTCAATTAGGTCACTCTATTCTGCAGAAGATACAGTCTGTCTGGCCTTTTCTGATAAGACAATCCTCTCATTCTCACTCTCTGTCTGGTATTGAGAGATTTAGATGAGGGGGGGGGGGGGGTTTGGAAAATACACGGCTGGCTTTGGCAGGAGGCCACCTCTAAATATTTGTGGGGCTTTGACAGGGATACTCTGCTGGGCCCAATGTAGGGACATTGCTGGTAATGGTGGCACCTTACCCCAGTAAGTATCTCAACCTCCTGAATTAGCCACCCACTTTTGCCAGGTAGTTTGTAGTTAAGGGCCTGAATTAACCCACAGGTATCCAGGCTATGCCGAACCTCCCCTACTTCAAGTAAATTGCAATGTGAGTGGCTGTCAGGAAGTATGTTGCTAATGTGGGGCACCCAATCTTACAGCTCGTATACATCCTGCTTTTGAGAGCTTGTAAAACTCCAGCCTGAGACTCATGGGTTTCTTGGCGTTAGCTCAGGCAATGCTAGGGGCTGCTTGAGCTGACCTGTGAACCCCTGACCAGACAGGGCTCTAAGTCAACCCAGTTTCTCCCCATCGAGACTAAATATGTGTATGAATCAGGGTCAGCCATGATGAAGTGCCTGGCTTCTCAATCCCCTATTCTCTACACACTCCAAGCCTAGACTACACAAATGGATGTCAAAAAGAGCTAAAGAATTGTTCTGTGTTTGATTATGCGAGTCTGTTTACTATTGATGCTCACAATGCTTGATTCCTTCAGGCTGGGTGTAGACTTGGAGGGAAGTAATCAAATCAGAGGAAAAGGCAGAGCTGAAACATGGAGTAGACATTTTAAAGCATTGAATAAAATGCATTGAAGAAACATTATCTCTTTATTGTTACAAGCTGTAAAATATACATGAAGTAAATAAGAACAATGCAGTCCTGATGAAAGAATTCACTTTTCTTTCTGTGTTAAATTACTCTTGACCCATCACCATTTTATCTCCAGTCCATTTCCTGCTTTAATTGAGCGCGAAACTATTTATTTGTTTGGGAGGTTCTGTGCTGGTCAGTCAGCAGACGCATTGCTTTAATGGGAGGTTTGCTGTTGCTCAGTGAGTGTCTACCCTTTTATAATGGGAGTTGAGGTACTACAGAGCAGAAAGCAAACTGACAACACAGGGCTGTAACTTCGCTTCAAGAGGGAAAACACATTTTTCAAAGATGTTGTACTTCAAAGCCGGCTCATTTTATTCTCTTTTATTTCCCTTTCTACACAGCCTTATTCAAAAGGAAATCTAGCAATTTCCTCCTTCCTCTGTGTCAATGCTGTGGCCATTGTGTTCCAAGCCAAGAGTGATCCATGTAATTTCCCTTTGTGCTCATCTATCTTGCTCTCTCTCTGTTGATCCGTGGTCTCTAAGGCACTGAGCATTCATTTATCAAATTCAGTTTTCAAAGAGAGAGAGTGAGGGAGAGTAAGATTAGATTAGAGCATTGAAGTGAAGAGAGAAAACAAAATGCCAGCTATTAAAGGAGCAGTTAAACTATTCTGTAAGGGCATTTGCCTGATGTGCACACTGAGTATTTGTTGATGATGGTAAAGTTGTATGATTATGAGTTAGTTTTAAAACAGGCTATGTTTGCTGACACCAACACATGTGCACTAAGCACCATAGTGGAGGGATCTGATAGAAAATTATGAAGGGATTAGATAAGATAGAAGCCGGGAGGGCGTTTCCACTGGCAGGTGAAACTAGAACTCGGGGCATAGCCTCAAAATAAGGGGGAGCAGATTTAGGACTGAGTTGAGGAGGAGCTTCTTCACCCAAAGGTTGTGAATCTGTGGAATTCCCTGCACTGTGAAGCAGTTGAAGCTATCTCATTGAATGTTTTTTCAGGGAAAGATAGATAGGCTTTTGAATAGTAAAGAAATTAAGGGCTATGGTGAGTGGGTGGGTAAGTGGAGCCGAGTCCACAAAAGGATTAGCCATGTTATTATTGAATGGCAGAGAGGGCTCGAATGTCCAGATAGCCTACTCCTGCTCCTAGTTCTTATGTTCTCACATTCTTATGTAATTGCATGAGCGCAGATTTGAGAGAAAATGTGGCAGGGGAAGGTAAGTGATTGAGGGGTAGAGGGTAGTAATGCATTTGCACATAACGCCACTTGTAAAGTCTACATCTTAAAGTCAGTGCTTGGAACTGTGTGTTCCACTTGAGCTTGCATGTATAATTGCTTGCAATTGTCAGTGTCGGCCAACAAACACTGCCTTATAAAAAGAAGCTTCTCTCCTAAACCTTCGCCACATTGAGTCATAGAGCCATACAGCATGGAAACAGACCCTACAGTCCAACTCGTCCATGCTGACCAGATATCCTGAATTAATTTATTTGCCAGCATTTGGCCCATACCTCTCCAAACTCTTCCAATTCATATACCCAGCCAGATGCCTTTTAAATGCTGTAATTGTAACAGCCTCCACCACTTCCTCTGGCAGCTCATTCCATACACGTACCACCCTCTGTGTGAAAAATTTGCCCCTTAAGTCTCTTTTAAATCATTCCCCTCTCACTCTAAACCTATGCCCTCTAGTTCTGGACTCCCTCACTCCAGGGAAATTACCTTGTCTATTTATCCTATCCATGCCCCTCACAATTAAAAAAATTTCTGAACATTCACCCCTCAGTCTCTGATGCTCTGGGGAAAATAGTCCCAGCGTATTAAGCCTCTCCTCATAGCTCAAACTCTCCAACCTTGGCACCATCCATGTAAATCTTTTCTGAGCCCTTTCAAGTTTCACAAGATCCTTCCTAGAGGAGGGAGACCAGAATTGAACACAATATTCCAAAAGCGGTCCAAACAATGTCTTGTACAGCTGCGACATGACCTCCCAACTCCTATATTAGTGGTGCTGGAAGAGAAGAGCAGTTCAGGCAGCTTCCAAAGTGCAGCGAAATCAACGTTTCGGGCAAAAGCCCTTCATTAGGAATTCCAGCACCATTAATATAGGAGTTGGGAGGACATGTTGCAGCTGTACAGGACATTGATAGTGCCTGAACTGCTGTGCTCTTCCAGCACCACTAATCCAGAATCTGGTTTCCAGCATCCGCAGTCATTGTTTTTACCTCCAAACTCCTATACTCAATGCAGTGACCAATAAAGGAAAGCATACCAAACACCTTTTTCACTAAAGAATTCTGTGGTCCAAGACATTCATGCAAAGACCAATGTTTGCCTCCCTCTTTTTTTTAGAAAAATGACTCCTTGAATCAAGTGTGGTTGGAACTCGTGCTAATGATGTTCTCACCTTGATTATACAAGACTGAATAAATTAAAGAAGCTGGAATAGATTGAAAAGGTTGGAACTGCTCATCGTGGAGAGAAGAAAACTGCGAGATTTAATAGAGGTTTTCAAAATCATGAGCAGCCTGAATAGAGTAGACAGGGAGAAGTTGTTCCCGCTCATCAAAGAGAATAAAATGATGAGACATCAAAGATTTAAAGTGTTGTATAATCATGCAAGGGTGGTGTCAGAACTAACTGTTTCACAAATCAGGGAGTTAGGGTCTGGAATGCAATGCCTGGGAATGTGGTGGAGGCAGGTTCTATTAATGCATTCAAGGGGGTATTGGATGATTATTTGGTTGGAAATAGTGTGCACAGACATGGGGAAAGGGCAGGAGATTGACACGAGATAATACAGCTGGTGCAGGCATGATGTGGCCAATGTACCATAATGATTCTGTAACGTCCATTACGGTGTGGCTCCTTTGCTGAGGGATAGCGTTCTTGCACTAGACTTAGAACTGAAAGGGTGCAAGTCCCACTCCGTGTGGGCCAGTGAATTTGGTCCCTGAATACTTTGCTGATATCTGGTGGATTATTGAGACAGTAATATTTCCACCTCCAAGCCAGAAAAGCTGAAACCAGCCTCCGCTCTAGTGGTTAAGTACTTGATTTTGATATTATTTTTCCTCCAGTGCCTGTACAATTTGTTTCCATGATTTTGCTTCCAGTCAGAGCTGAATTTTTATTCTGTTATTAACACCTACACTGGATCTATGCTTTATCTTTTCTGCAGAACCATTATCAATCTCATTGGCTTTTGTCCTTTGACTCCCTTGATCTCTAAACCTCCTTTACCCTCTGTCTGTTCTCTGACCTTTTGCATTTGCTGCTGCTCCCATTTTTTCTAGAGTACAAAACCCATCACATTGTCCCCTCCCTCTTCAGTTCCAAAGCACAGCCATATTGACCTTGGAAAGTGAACTCCGTTTCTATCTCCACAGATGTTGCAAGACCTGCTGTTTTTGTGCTGTATCTCCAATGCCCACAGGACCGTAATGGAAACAGAAATTGCTGGAAAAGCTCAGCAGGTCTGGCAGCATCTGTGGAGAGAAATCAGAGTTAACTTTTCGGGTCGAGTGGCCCTTCCTCAAGACTGTGCCTGGTTCTGTCTGGTGGGCAGCCCATGGATTATATAACATTGGTAATGCCTCTCAGCCATGATTGTGTCTGCCTAGGAGTAGATATTCTGAAGATAGCATCTGTTATAATGGGAAACCACTCGACTTTACCTCAGTGTAAATAACTCAGTACAAGATTTGAGCTAAGATCTGCTTGAGGGCTGCACACAATTAAAAGATTGACCTGGTAGACTATGCCAAACATTTATAACATCCATAACTAAAGCACTGTGAAAGGAAATTTATAGTCGATATAACACCTCATCATATCTGAATGAATTTCTTCTTATTAATTGGGGAATTGTGGCAGCTGCTCCTGAGGCAAAAAGAGTGATCAGATGAATGATAGTTTGCGACAGTTTTGTAATGGTGGTTTTGGCTGAGGAAGGAATTCCAGCCAAGCACAATGAAAGAACTCACTGTTTGTCCTTGAATGGTACTACAAGGACCTTTTCCGACAGCCTGAACAAGATAAAAAGGGCACTGGCTATACCTCAACATCTCTGGCAATGCAGCATGACCTCAGTGCTGCCCTGAAGCAAATTCCTAGATTAGGTTTTTAAATGGGAACATGGGACTTGAATCTCCAACCATCTGACTCAATTAAATGCAACATCTGAGCCATGCTGACCCCAAAGGAGAGTTATGACATATTGAAATAGCTTATTTTTGAAAAAAATGACATTTGGTTGCATTCTTGGTTGTGAGCAAAGACATCCATTAGAGTACTGAACCCACTGAAATCAATGCTTGATGGACAAATCTAGTTCTGCCAGCTGTACTCTAGAGGCTGAATAGACTGGGGTTATTTTCCCTGGAGCATTGGAAGCTGAGGGGTGACCTTATAGAGCTTTATAAAATTATGAGGGTCATGGATAAGATAAATAGACAAGGTCTTTTCCATGAGGTGGGGGAGTCCAGAACTAGAGGGCATAGGTTTAAGGTAAGAGGGAAAAGGGACCTACAGGACAACTTTTCATGCAGAGGGTGGAATGTATGGAATGAGCTGCCAGAGGAAGTGATGGAAACTGGCACAATTCCAACATTTAAAAGGCATCTGGATGGGTATATGAATAGAAAGAGTTTAGAGGGATATAGGCCAAATGCTGGCAAATGGGACTTGATTAATTTAGGATTTCTCGTCGGCATGGACAAGTCGGACTGAAGGGTCTGTTTCCATGCTGTACATTTCTATGACTCGATTTCGTTAATTTCACAATTTTTATTTACAGAAGATTGAGGTTTCAAGTACTTGCAGTTTCTGTTGCTGGTATTTTAAAGGGTCTAATTTTTATTGGGCTGTCATAAAAACAGTTCTTATGAATGAATTACCTTTCTAAAATCTTATTTTAACATATCATACTTTTGTTGTAAAGCTCATTGGTTCCACACAGAGTGTATTGCAGCGAGTGGGCTGCAAGTGCCATTAGTTTGGAATGGATTGTATGAAACATTAAGAGGCATAGAGGATGGGGTAGAGATAGGCATGGTAGGCATCGGTAAATCCTTTTAAATTTACCTTTCAAACAGTTGCCTAGGTAAGTCTCTGAGTCTCAATGAGATACCATGAAGCACAGGTCCTTTAAAGGTTGTCTGTCTCATTGGAATTGTGGAAGAACAGAAGGTGTCACTCTCTGGTATAGAGCTGGTCACTTTGGGAGTGCATGGTATAGGCGTGTGACCTAGACCACCCTTCAGCGGAACTCCCGAAAACCCAGGATTGGGATTGAGAAACTAGACATTGGGTTCTGGCTGCCATTTTCATCCCTCATGGAGTCTCCACAACCCCATGAAAATCCAGGCCAAATAGTACAAAAACAACAATGTTACACTGAAGTATGGAGTCAAAAACTATCACGCTGGAAAAGCACAGCTGGTCCAGGCAGCATCTGAGTCGACCTTTCAAGCATAAGCCCTTCATCAGGAATGTGGGGTGGGGAGGGGGAGGTCAAGGGGGTTTGAGAGATAAATAGAAGGGGGATGGGGCTGGGGGTGCAAGGTAGGAAGGCAATAGGTGGATGTGGGTGGAGGGTGATGGTGATAGCTCGGAATGGAGGATGGAGTAGATAGGTGGGAAGGACAGGTAGCACAGTTCAACAGGGCGGTGCCGAGTTGGAGAGTTGGATCTTGGATAAGGTGGGTGGAGGGAAGATGAGGAAACTGGTGAAATCAACATTGAACGCGTGTGGTTGGAGGGTCCCAAGGCGGAAGATGAGGTGTTCTTCCTTCGGGCATCGGGTGGCTTGGACTCGGTGGTGAGGGAGGCCCCGAAGTGGAGTCAGTTCTGTTGAGGGAAGTGGCAGATTGAAACCCCTGTGACTCTAAGGACCTGCCACACACCGCAGGAGGAAATTTAAAGACCTGTCAAGGACGACCAAGCTAAGGCGAGGCTTATAGAATATTTCCTCGATTGCTCTTACAGTTCCACTCATCTCCATCAGTTATCGCACTCTTCCTGTGTAAGCAATTTGAAAGGGAACTCCCTTCTGCAAACACTCTATCTTCTCGTTTTATCAGAATCATTTCACAAGAGTTTCGACTGGTCTTTAAATAGAGGGACAAGGCACTTTTGCCTCTCAGCACCATGGCATACTTGGCCATGCATTCAGGCATTCTTCATGACATTGACAGGCTACAAACTGGCTTCTCTCCACCAGGGAAGGAAATACATGGTGCACAAGCAGTGCCAGTCAAGGAATCACCCATCTAACAGATTCCTCTTGCTGTTCTTCCCCACTGCTACAGTGGTAACAGGGCTCTGGTAGGAAGTGTGTGTGTGTGTATGTTTGTGTGTGTGTGTGTGTGTGACAGATCCCCCAAACAAGGATGACACTTGCTCTCAGTAAGAACCCGTGAGTGGCATCTTTTAACGTGGGGTTGCTGGTGCACCACAAGCGCCCATGTGGTTCTGGCTGATGTAGCAATTCTCCCACACTTACAATTAGCTGGACGTGTATCAGCAGGATCTACAGCTTGCCAGTCAACCTGGTTTGTCACATTATGACCCACCTTCAGTGGCTGTCCAATCCTGAGCTGGGACTTTGAACCCGGCGCCTCTATCCCAAGCTGGGGATGTTACCCCTTGTGCAAGAGATGCAATCACTAGTTAATCAATAAGAGTGGATGGCTCCTTCTGCCCATGATGTAAAAGAGGGGAAAGATATAAAAGAGACCTAAGGGGCAACCTTTTCATGCAGAGCATGGTACGTGTATTGAATGAGCTGCCAGAGGAAGTGGTGGAGGCTGGTACAATTGTAGCATTTAAAAGGCATCTGGATGGGTATATGAATAGGAAGATTTTGGAAGGATATGGGCCAAGTGCTGGCAGGTGGGACTAGATTGGGTTGGGATATCTGGTCAGCATGGACGAGTTGGACTGAAGGGTCTGTTTCCGTGCTCTACATCTCTATGATTCCAAGATTGACATCCTGCTTTGAGGCACACTGCCTTCAAACAGACAGAAGGTGAGGGTCAAAGAGGAAGAGATTGAGATAGAACTTTTGTCCTCAGTTGGTACCCACCGAGTGTGACTCAAGGCCCACCAGGTCTGAGTTTATATGATTGTTGAGGCTTTCCCCATTACCACAACCACCACCGAACTGCACTGGACCCAACATTCCCCAACCCAAGCTGGGCCCAATCATCAGCGTGGAGTTTGTACATTCTCCTTGTGTCTGCGTGCGTTTCCTCCAGGTGCTCCGGTTTCCTCTCACAGTCCAAAGCTGTGCAGGTCAGGTGAATTGGCCATGCTAAATTGCCCGTAGTGCTAAGTGCATTAGTCAGAGGTAAATATAGGGTAGGGGAATGGGTTTGGGTGGGTTTCTCTTCAGAGGGATGATGGGGACATGTTGAGCTGAAGGGCCCATTTCCACACTGTAGAGAATCTAATCTAATCTAATCTTCTTCGTACTGGAACCAACCTGATTCGCCATCTGCCAAACTGATTACCCTGCCACTTTGTCGCCTATTCAGCTAGCATCCTACCTGGCACCCTATCCCTCTACCCACTTGGTACTTTACTCTGCCAGAGCCCTAATCTCACACCTACTTTTAATCAACATGTTCAGATGTGTTATGTCACACCTCTGGCATAGGTGGGACTTGAACTTGGGCCTTCTGGCCCAGAGATAGGGACATTGAATCACAAGAGCCCTCTCACACTTACCTTATGTGTCAAAATGGTGTCAGGACCTGGCCATTTGCGAGTAAGGAGCCGACTGCTGCGAAAAGTGGATGTGGCCTACCTTGACACTGGTCTGCTGTGAAAGAACTGACAGAAATGGAAGTACATCTCCCTCTCCACCTTTCTGAGGGAGCCATTATGGGCATCTCCTCTCAGAAATGTGGGGTTTCCTTCTTTCATTAAAAAAATGGACTGAGTGACAATCTGCATCAGATCAGTCAGGATCTAATGGAACGGTATAGCAGGACCAAGGTTCTGAGCAATCATGCCTTGTTCATTGTGACACTATGTAACATCAGAAGTAAGAGGGGTTGACTGTGAAGACAGGCACTTTACATTTTCCAACATCGGCCAATGAAACCAGATGTGTTTGGTCCCTGTGGTAGCAGTGGTGTGCACTTTTACACTCAGAAGCGAATCTTGTTTCGTGCCAAAGAGGCCCGTCGGCCAGGATGGGTGGGTGAATGGGCACAGGTAGGGAGTGTTTGTGTGAAAGGTTGGCACTGATTCCAGCCAGATGGCACCATTGGGCCCATGTCGGGGAGCTCGTGTCCATTTCGGAAACAAAGCGACAACATGGAAGTGCCTTAAGCTAATCCAAGATGAGAGATGAAGGGATCGAGATTGAGAGAGGGGTGTAAAATCACGAGCGAGGGAGTATGCTAAAAAAGAAGGTGGCATTTGGACAGATGCTTTCTGCTATAAATGGTTCCTTGTTCCAGACATGTTGTCAACCCGTCTCACAGGCTGAGTATTGATCTATCTGATAATCTGCTCCCAGAATAGTTCATCAACAGGTTATAGCACAGACTCTCCCTTTATTAGCACTCACAAGTCAGTAAAAGATGTTCTGTTGCTGGAGGCCCTGCATTTCAATGGTATGACAGTAATTATTTAAAACTGTCTTGCTGGCGTGATATGCCTGTCCTCTGCTGTTGCCAAAGCTCTTGGCTCGGAGTCAATGAACTTGCCCTGTGACATCTTTATTGATGGAGCAGCTGCAGATAGCCTGTACAAAGCAGATCAATCTCATTGTTATGAAAATATGATGTGTTTTGTGGTGTTTGTCAGGAGGCCTCTGGAGCTTGAACCATGTATTGTGAAGCTAAGATGAAAGGCAGACCGTGGCTGGGCGTTACCAAAAGGACCTGTGCCCTTTTTATAAGGCAGAGGAGGGGGGTGAGACAGTGGTGCCAAGGAGGGTGTTGCATGGATATCAGTGGAGTTGGTCTTAGGGCAGCTTTTTGTTTCACAGCAAGCATTGTTGTATTACATGTGTACACAGAGCATGGGGACATTTTACAGAGTGTTAATGAAATCTGAATGGATTATATACTGGTATGGGACTGATTTGTACAATGTGCTGTAATCAAGGGACATGGATTAAAGTGTACTCCCAGTATAGTGCTAAGCCACTACAACTGCAGACCCTTTGTAGGATGGATGTTGTTAAACTTGAGAGGATGCAGGAAAGGATGTTGCTCAAACTGGAAGGTTTGAGTTATGGAGAGAGGCTGAATAGGCAGGGACTATTTTTCCTGGAGCGTCGGAGGCTGAGGGATGACCTTATAGAGGCTTATCAAATCATGAGGGGTAAGGATAGGAGGAATAGTCTAAGGTCTTTTTCCTAAGGTAGCGGAATCCAAAACTTAAGGTTAGAGAGGAAATATTTAGAAAATACTAAGGAGCAACTTTTTCATACAGTGGTTGGTGCGTGTTTGGAATGAGCTGCCAGAGGAAGTGTTGGAGGCTGGGACAAATACAACATTTAAAAGGCATCTGGATGGGTATATGAATAGGGAGGGTTTGGAGGGATATGTGCCTAATGGAGGCAAATGGTACTAGGTGAGATTAGGATGCCTGGTTGGGTTGTATGAATTAGACCGAACGGTCTGTTTCCATGCTGCACATTCTCCACGATTCAATGACTAAGCCTTGATGACTGATGAATGAAGGGTTTGCACACTGCACACTTAACTAACTAGACCGCACCCAGGTCAGCCTGTAGGACATGAAGCCCACAGACAGCGCAGCCTCCCAACTGATCCTGGCCTCTTGTCACAAAGGTCTTTGATCTCAGGTTGTGGAAGAGTCTGGACCCACACCCTCAAATTCTGTGAGAAGAGTAAATAAGTCATCACAGACCCACTCTCTCACTAGACAGAGAGATAACCAGTGATAGTTTACCCTGAGGGTAACTATGCTGCAGGTGAGGGGTGAGGACAAAAAGGGTGGGACCTTCTCAGCTCGTGTGGGGATTGAAACTACGCAGTCAGCCTCAGTCTACTTTACAAACCAGGTGTCCAGCTAACTGAGCTAAATAAGACTCCCAGTGAGAACCATTTACTGGTCGAATTGTGTCCACCACTATGGGATGTGATCCCCCAGGACCTGCTGGGAGTGGACGAGAGGATGTTTCTGGCCAGTAGCATGTCAAATCCATGAGGGAGGGTACTATCACCCTGAGCTACAGGCCAAAAGGAGACAGGTGGAGTTGGGGGGGGGGGGGGGGGGGGGAGGGAGGAGGGATTAGAAATGGCTGACCAATTACCCTGGCGAATGTGAATGATGAACCTCCCTCTTGGTGGAGATGGTCATTGCTTGGCATTTGTGGAGCATGAATATTATTTTTCATGTGTCAGCCCAAACTTTGAACATGTGATTCAAACACATAGGAACTCTCTCCTTTGGGAAGTGGAATACTTAGTAAGTGAAACAATGGTGATATAACTAAACACAGGATCTACCGTCACCCTAAAAAACTGAGATTAACAGCAATCGAGATTTGTTCAATATATTGCATCAGTGTATGACACAATGATTTTTTGCTATAAACTATGTCCCATGATCCTGCTCCACTAGCTATCCGATAAAGGAGCAGCACTCCGAAAGCTAGTGCTTCCAAATAAACCTGTTGGTCTATAACCTGGTGTTGTGTGGTTTTTAACTTCATCTACCCCAGCCCAACGCCAGCACCTCCACATCAGAGATATATTTGAACAGTTGTAGTTTTTTCTTTCAGCGAAGGGTTGTTGCAACACTATTATTTCTCTCTCCTCTGCACTCGTTTGCCAAGTTCAAACCCCAGAATGAACAAGTCATTGCCCTTGAATAATGTACATAGGACTTTTCAGCCCTGGATTGGTTTTACTTTAAACTCCAGACTGTTAATTCAACTAAAGTGTGTTTTTAATTATTGTTCCTTTTCCAGCTGCACATTTCTTGCATCTGCTTTCAGATCTTCCATTCTTTCATAACCTCATACATCCAGCAGGTTTTGGCTCACAGTCCCTTCGCCCATCTCCATCTTTTCTTACTGAGACTGTACAGTAATCTATGGACTCGTTCCAAATTATTATATTCATCTCACTTCATATTGAGTTACAGTGCAGTAAACGGAAGGCAAGACAGCAGGAGCTGAACAGACAAGTTTGGAAAGCTGTAGCCCTTGTTGGTACAAGAGTTTATTAACCAAGGGCTTTATTGTTTTATAGACAGAGAGAGAGAGAAAGAGCAAAGGGATTTTATGACGAATGCATTCTTTAAAGTCTCACTCTTTAAAATCTCACAACCTGGACGTCATTCAAAGAATCTTTCTCATTATCGGTAAATTGAGCTGGAGACATTGATTCCAATTCTTGTGAAATGGAGCAGACACCACATTTAACAGGGCGTAAGGGAGGGCTGCAGATTCTGGAGATTAGAGTCGAAAGTGTGGTGCTGGAATAACACAGCGGGTCAGGCAGCATCCGAGGAGCAGGAAAATCGATGTTTTGGGCAAAAGCCCTTCATCAGGAATGACATCATCTCATTCTTGACGAAGGGCTTTTGCCCGAATCGTTGATTTTCCTGCTCCACGGCTGCGGCCTGACCTGCTGTGCTTTTCCAGCACCGCACTCGACCACACTTAACACCTGGTTTAAACAGGAAAATGCTGCTGGCTAGTGTAGTTGATGCAGTGAACATTAGATGTTCAAAAAAGGGAAAGAAAAAAGGGCCATGTGGTGTTGCTCTGTGTATCGCAAACTCAGGAATGTGGGAGACTTGTAAACTTGGCCATTTCCGGTGTATGATCTGGAAGGAGACTTGCTGCCTCTATGATCCCCTTGAACTGGTTTCAGTTTGCATTGAAAGCTTCAGAAGGGTGGCTCACATAGAATGTTCAATGGATAGTATTGAATTGATAATTGGCAAAATTATGTCAAGTAGTAATGAAGCCCAATGATATGGCACCGTGCTGCACAGCCAAACATTTCCACTACATCCACTCCATCCAAACTGTTCACTCCATCCACACCTTTCACTCCATCCACACCATCCATTCCATCCACTCCATCCACAACTTTCATGCCATCCACTCCATCCACAACACCCACTCCATGCACACCACCCACTCCATCCATTCCATCCTAACTGTTCACTCCATCCACACCATCCCACACCATCCCACACCACCCACTCCACCCACTCCATCCACATCATCCACTCCATCCACACAATCCACTCTACCCACTCCACCCAAACCATCCACACCACCCACACCATTCACTCCATCCACACAATCCACACCACCCACACCATCCACACCACCCACACCACCCACACCAATCACACTATCCACTTCATCCACACCATCCACACCTACCACACCACCCACACCATCCACTCCACCCACTCCATTCACACCATCTACACCACCCACTCCATCCACACCATCCACACCATCCACACTATCCACTTCATCCACACCTACCACTCCATCCACACCATCCACACCATCCACACTATCCACTTCATCCACACCTACCACACCATCCACACCATCCACTTCATCCACACCATCCACTCAATCCACTTCATCCAAACTGTTCACTCCATCCACACCTTTCACTCCATCCACACCATCCACACCACCCACACCATCCATTCCACCCACACCATCCACACCATCCACACTATCCACTTCATCCACACCATCCAAACCATTCCCACCATCCACTCCATCCACACCATCCAAACCATCCACACTATCCACACCATCCACACCATCCATACCATCCACTCCATCCTTACAAGACACATCATCCAAACCATTCACACCACCAACACCATCCACCCCACCCCTCCATCCACTCCATCCACACCATCCAAACCATCCACTCCATCCACACCAACCATATCATCCACACCGTCCACCCCACCCACACAATCCACTCCATCCACACCATCCACACCATCCACTCCATCCACACCATCCACTCCATCCACACCATCCACACCATCCACTCCATCCAAACCATCCACACTATTCACTCCATCCACTCCACCCACACCATTCACTCCACCCACACCATCCACCCCATCCACCCCATCCACACCATCCACTCCATCCACACTATCCACTTCATCCACACCATCCAAACCATTTCCACCATCCACACCATCCAAACCATTCCCACCATCCACTCCATCCACACCATCCACCCCATCCAAACCATCCACTCCATCCACACCATCCACACCATCCAAACCATTCCCACCATCCACACATTCCCACCATCCACTTCCTCCACACCATCCACACTATCCACACCATCCACACCATCGAAACCATCCACTCCATCCTTACAAGACACATCATCCAAACCATCCACCCCACCCCTCCATCCACACCATCCACTCCATCCACCCCACCCCTCCATCCACACCATCCACTCCATCCACACCATCCACTCCATCCAAACCATTCACACCACCAACACCATCCACCCCGACCCTCCATCCACTCCATCCACACCATCCACACCATCCACAATATTCACACCATCCACTCCATCCACACTATTCACTCCATCGACTCCATCCACACCATCCACTCCATCCACTCCATCCACACCATCCATACCATCCAAACCATCCAAACCATTCCCACCATCCACACATTCCCACCATCCACTTCCTCCACACCATCCACACTATCCACACCATCGAAACCATCCACTCCATCCTTACAAGACACATCATCCAAACCATCCACACCACCAACACCATCCACCCCACCCCTCCATCCACTCCATCCACACCATCCAAACCATCCACTCCATCCACACCAACCATATCATCCACACCGTCCACCCCACCCACACAATCCACTCCATCCACACCATCCACTCCATCCACACCATCCAAACCATCCACTCCATCCACACCATCCACTCCATCCACACCATCCAAACCATCCACTCCATCCACTCCATCCACACCATCCACTCCATCCAAACCATCCACACCATCCACACCATCCACTCCATCCACTCCATCCACACCATCCACACCATCCACTCCATCCACACCATCCAAACCATCCACTCCATCCACTCCATCCACTCCATCCACACCATCCACACCATCCACACCATCCAAACCATCCAAACCATCCACTCCATCCACTCCATCCACACCATCCACACCATCCACTCCATCCACACCATCCAAACCATCCACTCCATCCACTCCATCCACTCCATCCACACCATCCACACCATCCACTCCATCCACACCATCCAAACCATCCACTCCATCCACTCCATCCACTCCATCCACTCCATCCACACCATCCACACCATCCACACCATCCAAACCATCCACTCCATCCACTCCATCCACTCCATCCACTCCATCCACACCATCCACACCATCCAAACCATCCACTCCATCCACTCCATCCACACCATCCACACCATCCACTCCATCCACACCATCCAAACCATCCACTCCATCCACACCATCCACTCCATCCACACCATCCAAACCATCCACACCGTCCACTCTATCTGCACCATTCACTCCATTCACACCATCAACTCCATCCACCCAACCTACACCATCCACACCATCCACAATATTCACACCATCCACATCATCCACTCCATCCACTCCATCCACTCCATCCACTCCATCCACTCCATCCACATCATCCACACCATCCACTCCATCCACACCATCCACAATATTCACACCATCCACTACATCCACACCATTCACTCCATCCACATCATCCACCCCATCCACTCCATCCACCCCATCCACTCCATCCACTCCATCCACTCCATCCACTCCATCCACTCCATCCACACCATCCACTCCATCCACACCATCCAAACCATCCACACCGTCCACTCTATCTGCACCATTCACACCATTCACACCATCAACTCCATCCACCCAACCTACACCATCCACTCCATCCACACCATCCACTCCATCCATACCATCCACACCATCCACTCCATCCACTCCATCCACACCATCCACACCATCTGCACCATCCATACCATCCACTCCTTCCTCTCCATCCATACCATCCACTCCTTCCTCTCCATCCACTCCATCCACACCATCCATTCCATCTACTCCATTCACACAATCCACACCATCTACTCGATCTGCACCATCCACTCCATCCACATCATCCATACCACCCACTTAACTAATCCCACGTATACGATCCTACATTTCATCCAGTCATTTTGTGGCCTGGCTCTCTTTCCGTGCGATCTTTCCATGAGGGAGTCCACTGGGGGCGATGCCCTACACTGAACCGCTCCCCACCCCGGTCAATGGCCAGCTCCTGCTCCTGCGGCGTTTGTAAAAGTCAGAGGAGCTCGGAGCTGGGACTACAGCAACCAATGATTTACATAAATATCTGGAGGAGCATTGGACGGGGAACAGGATGAATGAAACTCGGCCCATCAGTCCAGCTCAGGACAGTTGTGAGAGTGATGGCAGAAGACGGAGCCTGAAACCACCCATTACAGCGACCCTGGCTGATGTCAAGCAGCATCTGGACCATCCCAACTGAGATTAAGGAGAAGGAGAGAGAAATATGAACTCTATTGCAGTTAAATCTTGCTCTGTATTCATTGTTCCAAGATGGCACTGCAGCATGGAAACACTTTGAATGTCAAAAAGCACTTTTCACTGTGTTTTTATATATCTGCAACAATAAATCTCAGTCTAATCTAATATTTCTGCATGTCACACATAACATTGGTGATAATTGTGATTAATGAGTACTGAAATGATAAAGGACTCTGTGGCACATCTGTTTGTCTGCTGCTGGGCAAGGGGAGATTTTCTGGATTCCAGGGGAAACAATGTTAGAATAGAATAGAATAGAGCTGAAAATGTGTTGCTGGAAAAGCGCAGCATGTCAGGCAGCATCCAAGGAATAGGAGATTCGACGTTTCAGACATAAGCCCTTCTTCAGGATTCCTGAAGAAGGGCTTATGCCCGAAACGTAGAATCTCCAGTTCCTTGGATGCTGCCTGACCCGCTGCGCTTTTCCAGCAACACATTTCAGCTCTGATCTCCAGCATCTGCAGACCTCACTTTCTCCTAGAATAGAATAGAATAGTTTGTATTGTCAGATAAGCTTGAATGAGTACAGTGGAAAGTTTGTAATGGTGCCTCTCGGCACTATCATAAGCACATGGTACTCTAATTGTTGTTGTTACAGTGTTAGGTTAGCATAGGGAAGCAGTTTAAAAAGTTCAGAATGATAAGGAATATTATGGAATTCGCATGATCGTGCTTGAGGATCTAAACCTTCCCATGTAAGCTTTCCAATGGAAGACTAAATGTTGGAGGTAGGGGTTATGGAAAGGTAGATGTTATATGGCCTGGGATAGAAAAAGTCAGCAATCTGTCTTGTTTCACGGTTCTTTATATAATTAGCAGAGGTTGCAGAGTTCAGTGCAGAAACTGAAATAACTTTACAATTAGAAACATGAAAACACTTTAGTGACTGTTATTTTCAATTGGGAATTTGTACGGTATGTTAGTAAGTCATCTGTAGGTTATATCTTTAATAACAAGCTATCAATTTCTGAACAATGCTGGATAAATTTGGGAATGTGCCAGTGTCACTCCTACTAAATTACTCATCGGTTTGAAATGCCACAAAACTTTCCCTCTTCATCAAATTGTGAAAATTGAGTCTTGTGGCTTTTTTTTCATTTCCGAAGATGGAAATGGTCCAGAGTGTGTGTGTGTGTGTGTGTGTGTGTGTGTGTGTGTGTGTGTGTGTGTGTGTGTGTGTGTGTGTGTGTGTGTGTGTGTGTTTTCATCTATCTGCCTGATTACTTCTGTTTATGCATGTATGTGTTTGGGTATATGTCTGTGTATGTGTGTCTCTCTACTTAGCTGTGTGTGTATGTGCATGTCTGAATGTTTGTGTATATGTGTTTGTCTAAATGTCTATGTGTGCATACACACGTCTGTATGTCTGAGTCTGAGTGTGTCTGTTTGTGCATTTTGACTGAGTCCCCCAGTCTGGATTGATGTGTTTGTGTATGTCTGTGTGTCAGCATGTTTCTGTGTGTGTCTGCATGCCTGTGTACATATCTGCACACGTGTGTGTGCGTCTCTGCAGTTTTGTGTGTGTGTATACACCTAAACAGAAATGTTACAAAAACTGGACCAGAAGGTGACCCGTGACCTGAAGTCACAGCTGCACTAGAGCTGTCATAAGATGTCCGAAAAAGTTGATTAAAATAAATAGAACACTGGGGCACTAATTGAACTGGATCTTGGCTGCAGGTAGTGAGTCAGTATAATAACTATTGGGATTATATCAAGTAAAGGTTATATTTAATTCCTATCCCACTTTTGGTGCTTACTGAATTTGCATGGTCAGGTAATTTACTCAGTCATTGGTTGGGGAGATAGGTTGCTTGTGCTCTCCAGTCACTAACTATCTGAAGGTTCCATCCTTCAGGATGATAGCAGCCACACACCAGAAAAGAAGGAGCATTGGGGTGGTGAAATATTCAAATTTTAAAACCTCAAATCAGGTCCCAATTAACCTCTGACCCAGTCACTCCCAGTCACAGAATATAAGCATCAAGATGCGTAGGGGCGGGCTGCCTTAGTGTGGCCGGAAGGTGGGAGGGATGGGGGGGGGGGGGGTCTTGCTGGGTTTCTGGGGGTCTGTATTGTATGCACTGCTTCTTATGTAATTGGACTGTCTTGTATGTACAAATGTCATTGTTACTGTTTTGTAATGATTGAAACTGGGATTTGAGGTTCCTCATTTCCCTGAAAACTGGTTGAATGGTAGGGTTTGGGGCCTGGCTTTGCTGCTCCTCTCCCTTGTAAAATTGCTTTTTCTCTGTATACAGCTGTTGATGTTAATTGCTTTGTAAAGTGTGAATTGTTTAATAATATATATAAGAACCAAGATTGAAGCTATACAGTCCTTTCATGTTTGTTAAAATTCCTCAGAGTGAACCGTCTCCCAAGATGAAACAAACAGGTGGAGGGAACTGAAACCTATTATGTGGAACATTCACAGGTCTTTACAGCATCACCTCTGGGCCTGAAGGAAGAGGAATGTTCAATCCCAGCCCTTCATTCCTGACCAGGATGAGACCAACTTCAGGGTTAGACATTGACCACTACCTGCCTGAGATTGGCATTCAGAAATACATTATCTATGATCAGAATTTGGGGTTCAGAAATACATTGTCCAGGAACAGAGATTGAGGTTCAAATTCATTGTCCTGGATCAGAGATTGGTTCCGAATCACATTGTCCTGAATCAGATATTGGGGTTCAGAATCACGTTGTCCAGAATTAGATATTGGGGTTCCGAATCACATTGTCCAGGATCAGATATTGGGATTCAGAATCACATTGTCCAGGATCAGATATTGGGGTTCAGAATCACATTTTGGAGATGCCAGTGTTGCACTGGGGTGTACAAAGTTAAAAATCACACATCAGGTTATAGTCCAACAGGTGTGATGAATTTGGTATTGCAGAGTTACATTGCACGTTGCTCAAAAACTGCATACATTCATGTAGAATTCTGAGCTCAAAAACTGCAGGAATTTACGTAAAACACTGTTATTTCACTTATTAGATTAGAATCAATCTAAACATCAGGTCATAGACAGAGAACACAGGGGGCTAACACCTTCAACATATTGTCTAGCTATCACCATTGTTAGCAGCTAACGAGAATAGAACTTTAAAAAGAAGGGTTTTGTGATTTACACATGAAAGAAGTGAAACTATCACTGTATTCTAACAGATGAAAGGCTTAACAGACAATCAATTTTTCAATGTATAATTTCAGTTACATCACATTACAAATTTTTGCTATAAATTCTGTGTGACGATCTAGCCCTCCACAATCACCTGATGAAGGAGCGTTGCTCCGAAAGCTAGTGTGATTCCAATTAAACCTGTCAGAATCACATTGTACTGGACCAGAGATTGGGGTTCAGAATCACATTGTCCAGGATCAGATATTGGAGTTCAAAATCACATTGTCCTGGATGAGAGATTGGGGTTCAGAATCACATTGTCCTGGATCGGATATTGGGGTTCAGAATCACATTGTCTAGGATTGATATTGGGGTTCAGAATCCCATTGTCCAGGATCAGAGATTAGAGTTCATAAATATGTGTCCATGATCAGAGACTGGGGTTCAGAATCACATTGCCCAGGATTGGAAATGAGTCACCACATCTCATCATGTGGGAGTATTAGACCCTGCTCCATGCATCAATGAACAGCTCCACAAAATGCGTGGACTCTCTCACATTCTCCCATGGACATAGGGACAAGCTTACAACCTACTCTGGGGTCTGCAGCCCCTTCTGTAGAATGTTACCTGCCTGACAGGGAACTAACAACAGACTATCTGACAGGTTGTTGTACATAAAGAAAAGACAAATATATATGCATGTGGATAAACGTGGTCTTCCCTACCTCTTCCAGCTAAACCTCCTGCCCACCCATTCCCACCCACAGCCTTCACATGCCACAGTAATTGTCAGTGTAATGTCCCTGACAAAGGAAGACTGGAACCATGCCTTATGTAAGAGACTGATTTAAAATTCACCCAAGTTAAACAAAAAGAAAATAACATGCCAGTTCTTCGAGCAAATGTTTTCTTTAGTTGGATCATTCATCTTCCTCTTCACTTTCCTTTCAGTAGGCCCCTGTGTGCCATGAATTGTATTAGTTCAAAGGGGTGACAATTATGTTTGCAGGTCCCTGCTAAATTCACTGTACAAATAACCAGAATTAGATTGTGTGGGGCGGAAAATGCCATTGGGGTAAATCTCACACTGCTTCGCTTTCTTTGTCAAAGGCTCCTATTCTCTGTTCCTGTTCTCTGCCTCTTCCACCTGGATATGGTTGAGATCCTGGGAGTGCCTTCAACATTCCTGGCTGATTGGAAGCTTTGTCTGAGGGCAAATGGATTGTGAATACCAGCTTTTACACGTTTCACATCACCAGAAAACAGGAACGAAAGCAAATCCAGGCCTCAGAGAAACCATTGCTGTGAATACACTGCTTAACGTTAAATTTCATGTACTATTGCACCTTATATGCCCACTGCTCCTTTCTGTATTGAACTCTAGTCCAGTTCCCTCTTTAGTTCCTGAGAATGCCTATCGTTGCATTTCCAATTGACTATGTAACAGTCATAAATTGACCCCCCAGTGTGGAAAAGACGTTTGTCTAACCTTTCCATCATTCTTTTGGTGATTACCTTAAATTGATGCCCTCTAATTACCAGCTCATTGAGCAATGAACATAATTTTCTCCAATTTATCTCATTAAAATTTCCGTAATTTTGAACATAAACATGCTCTGTTTTTTTTTGCAGCCTTCCAACCCATGACTAAAGTCTCTAGTTTCTGGGTATCACCATCGTGACTGCTTTCTCTTTATGGCTGCGACATTTCCCCAGCAGTCATCCTCAGCTTCCAGAACCTGGTGAGTATTCAAGAGTTTAATTTGGGGAATAGGAAGGTGATTGTTCGATTTCATCACTTTGGACAAGATCAGTGGTTCAAACCAGTAGTGTGGAGATTCAAGTTTTGCATTAAATTCAGAGCTCAACTTGTTTAAACTACTTGGTGTGACTGCACAGAGCTGCCATAAACCTGAAGCTTAATTAATTAATTAAACACAGTAGAAATAGTTGGGCAGATGTGATGTTGCAGGTACAGTATGTGGGTGATAGTGGATATTTCAGTAATCTACAGCAACCACTTCTGCGGAAGGCCTATGTAGCTCAAGCAACTTCAGTTCTGAATTGTTGACCTGGAGTCTGAGCTTAATACACTGCGGAGCATTGGGAAGGGGAATGTCATCTGGTAACTTTGCTTCAGGCAGCAGTCAGACTCCTTAGGCGGGCACTCTTTGAGCAAGCTATGGGGATCAAGAAACTAGCAATGGAAGCCCTTGCCGTTGTCTGACATACATATATGAATGTGGTTAATGTGGTTAAACCTAGTCTTCCTTACCTCCTCGAGCTATACCTCCTGCTCATTCCCACCCATAGCCTTCAGTTGATGGAACCTGTCCCGGTAAATATCAGTGTAATGTACCTGACAAAAGAAGACTGGAACCATGCCTTATGTAAGAGACTGATTTAAAATTCATCCAAGTTAAACAAAAAGAAAATAACATGTCAGTGCTTCGAGTGAATGTTTTCTTCAGTTGAATCATTCATTTTCTTCTTCACTTTCCTTTCAGTAAACCCCTCTGATGAAGGATCAGTACTCCAAATGAACTTGCTGGACTAAAGCCCAGTGTCATGTGACTTCTGAATTTGTCCACCCCAGTCCAACACTGACAACTGCACACCATTGCCTGACATGTTTGAGGTTCTTGCAAGTTATGGGGATGAGTGTGATGCAATAGCTATTACAGAGAAATGGGGAAGATTCTTGTGGAGGTAACAAGAGTCTCATTACTCAACTGGAAATCTGAAGAAAGAAAGAGACAGAGAGACCAGCTCTGCCTCTCCCAGGCAAGGCCCACTACTAATGAGTCTTTGCTAAGACTTAAGACCCCAGGGATGAAAGCCGCAGCTGACAAGAACTGCTGGTTAGTCAGAGGGACTACAGAGGACCTAGCACAAAGATACATGGTGGTTGAGGGCTTGGTTTCTAGGATCTGGGGGAGGGGACAGGGAGGTTTTGATAAGATGGATCATAACATAGTAGAATTTCACATTCGTTTTGAGGGTGAGAAACTTGGAGCTGAAACTAGTGTTTTAAACTTACATAAAGGCATAAGGATCTGGGGCGGCAGTGGTTAGCACTGCTGCCTCGCAGCACCAGGGTCCCAGGCTTGATTCCTGCCTGAGGCAACTGTCTGTATGGAGTTTGCACATTCTCCCTGTGTCTGCGTGGGTTTCCTCTGGGTACTCTGGTTTCCTCTCACAGTCCAAAGATGTGCAAGATGGGTGAATTGGCCATGCTAAATTGCTCATAGTGCTAGGTGCATTGTCAGAGGGAAATGGGTCTGGGTGGGTTACTCTTCAGAGAGTCGGTGTGCACTTGTTGGGCTGAAGGGCCTGTTTCCGCACTGTAGGGAATCTAATCTAATCCAAAAGAGAACATCGGCTAAAAATGATTACAGAACTATATTAGAAGGTAAGGTGGTAGACTCTGGCAGATGTTTTAGGAGCCAGTTTGTAAATTTCAATAGTAATATATTTCCTTTAAGGCTCTGTGGGAAGAATGCATCCTCTGTGGCTAAATAAGGATATAAGGATGATATTATTTCGGGGTATGACCAAAAGTGTATTCAAAATATTAAAACAGATAATAAAAACTTATACAGGTATACAAAAAGGAAGAGAGTAGCTAAAATAGGTGTTGGTCCCATTGAGAGTGAGACAGAGAATTTAATGAGAAACAAGGAAGGAGCAAAAATTTTGAATAAGCCTCTTGTATGTCATATTCGGAGAAGATACAGAGAACATCCTAATCATAATTGAAAATCAAAAGGTAAAGGGAAAGGATGAACTTAAAACAATCATGGTTACGAGATAACAAAGTACAAGGAAAACTAATGAGACTAAATGCTGGCAAATGCCTTGGATCAAATGGCCTGTCTCCTTAAAGGAAGTGACTGCAGAGAGATGATGAAAGTATTGGTTATAACCTTCCAACATTCCCTAGATCCTGAAAAAAGTCCCCATGGATTTGAAAACCACAACTCTGACAACACAGTCCTAGAAAGGAGGGAGACAGAAAATTTTATTCCTTATTGAGATGGACCATAAAACAAATCCTCAAACTGTCTATTAGAATTAATGCAGTAAAGAACTAAAGCAGTGAACTGTTGCAGGAGCCTGTTTTGGATGATATGGCAAACCAAGTCCTCAGCTACCCCTTCAGGTGGACATAGTCGATCCTGAGACGCTTTTGCAAAAAACAGTATGGGAGCTATCCCCAGCGTCCCAGCCGTGATTTATCCCTCTGTCAAATTGTGAAAACAGATTTGAAAAATGTGGTGCTGGAAAAACGCAGCAGGCCAGGCAGCATCCGAGGAGCAGGAGAATTGACGTTTCTGGCATAAGCCCTGAAGAAGGGCTTATGCCCGAAACGTCGATTCCCCTGCTCCTCGGATGCTGCCTGGTCTGCTGTGTTTTTCCAGCACTACATTTTTCAACTCTGGTACTCCAGCATCTGCAGTCCTCACTTTCTCCCATGAAAACAGATTACCTGGTTGTTATCACATTGCTGTTTGTGAGAGAATGCTGTGTACAGTCTGGTTGACATGTTTCGGACATCACAACAAGAAAGCTACTTCAAATCTGCTTCATTTTCAAAATTCATTCATGGGACGTGATCATCGCTGGCTAAGCCAAGATTTATTGCTCAGAGGATAGTTAAGAATCAACCATGTTGCTATGGGTTTGGAGTCACATGTAGACCACACCAGGTAAGGATGGCAGTTTCCTTCCTTAAAAGACATTAGTGAACCAGATGGGTTTCTCCAACAATTGACAATGGATTGATTTCAAGCACTTTGAGACTTTAATGTAATTGTGCCAAACAAGCTCTTAAAATTCAATTTACTGACAGCCCTTCAAATCTATGAAACTTTAACGCAATCTTTCCTAAACCTTTTAACCCTCTAGCAATCCTAAATGCCAAATCCTGAAGGCAATCATCATCGCAGGTGTGACTTATGGAAATGCATCACTTTAATTAATGCATACAAATCACAGAAGCCAAGTGGTCACCTCCTTATTTGTTGAGTTCAAAGTGATTAGCCCTACACTGAGTTTATAGACCCGAGTGATTAGTCCTGCAGGAAATCTGTAGACTCGTGTGATTAATCCTATACTGAGTCCGTTACACTCAGTCATGCACAGCATTGTTTACATCACTTCACAAGCTACAATAATGGGTTTGCACTGAAGCTGCAATGGGGAACATTAACTGCTTAAAGGACGACCTGCCTTGTCCCTGTAGCTGATGAGCAAGCTCACTCTCACTGCAAACGTTCAACCTGCCATTGACTGATGAAGCTTGTCACAAAAAAACACTTAGAAGTGACTTCCTCTGTTTCCCATTCTTTGATTCAAAGGAAAGATGTCTGCTGGTGGATCTTGACCAGGAACGTTGTTGCGTATAACTTAAATGGTTACATAGCTCAAACTCACCATTTATTGTTAAAAATCTTCTATTGACCATGCATTTTATATATCCTGCGCGTAAGGATAAAAGCAGCTTTTGTTTGGATGGTTGGGAATTGGGGAGGGTGGAGGTTGGAAAGCAAGGGAGAGAGAGAGAGAGAGACAGGAGGGAAGAAAAAGCTCTCTCTCTCTCTCTCTCAGATCATTACATGGTCATTCACTCGAGCTTGCTCTGAATCCCACAAGAGATGGAACCAGACCACAATCTAAATAATGAGCCCAGTGCCAGAAGAAGGTTATAACCCACGGTCACTGGAGGATGCTGCTCCCCCCAGAGCCTGTTAGAAGTGAGGATTTCAGCTGAGCACATTACCTGCTCCAGCACGTCTGCTGTCTGTACAGTGTAGAGATGATGATCCTCATTCAAGTTCTGAGGCCGAAAGGACACAGCTGTATAATTCGCAATGATTCCTCTGCAAAAACAAAACCCCGTTTCAAAACCAACTGATGTTATTACAGCTGAATCCTGAGAAATACAAGCTTGCTTTGCCAAGAATTGTTACCAAATGGATCTGGATTTCAATAAACGCCTAATTTAAAGGTGACATGCACCATAAAACTTCAGAGAACATGAACAGATCTGACTCAAACTGCGCTCCAATAATTCTTTTTTAACGAGGGGTGTTACAGATGGCCTCTTTCCCCAGACTGGGAAAGGAACAAAAAATATTAACCAAAGATCTCACTCCTGATTCTCATCCAGAAAATCCTCCTGTGAGCTGTGTTGGAGTGAGCATTAGTTGACTATCCAGTGAAACTTCTTAGCTGGAGCCCAGGATTCAGGCTCACTGGGTTAGGTACATGAGCCTACATCTCGACTGGCAGCCAATTCGCCTCCAAATCAGAGAGGATTGTGGGTTAAAGTCCTTCTCCAGAAATAGGACCACAACATGGAGGCTTGAAACCCTATGGAGTGCTGCATTGTAGCAGCTCCCACATTTTAAAAGGGACTCAAAGCAAAGATCGTTTTGCATCAATTGAACGGAAATGCTCCCAAGCCACTCTCCTGAAGATGAGCAGGAAACTCCACCACGGTGTTTTGGACAATAATTTCTCCTTATCAAAGCACTGTGGGTTATCCCGAAGTTGTGAAGTGTGTAAATACAAGCCCAAGTACTTTTTTATGTTTCCCTACGAGTTCCTCATGTTGTCTGCTGTACTGCTTCCCAAAATGAATCAATGCTTTCAAGTGAAGAGACAGCAGCAAATAATTATGGGGCTTGAGGGCTATGTCATGATTTTATAAAATTGCAAGAAGATTTGATTCTGCTGAAAAATGTTGAACTCAGAATTGCAAGATATTGGTCACATTTGCAATACATTTCTTTTAATCAGCCAATGGCAGCCTAAGAGAGAGACAAAATGGTGGATTAGGAGAGGCTGTTTTCCCCAGAACATTCTCATCCTTGAACAATGTAAAGCACGAGATTAGCAATGTACATCATAGGAACATCACATTTAGGAGCAAAAGAAGACCATTGCTGACTTCAGGTTGCTCTGCCATTCTTTATGATCATGGCTGATCTGATCATGTCACACTCCTGCCTCTAACCCTTTACCCTTTTGCTTTTGGAAATTCTATTTATGTCTGCATTGAACTTCCTGAGGAAGTGATCGATACTGATACAGTTACAACAGTTAAAAGACATTTGGATAAGTACATGAATAGGAAAGGTTTGGAGGGATATGGACCAGGAGCAGGCAAATGGGACTAGTTTAGTTTGGGATTATGGTCAGCTTGGACTGGTTGGGTTGAAGCATTTGTTTCCATTCTGGGTGACTCCATGACTATGATTCTGTTTCCACCACCTTTTGAGGAAGAGAGTTCCAAAGACTCTTGACCCACCGTGAGAAAAATATTCTCTTCACATTTCTTTTAAATTAACGACTCTTTTAGATGCTCACTTCCTTAATTCTTCTTTTTAAAATTTATAGCTATAGCAACTCTTACTATCTGTTTTTATATTTCCATCAAGTATCATCTTTTATTTTCTCTCCATATTAATATTTTATGTATTCCTTATCATTTTAATATGAAATATTACATTGTATTTTTGTATTCTGTCCAGTTCTCTGACCAGCCACTCATATTTGCTCATTTACATGATTTTTCTTTCGGACTGACAAGACCACAGCTGAAGTGAGCTGGTTTTGCTGATATAGCTGATACGAGGGACATAAGGATCCATTGCCAGATATCATTCCATTCCTGAGAGGCAGGGGAAGGAGAGCTGAGCTCTGAAAGAGGCAAGGAGCAATGTTTGAACATTAAGGGAGCTTTTCCCTGGAGCTGAACACAGCCCTGAGCCACTTTACATTCACAGGAATATTGCAGCCAACCCTGAAGAGATGGAAAGTGGTATAGCCTCCATTAGGTCTTTCCAGTAATCTGTAAATGCAGGCAGTACCAGCTGAAGACAGTTCCTGCATTGCTTACCACCACATCAGCCTTGGGGTGACCATGATATTAGAGCCCCCAGAACCTGGGGGTCACTGGATGATATTATTTCCTGTGTCTTTGCTCTGTCTGAACTTTGTCTTATTCATTTGATAGTTTAATTTGTTGGATTCTCCTCTGTTCTGAAGTTGAAATTGTTTGATAGATTTTTAAGAGATGATCTTGCAATTGAAAACTTGCTGAAAGTAGCCCAATCTGCCACCATGAAGGCACTAGATGGACCCATTTGGATGATTATGTTGCTAGCAATGCTTCCTTGCATCACAATGCAGCTCTTTAATGTTGTGGTTCTCAGCTTCTCCTTATTTTTTGCATGCTCCTACTTGGGCCCAAGCGTTTGTTCACTGTGCAAGCTTGATGCGGGCATCAGGTACATCGAAGCCATCCTGTGGGATAATGGCTGTCCTGATCCAATTACTTCAAAAAACTGTAGACCCCCTACAGTGTGGAAGCAAGTCATTCATCCCAACGAGTCCAAACCGACCCTCCGAAGAGAATATCACCAAAACCCATCCCCTCTACCCAATCCCTGTAACCCTGCCATTTCCCATGGCTAATCCACTAGCTGGAGCATCCCATAACACTGTGGGCAATTTTGCATGGCCAATCCCCTTAACCTGCACATCTTTGGATTGTAGGAGGAAAGCAGAGCACCTGGAGGAAAAAGAAACTCACACAGACACAGGGAGGATGTACAAATTCCACACAGTCACCTGAGTGTGGAATCGAACCCGGGTCCATGGCGCTGTGAGGCAGCAGCGCTTGCTGTATATCGCACAAACCTAATGCAAAGCCCTAAGGCAGTCACAGCTGGTTCTGAGAATTGCCCAGATGATCCCGGATTCCCTCCTGACGACTGTGCCACTAGCTCTGTCACATCTCCTGTCCAGTATGATTTTTAATATGTGACTATACCTGATCTACTCTTGACTAATCCAGGGTGAGTTCTCTCAGGCTTTGGGATTTGTCGCCATCATTTCCAATGTCTAGATCGATTTCAGAAGGTTCACTCAGTTTCATTTCTTTTTAATTCTTTGTAATGGTTTGATGCAACTCAATGATTCAGGTCAAATGCCAACCGTCTTCCTTACATGTAGGATTGAGCCTGATGAGGTTGACAGATTTAAACCCGGAAGACCATTAGTGAACCAAATGGGTTTTAATGACAATTGATGGTTTAGTGATCACCATTAAATTAGTTTTTATTAGACTAGATTTATCAATTAAATTGGACAGCACGGTGGCTCAGTGGTTAGCACTCAGCATCAGCGACCCGGGTTTGATTCCACTCTCGGGTGACTGTCTTTCTGGAGTTTGTGTCTTATCCGCATTTGTGCCAGGTGCTCCGGTTTCCTCCCACAGTCAAAGATGTGCAGGTTCGGGTGGATTGGCCATGCTAACTTGCCCCATAGTGTCCAGGGATGTGCAGGCTAGGTCGATTAACCATGGGAAATGCAGAGTTACAGAGATGATAGAGGTCGGTGAGATACCATTCAGAGGGTCAGTGTGAACTTGATGGGTTGAATAAAAAATGAGGTCTGCAGATGCTGGAGATCACAGCTGCAAATGTGTTGCTGGTCAAAGCACAGCAGGCCAGGCAGCATCTCAGGAATAGAGAATTCGATGTTTTGAGCATAAGCCCTTCATCAGGAATGAGAGAGAGTAGCCAAGCAGGCTAAGATAAAAGGTAGGGAGGAGGGACTTGGGGGAGGGGCGATGGAGGTGGGATAGGTGGAAGGAGGTCAAGGTGAGGGTGATAGGCCGGAGTGGGGTGGGGGCGGAGAGGTCAGGAAGAAGATTGCAGGTTAGGAGGGCGGTGCTGAGTTGAGGGAACCGACTGAGACAAGGTGGGGGGAAGGGAAATGAGGAAACTGGAGAAATCTGAATTCATACCTTGTGGTTGGAGGGTTCCCAGGCGGAAGATGAGCGGAGGATCCGGAGGGAGGTCTGTTGCTGGAGGCTTCGGATTTATTGTAGGTACAGGTTGTCCTGGTTGGGTCCAAATTTTGTTGGTTGGAATGTAGTTCGGAGTCCGTGTGGGATCAGTCGGTTCCGTAGACAGGTGCTGAGATGGGTTGAATGGCCTACTCCCACACTGTAGGGATTCTGTGATAAATTCTACCAGCTGGAAGACAATGGCTTAGTTGTATCATCGCTGGACTGTTAATCCAGAGGCCCAGGCAAAGTTCTAGGGCCCAGAGTTCAAATCATGTCATGACAGATAGTGTAATTTGACCTCAATAACAAATATCTGGAATTACGATCCTAATGATGACTATTATTCCATGGCCAACACTGGCACCTCCAAATCATGTGTGGCCTACATGTGACTTCAGACCCACAACAACTGGGCTGGGCAATAAAGGCTAGTCAGGCCAGTGATGCCCTCATTCCAATAGTGAATAAAATAAAAAGTTCCCATAGTGGGATCTGAACAAATGAATGTCCCAAAAAAAAATCAATATCCTGAGCGTATCAGCCTAGCGACATTACAGCATCTGACGAGACTACCATCTCCCTAAATGTCAAAATGCGTTTCTTATGTTGGGCCTTAGAAGGAGCTGATTCTAGACACTGCACACTTAATGCTCCATAACTGATGTCAAATAGGTTTACTTATGTACAGCTCCTGGCATCAGGACATTAAAATTAAAGCACTGGAGGGAGTAATGAAATAGCAGTTAATTTGCTTGAATGAGGCATTATAACTCAATAAAGTGGAAATTAACATCCCATTTCACTGCACTCCATTTACGACAATGATGTGTTGCTTTAATGAAATATTTTTAATATTAATTTATGTTTTGCAATCAGACTGAGCATAAATGCTTTAGTTCTCGCTGCTGGGTAACCTGAGCTAACTCTTAGTCCTTCTGTTCATCTATCACAATAAAAAGCAATTAGATTTATAGGGGCCATCTTGAATCAAGGAATGCTTGTAAATCAACCTTATAAGGTTTCTTGACTCATGTCATTTAATTCATCAAGACCTAAGTCGAAACATTTTTTCTTATTTTCAAATTTATCACTGTGTGCCCGAGTGGGAGAGAAGTCAGTGTAAGTGTGCGTACAATAATAACTTGTATTTATATAGAACCACAGAGATAGCCATATAGTCATAGAGGTGTACAGCACGGAAACAGACCCTTCGGTCCAACTTGTCCATGCCGACCAAATATCTTAAATTAATCTAGCCCCATTTGCCAGCATTTGGTCCATATCTGTCTCAACCCTTCCTATTCACATACCATCCAGATTCCTTTTAAATTCACCAGCCTCCTCTAGCAGCTCGTTCTATACATGCGCCACTCTGGGTATAAAAAACTTGCTTTTAAATCTTTCCCCTCTCACCTTAAACTTGTGCCCTTTAGTTTTGGACTCCCCTACCCTGGGGAAAAGGTCTTGACTATTCACCCTGACAAAAATCTCATTCCTGATTAAGAGCTTATGTTTAAAATGTCGACTCTCCTGCTCCTGGGATGCTGCGTGAACGGCTGTGCTTTTCCAGCACCACATTTGCGACTTTGATCTCCGGCATCTGTAGCCCTCACTTTCTCCCAGTTGAAAGCTGACATTAATTCAAGGAAGGAGATTCAAGACAGGAGACCGAAATCTAGGTCAAAAGGGTAAAAGAAAGAGAGGGGGAGAGGTGGAAAAATTTAGAGAGGAAATTCCAAGGCTCAAGAGACATCATGAACAAGCCTAATTTCTCTAGCCTGTGATGCCGTTCAGTGAGATTATGGTCGATCTACACCCTTCTTTGTCCCATATTCCATAGCACTTTTATTTATCAAAAGCTAGTGTAGGAGACCATGTGGTGCAGTGGTAATGTCCCAACCTCTTGACCAGAAACAGAATTCCAGTCCCACAGCTGGGTGAGTTGGTCACAGACAGAGTTTCCACAATGTCACTCAATAGCTGGTAATCAACCTGGAATCAATAATCAACCTGGAAACCATTCCATCATTTCCTTACTATTTCTTTCCTGGTGAAAAGTGTATGTGTGTATAAACACTTTAAATTACACACCTAAATCCATCATGGATCATCAGATATGGAAGAGAGAGTCAAGCTTTTATGATACAGGCAACCACAAACATAGCCACCAATGGTGTCACAAGCAGGTGGAGAACATATGAGGCTGGAATAGGTGAAGTACAACATTGTAGAAGGAGGTTTTAATGATGAGGAGGGATTGAGTACAAGGAAAAAAATTTTCAATTCAAGCTGTTGGTGAACAGGGACGCAATGTAGCCCAGCGAGCACTGAATAGTTCTTGGACTGAGATAGGACACTGACAGCAGAACTGTGGGAGAGCTGACAATCACAGTGGGTGTGAGGCTGGTCAGTGGAGTTTTGAGCTCATTAACTCCAGAAGTAACCAAACAATGGATGAGGCTTTCAGATGCATGTGGATGTAAAGGTTGTCATGGTGGCTCAGTGGTTAGCACTGCTGCCTCACAGCACCATGGTCCTGGGTTCGATTCCAGCCTTAGGTGAGATTTGTATGTTCTTCTGTGTCTGTGTGGATTTCCTTCAATAATCCAAAGCTGTGTAGGTTAGGTGGATTGACTATGTTACATTGCCCCAGGGATGTAGGTGCTAGGTAGGTTAGCCCTGATAAATGTGGGATTATGGGGATAGAGTGAGAGACTAGATGGGCCAAATGGCCCCTTTCTGCACTAATATACCAGAATGGAGAGGAGACATTCTGACACCTGATGGAGATACAACACCAGGACCAATGATATCTCAATGGCAGCCACAGGATTTCTATTTTCAGACTCCAGACCACACACATGAGTGTTTACATAGATCTATTTAGTCCGGTGTATACATTGAATCAGTGTAACATATACAGGAGTGATATAAATCACTGACAGGGGATATATTGATTTTCAATGAAAACACTCTTTTCCTGTCATGTGAAAAGGCCATGCATTTTCTTCACCAATTTTGAAAGAAAATTGATTACCCATCAGCAGAATTCAACATTGACAAGAGGTCAGAAAATATCAGTGTTCCCGGAGACCAGCAATTCAAATTGAGGAAACCACCTCCCATCCCCCTCAAAAAATAAACCCTCTGGCCATGGGACAAGGAAGGGATGTAGGGCCTGTGGAGGTTCAAGTGTTGAACATTTTGTTTGTTTGAGGGCGTGACATATTCGAAAGGTTCATATGAAGTTCATAAATCGCTCAGGCACCACTAGCATGGTTTATAATGTCCCCACGAGTCCCTAGAGTGTATTTATAAGTAACATGCTCCCCGCCATCTGTTCTCCTGTGTGAATGCAGTGTTATATAACCCTTTCTCATTGCACACCGTACATCATTGGACTCACAACCTGGAACCTCACACCATGAAGTGTTGCCAGGTCAGCTTCTTATACTGCTGTTGCCACGAATAGGCAGACCTTGCAGTCCCCACACAAGCAGACAACTTCCTTTATCCTCTGTGGAGTATTCCCTGGAAGTGTGCATTAGCCAGAGGGAGGCTAATAGTGCTATGTATGTGGCTGTGTTCCATTTTGACAATTCAGAGATTCTTCTTTTAGTCCTGCAATGGAGTGACATCAAACACCTCAAGAGAGTTTTCATCAGGGCTCCTTCAAAAGACAGAGACTCTCTTCTGGAATCTCTTTACAATAAGGCTCCCTTTGTTAAGACATCTTTGATAACTAGGATCTGTTGGAAAACAAAGACAGACACCTTGAGATGATTATGTCTCTGGAAAGGTTGAAAGTGTGGATTATCTTGATGAGCAATGTTCCCGCTAAACTGTGTGAGGACAGTGTCATTCAGAAGCTCTGTTGCATCCTTTGGTGTGTGGACATATTGCCATCCAGTTTCAAAAGACACTCCTCACAGATCTGCACAGCGCTGGAAGCATTAAAAGGAACATAGATGGTGTGCATTGGTAATATTCCTTTACTCCTGGGAGCTTTACAATGTGAGAACCACACCACCATTTAGAGATTATTGTCTATCTGCATCTTGAGACTATTGAATTGAGGGATATCTACTGAAGAATGAAGCAATGACTTTTTTTTGTCATTGTCAACATCTGGAATATCTGGTTCAGGAGTAGTACAGAGGAGATGTACAGCACGGTTCCCTCTATGCTACCTAAATAAATGCATTAATTCCAAAACCAAAGGCAACTAACCTTACTGCAAGCTTGCCTGGTCAAAGGGCATCTTCTGTATCGAATGATCCCTAGAGCTATTGTCACCATGACTGCTCCAACTATGTCTTTTATCATCTAGCTCGATACCACACTAGAAGTTGTGTTCAAGACAGTCTGATCAAGGAGAAGGCAAAATCAAGAACTGAATTTAGGCTTAACCATCAAAGTAACATAATTTATTGTAAAGATAAAGTCACCACAATCTTACCAGACCATTGAGTGGCTGTCCCATTACAGAGAGAGAGAGATGACTGGTGGTGGTTAACCTGAGGGTCAGGCAAGGAGAGAAGTTGAGAAAGAAAGTATTTCACAGTAACCTCAGGCAGTGTGAAAATTGAACGCATACTATTGGCATCACACTGTATTGCAAATTGCCAACTGAGCTAATTGGCCTCCTTGACTTACAGCAACATTAATTAAAGACTAATCTCTCCTATTCATGCGTTCATAACCTTGCACTCTCTCAATTCCTCCTGTATTCAACTCCACTTACTCTGGGCTGTTTGTACTCAGTGATATACAGCTCCCTGATATCATTACAGGGTTGTCCAGGGCCCAGAAGGTGTAAAACACAACAATTTCCCATGGATTCTTTGAGTAACACTGCCACTTAATACTGAGATTTTGAGGAATTTGTATTGACAAGTACAATTAACAAATCCGTATCTAACTGACCTCAATCTGGATTTGAACAGAGATTAATGAAAACAGATATACCTGGCAACCATCTTGTCTGAATTTAAACAAAGTCCCAGAGGTAAAACTTCATTAAAGAGGAGATTTCATCATTAATTAGGGGCAGCACAGTGGTTAGCACTGTTGTTTTGCAGCACCAGAGGCCCAGGGTTGATTCCACCCTCAGGTGACTGTGTGGGGTTTGCACATTCTCCCCATGTCTACGTGGGTTACCTCTAGGTGGTCCAGTTTCCTCCCACAGTCTAAGGATGTGCAGGTTAGTTGGATTGGCCATGGCAAATTGTCCATAGTGTCCAAGGATGTGTAGGCTAGTTGGGTTAGATATGAGAAATCCAGGGTTACAAGGATAGGGGTAGGAAGGTGGAACTGGATGGGATGTTCTTCAGAGAGTTGGTGTGGACTTATTGGGCTGAATGGCCTGCTTCCACACTGTAGGGATTCTATGATTAAGGTGCATCTTGAAAAGGAATTCACCCAAATGGAGCAACTTTAAGCGATGAGCCTTTTTTTTAAACAGTGGACTTAAAAAGATGACCACATTTAGCAACCAATGAGAATGGGGAATAAACTCTGCCAAGTTACTGCCCAGAACTTTCCTTGGAATTCAAAAACCTTTGAAATAACAACAAATTATGGAATGGAACACCATGTTGTGTGGAACAGTGAGTTAATATTCTGCCAGCATGTTCTGTTATTCTGGATGGTAATGTACTGCATGTTGAAAATGATAACATGGAATTGTTTGGTATTGATTCAAAGTAGCATTGACGATAGTTCACTATGGCTCCTCCCTGTTGCTCGTGAGAAAATCCAGTGACTCTCATATTCTGAAAATTTAACATGGTTTGAAGATACTGATGCAAACCTTGTCAGTTCAGTGCTTGCTGTACCTAATACTGCACATAGGTAACATTGACTGTTTTTAATGATGCAGAAATGTATACTCTAATGCACACACATGTATACCTGTCGCATTTCCAATGCCCCTCCCCAAGTCCCTCCTCCCTACCTTTTATCTTAGCCTGCTTGGCACACTTTCCTCATTCCTGAAGAAGGGCTCATGCCTGAAACATCGATTCTCCTGCTCCTTGGATGCTACCTGACCTGCTGCGCTTTTCCAGCAACACATTTTCAGCTCTGATCCCCAGCATCTGCAGTCCTCACTTTCTCCTACATGTATACAGTAACCTGGTAATATAGAGCTTGAATGATGCTGGAAAAAGAGAGATACTTTTGACATCTTTCTCATCAGGGACAGACACATTGCGAATAATAACTCCCTGGTGCATTTCCTATGCCTCGACCAATCAAAGCTGACTCGCAAACCAGCATTTTACATAAGCTATAAATTGTTGCTCCTTTGAAATTTGGTATTCTTGCATCTGTCCTGATGAATGCCAGCTTTGACAGAAAGTTTTGACAGCATTTTTTCCCACAACATCTAAATATCTCCATATATTTCCTATTTGCTATGTCCTTTCAATTCTCACTGCACCTCTTCTGAAGCTACAGATGTCTGCCTGCCTTCAGCGTCTAAGCTAAATACCAGTCTTTCAGTGACCTAGGCAGAGGATATTGGCATAAAACGGGATTTTATGGGACATTTGAACTTAATGGTGTCCACCTCTAAAATCTATAAACAAATCACAAATTTTGCAGGAGATTTCGCAATTAACCCCACATAAGGTTGGGGGCAGATCAACCTGAAAAGGCCGCATTGCTGTTTTTATAGATTTCCGTGGTTCTCCTGTGCTGTCATTGAGTCACTTTGAAGAGTGTTGTTCCCCTTATTGAGTCTAGTGATTTATTTCACATCTCTCACAGGAGATGTTGAGGCAGGAAAATAAGGATGAAGATAATATAGGGACAGAGGGAATGACGCTCAATATAACCACTATGCTTTGGCCATTATTGTATGGGGGACATTCATCAGAGCAGATGGCCTTTCTCCCTTATTTAAAGAAATATATTATTTCATTGGAAGCATTCCAGAAAAGTATCATTTGAATGATTCTTGGTATCGAGGGATTGTCTTCTGATCAAAAGCTAAGCAGATTTAGACTCTACTCACTGGAGTTTAGATTAGACTCCCTACAGCATGGATACAGGCCCTTTGGCCCAAGAAGTCCACACCGACCCTCCGAAGAGTAACCCACCCAGACCCATTTCCCTCTGACTAATGCACCTGACACCATGGGCAATCACCTGACCTGCACGTCTTTGGTTTGTGGGAGGAAACCAGAGCACCCGCAGGAAACCCACGCAGACACGGGGAGATTGTGCAAACTCCACACAGACAGTCGCCCAAGGCTGGAATCAAACCCGGGCCCCTGGTTCTGTAAGGCAGCAGTGCTAACCACTGTGCTGGTCCTAGTTTAGAAGAATTAGATTTCATGAAAACATACAGGATTGTTAAGGGACGTGACAGAGGAACTGTTGAGAAGATACATATGGGAGAGTCTAAGACCAGAGGGCACAATCTCAGAATATAGGGCCACCAATTTAAGACTGAGAAGAGGAGGAATTTCTTCTCTTAAAGGGTTGCAAATCTTTGGAACTCCTTATCACAGACACCTGTGCAAGACAGGGTCCTTGTGCATATTTAAGGCTGAGACAGACAGCTTCTTGATTAGGAAGGGAATCGAGAGTTACAGGGAAAGGGCAGGAATGTGGTCATGAGGAATGTCAGATCAGCCATGATTCTATTGAATGGTGGAGCAGGCTTGAGGGGCCAAATGGCCTACTCCTGTTCCCATTTCTTGTGGTCTTATGGTCTTAGCTGTCAATTTTGTGCATTCATACAGTGGACAATCAGGAGTATCCCTGCAGAAACCTCTCATTCCTTCTTTAAATCTTTCTGCTATCACATTAAAAATATGTCCCTATCTTGAAATCTCACACCCTAGAGAAAAGACACTTCCATTCACATTATCTATACCGCTATGATTTTGTAAACCTCTGTAAGGTCAATGTTCTATGCTCTAGTGAAAGAAGACTATCCAGCCTCTCCTTATAACTCAAATCCTTCATTCCCAGCAACATCTCATAAATCTTTTTCTACAGTATAATACCTTAAGGATCTTGTAAATTCACCTGAACAGGCAGATGGGAGTCTTGGTTCAGGCTGAGGCATTTGAGGCTGTTTTCGTTAGAGAGAAGGTTGAGAGGTGACTTAATTGAAACATATAAGATAATCAGAGGGTTTAATAGGGTGGACAGTGAGAGCCTTTTTCCTCAGATGGTGATGGCTTGCATGAGGAGACATAGCTTTAAATTGAGGGGTGCTAGATATAGGACAGATGTCAGAGGTAGTTTCTTTATTCAGAGAGTAGTAGGGGTGTGGAATGCCCTGCCTGCAATGGTAATAGACTCTCCAACATTAAGGGCATTTAAATGGTCATTGAATAAACATATGAATGAAAATGAAATAGTGTAGGATAGATGGAGCTTCAGATTGGTTCCACGGGTCGGCACAACATCGAGGGCCAAAGGGCCTGTGCTGCACTGTTATGTTCTATCCCAATATGCCTCAGGAACACTGGCACTCATAACTTATCCCTTTCGCTGTGTTGTACTCTGTGTAGTTTACCCATCACAAACAAAGGACTGGTTCTGGGTTGTGGCTAGTTCTACGCTAGTTCTACCACCTGAGTAGATAATAGATTGAAACATCTGGGAAGTTATATATACGACACATCAAAATTATAAAGATTCTACGTTTTGGCTAATAATGTCAATGATAACACGATTGACCGCACTTGTACTTAAGTCAGGAGGTTTTGGATTCAAATTCATTTTAAGACTTGAGTGTAAAAACCAAGGCAGTGCTGCACTTTTCAAAGTGTTGTCTCTCAGATGAAATGTTGAACCAAGACCCCATCTGCCTATTCAGGTGAATTTAGAAGATCCCAAGGTATTATACTGTAAAAGAAGATATACAGGGATGTTGCTGGGAATGAAGGGTTTGAGTTATAAGGAGAGGCTGGATAAGCTGGGACTTCTTTCACTAGAGTGTAGGAGTTTGACCTTACAGAGGCTTACAAAATCATCATGGCATAGATAATGTGAATGGTAGTATCTTTTCTCTAGGGTGGGAGATTTCAAGGTAGGGGACATATTTTTAACATCATAGGAGAAAGATTTAAAGAAGAAATGAGGAGCAATGTTTTCATACAGAAAGTGGTTTGTGTATGGAATGAACTGCCAGAGGAAGTGGTGGATGTGGGTACAATTACAATGTTTAAAAGAGATTTAGAAGAATACGTGAATTTAAAACTGTTTGGAGGGATATGGGCCAAGTGCAGGCAGGTGGGATTATGTTTAGCATGAACTGGTTGGACAAAAAGGTCTGTTTCTGGGCTAAATGATTCTTTAACTCGAAGAACATGGGAGTCATTACCAGTGTCCTGGTCGATTTTTATCTCTCAATCAACATCATAAAGACAGATTCTCTGATCTTTATTATGAAAGTGATTGTGGGAGCTTACAGATTAGCTGCCAAGCTTTCTACATTACAACAGAATTCGAAATTACTTTATCAGGTGGGAAATATTTGGAGATGTCTGGCAGTCATAAAGAGAGCTACATCAGTGCAAGTCTTTCTTTCTCAGTGAAATCTGAAATGCGTTGGCATGTTGAATTCCATTCCTCAAGCCTGTGGTTGGAATCTGTCACAGCCTGGATGCCAAGTAGAGTCCAGTGCTTGTTCTCAGCTCGGGACAGTCTGCACTTTTGAACAATTTGTGCAACATTTTATCAGGACCTCTTTCAGAACCCAGTAGGAAGAACATCTGTGGGAAACATTCAAAATTGCAGAGGATGTCATGTTAGCCTGAAGCTTAAACATCGAAAATCCAGCACTGTTTGTATTAAGTATGATTGAAATAAGCTCTGAAGGAGCTATTGTTTCATCACTTGTGCCTTAACATCCCCTTCTCTGTTTTAAAAAGTGTGCTGCGATGCCTTCCAAAACAGGTTGCCATAGCAACTTTTTTTTAAATAATAGAAAGGAATGTTTTAACTTGAGGAAAACAGTGAAGAACACCTCCAGTTCCCTGGGAGTAAAGAGTTAATATCCTCTCACTAAGCAATTTAATTTGATGTAGCCCGTATGGAGCAATTTACTAGAGGAACCTGTCAGTTAGCTATAAATACAAAAGGCTGTTTCAGGGTATCTGGAGATTTGGCATCGAAGGAAACTAAATACAGAAAATAGCCCCTATCCCCTTAACCCTCCGAAATCCCTGTATATTGTTGAACTTCAGTGAGCAATTGTTGACGGTGGTGCAGTGTCTGGTTTGAGGTAGGGTTACATGGAACACTGCAGTGAAAGGAGGAATAGAGAAGTGAGTGGACACTGAACATATGTTTAAACTTAATCCCCAATTTAAATCACCAACAGTGAACTCTCTATATACCCTGACAAATAATGGGCTGCTTATTACAATGTCTAAGATTTCAGATCTTGAATACATGTTTAATAATGCTTATCCAGATTTTGTATTGCTGCCCCTCATCTTGTTAGTTCTCTCTCCCGATAATATCATCAGTCGAACCTCTGTCATTCATTATCTATTCAATTCACAACATTGTCCAGAGTAAACGAAACAAGTGGCACATCATGTTAGCTATGTCATTTTAGACAAGGATCAGAGGATTTATTTTGTGGGGGTCGGGGAGGGACAGAGCAGGAAAGGGAGGTGAACAGGAGGGAAGAATTGAACTTTGTTCATGGTTGGTCCTTGGCAGCTGCATTGAGTCCATGTATTTTGTCTGCCTCAGTGCATGCAATAAGGGCCCAATGTTACTTGTTTTAAAGATGCTGCTTTGTCTAAGTGAGCTCAACAGGGCAGGTGCGGGCAGCCGGGAGGGAAAGAAACCAGGATGGTTGCTGTCAATGGAGTGGAAACACAATGATGCCCAAAACATCACTTCCGCTCCTCGGATGCTGCCAGACCAGCCGCGCTTTTCCAGCACCACACTTTTTGACTCTAATCTGCAGTCCTCACTTTCTCCAGCTCGAGGAATGTGTGTCGTTTTGCCAAACAGCACAGACACGATGGCGTGAATGGCTTTTTCCAGTGCTATGACGATGATCTGATCTTCTCATTCCTGGATACATTTTCTTGTGAGCAGAATCAATGTCAGTTGTATGATCCTTTTTACGTTTTCCCCTTTGGCTGCAATTACCAATCGAGTGCAAATTTGGTCTCGAACCTGTCAGTTTTCCAAATCGATTTCATGGTTCAAGTTTCTGCTGATAGTGTAATCACAAATATAAAATCCTTCATGGACCATTGCAATCAAGCAGCACTTCTAAATTTTAAGAAAATGGTTGTGTCACACTTAAGAGTCGTGACTTGGTATATACACACAGCTGATTGTGGCTTTCTCATGAAAAAGGAGCAACTTTACCCAGTGTGTACCTACTTTTAAATAAATGAAAATGACTTAATAAACTCTACAGACCATTTATGTGTGGCATTGATGTACAGTTTCTGAGTAAATTAGCATTTTCTTTTAGTATTTAAAGCTTTTAAAGATAACCCATTAGTTCCCTCGTTTCTATATTGTGATTTTAATCAATTGATTTTGACATGTCTTGGGTAGGTGGGATTGAACCTTTTGGCTGAGAGTCAGGACTCTACCATTGCATCATAAAAGCCCTCCCTTGTATCCACAAGCTTACTATTAAAAGCCTCAGTGAAGACCCAAAAGCAAAAGTAATTTGTGGGAATTCGCCACCGTGATTTATTTGATCCAAGGTGTGGTCTGTTTTATGAGCAGGGTCATTTTCCTGCCAGAGATTTTTAACCAAAGGAAAGATTGCAGAAAACAACATTGCATAGGATACAAATTTCAGCGGAAATTCCTTGATACGGTGGTGCCGTTGAACCAGACATGTGCTCTGATACTTACTGTGTCTGAAAGCAAAATGGGTCATTTGTCCTGCCAAATTTACAAGTCGTGATTTGTAAAGGAGCTTCCAAAGAACAGTTCAATCAGCCGATTAGATTAAGGAATGATTAATTTATATGTTTTGGCATCAATGTTAACAAATTAATTTTCTCTACATGCTGAGCATTCTCATTATGAGTGATGTGGCCTTGTCTTTTAAATTGTGAGTCTAAAGAAAACATAACTTGGGAGATTTTGATGACAAAAAACAGATGGAAATTTACAGGAATTCAAATAGATCATAACTGTGGTGTTGGAGGTTTAGTGATACTGCAGTGAGGCCATCTAATATTATGAGGGCCACATATTTTTTCCGTTTTGGCTATAAACTGGAAAATGAAAGTTTAACAGTGTCATTTGGGTAAAAAGTGTCAGGAGCATTTATTTTTGTGCAACTTTAAGTTAAAAAGTGAGTGTAAGGCGTATATTTTGGATACACAAAGACGATGTTGCTTTTCGGAGCAGTGATTGAGACATCAAGAGTCTGATTAAGGGAGGACCATCTCACAACAACCTTCAGATTGCTCCAATTGCAGTTTGGTCCAGACTCGTAGCTGCAATGGAGATAGAGACACTGAGAAACCTATAAACAGGAAACATCTCTGTCTCTTTCTCCCCCTCCTTCTCTCTGTGTGAGTGAAAAGACAAAAGAGAAAACCCAGAATCTCAAAAGAATTCGAACACACAAAAAAGAAATCAAATATTGAAACGATCAATTGAAGATCAATTATTTCTCTGTGGGAAACATCATCCTTGCTAAAATCAATTTCCATCCTTATGCCAAACCTTTTAGGACTCAGTTGAGGAGAGTGTGAGAGCATTTGAGTCCCACTATTCCATAGATATTCACAAATGTTCAGTTAATCCATCAAGGTGATCACATTGCCTGACTGATTGCTATTCAGGACATAAGAAATTTAAGCCAGGTTTTGACAATTAACAGGAACTAACTCCACTGATTGAAAACAAACTTAATCTTTAACAAATGGCCAGAGAAAGATTACTAATTTACTACAGCACAACTTAAACTATATGTCTTTTAAAAGCCCTCCCCTCATCATCCACACACAGACATGCACATACGCTCATGAATAAGATAGACGAGTTAGTTTGCCACAAATATTATGAGTGGAAACATTTTGACAGGGAAAACTATTGATCAAATCTCCAGGAGAGCTATTTCTCAGAGTTTTTTTTTGATTTGAGCTACGATGACACAATATTGTTTAAAAAGCGATATTCGATATTCTCTTCAATAGCTGAATGAATGGACCTTTGTCCATGCTTATGTTAGAATTCTTTCTTCTGCATCCCTCAGGTTCTTGTTTTGCCTTTATTATTATTATTATTACACAGAGAGAGAAAAGAGAGAGAATTGGCCCATGTTTTCAGTCTTTGGGATATCTTTTGGCTCCATTGTACGCCCAGTTTAATAACAAGTTGCAGCTGGACCAATCCAAAGGTTGTTGCTAGTCAGTCTTTCCCTAACTTGAAGACTCCAGGTGCCATTGTACCTCAAGGTGCATCCATCTCTCTGATCCAAAAAATACTTTAGGGCTGAGTTTTACCAAGGGTCAGTGAAGTGAACAATATTGGCAGGTTTCACCGTGGATTTCTCTCCATGAGCACTAGCAAAATTCCTCACACGAGTCTCCAAAGTGTTCCTTATGACCTGTGCACCATGCCTCTATGGTTTCTCTCTTGCCTTATCTTCCCTGTTGCCAGATGATGAACTAGATGCCACTACTAGGACCTCCTGGATTTTCCCAGCCCTGACATCTCCGGGACACCCGCACCAATCAACCCCACTGCCCTGTGGCCCAACATTTCAACTCCCCCTCCCACTCTGCCAAGGACATGCAGGTCCTGGGTCTCCTTCACTGCTGCTCCCTCATCACCTGACGCCTGGAGGAAGAACGCCTCATCTTCCACCTCGGAACACTTCAACCCCATGGCATCAATGTGGATTTCACCAGTTTCCTCATTTCCCCTTCCCCCACCTCACCCCAGTTCCAAACTTCCAGCTCAGCACCATCCTCCTGTCCTGTCCTACCTGCCTGTCTCCCTTCCCACCTATCCACTCCACCCTCCCCTCTGACCTATCACCTTCATCCCCATCCCCGAGGCAGGAATCGAACCCAGGTCCTGTGAGGCAGCAGTGCTAACCACTGAGCCACCATGCCACCAAGCTATGCAAGAGAGTGCTTCTCCTTCCACACTGCAGAGTGAAGCCTAACTTCTCGCCATCAGTTAACAGGGAATAATTACATACTGGAAAGCCATCAAAATTGAAAACCTTCACTTTATATTCAGCAACAGCCAAAATGAAGAAAATAACCAAACAAACCAGAGCTGCTCGGGGATTGACTGCCTGATTGCCAGCAAATTTATCATCAATGAATAATCACAGTACCCAGTTCACATCTCTTTGAGCTAACTCTGATTAAGTCCAGGCTGATTTGTTATACCTTCGTTATCACTCCACCAAGATGGAAGTGAATTTCGTCCAGTTTCATAACATCATCTTGCTGGTGTGTGTGTTCCTCCTCGATTTCACTGTCCAATTATTGAACTGCGGAGACAGTGATGTTGACCCTGAGCTATGTCCTGAAGAAAGGCTTATGCCCGAAACTTCGATTCGCCTGCTCCTTGGATGCTGCCTGACCTGCTGCGCTTTTCCAGCAACACATTTTTCAGCTATGTCTGGGTCTTTCAATCATGTTTCGAATGAACATCTGTGGGGTTTTAAATCACAAACGAGTATGATTGTGCACCTTGGGAGGTCCATGTCACTGGCCACTGGGTTCTGTGGGTTCTAGTGTGGCTCATAAGCCTGATCCTAGACTCACATCTCTGACCATACGTTTGGCAGGAAGTGGAATTGGTCCTTGTCCTCAAGGTCCCTGACATTCTTTTCTCTGGTTTCGGTTCCTTTTCCATACTTTCTCTTGCTGACAGGTGTTCTTGAAGGATTTTGTCCCTTCATGCAGGAGTTTCCTCCAAGTCAGTTTCTTCTGAAAGAGTGTCTCCCAGGTGTTTACATCGACGTTGAATTTCTTGAGAAAAGTCTTCAGAGAGACCTTGAGATGCTTCCTTTGTCCTCTCGTTCGGGTGCCCTCCTTGAGCTGGGTGAAGGTGATTTGGTTCGGGAATCGGGCGTCTAAGCACATGGTCAGCCCAACAGAATTGGTTTGGGGGATCATATCCCCGAATGCGTTGTTGTTAGCTGCTTCAAGGATGTTGACGGTAGTACCCCTGTCCTCCCAGTTCAGACAGAGAAACCATCTCAAACAGTGTTAATGATATTTCTCTAGGGCCTTGAGTGGTGTCTATATGTAGTCCAAGTTTCAGAGTCATGTTGAAGACTTGAAAGGACTGCCTTACACACAGGATGGAGAAAGTAAGGAGTGCAGATGCTGGAGATCAGAGCTGAAAATGTGTTGCTGGAAAAGTGTAGCAGGTCAGGCAGCATCCAAGGAGCAGACGAATCAATGTTTCGGGCATGAGCCCTTCTTCAGGAATGAGGACAGTGTGCCAAGCAGGCTAAAATAAAAGGTAACCTTAACCTCCTTCCACCTATCGCATTTCCAATGCCCCTCCCCCAAGTCCCTCCTCCCTACCTTTTATCTTAGCCTGCTTGGCACACTTTCCTCATTCCTAAAGGGCTCATGCCCGAAACGTCGATTCTCTTGCTCCTTGGATGCTGCCTGACCTGCTGCGCTTACACACAGGATGTGCAAGATGCTGCAGCCAGTGAAGATTCTCATCCTTAGGTTTCACTCATGGCACTTGTTGCTTGGATGCCATGTTGGATCTCTAATTCAGTGTCATCCATAGTTTGACATCTGGTTCCCAAGATAGGGGAAATGGTCCTCATTTGGGAGGAATTTTCCATTGATCTTATTGGAGGGATTGAATGGAATTTCCCCTGGGATGAGTCAGCAAAGTGCTCGAGTCGTCTTGAGGTTGAGACTGAGACCAATTCTTCAATACACTTCTGCATTGAATGGCAATTGATGATTCCTTTCCAACAACGATGACATTGTCATCCACAAGCTGTCCGAAGCAATTGCAGTGCTTTTGCCACGTACACCACTGGAATGTTGCAGGTCTAAGATTGATGTAGGACAGTGCCTACAGCAACCATGTTCACCCCTTCACACTCCTGATGACCATGACAACTGTCTGGCTTTGTGTCTGCAGTAGATAATAAGGCAAGACTTGAAGGACTGAGAGCTTTTAAGGTCTGACTGAGGGGACAAAGTGCAAAAGGACAGCAGTGGCTCCCAGCATTTCCATTTTAACATTCAGATTCTTGTGTCAAATTCCTTCATAGCCTTGTCTGCCCCTCTCTCTGCAACTTTGTCCACGCGTACAAACCTCCATGGTCTCTGTCCTCCATTTCTTTCTTCTTGGACAGTTCTGCTCCCTGGCTCAACTTTGCTTTCCTCTTTGAAAATGTTTCATAAAACCAACGTTTTTGAACTTTTTCTCATCTGACCTTCTATCCCTTTACTTGGTTGGATATCACATTTTCCCTGATAACCCTTGTGAGAACCACCTTGCTAAGTTAAAGGAACTATACAAATGCAGGCTGTTGTTGCCGAGCAGAGGTAGGAATTCAACTAGGAGATAACAAGGAGAATAAAAGAATTGGAACCTTTTTCTAGATGTGTGGATATTTTGCTCTTGCGAGTTAATGCAGTGGCAAGTTAACCTTTATTTGTGCTTGAAGTGATTAGATTACTTACAGTGTGGAAACTGGCCCTTCAGCCCAACAAGTCCATACCCACCCGCCGAAGCGCAACCCACCCATACCCCTTTTCCTAACATTATGGGCAATTTAGCATGGCCAATTCACCTGACTTGCACATCTTTGGATTGTGGGAGGAAACCGGAGCACCCGGAGGAAACCCACGCAGACACGGGGAGAACGTGCAAACTCCACACAGTCAGTCGCCTGAATCGGGAATTGAACCCGGGTCTCAGGCACTGTGAGACAGCAGTGCTAACCACTGTGCCACCATGCCGCCCACAAAGTGCTTGAAGTGATTAGCTCAAATTTGCCCATTCATTTAGCTGTCGAAAAATGTGGTGCTGGAAAAGCGCAGCAGGCCGGGCAGCATCCGAGGAGCAGGAGAATCCATGTTTCAGGCATAAGCCCTTCTTTCATTTAGCTGTGTCTGTTTTGTGGTGCTATCAATCTGTCATACTACTTTTCTACTTCATTGCCACATCCCTTGCCCATCTTAAAGCAGCTTAGGGGCAGCATGGGTGACTGTCTGTGTGGAGTTTGCACATTCTCCTTGTGTCTGCGTGAGTTTCCTCCAGATGCTCTGGTTTCCTCCCACAATCCAAAGATGTACAGGTCAGGTGAATTGGCCAAGTTAAATTGCTCATAGTGTTTGATGCATTAGTCAGAGGGAAAAGGGGTTTGGGTGGGTTACTCTGTGGAGGATCAGTGTGGACCTGTTGGGCCGAAGGGCCTATTTCCACACTGTAGGGAATCTAATGTAATCTAGTCCTTCTCTTGAAGTTTCCATTTATCCCTTTTAACTTCAATGTTCGAGGTTTCCCTCCATGTGCTTGATCCAATATCTATGAACAGCCATTGTCAAAACCACAGCTCTTTCCTCAGCAACTTTCTTTGGTTCCTATGTTTGGGTGGCACGGGCTCCATTCCAACCTCGGGTGACTGTTTATGTGGTGTTTGCACAGTCTCCCTTTGTCTGCATGGGTTTCCTCTGGGGTGCTCCGGTTTCCTCCCACAGTCCAAAGATGTGCAGGTCAGGTGAATTGGCCATGCTAAATTGCCCATAGTGTTAGGTGCATTAGTCAGGGGTAAATGTAGGGGAATGGGTCTGGGTGGGTTGCTCTTCGGAGGGTTGGTGTGGACTTGTTGGGCCGAAGGGCCTGTATCCACACTGTAGGGAATCTAATCTCAGAGACCCACCGGCCCCTCCCAAACCAGATTTGAACCCCTTGCACCCAATATCAGATGCTCCTCCCTATTCCAGACCTGAAACAATCCCCCTACCAGACCTCCTTTGATCCCAACACTCATTGTCACAAGCCCCCATCAGATCTGATTGCTCCTGCCCACCTCATTTCAGCATGACCCCTGTCAAAAGAGGACCCGGTCTCCTTCCTCTGACAGTGTTCCATTACAAAAGTGCTGTCAGAAATGGAAGTATGGTGCTGCAATCCTGAGGGGACCCTGAGTAGAACCTTCTCTCTGAAATGAGGAGCTTCCATCTCCCATAAAAAAAACAAAACGAAGGGCTGGTTCTGCGTGAGATGGCCACACCCCAGAAAATCTGAGCCCAATATTCGTATGTTTCCAACATTGTCAGCTGTCAGGTTTAGATTAGATTACTTACAGTGTGGAAACAGGCCCTTTGGCCCAACAAGTCCACACCGACCCGCCACCCACCCATACCCCTACATTTATCCCTTACCTAACACTACGGGCAATTTAGCATGGCCAATTCACCTGACTTGCACATCTTTGGACTGTGGGAGGAAACCGGAGCACCTGGAGGAAACCCACGCAGACACAGGGAGAATGTGCAAACTCCACACAGTCAGTCGCCTGAGTCAGGAATTGAACCCAGGTCTCTGGCGCTGTGAGGCAGCAGTGCTAACCACTGTGCCACCATGCCGGTGATTACCATCTCATCGATTAGGAGGGGAGGAAAGCAATTTCAGAAGCAACAGATGATTGCATGATCCGACCAAAGAATTCTAATGAACTGGATCACTTCCACCCACTCTCCTTTTGCAGAATTCTAATTTCCAGACCTATGCTCAGGTCCCTCCAGTGAGCCACAATACACGTAGAACACTTGATATCACCATGCACTTAACTGAAAAATACAAGCTCTGCCTTGCTTTTATTTAATACACTGCTTTATTCCAGAAAGATCAAATGCTTGCAGTTTTGTTTTTGATCAATTCCTTCTGCCTGATCTGAACATGTCTGTGTTTTTCCCCTCGCTGAGGGGAGCCATTCACAGCCCTGGGGAGATTATTAGCAGGACTTCTGTCAGAGCCAATGATGTCGCGTTGCTTGTTACTCTTGGCTAACATGTGTGAGAAAACTAGAAATAGCAACTCCAGTCCATTCTTGGTCCGGTTTGACAAGCCCTGGCTTTTTGCTGTTTGAGCAGGAGGAGACCAATACTGCTGACTGAGGTGGCCTTTTCCAAAAGGCCTTTCAGGAGAGCCAACATGGCCATGGTGGTTTAATGGTGAGCATCACTGTCTTCCAAACAGTTAGAACATAGAACATAGAAAAATACAGCGCAGTACAGGCCCTTCGGCCCTCGATGTTGCGCCGACCGAAGCCTACCTAACCTACACTAGCCCAATAACCTCCATATGCTTATCCAATGCCCGCTTGAATGATCATAAAGAGGGAGAGTCCACCACTGCTACTGGCAGGGCATTCCATGAACTCAACTCGCTGAGTAAAGAATCTACCCCTAACATCTGTCCTATACCAACCTCCCCTTAATTTAAAGCTGTGTCCCCTAGTAACAGCTGACTCCATACGTGGAAAAAGGTTCTCACTGTCAACCTAACTAAACCCCTAATCATCTTGTACACCTCTATCAAATCTCCTCTAAACCTTCTTTTCTCCAATGAGAACAGCCCCAATTGCCTCAGCCTTTCCTCATACGATCTTCCTACCATGCCAGGCAACATCCTGGTAAACCTCCTCTGCACCCGTTCCAGTGCCTCCACATCCTTCCTATAGCATGGCGACCAAAACTGCACACAATACTCCGGATGAGGCCGCATCAGAGTCTTATACAACTGCAACATGACCTCAGAACTCCGGAACTCAATTCCTCTACCAATAAAGCCCAGTACGCCATATGCCTTTTTCACAGCACTATTTACCTGGGTGGCAACTTTCAGAAATCTGTGTACATGGACACCAAGGTCCCTCTGCTCATCCACTCTACCAAGTTGACCCAGGTTCGATTCCCAACCTCTTAATTTCTTAGAGGGCGACACGATGGCTCAGTGGTTAGCACTGCTATCTCACAGCACCAGGGATCCGGGTTCAATTCCATCCTTGGGTGACTATCTCTGTGGAGTTTGCATATTCTCCTCGAGTCTGTGTGGGTTTCCTGCGGGTGCTCTGGTTTCCTCCCATTGTCCAAAGTTATGCAGGTCAGGTGGATTGGCCATGCTAAATTGTCCATATTGTTAGGTACATTAGTTAGAGGGAAATGGGTCTGGGTGGGTTACTCTTCGGATGGGGTGGTGTGGACTGGTTGGGCCAAATAGCCTGTTTCCACACTGTAAGGAATCTAATCTAAACTTCTGTACATTATCTCAATGCAGCAACACTCATAATTTGAAAGCAGAACATTGTGGTTGCTGGAAATCTGAAACAACACAGAAAGCACACTTTTAAAGTGGAAGGCAGGAGTTTTCGAGGGTTTTGAGGAAGCATTTTATCACCTAGAAAGTGGCCAGGGTCTGGAATACATTGCCTGTGCGCACAGTTAAGGTGGAAAATCTCACAACCTTTAAAAAATAATTGGACGAGCACTTGGAAGTGTCATAACATTGAAGGTTCATAGCCTACTGTGGGAAAATGGGAATGAGTGTGTATTTTTGGCGATAAGGACTTGATCGGTTGTAGAGTGCCTTCTGCACTGATTGATTTTATGATTCTAGGAACCTCTTGAAAAACTGAGCAGCTACAAAGAACACAGGAACAGGAGCAGGCCGTTCGGCTTCTCGAGTCTGATGCCTTTTTTATCTTTTGCCTCTACACGGTCAGTCTCCTTCTATTCCCTGTCTTCATATATCAGAAGTCACATGACACTAGGTTATAGCATTGCTCCAAAGGCTTGTGATTTCAAATAAACCTGTTGGACTATTAGCTGGTGTCACATGACTTCTGCTTTTGTCCAATCCTGGAACCTTTACATCATGGCCATTCATATATCTGTCAAGGTGCCTGTTAAATGTTGCCATTGCGTCTGCCTCCACCACTTCCTCTGGCAGCGTATTCCAGACACTTACCACCCACTGTGGAAAAAACTTCTCTCTCACACCTCCTTTAAACTTACCCCTTTCACCTTAATTGACACCCGTACTCGTAGAAAAAAGGCTCCAGCGATCCTTTCTATCTATGCCTCTCGTAATTTTGTAAACTTCTATCAGGTCAACCCTCAGCGTCCCACGTTCAAGTGAAATCAAACCAAGTTTGTCCAATCGCTCCTCAGGCCTAAGAGTAACTAGGGAGAGAATAGGGCTCCTTAAAGATCAACAGGGCCGTTGATGTATGGAACCACAAGAGATGAGGGATGATTTCACATCAGTATTTACTGCGGCAAAAGACATCAGAGCCATGGAACTGAGGGAAGTAAACTGTGATACCTTGAACTAAGTCAACATTATAGAGGGCTTGGTGCTAAAGGATTTAAAATATACAGGGAGATAACTGGAACCTGATCAAGTGTATTTCAGGCCATTGTGGGAAGCTATAGGAATGATATTATTAAACTAGAAACTTTACAAAGATATTACCAGTTATATAGTAGTTATATGGAGAGGCTAGAAAGGCTGGGACTTTCTTCCCTGGAGCACAGGTGGCTGAGGGGTGACCTTATAGTGGTTTATAAAATCATGAGGGGCATTGATAATGTGAATAACCAAGGGTAGGGGTAAGGTTTAAGTTGAGAGGGGAAAGATTGAAAAGGGACCTGAAGGGCAACCTTTCCACACGGAAGGCTGTGTGTATATGGAAAGAGTTGCCAAAGGAAGTGGTAGAGGTGGCCACAATTATAACACTTAAAAGAAATTTGGACAGGTAAATGGATAGGAAAGGTTTAAAGGGATATGGGCCAAATGCAGGCAAATAGGATTAGTACACTTTAGGAACCCTGGTCAGTGTGGATGAGTTTGGTTGAAAGACCTGCTTCCATACTATGTGACTGACTCTATGACACTTGTACCATCCAAACCAGGCAATATCCTGGTAAATCCCCCATTTCTGTTCTCTCTTCAAAGCCTGCACATCCTTCTGTTAGTGTGGCGATCAGAACTGTACGCAATATTTCACACATAGCTTAACTAAAGTTCTATATAGTTGCAACATGACTTGCCAATTTTTATACTCTGCGCCCTGGCCAATGAGGTAAGCATTTATATGCCTTCTTGACCGTAGAATCCAAGTGTGTTGTCATTTTCAGGGAACTGTGGAGCTGTACACCTAGATCCCTGTGTGTTGATGCTACTAAGGGTTCTGCCACTCCCTGCTTACTTCTCTCCTGCGTTAGATCTTCCAAAATGCATCTCCCCACATTTGTCCAGATTAAACTCCATCTGCCATTTCTCTGCCCAAGCCTCCAGTCTATCTATACCTGCTGTATCCTTTGGTGATCTTCCTCACTATCTGCAGCTCCCCCAATCAGGGTACCTACATTCTCCTCCAGATCATTTATATCTTTTAAAAACAACAGGGGTTCCAGCACTGATCACTGTGGAACACCATTGGTCACTGATCTCCAGTCAGAAAAACACCCTTCCACAGTCTTCTATAACAACACCAGTTCTGTATCCATCTTACCAGCCTCCTGCAGATTCCTGGTATCCTTTTGTATCAGCCAGCCATGAGGGACTTTGTCAAAGACTTTTCTATAGTCCATATAGACAACATCTTCCATCCTGCCCTCAATCATCTTTGTCACTTCCTCAAAAAACTCAATCATGTTTGTGAGACACAACCTTTCCTGCACAAAGCCTTCCTGCCTAGTGCTAATGTGTTCATATTTTTCCAAAGGTGAGTAAATCCTGTCCCTAAGACTTTTCTCCAATAACTTCCCTAACTACTGTTGAAAGGCTCACCAACCTATCATTTCCCAGATTATCCCTGTTGTCTTTCTTAAACATAGAACAACACTGGCTCTTCTCCAGTCCTCAGATACCTCTCCTGTGGCAGAGGTTTTGCACAATGCCCCAGCAATTTTCTCACCTGTCTCCCTCAGCATTCTGGATTGATCCTATCAGGACCTGGGGACTTGTCCACCTTAATGATTTTTAAAACACTCAATGCCTCCCTTCTTTTTTATTATGACATGCCCCAGAAAATCAACATACCCCTCCTGAGCCTCACCATCCACCATGTCTCCTTTGTGAATATTGATACGAATTATTCCTTAAATACCTCATCCACTTCCTCTGGCTTCAAGAATAAATTCCCTCCTTTGTCCTTGAATAGACTTATCTTTTCCCTAACTACACTCTTGCTCCTTATATACTGATAAAAAACCCTGGGATTTTCCTTAATTCTGTTTGCTAAACACATTTCATGCCCCTTTTAGCCCTCCTGATTCCTTGTTTGAGTTTGTTCTTACTATTTTTATATTATTTGAAGGCTCTGCCTCTGGAGAGAGAAACGGATAATATTTCAAGTCCAGTTTGATTCTTCCTCAGAACATGCATTGAAGAATAAATTAATTTTGTTTCTCTCCCCCCAGACAGTTGTCAGACTTTTGAGTTTCTCTACCATTAATAATCTCCCCAAAGTTGTGAATGGAAATGGATCACTCTTGTAAATTGAAACACATTTATTTTAAAGCGATGTTGTGTTAACGTGGAATGGAACAGTGACAATGAGTTGGCAACCACTAGGGAGTTTATTTCTGTGTTGTTATTATAATCAGTAATAATTATGTAAGAGTTTAGTGCAGCTAATAAGATTGCTATTTATTGGAGAGGAGGAAGCAACTATTTTTATATTACATTTCCACTTCCCCATTATGGCCAAAGACTTTCATTGTGAATCATTTTGTTTCGAAATATGATTAGAGACAAAAAAAAACTGCAGATGCTGGAATCCGAAGTAGACCAGCAGGAGGTTGGAAGAACACAGCAAGCCAGGCAGCATCAGGAGGTGGAGAAGTAACTGTTACAGGTGTAACCCGAAGAAGGGTTACACTCGAAATGTTGACTTCTCCACCTCCTGATGTACCTGGCTTGCTATGTTCTTCCAACCTCCTGCTGGTCTACCTTTTGAAATGTAATGACTGCTTTTTAATCAAATGCAGCAACTAATTTGTGCACAGCAAGGTCCCTCAAACAGCAACAAGGTACAAGAAGGCAAATAATCTGTTTTTCAGTTGTTGCTAACTGTTGGGGTTATAAATATTCACTTGGATACCTTTCCTATCTTTGATTTTGCCCTGGGAACTTTTACTTATGATTCCTGATGAAGGGCTTATGCCTGTAATGTCGAATTTCCTGTTCCTTGGATGCTGCCTGACCTGCTGCGCTTTAACCAGCAACACATTTTCAGCTCTGATCTCCAGCATCTGCAGACCTCACTTTTTCCTCGAAACTTTTACTTACAGTCAAGCAAGACCTCAGTCTAATGTCACACTGGAATGATGGCATCTTCTAACAATGTAGCACATTCTCAGTACAGCAAAGAACACTCAGCAAAGACTTTTGACTGAAGTCCCTTCATTATCAGACTTAAGCGATCTGCCTCAGGCCAATGAGTGGGAACACTAGACCAAGGTGACATTCTAGCTGTTGGTGAGAGGAGGATTGGGACTTTGTTGCTTTGTATCGACAATCTTATTATCACAATTTGGGAACTTGAAGTCGCCAAGATAATGGATGTGAACTGTGGGTGCGAACGCATTACATTGCTATTGATGTAGACTACATGGTCATTTCATATCTTTGTTCAGATTGATTCATAGCCAAGATGGGGTGAAGTGTTTGATAGACAATGCAATTTTATTTCTGACAGAGAGCCATGTTGTCAATTCATTTAGTTTTCAACTCATCAGGACAGATGCAAGAATGCCAAATTTCAGCAGGAGCAATAATTCACATTATATGTGAAAAAGGGTGCTGATTAGTTGGCAAATGGACTCTGATTGCTTGAGGTGTTGCTATGGAGAATGCACCAGCAAACAACTATCTCCCGAGCTTCTGTTTAGTTTTTTTTTCAACTTGATATTTCTTTATTCATCGACTGAGAAATAAGCAAGTGATATAACCTTATTGGGATTGTATTATAGACCCCCTAATAGTCAGAGGGAAATTTAGAAACAAACATGTGAGGAGATCTCAGCTTTCTGTAAGAATAATAGGGTGGTTATGGGAGGGGATTTTAACTTTCCAAACATAGACTGGGACATAGTGTTAAGTGATTAGATGGAGAGGAATTTGTTAAGTGTGTACAAGACAATTTTCTGAATCAGTATGTGGATGAACCTACTAGAGAAGGTGCAAAACCTGAACTACTCTTGGGAAATAAGGCAGGGCAGGTGACTGAGGTATCACTGGGGGAGCACTTTGGGGCCAGCAACCATAATTCTATTAGATTTCAAATAATGATGGAAAAGGATAGACCAGATCTAACAGTTGAAGTTTTAAATTGGAGAAAGGCCAATTTTGACAGTGTTAGGCAAGAACATTTGAAAGCTGATTGGGGGCAAATGTTCACAGATAAAGGGGGAAAATGGGAAGGCTTCAGAAATGAGATAACGAGAATCCAGAGAAAGTATATTCCTGTTAGGGTGAAAGGAAAGGCTGGCAGGTGTAGGGAATGCTGGATGACTAAAGAAATTGAGAGTTGGTTAAGAAAAAGGAGGAAGCATATGTAAGGAATAGATCGAAAGAATCCTTAGAAGAGTATAAAGGAAGTAGGAGTATACTTAAGAGTGGAATCAGGAGGGCAAAAAGGGGGCATGAGATAGCTTTGGCAAAAAGAATTAAGGAGAATCCAAAGGGTTTTTACAAATACATTAAGGACAAAAGGATAACTAGGGAGAGAATAGGGCCCCTCAAAGATCAGCAAGGCGGCCTTTGTGTGGAGCTGCAGAAAATGGGGGAGATACTAAATGAGTATTTTGCATCAGTATTTACTGTGGAAAAGGAAACGGAAGATATAGACTATGGGGAAATAGATGGTGACATCTTGCAAAATGTCCAGATTATAGAGGAGGAAGTGATAGATGTCTTGAAATGGGTAAAGGTGGATACATCCCCAGGACCTGATCAGGTGTACCTGAGAACTCTGTGGGTAGCTAGAGAAGTGATTGCTGGGCCTCTTGCTGAGATATTTGTATCATCGATAGTCACAGGTGAGGTGCCGGAAGACTTGAGGTTGGCTAACGTGGTGCCACTGTTTAAGAAGGGTGATAAGGACAGGCCAGGGAACTGTAGACCAATGAGCCTGACGTCAGTGGTGGGCAAATTGCTGGAGGGAATCCGGAGGGACAGGATGTACGTGTATTTGGAAAGGCAAGGACTGATTAGGGATAGTCAACATGGCTTTGTGCGTGGGAAATCATGTCTCACAAACTTGATTGAGTTTTTTGAAGAAGTAACAAAGAGGATTGATGAGGGCAGAGCAGTAGATGTAATCGATATGGACTTCAGTAAGGCGTTCAATAAGGTTCCTCATGGGAGATGGATTAGCAAGGTTAGATCTCATGGAATACAGGGAGAACTAGCCATTTGGATACAGAACTGGCTCAAAGGTAGAAGACAGAGGGTGGTGGTGGTGGGTTGCTTTTCAGACTGGAGGCCTGTGATCAGTGGAGTGCCACAAGGATCGGTGCTGGGCCCTCTACTTTTTGACATTTACATAAATGATTTGGATGCGAGCATAAGAGGTACAGTTAGTAAGTTTGCAGATGACACCAAAATTGGAGATGTAGTGGACAGCAGATAGGGTTACCTCAAATTACAACAGGATCTGGATCAGATGGGCCAATGGGCTGAGAAGTGGCAGATGGAGTTTATTTCAGATAAATGCGACATGATGCATTTTGGGAATGCAAATCTTAGCAGGACTTATACACTTAATGGCAAGGTTCAAGAGAGTGTTGCTGAACAAAGAGACCTTGGAGTGCAGGTTCATAGCTCCTTGAAAGTGGAGTTGCAGGTAGATAGGATAGTGAAGATGATGTTTGGCATGCTTTCCTTTATTGGTCAGAGTACTGAGTACAGGGGTTGGGAGGTCATGTTGCAGCTGTACAGGACATTGGTTAGGCCACTGTTGGAATATTGCATGCAATTCTGGTCTCCTTTCTATCAGAAAGATGTTGTGAAAGTTGAAAGGGTTCAGAAAAGATTTCATAAGGATGTTGCCAGGGTTGGAGGATTTGAGCTATAGGGAGAGGCTGAACAGGGTGGCACTGTTTTCCCTGGAGTGTCGGAGGGTGAGGGGTGACCTTATAGAGGTTTACAAAATTATGAGGGGTTTGGATAGGGTAAATAGGCAAAGTCTTTTCCCTGGGGTCGGGGAGTCCAGAACTAGAGGGCATAGGTTTAGGGGGAGAGGGGAAAGATATAAAATGGACCTACGGGGCAACTGTTTCACGCAGAGGGTGGTACGTGTATGGAATGAGCTGCCAGAGGAAGTGGTGAAGGCTGGTACAATTGCGATATTTAAAAACATTTGGATGGATATATGAATAGGAGGGGATTGGAGGGATATGGGCTGGGTGCTGGCAGGTGGGACTAGATTGGGTTGGGATATCTGGTCAGCATGGATGGGTTGGACCGAAGAGTCTTTTTCCATGCTGTACATCTCTATGACTCTACGATTGCTTGCAGTACTAAACAGTTATTGTCTGATTGGTTTATGTGGTGGATGGGAGGTATGTTTAGTTTAGCTGATGGGATTGGATTGAAAACCACCACTTAACTATAAATATCACTGTTCAGAAGATCATAAAATATTGGTTAATTATCTATTTCAATGCCGAGTCTGCCAAGCCAGTTTCTTTGACTTTTAAATGTCACTATGATAAAAGATTTTAAAAGTTGAATCATTGTTGTGCTGACTATGTCTTTACTGAGCTTACTTTCTTTCTTGTTCCTTTTCTTTAGATTGAATAACTGTACGCCTGATCAATTAGCCATACAAAGATCAGGAAACTGGATTATTTTGTTAACCTGGAATTTATACAGCATCATGTCCAACTACAAAATTCCTTGGCAAATAAGGAACATGTTTACATGATTCAGCTGTAGTTGAGAAAAAGAAAGTAATCCTTTTTGGCTTTTATAAAGTTTCCCCACATCCTCTCTTGAGTAGAAGCTTTACAAGAGACATTTAAAGGCACTTAGCTCCATGTTGGTTGGGTTATTTCTGGAATCTCACACATTATGGGGGAAATATTGGTCCACAGAGAACAGAGGTATAGAAAGGACTGCTCACGGATTGGAATAAGGACTGCTCACGGATTGGAATAAGTGAGAGGGATATTTTGAAGGGATGAACCATGTACTTAAGCCATCAACATTGTGTGTCCCCCTCAAATTGTAAGAAAATTGAAATTAAAATTCTTCCTTTTGATTCATTTTGTATAACAGTTTGGTATGACGATGGTAACATTTTGCATGAAGCTTACTGATAGGAAAAATTTCACCGCACCCTCGATTTTATCTTTGCTCTACACCAAACATTCCCTCCAAATGTATGTCTTTATCAAAGATCTATCTGCCATTCCAAACCAAACCCTGGCGGGGTGTCCAATGTCTCTTTATTAGCATCAGTTTTTCAACCTTGCCACCAAGTTTTCTAAGTCACATCATCTGATGCTCCTTTTAGGGTGTAACAAGTTCAAAGGCATGACTTAGACCATTTCCAGCTGGTCTGGCATTTTGGCAATGGGTGTTGGAATCAGATCTGAACCAAGAGTGGATGCCACGTCATATGTTTGGAGAAGGAAAGAAGGACTGCTATTGAATTAATCAGACTGACAAAAGATGATCCATGAGCTTAACACACATGGGAGATAACTTTAATTGTGTGTGTGTGCGCGCGGGTATGCTGGCGTGCATGTGTGTTTGTACAGGATGTTTTCAGAACTATTGTCCAATCCATTTCTTTTACTGATTGGATGTCAATGGATATAGAGTTTAAGTGGGTGAATAGATTTGAGGGATAGATCTAACTGAGTGGTGAAACAGACTCAATCAACGGTATGGCTTACTTCAGGCTCAGGTAGAATATTAAATGGAGACCTTATGTGCCTGTGCAGACATCTCCAACTGTATCGAGGTATATTCTAAGAAAACTGCCAGTTTGCCTGCTACACACTGTTCAATACTTTGCTCTTAATGAACCCTCTCACATCAGATTATCTCATTTTATTTTTGTGGGTCTTTTCAATGACAAAGTAGTTATGACATTCTCTTATGGACTAATGGTGATTGTTATATGTTCAAAGTGAAGAGGTGCCATAGTATCTCCTCAGGATGTACATACTTTCTTTCTAACGAAGATACACTATGGTTGGCAAGGTACACGGTCCATGGAGCATTTCCCACTGGTGTCACATTATGCGTGCAATGACATGTTTGAGCACAACTTCATCCTTTCAGTGAGATGCTCGGTTTTGATTGGATGAAGAAAGACTCTTGGCCCATTTTGCTTCATCCTTCTACTTCTATATGCCCTGATTTTAAAATAGATCTTCCACTGCCAGATAGGTTCTCCTCCTCACTAGTGGTGTGCCTCAGGGATTGGTGTTGGGATCACAATTATTTACAAATTATATAAATGATTTGGAGTTGGGGGCTGCGTGTATGGTGTCAAAATTTGCCAATGACACGAAGATGATTGGCAGAGCAAAGTGTGCAGAGGACTGTGAAATTTTGCAGAGGAACATTGATACATTGAATGAGTGGGCAAAGGTCTGGCAGATGGAATACAATGTTAGTAAATGTGAAGTCATCCATTTTAATAGGAGTAACAGCAAGATAGATTATTACTTGAATGGTAAAAAGTTACAGCACGCTGCTGTGCAGAGGGACCTGGGTGTACTTGCGCATGAATCACAGAAGATTGGACTGCAGGTACAACAAGTGATTAAGAAGGCAAATGGAATTTTGTCCTTCATTGCTGAAGGGGTTGAGTTTAAAAGCAGAGTTTAAAAACAGTTGTACATAGTGCTGGTGAGGCCACACTTGGAGTGCTGTGTGCAGATTTGGTCTCCTTACTTAAGAAAGGATGTACTAGCACTGTAGGGGGTGCAGAGGAGGTTCACAAGGTTTATTCCGGAGTTGAGATGGTTTTCTTATGAAGAGAGGCCGAGAAGACTGGGATTATCTTCATAGGAATTCAGAAGAATGAGCGGGGATCTCATAGAAACATATAAAAGTACGAAGAGAACCGATAAAATAGAAATAGATAGGATGTTTCCAATGGCAGGTGAGACTAGGACAAGAGGGCATGGCCTAAAGAAGCAGGTTTAGAACTGAACTGAGAAGGAGCTTCTTCACCCAGAGGGTTGTTAAACTATGGAATTCCTTGCCCAGGGAAGTAGTTGACGCTACTTCAGTGATCACTTTTAAAGCTAAGGTAGATACTTTTTTGAAAATAAAGGAATTAAGCGATATGGTGAAACCGTGGATAAATGGAGCTGAGTCCACAAAAAGATTAGCCATGATCTTATTGTGTGGTGGAGCAGGCTCGATGGGCCGGACAGCCCACTCCTACTCCATTTCCTATCTTCTTATGATAGTTGCAGATGTAGCATCCAAGATACACATACAGATGTCTTACAAATCCCTGCCTAGTAAAGTTAAGCTTCCAATGGGTAATTACCCTGCATTTGGAATCATCCAAAGAAGGCTCCACTCCGAGTTAGAGTTGGAAAAGATCGGCATATTTACCTGGATAGTTACCCAGCAAACATTAGACAGATTAAAAACAGTTGCAACCCCTGGATAAGTATACATCTGACCTCCAGGATGCACCAATCCCCTCCACATCTGAACAATCTCCTGAAACTCCCAATGTCCCCAATCCACCCTGATCCAATCTCCGCACTCTGCTCTGCCCTGCTGGTCACCTATGCAGTTGGGTAGGGTGGTGACAGAACCTAACGACACAGGGTTTGAGGGGAGTCTCCCAGCCATTTTGCCATATGATTATTTTAGCAGAGTCTTCCTACCTCCCATTCATTAAAAGCTTCCCCATAGCACCCACTCTTTTTGGTGCCATGGACTCTTGCTGTTTGTGTAGATATCATTACGTGTTCAAATGCCATTTATTAAATCAGATTCAAAGGGATTTTAACATTCAAAGCAATTGTTGACGATACCACGTCCTTCAGCAACTTAGAAACATGAAGACTGATGTACAGCAGGAACTATAGCAGGTAGGTCAGGCATCATCTGAGGAGCAGGAGAATCAACATTTTGGGCATAAGCTCTGATCTCCAGCATTTGCAGTCCTCACTGTCTCCAACTACAGTAAGTAGTCTATTTTCAGTAAATATTGGCAACTTCTACAACAAGTGGAACCTGTAAAAGAATGCTGAAAAGGAGTCTCAATGAATTACAGCAGAATGAGCTCATGATGGTAACTGCAGCAAAGTTTAGCAATAAAAGTAGGACTATTTCACTCGCAAAATGTAGTGTTTAGAGGATTGATAAATGAAACGATAATATATGTAAAAGCAACTCATGTCACTCCAGTGATGATTGAGGGAATTGTCAACTCATCTCCATTCTGGCTGGGAATAATGAGAGTGACCTCTTGCCATTGCCAAAATAAGCACAGGTGAGCTGAAAGAGTGTAACCGTACATTAGAATAAAAATCCATGAGGAGCAGTGTGCCAAGTGCTCTAATGGCTGGCTAGCAATCACCTTGAATGTTTGAAGCTCTTCCTAGAGCTGCCAATCCCAATGATCCTTCATTTTCTCTCCACACAGTGAAAGGTGCCATTTCATTGTTTTCCTCGGCCACTGTATGAAGAAAGGTAATGCATTTTGTTGTTGCATTTCACTCGGTTAGACCAGGCCTCAGAAAGGGACAGTACGGAGGCTCAAGGTTAGTACTGCTGCCTCACAGCGCCAGGGGCCTGAGTTCAATTCCACCCTCATCTGTGTGGAGTTTGCAATTTCTCCCCATGTCTGTGTGGGTTGCATCCCACAGTCCAAAGATCATACAGGTTCAGTGGATTTGCCCTGCTAAATTGCCAGTCATATCTGGGGATGTGCGAGTTAAAAAAGCTAATTGGGTACAGATGTTTGCAGGTAAAGGGACATCTGAAAAATGGGAACCCTTTAGAAATGAGATAACGAGAGTCCAGAGAAAGTATATTGCTATTAGGGTGAAAGGAAAGGTCGATAGGTTTAGGGAATGCTGAATGACTAAAGAAATTGAGGATTTAGTTAAGAAAAAGAGGGAAGCATATGTCAGGTATAGACAGGATAGATCAAGTGAATCCTTAGAAGTGTATAAAGGCAGTAGGAGTATATTTAAGAGGGAAATCAGGAGGGCAAAAAGCTGGACGTGAGATAGCTTTGAGTTAAGGAGAATTCAAAGCGTTTTTACAAATAAACTAATGACAAAAGTGCAATGAGGGAGAGAATAGGGCTTCTCAAAGATCAGCCAGGTGACCTTTGTGTGGAGCTGCAGGAGATGGGGGAGATACTAAATGAGTATTTTGCATCAGAATTTACTGTGGAAAAGGACGTGGAAGACATAGAATGTAGGGAAATCCCAATAGGATCTTGACCAGCTGGGCTAATGGGTTGAGAAGTGGCAAATGGAGTTCAATTCAGTTAAATGCGAGGTGCTGCATTTTTGGGAAAGCAAATCTTAGCAGGACTTATACACTTAATGGTAAGATCCTACGGAGTGTTGCTGAACAAAGAGACCTTGGCATTCAGGTTCATAGCTCCTTGAAAGTGGAGTCACAGGTAGATAGGATAGTGAAGGCGGCATTTGGTATGCTTTCCTTTATTGGTTAGAGTATTGAGTACAGGAGTTGGGAGGTCATGTTGTGGCAGTACAAGACATTGGTTAGGCCACTGTTGGAATATTGTGTGCAATTCTGGTCTTCTTCCTATTGGAAAGATGTTGTGAAACTTGAAAGGGTTCAGAAAAGATTTGCAATGATTTTGCCAGGTTTGGAGGATTTGAGCTGTAAAGAGGTTGAATAGGCTAGGGCTGTTTTCCTTTGAGCATCGGAGGCGTTGTAGAGGTTTATAAAATCATGAGGGGCATGTATAGGATAAAATGACAAAGTCTTTTCCCTGGGATTGGGGAGTCCAGAACTAGACGGCATAGGTTTAGGATGAGAGGGGAAACATTTAAAAAAGAGACCTAATGGGCAACCTTTTCATGCAGAGGGTGGTATGTGTATGGAATGAGCTGCCAGAGGAAGTGGAGGCGGCTAGAAGAATTCCAACATTTAAGAGGCATTTGGATGGGTATATGAATAGGAAGGGTTTGGACGGATATGGGCTGGGTGCTGGTAGGTGGGACTAGATTGGGTTGGGATATCTGGTTGGCATGGATGAGTCGGACCGAAGGGTCTGTTTCCGTGCTGTACATCTCTATGACTGTATGACTCTAAGTGGATGAACCAGGGGAAACGCAGGGATGAGTGGAATGCTCCTCAGAGGGTTGGTGTGGATCGGATGGTCCAAATGGCCTGCTTTCACACTGTAGGGAATCTATGAACAGAAATGTCATTGAGTCTGGGCAGGAACCCAGGATTCAAAGAGTTCTCAATGGGGAGAGCAAGAATGAGACACGGCTTACGTTTATTCAGAAACACAGATAGTTCTTTTGTAATGTCTGATGATAAAGGAAAACACAATTGCTTTTTACATATATTAAGAAGAACATGCTTAAAAGCCTATTATTAGCTCATGATTGCATTAGTTAGATTGTTAGTAAGATAATAAGCTCACATTAGGCAGTTGAAAAGCATGCTGTTGTGGGCTTGTAGTTTAAGTCTGGTTTAGTAATGAACATACCTTAGTGCAATAACCATTCTAATTCGATAATGGAAGAGCGAAAGTAATTGGAGGTGTTTATGCTCTATAATTAAGAAAATTATTCCTTGAGTTGGAACAGTTAGGAATTCAGAAAATGCACAAACTCTACCGAAAGAGGAATAAAACAATTATTCAGTTTCCATTTCCTTTTTCATGTAAAGATGTGTTGGTGTTACCTTACCGTGAAGTTTTTGACAAAGCTAAACTCCTGACAGCTGTGTTCTTAAAATTCAGTTCAGTGTCTCACCCTTGGGTTGCTGAGAATGTCTGTGTGATGCCGATTGCTGTATAACGCTAAGCATTGTAAGTGGGGTTTTTATTTTGATGCTCTGCTTTTTGCCATTATGTTTATTTTTCCTTCCTGTTAAATTAGAAAAGGTGCAGAAAGAATTTACAAGGATGTTGCTGAGACTGGAGGGTTTGAATTATGAGACTGGGACCTTTATCCCTGGAGGATAAGAGGCTGAGGGGTGACCTTCTAGAGGTTTATAAAATCAAGAGGGGCATAGATAAGATGGATAGCCACGGTCTGTTTCCCAGCAGAGGGGAGTCCAAAACTAGAGGGCATAGGTTTAAAGTAAGAGGGGAAAAATTTAAAAGGGACCTGAGGAGTGACCTTATTACACAGAGGGTGATGTGCTTTTGGAATTAGCTGTCAGAGGAAGTGGTGGAGATTGGTACAATTACAACATTTGGAAAGGACATTTGGACAGGTACATGGATAGGAAACATTTAGAGGGATATGGACCAAATGCACATAAAAGGAACTAGCTACATTTGAGAAACCTGGTCAGCATGGGAGAGTTGGATGGAAGGGCCTGTTAGTAAGTTGTATGACTCAATGGCAGAAAGTACAAAGTTAAAAATCACAAACACCCCGCAGGTTATAGTCCAACAGGTTTAATTGGAACCACTAGCTTTCGGAGCGCTGCTCCTTCATCAGCTGGTTGTGGAGTACACAATTGTAAGACACAGAATTTATAGCAAAAGTTTACAGTGTGATGTAACTGAAATTATACATTGAAAAATACCTTGATTGTTTGTTAAATCTCATTTGGACTATAACCTGGTGTTGTGTGAGTTTTAACTTTGTACACCCCAGTCCAACACCAGCATCTCCGAACTATGGCAGGAAAGTTCCTCAAACAGTTCATTGTTTTTTTGTTTGTTTTCTAATCCAGTAAATTGACTACATCATGACTATACTCACAACTCCTGAAATACTGATGCTGGAGAATTCTCTATTCCTGAGATGCTGCCTAACCTGCTGTGCTTTGACCAGCAACACATTTGCAGCTGTGATCTCCAGCATCTGCAGACCTCATTTTTTTTCCTGAAATACTGAAGCAGTCTATGCCTTTATGCAGCAAGACCTGGACAACATGCACCCTTAGGCTGATGTGGCAAATGACATCTGTGCCTCAAAACTCAGGCAATGACCACCTCCAACAGGAGATCTAGCCCTTTGATGTTCAATGACAGTGCTGATGTCTGAATCTCTCTATATCAATACGTTGGAGTTCACTATTTGCGGGAATTGTGACCAGACGTGTAATATATTATGGCTGCACGAACAAGCCAGAATCCTGCAGTTAGTAACTCACCTCCTGACTCCCCGGAGCCTATCCACCATCTAAATGACACAAGTCAGGAATGTGATGCAATACTCCCCACTTGCCTGGATGAATGCAGCTCCAACAACAGTCGAGATGCTTGACACCATCCAAGACAAAACAGTTAGCTTGATTGACACCCCAGCCATCCCCTTCAAGACTCACTCCCTCCACCACAAACATACATTGGCAGTAATACGCACCTTCTACAGAATGCATTTTAATCCACAACTTCCATACACTTAATTCAACAGATATTAACCCAGCTCTTTATTAAAATGGAATGTACTGACAGAATATTACTGATCAGGGAATCCTGACCACATGTTCATTTTTGACAAGAAAACAATGCTTCAGATTTTTTTTCCCATTGCAGTTACAGAATGATTATTATTGTGTAGGAGGAGGCCATTTGGCCCATTGTGCCATCATCAACCCTCCAAATGAGCTTTACACTTATTGCTATTCCCTGCCTTCTCCACATAAGACTGCACATTATTCCTTTTCAAATAAGCATCAAACTCCCTTTTTAATACCTTGATTGAACAGTACATGCCAGTCCTTGACAATTCATTGTCTAAAAGTGGTTTTCCTCATATCACTTTTACTAATTACTAAACTGCTCACCCAAGTGGAACAATATGCTCTTGCTAATTGGGAGAGATAGCACATTGCAATCCTGTAGCTGTCAACATTTCAACACAATCATTGAACCTGTCGGGAAAAAAGGATGTGAGAGCATGATATCCTCTCAACAGGTTGTGGTGATTTCAAAACTGGGGCAGTAGGGTTATGAGAAACGGCAATGCAGGATATGTGTAACTTCCTTTGGGAGGATCACCAGACACAGGAACTTCTGAAGCAAGCAATCTGAGGGAAAGTCGGTGTTTCTGTGTTTGTCCAGTGTAACTACTACTCTATAAGAACTTGTTCTGTACTATTTGTAATTTGATCCCATCCTTCAGTTGCATCAGTCCCATCAGTTGCAAGATCATCTTGACACGGAAGGAATAAAAGAAAAGACTACTCAATTACAAGAGAGTGTCTGGTGTAGATTATGGAAATGTGCTTGGCTGTTCAAAAATTTGCCTTGCAATCCAATTGTTCTGTGTTTCTGAAAGCCTGTTTATAATTGATGCTCACTGTTCTTGATGGATTAAGCCTGGGCGTGGACTCAGAGTAAAGTATACATACTCCAGAAAGAGTCAGACATTATATAGTCAGTTTTAAAGTACTGCGAATTAAACCTGTTACAGACATAGTAACTAGAGTCATTTCCACATAGATCAGAGATATTGATTATATAAGAAAAGCTAGGATAACAAACATACACAGGAGGGTCAACCATTAATGCTTGGTGACAGAAACAGTTTACATTTTTCTACAGCCTTGAATATAGCAAGGCACATCCAATGAGTATCATTGGGTAAAATTTGTTAACCATCCCAATAAATACTTGATCCAGGAAGTAAGTTTTAAGGAGTATTATAAAGAAGGATGGAGAATAAGAGAAGCAAAGAGATCTGGGGAGGGCCTAGACAGTTGAAGGAAGGCTATTAGTAATAGAGTGAATAACATTAGAGATGAACGAGAGACCAGAGTTGTAGAAACACAGATACATTGAACAGCTGTTGGGATGGAGACAGTTGAAGAGAATGGGGGGGGGGTTGGGGGTGGAAGATGAGGTCCTAGAGACATCTGTAAACGGAATGTGAATTTTAAAACTGAGGCAAGAATCAAATGTTGTTCAGTAAGCAGAGGGGTGATGGCTGAGTGGAATTTGGTGTGAATGCGGATATGAGCCACAGAGCTTTGGCTGAGCTGAAATTCGTGTAGTGTGGAAAATGATTGGCTGGTCAGGAGAGGATTTCGATAGTCTTACTTTTTTAAAAGATATTTTTATTAGAAATTTAACATTTTTACAAGTGTACAAAAATAAACAAAACTCTCAAATATGAACATTGATGTACAATTAAATCAAATATACAATAGTCAAATTTTAACAAAGGAAAAAAATTACCAAAATAAAAAAAAACTCAACTTTCTACTAATCTAACCTATAACTAACCAGAGTGCATACTTAAGTCTCTTACATGCTTGGAATGTAATAACATCAAATGTAATAAAACCCGTATTCGTGCGGGATTCCTCTCCCAAGGGGCCCCGGAGCAGCCAGGTTTGTGATCTTCATTAAATAAAAGCCCTTGTTAGGATGGCCGAAATATCTGCATTTATGTAATTCAAAAAGGGCTGCCATATTTTATAAAATAATTCAGTCTTTCGGTGCACCATATTTGTAAGGAAGTCAAGGGGAATGCATTCCATAATTAATCTGTGCCAATTTGAAAGTCCAGGGGGGCCCTCAGCCACCCAGTTCACCAAAATATTTTTCCTTGCACAGAAAGAGAGAATAGAAAATAGTCTCTTCCCGTGCATATCCAGGGAGGAAAAGTTCGAAAAGCCCAAAAGGAGAGATACAGGGTCCACTCTAATTTCCGTTCCTAAAATTTCTGTCAGGGTACTTGCTACTTTAATCCAATATCTACGGATCTTATGACAAGTCCATAGGCAATGCACAAGAGTGCCCACCTCTATTTTGCATTTGGGACACATTGGAGATGCTCCTGCCTTAAATTTTGCCAATCGAGCCGGTGCTAAATGGGCCCTATGAAGTATCTTCAGCTGGATAGCCTGGGTTCTGTTACAAATAGTAATTCTTCTAGCATTTTCCCAAATATCATTCCACATTTCTATAGAGATTTCTAGTCCCAAATCTTGATCCCATGTTTTAAGCAGATTGTCCATATCTCCCGATACTTCATCATCATGTAGTAAATGATGAATAGTACTGACGGAGGATACCCCCACTGGTCGTAGGACATTACATTCTCTACCTGATTTATAAAGACTATCTATTAACCTAGTCTTCTTCTGTATATAATCTCGAATTTGGAAGTATCGAAAGAGGTCTCCATTGGGTAATCCGAATTTCTGACGCAGCTGTTCAAAAGACATCAGGACCCCATCTTTAAATAGGTCCCCTAAACATGAGATACCCCTGGATCTCCAGAGTTTAAAAGTGGCATCTGTAAACCCCGGTTGGAATCCCCATGCCCCTACTATCGGTGCATAGGGGGATGTTTTATGTAAATTACCCTCATTTTGCCGCATTTTATTCCAGGCCTTAATTGTGTTTAGTATTATGGGGTTTATACAGTGATCTGTAATGATTTTCCTCTAGTCTGAAAATAAGAGGTTAATAAGTGGGTATTTTACTTGAGAGGCCTCAATGTCCAGCCAGATTGATTGTGGGTCGGACAAGACCCAGTCAGCTATGTAACTTAGTAGGGAGCTTAACTGATATTTCCTAAGGTCTGGGAAGTCCAGTCCTCCCCTTGCCTGTGGAAGCTGTAGCTTCTTCAGCTTAATAAGGGGCCGTCTATGATTCCAAATAAAGGAACCCAGCCAGCCATATAATTTACGTAGTGCCAGCCTTGGCAGCATCACCGGGAGCATTCTCATAGGATATAGGAGACGGGGAAGAACATTCATTTTAATTAGTGCTAGTCTGCCCAACTAGGAAATTGGAAGGTCTCCCCATCGCTGGAGGTCCTGCCTTATCCTTTCCAGTAATTGCACAAAATTAGCCCTTTACAACTGACCAAATACTGGAGTACTAAAAATACCTAAATATAAGAAACCCTCCAGGGACCAACGAAAGGGAAAAAGGGATCCGTTCACTAAGTGGGGTGTCATAACCAGGCCACCCATTGGCATAGCCTCCGATTTTGAAAAATTAATTTTATAGCCTGAGAATGCACTAAATGTATTAATAACTTGAATTAGACGAGGTACGGACATCAGAGGATTATTGAGGAATAAAAGAACATCATCTGCATAAAGGGTAATTTTGTGTTTACCTGTACCAGTCCTCGGGGCCGTTATATTAGGATCAGTCCGTATAGCTTCTGCTAGTGGTTCAATTATTAGCGTAAATAATAATGGCGAGAGAGGACATCCTTGACGGCAGCCCCTACCCACACTGAAGCTATCCGAACCTAATCCATTGGTAACCACAACTGCTTTGGGATCACTATACAATGTTGAGACCCATTTGGTAAACACCTGTCCAATGCCAAACCTTTCCAATGTGTAAAACAAATATGACCATTCAATCCTATCGAATGCCTTTTCCGCATCTAATGAAATTACTACTCCTGGTATCTTTCCCTGATGACAGGCTTGGATCATATTCAAGACCCTTCTAATATTATTGGATGATCTACGGCCCTTAATAAATCCCGTCTGATCCTCCTTTATAATATGTCAGTATCCTTTCTAGTCTCAGTGCTAACATTTTAGAGAGGATTTTAAAATCTACATTTAGCAAGGATATTGGTCTATAAGATGTACAGTCTTCTGGATCTTTTCCTTTTTTAAGGATAAGAGAGATATTTGCCTCTTTCAGCAAAGGCAGGAGACAGCCCTGATTATATGCATAGTTATACATGTCCATAAGTGGATCAGCTAATATTTCTGTAAATTCTTGATAGAATTCAGCTTGAAAACCATCTGGGCCCGGTGCCTTTCCGCTCTGGAGTTGCCTAATTGCATGAAGTATTTCTTGGACTGTTAGAGGAGCATTTAGGACCGATACCTGTTCTGGAGTCAAGCCTGGAAAGGTCAAATTTTTAAAAAATGACTGCATCCTCCTAGTCCTATCTTCACAATCCTGCGATTTATATAACTCAATAAAATTCTCTAAAGATCGCGTTAATCTTTTTATGATCATGAGTCAGAGTACCTGTACTTTCCTTGATAGACGTAATAGTCTGAGGGGCCTTCTTTTTCTTTGCAAGAAATGCTAAGTATCTACCCGGTTTGTCGCCATATTCATATAACCTTTGTTTTGCAAATAATATTTCCCTCTTAGCCGTTTGAGTAAGCGTAGTGTTTAGAGCTGTCCTAAGAGCCGTAATCCTCTGCAATTTTATAATAGAAGGTCTATCAGCGTATGCTGTTTCAGCTGCTTTTAAGCGAGCTTCGAGCAGACGCTGTTGCTCTCCCTTCAGTTTTCTTTGGGTCGCTGAGTAGGAAATGATCAAACCTCGTGCATAAGCTTTGTTGGTCTCCCACATCATTGATGGGTTGCTGACCGTACCTGAATTAATTTCTAAAAAAGTTTTAAATCCTTGGGGGAAGTACTTTACAAATTTACTATCTTTTATCAGGAAGGGGTCCATACCGAGCCAATGCCGAGCGGATGTCCCATTGTTCCTTGCCTTAGTTTCCATATATACAGCGGCGTGGTCAGAAATTGCTATAGTACCTATTTTACAGGATGATATGGAATTTAAAAAAAAATCGATGGGGCAAAAAACATATCAATTCTTGTATGACATTTATGTGGATTAGAGTAGAAAGAAAAATCTCTACCCTGTGGATGGAGACATCTCCATACATCTACCAATCCTAATTCTTTATTCAGATCTGCCAGTTGTCTAGATCTGGGAGATACTCCAGCAGCACTCTTGGGGATCCTATCTATTTCCGGATCCATAATACAATTAAAGTCTCCCCCTATAATTGTATGACGGGCACCAAAGACCATCAATTTTGAAAAAGCTTCCGTTATAAATTTAAAGGGGTGTGCCGGGGGGCAGTACAAATTTAGAATCCCATATTCCTCTCCATTTACAAGGGCTTTAATCAAAATATATCGTCCAGATTCGTCTTTTATCTGATTTAGATTTTTGAAAGGGAAATTCTTCCGAACAAGAATAACAACTCCCCTGCCTTTTGAACTAAAAGAAGAAAAAAAGGCCTGATCAAATCCACCCTGCCATAATTTTAAGTGTTCTTTATCCGACAGGTGTGTCTCCTGTAGGAGAGCTATATCAACTCTTTCTTTCTTAAGATTTGATAATATTTTCTTCCTTTTAACTGGCGAATTACTCCCCCTGACATTCCAGGTGCACCACTTAACCGACTGATCAACCATAATCATCTGGGCAGATCAGAGACCCCTCGGGAGGGGAAACCCTATCTGGAACATCCCGAGCATGGAACATATAAAATTTACAAAAATAAAGGCTCTCTAATACACTCAAAACAATATAATAAAAAACTATTTCTAAATAAAAAAAATATAAAACGTGCCTAATTGGAGATTTTCCCCCTTGTTCCCAGGGAGCGTCACTTCCTCTCCAAAAGTCCATCTTATCCTCTCCCAACCAATGTCCCACCCTTGACCCAGGTGTTCCTCAATAAAATGGGGAGAATTCAAATATAATACAAAGCTAGAGTTAACAGTGAGCACCCTACCCCCGCCCACACCAACACCTGAATATATTTGGGAATGTTAATACCATATATAAATATATAACTATAAAATTACAATCTTAACAAAGTAATAATTGAATATAATAATACAAAATAACAGGGGAAAAACAACCCCGCTCCTAAAGACAGAAGTGAAATAGAATAAGGTAACCACCTCCCCCCACCAACATTAACCAAACGCCCCAACATATATATACATACATACATACCCACATATATACATAAAGTAATAAATGAAAACAAACCCACCCCGGGGGGGGGGAGAAAATCAAATCCCTCTCCCCGCCCCCCGATGATAATATTAAACGATAAGGTAAGAAAAAAGAGAAACAAAAAAGGTGGGGGGATGTAAACCAAAGTAGAGGGAAAGGCAAACCAACATCCACTATCTCTTACAGTTTATTTAAGAGAGTCCAAGAATTCCTTAGCCTTCTCTGGTGATCCGAAGTTATATATGGATTCTTCGTGGTTAAAGCGTAGCGTCGCTGGATAACGTAAGGAGTACTGAGTATTTAAGTCCCTTAAACGCTTCTTCACCTCATCGAATGCCTTCCTCTTTTGGACCAGAGCTGGGCAAAAGTCCTGGAATAGCATGATCTTGGATCCTTTATAGATCATGGCTTGGGGATCTTTTCCAAGATTTCTTGAGGCTTCCAGGAACATCTGCCTCTCCCTATAGCTCTACAGCTGGAACAGGACCGGGCGTGGGCGCTGGTTTGAGCCGGGCCCACGCATTGCGACCCGGTAGGCCTATTCCACCCTTACCTGGCCTGATCCAGCATGCAGATTTAAAAGCTGTGGCAGCCACTGCTCCAGGAATGCTGTACGCTGGCCTTCCTTTTCCCGTTCGGGAAGGCCCAGCAAACGGATATTTTTTCGACGACCTCGATTATCGAGGTCGTCAATATGATTTTCTAAGGTCCGGACTTGCTGCTCGAGAGCCCGGACCTGATCGGCGGCCGATTGAGCTGCAGTTTCGGAGGTCGCGGCCTTTAACTCCGCCCCTCCGACTTGGCGCTCGAGTTCCTGGGTGTCTAGGCCGTGCTTCTGCAGCGCGGCCGAGAGTGATTCCCAGCGATGTCGGGACTCCTCGATAAAGGCATCGATCTTCGCGTTCAGCTTGGTGATCATCTCCACAAGGCTTGTTACCGTCGGTAAGTCCCCCGGGGCGGCTGTGGATGCCTCTGCTGCAGCTGAAGAGGGAGAAGGTGGGGGAGGGGGTCCTGCTTGGTGAGAGCTGCGTGCTCCTTTCCCTTTGGTCATTTTTCACTAAATGTTAGATTATTTAAATGTAATACTAAGCAGCTATTTAAAGTTAACAGCTATTATGAATGATTTGGTGAGTGTGGTGGGGGTGGGTGACCCACTTTGCCCAAGTCTTGGGAAGAGCACTATAGACTCAGACTTGCTGGGTCACCGCCATCTTGGATCCCCCCTCGATAGTCCTACTTAGAGGTGAGCGAGTAGCCAAATAGCAGATTAATTGAGGCAGGGGCAGTATTGGGTGAAATTACAATAGTGGAGCCGAAGTCTTAGTAAGTGAGCGCAGGAAGATCATGCTGGGGGCTAAGTACAACACCAAAGTTAGGAATAGTTTGGTGTAGCATTTCGCTGTTGCATGGGAGATAGATGTAGCAATTGGACAGGCTATAAGTGCAGCCATTTGTTAACAGTCTCTGTCATTGTTCCATCATGTAGTAGTAATGGCTATTGATCAGAAAACTGTAGCAGAGATTTGAAGAAATTTAGTTCCTCACCTGGATATGTTCATAAAGGAATAAAAAAAACCCCGAAGTAACTGCTTTTTTTAAAAAAAAGGAGAAATTTGCTCTCTTTTCTCAAGAAATATTGGCAAAAAGATGGGATTTCCGATTGAGACAGTCTTGTTTGTAGTTTCTTTGTAATTTGAATGCACAAACATTTACATTAGGTCTATTATTTTTTTCACAGGCATAAAGTGACTTCCTGATTGCAATTTGAAACTTACGCGTGGGAATCAAATTTTTCAGTGGGAGTAACACAGGTGAACTGACACGTGCTTTAGCATCACTTGCAATGTCAAATCCCCAGGCAGAAAGTAGTGGTGACTGAGATCTCTGACCTGATGGATTGCTTGTATTTACTCATTTACTGAGTAGTGGGTGAAGTTTAAAGACTGAGCTAAAATGAAGGGGAAATGAAGGGAAAAAGTGTCAGCAGCTGGAACATTACAGTGTTCAGATTGGTTCTTACTTAATAACCAACATGATTTATAATATGGACTTAACTAAACTGACCTGACATTTAGAAACTCCCATTTTTGTAGTCCCCTTCACCTGTGGTTCCAGCAACTGTTACTATTTAGAAACATCTCATGCAAAAATGTATTTAAAGTACCTTTATGTCCATGCATGGGCTAGTTTCCATTGTGGCTTCAGGGCTAAAGAACAAGAGCTGACTGGTTTCAGATACATTAAGGCATGATGGCTGTGGATCTCTGTATAAAATTCATTCCTCAGAACAAAATCTCTCTCTCAGCTCACTTGTCCCCTCCTCATGCCCATGTGGATCCCGTTATCTCTTGACCTTTGGACCAAAGCCACCATTGACAGCTGCATCACCTGCAGCAACTTGAGTTCAAATGTTCTTTTGAGGCGTTTTTAAGAAGCAATTAGCCTATGAATTAACATCAGGTTTAACACAGGAAGCACTGATAGCTATGCAAGAACTGCAATGTTTTCTTCAATGAATAAACCATGAAAAGATCTGGATTGCGCCTCCAATGGGCATCTGGTCTCATTATAGAGAGACATTTCTAAAGGTTGAATAGTCAAGGCATTTGTTTTTATTTCTTTTGGTGTAATATTTGGACATATTTCAAATTAAAAGCATTTTGCTTCCTAACAATTTGATATGAAATTGTACAGAGGGAAGTGGGAAGAAATGACACTGGTACAGGGACTCTCAATGAGCAGCAAGTGTTTGAATGAGTAGAAGGCAGTTATTATCCTAAACACACAATGCAGCCTGATGCCTGTTTTCTAATCCAGTTGGAACAGTGAGCACCCAAACTCATGACCACTACCATCCAGAAGGACAAAGGCAGCATTAACATGAGAATACCATCCCCAGTAAGTTCCCCTCCTAGATACTCACCATGCTGATTTGGAAATATACTGTCGTTCCTTCACTGTCGCTGGGTCAAAATCCTGGAACTCCCTCCCTAAGGGCATTGTGGGTCAACCCACAGCAGGTGGACTGCAGCGGTTCAAGAAAGCAGCTCACCACCACTTCGAGGGCAGCTAGGGGCAGGCAATAAATGCCAGTGATATCCACACTCCATGAATTAAATTTTTAAAAAACCCAAGAGACCCAGGCTGCAGGTAATCTGGAATAAGGACAGAAAATACCTGCCAAAGTCAGACAGCATCTGTGGTGAGAAACAGAATTAATGGGTGCCATTTCCCTTTTTTTTATGTGAAGTGTGGGTTGAGGGTGGGAGGAGGCGAATATGTTCGGTCGCAACTAACGTGCTCTCCCTGCCAGTGAGAGAACTCAACAGACCGCCAGCCAATCAACTCATTGAGAGCTAAAAATAGCAGTTGCTGGAAAGCCTCAACAGGTCTGGTAGCATCTGTGGAGAGGAATCAGAGTTAAGGCTCACTGGACCCGAAATGTGAACGGATTTCTCTCCACAGATGCTGCCAGACCTGCTGAGCTTTTAGAGTCATAGAGTCCTACAGCACAGAGACAGGCCCTTTGGCTCAAACTGGTCATGCCAACCAAAATGTCCATCCACGCTAACCCAATTTCCCTGCACTTGGTCCATATCCATCTAAACCTTTCCTCTCCACGCATTTGTCCAAATGCCTTTTAAATGTTGTTAATGTACCCACCTCAACCACTTCCACTGGCAGCTCATTCCATGTGTGTACCCTCTGTGTGAAAATGTTGCCCCTCAGGTTCCCTTATATTCTTTCCCTTTTTACCTTAAAATGATATCATTTAGTCCTCGGTTTCCCAACCCTGGGAAAAAGGCTGACTGCATTCACCCTATCCATACCTCTCATGATCTTATACACTTCTTTAAAATCCCCCCTCAATCTCCTATGCTCTAAATAAAAAAAGTCTTAGATTGTCCAACGTCTCTCTATAGCACAGACACTTGAGTCCTGGCAACACCCTTGTAAATTTCTTCTGCACTTTTTCCAGTTTAATAACATCCTTCCTACAGCAACGTGACCAAAACTGAACACAATACTTCAAGTGTGGCCTCACCAACATTGCATGCAACGGCACCATGGCTTCCCACCTTCTATACTCAGTGCCCTGCCTATGAAGGCCAGTGTGCCAAAAGCCTTGTTCACTGCCCTGTCTACCTGTGACTCCACTTTCAGAGAACCATGCACCTGAACTCCAAGGTCTCTCTGTTCCACTACACTACTTAAGGCATTACCATTCACCATGAAACTCTTATCTTGATTTGACTCTCTAAAAATGTAAGATCTTCCACTAATCAATATTAAACTCCATTTTGCCATTTCTCACCTTGTTTCCCCAGCTGATCAAAGCCCTGCTGCAATTTCGGATCACCTTCCTCACTGTCCACAATACTGCCTATTTTAATATCATCTGCAACTTACTAATCATGCCTTGTACATTCTCATCGAAATCATTGATATAGATAGCAGACAGTAATGGGCCCACCCCTGAGGCACTCGACTAGTCACAGGCCTCCAGTCCGACAAGCATCCTTCCACTATTACCCTCTGCTTCTTACCATCAAGTCATTTATGTATCCAATTTGTCAGCTCTTCCTGGAATACATGAGATCTAACCTTTCAGAGCAACTTCTTGCCCTATCACCTTCTTTGGCACTGACGACCTGGACAGCCAGAATTTGCCGGCCAATCCCAGGCTTGCTAGCACCTGGTTTCTTAAATTCATAGTTGAGGTCTAATTGCAGAGTCACAGAGCTGGACAGTATGGAAACAGACCCTTCAGCCCAACTTGTCCATGCCAACCAGATATCCCAACCTAATTGAGTCCCATTTCCAAACCCTTCCTATTCATATACCAATCCAGATACCTTTTAAACGTTGCAATTGTGCCGGCCTCCACCACTTCCTCTGGCAACTCGTTCCATACACAAGCCACTCCCTGTGTGAAAAAGTTGCCCCTTAGGTCCCTTTTATATCTTATCCCTCTCACCCTAAACCAACGTCCTCTAGTTCTGGACTCTCCCACCCCAGGGAAAAGATTTTGTCTATTTATCCTATCTATTCCCCTCATCATTTTATGCACCTCTATAAAGTCACCTCAGCCTCCGATGCTCCAGGGAAAACAACCACAGACTGTTCAGCCTCTCCCTATATCTCAAATCCACTAACGCTGGCAACATGCTTATAAATCCTTTCTGAATCCTTTCAGGTTTTACCACATCCTTCCGATATTGCACACAATATTCCAAAAGTGGCCTAACCAATGTCCTACATAACTGCAATATGACCCCCCAACTGCTATACTCAATGCAATAACCAATAAAGGCAAGCATACCAAATGTCTTCTTCACTATCCTATCTAGCTACAACTCTACTTTCAAGGAGCTATGAATCTGCACCCAAAGATCTCTTTGTTCAGCACCACTTCCCAGGACCTTACCATTAAAGAGTATAAGTCCTGCTCTGATTTGCCTTTCCTAAATGTAGCACCTCACATTTATCTGCATTAAACTCCATCTGCCAGTCTTTGGCCCATCTGATCAAGATCTTGTATTCTGAGAAATCCTTCTTCGCTGTCCACTACACATCCAACATTGATGTCATCTGAAAACTTACTAACTGGACCTCTTACGTTCATATTGAAATCATTTAGATAAGTGGCGAAAAGCATTGGACCCAGCACCAATCCTTGTGGCACACAGCTGGTCACAGACCTCCAGTCTGAAAGGCAACCCTCGTGGGGAATCCAGTGGCAAAAGAAGGTAAGTCTTTTTCTTTTCTTTTTGCAGGGTGGGGAGTGTTGGGAGAGTGGAGACGGGGCTGGTTTTCAGCAGCCAGCGTCTTGCCCCACATCCACCTCTCCTTTTGCCCCAGATCTAACTCATTACACTCATTCTCATTCCACTGCTTTCCAATTGGGAAGTTAGCTTTCTTGCCTACTGGGGAACCTGCTGCTCAGGGAGGTGCTGAGTTGAGACTTTTAAGTTACCATTAATGATCACTTTAGGGGCCTTAATTGCTGGCAAATTGAGAATGACTCCCCAAACCTTCTCGCCCAGCATTTGTTTTATATTCACTCGCGAGATGAGGGCATCACTGGCCAGCATTTTTTGCCCGGCCCTATTTGCCCAGAGGGCAGTTAAAAGTCGGCCATATCACTGTGGGGCTGGAGTCACACTGTAGGCCAGACCAGGTAAGGATAACGGTTTCCTTCCTCAAGGAATATTAGTGAACCAGCTAGGTTTTTGTAACAATCAAATCATCATTACACTCTTAATTCCACTATCCACCATGGCAAGATTCAAACCTGGGTCCCCAGTATTTTACACGAGTCCAGCGATTATATCACTAGGCTATTGCCTCCCTGTTTAATGGCAGAGGTGGTGAAAAGGAGGGGAGTTTCTCTCCAGGGAGAACGCAACCCTATATTTTCCTCCTTGCCACCTCTCACCATTTCTACAGAGGGCAAAGTCACACTCAGTGTTCCAGATCAATCATCATTCATCAGAACCAAGTCAGAGCAGCAACTAATGCTGTTATTTAGGGCTACAGTGGTCCTCAATTGCCAGAGAATTGAAAGTTTGGTATTTTCCCTGAGTGTACCAGAATTTTTATCTTATTTTAACCCCTTCCAGGGGTTTGCAGGATGTGGCAATGAGGAAATGAATTGTTTATGCACAAGATATCACAGGTGTGTGTGACAGCTTGAATAGGACCTTAGGTATTTTTCTTTGTTATTTTTCACCCACGTTTGTAGGTTTTAATCCGTTTGCTTTGGCCTCTCAGTCCCACAGAGAGTCTGTTATTTCAGAATTCATGCAGCACCTAAAGGAGATTTTCCAAGGAATAATACATAACAGAGTCTCACACATTGCAGACTGAGTTACGGCATGCCTATGCTGTTCCTGCTCTCTCGTCTCGGCTGTAATAAACTCAAACTCTCACAAGCTTGCAATTCAGCCTCGATATTTGATGTACAGTTTTACTAAGCCCCTAAAGTTATACCCTAGCAATGGATTGATTGCAGTGAACTGCAGCAATTGTCTCTCTTACATGTTGTTGATCTGTTGAACTCTTAAGATAGCATTTCTTTATACATATCCGAGTTTATTGACAACTGGCCTTGAACAGGTGCTTCGCAGTGCTGTCAACACATTCTCTTAAAGGTTGACTTTGTCATGTCATGAAATAGGGGCTGCAGATCTGTCTGATAATATGCAGTGAAGATTAAATTCAACAGTTATCCAATCAATAACTTGGGAAAGAAACAAAGTGCATTCTATCTGTGGTAGTACCCTTTTGGTAATTGTGATCAAAGACGGTTAGTACCTGAAAGAGTTAACTAGTTTCAAAAAACCAAACTCCATCCATTAGAATATCAAGGACTGTGCCTAGGAGGAGTTGATTTGTTTCTAAGTACCAGTCACTAAGTTGTTGTTCTGGTCCTAAGTACAATGTATTTAAACCGGAATAAATACACTCTCTTAAGTCCAGCCTGTGTTCTCATAAGAGGAGAAAGTGAGGACTGCAGATGCTGGAGATCAGAGTCGAGAGTGTGGTGCTGGAAAAACACACCAGCTCAGGGAGCATCCGAGGAGCAGGAGAATCGATGTTTCGAGCATAAGTCCTTCCTCAGGAATGCTGCCTGATCTGCTGTGCTTTTCCACCACCACACTCTCGACTGTGTCCTCGCAAAAGGCTATCATGTAACTCAAATGTCATATAACGAGTTTTTTTCAAGATTAGATTAGATTACTTACAGTGTGGAAACAGGCCCTTCGGCCCAACAAGTCCACACCGACCCGCCGAAGCGCAACCCACCCATACCCCTACATATACCCCTTACCTAACACTACGGGCAATTTAGCATGGCCAATTCACCTGACCCGCACATCTTTGGACTGTGGGAGGAAACCGGAGCACCCGGAGGAAACCCACGCAGACACAGGGAGAACGTGCAAACTCCACACAGTCAGTCGCCTGAGGCGGGAATCGAACCCAGGTCCCTGGCGCTGTGAGGCAGCAGTGCTAACCACTGTGCCACCGTGTTGTTCGGTGTTATGTAATAAGCATATTCTGTTCTGACCTTTTCTGCAAAAGGCTTTCCATAGACATCCTTTCCTACATGGTATCTATGTAGGAAGAAAGTGAGAAACATTGGTGGCAGTGAAGCATCTCAGATGATTCCACTGGACATGACCACAACAGATATCAATAATCAAGGCAAGTTACTTTAGTCTTTCCAGACCATAAGCCTGCTCTCTCATGAGAGAGAAACAACTGGTGGTGGCTTAATCTGAAAGACACCATACCTTAGACAAGCAGAGAGGTTGAGAAGGAGTCCCCCCCATGGTAACCTCACCCAATGTCAGGACTGTACCCATACTGTTGGCATCGCACCACATTATAAACCAACTGTTCCGCCAACTGAGCTAAACCAACTCTCAGCCCTAATTTTCAGATCATAAGAAGCAAACAGAAATCAGGCATGGGAGGAAGCTATGATGAGAATCATTGCTTATTCAGAGAGGTTCATTCAGATTGTACAGGTCCTGCTCAGATATGAAGTACATTTGTCAAACTTCACTCCTTTGCAACGATGTGTGGGTTGCCAATCCAAAATATCAACTCATTCAACTTGAGTTCCAATGGGTCTATTTGTTTAATGCACAATGACGTTTGCCTGGGTTTCCATCACCTCTGAAGCTTGAGCACCAAGTTTGACGCAAGGTTTGTGAAGGCTTGTAGCTCAGGTTGAGGTTTAGGGTGTAGGTTTGCTCGCTGAGCTGGAGGTTTGATATCCAGGCATTTTATTACTTGGCTAGGTAACATCATCAGTGGCGACCTCCAAGTGAAGCGAAGCTGTTGTCTCCTGCTTAGCAAGTCGCCACTGATGATGTTACCTAGCCAGGGAATGAAATGTCTGGATATCAAACCTACAGCTCAGCGAGCAAACCTACACCCTAAACCAAGTTTGAACTGATATCATTAACTACAGCCACTGGTTAAATAACAGCTGTGGTGCAACAAAGTTTTACCCCTTTATACCCCAAAGGAGTTGACTGCACTTTAGTTGGAAAATAGAACAATTTCCAATAAAGAAGTTAAACTGTAAAGTGAATGAGTAAAGTTACTCTGTGTATAGCTCTGAGCCTATGTAAAAAATAGCTAAAGAATGCTCTTCAAGTTGCTTTGTTGACTCAGTGATGCCTCAGGTACAGCTCATAGACATCTGAAGGGAGTCAGGGTGTGATGCTGAGCATTCCAAAGAAGGCCATCAGTTGGCTGATTCCTGTTTCCTTTCATTAAACAGGATTATGTCCCTGAAGTTACCCTTGCCTGCTCCTTGGATGGACAGAAATAAACAATTATGCTGCTCGCTTGGAGCAGCAGAACGCTCAGTGTGATAACCGAGTCGGTTCCGAGGAGTTGAAAATATAAATTGACCTGGACATTCTCAACAATCTCTTCAATCCCAGCTGTGATGTGACCAGCTGAGTGAAACTTTGCTAGTTTCTCATTAAAAAGCTATAAATGAGTGCGAAAACTTTGCATAGTTGGAGCATGATCTTGATCTAGCTGGACAAATGGAGATTTTAGATGAGCCAGATTTCACAAACTAAGTCTGACGTGGTGAACACCACAATGCAACAATCATAGTTTTCTTAATATCTATAGATGCTCAACATTGAAACAAATACAATAAGTACCACATTGAAGCTTTGCCATATAAGTTAGCCTTTGAGGCCAAGACTGGCCCTCTGATAATACTTAGCCTTAAGTGCACTGATTGGAAACATATGCACTGAGATCAGATAGATGCTGTCTTTGCATATTATCCCAGTCTCACATGCAGACAATTACAGTTCCATTCTCACTGAGGCACAAGCAATAATGTTTCCAAGATGTGTTACTATATTTAACGGTATACTTGTGGGTTTTCACCCCTGCAGCCCTGTCATATCAATACTATGTCCACAGTGTCTGTTGTATTGTATAAAATGTTTGCATATTTCACATTATGTTCCAGCTCAATGCTTGAAAGAAAATCCTGCAAAAATACCATTCCTCAGATCATATAAATTGCATACAAAAGTTCTACTATATTGTATGTCATCTTTTCTTGTAATCTAATGCCAAAGAAATACACGTGTACAATGTTGCTTCAGATCCAATGTAACTCTTGTCTATTAACTCTTCAATAGAAAATTGAGGCTGGATAGGCTGAGACCTTTTTCAGAGAGAAAGTGAGGACTGCAGATGCTGGAGATCAGAGTTGAGACTGTGGTGCTGGAAAAACACAGCAGGTTAGGCAGCATCCAAGGAGCAGGAGAGTCGACATTTCGAGCATAAGCCCATTCCTGAAGAAGGGCTTATGCCCAAAATATCGATTTTCCTGCTCCTCGGATGCTGCCTGACCTGCTGCGTTTTTCCAGCACCACACTTTCAACTGGGATCTTTTTCACTGGAGCATAGGAGGTGGAGGGGTGACCTTAGAGGTTTATAGAATCATGAGGGGTATAGATAAGGGGAATGGCAGGTGCCTTTTCCCTAGGGTGGGAGATTTAAAGACTAGGAGGCAGAATTTCATGGTAGGAGGAGAAAGACATGAATGCAATTTTTTTTATGCTTCATGGTTTGTGTGTGAAATGAACACCCAGAGGATGTGGTGGGTGAGAGCACAGTTACCTTTAAAAGCCACTGTGGATAAATACATGAATAAGAAACGTTGAGGGTATTGGGCCAAGCACAGGCAGGTGGGAGCAGTTTAGTTTCGGATTATGGTCGGCCTGGACTAGTTAGGCCGAAGGGTCTGTTTCCATGCTGTGTGACTCTGTGACAGCTACCAGAGGAAATGGTGGAGGCTGGTACAATTACAACATTTAAAAAAGATATCTGAATGGGTATTTGAATAGAAAGGGATTAGAGACAGATGGGCTAAGTGTTGTCAACTGGGACTAGATTAGATTAGGATAGCTGGTTGGCGTGGATGAGTTGGACCGAAGGATCTTTTCCCGTGCTGTCTGACTCGATGACTTCCTTCTCCCTTGCAATAGTTTTTTTCTCACTCGCGTGCAACTCAAAACACAGAACGGAAAAGGGAATTTTTTTTATGCAACACAAATCACAATCATGATCACCGTTCGCCTCAAACAACTTTAAGGGGATGCAGGACTTTTTTTGAAAGGCCACCACCATTGTACTGTCGGAAATACAAAGACGAGGATTCACACAAGAAACCCTGCAAAAATACTGTGATAATGACCAGATTATCCGTTTCATGTAATGTCAACGGTACGTGATTGTGGGCCAGGACTCGAGATAATGTCCCTGCTATGCTTTGAAAGAGTGTCATGGGATCTTTGCTGCATGTAAAAAGGGTAGATGGGATCTTGGTTTGTTCTCAGATGGCCAGTCTACCTCCATAATTGATGTGGTCAATAGGCACTGAGATGTTAAAATGGAGAAATAAAGGTCAATTCATAAACATAACTTCAATTAAAGAATGGCCCTGCTATCGTACAGTAATCATGGAGAGTTGGGCAAGAGTGGAGTCACTGTTTTCTTTAAATTAAACTCCTCTGAAAATTTTGTTTTAGATAAATGTGAGGTGCTGAATTTTGGGAAAGCAAATCGTAGCAGGCCTAGACACTTAATGGTAAGGTTCTCAAGGGTGCTGAACAAAAGAGATCTTGATGTATAGGTTCATAGTTCCTTGAAAGTGGAGTCGTAGGTAGATAGGATGGTGAAGGTGGCGTTTGGTATGGTTTCCTTTATCGGTCAGAGTACAGGAGTTGGAAGGTCATGTTGCAGCTGTACAGGACATTTAGGCCACTTTTGGAATATTGTGTGCAATTCTGGTTTCCTTCCTATTGGAAGAAGGTTGTGAAACTTGAAAGGGTTCAGAAAAGATTTACGTGGATGTTGCCAGCATTGGAGGACTTGAGCTATAGGGAGAGACTAAACAGGCTGTGGTTGTTTTCCATGGAGCATCGAGGGGTGGCCTTAAAGGTTTATGAGGGGTATAGATAGGATAAATAGACAAAGTCGCTTCCCAGGGCTAGGGGAGTCCAGACCTGAAGGGCATAAGTTTAGGGTGAGAAGGGCAAGATATGAAACGCTTTTGCCTGAAACGCTGATTTTCCTGCTCCTCAGATTCTACCTGAACTGCTGTGCTTTTCTAGCACCACTCTAATCTAGACTCTGGTTTCCAGCATCTGCAGTCTGCGTAAAAGTTGCCCCTTAGGTCTCTTTTATATCTTGGTAAAAACAGAGGGTGGTACGTGTATGGAATGAGCAGCCAGTGGATGTGGTGGAGGCTGATACAATTGCAACATTTAAAAAGCATCTGCATGGGTATATGAATAAGAAAGGTTTGAGGGATATGGGCCAGGCACTGGCAAGGGGGATTAGATTGGGTTGGACCAAAGAGTCAGTTTCCATGCTGTACATCTATGACTCTAAAGGGAAAGGATGGCACCTCTGATAGTTCAATGTAATACAGACGGAGTGCTGCACTATCAGCCTTTATTATGTTCAGTTAGAGGGTGGAATTTGGTGGAGGTGGGTGGAAAGATACTGGTCCCCTCTCTTGCCAAATGCCACTGGGCAGCCAAAGGTGCTTGACCAACAGCCATTGGGTGCTGAAGTAGAGTAGAGGGAAACGTTAGCCCCTTTAGTGGAGGAGAACCCACCATTAACATCAGAACTGTCAGCCAAGCAGATTGGCTGGCAGCTCCAACAGTCTGTCAGTGTCTCTCCTCTCACCACCCCCCAGCTTGCTGTTGGTTGCTGATAGGACTGAAAACAGAATGTTTGCAGTATGGACATAGAGCAGTCAGCCCATCAACATGACACCAACCCTCTGGAGAGCATCCCACCCTTGGAATCCTGTTACCAAGTCACCCTTTGTTCACATGTGCATTGTGCATAACACTGACCGAGCTAGCTCAGAGCTGGCCCCTATGGTGAACAACACTGACTTTTTGGTTTTAAAAAGCCAAAAGTTTCTATAAAAAACAGTTAACAGCAATTTTACAAAGCCAGGCCCTCAAACCCCCTACCGATCAACCAGTTTACAGGGAAATTAGGACAAACCTTCAAATCCCTGTTTCAAAACATTGCAAGACAGCAACAAAGACATTCGTACATGAGACAATCAAATTACATAAGAAACAATACATATAATTCAGACCCAGAGACCCAGCAAGCGCTCCCCCTCCCCACTGTCCTTCCCACCTTCTGGCCACTAAGACAGCCCGCCCCTACGTACCTTCTGGCTCTTGGTCCACCCCATTTCCCTTCCCTTCTGTCCTGACACCTTTCAAGCACCTCTTGGGTAGCCCACCCCAATACCTGCCTGAAGTGACAGCACTGAGGACGGCTACCTGCCTTCTGGCTCTCAGTCTGCCCCTGCGTACCATTGGGCTCTCACTCACCCAGATGTGCCTCTGGCCAGTAGGCTATCCTGGCACCCCTTTCTGGCCACCTCTAGGACAGCCCATCCCCTTCTCTGGGATGACAGTGTGCAGAGTAGCCCACAAGCCTTCTGGATCTCAGCCCACCCCACGTGCCTTCTGACTCTGCTGCTGACACCTTGACCACCTTTAGGACAGCCTGCCCTGATTGCCCTTCTTGGGAAGACACTCAGAATGGCCTATCCACCATCTGCCTCTCAGGGCAACTGGCATCAGGGTAACCTAGACCCCCCTCCAGCTTTCAGGACAGCCTACCAACCTTCAGGTTCACAGGATGGCCTAACCACCCTCCAGCTCTCAGGATGACATCTTTCAGGATGACCCATGAGCCTCCCAGCTCATAATAAGGCCTGCCAGACCCAGAGACACGAGTGCAGATGATGACCCAGGAAACACCATAATACAGTTAATTACCAAAAACATCCTTTCTGGTACACAGTCCAAATCTATACACAGTCTTCAAAATATAGAATCCATTTCCAGGAAGGAGTCCACTCCAGTATACAATGTGCACTGTCAGAAATAGAGTCCACTCCAAACTGCAGCGTCCATTGCTAAGTGGAGAGTCTGCAACCAAGGACAGACTCCACTCCTGAAGGCAGGAAATGCACACCCCACAGGTGTTCAGTCTCCATGGAGTCCTGGTCCAGTCTTGGAAAACCAGGCCCACTCACCAGAACATAGTACATTGTACAGGTGCAATTAATTCAGGTTTGGTCCACTCCTGAAGGAAAGGTCTGCTGCCAAACTCCAGGATACAGCAAGTGTTCACCTCCCAGCACACACAGGTGTTCAATCTTCAGAGGCCCAGTCCCAGGGCTAGGCCTCCCCACAGGCTCAGCTCCTCTGGTAAAATGTCTGTCTTCCACAGGGCTCAGTCAAAACACCAATAAAAAAAGTGAAGACACACACAAAAGACAAAGAAAACTAGAGTCCAAGGGCTAAGCCCTACCATAAAATTAACATTCTCTTTCTGAGAAAAGGACAATGGAGAAAAAAAAAGAGTAACAGGCTGTAACCAGCCAGTGAAACAACAACCCTCTAATGAGAACTGAGTTACACCTGAAACATTATGTGCATCAGGAGTTTAACAATCAGTCCTCACTAAAAAGAATGTCAGTTAACAAACTGGCTAAATAATTCAGCCAGTTCGGGAATCAAGTTTATCCCCCTCTAAGAGAGGGGCAGAAACCAACAGTAATATACTGACTAACACCAGCCAGCACAGTCAATCCCCTAAACAGAGGCAACTCAATCTGTTTTTTTAAAAAATTTTATTAAACAAATTACAAAAACAGTTTACAACAAACCGTTACATTTACAGCTGCATACAGGAGACAACAATTTTACAAGGGAGAGGAGCAGCAGAGCCAGGCCCCAAACCCTACCGTTCAAACAGTTTACAGGGACTGAGGACAAACCTCAAATCCCAGTTTCACAAAAATATAAAAAGACATCAACAATGACATTTGTACGTGAAACAATACTGTTACATACAAAAGTGCAGACAATACAGACCCAGCAAGCCCCCAACCCCTCCTACCTTCCGACCACTCTAAGGCAGCCCGCCCCTACCCACCTTCCGGTTCTCGGTCCGCCCCAACACCTTTTGACAACCTCTAGGACAGTCCACCCTGGTACCCGCCCAGGGTGACAGCAGTCAGGATGGGCTACCCACCTTCCGGCTTCACTGACCACCCTCAGCACCTTTCGACCACCTCTGGGGCAGCCCGCCCCGGTACCTGCCCAGGGTGACAGCACTGAGGACAGCTACCCCCCCTTCTGACTCTCGGTCTGCCCCTACGTACCATTGGGCTCTCACCCACCCCATTGCGCCTCCGACCAGTGGGCTATCCTGGCACACCTTTCAGCCACCTCTAGGGCAGCCCGTCCCCTTCCCTGGAACGACAGCATGTAGGGTAGCCCACAAGCCTTCCAGATCTCGCCTGCCCCTATGCGCTTTCTGGTACTCGGCTGTTCTGACACCTTTTGACCACCTCTAGGACAGCCTGTCCCGATTACCCCTTATCGGAACGACAGCGCTCAGAACAGCCTACTCACCATCTGGCTCTCAGGGTGATTGGCATCAGGATGGCCTACCCACCCTCTGGCTTTCAGGACAGCCTACCAACCTTCAGGTTCACAGGATGGCCTACCCACCCTCCGGCTCTCGGGGTGACAGCTTTCAGGACGATGCATGAGCCTCCCAGCTCACAAGGCCTGCCACACCCAGGGACACACAAGACAGTGCAGGTGATAGACCCAGGAAACACTACAGTTAGTTACTGAAAAAAAAGGAGTCCTTTCTGGTACACAGTCCAAATCTATGCAGTCTTCAAAATATAGAATCCATTTCCAGGAAGGAGTCCACTCCAATATACAGAGTACATTTTCAGAAATAGAGTCCACAACCAAGGGCAGAGTCCACTCTTGAAGGCAGCAAATGCACACCCCACAGCACACAGGTGTTCAGTCACAATGGAGTCCTGGCCCAACCTTGGAAAACCAGGCCCACTCACAGGAACAGTACATTGTACAGGTGCAATTAACTCAGGGGTTTAGTCCACTCCTGAAGGAAAGGTCTGCTGCTGAACTCCAGGATACAGCAAGTGTTCACCTCCCAGCACACACACAGGTGTTCAATCTTCAGAGGCCCAGTCCCAGGGCTAGGCCTCCCCACAGGAACAGCTCCTTTAGTAAAATGTATGTCTTCCACAGGGCTCAGTCAAAACACCAATAAAAGTGAAGGCACATACAAAAAACAAAGAAAACTAAAATCCAAGGGCTAAGCCCTACCATAAAATTTACATTTCTCTTTCTGAGAAAAAGGACTAGGAGAGAAAAGAGTAACAGGCTGTAACCAGCCAGTGAAACAACAATCCCCTAATGAGAACTGAGTTACACCTGAAACACACTATGTGGATCAGGAGTTTAACAATCAGTCCTCACTAAAAGGAATGTCAGTTAACAAACTGGCTAAATAATTCAGCCAGTTCAGGAATCAGGTTTTTCCTCCCCTCCAAAAAAGAGAACCAGAAACCAACAGTAACATACTGACTATATAATACCAGTCAGCACAGAATCAAGCCCCTAAACTGAGGCAACTCGGAATCTCCTGTTTTTCTCTGTCAGCCAGGGCTCCCTGATTGGACCAGGTTAACAGCCCCAATCAGGGAACTTATATTCTATGAAATCCACCTGGCTGACCTCGTTACAGCCACTACAAAATCCAACCACAGCTTGGCAATGACAATAGGATAACATATTGGTTTGTAACATAAATGATTCTTTTTCACTTCTGCTTTGCTACTTAAAGATTTCTTCTCAGAGATCAGTTTGAAGGTTAAGAGTCACTAATCGGGGATTGTGGACTTTTGTTGTTAGTTTATAATTTGGGAGGGGGGGGTCTCACAATCACGACTGACTTTACAGGAGAAGACATGCTGTCAGAATGAAGTAAAACTCCAGCATCTGCACTCCTCACTTTCACTAAGGTGATTCTCACCAATGTGGTCCACTCTAGATACAGAGTCACACTATCAGATGGATAATCTTATCAGGACCCATCTCAGAAAAAGTGGTTCACCATCAGAGAGTCATAGAGTCATAGAAGCAGAGTCACAGCATGGAAACAGACCCAACTCATCCATGTCGATCAGATATCCTAAATTAATCTACTCCCATTTGGCAGCCCTTATCCCTCTAAACCCTTCCTATTCATATACCCATCCACATGCCTTTTAAATGTTGTAATTGTAGCAGCCTCCACCACATTATTTGGCAGCTCATTCTGTACATGCACCACCCTCTGTGTGAAAAAGTTGCCCCTAGGTCCTTTTCATATCTTTCTCCTCTTGCTCTAAACCTATGCCTTCTAGTTCTGGACTCCCCCACCCCAGGGATACGAGTTTACCCTATCTATGCCCCTCATGATTTTATAAACCTCTATAAGGTCACCCCTCAGCCTCCAACGCTTCAGGGAAAACATCCCCAACTATTCAGCCTTTCTGTACAGCAAAATTTTCCAACACTGGCAACATCCTCATAAATCTTTTCTGAACCCATTCAAGTTTCACAATATCTTTCCGATAGGAAGGAGACCAGAATTGCACGCTATATTCCAACAGTAGCCTAACCAATGTCCTGTACAGCTGCAACATGATCACCTAACACCTGTACTCAATACTCTGATCAATAAAGGAAAGCATATCAAACGTCTTCTTCACTATCCTACCTACCTGTGACTGCACTTTCAAGGAGCTATGAACCTGCACTCCAAGGTCTTTTTTGTTCAGCAACACTCCCTAGGACCTTACCATTAAGTGTCTCTGTTCTGCTAAGATTTGCTTTCCAAAAATGCAGCATCTTGCATTTATCTAAATTAAACTCCATCTGCCACTCCTTGGCCCATTTGACCATTCTCAAGATCCTGTCAGGGCATCTTAGAGCTGAGGTTTCCTCATTGGGAACCATTTTGGAGAGGAAGTCCCACAATTATCATCATAAATCATAGAATCCTTAATATGCAGAAAGAGGCCCTTTGGCCCCTTCAGTCTGCAGCATGAGGTCTGCATTGATTCCACAGTCTTAATCCATGGATTGTATCCAGCAGAGATAGCAAGAGCAATGGTGACACCAGCATTGTGACCCTATCAGGACTCTGTGGAATGGATAGAATTTCCAGAGGCCCTTAGCTCCTAACAAGAATCCCATTTTAAAGACTCCTTTAGCAGCAGATCCCCAAGTGTTCCTGTTTGATGGGCCAATATCTCAGGGAATAGTCAGATGCAGTCTGCTAAACAGTCACGTTTGGGAACAGCAAATTTGCAGAAACTCTTGGCTCTGATTCAGCCAACGCCTCATGACAGCCTCGTGAATTCATCTCAATTTAAGGTGCCATGTCAACGTAAGTTGAAAGTTGCTCTTTTCAACCAGATCCCCTCTCGTGGGCTCAGATAATTTCCACAAGATTTACCACTTGAGCTAAAATGTAAGTGTTTGCAGACAGAAGGACCTGATAATTATCAGCATCCAATCGACTATAAGTAGATTGCCTTATCATGCTGAAATGTGAGGACCCTTATCCCTCCTTAAGATTGCTTTATGCAATCTTTATAAATATATAAATAGTGGCTCAACACAATCCATAGCAACTGTGCATTTCCACATCATGGCTGTACCTGAGGAAGCAATAATGTGTGGAGCAGCATGTGTGAGGGCCCTGGGCTTGTCTGTGTGATAAGAGACAGATTTAAGGTAACAATAAGAATAAATGTTTGGCTTGAGAAAAATCTGATATGGAGGAGCCAGTGTTGGATTGGGGTGGACAAAGTTAAAAATCACACAACATCAGGTTATAGTCCAAAAGGGTAATTTGGATGCATTAGCTCCAAATGCTAGTGCTTCCAAATAAATTTGTTGGACTACAACTTGGTGTTGTGTGATTTTTAACTTTGGGAAGGATCAACTCCTTAAAGTGTTGCAGATATTTGAAACTTCATGCAACCCCAACCTGTTCTCCATTACATTTCCTCCCCTAGAATAATGACTTAAAAGGAAAACACATGCAATTTGAGTGCCTGTTTGGAAGTGCTAAGTCAATGTTGACGATGCCTATACAGATTATTTCTTGTTGCCAAGCTCATTGTGTTATTGTTAAACATTTTGGTTGCTGAGCTATTGATGCCAAAATGTGTCATCGTTTGATATTGTTGATTTGATTTTCCGCAACATCAGAATTGAACAGAATACCAGAAATCATAACTGGCTTTGCAAATGTGCATTTAAATCTGATCAGTCACTTCATCCTTTAACCTGTGAAAAAGAAACCGTGAAATGTGGTTGGCGGACGTAATCCATCTCTTACCGTGGGAGTGTCCAACATGTGTTTCTAGGATCCGCCAAAACAACCTTGGAAGTTAAACAAACTCACCCTTATTTGTGCTTCTAGCCGCTGGATCTAATGTTACTGACCTGGTTGGAAGTAAGCTGAGAATTTATACACAGCTTTTCACAACTCAGGGCAGTGTCAGAGCACTTTGCACTCAATGAAGCAAGCTCCCACAAATCAATTGATTTTCGAAGTTGATTGAAGGCTAAATATTGGCCAGGACTTCAGGAATAACTTCCCTGCGCTGTGCTGCTCCCTCTCTGCTGAATAAATCCCAAATCTATTTAACTTCAAGAATGTTAAAGGGAACGTGGATTTTAATGTGGTTAAAGCTGAGGAGAAGTGCTGTGAGGAAGTTCAGGGAAAGCAATTGCAGACCTTACGATCTGTGATTTTCAGCCTGTTGCGAGTGCTGCTCTCAGAAAGCCCAGTTGTATTATCACGCCATGGTGGCATAATGGTTGGGATTGTTGCCTCACAGTGTCAGGGTCCCAAGTTTGATTCTACCCTTGGGTGACTCTCTGTGTAGGGTTTGTGCAATCTCTTTGTGTCTGTGTGGGTTTCCTCCTGCAGTTTGAAGATGTGCAGGTTGGGTGGATTAGCCAAGGGAAAGGCAGGGTTAAGGGATGGGATGGGTTGAGGTCTGATGTTCTTCAGAGGGTTGGTGTGGACTCAATGGGCCAAATGGCATGCTCCCACACTAAAGGGACTCTATGACTATTAGAAGTTTTGTGTCACATATTACCTCCTGCCTAAGTTTGTCATGCTATAATATTGTGTATATAACAATCTCTTCATAAATGAGTGGAAAAACTGCTGTTACTGTTATTTGTGTGGAGGTCTTATATCACAATGGGTGGACACCTCTGTCCCTGAGCCAGAAACTCCAGATTATAACACAGCCGAGAACTTGACAGCTAAGGAAGGGTGATCACTGAAGTGGACAAACAGGTTAAGAATCAACCTGAAAATCCTTTCATCACATGATGCTGGCAACCAGTAAGTGCTGCAGAGATCCCTGGTCTGCCCTGTGATGGAAAGAAAGTTCTGGTTTCTACCATTACTATATGTAGCCCCTGAGGCAACATGCATGTAAAATAGTGCACATTGCCATAGCAACCCAGGCTACCCGTCAAATAAGAGCACATTACTCCTGTTGCGTGTCCCAGATAGAATCTTCGCAGGTTAGCAAGTAAGTAATTAAGACGAGAAGCTGGTGAAATATTAATGATCTAACTTTGATGCTATCTTTCAATGGACATTAAATAGGCAATTTATTGTTTTTCCCTATTTTTATTACCCCCACACTACTGCCTAACTGCAGTAGTGCTTATTTTTTAGGCAATTTATTGTTAACTACTCTTGGCATTTGACAACAGCTGATACCCATTTTATTGGAAATTCTTCAGTCTGTTGTGACACAGGAATAGTGTCCCTATCCCTAGACTGGGAGGCCTGGTTTCAAATCCCACCTGCTCCAGAGGTATGTAATAACAAGGAAAATTGATTAAATTAAGAATAAGTTTTGGTCTCTTGTCACATTTTTGAATGGGGGGACACAGTTAAAAGACAGGGTGTGTTTTTATGTGAAGAATACATAAAACAATGAGGCAGACTGAGGCCAGAGATATTAGGATGGAAGCGGTTATTTTGTTAAAGTCAAACAGGGCAACTCACTGATGTGGAAAGGTATGGCATGTTCATATCATTGTGTAATAAGTCAGTGTCAAGTTGTACTGATTTGAATGTGGTGAGATCAATGAAAGTGCTGGTCTGTACAACCATCACATTAATTCTACTGCTTTCATGGATAAGTGCAGCTCCAATAACACTCAGGAAGCTTGAGACCATCCAGGACAAAGCTAGATTGGCACCACATCCACTCTCTCGACCACTGATGGCCAGAGAAGCAGCATGTAGCACCTACAAGACTCCTTAGATGGCACCTTCAAAACTGATTGTCAATACTGTTCACAAGGATAAGGGCAGCAGATATACCACTCGCAAGTTCCCTAAAAAACCACTCACAATCCTGATATGGAAATTATATCACTATTCCTTCAGAGTCATTGAATCAACTTCTTGAAACCCCTTCATTGCCAGCGCTCTGGGTCTACCTATGGCACCGGGACTGCAGTGGTTCAAGAAGGCATCTCATCACCACCTTCCCAGGGACAGTGAGATACAGGCAATACATGCTGGTCCTGCAGGCAATGCCCATGTCCCATGAGTGAATAAAAAATGTCTCCACTTATCAATTGTTTGCTCTGTTGTAAGTTGATGATGTTCAGGAAGCAATAGCTACCCAGGAGTGGTGGACTGAAGAAAGAACCACAGCAGAGTTGAATCCTTGCCTCAGTGGATGCAACCCTCATCACAAACTTAGTGTAAACTGGTGCTTTCCTTGAAAGAAAGCCAGCCGCAACATTGGCATTGGAAATGGTAGTGCCATGTGTATTTGTGGCCAGATTGCAATCCACTGCTCTTTCCTGCAAATGAAGGAGCTTTAATCAAAATCTAACCTGTGCTTTATTTCACCTGGGGGTTACAAAGGCTGATACCAGGTGCATCAGGCAGCTAATATTTCTGTCTCCAACATTTGACATTCATCATCTTGATGAACACAGAAAGAAATCGCTAACCCACTCCCACCTATTGCATGTAACAACAGGCTGTCCACTTACCCTGGTGATTCAATGTGTCATTTTTGCTAAACCGAAACATTCACAACAACAGCAGATTGATCTATGTGCTGTGATTTCTCCACAGAGGATGATGCTGACCCACATTGATACCATTGCTCGCACTTCCACCAGGACCACAACTAATCCAGAACCATTTGCCCAGAGAATTCTGTCTGTAGCATCCTGCAATGGTCAGCATAATACCCAATGGGGAAACCTTTCCGAAAGGACTATGGTTCACCATTAATGGGGACATACGCTGTTCAGATCCTGGAGCTTTCAATTCCAGATTTTGCAAAAGGCTTTTGACTACTGTTGTTCATAAGTTACATTAATTGTTCGGATTTAGCAACATATGTCATAACTTGTAAAATGATATCAAACTGGAAAACCTATTATGAGAAAGCATTAGAAAACTGTAGACAAGACAGTTCAGTGGCAAGTAATGCTCTTTGGTAGGAAGAATAGAAGCTTCACCCTCATCTTAGAACTTATAATGTTGTACTGTACACAGGAATGGGTCCTACAGCCCATGATGTCTTGCAAAACATGATGCCAAATTAAAGTAATCCCTTCTGCCTGCCCCTGATCCATATCCCCCCATTTCTTGCTTATTCATGAGTTTATCTAAAAACTGCTTAAACACCCCTATCGTATCTGCCTCCACCACCACCTTGGCCACGTGTTCCAGACTCCTACTACTCTCTGTAAAAACTTGCCCTGCACATCTCCTTTGACCTTTCACCCTCTCACCTCAAATGCTTGCCCCCTAGTATTAGACATTCCAACTCTGGGTAAAAGATTCAGGCTGTCAACCCTATCGATGCATCCCACAATTTTATAGACTTCTATTGAGTCTCCCCTCAGCCTCCAGAGAAAACAACCGAGTTTCTCTAGCCTCTCCTTATAGCTCATACCCTCTAATCCAGGCAGCATCCTGGTAAACCTCTCCTGCAGCCTCTCCAAAGCCTCCTCATCTTTCCTGTAATGTGGTAACCAGAATTGAATACGATACTCTAAGTATGGCCTGACCAAAGTCTTATAAAGCTGCAACATGACATCCTGACTCTTGTACTCAATTCCTCGATCAATAAAGGCAAGCATGCCATATGCCTTCTTTGTCACCTTAGTGGCCACTTTGAGAGAGCTGTGGACTTAAACCCCAAGATCCCTCTGTACATCAGCGCTGTTCACGGTACTGCCATTAACTGTATACTTTTCCTTTACAGTTGATCTCCCACAGTGCAGCACCTCACACTTATCCAGATTTAACTCCATCTGCCATTTCTCTGTCCATATCTGCAACTGAACTTTATATCCTGCTGTATCCTTTGACATCCTTCTACACTATCCACAACTCCATTGATCTTTGTATTATCTGCAAATTTATTAACCCACCCATCTACATCTACATCCAAGTCATTTATATATATCATAAACAGCAGAGGTCCCAGTTCGATCCCTGTAGAACACCACTAGTCATGGACCTCCAGCCAGAAAAACAATCTTTCCCAATACTCTCTGCCTTCCAAGGGCAAGCCAATTCTGAATACAAGTGGCCAAGTCACCATGGATCCTACACATCTTAGTAAATATAAATCCGAATGGGGTAGAGGAACAAATGATATTGGTGAACTAAACATAAAATGTAGCACTGGACATCAAAATCACAATTAAAACTAATAGCAAAGAATTGGTATTTATTTCTAGACTTAGAGAATTTATAAGTTTAGCCAAATTATGTTAAATTTGCAAAGGATGCTGATCACGTCTGTGCTGGGTACATTTTTCCTTCTATTGCACACCACTGGCAAACAGTAAGAGAGGGAGAGCTTCCTGGTCTGTTGTGGGATGGAAAGAAAGTTTTGGTCTCCACCATTCACTGTTCATAGTCCCTAAGTGATAGAGACATAGAATCACAGAATTGTACCGCACGGAAACAGACCTTTTGGTCCAACTCGTCCCTGCCGACCAAATATCCCAACCCAATCTAGTCCCACCTGCCAGTACTTGGTCCATAACCAGCTGAACCCTTGCAATTCATATACCCATCCAGATGCCTTTAAATACTGTAATTGTACCAGCCTCCACCACTTCCTCTGGCAGCTCATTCCACACGTGCACCACCCTCTGTGTGAAAAAGTTGCCCCTTAGATCCCCTCTCACCTTAAACCTATGTCCTCTAGTTCTGGACACCCCATCCCAGGGAAACAACCTTGTCTATTTACTGTATCATGCCCCTCATGATTTTATAAACCTCTATAAGGTCACCCCTCAGCCTCCAATGCTCCAGGGAAAACAGGCCCAGCCTATTCAGCCTCTCCTTATAGCTCAAATCCTCCAACCCTGACAACATCATTGTAAATCTTTTCTGAACCCTTTCAAGTTTCACAACATCCTTCTGATAGTTAAAATAGTGCACATTGCCACAGCAATTCAGAGTTCCTGAGTGAATGGGAACACAATTCACAGATCTCCTCATTATAAAAGGGACACAGAAACAGAGCTGGAAATGCAAAAACGATTGACAAGGTTGGTATTCAGAACTGAGAGAAAACAATCATCTGATTGCACAAATTGAAATTGTTGAAGTTGACTTGATTAAGGTCTTTAAAATTATGAATGGATTGGACAGTGTCTATGTGGTGAAGGTCTGATTTGGACTCTGCTCAATGGAATGGTTTTTAAGAAAACTAAAATCTCTCCCGTGAATCTTATTATTTTCAGGAAAACTAAAATCTCTCCCATGCATCTTATTATTTCCTGGACAACCTGTAACTTGGGGGCATACCATTGATGCACATCCCTCGGAGAGCTATTCAAAGTGAAACTAGGTGAGACATGGCAGAAAAAAGGAACATAAAGATGCACTGAGAGGATAAAGTGAACAACTGGTTTTGTCCAAGACCACCATTCATGATAAAAACTAGTTATTTTTTGTTTGGACTAAATATTACTCCAAATTAATCAGGGGAGTGAGTATTTTGTGATCCGTTCCATAACTGAAAAACATTTGCTATCTATTGCTGAAAAGTGACACATGTTGTGGAAGCTTTATGTCCAGCAAGAATCAGGACAAATGCAAGAATCCCAAATTTCCGACAAACATAATGACTGGGAGAAAAGGACATTGGTAGATTGGCTCTGCTTGTCCAGGGTTGCGGTGGAAAAAGCAATGGGGAACTGTAGGCTCTCAAAGTTTGCAGGTAATTCAGAGCAGGCACGCAAACTTTGAATGCGTTCCTTTTGTTTGGAGAAAACACATTCTTGCACATCAGTTGCTTTCTGTAAGTATAAATGATCCATGTTATGAGCTTGGTTGATTATCATCAATTGGCCATTTAGTGAACTTAGAGGAGCAGGAGAATCAACATTTCAGGCATAAGCTCTTCATCAGGAAGGGCTTATGCCCGAAACATTGATTCTGCTGCTCCTCAGATGCTGCCTGACCTGCTGTGCTTTTCCAGCACTACACACTCAATTCTGATCTCCAGCATCTGCTGTGCTCACTTTCTCCCATTTAATGAACTCGTTAACCAATAGCACTCTTTCCTCCAAATGGAGAGATATGGACGATTGTTTAAAATTTAGAATTTCCATATGAGTCCTGATGAGTGCAGGATGAAGACCTTTGTCTCTTCACAATTCTGTATCGCTGTTCACTGATTGGGCTCATACATGAAGAATTGTCAGAGGCTAATAGAAAAAGGTAGCATTCTCCAACTGAAGCTGCCCAATATAGTGCCAATCATCTCAGCAACAGAAAGAGGGTGATGAAGGATGTACCACATCCTGAAAGCCTTGCCTTTTGCTGCCCATTGTTAGTTTACTACTGTGTCCAGATTACACACACTAAAACAGAATTAGTTTCATCGAGCTAGGGCTGTTTATTTTGTCATGTCTGATGCACCAAAGTTAACTTAAGGAGCTTTAAACCATTCCCACTCAACTGTGCTCCCAAAGACCAATCTCAAAGTTGGAGGTGCATGCCACTATAAATGCTAAGTGGTTGCTTAATCAGTTCAAGTCTCTGATCCTATCGAATATGGAAAAGAAATGTTCTAATTTTCAGCCATAGGTAAGCGATATGAATTTCCCAAGGAGGTTGAGGTTGGGTGATGCAATCAAGTCAAAACGAGACAAATAGCAAGTGGTTCATAAAGGGGATGGGTGTGACTAGTAATCTAAATTAGTGATGCTTCAATTGGCTATGTGTTTGAAATTCAGAGCGTGCGTAGCAAATATGGTGCTGCCATTAAAAAAGTGATTGTAATTCATTTGCACTTGTACAATTTAAACAGTTGGTGGTAACCCTTGTTATTAGTAAATAGTCACAGGTGGTGTTACAGAACTGAAAGACACAACATGTTAAGTGGTTCTTTAGCATTTGGATTTGTAAATATTAAGGCTATTCAGGGTGACATTGAAGATTATATGTATAGTGTTCCCCGGAATTCCAGGAATGAAGTTATTCGTGTTAACTGCCTCCCGTATAACAGTGGAAGAAACTGCAGTTATTTATACACCAAACCTATGATTAGGTTATTTGTTTGATAAACATCACTTTGTTATAGGTTGCATGTTTCAAAGCAGCACTTGAGTTTTACACATCACCACAGTTCTCCAACTATCATTAGTGTGGCCACAAGCATAGATTTTGAAAAATACCTGTAGATGAAATTAGACAAAGCTTAATGAGGTAAGACTGACTAATATTGGTTTGGAAATAATAGAGCAAGATGTTAGATAGACACGCTACACCTTTCAGAGCCTGGGAGAAGACAATAATTGATTTACCTGACAGCAAGATGGAAAAAGAGGAATAATACATTAAACCTGTCAGAGAAATGGACTGAATGCAATAATAAATAATATGTGGTGAGAGACCGAATGAGCAGGATAATATATTAAACATTGTCAGACATACTGGGAGATGGGGAGGTTACAGTTAGACTTGCAAGAGAGGTAAGAAGAGTTAGGTGACAGACTAATGTGTCAGAAAGATGGAGGAAGGTTCTGGAATCTTAATAAAAAAAACAAGCAGGGAGCAATGTTTAAAGCACTTGATATTTTTGAACAGTTCTATAAATACAAGATGTTCTAGCTCCAGGCTCTGAATGTTACAGAAAAATAAATTCAAAGAAGAATTTAATAGCCATTCTCAGAAAGTCAGTCTGGCAGGGTAAATGGTTAACTTTAGTTTTTCGTGGTTTCTATTGTCAGTGAATGTGTGATATGAAACCTGGTCATGCCTCACTAATCTCCTGGAATTCCAGCAAGTGCTCAAAAAATTCCACAGGTAAGGGTTATCCAGTGCAGGTCATTTTCTTAAATTTAATAAAGTTCAGCATTCTTTATGTTTAATGAACATATGCAAAGATGCAAATCAACTTGGGCTGGGAGAATGAAACAAAGATCAGCAAAACGTAAATTTTGAAGTGCACCTCCTAATGGATCATCATTGAAAATTCATCAATTTTACACGGGTCTGGCCCATATCCTGAATCTGCACTGTTGCAGTCACCTGAGCCATCTACCACTTCATCTGGAGGTCTGAGATGGACCATGTCTGCAAGAACACCATGTAAAACCTCTAGATAAGGGAGAGAAAATGTACCCAACACCTCCCTTGTCCTGATGGCTACCTGTGTGCGCGGTTGCACCAAGCTGTGAAAGATCCTCAGCACGCAAAGATCAAGTGTCTTATGTATGATGGTCTACCTGTCCCTGATGTTGCGAAAGATGGTTTGGTCTCGCTGCCGCAGAACCCTCTGAGTAGTTGGACCGTTCCGTATCACCTGTCCCTCATGGAGAAATCTGCAAAGAGAAACACCTTTGACCATAAGTCCTTCAGGAAGTGGTCACCATTACATTCTTGAGATCCTATGGGGATAGGAGAAGATGGATCCTGTCAGGTTGTTCTCTGATCCAAAGCTATTTGGCAGAATGCCTCATCATCACAACTTTCCAACGAGCACCAAGGAACCAGTTGGCTGGTAGTGAGAAGGGCACTACCTGTTGATCCTTCATGTAAGTCCAGACTCGCTGTGCCACCGCAAACTGTCCTCAAAGTGGCTGCAGAGAGGGTCTCCTTCTGGAATGTGACTTTTCAAAGGAAGTCTGGAGAGAGATGCAGTGGTTTTTGTTGAGATTCATCCCAAGCTGCTCTGTGCTGTAGGACTCTGTACTCTATTGCCTGTTCCCAAGACGCACACCAAGACAAACATCGACTGTGTCTGGAAGACCATCAACTTGGTGAAAGACGCCTTTGGTCTGCCCAAAACTTATTAGTCTTCCAGAGCTAGAAGTTGATCCTGACCAAGAGTTGCAGACAGGACATTCCAAGGTCCCGGACTGTGGCCTGGGGCAGCGGCATCCAATGAGGAATTCCACTGGGGAAAGATCATCGTGTAAGGTATTTCTGCCGCAGTACAATGGGGGATCTGTTCAATTATCAGACTCTCCTGGTGCATCAAATATATGGAAATATTGTCTTGTGAATGTAAGAAAGGTCTTGCGTTTGTTTGATCTGCATTTGTAAAGACTGTATATGAACAGCACTCGTGTTTAGAGTCATAGAGTCACAGAGATGTACAGAATGGAAACAGACCCTTCAGTCCAACCTGTCCATGCCAACCAGATATCCCAACCCAATCTAGTCCCACTTGCCAGCATCCAACCCATATCCCTCCAAACCCTTCCTATTCATATACCCATCCAAATGCCTCTTAAATGTTGCAATTGTACCAGCCTCCACCACTTCCTCTGGCAGCTCATTCCAGACACACAGCACCCTCTGTGTGAAAAACTTGCCCTGCAGGTCTCTTTTATATCTTTCCCCTCTCACCCTTTAGTTCTTGTGTAACTGTATAAAGGTTTTTTTCAATAGAATGTATATTTTTGAAATGTTAAAAAAAATGCAATTTTACCCACACCCACCACTTTCGGGCCTGTACATGCGATTGGCTGATTGGTGCCAAATTGGTGTCAATTTTGTGCTCTTGAACCGTGGCTGTTGGGAAACAGATGGAGAATGCTCAAAATCATGTTGGACCTGTGTTCCAGCAGAGAGTTTTCCTTCAGTGCTCTGGGCTGCATTTACAATTCAGATGTGCGTAGGTGGCAGTTTAGCCAGTTTGACCCAGTTCTCCACACTGGAGTTATTCATTAAACAATCACCCGAAGGCAGTGCTGCTCATCGAGATGGATGTTAAAACCATGGAACACAGTGCAAAGTTGAGGTGCTTGTCAATTGCAGGTCAGGGGCATTTTAACTCTTATAATAGAGGCAGAGGAGGATATAAGATTGCTGGTAGGACCTGTTCCTCATGGTTACCAAAGAGAACCTTAAAAGTTAGTTAAAAGAAAAATAACACCATGATTCTACTTTGACTTGGTCCAAGAGAGTTTTGAAAAGATTATAGGAGTCATTTTATGTAAGCAAATCTTACCTTTCATTTAAACGTGGCAAAATATAAATATGTGCAGGACAAGACTTCACCATGAGGCTGCCATTGAGGGTCTCTCGCAGTAATCATGCGATAATGTAGACTGTCTTATTTATGTACTTACATTTACATGACAGCCAACCCTTCTGATCCACTTCTGAACCTGCTGAACCTCATTGGGTTTCTATGGGTTACCAGGGTAGCTACTGTCGTTAAAACACAGTCAGGGTCGAAATGACATCGTCAAGCTTTGATGTTTTCAATGTGATTGAGACCCCTGAGCCTTGAGCGAATTTGGTGCCCTGAAACATGCCTGTTAAAATGGTGTGGTCTTCATGTAGTTACCTGACTGATATTTTAAAACCCAGCACCTGGTCTCTTAGGCAACCAATGAGGGTAAAAATTGGACTGTAACTTTCATTTTGTCTTCATGATAGTAGGCTTGGGAATGGAATGCGAAAGGTGATGTTAAATATTTTGTTCAAGATTTCATGTCTGCTTATTTCTAGAGGGGCTAATACAGCAAGATTCAAACGATATAGGAGCTTTTACAGTTAAATTTTCTCGGGCTTTTTTTTCAAAAACATACTTTCAAACAGTACATAACATCACATAAACTGTGAAGCAGATTAAACCAGTTATTCCAATCACAGTACGTGGCATTCTTGAGGTGCCTCATCGCACTGACAGTTATAGGTCATATTTACAATTCTCATTCCATGTCAAACATACAGCCAGAGGGTTTTCTACATAGTTTCCAGTTCATTGTGATTCACAATGATGGGAGTGCCTTAGACAGTGGTATTATTTCTACAGTGAGACTTTGCATTGGCCTTCCCACGTTTTCCTACATTTGTCAGCACTTGGCCCTGGACCTTGGTAACCGCTGGTCTGTACCACTCGGTTGCTAATGGCCCCACACTCTGCAAAATTCAGACACGCGCAAGAGCAACCAGTCATGGGACTCATGGTCCTCCTGCAGCAGGTGAAGTTTCTCTTAGCATGTGACCCTTGGAACAGCCCTTACAGCACAGACTCCTGTGTCACAGAGCTGCTCAGGGTGAACCACAAAGGCTTACTCCAGGACGTGGCTGATGCTCTCTTCACCAACGCATTTCCCTTCCCCACCTTTCAACCCTCCATCCCCACCCGCCAACAGGATGGGGTGTCGACTGGGGTGTACAGGAAGGGTCTGATGGAAAGGATCCCTACTCACTATTAACCCAATTGGTGTGGGCGCTTGTTTGAATTTTCTGGTGATGAGGCAGTCTGCAGAAATGATTTTGACAGGCTTCTCAAGGAAACACACAGCAGGATTGACCCTCCATTCCCTTCTCCTGCAGGAGTCTCAAGGTCATTATGTGTGGATCGCTGTCGGATGTCCTAATGGTCAAAGAGGTGTTTCTGTGAGAACCGGTAGTGTGGTTCACTTAGTGAAAACTTCTGAGGCATTGTGAGGTGACCCATCAAGCTCAGCACCAGGGATAGATAGAGCTGCAACATGCGGTGACAGTACACTTGAGCATATCAAGGGTCTATGCACAGCTTGATCCAACCACACACAAAGAAGGCCATCAGGTTGAATGCAGCATTGGGCACATTTTCCCTCCCTTTATCTACAGATTCCGATGATGGTGACCCTGTTAGTACAATCCATTCTTAATCCCCAGACAATATGGGAGAGGACTCCAGTAATCACCATGGTGAAGGATTGGAGTGAAGACCAGACCAATATCACCTCCTGCAACATCAACAGTACTTTGCACCTAATAACCAGGTCACTCCTCATTTTTGCTTCACCTTGGTTATATTCTCCTTCCAGGTTTTGCCACCCACTCAAATCTCTACAAAAACATTCCTTGGTATTTTCAGATCATCTGACTGGTGGCAAAGATGACAAAGGATCAGTTGTCTCATTTCCCAATGACATGGCCTTGCTCTTGTCACAGTGTGCTTCTTCTTCCGAGACCAGTTTGAGCTGGTTACAGATAGTCATAATGTTGTTCACCTACAGTGGATCCAAGCAGACACTGGTGACGTCCCCATGTATAGGGAGGAGACTTTGACCTAGGCAAGTTTGTTGCTTGGGATTGTCACCACTTTTAAGCCCGAAGGATTTGATACAACATGGAAAAGGCAGGAAAAGCTGTACAGCCCTGCCTGACATGAAGATTGATCAGAAAGGTTTTCAATTCCTTCCCATTGACTGTAACTGTGCCACTGCTGTTACTGTAGAGCAGTTAGATCCAATTGTCTATTCCCTCCCCACCACCATTTTGGAGGTGAAGTATGTGATATTCTGCCAAGGGTCATCTCCTGGTCCAGGGTGATGAAGCTTGTGTCCACTCCTGATCACGTCCATTGGCTCTCCATTGTCTAACTTGCTTGTTACCTCCTCAAAAACTTCTAACAGATTTGTCAGTCATGATGTCCCCTTGACAAAACCATGCTGACTTTGTCCTATTTTACCATGAACTTTCAAGTACTCTGCAATCACACCCTTAATAGTGGATTTTAAAATATTACAAACAACTAAGGTTAGGCTAACCGCCCTATAATTAACATAATCTCCCTCTCTTCTTAAACAGGGGTGTTACATTAGCCATATTCCAGTCATCTGGGATCCTTCCTGACTCGAGCGATTCCTGAAAGATCACCATCACTGCCTCCACAATTTCCTCAGTTATCTCCTTCAGAAATCTGCGGCGTTGTCCTTCCAGCCCGAGTGATTTATCCACTGTCACACCTTTCAGCTTCCCCAGCACCTTCTCCTGAGTGATAACCATTACACTCATCTGTGCCCTGGACTCTCTTGAGGTTCTGCTATAGTGTTCCATATCCCTGGTGGGGAAGAGTTACTGTGAGTGATAATGGGACTGGGCTAGTTGTCCTGAACCCCAAGTTCATGTTCAGGATGTATGTTCACCGTGGCATGTGGTACAAGCTAAACTCAATAAAATTGTGGCAATATAAAGCTAAGCCGAAGGTGACCGTATAGCCACTGTTGATGGTCATAAAATCAAATGTCCTTTAGGGAATGAAATCTGTCAGTGGACTGGCCTAAATGTGGTCCCAGATCCATATGAATGCAGTTTACCTTTAAAGTGCCCTTAAAGTCAATTAGAGATGGACAATGATTGCTGGACTAAGCATGAATACCTGCATCATATGGATAATTTTCTTTTGAAAAACAATGTCAAACCCTCAGAGATCTTTCTGCAAGGTTTGATCAACTCTACAGCAGACAACCTAATGATGAAGAGTCATAGAGTTATAGAGATGTACAGAACAGAAACAGATCGTTCGGTCCAACTCGTCCATGCCAATCAGATATCCTAAACTAATCTAGTCCCACCTGCCAGCATCCGGCCCATATCCCTCCAAATCCTTCCTATTCATGTACCCATCCAGATGCCTTTTAAATCTTGCAATCATACTCGCCTCCACCACTTCCTCTGGCAGCCTATTGGATACACGTACCACCGTCTGTGTGAAAAAGTTGCCCCTTAGGTCTTTTTTATACCTTTCCTCTCTCACCCTAAACCTATGTCCTCTAGTTCTGGACTCCTTCACCCCAGGGAAAAGACTTTGTCTATTTCTCCTATTCATGCCCCTATGATTTTATAAACCTCTATGAGGTCACCCCTCAGCCTCCGGCGCTCCAACCCCAGCCTATTCAACCTCTCCCTAGAGCTCAAATCCTCCGAACCCTAGCAACATCCTTGTAAATCTTTTCCGAACTCTTTCAAGTATCACAGCATTTTTCTGATGGGAAGGAGACCAGAATTGCATGCAATATTCCAAAAGTGGCCTAACCAATGTCCTGTACAGCCGCAACATGACCTCCCAACTCCTGTACTCAATACTTCTGACCAATAGAGGAAAGCATACTTCACTATCCTATCTACCTGTGACTCCACTTTCAAGGAGCCTTGGAGCCAGCAATCCAAGGTCTCTTTGTTCAGCAACACTCCCTAGGAATTTACCATTAAGTGTAAAAGTCCTGCTGTGATTTGTTTTCCCAAAATGCAGCACCTCACATTTGCCTACTTCTCAGCCCATTGGCCCATCTGATCAAGATCCTATTGTAATCTGAGGTAACCTTCTTCGCTGTCCACTACACCTCCAATTTTGGTGTCATCTGAAAATTTATTAACTATACCTCTTTATGCTCGCTTTCAAATCATTTATATAAACGACGAAAAGTAGTGGACCCAGCGCCGATCCTTGTGGCACTCCACTGGTTACAGGCCTCCAGTTTAAAATACAACCTTCCACCCCACCACCCTCTGTCTTCTGGACAGAGGAGCCAGTTGGAGTCAGTTCTGTATCCAAATGGCTAGTTCTCCCTGTATTCAATGAGATCTAACCTTGCTAATCAGTCTCCGATGGGGAACCTTGTCGAATGCCTTACTGAACTCCATGTAGATCACATCTACCGCTCTTCCCTCATCAATCCTCTTTGTTATGTCTTCACAAAAGGGCTTGGAAAGAATTTTATAGCCTATGTTATACAGTGAAATGGACCCTCAATGACTGATTTCCTGCCTCTCTCCTGTCTGCTTGTGAATGAGAGGGATGAACCCTTTCCTTATTGTATCTATCATACTGCCAGTCAGTAGCATAGTCTCACACACCTGAAATAAATCTGGTCCCAGAGCTGAACACAAATGGATTGGCCAGCTGTCATCTCCTGGTGTTTAACTCCCCTCTGAGGACCAGATGACCATTGTCACTTTTTAATCAGCTAACAGTTTTTCAGGGGCTCCAAACATACTGTCTTCTAGGACAACCATGGTAGAGGATAGCAAGGACTGGCTGCTCATACTGTCTATCGGCTTCATGTTGTATAGCCTAGCATTGCAAGATTTGCTGATCCTCAGTGAGTCAGCCCATGGTGATGATCCTGAGCCATTCTATTCCATCAGGCTGCACATGACATAGAATCATAAAATCCCTGCAGTGTTCAAACAGGCCCTTCGGTCCAGCAAGTCCACACTGACTTCCCAAAGAGTAACCCACCCAGACTCATTCCCCTTCCCTATTATCTTATATTTACCCCTGACTAATGCACCTAACTTACGCATCCTTGAACACTATGGACAATTTAGCATGGCCAATTCACCTAACCTGCACATCTTTGGATTGTGAGAGGAAACCGGAGCGCCCGGAGGAAACCCACACAGACACGGGGAGAATGTGCAAACTCCACACAGACAGTTGTCGAGACTGGAATTGAACCCTAGCACTGTGAGGCAGCAGTGCTAACCACTGAGTTGCTCTCCATCTGTTTTTTTGAAGCTGTTTGGAATTTAAACAGTGTCAGTTGGTGAACAATTTCCCTGTCTACAGCAGAAAGTATATGATACTGTATCTCACTGCACCTCAGTATCATGTGAGCACATCATTTAACACATGGATTGTCCAATACACTGATCATAATAATGGCTGTAAAATATGAGCTGTAAATGTCAAGATGATTACAGGGTGAGACAAAACAAACTGAAGACTTTAAGTGAGAGGAGAAGTTGTGTGGAATAGATTTCCATCTATGATAAAGAGATAATGTATTGCTTAAAAAAAGTCAGGTGGAGAAATATTGATTATGTATAGGACTAAAGTTGATAGAGCTCAACACAGTCCTGGTTAAGAATGGGACTGAATCAATAGGGATGAAGACAAGCCTTATTAGGAATGGGACTGATATTGATGTGTTGAGAAATGTGGAGTCATACAATTTTGGTTGTTTATCCATCGACCACAGGAATTGCAAATGATGTGCATTATATCAGAGGTGAAAATGTGTTGCTGGTAAAAGCACAGCAGGTTAGGCAGCATCCAAGGAACAGGAAATTCGACGTTTCAGGCCAGAGCCCTTCATCAGGAATGAGGAGAGTGTGCCAGGCAGGCTAAGATAAAAGGTAGGGAGGAAGGACTTGGGGGAGGGGCGATGGAGATGTGATAGGTGGAAGGAGGTCAAGGTGAGGGTGATAGGCGGAGTGGGGTGGGGGCGGAGAGGTCAGGAAGAAGATTGCAGGTTAGGAGGGTGGTGCTGAGTTGAGGGAACCAACTGAGACAAGGTGGGGGGAGAGGAAATGAGGAAACTGGAGAAATCTGAGTTCATTCCTTGTGGTTGGAGGGTTCCCAGGCGGAAGACGAGGCGCTCTTCCTCCAACCGTCGTGTTGTTATGTTCACCCACGCCCTCCACCTCCTCCATGATTTTCGCTTCCCCGGTCCCCAATGCTTTATCATCACGATGGACATCCAGTCCCTGTACAACTCCATCCCCCATCACGAAGGACTCAAAGCCCTCCGCTTCTTCCTTTCCCGCCGCACCAACCAGTACCCTTCCACTGACACCCTCCTTCGACTGACTGAACTGGTCCTCAGCCTGAATAACTTCTCTTTTCAATCCTCCCACTTCCTCCAAACAAAAGGAGTTGCCATGGGCACCCGCATGGGCCCCAGCTATGCCTGTCTCTTCGTAGGATATGTGGAACAGTCCATCTTCCACAGCTACACTGGCACCACCCCCCACCTTTTCCTCCGCTACATCGATGACTGTATTGGCGCTGCCTCGTGCTCCCACGAGGAGGTTGAACAGTTCATCAACTTTACCAACACCTTCCATCCCGACCTCAAATTCACCTGGACTGTCTCAGACTCCTCCCTCCCCTTCCTAGACCTTTCCATCTCTATCTCGGGCGACTGACTCAACACAGACATCTACTATAAACCGACTGACTCCCACAGCTACCTGGACTACACCTCCTCCCACCCTGCCCTCTGTAAAAACGCCATCCCATATTCCCAATTCCTTTGTCTCCGCCACATCTGCTCCCAGGAGGACAAGTTCCAATACCGTACAGCCCAGATGGCCTCCTTCTTCAAGGACCGCAGACTTTCCCCAGACGTGATCGACGATGCCCTCCACCGCATCTCCTCCACTTCCCGCTCCTCCGCCCTCGAGCCCCGCTCCTCCAACCGCCACCAAGACAGAACCCCACTGGTTCTCACCTACCACCCCACCAACCTCCGTATACAGCGCTGTCATTTCCGCCACCTCCAAACGGACCCCACCACCAGGGATATATTTCCTTCCCCTCCCCTATCAGCGTTCCGCAAAGACCACTCCCTTTGTGACTCCCTCGTCAGGTCCACACCCCCCACCAACCCAACCTTCACTCCGGGCACCTTCCCCTGCAACCGCAGGAAATGTAAAACTTGCGCCCACACGTCCTCCCTTACTTCTCTCCAAGGCCCCAGGGGATCCTTCCATATCCGCCACAAATTCACCTGCACCTCCACACACATCATCTATTGCATCCGCTGCACCCGATGTGGCCTCCTCTATATTGGGGAGACGGGCCGCCTACTTGCGGAACGCTTCAGGGAACACCTCTGGGACACCCGGACCAACCAACCCAACCACCCCGTGGCTCAACACTTTAACTCTCCCTCCCACTCCACCGAGGACATGCAGGTCCTTGGACTCCTCCATCGGCAGAACATAACAACACGACGGTTGGAGGAAGAGCGCCTCATCTTCCTCCTGGGAACCCTCCAACCACAAGGGATGAACTCAGATTTCTCCAGTTTCCTCATTTCCTCTCCCCCCACCTTGTCTCAGTTGGTTCCCTCAACTCAGCACCACCCTCCTAACCTGCAATCTTCTTCCTGACCTCTCCGCCCCCACCCCACTCCGGCCTATCACCCTCACCTTGACCTCCTTCCACCTATCACATCTCCATCGCCCCTCCCCCAAGTCCCTCCTCCCTACCTTTTATCTTAGCCTGCGTGGCACACTCTCCTCATTCCTGATGAAGGGCTCTGGCCCGAAACGTCGAATTTCCTGTTCCTTGGATGCTGCCTGGCCTGCTGTGCTTTTACCAGCAACACATTTTCACCTCTGATCTCCAGCATCTGCAGACCTCACTTTTTACTCATTATATCAGAGGGTTTGACATAGTTAATAATAAAATCCTCTCTCCTTACTTTAACATTGCCAGAACAGAGTATGATTCTCCTCCATACATCATAACTTGTTTCAGTGAAACATTATTATGTTTCATACAAAATGACCTCTCGAGTGATGAAAGATGGACAGGTACAGGGAAACTACAAAATCTGTCTATATTCTGAAATGGTTTACAGTCATTTCCATTGAGTAGTCAGAAAATGAAAAGATAATCACATGGCTCAGGACATCTACATTAGAAAATGAGATCCTGTGTCCTGTGCTAACTCATGCAACATCTAAATATTCCCTAACACTCACTTTATACAGTATCTTTGGAGGTGGCTTGTATCAGGGGTTACTGGTGACACAGTGACAGGTTCTGGTGGAAAGTTAGTCTTCCTCATCGCTGGCCCCAGCATGTATAACACATTTACTCTTGGTTGCTGAAAGTTTTGTAAGATTCCTGTGTTTTCAGTCTATTAAACCCAGTATAAAAATAAATGTTAGGATCTTATAACACAGTTGTAGTGTCCCTACTACATAGAACATAGACATAGAAGGATACAGCGCAGTACAGGCCCTTCGGCCCTCGATGTTGCGCCGACCAAATCCTACCTAACCTATACTAGCCCAATAACTTCCAAATGCCTATCCAATGCCCGCTTAAATGACCATAAAGAAGGAGAGTTCACCACTGATACGGGCAGGGCATTCCATGAACTCACAACCCGCTGTGTGAAGAATCTACCCCTAACATCTGTCCTATACCTACCACCCCTTAATTTAAAGCTATGTCCCCTAGTAACACCTGACTCCATTAGCGGTAAAAGGTTCTTAGTATCTACCCTATCTAAACCCCTAATCATCTTATACACTTCTATCAGATCTCCCCTAAACCTTCTCTTCTCCAATGAGAACAGCCCCAAGTGCCTCAGCCTTTCCTCATAAGATTTTCCTACCATTCCAGGCAACATCCTGGTAAACCTCCTCTGCACTCGTTCTAAAGCTTCCACATCCTTCCTATAGTATGGCGACCAAAACTGCACACAATACTCCAGATGAGGCCTCACCAGAGTCTTATACAACTGCAACATGACCTCAGGACTCCGGAACTCAATTCCTCTGCCAATAAAGCCCAGTACACCATATGCCTTCCTCACAGCACTATTTACCTGGGTGGCAACTTTCAGAGATCTGTGTACATGGACACCAAGATCCCTCTGCTCATCCACACTACCAAGTAGCCTACCATTAGCCCAGTAATCCATCATCTTGTTATTCCTACCAAAGTGAACGACTTCGCACTTAGCTACATTGAATTCCATTTGCCACATTTCCGCCCAGCTCTGCAACTTATCTATATCCCGCTGTAACCTACCACTTCCTTCCTCACTATCCACAACTCCACCGACTTTTGTGTCATCCGTAAACTTGCTTACCCAGCTTTCAAGTCCTTCCTCTAGATCATTTATAAAGATAACAAAAAGCAATGGTCCCAAAACAGATCCTTGTGGTACACCGCTAGTAACTGCGCTCCAAGATGAACATAATCCATCAACTACTACCCTCTGTCTCCTTCCAGCCAGCCAATTCCTAATCCAAACCTCTAATGTATCCTCAATGCCATACCTCCGTAGTTTTAGCATTAGCCTACCATGGGGAACCTTATCGAACGCCTTACTAAAATCCATATACACAACATCTACTGCTGTACCCTCGTCCACTTCCTTAGTCACCTTCTCAAAGAACTCAATAAGATTTGTGAGGCACGACCTGCCCTTCACAAAACCATGCTGGCTATCCCTGATCACGTTATTCCTACCCAGATGTTCATAAATCTTATCCCTTACCATTCTCTCTAAGACTTTGCCCACCACTGAAGTCAGACTCACTGGCCTATAGTTACTAGGGCTATCCCTACTCCCTTTCTTGAACAATGGGACCACATTCGCTATCCTCCAGTCCTCTGGTACTATTCCCGTTGACAATGACGACATAAAAATCCAGGCCAATGGCTCTGCTATCTCCTCCCTAGCTTCCCATAGGATCCTGGGGTAAATGCCATCAGGCCCAGGAGACTTATCTATATTCATCCTTTCCAATATTCCCAAAACCTCTTCCCTGCATATTTCCAGGGCATCCATTCTAATTATTTGTGATTCCATATTCACATCAGCAACAGTGTCCTGTTCCTGAGTGAATACTGATGAAAAGTACTGATTTAATGTCTCTCCAATCTCCTCCGCCTCCACACACAACTTCCCACTACTATCCTTGACTGGACCGATACCTACCCTAGTCATCCTTTTATTCTTGACATACCTATAGAAAGCCTTTGGGTTTTCCCTAATCCTACCAGCTAAAGACTTTTCATGTCCCCTTCTCGCTTTTCTTAGCTCCCTCTTTAGCTCCTTCCTGGCTACCTTATAACTCTCAATCGCCCCTACTGAACCTTCACGCCTCATCTTTACATATGCCGCCTTCTTCCCTTTCACAAGGGACTCCAATTCCTTACTAAACCACGGCTGCCTCACAAGGCCCTTTACACCATGCCTGACTGGTACATACCTATCGAGGACACGCAGTAGCTGCTCCTTGAACAATCCCCACATCTCATTAGTGTTCTTCTCTTGAAGCCTGTTTTTCCAATCCACACATCCTAAGTCATGCCTCACTGCATCATAATTTCCCTGCCCCCAGCTATAACTCTTGCCCTGCGGCGCACGATTATCCCTCTCCATCACTAAAGTAAAAGTCACCGAGTTGTGGTCACTGTCCCCGAAGTGCTCACCTACCTCCAAGTCTAACACCTGGCCTGGTTCATTACCTAGAACCAAATCTAGGCCTGTTGGCCTGTCGACATATTGTGTCAGGAAACCCTCCTGCACACATTGTACAAACACCGACCCATCTAATGAACTCGAGCTATAGCTCTCCCAGTCAATATCTGGGAAGTTAATGCCACACCTCCCGCTTTTTTACCCCCATGTCTGATCCTACTAAAACATTTGAACCCTGGAACGTGCAACAGCCATTCTTGTCCCTGTTCTACCCACGTCTCTGTAATGGCCACAACATCGAAGTCCCAGGTACCAACCCACGCTGCAAGTTCACCTACCTTATTCCTTATACTTCTGGCATTGAAGTATACACACTTCAATCCACCCTTCTGGTTACAGGCACCCTCCTTAGAGATCACTGCATTATTCCTAACCTCCCTACACTCAAGGTCCTGTACCCTAAAGCTACAGTTTAAACCCTCCCAAAGAGCACTAGCAAACCTCCCCCCAAGGATACTGGTGCCCCTCAGGTTCAGGTGTAGCCCATCCTTTTTATAGAGGTCCCACCTTCCCCAGAAAGGACCCCAGTTGTCCAGAAACCGGAATCCCTCCCTCCTGCACCATCCCTGTAGCCACGCATTTAACTGCTCTCTCTCCCTATTCCTCGACTCTCTATCACGTGGCACGGGTAACAAACCAGAGACTACAACTCTGTTTGTTCTAACTCTGAGCTTCCAACCTAGCTCCCTGAAAGCCTGTCTGACATCCTCACCCTTCTTCCTACCTATATCGTTGGTGATATGTAGGCCAGAAGGCCTGAGTTCAAACCCCATTTGTCTTTCTTATATCATGCCTGAACAGGTTGATTTAAAAATATCTAAAAGTGCATGTTGACATCCTCCGAACATCCACAATATGCGCACACACCTCTTTCAGTGCTGAAAATCAAATCTGAACTCTGTTTCCTCTCACACTGATGCTAGTCAGTGGCAGGACGTGTTGCAACTTGCCCATCACTGACTATACTTAACTTTTATGTATCCCGGCAAGTTCTTTGGATGCCTTCGTCTGCCAAACTGTATGAGTTTTGCAGAAAGCCTTACAGATTAGATTCTTGATTATTCCATGGCTAGAGAGAATTACCAACTTACCTTACTGAGCCTTTAATTCATTGATTTTGCATTTATTCCACATGGTTCTCAGAAAGGGGAAATGTGAAAGGGGTACAGCGTGCTAGATATATACTGGACCCCAACACATTCCCAACACACGAGCTCATGGCAATGATCTCCAATCATACGGCTATCATTCATTCTGTTGGGTGGAGGGCGATGAGTGAAGCTGCCAATGAGATAAGGAGGTGGAGGGCAGGGGAGCGAGTGAAATCAAGAGATTAGGCTCAAGGTTCTGAGGAACAGAAATCGCTGAGGAATGGGTTGTCTGACTGGTTGTGTGGTGGGTGGATTCTGTCTTCTGGGAAGAAGGTAGGATTGGAAAAAAGAAGTATCGTAATTGGGTGCATTTAACAAGGTCATACCAATCAGCAAACCTCAAGTTTGAGCTCAAACCCATGCCCGTGAGATTGCGACGGTTTATTTGATGTGTACAAACAGAAGAATGAGGAAGAGAAGTAGATATTTGACGCCCTTAATTCTACTTGACCATTTAGTACAATCATGGCTGATCACAACTGAGAACGACCTACACTTGGAGGAGGGAAATGTGAGCTCAGGGACTCAGCATACCGACAGCGAATGCAAGGGCAATAAGTTGAGAAGAAGAAAATCTGAAGCTTGCAATGAACCTGCTTTCCTCCCTTCCCAGTTCTGAGCCCCTCTTGTGACTCTGCAAGATGTAAAAGTCCTTGTTCACAGGGGATGAGGAGTTCCATGTTAGATGCCCCCCACCCCCCCCCCCGCTCACTGTCTCTGTTTGAGGAATGTCTTATCTTGCCTGTTGCATGTATAAAATGAGAATGATTCTTTTGTTCCCAATGAGTGTAGCAAAGCCCAGGGATCAGTCTGCAGCTTATAAAGGGTATGATGACAGGTGCATGTGCTAATCAATTCCATTACATTCAAAGCTCTCCGTAGGGACAATGCAGTAATGTAAGAGCTGAAATAGCAAAGCAATTGACGGCTAGGCATTGGTTGCAATCAGTTAAAGCTCATTAACTGAATATTCCTGTACAGTACCAGCTCTCAGGCAGATGTAATAGATTCTTCTGTGAGTCCTGCAATGCAGGGCCGGGGCATTACTCCTGGCATGCAGGCCAGTTTTCCATTCAAGTCACATCTCTGTAAAAACACTCAGATTACCTGATCATTATTACATTGGCTTTTGTGGCAGCTTGCTGTCTATAACTTAACTGCCATGATTCCTACATTGCAACAGCCAGCTACACACCAAAACTACTCCTTTGACTCTAACTTGTCTTGGGACTCTCTAAGGTAGCAGAAAGCATTATCGAGATGCAAAGTATAGTTTTAAAATTATTTGTTGTCACAGGGAAGAAGCGAGAGAGGGAAGGGAATCCTTGGGCACACTGATGCTGCTGATAAATACTTGAATTGTGGAACAGTTGATTACTTCCTGTCATCCAATAGCCAAGTCTCTGATCAAAATGCCACTGGAACCCAGAGTTTGTACAAAATGAGAGTGATTCTGAGAATTAGTGTGGGATCAGGGAGTGTTGAGTCAATTGGTTATCAATCACCTCGCAACCTATTCCAAGGCTCATGTCTGTTTGGAAAATCCATGCATTGTAATGTGCCTCTAGTATAGGGGAAAGTGGGGAAAGTGTGGTGAACACATTATACATTAATGATCTGGATGATGTAACTGAGGGCACTCTGCTTACGTTTGCAGATGGTACAAAGGTAGGTGGAGGGATAGGTAGTATTGAGGAGGCGGGGAGACTGCAGAAAGATTTGGATAGGTTAGGAGAGTGGGCAAAGAAGTGGCAGATGGAATTCAATGTGGGAAAATGTGAAGTTATGCATTTTGGTAGAGGGAATAGAGTCAGGGACTATTTTTTAAATAGAGAGAAAATTAAGAAATCTGGAGTACGAAAGGATTTGAGAGCCTTGGTCTCGGATTCTCTTCAGGTAAACTTGCAGGTTGTGTTGGTAATTAGGAAGGCAAATACAATGTTGGCATTCAATTCGAGAGGACTAGAATATAAAACAGGGATGTACTTCTGAGAGTTTATAAGGCTCTGGTCAGACCACATTTAGAGCATTGTGAGCAATTTTGGAGCCCATAACTCAGGAAGGATGTGTTGGCCCTGGAGTGGGTCACGAAAATAATCTCATGAATGAAAGGTTTAACATATGCGCAACGTTTGAGGACTTTGGGATTATACTCAATGGAGTTTAGAAGAATGAGGGGAGATATGATTGAAACTTTCAGAATACTGAACAGTCTGGACAGAGTGGACATTGGGAAGATGTTGCCATTGGCAGGAGAGATGAGAACCCCAGGGCACAGCTTTAGAGTAGAGGGAAGACCCTTTAGAACGGAGATAAGGAGACACTCCTTTGGCCAGAGAGTGGGGAAGCTGTGGAATTCATTCCAACATAGGTCTGTGAAAGTTATGGGAAGAAAGTGAGAAAATGGGTTTGACAATCCTATCAGCATGATTGAATGGCAGAGCAAATTCAATGGACTGAATGGTCTAATTTTTACTGCTATGGTCTTATTGTCTAACTAGGAGTATGCAGTGACGAATGGCTTATGTATGATAATACTTTGTCTATGAATTAGTACCTTCAGTGTAGCTGTAATGAAACATAGAGAAGAGCTACAAAAATAAACAAATAGAACATGCGAATCCACCTTCAGAGAATGAGGAAGATTAGCCATGCGGCACACATTCTCTCTCATTTATTACTGCCTAATCACTTGACTGTCCTATTGATTAACCAGCTGTAAATTGTCCAGTCCTCACACACATATCACTGTGAGAGCATTGGACAAATCAAGCTGCCTGTTATTAGATAAATCAAACCCACTCAGTGAGATAAGAGCAGCATTGCCCTAGATTTTCATTAGGCTGTTGATGGACTCCTCCTGGCCTTTACTTCATCATTCATCAGTTGCTCAGATGTCAAATTGCAAGGAAGCCACTTCCCTTGGGGTTGCTGTGCGATGTTTGTTTTTTCACATACGCTCAAGTGTTAAGAGTTTTGTGACTGTTTATCCTCCTGTCCAGTGCATCTTGAGCTTCTCCTTGGCTCTAAATTGCACTTTTATGCACATTTAACTGAGTTTAATGGCTTCCCTGTGGGAATTAAACATAAATTTACTCATGCAACACAAGTTTCCTTTGATAACCTTGCATAAAACCAGTTCTTTCTCCTACTCTGATGTATCTAGTTACCTTTCTGTGTTCTTTTGATATAATAAACTTACGAATCTAACTTAATTCTAACATTTGCATAGATGGCCAACTCCCTCTCATGTTGTCTTTTCCTATATTGCTATCCTACTGTCTCCTGTTTATCTCTCATTCTGTTTGTTTTCCCCTTTTATTTTTTACTTTTCTTTAACTTTTACTTTCCTTTAACTAATGCTCTTTTCTTTCTTGTGCCCCATTCCCCTCCCACTCTCCCTGACTCCTCTATAACTTACAAGTAAAGTGAGTCCTATTATTTTATACAACAATAGGGTGGCACAGAGGCTCAGTGGTTAGCATTGCTGCCTCAGGGTCCCAGGTTTGATTCCAGCCTCGGGTGACTGTGGAGTTTGCACCTTCTCCCCGTGTCTGCGTGGGTTTCCTCCGGGTGCCCCGGTTTCCTCCCACAGTCCAAAGATGTGCGGGTCAGGTGAATTGGCCATGCTAAATTGCCCGTAGTGTTAGGTAAGGGGTAAATATGGGTGGGTTGCGCTTCAGCGGGTTGGTGTGGACTTGTTGGGCCGAAGGGCCTGTTTCCACACTGTAAGTAATCTAATCTAATCTAATCTAAATTGACCATAGTGATAGGTGCATTAGTCAGAGTGAAATGGGTCTGGGTGGGTTACTCTTCAGAGGATCGGTATGGACATGTTGGGCCGAAGGGCCTGTCCCCACACTGTAGGGAATCTAGGCTAATACTGTTTTTTCCAATGGGCTGTTTTTCTTTTTGGTAACTTAGCAGAGGATAACATGCTGGTGGTTAGACTTCCCAGGCTGATTATAATGATGCAATTGTGTTGCACTGTGACATTTAAAGAAAGGTCTGATAGTGATCTATATCAGAGCTGTTAGGACATATTGTTTCAAATATAGAGATATGGACGATACAACATCTGGAGACAGTTTGCCTTACTTTTGTTGCATTTGAGCTTTGGGTGAATCTAATGGACTGCAGCAGTTCAAGAAAGCAGCTGACCACCACCCTTTGATGGATTGGCAGTAAATACTGGCCCCAGCTACTGTTGGCCATATTCCATGATTAGCATAATTGAGATCTATAGTGCAGAGAAAGGCCCTTCTGCCCATCACGTAGTTGCCAGCCAAAAACAAGAACCTAACTATGCTAATCCCATTTCCCAACACTTGGCCCATAGCCTTGAATGAATAAAAAAAGTTACAATTTAGTTTATTTTTTGTGATTAATGCGGGTTATTTTCTAAAATCCAGAAATGGCAATGATTTCCATTTAGGCTTTGTTCAAGTATATTTTGGTTACATGAATTATACAAAAGCACCACTACATTGCAATGTGTTCCACAAACTGGTCAAATTATTTGAGGCATTGAAAGGGTAGATGCTGAAAGGTCATTATCCCAGGCTGGAAAGTCTAAAATGCAAGGTCATCATCTCATGGTAAACAGCTGGCCATTTCAGACTTATTTTTACTCATAGGGCTGTGAATCTTTGGAAAATCAGCGAGGTTATGGATTCCCAGCTGTGGAAGTCATGTGGAAGCAAATTGAAGATTGGTAATGTCATTTCAATTGGGGAACATGCAGGAAAAAAAAGTTAAAATTCAAGGACTTGAAGGAAATGATGTAGCGCTGTTGCTGGGGAGGCTGCAGTCAAGATTAACTTGGTAAAATGGAGGCAAGTTTGGACAATGAGAGAGAGAGAATGTGATGCATGCACCATGGTCACAATCCCTTTTCATCTATGAATGGTCATGGATTAACAGTGCAGTCACACAGATAAATCCCTATGTCTGGAATCTGGAAGAATAGATCACATTAGACCTTCCTGTTCGTATAGGAGACTGAAACAAGAACATGACGGGTAAATTTCTGCTTGAAGATGGAAGTAAATTTGCCAGTAACATCAATTAATTTTTGGATAGTCAGAAAATATAGAGACAGGACAGGAAAGTGGAGTTGAGCTGGGATGATCCATTGAATGGCAGAACTGGCTCATGGGGCCAAATGGCTTGTTTGTCCTCTAAATTTGAATGTTGGAACATGCTTGTGTGAATAGGGTTGCATGTGTTTTGACCCTGAGCTGAGCTTCAAACCCCAGTTGTTTCCATGTATCACTGTCCTCCAGCTGCCTTGTTCCACTATTCTTACTTTTGGTCACTTCCAGGCTCACTTAACTGTTCTCCTTACCAGCCTCCTGAGCTTCATCCCGAAAACCATTCAACCTCCCACTTTGCAAATAGGAACATAGGAACAGATGTAAGCCATTCAGCCCTTGTAGCCTATCTCCGTTTACACACTGGGTCTCAATCACCAATCATCCCATCTGAAACCTTCCCAACTCTTCCCCAAGATTGTCTACACAAAATAAATAATATCCTTGGGGCTACAAGAGGAAAACTCATACAGTCAATAAATTGTTATATCTTCTTTTGTTCACCTGATCATAGAACCCCTACAATGTGGAAATAGGCTATTTTGGCCCAGTAAGTCTGCCCAGAACCATTCCCCTACCTATTGAGCTGGATTTCCCCTGACAAATGCACCAAACTTACACATCCCTGAACACTATGGACAATTTAGCATGGTCCATTCACCTAACCTGCACAGCTTTGGACTGCAGGAGGAAACCAGACAACCCAGAGGAAACCCACACAGACAAGGGGAGAATGTGCAAACTCCACACTGACAGTTGCCCAAGGCTGGAATCGAACCTGGGTTCCTGGTGCTCTGAGGCAGCAGTGCTAACCACTGAGCCACCGTGCTGCCTGGTGCTCTTAGCCAGGCCAGCATTTATTGCCATCTCTGATTGCCAGTTAGAAGGTGGGGAGCTGCCTTCTTGAACCAATGCTGTCCACAGAGTGTAGGTACATGCACAGTACTTGATGTAGGTTTGCTCATTGAGCTGGAAGGTTCATTACCAGATCTTTCGTCACCCTACTAGGTAATATCTTCAGTGGGCCTCAGGTGAAGCGCTGTTGATAATTCCTGCTTTCTATTCATATGTTTGGATTTCTTTGGGTTGGTGATGTCATTTCCTGTGGTAAAGTCACTTCCTGTTCTTTTTCTCATGGGGTGGTAGATGGGGTCTAACTCGATGTGTTTGTTGATAGAGTTCTGGTTGGAATGCCATGCTTCTAGGAATTCTGATGTGTGCCTTTGTTTGGCTTGTCCTAGGATAGATGTTACCTAGTAGGGTGATGAAACGTCTGGAAATGAACCCTCCAGCTAAGCGAGCAAACCTACATCCAAAATGGCAACCTGAGCTAAAAATCTTCTCAAAACTCAATGCACAGTGCTGTTAAAGAAGTGAGTTCCAGGCTTTTGAAAGCTCCAGCAACAGGATGTGTGTTTATTGTGTTGTGTTTTTATTAAGTTTTTTTTATTGCCAATGGAGTACTTTTGAAATGTGTATAATAATGAAGGAAATGTGGCAATTGTTTTGCACACACTGCAAGCTCCCTCAAACATCCATGCAATAATGTTCGTGCCAAGTGAATTGAAATTTTCTGCTCAGTGTCTCTTGCCCATGCTCTACAACTCCTCCGTGTCTTTGACACAGTTGGCCACATTTTTCTGCCATTTTCCAGAAAGTTCTGGAAATACACAGGATGCCAGCATTCGTGGAAACAGAAGGGGAATTAATATTTTGGATCAAATGTGACTACTCTTCAAAATGAAGAATTGGAAACCTGACAGGATTTACACTGTCAAAAGTGGTGAGTGGGAGGGACGGCGAAAAGGAACCTCTGGGATTGTGTAAAGGAAGGAAGAGATTAAATGACAACGCTGCCATGGAACAAACAGCAAGGGGACCGATAATGATTTCAGTAAAGAAACAAAGCATTTATCCAGATTGAGTGTAATAGAATCATAGTGAGGTACAGTGTAGAAATGGACCCTTCGCTCCAACTTGTCCATGCCGACCAGATATGCTAACCTAACCTAATCACATTTGTCAAAACTTGGCGCATATCCCTCTAAACCCTTCCTATTCATATACCCATCCAAATGTCTTTTAAATGTTGCAATCATACCAGCCTCCATCACTTCCTCTGGCAGCTCATTCCATACACGCATCACCCTCTGCATGAAAAAATTGCCCCTTAGATCTCTTTTATATCTCCCCCTCTCACCCTAAACCTATACCCTCTAGTTCTGGACAGCCCCACCCCAGGGCAAAGACCTTATCTGTTTATCCTATCCATGCCCCTCATGATTTTATAAACCTCTATAAGGTCACCCCTCAGCCTCCGATGCTCCATGAAAAACAGCCCTAACCTATTCCACCTCTCCCTATAGCTCAAATCCTCCAACCCTGGTAACATCCTTATAAACCTTTTTGAACCCTTTCATGTTTCACAGCATCCTTCCGATTGGAAGGACACCAGAATTGCACACAATATTCCAAAAGTGGCCTAACCAATGTCCTGTACAACTGCAACATGACCTCCCAACTCCTGTAGTCAATACTCTGACCAATAAAGCAAAGCTTACCAAACGCCGTCTTCACTAAGCAAAAATGGGGACTGCAGATACTGGAGATCAGAGTCAATATTAGAGAGATGCTGGCAAAGCACAGCAGGTCAGGCAGCATCCGAGGAGCAGGAAAATCAATGTTTCAGGCAAAAGCCCTTCATCAGGAACCTTCTTCACTATCCTATCTGCCTGCAACACTATATTCAAGGAGCTATGAAGCTGCACTCGAAGGTATCTTTGTTCAGCAACACTCCCAAGCACCTTATCATTAAATAAGTAATGTAAATGTAATGTAATGTAAGTTATGTAAATGACAGAATAATGAGCAGCTCCTTCTGAAAGCAAAAAAACATGATAACCAAGGTTCTTACTAACACATGCCAAAAAAAAATCAAAATAGGACATAGAGTTCCCATTTTATCATTGTTAAACTCAATGTTGAGTCCTGAAGACTGTACAGTGAGGTGCCTTTGAGCTTGCGTTGAGCTTTACTGAGACGAGGAGAGGACTACTGATGCTGGAGATCAGAGTCAAAAAAGGTGGCACTGGAAAAGCACAGCCAGTCAGGCAGCATCCGAGGAGCAGGAGAATCGACATTCCAGGCATAAACCCTTCATCAGGAATTTAGCGGGATAGAGAAGAGGGCTGAGAGATAAATAGGAGGGTGATGGTGGGGTGAGGTGAGGTAGCTAGGAAGGCCATAGGTGGATGCAGGTGGAGAGTGACAGTGATAGGTCGATGGGGAAGGTGGAGCGGATAGGTGGGAAGGGTGATTGACGGGTAGGACAGTTCAAGAGGGCGGTGCCGAGTTGGAGGGTTGAATCTGAGATGAGGTGGAGGATGAGGGGAAATGAGGAAACTGGTGAAATCGACATTGATTCTGTGTGGTTGGAGGGTCCCAATGTGGAAGATGAGGCGCTCTTCCTCCAGGCGTCAGATGGCTTGGATTTGGTGGTGGAGGAGGTCCAGGACTGGCATGTCCTTGGCAGATTGGGAGGGGGAGTTAAAGTGTTCGGCCACAGGGTGGTGGGGTTGTTTGGTGCATGTGTGCAAAAGATGTTCCCTGAAGCATTCCATAAGTTGGCATCCTGTCTCCCCAATGTAGAGGAGACCACATCAAGAGCAAAGGACACAGTAGATGAAGTGTTGGATGTACAGGAAAATCTCTGCTGGATGTGGAAAGATCCTTTAGGGCCTTGGATGGAGGTAAAGGGGGAGGTGTGGGCACAGGTTTTACACCTTTTATGGTGGCAAGGGAAGGTGCTCGGATTGGAGAGTGGGTTGGTGTGGGACGTGGATCTTCCACATCCAGCAGAGATTTTTCTGCATCTCCAAACATCTTACCTACTGTGTCTGTTGCTCTCAATGTGATCTCCTCTACATTGGGGAGACAGGATGCCATTTAGCAGAATGTTTCAGGGGACATCGCCAGGACGTATGTATCAATCGACCCCACCACCCTGTGGCCGACCACTTCAACTCCCCCTCTCACTCCATCAAGGGCATTAAAGTAGTGGGCCTCCTCCACAGTCAAATCCAAGTCACCCGACACCAGGAGGAAGAACGCCTGATCTTCCGCTTTGGGACCCTCCAACCACACTGAAACAATGTCGACTTCTCAAAGACTGTCTAAAAGAAAAGATATAAGCCCATGTTTAGGGTCATCCTAAAGCACGGAATCATTGAGTGAGAGAAGAAACCTGTCAACTGCTTGTACAGCACTTCCAGATCCATCGAAGCACAGGCACCCTCAAGGCTGGGCAACTCCCTCACAAGCTGGAGCAGCAATGACAGAGGGAAGAGGGCAACTCCAAGTCAGCGCTGCAAATGCCACTTCCACACCCAACACTGTGCGTTCCCTCACCCAAATGTGGAAAATCCTGTGGATCCAAAATCAACCTCCTCAGTCTTACAGCCTGACAGATTCCGAGGCACCCCTTATGTTTACAAAATGCTTTAGGATGTTTCACTGTACCATCGATGCTAGACAAATGCAAACACATTGCCAAGGAAAGGCTGCCAGAAACCCTATCGCCCATCACTTTCCTTTTGATGCCATTTCTCCTTCCAGCCACTATCACAGGCTGGACCAGACTTGATATTCTTTTAACCATCAAAGATTTATCTACCTCCAGAATAAAGCTCCCCATTTCAGCGTTCTCTTCTTTGCCGTCAGTAAACCTCAGTTCATCCAACTCTTAAATTGTTGATATCCTCTTCTGCAGGACGTGCCCATACATTTTCTTTTGGACAGTCTTTGAGAAGTCGACATTGATTCCATGTGGTTGGACGGTCCCAAAGTGGAACATCAGGTGTTCTTACTCCTGTTCTATTCAAGTTTCATTGTCTCCCTGTTCCCAGTTTAGAAATATCTCTTCACAAATCTCTCCACCTCTTGACTCCATCCTTGATCTGCGGCAAAACCCTTCATACAGCTGACATTTTGACCAAGTTTAACATTGCTATGGGTGACACAGTGGCTCAGTGGTTAGCATTGCTGCCTTGCAGCACCAGGGACTCAGGTTTGATTTCATCCTTGGGCGACTGTGTGCGCGAAGTTTGCACATTCTCTTTGTGTCTGTGCATGCTTCCATCAGGTGTTCTGGTTTCCACATGCAGTCAAACAATGTGGGATTTAGCTGGATTGGCTATGCTAAACTGCCAGTTGTGTCCAGGGGTGTGTGTGTTCATCCAGAGTAATATAGGATGTGGGTCTGGGTGGAATGCTCTTCCGAGGGTGTGTGTGGACTTGAGCTGAATAGCCTGCTTCCACACTGTAAGAATTCAATAATCACTCTTCCTGATATAGAGTCATAGAGAATTACAGCACGGAGACAGGCCCTTCAGTCCAACCCGTCCATGCCGACCAGATATCCCCATCCAATCTAGTCCCACCTGCCAGAACCTGGCCCATATCCCTCCAAACCCTCCCTATTCATATACCCATCCAGAGACCTTTAAAATGTTACAATTGTACCAGCCCCCACCACTTCCTCTGGCAGTTCATTCCATACATGTACCACCCTCAGCGTGAAAATGTTGACCCTTAGGTCTCTTTTATATCTTTCCCCTCTCACCTTAAACCTATGCCTTCTAGTTCTGGACTCCCCCACTCAAGGGAAAAGACTTTGTTTATTTATCCTATCCATGCCCCTTATGATTTTATAAACCTCTATATGGTCACCCAATGTTCCAGGGAAACCAGCCCCAGCCTATTCAACCATTTCCTATAACTCAAATCCTCCAACCCTGACAACATCCTTGTAAATCTTTTCTGAACCCTTTCAAGTTTCACAACATCTTTCTGATAGGAAAGAGACCAGAATTACACGCAATATCCCAACAGTGGCCTAACCAATGCCCTCAACAGCTGCAACATCTATCTACCTGTGACTCCACTTTCAAGGAGCTATGAACCTGCACTCCAAGGTCTCTTTGTTCAGCAACACTCCCCAGGACCTTACCATTAAGTGTAAAAGTCCTGCTAAGATTTGCTTTCCCAAAATGCAGCACCTCGCATTTATCTAAATTAAACTCCATCTGCCACTTCTCGGTCCATTGGCCCATCTGGTCAAGATCCTGTTGTAATCCAAGGTAACCCTCTTCACTGTCCACTGCACCTCCAATTTTGGTGTCATCTGCAAACTTACTAACTATACCTCTTATGCTCGCATCCAAATCATTTACATAAATGATGAAAAGTAGTGGACCCAGCAGCATTGATCCTTGTGGCACTTCAATGGTCACAGGCCTCCAGTCTGAAAAACTACCCTCCATAACCGTTCTCTGTCTTCTACCTTTGAGCCAGTTCTGTATCCAATTGGCTAGTTCTCCCTGTATTTCATGAGATCGAATCTTGCTAACCTGTCTCTCATGGGGAACTTTGTCGAATGCCTTCCTGAAGCCCATATAGATCACATCCACCATCCTGCCCTCATCAATCCTTTTTGTTACTTCTTCAATAAACTCAATCAAGTTTGTGAGACATGATTTTTCGCGCACAAAGCCATGTTGACTATCCCTAATCAGTCCTTGCCTTTCCAAATGCATAAACATTCTGTCCCTCAGGATTCCCTCCAACAACTTGCCCACCACCTTGTCAGGCTCACTGGTCTATAGTTCCCTGGCTTGTCCTTACCATCCTTCTTGAACAGTGGCACCATGTTAGCCAACCTCCAGTCTTCCGGCTCCTCACCTATGACTATCGATGATACAAATATGTCAGTAAAAAGCCCAGCAATCACTTCCCTATCTTCCCACAGAGTTCTAAGGCACATCTGATCAGATCTTGGGGAATGTATCCACTTTTATGCGTTTCAAGACATCCAGCATTTCCTCCTCTGTAATATAGACATTTTTCATGTATTTGTATCCTAGAACATTAAGCTGCCAGTCCTGCCCATCCCTGAGCCATGTTTCTGTATTTGCTATGATCTCCCAGTCCCATATTCCTAACCATGCTCTGAATTCATCTGCCTTCCCTGTTAGGCCCCTTGCATTGAAATAGATGCAGTTTAATTTATCAGTTCTACCTTTTTCTTTCCTTTGTCCCTGCCTGACCTGACTATAGATTAGAGTGGTGCTGCAAAAGCCCTTCATCAGAAATAGAGACAGAGTTCCTGCAAAGGGGAGAGATAAAAAAATTGCCTCTTTTCCTGATGAAGGGCTTTTGCCTGAAATGTCGATTTTCCTGCTCCTCGGATGCTGCCTGAACTGTAGTGTTTTTCCATCACTACTCTAACCTAGAATCTGGTTTCCAGCATCTGCAGTCCTTGTTTTTACCTGTCTGCCCTGACTATTTGATTTACCTTTGTTCTCAACTGTACCAGTCTCAGATTGATCTCTTTCCTCACTATCTCTCTGGGTCCCAGTCCCCCATCTTACTAGTTTAAATCCTCCCGAGCAGCTCTAGCAAATTTCCCTGCCAGTATATTAGTCCCCTTCCAATTTAGGTGCAATTCATCCTTCTTGTTTAGGTCACTTCTACCCCAAAAGAGATTCTAATGATCCAAAAATGTGAATCCTTCTCCCATACACCAGCTCCCCAGCCATGCATTCATCTGCTCTATCCTCCTATTCCTGCACTCACTAGCTCATAGCACCGGGAGTAATCCAGATATTACTACTCTCGAGGACCTCCTATTTGGATGTAGGTTTGCTCACTGACCTGGAAGGTTCATCTTTAGACGTTTTGTCACCATGCTAGGTAACATCTTCATTGAGCCTACAGACGAAGCACTGCTGATGTTCATGTATCCTGGTAGCTAGTTTTCTGCCTGTTTGTCCCATGTAGTATTTTATAAATGACATTAGTTTTGCTTGTTGTCTGTATAGGGTCTTTCAAATTCATTAGCTGCTGTTTTAGTGGGTTGTTGGGTTTATTGGTGGGTAGTCTGGCAGTCATTTCTGAGATGTCTTTGATGTAGGGGAGAGTGGCTAGGGTTTCTGGACGTGTTTTGTCTGCTTGTTTGAGTGTGTTGCTGAGAAATCAGCAGACTATGTTCATTGGGTACCAATTCTTTTTGAATACACTGTATAGATAATTTTCCTCTGCTCTGCATAGTTTCTGTGTGCTGCAGTGTGCGTTGTCTCATTGAAATAATGTTCTGATGCAGCTTCGTTTGTGGGTGCTGGGGTGATTGCTTCTGTAGTTCAATATTTGGTTTGTATGTGTTGTTTTTCTGTTGACACTGGTTTGAAGTTCCCCATTGGCTGTTCGCTCTACTGTGACATCTAGGAATGGCAGTTTGGTGTTGTTTTCCTCCTGTTTAGTGAATTTTATGCATCCTATCCTAGGACAAGCCAAACAGAGACACACATGAGAATTCCTAGAAGCATGGCATTCCAACTTTATCGACAAACACATTGACTTGGATACCATTTGCCATCCTCGAGAAAAAGAATAGGAAGTGGCATCACCACAAGAAATGGCATCACCACAGGTAATGACATTACCAACCCAAGGAAATCTAACACATTAATAGAAAGCAGGCCATACCACCAGTGATTCTTCTGGTTAGCTAGTATGGTGGCGAAATCTATCTGAAAACGAACCTTCCAGCTCAGCGCGTAAACCTACATTCAGAACCTCAACCTCTCAAAACTCACTAATACCATGTAAAAAATGAAAATTGCTACTGTAAATCAGAAATAAAAACAGAAATTGCTGGAAAAGCTCAGCAGGTCTGGCAGCATCTGTGGAGAGAAATCATTTAGGAGAAAGTGAGGACTGCAGATGCTGGAGATCAGAGCTGAAAAATGTGTTGCTGGAAAAGCACAGCAGGTCAGGCCGCATCGTGAAGAAGGGCTTATGTCCAAAACGTCGATTCTCCTGCTCCTTGGATGCTGCCTGACCTGCTGCGCTTTTCCAGCAACACATTTTTCAGGAGAGAAATCACTGTTAACATTTCCGGTCAAGTGACCCTTTCTCGGAACAGTTCTAAGGAAGGGTAACTCAACCCGAAACATTCTCTCCATAGATATTGCCCGACCTGTTAACATACTCTGTGCCTTCTTCACCATCTTTCAACGACTGGTGTATGAGGCTACCCAGGTGGTGAAGCTTAGATATTTCAGCTTAGAGAAGGTTCAGGGAAGGTTTGATAGGGATGCCCAAAACTGTGAGGGAATTTTAATGGAGGGAGAAATTGTCTCCATTGGTAAAAGAGTCAGACAATGAATTAAGATAGTGAGAAAAAGAACTATGTTGGTGATGAGGAGAATTTTTATTTTGTCTTTACAAACTGCAATCTGAAATGGTGGTGGAAGAGGATACAATAATATTGAAAAGAACATTGAATAAATCCTAGAGAAGCAGAATGTGCCATGGGGGAATAGAGACCCTGTGGATTGTTGATACAGTTCTCCAGGGAGCTGGCACTGATAGAATTGACTTTTTTTTAGAATTAGAGTCCCTACAGTGTGGAAACATGCCCTTCAGTCCAACAAGTCCACACTGACCCTCCACAGAGTAACCCACCCAGATCCATTCCACTACCCTATATTTACCCCTAACTAATAACCTATCCTATGGGCAACTTAGCATGGCCAATTCACTTAACCTGCACATTACTGGATTGATATGGTTCTCTGCCATGTTTGAGTGAAAATTCATACAGAACATCAGAGTGTGTATGGACGGCACAATCTCAATTCATTGTATCTCTGGATGATCAAAACCACAATCACAATGTCTGCCATGGCGCCAAATGGGTTAATTTTTAAATATTCTGCAAGTAATAATTTCATAAGCAAAAACACATTTTCAGTTTTATTGTCTGTGGTGAGCCTGGTCAGAATGCTGTTTACAAGCTCTTCAGCTGGATTTAGTTCTTGGAAGAACGATTGTACATCACAAGGAGATGATGGCGGTTCTTATATCTTCATGTCCATGCGCTTGTCAAGAACATGCATTGAAAATTAAATAAATAAAATATGTTGAAAGTTCTCCGTATTTCAAGATTACATTTTTAACGTGTTACAGATGTAAAACAAAACCCGTCAAGGTTCCAGCATAGTTTCTGTACGGCAGGTCCATCGGATTCTGAAACCACATGAGAGGTTGATGTGCAAGGGCTGCTGTCAAAACACAGCTGGGAGCAGATTGACAGATTGGTATCTTAACACTAAATGCAAGCACTGGGAACGAGATCCTTTGCATCTTTGCTGAAAAGGTTGACGTCAGTGCAAACTGAGAAATTGTGCTTTACGCACACACTGACCTTATTGCTAAAATTATATACCAGTGAAATTTCTCCTGTACCATGCCATGGTGCTTGATATTTTTAATGGAGAACACCACAATGCAACTGGTGTCCAATGGCCAACATTTGGACTGTTTTTGGGAGGTCTTCATTAGTAGGTGGTCACTGCCTCAGAGGGTTTATGCAGGCATTAAGTGGTGGTGTTGAGATGTAGTAGCCATTAAATCTGTCTCCTTAAGTGGAGCTTTAAGTGAAGTTGGTTTCCTTTTTTGCATCACACATAGTAATCAGAGACTGCCATGAAAAGATTTGGGTAAAATAATTATCTCTGCACAGGCTGTATAACTCTCTAGTGCAATGAGCAGAGCCAACTGCTTGAACTGTAATCTTCCCAATTAAGGTTTTCCAATTACAATGGTCATTACATCATTTGGATGGGTTGCCTTTGGTATTATAAATGGAAGAACACATCCATTGGAATCCATCCATGTTACAAATGTTGGGTAAAAGTATTTATAATATCTTTGTGGCTCTGTTCGCCGAGCTGGGAATGTGTGTTGCAGACGTTTCGTCCCCAGTCTAGGTAACATCCTCAGTGCTTGGGAGCCTCCTGTGAAGTGCTTCTGTGATGTTTCCTCCGGCATTTATAGTGGTTTGAATCTGCCGCTTCTGGTTGTCAGTTCCAGCTGTCCGTTGCAGTGGCCAGTATATTGGGTCCAGGTCGAGGTGCTTATTGATTGAATCTGTGGATAAGTGCCATGTCTCTAGGAATTCCCTGGCTGTTCTTTGTTTGGCTTGTCCTATAATAGCAGTGTTGTCCCAGTCAAACTCATTTTGCTTGTCATCTGCGTGTGGCTACTAAGGATAGCTGGTCGTGTCGTTTCGTGGCTAGTTGGTATTCATGGATGCGGATCGTTAGCTGTCTTCCTGTTTGAACTATGTAGTGTTTTGTGCAGTCCTTACATGGGATTTTGTACACTACGTTGGTTTTGCTCATGCTGGGTATCGGATCCTTTGTCCTGGTGAGTTGTTGTCTGAGAGTGGCTGTTGGTTTGTGTGCTGTTATGAGTCCTAGTGGTCGTAGTAGTCTGGCTGTCAGTTCAGAAATGTTCTTGATGTAGGTAACGTGGCTAGTCCTTTGGGTTGTGGCATGTCCTCATTCCATTGTCATTCCCTTAGGCATCTGTTGATGAAATTGCGGAGGTATCTGTTTTTGGCGAATACATTGTAAAGGTGTCCTTCTTCCTCTTTTTGCAGTTCTGGTGTACTGCAGTGTGTTGTGGCCCTTTTGAATAGTGTCTTAATGCAACTTCTTTTGTGTGTGTTGGGGTGGTTGCTTTCGTAGTTCAGGACTTGGTCTGTGTGTGTGGCTTTCCTGTATACCTTTGTGGTGAATTCTCCGTTAGGTGTTCTCTGTACCATCACGTCTAGGAATTTCATCAACAGATGCCTAAGGGAAAGACAACGGAATGAGGACATGCCACAACCCAAAGGACTAGCCACGTTATCATACATTAAGAACATTTCTGAACTGACAGCCAGACTACTACAACCACTAGGACTCATAACAGCACACAAACCAACAGCCACTCTCAGACAACAACTCACCACGACAAAGGACCCGATACCCAGCATGAGCAAAACCAACGTAGTGTACAAAATCCCATGCAAGAACTGCACAAAACACTACATAGGACAAACAGGAAGACAGCTAACGATCCGTATCTGTGAACAACAACTAGCCATGAAACGACACGACCAGCTATCCTTAGTAGCCACACACGCAGATGACAAGCAACATGAGTTCGACTGGGACAACACTACTATTATAGGACAAGCCAAACAGAAAACAGCCAGGAATTCCTAGAGGCATGGCACTCATCCACAGATTCTATCAACAAAAACATCAACCTGGACCCAATATACTGGCCACTGCAGCGGACAGCTGGAACTGACAACCAGAAGCGGCAGAGACAAACCACTATAAATGCTGGAGGAAACATCACAGAAACACTTCACAGGAGGCTCACCTAGACAGGGGACGAAAAGTCTGCAACACAAATTCCCAGCCTGGCAAACAGAACCACAACAACGAGCACCTGAGCTACAAATCTTCTCACAAACTATTTATAATATCATTTTATTTTTGCTTTCCTGCGTTTTTCTCCTTTCCTCCTCTCTTGGAAGTGCTGACTGATGCTGGCTTATGGTTCCAATAGTGTCATTGACTTGTCAGTTTCTCATGCAATGGACTATCCAATGGAGAACAACATCAGAGCCAAACCTAAAACTGTTCCCTCCTTCCGACATATGAGCATCCTTCAGTGAAGGGCAGTACATAAAGATTATGAGAAGACACTAATAGATGGAGGCCATTTAGCCCATCAAGTCTGTTCCAGCTTCCGACGTAGCTATCACTGATCTGCAGCATAACTACATACATCCATCTTTGTCACATATCATCTGATACATTTGATTGACAGATCTACAATTTAAAAAGATCAATTGACCTAGCATCAATTGACATTTGTGGAAGATAATTCCAAATGTCTAGCACCCTTGTGTGTCTTTTGTACCCTCACTCCTGAAAGGTCTGGCTCTAATATTTTAGCCAATGTGCCCCCGAGGCTCCCAGCCTCATTCCTGATGAAGGGCTCCTGTCGGAAACATTGATTTTTCCTGCTCCTCAGTCAGTGCCTGGCCTGCTGTGCTTCTCCAGCACCACTCTAATCTTGACTCTTGTCACAGAGCGTAAAAAATGAGGTCTGCAGATGCTGGAGATCACAGCTGAAAATGTGTTGCTGGTTAAAGCACAGCAGGTTAGGCAGCATCCAAGGAATAGGAAATTCGACGTTTCGGGCCAGAGCCCTTCATCAGGAATGAAGAAGAATGATGAAGACTCTTGTTACAGAGCCTCCAACCAGCAGAAATCATTTTGTTCTTTCTATTTTATCACTCTCCTTATTACCTTCAATGCATTGATTAATCTGCCAAGGAATACAACCCTAGTTTGCAAAATCTCTCTTTATGAGTAAATCATTAGTGCCCTGGTATCATTCCAGTTTCCCTCCATCACCTTTCTTACAAATGTTGTAGAAACCAACAACTTTTAAGAAGAGATTCTGACCTGCAGTTTCTAGCTGGAAGAGTGACCCAAGAAGATTTTACATTCTAAAACTTAGACTACAACAAATGATTTAAAAAGAAATATCGACTAAACACTATTTCCTTTTTGTAGGTAACTTATAGAGTTATAGAGTCAAACAGCACAGAAACAGACCTTCTGACCAACCAGTCCAGCCAACCATAATTCCAAACGAACCTGGTCCCACATGTCTGCACTTGGTTCATACCCTTCCAAACCTTTCTTATTCATGTACTTATCCAATGTCTTTTAAGTATTGTAACTATATCTGCATCTGCTGCTTCCTCTGCAAGTTCACTGCACATATAAACCATACTATGTGTAAAAATGTTGCCCCTCATGTCCTTTTAAAAACCTTCTCCTCTCACCTTAAAAATATGCCTCCCACTCTTGAAATCCCACACATTAGGGAAAAGACACCTGTCATTCACCATATCTAAACCCCTCATGATTTTATAAACCTCTGTATGGTCATCGCTCAATCTCCCACACTCCAGTGAAAAAGGTCCCAGCCTATTCTTATAAGGCCAACCTTCCATTCCCGACAACACCCTGGTCATTTTTTTCTAAACCCTCTCCAGTTTAATAATATCCTTCCTATAACAACTGGACACAGTACTCCAGAAGAGGCCTCACCGATGGCCTGTACAACCTCAACATAACTTTTTAACAGCTATACTCAATTATAATTAAACCTACAGAAAGTGAAGTTCCCATTTTAAACTTATCACCCATTTCATTCTTCATGAGATTTAGGAAACTGTCCACATTGCCACCATTTCAAATGAATTCCTCTATCCACATTCCGCTAAATAGTAACTTTGTGGCCATCTGTGGACGCCTCAGTTTTTCCAGAGTTTCTACACCCAACACGATTATAAAGCCTGTTTGGAAGTTTCTGCTTTCCCCTGGCAATGCCAGAATGAAACTCCTGACATGGTTGCAGGACATGTCTCTTCAACTAGATACTGCCTCCCTCTGAAGGTCAAGAAGCATTTTCCACGGCAGACTGGACAGAGGTATTCTGTGATTTTGGGGAAGATGCTGTGTTTCCTTCCTCTGCTCTCATAGCAACATGGATCACAGTAAATTTATATCTAGGAAGAAATGTTAATTAGTGAGCCCATCTTTACAGTAACTGGATGATTGGCCGGACAATGGTTTATACAGTTTCAGACCTAGACCTTTATGGGGCTTTGGAGACTCAGTGCCTAAACTCAGAGATTTCTGCCATGGCCTTTAAATGTAACGACTGACCTCCCAGCAAAACCAACTAAGCTTTACTTTGATCTCTATTAATCAGGTCACACAGGAACACTTCAGAACAGGTCACTTGTGGGAGTCAATAGCCCAGAGAGCCAAGTAATGTTCTGCGGGCCTAGGTTCAAATCCTGCCTTGACAGATGGTGGAATTTGAGTTCAATTTTAAAAGACTGGAATTAATAGTTTCATGATGAGCATGAATCCAATGCCAATTGTCAGAAAAGCCATCTGATTCACTAATGTCCTTGAGGGAAGGAAACTGCCATCCTTAACCAGTCTGCCCTGTATATGACTCAGATCACAGCAATGTGGTTGACTCTTAACTGACCTCTGGGCAGATGGGGATGGGAAATAGATGCTGGCCTAGTCAGTGATGCCCTCATCCCGTGAATGAATAAAGAAAAAAAGACTTTATCATGTACTGTAACTGCAGAGACACTATTCCAAATAATAATAATCTTAATAACATCTGAATTGTAATATCCTTAAATAATAGAGTGACATGTGTATTTTTCCAATCTAAAGGAATGGTTCCCAAACTGAGAGAACTGAGTGTTTATGGTTAGGACGTCTTCAATGTAATTTACTTAAATTTACTAAATAACCTGAACGAGAAACTGTCTGGTGCTGAGGATTCATCACTTTCCAACATGTTGTTTTCTTCATTACTGTCATTTTGTTTCTGTTAGGGTTGGTGATTTATTGATCCTGATTTAATATTAGTTTCCTTGAAATATCTGGCATACCATCTCATTCTCCACTGTAAATATTGAGGCAAAGTAATTATTTCAAATAACAACCATTTCCCAATTTTCATTGATAGCATCACTTTCATTGATATTATCATATTGCTCCTGACTATGTTTCTTATGAATATAATCTTAAACAACTTTTGCATTAATTTTGTTATCCTTTGCAAGTTTAAGTTCATGCTCTTCTTTCGTTATGTGTTTTGTTGTCCTTTGCTGTTCTTTGTATTTTATCCATTTGTCAGAAAATGGACTGGTTGGACCGAAGGGTCTGTTTCCGTGCTGGATGACTCCATGACTATGACTCTACGTTTGTATTTTTAGTTTTATGTTGAATGTTATCTCTTCAGTCCTCCATGGACTTTTTTATTTGGCAAGAGGAGCTCATACCCATAAAATGGTTCTGCATGATATTAAATTCTTTTTTGAACACCTTCCACTAATTTTCCGCCATCTTACCCATTACCAGATTTGCTCAATATGCTGTGAACTACCTCTCTCCCCTAACAGTTAATGCAAACATTTCAATAAAACAGACTTGTAGGCATGGAAGCCTATTGTTTTAATTACAATTCAATGGGACTCCCATGTTAAACTTGTACGAGGGAAAGCTTCACTTCAAAAATAACGTGTTTGTAGATAATGGTGGTCAGGCATCAGAGATTTATATATCTTCTGCTGAAGTGTGCTCAGTCTGACTTGTAACCAAATGCTGTTTGGATGGATTCCCAGTATTCAAGACCCCATTGTTCCTTGGGAGTGCGTGCTTGAACAGGGGAAAAGGTAAGCTCATCAGGGAGAAAATAAAGCTCATGATATGATGAATTTTATGAGTATCCACTGATTAGCTGGCCTGCTCAAATCCAAAGCAGCTGTGGGGCCTATCACACAACAGCCAGAAGTACCTCTTGAACAACTTTATTCTTTCTCTCACTCTCTGACATAGGACTTGTCTTCAGACAATGGTTTTTAATGGGTCTATAAAATCTTCATTCCCAGAGTCCCCTGAGACAATTGCCAAATAGTTAAAAATTAGCATAAGGGATAAATTATGTACTGTGGTTTTTTTAACTATTTCATAGTTTGTTGACTATCCCTAACTGCTATTAAACTGAGTAGCTTGCTAAATCATTTCAGATGGCAATTAAGAGTCAACTACATTACTGTAGATATGGAATTATGTAATCCAGATAGGATAAGATTGGCAGATTTGAATCCTTTAAGAACAAGGGTTTTTATAGCAATCAATTAAAATTCTGAGGATCACCATCCCTGAAACTAGCTTTCAATTCCATATTTATTAGTCTATTGAATATAAATTCACCAGTTGTCAAACTGCAATTTCAACCCATGCCTCCAGCGCATTAGCCTGGATCTTGTTGCTTATTAGTCTAGTGACACTACTACTGCACCACTGTCTCTCTCAAGGTGAGTGCCACGGAAATGCCCTGGAAATGATAACGAGCTATGCAAATAGAAATACTTATTTTTTTAGTTATCACTGTGAGTTTTGTGAGGAAGTAAACTGTTCTTTTCTATCTCCTCCCTTCATTCTTCAAATGTCTGAAACATTTCACACAAATGTTCTTTCCCTCTGAAACATTCCAACTTGCAGAATTTTCCCTAGCCTGAAATCCTGGTCCCAACAACAGGAATAGAAAAGCCAAACTGTAGATTCAGTTTTACTCTCAAGCTCTCCAAAAAGAGGCTTTACATTCAGAATACAAAAATTCCCCAGACATAAGTTACAATTCAGCTAAGTTACATCATTAACTTGATCCTATGGAATCTACTCCATGCCATGTGTTTGCTTGCTTCGAAAGAAAATGTCAAGGTAGAGGGAGGACCATTTAGTTCATGAAGCTTATCCCTTCAGAATTCCTTCTCATCAACATCCAACTACATTGATAACTCCCTTAACCTCTGTGTGTTAAGCTCTTACCTAATAGATCATTCTACCTGTTTCACTTTTTGATGAAAACAAAATTCTCAGATTCTTCAAGATGAAAACAAACTCGTAACAACTAAGATTGCATCTCATCTGATTAAAAAAACTCACTTTAACACTGGGCGAAGATCCACTGTTTTGGAATTGGCAGGAGGGAAAGGGTCTTCACTCTCTGTGCAAATTATTTCTGGTGCTGGAACTGTGCTGGAATGCAATCCAGGGCAGGATAGTTATAGTAATGAAGTGGAATGGACATCCTTGTATCCCTCAACTCACTTTCCATTGGCTTCCCACCAACCCTTCAAAGAAAAACAGTTTTAGGCTTGACTGAAGAAGTTGGTAACTTGGCACTTCTTCACTTGGAAGACCTTGGAATCAGGAATCAAGGTGATGAATGAAGCATAAGAGTATTTATATTTTTTCTATTGTAGCCTCCAATTAAGTCCTTCAGCTAGAATGCTTTCTGGTTAGCCTTGTTCAGTATTAGCCAGAGGACAATGAGACCTATAGCTGCCCTTGCATTCCACCCTCACATATCTTGGCACAAAAGATGGGCTTATGGATGTAAGTGTATGCTAACAATGTTAATGACACAGCTTAATATTTCATGTGAGCGTTTCAGTCCATTGCAAGGGAAGAGTAATATTTACTGTGCCTCACTAAATCATTCTGGGAGAGGATTGATTTAAAATAGATTAAATGGAACAACTGTCTTTACAAACAAGAAGGGAAAAGCCATAGTATTTCTTACACTACGTGGCAATCAATAGAAATTTAACAACAGTAACTTTATTACAATGGTGTTAGGCATGATAATACAATGAACAGAACAACACAGGAACAGACCCTTCGGCCCACCACATTTTATTCAACACTGGTTCCACAGGCATTTTCACAATAAAGGTTACAGGTTGAATTTTCACAGAGTTGGCAGACTAAGCAGACTGTTAAAATCAATGAGTGGGACACCATTCTGGGATTCTCACCCCAATTTCCATCAAGCTCCCTTATATATTTTTGTCTCAGAGCCCAGACATCATCTAGTCCATTGAAACAACTGGACCCACAATAAACATTGCTTATCTGGTGGCTTTTTCTCTTAGATCTGTTTTCTGAATTGCTCAGTGTTTATTTACATAAAATAAAGTGAAGTCCAGTGCTTCTTCTATTGAAACTATAAAAATCTCATTGTTTGATACTTTATTGGGCTATCGGAACAGCTTTTTAAAGGAAGTTATGAAGAAATCAAAGTTGTTTAAAGGTTTTCCATACGCGCCATTGCTACCATAGGTTCAGGTTGGGAAGGAGAGTATGGGGATGTCACAGGACAAGTGAGAGGGTGTAAGGACTGGAGGGCTGATTATTAAATAAAGCAGGTAGGACAAAGTCCCAACGTACTGAAGCAGGCCCTCTAACCATCCTGATTAGTCACTCAGACAGCCCATCCGGCTGCCTCTGAACTGTTTCTGGGAGTGGCAGGCCCAAAAACAGCACACAACTGCCCCAAGGCAACCAAAAATCCCGTCTTTGCAGACACTTTCTCCCAAGTAAGACGCACCAAGCTGAAAAACTTTCCAACGCCTTCTCCCTGCCTAAATTCACCTCCACACCCCTTCGAGATGGCAATCAGGCAGGCTCAGTACAATGGAGATGGCCACACTAGCAAAACAAATGCATGGGAATGTACAGAGTGTTGGCCAACAATGAGTTCAATGAACAAGTGGCTCCCTTATAAGGAGAACTGTCTATTTTGGTGAATATCAATTCTACTGTGATGGCAAGTCTAATCTTGGTCAATGAAGGTCACCAGCATTTCTCATTGATACGTATCTATCTTTACTATGTAACTGCACTGTGTGTTATGAATGGAATTGATGGACCGGATTCACAATACTGTGAATATTGTAAACCATTTGGCGTATGGGCCAACATTGTGAGTTGAATTATGTTCTGTCAGGATTCCACTGCTTCCTCTTGGTGCTCTCTCAATGACAAATAACTAGAACATTGTATCTTTTATGATTGTTTTATAATGACAACAGATTTAAAAGAATCTGAAGCTGATTACTGACATCTCCGAATGTTGCTGAAGGGCTGACAAAGGAAAGTTACTTTCCTCTTCAAGCTCTGCCAGAAAGTAAATGAAATTCAGGTGATGTATCTTCATCTTATTGTATATGTTCCTCATGTTTGGCAAAGACTGTAATATTTCCTCCTTGACCGACATCTGTTCAGGAAAGTTTCATTATTTTCCTCTTTGCTGCAAGCTGTTTGTGTTGTAACACTTATATCATATGTACCACACCTCAAACTATGGGATAGTCTGACATACACCCATCTCTGTAACACTTTCTAATGCAGTTCATCACCCTCAGTGCAAAATTGTGATATGCTCACACGTTCCATTGTCATGCTATAATATCTTTGCACTGTTGTTGGACTGAAATACCCTCCACACAATGTTGTTGCGATATTATATACACCAAGCTCCTAATTATTGTCATTTTGAGACACTATGTAACCGACTTTGCATATCCAGCAATGGATGTGATATACATTATCCAGCCTGATGTATCCAACATCCCATGTGAGTGAGCTTACCCATTATTAGTATGGCTTAATACACAATAGCAGTTCAATATATATACCTTTATTATTTTGCTACACTCCAGATCCCTAAGTGTTTCATTGCTGTATACTCTGCCCCTTATCGCTATGAGATATGAGGTATATGACTATACCTTAACTTATCAGACTTGACAAGCCAACCAATCAGTGTTCCTTTCTCAGGTTATGTACATTATTGTTATCTTTGAAATTTGGCTTTCTTGCCGTTCTGTTCTGATGAGACCAAGGCAAAAAGCTTTAACAACATGTATTTTTGGAATCATGCTGTCATAAAGTATGGAAACAGATGCTTTGGTCCACTTTGCCATGCCAACCAGCTTTCCCAAACTGAACCAGTCCCATTTGCTTGCATTTGGGGCATATCCTTCTAAACCTTTCCAATTCATGTACCTGTCCATTTGTCTTTTAAATGTTGTAACTGTACCTGCATCCACCACTTCCTCTGCAGTTCATCGCATAAATGCACCATCCTCAGGTGATGATAAAGTTGCCCCTCAGGTCCCTTTTAAATCTTTCCACTCTCACTCTAAACATATACCCTCTAGTTTTGAACTCCTCTACCCTGGGAAAAAGGCCTTTGCTATTCATCTTATCTATGCCCCTCATGATTTTATAAACCTCTACAATGTCATCCCTAAACTTCCTATGTCCAGTGAAAAAAGTCTCAGCCTCTCCAGCCTCTCCTTATAACTCAAACCCCCTCCAATCCTAGTAACATCCTTGTAAGTCTTTTCTGCACCCTTCCCACTTTAATAAAATCCTTCCTGTGGCAGGGCGAACATAACTTATGCAATACTCCAAAGGTGGCCTCATCAATGTCTTGTACAGGGGCAACATGATGTCCCAAATCCTATATTCAACGTTCTGACAAATGAAGGCATCTTCTTCACAACCCTGTCTACCTGTGATTCCACTTTCAATGAACTATGTTACTGAATCTCTATGTTCCTTTACTTGGCAACACTCCCCAGGTCGCAAACATTAACTGTGTAAGTGCTACCTTGATTTGTCTTAATAAAATTCAATACCTCGCATTTATCTAAATTAAACTCTGTCTGTCCCTCTTTGACCCATTGGCCCAGCTGATCAAAATCCCAAAATACTAAATAAAACATAATCCTAATATACCTTACATCCCTCACTGTCATGCCCAGTTATACACAATTCTCCTTATAACTATGCTCTGATATACTCCACATTTGTTAACAAATGCATTCTGATTTCTACATCCTCTCGCTTGTTTCCATTTTTATGACTCTTTCATGAATGGAGAGCCTTTTCCAAATCTCCCGCCATTTTCTTTCTCACAATAAAGTTATTATTGCCTTCCCAGTGCAGGGGGATTGCTGCTGACTGTATAATGCCTTTATGATTGAATCACCCTCCACATGCAGAATTGGGATACACCACAATGGCCAATGACTCATGCCAATACTGTGGTCAGTGGACATTCATCACAGTGGCCCTGTAGTTATTACAAGGGATGGCAAGATACATAAGCTGTGTAATTCATAGTTTGATAACCTTGATGTTTACCATCTCTTTGATTTGAATTGCAATGCCCAGGGACTGACTGCTTTGTATTCAGATTGCTGCAACTGACTGACTTCAGCTGTGAGTTTGTACATAAGAATACCAGGAATAGTAATAGGAGTAGACTGTATGACCCATCAAGCCAGCTCCCCCGTTTACAGTCATGGCTGATCTTGACCACTCCCCACATCCATGATTCCCTGAGAGACCAAAAATACATCTATTGAAGCCTTCAGTATATTCAATGACAGAGCACCCCCAGTCTCTGGGATAGAGAATTCAGTAGGAAGGGAGGAGATGTAAATCTACCTCATGTTAGTTTACTAGTGAGGATAAAAGTGTATGAAATTAGTGGAGGGATTTCAAACTGTGTTAAAAATTGCTAAAAAAAGGGGGGGATGTTGATGGGACATATGATTGAGTTTTACAGTGGTAAGTGGAATTCAACACCAGTGAGAGGTGATGCATTTTTGTGAACAAAAGTAGCTGAAACAATACTCAAAATGAAGTTGGACATATACGGGAAGAGCTAAGAAATTTGGAGTACATTGGAATCATTGGGAGCTGTGAACGCACTGAATTCTCTATCCCAGAGAGTTGTGGGTGCTCCATTGTTGAATATACTGAAGACTTCAACAGTTACATTTTTGGTCTCTCAGGGAATCATGGATGTGGGGAGTGGTCAAGATCAGCCATGGTTGTAAACGGGGGAGCTGGCTTGATGGGTCATACAGTCTACTCCTGTTACTATTCCTGGTATTCTTACATACAAACTCACAGTTCATGGGCAATCTTATGGTAAAGGATTCAAAAAAGATAATGGAATTAAGAGCTCAGTTAGTTGGACAGCTGGTTTGTCATGCACAACAAGGCCAACAGCATGGGCTCAATTCCCACATGATGAAGGACTGTCCTTCACAACTTTGCCTGAGGCACAGAGGCCCTCTGTGTAATCCACCACCGGCATTCTCTGTCTCTCTAATGAGTGAGTAGCCATATGGTCCTCTGGGACTATGGTAACTTTACCTTGGTAGTAAGATCATATAGCCACTGAGAGTCAGAGAGATGTACAGCACGGACAAGACCCTTTGGTCCAACCCGTCCATGCTGACCAGATATCCCAACCTAATCTAGTCCCATTTGCCAGCACTTGGGCCATATCCCTCTAAGCCCTTCCAGTTCATATACCCACCCAGATGTCTTTTAAATGTTGCAATTGTACCAGACTCTGCCACTCCTCTGGCAGCCCATTCCAATCACACATCACCCTCTGCGTGAAAACGTTGCCCCTTAGACCTCTTTTATATCTTTCCCCTCTCACCCTAAACCTATGTCCTCTAATCCTGAACTCACCCACCCCAGGGAAAAGATCTTTTCTATTTACCCTATCTATGTCCTTCATAGAGTCATAGAGATGTACAGCATGGAAACAGACCCTTCGGTCCAACCTGTCCATGCTGACCAGATATCCCAACCCAATCTAGTCCCACCTGCCAGCACCAGGCCCATATCCCTCCAAACCCTTCCTATTCATATACCCATCCAAATGCCTCTTAAATGTTGCAATTGTACCAGCCTCCACCACATCCTCTGACAGCTCATTCCATACAAGTACCACCCCCTGCATGAGAAAGTAGCTCCTTAGATCACTTTTATATCTTTCCACTCTCACCCTAAACCTACGCCCTTTAGTTGTGAAGTCCCTGACCCCATGGAAAAGATTTTGTCTATTTATCCTATCCACGCCCCTCATAATTTTGTAAACCTCTATAAGGTCACCCCTCAGCTTCCGACGCTCCAGGGAAAACAGCCCCAGCCTGTTCAGCCTCTCCCTGTAGCTCAGATCCTCCAACCCTGGCAACATCCTTGTAAATCTTTTCTGAACCCTTTCTAGTTTCACAACATCTTTCCGATAGGAAGGAGACCAGAATTGCATGCAATATTCCAACAGTGGCCTAACCAATTTCCTGTACAGCCGCAACATGACCTTCCAACTCCTGTACTCAATACTCTGACCAATAAAGGAAAGCATACCAAATGCCTTCTTCACTATCCTATCTACCTGCGACTCCATTTTCATGGAGCTATGAACCTGCACTCCAAGGTCTCTTTGTTCAGAAATACTCCCTAGGATCTTACCATCAAGTGTAAAAGTCCTGCTAAGATTTGCTTCCCCAAAATTAGGCATCTGAATTAAACTCCATCTGCCATTTCTCAGCCCATTGGCCCATCTCGTCCAGATCCTGTTGTAATCTGAGGTAACCCTGTTCGCTGTCTGCTACACCTCCAATTTTGGTGTCATCTGCAAACTTACTAACTGTACCTCTTTTGCTCGCATCCAAATCATTTATGTAAATGACAAAAAAGTAGAGGGCCCAACACCGATCCTTGTGGCACTCCACTGGTCACAGGCCTCCAGTCTGAAAAAGAACCCTTCACCACCACCCTCTGTCTTCTACCTTTGAGCCAGTTCTGTACCCAAATGGCTAGTTCTCCCTGTATTCCATGAGATCTAAGCTTGCTAATCAGTCTCCCATGGGGAACTTTGTTGAATGCCTTACTGAAGTCCATATAGATCACATCTACTGCTCTGCCCTCATCAATCTTCATTGTTACTTCTTCAAAAAAACTCAATCAAGTGTTTGAAACATGATTTCCCATGCACAAAGCCATGTTGACTATTCAGAATCAGTCCTAACCTTTCCAAATATGTGTACATCCTGACCCTCAGGATTCCCTCCAACAACTTGCCCACCACCGAGGTCAGGCTCACCGGTCTATAGTTCCCTGGCTTGTCTTTACCGCCCTTCTTAAACAGTAAATACTGATGCAAATATTCATTTAGTATCTCCCCCATTTTCTGTGGCTCCACACTTGATTTTATAAACCTCTATAAGGTCACCCCTCAGCCTTTGACGCTTCATGGAAAACAGCCCTAACCTATTCAACTTCTCCCTATAGCTTAAATCCTCCAACTCTGGCAACATCCTTGTAATTTTCTGAACCCTTTCAAGTTTCACAGCACTTGTGCATGTTCTGTCATTAATCATATGATTATGGGTGATGCTTGATGTCGAATCTATGTTTTTCCCCTATTTTATATCCATTGCTTTCCTTAGAATTTCAAAAACCTTTGTCTTGAACATACACAGAAAATTGTATCCACATCATTCTAGGTTACATAATTGCAAGGATTCATAACACTCTGAAGAAATTTCTCCTTATTACAATTCAGAATCACAACTCTTCTACCCTTATGCTATCTCTCCTAACTCAAGGTTCTCCATTTAGGGAAATGACATTTTACCTTCAGCACCTTCGAGCTGTTTTGGAATCTTATATGTTTCAATGGAATCACCATATTTCTTTTTAATGCCAGAGATTAAATGCTCCATTCTACTCATTCCCTCTTCATAAGGCAAACCTTACACTTTGGGAATCAATCTAATTATTCTTCATTGCACCAAGATTCTGCCTTGGATATGGGGACAATAATTGTACACTGTTTTATTGGCACATCTTACAAAAATCCAATGGAATCAAAGCAAGACTTCAGGGTGGCATAGTGGTTCGGTGATTAGCACTACTGTGTTGCAGTACCAGGGACCTGGGCTCGATTCCATCCTCAGGTGGCATTTGTACATTCTCCCCTGTTTTTTGCATGGGTTTCCTCTGGTCTCCTCCCACAGCACTTGTGCAAAGATATGCAGGTTCGGTAGATCGACCATGGGGAATGCAGAGTTGGGGAGAATGCTTTTTGGAGGTTCTGTGTGGACTCAATGAGCTGAATGGCTTGCTTCCACACTGTAGGAATTCTACGATATGATTTCACCAGTCTGTAGAAGGTGCCTTTAAGGTTACGGCAATTTTGTGTAGAAATATGTGTCAGTTGTCCTGAAAGAAACTTCTGTTGCCTTTTATCAGTTTAAATTCTGGGATGTCTGGGAAACTAATGCTTTCCTTGTGTATTGTAGTTTTCAGCTTAATTCAGCATATTGATGACCTGCTTTAATTCTGCTTCTGTTCCAGTCAAAATACCCAAAAGTGAACACAAATACAAAAGGCATCGTTTGCTACAAGACTACATTGTACAATAGCTGAAAATGTGTTGCTGGTTAAAGCACAGCAGGTTAGGCAGCATCCAAGGAATAGGAAATTCGACGTTTCGGGCATAAGCCCTTCATCAGGAATCAGAATTGTACAATAACTGAGTTCGATGAAAAACTTGCCCCGGGGAAAGAAAGTGCAAAAAAACTAAAATGCAGCCCATGAGAAAATCTTAAGGAGAGCCAAAGCAAAGATAATCTGACATCAACAAAATAGAATTTCCTGGAGAAACTTTTCAGATATAACAGCATTCGTGCAGAGAAAACAGAGTTAACATTTCAAGTGCAGTGACCCTTCTTCAGAACTGCTAGGAAAAGGTGGCATTTATGTGATGATGGGGCATTGGGAGAGGAGAAAATGAATGAGTAGAGAGGTAGAGACAGAACTCAGAGAGAAATAGAGAAAATAAAAGTAGGCAAGCAAAGGGATTGTTAATAGTTTGTCAAGGAACAAAAGAAGCTAGCTATATGATGGTGAGGACCATGACTAGATGAAAATGGGTTGGCTGTGCTGAATGTCCAGTTAGGATCAGGCATATGAGATGGGGAAGAGAAGCGGAAGGTGGTGGTCGTGCACTGAAATTGTTATCACTTGATATTGAGAACTGAAGACTATAAGGTCCCCAAGCAGACGATGAGGTTTTGTTTGTCCAGTTTGTATTGAGTTTCACTGGAGCACTGCTGTAACCCTGAGGCAGAAATGTTGGCATGATAATCATAGAAAAGAAAATCGTAGCATCCATACAATGTGGAAACAGGCCATTCGGCCCAACAAGTCCACACTGACACTCGGAAGAACTTCCCCCAGTAACCCTACATTTCCCATAGCTAACACAGCTAACCTCTGCATCCCTGGACACTATGGACAATTTAGCATGGCCAATCCACCTAACCTGCACATCTTTAGAGTGCAGGAGGAAACCAGAGGCCCTGCTGGAAACCCACGCAGACATGGGGGGGATTGTGCAAATTCCACATAGGTAGTCACCCGAGGCTGGAAGCAAACCTGGGTCCCTGGCACTGTGAGGCAGCAGTGCTAACCACTGAGTCATCGTGTACAGTGGTATGTTGAAGTGACAGGCAACTGGAAGCTCAGGGTTACTTTTATGATTAGAATGTATTCCGACCGGTGTTTTGCAGCACTGCATCTGGCACCCCACAGTGATAGCCTATCATCCTGCAACTGAGCAGTTTATTCCTACTCTTTTTTTTCTGTTCTTTAAGCAATCCTCATTTCATGCTAATACCTGTACATGAACTTGCTGAGCCATTAAAGTGTGTGACACCTTATCGAATGCCTATTGAAAATCCAAATATACCACATTCACTGCCTTCCTTTATCGATCCTGCTTGTTGCAATCTCAAAAACCTGAATTGTTCTGTCAAACACAGCTTCCTTTGAACAAAACAGTCATGATTTTTCTACATTCCCTGTCATTGTTTCCTTAATAAGGAATTTGCCTGACAACTGATGTCAGTCTACTAGCCCATCTTTTCCTGTTTTCCCATTCCTTCCTTTTTTGGATAGAAGAGTTACATTTGCTAATGTTCATGGCACAGGGACCATTCCAGTTACAGGGATAGTCTGGGTTTTATTATAAGAGAAGTAGAAGATAAACTCCATGAAGTAATGAAGGGCCAATAAAAACCTTATTCTCCGTTATACGCTGTATATAGTATTGGGCTCCCCATAAGAGGAAGGATATTGTACAAGTTGCCAGACAAATGCTACAAGGAAATGCATTAAAGATGGCAGCGATGGCAGGGCAGATATCATTCAGTCTCCTGAGCCCCACCACTGCTGAGCATCTGGTCAGCCGATTCCAACTTTCTCTTCTTTTCTCTCTCTCTCCTTTTAGTCTTCTTCTCAGCAGTGTTGGTAGAGAAGGCAGCTTCAGAATTGGAGATGTTGGGCTTCGGCTGCAGAGATGCAGTAGGTCCGGATTGGTCCACTTGGTGTTAAGGGAAGCGGTGGTTCCATCAGTGATGGTATGGCAGGACCGGTGTGGCACTCCTGAACGCTGAGGCCTGGCGTCAGTCTCCTGGCAGCAGCGGTTGCAGCGGCAATGTTGGCCAGCCCAGAGCTCATTATAGAGATGGCAGAGCCCATTATACAGACAGCAGAGTCCAAGATACAGACAGCAGAGCCCATTATACAGAAGGCGGAGCCCATTATACAGATGGCAGAACCCATTATACAGATGGCAGATCCCATTATACAGACAGCGGAGCCCATTATACAGACAGCAGAGCCCATTATACAGATGGCAGAACCCATTATACAGATGGCAGACCCCATTTTACAGATGGCAGACCCCATTATACAGACGGCTGAGCCCATTATTAGGATGGCAGAGCCCATTATACTGACGGCTGAGCCCATTATACAGAAGGCGGAGCCCATTATACAGATGGCAGAGCCCATTATACAGATGGCGGAGCCCATTATACAGATGGCAGAGTCCATTATACAGATGGCAGAACCCATTAAACAGATGGCAGACCCCATTATACAGACAGCAGAGCCCATTATACAGATGGCAGACCCCATTATACAGATGGCAGAACCCATTATACATATGGCAGACCCCATTATACAGACAGCAGAGCCCATTATACAGATGGCAGAGCCCATTATACAGATGGCAGAACCCATTATACAAATGGCAGAGCCCATTGTACAGAAGGCAGAGCCCATTATACAGATGGCAGAGCCCATTATACTGATGGCAGAACCCATTATACAGATGGCAGAGCCCATTATACAGATGGCAGAGCCCATTATACAGATGGCGGAGCCCATTATACAGATGGCGGAGCCCATTATACAGACAGCAGAGCCCATTATATAGACGGCGGAGCCCATTATACGGACTGTGGAGCCCATTATAGAGACTGCGGAACCCATTATACATACTGCAGAGCCCATTATAGAGACTGCGGAGCCCATTATAGAGTCACCAGACACCACTATAGAAACAGCAGAGCCCATTATAGAGATAGCGGACACCATTATAGAGACACCGGACATCATTACAGAGACACTGGACACCATTATAGAGACAGCAGAGTCCGTTATAGAAAGTGTAGATCCCATTATAGAGACACCAAATACCATTATAGAGACACTGGATGATGCTATAGAGACTGCAAAGCCCATTATAGAGACTGTGGAGCCCGTTATAGAGACACTGGGAACCATTATAGAGACTGCAGAGCCCATTAAAGAGAATGTAAAAACCATTATTGAGATACTGGACAAATATTATAGAGACTGTGGAGCCCGTTATAGAGACATCGGATGCCATTATACAGACATTGGACACTATTATTGAGACAGTGGAGCCTGATATACAGACTGTGGAGTTTGTTATAGAGAATGGGAAGCCTGTTATAGAGACGCTGGGCATCACTATAAGAGATTGCGGAGCTTGTTATAGAGACTATTGAGTCCGTTATAGAGGCCACAGAGCTCATTGTGGAGACACCCCCGAGGTTGTTTGGTGCACAAGAAGGGAGGGAGACAAACTCTTTTAGTTATATTTTAGTTATTTCTTAGTATCTTCTGTAATTCAAAATGGTGCCGGAACATGGCGACAAATTACACTTTTCACTGTATTTATTTGACAAATACAAGTGACTATAAATCATTCAATTCAAAAGCATAAGAACAACAATGATTTGGTGCAATGTGATGATCATATGATCATTTTGTAAAAAGGAGGCCCTTCAGTCCATCAAATCCTAACCACCAAAAAATACACTAAACCCCCCACTAGTCCCACATTCCCACACTAGGCCCACATCCTTGAATGTTATGACATCAAGTGCTCAATTTATTTTGAAAGGTTGTGAGCTTTTCTGTCTCAGCTACCTTCTTATGCAGTGCATTCCAGACACTCATCACCTTCTGGGTGAAGTCACTTTTCCTAAAGTCCCCTCTAAATCTCCTGCCTTTCATATTAAAAGTGTGCCCTCATGTTATTGACCATGTCGAGAGTTCAAAACTATGTCAAGATGCAAACGAGAAGAAAGAGGTACCAACCATGTCAGGTCGAGAATGAGGGCTCATACATACGAGATTAAATGTAAGACAACAAGAGAGCTTCTTTACCCATAAAAGGCCAGGATTTATAAAGGGTTTGAAGTACACGTGGGAGATGAGCAGGTGGCAATTTGGCACCAGTTTCCTGCCTCAACTCCAACCCTGAGCTATTTTGAAAGAGGGAGGTCCAGGGTCAGATTTACTGCCCTCTGAGTAGCAAATTGAGGCCAATCAAATTTAATGAGGAGGCTGCTGCATTTCTGACTGTGATTTCCAGTTGGGCAGAAGTGGATACTACAGATGCTGAAGGTTAGAGTCAAGATGAGCATGGTGCTGGAAAAGCACAGCTGGTCAGGCAGTGTCCGAGGAGCAGGAAAATCGACGTTTCGGGCAAAAGCCCTTCATCAGGAATGAGATTTTCAGTTGACAATGTCAGTAGACTCTATTGGCCTCAACCTGGGAAACTCAGGATGAGCGGAGAGTCACTGAGTCAAGACCACCAGACCCAGCTGGTAATGTTACTGTGCCAGATCATGGTCTTGGCAATGGTGACTTTGCACAAAAGTGAACTTGTCTCTACCTTTCCCTTGCAGTTTTTAACTTCCATTTGGCTGCTCCTGCCATGGCTGGTGGGCGGCAGATTACTGAGTGTTGGAGAGGCTTCCGCTTGTTTCTCACATAGAGCATATCCTTGAATGTTATGACTTCACATGCTCATCCAATTTCCTTTTAAAGGTTCTGAGCTTTTCCATCTCAACGACTCTCCCAGGAAGTGCATTCCAGACCCTCACCAGCTTCTGGGTGAAACCACTTTTCCTCAAGTCCCCAGGGGGAACAGCTTGCTGGCCTTTAATTGGATTTGAAAATTCTCATGGCATGCATGAACTCTACCATGTGACATCAGGGTTGAAAATGTGTTGCTGGAAAAGCGCAGCAGGTCAGGCAGCATCCAAGGAACAGGAAATTCGACGTTTCGGGCATAAGCCCTTCATTCCTGATGAAGGGCTTATGCCCAAAACGTCGAATTTCCTGTTCCTTGGATGCTGTCTGACCTGCTGCGCTTTTCCAGCAACACATTTTCAGCTCTGATCTCCAGCATCTGCAGACCTCACTTTCTCCATGTGAGATCAGGACCTGTATTAAACTCCCTCTCATACCCAGTTCTCCACCAGTGATTGAAACGCCTGTCGAGAAGAAAAGGATTCATTTTGAGAGTTAACAGTTGAGGCCAAACTACTTCAATTTTACTACAGATAGCTGTCAAGGCTGGGTCATTAAGTCTATTCAAGGCTGAGATGGACAGATTTTTAACCAGTGCAGGAATGGAGTTTGGAGATAAAAGCTTGGAAGGTTGGGTTGAGGATGATCAGATAAGCCATGATCTCATTGAATGATGGATGGGATGAATAGCCAACTCCTACATCTTTCAGGTATCAAGATTAGTTTCAATTAGGTTGGCAAAGGAAAATGGATGAAGGGATTTGGGGACAGTGTAAGTAAAGATGATTGGAATACTTACTGAAGTGGAAGGTAAAAACTAGGCCAAACTGGTTATACTGGATTTTAAAACATTCAATACCCACCCACTTGCACAGGCTTACATTGGGCCTAGTTGAGGCAATAGCCTCCTTCCTTATTGTAACTTTAAGATAAATGCAATGGAGGAACTAACGTAATGTAAACATGTGCTCAGGAGAAGCTGGAGTCTCTGTTGAGGGACAGTGATGAAAATTTGAAAGCCACTACCATAAACACCAAGTCCTTCCAGGATATGATGGAGTGGAGAGGGTGGGGGAAAGTGGAGGGGAATGGTTCAGTGTAATTCATGGGAGTACCAGCCAGGGAGTCAGCACTTGAGTGTTTGCTATCTGTTCTGATTGGAACAAAGTTTGCCAGGTGGATCTTATTGAGTATGGGCTGCCTGAATTGGGGCTGTTAACTTGGTCCAGTCAGGGAGCCCTAGCTGACAGAAATAAACAGGAGTGTTGTTATGAAGGTGTAGAAGTGTACTGTGCCTTTAAGAGAATGAAGAACTTGGCAAGCGCACCAAGTACTAGAGAATTTGCAAAGTAACATTTGGTTCAGAACAGACAGCACTGGCTGAGTTGCTATGAGACAAATTCAACTTCAAATTCAGCCAAACAGTTTAAATTATACCCCCAAAATACTAAATTCCAGTCAAGTTTGAATTTAGTATATTGACAAACTTAAAACCCAATGACACAATCCGATGCTTTGGGGGTAAAAGACTGGGGAAAATTGAATAGTTGGGAGGAGAACTGCCAAGCCAGCATGTAGAGACTGCCTGAAAAATGGTTCCTTTAAAGGTACCTTTATCGGCCAGTAACCTGTGAAGCAGAATCCCCAAGAAGAAGAAAAGAAGACAGGAATACAAAGAAGAACCAAAAGCTGCCTGGGTTTGAGATAAGAAGTTTTGTTTTGTAAATCTTATTCGGGAATTTTATCAGACTAGTATTATCGAAGGGAAGGTAAAAGATAGGTTACAGGAAGGAGTTGTAAATAGTTATTAGTTAATCATTCTCTGCTATACCTTATGAAATAAAGTTGTTAATTTTTACTTTAAATAGTTCTTGGCCTCTCGAATTTTCACAGATTACTACACATGATAAACCTTTTCTGTGTTGCTGGTTTAAATTAAGTGGGAGAATTTAGCACATATTGTAACAGTTTCAAAGAGTCTCCTCACTCCAGGGACTGGTTCTGAGCTAGTTGGTCAGAGTCCATGTACTGTGTATGTGTAAATAAAGGGTGACTTGGTGATGGGATACCAGGTTCTGTTATTTCACTGTCCAATCTCCACCCATTGCTTATATTATGGGACAATGGATTTTTATTCTCAAAAGGTGCATTGCCATATGACTCACCAATACAGAAGCCTCTAACAAAAACAGAAATTGCTGGAAAAGCTCAGCAGGTCTGGCAGCACCTGTGAAGAGAAATCAGTTAATGTTTTGTGTCGAGTGACCCTTCCTCAGATGCCTCCGTCTCTCTTAGCGCCAACTAGTGTCTCCTTGAGCTGTTTGTGTCAAACCCGGCCATAAAAGTCTTCAAGTCACAGCTGATTTAAAGCAATTACTGAAGGCTGCTGGCAATGCCTGCTTCTCTCTGTATGCAGTTGGCTGTTTCTCCCCAGCAGTTAATGAGATCTGTCCCACCCCATCAATTCCTGCTGCTGGGCATTGTCAGGATTTAGCTATTCGGGCGTGAATGACCGTGTTCATTAAACTGAGGATGACAGTGAGCTCTTCCCTCTCTGCTTTGTCTGAGAGCACTTCACTGACAGCAGTCTGATTGTGTGAACTGCATTCCAATAAGCTGCCAATGTCTCAAAGTGATTCTGTCCTTCTGGAGGCAACAGTGGAAGACAACTGCCAGTCTTCAATGCAGAATTAGGGAGCTAGGGAAATGAAGATCAATGATTGAAAAACTAGAGGTTGTGTCAACCTATAACTGGCCTGCTCTACTCCAGTATCCAGTGCAGACTGATCACATTTTTAATTGGGCTTATTTGAAAAACATTTCTAAAGCATATTTTGTTTAGTTTTAATCATTAACTTGAAGATAGCTTTTTCAAAAGAAATTTTAATTATGAAGGTGTGCTAGCCGACAGTTCTCTATTCAATTAACCATATCACATACTAAAGGCAGAAACAAAACCAGAAGTTGCCAGAAAAGCTCAGCAGGCCTGGCAGCACCTGTGAAGAGAAATCTGAATTACCGGTTCACGCCCTGTGACCCTTCCTCAGAAAAATAAACAGTATTTTAATAGTACTCGGTCATTTTTTCTGCACTGCCTGGGTTACTGAGTCTGACGTCATTCAGAGCATTACAGTACAGTATGATGCATTGTGCTGTCTACTCAATGTTGTCTTTTGAAGAACTCCTAGTATCTGTCATCTTCCCAGTAATGTCCCAGACTCTCTCTAGCAAAGCACAGAAGCTGAGAGCAGGTGGTGGTGTAGTGGTAATGGCACTGGGTCTGTAATCCAGAAGCCCTAAGCCAATGATTCCGAGAGATTGATTTGAACCCCCACCATAGCAGATGGTGAAATCTTAGTCTAACAAAATTCTGGAATAGAAAGCTGGCAACCAGAAAATGATTATTATAAAAACTTGTCTGGTTCATCTAATGTCCTTCCTGGAAGGAAATGTGTTGCCTGTACTTGGTTTGGCCAACTTGTGACTCCAGACGTGCAGCAATTTGGTTGACTCTTATCGGCCTTCTGGGCCATCAGGGGTGATAAACATTGGCCTCGCCAGCAACACCCACATCCTGTAAATGATTCATTTTAAAGGTGTGCATTTATCAGCTATCGAGTGACAACCTTTTCTGGTAATTTTAGTATTCCAGTATCTCAGCCAGTCCTGTCCACAGTACACCAGTTAATGGTTGACCAGAGAGCTCAGCTCAGTATTAGGACTGATAGTGGTAGGACAAGGACGTGTTCAGTAAAAACCACGCCATTTCACTTTGCTATAGAATGAGTGTGCTGTTGAGGCAGAGGAAGGAAGCCCTTTCTCCTATCTTCATCCTTTGCTCATCCCAGATACTCAAGGGTGCATTTACAACATATTTATCACTGGGCAATAGAGTAGGTGTGATATGCACTGGTTCAATTGTTCTGTGCTTGATTATGTTAGTCTGATCATCAATCTATCCTCCCTGTACTTGATTGGCTTAGCTTGGATGTTGACTCTTAAGCCAAGTGAGAGCATTTACTGGAATTTTGAAGCTGAACTGTGAACATGGGTGTAATCATGGGATTGCTGAAATATTTTAAAGAACTCGAAATAAACCTGTTCCACACTTAAAAACTCATGTCATCTCTGCTTTGCTCCAAGACAAATGAAGTATATAAAAATACAGCAGAAGGGAACATGCTTTTGCTCTGGTCCATCCCTGAGAACAAGAATTCACATTATGACTCTTTTGGCATTAATAAGGAAAGGTACTTCACTCCACACTGTTCACTATAATCAGCATAAAGCTTAGTCTCTGGAGAAAACTATTAGGGAGGGGAGAAGCAGGAAAAACGTATTCTTAGCACAGCTTGGGCAGGTTTGGGGTGGGGGATAAAAAAGAGGTGAGGTACCTCATGGAACGAAATGAGTTCTGTCATATTTGGAGGGAAATCGGAAATAAATGAATGTTCCTTACGATTTATTGTTTAGTCTGAAGGCTTCATTGGAAAAGGGAAAATAAGAAACCTTGCCCTCGAATCGCTGAAATCGGAACCAGGTACGAGTTCAATCTGGGAGAACTTTCATATGTTTTTAATCGTCTGGTTCTTGTTTTTTTAAACAATCTAAACACTGGATACCTGTAGTCAGAAAAAATGCAGGCACGGTGGATTAGTTCCACTGCAGGGTTGAGTTACCTGAGGTGTATTTTGCGGCAACAGTTATGGTTTGCAGAGCTGGCTTTAATGGCTTGCATCCTTAGTCAGGGTAATTAAAAGCAAACCTACATCCTCTGAGATTGTACCTTCTGACAGCTCTGAGCCAGCTCACAGTCCTGAAGTCTCTCTTGTTTGATTCATGCCAACCTCACATTGTGACAGGTCACTGTTGTTAGCTGTACTTTCACAGCAACCAGTTCTGTCAGGTAACCGAGAAGAAAAAGAACAAGCAACACCCGGCAACACATTCTTTTTCACCCTCTTTGAGTTTTAAACAACAGAGAAGTTTAAGGTGCCACTTTAAATCATTCTACAGTAAGAACTTGCATCTACATTTCAGGACAGGCCAAACAGCACCCCAAAGCACTTGGCAGCTAATTTTAAAATGTAATCGTTATTGGAAAGAAGGAAACACAAGTGGCTATTTCTGCACAGCAAGCTCCCACACATAACAATGTGACAATTGCAGCACGGTGGCTCAGTGGTTAGCACTGCTGCCTTGCAGCACCAGGGTCCCAGATTCAATCCCAGCCTCGGGTGACTGTCTGCGTAGAGTTTGCACGTTCTCCCCATGTCTGCGTGGGCTTCCTCTCACAGTCCAAAGATGCGCAGGCTAAGTGAATTGGCCATGCAAAATTGTCCATAGTGATAGGGGAATGGGCTGGTGTGGGTTTGTTGGGCTGAAGGGCCTGTTTCTGCACGGTAAGAAATCTGATAACCAGATGAAGTGCTTGCAAGATTTTGTTCAAGAATTAAATATTGGCCTGGCTCTAGAGGCAACCTCTACTTGTCGTCCTCAATTATCACCTTGGGATATTTTATGCTGGTGAATGGGACATACAGAGAGTTGGTTCTCCTGAACATCTCAGCTGATATGTTATGTATTCAAGTCAGTGAGGTGAAGCTAAAGCTTCCATCCTCTGAGCCAGTGACAGTGCTACTTCTGGCTATTTTACTGAGTTTCAGTCAAGAAGGGGTTTGGAACAGATTGCAGGAATCTTTCCTGCTGGGAAACATTATGTTTTATTTAAACTTGGTACATACTGTTCATTTAATATTGCAGGCATTGCTTCCATTTATGATGCAGACTGTCATCGTCCCATATTCACATGAAACCATAACTGCACTTCTCACTGAACTCTTGCTGAAACCCTGCGGGTGTAATCAAGGAGAATATTCATTGCCCACCACTGACACTCTCAGGCACATTGTCAAACTGTGGGCGGCACACTCATTAAAATACAAATTTCACCATCGCCAGTGTCTCTGCATCAAATTACCCCTAGAGAGAAAGCCAATGGTCAACAACAGAAATGGAAAATGTTTGTTCTTGACACTAATTTCATGTCCCCGCTCCCCTCCTCCCAGAATGCACTGACTCCTTGATGAGGACCCAGGCCTTGATTTGACTCTTTCCTCCTTGGTCCATTATTCCCATTGCAACTTTGATTGTCAAAGATATCTTGCCTTACTGAACAGTCATGCCAGCTTTCCACCAGAAATCATTAACATTTTCTCCCCCTTCTAGAGCCAAGGGACATTCCACACAACTAGCACAGATTGATGTCAGGAGATTGGAACCATGGATCTTTCTGGTTTGTATGACTCAACTACTAGCTGAATAAACTTGTTGAGCCATTGAGGGAGCCTGAGAAACAAGCCACACTCTGTTTTCTGATGGGAATAAGTCCAACCTTTGACCTTCTACTGAAATTCAGGGCTGTCCAGGAATAGTCTGCTCTGAGAACTCTCCTCTGGTGATGCCATGCTGAGATTTTTTAATCTTCATTTTCTTTTTGATATAAAGCCAAACAAACATTGATAATACTAGGTGTAGTACTGGGGTTATTGATTGGGTAATAAGTATTGGATGGCACTGTACCTAACTGTCTCACCTACTGCAATGCACCTTCTCAAGGCAATTAGGATGAGTGACATCTGCTTCCCATGAATGAACAAAAGTAACCCTGAACTTATATTAGAAGTTGAAGGTTATTTCCATTTTTGTACTGTTGCCATGCCCAAACTTTATATTTTGTTTCTTGTGTTTCTATTCAGAAAACATCCTTGTAAGCACTGTGAGTGGGTCTGAGCTGACTATGGTTGATGGTAAGGTTTTGTTTAGCTTAGAATGAATTATAGCTATGGTCTCACCTGTCATTTATATAAATCAAGGAAACCCTACAGTGTGGAACCTTACATTCAGCCCATCTAGTCCACACTGACCCTCTGAAGAGTAGCCCATCCTGTAACCCTGCGTCTCCAGTGGATAATCCACCTAGCCTGCATATCCCTGGACACTACGGGTAATTTAGGATGGCCAATCCACCTAACTTTTGGACTGTGGGAGCACCCAGAGGAAACCCAAACAGACATGGTAAGAATGTGAAATCTTCACACAGACAGTCACCAAAGGGTGGAATTGAGCCTAGGTCCCTGGAACTGTGAGGTAGCAGCGATAACCACTTTGTGATTGTGCCATCCTATTGTATGGGAGTAAAGCTAAAAATGCAGATGCTGGCTCTGATAGTTCATAATGATCTTTCTCCTCACCTTATCTCACACTTGTGGAGTGGTTACATTCAAGCTATATATAAAACCGATAGTGTCTCTCTGATGCAAAGTGATGCCTATGGTTCTTCCAGGACTATGCTTTTCCGTTGACTGTTTCCTCAGACCTATCTGATTTCTGACTTGGGAGGTCCTGAAATACAATAATGTTTTGAGTCCAGTGGCTGTCTGGACTCAACAAATGTCAAAACTATATCAGACAAAAGACTGAGAGAAGTGAGGATGCTGAAAATCTGAAACAAACCGAAGTTGCTGGAAAGTATTAGCAGGTCTGGCAACATCCATGGGGAGAAATCAAAATTAACGTTTCAGGTCCAAAACCCTTGTTCAGAAAGGCTATGAACTCCATCAGACTGTTACAGCCTGAAACAACAAAGTTACTCTCTCTTCCCCTTGTTTCCCGGCCAATTTATCACTTCCCTTGTAACTTGAAACAGCTCCCCATTTTGTACCTTCAATTTAATTAATTTCTTTTCTTTGGAGTTTTAATCTATTTTGGACCTCTTGCTTTCTCTCTCTTTACGCTGAGTCCTTCTCTCTCTTACTCTTTCTTGTACTCCCACACTCTGTACCTTGCTGTCCAAATGCAACAGTTGCAGTGAACAATTTCAAGGTGTTGCAGCTCCAGTTTCAATTTTGCTTTTGCATTTAAGCACGCTAAAGGCAGCAAGGCCATTATCAACATTTGTGAAATACTACAGTATGCAACATGAACCAAGCATGAAAAGCTAATTATTTTCAGGACAGTTTAAAATCATTTAAACAAAACCATATGTCTAATTTTTACCAGTCAATCGCCAAGTTCAATTATTCTACATCTAGCACCTAATAAAAAAAACTAATAAATTTGATAAGGACAAAAGGGTAACGAGGGAGAAAATAGGGCCCCTCAAAGATCAGCAAGGCAGCTTTTGTGTGGAGCTGCAGAAAATGGGGGAGATACTAAATGAGTATTTTGCATCAGTATTTACTGTCAAAAAGGATATGGAAGATATAGACTGTAGGGAAATAGATGGTGACATCTTGCAAAATATCCATTTTACAGAGGAGAGAATGCTGGATGTCTTCAAATGGGTAAAGGTGGATAAATCCCTAGGACCTGATCAGGTGTACCTGAGAACTCTGTGGGAAGCTAGAGAAATGATTGCTGGGCCTCTTGCTGAGATATTTGTATCATCGATAGTCACAGGTGAGGTGCCAGAAGACTGGAGGTTGGCAAACGCGATGCCACTGTTTAAGAAGGGTGGTAAGGACAAGCCAGGGAACTATAGACCAGTGAGCCTGACATCAGTGGTGGGCAAGTTGTTGGAGGGAATCCTGAGGGTCAGGATGTACATGTATTTGGAAAGGCAAGGACTGATTAGGGATAGTCAACATGGCTTTGTGCGTGGGAAATCATGTCTCACAAACTTGATTGAGTTTTTTGAGGAAGTAGCAAAGAGGATTGATGAGGGCAGAGCGGTAGATGTGATCTATATGGACTTCAGTAAAGTGTTTGACAAGGTTCCCCATGGGAGACTGATTAGCAAGGTTAGATCTCATGGAATACAGGGAGAACTAGCCATTTGGATACAGAACTGGCTCAAAGGTAGAAGACAGAGGGTGGTGGTAGAGGGTTGTTTTTCAGACTTGAGGCCTGTGACCTGTGGAGTGCCACAAGGATCGGTGCTGGGTCCTCTACTTTTTGTCATTTACATAAATGATTTGGATGCGAGCATAAGAGGTACAGTTAGTAAGTTTGCAGATGACACCAAAATTGGAGGTGTAGTGGACAGCGAAGAGGGTTACCTCAGATTACAACAGGATCTGGATCAGATGGGCCAATGGGCTGAGAAGTGGCATATGGAGTTTCATTCAGATAAATGCGAGGTGCTGCATTTTGCGATTGCAAATCTTAGCAGGACTTTTACACTTAACGGTAAGATCCCGTGGAGTGTTGCTGAACAAAGAGACCTTGGTGTGCAGGTTCATTGCTCATTGAAAGTGGAGTCGCAGGTAGATAGGATGGGGAAGGCTTCCGTTTATTGGTCAAAATATTGAGTACAGGAGTTGGGAGGTCATGGTGCGGCTTTACAGGACATTGGTTAGGCCACTGTTGGAATATTGCATGCAATTCTGGTGTCCTTCCTATCAGAAAAGATGTTGTGAAACTTGAAAGGGTTCAGAAAAGTTTTACAAGGATGTTGCCAGGGTTGAAGGATTTGAGCTATAGGGAGAGGCTGAACAGGCTGGGGCTGTTTTCCCTGGAGCGTCGGAGGCTGAGGGGTGACCTTTTAGAGGTTTACAAAATCATGAGGGGTATGGGTAGGATAACTAGACAAAGTCTTTTCCCCGTGGTCGCAGAGTACAGAACTAGAGGGCATAGGTTTAGGGTGAGAGGGGAAAGATATAAAAGAGATCTATGGGACAACTGTTTCACACAGCAGTTGGTACGTGTGTGGAATGAGCTTCCAGAGGAAGTGGTGGAGGCTGGTACAATTGCAACATTTAAGAGGCATTTGCATGGGTATATGAATAGGAAGGGTTTGGAGGGACATGGGCTGGGTGCTGCCAGGTGGGATTAGATTGGGTTAGGTTATCTGATGGGCATGGACAGGTTGGACCAAAGAGTCTGTTTCCAAGCTGTACATCTCCATGACTCTATGACTCCATGGAGGGGCAGTGAAAGTCAGAAAACAAACCAATGGTACAATGGGAAGTGTTGTGGTTGTACAGGACATTGGTTAGACCAATTTTGGATTACTGCGTGTAATTCTGGTCTCCCTGATACAGAAAAGATATTCTTAAACTTGAAAGGGTGGAGATGTTGCACAAGGATTGGAGAGTTTGAGCTATAGGGAGAATAGGCTGGGGCTATTTTCCCTGGAGCATCGGAGGCTGAAGGGTGACCTTATTGAAGTTTATAAAATCATGAGGGGCATGGATAGAGTAAATAATGAGGATCTTTTGCCTGGGATGGGGGAGTCCAGAACTAGAATGCAAAGGTTTAAGGTGAGAGGGGAAAGACTTCAAAGGGGCCTAAAGAGCAACGTTTTCACACAGAGGGTGGTGTGTGTATGGAATGAGCTGCCAGAGGAAGTGGTAGAGGCTGGGATACAATGACAACATTTAAAAGGCATCTGAATGGGTACATGAATGGATAGGGCTTAGAGGAGTATGGGCCAAATGCTAGAAAATGGGATAAGATTAAATTAAGTTATCTGGTCAGCAAGGACACGTTGATCTGAAGAATCTGTTTCTGTGTTATACAGTGATATGAATCAAAAACTGTTAATGTTGGTATTGAGGAGGAATGCCATCTAGGCAGAATAAAGCTCCCTCTTTACCCAGACTCACCCTGATCATTAAACAATAACTGGCGATTAGATTATTGTAGGACTGGATGTGGGTACTTTCTAAATCCAGTGACGTCTGTTAACAGATCAATTTCAGAATCACAGAAGAGTGGAAACAGGCTGACCAGGCCACTGTATATATGCTGGCTTGGTGAATGAGCATCAATACCAAGTGCTTCCACCTCATATCCTTATTTAATTTTTATATCAAATAATTATCACTGCCTACTTGAATACCTCAACTGAAAATGCCTTGACCAGACAATATTTCCAGGCAGTACATTTCATATATTAATGAGTCACAGAGTTATATAGAGTTATACAGCACAGAAACAGACCCTTTGGTCCAACTTGTTCATGCCAACCAAGTTTCCCAAACTAACCTAGTCCCATTTGCCTGCGTTTGGCCCATTTCCCTCTGAACCTTTCGTATTCATATACCTGTCCAATTTCTGATCCTGGAAAATGTGATTCTGAACCCCAGTCTCCGACCCTGAACAATGTGATAGTCATAGAGTTATGCAGCATGGAAACAAACCCTTCAACTCGTCTGTGCTCACCAAACTGCACTAATCCCATTTGCCTGCATTTGGCCCATATCTCTCTAAACCTTTCCTATTCATGCACCTGGCCAAATGTATTTTAAAATTTGGAACTGTACCTGTATCTGTCACTTTCTCTGGCTGTTCATTTCACACACAAACCACCCTCTTGTGTGAACTGAATGATGCAGTTTTTCCATACTTTATCTTTGCTTAATTCGCAGGTTACTTTAAATCTATTCCCTCTTGTTCTGGATTCTTTTAAAACTGGAAACAGATTTTCCTGATCTGCACTACCCAGTCACTCCTGATTTGGTAAAGCTCGATTGGATTTCCACTCGGCCTTCTTCTCTCCAAGGAGAACGGTCCCAACCTTTTCACTCTATTCTCCTCACTGAAGTTCTTCACCACTGGAATCATTCCCTTGTAAACCACTTCTGCACTCTCTTCCAAAGCATTCATATCCTTCCTCTAATGTAGTGCCCAGAACTGTACACAACACACCAGCTGAGGTCTAATAAGGTGCTTAGACAGGTTCAACCTCATCTCCTTGTTCCTGTACTGCATGTAGGAGAAAGTGAGGACTGCAGATGCTGGAGATCAGAGCTGAAAAATATGTTGCTGGAAAAGCGCAGCAGGTCAGGCAGCATCCAAAGAGCAGGAGAATTGACGTTTCGGGCATGAGCCATTCCTCCATTCCTGAAGAAGGGCTCATGCCCGAAACGTCGATTCTCCTGCTCTTTGGATGCTGCCTGACCTGCTGCGCTTTTCCAGCAACGCATTTTTTCAGCCCTGTACTGCAGTCCCTATTATTAAACCTGAGCATACTGTATGTTTTCCTTACCGCGCTCTCTCAATCTGTGTTGCTACTTTCAATGATCTGTGCACACATAAACCCAAGTCATTCTGCTAATACACACACTTTAGGGTTGTTAGATTTGACACCACTGTACGCTGAGGAAGCTAGCAACTAACCCATTACATTCTCGAGACTTGGAAACTTCTCCAAACCAGCTCCTCCATCTCAATGTCATCAAAACTGACCATTTAATACACAGCTATTCTGAAGATCAACAGGAATAAATGACCAATTCATTTCTTGAATGTTGCTATTGTTTAATATTTTGCTAGGAATTCTTGTGAGATTGACAATGTTTGATGGGCGCGGGACTGATAGAGTGGCATTCAGAGCTGACATTTCACTATCTGATAACTGCTGGAAATGGAAATAGAACCAAGCCCACTCGATGCTGATCTGACCTGCGATACTCTGAATGGGTTCATTTGATAAACAGCTTTCTAATCTTGCTTTTATCATCTGATTGCAAAGTGGAGGAATTCCCAAATATTTCCTCTGTGCTTATCAGCAAGGGATGACTGTGCAACAATGGAGCATATTGCTGTGACTTTAACTTTCCCATGTCGGTAACCATGCACTCATGGTTTCCGGGACCCTTAATAAGCTCAAGAAACACTATTGCTTTGGTAGGACACTATAGCTCACTGACAATATTCTTGCCTCTAAGTTAGGAGTGTTATGGATTCAAGTTTTACTCCATTGAGTCATACAGCATGGAAACAGACCCTTCGGTCAAACCAGTTCATGCTGATCCTGATCCCAAACTAAATGTATCCCAGCAGCCTGAGCTTGGAACATTTCCCTCTGAACCTTTTCTATCCATGTACTTATCTATGTGTCTTTTAAACATTGTAGCTATGCCCGCATCCACCGTTTTCTCAGGAAGTTCATTCCATATACAAACCTCCCTTTGTGTAAAGAATTTGCCCTCATGTCATTTTAAAATTAATATCCTCTCACCTTAAAAATATGCCCCATCCTAAGAAAAAGACTTATACTATTAACCCTATCCATGCCCCTCATGATGCCTCTATAAGGTCATCTCTCAACCTGCTACGCGCCAGTAAAAAAAGTCCCAGCCTATCCAACCTTTACAACGCAAGTGTTCCATACCAGGCAACTTCCTGGTAAATCTATTGTGAACTCTCTCTAGCATAATAATATCCTTCCTGTAACCAAGAGACCAGAACTGGACGCAGTATCCCAGAAGAGGCCTCACCAATGTCCTGTAAAACCCCAACATGATGTCCCAACTATTATACTCAAAGGACTGAGCAACGAAGGCAATTGTGCTAAATGCGTTTTTAACCACCCTGATTATATGTAATATAAACTCAAAGAATTATATGCTTGAACCTCTAAGTCCCTCTATTCTACAACATGACCCAAGGCCCTACCATGAATTGTATAAGTCCTACCCCTGTTTGTTGTACCAAAATGCATGACCTTGCATTTCTCCAATGTGAATTCCATCTGCCATTTTTCAGCCCATTGAACTATTGTTTATGAAATGGAAGCTGACAATCCAGTGCAATGTTAAGGGAGAGAGAGAGCTTCACACTGTTAGAGGCACCACCTGTTGCATCTGACAGTTAGCTGAAATCCTGTCTACCTTCTCAGGTGGAAGTCAAAGATTTGTTGTTATTTGACATAGACACCACAAGTCCTTCAGTTCTCTTCAAAATTGCCTATCTTAGTTCTTGACGTTAGACAGTGAGTGTTTTAAGATTTTGAAGGGAAATACGCCCTAATATTTGCATTTTTTATCACCATCAAGTGAGGAATTTAACTTCTTTGAATCTTAGCCTAGGAAAGCTCAGGCCCCTGGGCAGCATCCTTACTCAGGCCAACCAATCCAGTGCGAAATAGAGATTGACCTGCAACAGGTCTTGACATTCAATGGTGTTACTATGACTGAATTCCCCCAATATCAACATCCTGCGGGTTACCATTGGTCCGAAGCTCACTGAGTTCACCTTATAAACACGATGGCTACAAGAGCAGATCAGAGGTCAGGAATACTTCAACGAGTAACTCATCTCCTGATTTCCCAAAGCCTGGCCACCATCAACAAGTGACAAGCCAGGAGTGTGATGGAATACTCTCCACTTGCCTGGATGGGTGCAACTCCAACAACACTCAAGAAGTTTGACACCATTCAGGACAAAGTAGCCCTGCTTGATTGACATCACATCCACAAACGTTCACTCCTTCTACCATGGATGTTCAGTAGCAGTAGTGTGTACTATCTACAAGATGCACTGTGGAAATTTGTCCAAGTTCCTTAGCATATTTCAAACACATGACCAGCAATTGTCTGTTTTTTGTTTTGGATTTCCAACATCCACAACATTGTTTTATTTTAGCACTGAGCATCTATTGAGCTCAATAGCCTACTAATCGTATTAAATGTTTCATTGACTTGGGACACACTCACTTGTGCAAATAAGCAGTCTCAAGTGTTTCAGTGCTGAGGGAGTGTTGGATTGTCCTAATTCTTTGGGAGCTCTATGGATGATGTGTTAATCTATGGCCCTGCCTGCACGCTCCACTGTTGCAAGCACAGATTCGGTTGCTGAGAAACTTAAGAAACATCGGGAATTCCCCACATTTCCTGGTTCTACACGTTTCCTTCAGCCAGCGTCAAAGAAAGCAGAATGGTTGATCATTTCCTTTCATTGCATTTATTGGACCTTGCTGTGTTTAACATGGGTCATTCAACGATGGTCACTGTAACTCATTGCATGTTAGAGGTCGTGGTGTGACATAAATCCGACTTGAGTCAGCGTGGCTTTTCCACAGTTCCAGGCTTGCAAATGTCCAGCAAGTGCTGCGTTAACAGAAAAAGAATGATAATCTTTCATTGTCCTGGAAACAGACCAACGAAAACAGTTTTCACTGTTGGGTAGCAAACACACTCTACATGTGTCCTCATGGCCATCTTTACCGAAGCGTGTCCTCTCGAATTCTTCCTGGAGGAAGTGCGTGTCTCTTGGGATCAGAGCAACAGGCCTCAGCAAATTGACTTTCTTATCCCCCGTCAGAAAATGAATCTAAGGAAAATAGAAGAAGAGAAAAAAACTACCACCTGGAACACATTCCCAGGGAAGCACTTCATTTTCAGAGTAATTACCTGCAGAGAATCCTACCCCTTCCATATCCCCAGGGCATCTCTTCCCTTTAATGGCTTGGGCCTGGTAAGAGGATTAACAATGGGCCTGTTCAGCAGGCCTGGTGCCGAAAGCCAAATTGCTAGAAACCGCGTACAGCTCCCTCTCTCTCTCTCTCTCTCGATTCTCACTCAATACAAGCAGGAGCTTTCTCATGGGCAAACATGAGGATTCCCAGTAATTTCTCCAGAATGAAGGTCTTGTCCTCAAGAAATGTTTTCAGAAGTTCAGGCTTCTGCTCAACTTGAAACCAATGGAGCGCACACTTCTGAAAACAAATCCAATGTTCCTTCTAATCGGGGCATTATCTCCTCAGGAACTTGGTTTGCTGATCGGGTTTCAGTTCTCTCGCCCTCCCAAAGGTGTCCCCTTATTCTCAGAGTGGCTCCAAAACTATAGACCTCCAATCCTTCCTGGAAATGGCTGTGAGCCCAACAAAATCAGCTCTCAAAGTGCTGGTACCTAAAGGTGTCCTCAACTGACCTCCTTTTGCAAAAGTATGCTCTTCCAGAGGACAGTCACCACGAGAAGGGTCACTGATTCAGGGTCTAATTCTTCTCCTCTTCCTCTCTTTCTATTCTACATGTTTTGTAGGTAATGCCTCTGAAGGGATTAATGTTCATTTACATTAGTGCCATTCATTCTCCAACCATCACACACAGTCACTGCATGAAGACAAGGAGTTCCACTCCAGATTTTGGAAGGAGTAGATGTAGCTACACCAGCTCCCTTCGGGTCATGGTCATTATGCCTGATCAATTGTAATTTTACTTATCACTATCATGCATTAAACCTTGTTAAAATGAGTATTCTGTAGATACTGTATCATGATATATTCTCTACCACTGATCACTAGACAGGCCATATTCTGTTATGTCTCACAATTAGCATGTTAGTATACATTTAAGAGATATACTTATGATATTATTTCTGTCATTGCATGTGATCTGCTGGTATAAAGGAATCAGACTCCATGTCAAATTGCGTCATTTGGTGCATGAAATGCTGACGAAAGCACCTTGCTTTTTATAACTAAATAGCTTAATGTTCCCTCTTCTGCACTGCAGGAATTCTATGATTCTATAATTTCTATCACATAGGTAGTGAAAGTAATATTTGACTGTATTAGTGAGCTGGAATAAAAATTTGATGGATCTTTCAATATCATATTACCCACATCCTAATTTCCTACATTGTGAGAGACAACGTAAACATTGCCCTGCTGGAGGCAAAATATATTTCATGGTTAGCAGCAGTAACCATCTCTAAAAAAGAGTCCAAGACCTCAATGGTAGACATTTGGAAACATCATTGAAGATCAAATAGACAACAGTCCTGAACAGCAAAGAATTCAGACAATATGCAGCACCAGCTACCTTGAGTATAGATCTGTAGATGGTCATTGATCAGTTGGAAGATGCTAATTTCTTTTAATATTTTGGATTAGATACTAAATGTTAACCTGCCTTTCTTGTAAAAAAAACCCATGTACTGACAGTGAAATACTCCAGAAAGTATAATGACAAAGTTTTCCATAAATAATATACAGCTAACACAAAAGGTAAAGCAGTTTTCCACATTCCTGTCCATGCTGCTTGATTGATCGTGCTATTTCCTTTTTTCAAATCAGCACCAAAGCAGAAGGAACCCCAAATGATGTGATCACTCATTATTTAGCATGAACAATCTCAAGATTGAAACCTCCAACTACAATCCTTTGGACCACAAAATAGTAGTCCTTCAAAATATCAGTCTTCTGATGACCAAGGCTAAAAAAGGGGTAATAACAAGGAAAATAAAAGGAAACAGAAGCAGAAAAGGAAAAATTAAAGAAGAGACAAAAACAAAAAGATAAACAAAAACTGACCTGCAATTAAAAACTAAAGGTTTTCAAAAGAGAAATGAAGGTAAACAGTTACTGTGACTGGACAACCAATGATACTTACCTCAGTTGTTGGTAAAGTGTTGGGAAAGGTTATAAGAGATAGGATTTATAATCATCTAGAAAAGAATAATTTGGTTAGAGATAGTCAGCATGGTTTTGTGAAGGGTAGGTCGTGCCTCACAAACCTTATTGAGTTCTTTGAGAAGGTGACCAAACAGGTAGATGAGTGTAAACCAGTTGACGTGGTGTATATGATTTCAGCAAGGCGTTTAATAAGGTTCCCCACAGTAGGCTATTGTACAAAATGCGAAGAATGGGATTGTGGGAGATATAGCAGTTTGGATCAGTAATTGGCTTGCTGAAAGAAGACAGAGGGTGGTGGTTAATGGGAAATGTTCATCCTGGAGTCCAGTTACTGATGGTGTACTGCAAGTGTCAGTGTTGGGTCCACTGCTGTTCGTCATTTTTATAAACAACCTGGATGAGGGTGTAGAAGGGTGGGTGAGTAAATTTGCAGACAACACTAAGGTCGGTGGAGTTGTAGATAGTGACGAAGGATATTGTAGGTTACAGAGAGACATAGCTAAGCTGCAGAGCTGGGCTGAGAGGTGGCAAATGGAGTTTAATGCGGACAAGTGTGAGGTGATTCACATTGGTCGGAGTAACCGGAATGCAAAGTACTGGGCTAATGGTAAGATTCTTAGTAGTATAGATGGGCAGAGAGATCTCAGTGTCCAGGTACACAGATCCTTGAAAATTGCCACCCAGGTTGACAGGGTTGTTAAAGCTTTTATTAATAAAGGGGTTAAGTTCCAGAACCACGAGGATATGCAACAGCTGTACAAAACTCTGGTACGGCTGCACTTGGAGTACTGTTACAGTTCTGGTCACCACATTATAAGAAGGATGTGGAAGCTTTGGAAAGGGTACAGAGGAGATTTACTAGGATGTTGCCTGATATGGAGGGAAAGTCTTACGAGGAAAGGCTGAAGGACTTGAGACTGTTTTCGTTAGAGAGAAGGTTGAGAGGTGATTTAATAGAAACATATAAGATAATCAGAGGGTTAAATAGGGTGGACAGGGAGAGTCTTTTTCCAGGAATGGTGATGGTGAGCATGAGAGGGCATAGCTTTAAATTGAGGGGTGATAGATATAGGACAGATGTCAGAGGTAGTTTCTTTACTCAGAGAGTAATTAAGGGTATGGAATGCTTTGCCTGCAATGGTAGTAGATTCACCAACTTTAAGTACATTTAAGTTGTCATTGGACAAGCATATGGACGTACATGGAATAGTGTAGGTTAGATGGGTTTCAGATTGGTATGACAGGTCGGCGCAACATCGAGGGCCGAAGGGCCTGTACTCCGTTGTTACGTTCTATGTTCTAAGTTCTATGATACCACTACTGAATTACAACAATTCACACAACACCTGCAATTCTATTTTACACATCAAACCTTAAATTATTCCAAAGAAATGCTCTGAAAATGTTGCTTGCTGTTGGCAAGGACGCTTCTATGAATTAACTTGGACCTTGCAGGGATGATCAGAAATATCCAGAAAAGATTCAGCCCGTGTTCAATGACCGGATCAACGTGACCATTAACTTCAGAATTATCAGTCTCCAACTCATGCCATATGGACAGCAAAAACAAGACCAGTTTGTCAGGTAATGCCACAGCAAAGGGGTTGACTGTGCTGAAGAAGAACTCTCAGAAAAGCTCATCAAATCTGTCATTAACTCTATAGCAATTAAAGTTTTCAGAAAGGAACCCGTGCCAAGATAAGGCCTATACCATTGATGAGTTCCTTGAAGACTGACGCAGGTATGATGTTTTGGTAGCAAGTTAATAACAGCTACATGCTTTTCATGGAGTCAACATTATTGCTACCATGAGCAAAGCACACCCACACACCATACACAAAAACACCTAGATCTTCCTTTTAAGAATCTCACTCTATTTAAATAATTGACTGCCGTTTCATTCTTCCTACTGTGACATATGTGCTCACATAAACTTGTCAATGTTAGTTTTGTGAATGTTTTAAGATTCTGAGCTGTGTAATCTTCAGTGGGGCTTCCTCAGTCTGCAAATTAGATCTTGGAGTCATTCACAGGCAAATTCTGCTGCTTAGCCCCACACTGCCACCAAGTTGTGATGTCTAGGATCTGGGAGTCATTTCTTGATAAACTGATTGATTAGCCTTGATAAACTGCCACTGTTATCCATTCACGATCTCCAGTAGATGCAGTAATGGGCTTTTTACCTTCAGCAGGGGACTTGCACTTGATGAGGTCATATTTATGTTAGCCCCCAGAACGTTAGAATGAGACCTGTAATGGAGTGCTGAAGGATTCAAATTATTTGGATTACAGCTCTTGACAACTACAAATACTACACTCTCAGGCACTTGGACCAGTGGGTTCAAGCTAAATATCTTGGATTTAAATTCTAGCATGCTTCCCTCAGCATATCCTGTTGCCAATGGACTGTAAGATGGAGACTGAGACAATACATCAAGTACCATGAGCAGGTAGGCATATTAGCTGTGAGGCATAATCTGACAATGTACCTGTGACCTCTTGCCATACCTGGCTTGAGAGGAAGCAGAAAATCAACTCCTTCTTTGGCAAAGACTTATTGCTGACAGCTTCCATAAGGTCCTGCTGATTTGTTGTCCAGTGATGGAGAATGTGTGAGAAGAAGCCACCAAGCATGATATTTAAGAAGATTACCTCAGTGTAGTGATGCTGATTGAGCACTGGGATGTATTAGCTGCCAGATGGGTATGAGGTCTTGGTAAGACAGTGAAAGGTCATTATTTACAGCACGTGGCTAGGATCTGAAATCAACTGCTTGACACAGTAGTGGAGGTAATTCCAGTTATGGCTTTTGAGGGTGAATTGGATAATTATCTGAAGAGAAATGTTCTGCAGGATGGCAGGGAAAGGAATGGGGTTTGGACCTAACAGATTTTCACTTGTAGAGAGCTGGAATGGCCACATGAGATTGAATGGCCTCTTTCTGTGCTGTAGCTATTGCATTGTCGCCACAGAGTCGTAGAGTTGTACATCACAGAAACAAATCCTTCAGTCCAACTCGTCCATGCCAACCAGACATCCTAGGTAAATCTCATCCCATTTGTCAGCAGTTGGCCCATATCGCTCTGAAACATTCCTGATCATGTACCCATCCAGATCCTTTTTAAATGATGTGCATTAAACAAACACTTAAGACACCTTAAGACCTTAGCAAGTAATATTGCTGTAAGATGTTTCCGCTGTTAAACTTAGCCCAGTGAGTGCACTCTCAGCTCTGAATCAGACAGTGATGAGTACTATCTCAGGTAATTGGACCTCCAGGTTAAAGCTAAATATCCTGGATTTACATTGGAGCGTGCTCCCTTCAGCATGCCATGTTGCAAATGGATTCTGTAAGATGGAGATTCCCACCTTTATACCATCACATTATAATATATTGGATACCATGAGCATGTAGGTCTACTGTACACTAGTTGTGAGACATAATCTGACAATAGGATTCCCATCCAGTCACAATGGAGCAGAAGAACTTCCTTGTCCCAATTTGACCAACAACGATTGTAGCCCCTGCAGGCCGGTAGTGTTTAAATATATGGATCTCGCTCTGACAATGTTACTGGGGCCTGATCTGCCATTTTAACCTGAAACATGAGTGCGACTTCCCCATTAAAACAAATCTGCCAGGAACAGCAGTCAGAAGAGGCCCACTACAGGTAAACTTTTATTTAGTTTTCGTGCCGTCAAAATATCAAACACGTTAAGTGGACTGCAACATCAAATTTTGATGTTTATCAAGTAGATGTAATCTAATTGGCAAAGACACTGATGCAATCATCTTCATGCACACAGGTTCAGTGGGAGAGGGTGTCTGGACCTGTCTGTGAGTGGTTATTCCTTGCTGTGTGTTACATGCATGGGTTTCAAAAAGATTAAACTTGCAAAGCACAGATTTTCCTTAATTCCGTGAAATACTGAACTTTCCATCCAGGCTAATCCCCCTCCAATCCACTTTCAGCTGTGCAGCAACACTGTCAAAGTGCATTTGAATAACCCCATAATGTAGTGAAATGTCCCACAGCACTCCACAGAAGCATTTTGGAACAGGAGACCATAAGTCTGGTCAAAGCATTATATTTTAAGGACCATCTTAAAGATCTCTACACCCAGCAAGTGGTGGGTCTGCTGTGGAAAGTGATCGAGGCCAAAGCTTTGAGTGATTTCAAGAACAGGTGACCTGAGTTGTTTGATCAGCCGCGATATTCATCAGTCATGGGAAGTGAGCATCATTGGCTAGGCAAGAAGTTGGTGCCTATTCCTAATTGCCCAAAGGGCAGTTATGGGTAAACCACATAGCTATGGATCTGGACTCACACATAGTTTAACCATGGTCCCCAGAACATTACTTGGGTCTCTGGATCAAATGTCTAGCAATAATGCCACCACACTGAATGGCAAAGCAGGCTCGAAGGGCCGAATGGCCTACTCCTGTTCCTATTTTCTGTGAGAAAGGTGGATTGGCAGAGATTCGCAGAGCTAAAAACAATGACTGCAGATGCTGGAAACCAGATTCTGGATTAGTGGTGCCGGAAAAGCACAGCAGTTCAGGCAGCATCCGAGGAGCAGTAAATTCGACGTTTCAGGCAAAAGCCCTTTATCAGGAACAGAACCAGGCGGATTTCTGATAGAATCCCTACAGTGTGGAAACAGGCCCTTTGGCTCAACAAGTCCACACCAACCCTCCGTACCCATTCCCCTACCCTATTACCCTACATTTACTCCTGACTAAAGCATCTAACTCACACATCCCTGAATACTATGTGCAGTTTATCATGGCCAAATCACCTCACCTATACAAATTTAGACTGTGGGAGGAAACACACACAGACACGGGGAGAATGTGCAAACTCCAAACAGAAAGTCATCCGAGGCTGGAATCAAACCTGGGACCCTGGTATTGGGAGGAAGCAGTGCTAACCACTGAGCCACTCTGTCGCCTGTAATTGAGGGAGAAATTTCCAGAGCACTCTGCTCCAAAATCAAATGACATTTATCATACGGGAACCTAACCTGTTGTATCGATATTGTTCAGTCCCCCCTCAATGACCCCTATTCATCCATGCCAGCCTTATCCTGTACTGTCACACGCATTGAACATTTCAGCCTTCCGGACTGAGATATATCAAACCGCCTTGGTCTAGGCTATTCAGGAAACCAAGCTGTAGCCTTCCACCTGGCTAATTCCCCAACCCCATGTGGCCTCGCTCCAGGAATTTATGAAGGATCCAGGGCCTGAGCTTCTGGCTTACTTTCTCATCTCTCAGGAATCCCTCTTAAAGCCAGGGACAATGTAAAAGGCTCAGGCGAGATTACAGAACTGGAGGTATTTCCGACTCCGTAGTGTCTCTGAAATGAAAGTTTGTCTCTACGAAGGGCAGGAATATTGGAGCCAATGCACAGTGCAAGGGCTGGAAAGGCAAACCTGACCCAACCTCACTCCCGACTTAAACCAAGCTTCATTTCCATTGATTCTTGGCAAGGGGAACCTGGGCGACTTAATTTCTCCTGTTCTCAGCCCAGTGACTTTTGCGATCACTCCTACTTTCCATGCAGATCCTGTTAAGGTCAGATTCACGGCACAGGCTGGATCAAATTGGAGCTTTCCTGGATTGTTAGGTAGTGTTCTGCATCAAACCCGATATTGTTTAAGGCTCTGAAGGACATTGGTTAGGCCACTTTTGGAATATTGTGTGCAATTCTGGTCTCCATCTTATAAGAAGTATGTTGTGAAACTTGAAAAGGTTCAGAAACAATTTACAAGGATGTTGCGAGAGTTGGAAGATTTGAGCTCTAGGGCGAGGCTGAATAGGCTGGGGCTGTTTTCCCTGGAGCATCAGAGGCTGAAGGGTGACCTGATAGAGGTTTACAAAATTATGAGGGGCATGGATAGGATAAGTAGACAAAGTCTTTTCCCTGGGGTCGGGGAGTCCAGTACTAAAGGGCATAGGCTTAGGGTGAGAGGGGAGAGATATAAAAGAGACCTAAGGGGCAAATTTTTCATGCAGAGGGTGGTACGTGTATGGAATGAGCTGCCAGAGGATGTGGTGGAGGCTGGTACAATTGCAACATTCAAGAGGCATTTGGATGGGTATATGAATAGAAAGGGTTTGGAGGGATATGGGCCGGGTGCTGGCAGGTGGGACTTGATTGGGTTGGGATATCTGGTCAGCATGGACAGATTGGACCGAAGGGTCTGTTTCCATGCTGTACATCTCCATGACTCTATGACTCTAAGGGCTCTTATACACACACAACTAAACAATTTTACTTCCCCTCACCAAATCTCCGATGCTTTTTCATTCATGTACTAACTACCACCAGTAAATCACCCACGTTTTCCAACAGAATAATTTCTGTGCAAAGCCTGATATGGACAATACACACCATCAAAGGCAAAGGTGAAGTAGGGAGATGGGGGGGGGGAATTAAATCAAAATGGAGATGGAAGGGGTTCCTGAGAGTCTTTAATGATTATGTCTGATGTAACTCTACCTATTATTTCCATGCAATCAACCATCCTGTTATGTAAGACAAGTGCCTCTTGTGTTTAGACTCACCAGTTACCAGTGCTCTGTCCTGTCTCATGGATAATGATACAGGCTGTAGATCAGCAAACAGAAAGGATGATTGCTGACAGCAAACTACTTGAGTCAGAACATCTCATCTGAAGATATGACACCCTGCAGCCAACAGCTGAGCCAGGGAATAAAGCACGCATTTTATCTTTCATTTTCTTTTGGCATCAAGCTCACAAAAAGCAGATTTCAGCTGCATTTCATTTGGAAGTTGATGACAGCAGATTGTTCTCCATCTCCCTAGCTGTTTCATATATGTCTTCTCTCTCTCTGTCTGTGTCTCTCTTTTTAGGTGCTGCCCACTCTTTGCTTGAGCACTTTCTCTCTGCGTATGCTCTTTGCCCTCTCTCAAGATTGATTCCACACTTGGTTTCTTCTAACTCTGTGCGGTGCTCTCACTATAACCTCCCACTGCTTTTTACTTCTCCCTGTGCTTTCGCATGTGCTGAGTAGCTCTGACTCTCTGTTCCCGTTCCAAATTCTCCCTCTTTCTGTACATTTTCCACTTTCATCCCGCTATCCCTTGGAAACTTTTATCTTCGCTGAGCCGGGAACAGGGGAAAGTGAAGCGACAGGAGTGAAGCTGATTGGACCATAGTGTCTTGGTATGTCTGTAAGATTTACGTCCCCAGATGTATCCAAACAACATATGTAATGCAGTAATAAATGATTCATGTGTCGAGGGAATGACGACTGGTTTGCCGGCCTCTTGCCCTCTCTTTTCCCCACTTGCTCAGATTCACATCAATCCTCCTTTACTAAACCTAACATCTCTGCTTTCGGCATCATCTGTTTCCTCAAAAGGTGGGTTAACCCCTTGTGTACCAGATGTCATTGACAGTGCTGTGAAGCTTCATGCCTTCTCTCTTCATGCTGCCCACTTCCTCGGTTTTATTTTGAAATTTGCCTCTGCCTCAGGTTTTTCTTCTTCCTTGCTTCATTGGATGTGGACATCACCTGCCAGGCCAGCATTTGTCACCCATCTCTTGGTCAGAGTGGTTCGCTGGGCAGTTTCTGTGGGCAATTAGAGTCAACCACACTGCTGTGAGTCTGGAGTCACATGTAGGCCAGACCAGATAAGGATGGCAGATCTTTTTCCATGAAGATATTGGGAAACCAGATACATTTTTACCATGTGTCACCGACAGATTCATCATCACCATTACTAGAGCCCACATTCAATTCTAGAATTATTATAGAGTCATACAGCACAAAAATAGACCCTTTAGTCTACTTGGCGAAAGTGAGGACTGTGAGATCAGAGTCAAGATTAGACTGGTGCTGGAAAAGTACAGCCGGTCAGGCAGCATCTGAGGAGCAGGAACACTGAGGTTTCGGGCAAAAGCCCTTCATCAGGAATGGGCTTTTGCCCAAGATGTCGATTTTCCCGCTCCACAGATGCTGCCTGACCTGCTGTGCTCCTTCAGCCTACTTGTCCCTGCTGACACTGATCTAGTCCCATCTGCCTGCATTTGGCCTATATCCCTCTAAGCTTTTCCTCTTAGTGTACCCATCCAAATGTACCTTAAACGCTGTAATTGTATATGCCTAGACCACTTCCTCTGGCACACATCACTCTCTGTGAAAAGATTGCCTCTCAAGTCCCTTTTTTAAACCTTTCCCCTCTCACCTTAAACCTATGACCTCTAATTTAAGACTCTCTCACCCTGGGAAAAAGACCTTTGCTATTCACCTTATCTATGCCCCTCATGATTTTATAAACATCTATAATAATTGAATTGAAATTAAATTTCACTGGTTGCTGTGGTAGGTACAAGCTGATACAATTGCAACATTTAAAAGGCATCTGGATGGGTACATGAATAGGTAGGGTTTACAGGGAAAAGGGCCAAGTGCTGGCAATTGGGATTAGACTGATTTAGGATATCTGATTGGCATGGACGAATTGGACTGAAGGGTCTGTTTCCATGCTGTATATCTCTGACTGGCATTTTCCCTCATCAACCAGCTCCTTACTCTCCTTGTCTTAGGAATACCTGAGAGAGCAAGGAAAAGCTTCACTCATCACGGTGATATCCTCGACTCAAGTGCTCAGAAATTCCCCAGAAATGCTTCCTCAATGCTCGCCCTGGTCAGATTTCAAGGAGGCTATTTGCCAGGTATCAATGGAGATGTGAAACATCAGTCATTGAAACAATCACGCCACTTTTCTTGCATCTTCTCTCATTTCCTTGACCACTCCACTCTTCGATGTATTGTTGAATGCTGGGATTTGTGTCCAGGAGTGCCTGGCCACTCTTGATAAATCCTCCACATAGCATAGTTCTGTCAGTTACACACCTGCATTTTGAAAGGCAAGGACTGATTAGGGATAGACAACATGGCTTTGTGCGTGGGAAATCATGTCTCACAAACTTGATTGAGTTTTTTGAAGAAGTTACAAAGAGGATTGATGAGCACAGAACAGTAGATGTGATCTATATGGACTTCAGTAAGGCATTCGACAAGGGAGACTGGTTAGCAAGTTTGCATGGAATACAGGGAGAACTAGCCATTTGGATACAGGACTGACTCAAAGGTAGAAGACAGAAGGTGGTGGTGGTGGGTTGTTTTTCAGACTGGAGGCCTGTGACCAATGGAGTGCCACAAGGATTGGTCCATCACTTTTCATGGTTTATGTAAAGGATTTGGATATGAGCATAAGAGGTATAGTTAGTAAGTTTGCAGATGACACCAAAATTAGAGGTGTAGTGGACAGTGAAGAAAGTTACCTCAGATGACAATGGGATCTTGATCAGATGGGCCAATCGGCTGAGAAGTGGCAGATGGAGTTTAATTTAGATAAAAGCAAGGTGCTGTATTTTGGGAAAGCAAATCTTAGCAGGACTCGTACACTTAATGGTAAGGTCTTTGGCTGAACAAAGAGACCTTGGAGTGCAGATTCATAGCTCCTTGAAAGTGGAGTCGCAGGTAGATAAGATAGTGAAGAACGTGTTTGGTATGCTTTCCTTTATTGGTCAGAGTATTGAATACAGGGGTTGGGAGGTGTACAGGATATTGGTTAGACCACTGTTGGAATATTGCATGCAATTCTGGTCTCCTTTCTATCGGAAAGATGTCGTGAAACTTGAAAGGGTTCAGAAAAGATTTACGAGGATATTGTCAAGGTTGGAGAATTTGAGCTATCGTGAGAAGTTGAATAAGCTGGGGCTGTTTTCCCTGGAGTGTCGGAGACTGAGGGGTAACCTTATAGACATTTATAAAATCACGAGGGTCATGCATAGGTTAAATAGACAAGGCCTTTTCCTGGGGTGGGGGAAGTCCACAACTGCAACATTTAAAAGGTATCTAGATGAACAGGAATAGGAAGGGTTTGGATGGATATGGGCCAGGTGCTAGCAGGTGGGACTAGATTGGATTGGGATATCTGGTCAGCATGGACAAGTTGGACTGAAGGTCTGTTTCCATGCTGTACATCTCTATGACTCTTTGAGTCAGAAGACAATGCGTTTGTGTCCTATTTTATCACAATTCGAGGCTGTCTTTCCCATTGGACGGTGTTGTAGCATAGAGATACCTAGGGGTTCAGATACATAATTCTTTGAAGTTTGTGTCACATATAGACAAGGTGGTTAAAAATGCGTTTGGCATGCTTGCTTTCATAACTCAGTCCTTTGAGTATAGGAGTTGCGAATTCATGTTGATGTTGTACAGGACATTGATGAAACCTCTTCTGGAATACTGTGTCCAATTCTGGTCTCCCAGCTATGGACAGGACATTATTAAACTGGAGAGATTTATCAGATGTTGCAATGTATGGAAAGTTTGAGTTGTAAAGAAAGACTGGATAGGCTAGGACTTTTTTCACTGGAGGGTAAGAGGTTGAGAGGTGACTTTACAGAAGCTCATAAAATAATGAAGGGTATAGATAGCATTAATGGCCATTTCTTTTCCCTGGGGTAGGGGAATTTCAAGACTTGGGCATACTTTTTAAGGTGAGAGGAGAGAGATTTAAAGAAGACATAAGGGCCAATATTTTTATACACAGAGTTGTTTGCTTGTGGTTTGCCTGAAGAAGTGGTGGATGTGGGTACAATTATGATGTTTAAAAGACATTTGGATAAGCACACACATAGGGAAGGTTAAGTGGGATATGGGCCAGGAGGAGGCAGATGGGACTAGTTCAGTTTGGGATTATGTTCGACACGGACTGGTTGGACTGAAGGGTCTATTTCTGCGCTGGATGAGGCTGAAGTACTGATGGACTGCCACACTGTCAGAGGTCCCACTTTCCAATTGAGCCATTAATCTTCTTCAGTGAATGTAAGGGATTCCTTGGCAAATCTCAGAGAAAAGTAGGAGAAACTAGGGTTACCATTTCTCCCTCAACCAACATCACTAACTTAGATAGTCAAGTCATCAACGTATTGCTGTTTTTCACATAACAACATTGGCTTCATTGATTGTGATGCTGTGATGTCGTGAAAGGTGCTACGGAAATGTAAGTCGTTATTTCTCCATGAATGAGCAGGTAGATTAGGTGATCTATTTCAATGGAAAAACCACCGCACGCCTGTGATACCTGATCACTGCTATATGTCATGGGTCAATGCTGAGAAAATAAATATCCAGAAGGCACCTGTTACTCTGACTCAACTCTGAAGCCAGTGAGGCCAAGGAGTGGAAACAAAGCCAGCTGAGGGATTTCATTGCAGCTTCAGTGCTAGTGTAACCGGGCAGGTCCTGGAATGACCTTCAAAACAGGAGCTGACAGTGTTCCAACCATTCCTTTGTTTCCTGCTCACCCTCTCCTTCTCACTCCCACTGACAATACACGCCCTGTAAAAGATGGCTATCCTCACCATGGAGCTGTAAGGGGGGGGGGGTTGGGAAGAGCAATCAGTTTCCAAGATCAGAAGACGTGCTTTTCTTTTATTATTCTTTCATGGAGTATGGGCATCACTGACTGGGCCAGCATTTATTGCCCATCCCTAGTTGCAGCTTGAGAAGGTGATGGTGAGCTGCCCAGGGCAGGGTATCTGAAGGACAGAACAAACGCCGTTTACAATCCTCAATCCTGGAGTAGAGCCTTACGCTATTGATGGGTTGCTGTTAATTCACTGAGTGAGTGAAAAATCCTAGGCAGGATTGAGATGATTTTCTGACATCTAGTCAGCAATCAAGAGCATCAGAAAATCAATGAAATCGCAACAGGACAGGCAGTATCTGTGGAGAGGGATCAAGCTTGTGTTTCAAGTCCAGGTGACTCTTCATCAGAGCCAAGTCATCTAGAGTCGAAATGTTGGCTTGCTCTCTGTCCGTGGATGCTGCCCTTCCTGCTGTGATTTCCAATATTTGTTGTTGCCACCACAGATTCCAGCATCTGCTGTAATTTGCCCCTATCAGAAAATCAACCTCAGGAGGTTCTGTTTAGGAAAGTTAATGCATACATAAATGCCACAGAGTTCCAGTATAATGGAGGTGCTGCATAGAAATCTCTTAAAAAAGGAGACAAAGTAAAATATTCAGCTCCTCAAGCGTGCTTCACCCTTCAATATGATTATGACTGACCTGATTGTGGTTTGAATTCCACATTCCCAACAACACCTGATAACCTTTGATTCCCCTGCTTGACGAGAATGTATCCCCCTCTGTCTTAAAGGTGTTTAATCATCCTGCCTCTGCTGTGCCTGAGACAGAGAGTTCCAAAACTGCGCGATCCTCTGGGAGAAAACAGAACTTCTCATTCTGTCCTGAAAAGAACAACCTGTAGTTTTAAAAATAATGACCTCCAGTTCCAGACTCGCCCACATCCTTTCCATATCCACCTTGTCAAGATCATTCAGGGTCTTTAGTCAGAAAGAAAAAGAAAGCACATATAAAGTTTAGGAAACGGAAATCAGACGATGCCCTTGAGGAATATAAAGGGAGCAGAAAAAGAACTCAAACAAGGAATTAGGAGGACTAAAAGGGGCCCTGAAATATTCTTGGCAAGTAGGATTAAGGAGAATCCCAAGGCAGTGTATACATATATTAGGAGCAAGACAGAATGAGGGAATTGGTAGGTCCACTCAAGGACAAAGAAAGGAAATTATGTGTGAAGCCAAAGGCAGTGGGTGCAGTCCTTAAAGAGTACTTCACAGCAATATTCGCTAAGGAGAAGGACATTGGTAATGGTAAGATTAGAAAGGGATATTTGCTAATTCTAGAGCACATGTATATTAAGAAGGAAGAGATGTTGTGCACCTTGAGAAACATTAAGGGAGATAAGTCCCTGGGGCCCAATGGGATCTGTCCCAGGTTACTGAGGGAAGCAAGGGAGGAGATTACCAGTCCTTGACGGATTTCTTTGTATAGATGAAAGTGAGGACTGCAGATGCTGGAGATCAGAGTCAAGACTAGAGTGGTGCTGGAAAAGCACAGCAGGTCAGTCTGCATCCAAGGAGCAGGAAAATTGACATTTCAGGCAAAAGCCCTTCATCAGGAATGAATCATGAGATCTTTGTATCGTCTTTAGTCATGGGCTAGGTCGCAGAAAATTGGAGAACAGTCAATGTTGTTCCTTGGTTTAAGAAGGGCAACAAGACTAATCCAGAGAATTGTAGGCCAAGGAGCCTTCCATCAGTGACAGAGAAATTATTGAAGAAGCTTCTTAGAGACATTCTTCTTCACATCTGGAAAAGAATGGACTCATCAGAGTGGCTTTATGTCAGTGGGGGGACAGGGAGGGGGGAGGCATTCTTGTCTAACAAATTTGATTAAGTTTTTTGAGGAAATGATTGATAAGGTTAGGGTAGTTGATGCTGTCCACATGGACTTTGCTAAAATATTTGACAAGGTCCTACAGAGTAGGCTGGTCCAAAAGATTTAGTCACATGAGGTCCACATGAGGTGAATTGGTAAGTTGGATACAAAATTGACTCGGTCATAGTAAACAAAGGTGGTTGGTCTTAGAAGGTAGTTGTGGAGAGGTGTGTGATCAGATCTGCAAGGATCTTTTAGCTTTGGCTTTGTTGCCAAGTTGACTGACAATGTTTTGGTTGCATCATTAGACTCAGCTTGGTATCATTCAAGCAGGCAGATATATAGTAATTCAATTATGTTTCCTTTACAAACTTTATGGTGACCTATTTCATTCCTTATTGTTTGGCATTGCTGTTCGTGGGTTTTGCCTGTATAGCAAAGGACTGTAGTGATTTGGAATTGTCTCCCTCAAAATGTTATTGAGGGTGTGGTAGGTGAGGATCATTTGAAAATGTCAAAACTGAGATTGATGGGTTTTCATTAGACTGGAGGTTTACGAGTTTCAGAACCAATGTGGATTGATGGAATTACAATTTTGATGAGCTGGGCCCTAATGAATGGCAGGAGAGTCTCAAGGCCTGTGTTCCATGGTACCGTTATATCAGAGTCTAGATTAGAGTGGTGCTGGAAAAGCACAGCAGGTCAGTCAGCATCCGAGGAGCAGGAAAATCGATGTTTTGGAATTAAATGGGAGAGGGGTGGGGTTAGGGAAAAGGTAGCAAAGAGTACAATAGGTGAATGGGGGTGGGGATGAAGGTGGTAGGTCCCATTTATCTCTCCAGCCTGGAGGCTCCCTGCCTTCATTTCTGATGAAGGACTTTTGCCCGAAACGTCAATTTTCCTGCTCCTCTGATGCTGCCTGTCCTGATGTGCTTTTCCAGCACCACTCAATCTGAACTCTGATTTCCAGCATCTGCAGTCCTTGTTTTTGCCACAGTTATATTAGTCCCTAATTAGCAAACAATAAATGACCATTGCTGGTAAGGTTTCCACCCCTTTTTCATGGGTCACATCTGTCCAAAAGGAATGAAGGTTAATCTCCATCGCCTCAAAAACCCATGGACAGCTGGAAGCTATTTACCAGCAGTGTTTAGATTTTTTTTAACCAATGACATGATGCCTGTTCGTACCATTTTGTGTCCAGGCAAAGCTGCTTTCTCCTGACCTTTCTCCTACCCTTAATATTGTTTGTTTGTTTGTATATGTTTGCATTGTTTGAGCCAACACCACCATCTCCAATAAATGAGCTACTTCTCTGCGTGCAATTGAAAAAGAAGGTAACAGATTGAGATCCAATTGTTCTTGAACCTGAAACCAATTAGTAATGTGCAGAAAACGCACAACACTTTAATTAGACTTGCTAGGTAAAATTAAAAGTCAACATCAGGCACTAAGGCCTTGATAGAAACACTTACACTTGCTTAGAGCTTGTCACTAGCCCAGGCTATCCAAAAATAATTGCCAATAGTAGGGATAAAAATGTCATTGGACTAGCAGAGCTCTCGTGATGACATGGCTGTGTCCCTATCTCTAGACTACAAGGCCCAGGTTCAAGTCCCAGTGTCTAATAACATCTCTGAACTAGTTGATTGGGAAAATAATTTGTCTAGCAATATCTAGCCATCTGAAGCCCAGGCTAACAGAGTCATGGAGTCATACAGCACAGATAAAAACCATTCGGTCCAACCAGAGTATTAGAGATGTATGGAAACAGACCCTTCAGTCCAATTCATCCGTCACGACCAGATATCCCGACTCAATCTAGTCCCTCCTGTCAGCACCCAGCACATATCCCTCTGAACCCTTCCTATTCATTCACCCAGCCAGATGCCTTTTAAATGTTGTAATTGTACCAGACTCCACCACTTCCTCTGGCAGCCCATTCCATACACCACCCTCTGCATGAAAACGTTGCCCCTTTAGGCTTGAAGTGCCCCATCCAAGAGAAAAGACAACTGCCATTAACCCTATCTATACCATCCATAACTTTATAAACCTCTGTCCGGTTGCCTCTCAACCTCCTCAAAGAACAAAGAACAAAGAAAATTACAACACAGGAACAGGCCCTTTCCTGGGCTGATCTAGATCTTCTATCTAAACCTGTTGCCTATTTTCTAAGGATCTGTATCCCTTTGCTCCCTGTCCAATCATGTATCTGTCTAGATACATCTTAAATGATGCTATCATTCTCGCCTTTACCACCTCCGCTGGCAAGGTGTTCCATGCCCCCACCACCCTCTGCGTAAAGAACTTTCCACGCATTATCTCCCTTAAACCTTACCCCTCTCACTTTGAACTCATGACCCCTAGTAATTGAGTTCTGCATCTGGGAAAAAAACATCTTGCTATCTACCCTGTCTATATCTCTCATGATTTTGTAGACCTCATTCAGCTCCCCACTCAACCTGTCTTTCTAATGAAAATAATCCTAATCTATTCAACCTCCCTTCATAGCTAGTGCCCTCCATACCAGGCAACATCCTGGTGAACCTCCTCTGCACCCTCTATAAAGCATCCACATCCTACTGGTAACGTGGTGACCAGAAGTGTACGCAGTTTTCCAAATGTGGCCGAACCAAGTCTTATATAACGTTAATATGACCTGCCAACTCTTGTACTCAATACCCTGTCTAATGAAGGAAAGCATGCTGTATGCCTTCTTAACCACTTTACTGATCTGCGTTGTCACCTTCAGGGAACAATGGACCTGAACACCCAGACCACTCTGTACATCATTTTTCCCCAGGACTTTTCCATTTACTGTGTAGTTCACTCTTGAACTGGATCTTCCAAAATACATCACCCCACATTTGCCCAGATTGAACTCCATTTGTTATTTCTCTGCCCATCTTTCCAATCTATCTATCTTCTGCTGTATTTTCTGACAGTCCCTTTCACTATCTGCTACCCCATCAATCTTGGTGTCATCTGCAAACTTGCTAATCAGGAAACCGATACCTTCCTCCAAATCATTTAGATAAAACACAAATAACAGTGGTCCCAGCACGGATCACTGGTCACAGGTCTCCATTTTGAGAAACTCCCTTCCTCTACTGTGGGAATGTAATTACAGCTCATTCTTTCATTTCAGTTCAATTACAGAGGATTGTTCACAACACATACACATACAGGTACACACCCAAAGACACAAACACAGATACACATACACACAACCATAACCACATAGACTGTCTCTCTCTCTCTCTCTCTCACACACACACACACACACAGCTGCTGTTCTTTGAGTTCATTTAATAAAATCTGAAATTGAAAAATACTGTTAGTAATGGTGAACATTGTCAGAAAAACTCAACAGGTTCTCTAATGTTCTTTAAGGAAAGAACTTTGCTTTCCTTAGGCAGTATGGCCTACATCTGACTCCAGACCCACAGCAATGTGCCCATCTCTGAACTGCTTTCTGAAATGTCTCGGCAAGCCATTCAATTCAAGAGAAATTTGAGGAGGGCAACAAATGCTGGAATTGCCACTAATGCCCACTGGAGGAATAACGAGATAAAAAGGTACTTTTGAAATTTACTCATTAATCCAATCTCAAAGGATACAGCAGTTAATTTATCTGGAGCAAGATCCTGGGTTTCCACATTGACCAGAAACTGAACTGCACTAACCATATAACTAATGTAGCCATTAGAGCAGATCAAAAGCTAAGAGTTCTGTGGCAGGTAACTCACCTCCTGTCTTCCCAGTCCAAGGTACAAGTGAGGAGTGTGAGGGAATATTCCCCACTTGCCTGGATGGGTGCAGCTCCAACAGCACTTAAGAAGCTTGCACCATCCAGTTAAAGAGCTGCGTGATTGGCTTTGCATCTGCATTCACTGTCTTCGTCACTGATACACAGTAACTGTACTGTGTACCATTTACAATTCGCCAAGGCTCCTTTGACAGCACCTTCTAAATCCACAGCCTTTACCACTCAGAAAGTCAATGGAGCATATTGATAGGAACACCACCACCTGCAAGTTCCCCTCCTAGTCACACAACATCCTAATTCAGAACTATATTGCCAATCCTTTGTTGTAATTGAGTCAAAATCCTGGAACTTTCTCACTAATTGAACCATCAGTATCCTTAAATCCCAAGGACTGCAGCAGTTCAAGAAGGCAGTTGACCATTACCCTCTCAAGGGCAATTAAGGATGAGCAACAAATGCTGGTCTAGCCAGTGATACCCCCAACCTATGAACAAATAATTAAAAAAACTCCACAAACTGCAAAATGATAATGATGAGCTCATTTGTTTTAAGTAATGTTGGATGGAGTATAACTATTGGCCGAGATACCAGGGAGATCTTCCCTGTTCTTCTCTGAAATGGTGCCATATGAAAATGTTATGTCTACCTGAGAGAGCAGATGGGGCCTGAGTTTAACATCTCATCCAAAGACAGCAGTCTGACAGTGTGCCTTTCCTCAGGAACAATGCTGGATTAATATCCCAGATTGTACATTCAAAGATTGTGCAGAAAACTCTTCAAGGCTGGACTTTGACAAAGTGGGAAGTTGAAGATGGGAATTCTCTCAACTTGCCGAAACTCCTGGCAATGATTATCTAACTCCCACAATCATATTACTCACTCATCTTCCTTGTGCACAGTTACTGATGTCCTTTCGGCTTCAGAGTGCGCAGGAGACTTTGAATGTTGGTTTGAATGTGGTTGTGTATAAGGCATATGGCAAAGCTATATATTCCCAAGATTAAAAGTTGGCACAGTGAATCAGTGGTTAGCACTGCAACTTCAAAGCACCAGGGCTGTAGGTTTGATTCCTGCCTCAGTTGACTGTTTGTGTGGAGTTTGCACATTCTCCCTGTGTCTGTGTGGGCTTCCTCTGGGTGTTCCGATTTCCTCCCACAGTCCAAAGATCCAAAGATGTGCAGATTAGATGGACTGGCCATGCTAAATTGCTTATAGTATCCTGGGAGGTGCAGACTAGGTGGATTAGCCATGGGATATGTAGGAATATAGGAGGGGAGGAGAGTGAGTCTGAGTAGGATGGTCTTCAGAGGGTTGTTATCAACTTGATGGACTGAGTGGTCTGCTTCCACACTGTAGGGATTCTGTATTAAAGTACAGCAAGAGAATTGTCTGGACACACAATGGAAAATCTGTTGTGTTCCTAGGTACGAGTGGATGTCTGCACCTTCAAGAGTGAAAGATCCTTATTCTCCCGTATTCCACATCTCTCTTTTTAAATTACCTCTTTAATGGGATGTGGACATCACTGCAAAAGCTAGCATTGGTACCTTGTCCCTAACTGCCCTTGAACTGAGTGATTTGCCACATCGCTGTGGTGTGGTGTTATATGGAGGTTAAACCAAGCAATGACAGCAGATTTCCTTCCTTCAAGGGCACTATTGAATCAGACGTTTTTTCTTAAATGACAAGTGAATGATACTCTCACTGAATTCAGCTTTCAATTCCTGAATTTATTGATTGAATTTTAAATTCTATTAGTTGGCAGGAATGAACATTAACCCGGCTTTTGGATATCACCGGTTACCAAAACACCACTGTCCACTCCCACTTCATTGCACAATGTTCGCTTGTGTTTATACTCTCACCACATACATACCAAGCTGTTCCATATTTCATCTGCAAGACTACATTTCTTTCTTATTCACATTGGGGAGTAGACAGTGCATTATCAATAGAGGAATATTGCTCCTGAAGACATAGAAACGTAAAAAATAGGAGCAAGAGAAGTCCATTCAGCTCTTCGAGCCTGGTCTGCTATCCTAAACAATCATGTCTAATCATCCAACTCAGTACCCTGTTCTGCTTGTGCCCCAACTCCTTTGATCCCTTTAGCCCTGAGAACCATGTCTAACTCCTTTTTAAAACATACAGTGTTTTGGCCTCAGGTGCTTTCTGTGGCAGAGAATTCCACAGGCTCCCCAATCACTAGGTGAAGTAACCTCTCCTCATCTCAGCCCTAAGTGGTCTATCTCCTGTCTTTAAAGGTTCTGGACTCCCTGGTCATGGGGAACATCCTTCCTGTGATTACCTTGTGTTCATAGAATCCCTCGAGTATGGAAACAGGCCCTCAGCCCAAAAAGTCCACACTAAAGAGTTACCCACCCAGATCCATTCCCCGAGCTATTATCCTACATTTACTCCTCACTAATGCACCTAACCTACACATTCCTGAACACTATGGGCAATTTAGCATGGCCAATTCACCTAACCCGCACATCTTTGGACTATGGGAGGAAACCGGAGCAATCCCACAAAGACACAGGGAGAACGTGTAAACTCCACACAAACAGTCACCCAAGGCCGGAATCAAACCCGTATCCTCGGCACCATGAGGCAGAGTGCTAACCACCAAGCCACCATGCCACGTTTATTGTCCCCTAGAATTTTATGAAGGTGTACACAATCAATGAACGCTGACTTCAAAGTTGATATCCTATTGGTACTGAACAAGAAGGTAACTGGAGTGAGTTGAGAAAGAGGAATGCGAGTGTGCCAACATGGTCAGAATTCCTCGTGGCAGTGACAATGAGATCCTGGTTTTCCTTGGGCTGTCACTGGCGGATGGGAAGGTGGTGGAAAATAATTTTTAAAAAATCATTGAATAGCACAGTAAACAGAAAACGAACACATTACAAAAATTATCAAGATGGTGGCAGAGAAGGGTTCCTGACCTGAGGCGCGTCTGCTTCAATTGCTTTTCTATCTTCCTTTCTCGCTTTTTTCTCTTCTCTTTGTTTTTCTTTAGTTTTTCTCTCTGTTCACCTTCAGTCATGGAGGCAATGACGGAGATGGCAGCGACTGGGTGCCCAGAACAGGGACTTTGCCAGTTGGCCATCAGTTGGTTGGTGTGACTGGTAGACCTCTGGCAGTCGGTGGCATCAGAGAAGTGACTGGTGTCCCAGAGCAGCAACAGAACAGGAATTGAGGGAGATAGGTCAATACAAGAGATAGACCATGTCGGACTGAGATGAGGAGAGGCTTCTTCACCCAGTGAGTGGATGGAAAGGTGGTGTGGCAAAAGTGAGGACTGCAGATGCTGGAAACTAGAGTCTAGATTAGAGTGGTGCTGGAAAAGTACAGCAGGTCAGACAGCATCCGAGGAACAGGTAAATCGACGTTTCAGGCAAAAGCCTTTTAGCAGGAATAGAGGCAGGGAAATGCATTGTGGACTGACTGCAGGCCCTTGGCTAAAGAAGGACTGTAATAGAAACTTTTAACTTTATTTCTTCTTTAGTATTTTATACTGGCAATAATTGTAATTTTGAACTTTTAACATTTCTTTATTTTTCTACTCTTTTCCTAAGATTTAGATACCTAAGATGGCACCATGAATGACAGCATTGTGAGCTTTTCACTGTTCTCCTGCATCTCTGTACTTGAGCACACATGATAATAAAAGCTCATTCTGAAATAAATTGTGGGGTAGATTTGATACTCATTTTGCTTATTTTGGGTCATAAAACACAATTGAGAATTGAGGTGATTTACATCAATCTGCTAGTTTGATTATTCTTTTTATCTCTTAAATTAAGAGGTCAAACATGTGTCCATCACCAAAGTGCTGATCCTGTAGGAGTCTGGGTTTCACTCTGACGCACCAATTATAGAAGAAAAATGTACAATTGTAGAAGACCTTGCATGCCCACCATTGTCTTAAATGTACTTTTTGCCTCTTGCCAACAGAGTCAGGTGTGCAGAAGCATTTCCCTAACTCCCCAAGAGTCTCCATCTGCTTTTCCACCCCAGCCTGCGGAGATATGATCAGTGCCTCTACCCTACAGTGGGTGTGCTGTTCAGGCCAGAGGCCCAAATAGTTCAGCAGAATGGAAAGACCCATGATGTCAATGTAGCTGGGATGTAGGGGAGAGAAAGAATATATAGGTCAGAGCTTTGGATGAGCAAGAGAGGTAAACCTAGAGAAGCATTGGACCATATCAGACAAGAAGTATTACAAATGGGATTGGCCATGTCCAACAATAAAAGTTAGTATTTAGCCAATTGTATGTTAATCATAAAGCTCCCTGACATGGCCACTGATTTGTTGTCAATGAAGCTGGAATGCTTACAATGGGACCTGATGTCTCTGAGATTGGACAAGGAGATATTGAAGCTTGCTGTAATGGCAGGCAGTGATAAAGAAAACAAACTTAGCACCAACCTTTTGACTTGAGTCATGGAGTCACACAACACAGAAACAGACCCTTTGGTCCAACTCATCCATGTTAGCCCAGTTCCCTAAACTGAACTCGTCCCATGTGCCAACATTTGCTCCATATCCCTCGAAAACCTTCCTATTCATATACCCTTCCAGATGCCTCTTAAATGTTGTAAATGTACCTGTCTCCACCAATTCCTCTGGCAGCACGCTCCATACATGCACCGCCCTCTGTGTAAAGGTTGTCCCTCAAGTCCTTTTTAAATCTTTCTCCTCTCACATGCCCTCAAGTTATGGACTCCCTTACCTTGGGGAAAAGACCTTGGCTATTCATCTTATCCATGTCCTTTATGATTTTAGAAACCTCTATGAGGCCACCCCTCAACCTCCGATGCTCCGGGGAAAAATGTCCCAGTCTATTCAGCCTTTTCCTATAGCTTAAGCTCTGCAGTCTTGGTAACAAGCTTGTAAATTGTTTTTTACCCTTTCCAGTTTAAGAACATCTTTCCTATAACAGGGCAACCAGACGTGTACATAGTACTCCAAAAGAGGCCTTACCAATGTTTGTATATCCATAACATGCTGTCCCAACTCCTGTAAATGTGTTGCTGGTCAAAGCACAGCAGGTTAGGCAGCATCTCAGGAATAGAGAATTCGACGTTTCGAGCATAAGCCCTTCATCAGGAATAAGAGAGAGAGAGCCAAGCAGGCTGAGATAAAAGGTAGGGAGGAGGGACTAGGGGGAGGGGCGATGGAGGTGGGATAGGTGGAAGGAGGTCAAGGTGAGGGTGATAGACCGGAGTGGGGTGGGGGCGGAGAGGTCAGGAAGAGGATTGCAGGTTAGGAGGGCGGTGCTGAGTTGAGGGAACCGACTGAGACAAGGTGGGGGGAGGGGAAATGAGGAAGCTGGAGAAATCTGAATTCATACCTTGTGGTTGGAGGGTTCCCAGGCGGAAGATGAGGCGCTCCTCCTCCAGCCGTCGTGTAGTTGTGTTCTGCCAATCAACAATCGGCAGAACACAACTACACGACGGCTGGAGGAGGAGCGCCTCATCTTCCGCCTGGGAACCCTCCAACCACAAGGTATGAATTCAGATTTCTCCAGCTTCCTCATTTCCCCTCCCCCCACCGTGGCTCAGTCGGTTCCCTCAACTCAGCACCGCCCTCCTAACCTGCAATCCTCTTCCTGACCTCTCCGCCCCCACCCCACTCCGGCCTATCACCCTCACCTTGACCTCCTTCCACCTATCCCACCTCCATCGCCCCTCCCCCTAGTCCCTCCTCCCTACCTTTTATCTCAGCCTGCTTGGCTCTCTCTCTCTTATTCCTGATGAAGGGCTTATGCTCGAAACGTCGAATTCTCTATTCCTGAGATGCTGCCTAACCTGCTGTGCTTTGACCAGCAACACATTTGCAGCTGTGATCTCCAGCATCTGCAGACCTCATTTTTTTGTCCCAACTCCTGTACTCAATGCGCTGACCGCATTGAAGGCAGTCATGCCAACATACAGCATGGGTGGCCCAGTGGTTAGCACTACTGCCTCATAGTGCCAGGGACCTGGGTTCAATTCTAGCCTTGGGCAATTGTCTGTATGGAATTTGCAAATTCTTCCCCTGTCTGCATGGGTTTCCTCCCACAGTCCAAAGATGTGCAGGTTAGGTAAAAACAATGACTGCAGATGCTAGAAACCAGATTCTGGATTAGAGTGGTGCTGAAAAAGCACAGCAGTTCAGGAGCAGGAAAATCAACGTTTCGGGCTAAAGCCCTTAATCAGGAATACAGGTAGAGTGCTTGAAGGGTGGAGAGATAAAGGGTGGGAGGTTAGGTGAATTGGCCATGCAAAATTGCCCATAGTGTTCAGGGATGTGAAGGTTAGGTGCATTAGTCTGGGGTAAGTGTAGAGTAATAGGGTAGGGTAGAGTAGGGTAGGGGAATGGGTGGGTTACTCTTCAGAGGGTTGGTGTGGACTTGTTGGGCTGAAGGACCTGTTTCCATACTGTAGAGATTCTGTTCTATGAATATACAGAAGGCAATGCTGCCCTCTATACCATGTTTCCAATGCTGTGCAAGCAGTGAGGGAGCATGGGTAACTGTAGGTAAAACAAAGATGCTATCAGCTGCTCCCAGTTGACTGCACAGACAGAGCAACCCATGCACTGCCTATTCCTCAAGAAAGATTGGGAAGAGCTAAGAAAAAGCAGTTAAGTCTTTGCAGAATCTACAAACACATTTTTGCAGATGCTGGAATCTTTACTGAGCGCAAAAAATGCTGGAGATCACAGCAGGTCAGGCAGCATCCATGGAGAGAGAGCAAGCTAAAGTTTTGAGTTCAGACTCAATGCTGCCTAACCCACTGTGATCTCTAGCATGTTTTGTTTTCAGCTTGGCAGAATCTGATGGACTTAACTGAAGGGAGATATCAACTGGAAATCCAAAGCCAATCAAGGATTATCTCAAGTGCCCTGAGATTGTTGCCTGGCTATTTTAATCAAATCAGCAAATAGCGAAAACAACATGATGGGAGACTGGGGCCAGGCTGGCCCCTGCAATCTGATCAAAGAAACTGACTTTGATTTTCAAAGCAGCTGTTGGTATTTCATGTGAAGATTCCAGGAAGTGTGTGTGTGTGTGTGTGTGTGTGTGTGTGTGTGTGTGTGTGTCATCAGTACATGTTATCAGTTTCAATTCTGCTCCCAAATTCTATGTATCACAGATAGGGATGGCACAGGGAGCAGACACATTGCAGCAGGGTGAAAGGGCATGTCAGACTGTTACTCTTCTACCCAGAAGCATTGTGATCACTGAGGCATTTCAGTCCAACTCTCCCACTTTGGGCAGCACAGTGGCACAGTGGTTAGCCCTGCTGCCTCACAGCGCCAGAGACCTGGGTTCAATTCCTGCCTCAGGCGACTCTCTGTGTGGAGTTTGCATATTCTCCCCGGTGTCTGCGTGGGTTTCCTCCGGGTGCTCTGGTTTCCTCCCACAATCCAAAAATGTGCACGTTAGGTGAATTGGCCATGCTAAATTGCCCGTAGTGTTAGGTGAAGGGGTAACTGTGGGGGAATGGGTCTGGGTGGGTTACACTTCGACAGGTCGGTGTGGACTTGTTGGGCCAAAGGGCCTGTTTCCACACTGTAGGGAATCTAATGTAATCTAATCTACCGCAGAGGCGAGGAGTTCAAGGTATGCCTCGAGATATCCAGTGGTTGTGAAAGATGCTATATAAATGTAAATCTTTCTTGTGCCACGGAAGAAAAGTGTGAGAGCCTGTGTCGGGTACAGCCGTGGGATAAGCCAGTGTCCATCCCATCTTCCTGGAAGAAGGCCTGATAAATTGAAATCAGACAGAACGTAGGAATTGGAGCCCGAGAGACCTGAGGAGCTCAGGAAATTAAATTTGAAAAGGGCAGTCCCATGCGAAGTGTTCAGCAATGCCAGCTGTGTGCTGCGGATGGAGGGGATTACCTGTCGGACTGATCAGTAATCCCAGCCACAGCCCTAGTCAATGCCAGTCAGGACAAACAATACAGGCCTCTCTCTGAACGTTCCTTGCAGCACTAAGTGTAGCTCAGCGATCATTAGACCTTGTTTGGTTTAATTTTGAACTTTGACTGAACCTGAACCCTTAAACGAAATTAGATTAAGAATATTACTCCATTCTACTGTTAGCTGTCTGATGTGTTACCCTACACCGATCAAGGCAAATCTACATTAAAAGAAGCAGTGTTTTCACTTAAAGTGACATTTTGCCAAGCTTTTGTTGTTTTGCAAAGGATGATGTGTGGTGCAAAGGTTAATTAAAAAAACAAGTTCTTTTCTGTAAGTTTATAGATCACGGTGGTATGGAGTGGTGACTGATCATGGTCTGTTTGGAGAGTTTTTGGGATGTTTAATTGTCCTTGAGCAAAGCACAAGTATTGGAGAGAATCCAAGATGTGAATATTTAGACATATATTCAAATTGTACTGTTACAATAAAGCAGATCTTCACTCTGATATATTCACAGGATTAACCCATGCACACATTTTTAAAAATTCATTCATGGGATGGGGGCATTTCCAGCCAGGCCAGTACTTGTTGCCCAGAGGGCAGTTAAGAGTCAACCAGTAGGTCTGGAGTCACATGTAGGCCAGGTAAGGATGGCAGTTTCCTTCCTTAAAGGATATTAATGAACCGAATGGATTTTTCCCCTGACAATCAATTCATGGTCATCAGGAAACTCCAAATTCCAGATTTTTATTGCGTTCAAATTCCACCATCTGCCATGATGGGATTTGAATTCGGGGCCCAGGAATGTTATCTGGGTCTCTGGATTAACAGTCCAGTGATAATGCCGATAAGCCATCCTCTCTCCACTTAAATGCTCTCTCTGATCACTTCATGCAATGTGTTTCCTGACTCTGGGTCAGATTATTAAAAAGACTCAGACTTTGGTGCAATGTGGTGCTGGAGTATTTGTAATATTTACTTATGGAGTGTCGTTCCAATCCTAGGTATACCATCCTTGTAGCACTTGAGTGTGAAAGTCAGTCAAAGGTCTGAAGGAATGTAGAGTCACAGAGTCAAAGAGATATACAGCATGGAAATTGACCATTTTGTCTTTGATGACTAGATATCCTAAATTAATCTAGTCCCATTTGCCAGCAAATGGCCCTTATTTCTCTAAACCCTTCCTACTCATATAACTATCTAGATGCCTTCTAAATGTTGTAATTGTACCAGCCTCCACCATTTCATCTGGCAATTCATTCCATACACACACCCTTCTCTGCATGAAAAAGTCGCTTTGGTGAATGATTGAAAAAGTTGCCCCTCAGGTCCCTTCTTTCCCTTCTCATTTTTTCAGTGTTGGAGCAAATAGATCAATGAAGAGCACGTAGACTTGGACAGGCCACATTTCAGCCAACTCCCACCAATGGTGGCACAGTGGTTAGCACTGTCACCTCACAGCACCAGGGACCCAGTCCAATCCTACCCTCAGGCAACTGTCCATGTGGAATTTGCATGTTCTCCCTGTCTAGACGTGGATTTCCTCCAGGTGATCCATTTTCCCCCCAAAGTCCAAAGATGTGCACATTAGCTGGGTTGACCATGTTGAATTGTCCTGTAGAGTCCAGGTATGCGTAGAATAGATGGATTAGCCATGAGCCATGCAGGGTCACAGGTTAGTGTGGGACACTGTTTGGAGGATCAGTGTAGACTTGAGGGTCTGAATGGCGTCTTTCTGTATTCTACGGAGTCTGTGGTTCTGATCATCAATAGCAACATATATGTTTGGAATTTAGACAAATTAGAACGATATAAAACACTGACCACATCTCCACAGGAGTGTTTTATCTCTATCCTGAATGTGGATTCTAAGGATAATTGGTAAAACACCTACTACTGTCTTTGGTGAGATTGACCAATTCTGTGTGGTCAACTGACTAACTGGGGACCTTCTTCACATCAGATGGTCAGCCTTACTCAAGAAGCTGCAATGAAATTCTAAGAAATGGAAAGAATGAGTCAAAATTTATGGAGTTAAATTACCTCATGGCTCTTATCATCTTCAATCACTTTGGTGAATGATTGAAGAAGGTTTTATAGAAATGTTGTAAAATCAAAGCCTTGTATTTAATATTCTCCTTAACATACATGTTTACTTATTTGGATAATGTTGTAAAAATCTGAGTCATGGTGTTCATTCTGAAAAGTGGAATGTCCCTTCAGTTGACACAACCCAAATGTATTTTACTTAGGATGGCTGTTAGAGATAGCAGCCTGTTATCCAGTTATCATAAGCTGGATTCAAGTCAAGCCCTGGAGGATAAAACGCACAGAATCAAATCATGGAAATTGCTCTGTTAACCAGTCTCCCCTCTCTCTATAAATAAGAACAGTAATATTTCCACTCATTTGGTATGCTTGCCTTTATTGATCAGTGCATTAGGAGTTAGGAGGTCATGTTGCAGCTAAACAGGACATTGTTTAGGCCACTTTTGGAAGATTGCATTCAATTCTGGTCTCCCTCCTGTTGAAAGAATGTTGTGAAACTAGAAAGAGTTCAGAAAAGAACTTACAAGGATGTTACGAAGGTTGGAGGATTTGAGCTCTAGGAAGAGGCTAAATGGGCTGCAGTTATTTTCTCTGTAGTGTCAGAGGCTGAGAGATGACCTTGTAGATCATAAAATCATAATGGGAATGTATAAGGTGAATAGCCAAGGTCTTTTTCCTAGGATAGGGGTAGAGGGCATAGGTTTAAGGTGAGAGGGGAAAGATTTAAAAGGTACTTAAAGGGCAACTTTTTCATGCAGACGGTGGTGTGTGTATGGAATGAGCTGAGGAAGTGATGGAGGCTGGTATAATTACAACATTTAACATGGCTAAATGAATAGGAAAGGTTTAGAGGGTTATGGGCTAAATGCTTGCAAATGGGACTAGATTAATTTAAGATATCTGGTCAACATGGATGAGTTGGACAAAAAGGTCTGCTTCTGTGCTGTACATCTCGATGACTCTATGACAGTTTTGAGGCTGACTCGCTACTTTGCAATTCTTTCTTGTACAAAAATGTGGCAACTGAAGAGCAGCTGAGCGAAGGGAAGATTATGAGAATATTTGGTAGAAGTTTTCAAAATCATGAGGTGTCTAAACAGAGAGCACAGAAAGAAATTGAACTCACTGACAGAGGGTTTTGTTTGATTAGACTCCCTACAACATGGAAACAGGACCTTCAGCCCAACAAGTCCACACTGACCTTCTGAAGAGTAACCCACCCAGACCCATTTCCCTCTGACTAATGAAGCTAACACTATGGGCAATTTAACATGGCTAATTTACCTAACCTGCACAGCTTTGTGATTGTGGGAGGAAACCCACGTAGACATGGGGAGAATGTGCAAACTCCGTCCGAGGCAGGAATCGAACCTGGGACCCTGGTGCTGTGAGGCAGCAGTGCTAACCACGGAGCCACTATGCTCAAAAAACAGAGGATGTGATTTAAAGTGATCCATTTAATTAGCCACAGCCCATAGCTTCTCCCTATAGCTAAAGGCGACTTAAGTAAAATATATTTTATGCAGCAAATGATTATAATCTGGAATGTGATACTTGATTCAACCATGGCTTTTAAAAAAGAATTGGATAAGCACCTGAAGGAAAAGAAAGTATAGGGTAGGGAGAAGGTCAAGGAAGGCAAAGACCTAAACTAATTTTCCAGTGATCCCAGGTGACTGACTGTGTGGAGTTTGCACATTCTCCCCGTGTCTGCGTGGGTTTCCTCCGGGTGCTCCGGTTTCCTCCCACAGTCCAAAGATGTGCGGGTCAGGTGAATTGGCCATGCTAAATTGCCCGTAGTGTTAGGTAAGGGGTAAATGTAGGGGTCTGGGTGGGTTTCGCTTCGGCGGGTCGGTGTGGACTTGTTGGGCCGAAGGGCCTGTTTCCACACTGTAAGTAATCTAATCTAATCTAATCTAAAAAAAAATGTGGACTTGAAACAAACACAGGCGATGCTGAAGAAACTCAACAGCTCTAAGAACCTCCTTGGATCTTCCACCAAAGTGATTGAAAGTGATGAGGTCCATGAGGTAAATTACTGCCATAAATTTTGAATCACATTTGCCATTTTTTAGAATTTAATCACAGTTTCTTCTGGAGAGAGAACCAGAGTTACCACTTCAAGTCCAATATGGCTTAAGAAGACTGAACCTGCTGAGTTTCCCTTGATTCTCTGTGTTTGTTTCAGATTTCCAGCAGCCGCAGCATTTTGCCTTCATTCTGTAAGGACTTGAGGTACCTCCATCAGTGCAGTACCCATGATTCTGTGGATGGCCTAGTTCATGGTCCTCTACTTGATTTCTCTTGTGAGTAGCCACGAGGAAGTACACAGCAAAAAGCATCATTTGAATCACCTCCATATTGCAAATCTTCATAGGCTGCCCACATTGCGGAACAGGCCTTTCAGCCCATCGAGTCCATACCGACCCTCCAGAGAACATCCCACCCAATCTGAACCCATACCCATAATCCTGCATTTCCCATGGCTAAACCAACTAGCCTGCACATCCCCTGGACACTAGGGACAACTTATTATGGCCAATACACCGAATCTGCACATCTTTGGACTGTAGGGCAGCATGGTTGCTCAGTGGTTAGCACTGCTGTCTCACAGCACCAGGACCCGGGGTTGATTCTAGCCTTGGACAACCGTCTGTGTGGGTTTTCTCTGGGTGCTCCGGTTTCCTCCCACAGTGCGAAGATGTGCAGGCCAGGTGAAGTGGCGACGCTAAATTGCCCATTGTGTTAGATGCATTCATCATGAGGGAAATGCGTCTGGGTGGGTATGTGCAAACTCCACACAGACAGTTGCTGAACGCTGGAACCGAACCTGGGTGCTCCAAGATGATGGTGCTAATCGCTGAGCCATTCACTGGAATGCTACATAGCAACCAGGTCATTTCCTCTCAATCTACCCTGAAGGATGCAGACTAGATAAGGTGGTGAATTATGATTGTGTAAGTTTGAATTGCTTCAGAAAATGGAGATGTGATTGTAAAGCTTTTTAAAAGTGCAAAAATGATCAAAATTACTGAAACATATTGCATGAAGAATTCCTTTTAATGTATTGTGAAGACCATTGACCCAGAAGCAGTAAAACTGGTGACCATTTGTAATTACTTTAAAATGTTTTGGGAATCTGTGGCTGTGTTTAAGAATGTTTGCAAAGGACTTTTAAGTGTTTGCATTAATTACAAAAGGGATCAATTGCGATTTTCTTGGATAATATGAAACACTGGTCAACAGCCCCTTCAGGAAGGATGTTGACATTGGAAGGCTGTGTAGCTGGCAGGCAAAGGAAAGGTGTGAGGTGGGAGAACAGAAATCAATCAGCATCAATACAGACCAAAAGAGGAAGACAGAATTTCCATGAGGTGCATGAAGCAAAATTCTCTCTAAAAACTTTAGCTTTCTGTTTGGTATTAAGAGAAAATATGACTTCAGAAGCTCTTCATGAAGTGATAAACAAGTGAGCTAAAATGGATTGAATTCTGAAAGTTCTATGATTGGCTCAGGTATACGCAAGAGCTGATTGTTTGCAACAGAGGTGACGAGACTATGAATCAGGATGCTGTTGGTTCATCAGTTAAAAAAGGAACCTACTGTTTAAGGTTGTTCTGCCAAAGTACAATGGGGGTGCGTTCAGTTATCAGACCCTCTTGTTGCCTCAAATGTACGTGAGTCCTGTCCGGTGTAAGTAAGAAATGCCTTCAAAGGTTTTTTTTGTGCAATTGCTGGGAATATCAAATTCCATTGTTTGTTTGTTTTTCATGTGCAAAGACTGTACAGAACTGCTTCAGTAACTGGAGAGAATGAGGACTGAAGATGCTGGAGATCAGTGTTAAGAGTGTGGCGCAGGAAAAGCACAGCAGGTGAGACAGTATCTGAGGAGCAGGATAATCAATGTTTTGGACATAAGCCCTTCATCAGGAAACATGAAGGTGAGGGAGAAGGTGATAGGTCGGAGAGAGGGATGGAGTTTATAGATGGGAAAGGTGATGGACAGGTCAAGAAGGCGGTACTGAGTTGGAGGCTTAGGACTGGGAGCATGTGGGGTAGGGGAAATGAGGAAACTGCTGAAATCCACATTTATCACGTGTGGTTGCAGGGTCCCAAGGCGTAATATGAGGTGTTCCTCCTTCAAGTGTTGGGTGGTAACAGTTTGGCGGTGGAGGAGGCCCAGGACCTGCAAGTCCTTGATGGAGTGGGAGGGGGAGCTGAAGTGATTAGCCACGGAGCAGTGGGGTTGGTGGGTGAAGGTGTCCCAGAGATGTTCTCCGAAAAAGTCCGCAAGAAGACATCCTGTCTCCCCGATGTAGAGGTGACCACAGCGGGTGCAACAGATACAATAGATGACATTGGCGGAGGTACAGGTAAATTTCTGAAGGATGTGGAAGGATCCCTTGGGGCCTTGGATGAAGGTGACGGGAGTAGTGTGGGCGCAGGTTTTGCACTTCCTGCTGTGGCAGGGAAAGGTGCCAGGGGTGGGGTATGGACTGGTGGGGGGTGTGGACATGATGAAGGAGTCACAGAGGGAATGGTCTTTTCAGAACGCTGATAGGGATGGGGAGGGAACTATATCTCTGGTGGTGGGATCCATTTTTAGGTGGTGGAAGTGGCGGAGGACGATGCGATGCATGCAGAGGTTGGTGGGGTGGAAGGTAAGGACCCAGGGGTTCTGTCCTTGTTGCGTTGGGAGGGGTGGGGTTCAAGGACGGTGGTGTGGGAAGTGTGGGAGATGCGCTGGAGGGCATCGTCAACCACGTGGGAAGAGAAATTGCGATCTTGGAAAAAGGAGGCCATCTGGGATTTTTTAAGTTAGAATTGATCATTCTGGGGACAGATGTGGCAGAGGTGGAGGATTTGGGAATAAGGGGTGATGTTTTTACAGGAGGTAGGGTGGGAGGAGGTGTAGTCTAGGTAGTTGTGGGCTTGTAGACTTCTGCGGTTAGTTGGCTGCCTGAGATGGAGATGGAGATGTCCAGGTAGGGGAGGGAGGTGTCTGAAATGATCCAGGTGAATTTGAGGTCAGCATGGAAGGTGTTGGTGAAGTTGATGAACTGTTCAACTGCCTCATGGGAGCACGAGGTAGCACCAATACAGTCATCAATGTAGTGGAGGAACCGTTTGGGGATGGTGCCAGTGTAACTGCGAAAGATGGACTGTTCCACATACTCAATAAAGATGCAGGCATAGCTGGGTCCCATGCGGGTGCCCATGGCTACCCCTTTGGTTTGGAGGAAGTGGGAGGATTGGAATGAGAAGTTGTTGAGAGTGAGGACCAGTTCAGCCAGGCAGATGAGGGTATCGGTGGAAGGGTACTGTTTGGGACAGCGTGAGAGGAAGAAATTGAGGGCTTGGAGATCTTCATCATGGTGGGTAAAGGTGTATAGGGACTGGGTATCCATGGTGAAGATGAGGTGATGGGAGCTGGGGAATCGAAAATCTTGGAGGAGGTGAAGGGCACAGGCGGTGTCCCGAATGTAGGTGGGGAGTTCCTGAACTAAGGTGGACAGGACAGTGTCAAGGTAGGCAGAGATGAGTTCAGTGGGATAGGCACAAGCTGAGACAATGGGTGGACCAGGGAAGTCAGGTTTGTGAATCTTTGGTAGGAGGTAGAATCAGGCAGTGCGGGGTTCCTGGACAATGAGGTTGGAGGCTGTTATAATATGCTTCAGTAACTGTGCATGGACATAAAGGCTTTTTATGAATAAAGTATATTTTTGCAATAAAAACAAGCTGTGCTATCAAGACTGATGTGACTTGAATAAGAGAGGATTCATGCAGATGCTTCCTGTCAATGTTAACCTTATGCCGGAAGCTGAATTAGAATAATTTGGAAAGTCAGAGAGATGTACAGCACGGAAACAGACCTTTCAGTTCAGCTCGTCCATATCGACCAGATATCCTACCCTAATCTAGTCCCAGTTGCCAGCACTCAGCCGATATCCCTCTAAACCCTTCTTAATCATACACCCATCTAGATTTCTTTTAAATGTAATTGTACCCCTTAGGCCCCTTTTAAAGGTTTCCCCTCTCACCTTAAACTTATGCCGTCTAGTTGGACACTGTCATGCCAGGAAAAATATCTTGTCTATTCTTCTTGTCCATGCCTCTCATGATTTTATAAACTTCTATAATGTCACCCTTCAACCTCCAATGCTCCGGAGAGAACAGTCTATTAGGAGAAGTGACTTGATGGACAAATCCATTGATTAGAAGAAGTGAGAGAGCCCATAGTAGAGAAAATACCAAGATTTCATGTGGTGTGGCCCTTGTGACATGAGTGATACAAATGCTTGTAAGTTTGGAAAATAGTTTGGATCACATCTGCTACATGTATAATTTACAATTTGTACCCACAATATTTGGCCTGTTATTCCATGTTATTTATAATGAACATGATTCATATTGAAATACAAGTGCGAAAGTAAAATCACATGTACCATTTCTTCATCCAGGATTTGTTTATTTTGGTTTATGTTTCCTCAAGAGAATCGTAACAATGCCTTGGTCCATGCCGACCAGATATCCTAACCTAATCTCGTCCCATTTGCCAGCACTTGGCCCATATCCCTCTAAACCCTTCCTATTCATATACCCATCCAAATGCCTTTTAAATGTTGCAATTCTTCCAGCCTCCACCACTTCCTCTGGCAGCTCATTCCATACACGTACTACCACCTGTGTGAAAAACTTGCCCCTTAGATCCCTTTTATATCTTTCCCCTCTCACCCTAAACCAATGCCCTCTAGTTCTGGACTCCCCCCCACCCCCCAAGGGAAAAGACTTTGTCTATTTACCCTATCCATGTCCCTCATAATTTTGTAAACTCCATAAGGTCACCCCTCAACCTCCGATGCTTCAGGGAAAACAGCCCCAGCCTGTTCATCCTCTCCCAAGAGTTCAAATCCTCCAACCTTGGCAACATCCTTGTAAATCTTTTCTGAACCCTTTCAAGTTTCACAACATCCTTCCGATAGGAAAGAGACCAAAATTGCATGCAATATTCCAAAAGTGGTCTAACCAATGTCCTGTACAGCTGCAACATGACCTCCCAACTCTTGTATTCAATGCTCTGACCAATAAAGGCAAGCATACCAAGTGCATTCTTCACTATCCTATCTACCTGTGACTATTTTCAAGGAGCTATGAACCGGCACTCCGAGGTCTCTTTGTTGCAACACCCCCTGGGACCTTACCATTAAGTGTATTTGTCCTGCTAACATTTGTTTTCCCAAAATGCATTTATCTAAATTAAACTCCATCTGCCACTTCTCAGCCCATTGGCCCGTCTGATTAAGATCCCATTGTAACCTGAGGTAACCTTCTTCGCTGTTCGTTACACCTCCAATTTTGGTGTTACCTTCAAACTTACTAACTATATTTCCTTTGTTTATATCCAAATTATTTATATAAATGACAAAAAGTAGTAGACACAGCACCAATCCTTGAGGCACAAGCCTCCAGTCTGAAAAACAACCGTCCACCACTACCCTCTGTCTTCTACCTTCTAGCCAGTTCTGTATCCAAATAGCTAGTTCTTCCTGTATTCCATGAGATCTAACCTTGCTAACTAGTCTCCCATGGGGAACCTTGTCGAACGTCTTACTGAACTCCTTATAGACCATGTCCATTGCTCTGTCCTAGTCAATCCTCTTTGGTACTTCTTCAAAAAACTCAATCAAGTTTGTGAGACATGATTTCCCACGCACAAAGCTATGTTGACTATCCCTAATCAGTCCTTGCCTTTCCAAATACGTGGAAATCCTGTCCCTCAGAATTCCCTCCAACAACTTGCCCACCACAGACGTCAATCTCACCAGTCTATAGTTCCCTGGCTTTTCCTTACCACCATTCTTGAATAGTGCTACCACATTAGCCAATTTCCAGTCTTCTGGCACCCGTGCCAAACAGAGTCTAAACAGAGTCCTGGGTACAAAACGGGTTCTTCTTCATTAAAGGGTGTGTCACGAAGAAAAGATTCTAGTTTCAAATAGAAGCTGGCAATAAAACAATCCAGTATGCAGGAAAACAAATATACTGATTTGGAGATCTGGGGATAAGCTGCATTTGTTCTTCTGAAAGCAGAGAAGGTTAAATGGAGTTATTCTGTAGAGGTGTTCATAACGCATGAAGTCTTCAATAGACTCGGTAGAGAGAAATTGTTTTCACTGGCAGCAACTACAGCATGCAAATTTAAGGAAATTGGAAAATAACCTGGAGGGGGAAGGATTTTTGTTTGAAGCGGTCATCTGTGATGATCTGCAAAATGCTGCAATTGGGGGCAGCAGGTTCAGTTCTAACTTTCAAAGGTGAACATACTGGAAAGGGAATGATCAGCAAGCTAAGGGGAAAGACCAGGGGAATAAGTATCTGAATCATAGAATCCCTATAGTGTGAAAGCAGGCCATTTGGCCCATTGTGTCCACACTGACCCTCTGAAGAACATCCCACCCAGACTCACCTTTTCCACGTATCCCTTCATTTCCCATGGCTAACCCACCTTGCCTGGGCACAATGGGGCAATTTAGCATATGGCCCAATCCACCTAACCCGTACACTTTTGGACTGTGGGAGGAAACCCACACAGAAATGGGGAGAATGAGCAAACGTCACTCAGACAGTCACCTGTGGCTAGAATTGAACCTGGGTCCCTGGCGCTGTGCTAACCACTGAGTCAGTGTGTTGCCTGGATAGCACTTTAAAAGGGCCAGCAGAGGGCCACAATAGGATGAATGACCTTCTGTTTTATAACTGTACTCTTTTCTCACAAAACAACCCTAGTTATTTGAGTTGGCTGTAAAAGACGTTTTAACTTCAGGTAGCCCATCCTGATTCCAGCAGAGTCCTTGTAGTGAGCTGCTCCTGAATTCAAACCAGTCTGTCTCCATAAGGCCCTGTCATTGTACTTGAGATATAAGCTTTAAAATTCCCAGGACTGAGTCTAGTATGATCTCATGGGCTCAGTGGTTAGCACTGCTGCCTCACAGTGCCAGGGACCAAGGTTTGATTCCAGCCTTGGGACACTGTGTGGAGTTTGTATGGGTTTCCTCCCTCAATTCAAAAGATGTACAGGTTAATTGAATTGGCCATGGGAAATTATCCATCGTGTTCAGGGATGTGTAGGTTAGGCGCATTATTCAGGGGTAAATATAAGGTAGGGGAATGGGTCTGGATGGGTTACTCTTTGGAGGGTCAGTATGGACTTCTTGGGCTGAAAGGTCTGTTTCCACACTGTAGGGATTCTATTCTGGAGATTGGCTAACAACGTCTGGCAGGCAAGCAGAGATATTTGAGCTTCCTGTCTTGACTTTAGTATTGAAAGGGAAGAGTTATATATCTCTTAAAAACCCTGCCATGTTATTAATGGAAAAGGAAAATGAATAGAGACTTGTGCAAGGGGCAAATGGTCCTCCTTACAACAACAACTTACATTGATAGAGCATCTAATGTTGCTCAAATATGTGAAGAACCATGTTTAGAGCTGGCACCACACAAGAAGTTACTGGGGCAGATGACAAGAAGGCTGTCAAAGAGGTAGGGTTAAAGGATAGTCTTAAACGAAGCAGAGGTTAGGTATCTGGCACAGCCACCAATTGTGCAGCCATTAAAATGAACAATCCGCGAGAGACCTGATGGAGTGTAGGATTGTAGGAGATTACAGAGAATGGATGGGTGGGACTATGGCAGAATTTGAAATCAAGGTGACCAGACAGGGATGATGGCTGGATGGTACATGGTAAGTGTAAGGATGTGGGCAGTAAAGTTTTGGACAACACCAAGGACAGGAGAGTGTGGGTATCTGGCCAAGCATCCATTAGGATAGTCAAGTGTAGAAGCAAGAAAGGCACAGATGAGGGTAAAAGCAGTAGATTAGGTGGTGAAATGTAATGATTTCAAAGGAATGCAAAGGGTGTATGGAATGAGAGGAAATGGTGGAGGTTGGTACAATTATATTCTTTTAGAATCCCTACAATGTGGAAACAGGCCCTTCGGCCTAACAAGTCCACACCGACCCTTCAAAGAGTAACCTAACACCCTCTGACTAATGCACACAACATGATGGACAATTTAGCATGGCTGATTCATCTGACCTGCACATCTTTGGACTGTGGGAGGAAACCCATGCAAACATGGGGAGAATGTACAAACAGTCGACCCCCTCCCACCCCCAAGGCTGGAATCAAATCTGGGACCCTGGCACTGTGAGGCAGCAGTGCTAACCACTGAGCCAGCATGCAGTCATTAAAAAGGCATCAGGGTGTGAATAGGAAAAGTTTAGACGGATATGGGCCAAATGCTGATAAACAGGACTGGATTTATTTAGGATTCTGGTTGGCATGGATGAGTTGGACCAAAGGGTCTGTTTCTGTGCTGTACATCTCTATGACTCAAATTCTAAGAGTGGTAAACAGGGAATGTGGGTGATTGTGCCATTATGAAGTCAGGGTTACAGATAGACTGGCTTCATCTCACATGGTTAACAGGATGAAGAGGGAAACAGTAACCAAGCAACATAACTCAAAGCTGTCTTTTTGCACTTGTCCAATTAATGGTTAACACCAAGGCAATAAAGACAATGAGCTACCCAGTTCTGTCAAGGGGTTGGGAGGGGGGAAGGGTTGGAGAGCACAGTGGAAGACAGTGAGTGTTGAAGTCAATGCAGAACACTGGAATGAGCGTGTGCAAAGACTAAGTGAAGAGGAAATGAACTGGGATTGCAGCCAGTTAACTCAGAGATATGCAGTTTTGATTTCAGCCATTTCAATGGAAAACCCCACAGGCTGGCTGAGGCAAGAACCTGGAACGAGTTATGAAAAATTCATGCTCGACCAGAAAATGCCTGAGAGCAGGAGATGTAAAAGCAATAACTGAGCTAAATAAAACTCAACGAAAGCAGTGGACAGAATCCCCACCGGAGGATTCACAAAGAGACAGCTGCACTGATACACATTCACTCAATCACCTTCCTAAAGGAAAAGCAATTTGTACAGTTTAACCCACAATTCACTATTACATTACCACCCCTCCCCCACGACCCAAGTCATTGTTCATCTCTCCAGACAAACTCCATACATCCCTGGGCTAAAAACTTGCTGACGTCAACTCCCTGTCAACTCCATGGAAGCTACACCACAGAAGCAGACCATTTTGTTCACCCAGCTGTCTTGATGCAGTACTCCTAATTGAAATTATCCACCTTATTCCTTGATATGCTCTTTTCCATCACGCATCAATCCAACGGAATCTGTCTTTGCTCCTGAAATGGAGATGCCGGTGTTGGACTGGGGTGTACAAAGTTAAAAATCACACAACACCAGGTTATAGTCCAACAGGTTTAATTGGAAGCACACTAGCTTTCGGAGCGCTGCTCCTTCATTAGGTGGTAGTGATGAAGAGCGACGCTCCGAAAGCTAGTGTGCTTCCAATTAAACCTGTTGGACTATAACCTGGTGTTGTGTGACTTTTAACTTTGTTCCTGAAATCAGTATTGAAAGCATGCTTCCTTCACAGGGTTAAACCAGTTCTCAAGTGAGGTCTTCCAATTTGTTGCAGAACACGCTCCCCCTGCTAAGCTCCCTGATGAGGAGAACTTATGGATGTTAGCTGTGGCGGGGAATTTGGGAGAATCGTGTGACGGGTTGAGTGAAGCCTTTCTTGATCTCAGGATCAACAAGTTGCATTTTAAGACTAATCTCCAGACTGTGATTGCCAAGTGACCCTATTTCCCATTCTCCTCCAAGCTCCTTCAATCCAACGATGTGCAGGTCAGGTGAATTGGCCATGCTAAATTGCTCATAGTGTTAGGTGCATTAGTCGGAGGGAAATGTGTCTGGGTGGGTTACTCTTTGAAGGGTTGGCGTGGATTTGTTGAGCTGAAGAGCCTGTTTCCACACTGTAGGGAATCTAGTCTAATCTTATCTGCTGCTGATACCCTCCCCTTGCCTTTCTTATCTCTACACTTGACTATTCCAGTGCACTGTTGCCCAGACTCCTACACTCTCCTGTCCTTGAGACTGTCCAAACTTTTGCTAAACACATCCTTGCACTCACCATATCCCATTGAGTCCAATCCAATCAATCCAATCCAATCAGTTATGGGAAACACACCCTTTGGTCCAATTCGTTCATGCTGACCACATATCCTAAATAAATCTAGTCCCATGTGCTAGCATTTGACCCAGAACTCTCTAACCCTTCTACTTATACACCCATCCAGATACGTTTTCAATGTTGTAAATATACTAGCCTCCACCAAACCCTCTGGCAGCTCATTCCATACACGCACCACCCTCTGCATGAACAAGTTGCCCCTGAGGTCCCTTTTATATCTTTCCCCTCTCACCTTAAACCTCTGCCCTCTAGTTTTGGACTTCCCCACCCCAGGGAAATGTCCTGTCTATTTACCCTATCCATGCTCCGCATGATTTTATAAACCTCAATAACATCACACCTTATTCTCTGACACTCCAGGGAAAATAGCCCCAACCTATTCAGCCTCTCCCCATAGATCAAAACTTCCAACCCTGGCAATGAATTTTTACATCTTTTCTGAACACTTTCAAGTTTCACAACAACAGAGGTATGGCATTGAGGGGGAGTTGGAGGTTTGGATTAGGAATTGGTTGGCTGGAAAAAGACAGAGAGTAGTAGTTGATGGTAAAGGTTCATCTTGGTGTGCAGTTACCAGCGGTGTTTCGCAAGGATCTGTTTTGGGATCATTGCTGTTTGTCATTTTTATAAATAACCTGAAGGAGGGGCTAGAAGGTTAGGTGAGCAAGTTTGCGGATGATACGAAAGTCGGTGGAGTTGTTGACAGTGAGGAAGGATGTGGCAGGTTACAGCGGGATATAGATAAGCTGCAGAGCTGGGCAGAAAGGTGGCAAATGGAGTTCAATGTCGCTAAGTGTGAAGTGATTCACTTTGGTAAGAGTAACAAGAAGATGGAGTACTGGGCTAATGGTCGGACACTTGGTAGTGTGGATGAGCAGAGGGATCTTGGTGTCCATGTACACAGATCTCTGAAAGTTGCCACCCAGGTAAATAGTGCTGTGAAGAAGGCATATGGTGTACTGGCTTTTATTGGTAGAGGAATTGAATTCTGGAGTCCTGAGGTCATGTTACAGTTGTATAAGACTCTGATGCGGCCACATCTGGAGTATTGTGTGCAGTTTTGGTCGCCATACTATGGGAAGGATGTGGAGGCACTGGAACAGGTGCAAAGAAGGTTTACCAGGATGTGGCCTGGTATGGTAGGAAGATCGTATGAGAAAAGGCTGAGGCACTTGGGTCTGTTTTCATTGGAGAAAAGAAGGTTTAGGGGTGACTTGATAGAGGTGTACAAAATGATTAGGGGTTTAGATAGGGTTGACCATGAGAACCTTTTTCCACGTATGGAGTCAGCTATTACGAGGGGGCATAGCTTTAAATTAAGGGGTGGTAGGTATAGGACAGATGTTAGGGGTAGATTCTTTACTCAGCGAGTCGTGAGTTCATGGAATGCCCTGCCAGTAACAGTGGTGGACTCTCCCTCTTTATGGATATTTAAATGGGCATTGGATAGGCATATGGAGGATAGTGGACTAATGTAGGTTAGGTGGGCTTGGATCAACACAACATCGAGGGCCGAAGGGCCTGTACTGCGCTGTATTTTTCTATGTTCTATGTTCTATCTTCCTGTAGCAGGGAGACAAGAATTGTATGCAGTATTCCATAAGTGGCCTAACTAATGTCCTGTACATCAGCAACCTGACCTCCCTACTCTTATATTCAATGCATTGACCAGTAAAGACAAGAATACAAAATGCCTTCTTCACTGCCCTGTCTACCCATGACTCGACTTTCAAGGAGCTATGAACCTGCACTCCAAGGTATCTTTGTTCAGCAGCACTCCCTAGGACATTACCATTAGGTGTATAAGTTCTGCTAAGATTTGCTTTTCCAAAATGCAGTGCCTCGCATTTATCTAAATTAAACTCCATTTGCCACTCCTCAGCCCATTGGCCCATCCTGTTGTAATCTGAAGTAACCCTCTTCGCTGTCCACTACACCTCCAACATTAGTATCACCTGCAAACTTACTAACTATACCTCCTATATTTTCATCCAAATAATTTATTGGAGACCTAGGTTTAACTAGTGAATGGTGAGGAGCACATTAAGAGAGATTTTCACTCATGGCCATTAACAAACACTTTCCTTTTCTACCACCTATTGTTTAGAAACTACAAGTTGAGAATGCCCATGATCTGAAAGTCAGAGAGGTTACCAAGGTACTTCAACTGACAGTCTGCTCCTGTAGACCAGCACCCAGGACACTGGGCACTAGGGTACATTCCACTGCCATGCGTACCCCATGCCAATGGCCCACTGGCCTATGACGTGCCAAGCTCCGCACATCATCATGGCATATAATGAACCACCATGGCACTTTAATGCTGCACTCTAGAGTGCACTGGCACTTTGCATTGGAGCATTACTGCATTGGTGCTTTGCAAACATAGATGGGTCCCCAGCTAATGGACTGGACCAGGTTGCAGCGATCTGTGAGCACTCACTCAGTTAAAGCTGATCTGGACGCAGTACAGCTAGAGCCTACCTGGACGCAATACTGTTCGAGCCTACCTGGACGCAATACTGTTCGAGCCTACCTGGATGCAGTACAGTTACAGCCTACCTGGACGCAATACAGTTACAGCCTACCTGGACCTGATACAGTTAGAATATAACTGGATCCGGTACAGTTCGAGCCTACCTGGACGCAATACAGTTTGAGCCTACCTGGACTCAGTACAGTTAGAGCCTATCTGGACACAGTACAGTTAGCGTCTACCTGGGCCTGACACAGTTAGAATATAACTGGACCCGGTACAGTTCGAGCCTACCTGGACGCAGTACAGTGAGAGCTGAAAATGTGTTGCTGGAAAAGCGCAGTAGGTCAGGCAGCATCCAAGGAGCAGGAGAATCGACGTTTCGGGTTCAGCTCTGATCTCCAGCATCTGCAGTCCTCACTTTCTCGCAGTACAGTTAGAGCCTACCAGGACCCTGTACAGTTCAAGCCTAGTACAACTGGACGCAGTACAGGTAAAGTCTACCTTGGCATTGTACAGTTAGACCATATCTGGACCACCAACCTGCGCATACAACGTATTATCCGCCGCCATTTCCGCCACCTCCAAACGGACCCCACCACCAAGGATATATTTCCCTCCCCTCCCCTATCAGCGTTCCACAAGGACCACTCCCTTCGTGACTCCCTTGTCAGATCCACACCCCCCACCAACCCAACCTCCACCCCCGGCACCTTCCCCTGCAACCGCAGGAAATGTAAAACTTGCGCCCACACCTCCACACTCACTTCCCTCCAAGGCCCCAAGGGATCCTTCCATATCCACCACAAGTTCACCTGTACCTCCACACACATCATCTATTGCATCCGCTGCACCCGATGTGGCCTCCTCTATATTGGTGAGACAGGCCGCTTACTTGCGGAACGCTTCAGAGAACACCTCTGGGCCGCCCGAACCAACCAACCCAATCACCCCGTGGCTCAACACTTTAACTCCCCCTCCCACTCCACCGAGGACATGCAGGTCCTTGGACTCCTCCACCGGCAGAACACAACTACACGACGGCTGGAGGAGGAGCGCCTCATCTTCCGCCTGGGAACCCTACAACCACAAGGTATGAATTCAGATTTCTCCAGCTTCCTCATTTCCCCTCCCCCCACCTTGTCTCAGTCGGTTCCCTCAACTCAGCACCGCCCTCCTAACCTGCAATCCTCTTCCTGACCTCTCCGCCCCCACCCCACTCCGGCCTATCACCCTCACCTTGACCTCCTTCCACCTATCCCACCTCCATTGCCCCTCCCCCTAGTCCCTCCTCCCTACCTTTTATCTCAGCCTGCTTGGCTCTCTCTCTCTTATTCCTGATGAAGGGCTTATGCTCGAAACGTCGAATTCTCTATTCCTGAGATGCTGCCTGGCCTGCTGTGCTTTGACCAGCAACACATTTGCACCTGGTACAGTTAGAGCCTACCTGGACGTAGTAGTTAGAGCCTATCAGGATCTGGTACCGTTAGAGTCTACCTTGGCACAGTTCAGTTAGACTCTACGTGGACCCGATACAGTTAGTGGCAACCTGGACCCAGTACAGTTAGAGTAAAAAATGAGATCTGCAGATGCTGGAGATCACAGTTGAAAATGTGTTGCTGGTTAAAGCACAGCAGGTCAGGCAGCATCCAAGGAATAGGAAATTCGACGTTTCGGGCATAAGCCCTTCATCAGGAAGGGCTTATGCCCGAAACGTTGAATTTCCTATTCCTTGGATGCTGCCTGACCTCCAGTACAGTTAGAGCCTACCTGGACCTGGTACGGTTAGAGGCTACCTGGATGCAGTACAGTTAGAGACTACCTGGGCATAGTACAGTTAGAGGCTACCTGGACGCAGTACAGTTAGAGGCTACCTGGACCCAGTACAGTTAGAGGCTACCTGGACGCAGTACAGTTAGAGGCTCCCTGGACCCAGTACAGTTAGAATCATCCTGGACCCAGTACAGTTAGAGGCTACCAGGGCACGGTAAAGTTAGAGCCTACCTGGATCCAGTACAGTTAGAGCCTTCGGGGGCTGTGACCATCCAAATCTGCCTGGGAAGGGGCACTGCCAGTCCTGGGGGTCATTGAGACATACAGAGCAGAAGCAGATCCTTCTGTCCAACTTGTCTGCATCAGCCAGATATCCTAATCTGGCTTAGTTCCAATTGCCAATATTTAGCCCATATCCCTCTCACTAATATCCATTTGCCCCTCCAGATGCCTTTTACATGCTGTAATTGTACCAGCCTCCGTCACATCCTCTGGCAGCTCATTCCATACACGCACCAACCTCTGCATGAAAATGGTGTCTCTTATATTCTTTTTAAATCTTTCCCTTCTCACCTTTGCCTAGCCCCTCTAGTTTTGGACTCCCCCAATCCTAGGAAAAAGACATTGGCTCTTCACCCCACCCATGCCCCCTCATGATTTTATAAACCTCCGTAAGGCCAGCCCTCAGCCTCTGACGCTCCAAAGAAAAAAGTCCCAGCCTACTCAGCCTCCCCTTACATATCAAGCTCTCCAGTCCCAGCAGAATGAATGTCAGGAGGGGGTGAAGGGTATTGAGGGCAATTTTGTGGTAACGGTGATGGATGGACTCACAGCAACCTGAGATGCAGAGGGACAAGGGAAGTGGAAGGGGATCTCAGCAAATAAGGGAGGGGCAGAGGGTGGGACTGGGTGCTGTTGTGCATGGATGGCATTGCGTTCTGCTGTGAGGGGGTGGGGAAGATTGTCGCCACCACTATGGCCTTGATAAAGAGGTCTGTGTATCATGATGATGTGCAGGACCAAACTTAAAAATGGGGCGAAGCAGGTCAAGGTAAGAGTTTGAGTCCTAGTTTGAGCTGTTGGATGTGAGCATATGGACATTGAGCTGACAGGGTCTGACCAGGGGGTTCCAGATCAAAAGGGACATTGGGGTTGCATGTGGAGGAAGGAGGCATTCCCAATGACCAGGCCCAACCTGACACTCAGTGACCTGTGTTGTCTTGCATTATCTAAACGTGAGCCGTGAATGGAAAGCCGTGACCGCACCCATTTCGGACAGAACACCGTCTGCTTGTTAACCTAAAACACGGGCTCTACTTTTGGAGCTAAGGGAGGTCCTTGAAGGGGCGATTGTGCACTGGAAGAATGCATGTTGAAATCATTTGCAATCACAGCACTGTGCATGTGACCTGTCTGCAGTGTCCAACAGTGTAGGGGGTGAGAATACTGGTCTCAGCAAAGTTGCCTGTGTCATTGTGGTCTTTGCAGATTGCAAGCAGACAGCTCTGAAAGCAGAAGTAATGACAGGCGACTTTAAAAGAGGCAGCTCCAGGCCATATCACGCAAAGCTAATGGAAAACCTGCTAGAGAGTACAGGGGCACAAACTGAGTCCCTCTCAACCTGCCAGACTTTCTTCGATGCAGTGAAGCCTTCTGTAGGTGATGTGTGGGCAGGTTTAATCCATATGCAGCACTTACACTCTCTTGCTATCACTTAGCCACAAGACTGGTGCTGCACTCATTGGAATAAAGTCCAATGTTAAAGTGCCAAGATGAGTCATTATATGGCCCTATTGTCAGAATGCCTACCTCCTGCTGTATGGAGGAGTGTGTCAGTGAAACAGTCATTTGCAAGGCATGTGAGTGCTGACTGCTCACATTGCTAAGGATTTAGCTTGTACCTTCTGCTCCCCACCCAGGATGATTAGAAGTGTGACTGTAGGGTCTGGCCATAGCGGGGGTCATCATCACAGTTACTGTGGTTCAGCAGAGGAGCAGGGAAATGGAGGAGGAATAAATGTAGCAGCAGGATCAGCGGCTACCGGACTGTTTCATCTATGGAGAGGTCACTGCTGCAGTACCTTAATGCCGCACTCTCGCTTGATGTCAAGGGCAGTCACTCTCACCCCACCTCTAGAGTTTGATTCTTTTGCCCACTTTTGGACTAAAACTGTCGTGAGGCCAGGAATCTACTGCCAGAACCCAAACTGAGCTTATTATTGCTCAGCAAGTGTTGCTTGATAGCACCATCAATGACTCCTCCCATCACATTACTGATGATGGAGAGTAGACTGATGGTGCAGTCACTAGCCAATCATTGAGGATGGGGAGATTTATGGGGCCTCCTCCACCAGTTTCCACTGCCATTCACCATTGAATATGGCAGGACTGAGGAGCTCAGACCTGATCTATTGGTGGTGGGATTGCCAAGCCTATCACACAAGGGTAGGGTTGTGTTGAGAGGAAGACGGAATGGAAAAGGTTTACACCATCTGCAGTTTATCAACCAGAGAAGAATGTGAAACCTCAGGAGAAGTTGGGTATGAGAAAGAAAATACATTTAAAGGTTTCAGCAGTCTGCCTCCTCCCCTCCAACCCCAGCCAAGACCGGAGCAGACCATCCCCTCAGCTATTGCCACTCCATGACTGACCAACACTGTCCTCTCTGTTGGGGTTTGCACATAAGAAAGGGTTTTGGCCCGAAACGTCGATTTCCTGCTCCTCGGATGCTGCTTGACCTGCTGTGCTTTTCCAGCACCACACTCTTGACTCTACGTCTGGTTATGCACCACCTTGGCCTGAGGGGAAAAGAGAAGTGCATCAATGAGTTTGGGTGATGTGACTGTTGGGATTAGACAACTGGCAGTGTGCCCAGCATGAATAACACAGTGGGTGTGACGCAGCAATGCTAAGTGTTTGAGAGGAGCGAAGCATATCGTGATTGTTTCTAGGTGAGTCAAAAGTGGTGCATTGAGCAAATATCTGAGGCGAGTGGTGCAGTTCTGAGAATATGCTGTTTAAAGTCACATCCACTGGCCTTGACCATTGATGTGGGGGCATTGAATTACTTGTGGCAAAGCATCCCAGACCTGGGGTCAGACTCTTGGCAATGATCATCATAGTTATCTCTTCACGTTGCCTTCACAAAGCTTGTGTTGAGAGCCCCTTGGCATCCTGTGTACCTGTCCACCAGGTCCACCACGGCCTCCAGCGCAGTGTCAGAACATATGTTACAGATTGGCTTACAGTGTTTTCTCCTGCTAAGGTGTGGCCCTTCTTTAAGAGGTTGGCATAAACTACTACAGGCTGGCACAGTTCTGCACTCCATGCTAAGATGGGCAGCCACTTGAGAGTAGAGGAAAGGCTATGCTGTCTGAACCTTTGAGCTGAACACTGTCACCTTCAGACATTTGAGAGACGCAGAGTTTAGACAGCTCTTCCATTTGATTAGAACATAGTTTTGTGTGGAAATGTACTTAACAAAAATGAAAATACAAATAGTATGAAAATTATATCGGCAAGAACATTTACTTTTTACGTTTAGCTATATTTCCTCGCAATGTCAATAACCAAAAAGATGTATACATTTTACTTATATTCAATTAATGTTGAACTCCACTTTACAAAACAATTTTAATAATAACATTCCTTCAGTACATTCATCCTTAAAGGTATCAGAGCTCATCACTGCTGTAGAGAGAGGCTTTGTGAGTCTTCAATGTAGAAAATTAATCCAATGATTTAAAAAAAGGTTTATTGAACTTGAAAAAAAATGTTAACCATCAACAGAAAAATAGCTTGCAATCAGAGTATCAGTGTCCTGATATAATATTGACACTAATCTTACATTTCACTACTCTGTATTAAATTTCAAGCATAGAATCCCTACAGTGTGGAAAGGGGCCATTTAGGCAACTGAATCTGTTCCGACCCTCCATACAGCATCCCACCCAGACCTAGATCTAGCCCCCTACCCAATCTATATAACCCCATATTTTACATGGTTAATCCATCTAACCTGCAGATTCCTGGTCACTATGGGCAATTTAGCATGGCCAATCCACCTAACCTGCACAACTTTGGATTGTGGTAGGAAACCGGAGCACCTGGAGGAAACCCAACAGACACGGGGAGAATGTGCAAACTCTACACAGACGGTACTTGAAGAAAAACTTTAACCATCGACAGAATAACAAATTTGAATGAGAGTATTAATGTCCTGATATAATATTAACATTAATCTTACATTCCTCTGTTCTGTATTAAATTTCAATCAGGTAGCTCCTCTTCTGGACAGAGGCTGCTAACATTAAAGGACTGGGTTAGGAAAGGGGAAAGGTTGCTCTCAAATGGTTCTAAGGTTACACAGCCTGATACTAGGCAGGTGGGATGTTAGGATCGGAAGCTGACGATGGAGTTTGAGGTGTTCCTAAATCAATCCTTCCCTCCTCCCTGAGCTGCTGCTCTTGGGATCTCTTCCTCTGTTTGACTGTTTGTGGCTGGTGTTGTATCTGGTTGTTTACCTGCCTCCAATATGCAACGTTAATGATTTCACAAGACAAAGGAACGAGTCATACTCTATGTGTAAAAAAAAAGCTACATGCTGCCCTCAGTCAGCAGGCTGACCAGCCTTGCCATAGTGTTGTTAGTGCTGACTGAGCAGCAACCATTTCACAGCAAACAGCATAATGTTTGCATTTAATCTGCATCAGGCGTAAGAGCACGGAGAAATCTCGTAACAAAACCTCTACATTCATTTTGAGGCCTTATCCAATATTGAAACCCAAGTCTTCCCACTCATTACACAATCCACCTAGATGCTGTAATGGTGCAGTGGTAATATGCCTACCTTTAAGCTAGGAGGTCCAGGCTTCAGACTTGTGTGATAATATCTTTGACCATATTGATTACAAATATCTACAAATCTCAATAGCATTTCCTCAGCTACACACATTGTCCTAATTTCACTTCAACATGTGCTCAGGCACACACACAGTCACACGCACACACACAGAGATACGCTCACATACATACACACACTCTCGTACATACACATACACTCATACACATACTCTTGTACATACATACTCATAACTAAACAGTCTCACATATACACACACACTCTCACATATACACATACACTCATACACACACTCTCGTACACACATACTCATAACTAAACAGTCTCTCACACACACACACACACACACACTCTCTCACATAAACATATACACTCATAAGTAAACAGTCTCACATATACACACACACATACACACATTTTCATACACTTACACACACACATACACACACACTTCATTTTGATAACTCATAAAATACTATTGCCTCTTTGTAGGACATAAAACTACAATATCGTCCTGTACTTGGAGGGTTAATCATATAACACAAAATATTTGATTTAATAAAAGTGAGAGGAAAGGGAGTTTGTTGACACAGTATTGAGATCTCTCTCGCATGATTTGCTGATTAAAGCAAACCTGCCAAACTGTATCATACCATCTGTTCAAGTCCTGCCGCCACAGTGTTACAAGACAGCTGTAACAGTTTCTCAATCATGCTTATCGATTCTGTCCTTTGAAAAGGGAAAAATTTACTCACAGCAAGATGTGAAAAGTCCTTTGGTATTTGGCCTGAACTCGAGAGATATCTAAAGGAGGTAGTCTTGTCATGATAGGGACTGTGCAGCCAATTTAAGAATTGGTACAAAGTTATTGTGTTGGCTGAAGATGGTATATCTGTTACAGGATAGCTTCCTTCATCATAGGCCTAGATCTTTGTTGCTTTACTACATGCGCATCTTGCTCAGTAAAAAGTACCCTTCCAGAGATACTGGGGTGGAATGGAGTCAGACTGGCTGACTTAGGAAGCAGAGCAAACATAGTCCCATTTGTCTTAGAAGATGTCAGGTCCTCCACGTCGTATCCTTTCATCCCTGCACCAAAACCTACATGCCTTATCACAGACCCCATGCCAACTCAATGATAACTCCAACCCCCATGCAATGCCATGCTCAACTATAGCTCCCTGGCCATCATCACAGCCACTCACCTATTCGCCACCATGGGCAAACTTCAGGAGCCATGTGGTGATTAAAAAAAACAATTTTAACAACCTGATGTAGCGCCCACTCAAACACATTAACGTTGATACAAAACTCCTATGCATGAAATCCATTCAAAGCCCAAGTAGTTAATATTTTATAAAAACAATTTTCTACTCAGGTCCCATTTCAAAAACACGTAATCCTTTCCTAGCCTCTTTAAACTGTCAATCACATTGTGGACTCAGAACACCTGCTGAGGTAGTTTTAGCTTTTGAAATTCAGCTGAGCATTCATAATGCCATCATGATAATAGACCGTAGGAAAATATCAACAAAGAACTCTTTGAAAACTGCATGCCTGAATTCTACTGTTATTGCCTTAGCCAAAACAGCTGAAAGCAAGGTAAAGGCCTTTTGTATATGACACATCATTACCTACAGATTGAGGGGGAATGTGACTTTGTGCATATGAACAGTTTAATGACCTGAGAATCTGCAAATGGTACTGAACATTAAACAATCAACAACAACCATACCCTGCTTCTGATATTGTAGATTAGATTAGATTACTTACAGTGTGGAAACAGGCCCTTCGGCCCAACAAGTCCACACCGACCCGCCGAAGCGCAACCCACCCATACCCTTATATTTACCCCTTACCTAACACTACGGGCAATTTAGCATGGCCAATTCACCTGACCCGCACATCTTTGGACTGTGGGAGGAAACCGGAGCACCCGGAGGAAACCCACGCAGACACGGGGAGAATGTGCAAACTCCACACAGTCAGTCACCTGAGTCGGGAATTGAACCCGGGTCTTCAGGCGCTGTGAGGCAGCAGTGCTAACCACTGTGCCACCGTGCCGCCCACTAGATTAGATTCCCTACAGTGTGGAGATAGGTCCTTCTGCCCAACAGGTCCACACCAACCCTCTGAAGAGTAACCCACTCAAACTCCTTTTCCCTCTGACTAATGCACCTAATTGGCAATTTTAGCCAATTCACCTAACCTGCACATCTTTGGACTGTGGGAGGAAACCAGAGCACCAGGAGGAAACGCAGACTCGGGGAAAATATGCAAACTCCACACAGACAGTCACCAGAGGTTGGAATCAAACCTGGGACCCTGGTGCTGTGAGGCAACAGTGCTAACCACTGAGCCACCGTGCCACCCCTTGATGTTCTCACCCAGGATCGAACTGGGGACCTTTCGCGTGTGAGGTGACTGTGATAACCACTATACTATGGAAATTTCATAATGGAGGGAAGGCCATTGACAAAGCAACTGAAAATGATTAGGTCTAGGACACTATCCTGAGGAACTCCAACAGAGATGTCCTGGAGTTGACATGACTGACCTCCTGCAATCACGACCATCTTCCTATGTGCCAGATATGACTCCAACTCATGGAGAACTTTCTCCTGATCCTCATCAGTTTTACTAAGGCTTCTTGATGCCATACTCAGTCAAAGGTTGGCTTGATTTCAAGGACAATCATTTTCATCTTACCTCATGAGTTTCGATGCTCTGTCAACGTTTGAATGAAAGTTGTAATGAATAAGGGGTCACCATTTCAGTTGGAAAAGAGGAGAATTACTTCTCTCAGAAGTTCTTAAAAGTCTTTAACATAGAGAGCTGTCAAGGTTGGATCTTAAAGAATAATTAAGGATGAGATGGACAAATTTTAATCAGTAAGGGAATCAAGAGCGAAGGGGTAAAAGCAGGAAAGTGTTGAGGATTATCAGATCAGGCACGATCTCATTGAATGGCACAGCAGACTCAATGGGCCGAAAGGCCTACTTCTGTTCCTGCATCACTTGTTAATCTTTTTTTTTAGATTACTGACAGTGTGGAAACAGGTCCTTCGGCCCAACAAGTCCATACCGACCACCGATGTTGTGGTCTTTGAAAGGATACATTATTTCCCCATTGTCTCTACATACTTGTTCACTAATGATCTTAATGCTTTTATTGAAATTAATGAGGGAAAACCTAGCCAGATCAGCAAAGCTTAGTTATGTAGGTGCATGACAGGCAGCTATTTGGACATTATCATGAGTGGTGGATCATGTGCAGTTCAGGGACGTGAATGGGAATTGCAAGAATCAAGCATTCTAGTGTTGGGCCAGTGCCATCATTGCTGTGAGGCATTCAATCCGAAACTGTACCTTAGCTGTCTGACACCAGTCTTCCAGTTAGTGTGGCACTCCTCACTCTACCTAGTCAGATGTTTCTACATCACTATTATTAGCAGCTGTAAAAATGATATAGTACCTGCCATTGATATTCCCATGGGGTTCAAAGTACCATTTTCATCCAAGGTTTCTGTTGCTTGCACTGGAGGCAGTGAAAACAGTATTTATTTTTTGCTTAGAGCTTTGTAGTAAATGCTTACTGGTGTAACATGTGCTAGTATGTCATTAGGTGACAGCATTAGCTGTTTAATGATCTGTAATTATCCCTAAGAGTGATTCCCCTGCTGATGCTCCTCTAAGTCAGCAACTTCCTATCCACAGGCATTCAGTTTTATGAGACCATCACTGAATGTCACCTACTTAGTAACCAATTGGGCAAATTCGCAGAGACATGTAAAGTTGTGGGAAGCTTTATTGACTTAATTAAGTTGCTGGCCACATAGTTCCTCACTGAGGATCTGATTCCCTCAACTCTATCCTCCCAGGCTGTGCCTTCACACAGTAACAGGGAGTCAACCTTCATTGCCACTAGACTGAGAAAATCAGAACAGCACAATGTTATCACTGACGGAGATTCACAGCCAAACTGAGGGACGTGAGCAATCTGAGAGACGGACAGCACATATTAGAGGGAGGTGATGGCCTAGTGGTATTATCACTGGACTGTTAACCCAAAGACCCAGGTAATGTTCTGGGGACCCTGGTTCAAGTCCTGCTACAACAGATGGTGGAATTTGAATTTGATAAGTATCTGGAATTAAGGGTCTAATGATGACAATTTGTTGTTTATTTGGGGAAAAACCCATCTGGTTCACTAAAGTCCTTTAGGGAAGGAAACTGCCATCCTTACCTGGGCTGGCCTACATGTGACTCCAGACTCACAGCAATGTGATTGACTCTTAAATGCCCTCTGGGCAATTAGGAATGGGCAATAAATGCTGCCCTGGCAAGTGTCACCCTCACCCTGTGAATTTATATAAATAAAAACCTGATAATAGGTGAAGGATCCCCATCAAATGTGATGATACAACAGGGTTTCCCAAAAATATCTGTTCCTTCAGCACCAGAAGGAAGGATTTATTCATGTTTTCATAACAAGGATGTATACATAGATTTTGTCCTTTCATGTGGTACTTGGTTGGAACAATGAAATCAAAGTTGACTTGGAGGGCGGGAGGACAATTTGCAACCAACGCTGAGCTAATTTCTTTGAGGTTGTGGCTTTTACTCTGGGAGAGCGGTGTGTTTACAGGAGGCCTGACAGTTAGAACTGTGATTAGTCTCAACAAACACACAACCATATTGACACTCATGTCCCCTCCCTTCAATATCACAGCTGCTAACTGCCTTTTGGGCTGTATCCACAGCTGCTGTAAATTACAATCCCTGATTGGCCCTGCAGGTTGTTCGGGGGAAATTATATCATTATTGAATCATAACTCAGAATGGGGCTGGGGAATGTTGTGATGTAATTAGTAGCGTCACTGCCTCTGAAGCAGGAGGCTTGGGTTCAAGTCCTACCCACTCTAGTGTTGTATAATATAATCTCTGAACAGGTCGATGCAGAAAATATCTGTAATTCAGACAGCTTTTTCCATCACCTTGTAATAAACCTAGAGCAGAGCTCACACAACAAGAGAAGATGCCTCGAGTAAGCTTATGATAATGACAAATTGCTGCTTTAGATAATGCTCATGTAAGCAAGGAAACAGATATTGTTACAAATGCTGAGAAATAATTCCAACCCTGTAAAAAAAATTTACATAAATTGCTGAAGAAACTCAGCAGGTCTGGCAGCATCTATGGAGAGAGAGAGAGAGAACATAATTAAGGTTTCAGGTTCCAGTGACCTTTCTTCAGAACAGACTTCAGTTCAGAGGCAAAGACACTGGACCAGTATTGTCAACTCTCCTTTCCCTCCACAGAGGCTGCCAGACCAATTCAAATGCCTTTGTCTGTCTCAATTAGAGCCCTCTGTCACCCAATTACCCTCAACTCTGGTGAAAATTTCGGGTAGCAAAGGTCTTCAGATATACTTTCTTTCAATCAGCTGTCTCCCAACACTGCTTGGAACACAGGCTTCCGACACTGTCCAAGTTCTTGAACTATTCACTAAAATAAACCCACTAACTCCTCCAGTTACTTTGACTACACTTCAACTTTAAGCTCCAGTGAGGCCTTAATTCCCTTCATCCAGTTTCTCCATCAGTGTTGTACTTTTCTCGCACTGTAACTGTCCAGACTCATGCTTCTGTTACATCTTCCTTCTCCATCAATTTAAGCTTACCCCCCATTATGGTTGACCAGAGCTCACCCATTCCATCCACTCCAGCTCCCACTCCTTTGCCTTTGCCACTCCCCACACTTTAGGGTCTTCCCCTAGATTTGACGTTACCCTTCCAACAACCTCCATTTTCAACCATTGACCTCCATTATCTTCAATGTTGGCATTCTGAAGGGACCGATTCCTCTCGTCTACTCCTTAATCCCACACAGCAAATCCTTCTCCTCATTGGAACAAATTGCTGCAGATGCTGACATTTGTATGGAAGATTACTTCAGATTACAACAGGATCTTGATCAGATGGGTCAACGGGCTGAGAAGTGGCATATGGAGTTTAGATAAATGTGAGGTGCTGCATTTTGGGAAAGCAAATCTTAGCAGGACTTATACACTTAATGATAGGGGACTGGGGAGTGTTGCTGAACAAAAAGACCTTGGAATACAGGTTCATAGCTCCTTGAAAGTGGAGTCACAGATAGATAGGATAGTGAAGAAGGCATTTGGTATGCTTTTCTTTCATTGGTCAGAGTATTGAGTACAGGAGTTGTGAGGTCATGTTGCAGTTGTACAAGACAATGGTTAAACCACTGTTGGAATATTGCATGTAAATCTGGTCTCCTTCCTATTGGAAAGATGTTGTGAAACTTGAAAGGGTCCAGAAAAGATTTACAAGGATGTTGCCAGGATTGGAGGATTTGAGCTATAGGGAGAGGTTGAATAGGCTGGGGCTGTTTTCCCTGGAGCGTCAGAGGCTGAGGGGTGATCTTATAGAGGATTATAAAATCATGAGGGGCACGGATAGGATAAATAGACAAAGCCTCTTCCCTGGGGTGGGGGAGACCAGAACTAGAGGGCATAGGTTTGGAGTGAGAGGGGAAAGATATAAAAGAGATCTAAGGGGCAACTTTTTCACACAGAGGGTGGTGCGTGTATGGAATGAGCTGCCAGAGGAAGTGCTGGAGGCTGGTACAATTACAACATTTAAAAGGCATTTGGATGGGGATGTGAATAGGAAGGAATTGGAGGGATATGGGCTGGGTGCTGGCAGGTGGGACTAGACAGGGTTGGGATATCTGATCGGCATGGGCGAGTTGGACCGAAGGGTCTGTTTCCATGCTGTACATCTCTATGACTGAGAACATTAGTGCTGGAGATCACAGTGGATCTGACAACATCCATGGAGAAAAGCAAGCTAACGTTTTGAATCTAGATGACTCTTCATCAGAGCTGAAGTGAAGTAAGGAGGGGACAGCATTTATTCTATAGCTTGGAGGGGGTTGGGATAGTGGGTGGCGAATGCAGATGGAGAAAAGATGGTGATAGCTCAGATTAAGTGATTGGAATGTGAGAATGACTGAACAATGGTGTGTCAAGAGTGTGATGTTGGAAAAGCACAGCCCGTCAGGCAGCATCCAAGGAGCTGGAAAAAGCCTTTCATCAGGAATGAGGCTGGGAGCCGAGGGGGTGGAGAGATAAATGTTGGGGGGGGGGGAGAGGTGAGGCTGGGGAGAAGGCAACTGAGAGTGTAGTAGGTGGTGGGAGGTGGGGGTAATGGTGATGGATTGGAGAGGAGGGTGGAGCAGATAGATGGAAAGGAAGATTGACAGGTGGAACAGGTCATGAGGGGGTGCTGAGCTGGAAGGTTGGAATTGGGATAACGTGGGGGAAGGAGAGGAAATGAAGAAACTGGTGAAATCCACATTGATGCCATGGGCTTGGAGTGTCCCGAGGCAGAAGATGAAGCATTCTTCCCCAGGCATCGGGTGGTAAGGGAGTGTCAATAGAGAAGGGTCAGGACCTGCATGTCCTTGGCGGAGTAAGAGGGGGAGTTGAAGTGTTTGGCCACAGGGTATTGGGTGGTGCAGGTATTCCGGAGATGTTCTCTAAATCGTTTTGTGAGTAGCTGTCCTGTCTTCCCAATGTAGAGGAGATGTGTGGATGTGCAGGTGAAACTTTGATTGATTTGGAAGGCTCCTTTGGGGCTTTGGACAGATGTGAGAGGGGAGGTGTGGGCACAGGTTTTGCAATTCCTGCAGTGTCAGGGAAGGTGCCAGGAGGGGAGGGTAGGTTGTTGGGGATCACGGACCTGACAAGATAATCATGGAGGGAACAGTCTTTACAGAAAGCAGATAGGGGTGGGGAGGGAAATGTATCTCTGGTGGTGGGGTCTGTTTGTAGATGGCGGAGGATGATGCAATGTGTATGGAGGGGTGGAAGGTGAGGACCAGGGGGTTTCTGTCCTTGTTGCGATTGGAGGGGTGGGATTTGAGAGCGGAGGTGCGGGAAGTGGAAGAGATGTGCTGGAGAGCATCATCAACCATGTGGGAGAAGAAATTGCAGTCTTTAGTGAAGGAGACCATCTGGTGTGTTCTGTGGTGGAACTGGTCCTCCTGGGAGCAGATGCAGTGGTGGCAGAGGAATTGGTAATAAGGGATAGCATTTTTGTAGGAGGCAGGGTGGGAGGAGGTGTAATCCAGGTAGCTGTGGGAATTGGTGGGTTTGTAGAAAATGTCAGTGTTGAGTCAGTCACTGTTGATGGAGCTGGAGAGGCCCAGGAAGGGGAGTGAGGTGTCAGAGATGGTCCAGGTGAATTTAAGGTCGGTGTGGAATGTGTTGGTGAAGTTGATGAACTGTTCAACCTCCTCATGGGAGCACGAGGTGGCACCAATGTAGCCATCAATGTAGCGGAGGAAGAGGTGGGGAGTGGTGCCGGTGTAATTACGGAAGATGGACTGTTCTACATAGCCGACAAAGAGACAGGCATAGCTGGGGCCCATACAGGTGCCCATGGCTCCCCCTCTCATCTGGAGGAAGTGGAAGGATTCGAAGGTGAAATAGCTGAGGGTGAGGACCAGTTCAGCCAAATGAATTATAGTGTCAGTGGAAGGGTGCTGGTAGGAACATCGGGAGAGGAGGAAAGTGAGGACTTGGAGGCCCTGGTCATGGCGGATGGATGTCCATGGTGAAGAAGAAGCATTGGGGGCCAGGGAAGCGGAAGTATGGTGTGTCTCCTGCCAGACTGGAAAGAGCAGACAGTCCCCACTGGGATGGGGGGAAGGGAGAGAGGACATGATGTCAAGCTAAAAGAAGACATGAAGATGCAGTACACACAATTCTACCTATTCTTCCCTCCTTGTCCAAAGCACCAGATACTTCCACATGAAGCAGCAGTTCACATGTGTTTCCTTTGATTTTGCATTTTATATCCACGGATCATGATGTGGTCACCTCTACATCGGAGAAAACAAATTCTAACTTTGGCTGACCACTTTGTGAAGCTGCTTCCATTCATTCCTCACATGTGACCCCAGGTCACCTGCCATTTGAATTCTTGTTCCCACTTTTGCTGGTTGATTCTTGGCCTCCTGCACCATTCCAGTGAAGCTCAATGTAAGCTGACGGAATAGAATCTCACTAATTGGTTAGATATTTTACAACCTTCTGGACTAAATGCTGATTTCAGCAATTTCAGATCATTACTATTGGGCTCCTTTCCATTCTGCTTGTTGGCTTTGGCTTATTTCTCTTATCTGGATTGGTGGTGCTGGAAGAACACAGCAGTTCAGGCAGCATCCGAGGAGCAGTAAAATCGACATTTCGGGCAAAAGCCCTTCATCAGGAATGAAACGTCAATTTTACTGCTCCTCGGATGCTGCCTGAACTGCTGTGCTCTTCCAGCACCACTCATCCAGAATCTGGTTTCCAGCATCTGCAGTCATAGTTTTTATCTTAGTTCTCTAATGTGTCTCTATTACTCCTGGGGGTGACAAATGTTCTGCCAATCACAATTTTGATTTACGTAATCTTTTATTTCTTTACTTTTCATATGACCACTCACTTTCACCTTGCACCATCAGCTCTTTAATCACGGAATTTCTCTTGCATTCCACTCTAACACAATATTTTCTCATCTTCACCCACACTCACTTTATTAAAGTTCATCACATCGCTAAATTTTCCCAATCAGGATGAAAGCTCAATGTTCTGAAGTGAAACGTTAAACAGTAACTCTGCTTTCTCTCCACAGGTGCTGCCAGAACTGCTGAGTTTTGCCAGCGATTTTTGTGTCTATTTAGGTATATAGAGTCATAGAGATGTACTGCATGGAAACAGACCCTTCGGTTCAACTTATCCATGCCGAAGAGATATCCCAACACAATCTAGTCCCATTTGTCAGCACCCAGCCCATATCCCTCCAAACCCTTCCTATTCATATACCCATCCAGATGCCTTTTAAATGTTGCAATTGTACCAGCCTCCACCACTTCCTCTGGCAGCTCATCCCATACACACACCACCCTCTGCGTGAAAAAGTTAGGTCCCTTTTAGCTTCCATCCCCCCTCACGCTAAACCTATGCCCTCTAAACTTATGCCCTCTAGTTCTGAACTCTCCCACCCCAAGGAAAAGACATTGTTTATTTATCCTATCCATGCCCCGCATGATTTTATAAGCCTCCTATGAGGTCACCCCTCAGCTTTCGACGCTCCAGGGAAAACAGCCCCACCTATTCAACTTCTCCCTATAGCTCAAATCCTCCAACCCTTGTAAATCTTTTCTGAACCCTTTCAAGTTTCACAACATCCTTCCGACAGGAAGGAGACCAGAATTGCACACAATATTCCAAAAGTGGTTGAACCGATGTCCCATACAGCCGCAACATGACCTCCCAACTCCTGTACTCAACACTCTGACCAATAATGGAAAACATACCAAATGCCTTCTTCACTATCCTATCTACCAGTGACTCTACTTTCAAGGAGCTATGAACCTGCACTCCAAGGTTACTTTGTTCAGCAACACTCCCTCAGACCTTCCCATTAAGTGGATAAGCCCTGCTAAGATTTGCTTTCCCAAAATGCAGCACCTTGCATTCATCTAAATTAAACTTCATCTGCCACTCCTCAGCCCATTGGCCCATCTCATCAAGATCCCATTGTAATCCGAGGTAACCTTCTTCGCTAGGAGTAAGTGAGAACTGCAGATGCTGGAGTTCAGAGTCGAGAATGGGGTCCAGAGTTATCCTTTCCATCAGAAATTCACCTGCACCTCTCTCAATGTCATCTAAGGCATCCGTTGCACCCGGTGTGGTCTCCTCCACATCAGGGAGACAGGATGCCATCTTGTGGATTGTTACAGAGAACATCTCTGGGACACCCGCATGCACCAATCCCATCGCCCCGTGGCTGAAAACTTCAGCTCCACCTCCCACTCCGTCAAGGTCATGCAGGTCCTGGCCCTCCTCAATCACCAAACTGTTACCACCTAATGTCTGATGGAGGAACACCACATATTCTGCCTTGGGACCCTGCAATCCCTAAATGTGGATTTTAACAGCTTCCTCATTTCCCCTCCTCCCACATTATCCCAGTCCCAAGCCTCCAACTCGGCACCGGCCTCCAAACCCGTCCATCACTGCTCCCTCTGACCTATCACCTTCTCCCATACCTTCATCCACCTATCGCTTTCCCAGCTACCTCTCCCAAACCCCACCCTCCTCCCATTTATCTCTCAGCCCCGACCCACAAGCCTTATTCTTGATGAAGAGTTTATGCCCAAAATGTCGATTTTCCTGCTCCTCGGATGCTGCCTGACCTGATGTGCTTTTCCAGCACTACACTCTCAACTCTAACTGTCTTCACCCTCCACTCCACCTCCAGTTTTGGTGTCGTCTGCAAATTTACTAACTATACCTCTTATGCTCACACCCAAATCATTTATTTAAATGATCTGAAAGCTCATCATCACTGGATGCCAGGATGGATTTTATGTGCCGGCTACTGAATCCTTATACCGTGCCCTGAATTTTACTTGCTGCCCATGGGATCTGTGGTTACACCAGTGTTAATTTTTCACAGTAGTCTTAGAGTCATAGAGTCATACAGCACAGAAACAGATGCTTCAGTCCAACCAGTCCACACCAAACATAATCCCAAACTAAATTAGTCCCACTTGCCTGCTCCTGACCCATTTCCCACTAAACCTTTCCTATTCACGTACTTATAAAAGTATCTTTTAAATATTGTAACTGTGCCCGCATCCACCACTTCCTCAGGAAGTTCATTCCACACGCAATACACACTCTGTGTAATTTGCCTCTTATGTCTTTTTAAAATCTCTCTCCTCTCCCCTTAAAAATAAGCCCTTAGTCTTGAAATCTCCCATCCTAGGAAAAGACACCCCCCAATAACCCAACCTATACTGTATACCTTATGATTTTATAAACCTCTATAAGGTCACCTCTCGGCCTCCTACACTCCAGTGAGAAAATGTCCCAGCCTATCAAAGCTTTCCTAATAACCCCAACCTCCCATACCTGGCAAAATCCTTCCCTCTTTCCAGCGTAGTGATCAACTCTTCTGTCTTTCATTATAGCTGATAACTGATCCATGTTTACTGTGCTCAATTGGTAAAGTTTGGATGTGGTCACAGAGTAAAGTAAACAAACACCAACAAAGTTATTAGAGGTTGATATGAAAGCATGAGAGAAGGTGTTTTGGGATTTCAGAGATATTTGGATATAGATGAATCTACCACACACTTAGAAACTAGTATCAGGTCAAATCACTCTGGCATGTATGAAATATACGGCACGGTGGCACAGTGGTTAGCACTGCTGCCTCACAGTGCCAGAAACCTGGGTTCAATTCCTGCCTCAGGCAACTGTCTGTGTGGAGTTTGCACATTCGCCCTGTGTCTGCGTGGGTTTGCTCCGGTTTCCTCCCACAGTCCAAAAATGTGTTGGCCATGATAAATTGCCTGTAGTGTTTGGTGTAGGGGAATGGGTCTGGGTGGGTTGCTCTTTGGAGGGTCAGTGTGGACTTGTTGGGCCGAAGGGCCCATTTCCACACTGTAAGTAATCTAATCTGCAACAAAGATATACATTGGAGCATTGTCAAAGTACACTTTACTCCAGCAGCACAATCTATCTGCTAACGTTATATCCTCAGAAACACCAATTTAAATTATAGATAATGTAGCATAAACCATTGGGAATAAGAGGGATGGGGCCAGGCTCATATCATTAAGTGCCCAAATTGTTGATGGAAGGAAAGAGTTCCACCACATCAATCTAGCTTGGTTTTGAACACAATGGCTTTTTGATGATGTTGATGTGACTGTCCATAGCACCATCAGCTTCCAGTATTACAGCATCAAGCAACAGTTATAGATTTTTCATACAGATTCTGGGATTGGAATTATACCCTCATGATCAACACATCAAATTCCTAGTACTGCAAAAATGAAGAGACAATGGGCTGCAGCTATCAACTATAGTATAAAAACCAACGTTGAAGTATATTGATTGGTGGGCATCCAGGGTAGCTGAGCAAAAAATTCAATTTCAATGGACTTGAATGAATTTTTCCAAAGGTTGTTATTGCAACAGAATTGACTATGAGTGCTTGGCTGAGTTTCAAAGGCTCTAGAGTTGAAATTGTTTCATCTTCATGTGTCTCCTGAGTGGGCCCAGTAATGGATACTGGATAAATAGGTATTGATCTGCTATTTGTATGAGGTAGTAGAAGGTAGCATGGAGGTTGCATGGCACTATGTAGAGGTTTGAGAGAATAAAGAGCAATGAGGGTGACAGGAGGAAGTAAGGATGAAAGGCAAAACCTTTTATGGAAATGGACCAAATTCTCAGAGATTGAAGGCAGATCTTCAAATCAGCCCAGCTTGGCAATTGTCCAACATTATGACTATCTCAGAAATGGCTCCCAAAGCAATAGGCCCAACTCAATTATACCCCTTGCATATGTGAATCAGAGAATCTCTACAGTTTGGAAGCAGGCCATTTGGCCCATTGAGTCCCCACCAACCCTCCAAACAACCACAGCCCTACCCTATCCCTGTAAGCTTGCATTTCCCCATAGCTAATCCACCTAGTCTACACACCCCTGAACATTATGGGTAATTTAGCGTGGCCAATCCACTTAACCTGCACGTCTTTGGACCATGGGAAGAAAACAGAGCAACTGGAGAAAACCTGCACAGACATGAAGCTTCACAAAAACAGTCCTTGAAGGTGGAATTGAACCCAGGTCCCTGAGGTAGCAGCACTGACCACTGTGCCACCCCACGCTGCCTGTGGGATTCAGAAGTTGTAATGTTCGATTGAAGTGAGTCTGATTATTCTGAATGCTCAGCCTCTCATAGAATAAAGTGAACTCTCTACTTTGGTCGACCCTCAACTCAGCAGGCATTTGGTCCATCACCTTCAAAGATATTGACGAAGCATTTTCACAAAATACTTTTGGATCAAAAGTTAATATTATTACGATTTACGAATTACGTAGTTGAATGAGTAGATAGAGAACAATGTGAGGTAACTTCCATTATAGTAACAGACTTGAGACCACTTACAGAAGTAATCAATGCCACTAGCTGAAGAAGTATCAGATGCACTTTTATCTACTGCTCATATTTATGCTCCCCTGTACAGGAGGAAGTGAAGACTGCAGATCAGAGTCGAGTGTGTGGTGCTGGAACGAGATGGCCAGAGGTGGCCAGAAGCAGGAGAATCAATGTGTTGAGCATAAGCCCTCATTCCTGATCAAGGGTGTATGCCCAAAAAGTTGATTCTCTGCTCTTCGGATGCTGCCTGACCTGCTATACTTTTCCAGTGCCACACATTCCCCTACACAGGACAACCTCGATTATCCAAACATCAATTATCCAAATTTTGGATTATATGAACAAGATCTCAAGGTCCTGTATCTGTTATCCGAACAATCAGTTATCCAAAGACTCAGTTATCTGAACAAAATATTCCCTGGCCATCTCGTTCGGATAATCAAGGTTGTTCTGTACTCTGCAGTTTTACAAAAAGAGGCCCTATCTCATGGTTGCTCGTAACTTGTAGAAAAGTCCTATTTGACATCAGCATTGGACATGAACTGACAGAGTGATGGATTACTGCTTTTAATATTTTAGATACAAGAGGAAATATTGATGCATTTCTCTCTGCATGAAAGAGATGAAGGAAACTGTTTCTTGCCCACTCTCAAAATGCTACATTTCACAGTTCAGGAATAATTCAAGGGTTAAATCTGAAATTAGGTTCTCCGAGTATCTTACAATGGTAATGGAAGGGGGAAGGGAGGAATTTGCACTGAGCGTGCTCTTCATCATGTTAACAGATAACTCACAGAGGAAATTTTCCTCCTTCAGCCTGAACTCCAGTCCCAGAAGGCAGTGTTCCCATTCCTTACACCAGCAGAACCTCAAACACTCTTTTGTAAAACTGCTCATGTGTAGCTCCCTGGATACTTTACTCGACCAGCCGAGATTGAACCACATCAAAACAAAGTATGGAAACGTTGCAATTACAGTGCTATTTTACTAAATAATAAATACATGCCATCTGTTTTAAAGCCAGCAATTTAATTGAAATGCCAAAATACTACATTAAAAGGGAGTTAGAAAAGTACAAATCAGCTTTCACAAAGTGAACATTAATATGGTGAAAGATGCAATTCATCCCAGCCCACGGATCTTCTTTCTATTTGTTGACAGGCAGTAGAGTTTTAAAAAGATAAATGGTTTGACTCATAGTCAGATCGATGTTTACAGCACGAAAGAGTCTATTCAGCCCATCACGTCTGTTCCAGTCAACAAAAATCAGATTACTCTAATCCCAGTTTGGAGCTCTTGATGTGTAGTCTTGGAGGCTGTGTCAATGCAAATGGATATCCAACAACTGCTTGAATGTTATAAGAGTTTCTGACTCAAGAGAGATTGGATAGACTGGGACTTTGAATCATAGAATCCCTACAGTTTAGAAACAGGCCATTTGACCCAACAAGTCCACCCTGATCCTCCAAAGAGTAACCCACCCAAACCCCTTCCTTATTACTCTATATGTCCCCTGACTAATGCACCTAACCTCCACATCTCTGAACATTATGAGCAATTTAGCATGGCCAATTCACCTAACCTGCACATCTTTGGAAACCAGAGCACCGGGAGGAAACCCACATAGACAGATGGAGAGCATGCAAACTCCACACAGTCACCCAAGGATGGAATTGAACCCAGGTCCCTGGTGGTGTGAGACAGCAGTGCTAAGCACAGAGCCACTGTGCCACCGTAGAGCAAAGGGGATTGAGTGGGAACATGACTGAGATGTATAAAGTTATGAGGGGCTCAGATAGGGTAGTCAGGAAAAAAACTTCCTCATTGATGAGGAAACATTGATTTAAGGTGAGGGGCAGATACTTTAGAGATCTGAGGAAAATCCTTTTTACCCAGAGGGAATCTGGAACTCACTCCCTGTAAGGGGGGGGGTACAGGCAGAAATCCTCACAGAATATAAGAAATATTTAGATGTGCACTTGTGATGCCAAAGCACACTAGGCTATGGGTCAAGTGCTGGAAAATGGAATTAGATTGGTTAGGTGATGGTTTTTGAATGTTTTGGACTCAGTGGACCAAAGGACCTTTTTCTGTCCTGACTCTATGACTCAATGAGCCTTTCAGGCAATGAGCAAGTTTAAAGGAAATGCTTGCACTTCTGTAGCACGTATGTTACATCTCTTGGTAACATCTCACAGTATGACAGAAGTACAGCAACTTTACCAGAGATCAATGTGGTCTTGTGTATTCCAATGGAAGAAAAATGTATAACAATATAAGATCCCTATGAGAGTTGAATTCAAGTCAGTTTGACCCAGTTTCTAAGGCACAGGCACAGAGAATAATAATAGTATCCATTTCAACTTTGGCTTTAACTATTAGAGATTCATGATCCAATGTTGCTGGGTGGGAATAGCAAGTTCTTGGTAATTGGAGTTTGACTAAGGATCCCTATTCCAGAGGAACTGATCAAGAAGAGTTAGAGGAGCAGACAGAAGCCCCATCCTACCACTTGATAAAACCAGACCCTTATCTTGAAGCTCCTATATATTCCTGTTTCACCTTCACTGAATGATACGTAATCATACGTCCCTGTCCATACACTTGGCCCCGGGTGTCAACTACATCTTATGATCCTGCCCCACTAGTTACCTGATGAAGGAGCAGCACTCCAAAAGCTTGTACTTCCAAATAAACCTGTTGGACTATGACCTGGTGTTGTGTGATTTTTAACTTTGTCCACCCCAGTCCAACACCACCTTCACATTATAACTATGTGTCAGACATTATGTGCTCTTGCCAACTTCCGTGCGGTACTGAGAGCATGCTGCACAGTCAGAGCTGTAATCTTTCAGCTCAGATGTTAAGCTAATAGCCTGGTGCCTGCCCTGCAGGTGGGTGTGAAGGATTTTATCACTAACTGAAGACAGACAAGAGGAAATCTCCAGTTATGTGGCCCAATAGGCTGCGAGCAATACATACCATGATTATTTCATTACTGTTTCTGCACTCAGATTAGCCATTGTTTTCCTTGCATGGCTCAGCCACTGTACTTTATGAGTTTCCACCTGATGAAGGAGCGTCGCTCCAAAAGCTAGTGTGCTTCCAATTAAACCTGTTGGACTATAACCTGGTGTTGTGTGATTTTTAACTTTGTACACCCCAGTCCAACACCAGCATCTCCAAATCATAAGTTTCATTTGTTGTAAAATGCCTTGAGATGTCCCGGGGTTGTGTAAGACGCTATGGAAATTCAGATCTTTTGCTTTCCTCTCCGTTTCCAAATTAATTTCCTGCATTACATTGGGAGAACTTTTCAATCTGGAATTGTTACCTCAAAACAGCCCCGATTACTCTGAAACCTTCATTTTTGATCATGAGCTCACTGGGTTTCAAAATTCTCGCTGTTCCTAAAGTTCTGGGAGAGGTTCACCAATGCAAAGTAAATAAACGGCTAATGAGTGACTTTCTGAATTTGCCGATTTAGATTTTGTTGAATTTCTGTTTACTGGCTACCATGGTAATCTGAAACTGTGTTTATCTTGACTATCAAGAGTTGATGTGCTGAAAATGAGCTAAGCAGAGCGTAAGTAGTTTCAGAGGCAAACAGTAGCAAGGCAGGCAAGGGGGAGGAGGGGGAATGTATTTGAAAGGAACAAAAAAGCAGCCTGTGCTGTTTTTGCATGTCCTGAACAGACAGCTACAAAGTGACATTGTCGAGTAATAATCTGCAGTTAATAACTGGGGAATTCAGTGTCCCATATACATCAGTGCTTCATTCCTTTGTGGGCAGCACAGTGTCAAGCTGTGAAATACACTGACAGCTGCTAACCAGAGGGGGGGGGAGGAGAAAATTGAAATGATATATAAGAATCACAAAAAAGTAATTATCATAACAAACAGATAGCAGGAGGTCAGCTTAAATATGTAGTCTAAACTCAGGATGCACCATCATAGTATAGGCTGTCAACCCCCCTTCAGGACTTTCTTTCAGCATGTCAGATACTGTACAGTCAGCCATCGCTTATGCACACATATATTACAGCAGTTTAATTGGCACGTTGCTAGGTGGTCATACTTTCGTGGCTGGGCACAGCACGAGGGTTTGCAAATCCTATTTATGTCAACCTTCTGTCTGTACTGTTTCTACGTTTCACAAACTGTGGAAACTCGTAAAATAGTATAGCATCAAATATCAAATTGGAGCTGAAACAGTGGGTGGAGAGTATAACAAGTGATCTTGTCTTTTCTGACATTAGGCTCTGCCAGCACTGAAGCTAAGGTCAGAGTCTGCTTTGATTTCAGATCTGGAGTTCAGACTAAATGGTAGTCAACATGAATCAGTGTCTGCACTGATACTGAACCTGTAATGTTCAGTATCTGTAATGAAATTTAACCTGGAGCATCTTCATTGATATTGGTATTGATTGATTAATTATTGTCCCATGTACCGAGAAACAGTACAAAGTATTGCACTACATGCTAACCAGTCAAATCACACCTTACATAAGTACACCAGGGTAATAGAACAGAATGCAGAATATAGTCTCACAGCTACAGAGAAGGTGCAGAGAAAGATTGACTCCAACACATGAGAGGTTCATTCATAAGTCTGATGACAGCAGGGAAGAAGTTGTTCTTGAATCTATTGGTATGTGTTTACAAATTTCTATACCTTCTACCCAATGCAGGAGAGTGGAAGAGAGTCTAATTGGGCCAGGAGAGGTCTTTACATTGGCTGCTTTCCCTATTGGTATTGGTATATGTATATGTATTGGGTTTTGTTGGTATCTGCTGTAGTGCTGAACTGACTGTGTCTGCTGCAGTCCCGTGGTTTAGTATTTATCCTAGAGAATGCACTATCTGTGTTATTGGGACTTGAGGCTGTACTACTGTGTTTGTGAATATAGGAACATGAAAAATAACAGGATTAAACTGCCATTTAATAGGGGAAAAGTGCTATGTAAACTAAATAGGGTGTTGGGGGCTGGGGGAGTAGAGCCGTTGTGTATATTTAAGGCTGAGCCAGATAAAATGGAGTTTGTGAAACAGAGAACAGCTGATGGGTTTGATCTTGCCCGTGTTTAGCTGGAGGAAACTGTGCCTTTGTTCCGTGTAAACATACACGTTCAGAGCAGGAATTGGCTGGCTGACACCTTAAGCTGGCTCTGCCATTTGATGAACCCCTGAAATCAGATAAGCAGATGACAACGTGAAGGCAGTTTGCTGATGAAGTATTAAAAGGACCAGGAACTGATTAATTTCTGTATAGTATTTAAAAAGTAGGAGTAATAATTGGTTAAAGACAGTGACTGAGAGGCTTACACGTTAGTAAAATTTATCTGCCAGATTTTATAGTAACATCTGTCTCTGTTCTATTTCTGCGATTAATTAGCGCTGTTTATTATAAAATAAAACGAGTTAATGCACAGGCCTATACACCACCTTCCAATGCCTGATATGCTGAGAGTCCATTGATAACACTGTTAATCTGCCTATAATGCTGATTGTGGTGCTGGAATACTGGAACATGCTCTGCGAGATGTCAGACACAGTTTAATCCCTTAATGCAGAAAAAAAACACGCTGCTGGAAGATTCTTAAATCAGTGAGCAACTGAGCTTTCAATACAGTTTTCAACGCTGGGCTTGTGCCTCTTGACTCAGATTTGAACAATTGCTCCTTCAGCCCTGATACTGAGAATTGACTGCAGCAGAATTGGAAATGTTTAATATGTAATGCTGTCTATTCACTCGAGTCTTCTTCCTTTTTAAGTTAGTCTGGGCAGCTTCAGAACATGGTGAGCAAGCTGTCACAGTGAGCAGGCTGTCATGATGAACAAAACATCCCAAAGAACTGTAGATACTGGAAGTCAGAAACAAAACCAGAAATAGCTGCGAAAATCTCAGCAGGTCGGGCAGCAGAGAAAGCAGAGTTAATGTTTCGGGTCCAGGGACTCTGCTTCAGAATATTCTGCTTTTTTTCCACAGATGCTGCCAGCCCTGCTGTGTTTTTCCAGCTATTTCTGCTTTCTTTCTGTCAAGATGAACAATGACAATGAACAGTGATAATGAAGTGACAGTGTAAGCAAAGAGAAAAAAAGGGCTGCATTTTCACTGTAGAGGCAGAAATGGGAGCTGGAAGTATTTTTTGAGTGAGAAAGCTGTCTGTGCTGGAAAGGTGATTTTCATACATGGAAAGCTATACCAGGTACAGAATCGGGCTTTTTTTTTCCAATTTGGAGCCATTGGGATGGAGGTGGAGATGGGTTGGATAAAGCATGGGGCTCATAGGATGGCACGGTGGTTCAGTAGTTAGCACTGCTGCCTCCTGGCACCAGGGTCCTGAGTTCAATTCTGGCCTCAGGTGACTGTCTGAGTGAAGCTTGTATGTTCTCCCTATATCTGTGTTGGTTTGCTCTAGTTTCCTCTCACAGTCCAAAGATGTACAGGTTAAGTGGATTGGTCATGCTACATTGCCTGTAGTGGGGTTATAGGGTGGGGGGCTGGGTCTTGGTGTGATGCTCTTTAGAGGGTCAGAGTGGACTAAATGGTCTCTTTCTGCGCTGTAGGGGTTCTATGATTTCAACCATGACTGAGACTCTATTTCTTTCCCAGCCCCCTTTGCTAGTTATCATGAATTTGTGTCCTCTACTTGCTAATGCTGATCCAAGTGCTTCCCATTACTTATCTTATTATTTTGAGGACCCCATCTCCCAATTAAATCCCTCCTGAGCCTTCTCTTTTCTAAAGAGAACGATGCATTATTTCTTGCCCCACTTACAATGTTCATCCTCTTTCTGGTTTTCTATATCTTGATGGATTGGCATCTTGTGCCCTTCTCCATGCCAGCACACTCTGTCTGTGGCAGCTCTTTGGCCAGTCACAGGCAGAAACATGGTCTCGATTCTGTTCAGATTTTGGAACACAGCGTAGGCAAATGAGCTCGTCACTGTGCCAGATCCCATTAGGAAAGAAAGAAAGAGAAGTGCTTCATATGTGGGAAAGGAATTTCCTACATCCACAAATAGTGCTTTGTGAAGAGACAATTGGACACAAACCTCAAAGGAGACATTTCATTGAACATTTTGAACAAATTGCTGGTGGGCATTTAGGCTTACCAGTCACTTTTTGATTAATTAGCAACAGCCTACTCACGCCTCCCCGCTCATTAGATTGACAGCAGAGAACGCCTCTGGTATATGACATCACAGGACTTCAATGGGTCCCGATGGTTTTTGTTCATGGAATGTGGGTATTGCAGGCTATGCCAGTACATACTGTCCATCTCCAATTGTCCCGTGGGCAGTTCAAGAACCAATCACATTCCTGTGGGTCTGTAAGCTAGATCAGGGAAGAAAACTAGATTTCCTTCCCATCTGATTGGCATGGACGGGTTGGGCCGAAGGATCTGTTTCCATTCTGTACATCTCTACGATTCTATGATTCTATGACATGAGTGAACCAAATGGCTTTGAACACAATGAGCACATGGTCACCATTTGTTAGTCTTTATCCCAGATTGTTATTGAATTCAAATTTCACTGTCAATGATGATTCAAACCCATGTCCTCAGAACATTAGCCTGGTGTTCTGGATTACTAATTCCTTGTTGAAAATGTGTTGCTGGAAAAGCGCAGCAGGTCAGGCAGCATCCAAGGAATAGGAAATTCGACGTTTCGGGCATAAGCCCTTCATCAGGAATGATTACCACTACATCGCCGCATTCTTGTCAATTTGACAGATAAAAGCCATGTTTGCCCAAGTTTGTTTTTGTCAGCTGTAAATACAAAATAAGTTTGGAATTGTTGGAGTCAGGAGAGAGAGAAGCTTTCTAAAATGAGAATCCAAAGAGTGAGATTCACCATCAAAACCTCTGTTGAAGGTGAGCTCTCACTATAATGACCCTGTTGTATTGTTATATTCTTAAGGAAATGGGAACAGAATGTTGCTTGATGGTACAGAACATAAATATGCAAAAAAAAAGACAAAATTCAAAGTTTCGTCTTATACTTAACAGGTGTGAAATGCAAAAGAACCAAATTCAAAACGCATCCAACAATTTATACAGCCCCAGAAAAGAGTGTTGACTGGCTGGCATGAAGATGCAACAGGTTTTGTGTCAAAAATTGGTTTCCTTGTGTTTCGGTATGAGAATGTAGCTCTAGGGTGCCTCATTTTGCTACTGCACTGTGCTCAGATGCAGAACAGCAATGCAGCCGTCCACCAGCCACATGCAGATCAACAAGAAATACACTTGACAAAGCTCCAGCATTTTGAATCTGGAAACATGTCCATTTCGAACATCTGGGAATGAAAAACATATAGCAGATCCCTTTTGAAGTTGCATGCAATTAAAAAGAAAGCAAAAAGACTTGCATTTACACAAAATCTTTCAGAACCTCAGCAGCTCAAGCTTTTTACAGGCAATGAAGAATTGTTGGAATATTGTGACTGTAGTAATACAGGCAATGCAGCAGCCAATTTGCCCCATGACAAGCTCTTGCAAACAGTCATGAAAGAAGGGACTGGACCATACGTTCTGACTATTGGTTGAGGGATACATAGGGGAAGGATATATGGGTGGTACAGTGTCTAGCACTAGGTGGAGTGGGTACTGTAGATGCTGGAGAACAGAGTCAAGATTAGAGTAGTGCTGGAAAAGCACAGCAGGTCAGGCAGCATCCAATGAGCAGGAAAATCGACATTTCAGGCAAAAGTCTTTCATCAGGAATGAGGACAGATAAATGGGAGGGGAGTGGGGCTAGAGAAAAGGTAGCTGTGAGTGCAATAGGGGATGGAGGTGAGGGGTAAACGTGATAGGTCAGAGAGGAGGGTGGAGCAGATAGGTGGGAAGGAAGATTGACAGGTGGGACAGGTCATGAGGACGGTGCTGAGCTGGAAGGTTGGAACTGGGGGAGGGGAAATGAGGAAACTGGTGAAGTCCACATTGATGACAGAGGTTGAAGGGTCCCGAGGCAGAAGATGAGGTGTTCTTCCTCCAGCGCCTAGCACTACTGCCTCACAATGCCAGGGACTTACGTTCAACTTCACCCTTGGGTGACGTCTGTCTAGAGTGATGGGTTTCCTCCCACAGGTTGGTGAATTGGTCATGCTAAATTGCCCATAGTGCCTAGGGATGTATAGGTTAGGTGGGTTAGTTATGGGAAATGCAGGGATAGGGTGAGATGCCCCTAGGAGGGTTGGTATGGATGTGGGCCAAATGGCCTGCCTTCAAATGTAGGGGTTTGATGGTAATCTGAAGATTTTCCTTCTCTTTTATGAAAATAGTGCCATGGAATCTTTTATATCCACCTGAGAGGGCAAACAGGGTCCTGTTTCATACCTTGTGTGAAAAATGTCACCTCTAACAATACTGCACTGCAGTGTCAGCCTAGATTGTCACTTAATCACTACTTCCGAATTTAGTTAATTTTTTTCCTTCGATCCTTGTTGGTGCTCTGTGCTTCAGGCCTTGACTCTTGCTCTTTAGGTTTTTCAGTTAATAATGTAATTAAATACATTATGCATTCATGGCTTTTGCTTTACATGGGCTTGCAAAGTAAGAGCACTTCAGTTCTGTACAATTGGCAGCCATCTGATGATTTATTCAGAGGCTGCCGTATTGTTTCAGGTTACACGCGTTGTGTGGAAATTAATATTAGAGCAGATTGTATTCAGAATTGTGTTAGATTGAGGCTCCAGCAGCAAGTAAGGTGACAGCTGATGACAAAGAGATTGTTAATGATCTCTCTGGAGCAGTTAATGGCTGCTCTCACTGACTGGAAAATATACACTTTAAAAACTGTTGCTTTTCTTCCTGTGTCGGTGAAATTATCCAAGACTGTTTTTTTGTTGAGAGGCTGTTCTGCTCTATTTAACAGTAGAACCTTTCCTTTTACTTTTTTGATTGCATTTTTAGCTTGCATGTAATCATAATAAGCCAAGCTTGATTTATGCTTTATTTTTCTTGCTGAACTGCCAAGCACCTTTTTGGAGGGAACGTTTCCTTTCCTATATTCCCCTAACAATGCTCAGGTCCTTTGGATATCTCTGTACAAGGAGTGAATGAGCAGTAAGCAGTGGCCATTGGAATTAAATGCCATGATTACAACTGGGGCATACTTTGCTTTTTTGGAGTCTAATACGATAGAAAGTGGCTTGTTATGTTTTGTCACTATGTACTGAGGACTTAGTAATTTTCCTATGCTTAGTGTTTAAGGAAGCCAGATTGGTTGGGGTAATTCTTGATGTTAATTGAAGCTGGTTTATCAATTGTGGTCTCCTGACTGGGACTAAAATACTCCTGTGTTGTAGCTGTAGGGCTGCCCTCTATGCAGATAGCTTGCTGTAGGGCTGCCCTCTATGCAGATAGCTTGAAAATATAATTGTCATTCTGCTGGCGTAACCCTCAATGAATCCTATTATACTGCAATCAACATGCATCCCGTCACCAGCAACGTCAGACTATCTTGGCTGCCTTTGATTAATTAGCAGCCACTTCATTGCTGATGGCTTCATTGAAATGATCCTCAATCTCATTTTCCTATAAAGTAATTCCTACAATGGTAAGCCTTTAAAGCCCAAGCAAATAAATCTGATTGCTGGGGGCAAATTCAGGCTAATTAGGTCTGATTTGGATTAATTAGCAGCATCCCCCAAGTGACAGGTTTAGCCTTTTCAGTTTAATTCCCTGTTAAAGACTGTGGCTTCAGCCTGTGCAGGGGTTTTAAAATGGGAGTTTAACCATCAAGTGCACTTTCAAATGGGGATTCCGTCAGAAGTTTAGCTCACGAGCTATTAGAAGGATCCAAAATAACAGTGTGATGCTTACAACAAAAAACAGTGCTCGGGAATACAACTGCTTATAGACAAAAGGAGTTGATAATGAAGGCTTGCCATAATTGACATACATTTAGATTAGCATGACGCAGGCAAGTTTTCTTCAATTGAGGAACAAAAGTAAATTATCTACTTCAGAGTTAAAAATCGCACAACACCAGGTTATAGTCCAACAGGTTTATTTGGAAGCACTAGCTTCCAAAGTGCCGCCAGATAAACCCGTTGGATTGTAACCTGGTGTTGTGTGATTTTTAATTTTATTCACCTCAGTCCAACACCGGCACCTCATGGTGACTTACTTCAGAATATCACTCAAGTTGAAGCGAGTAGCAGGAATGATGGAGTATCAAAGGAAGGACATTCTGAAGAACATTTTCCAAACTTGACCACATGAAAAGACAAAGGCAGCAGATACATTGGAGCTGCACCAGTTGCAAACTCCATTTCAATTTCTGCCTGATTTTCAACTTGGAAATTGCAGCAATTGGAACTACTGTCTGAGGTCTTCCTGCTGAAGTTAAATTGGGGTCTGTTCAGTTATTGGAGCCTCCTAGTGCCTCAAATGCATATAAGTATAGTCTTTTACATGTAAGAGATGCCTTTGGTTTGTTTGTCGGATTCTGTCAAACCCCAATGTTTGTTTTCTTAATATGCTATTTAACAGAACCAAACTACATTTATAACAATGCACTGAAATAAAAATAATTTTTATGAATAAAGTCTATTTTAGAAATTTTTAAATTTGGAATGAGGGCCAAATGGATTTCATTGACTATGTGATCCCTAATTAGAGTTGTTAACCTGGGTCAATCAGGGAGCCCTGGCTGACAGATATAAATAGGAGATTCTCTTTCACTGTGTCTCACACCTGCACACACACACACAATATGGATGCTGGGGGGAGAAAAACAAAAAAAAGACAGAGCCAGAGGCTCTGAAAAGAAAAAAAAGAAGAGAAAGGAAAAAACAGGAATATTTTTAAAAATAAATAGGAGATTCAGAGTGTGTTCTTCAGCTGCCTGGTCAGAAGCCATGTGCTGTGCATATGTAAACAAAAGGTGACTTGGTGACAGGATACTGGCCTCTGTGCAGTTATTTCAGATCTGTAATGCTGTTCCTTCATTATCACTAGGTCAAAATCATAACAACACTCCCTGTGTGAACTGCAGTCATTCAAAAAGGTGGCTCACCGTTACCCTATCAGAGTCAATTAGACCTGAGTAATTAAAGCTGCCTTGAATAGAGATGTCTACAACACACAAGCAAAAAATAATACATGTTTCTGTATAAGGGAAGAAAAAGTTGCCACAGGGTAAGCCATCAAATCAACACAGCAGTAATGTAAAGAACATGCAGATGAACATGTCGAACCTTAGGAGAAATGCAAGATTGAACGTATAGAGAATGCTGAACACAATAGGCCCTGTAAAGTTAAATAAAGTTTGCAGTAGGGGGAGAGCGATATTGTGAACAGAAGTTAGCAGGTTTCTTAGCTTAGACCCTGAAAGGGAATGCAACAGACCTTTGCAATGTCATAATACAGAAGACTCAGAAGCTGTTGGCTTTTGGCTGTTTCCACCCTTCCACCAGTGTGGAGAAAGAGAATGCAGGGAGGTTTTAGGCCAGTATTAGCATGCTGAAATCTAATCAGTCATAAATTTCCAACATACAAAGAAGGAAATATGATGCAAATTCTTCAACACTAGTCAGACTGTCAAGGATTCTGGACAATAAGTGGTAATAAAACCCATACAGATGAAAGAAACCATTCGGGCAGCTGAGCCGATGCTGGGTCTCTGGAAGGTCTCCTCGTTTAGCCTCAATCCATTGCCCTTTACCTATAGCCTTGCAACTTCTTTTTCATTCAGTCCTGGATTTCAGCTCAACAAGATCATGTTCAAAACATGGGGAGAGGGGACAGAGAATGCAACAAGTAAAGCTAAAATGGAAGAAATGGAAGTGAAGGTCTGAACTCAATATTAAATCCAGAAGGTTGTAAATTGCCTAGTCTGAAGATGAGATGTTGTTCCTTTAGTTTGTGCTGTGATTTGCTGGAGCATTATAGCATGCTGAGGACAGGTAAGTGGACATGTTCAGTATCCTTGCCAGTGCTGACACTTACGTTCTATTCATTCATATTTATTGCAATTATTCAAGTGAATGAAGTGTTTTCAGACAAACAGGAACCGGTGGCTTCTGTATTCAAATGCAGCTCTGATTGGCCGCAACAAGTTGACTGGTCTATGGACTAGTGGCCAGTTATTGATGACAAGGGGCCTGTTGCTGACCCACAACCATGTGATTGGTTTTCAGTAAACACAACAGTTTGGGGATGGGAACAAGATTCAGAGAAGGGATTTGGTCTCGACCAGCTCAGCTGTTGTATCTCTGTTCTCTGCAGTTAAAACTCACATTAAACCTGGAAAAAAAAGTCAGTAAATATTTCCTTCAGGAAACTGCTGTAAGCTACGGTCAGCAAGCATTGTGAGGAAAAGTCAAGAAAGTGGCATTGAGAGTTATCAGATCAGCCATGGTCTCAATCAATTGCAGTGCTAAACCGATGGTCTATTTTCTGCTCCTATGATTTATGGTCTTTGATTTTACAATTTTAGCCCAGGTTCAAATCCAAAAATTCACACCATTCATCCTGAGCAGTACTGGAGGAGGAACACCGCAAAATTCAAGTTCTTTCATTTAAGTCAGCAGAAAATCAATCAACATTCACCCTCCTGAATGCCACTGATTACCTTAGAACTTCAAGAAGACAGGTAGATCAACTGATTGATAAATTTAAATAGGGAAAAAAACAAATATGGACGGGTAGATTGCTGGTTCATTGAAAATTTGATGTGTGTGTGTGCTGGAAGTGTAGGATGTCACGGTGGCTCAGTGGTTAGCACTGCTTCCTCACAGTGCCAGATATCTGTGTTCAATTCCAACCTCGGGTAACTGTGTGGAGTTTGCACATTCTCCTTGTGTCTGCATGGGTTTTTACTGGTTTCCTCCCATAGTCCAAAGATTTGCAGATTAGGTAGATTGGCCATGCCAAATTGACCATAGAGTCCAGGAAGTGCAGGCTAGGTGGATTGGCCATGGGTTGGCAGGGTTACAGAGATGGCATTCGTCTGGGAGGGGCCATCATCAGAATGTTGGTGTATGCTGAATGGCCTGCTTCCCCACTGTAGGGATTCTATGAAGTGGAGATCTGTCTTGCTGAAGTAAGTACCACAGAGGAATTTTAGCGGTTATTTTTAAGGTAATTGCTCGTGCTGCTTTCCCTCAAGAATGGACAATACTAGCAGATTTATTGCTTCCTTGATGGCCAGATTGAGTTCCAATAAAAAAGATTTCTACCCTTCCCCAGGGCAGATAGCCCTTTTCCCATTTACATTAACTTTTGAGATTAAAAGAATGCCAAGTGGGAGAGAATACACGGTCAAAACCCAAGCTCTAACTACTTTGGGTCACAACATTTATCACATTCCAACTCATGGCACCACCAAGAACATGCTAATTATGCTCATTGCCATTCAAGTCAACACAAAGATTGAGAAGAACATACTGCATTGATTGAAATTAGTAGCAAGCAAGCTCAAAGCTTAAATGTATGGATTCCTCAGGAAAGTATCAAGAAAACATCAGGCTGGAGAACCTTAGAACAAGAAACCCATCACTGTGGACTGGAATAATAGAGTAAAGTGCAACATAGATACTGTAGCAGTTACATAATGAATATGCAAACCCATGTGTTCACTGGAAGCTTAAACACTACATTGTTGAGCTGCGGGTTTAAACAGAGAGACCAGGTTATGGGGTAGTTTATACAAGAAAGTAATTAGATTTAGGAGAAGCCTCTTTTTGAAAGGGAGAAGGAGTTTTGCAGATTTTAACAGATGAACTGACATGTGAAGGTGCCCCATTGTTGAGGCTGTTAAAAGGGGAGGTGATGTTTGAGGCCATGACATTCCAAACGTCCTACCTGTGTTGCTGGAACAAGTCCCAAGCATTCCATTCAGCTCCAGCAATGGCAGCTGTCCAAGTGCTTGTACCTGTTTTATGATTGAATTAAGCAGCTAATTTGACATCTGCTCACATTCTCCACCAATCTGCAGATCAGGCTGGGTGACTTTAAAAAGGAGACCGAAGGTTGTGCTCCTCAAACTTCCTACCTCTTCTCAATTTGACATTGCTCATTATACTCACACACTTAAAGGATCTGCACATTTCACTTCTAGAATACATTGAATGAAATCAAGTATGATAATTTCGCACCTCTACCTCTCTCTTACTTTGCCTCTCCATTTAGTTAAAGTCTGGGTTGGAAGGAACCGTTGCTCTGAACTTTTATTTCTGCAATGCTGGACTTTGTTTATCTATTTTCTAAGATCTTGTAACTGGATAAATTGTACTGAGGTACCTTTATGCCTAAGATGGTGCTCTAAGTGCCAAAATATAAATGTTTCCACTATACTCATTTAAGTAACTGTGACAATAAAGCTAATTCAAAATTCAATTCGATTCAATACTGTCAATTGGGACGGCACAGTGGCTCAGTAGCTAACACTGCTGCCTCACAGCATCAAGGACCTGGGGTTCAATTCCACCCTCAGGCAACCATCTGTGTGGAGTTTGCATATTCTCCTCATGTCTGCGTGAGTTTCCGCTAGGTGCCCTGGTTCCTTCCAAAGTCCAAAGATGTGGAGCTTAGGTGGATTGGCCGTGCTAAATTGCCCCGTAGTGTTCAGGGATGTATAGGTTAGCCATGGGAATTATGAGGTTACAGGGAAAAGGGTAGGGGGATGGGTTTGGCTGGGATGTTATTTGGAGGGGCGGTGTGGACTCGTTGGGCTGACTAGCCTCTTTCCACACTGTAGTGTATCCTATAGAACTGAAACCTTCGAAGAGAAATCCAGTCACTTGATGTGACTAATTGTCACTCACTAACCAACGTTACACCCACCTTTACACTGAAATTGTCACTCACTGACCGCCATCATACAACCAGTCTAATGGGATTGTCACTCCTTGCATGTTATTTTACCGTCCATTAAAGAGTTTCGCAGTTTCTGACGGGCGGTCCATCTTCATTACAATGGGATCACCATTTAAGGACTATGGGGAGAATGCTGGTAAGTGGAGTTGAAGTGCCCATCAGCCGTGATAGAATGGTGGAGTGGACTCGATGGGCCGAATGGCCTTACTTCCACTCCTATGTCTTATGGTCTTATGGTCTAAGGAGTGCTCTCTGGAGACTTGTCAATTACTGACCAACATAATCTTGACTTTTATCATTCTGAAGTGAAGAGCAGCAACATTCAAAATAGCAAAACAAAATAATTGGCCGAAGGCAGCTTCTTAATTTTGTGCTTAAGAAGAGGACAAACAAGAAAATACTTTGTGAAATATCACAGTTTAGGAAGGGACAGGCTAATGAGGAATTTGTTCGGAAATTCTAGACTTCCCCTCCACAATTTCGCTCAGATGCCGGATCACTATTACGGATCACAGGTTTGTTACTTGTAAAATAACAGCAACATTTGGTGGGGTGAATTGTAAAGAATGAAGAGATTAATTTAAAACGATGAATCCACGCTTGTTTTACAGTTTAAATGGTGCTAAATTGGAGGTGACGTTTCTCAAAGTGCTCTTGCAATCTTCCTTTCTGACATGATTGATTGAACATGCTTGAGACAAGGTAAGGCCGAAGCAGAGGCTATCTGCTGAATGCAATGTTTAATTCAGACACTGATTTTGAAATGGTGCAATGGGAAATGACAAAACTTTTGTCTCTTGGATTCCTTTGTCTGTGAACCTAAGTGTGTTTGCAGACCCCATCATGGACCTGACAATCTACAATATATTTACCGTTGGGTCACAGTTGCAGGATTGGAGAAAGACACAGGTTGATAGGATAGTGAAGAAGATGGTTGGTGCACTTGCCTTTATTGGTCAGTACATTGAGTATGGAAGTTGGGATTTCATGTTGTAGCTGTACAGGACATTAACTAGGCCAAATTTGGAATACTGCATTCAGTTCTGGTTTCCTTGCTATAGGAACGAAGTTGTTAAACTTGACAAAGTGCAGAAAAGATTGACAAGGATGTTGCCAGAGTTGGAGGTTTGAGCTATAGGGAGATGTGAATAGGCTGGGGCTCCTTTCTCTGGAGTGAATAGCCAAGGTCTTTTTCCCCATGTCAGGGAGTCCAAAACTGGACAGCACAGGTTTAAGCTGAGAGAGGAAAAATTTAAAAAGGACCTAAGAGGCAACTTTTTCACGCAGAGGTAGGTGCATATATAGAATGAGCTGCTAGAGGATCTAGTACAATTACAATATTTAAAAAGCACCTGGATGGGTATATGAATAGGAAGGGTTTATAGAGGCCAAATGCTGGCAAATGGAAATAGATTAATTTAGGATATTTGTTCAGCATGGACGAGTTGGACTGTAGGGTCTTTTTCCATGCTGTACCTCTCTGTGACTCTGTAAAGAGAGGGAGCATTAGGGTTATCTGAGTTTTCACCTTTTGAAAATCAGAATACTATGGAGCTGGAATTCCACTGAACATTTCACTTTACTAATTTGAGTATGTGTAACAATAAAGCTAATTCCCTACAATTTAATTCAGTCCAAAATCATAGCAGCAAATGCTGGAAGTAGGCAGCTGACCAGGGAGTGTCTGCTGAGGTAGAAAACAGTTAACATTTCCACTCAATGACCTTTAAATGCAAGTGATCAAAGTGAAATATTAACTCTCTTTCTCTTTCTCACACATGCTACCTGATCTGTTGTGCATTGCCAGCATTTTCACCTTTGGCTTCTAGGTTTACACAGCTTTAGTTAGTCAATGATTTAGTCATAGAATTTAGTTCTTTTTTGGCACAAGCCTGTAACATGAAAATTACAATAACTTGAAACTAATTGGCACCGTCATCGAGTGTGGTGCTGGAAAGGCACAGCTGGTCAGGCGGCATCCGAGAAGCAGAAGAGTCAACGTTTCAGGAATCAGCCCTTCATCAGGAATGAGGCCTGTGGAGCAAGGGGGCTGACAGTAAATGGGAGGGGTGTGGGGCTGGAGGGAAGGTAGCTGGGAAAGCGATAGGTAGATGAAGGTGGGGGTGAATGTGATAGGTCAGAGAGGAGGGTGGTGCGGGTAGATGGGAAGGAAGATAGACAGGTGGGACCATTCAAAAGGGCAATACCAAGTTGGAAGCTTGGGACTGGATAAGGTGTGGGGACTGGAAATGGGGAACTTGGTGAAATCCACATTGATCCCATGTGGATGGAGGGTCCCAAAGCGAGATGTGGCCTTCTTCCTCAGGCGCTGGATGGTTAGAGTTTGGCGATGGAGGAGGCCCAGGAGCTGCATGTCCTTGGTGGAGTGGAAGGGGGGAGTTAAAGTGTTCAGCCACAGGGCAATGGGGTTGGCTAGTGCAGATGTCCCAGAGATGACCTCTGAATGATCTGCAAGTTGGTACCACAAAAGGAAGGTTACCACTTTACTCATACCACGCAATATCCTAAACAGAGAGCATACATTGGAAGACCATTCATGTGGCATGCGGGTTGCCCAGCTAGTCCAGCATTTATTGCCAAATTCTAAGATGTTGATGAGCTGCTTCCTTGAACCTATGCTGAAACATGGAGAATCCACGTATGTTTTTCCAAAGCTGAAAACTCTATAACCCTTCCAATTACATTTCTTGCTTCTCCCCTCTCCTTAACACAATGCATCAGAAATACATTTGGCTAAGATTATCCCTGATCGTTTTAACTCAGACCAGTGGTATTAAACTACAACATGACATACTGAGAGAAATATTGCCTTAGCCATTCCTTGAGCTTTTTTTTGAAACATGCATTGTGGGTTTCAGATGACATTCACAATCCTCAGTGCCGAGTGTTCATCAATGTGTGCATTAGATGAATGCTCTTCACCAGTGGAAGATTTTCCCTTTGCGATTATAAACTGCAGACAATATTGGGAATGGCAATGTGAGTGATGAAATAGGGACTGGCCTGCTGGAGACCGAGTTGCAGAACTCTGTTGTAAAGGAAGCTTGCATCAAATGTATTCACGACATGAGAAGGGCTTGGACATTGCAGAGTGAAAGTTAATTTGACTGTAACATGTGAACTAGCTTGACCTGGCAGTACTTGGCAAGCTACTTCAGAGAAGCTGTCACCTTACATCTAACCCTTGAGATTTCTGATCTGAGAGTGCTTGAGGGGATAAAGCAGAACAGGCATTGCTCTGTATCCAACTCAGAGCTACCTGACCTGAGAGTGTTTAATACTGACACCGGGTATTCAAATGAGCAACATATTCCCTTGCATGATTGACGGAGTGACCTCCTGAAAGAAGAGCACATGTCATTTAACTTTTAATTTAAAAACAAAATCTCCAAATGGACTCTAGAGCGTGATGTGCAGTGGTAATATTAAAAGACGATTGCAGAGTGAGTTTCTTTTTAGCCATGTGGGTGATGAAGGTATTTCTTCAGTGCTCAGTAAGTAAGTAAAATCAATCTTTGACTTTTATCAGTGACTAGATCCTAAAGACTACAAACAAACAGGTGGGATTGAGTTGAGGGGGGATGGGTTGGTGTGCTTGGATTATTGGGGGCAGGGAAAGAGAGAAGTCCGAGATCTCTGAAGTAAAGGTCTTTCCCAGGCCAGAACAGATATGGAGTAGGAATGTCTAATTAATGAAGATCAACCATATCAACCATATCATGTAACACAGGAATCCACAAGGCGACTGCTGCGTGAAACCTGAGCAGAGGAAGATTCAATAAGGTCCGATTGAGGCCTAATACGCGACCTGCCACCACATCTTAGAAGAAAAAATAAAGGAAAGGTTAGACATGAAAACGATGTCAAAGACGTTAATTAACCCTTTGGAGACCAAGGGTTTTATTGTCCCTGAAACCCCACCCACTACCTTTTTATCTTGATTATTTAAAAGAAAATTGGATTTAATTTGAAAGCAAGGCCTGCCTCCACACTTCTTCAAAAATAAGACATTTCCAGCAAATGTTTCCAATCATGAACGTAGCTGTATTCAGCTTGTAACAATTATTCCTCTTTTCCTCTCTCTTCAAATCTAGGAGGCTCTATTCCATCTTTCTCATACAATTAATCCTTCAGATGGTTTCTGGATGTCATCGTCTTCTTTTCTGGATTGCCACAGAAGTATTCGTCCTTCTGAATTTTAAAGTCACTTTGTGGGCTCACAGTTCTCTGGAAACCTTTGCAGAATTGTGCTTGATGACACCATTCCCCATGATGCTCCCAGTGGAATGAATACTGTGTCCCAGTGCCAAAAAAAGTTTGGGTGATGAGATGTACCCTTTACAAAGTGATCCTAAACAGAATTCATGTCAATCCCTCCAACCCTGGCAATATCTTCGGAAATCTTTTCTGAACTTTTCACAACATCCTTCCTATAGCAGGAAGATCTTTCTCATGGCCTGGGAACTCTATGTTTTGGATGATTTCAGTCTTCTCTTTTCTAAATGTCCTTCTTCCCCTTGGCCTCTGTCAGCTTCTCCAGGCCTTCAAGGTCTCTGTGCTCCTCCTATTCTGGTCTCTTGTGCAAACCTGATTTTCAAAGTTTAATTGTTGACACCTGGGCCTCAAACTGCTTTGATTTGATTTGGTTTATTGCAGTCACATGTACCTGAGTACAGTGAAAAGCTTTGTTTTGCAAGCAGTACAGGCAGATGATAGCAAACAAGGACATACAGATCACAGAGTACTTAGGCAGAGCAAGGCATACAGTTTACAACTGCATAGGAGGTGCATAAAGCAAGTTCACCATTAGCAAGATCAACATTATTTGATGTTAGAGAATCCATTCAGCAGGCTAATGACAGCAGGGAAGAATGTGTTCTTGAACCTGTTAGTGCGTGTGTTCAAGCTTCTATATCTTCTCCCTGACTGGAATTTCCTCCCTAAACTTCCCCGCCACTTTCTCCCCCCATGTGAAGACATTCTAGACCTTCATCCTTGGCCAAGTACTTGGTGACCTCCTTTAATTTTTCCTAATGATGTGCCCTCGTAACATAGGCATTGATGTAATGTAGGAAATGCAACAGCTAATTTGAACACAGCCATTCCCCACACCAAAAAAATTAGAAATTGTCGGATAATCTCTCTTGAGTTAGTTTATGGACCAAAATTCATAAGAATCTATGTTGAAAATTATGGACCTGATTTCACTCAGAATTATAAATAGATTATAAGGAACAAAAGAAGAAACCTGGATTTCATAAATAACGACAACCGGCATTTGTATAAAACTGCTAACATTTTGGTTTTTAGTTTGGGATTCTGATGAAGGGCTTATGCTCGAAACGTCGAATTCCCTATTCCTGAGATGCTGCCTAACCTGCTGTGCTTTAACCAGCAACACATTTTCAGCTACAGTTTGGGATTATGGTCAACATGGACTGGTTCGACCTAAGGGCCTGTTTCTGTGCTGTATGACTCTATGACTCTACAATAAAATATCACAACATACTCCGCAGGAGCATCTGAAAGCAAGGGGATGTTAGGGGATGAATGACCAAACGTTTGGTCAGACGCAAGGTTTTAAGGAGCACCTTAAAGGAGGAAAGAGTCATGGAGCAGCAGAGAGGTTAAAGGAGGTTATTCCAAAACGTAGAGCTGAAGTACCTGAATTCAATGCTGGAGCAATTAAAATCCAGCCTTCCTCTCATTGAGACACACACTTTGATTTATCTGCTCTATGCACCATGAGCAGCAGATGAAGCTTCCGTTGAGTTAACAACAAGTAGACCTCAAATTTGGGACCATCTGCGAGGCTTTTGTGCTCTATTCGACCATTTTTATTCCCTAATGTTTCAAGGGGATAAGAATATTTTATTTCAGAGGTTTCCACCATTGCTTTGCTGATGAATCCCAAAACCAGCTATTCCCTTCTGACTATCGAAATATTATTATCACGTAATTACTGTTAATTTATTGGTCAGTGCATTGAGTATAGAAGTTGAGATGTCATGTTGTGGCTGTACAGGACACTGGTTAGGCCACTTTTGGAATACTGTGTGCAATTCTGATCTTCCTGCTATAAGAAGGATGTTGTGAAAAGTTCAGAAAATATTTCCGAGGATATTGCCAGGGTTGGAGGGTTTGACCTATCGGGAGAGGCTGAATAGGCTTGGGGTTGTTTTCCCTGAAGAGTTGAAGATTCGGAGGGGGTGACCTTATTAAAGTTTATAAAATTGTGAAGGTCACGCATTGAGTGACTAGTCAAGGTCTTTTCACTCGGTTAGAGTAGTCCAAAACTAGAGGGCCTGGCTTAAGATGAGAGGGGAAAGATTTAAAAGGACATAAGGGACATTTTCATGCAATGAGTGGTACGTATATGGAAAGAGCTGCCAGAGGAAGTGGTGGAGGCTGGTACAATTACAACATTTAAAGGCACCTGGGTAAGTATATGAATAGGAAAGGTTTAAAGAGGTATGGGTAAAATTCTAACAAATGGGACAAGATTAATTTAGGATTTCTGGTCGGCATGGACAAGTTGGACTGAATGGTCTGTTTCCATGCTGTACATCTCTATGACTCTAATTTAAACATTGCTGGTGCTCCAGAACATTTCTGCAACATTGATAGTTTTGCCATTTTTAATTCTGCTCCCTCACATTTTTGACTTTTCGTATGAAGTCTGAATCATACCATCAGGACTCAGTGGCTGAGAAATTCCAGGGACAGGGCATGCTCCATCAGTACTACTTCATCAAAAGTGCAGCAAGAAACCTCGGTTACACCTCTTTCAGCCAGTTAGCAGTGGCTTGAAGAATTTCTTCTACACTATCTCAACTTTCACAATATTCTGGAATTCCCCTCCCCACTCCCACCTTGTGTTTGAGGGCGTCTGCTTTACTCTTCCATTTCCACAGAGAGCTGTTATGAAATGTTTGCCAAGCTGTAAGGAACCTGAGTCCTTTGCGTACAAGAGTTGAATCAAGAGTCCCTCGAATTAAGAGAATCAAAGGGTCATGGGAGACAAATGAGAATGTTGAATTCAGAACACACAGATCAGCCATGATCATGGAGTAAAAAATGAGGTCTGCAGATGCTGGAGATCACAGCTGCAAATGTGTTGCTGGTCAAAGCACAGCAGGCCAGGCAGCATCTCAGGAATAGAGAATTCGACGTTTCGAGCATAAGCCCTTCATCAGGGCTTATGCTCGAAACGTCGAATTCTCTATTCCTGAGATGCTGCCTGGCCCGCTGTGCTTTGATCAGCCATGATCATATTGAGTGGCAGAGCAGAACAAGATGCTAAATGGCTTACTCCTGCTCCTAGTTCATATGTTCATAAGATTAAGTTGGGGCTGAACCTGCTCACTAGTTTAGAGACCATTACTTTACGATGTTATAGCATGTTGGAATTTAGATTCCAATACACTCAAGGGTTCTCAGGTCAACATTCAGATGGATTAACATGTAAGGTATAAAAGGTGAGAACATCTTTTATGCCTTCTTCCCAAACTTTTTTTTAATGTTTTTAATAAAAGACAATTGCTTTCTGTCAAAATCAACTTTTGATTGGATAACTGAAACCTACTTACCTATTCTTTTTCCAATTAGTTACAACTTAATGAGCAAAACATCTAGCTCTCAATAAAAGAACTCCTGAAATTAAGAGGTCATTGATTGATACCTGATGGTCATCCAGTGGAGATGGTGATTGGTGGGTCTGTACGAACCTTGTGTCTAATCAATTCACAGGCCACTGAGTCTCCCATCATTTAAAAGAGCATCTCGCTTGTTGACAAAACATAAGCCTGCTTCTGTCAAAAGAAACAGGAAAATACACAAACAGGAGGATGGGAAGATAATGAGGGAGCAATGAGGCACTAAATGTGAGGAACATAGAGAGAAAAAAATAAAGTGTGGAAAGACAGAGACAGAAAGGAACTGATCCAGAAAAGAGTAAGCTTATGTGGGAAACTGCCAGTCAGGGTAGCAATGGTATTGCTGTTAACCTTAGTAAATTAAAAACATTGCAATGTGCTGAGAGGCAGAATATTTTACCATCAATTAAAATCAGCAAAAAGAAATGGAAAAATAATTAGAAAAGAAACAGTATATCAATTCGGTGCAAACAATACATTGTATTAATTCAATTTTCATGCAGATTACACCAGACAATTTTTCTTTAGCCAGAAGCTATATATATATTTGATTGTGTGTGTTTGTGTGTTTGTCTGTGCAGGCATCTGTGAGATTGTGATGCAGGTTGCTGTAAGGGAGTTACTGACCAGATCGTCAAATTCACTTCAAAGGGGATTTCAGAGTTAATAACTATGATAAAAGCAGTATTTTAGCCACTGACACCCTCATCCCATGAAAAATATATTAAAAATTAGCATGTTTTTAAAAAATAAACATTTTAAAGATTCTTCTATAGAATGAATGTCACCACCTAACACACCTTCAAAGAAGGAGATTTGGTTTAATCTGTTCTTGGGCTGGAAATGGGTTTGCCAACGCTGACAATTATTGCCTGTTCCAGTTGCCATGAAAAGTTGGAGGTGAGTCTTCTTCACCCGTTTGCAGTCATTATGGCGATGATCCTGCAGCATCGGTATAAGGTAAGGACTTTCAGGATATTGAGGAATGATGATGTAGGTTCAAGTCAAAATGATATGTGCGTTAGAGAAAGATGCAGAAGTCAAGGTGTTTACATGACAGGGAACCCACCCATTGGTTAGAAGGCCAATGTAACTCCCGAAGTGAAGGCTAGGTGTGTGCAATCAGTCAGGCGACAGGCCAAGCCTTCAGTAGATTGGAAACTGGCCCCCTCCTGCAAACTTGCAGGTTATAGAGTCATAGAGTTATAGAGTCATAGAGCTGTATAGCATGGACATAGACCCTTCAGCCCAACTCATCCCTGCTGACCAGAAATCCTAACCTAATCTAATCCCTTCAAAGAAGGAGATTTGGTTTAATCTGTTCTTGGGTTTGCCAATGCTAACAATTATTGCCTGTTCCAGTTGCCATGAAAAGTTGGAGGTGAGGCTTCTTCACCCCTTTGCAGTCATTGTGGTGATGATCCTGCAGCATCGGTATAAGGCAAGGACTTTCAGGATATTGAGGAATGATGATGTAGGTTCAAGTCAAAACTATACACAGTGTTCCAGTTGGGGGTCTGACCAGTGCTTTTCATAGCTTTGAGCAAAACTTCCTTGCTCCGTTACTCCATTCCTTTTGAAATAAAGGCCAATATTCCGTTTACCTTCTGCAATATCTACTGAACATGCATGCTAGCTTTTTGTGATTTATAGACAAGGACTCTGAAAACCCTCTGTGCTGAAGCCTTCTGTAGTCTTTCTCCATTTCAATAATATTCAGCTCCACGATTCTTCCAAAGTACATAACCTCTCATTTCCCCACATTGTATTCCACCTGCCAAGTTTGTGCCCACTCAATTGTGCCCAGGCGGCATGGTGGCACAGTGGTTAGCACTGCTGCCTCACAGCGCCAGAGACCTGGGTTCAATTCCCGACTCAGGCGACTGACTGTGTGGAGTTTGCACATTCTCCCTGTGTCTGCGTGGGTTTCCTCTGGGTGCTCCGGTTTCCTCCCACAGTCCAAAAATGTGCAGGTTAGGTGAATTGGCCATGCTAAATTGCCCGTAGTGTTAGGTAAAGGGGTAAATGTATGGGTGGGTTGCGCTTCGGCGGGTCGGTGTGGACTTGTTGGGCCGAAGGGCCTGTTTCCACACTGTAAGTAATCAATTGATCAGTCTTTTTCCTTTGTCTCATCCTCACCACTTAACCTCCCACTCGTTTTTGTGGGTTTCCTGCCTATTCTTAATAGTTTCGCTCCCCCATTCCATATCATGTCAACTCTGGCAAGCTGCATTAAATTCCGACCATTATTCTTCACTAACAAATGCTGGTAATGGAGAGCATGGCCACTGTGCTCTACGGAGAGGGGCTATCAAGCAAGCAAGCATTTGGCTCCTGTGTTATGAGTGAGTTCTGAATCCCCACCGTCTGTCTAAAAACCAGCTGCTTTTCATCAGGTAACATATTTCAAAATAACTCAATTACATAAACCAAAGATGAACATGTTGGAAAATTCAAGAAGCTTCTTAAAGTAAAAAGACTGATTAATGTTTTGTGCCTTCATCAAAACTGGCTGTGATTACACATTTGTTGGACTTGCAACATTCCCAAGTTTTGGGTTTTCAACTTCCTATGATTAACTAGAACATCTTTTATTTTCTCTATTTGGCTTGGCACGGTATGTAAGCAATGATTACTGATGGTATAATCACCGGAAGTGGCTTGGAGCAGTTACTGAACCCAGCAATGTGTGGGAGACCCACTGCACCAGAATGCAGCAAGACATGGGCTTTGCGTCAGCTGCTGTTTGCAAAGTCAGGCTGTAACTTGGTCAGGACTGTTAGTAATTAATATAATCAGCCATATTTAGTCGGGTGTATTCAAACATGAATAATACCGAAACATCTTACACTGGGATCAAATGCTAAAGTTGAGTCCTGACCCAATGTCTGAAAGATGAGGTTTATCAGAAGTAATTGGGTGGGTTTGAACATTTTATTTCTCAAGGTTGGTGCAAGAAAATGAGAAATAGCAAGACATTCTTTGAAACTGGAGTTCATTCAGGAGGTATCCAGCCCGGCAACTGTATTTATACTTAATGAAGAGACTACACTGTACATCAATATCAAAACACGATTTGTAAAATTAGATTCCCATTGATGTAAGGAATGGTGGGTATCATTTTTCTCAAGAACATTCAGGCACGCATTTCAAAGTTCTTGCAAATTCTTGTCGGATTTGCTTGTTGGCATTAACCTGGCATCTGTCCACTAATGTCTTCCATTAATACATTCCATCAAAACCACCACAGCTGGAACCGGTAAATAGTGACAATCCAGTTCATTAAAATTATTTTTAGTCTTCAAGACATGACATTAAAGAGAACTCTCCCCAGCAAGCATTGAACCTGACGGGTTGAGTTCTAATCTGGCTGCATTCATTGGCATTAGTCTTAATTAGAGAAAGGAAAGGTTATGCCCACTCCTTCAGAATCCCAAGGCTGATCAAGTACATGGAATTCATGGCACAAAAGAATCTCGACCATTTGTCATCTTGTGGAGTGACTGGACTCTAATTAATGCTGATTTATTGCAATTTGTTTACATCTTGCTCTGCCTCATTTTCCAGCCAGTAATCAAACCAGACTGTCTGTTCCCATGTGCTATAGAGAGTTTAGACTGTAGTAACTAGCCACTAAATGTTTCTTTCCCCTTATAGCCCTGTAGAACATTGGCCAGCATGGGATCAACACTACACCATCCAGCAATATTACCCAGTTCCCATTGGGAGCCCTTGTCCTAACGCAACACAGCAGCAGCCTGGTGCATTAGTCCCATAATGCACTGCCCTGCCTCAGAATGTGGCTTAAAAAGGTGAACATGTTGCTGAATAACTTACTTGAGGAATTGACTTACCAGATCACCAGTACATGTTGCAGTGTTACGTAGATAAGCCTTTGAAAAAATTACTCATAAAAAAGAAAAAAATGACTGTCAGAATTAACTGACGGAATAAGTGATGGATATGAAAGAAGATTTTCACTAAGGATAAGTGATGAATATAATCAATCTCCATTCCTCATCCATATTGCCATCTTGCGTTCAGATTCCAAGCACTCAAGTAAAGAGTCCTGGAAAAATTGATGGACATCAGGAGAAAAGCCCTGCTTGGAATGGCACTTAGCACATAGTTGTCATTGCCAGAGGCCAATCATCTCAGTCCTGGGCCATCACTTCAGGAGTTCCTCACAGTAGTGTCCTAGGCCTAACTATCTTCAGCTGCTTCTTCTTGGCCTTCCCTCCATCCTAAGATTAGAAGTGGGAATGTTTGCCAATGATTGCACCATATTCAGCACTATTTGTGACTCCTCAGATTATGAAACAATCTTTGCCAATGCATAGCAAGGCTTGGACTATGTTCAGATTGAACTGATTAGTGGCAAGTAAAATTTATGACATATAAGTGACACGTAACAACCATTTCCTCCAAGAGAGAATCTCAACAACTCCCTTTGCTATTCAATAGCATTATGATCACTAAACTATCAATATCCTGGAATTACTATTGACCAGAAATGGAAATGGACCAACCAAATAACTTTTGTATAAATGCTACCTGAGAAGTCAATAACTAGGAATCCTACGGTGAGTACCTCACCTCCTGACTCCCCAAGGTCTATTTTCACAATCTATGAGTAACAAGTTTAGGAATGTGACGGAATACTCTACACTTGCCTGGATTGATACAGCTATAACAACACTCTAAACATTTGAGATCAGCCAGGACAAAGCAGACCACTCGCTTGGAACCCCATTCACTAACACACAGTAACGTCAATGTGTAGAGTTATAGAGGCATACAGCATGGAAGCAGACACTTCGACCCCACTCAACTATGCAGACCGGATTTCCTAAGTTAAACTAGTCCCATTTGCCAGCATTTGGCCATTATCCCTCTAAACTTTTCCTATTCGTGTACTTGTTCAAATGTCTATTGAACATTGTAATTGTACTCGCTTCTACCACTTCCTCTGACAGCTATTTATTTGCACCATCTTTTTTATGAAAACGTTGCCAGTTGAAAGTATGGACTGCAGATGCTGGAGATCAGAGTCAAGAGTGTGGTGCTGGAAAATCAACATTTCGAGAATAAATCCTTTATCAGGAATGAGGAGTCATTCATGATGAATAGTTGATGCCCAACCGTTGATCCTCTTGCTCCTTGATGCTGCCTTACCTTCTGTGCTTTTCCAGCACCACACTCTCGACTGTGAAAAAGTTGCCCCTCAGTTCCCTTTTAAATTTTTCCCCTGTCACCTATGCCCTCTAGTTTTGGACTCTCCTACCCTGGGGAAAAGACCTTGGTTATTGACCTTGTCCATGCCCCTCATGATTTTTTAAACCTTGATAAGGTCACCCCTCAGCCTCCTACACTCCAGGGGAAAAGGTCCCAACCAATACTGCGTCTCCTTATAACTCAAACTCTCCAGTCTCAGTAACATCCTTGTAAATCTTTTTTGCACTGTTTTCAGTTTCATAAATATCATTCCGATCGTGCTGTACGCAGTATTCCAACAGAGGCCTCACCAATGTCTTATACAGCCACAACATAATGTCCCAACTCCTATATCCAATGGTCTGACCAACAAGATCCTTGACAACAACTCACCAAAGCTGCTTTGACAGGACCTTCCAAAACCATGACTTCCACAAGATCAAAGAACAAGGGGGTAGCAGATACCTGGGAACACCAGCACTTGCAAGTACCCCCAGCCACATATTATTTTTATTTGGAAATATGTCACCATTCCTTCATTGTCAGTGGATCAAATCCTGGAATTCCCTTCTAAAGAGTATGGTGTGCACCTACATCACATGGACTGCAGCAGGTCTGGAAGGCCATTGTTATCTGAAGTGTAATTAGAGATGGCAATCAATGGCAGCCTTGCCACCAAAGATCAGCTACTGTGAAGGTCTTTTTTAAATGCATCTTTGCTAATTTCCAGGATTTTCCAATTCTCCCCACAACTGCCTTACACTGAGAATTCCCTGCAGACAGTAGATGAAATGATCCAGCAATTAATCGACTTATTCAAGTCATGCTGACTGATGGAGAAATGATCTAAACAAGAGCTGAGAATGTTTCTGCTTCTCATCAATGCCATAGAATCTTTTACATCCACCTGTATATGCAAACAGTCTTTAATGCCTCAGTGGTGAACATGTACCTCTAACAATGTAACATTCTTTCACTGTCCTATCATGAGAGGCATGGATAGGGTGAATGCACTCAGCTTTTTCCCATCATTAGGGAATCAAGGACTAGAGGGCATCAGTTTAAGGTTAAAGGGGAAAGAATAAAAGGGAACCTGAGGGGCAATGTTTTTACACAGAGGGTGGTATGCTTATGGAATGAGCTGTCAACAGAAATGGTCGAGGCAGGTACGTTAACAATAATATAAAAGGCATTTCAACAAATACATGAATAGGAAAGGATATGGGCCAAGTGCAGGGAAATGGGGTCAGCACAGACCAGTTTGAGCCAAAGGGCCTGTGTCTGTACAATATGACTCTATATTGTACAGAAGCCATCAGTCTAGACTATTGAGCTTGAACACACAGACATTCAGAAACAAGAGTGCTACTAACTGATTCCTGAAGAAGGGCTCATGCCCGAAACGTTGATTCTCCTGCTCCTTGGATGCTGCCTGACCTGCTGCGCTTTTCCAGCACCACATTTTCAGCTGCTACTAACTGAGACAAGCTGCCATAGGCTGACCCTTTGTTTTTAAAGAGTAAACACTTGAGAAACTGAGATTCTCTTGCAAATAAATTACTGCAAGTGAATATTATATAAATGTACATTTTATGCAGGTTAACTGTGCAGATAATGTAAATCCAGAACATGTCTCGGGAAACTGGAACTTTACCAGAAGCTCAAGTGGAAACCTGACAATTTCTGAGCATGACAGCACAAACCCTTTCATTGAGAAATGATTGACATTTGAAAAAGTCTTCCAGCTAAGATAATGGGAGTTAAAATTTATTCCCATTAGATAGTAGAAACTTTATAAACTGGTTGCCCTTTCAGGGATGACATTAAAAAAAAACCAAGATGCTATTTCCATGAAGGACAGGGGCATTCTCCTGATCAATGTTTATCTTTGAACCAGCATCACAAAAAAGTACACATTACCTGCTCATTATCTTGGTGCTGAGTGTGAGAGCTTGCTGTGCAGAGTTTGACTGTTTCATTTTCTCCATTAAAACGGTAACTATACTTCAAAAGTACTTCACTGACTGTAAAGTAGCTCCTGCTGGTGAAAGGCTGTGGAAAAAGCCAGTTTTCTTTCTTTATGTTGAGTTTTTTTAAATCAAATGAATAAACTGGTGGGCAGCACGGTGGCACAGTGGTTAGCACTGCTGCCTCACAGCGCCAGAGACCCAGGTTCAATTCCCGCCTCAGGCGACTGACTGTGTGGAGTTTGCACGTTCTCCCCCGTGTCTGCGTGGGTTTCCTCCGGGTGCTCCGGTTTCCTCCCACAGTCCAAAAGATGTGTGGGTCAGGTGAATTGGCCACGCTAAATTGCCCGTAGTGTTAGGTAGGGGGTAAATGTAGGGGTATGGGTGGGTTGCGCTTCGGCGGGTCGGTGTGGACTTGTTGGGCCGAAGGGCCTGTTTCCACACTGTAAGTAATCGAATCTAATCTGAATGTTTTTTTTTGGGTGATATTTGATCATCAGCATTTTGCAAACGTACCTCAAATTGAGCATTTTTTATAAAAAAAAACTGGTATAATTGAGAAATTTGTTTGCTATTTGGTTACACTTTACTTGCTTGTATCTTCTCCAGATGCAATAGAAGCTGACAAATGCATGCAATTAATAAAAGTGACACTCTCTAGTGGGGAGACTTGACAAAGCGAGCTGGATGAGATCCTGAGAGTCGACGGATTTAAAATCTGACATTTTGTGCCAAAAGTTACCTCACTATTTATTTTGCCTCCTTAGAATTTTCTTAATATTAAAAGTCACAATACCCGAGGCGATGCAGGGTTTCAACACCGTGAGCACTGTTTGCTTGTGCTTGCACTATCCACATGAAAAGCGCCTAATTGCACTTGGTGTCTTCAGGGGAAAACGCAATACAGATGTGAAATAATCTGTCGATGAAAGGGAGAGAGAGGGAGGATAAGTTTAAAAATATACAAGGCACACAGGAATCAACAAACCCAACAACTTGGATTTATATAGCACATGTGAAAACAATTCAATCCACTTCAGAGCAGTGTTAGCAAACACAATTTGACATCAAGCTGCATGAGGAAGCAATGGAAGGAGCATCTGACAGAATGAGAAAGGTTTCACAATGGGCTTCTAGATCCTGAAGGATGAGGCACTGAAATGGAAGCTATAAACATTGGGGAGAGCAGAGATCTTGAAAGCTGAGAGTCAGGGAAGGATAAGGCCACATTGGGACTTGAAAATAAGAAAGAGAATTCGCCAGTCTGGGAGGTGATGGATGACAGGGTGTTGGAGAAATTACCCAATTGAACAGAGTCCACACAAGTGCACAGATCGGGTGAAATTGACAAACTGTTTATTACAAGCGATTTTGCAGGATGAGAAATTGACGAGGCTGACACAGAACTGACTGCCTGTGCAGGTAGACCAACGGTTCTCTTCCTTGAGCAGGGGGCAGCACAGGTAGTTTTTATAGAGGGACAGTAATGTGGTGTGAATTACAGTGCAATCAAGAGTAAAACACAATCAATGAGAGGACAATCAGCTGTCCTGTAGCAGCAATCAGTCCGTGATTGAGTCAGGAGATTCCCAACCTCTGTGAGAGTAGGTGCGAATGTCTCTCTTCCTGGCATCAATGGATTCCCATTAGGATTAGTCTGCAGTGGAGGTACCTTGGTGCCTTTCAGTCTGAGCATTCTTTGTGGAGTTCCAGTATGTGTGAGGAGTGAAGCTGCCATTAGGGCTTCGGAGGAGGTTATATTGACTGAGGGCGAGGAAGTCTATTGTCAGGCTATCTCGGGAAGTGTATTCCCCAGTCTGGAAGTGGCTTGAATCATCTCCTATTTGCTGCCTAGTGTCTTAATTAGCGCAGCAGGTCAGGCAGCATCCAAGGAGAAGGAGAATCGACGTTCCTGAAGAAGGGTTTATGCCCGAAACGTCAATTCTCCTGTTCCTTGATGCTGCCTGACCTGCTGTGCTTTTCCAGCAACACATTTTTCAGCTCTGATCTCCAGCATCTGCAGTCCTCACTTTCTCCTAGTGTCTTAGTTAGCCTGTTTGGGCATGGCTGAGGCACTCTGGGTAGTTTCTGTTGTGGCTTAGGCAGACATGGTTCCTTATGCTTTTTGTGGCCATGTTGTGTGTGGACAGGGTAGCAGATTTTCTTCCACACAGGGCCATGGGTGAACAGGTCTTGATACACCTTGGATGTGGAAAGTAGGGCTCTTCATAGGAGGGTGTGAGGCACAATATCTTAGAGTGAAAAAGATGCATAGTTTTGATTCTGTTTTAAATATAGAAGTTTGATCTCTGATCCATTGGCGATTCTAAACTTTGTCAGATTGGTGATTCAGATGTTGATGTTTTCGGAGCTCGGTTCAAAAAGGGAAAGAAAGAAATCAGCTGAGGGCCCTGTTGCTACTTACACTGACGTTCCTGGTGGTGATGTTCAAATTTCTGTATAACAAGCAATGACAGAATTGTGTTCAACGTGGAGACGTGCGCCTACGGGAGAGAAAAGGACTGGCCCTCAGCATTGTGAAGCTACAAAGGTGAAGAATGGCTAATTCTTTGAAGCACCAAAGAGTAGCCAACTAGTATACTTCAACATCATTGAGAATGTGAGGATAGATTGAAGAAGTTGGAACTGTTCCCCTTAGAGAGAAAAAGGAGATAAGATAGAAGTTTTCCAAATCATTAGTGTGCAGGAGATGCTGCTTCTGCTCATAAATGGTAAAGGAACAACAGGGCATAGATTTAAAGTGATGATCAATCAAAGCAAGCTGATGTGCGAGAAAGTAAGTAGTCAGGGAATGGAATGCACTCCCTGGATGTGTGGTGGAGGCAGGTTCAACTGAGGCATTCAAGAGACAAAGCCGATTATTTGGAAGGAATTAATGTGTAGAGGTGGGGAGGAAAGGCAGGGGATTGGCACAAGGTAATAGAACAGGTACAGGCACCATGGGCTGAATGGCCTCTTGTACCATAACGATCTTGCGATTCAGTAGATTTGGCCAATGTGTATAACACAGTGGCTGATGGGATAACAATGCAGTGATACAAATTCAAATCCCATCACGGCAGCTTTCGCATTTAGACTCACTGTGTTAAACAAGTCCGGAATTAAAATTAAATGCAATCAACAGTGGTGATCATGAAACTATTATTTGGTTGTAAGATCGAACAGGTTCGTTTATGAAAGAAGAAAGCCTGTTGTACTTACATGTGACCCCAGACCCATGCCAATGTTGTTGCATTTTGGAAGCTAGGTAATTGTATCAAACCTTTCTTTGCACAGACAGAAGTATAAAGTGCTGGGAGAGCTCTGGAAAGCTCACTGTCTGGAAAGGCATATGTAACACTGAGTCCTGTGATTATGTCCAAGATGTCAGAAGGAGAAAGCCTGCCTGGACTGAGAGGGAGTCTGATGTATTAAATATAGAAAATAGGAGCACGAGGAGGCCATTCAGCCCTTTGATTATGCTCCACTTTTCAATGTGATTATGACTGGTCCTCTATCTTAATACCATTGTCTCGCTTTCTCTCCATACCCTTGAGAAATCTTTCTATTTCTTCCTTAACTATATTCAGTGGCTTTCTGTGGTAGAGAATTCCATGGATTCACAACCCTCTGAGGGAAGAAATAACTCTTCATCCCAAACTTGGTTGAGTTTTTTGAAGAAGTAACAAAGAGGATGATGGGGCAAAGTGGTAGATGTGATCTATATGGACTTCAGTAAGGCGTTCAACAAGGTTCCCCATGGGAGACTGATTAGCAAGGTTAGATCTCACAGAATGCAGGGAGAACTAGCCATTTGGATACAGAACTGGCTCAAAGGTAGAAAACAGAGGGAGGTGGTGGAGGGTTGCTTTTCAGACTGGAGGGCTGTGACCAGTGGAGTGCCAAAAGGATCGGTGCTGGGTCCTGTACTTTTTGTCATTTAAATAAATGATTTGGATGCGAGCATAAGAAGAATGGTTAGTAAGTTTGCAGATGACACCAAAATTGGAGGTGTAGTGGACAGCGAAGAGGGTTATCTCAGATTACAACAGGATCTTGACCAGATGGGCCAATGGGCTGAGAAGTGGCAGATGGAGTTTAATCTAGATAAATGCAAGATGCTGCATTTTGGGAAAGCAAATCTTAGCAGGACTTATACACTTAATGGTAAGGTCCTAGACAGCGTTGCTGAACAAAGAGACCTTGGAGTGCAGGTTCATAGCTCCTTGAAAGTGGAGTCACAGGTAGATAGGATAGTGAAGAAGGCATTGGTATGCTTTCATTTATTGGTCAGAGTATGGAGTGCAGGAGTTGGGAGGTCATGTTGCAGCTGAACAGGACATTGATTAGACCACTGTTGGAATATTGTGTGCAATTCTGGTCTCCTTACTATCAGAAAGATGCTGTGAAACTTGAAAGGGTTCAGAAAAGATTTACAAGGATGTTGCCAGGGTTGGAGGATTTGAGCTATGGGGAGATGCTGAACAAACTGGGACTGTTTTCCCTGGAGCATCAGAGGCTGAGGGGTGACCTTATTGAGGTTTATAAAATTATGAGGGGCATGGATAAGATAAATAGGTAAAGTCTTTTCCCTGGGGTGGGGGAGTCCAGAACTAGAAGGCATAGGTTTAAGGTGAGAGGGGAAAGATATAAAAGGAACCTAAGGGGCAACTTTTCCACGCAGTGGGTGATACGTGTATGGAATGAGCTGCCAGAGGAAGTGGTGGAGGTTGGTACAAGTGCAACATTTAAGAGGCATTTGGATGGGTATATGAATAGGAAGGATTTGGGGGGATGTAGGCCCGGTGCTGGCAGGTGGGAATAGATTGGCTTGGGATATCTGGTCGGCATGGACGGGTTGGACCGAAGGGTCTGTTTCCATACTGTACATCTCAATGACTCTATGGTCCACAGTATATCCTTACACCGTGACTCTTTATTCTGAATTCCACTTCACACAGCCCCCTCAGCCCCCTGCTCCCACAACTCCCCCCCTATCCACCCCCAAGCTAGGGTAAACATCATCCCTGTCCACCCTGTCAGGGTTTTATACTCTTCAGTGGGAACTGCTCTCATTCTTCTAAATGACAGTGAACAGAGACTTAGTCAAGGAGAAAGTGAGGACTGCAGATGCTGGAGATCAGAGCTGAAAATGTGTTGCTGGAAAAGCGCAGCAGGTCAGGCAGCATCCAAGGAGCAGGAGAATCGACGTTTCGGGCATGAGCCCTTCTTCAGGAGGAGGGACTCATGCCCACAAGATTGATTCTCCTGCTCCTTGGATGCTGCCTGACCTGCTGCGCTTTTCCAGCAACACATTTTCAGAGACTTAGTCGACTAATTTAGTTGGGGATTATGATTGGCACGGACTGAAGGGATCATTTTCATCCTGTATAACTGAGCATCACCTCACCTCAGGCCAGAGGAGATGTTGAAAAAGAGAGCCTTAAAAATAACCTCAGCCAATGCAGGAACTGTACCCATGTTGTTGGCATCACTCTGTGCGGCAAACCAGCCATCCAGCCAACTGAGCTAACCTGGAGTTTATACTGAAAAGATTATGCCTTTGGAGGAAGGGAACTCTGAACACTCCCAACCTTGTGATAAAACCCTTGTGTGAACATGTAGTAATCCCTTCTGGCTCACCGTGAAGGGACAGTACAGCCTCAATTCCCAATCCTTACAACAAGGCAACTCACAACTTCTCAAAGGCAAGTGGGGAATAAGCAATAAATATGCGTTTTATCAACAGCATCCACACGCCGCAAATTAATTTTTAAGAACTTGCCTTCTGGTGAACAGGCAGAGCGAGAAAATGTTCACTTGGTGAATTTTCTTCTCAACGAACCCAGTGGTCAGGCACAAAGGTCAAGTCCATTACAGACCTTGGACTTTACTGGATCATTGCTCTGGAAGCCGAAACCAAATTAGAAACGAAGGTCACCTAAGAGGCTGGTGTCCCACCGGGCTGTGATAGATTGATACTGTATACCCCGCAACAGAGCAAGGCAGGGAGAGCTGTAAGGTTGGTGTAGGATGTACTCTCGTACAAGCTGAAACATTTTCAGAATTGCAAGGAAGCTATCTGATATTATTCTATAACAGGTGAATGTCATTTTTCACTGTTTAAAATAGGCAGTTGTCAGAGAGCTGGTATAACCCTTCGTGCTTGGTTGATGTCTCACAGCACAGACTGGGAAAACAAAACGCACCAGCGGACCAAATATGTAGAGTGTCACAATCACTTGTAGAATGTTTTCAATGATCAGGCTCATTGCATTTCTCCAGAGTCTCCTCAAAGAAGTCTCTAGCTTGTCCTTGAACTCTGTTTTCTTATACAGGTCTCTGTCCAAAACCTTATCATCACTCATTCCTGCTCAGATACAGACTGCGCCTGAATGATTCAACAGCGAGGGATGGGCTGGGCTGGGGGCATGAAATAAATCTTGTTTCACGTTCACACTTATTGGCACTTTACCTGTGGCATGGTCACTGAGTAAAAATGCTCTGGTGTTCGATTGTGAGCCATAATAGTGACATTTAGCTGTTCGCCTGTGGGTAGCATCACAGTAGAGCAGATGCCAGCAACAGCATCATTCGATGGGAGGTGATGGCCTATTGGTGCTATCACTAGACTATTAATCCAGTGACTCTGGTAATGCACTGGGGACCTGGGTTTGAATCCTGCCAGGGCGAATGGTGGAATTTGAATTCAATAAATATCTGGAATTAGGAATCTAAATCATTGTCAATCGGTTCACTAATGTACTTGAGGGAAGGAAACTGCCATCCTTACCTGGTCTGGCCTACATGTGACTCCTGACCCACAGCAATGTAATTGACTCTTAACTGTCCTCTGGGCAATTAGAGACAGACCGTGAATTAATAATGGAAAATATTTAACAGTACGTTACCACCAGATTAGGATTAGGAGTACACATTCTGGCTAATTCACCGGTCAGCAACCTTGTGTGCTATTGAATTCAATTATCTGTATCTGAGATGGTGTAGGGTGGGGATGGGGAACAGAGAGGAAGTGAGGACAATGTTGAACTTGGAATTTTTCACTTCTCTATAGCTCACATGATGCATTCACATATTGCATTGCGAAAATGTGAAATAAAACTGACTTTGACAATAATTACTTTCAAAAATATAAACAGGCAAAATTGGCAAAACATGTAGTTTTTCATAAATCAGACCTGCAGGTTGAATGACATGTTACATAGCATAATGTAGCCAAGATTAGATCAGGTGAAGTGTTTGCGTGTGTGTGTCTGAGAGACAAGGATGTCTGTGTGTGTGTCCGTGTCCGTGTGTCCGTGTGTGTGTGTGTGTGTGTGTGTGTGTGTGCGTGTGCATGTATGTGTGAGAAGGGCTGGGTGTGTGCATAGGTGTCCCAAGGCAGATAATAGTTCTACACCATGACCCACTGTGCAATGATCCACTGACTGGTGGAGCTTATCTTATACATTCTTCTGTATTCCACTCTGAATTTTCTGTCTGCAGGGGGTCTTTCTTTTCCTGCAGCTCCGACGGCAGATTGAGATGGAGAGAGCGAGATCGAGATAGAGAATAAACACTCATTCAAATGTGGAGAAAATAAATGCAGAAATAATGCAGGAGATAGGATGCTAACCTCCGGCTCTATGTTGTTATGATAATTTATATATGGTAATATCGTTCCTCTGTGCCAAGTCTTGTATCACCTTCACATGACATTGAAAAACTTCCCTAAGGAGCAAAGCGTTGGTAAGAAATGTGATTTAATGTGAAAATCCACGACCTGATTTATCTGTGTTTTGTAACAGACACTCCAAATTGGATGACAGCCTTATGTATATGTCAATGCCAAGTATCCATATTTGACCAGGAAGTCTGTCCGACATGGTGTTTATAAAAGGAACGATGTGCAATCCAGGAATACATAACTCTGTTGACCAGTCAGCAGGAAACTGGCATATTGAAAGGAATGGGCCATAAATGAGTGGGACAGAGATGTTGCTTGATATTGGTATGTTAACAGTGGGTAGCGTTGAGCATAAAAAGGCACAATTTCCTTGCCCACTTTGGAATCTGAGTGGACAGATGCAGTGCTGAGCATGTGGAGTCTGCCAGGAAGGGAAACAAGGAATACTGAAGGGAAGTGATCAGTCTTGGACATACAGTGCTGAGAAAAGTAGAATGGCCTGCAAAGAGGAGCAGTGAGGAGCTGTTTGTGAAGGGATTTAATCAGTAGATAAGGCAGTTGTGAGCATCAAGGTTTATTCAAAGGAGGCCTAAGGGGAGGTTTACTAGCAGGAGGCCTCACTGGCTTACTAGGTTCATGGTGGACTTTAAGGAGCTTTGCTGGAAGCCTGCAGGATATTGGAGGAGGCCCAAGGGCAGATTTACCCAGAAGAGGTTCGTGAGATGAGGCCTGAGGGTGATTTAACCCCTTCATCTACAAACATCTCGCAAGGTAAATGAAGAAACTGGGACTAAAAAAAAAGCCAAGAAACATATCCCACAATGCTAAAAGTTTAACAAAATAAAAAGAATAGTGATTTAATCGTGTCACTATTGATGTGACGTGGGGCCTACAGGTGCCTTGCTGCATTATATTCATGTGGGTTTTACTTAGCTCGCACCATCCCACTCACATTCCTCTCTCTGCTTTGAAGGTTACTGTTGTTACTGGGCGATCACTGCAGTCGGAGGGTGAACAGCAGCTTCCTTGGTGGTTAAAACCCAGCTCATCATGCTGCAATCTTGGCATGGTGACACAGCGTCTAGAATATCCACTCTGGAAGGCTGGTAACCGGTCAAGTCAGGAGTTAACTTTCAACACATCAGCACTGGAAGGCAAGCCCTGGGCTTTGCTGTCCATGTTGCGGGAGTATAAATCTTTAACGTGTTAAAATAAAAATGGCTTGGCAGCAGCGGACATGAAAGGGAGCTAGCCCTGGCAAGAGATGAAAGTGAATTTGAAATGGCATGAACTGAAGAGCTTTGGCCTTCTTCTCCGTAACATGTCACTCTGTCAGTATATAACAAGGATTCTTTTTCAGATGCAGAGCCAAAGCCCACGGATACATAACATCAGAAAGATCCAAATGACTGGGCAATTGCTTACAGCAATTATAGCATAATACAAGTCTCGCCGTTGTGGGCAGTGCAAGCGATTAGTTATTCCTCCACTTCGAAGCTGGCATTTTTCACTGCACGTGGTACTTTTTACTCAACACTGCAGTATTCAGGCAAGTTTCTCCAATCCATGTAGAAATTCCCAAGACATTCGTTGTACGTGAAGTGTTTTGAGACATTCCCGAGAGATTGACAATCCAGCTCCTTGATCTGGCTTTATATTTCCATCGGATTATCAATGATCCGCACCTCAGTTCCACTGAATGCTTTTAATCCCTAACCAATCATTGTTTTAGTGAAGAAATATTTATCCAGATTGAGTGTTAATGGCAGAATGATGAGCAGCTCTGACTGAAAAAATTTAAAAAGCACGATAACCAAGGTTCTCACTGACCCATGCCAAAAGGATAAGTCAAAACAGGACATAGAGTTCCTGGTGTGTGATTGTTAAACTCAATGTTGAGTCCCAAGACCTTAAAGTGCCTCATCGAAGGGTGAGGTGCCTTTGAACTTGTGTTAAGCTTTACGGAGCCACTGGAGGAGAGGAGATGGCCTAGTGGGATTATCGCTATGCTATTGATCCAGAAAGTCAGCTAATGTTCTGAGGAGAAAGTGAGGACTGCAGTTACTGGAGATCAGAGTCGAGATTGTGGTGCTGGAAAAGCACAGCAGGTCAGGCAGCATCCGAGGAACAGGCTCCTTCTCTTTGGATGCTGCTTGACCTGCTGTGCTTTTCCAGCAACACAGTCTTGACTCTAATATTCTGAGGACCCAGGTTTGTCCCTCTTAGATACAATCTGTCCCTCTTAAATGCAGTCTGTCCCTCTTAAACATAGCCTGTCCCTCTTAAATACAGTCAGTTCCACTTCAATACAGTCTGTCCCCCTGAAATACAGCCGGTCCCTCTTAAACACAGTCCGTTCCTCTTAAATACAGTCTGTCCCTCTTAAATACAGTCCGTTCCTCTTGAATACAGTCTCCTGTCTCCTGTCACCATTGAATGTGACACTTGGAAGGATGATGATGATGATGATGATGATGATGATAATGAAGAAACCGGATGGAAAGCTTGGTGAGGAGCAAACAGAATTCCATGAGGAAGAAGAACTATGTGGATGATTGTGCATCTGTCTGCAATTACTGATTAACCAGCACTCATAAATTACTCAAAAACATCTTGTCCTCTGAGAGGTGTCAAACTCGCCAAAGTGCTGTATCAGATAGGCTTTCCTGCACATCTGGTAGACTGCTGCCCATAGCCCAGGGATCTACATTGAAATGGAAATGTGGCTGAGAGCTCAGTGAGGAGTGGAACAGGACATTACATCCTGCATTTATTACTTCATCTTCCTAAACATGTACCTGAAAGAAATGGTCTCCCTGTGCCACATTTGCACTGACTTTTCTGGTGACTGGGAGAAAAGATACCAATATCCAAGTTAAATATGACAATATACAAGATAATGCATTAATACACTAATTCTGCAATCTTCTGTTCATTGGGTAAAGACTTCCAGTTTTTGATTTGTGGGATGTGGGCATCACTGGCTGAACCAGCAGGTTTTATTGCCCATCCCTAGTTGCCTTTGAGAAGATAGTAGAGAGCTGCCTACTTGAACCACTGCAGTCCATGTGCTGTGGGGAGTCCCACAATGCCATTAGGGAGGGAGTTCCAGGATTTTGACCCAGCGACAGTGAAGGAACGGCAATATATTTTCAAGTGAGGATGCTGAGTGGTTTGAAGGGGAACTTGCAAATGATGGATGCTCCCACATATCTGTTGCCCTTGTCCCCCAAATGGAAATGGTCATGGAAGATGCTGACTAAGGATCTTTGGTGAACTTTTGCAAAACATCTTATGGATAGTACACACTGCTGTGACTGAGCATCAGCGATGGAGGGAGTTGATGCTAATGGATGTGATGCTACTCAAACGGGCTGCTTTGGCCTGGATAATGTCAAGTATTGTTGGAGCTGCACCCAACAAGGCAAGTGGGGTTTACTCCATTCCAGTCCTGACTGGTACACAGTAGATAATGGACAAGCTTTGGGAAGTCAGGAGGTGACTTACTCACCCCAGTATTTCTAGCCACTGACCTGCTTTTGTAGCCACTGGGAGAAAGTGAGAACTGCAGAGTCAGAGTTGAAAAGTGTGGCATTGGAAAGGCTCAGCAGGTCAGGCAGCATCTGAAGAGCAGGAGAGCTGATGTTTCGGGCAGAAGCTCTTCATCAGGACAGATTATGCCCAAAATGTCAACTCTCCTGCTCCTTGGATGCTGCCTGACCTGCTGTGCTTTTCCAGGGCCACACTTTTCCAACTTTGTAGCCATTGTGTTTATTTGGTGAGTTTCTGATCAATGGTAACCCAAGGATGCTGATAGTGGGGGATTTAGTGAAGCTAACATCACTGAATGTCAAGGGGTGGTGGTTAGATTGTCTCTTACATGAAATGGCCATGTGTTTGACATTTGTGTGACATGATTGTTGTTTGCCATGTCAGACCAAGCCTGGATATTGTTCAGATCTTGTTGCATTTGGACATGGACTGTTTCATTATCTGAGGAGTCATGAATGGTGCTGAATATTAAGCAATCATCAGCGAACATCCCCAGTTCTGACCTTATGATGGAAGGAAAGTCATTGATGAAGCAGCTGAGGATGATTGGGCCTAGAACACTACCCTGAGGGACTCCTGCAGAGATGCCTTGGAGTGGAGATCACTGACTTCCAAAAACCACAACCATCTTCTTATTTGCCAGGTATGACTCCAACCAGCGGAGAGATTTCCCTCTGATTCTCATTGATTCCAGTTTTGTTAGTGCTCCTTAATACCACACTCGGTTGAATGCAGCTGGCCCTGAGTTTGCTAGTGCATCTGACCCTCCTCCACCTCTCTGCATTTACATCAGCGATGCTGTGGCTGTGTCTATCAGTCCAATGAACCTCTGAGGGCAGTGTAAGAAAAAGGATAGTCTTAGTTATGTCAGCAGTCAGTATATGCATCACTCACAAATGACGGTTTAACATACGCGTCCATAAAGTGAAACATGGGGCACTGCAACAAGGGGGGGGGGCCTTTGGACTCTTAATTCCCAGTCTTTACTGAAATGACATTCCAGTATTTTCCATGTCAGGATGTGAACCCAAATCTCCAGGTTTCCTAGTTAATAATTTAGTGATAGTACCACTGGGCCATGACCTCCCCATTTGCTTTAGACGTGCAAGACTGGCTGTGGTCTATTCCACTGACTATTGTGACATTGATTCCTAGAAAGTGATTGCCCCAAGCAGCTGACTGACCTCTTCCAAGTCCCTGGACTGATGTCAGATGTTGACCCCCTCCTGACTGAAAGGTGCTTCCCTTGACCCGACTGAAGACTATTCCCCTGAGGGAGCTTGAGACGTGGCATTTGGGTGATACACATCCAGTGTGGGAATAACAAAAAGCTGCATACACTGTGTGGCTGATGCGACATGGAACAATAACATGCCCACCACTTTGACTGAAGCGTGCTGAAAACTGTGAAATGTTGTGAATGCCTTAGAAAGCAAGACAAAACAGAAGCACTGTGAGCCTTTAAGGACTGGTTGAAAGATACTGTGAGCATCCAAGTAAGTGCAAAGTGAGTAAGCTCTAAGGGGTCAAGCGAGGATCTATGAGGAGTACTTCAACTGAATGCATGGATTCCTGTCCATGTGCATAAAATGTTCTGGCAGCAACATTACAAGGAAAACATCCGAACACTCCACAGTGCTGCGTGGAACAGTTTTGCAAGTTGTCTCAAAATGGACCATAATGATGCAGTGAGATTGGTAGATGTTGGGTGCCAACGTTTGTGGATGGCAGTTGAAGGTAGTCGCTGCCCCTGGAGCATGCCCTGAAATGTTGGTGACGGATATCCACAGGAGCATGCAGTGAGCTGGTCACCACTCTGTTTTCCAGATTTGGAGTTTCAAATTAATGAGGGACTTTAAATAATCATGAGATGTTAATGCATGCAAATAGACCTCTCACTGATCATTAACAAGACTCTTGCCCCACCGTTCACACTTGGAAAATGGGACTTTTCATTCTCAATACCAAAAGTATTCTCACTGTTCAACTTACTGCCCAACAACTATCCTAACTTCCTCACCAATGCCTAGATCAATCAATGCTGGTAAGATTCCATCCGAAAAACCCAACAGGTGCTTAAACTGGCAGCAAACAGACACGACAGTAGGAGAGGAAATAAAATGAGTCTATTATTGGACAAGACTGTGAATGCAGTGCCAAAAGATGAGCTTTAGTTGGCAAAGCTAGAAATAAAATGGCTGAGCTGAGAACCTAAACCTTTTAACCTTAATTACTTACATCCTCAGCCCCAGCTGGTAGACCTCAGAACTCCCTCCATTTTACTGATTTCTTAATCTAGGTTGTTTATCATAATTAATCTCCTTATGCAGAAGCTCTGAGCCAACCTTTCCAGCAATCTGCTATTTTTAATCCAATTTTCTTTCCCACAATATTGTGTTTTGGAAAACTAGGATATTTCACTCACACACCACTCCCAGTACTTTTCTAGAAAGCTGCCCATACTCAGAGCTATGTACTTTTTGAAGCTTGCTTAGCCCTTGTTAAAGCAGAAGCTTTATCATCTCACTAATGATATACAATGTGGTAGGATTTACAGCAAATTTGTTTTCTCATAGTTCAGACATGGCCCACAGTTTAATCACTGACAGAGTTTCTATTCAGTTGAACAGAATTTCTTGATAATCTTGACAACAGACTCTGTTGAATTGTAAATATTCATTAATCTTTAAAATTCAGTTCTTACTGTAATGTTATCCTCTCTCCTCATATACTAGCTGTTCATCCTTCTTGTTGCATTGCCTAATGCTCCTTGTATCATGACCTTTGCTCGTCATAGGTCATACATCATGGAAACAGACCCTTCAGCCCAACCAGTGCACACTGAACATAGTCCCAAGTTAAACTAGTCCCACTTGTCTGATCCTGGCCCATATCCCTCCAAACCTTTTCTATTCATGTACTCATCCAAGTACTTATTGAAATGTTGTCATTGTATCCACATCCACTTCTTCCTCAATAAATTCATTCCACAAGCAAACCACGCTGTGTGTAAATAATTTGCCCCTTGCGTCTTTTTAAAATCTCTCTCTTTTCACGTTAAAAATGCGCCCCTTAATTGAAATTCCCCATTCTAGAGAAAAGACATCTACAATTAACCCTATCTATACCACTCATGATTTCATGTCACGAGGAATTAAGGGCTACGGGGAGAATGCTGGTAAGTGGAGTTGAAATGCCCATCAGCCATGATTGAATGTCGGAGTGGACTCGATGGGCCGAATGGCCTTACCTCCACTTCTATGTCTTATGATCTTATGGTCTTATAAACATCTGTAAGGTCATCTCTCAACTTCCTATGCTCCGGTGAATAAAGTGACAGTCTATCCAGCCTTTCTTCATAACTCAAACCTTCAATACCAGCAACATTCTGGTAAATTTCTCCTGAATCCTCTCCAGCTTAATAATGTCCTTCCTATAACTGGGCAAGCCAAAACTGGGCACAGTACTCCAGAAGAGGCCTCACCAACGTTCTGTACAACCTCAACATGACTTCCCAACTCCCACTTTATGTATTTCCCATTATTCCAGTCCTTGATTATTGCTTAAAAGAGAGACATACGGTGGAAGCTTTTTTCTTGAATTCATCAGGATGATCACAAAAATGCCCAATTTCAAAGGGAACAACAATTTATGCTCATAAGGAAGGCGTGCTGATTGCTTATCAAATTGCAGGGACCTGTCCTCTGTGGGACAAAGGAGAAACATTGATTTAACTTAAACAAATTCAAAGAGGAGAATAATATCCTTGTACATTCTCATGACAATGCCTCAACCAACCAGGTTTAACTGCCAACCAACAGAATTAGAGCCATAGAGTCTTGGAGATGTATAGCATGGAAACAGACCCTTCAGTTCAGCCCGTCCATGCCAACCAGATATCCCAACACAATCTAGTCCCACCTGTCAGCACTCAGCCCATATCCCTCCAAGCCCTTCCTTTTCATATACCCATCCAGATGCCTTTTAAATGTTGCAATTGTACCAGCCTCCACCACTTCCTCTGGCAGCTCATTCCATACATGTACCACCGTCTGCATGAAGAAGTTGCCCCTTAGGTCTCTTTTATATCTTTCCTCTCTCACGCTAAACTTATGGTCTCTAGTTCCCCCACCCCAGGGAAGAGATTTTGTCTATTTATCCTATCCATGCCACTTGTTATTTTATAAACCTCTATGAGGTCATCCCTCAGCCTCCAATGCTCCAGGGAAAACAACGCTAGCCCATTCAACCTCTCTCGATAACTCAAATCCTCCAACCCTGGCAACATCCTTGTAAATCTTTTCTGAACGCTTTCAAGTTTCACAACATCCTTCCAATAGTAAGGAGACCAGAATTGCACGCAATATTCCTAACCAATGTTCTGTACAACCACAATATGACCTCCCAACTCCTGTACTCAATACTCTGACCAATAAAAGAAAGCATACTAAATGCCTTCTTCACTATCCTATCTACCTATGACTCCACTATCAAGGTGCTATGAACCTTCACTCCAAGGTCTCTTTGTTCAGCCACACTCCCAAGGACCTTACCATTAAGTGTATAAGTCCTGCTAAGATTTGCTTTCCCAAAATGGAGCACCTCACATTTATCTAGATTAAACTCCATCTGCCACTTCTCATTGCTCCCTTGAAGTTTGACATTCTTGCATGTGTCCTGTTGAGTGAAAGATGGAAAGCATTGACAGCTAGACTCACTTTTTGTAATGCTTTTCTGTAAGAGCTACTAACTGTACCTTTAGACCTTTGAAGTTTCTTGGGTTGACTTCAAGTACTCAGTTTGTCTATTTCATAGATACTATTCAAATTAAATAATTATTTTTGGGGTATTGGCATCACTGGCATTCATCATCCATCCTTCATCACCAGCAAGAAGGAGATGAAGAACCATGTTCTTGAACTCCTACAGTCTTTCCAGAGTGGGTACAGCCAGAATGCTTAAGCCAGGGCAACTCTGGGATTTTGTCCCAAATAGCAGTGAACAAACAGCCCTATAGTTCAATTCACAATGTCTGACTTGGATGGGAACAAACAACTTGAGTTTGTTGTATTGCCATGCATCTGCTGCCCTTGTTGTGCCAGGCATTAGTGATTATGGGTTTGGAAAGTGCTGTCAAATAAGCCTTCCTGAGGTGCAGAGGTACACACTACAGTCACATTGAACCTGTAATAGACAATGTGTATATTTAAGGTATCCCTCATGCCTTGCTGTCCTTGTCATACTCGGTAGTGATATGTTTCCCCTGCATAGCCAGTATCACACACCGCTGTTCAGTGTCACGCATCTCTACTCTGTAATTAACAACAAATTTAAATTAAATCTGGCTGAAAGTTGACAGAATGAGAAATGGATTCCATCAGATACATAGTCAGTTAGATGTTTTTCAACAGGCTTAAAGTGAAGGACTCTTTGAGCGGAGGTAAGTACAAAGGTTTAAAGGGGAGCAGAACCAAGACCACAACATTGAGTCATATAGCACAGAAGAGATCCTTCAACCCTGATCTCATTGAATCACTGACTGTAACAAAATGGTGGTACCAATGCACTATTAATCTAGATGCATGAATTAATTGTCTGGAAACATGTTCAAATCCTCATCATGACCGCTAATGAATTTAAATTCAATTCATTAAGTAAACTTGGAATTCAAAATAACGTGAATATGTGTATATATATATAATATATATATAAAATGAGCTGCCAGAGGAAGTGGTGGAGGTGAGTACAATTACATTTAAAAGACTTCTGGATGGGTACATAAATATGAAAGGTTTATAGGGATATGGGCTACATGCTGACAAATGCGACTAGATTAATTTAGGATAGCTGGTTGGCATGGACAAGTTGGACCCAAGGGTCTGTTTCCATGCTGTATAACTCTATGACTCTATAACCACCATCAATAATGGGAACATAACATTTTGGGTTAAGTGGTCATTTAGCAGTATAGAATTTGGATATTGCAGAAAGAAATGTCAAAGCTTTTCATTTTGCAATCATTAGGACAATTCACAAGAAATACCAAAGTATTTAGAATGCCTCCATGATTTATGGTTGACATTAATGAGACTTGCTTATGAAATGGTAGATCTACAGGGCAAACAGCAAACATGTTAACCAGAGTCACCTACATAACAGGATGTTAATTTCATTAATGGGATTGAGTCATTTTCTCACGTCATTGCAGCAGAATGGTCAATAAGCTCAAAAAAGTTTATGTGAAATGAGCACAGATGTGAGAATGAGGAATGCATCTGTGTCTGCCAACAATACACACACCATTGGCTACAGAGGCATCCCAGTGACATGGTAATGAAAGCCATCTTTGAGAACAGGAAGCGCTTTATTATTGTGGATGATTTTCCAGTATATGACAAAAGGCTGGTAATTCTGGTTTCGCTTCAGACAGATATCTTATAAAATGTGCTTCACTGCCATTCTGGTATCAACAATGCCGGGCCCGGGCTCAGAGCACTGTATAGTGAATAGCAATATTGAGATCTATAGAAGAAATTATTTAAATCCACCAAGAATGTGTAATGTTATCTCAACACATACTCTAGTCAGATTTCTATTGGGAAAATCCAGAAATGGATCTATTCAAGTTGAATGGAAAATCTTAAAAAATTGTCATTGGTGGATTTCAAGGTGGATTGAAATCAAATGCTTGTGTACGATGACAAATGAACCACAGGAAAAGAGAGAGCCTATAAAGTGGCGAAGAGCACTGGGAAATCAGAAGATTGTGAAGACTACAAAAACAAACAGAGGGTAACAAAGAGAGAAATAAGGAAGAAGATGATCAAATATGAAGGTAAGCTAGCCAGTAATATTAGAAATGATAGTAAAGTACATAAGAAACAAACGAGATGCAAAAGTAGAAATTGGGCCACTCTAAATTGATGCAGGAAAGCTTATGGTGGGAGATAAGGAAATAGCTGAAGAACTTAATAAATACTTTGTGTCAATCTTCACAGTGGAAGGTATGAGTAATATCCCAACAATTAAGTAGAGTCAATGGACAGAGTTGAGTATGGTAGCTATTACAAAAGAGAAAGTGTTAGAAAAGCTAAAAGGTCTAAACATTGATAAATCTCCTGGCCCAGATGGGCTACATCCTAGAGTTCTGAGGGAGGTGGCTGAAGAAATAGCAGAGGCGTTAGTTGTAATCTTTCAAACATCACTGGAGTCAGGGAAAGTCCCAGATAATTGGAAAATCGCTGTTATAACCCCTTTGGTCAAGCAGGGGTCAAGACAAGAGTTGGAAAATTATAGGTCGATTAGCCTAACTTCAATTGTGGTAAAATTCTAGAACCCATTGTTAAGGATGCGATTTCTAAATTCTTGGAAGTGCAGGGTCAGATTAGAACAAGTCACATGGATTTAGTAAGGTGACAAGTAGGTTAGACCAGGGAAACACGATAGAAGTTATCTATCTAGATTTCTAAAAGACTTTTGATAAGGTGCCTCACAGGAGGCTGCTGAGTAAGGTGAAGACCCATGGTGTTCGATGTGAGCTACTGGAATGGATTGAGGATTAGCTGTCTGACAGAAGGCAGAGAGTTGGGATAAAAGGTTCTTTTACGGATTGACAGCTAGTGACAAGAGGTGTCCCGCAGGGTTCAGTGTTGGGGCCGCAGCTATTCACTTTACACATTAATGATCTGGATGAAGGGACTGAGGGCAGTCTGGTGAAGTTCGCCGATGGTATGAAGTTAGGCGGACAGGCAGGTAGTACTGAGGAGGTGTGGAGGCTGCAGAAAGATTTCGACAGTTTAGGAGAGTGGTCCAGGAAATGGCTGATGAAATTCAACGTGAGCTATTGCGAGGTCTTGCACTTTGGAAAAAAGAATACAGGCATGGACTAGTTTCTAAACGGTGAGTAAATTCATAAAGCCAAAGTACAAAGGGATCTGGGAGCGCTCGACCAGGATTCTCTAAAGGTTGACTTGCAGGTTGAGTCTGTGGTTAAGAAAGCAAATGTAATGTTGTCATTTATCTTAAGACGGTTGGAATGTAAAAGCAGTGATGTGCTACTGAGACTTTATGCTCTGATTAGGCCCCATTTAGAATACTGTCTTGGGCCCCACACCTCAGGAAGGACATACTGGCACCGCAGTGTGTCCAGCAGAGATTCACACGGATGATCCCTGGAATGGTAGGCCTAACATGCAAAGAACGGCTAAGGATCCTGGGATTGTATTCATTAGAGTTTAGAAGGTTGGCTTAGAAACTGTGAACGCTAGGAATTTGTTTCCGTCAGGTGGGAATACTAGCACCTATGGGCACAGCCTTAGAATTAGAGGGGGTCAATTTAAAATGAGGAGACATTTCTTCAGCCAGAGAGTGGTGGGCTTGTGGAATTCATTGTCAAAACGTGTAATGGAGGCTGGTATGTTAAATGTCTTCAAGGCAGAGATTGATAAATTTTTACTTCACTCCTATCTCTTATAGACAACTAGAACAGTTAGTAAACTTTAACAAAGATCTTTCAAACATATGGCATTGGGTCCAAAGCAATGAATTCACACATGGGGCAGCATGGTGGCTCAGTGGTTAGCACTGCTGCCTCACAGCACCATGGTCCCAGGTTCAATTCCAGGCAACTGTCTGTGTGGAGTTTGCACATTCTCCCCGTGTCTGCGTGGGTTTCTGGTTTCCTCCCACAGTCCAAAGATATGCAGGTTAGGTGAATTAGCCATGCTAAATTGCCCAAAGTGTTAGGTGTATTAGTCAGAGGGGAAATGGGTCTGAGTGGGTTACTCTTCGGAGGGTCAGTGTGGACTTGTTGGACCCAACTATGTTTCCACACAGTTGGGAATCTAATCACTATGTGGTAAACTGTGGATTGTATCAGTTTCCAAAATGTTTACAATTCAATGGTAAGGCTGATGGCATATTCACAACTATCAAACATTACTAAACAAGCATGGAAATCCTTTAAACAACATGAGATGACAGTTCTACTTGCATCCAAAATTGTGGTGAACATTGTTGTCTCACAGCTCCAGGGACTCTCTGTGTGCAGTTTGCACATTCTTCCTGTGTCTGAATTGGAATCCTCTCACCATCCAAAGATATACAGATTAGAAGGTTTGGCAGTGTTTATAGTGCCCAGGGAAGTACAGGGTAGGTGGATTAGCCATGGAAATGCAGGGTTATTGCAGAGAGTTGGGTCTGGGTGGGATGCTCTTCAGAGGGTCAGTGCAGACCCAATGGGCTGAACGGCCTGTTTCTACACTGTAGGGATTCTCCGATTATCACTATCAAAAGAGATTGGAAGGAAGCTCAGTACTTCTAGGTCCAGAAGTCCAAGAGTACTGGAGAGTCCAAAACAGAGAAAAGTCCTAACAAAACCAACAAGCTTTGAAATTTAGGAAGAAATATAGTACTAGGAACCTACCCAAATTAACAGAGGGAGAAAGGATATGAGACCAAGCCAGAGAAAAGATAAAAAAAGGTGGAGATAATAATCAACAGAGAACTGAATTAGTACATACTTTAGGATGTAGCATAAGAAGAAACAAGAGAAACTGTATCTCCATTCACGCAAAATGTCGATCAGTCATCAATTTAGATAATTCTGAAGTTCATGATGGATCTAACATTGTAAACTGCTGCAAATGTGTTGCTGGTCAAAGCACAGCAGGCCAGGCAGCATCTCAGGAATAGAGAATTCGACGTTTCGAGCATAAGCCCTTCATCAGGAAGGGCTTATGCTCGAAACGTCGAATTCTCTATTCCTGAGATGCTGCCTGGCCTGCTGTGCTTTGACCAGCAATACATTTGCAGCTGTGATCTCCAGCATCTGCAGACCTCATTTTTTACACTAACATTGTAAACCTCAATCCAACTCAAGAAATTAGAGTTCAAAAAAGAAATCCCTCCTCAAGTGTGAAAAGTCCGGGAGAATTCTGAGGTTTATTTCAGATTGAAGCTGGAATGTCAGAGGCTGGAGGGAGATGTGTAATAATCTGTAGAAGTCAAAATGAATGCATGAAAATCGATATGGACAACGACTAGGGGCAAAGAGTAACATAAGATTTTTCAATTTCTGGACGAGCGTGAGTAACACCTCCCACTGTCATGAAATAAGACACCTCACGAGAAGCTCACAGAAAGAAACATCATGGTTTCAGCAGGGTGAGTCATCCTTCTTTTTGGCTTTACCTAGTCCTTCCATATGTAATAAACTTGTCATTGTTTAAACTGATCACAGATGCAGCGATCTCTCCAAGCGACATTAACCAAACATTCAACAAAGAGAAATGTCTACACCCTACAAATGGAAAAAGTATTGAAAGCTGATGTAAGCTAGATGACCTGAATGGCCCACTCCCTGTTCCTATGCTTTTACAACACTGAGAGGGAAGAGATAACGAGTGAAATGTAACTATCTTGATATTGGCAATCCCTGTAAATATAATTGAAACAATCCAGAAACATGGCAGCACAACTCTGCATGAATCAGAATGGGAAACGCACCAATATCCCCTCCTGGGTCAAACACTTCAAATAGAAACCACCACAACAAAGGAGGGAGAAAATTAGAACTGAACATGTTCCATAAAATATGGAATAGACTGATATGAATTGACAAAAGCAAGTTCCTGATGCCCTCCAACAATGACAAAATATGAGGTAGCTATCTATACAAACTGCAAAGTTTATTTGTTTCCAAGACAGTATATGAGCAATCTTTCATTCCCAGGGCACTACCCCTGTGGAACAAGCTGCCAAATCCCCATCCCTCGAAATCTTCAAGCAATTATCTTTAAATTGTTTCCATTTGAGGAATTGCATTATCGGGGCAATATCTTAGCAGACCATGCCTGGTTGATTACTGGCACTGGAGGGGGTACAGAGGAGGTTCACTCGGTTGATTCTGGTGTTGAGTGGGTTGACTTATGAGGAGAGATTGAATAGACTGGGACTATACTCATTGGAATTTAGAAAAATGGGGGTGAAATTCTTATAGAAACATAAAACTACAAAGAGAATCACTAAAATAGAAGCAGGGAGGTTGTTTCCTCTGGTGGGTGAAACTAGAACTAGGGGGCATCACCTCAAAATAAGTTGGAGCAGATTTAGGACTGAGCTAAGAAGGAACATCTTCCACCAAAGGGTTGGGAATCTGTAGAATTCCCCGCCCAGTGAAACAAGCGGGGCTACCTCATTCAATGTTTTTAGGGCAAAGATAGACACCATATATTTGCCGAGAGGTGTGAGAGAGGAGCAAAGGAATTCTGGGAAGTTTTTAAGTGGGTGAGATCTAAACCTGAGACCCTACACTGTAGGGCCACCCTCCCACCCACCTCCTCTATCCTTACTCAGAGTCTATAAACTCGGTAACTTTTCAGGTTTCTCTTTTTTTCTTCTCTTCCTTTGTTTAGTTCTGTGCGGGCTTTCAGAGTAGCGGGATATGGATGTTAGGGCAGTTGCATGTTCCTCCTGCAGAATGTGGCAGATGAGAGACTACATCTGCGGGAAGTGCATCCAACTCCAGCTCCTCGAAAACTGAGTTAGGGAACTGGAGCTGGAGCTGGATGAACTACGGATCATCCGGGAGGCTGAAGGAGAAATTGAGAGGGTGTACAAGGAGGTGGTCACTCCCCAGACACAGGATAAGGACAGCTGAGTTACAGTTGGGGGGGTGGGGAAGGGAACCAACGGTTGAAGCAGGGATTCCCGGAGGCTGTTCCCCTCAGCAATAAGTATACCGATTTGGGTATGGCTGGTGGGGACAGCCTACCAGGGGAAAGCCATAGCTGTCAGGTCTCTGGCACTGTGGCTCAGAAAGGAAGGGGGGAGAACAGAAAAGCACTAGTGGTAGGGGACTCAATAGTTAGACAGATTGACAGGGGATTTTGTGGTCAGGAACGGGACTCCCGGAAGGTATGTTGCCTCCCTGGTGCCAGGGTCCAGGATGTCGCCGATCAGGTTTACAAGATTCTGAAGGGGGGAGGCTGAGCACCCAGAAATTGTGATATATATTGGCACTAATGATATAGCCAGGAAAGGGATTGAGGATCTGAAAAGTGACTACAGAGAGTTAGGTTGGAAGTTGAAGAGCAGGGTGAGTAGAGTAGTGATCTCAAGTTTGCTACCGGTGCCATGAGACAGTGAGATGAGGAACAGTCAGCGAATGTAGCTTAACATGTAGCTGTGAGGCTGGTGCAGGAGGGGGGTTCAGATATCTAGATCATTGGGATACTTTCTGGGGAAGGTGGGACCTGTACATGAAGGACGGGTTGCACCTGAACTGGAGGGGTAAAAATATCCTGGGTGGGATATTTGCTCGTGTGATTCGGGAGGGTTTAAGCTAGTTTGGCAGGGGGGTGGGAATCAGAGGCACATATCTGAGAGGGGGACAGTTGCAGATGGGGCAGTGACAGAATGTAGTGAATCTATTCTCACGCGATGAAACACAGGGATTGGTTAAAGTGTGTCTGCTTTAATGCAAGGAGTGTCCGAAATTAAAGTGACGAACTTAGAGCATGGATCAGTACTTGGGGCTACGATGTTGTGGCCATAACGGAGATGTGGGTTTCACAGGGGCAGGAATGGTTGCTTGATGTTCCACAGTTTAGAATATTTAAAAAGAACAGGGAGGGTGGAAAAAGAGGAGGGGGTATAGCATTGCTAATCAGAGAGTGCATCACAGCTACAGAAACGAAGGTTGTTGAGGAAGGTTTGTCTACTGAGTCAGTATCGCCACCGCATTGGGGGTTTTCTACAGACCACGTAATAGCAGTAGAGAGATTGAAGAGCTCATAGGCGGGCAGATTCTGAAAAATGCAAAAGTAGTAGGGTTGTTGTTATAGGTGATTTCAACTTTCCCAATATCGACTGGAACCTCCTAAGTGTAGATGGTTTGAATGGAGCCGTTTTTGTCAGGTGTGTTCAGGAGGGCTTCCTTACTCGGTATGTAAACAGACCGATGAGAGGGGAGATAATTTTGGAGTTGGTGCTCAGCAATGAATCAGGATAAGTGTCAGATCTCGCGGTGGGAGAGCGTTTTGGTGAAAGTGATCACAACTGCCTCACATTTATCATAGCCTTGGAGAGTGAAAGTAGCACTTACCAAGGGAAGATATTTAATTGGGGAAAAGGAAATTATGACATTATCAGACAGGAGTTTGGAAGTACAGACTGGGAGCAATTGTTCCACAGAAAGGGCACAGCAGACATGTGGAGACTATTTAAGGAGCGGTTTTTGCGAGTGATGCAAAAATTTGTTCCTCTGAGACAGGTAAGAAGGGGTAAGATTAAGGAACCTTGGAGGATGAGGACAGAGGAGCTTCTCGTCAAAAGGAAGAAGGCAGCTTACGTAAGGTGGAGGAAGCAAGGATCTAGCACAGCTTTAGAGGATTACAGGCTTGTTCTAAAGGAGATCACAACTGGACTGAGGAGAGCCAGGAGGGGGCACGAAAAAGGCTTGGCAAGAAGGATTAGGGAGAACCCAAAGGCATTTTACTCATGCATGAGGAATAAGAGTATGCTCAGGGAGAAGGTAGGGCCGATCAGGGATAGCACAGGGAACTTGTGCGTGGAGTCTGAGCAGATAGGGAAAACCCTCAATGAGTTTTTTGCTTTGGTTTTCACCAAGGAAAGGGAACTTGTTGTAAATGAAAACTTAGAGGAGCTGGGATACAGTCTTGACCAGATCATGATTGATGATGTTGATGTGCTAGAAATTTTGGAAAACATTAAGATTGATAAGTCTCCAGGGCCAGACCAGATTTATCCTAGGCTGCTCCGGGAAGCGAGAAAGGAGGTTGCTAAGCTGCTGGCGAGGATATTTGCCTCCTCCCTCTCCACAGAAGTCATACCGGAGGATTGGAAGGAGGCGAATGTTGTTCCTCTTTTCAAGAAGGGTAATAGGGAAATCCCTGGAAATTACACACCAGTCAGTTTTATGTCTATGGTCAGCAAAGTTTTGGAAAGAATTCTGAGGGATAGGATTTATGACTATTTGGCAACGCGTAATGTGATTTAAGGTAGCCAGCATGGCTTTGTAAGGGGCAGGTCATGCCTCACAAATCTTATTGAGTTCTTTGAGGAGGTGTCAAGACAGGTCGACGACGGTCGAGCAGTGGATGTGGCGTATATGGACTTCAGCAAGGCATTTGACAGGGTTCCCCATGATAGTCTCATTCATAAAGTCAGGAACTATGGGATACAAGGAGATTTCGCTGTCTAGATTCAGAATTGGCTGCCTGACAGAAGGCAGAAAGTGGTTGTAGATGGAAAGTATTCTGCCTGGAGGTCAGTGTTGAGTGGGGTCCCGCAGGGCTCTGTTCTTGGACCTCTGCTCTTTGTAGTTTTTATAAATGACTTGGATGAGGAGGTTGAGGGGTGGGTTAGTAAATTTGCAGATGACACAAAGGTTGGAGGTGTCATCGATAGTATAGAGGGCTACTGCAGGCTGCAGCGTGACATAGACAGGATGCAGAGCTGGGCTGAGAAATGGCAGATGGAGTTCAACCTGGATAAATGCGAAGTGATGCAATTTGTAAGGTCGAACGCGAATGCTGAATATAGGATTAAAGACAAGATTATTGGCGGTGTGGAGGAACAGAGTGATGTGGGTGTGCAAGTACATAGATCCCTCAAAGTTACCACTCAAGTGGATAGGGTTGTTAAGAAAGCATATGGTGTTTTGGGTTTCATTAACAGGGGGATCGAGTTTAAGAGCTGCAAGGTTTTGCTGCAGCTCTACAAGTCCCTGGTGAGACCACACTTGGAATATTATGTCCAGTTCTGGTCGCCCTACTATAGAAAAGATACAGAGGCTTTGGAGAGGGTGCAAAGAAGGTTTATCAGGATGCTGCCTGGACTGGAGGGCTTGCCTTATGAAGAAATGTTGAATAAGCTTGGACTTTTCTCTCTGGAGGGAAGGAGAAAGAGAGGAGACCTGATTGAGGTGCACAAAATAATGAGTGCAATAGATAGAGCCAATAGCCAGAGATGTTTCCCCAGGGCAGGATTGACTGGTACGAGGAGTCATAGTTTGAAGATATTAGGAGGAAGGTATAAAGGGGACGTTAAAGGTAGGTTCTTTAGAGTCACAGAGATGTACAGCATGGAAACAGACCCTTCGGTCCAAACAGTCCATGCTGACCAGATATCCCAATCACAGACTTCCAGTCTGAAAATCAACCCTCCACCACCACCCTCTGTCTTCTACCTTTGAGCCAGTTCGGTATCCAAATGGCTAGTTCTCCCTGTATTTCATGAGATCTAACCTTGCTAATCAGTCTCCCATGGGGAACTTTGTCGAACGCCTTACTAAAGTCCATATAGATCACATCTACTGCTCTGCCCTCATCAGTCTTCTTTGTTACTTCTTCAAAAAACTCAATCAAGTTTGTGAGACATGATTTCCCACGCATAAAGCCATGTTGACTATCCCTCATCAGTCCTTGCCTTGTGAGAGGGGAAAGATATAAAAGACACCTAAGGGGCAACTTTTTCATGCAGAGGGTGGTACATGTATGGAATGAGCTGCAAGAGGAAGTGGTGGAGGCTGGTACAATTGCAATATTTAAGAGGCATTTGGATGGGTATATGAATAGAAAGGGTTTGGAGGGATATGGGCCGGGTGCTGGCAGCTGGGACTAGATTGGGTTGGGATATCTGGTCGGCATGGACGTTTTGGACCGAAGGGTCTCTTTCCATGCTATACATCTCTATGACTCTATGAGTCTAAACCCTTCCTATTCATATCCTCATCCAAATGCCTCTTAAATGTTGCAATTGTACCAGCCTCCACCACTTCCTCTGGCAGCTCATTCCATACACATACCACCCTCTGCATGAAAAAGTTGCCCCTTAGGTCTCTTTTCTATCTTTCCCCTCTCACCTTAAACCCTCTAGTTCTGGGACTCCCTGACCCCATTTACGCAGAGAGTTGTGAATGCATGGAATGCATTGCCAGCTGGGTGGTGGAAGCAAGGTCATTGGGGACATTTAAGTGACTGCTAGACATGCACATGGATAGCAGTGAGTTGAGGGGTGCGTAGGTTAAGTTACTATATTTAACATTAGGATTAAATCTCGGCACAGCATCATGGGCCAAAGGGCCTGTTTTGTGCTGTACTTTTCTATGTTCTATGTTCTATTTATACTTGTTTTGGCTTAGGTTTGGCTGAAAAACCTTGTATTTTCCGTATAGCTCATGTATAAGTCCATCCTAGTTCTTCACAGTTACAGATCAACCTTTATGAGTCAGCGTGGCTGCCCATTGCACTCCGTCCCGGCTTTCCAGTCTGCTGGCTGTACCACTCAGTTTCAGGTCTTTCAGTCCACCAGCTGTCATACTCCACTCCAGGTTTTCAGAATTCCTGTGATGGTACAGTACAGGTTGACCACCATATCTGCGGACCCAGTTTCAGTTACCCACAGTTTACCATGTCTCAAACATGTTACAAGGAATGTTCCAGAACCAGGGACCGGGGGCTGCCAGGAAGGTAAATTTTCCATTTTATCTATTTTGCAGATATTCATCCTCTCGAAACAATAACTTGTGTATAAGTCGACCCCCCAATTTCAGATTTTAAAAAGTCTTCAAAATCTGATGTATACATGAGTATATACAGTAGATATTTGAACAGTAAAGGAATTAAGCGTTATGGTGGGGGGCGGGTAAGTGGAGCTGAGTCCAAAACCAAGACCAGCTATGACCTTAGTTAATGGCACAACAGGTTTGATGGGCCAGATGGCCTACTCCTGCTCCTGTTCCTTATGTTCTTATGTTTTGACAGCATTACCCACATCAATGTTGACAGCCTTCGGCTAGTATTCTGTGATGTCAATGTGACTACAGCAGAAGGCAGGGGCAGGAATGGAGATGGAATTGGCAGAGCTGGTCAGTCTCACTGAACAGGAATACCACTTCATCCTCTCATTGAAAGAAAGGGTTCAGAAAAGATCGACAAGGCTGTTGCCAGGGTTGGAGGGTTTGAGCTATAGGGAGAGGCTGAACAGACAGGGGCTGTTTTCCCTGGAACTTTGGAGGCTGAGGGATGACCTTATGGAAGTTTACAAAATCATGAGGGGCATTGGTTTAGGGAGCGCAAAACTAAAGGCCATGGGCTTAAGGTGAGAGGGGAAAGATTTCAAAGGGACATGAGGGGCAACTTTTTCATGCAGTGAGTGGTGCATGTATGGAATGAGCTGCCAGAGGATGTGGTGGACGCTGGTGCGATTACACCATTTAAAAGGCATCTGGATGGGTACACAATTAGGAAGGTTTTAGAGGGATATGGGCCAATGGCTGGCAAATGGGACGAGATTAGTTTCGGATATCTGGTCGGCATGGATGGGTTGGACTGAAGGGTTTCGGTGCTGTACATCTCTCTGACTATGACTCTATAACGGGAGAGATAAGACAGTTATAAAGTGGATAAAGTGGGGATCAAATCAAAAGCTCATTGACTGAGAAGCTGGTGAAAGGGAAGGTCTCTCCTTGAGCCTCTGAGACATTATCCAGGGAACACACTACTGAGAACGACAGAGAGACTCTTAGCCCGGGAAATCGTTTCAATGGTGAAGGCAGCCCAGATGAGGGCTCGTGGGGCAGAGGGTTGGGGGGTTGGGGGAAGGGGGGTGGGGGTTGATGTTAGAAGTATTTTGCGGGCAAGAGAATGACTGGGTGCAAGCGGTGGATCCACCTGCTCCTGTGGCAAAACTCAAAAGTCGAACATCCTTGGTTGTTTTCCTTTGCGGACGAGATGTTGGGAAGTAAATTCAGAGAGGAAATCAGGTTCAGGTCAAAAGAAGCCACACTGACTTAATGGTTTATAATACTATTCCTTGACTTGTTGGCAAGTGTTAAGACAAACATGAAATGAGGAAAGGATGGAAGGTCAGCCAAAGAAACCTTGTTAAACACCAAGAGGGAGTTGCATTCATTTGAACAGTAAAGGTTACAGGGTAAAGCAAGCAGCTTGCCGTGGGAAGGAAGGTTTCATCTGTTCTTCCCCATTACAGAGGGCTCAGAGGTACTCACTGCGGGGCCTGTGTGGCAGAGAATGTTCTGTGATTGTTATTGAGGCTAACAGTCACTAAGACAACCAGTTGTGGCAGTATAGAAGTACCGGAAATCGTACAAGACAGATTCGGGAATAGTAGTTGGTGTCTGTGAGGTCCATTCTGATTTTGTTTCCTTTATGTTGGGACTCACTCTTTCCTTACTCAATGTACCAGACAGCAGATCAATTCTAGCAGCTAAGGGACAAAAAAAATGTCAATGGTTGCAAAGACGTTTTCTTTTATAAACCACTCTAAGCTGTTAGAGGAATGTGGAAAATTGTGTGAAATATAGGTCCAGGGTTAGTGGTTGAGGCATTAACTGCTGGAGTGATAACCAGATCTGAGATGTCCACTCAGGCCACAGTCTTGTCAGTGGACTTACCACTCCAGTCAACATCTATGGCATGGACAAATCTCCTGCATGGTCCAACTCCCAGTGGGAATTACCTCTGCTCCTCTTCAGGACATGGATACACATGTCCTGAAGGTGCCTTTTTGCTGCCACCTTTCCTCCCATCTCTTGTGCAGCTGCCAACTCTCCAGGATTGCTCTTGGTTTTCTGGGATTTGAAGCTCAACCACCAAGATGCTGTTGGTGACGGAGAATAAAAGGCTGTTAGGCTGAAAGGAAAGAATCATCCCACTGGATAATGATGATACATAAGGTGGAGGAAGCTAAGATAAAGCTCAGCTTTACAGGATTACAGGCAGGCGAGGAAGGAGCTTAAAAATGGTCTGAGGAGAGCCAGGAGGGGGCATGAGAAAGGCTTGGCAGAACAAATTAGGGAGAGCACAAAGGCATTTTACACTTATGTGAGGAATAAGAGAATGGTCAAAGAAAGAGTAGGGCCGATCAGGGATAGCATAGGGAATTCGTGTGTGGAGTCTGAGGAGGTAGGGGAAGCCCTAAATGAGATTTTTTGCTTCTGTCTTTACGAAAGAAACGAACTTTGTAGTGAATGAAACCTTTGAAGAGCAGGTGTGCATGCTGAAATGGATAGAGATAGAGGAAGCTGATGTGCTGAAAATTTTGTCAAAACATTAAGATTGACAAGTCGCCAGGCACGGACCAGATTTGTCCTCGGCTGCTTTGGGAAACGAGAAATGCAATTGCTTCGTCACTTGCAAAGATTTTTTCATCCTCGCTCATGACTGGAGACGTACCTGAGGACTGGAGAGAGGCAAATGTAATTCCTGTCTTCAAGAAAGGAAATAGGGAAATCCCCGGCAACTACAGACCAATAAGTCTCACATCTGTCATCTGCAAGGTGTTAGAAAGGATTCTGAGGGATAGGATTTATGACCATCTGGAAGAGCATGGCTTGATTAAATGCAGTCAACACTGCTTTGTGAGGGGCAGGTCATGCCTCACAAACCTTATCGAGTTCTTTGAGGATGTGACTAGAAAAGCTGATTAGGGTCAAGCTGTGAATGTGGTGTATATGGACTTCAGCAAGGCATTTGATAAGGTTCCCCATGGTAGGTTCATTCAGAAGGTCAGGAGGAATGGGATTCAGGGGAACATAGCTGTCTGGACGAGTGGTAGTAGAAGGGAAATATTCTGCCTGGAATTCTGTGGTGAGTGGTGTTCCACAGGGCTCTGTCCTTGGGCCTCTTGTTTGTAATTTTTATTAATGACTTGGATGAGGGGATTGAAGGATGGGTCAGCAAGTTTGCAGATGACACAAAGGTTGGAGGTGTCGTTGATAGTATAGAGGGCTGTTGTAGGCTGCAGCGGGACATTGACAGGATGCAGAGATGGGCTGAGAGGTGGCAGATGGAATTCAACCTGGATAAATGCGAGGTGATGCATTTTGGAAGGTCGAATTTGAAAGCTGAGTACAGGATTAAGGATAGGATTCTTGGCAGTGTGGAGGAACAGAGGGATCTTGGGGTGCAGGTACATAGATCCCTGAAAATGGCCACCCAAGTGGACACGGTTGTTAAGAAAGCATATGATGTTTTCACTTTCATTAATAGGGGTATTGAGTTTAAGAGTTGTGAGATCTTGTTGCAGCTCTATAAAACTTTGGTTAGACCGCACTTGGCATACTGCGTCCAGTTCTGGTCGCCCTATTATAAGAAAGATGTGGATGTTTTGGAGTGGATTCAGAGGAGGTTTACCAGGATGCTGCCTGGACTGGAGGGCTTATCTTATGAGGAGAGGTTGACTGAGCTCGGACTTTTTTCATTGGAGAAAAGGAGGAGGAGAGGGGACCTAATTGAGGTATACAAGATAATGAGAGGCATAGATAGAGTCGATAGCCAGAGACTATTTCCCAGGGCAGAAATGACTAACACAAGGGGTCATAGTTTTAAGCTGGTTGGAGGAAAGTATAGAGGGGATGTCAGAGATGGGTTCTTTACACAGAGAGTTGTGAGAGCATGGAATGCGTTGCCAGCAGCAGTTGTGGAGGCAGGGTCATTGGGGACATTTAAGAGACTCCTGGACATGTATATGGTCACAGAAATTGGAGGACGCATACATGAGGATCAGTGGTTGGCACAACATCGTGGGCTGAAGGGCCTGTTCTGTGCTGTACTGTTCTAGATTCTATGTTCTATGTATACAGTTCGTTATCCCAGTTGATGCAAGGGGCAGTACCCAGTGGATTTTTCAATGGTGGGGTAAGAGGGAAATTGCCATGTAATACCACCTCTAGGAATACATCCGGTTATAACCGTGACCTCTACCTCCTGCTGGTCTCCCACTCAGTTCACTTCACCCAAGCACCAGACCCTAGATGTGCAAAAATAGTTTGCCCCTCATGTCTTTTTTAAATCTTTCTCCTTCATCTTAAAAATATATCCCCGAGCCCTGAAATCCCTGACCAACCTGTCAATCAAGTTTACCATGACAACATCAGAGGTTTTTTTTTGTACTTTCTTCATGGCAGGAGAAGGAGAGATAAATTTGGTAAACATTGTACCAATCGATGCTTGTGTTAGTATGACTGATTATTTAGGGGCCTCGCTATTTGAGTATTAGGAAGCAAATGCAATGTTGGCATTTATTTTGAGGGGACTTGAATATAAAAGCAGGGGTGTACTTCTGAGGCTCTATAAGGCTCTGGTCAGACCACATTTGGAGTATTGTGCCCAGTTTTGCCCCATATCTCAGGAAGGCCCTGGAGCAGGTTCAGAGGAGGTTCACAAGAATGGTCCCAGGAATGAAAAGCTTAACATATGAGAAATGTTTGAGGGCTCTGGGACTATACTCGCTGTAGCTTAGAAGGATGGGGAGTGGGTTGAGGAGGAGGGGGGGTAGTCTAAATTAAACTTACAGAATACTGGACAGAGTGGATGTTGAGAAGATGCTTCCATTGGTAGGAAAGACTAGGACCTGAAGACAAAGCCTAAGAGTAAAGGGAAGACCTTCTAGAACAGAGATAAGAAGAAACTTCTTTAGCCAGAGCGCGATGAATGTATAGAATTCGCTGCTACAGTAGGCTATGGAGGCTAGGTCATTGAGTATATTTAAGACTGAGATAAGTAGGTTCTTGATTGTCAAGGGGATCAAGGGTTATGGAGGAAAAACAAAGATGGATTTGAAAAACATATTCACCATGTCTGATTGGCAGAGCAGTCTAGATGGGCTGAATGGCTTAATTTCTGCTCTTGGAGGTCTTATGGCCTTAATATCATTACCCTTTGGGTAGTGTGCTGGAAATGCAGCCTCATTATATTTGGAATCATCACAAAAGTGAAAACATTTAATCCAAAGTCCTCAATTTACCTGACTGATTAACTCAGGTTAAATGAAAATGCTCATTGGGACTAACATAATAAAAACAGATATTTATTGCAAACAGATTGTTTTTAAGTAGCAAAAAATAATTAATTTTAATGCTATAACTTAAACTCTGTGGTCTTGTTTAAGGTCCTCATTCACAACAGAAATACACAAAGACAGAAAGGACTTGAATATCAAGGGCAAAAAAAAAATGAAAAAAAATCTTAGGGGGACTCAGTTCAACAGTATCACGTGGACCATGGGATTGGGTGAACTGTTTTGTTGCAGTTTGTTGCAATGCCTTTCAATTCTTTGCTAATGAGATGGGTTTGTTAGCACATTATCACTGTCTTTCATTCACTGATTGAGAACTTGTGCCCTCTGAAGGTGATTTTCCTGATTTTTCCTTTTAGCGTCCTGAAATAATCAGCCCTGAGACAGCTCTGACAGAAGGTCTTCTGGAGATTCATCAAGGTGGGAGACATGGTCTGCCAGTCAAAATTGATTTTACTGGGGAGTGGCCTCCATATTGCTGAGCCTTGCACAGAGAAAGACCCTGTCATTTAAGAGTTTGTCCCATCAGTGAATTTTCATGATGGATTTTAATGTAAATGATGAAAATTGCATCCACAATTCAGTATTTTTATCCTGTAATAAACATCGGTGGTTAGGGCATTGAAATAGTGTTGGGTGAATATTGGCAAGTGAACGTATTAACAGATTGAAATGTAATTCATTTGTCAACTGCTCCAACGGGCTTCCAGCCATTTGTTTGAAATGGATTAACACCTCTGTGGAGAGAGGAGACAAAGGAACAGTATGTAAACATATTTGGCTTTCAAATGATAATATTTCAGACAATGGAATGTCAGAGCTTTCAGATTCATGTACACACATGTTGGAGTACCTCCAGAATTTGCCAACTAACAAACTAAGATTGAGTTATGATTCTTTTCAATGCACAGAATGAGGCAACAATATGTAAAAAGTGCCAGATTTTCAAATTAACATGAAAGTCATCGTTGTCCAATTCCCATTAAAAAGACTCTGATACAAAATGAATTACATTAGATTAATTACAGTGTGGAAACAGGACCTTCAGCCCAACAAGTCCACACCGACCTGCCAAAGCACAACCCACCCAGACCCATTCCCCTACATGTAATTTAGCATGGCCAATTCACCCTGACCTGCACATTTTTTTTGGTTTGTGGGAGGAGACCAGAGCACACTGAAGAAACCCACACAGACAATGGGGAGAATGTGCAAACTTCACACAGAGAGTCACCTGAGGCTGGAATTGAACCTGGGTCTCTGGCACTGTGAGGCAGCAGTGCTAACCACTGTGCCACCATGCCACCCACAATTAGCCACCAAGGCACAGTGGGGAAGGACCACTGTCTGAAGTCTTGCTGCTGAAGTTACATGGTGGTCTGTTCAGTTATCGGACCCTCCTGGTGCCTCAAATGCATGTAAATATAGTGTTGTATGTGTAAGAGATGTCTTTGGTTTGTTGGATAGAGCCAAACTCCAATGTTCATTTGTTTCCTTGATATGCTACTGTACTGAATTTGTGACTATATTTTATCTGTATATATAGTTTTGAAATAAAAGACAAGTAAATTTACCATTGCTTCAGATGGTTCAGTTCATGTCTGAAGGCCAGTAATGATAAGCTCAGTCAGTGTTACTGTTATTACACAGACAGTATTACCAATGACACCAACTGTTCGCTGAAGCTCTGTGATCATTAGGCCAAAGAAAAGCTTATCATTCCCTGTTTTCACACCAGTGTTGCATAATAAATACAAGTGGTTAGAAGGCTGCAGTTATAGACTATTTGCTAGACTGAGAAAATACTTTACTGCTGGGTTCCTGGATAGGTCACATTAGCCGTGACTCAGTTTGCAAGTATACTGCCTTATTTGTCAGAAGGTCAAGGCCAAATCATGAGACCTCAGTACAATGTCTAAGCTGACACTCCCAGTACTGTGCTGAGAGACTGCCTTTTGGATGAAGCTTAAACTTAAGACCCATCTGTCCTGTTATATAGATGTAATAGGGCCCAGGACATAATTCTGAATACAAACAACCAGGGGAATGGTGTTTTGGTCAATAGTTATTGCTGAACCAACATCTGAAACAGATTATCTGGTCATTGTCACTTTGTGGAAGCTTGCTGTGCACACTTTGACTTTTCCTATATTTCAAACTTGGCATTGTGTCAAAATTTCATTGGCTGGAGAGGATTTAGAGACTCAGTTTTGTTTTCTGATGAAGAGACAACTGGAGGTCAGTGGTTTAATTTATTTTAAACATCTTGAGTTGACAATCCATTTTCCGACATGGGTTAGTATGGCAATTTGTCCTGTTTTTACAGAATCACAGAGAGATTAGGACGCAGAAGGGAATCATGCGCCACATCATATCTGTGCTAGGATTCAAAAAGAATGCAAACGGTGCCAATTGCTCTAACAATGCTGCTCCTTTGACAAGATTATTCTGTCCTTGTTTTTTTTCAAGAGGGGTTGTAAATGCATACGTTCCGATGCGTCTGGTTTATATGGCTTTTAGGGTCAGTTTGGTTATAGCTAACAGACACTGCCTCAGACAAAAAAATTTTCAAGTTTTTTTTTAAAGAAGACACTTTTACAATGAAATGGAAGTGGCCAGTTCTCCCATTTCAGGGTTTGGCTTGTTTTGGTTTTGGCAGTCAGTCTGTTCAGAGCTGTGGGTCCAGTTGTTAGCTGGGAATTAAAAGAAACAGTACCATGGTAGAAGGTATTCCATGCTGAATCTCTCTGCCATCTCTCTCTTCTAAGAACCTGTGTTTAAATTTACCTTTTGGCAGGGCGTGTTTCTGGGATATTTCAAGTACTTAGAATAGCATAATTAAGTTATGATAGAGTTGATTGGGTTTTCAAATAGCTATGTTATTCTAAATTCAATTTTCTTTTGTTCCTGTATAAATAAATTCTGTTTTGTTTAAAAGTAAATGGTTGAGTCAGCTGCATTGCTCCTGGAATATACACTTTCCACCTCCTTATAACTACTATAAAAGGTAGGGTCTGGGTTACCTTCTTGAACTGTTTTGAGAGGATCTGGCCTGGTTCATAAACACTCCCCAACCGTTTTTTTAAACTGAGGTAGTTTTTGTTTAAGCTCAGGGATTGAGGGATATGGGCCAAAGGCAGGTGAATGGAGTTAGGCTACAGATCAGCCATGATCTCAGTGAATGGTGAACAGGCTTGAAGGGCTGAATGGCCTACTCCTGTTCCTATGAGGGAAAAAACAAAACTGTCCATTCCAGTTATCAATCTGGGAAACCACCTCTGAACAGCCTCCAGTGTATTTGCATCATTAATGATGTACTATCTATGGAGATGTTATAACTAAGGTCCATCAATCTAATTCCTGGGTTAGAGAGAGTGTCCTATGAAAAAAGATTAAATGCATTAGGCTCATGTTCTCTGGAGGTTTGATCTCATTTAGACACACACAATTCTTGTCGCTTTGGCAGGGTGGATGAGGAAGGATGTCTCCCTTGGTGGGAGAGGTGTCTAGAAACAGGGGTCACAGTCCGAGAATAAGGGGACAGATGAGAAATTTCATCAGAGGATGGTGATTTTTTGGGGGGATTTTCTACCAAAGACACATGTTGGAATTTGCTAACAAACAAACTAAGTTTGGGATAGGATTCTTTTCAATGCATGGAATGAGGTAATGACATCTGAAAAGTGCCAGACTTTCAAATTGATGTGAAACGCAAGATCATTCAATTCCTATTAAAAAGACCCTGAAACAAATTGAATTAAGTAAAGTTTGCTTTGTTTGAGACACTTCAGTTCATGTCTGAAGGCCAGTAATGATAAGCTCAGTCAGTGTTACTGTTTTTACACAGACAATATTTCCAAGCCAATGACACCAACTGTTCGCTGAAGCTCTGTAATCAGCAGGCCAAAGAAAAACTTATCATTCCCTGTTTTCACACCAGTGTTGCACAATAAATACAAGCAGTTAGAAGGCTGCAATTATGGATTCCTTGTTAGACTGAGAAAATGCTTTACTGCTGGAGGCTCAGTCATTGAGTATAAAACATTGGTAAGGCCACATTTGGATACTGTGTACAATTCTGGTTATCCTGCTATGGGAAGGATGTTATTAAATTGGAAAGGGTGCAGAAAAGGTTTATAAGGATGTCACTGAGACTGGAGGGTTTGAGTTATCAAGAGAGGCTGAATGGGCTGCATGAGAAGCTGAGGGGTGACATGACAGAGGTTTATAAAGTCATGAGGGGCATAGATAAGGTGAATAGCTAAGGTCTTTTCCTTAGGGTATGGGAGTCCAAAACTTGAGGGCATAGGTTTAAGTGAGAAGGAAAAGATTTTTTTTTAGATTAGATTAGATTACTTACAGTGTGGAAACAGGCCCTTCGGCCCAACAAGTCCACACCGACCCGTCGAAGCACAACCCACCCAGACCCATTCCTCTACACTTACCCCGTCACCTAACACTACGGGCAATTTAGCATGGCCAATTCACCTAACCTGCACATTTTTGGATTGTGGGTGGAAACCGGAGCACCCGGAGGAAACCCACGCAGATACAGGGAGAATGTGCAAACTCCACACAGTCAGTCACCTGAGGCAGGAATTGAACCTGGGTCTCTGGCGCTGTGAGGCAGCAGTGCTAACCACTTGTGCCACTGTGCCGCCCTTTATGTAAAAGGGACCTGAGGGGTAATTTTTTTTCACAGAGTGTGATGCACATATGAAGTGGTCGAGGTGGGTATAATTGTAACATTTACAAGACATTTGTTCAGGTGCATGGATAGGAAAAGTTTAGAGGGATTTGGGCCAAATGCAGGCAAATAGGACTAGTTCAGTTTAGGAACTTAGCCATCATGGATGAGTTGGGCTGAAGGGTCTGTTTCCATGCTGTATGACTCTATGAAAGATTTATAGACTTTAACAGCATCAAGGGAATAGTGCAGCAAAATGGTAAGGAAGATCAACCTTGACCTCATTAAATGGCATAACAAGCTTAAAATGTGGAAAAGCCCTGATCCTACATGTCATGTTCAAAATCATGAGTGCAGTAATTTTATTTTCTAACATTTGCATGGTACCCTATCAAAAGCCTTCTGAAAACCTAAATATACAACAGTTGCTGGCTCCCCTTATCTATTCATCCTTAGATTTGGCATACATGGTTTCACTTTCATAAATTTATGTCGACTCTCCCCAATTGTACCTCATTCTTTATTATAGTTTCTAACATTTTCCGATGATTGACGTTGGGTTAATAAGTCTTTAGCTCCCCATTGTCTCTCTCCCTCTTTTCTTATGTAATTTGCCATCTTCTAATCTGTTGGGCTCATTCCAGGGTATTTAAAATTTTCAAAGATGACCATCAATGCATCAACTGTCCCTACAGACACCTTTTCAAAACTCTGTGATTCTCACCCAGTAGATTTATCTTCAAGTGTCATTTGTTTCACTAATACTCTTTTTTGTCAATACTCATATCTTCCATTTCCTTATTTACACTAATCCTGAGACTTTCCATTGTTCCTGGAAGTTTCTTCATATTTTCCTTCATAAAGACATTCAAAGTGTTTGTTTGTGCTATGCATTTTCTTATTCCCTATTATAAATTCTCTTGACTTTACTTGTAATGGTCCTACATTTGTTCAGGCATGTTGTCTCTCTTTTCTATACTTGTAGATGGTTTTATCGTCCATTTTTGTGTTTCTACATGCTGCAGCCATGACACAACAGTGTCCTATCATATTTATTCTTCTTACTTCAATTAATTTATTTATTCTCCAAATTACAGTTACCAGTTACACTGGTAAATTAACTCCTCTCACTGGGCGGCATGGTGGCTCAGTGGTTAACACTGCTGCCTCACAGTGCCAGGGACCCAGGTTTGATTCCAGCCTCTAGCGACTGTCTGTGTGGACTTGGCACGTTCTCCCTGTGTCTACATTTGTTTCCTCCAAGTGCTCTGGTTTCGTCCCAATGATGTGCAGGTTAGGTGAATTGGTCATTATAAATTGCCCATAGTGTAGGCTAGGTGCATTAGTCAGGAGTGAATGTAGAGTAATAGGGTAGGGGAATGGGTCTGGGTGGGTTACCCTTCTGAGGGTCGGTGTGGATTTGTTGGGTCAAATGTCCTGTTTCCACACTGTAGGAAATCTATGATTTGTGCTAATGGCTGGCTTCACTTGCTGTGTAGAAAAACTCCACCGCCCCCCACAAGGATTTCTTTATTTATACCCTTTGAAAAATAATGAGTCAGCTTCAAGAAGCCTTCGAAACAAATTGGACTAAATATTGTACATATTGTTTTCAAAAATAAAACACAGAAACCAACTCAAACTAGTACTTTTATTAACAAGTTACAGAGGCACTCAGGGAGCTTACCTGTTTAAAGCAGACTGGAAGCATGTGGCCAGTGGTGTGCCCCAAGGGTCGGTACTGGGTCCACTCTTTTTCGGTATTTACATAAACGATTTGAATGTGAACATAGGAGATAGCCTTAGTAAATTTGCAGATAACACTAAAATTGGCAGTGTAACGGGCAGCGAAAAGGGTTACCTCAGCATACAGCGGGGTCTTGATCGGATGGGCCAATGGGCCGAGGAGTGGCAGATGGAGGATATTTAGATAAATGTGAGATGGTGCATTTGGAAAGGCAAATCAGAGCAGGACTTATACACTTAATGGTAAGGTCCAAGGGAGTGTTGCTAAACAAAGAGATCTTGGAGTGCAGTTCATAGTTCCTTGAAAGTGAAGTCGCAGATAGATAGGATAGTGAAGAAGGCGTTTGGTATGCCTGCTTTTGTTGGTCAGTGCATTGTTTATAGGAGTTGGGAGGTCATGTTGTAGCTGTACAAGACATTGGTTTGGCCACTTTTCGAATACTGTGTGCACCCGGGGCCGGATGGGGTTTATCCTTAGATTCTCTGGGAAGCCAGGGAGGAAATTACAGAGCCTTTGGCTTTGACCTTTATGTCATCATTGTCAAAAGGAGTAGTGCCAGAAGACTGTAGTTGTTCCCTTGTTTAAGAAGGGGAGTCGGGACAACTCTGCTAATTATAGGCCGGTGATGGGGTTGTGGTTAAGGTGTTGGAAAAGCTTATAAGAGATAGGATTCATAATCATCTGGAAAGGAATAAGTTGATTGGGAATAGTCAATACAGTTTTGTGAAGGGTAGGTCATGCCTCACTAACCTTAGTGAGTTCTTCAAGAATGTGACAAAACAAGTAGATGAAGGTAAGGCAGTTGTCGTGCTGTATGTGGACTTCAGTAAGGCATTTGATAAGGTTCCCCACGTAGGCTATTGCACAAAATAAGGAGTTTCAGGATTGAAGGTGATTTAGCAGTTTAGATCAGGAATTGGCTCGCTGAAAGAAGACAGAGGGTGGTTGCTGATGGGAAATGTTCATCCTACAGCTCAGTTATCAGTGGTGTGCCACAAGGATTTGACTTGGGGCCACTGCTGTTTGTCATTTTTATAAATGATCTGGAGGTGGGCATAGAAGGATGGGTTAATAACTTTTCAGATGACAATATGGTAAGCAGAGATGTGGATAATGCCGAAAGATGTTGTGGGTTACAGAGGGACATAGATAAGATGCAGAACTGGGCTGAGAAGTGGCAAATGGGGTTTAATGCGGAAAAGTGTGAGGTAGTTCATTTCAGAAGAAGTAACAGGAATGCAGAGTACTGGGCTAATGGTAACATTTTTGGCAGTGTCGATGAACAGAGTGTCCAGGTGCATAAATCCCTGAAAGTTGCCACCCAGGTTGATCAGTTGTTAAGAAGGCATATGGTGTGTTGGCATTTATTGGTAGGAGGATTGAATTTCGGAGTCATGAGGTCATGCTTCAGCTCTACAAGACACTAGTAAGGCCGCACCTGGAGTATTGCGTGCAGTTCTGGTCACCATATTATAGGAAGGATGTGGATGCTTTGGAAAGGGTTCAGAGGAGATTTACTGGGATGTTGCCTGGTATGGAAGGAAGGTCTTATGAGAAAAGGCTCAGGGAACTGAGACTGTTTTCCTTGGAGAGAAGAAGGTTGAGAGGTGACTTAATCGATATGTATAAGATAATCAGAGGGTTAGATAGGGTGGATAGTGAGAGCCTTTTTCCTTGGATGGTGAAGGCTAATGCGAGGGGACATAGCTTTAAATTGATAAGTGATAGACTTAGGACAGATATTAGAGGTAATTTCTTTATAGATAATAGACTTAGAATCAGGGGATGTAGAGTCAGGATGGATAGAGCTGAGAAATTCTAAGGGTAAAAAGACCCTCTTGGCAGTTATCTACAGGCCCCCAAATTGTAGTCTGGATGTCGGATGTAAGTTGAATCAGGAGCTGAAATTGGCCTGTCGCAAAGATGTTACTACAGTTGTTAGGGGGATTTCAATATGCAAGTAGACTTGGAGAATCAGGATGGTATTGGACCTCAAGAAAGAGACTTTGTGGAGTGCCTCAGAGATGGATTCTTAGAACAGCTGGTGCTGGAGCCGACCAGGGAGAAGGCAATTCTGGATCTGCTATTGTGCAATGAACCAGAATTGACCAGGGACCTCAAAGTGAAGGAGCCATTGGGAAGTAGTGACCATAATACAATAAGCTTCAGTCTGCAATTTGAGAGGGAGAGGGTACAATCGGAAGTGACAATATTTCTGTTGAATAAAGGGAACTATGGAGCTATGAGGGAGGAGCTGGCCAAAGTTCAATGGTGTGATACCTTAGCAGGGATGACAGTGGAGGAACAATGGCAGATATTTTTGTGTATTATGCAGAAAATGCAGGATCAGTTCATTCCAAAAAGGAAGAAAGATCCTAGGAGGAGCATGGGTGGCCATGGATGACGAGGGAAGTTAAGAAACATATGAAGTTAAAAGAGAAAAAGTATAACATAGCAAAGATAAGTGAGAAAACGGAGGAATGGGAAGCTTTTAAAGAATAACAGAGGATTACTAAGAAGGAAATATGCAGAGAAAAAAATGAGGTATGAAGGTAAACTGGCCAAAAATATAAAGGAGGATAGTAAAAGCTTTTTTAGGTATATGAAAGGCAAAAAATGGTTAAGACTAAAAGTGGGCCCTTGAAGACAGAAACAGGGGAATATATTACGGGGAACAAAGAAATGGCAGAAGAATTGAATTGGTACTTCAGATCTGGGTTCATTGGGGAAGACACAAGCAATCTCCCTGAGGTAATAGTGGCTAAAGGACCTGAACTGAAGGGAATTTATATTTGCCAGGAATTGGTGTTGTAGAGACTGTTAGGTCTGAAGGTTGATAAGTCCCCGGGGCCTGATGGTCTACATCCCAGGGTATTGAAGGAGGTGGCTCGAGAATTTGTGGATGTGTTGGTGATTATTTTCCAGAGTTCGATAGATTCAGGATCAGTTCCTGTGGATTGGAGGGTGGCTAATGTTGTACCACTTTTTAAGAAAGGTGAGAGAGAGAAAGCAGGAAATTATAGACCAGTTAGTCTGACCTCAGTGGTGGGAAAGATGCTGGAGTCTATTTACGATACATCTGGATAGTAGTAACAGGATAGATCAGAGTCAGCATGGATTTATGAAGGGGAAATCATGCTTGACTAATCTTCTGGAATTTTTTGAGGATATAACACTGAAGATGGACGAGGGAGAGCCAGTAGATGTAGTGTATCAGAAAGCTTTTGGTAAAGTCCCACATAGGAGGTTAGTGAGCAAAATTAGGGCGCATGGTATTGGGGGCAAAGTACTAACTTGGATTGAAAGTTGGTTGGCTGACAGGAAACAAAGAGTAGTGATAAATAGCTCCATTTCGGAATGGCAGGCAGTGACCAGTGGGGTACTGCAGGGATCAGTGCTGGGACCGCAGCTTTTTACAATATATATTAATGATATAGAAGATGGTATTACTAATAACATTAGCAAATTTGCTGATGATATTAAGCTGGGTGGCAGGGTGAAATGTGATGAGGATGTTAGGAGATCATAGGATGACCTGGACAGGTTAGGTGAGTGGTCAGATGCATGGCAGATGCAGTTTAATGTAGATAAATGTATGGTTATCCACTTTGGTGGCAAGAACAGGAAGGCAGATTGCTACCTCAATGGAATTAATTTAGGTAAAGCGGCAGTACAGAGAGATCTGGGTGTTCTTGTACCAGTCAATGAAGGTAAGCATGCAGGTACAGCAGGTAGTGAAGAAGGCTAATAGCATGCTGGCCTTCATAACAAAAGGGATTGAGTATAGAAGCAAAGAGGTTCTTCTACAGCCGTACAGGTCCCTGGTGAAACCACACCTGGAGTATTGTGTGTAGTTCTGCTCTCCAAATTTGAGGAAAGACATTCTGGCTATTGAGGGAGTGCAGTGTAGGTTCACAAGGTCAATTCCTGGAATGGCAGGACCACCTTACACTGAAAGACTGGAGCGACTGGGCTTGTATACCGTTGAGTTTAGAAGACTGAGAGGGGATCTGATTGAGACATATAAGATTACTAAAGGATTGGACACTCTGTAGGCAGGAAACATGTTTCCGCTGATGGGTGAGTGCCGAACCAGAGGGCACAGCTTAAAAATTCGGGGTAGACCATTTAGGGCAGAGATGAGGAAAAACTTCTTCACCCAGAGAGTGGTAGCTGTGTGGAATGCAGTGGAGGCCCAGTCTCTGGATTCATTTAAGAAAGAGTTGGATAGAGCTCTCAAGGATAGTGGAATCAAGGGTTATGGAGATAAGGCAGGAGCAGGATACTGATGAAGGGTGATCAGCCATGATCATAATGAATGGTGGTGCAGGCTCGAAGGGCAGAATGGCCTACTCCTGCACCTATTGTCTATGTCTATTGTCTATTTACTCAGAAAATAGTAGGGGCATGGAATGGCCTGCCTGCAATAATAGTAGATTTGCCGATGTTAAAGGCATTTAAACAGGCATTGGACATACATATGGATAATAATGAAATGGTGTAGGTTAGAAGGGCATCAGATTAATATTACAGGTCAGCACAACATCGAGGGCCGAAGGGCCTGTACTGCGCTGTAACATTCTATGTTCTATAATTCTGGTCTCCCTGCTATAGGAAGGATGTTGTGAAACTTGAAAGAGTTCAGAAAAGATTTACAAGGTTGTTGCAAGGGTTGGAGGATTTGAGCGAGGGGGAGAGGCTGAATAGGCTGGGGCTGTTTTCCCTGGAGCATCGGAAGCTGAGGGGTGCCTTTATAGAGGTTTTTAAAATCATGAGGGACAGGGTAAATAGGCAAGGCCTTTTTCCCACGATGGTGGAATCCAGAATTAGAGGGCATAGGTTTAAGGTGAGTCGAGAGTGTGGTGCTGGAAAGTGGTCCTCACTTCCTCCATAAGTTTAAGGTGAGACAGAAAAGATTTAAAAGGGACCCGAGGGGCAATGTTTTCACACAGAGGGTGGTGTGTGTGTATGGAATGAGTTGCCAAAGGAAGTGGAGGAGGCTGGTACAATTACAATATTTAAAAGGCACTTGGATGGGTAAATTAGTAGGAAGGGTTTAAAGGGATATGGGCCAAATGCTAGCAAACAGGACTAGATTAATTTAGGATATCTGGTCACCATGGATGAATTGCACCAAAGGGTCTGTTTCTGTGCTGTACATCTCTATGAGTGTAATGATCCCCGGAATGAAGAGCTTGTCCTATGAGGACTGGTTCAGGAATTTTGGTCTGTCCTCGACTGAATTTAGAAAGATGTGGGGGGGGGGTGCGGGATCTGATTGAAACATACAGCATACTTAGAGGCTTGGATATAGTGGACGTAGCAAAGATGTTTCCACGAGTAGAAGAGACTAATACCCAAGGGTACAGCCTCAGTATGAAGGAACAAACCTTTAGAATTGAGATGACGAGGGATTTCTTCAGCCAGAGAGTGATTTATCTGTGGAACTCATTGCTGCAGAAGGCTGTGGAGGCTAAGTCACTGTGTGTCTTTAAGACTGAAATAGAGAGGTTCTTGATTGGTAAGGGGATCGTGGGTTATAGGGAGACGGCAGGAGAATGGAGCTGAGAAACATATCAACCTCGATTAATTGGCAGAGCAGACTTAATGGGCCAAATAACATAATTTTCTTCCTATATCTTATGGACTTGTGGCACTGTGGTAGTGTCCCAATCTCTGGGTCAAAGGATATCAGTTCAAGTTTCACCTGCTCCAGATGTGTGTCACAACATCTCTGAACAAGTCAATTAAAATATCTCAAACCAATATCTGGGACCCGGTCAAGGTGGGGACATAGGTGTGTGTGACCACGCTGGTATCACATCTTACCGTGCTAAGGCAACACCTGCAACTATACCACACTTGCAACAATGGGCTATTGTAAGTGGGCATTTGTGAACTGATATAACCCTAGTGATTGTTGGAGAGATTTATGGCTACAATGAGATAATGCTGAATTTAACGATGTTCAAGGAGAAAGAATGGGATGAGGTCAGTACAAAAGCATTCACAAACATTGGGATGAAACCTGGGAACATAATGCTCTTTTGTACCTTGAGCTCTCACTTTGACATTGAAGGTGCGGTCCATGCCACATTGATAAATACTTATAAGCTCTTTAGTGATTCATTTCAAGGTTAATAAAACGTTACTACGTTCTTACATCATGCAATTAGTGAAACTCTAATCTGTTCACTGAAGACCACACAATGGGAGCCCATTCTGTCCTCTTAATCACTCAAAGTGATTTTTTTTAACCTCTGTGGCCAGCATTGCTCAAGGGCTGGTCTAAAGTTACAGTAATGGGGTTGGAATTTCTTGGCGTGTGTCCTTCACAATGTGATGGGTTTAGATGTGAGGCTTTTATTATCTCCGAAGTTGATTGGTTACCATGGTTACCATGCATAAAAATAACCAGCCATTTTCACTCACTGAGAAAGGCATACAGGTGTTATTTTGGACATTAATCTGTCTTCTGGCAAACTTGCCCCTTCAGCAGTTCCTCCTTATTTTGTTTGTTTTGTTTGAAGTGAGCAATGATGTAAAAGATGAGATCAGAGGTAATTCTGAATAGCCTTCAATTATCAGGATTAAAAACTCTGGCTTTTACAAAGGCAATTACACTGACATCTTATGGGAGAAACAAAATGCTGACTGTTCCTCTTGACAGACTAGATCCCTATTTCACCTCAGTACACTACAGTGGAAAGTGATTTTTTTTTCCTAACAGAGCTGTATGGGTTACCATTGGGTGATAGAAGCACAAAACTATGAAATGAAAGAAAGACTGACACCTGAAAATACTTGGCGGAATCTGACAGAAAGCTTGACAGACGGGGGAAATGACAATTGGAGACTTCAGAAAAGCAAGAATGTTTAGCAGAGTGCAGAGACAGGTGAAAAATTAGTTTATTGCATAAAAACGAGGTCATATGTTTAAGGAGGAAATACAGGGTATGAAAACATTGGATATGATTAAAGAGTTGCTTGTTCAAAACAAATGCAGATAAATACCTTTTTAGTGGGAAATATTTAATACAAAGGAAACTATAAAAATTCTGTTGAGAAAGTAAGATATTGAAATCAATCTGCTTCAATATATTCAAGTAGAAAAAAAGACTTTCATTTTTTAAACAAGATTTCAGGACATCCATATCATCATTAAGTGTTTTATTTTGAAATGCAGCATTTATTGAGATGTAGGAACTGGTGATATTACAATCAGCCTAACAGCTTGCTTCTGTGTTGTAAGCCTCCAACTGTACAGATGCTGTGAGCAAAATGGCAGCCCCATTTACTTATATAAGAAAATTACCCCACTCCGAAATAATGCAACGTGTATGACATGCTTTGAGATCTTCTTGTGAGATTCATGCTGGTAATTTCTGAGGTTTTATTCCCTGTGCCCAAATCCGAATCATCAGTCCACAAAAAATGAATCCACCCCGTCAAATACGTTCGGGACTTTTAAATGACTCTTGGATAGGCATGTGGAAATTAGTGCTATGAAGGGTATGCAGGCTCATCCGATCTTAGAGTAAGATAAAAGGCCAGCACAACATCGAGGGCTGAAGGGCTTGTACTGTGCTGTACTGTTTTATGTTCTATGTTCGATATTCAATTCCTGAAGTAGAATGTTTCTAACCCTTCTTGGGTTTGCACAACATCCATTTACCTGAAACCTCACCCATTAACCTGAAACCTCACCCTTTTTGTCTTATCTAGCAACTAACATCCTTTTTAAAAAAAAAATTCAGTCATGGGACCTGGGCAAAACTGACTAAGCCAGCATTTATTATCCATCCCATCAACCACATTGCTGTGGGTCTGGAGTCTCATGTAGACCAAACCAGGTAAAGATGGCAGATTTCCTTCCTGAAAGGGCATTAGTGAACAACATAGATTTCTCCTGACAATTGGTAATAGATTCATAGTCATCATTAGACCCACAACAACGGATACCCGAGCTACAAATCTTCAATCAGATTTTAAACCCTGAATTCCACGTTGTTAGTGAATTCAAACTCCACCACCTGACAGGGCAAGATTTGAACCTAGGTCCCCAGAATATTCCCTTGGTCTCTGGATTGATAGGCAAATGACAGTGCCACTTGGCCATTGCCTTCCCATTTTATTCAGACTGTTACATTTCCTGTTAAAGTATAAGATATATTCCAACAAACTTCTTGTGTGATACCTTATCAAATGCCTTCCAATTATCCACTAAATGTTAGATAATAAGATCATACAAAACAGGAACAGGAGTAAGCCATTCAGACACTTGAGCCTGCTCCACTGTTCAATGGGATCGTGGCTGATTTGACACTTTTCTTGATTCTTCAACTGATCAATAATCTATTTATCCCAGCTTTAAATATACGTAAGGACTCAGCTCCACAGCACTCTGTGGCATCAAAGAGCTGAACAATTAGTTAATGTCCCGAGTATATGGCTCAGAAATAAAGTTAAATGATTTCAAGGGTGTTTCTTTTCTGAGATTGTGAAAATGCCAAAGTCATGCAGCTGTAACAATACACGATGATGTAGAGACCTCTAGAATGTGTCTGATGTTGTTACTTCTCCTCAGTTTCTCTCCACTTGGTAATGAAGACCACACTGACCCATTTTTAGTTGGGACCAACTTTAAACAACCACAGACTGTCATCAATTCAAAATGAAAACAGAAAATGCTGGAAGTACTCAGCAGATCTGGCAGCATCTGTGGAGAAACAGAGTTAACATTGCAGCTTGATGACCTTTTGTCAGAATGGGGAAAACATTAAAGATGGAGCAATTGGAAGCAAGTTCAGAGACAAAAATATGGGGCGAGGGTTGGGAAGTGGCCAAAAAGGACAGTGTGATCTCAGATGGAAAACAGGAGACATTATATTTCCAATGTTTTAATGGTGCAAAATCGATAATGGGACAAGAGTAAAAACAAAAGGTGTGTCCAGAAGAGGTGTGAATCATGACCAAACTACTCTCCAGATTAAAATATTCTCTCAATAAGGAACATGAAAGACCATATGATAGGGGCAGAAGTTACAACTCAAAATTGTTGCATTTAATGTTGACCCTATGCAGAACGTTATAAATCTTCTAATCTAAAAAAAAGAGAGCTGCTTATGATGTTTACACTAAGAACACCATAGGAGGCCTTAGACAGAGAAGTCAGAGAAGAAGCAAGGTCAGGAATTAAAATAATATGTCATAGAGTCATTGTCTCATACAGCACAGAAAGAGATCCTTCGGTCCATCTCATCCATGCTGACCAAGTTTCCCAAGCTAAATGTGATAGCATGGTGGGTTGCACTACTGCTTCACTGTACCAGGGACCTGGGTTCAATTCCAGCCTCAGACAACCGTTGGTGTGGAGTTTGTACATTCTTCTTGTGTCTACGGAGGTTTCCATCAGGTGCTCAGGTTTCCTCTCACAGTCCAAAAGTTTGGTGAATTAGTCTTGCTAAATTACCCATAGTGTTCAGAAATAGGTAGGTTAGGTGCGTTAGCCACGGGAAATACAGGCGATGGGTCTGAGTGGGACGTACTTCATGGACTTGTTGGGCTGAATGGCTTGTTTCTACACTGTGGGGATTCAGTGAAAACAGAACTAATCCCAATTATCTGCATTTAGCCCATATCCCCTAAACCCTGCCTATTCATGTACTTGTCCAAATGTTGTAACTGTACCTGCCTCTAACACTTCCGCTGGCAGTTCATTCCATATATGCACCACCCTCTGAGTGAAAAAATTGCCCTCGGGTACCTTTTCAAACTTTCCCTTTTCAGTTTAAACTTTTGCCATTTAGTTTTGAATTCGCAACCCTGGAGAAAAGACCTTACCTTACCTGTGCCCCTCATGATTTTAGAAACCTCTATAAAGTCACCCCTCAACACACTACACACCAGAGAAAGATGTCCCAGCCTATTCAACCCATTCTTATTGCTCAAACCCTCTGGTCCAAGCAACATGCTCGTGAATCTTTACTGTACCTTTCCAATTTAATAATATCCTTCCTCTAGCAGGGTGACCAGAACTGTGTGCAGTACCCCAACAGTGGCCTGACTAATGTCCTGTACAACCACAACATGATGTCCCAATATGACTGGGGTCATGCCATGAATTGGAGGAAGGCCTTCTGAAAGCATTACGTTCACTCCTCGAAGCTTTATCCTCAAAACCTTAATACATTAAGGATAATTGCTCCCTATACTATGAAGCAATACAATGCAAGTCTATCCTTCATCTCTTTCACCTTGTCTGCCAGGTAGAAATGTAATAGGTAGGGATTAGTGATCCATTATGTACCCCTTCTGATTTTGGTTGTAAAACCCTGGTTGATCTGAAGGTTGGTCAATCCAATCCTATTAGCCTCTGGTTGGGTGGTTTTGGGTAAAACTCTGCCCATGAATTTGAACTCCTCACTAAAGGCAGCAGATAATGGAGCTTACCCTATGTGCTATCATGATTTTCAGACTGAAAGCACTGACCACAAGTGGAGCAGACTTGAGTGAAACTGCTTCTGAAGCTTTGGCATAGATTGTTCATGTTAACCCAGAGTGAGTAAGAAACAAGCGCCATATTCTGATGGAAGTGCCCCCCGCTCCCCCATCCCCCCACCCCCACTGCCAAGCTATTTGCTGCAGTAGCATGCAACTCTATTGCATTGTTAAATTTTGCTGAATACAATAATTTAGTGTTCTCTGTGTAAACAAGCAATTTTTGATCTTTATGATCCAAAGCATTATAAAGACTGCAAACTATCTGTGTAAGAATTAATCAAATTCCACTTCACTTTTTATGACAAGGAGTGAATTAAAAGCACTTGTCTGACTTGTAATTTTTTTCACATTCTTAATGAATAGCCAGCACTCGTAACATTCTTTAGTTCCACAGGCATTTCAGCTGAGGCACAGAGGAGGCTGAGAAGTAATTACAGTCTTGCAATGAAACACAAATCCAATCATTTTCTGCAAATGCTATGTTAAATGTCGAAACTGTGTTTGGTGAGGTGGTCACATCAACATTACTAAAATGGCTAGCTTTATTTAATTTAATTAGCATGTTTGTGTCACAGTTTCTCCACCAAATCCGATTATCATAATTGGAACAACATTTTAATATAGCATTTGCTGAAAATAATTTGACAGCACTGTCTTGATTACCAAGTGTTATTCACCCAAGGGGTTTTTTTGCACTACTGGTCTGTTGGCTCATTCCCCAAGGCTTAAGAATAAATTGTTCTAGTAAAAGTCACTTAATGATGAGAATGTTGTTCAGTCACTTCATGCGATGTATTGAGGTTGTTGGCACTACTTATTCACCTAACGTCCTTCTCCTTATAGCAGTATCTGCACAACTCTGTTTGTAAGGCCCTCTTGTGTTGAATTGGAACTAGAACTCATACAACGGATATGAAAGGGACATCAAAGACAATTCAGAGGATGTTGTGTGTCGTAATGGAGTGAAATCATCAGAAGTATCAGAGGACAACACCAACACTCATCCTTACAAAGCAATTTGGGGTTTAAAGAAGCATTGCATTCTACAACTGGACTGTCCTTCCAAAACGGATGAGGTTATACCCTATACCTTTGAGAGCAGGTTTAGTCTCCTAACTTAAGCAGGAACTTGTTCGCTCAAGAGGAGATGAGACTGAGGTTCACTAGAACATCTCCTGGGATGTGCCAATTGGCGTCTGAGGAGAGGTTGGCTAGGCTGGGCCTTTGAAATCGGTAAAAGGGGCTGTACTGATACATGAAAACATCTTTAGGAATTGGACTGGGTAAATACTGAGAAAATCTTTGCCTCGGTCACAACTTAAGAATAAGATGCTGGCCATTCAGAACAATGGCAAATTTCAAAGAGTAATTAAGCTTTGGGATTCACTATTCTAGAGAGTTGTGGTTGTTGTCATTGAGCACGTTCAAGACAGATAGATGGATAATTAATTTGTGGGCGGCACGGTGGCACAGTGGTTAGCACTGTGTGGAGTTTGCACGTTCTCCCCGTGTCTGCGTGGGTTTCCTCCGGGTGCTCCGGTTTCCTCCCACAGTCCAAAGATGTGCGGGTCAGGTGAATTGGCCATGCTAAATTGCCCGTAGTGTTAGGTAAGGGGTAAATGTAAGGGTACGGGTGGGTGTGGACTTGTTGGGCCGAAGGGCCTGTTTCCACACTGTAAGTAATCTAATCTATACAAGGGCATTGGCAATAGTGCAGGGAGGTGGAGCAGGGACTTGGTATCCATTGTGATTGTAGTGAATGGTGGAGCAGCCAACAAACACTGCTCCGGTATATTATGTTTCAATTTGTTTTTATATCTTTGCAGCTACAGGCCTGTTGTATAGGTGTAAGGATGAGAAAGGGTATCATTGATATTCTAATACTGTGAGGAGGTGCAATGAGTAAAAAAACTAAACAATTCTTCAGTGACTGTTAAGTGTTCTCTGTAAGCTCCTGACTGCAATGAGCATACATTAAATGTGGAAGAACCAAAACTGGCCTTCAAACAAGAAATGGACTTTCCACTCTCAGTTAAACCACACACTCGATTACATGCAGGTCCTGGGACATAAATCATTGGCCGGAGTATGGCTCCTGATGCTGGCCATCGACCTGAGCACAATGACCCCCAACCACAACCTGAGCACTGTGACCCCCAACCACAACCTGGGCACAGCGACCCCCCAACCACAACCTGAGCACAATGACCCCCAACCACAACCTGAGCACAGTGACCCCCAACCCCAACCTGGGCACAGCGACCCCCCAACCACAACCTGAGCACAATGACCCCCAACCACAACCTGAGCACAGTGACCTCCAACCCCAACCTGAGCACAATGACCCCCAACCACAACATGAGCACAGTGACCTCCAACCACAACCTGAACACAGTGACCCCCAATCCCAACCTGAGCACAGTGACCCCCAACCCCAACCCGAGCACAATGACACCCATTCCAAAACTGAGCACAGGGACCCCCAAACCCAACCTGGGCACAGTGACCCCTAATCCCAGCCTGAGCACAGTGATCGCCCAACCTCACCCTGAGCACAGTAACCCCCAACCCCAACCTGAGCATGTGACCCTAACTCCAACCTGAACACTTTGACCCCCAATCCCAACCTGAGCACAGTGACCCTAACCCCAACCTGAGCATAGTAACCCCAACCCCAATCCAAACACAGTGAAAGTGAGGACTGCAGATGCTGGAGGTCAGAGTCGAGATTAGAGTGGTGCTGGAAAAGCACAGCAGGTCAGGCTCCCTGTCTCATTCCTGATGAAGGGTTTTTGCCCAAAACGTCAATTTTTCTGTTCCTCGAACACCTAACATACTCTTAGCTACCTTCTCTCCAGCCCCACCCCTCTCCCATTTATCTCTCCACGCCAGAGGCTCCCTGCCTCATTCCTGATGAAGGGCTTTTTCCTGCTCCTCAAATGCTGCCTGACCTGCTGTGCATTTCCAGCACCACTCTAATCTAGACCCCAACCTGAACACAGTGACCCCCAATCCCAACCTGAGCACAGTGGCCCCCAATCCCAACCTGAGCACAGTGACCCCATTCCCAACCTGAGCACAGTGGCCCCCAATCCCAACCTGAGCACAGTGACCCCATTCCCAACCTGAGCACAGTGGCCCCCAATCCCAACCTGAGCACAGTGACCCCATTCCCAACTTGAGCACAGTGACCCTCATACCCAATCTAAGTACAGTGACCCCCAACCCCAATCTGAGCACAACGACCCCATACCCAACCTGAGCACAGTGACCCCCTTCCCAACCTGAGCACAATGACCTTAACCCCAACCTGAGCACAGTGACACCCAACTGTAAATTGAACATAGTAACCCCCAATCCCAACCTGAGCAAAGTGACCCCCAACCCCAACCTGAGGACAATGACTCTCAATCTTAACTTGAGCACAATGACCCTACCCCAATCTGAGCACAGTGACCCAATCCCAATCTGAGCACAGTAACCCCCAACCCAAAAACGGTGCACAGTGACCCCCATCCCCAACCTGAGCACGGTGACCCACATCCTCAACCTGAGGACAGTGACTCTCAATCCCAACCTGTGCACAGTGACCCTATTCCCAATCTGAGCATAGTGACCCCAACCCCAACCTGTGTACAGTGACCCCAATCCCAACCTGAGCACAGTGACCCCATTCCCAACCTGAGCACAGTGACCTTAAACCTCAACCTGAGCACAGTGACCCCAAACATGAGCACTGTGACCCCCAACCCCAACCTGAACACAGTGACCCCCAACCCCAACCTGAGCACAGTGACTCTCATACCCAACCTGAGCATGGTGACACCCTAACCCCAGCCTGAACACAATGACCCTCAATCCCATCCTGAGCACAGTGAATCTAACCCCAATCTGAGCACAGTGAACCCCAACTCCAACCTGAGCACAGTGACCCATACCCAATCTGAGCACAGTGACCACAAACATGAGCACGCTGACCCCCAACCCCAACCTGAAGGCAGTGACCCCAACTCCAACCTAAGCAGGGTGACCCTAACCCCAATCTAAGCACAGTGACCCCCAATCCCAACATGAGCAGTGAACCTCATACCTTACCTGAACACAGTGACCCCCTAACCCCAGCCTGAACACTATGACCCTCAATCCCAACCTGAGCACAGTGACCCTAACCCCAATCTGAGCAATGTGACTCTATACCTCAACCTGAGGACAGTGATCCCCAATCCCAACATGAGCACAGTGACCACAAACATGAGCATGCTGATCCTCCAATCCCTAACCTGTGCACAGTGACCCCCAAACCCCAATTTGTGCACAGTGACCCCCAAACTCCAACCTGAGCACAGTGACCTTAACCCCAATCTGAGCACAGTGACCCCCAACCACAAACTGGGCACAGTGACCCCCATCCCCAACCTGAGCACAGTGACCCCCAAACCCCGACCTGAGCACAGTGACCTTAACCCCACTCTGAGCACAGTGACCCCCAACCACAAGCTGGGCACAGTGACTCCCATCCCTAACCTGAGCACAGTGACCCCCAAACCCCGACCTGAGCACAGTGACCTTAATCCCACTCTGAGCACAGTGACCCCCAACCACAAACTGGGCACAGTGACTCCCATCCCCAACTTGAGCACAGTGACCCCCAATCCCAACCTGAGCACAGTGACCCCCAATCCCATCCTGAGCATGGTGACCCCCAACCCCAGGCAACTCACAACCGCTTCCTCAAGGGCGTTTAGGAATGGGCAACAAATGTTTGTTCAGCCAATGATGCCAATATACCATAAACAAATTAAAACAATTCGGACTCTAAAGCAAATTATACGCTGCTTGCAGCATAGGATAGTATTGTATTGTCTCCTTTAACACTTGGTACAGATCCAGTTTAGTCTGCTTCATAAGAAACCAATACCTTTTCAAGCTGACTGACCATGAGCTATAACTCAGTGAGAGGTCAAGTCTTCAGAAGACACACAGAATAAAGCAAAAAAAACTGGAAGAGAAGTTTGTTGCAGTGGAAAATCAAATAAGCTTTCAGAATAAAGCTGCTTTTAGTTGAAGACCCTCAATGTCTGAGCTTTAACCTTCCCATAAAAATTAAATCAGTGAGTTGCTGATCAGAGCTTCTTGTAAATCCAGCACCGCAGTGTAACCATGTGAACCTTGAGGTGTAATGTACCGGCAAGGAGGTTCTATCTGTGGATAAATACCTTCAACAATTTCCAAATAGAAATATGGATGGCACTGTGGTTCAGTGGTTAGTACTGTTGCCTTACAATGACTGGGACCTGGGTTTGATTTCAGCCTCAGGCAACTGTCGGTGTGGTGTTTGCACATTTGCCCCGTATCTGCTTGGGCTTCTGCCCACAATCCAAAGACAGACAAGTTGAGTAAATTGGCTGTGCCACATTACCCATAGTGTTGAAGAGTGTGTAGGTTAGGTGCATTAGGGATAAATGTAGAGTAATGGGGAATGATTGGGTGGCATACTCTTTGGAGGGTTGGTGTGGATTTGTTGGGCTGAAGGGCCTGTTTCACACTGTAGGGATTTTATATAAAAAAAGGATAAAGTGAATAATCAATGAATGATTCAGTGAAGAAATGGTGTTAGCAGACAATTTGTTTATAACCTGAAGGCATTTTTGGATGTTGGCTTGGCTGGTTTTGCTTTTTTTTTCTATAATGATGTTTCTTCCTAATTGATATTCTGTTGGTCTTTGTGAGTCTTCTGAATTAGCAATAGTGTTACTCATGCAGAATAATAAACATTCAAAGTGAATGAAAGTGGCCTCAGCCTTCAGACCCTTTTCTTTGCTGGAAACAGCAGTAAAAAGTGAGGTCTGCAGATGCTGGAGATCAGAGCTGAAAATGTGCTGCTGGTTAAAGCACAGCAGGTTAGGCAGCTTCCAAGGAACAGGAAATTCGACGTTCCGGGCCAGAGCCCTTCATCAGGAAACAGCAGTAACTCTCCTTCCATCTGCCTTCTCTTCCAGCGCCCCTCCTTTCCTCTTCCCTCTCCTCTCCTGGAAGCATAGACAATGTACGATGTGGGCAGAATAAAAGGGGAATGCTATCAATGAGATACACTGCCTTAGCATGCCTAAAACATGGCACCTCAAAAATCCAGGTTAACGTCATTAGGTATTGAAATCTCCACTAAGGAGGGTTGTTGAAAACTGTGTGGGGTTAGTATGAGTCAGACACATCTCTGTGTCGTTCCACCCGAGTTTAGATACAGCCAAGCTGGGATCAAAACAGCTGACTTTCTGTGAGGCGTGTCGGAAAAAAACAGAAATGGCAAAATGGCAAAGCATCGTCCCACATCCAACTCTTCTCAAACGAGGCCCTCGGGTATAAGCAGCTACAACATGTTTGGCCAATCCTTTTGAACTGTACTGGTGTTCTCATCACCTCTTGCAGCTCCAAAGAGTTCATAGTGGGCTCAAACTCCAGACTAGCCAAGTCCATGCTGAATTCTGTCTTTGATGAATACCTTGTGGAAATATTGATGTATGTCAAACCAGCAGACACAAAAATCTCTCGATGTAAAGAGATAACACACACAGATATTCATGAGTTTTTCCGTGCTAGATATGCAAACCGCAGGGCTTTATTAATATGCTGAGCAGAGGAAAAATAAATTTAAAACAGGGCTCAGGGAAACTTTTCTCTCTCTCGCTTTGCCTGGCTTAGTCTACAATAAAATGCATTTATTGAAGAGTTGACAAGCACACAGAATGAGCATTAGTAAGTGATTTCAATACATAATTCTATGCTCAGCTGGGTGGGTTATAACAATAGAGGTAATACATCAACGGGTCAAATGGCTTCTTCATTCCCATGATTGGTTTCTGGCCATATGTTCAGAGAGGATTAAAATTCATAAATTGGCCCTCGAGAGAGACTCATCCCCTCTTTGTCAACTCAGCAACTAAGTGTTGGGCAAGAAAGTTGATTGGGATCTTTCTCAGGCAGGTGCCCCAAGGGATCCTTCCATATCCGCCACAAGTTCACCTGTACCTCCACACACATCATCTATTGCATTCGCTGCACCCGATATGGCCTCCTCTATATTGGGGAGACAGGCCGCTTACTTGCGGAACGCTTCAGAGAACACCTCTGGGCCGCCCGGACCAACCAACCCAACCACCCCGTGGCTCAACACTTTAACTCTCCCTCCCACTCCACCGAGGACATGCAGGTCCTTGGACTCCTCCACCGGCAGAACATAACAACACGACGGCTGGAGGAGGAGCGCCTCATCTTCCACCCGGGAACCCTCCAACCACAAGGTATGAATTCAGATTTCTCCAGTTTCCTCATTTCCCCTCCCCCCACCTTGTCTCAGTCGGTTCCCTCAACTCAGCACCGCCCTCCTAACCTGCAATCTCCTTCCTGACCTCTCCGCCCCCACCCCACTCCGGCCTATCACCCTCACCTTGACCTCCTTCCACCTATCCCACCTCCATCGCCCCTCCCCCAAGTCCCTCCTCCCTACCTTTTATCTTAGCCTGCTTGGCTACTCTCTCTCATTCTTGATGAAGGGCTTATGCTCGAAACGTCGAATTCCCTATTCCTGAGATGCTGCCTAACCTGCTGTGCTTTAACCAGCAACACATTTTCAGCTGGGATCTTTCTCAACTTACCAGCAATTAAGGTTCTTAATTAGTCAAGAAAATAGCCACAACTCACCACCTCCCTGATCACCTATTTCCCCGGTGGGCAAGAAAGTTGGCTAGTTTCCAATCAGAGGATTGGATGGGATGAGACTCTGAAAGCCACCCTTTTGTCCAAGAGGAAGAAAAATATCTTCTCGTTGCTGGATTCCCAGAGGAACCAGCTTCTTCTTGGCCAATGGCTTCTGGTGATGCTGATTGCCTGTGATAGGGTAGAATTTGCACCATTGGTCACATGTCAGCTGGCAGTCACCAGTTGGGTGAGTTATCACACCAGGTTGGGGGAGGGAGCACGCTGATTGTCACCTAATGCACTTACCCTCACATCGAATCAAAGAATCCATACAATACTGAAGAGGCCCTTCAGCCCGTTAGGTCCATACTGCCAAAAATACGCTAAATCTATACCAGTCCCATTTTCCCATCCTAGACTGATAGCCTTGAATATTATACTTAAGGTGCTCATCCAAGTACATTTTAAAGATTATGAGATTTCCCAGGCAGTGCATTAGAGACCTCCCACCTCCCTCTGAGTGAAAATTGTTTCCCTCAAATCCCTCCTAAACCTCCTGCATTTTACTTTAAAATTATGCTGTCTTGTTATTGACCTTCAACTAATAGGGTTAGCTGCTTTATATTCACCTTAATCATGATGCTCGTAATCTTACATGCATCTCTCAGATCCCTCCTCAAGAGGGATCCAAAGAAAACAACTCGAACTTATCCAGCCTGTCTTCATCACTGAAACACTCCATCTCAGGCAGCTTCCTGATGAATCTCCTCTACACCCCTTCCAATGCTCTCACATCCTTCCTACAGTGGGGTGACCAGAACTACACACAGCACTTCAGCTGTGGCCAAAGCAACGTTCTGTATACAGTTCCAATATGAGCTCCTTGCCCTAATGATCTGTTGTGACTGATAAAGGCAAGCATCCCGTTTGCCTTCTTAGCTCCCCTATTAACCTGCCCTGCCACTTTCAGAGATCCAAGGATAAGAACATATCTAGGACCAGAGAGTATGAGTTCAAGGTGAGGAGTAAGTGGTTTATATGAGATCTGAGAAAAACTCTTTTCACCCAGAGGATAATAGAAATATTTTAACTGTTGCCTAATAGAGTGGTGTGGCAGATATACTCACAACATTTAAGAAGCATTTTGGTGAGTACAGACATAGTCTCTATGGACAGCACAGAAAAAGACCTTCGGTCCAACTCATCCATGCAGACCAGATATCCAAAATTAATCTAATCCCAATTGCTGGCCTTTTTCCTGGGCAATGTAGATTATAGAACAAATGCCCGCAAATGGGATTAGTGCAGTTTGGTTAGCATAGCCGTGATGGGCCGAAGGGCCTGTTTCTATGCTGCATGACTCCATGACACTTCAAGGTCCTTCCATTCCTCTTAGCCTCCTAATGTCCTGCCATTCATTGAGTATTCCATTGGCTAGTTCCTTCTTTAAAAGTACATCACCTCACACTTGTCAGAGTTAAATTCTATCCACCCACCTGACTTGGAAAAATATCCGAAGATTGTCCCCTAATTTGTTCATCGAGCTGGCCTGCTCCTATTTGTTATGACTTTTATATTCTCAATCATGAGCCCAGTGTCTGATTGGGATAGGAGTGAGGACAGTTGACAACACAAGACATTTTTAAAATTCATTCACAGGACATGGGCATTGCAGCAATGTTGCAGCATACTAACTGAACCTTATTTCTCCAGAAAAGACAAAACTACAATGACAATGTAGTTTTCTGTTCTTTGAGTTTGAGATGCTCTGCCATATTTTTAAAACAATGTCTCTCCCCATCCAAATATATGAACATACCAATCAGGAGCAGGAGTGTATAATTCATCCATCTTCAGCCTGCTCTGTTATTCATTAAGATCATGGCTGATCTCAATCTAACCTCATATCCTTGTTCCCATCTATCCCTAATAATATTTCAACCTCTTGCTGAATAAAAATTTACCTCTCTCTGCCTTCAAAAAAAGCCAAGAACTTGCTTTTTTAAATATTCATTTGTGGGACATGGGTATAGCTGGCTAGCAAACTGTTATTGACCGTTCCTAGCTGACCTTGAGAAGCTGGTGGGAAGGTGCTTTCTTTGAATGGCTGCAGTCCAAGAGCTGTAGGGAGACCCACAATGCTGTTAGGAAGGGAATGCTTCCACCACTTTCCCAGGAAATGAATTCCAAAGACTCATTGCATTCTGAGAGAAAAAAAATTCATATAATTTCTGTTTTAAATCGGTCACTTCTGATTTTCAAATAGTGGCTCCCAGTTCTGAATTCTCACATAAGAGGGCACATCGTGACCACATCTACCCTGACAAGAGCCTTCAGGATTTCATACATTTCTATCAAATTAGTACAATTATAACATTTAAAACACATTTGGATAAGTACATGAATGGGAAAGTTGGAGGGATATGGGCCAGGAGCAGGCAGGTGGGAGTTGTTTAGTTTGGGAATCTGTTCAGCATGGACGGGTTAGACAGAAGGGTGTGTTTCCAAGCTGTATGCCCGAAGGGTGTGTTTCCACGCTGTATGACCAAAGGGTGTGTTCCCACGCTGTATGTCTGAAGGGTGTGTTTGCATGTTATATGACCGAAGTGTGTTCTTCCACGCTGTATGACCGAAGGGTGTGTTTGCATGTTATATGACCGAAGGGTGTGTTTCCACGCTGTATGACCAAAGGGTGTGTTCCCATGCTGTATGACCGAAGGGTGTGTTCCCATGCTGTATGATTGAAGGGTGTGTTCCCACGCTATATGACCGAAGGGTGTGTTCCCACGCCCTATGGCCAATGGGTGTGTTTCCATATTATATGACTGAAGGGTGTGTTTCCATGCTATATGACCGAGGGTGTGTTTGCATGTTATATGATCGAAGGGTGTGTTCCCAAGCTGTATGACCAAAGGGTATGTTTCCATGATGTATGACACTATGACTCTTATTCTTCCAAACTCCAGCAAATACAAGCATAACCTGTTCAATCTTTCATCATTCATTCATTTCAGGTCTTAGCCTAGTAAAGCTTCTCTGGAGTGCTTCCAAGATATTAACACCCTTCCTTTATTAAGAAGATCAGTACTGAGCACAGTACTGCAGTTATAGTCTCAGCAGAACACTGTATAATGGAAGTGTAACCACCATACTATTGTATTCAATTCCCCTCACAGTAATTGTCCTAAAAACCTGCTGCATCTGCATATTAACCTTCTGCAATTCATGCACAAGGGCATACAGATCCCTCTGCATCTCTGAACTCTGTGATCACTCTCAAAGTTAAATATTATTTGTTTTATTCTTCCTGCAAACATGGTCAACATTTTCTCAAATTACACTCCTTATGCTACATTCTTCCCACTCACTTAAACTATCAATATATTTTGTAACTTCTTTATGTCCACTTAGAGTCAAAGAGTCATAGAGATGTACAGCACAGACCCTTCAGTCCAACTCGTCCATGCCAACCAGATGTTCCAACCTAATCTAGCCCCACCTGCTAGCACCTGGCCCATATCCCTCCAAACCCTTCCTATTCATAAACCCATCCAGATGCCTCTTAAATGTTGCAATTGTACCAGCCTTCACCACTTCCTCTGGCAGCTCATTCCATATATGTACCATACTCTGTGTGAAAACGTTGCCCCTTCAGTCTCTTTTATATCTTTCCCCTCTCACCCTAAACCTATGCTCTCTAGTTCTGGACTCCCTGACCCCACGGAAAAGACTTTGTCTAGTTATCCTATTCATGCCCCTAATGATTTTATAAACCTCTATAAGGTCACCCCTCAGCCTCCGGTGCTCCAGGGAAAACAGACCTAGTCTTTTCAACCTCTCCCTGTAGCTCAAATCCTCCAATGCTGGCAACATTCTTGTAAATCTTTTCTGAACACTTTCCAGTTTCACAACATCTTTCCGATAGGAGGGAGACCAGAATTGCACACAATATTCCAACAGTGGCCTAACCAATGTCCTGTACAGCCGCAAAGTGACCTCGCAACTCCTGTACTCAATATTCTGACCAATAAAGGAAAGCATACCAAACGCCTTCTTCACTATCTTATCTACCTGCAACTCCACTTTCAAGGAGCTATGAGCCTGCACTCCAAGGTCTCTTTGTCCAGCAACATTTCCTCAGACATTACTATTAAGTATATAAGCCCTGCTAAGATTTGCTTTCCCAAAATGCAGAATCTCGCATTTACCTAAATTAATGTCCTTCTGCCACTTCTCAGTCCAATGGCCCATCGGATCAAGATCTTGTTGTAATCTGAGGAAACCTTCTTCGCTGTCCACCACATCTCCAATTTTTGTGCCATTTGCAAACTTACTAACTATACCTCTTACGCTGACATCCAAATCATTTATATAAATGACAAAAAGTGGAGGACCCAGCACCGATCCTTGTGTTACTCCACTGGTCACAGGCCATCAGTCTGAAAAACAACCCTCCACCACCACCCTTTGTCTTCTACCTTTTAATACACCTTCTATATCCAAATGGCTCGTTTTCACCATATTCCATGAGATCTAACCTTGCTAACCAGTCTCCCATGGAGAACTTTGTCGAACGCCTTGCTGAAATCCATATAGATCACATCTACCACTCTGCCCTCATCAATCCTCTTTGTTACTTCTTCAAAAAACTCAATCAAGTTTGTGAGACATGATTTCACGCGCACAAAGCCATGTTGATTATCTCTAATCAGTCCTCACCTTTCCAAATACATGCACATCCTATCCCTCAGGATTCCCTCCAACAACTTGCCCACCACCAATGTCAGGCTCACTGGTCTATAGTTCCCTGGCTTGTCCTTACCACCTTTCTTAAATAGTGGCACCACATTTGCCAACCTCCATCTTCCGGCACTGTTACAAATATCTCAGTAAGAAGCCCAGCAATCATTTCCCTAACTTCCCACAGAGTTCTCAGGTACACCTGATCAGGTCCTGGGGATTTATCCACTTTTATGTGTTTGAAGACATCTAGCACTTCCTCCTCTGTAATATGACTTCACTATTTATTTTCCTACCTCTCATTGTATTGTCTGCATATCTGGCAAATATACCTTCCGTCCCTTCTTCTAATTAATTTATGAAAATTATAAACAGTCAAAGTCCAGCACTGAACTCTGTACAGATCCTGCTGGCAGTGCACCTCACCAATGTGAAAAAGAACTGTTTATACCTACCCTCTGTTTTCTGTTAGCCAACCAATCATCTAACCATGTCAAAACACCATCCCCACTTCATGAGCTTGTATATTGTGCTTTGATGTGGCCCCTTATCAAAAACCTTCTAGAAATCTTAGTTTACTTCATCTACTGGTTCCCCGATATCTACAGGATGTGTAACCACTTCAAAGAACCTCAATAGATTGGTCAAATATGATTTCCATTTTACAAACCACATTGACTCTGCCTGATAACCTTGAACCTATCCAAAACTTATCTGTTATAAATTAATTTAAAAATTGTTTCTAACATTGTCTCCCTTCCTTTTTGAATAAAGGAGTTACATTCACAATCTACCAAACAAACAGCAACATTTCCTGTTCAAGAGAGTTTGGAAAAATTAAAATTAATGTAGTGGTTCTGTTCGCCGAGCTGGAAATTTAGTTGCAAACGTTTCGTCCCCTGGCTAGGAGACATCATCAGTGCTGTGGAGCCTCCTGCGAAGCGCTTCTTTGATGTTTCTTCCGGTATATACCGGAAGAAACATCAAAGAAGCGCTTCGCTGGAGGCTCCACAGCACTGATGATGTCTCCTAGCCAGGGGACGAAACGTTTGCAACTAAAACTTCCAGCTCGGCGAACAGAACCACTACAACAAGCACCCGAGCTACAAATCTTCGCACAAACTTTGATTAAAATTAATGTATCAACCATGAAGTGGGGATAAATTTGCTTTTATTTTTGTTGCATGCGGTTTTATCAAACAGAGCAAGCAACTAAAAGCTGCTCAATGACAACAACGTCCCTGCAATAATGTTTTCTTGTTTGGTCACAGGATGTGGGCATCATTTGCTGGGCCATCATTTATTGCCCATACCTCAATACCCACAGTAGCTATGAATCAGCCACATTGCAGCTCTTGATCTAGAGCCATATATAGGCCTCACTAGGTAAAGATGGCAGTTCCCTAAAGGACATTAGGGAACCAGATGAGTTTTTCCTGACAATCAGCAATAGATTCATGGTCATGTTTAGACTTTTATCGAATTCAAGTTCCACTACCTGCAATGGCAGGATTTGAACCTTGATTCCCAGAACATTACCTAGGTTTCATGATTAACAGTCCTGTGATAATACTGCTAGGCCATTGCCTCCCTAGTACTGCAACCTAATGCTACAATAATACTGCATTAAGCAAAATAACATTGTTTAACTGATAGAAATTAGTGCAATTAAGAATTGGTCATTTTGCAGCTTTAAATCGACTAACCAAATGCAAAGCACGATCGAAGTTGGTCAAACATGTTTACAGATTTACAGACTGATCCAGTGTGAGACTAAATCCGATCTCCCCGGCATCAGAATGATATTGGGTTTTCATCCCTAACACCACTCACCCTAGACACTGCACACAAACTGCGGCTCTTTTATCTCCAAGAGCTTACCGTTTTGCCAGATTAACACCATTCAGGACATATAGAGAGGGCATGTCCTTTGCCACCTGACTCAGTGACCCAGTGAAGTTCGCCAGCTGTGAGCAGTTGACAATTGCTAGCGCTGTTTCTATTTATACCTTCACGGGGAATCCTGTAAGAACACCCAGCTGAAGCAAACTACTGGTAAGTTTATGTATACAGTATATTTTACAATAGGAGAGAGTCTGAGCACTCCCCTTATAGACAGTAAACAGTTTACACTGATTTTAAGCCTGGGAAATTATAGAGTTCAAAACAGAGAAAACAAAGTCTGCTTATTCTCCCTGGGTTTGTAGTAATCCTTCTACTTCAGGTCAAATATATGGGGCTCAGTAAGGTAATGTCATTTGGATTGAATTGCATACTCTGGACACAAATAATGTTTCCACAAAGAATGGTTGGAATCTTTATCTCTCTTCAGTGACAAGCTTGGAGGCTGAAAGAGCAATTCATTTAGCAGGATGACGGCATACCCCGAATTCTGTCATAGACCTGCCTCTCGGTTTCATTGAGTGATGAGGAGGAAATGACCAGGTAACTGAGGAACTGGGCATCACTGCTGGGGAAGTGGGACCACTCAGAACCAATCACAGAATCCCTACAGCAGAGATACAGGCCATTCAGCCCTTTGAGAGCATCCCATTCAGATCAACCCTATCACCATAATCCCAGCTACAGGAGCCCTCTCCTGATTTTCATTTGCTGTGACTTCAATTGCTTGTGGGTGATGATGCCTGAGGCTGACTTTCCAAATTCTTCGGAACATTTCTTACTTTAACTCGTTCTTTTCCAACCCTTCGATCCTGTGGAACTTTCCTCAGGCTTTCCATCTTCCTCCAAGCCACAGGGCGCTGAAATCCAAAGTGGCCAACCATTATTTCCTGATTCATTTTATCCTGGGTGCTCCTCTTCCTCACCATGACATTGTCCTGCACTGACACATGACTTTAACCCAGCCCTCTCCATTAAACCCAATCTTATAGCAATAGATTTTGACTCAATCCACCTTGCAAACATCCAGAAAAGAAACACTTTTAGAGTTATACAGCACGGTAAAAAACTCTTTGACCTTACTTGTCCAAGCCAACCAGAATCATAAATTAATGGTTCCTATTTGCTTGCATTTGACATATTTCCCTCTAAGATTAGAGTGGTGCTGGAAAAGCACAACAGATCAGGCAGCATCCAATGAGCAGGAAAATTGACGTTTCGGGCAAAAGCCCGTCATCAGGAGTAGAGGCAGAGTGCCTGCAGGGGGCAGAGATAAATGAGAGGAGGAAGGGGTTGGGGAGAAAGTAGCATAGAATACAATAGGTGAGTGGGGGGTGGGGATGGAGGTGATAGGTCAGGGGGAAGGGTGGGGGAAGGTAGCAAAGAGTATACTGGGTGAATGGGGGTGGAGATGAAGGGGATAGGTCAGAGAGGAGGGTGGAGTGGATAGATGGAAAGGAAGATAGGCAGGTAGGACAGGTCATGGGGACAATGCTGAGCTGGAAGTTTGGAACTGGGGTGAGGTGGGGGAAGGGGAAATGAGGAAACTGTTGAAGTCCACATTGATGCCCTGGGGTTGAAGTGTTCCGAGGTGAAAGATGAGGCGTTCTTCCTCCAGGCGTCGGGTGACGAGGGAGCGGTGGTGGAGGAGGCCCAGGTCCTGCATGTCCTCGGCAGAGTGGGAGCAGTGTGGTTGATTGGTGCGGGTGTCCCAGAAATTTCCCTAAACCTTTCTGCGAGGAGGCGTCCAGTCTCCCCAAAGTAGAGGAGACCGCATCGGGAGCAACAGATGCAATCAACATTTCAAATCCCCTCCCATTCTGCTGAGTACATGAAGTTCCTGGGCCTCCTTCATCCCTGCTCCCTCACCACCCGATGCCTCATCTTCTGCCTTAGAACACTGTCCCCATGACCTGTCCTACCTGCCTATCTTCCTTTCCACCTGCCCACGCCACCCTCCTCTCTGACCTATCACCTTCATCCCCACCCCCACTCATCTATTGTACTCTATGTTACTTTCTCCCCACCCCCACCCTCCTCTCATTTATCTCTCCACCCTGCAGGCACTCTGCCTCTATTCCTGATGAAAGGCTTTTGCCCGAAACATCGATTTTCCTGCTCGTTGGATGCTGCCTGCCCTGCTGTGCTTTTCCAGCACCACTCCAATCTAGACTCTGGTTTCCAGTATCAGCAGTCCTTGTTTTTACCTATTTCCCTATAAACCCTTCCTATTCTATGCGTCTTTTAAATGTTGTAACTGTACCAGCCTCCACCACTTCCTCTGGCAATTCATTCCATACATGCACCACCCTCTGCATTTGTCCCTTTTAATTCTTTCTCATCTAACATTAAACCTGTGCCCTCTAGTTTTGGACTCTTCTACCCTGAGAAAAATATCTGAACTATTCACCCTACCCAAGCCCCTCATGATTTTATGAACTTCTACAAGGTCAAACCACAGCCTCCGATGCTCCAGCCCCAGTCTATTCAGCCTCTCCCTATAGCTCAAAGTCTCTAAGCCTGACAACATCTTCATAAATCTTTTCTGCCCCCTCTCAAGATTAACAATGCCTTTCCTACAACAGAGTCATAGAGATGTGCAGCACAGAAACAGACCCTTCAGTCCAACTCGTCCAAGCCGACCAGATATCTTAACCTCATCCACTCCATTTGCCAGCACTTAGCCCATATCCCTCTTAAACCCTTCCTATTCATATACCAATCCAAAAGCTTTTTAAATGCTGTAATTTGAACACAGAATTCTAAAAGTTGTGATTTATTTTGTGCTGTTGCTTCATCACGAAATTGTGTAAGGACATCTTCTACACAGTTTGTCAGGTGAGAGCATGTTTTTGCAAAATTGAATTGAAATTTGAATTAATTTGTAGTTTTGGCACTAGTCACCAGGAAACAGAACTTGCTTTTGTCACATGCTGCAGGGTCAGGGCAAGCAAAATGAACAGCCCACTTAACTTATCACACTGATGGACTGGCTCTGGTTGCTGTTAATATTTATGATATTGGAATATTAGCAAACTGCAACAGCACAGAATTTCCTGAGCACTCAGCACTTCGATCATAAAAGTGTAATTTCTTTTAATTGGTTGCACCTGTCCCATCATGATAACTTGTGTTAACTCATTTGTTGAAACACTGGGGAACCCTTCCATCTCTACCACCACTTGTCTTTCAGAAAGAAGACAGCCATTTTGATTCTCCTCCAGATGATGTGCAACTTATTCTGTATTCCCCCGGAGATTTATTGCCAGATTGGGTCTCCTTCCGGCCAGCATAACTCTCTTCCCTGGACCATAGGTAAAACCCTTCACAGAAGGAGAAATGGGATGATCGACTACAATACCTGCTGCAACAACTTGAATATTCAAATAATAAGGCCTTTTTCTGAATTCCTACAGTGCTGAAAGAGACCATTTGAGTCTGCACTGGCCTTCCAATGAGCATCCCATCCACAGGGGGACCACAGACCCATTACCCCACATTTACTATGGTCAATCCACCACATCTTTGGACCACAGGAGGAAACCAGAGTGCCAAGAGGGGACCCATGCAGGCATGGGGAGAATGAGCAAGCTCCACACGGTCAGTCCCCTGAGGCTAGAATCAAACCTGGGACCCTGGTGCTGTGAGGCAGCAGTGCTAACCACTATGGAATCCCAGACTACTGTCATCCCATTAACAATTCTATGTAACACAGAAAGTAAGATATATATTTTATTGTAGTCACTGTGATACAGTGCATTTTGAGGATTTTGTTCAATGAGAAATTATTTCCTCTTACCAAACGGCCATAGTTAACACAATATATGATTACTTCCTGGTTTTAGAGGGAATCCATACATTCGTTATAAATGGCTCTGTAATAAGATGGAAGACATTGTTAATGAGCAGCACACTATTGTATCAGACATTGATCAATGTTTCGCCCTCACAACTCTCTGTATAAAACTTCAGGCTTCATGCTCCCCCTCCAAAGACCTGAGCTCATGATCAAAGGGGACATGTTAGGGCGCTGCCTTTTATTCAGAGCGTAAAGCTGAGCCCATCTTCCCTCTCAGTTGAATATAAAAAAAAATCGCAGGGCTCAGTTCAAAGAGAAGGGAAGTAAATTTCCCAAGTCTCCCAACTAATATAATCCCTCACTTAACAACACGAACTCAGATGGTCTGACCATTATGACATTGAGGGGAGTTTGCTGTGTGCAAATTGACTGTTGCATTCCTTAGATATCAAATATCTTAAAAGTATTTGATTTGCTTTATTTATTGTCATGACAATTTTGTTGCAGAATACAATGAAAAGTGTCGCCACTCTCCAGCTCCATCTTAGAACACAGAAAAATAAACCAATGCATAGAACATAAAGCCAGAAAAATGAAAAAAAGAGGAAGTGCTTGACTTTACAGTTCTACTTGTCATGAGCTATGAGCCTAGCGGCCAGGCACAAGTCCCCATCGCCACGCCAATGCCACTGGAATGACCATCGCCACTCTGCGGTGCATCTTGCCTCTGCCAATGCTTTCACCGCTGTGAGTCCTCACTGGACTCCACCAGCGCAGACACCACCAATGCCATCTCGTTTCCTACTGGACCCAAACTTGCTTCTGTAGCAGACTATGTGAATCTGCGCTTCACTCAGACGACGCGAGGAATCCAAACACATCTCTGATACAGCAGCCATGAATCCACACGACTGGGACTACTCGAGTCTGCACCTTTGGGCCCAAACACCCAGCTGCAAAATATTTTGGGATACATGGAAGTTGCTATATCAAGGTAAATCTTTCTCTTTGCTGCAGATTTTATCAATGTTGTATTTGACATGAGTGTGCTTGATTCTGACACTGTGGAATGGAAACGTGTTACAACTAAAATGTTTGACTTTGACGAGATTGGAAATGCGACAGTATGATACCTTGACTCATTTGAGTTCTTTATAACAAAGTTTTTTTTTCGAAGGTATGTCTTATATTTTTAAATTTTAATCCTTTCAATTCTTACTTTGTTCTGAAATGGTTTTTTCTCCCAGTTAGAAATCAAAGTCTCAATCCTATTCAAAGGGAAAATGAGTCCCTAATCACTAAGGGATGAGTAATTTTAAATCATTGTTCCAGAGCTGATTTCTGGAAAACGCAGCCATTGTAGAGAGGTAACCAGAGAAGGCTTGTTGCTACACGGCATGAAGAAAGAAAATGTTAGATTGGCCAATTTCTAACTTCAGGAGCTTCCAATATCCAGCCAGTCTGGGACTAAGCGGAGGGAATCAGGTTACCTGTGTCAAAGTCAGCAGGATCCTGAGGTCATTTTAAGCACATTGGATAGTTTATGTCCTGCTTCATGTGGTTTGCAAAACTACCAGTTCTCAGGAATATCACACTGACCTCTCCTAATTATATAAACTTCAATTGATACCTTGTCTAGTGAGCAGCTTTGATATAAAGCCTCTCGTTGTGCGGGTGGTGAGGTCAAAAGGAGCAATTTTGATACTCTCCAAAACTGCTCTCTCCGTGTTATTGTTCATTGCCACGCTGAACTTTGACCTTTTTAGCGTCAAAATGCTGCCATGAAATGTCAGTTATCTCTTTCCCTGCTCACTGCTCTCCCCATTATCAGCTTGCATTGGGTGATTAAATGTCATTTTATTGCCAAATTTCCTTTCTCCCCACATACCCCGCCCCGGTAGATTACCTTGATAGTATGTTCCATAAGTCCATTAATGACCTAATCTCCTTCTCCCCTTTCAAACCTCGGGTTTCTATCTATTCGCCTGTCCATCTCAAAGCCTCAGAATGTCCTCTCGAGTCTCTCTACACCACAAGCTCCACAATTGTTGGTCTCAAAATGAATGAATTCACCTCAAATACGTTCTGTGAATGACTGAACTGAATTAGCACGTGTGACAGAGGGCAGGTATTGACTGGGTGGATGTGAAATATAAGAAGCAGTAGTCCAATGTATGCAATTGTGTGTCGATTTATGTCAGTGGCATCCTGTTGGGCAAGGGGTTAGAATTTGAAACACTTCAGAGTGTTCTGCAGTGGATTGAAAGCACCTTGCAGGGTGATGTTTGTATGTTTACTGTCTGTACTCACGTTTCAGAGATACACAGGAGAAGGAGATGGGGCAAGGCGATGTGCAGAAACCAGGCAGGTGATGTGGTTACATAATTGGACTCGTCAAAGGGTCAGGTTAATTGTCTGGGGTTACAGGTTCAAGTGGAATTCAAGCTTGATTAATTAATTAATATATAATTGCTTGGCAAAACAGCGCCTAAAAGGAGAGTAGACATCCTAGCTTTTCTGGAACAAAAACAGAAATTGCTGAAAAAGCTCAGTGGGTCTGACAGCACCTGTGGAGAGAAATCAGTTAACGTTTCAGATTGAGTGACCCTTCCTCAGTTTTTATTCAAGTCGTTTTTTTGTCTTTCACTCACCGGGGCTGAAATTAAACAACTTCAGGAAGGGAACAAACACAATTTAAGTCATTGCTCCTTCTCTAAAACTGTTTTCCTCTTGACTGACAGCACTGATCAGTGCAAATTGGAAACTGTCTATTTTCTGACTCCAACAATGTGTAATTCATAACGTTCTGAAGAAGAGCCATATTGGACTAGAAACATTAACTCTCTCATCACAGGTGCTGTTCTCCAGAATTTTCTGTTTGTATTTCAAGTTACCAGCATTTTCAAAGTTTGAATAAGAAGCGAAAGAACAGCAGATGCTGCAAATCAGAAACAAAAAACAGAAATTTCTGGAGAAACTCAACAGGTCCAGCAGCATCTGTGGAGAGAAAACAAAATTAACCTTTCAACTCGTTTTAGGCCTGAGTTCCAAGGAAGGGTCACTGGACCTGAAATGTTAACATTGCGTTCTCTCCATGGATGCCGAGCTTTTCCAGCAATTTATGTTTTTGTTTCTGCAGTATTTTGCTTTCATTTAAATCATAAACCTGGAATGTGAAAGCTCTTCATCAACAATGACAACTACAAAGCTCGTAAATACTCATCTGCTTCAAAATGAATCTTTAGTGAGAAAAGTCTGTCATCCTTACCTAGTCTGGTCTGTTATCCTTACCTGGTCTGGCCTATTTGTGACTCCACACCCACAGCGATTTTTCTTGCTCTTTTTCGTTCATGGGATGATGGCATCGCTGTTTAACAGCATTCATTGCCCATCCCTAATTGTCCAGAGGGCAATTAAGAATCAACTACATTGCTGTGGTTCTGGAGTCATGTGTAGACCAGACAAGGTAAGGATGGCAGCTTCTTTCCCTAAAGGACATTCGTGAACCAGATGGGTTTTTCTGACAATAGCTTCATGGTAATCATTAGACTCTTAATTCCAATTTTTTTAAAAATTGGATTCCACCATCTGCCATGGCAGGATCCAAACCTGGGGCCCCAGAACATTAGCTGGGTCTCTGGATGAATTGTCCAACAATAATACCATTAGGCCATCATCTCCCCAAATGTGGTTGACTTCTAACTGCCCTCTGAAATGTCAAGGTAAACCATTGAGATCAAGGGCAATAAATGCCAACTTTGCCAGACATGCCTACATCCTATAGATGAATTTCAAAAAACATGCATCAAAAAAGAAAGACTTGCAATTATATTGTGTCTTTCTTCATCTCCAGATATTCTAGAGCATTCTGAGGACAGTGAAGTGGAGTTGCTGTAGTAAAGAAGGAAATGCAGCATCCATTTTCACACGGCATGCTCCCAAAAATAGTGAGGACGTAAATGACAAGATTATCTGCTTTGTGGTATTGATTGAGAGATAATGTTTAGTCAGGGAATTGTGCTGTGTGATCAAAGAATCCCACCTGACTCATCCCTAAGACAGGAGCTCCAGCTATTTATTTGCATGCCAGGGTTTGTGAGCAGCTTTCCCAGCATGCATCTACAGGGCAACCATGTTGACTTCTTTTCCTTTCACTCTTTCATGGGATGTGGACCTCATTGGCAAGACCATCATTTACAATGGCAAATCAATTCACAGTTGGTGCCATTTCTGCTACAGTTCCTCATTTAATATTCTTCACTGTCTTTATAAGACCCCAGGTGAGGATAACAGACCAGACCAGGTAAGGATAACAGACTTTTCTCACTAAAGATTCATTTTAAAGCAGATGAGTATTTCCGAGCTTTGTAGTTGTCATTATTGATGAAGAGCTTTCACATTCCAGGTTTATGATTTAAATGAAAGCAAAATACTGCAGAAACAAAAACATAAATTGCTGGAAAAGCTCGGCATCCGTGGAGAGAATGTCAGCCAACTCACTCTACACCTTCCAGTGTAGGACCAGAAGTAAGGCCATTCAGCCCATTGAGTGTGTGTCACCATTCATTGAAATCATGGCTGACCTGATAATCCTCAACTCAACTTTCCTGCCTTTTCCCAATAAGCTTTGTTCCATTGCTGGTTAAACATCTGTCTATCATAGCCTACAACACCCAGCCTTGAGTTAAAAAAATTCCTCAGCTGCAGTGGCCTCTAAGAAAAGAACCTCCTCCTCGACTCTGTCTGAATGAACTCCTATGAACTATATCTAACTGTTTCTTGAAAACATTCAGTGTTTTGGCCTCGACTGTTTTCTGTGGCAGAGAATTCCGCAGGCTCACCAATCTCTGGGAGAAGAAAGTTCTCCGCATCTCAAGTTCACTTCCACTGTGTTCTTCAACCTTACAAAACTGATGCCATTCAACATAATGCTTTTGATCATGGTTAGAATCCTGAAACAAATCCAATGCCCCATGGTTCATTTGCAACATACAGCATGCACGGGGAAATGTAATAATTGTCTCCTCAAAATTTGGAATTGAAACAAATAACCACGACTGCCTTATTTGGCAACAGAATACTTGCCTTGGAATAATATTCTAGAATCCATATGTAAAGCTCGCAATCATTTAAAAGATATTAGTCATTGTAAAGGTTAAAATGAGGTTATGGAGAAAAGGGGGTCTTCATTATTACATCATGTCTGGACAGAGTTGGTGTAACTGCTCCAAATGGTGAAGGATTGATTTAGCGTTTGGCAAAGGAATCAAAGATGCCAAGAGTGAAAAGCAGAGTTTCTGCTAAAACTCTCATCCATGGCTTCTGTTCCACCCAGATTGGCTCCTGTAACATTCTAGTCCTGGCTGGCTTCCATCATCCACAGTAACGGGAGTAGGCCTTTCAGCCCCTCTAGCCTGTTCTGCCATTTAACACAGCCCCACAAACCTTTCAAAATCAAATGTCAGCCGATTCACACTTTAAAATATGCAGATGAATGCAGATTTTTCCAGCTTCCTAATTTCCCCTCCCCCCACCTTTTCTCAGTCCCAACCCTCGGATTCAGCACCACCTTCCTGACCTGCAATCTTCTTCCCGACCTCTCCGCCCTCACCTCCTCACCGGCCTATCACCTTCACCTTAACTTCCTTCCACATATCGCATTCCCAACGCCACTCCCCCAAGTCCCTCCTCCCTACCTTTTATCTTAGCCTGCTTGGCACACCCTCCTCATTCCTGAAGAAGGGCTTATGCCTGAAATGTCGATTCTCCTGCTCTTTTGATGCTGCCTGACCTGCTGCACTTTTCCAGCAACACATTTTTCAGCTCTGGTCTCCAGCATCTGCAGTCCTCACTTTCTCCCACTTTAAAATACACTGAAAGGTTGAACTCTTCTGGCGCTCTGGGGCAGTGAATTCTAAAGGTTAACCAGCCTCTGAGCAAACAAGTGCGGGAAGCTAGAGATTGGTGTTAGGTATAGGTGCTCATTTGTTGAAAATGTGTTGCTGGTTAAAGCACAGCAGGTCAGGCAGCATCCAAGGAATAGGAAATTCGACGTTTCGGGCATAAGCCCTTCTTCAGGAATGAGGAGAGGGTGCCAGGCAGGCTAAGATAAAAGGTAGGGAGGAGGGACTTGGGGGAGGGGCGATGGAGATGTGATAGGTGGAAGGAGGTCAAGGTGAAGGTGATAGGCCGGAGTGGGGTGGGGGCGGAGAGGTTAGGAAGAAGATTGCAGGTTAGGAGGGCGGTGCTGAGTTGAGGGAACCGACTGAGACAAGGTGGGGGGAGGGGAAATGAGGAAACTGGAGAAATCTGAGTTCATCCCTTGTGGTTGGAGGGTTCCCAGGCGGAAGTTGAGGCACTCTTCCTCCAACCGTCGTGTTGTTATGTTTTGCCGGTGGAGGAGTCCAAGGACCTGCATGTCCTCGGTGGAGTGGGAGGGAGAGTTAAAGTGTTGAGCCACGGGGTGGTTGGGTTGGTTGGTCCGGGCGTCCCTGAGGTGTTCTCTGAAGCATTCCGCAAGTAAGCGGCCCGTCTCCCCAATGTAGAGGAGGCCACATCGGGTGCAGCGGATGCAATAGATGATGTGTGTGGAGGTACAGGTGAACTTGTGGCGGATATGGAAGGATCCCTTGGGGCCTTGGAGGGAAGTGAGGGAGGAGGTGTGGGCGCAAGTTTTACATTTCCTGCGGTTGCAGGGGAAGGTGCCGGGAGTGGAGGTTGGGTTGGTGGGGGGTGTGGACCTGACGAGGAAGTCACGAAGTGAGTGGTCTTTGCGGAACGCTGATAGGGGACGGGAGGGAAATATATCCCTGGTGGTGGGGTCCGTTTGGAGGTGGCGGAAATGATGGCGGATGATACGTTGTATACGGAGGTTGGTGGGGTGGTAGGTGAGAACCAGTGGGGTTCTGTCTTGGTGGCGGTTGGAGGAGCGGGGCTCAAGGGCGGAGGAGCGGGAAGTGGAGGAGATGCGGTGGAGGGCATCGTCGATCACATTTGGGGGTATCTGCAGTCCTTGAAGAAGGAGGCCATCTGGGCTGTGCGGTGTTGGAACTGGTCCTCCTGGGAGCAGATGCGGCAGAGACGAAGAAATTGGGAATATGGGATGGAGTTTTTACAGGGGGCAGGGTGGGAGGAGGTGTAGTCCAGATAGCTGTGGGAGTCAGTCGGTTTTTAGTAGATGTCTGTGTTGAGTCGGTCGCCTGAGATAGAAATGGAAAGGTCTAGGAAGGGGAGGGAGGTAGCTGAGACAGTCCAGGTGAATTTGAGGTCGGGATGGAAGGTGTTAGTAAAGTTGATGAACTGTTCAACCTCCTCGTGGGAGCACGAGGCAGCGCCGATACAGTCATCGATGTAGCGGAGGAAAAGGTGGGGGGTGGTGCCAGTGTTGTTGCAGAAGATGGACTGTTCCACATATCCTACGAAGAGACAGGCATAGCTGGGGCCCATGCGGGTGCCCATGGCAACTCCTTTAGTTTGGAGGAAGTGGGAGGATTGAAAAGAAAAGTTATTCAGGGTGAGGACCAGTTCAGTCAGTCGAAGGAGGGTGTCAGTGGAAGGGTACTGGTTGGTGCGGCGGGAAAGGAAGAAGCGGAGGGCTTTGAGTCCTTCGTGATGGGGGATGGAGGTGTACAGGGACTGGATGTCCATAGTGAAAATAAGGCATTGGGGACCGAGGAAGTGAAAATCCTGGAGGAGGTGGAGGGTGTGGGTGGTGTCCCGAACGTAGGTGGGGAGTTCTTGGACTAAAGGGGACAGAACCGTGTCCAGGTATTGGGAGATGAGTTCGGTGGGGCAGGAGCAGGCTGAGACAATGGGTCGGCCGGGGCAGGCAGGTTTGTGGATTTTGGGCAGGAGGTAGAAACTGGCGGTGCGGGGTTGTGGGACTATGAGGTTGGAGGCGGTGGATGGGAGATCCCCTGAGGTGATGAGGTTATGGATGGTCTGGGAGATGATGGTTTGGTGGTGGGAGGTGGGGTCGTGGTCGAGGGGGCGATAAGAGGAGGCGTCCGCGAGCTGGCATTTGGCCTCAGCGGTATAAAGGTCGGTGCGCCAAACTACTACCGCGCCTCCCTTGTCTGCCGGTTTGATGGTGAGTTTGGGATTGGAGCGGAGGGAGTGGGAGGGCTGCACTTTCTGAGGGTGAGAGGTTGGAGTGGGTAAGAGGGGTGGACAGGTTGAGTCGGTTAATGTCGCGGCGGCAGTCGGCTATAAATAGATCGAGGGCGGGTAAGAGGCCAGTACGGGGTGTCCAGGTGGATGGGGTGCGTTGGAGGCGGGAGAAGGGGTCGTCAGAGGGTGGGCAGGAGTCTTGGTTGTGAAAGTAGGCACGGAGGCGAAGGCGGCGGAAGAATTGTTCAATATCTCACCGCGTGTTGAACTCATTGATTCGAGGGCGTAGGGGAATGAAGGTGAGGCCCTTTGGTGGGAGAAGGGGTCGTCACAGGGTCGGCTCATTTGAAGAGCTGGTGGGTCATAATGGGCCAAATGGCCTCCTTCTGCACAGTAACACTTCCGTGATTTTGTTTGAATCTCTTTTAGCCTTCACATGCTTTGGATCTGGAATGCCTAGGACTGTGGTAGAGGCGGACTTGGTAATGGCTTTCAAAGAAAATTGGACAAGCGAGAAGGGGAAATACTTGTAGGTCCATAGGGAAAGAGAGGGGAATTGGGACCTGCTATATTGTTCTTGCAGTGAGCTGCCACAGCCTAGGCAGATCAAAAGACCTCCTTTGGTGCTGTGACCCCTCTATGATTCTATGATTCTATAAACAAATAGGTTAAAATAACAAAGAATTTACTTGGAAAGATGGTGAAAGAAAGTCAATGCTTTCATTGGCAAGGGTGTAACGGTAACATGATATGAGGGTGATTAAGGACCAGTGACTAAAGAATGAGTGTGATTAATGACCAATCACTGAGAGTACCCATTCAATACAGAGTCATCAACAAGGGCTTTAAAAGTTCTGCAATTTTATTGCAAGTGAGTCAAGGACATTTGATTGCAAATTGAGGCAGGTTGTTGCATTCCAGTATAATATGTTGGTGAGGCCGCATTTGGAATATAGTGTGAAAATATTGGTACACAGGACACATAAAAGAGTAAGAGGGGTGAAATTAGACCTTAAAAGCTCAAATTAAAAAGGGACCAACTGTTATAGAGTCATAGAGATGTACAACATGGAAACAGACCCTTCGGTCCAACCCATCCATGCCGACCAGTTATCCCAATCCAATCTAGTCCCACCTGCCAGCACCCGGCTCATATCCATCCAAACCCTTCCTATTCATATACTGATCCAAATGACTATTAAATGTTGCAATTGTACCAGCCTCCACCACTTTCTCTGGTCGCTCATGCCATAGAAGTACCACCCTCTGCGTGAAAAAGTTGTCCCTTGGGTCTCTTTTATATTTTTCCCCTCTCACCCTAAACCTATGCCCTCTAGTTCTGGACTCCCCCACCCAAGGAAAAAAACTTTGTCTATTTAACCTATCCATGCCCCTCATAATTTTGTAGATCTTTATAAGTGGTTGTGGTTCTGTTCGCCGAGCTGGAAGTTTTTGCTGCAAACGTTTCGTTCCCTGGCTAGGGAACATCATCAGTGCTGTTGGAGCCTCCTGTGAAGCGCTGCTTTGATGTTTCTTCCGGTATTTATAGTGGTTTGTTCTTGCCGCTTCTGGGTGTCAGTTTCAGCTGTAGTAGTTTGTATGTGGGGTCCAGGTACTACAGCTGAAACTGACACCCGGAAGCGGCAAGAACAAACCACTATAAATACCGGAAGAAACATCAAAGCAGCGCTTCACAGGAGGCTCCAATAGCACTGATGATGTTCCCTAGCCAGGGAACGAAACGTTTGCAGCAAAAACTTCAAGCTCGGCGAACAGAACCACAACAATGGACACCCGAGCTACAAATCTTCAACCAGACTTTAAACTTTATAAGTGGGTTAAATACTCCAACAAGGCGGGGAGAAATTTTTTTAATGGGAACAATGGGGTAATAATGAAGAGCTGCTGAAAAACACTGGGCAATGGCCTAATGGTATTATCATTAGACTATCAATCCAGGTAATGTTCTGGAGATTCAGGTTTGAATTCCCCCATGGCAGAATTAACTTTGACTGTCAAAGAGTCTAATGATGACTGTGAAACCATTGTTGATTGTCAGAAAACTCACCTGGTTCACTAATACCCTTTAGGGAAGTAAATCTACCATCCTTACCTGGTCTGGTCTACATGTGACTCCAGACCCACAGAAATGGAGGCACAGGGTCCCAGGTTTGATTCCACTCTCCGGTGACTGTCTGTGTGGAGTTTATCTGTTCTCCCCCATTGGCATGAGTTTCCTTCAGGTGCTCTGGTTTCTTCCCACAGTCCAAAGATGTGCAGATCAGGTGGATTGGCCATGCTCATTGACCATAGTGACTCGGGATGTGCAGGCTAGATGGTTTAGCCACGGGAAAGTGATAGGGTAGGGGGATGTGTCTGGGCAGGTTACTCTTTGGAGGGGCAGTGTGGACTTGATGGGCAAAATGGCCTGTTTCCTCACTATAGGAATTCTATGATTTCTAGACAACCATTCCTAGTTCTAGAATCAACAACCAGTGGAAATAGTTTTGCTTTATTGATCATGTCTTTTAATGTTAATATGATAAAGGCGTTGATCAGATCACCCCTAACTCTCTAAATTCTAGAGAAAACAAGCCTAATCTGTATATTGTCTCTTCGTAACTTAATTCCTGAAGTCCAGGAATCATTCTTGTAAACTTACATTGTCCACTCTCCAAGGCCATTATATCCTTCCTAGGATATGGTGCCCAGGTCTGCTCATGGAATTCCAAGTGGGGTCTAACCAGGATTTCTGTGTTCTTATGTTTCAATCCTTTAGTTATAAAGGCCAGCATTCTATTAGCCTTTTGATTACAGTCTGCACCTGTTTGTGGCATTTTAAAGATCTCGGCACCTGAACGGCCAAGTCTCTTTGGACATCCACTGTATTTAACTTCATACCATCCAGGAAGTCTCCTGATATACCCTGTCTCGGCCCAAAATGGATGACCCTACATTTGCTCAAATTGAAATCCATCTACTGTTGTTTTGCCCATTCACCTATTCTATAAATAGCCCACAAATATCCCAAAGCTCACATGTCACAAATTAAGTTTTTTAAAACTGGGACCAGATTCACTTCATAGAGTCATAGAGTCATAGAGATGTACAGCATGGAAACAGACCCTTCAGTCCAACCTGTCCATGCTGACCAGATATCCCAAACCAATCTAATCCCACCTGCCAGCACCCGGCTCATATCCCTCCAAACCCTTCCTATTCATATACCCATCCAAATGCCTCTTAAATGTCGCAATTGTACCAGCCTCCACCACATCCTCTGGCAGCTCATTCCATACACGTACCAACCTCTGCATGAAAAAGTTGCCCCTTAGGTCTCTTTTATATCTTTCCCCTTTCATCCTAAACCCTCTAGTTCTGGACTCCCCAACCCCAGGGAAGAGACTTTGTCTATTTACCCTATCCATGCCCCTCATAATTTTGTAAACCTCTATAAAGTCACCCCTCAGCCTCCGAATTTCCAGGGAAAACAGCCCCAGCCTGTCTAGCCTCTCCCTATAGTTCAAATCCTCCAACCCTGGCAACATGCTTGTACGTCTTTTCTGAACCCTTTCCAAGTTTCACAACATCATATGTGACTCTCACAGTTGTAAGAGCATTCCTATCAAATGTGGTCAAGTTGTGAGTTTACATGTCAAGGCTAGAATTTAATTGCTGCAGTGGGGGCTGAAATAATGAGCTTGAAAGCCAAGCTCAAAAGCTCACTCTTTGACAATGAGACTCCTATCACTTCAGAGGATAATAGTCTCCTTCCAATAGCCGCTGGCCGATCAGAGGGCTGGCTGCCTAAAAGGCTCAAGGGCGCCACTAGGAGAAGTGGCTACTGGTGGAAATGCACTTGCTAGGGAGGACTTGATGGGAGTGAGCTGCTGTCCAAGATGATGATTGGGGTCATTGTGGCAGGCCAGGTAACGGGGCATTGGGAGAAGCATTGCCCCAGGGCAGCCAATGGTACCAGAATGACCACTGCAGGCCACACCTAGGAGGGATCCCTTTCCACTGAGACTGTATGTTTCACAGAGTCTCTCCATGTAACACAGGGTTCCAACCACTGCTGGTAAAATGCTCAGAAGTGATTGGACGAGCTGCCTAGTTTGTCAAGTAAATGGGAGAATGGTCAGCTATGGAGGACAATGGTCATTTCCCTTCTTCACCTCTGGCAGAATATCTTGCAAGTAGGAAGCCAACGGGCATGCTACCCCTCTTCCTTCACCACCCCTCATCACTTCACAGGCTCTCAGCCTCCCAAATCATCCCGAGATGGCTGGTCAATGTGCCACCATCTTTGGCCGGCAGTTCCACATTAATGAAATCTCTCTCTTGATGGCTTTAAAGAGGGCAAAGGTATGGACTTATTTGTGTGGATCCATCCAGTTAAAAATAAATGTGCTGTCACAGAGCAAGCAGCTTGCAATGCTGATAAATTGTTTATTAAAATAGTCGATGGCACAATGTCAAGATCAACATCAGGCTGTGTCCATGCACTTGTCAGAGCTCATGGAATCACAGACATGTTATAGCACAGAAGGTGGCTGTTCATCTTGTAGTGTCTGCCCCTGCTCCCCAAATGAGATTCATGACTTAATCCCATTCTGCTGCCTTTTCCCTAGAATGATTATTTAGATCGGAACAAAGTATACTTGAATGCCTCAACTGAATCGTCGCGCACTTTCAGGGAATGCATAACAGTTGCTTTGTTTCCTTACCACAATCTTGTGAAGTTGGGAAGACGCTGACTGGATCTGAATGGGAAAGGCAAGCAAGTTCCCATTTTTCTGATCTGGGAAAGGGATGGGGAGGAAGTTAGGTCTGAACATTAAGCCTAATGGAATTCAGTGGTGAAATCAAGCAATCCACATTTTGTTTTAATTTGCAGTGGATTTAGGAAATAGACATAAGCAGTTTGAGGTCAGATGATGTTTGTTTGTCATGATCTGAATTTTTAAAAAATCTCTTATTCAAACTGTCATGAAAAGAATCAGGCTGCGGATGTTAGTGACTATTTAAAATACTCCAATGGAGTGCTTCAATGTAGAGTCATGGAGTCATACATCACAGAAATAGACCCTTCGGTCCAATATCCAAAACATAATCCCAAACTAACCTAGTCCCCTATACCTGCTCCTGGCCCATATCCCTCCAAACCTTTCCTATTCATGTATCCATCTAAATGCCTTTTAAACGTTGAATTGTACCCACATCCACCACTTCCTCAGGAAGTTCATTCCTGATGTGATTTCAGGGTCAATTGAAGGTCCTTGTTGACATTCTTCTCAGGGTGTTTCATTTTGAATACTTGGCTGAGTTTCAAAACCTTTAAAATTGGTATAGCAAGTTCTGAATTCACGGTCTGATTGACAGCTTGCAGAGGCTATTGAATGATGAGGGATGTGGACAGAAGGTGTTGGTGTTCAAAAAAAATTAACCAGTTGAAGAGATTTAAAGGCTTTGATTCTTTCAGGAATGCAAGTTTTTTTCACTGCCACCTCAATGTAGTCAGAATTGTACTGGACTTTTAGAAGTTTAATTTCACTCACCCATGACCACCAGAGGAATAACCATAGTGGATACTGACTTTATGAAGTTGATATGGAAGGGATGAGGGATCGTGAGGGTATGGGGGTGGGAGATGGTATTGGGGGTTTCTGGTTTGGTGAGGGCTGGAGGGTCTAAAATATTTGAAAACATTTCTCCAGTGAGACAATGGCCTAGTGGTATTATCGCTGGACTACTATTCCAGAGAGGAGACAGTGAGGGCTGCTGGTGCTGGAGATCAGAGTCAAGATTAGAGTGGTGCTGGAAAAGCACAGCCTGTCTGGCAGCATCCAAGGAGTAGGAGAATCATCGTTTAGGGCCGGAACCCTTCATCAGGAATACCCTGATAAAGGTCTCTAGCCCGAAACGTCGATTTCCCTGTTCCTCGGATACTGCCTAACCTACTGTGCTTTTCCAGCACCACACTCTCAACTACCATTCCAGAGACCCAGGTAACATTCTGGGGACACAGTCCCACCACAGTAGATGGTGAAATTTCAATTCAATAAAAATCTGGAATTAAGAATCTAATGAATTTCAGGGATGAATGATTGCTTATTGTCGAAAAAGAAAACCCCTCTGGATCACTAATGTCCTTTAGGGAAGGAAACTGCCATTCTTATCTGGTGTTGGCCTACATGTGATTCCTGAATAAGGGCTTATGCCCGAAACGTCGATTCTCCTGCTCCTCGGATGCTGCCTGGCCTGCTGCATTTTTCCAGCACCACATTTTTCAACTCTATTTGTGACTTCAAACCCACAGCAATGGGGTTGACTCTTATCTGCCCTCTGAGCAATTAGGGATGGGCAATAAATGTTGGCCTAGCCCTCATTCTCAGAAAACTGAGGTGAACCTTGCATTACAATCTTAGAAGATGCCTACCTATGGTCTTTCTCAGAGTCAGAGAACTCAACGTCATCCCATATCCACACTCCACAAGACATAGGTACAGAAAGTTGGCCATTCAGCCCATTGAGTCTGCTTTGCTTACCCCCCTCCGCCCACCCGATGTACAAGTCTCACATATTGAGGTGCATCCTCAGGAGATTGGAGGGTGTCCTACCTCCAGCTTTGAGCCTCCATAACAGTTTGTCTTCATCTTTATTCAGTCAGAATTGAATTACCTTTGACAATTTTAAGAAATGTCACCACCTTTTAAGAAAAAATAATCAGGATCTTATTCAACTATGACCATAGTGAAGAACAAGTTTAAACGCCAGTTCCTCTATCCAAAAAAAAGAGAGCAAAGCAATTCAAACAATGTTTAGAAAGGAATTTAATCTAAAGATCCTTTGTAAGAAGGATTTTAAACATCAGGGCCCTGTTTAAAGAAGATATATCTCTGTCATAGCCTTCAGTAAGAAAGGAACCCAACTGTTGGAATGCCTTTTAAATATAAAACTACCACAGACTTATTTACAAATGTTTTAGCTGTTAATTTGAATTTGCATTTTCTTCTGATGTTTGAGTGTTTTAAGCATCTGGGGACTGAGCATGAGGCTGACAGAGTGAAGGGTGCTGGATTAACATCAAACTAGATACAATCATTAATCACTGGGGCAATGATACATGGAGGGAGGTGGGAGAATGGAGGACTGAATTCTCCTTTAATCTTACTCTTAGAGAGAAAACAGGCTGAACAGAAAATGGCATGTTTCAGATTGATCCGAGAATTCCCAACCCCTTTTCGCTCCCCTGACTGAGACAGATTAGGAGAAACTAAAAATAAGAAAAGAAAAATGTAACTTGCTTTCCAGCACCCTGGTTGATGAACTCATGCCGCATTCCTCAGCTGTAAAAGGTACATTCGGCCATGCAAATTCCTGGGCTTTAGGGATTCAAATGAGTTGGTAAGAGTTACATAGCAGCCGGCTGTCAGTTTAGAGTGAATGGTATTCTCTGTCATCAGGTAGCCCTTCACTAATGACAGCTGGGGAACTGTCCTTGCAGACAATGCACCCACAGTAACTCCAGTCAAGGAGGTACCTGGCACAACAGCCAAGTGAATTTGCATTTGCAGATTTGTATTTGCAGATATATTGTATTTTATTCAAAAAGCACACAGTCTGTAGGCAGTCAATGTAATATTTCATAAATTCCTTCTTTGGAATTTAGTCTGACTGAATGATTTGGATGTGCCGGTGTTGGACTGGGGTGTACAAAGTTAACAATCACACAACACCAGGTCATAGTCCAACAGGTTTATTTGGAAGCACAAGCTTTTGAAGCACTGCTCCTTCACCAGGTAGCTGTGGAACAGCACCATAAGACACAGAATGTATAGCAAAATATTACAGTATCATGCAACTGAAATAACATATTAGTAGACTTAGGTAGACGTAACAGCAATCTAAGTTTGTTCAATATATCTTTTGCAATAATTCTGTGTCTTATGGTTCTGTTCCACAACCACCTGATGAAGGAGCAGCACTCCAAAAGCTAGTGCTTCTAAATAAACCTGTTGGATTATAGCTTGGTGTTGTGTGATTTCTAAGTCTGACTCAAGATTGGGATACAGATAGACTCTAACCTCACACCTTTAATACAGTATCTAAGCTGAGATATTACCTTTTTTTTTAATAAAACTTTATCTCTGGACTGTGACTTGAAAGAAGTTTTGGGATTTACATATTAATCAATCAAAACCATCATCTCAGTGATTAAGGACATCATGGTATTCTAGGTTTGTTCAATACATTGCATCAGTTGAATGTCACTTTGATCTTTTACTATAAATTTTGTGTCCAATGATCCACCCCACTAGCTACCTGATGAAGCAGCAGTGCTTTGAAAGCTAGTGCTTCCGAATAAACCTGTTGGAGTATAACCTGGTGTTGTGTGATTTTTAACTTTGTCCACCCCAGTCCAATACCAGCATCTCCACATCAAGAACTGTCAAGGCTTATCATAAAATCACAGAAATTGCAGAACTGTCATCGGAAAGTCTTTGATTTTAGTTTGGTTGTGAATAAACAATGTTAAAACTCAGTTAAACTGAGACACAAATAGCCTTTCAGATTTTTATTGGGAAGGCTTTCATTGAGCCTAAAGTTTGTAAATGCTGGAGGACGTATCAGAAAAATATCTTAAGTTAAATAAAACAACCCATAGATGTGGAGAAGTGTAGCATATACTTTATTTTGTGCTAATATGTGAAGATAGATTTCAGTTGCTAACTGAAATGAATCAATCATACCTATGGGGTATATATTGTAGGGCAGTGGCCCAGCGGTTTGCACCGATGCCTCACGGGACCTGGACTCAATTCCACCCCTGTGTGGAGTTTGAATATTCTTCCCTGTCTGTGTGGGTTTCCTCCAGGTGCTCTGGTTTCCTCTTGCAGTCCAAAGATGTGCAGGTTAGATGGATTGATCATGGGAAAGTGTGCATGGCTTAGCCATGGAAAATGCAGGGATAGGTAGGAGGTGGATCTGGGAGGGATGCTCTTTGAACAGTTGGTATGGGCTGAATGGCCTGCCCCTGCACTGTCGGGATCCTTTTATTCTGCATGTTCATTTTGTTGTGAATTAAAACATCTTACTAATTTGCACTTAATGTGCCTCAGTCCAGCTTTAGGGACATATGACAACAAAATTATTTGATCCAGAATATGCATGACAATTGAGTAAATTCACCTCAATATAATCAGCCTGAATTAACTATAAGAGCCACTGAGGCCTCTGAAGGTATCAATACTAGGTTTGAATTTCATCCCTCAATATCAATGCAGTACTTTATTCATTACTGCTAATCTTAAGCAACAACTTTTCCACACACCCATATAAGTTGTTCATTTCACACATGACCCAAATTGTTATTTTATTCACTTATGCCTCTTCCCACCTCTGTTAACTCTTGCACATGCGCAATGTTCCATCATCTCTACACTCATCTATTTCCAGCTTCTAGTGTGTCTACGTCACATTTGCTCAATGCATTGGTTGTTGTGTGCTGTGTCCAGGTGTTAAGTTCTAACATCCCCTCTGCAGCTCTCCTCTTTAATGACCCTCCTTATGAGAAACGATAGCTGACAACCTGTGCTGGACGCCCCACATCGATGCGACAGTCAAGAAGGCACAACAACAATGCCTCTTTTTCCTCAGGCAGCTCAGGAACGTTGGCATGTTCATAACGGCCCTCAACAACATAGAAAGCATACTGTCTGGGTGCTTAATGGCAACTGGTATGGCAACTGCTCTGACAAGGATCATAAGAAACTACCTAAGGTTGCGTGCACAGCCCAGAAGCCAACCTTCCATCTATGGACTCCATTTACACTTCTCATTGCAGCTGAAAAGTTGCTAACATCACCAAAGATCCCTCCCACCTCTGTAAGGCTCTCCTACAACCTGTTTTGTCAGACAGAAGATACAGAAGTTTGAATACACGCACCAGCACATCTTCCCTGCCATTATTAGTCAGATGAATGGAGTCTCTAGCTTCAAATAATGTTGATCTTGCTAATGCTGATCAGGCTTTGTGCCCCTTCTGTGCAGTGTAATTCCGAGCTCTGTCTAGGCCCACTATGATCTGTATGTCCATGTTTGCTATGATCTGCCTGTACTGCTTGCAAAACAAAGCCACTTACTGTACGTAGCCACAATAAATCAAATCAAAAATGAAAATCCAACTCTTTGTTCCAGCAGCTACCATCCGTTCTGCACAACATCTCCAACTAAGGTTTGACATCCAAGTTTAGATGTTCCTACATCAAAAGCTTATATAGATCTTAATTGTTCTTATTTACCTCTTAGCTTCAAGTGGGGGGAACATTTTGCACATCTGCCCCCCTCCCCAGATCCTGACTCACTGACATCGCATCCACACTTTCAAATATATTTGAGCAGCTCTGAATTCTCCATCTGTTCTCCTCACTATAATGGAGTCTTCTAGTACCAGTTTACTGAACAGTCCACTTAAGTGTATAAGTATGTGGTTATTGAGCATGCAATCACTGAGGGAAATGGCTCCATGCCAATTATGAAAAGCACACTTCACTAAGCAGAACTGTAAAATGAGCTCTTCCCGATTATTGTTTTCCTCCCAGACTGTGCATCTACAGCTTGATTTTTATAAAGTTAAGTGGTTTCTTAGTGTCTCCAACAACAGTAAAGGATCATCAGCACCAGGAGTGGTTGTTATTTTTCTTCTGTGACTGCGAGAAACATCAGATTTCAAAAGTGTATAATTGACAGCTTCAGTGGTGGAACATGGTCTTCCCTACTTTTTATTTTCGCAATTAGCAGAGCATTTAGCCTCATGTGTTTCAGTCCAACTCTTTCCCAGAGTCAAAGTAACAAATTGCTCCTAGCGATTCATGTCCGATTCTGTCAGTAGAACTTTCTGTTTAGTCAAAAAAATGTAAAGAAAAACAGAAAGATAAAAATGCTTTCACTGTAACGTTTAGGTCTTGTAAAAATATTTTGCTTTCTCTTTCATTGGTTGACTTTCCTTGGCCAAAAGACATTGACTCTTTGCTGAGACTCATATCCACTATCATAAACTATCCTATCTGAAAATCCATTATGCAGGAACAGGGAAGTTTGGCTTGCTATTTGACTTTGGAAGCCATCACACAGACGCATGATCTGATCTCCATACAGGTGTAGTTCCCTGTGATCCTGGTTTTTAGCTATTAATGATTTGATGCTCATGACTAGTAATTCTTTTGACTAATATACATCTGGAGATATTTTCCATTTAAACTGTTATTATGCACCTCTGGAGTAAATGACCTTAAATCCAGGTTCACATTCAGGGACACTACCATACCACTGTGCCACTAAAACCCTATCATGTATGTGGAAACTGAATAGTTTATTCACTTGAATTTCATTTAAAGATTGTCTCTGTAACTAGCCAGCAGTAATATACTCCTCATATATATGCTCCAGTGACCTGAGCAAATCTCCGGGACACCCGTACCAATCAACCACACCGCCCTGTGGCCCAACATTTCAACTCCCCCTCCCACTCTGTTGAGAACATGCAGGATCTGGGCCTCCTCCACCGCCGCTCCCTCACTACCCGATGCCTGGAGGAAGAACGCCTCTTCTTCTGCCTAAGAACATTTCAACCCGAGGGCATCAATGTAGATTTCACCAGTTTCCTCATTTCCCCTTCCCCCACCTCACCCCAGCTCCAACCTCCCAACTCAGCACGGCCCTCATGACCTGTCCTACCTGCCTATCTTCCTTTCCACCTATCCATTCCACCCTCCTCTCTGACCTATCACCTTCATCCCCACCCCCATTCACCCATTGTACTCTTTGCTACCTTGCCCCACCCTCCTGTCTGACCTATCACCTTCATCCTCTCTCCCATTCACCTCCATCCCCTCCCCTCCCCCATGCAGTACTCTATGCTACTTCCTCCCCACCCCCACCCTTCTCATTTATCTCTCCACTCTGGAGGCTTCCTGCCTCTAGTCCTGATGAAGGGCTTTTGCCCGAAACGTCGATTTTCCTGCTCCTCGGATGCTGCCTGACCTGCTGTGCTTTTCCAGCACCACTCTAATCTAGACTCTGGTTTCTAGCATCTGCAGTCCTTGTCTTTACCAATGAATTTTGATGCAGATTTGAAACATGGAGGTGAACAGAGGAGAAGAAAGTTATGAGGACTCCCAAATGCCTCTGTTATTTTGCTTTCTGCTTGAGAGGTTGAGTAATTTAACCTCTTTTAGATGTTGTTATGATACATGGGAAGGCCAGGACTTGCAAGTTCCTCTCCAAACCATGCACTATCCTAGCTTGGAATTACACCACTGATCCTTCACCATCAGTGGGTCAAAATCCTGGAGATCCCTCGCTGACAGCACTGTGGGTGCACCATCACCACATGGACTACAGATGTTCAAGAAGGCAGCTCACCATCACATTCTCAAGGGTAATTAGAGTTGGCAGCAAATGCTGGCCCAGCCCAATGATAGCCATGGCTCAGGATTGGCTTAAAAAATGGGTTTGGCGGGGCAAGAGAGACAAGCAAAGGAAAGGCCATGATCCACTAATAGACTCTTAAAAGTCTACAAAATCATGAGATCTGTAGATGAGGTAGATAGGCGACAGCTTTTCCCAAGGGTAGGGGAGCCAAAAACTAAAGGCCATAAGTTTAAGATGAGAGGGGTGAGTTGCAAAATGGTCCAGAGGGGCAATTTATTTCACACGGAGGGTGCTGCATGTCTGGAATGGGCTAACAAAGGTAGTGGTGGAGGTGGGTGCAATTTTACTATTGAAGAAACATTTGGGCAGGTACATGGATGGGAAAGGAATAGAGGGATATGGACCATATGCAGGCAAATGGAACTAGATTAAATATGAAAATGGACAAGATGGGCTAAAGAGCCTCTGTGCATGCTGAAAACCCTTATGACTCTCCGTAACTTACTAAGGCACTACCTTCTGTATTCTCAGCTACAGTTGTCCCATACTGATTCCCTTACTCATCTGAAATGGAAAGGTTTACAAGGGGTGCTCACCTCCACTTCCCTTCAGGGAACTGAGAGACATAAGACCGTAAGACCATAAGACATAGGAGTGGAAGTAAGGCCATTTGGCCCATCGAGTCCACTCCACCATTTAACCATGGTTTATGGGCATTTCAACTCCACTTACCTGTATTCTCCCCGTAGCCCTTAATTCCTTGTGATATCAAGAATTTATCAATCTCTGCCTTGAAGACATTTAGCATCCCGGCCTCCACTGCACTCTGCGGCAATGAATTCCACAGGCCCATCACTCTCTGGTTGAAGAAATGTCTCCGCATTTCTGTTCTGAATTTACCCCCTCTAATTTTAAGGCTGTGTCCACAGGTCCTAGTCTCCCCGCCTAACGGAAAAAAAAATTTCTAAGCGTTCACCCTTTCCAAGCCATGTATTATCTTGTAAGTTTCTATTCGATCTCCCCTTAACCTTCTAAACTCCAATGAACACAATACCAGGATCCTCAGCCATTCCTCGTATGTTAGACCTACCATTCCAGGGATCATCCACGTGAATCTCCGCTGGACACGCTCCAGTGCCAGTCTGTCCCTGCTGAGGTGTGGGATCCAAAATTGGACACAGTACTCCAAATGGGGTCTAACCAGAGCTTTATAAATTCTCAGTAGCACATCTCTGCTTTTATATTCCAACCCTCTTGAGATAAATGACAACATTGCATTTCCTTTCTTAATCACGGATTCAACCTGCATGTTTACCATTAGAGAATCCTCGACTAGCACTCCCAGAACCCTTTGTACTTTGGCTTTATGAATTTTCTCACCATTTAGAAAGTAGTCCATGCTTGTATTCTTTTTGCCAAAGTGCAAGACCTCGCATTTGCTCACGTTGAAGTCCATCAACCATTTCCTGGACCACTCTCCCAAACTGTCTAGATCCTTCTGCAGCCTCCCCACTTCCTCAGTACTACCTGCCTGTCCACCTATCTTCGTATCATCGGCAAACTTCGCTAGAATGCCCCCAGTCCCTTCATCTAGATCATTAACATATAACGTGTGCAGCTGCAGCCCCAACACTGAACCCTGTGGGACACCGCTTGTCACCGGCTGCCATTCCGAAAAAGAACCTCTTATCCCAACTCTGCCTTCTGTCAGATAGACAATCCTCAATCCATGCCAGTAACTCACCTTGAACACCATGGGCCCTCACCTTACTCAGCAGCCTCCCGTGTGGTACCTTATCAAAGGCCTTTTGGAAGTCTAGATAGACCACATCCACTGGGTTCCCCTAGTCTAACCTACTTGTCACCTCTTCAAAGAATTCTAACAGGTTTGTCAGGTACGACCTCCCCTTATAAATCCATGTTGACTTGTTCTAATCCGACCCTGGTCTTCCAAGAATCTAGAAACCTCATCCTTAACGATAGATTCTAGAATTTTACCAACAACCAAGGTTAGGCTAATTGGCCTAGAATTTTCCATCTTTTGTCTTGATCCTTTCTTGAACAATGGGGTTACAACAGCGGTCTTCCAATCATCAGGGACTTTCCCTGACTCCAGTGGCTTTTGAAAGATCTCAACCAACGCCTACGTTATTTCCTCAGCCACCTCTCTCAGAACTCTAGGACGTATCCCATCGGGGCCAGGAGATTTGTCAATTTTAAGACCTTTTAGCTTTTCTAGCACTATCTCTTTTGTAATGGCAACCATACTCAACTCAGCCCCCTGACTCCCTTTAATTGTTGGGATATTACTCATGTCTTCCACTGTGAAGACTGACGCAAAGTACTTATTAAGTTCACTTAAGTTATCCAGAATGACTGCATCCCCAGCTGTTGTGATGCAGATCTCAGAGGGAAGTACAGCTCAGCCTAAGTGCTTTTCTATCAGAAAACTACTCCCGGTGGCATATCCTGTATCAGGCTTGATTTTCTGCTCTGGTTCAGGATTCTGAAGGCTGTGTCTTCATTGGATGACTGGAGCAGGTGAAGAAGAGGGCAGGGGGAACGGCTGGGGTTTAGGAATCGTGGGGAAAGGGATGGGGGGTGGGGTAGCGGGAAGAGAGCATAGTAAGTCTTGATTCTTTTGCTACGTAAGGGTTAACAGAGTTAGTACCCATGCCTTAAATTGGCTGCTGTGAGTTCAGGCTTTTATGAAGCGAAGAAAGGGCAGGCTGCAGAGACTGTAAATTACCCAGAGGTGGCACCAGGGAGCATTCCAGCACACAACTTTGTTCTGTAGGATGGATTATGCAAACGTTTGTGGATTCCTAGCCACCTGACATGTTCTTCAGTGCAGCACAGAGAACAGTCAGGAGCGGTGAGTTGAGAGAGAGAGAGAGAGAGGGAGACAGTCAGAGAGAGAAACTCCCCCTTTTTCTTTCAAAGTCAAGACTTCAGCCACTTGCATCATTTGCATACCTGCGAACCCTTCTTAAGGAGAGGGGCTGTGTTTTTGCCATTGAGAAAGTCTACCTGTGAGAGGTACAGAGTTGCTCTGCTGTTTTGCCTTCAGCTGTGAGCCAGTGACTGGAGCCTGTCCCTGGATGAAGTGAAGCTGTGAAGACAGTGAAGTGGAGATAAACTGGGGGCATTTTCTTTCTTTCACTGTTATCACTGACAAATTTTGTTTTGTTTTTGCTGCCTCTGTGCCAGGAAAGGTAAAAAAAAAGGGAGAGGGGAGTGTTCCCTCAGCATTGAGGAAACTAGAAACTTTACAGTTCTCAAGCAAGCTGAGCCACTGAAAGGTAACTCATTCAAATCTTGACCTTTAACTGTGTGTGTGTGTGTGTGTGAGAGAGAGAGAGTTGGTGAAATACAATGCTGCAGATGAACCAAAGGGAAAGCTTTTCAGAGGCATTTGAATGTGGGTTTGAGAGAGACTAATATGAGTGGGATGGTCATTTAAGTCTGAGCGTGGCTGTAATATTCTGTGACGGATGCAGTTCCAGAGGGTGGCTTTCGACTCTTTTACTGGTGGTCACTCTCTCCCTTTTGTACACTGGAGCGTTGCTGCTAAATGGGCTGTTAAAAGTAGTTTAGCTCTGCATTGCTTGGAGTGCCAGACCAGAGTGAATGAGAATTGCTGAACTCGCGAGGTGAGGACATGGAATTAGACTCTGATGCCTCTTTAAGACCGTCTCTAATACCATTTTGTGCAGAGGGGTTGACATGCGTGGTGGAGTTGACAGTCGCGTTTTCGGCACAGGATTACCAGCTGGGACCACTGTGTTCTTTAAAAACTGGTGCACTCTCTCTCTCTCCTTCTCTGCACCGTTGCCATCCGCGGGGTGTCTGGCCATGCCCTGCTCTCTCTTACGGAAGGGCCAGGCTATCGGAGTTGGATTCCAATGCGTTCTGCATTTCACAACAGCACCTGCTTCTGCTGTTCCTGGTTAGACAGCAGGACGGTTCCGAGTGCACCCCCAGCACTCCGCCTTGTTGCAATGAGCACGATCTCTCCCTCTGTCCTGGAGTTCACTTGTGCTCCTCTTCCCAAGAAACAAACTGAGTAAAGCCATCAAATGAAACTAAAGTCATCCAGGCGGTTCGACCCAGATTGAATGTGTACAGCACTTTCAATGCCGATGGGATTTTAGATTCAATTTGTTTGATTTATTTTTCTACCGAAAGCTGCCCATATCGAGCTTTACACCAATCTAGTTCCGTAACCCAATAATTGCGTTTTTTAAAATACCCGTCCTCAAAAATATTTTTTGCAGTAACAATAGATGTGAAATGCTACATGAGCCTCCAGATGAAACATAGAATAAACCCTAATCTAGGGGTTTGAGCCCAGATTGTGAGAGAACAGAGCGTGAAAATGAATTCTTCAAATTCATATCATATAGAACAAACCCCTACTGCAAGCCCAAGTACCCTAGTCAATGATTCCTAGATAACTTCCTATTATATTTATGGCTGCTTCCTTATATTATTAAAAATGGAAACTTAACACTGAAATGAGCATTGAATCAAAAATTAAAAATCCAAATTAAATTTGATTCTTTTTAAAAAAAGTCTGAGATATCCACCCCGTCATTTTATTTAATTCTGAATTTGAACTGATGCCTAAACAATACCATTTCCAGAATCTGGATAGAGCATTAATTTGGAACTGAATGTCATCTTGGCTTCGATGGCTGGTTGTCTTTTGGAGTTGAAAAGCAAACACAGATTCTCATTATTATGCTGGCTTTGTGTTTTAGTGGGTTTCTGAGAGTATGCTGTCCATGTGTTTCTATGTCTGTATTTTTCTCTATGTACCTACCCAACTTTCTGTGGGGGTGAATGTCAGAGTGATTCTGTGTTTGTCATTATGTTTCTATATGTGTGTTTACAATGGTGTGTTTCAGTTTTTTTTGTGTCTGATGCTTCTGTGATGTTTGCATAACTATGTGTGTTTCTCTATATTTCTGTGTGTTTCTACCTATCTCTGAAAGTGTGATGCTTGCTGTATTTTTATAAGTGTGTGTGTGCATGTGTGTCATTTCTGTCCGAATGTGTATTTCTGTAAGTGTGAGTGTATATTTCTGTAACTGTGTATGTTTATCAGTTTATTTCTCTGTGTGTGTATTTCTCCATGTGTCTGTGATATTTCTGTCACTGTGTAAGTGTGTGTGCATTTCTGTGTGAGTTATATTTCTGTGTCTCTGTACGTTTGTCAGTTTATTTCTGTGTGCGTGTCCTTCTGTAAGTGTATGTGGGTGCGTGTCAGTGTCCTGTGAGCATAAGTAAAGATCCATCATACGTAATTAAAGATTTTACATCATAAGTTCTAAACAGTTCACTGTTGGGTGTCTTTTGTTTGTCATCTTGTTCAGGATTATTATTCTTATTTCCTTGTATATGAATTGAATTTTCAGTCTTCTCTGCCCCTTCCTGAATATGCACTGAATTCGAGCAAAGATACAGCCCTCAATCACAGGGGTGCTCAGTGTCCCTCTGCAGAATTTATATTCCATTACATTCCTTCACGGTGTGCTTTCTCATTAGTAGCTGCTTTCTCGTTGCTGTTTCAAGAGCTACCATGATGAAACATTGGTGTAGTTTGTGGTAAAATCTCAACTTCCCCAACCAGCAGATCGAACTCTGCGGATTCCAATCTTCGCTGAAATGAATCATTAGAGTTGGCATGCCTGCTGATCTGGGACATTTCGATCAATAAATGAGAAAAGTCAAAACTCTCTTACTGGTGAAAATGACTGGATTTGTATCCAAACTGGGGTCACTTGGCATCTAACCATTGGGGTCCCAGCTAGCATTGCTGTCCACTTTACAGCCGTTCCCATTGCCTCTCAGTGTCACACCTTCAAAGGAGGTCAACATCTGCTATAAATATTTTTTTTTAAAATAGGAATTTACCGACTCACAAAACAGCTTTGTTAGTGGAGGGAGTACTGTCGGAATAAAAATGGTAAGGGAATCATTCAAAGCAGTAATAAGTGTTTATTTTCATAGGGGAGTTGAAATCTGCTTAAAGCACTCTGAGGGATTATTTGAATTTACTGGAGCTAATGCTTTAAACAATGATTAATTATTGTGTTGAGAACTGTTTTCACGCTGGGTTCTGACTCCTTTGCAATGCCATTTCTGGGATGGGAGGTTTCCTTTCATTGATCAGCCCTGCTTTGACTTCCCTCACAGCTAACCCACAGATTGCTCCCCACAGCACCTTCCTTGAAGCTTCATTTCCCCCTGCGCTGATATTAAAGTTACTATGGTATTCAGACTCTCTCTCTCTCTCTCTCTCCTATCTACAAACCCACAAAAAGCTGGATTTAATCACTATTGAGCTGTTTGCCTAACCACTCAACTGATGAGGGATTATGTTCTTTTTGTCCTTTGTACCTCCACCCTGATGCAGGTCTGAAGGCTCCTGTTCCTTTGAAATCGGTTGGCATGGACCGCCTTCTGCCCACCTGGCTCTTGGTGGTCTCCCTGTGGTACAGCAATGCCAGCGCCCATCAGCAGAGTGCCCCCCGGGTTTATCTGAGCTTTAAAGGTAAGCGACAGGCGTGAGGCAATGTGCCAACAAATCCAAGTCAGGTAATTATTTCTTGACAAGTCCACCGGTGTCAGGAAGTGGCATGCAGTGGGAAATGATCAAGCTGCAGTGGAGTTCTTTTCAAAAGGCAAAGAATGAAGGGAATAGACTGCCAAAGGATAGGATGCGGCACACTCAATGCTGTAGCTATGGTCTATCGGTGTTTTCAACTGAAGCAAGATTGTTTGTAAAATTATTAACACATTTCGTACTGTATCTGTAATATGGACTTCCTCCAGGTGCTTATTTGTTTCTGGTGGTGAATATTTTTCGGATAAGCTTCTGAACATTTTCTTTCCAGAGGTTTTGTATTTGTGATCATGCCTCCAAAGATCTTGCCCAGGGGAATGCCTGGTGTGCTTTAGTCCCAACCAAAGTGTGCCACAGATCACAGTTTCAGACCGCAATCGTTACATCCTAGAGTCATCTCAAAAAGGTCCATTTTACAAGCTAGCTCCCAGAGTTTTATTTACTGACGATACGCTGCATTCCCAAGAATTTGACACCCCGTTTACCAGCGCCCTGCACAATCTGGGATCAGAGCATAGTCACAATAGGGTTGGACCTCTAAGCCAATCTGTGCCCGGCTGGCATTGCAAGATGCTTTGCCAACCTATCCACACCTTTCTAACGTGGGAGCTCAGCTTTTGTTAATGCCACAGATAGAATGAAGCCAGCACAATGGATTGTTCTCACCGCTAAATGTTTAATTGCTGAACATTATTATGCTAGTGCTTGGGTGCCAGTCAAGTACCTCTATCCCTTGATTTTCAAATAAATCGCAGGCTGATTAATTTAGTGTGTCAAGTTCAGGCTCGTTGGTTCCTGATGCTAATTACTGGTGTTCTCACCATGTTGGCATCGGAGCAAGAAACATCACTTCATCATTAATCTGGTCTCACAGCCTGGGCTTCAACAGTGAAGAGCTTCCAAGTGTTCTATTGATACATGGAGCATCAGTGAAGGGGTTAGAGGAGGTGCTCTGAAAGTTGTGTCTTTGGGAGCCGACATGGTGCTGTTGGAGTATTACGCCATCATTACGTGTCTAGAGCTGGAGTGTGTGTGTGTGTGTGTGTGTGTGTGTGTGTGTGTCTGTGTGTGTCTGTGTGTCTGTGTCTGTGTCTGTGTCTGTCTGTGTGTGTGTGTGTGTGTGTCTGTGTGTGTGTTTTCAACCTGAGGGGGTGGGGGTTAATATCAGAATATCTCACGACAAGAGTGCTGTAATTCTGGTATCTCATTCTGGTCACCACAACCAGTCATTATCTATCGTTACTGTACTGCCTCTGTCAACTGTATCTGAAAGGTTGCTTGCTGGAGGTAGGTGGAAATTCCAGGTTTGTAATGTGTGAGATATTCATCAGACTTCTGTGGTGATTTTGCTTTGCTTTTTATTTTGACGTGAGGGGAGAGGTTTGAGAGAACAGAGTCCAAACTGGTACCCTGTGAAGAAACTATCATTTTAGAGACAAACTTGTTCCTTCATTAAATCTGTGCATTCAGTTACTACCGAGATCAGTGTAGCAACAGTTTGGATCATAATGCATTTTGTTTTTTTTAATGATTATTAGTCTGAAAATCCATTCCCATGCCAATAGCTCTGAAAACAAACTGCTTTAAGCGACTGCTCCCTCTTAATTAAGTTGCCTTTTTTTGTCGATCCAATTTCTCAATTACTGTAAGCCCTTGAGGTGAAAACACTTGCTGCTGGACTGCATCATCTTTGGGTTTAATTACATTTGAACAGTTCGATGTATTTCATGGGTTTCTGGTAATTGCAGTGTCACATTCCAGACAAGGGGATTTGCAATCTCAGTTACAACTATCCGTTCGGCACTGGTTCAACAGGAGGAAGAGAAATCACCCGCAGTCTTTGAGCAGGTCACCCAAGGAACAAAGGGAACAGGTTGAGTGAGCTCAAGTGTTGGCAGGTGTTTTTGACCAGGCCTGAAGGAACACCGTGACTGTGGTCTCTGTACATGTCATGGGCATGTCCATCTGCATTGCCCTGCCTATACACTGGCCCCACCCACCTCCACTCCCAGTTGTGCTCCCGGTCTGGCTGAGACAGGGATTAACTGCTCAGGAAAGGTTGGTCTGATAAAGAATGTTCCGTGGAAGTAACGGGAATTGTGTAATCTCAGTGGGAGCAAAGAGAAACTGGAAGTGACAGCTCAGACTGAGGTCTGACTTCTCCCTTTATTGCACTGAGTCATCGGTTACTGAGTATCATCTGTTCATCCCATCAGCTTCACTGTGGTCGGAAACCTGTGGTTTTGGAGGGAAGAAATGCGCTCTGCTTTTAAAGTGGAGCGGGGAAAATATGTCCCACTGTGAGCGTGAAGCACCTGCTGATTCCCTGGTGAAGCTTCTACACATAGTGATATGATTAAACCATGGAGAGTCTCTCTCTCTCTCTCTCTCTCTCTCTGGATTATTGGAGAAATCAATGCTATTGTGGACTGTCCCATGGAGCAGTCACAAGAAATAGCATCCTTCATCATTTTGATGCCGGTGACTTTCTTCATTTTGTGAGGAGCTGAGAATTTCTTGGATGGTCAAGTGGTCCCATAATAAAGCTAATGGCATCAGACATCTTCCCAATGCCTCACATACTCCCTGACAATCCCAGGAATGGCACCATCACCATGATTCCATCAACCCAGCTGTGAAATAGACCTGCATTTCTCTAGCATTTTTCACAGCCTTGGGACATCTGCAATAGCCACAGTGGCTCAGTGGTTAGCACTGCTACATCACAGCACCAGGGACCTGAGTTTGATTTCACCCTCGGGTGACTGCCTGTGTGGAGTTTGCACATTCTCCCTGTGCCTGTGTGGGCTTCCTCCAAGCGCTTTGATTTACTCCCATAGTCCAAAGATATGCAGGTTATGTGGATTGGCCATGCTACATTGCCCATAATGTCCAGGAATGTGTAGGCTAAGTGGATTAGCCATGGGAAATACAGGGCTGGGGTGAGTCTGGGTGGGATGCTCTTCGGAAAGTTCGTGCAGACTCAATGGGCCGAATGGCCTGTTTCCACACTGTCGGGATTCTATGAAGTGCGGCCATTGTTGGAGCAGCAGAACCAAGACAGCTAAATGGAGTACAGCAAGATCCCACAGTGTTGTGCTGAACGGATCCTCTGTATTTTATTTCCAGGTGTTAGAGTTGAAGCATCAGTATATAGGTCTACAGTCCTAGTGCAAACTCCATACTTAGGATTAGTGCCATAGGATCCTTTAGGTTCATCTGAATGGGTACATGAGACCTGGCTTCTTGACAGATGGTAATTTAGACAGCACTGTGTTCCCTCAGTAGGAGTCAGAGCCACTTCTCAAAGGTAAACACACAATAAACATTTGCCTTAGCAGCAATATTCATATCCTACTGTCTCCTAATGAATTTCTGGTGACCAATCTCCTACAATGTCTTGTATTCACTTTGTGAGGCAGTACTGGGGAGATGCTGTGGAAGGGATAATAGTATTCACTGTCAGTAAGGATGGCATCAGCAAATTCAAAAGAATCCCCTATCTCGTTCAAAAGTAAACATCTGCAGGAGATAGTTCAAAGGAATGGTGCTAACTAGTTAGCATTGTCAAGAGTTGGTATAAGGCAAATAGACTGAATGACCTTCAGTGTTCTGACAGAAAGGGAGGCAATGGACTAGTGGTATTATTGCTGGACTGCTAATTTGGGGACTTGGGTTCAAATCCCACCGTGGATGATGGTGGAATTTGAATTCAACAAAAAAACTCTGGAAATAAGTGTTCAATGATGACTTGCAAATTTATTGTTAGAAAGCCCATCTGGTTCCCTAATGTCCTTTAGTGAATGTAACTGTCACCCTTACCTGGTCTGGCCTACCTGTGACTCCAGACCCAGAGAAATGTGGTTGACTCTTAAATTCTGGTTTGGCTGGAGTTACCTACATCCCATGAATGAACTTGAAAAAAGGGTACTATGAGTCTTGCGCTGCTGACCTTTTGCATCATACTATTGTTATGAATCACTGTTAGTTTTGGATTGAAGACACAGCATGAGAAAAAGAAATAATTTTACTTACCTCGCTAAGGGTGATTGACTTTCAACTGCCTGAGCATTGGAATTCTGGGTCAGTGGTGCTGGAAGAGCACAGCAGTTCAGGCAGCATCCAACGAGCAGCGAAATCAGTGGATTTCGCTGCTCGTTGGATGCTGCCTGAACTGCTGTGCTCTTCCAGCACCACTGATCCAGAATCTGGTTTCCAGCATCTGCAGTCATTGTTTTTACCCCGTAGCATTGGAATTCCCTCGCTAACTAATTCCACCATGGCCTCCTTCAAGGTGGCCCTTAAAGCCAACCACTTTGACCAAGCTGATATTCTAACATCTGTTTAAAGGGCTTTTTGCAATGGTTTGTTCAATGACGTACTCTGAGGTGTTTTACTGAGTGAAGCGTGCAATATGGATGCAAGTTACTACTCTTGTTTATTTGGTTGTTTCAGTAGAGCTAAGGAAAGAGAATGAGCTGGATATTGATATTCTGTAAGCTTCCCCTGGGGTGGGGGGGAGGCGTGTGCAGGATTCCCACCTCTGGCATGACTTTCGGGGGCAGGGAGATCTCACCCATGGTGGCTTGAGGCTAACCTTTGACCCCAACCACGAAGTGCAGCCATCCAAACAAATGGCCGTGGTGGGGCATAGATAAAGTGAACAGCCAAAGTATCTTCCCCAGGGTATGGGAATCCAAAGCTGGAGGGCATAGGATTAAGGTGAAAGGGGGAAGATTTAAAAGGGGCCTAAGGGGCAACTTTTTCACACAGAGGGTGGTGCGTGCATGGAATGAGCTGCCAGAGGAAGTGGTGGAGGCTGGTACAATTGCAACAGTCAAAAGGCATCTGGATGGGTATATGAATAGGAAGGGTTTAGAGGGATATAGGCCAAGTGCTGGTAATTGTGTCTAGGTTAGGTTGGGATAGCTGATCGGCATGGATGAGTTGGATTGAAGGCGTGTGTTTCCATGCTGTACATCTCTATGACTGTGACTCACTGTGGTCCCAGCAGCGCCATTTGGGAATGGTGATCACTGCCGGGAAAGCAGCCAATCACAAAGTGAGTGTTCAGAGATTGTGGGTGGGGGCAGGTCTGGAATCTCACTGGGGCAAGGCTAGCAGGTGCCAGCAAGCAATCCCACTCACCATGAGAGGAGACTCATGGGAGCAGATACCCAACTGAGACAGTTTAGGGTAGTAGTGACCTGTACAAGAAGGACGGATTGCATCCACATTGGAAGGGGACTAATATACTGGCAGGGAAATTTGCTAGAAATGCTTGGGAAGATTTAAACTAGTAAGGTGGGGGGGGGAGAAGGGGGGGGTGTGGGGGGGTGGGGTGAAGGTGGGACCCAGGTAGTGAAGAAAGAGATCGATCTGAGACGGGTACAGCTGAGAACAGAAGTGAGTCAAACAGTCAGGGCAGGCAGGGACAAGGTACGACTAATAAATTAAACTGCATTTCTTCCAATGCAAGGGGCCTAACAGGGAAGGCAGATGAACTTAGGGCATGGTTAGGAACATGGGGCTGGGATATCATAGCAATTATGGAAACATGGCTCAGGGATGGGCAGGACTGGCAGCTGAATGTTCCAGGATACAAATGCTACAGGAAGGGTAGAAAGGGAGGCAAGAGAGGAGGGAGAGTGATATTTTTGATAAGGGATAGCATTACAGCTGTGCTGAAGGAGGATATTCCCAGAAATACATCCAGGGAAGTTATTTGGGTGGAACTGAGAAATGAGAAAGGATGATCACCTTACTGGGATTGTATTATGGACCCCCCAATAGTCAGAGGAAAATTGAGAAACAAATTTGTAAGATCTCAGCTATCTGTTCGAATAATAGGGTAGTTATGGTAGGGGATTTTAATTTTCCAAACATCGACTGGGACTGCCATTGTATTAAAGGTTTAGATGGAGAGGAATTTCTTAAGTGTGTACAAGACAATTTTCTGATTCAGTATGTGGATGTACCTACGAGAGAAGGTGCAACGCTTGACCTACTCTTGGGAAATAAGGCAGGGCAGGTGACTGAGGTGTCAGTGGGGGAGCACGTTGGGGCCAGCGACCGTATTCTATTTGTTTTAAAGTAATGATGGAAAAGGATAGACCAGATCTAAAAGTTGAAGTTCTAAATTGGAGAAAGGCCAATTTTGACGGTATTAGACAAGAACTTTCGAAAGCTGATTGAAGGCAGATGTTCACAGGTAAAGGGACGGCTGGAAAATGGGAAGCCCTCAGAAATGAGATAACAAGAATCCAGAGAAAGTATATTCCTGTCAGGGTGAAAGGGAAGCTGGTAATTTTAGGGAATGCTGGATGACTGAACAAATTGAGGCTTGGTTAAGAAAAAGAAGGAAGCATATGTCAGGTATAGATCGAGTGAATCCTTAGAAGAGTATAATGACAGTAGGAGAATACTTAAGAGGGAAATCAGGAGGGCAAAACGGGGACATGAGATAGCTTTGGCAAATAGAATTAAGGAGAATCCAAAGGGTTTTTACAAATATGTTAAGGACAAAAGGGTAACTAGGGAGAGAATAGGGCCCCATGAAGATCAGCAAGTCGGCCTTTGTGTGGAGCCACAGAAAATGGGGGAGATACTAAATGAATGTTTTGCATCAGTATTTACTGTGGAAAAGGATATGGAAGATATAGACTGTAGGGAAATAGATGGTGACATCTTGCAAAATGTCCAGATTACAGAAGAGGAAGTGCTGGATGCATTGAAACGGTTAAAGGTGGATAAATCCCCAGGACCTGATCAGGTGTACCCAAGAACTCTGTGGGAAGCTAGAGAACTGACTGCTGGGCCTCTTGCTGAGATATTTGTATCATTGATAGTCACAGGTGAGGTGCCAGAAGATTGGAGGTTGGCAAATGTTGTGCCACTGTTTAAGAAGGGCGGTAAAGACATGCCAGGGAACTATAGGCCGGTGAGCCTGACCTCAGTGATGGGCAAGTTGTTGGAGGGAATCCTGAGGGACAGGATGTACATGGATTTGGAAAGGCAAGGACTGATTCGGGACAGTCAACATGGCTTTGTGCGTGGGAAATCATGTCTCACAAACTTGATTGAGTTTTATGAAGAAGTAACAAAGAAGATTGATGAGGGCAGAGCGGTAGATGTGATCTATATGGACTTCAGTAAGGCATTTGACAAGGTTGCCCATGGGAGACTGATTAGCAAGGTTAGATCTCATGGAATACAGGGAGAACTAGTCATTTTGATATAGAACTGGCTCGAAGGTAGAAGACAGAGGGTGGTGGTGGAGGGTTGTTTTTCAGACTGGAGACCTGAGACCAGTGGAGTGCTACAAGGATTGGTGCTGGGCCCTCTACTTTTTTGTCATTTACATAAATGATTTGGACGTGAGCATAAGAGGTACAGTTGGTAAGTTTGCAGATGACACCAAAATTGGAGGTATAGTGGACAGCGAAGAGGGTTACCTCAGATTACAACAGGATCTGGACCAGATGGGCCAATGGGCTGAGAAATGGCAGATGGAGTTCAATTCAGATAAATGTGAGGTGCTGCATTTTGGGAAAGCAAATCTTAGCAGGACTTATGCACTTAATGGTAAGGTCCCAGGGAGTGTTGCTGAACAAAGAGACCTTAGAATGCAAGCTCATAGCTCCTTGAAAGTGGAGTCACAGGTAGATACGATAGTGAAGAAGGCGTTCGGTATGCTTTCCTTTATTGGTCAAAGTATTGAGTATAGGAGTTGGGAAGTCATGTTGCAGCTGTACAGGACATTGGTTAGGACACTGTTGGAATATTGCATGCAATTCCGGTCTCCTTCCAATGGAAGGATGTTGTGAATATTGAAAGGGTTCAGAAAAGATTTACAAGGATGTTGTCAGGGTTGGAGGATCTGAGCTACAGGGAGAGGCTGAACAGGTTGGTGCTGTTTTCCCTGGAGCTTCAGAGGCTGAGGAGTGACCTTATGGAGGTTTACAAAATTATGAGGGGCATGGATAGAATAAATAGACAAAGTCTTTTCCCTGGGATCAGGGAGTCCAGAACTAGAGGGCATAGGTTTAGGGTGAGAGGGGAAAGATATAAAAGAGACCTAAGAGGCAACTTTTTCACGCAGAGGGTGGTACGTGTATGGAATGAGCTGCCAGAGGATGTGGTGGAGGCTGGTACAATTGCAATATTTAAGAGGCATTTGGCTGGCTTTATGAATAGGAAGGGTTTGGAGGGATATGGGCCAGGTGCTGGCAGTTGGGAATATAATGGGTTGGGATATCTGGTCAGGATGGACGGGTTGGACCAAAGGCTCTGTTTCCATGCTGTACATCTCTATGACTCTAGTGGGTTTTCAAGCCCCTGTGAAACCCCTGTTCTTCAAAGTAGAATGTTAAAATCCGAGAAAGCTAGGAGGAAGGTGGGGGAGATTAAGTAAGGCTCCAACGCAAAGCACATCTTGATGCACTTAGCTGTAATTTTGGCCTGCCTGGTACACGGGAGATTTTAAATGAGTAAACCTCTGATTCAGATCCAAACTATGCCCATAAACGTGCTTTAGCTATACTGTGCATTCCTTTGGAGTGATGTATGTACCGCTCACCCAGTTCAGTTCTAAAATCCCTGTGACAGCATTCTCCGAATACTGCTGGTCTCAGACCACTTCTTGTGGCCAAGTACAGAAATGTATTAAAAGGTGCTTTGCCATGAGGGCCTGAAGGGGTTAACTGTCAGCCGGAGGTTGTTAGTGTTTGAAACTGAGCTTGTAAAAAGAGTTGAATCCTTGACTGATGTGCACTCCAAGAATAGTCGTGTTCAACATGGCAGGCTGTTTGGTGACATGAGACCAGGATTTGCTGCGACAATCCAAACCCAGCTATTTTTAACCCAAGGATTTTCCGTCTCTCCTCAATGGGAAGCCTGCCTATGTCATTCAACTTGTCTGGACAAATATAAAGTTATCCCCCCCCCTCCACCCATCCTCCTCTCAAGGCTCAACAAGGAGAAAGCACCATTAATAACTATCCTGTCCATTAAAGTCCTCATTATGCATCTCCCCTCCCCTATTCACCCTGTCTACTACAGTGGGCAAAGGATATAAAAAACATAAAAGATAGAAAGTGGGCAGGAATGTGGAATTGAAGCCACAGTCTGTTCTGCCATGATTTTATTGAATGATGGAACAGACTGAAAGGGCTGAATGGCCATCTTCTAATTTGTCTATTTATTTAAGTTCCCAGAAAATTGCAACCTCTCCCTTTGGACAATTGAGGGAAATTTAGATTAGACTTACAGTGTGGAAACAGACCCTTCGGCCCAACAAGTCCACACCGACCCGCCGAAGCGCAACCCACCCATACCCCTACATTTACCCCTTACCTAACACTAGGGGCAATTTAGCTTGGCCAATTCACCTGACCCGCACATCTTTGTGACTGTGGGAGGAAACCGGAGCACCCGGAGGAAACCCACGCAGACACGGGGAGAACGTGCAAACTCCACACAGTCAGTCGCCTGAGTCGGGAATTGAACCCGGGTCTACAGGCGCTGTGAGGCAGCAGTGCTAACCACTGTGCCACCGTGCCGCCCATAAATTCTGCTGGATATCATTGTTCTACCTTTGGAATCCTCTGCCTCCCATAGCATGTTGCTTCATCACTCTCCAACTTCAAAAAAACTCCTCAAAAACTATACGTTCAGCCTCGCTGTCTTTCACCTGCCCTACCCCTTCCTCGAATTGCTCCGTAAGAGCATAGGAATAGGAGCAGGAGTAGGCCATCTGGCCCTTCGAGCCTGCTCTGCCATTCAGTAAGATCATGGCTGGTCTTTCTCATGGACTCAGCTCCACCTACCCGCCCACCCACCATAACCCTTCATTTTTTTACTTTTTTTATCTATCTTTGCCTTAAAACATTCAACAAGGTAGCCTCAAGGTTAGCACAATGGCACAGTGGTTAGCACTGCTGCCTCACAGTGCCAGGGTCCCAGGTTTGATTCCAGCTTTGGGAGACTGTCTGTGTGGAGTTTGCACATTCTCCTCGCGTCTGTGGGTGCTTCCTCCCACAGGCCAGGTGAATTGGCCATGCTAAATTGCATGCATTAGTCAGAGGGGAATGGGTCTGGGTAGGTTACTCTTTGGAGGGTCGCTGTGGACTGGTTGGGCCGAAGGGCCTGTTTCCACAGGGAAATAAACCACAGGGTTTATTAGGGAATCTAATAAACTTTCACTGGGCAGGGATTCTACAGATTCACAAGCCTTTGGGTGAAGAAGTTACTCCTCAACTCAGTCCTGAAACCTGCTTCCCCCTTATTTTGAGGCTATGCCCAGAGTTCTAGTTTCACCCGCCAGTGGACACACCCTGCTGGCTTCTATCTTATCTAATCCCTTCATAATTTGATATGCTTTTATTAGATTCACCCCCTCGTTCTTTTAAATTCCATTGAGTATAGTCCCAGTCTATTCAATCTCTCCTCGTAAGCCAATCTTCTCAAGCCTCCAGAAACTATCTAGTAAACCTCCTCTGCAATGTGGTCTCTCTTACCTCACAGAATCTTTTCGGCACTAAAACTCATATGTACAATGTATGTTATTATTACATTACATTGGGACATAAAGGTATTGTGCTAATAAATGTGTCAGGATATGCGGTTACTCCCCTTTTTCTCCTGCCTAGTAGCCGTAAGTACTTCTGGTAGTCATCTGCTTGAACTTCGACCTGAGCAGTTCCCCTCCTTCATTTTGGAAAGTGTTATTTCATTTAGAAATGGAGCAGAGCAACAATAAAATGCACTTCTCAAAATATTCAGTGGGTTTAGTTTTCAGGACCCCAGCTGTTTTTCCTTCATTTTTGGGTCAATGATACCAACAGGAGATCTGGTGAGGGTCAGCAACAACGTTATACATTTAGGTAGCACTTTTAAGGGAGTAAACCATGCCAAGGTGCTTCATAACAATGTTATGAGATAGTATTTGACACTGAACCACATGTAAAGACATCCTGAGTATGGTCCAGCAAAGAAATTGGTTATAAATAAAACATTGTAAAGCTAGAGAGAGTCCGAGAGATTGAGGGAGAAAATTCTATAACTGAAGGCGTGGCTGCTATTTGACAAAGGAAGTCAGGGACATGCAAAAGATTAAAATGAGACATCAATGAAGAACATCCCAATGTTAAACCAAAGTACATGGACACACTATATTAGAAAGAACAGCTAAATCGCACCTTCTATGGATTGATAAAGTCAATCCTCTCTGAGCCTTGGTGCCAATGTTCTTTCAGGTGGGAGAGGTTGCAAGGGATGGTTGCAATGTCGCCAACTGCTGGACAAGAGGCAGGATGAAAGGGAAGGGGACAGTGCATCTGAATGCACTTCAGGATGAACAGGAGCTTGGTCAGTCAGGGAGGTGGCAGGTATTTAGGGTGGCACGGTGGCTCAGTGGTTAGCACTGCTGCCTCACAACGCTAGGGACTGGGTTCAATTCCACCCTCAAGCGACTCTCTGTGTGGAATTTGCACATTCTCCTGTGCCTGCGCAGGTTTCCTCCGGGTGCTCCCATTTCCTTCCACAGTGCAAAGATCCGCAGGTCAGGTAAATTCACCTTGCTAAGTTGCCCATAGTGTTAGGTGCATTAGTCAAAGGGAAATGGATTTAGGTGGGTCAGTCTTTGGAGGGTCGGTGTGGACTTGTTGGCCTGTTTCCACACTGTAGGGAATCTAATCTAAACTAATCTAAGCTTCTTCCGGTTTCCTCCCAAAGACCTCCAGGTTAGATGGGTTGGCCATGGGTAATGCAAGGTTACAGCATTAGGTGGTGGATCTGGTCAGGATGGTCAGCAGAGGGTCAGTATGAACTTGATGAGCCAAATGGCCTGCTTCCACTCTGTAGGGACTCTATGAATTTGCTCTACTTACCAGGGGCCAGTTGGATGGCGAGAGAGGAGGTTAGCAGTGAAGGGAGTAATATTGCAAAATGGTTGAATCCACAGTGAGTGCTTTGGAAGTTGGCTATTTCTGGCTGTACCGACAATCAGGATTCATTGGCACCTCAAGACTGGCGTCTTAAGCATGGCTCTTTGAACTGGAAACAGCAAAGAGCTGGCAACTAGTTCAAACTGTGAGTAAGAGGAAGCTTGTTGCAAAGTGATTTCTTTTTTCTCTGTCACAATGACTAACCTGCATTTCCTGACTGTATCATTCATTTCGTGAAAGGATGCAGATCCTTCCTTGCAAAGCCCAGTCCTGAGACTTTCAGTTAGGAAAGAGGAAACTGCAATAAAATGACACAGAAGATTAAAAATATACCTTGTGTGGTATGTGAGGAGGGCAGAGAGGACAGGAGTGTGGATCGCAATCGGGGGCGGGGGGAGGGGGGGGGGAGTTCCTTCTAAACTAGCCCCGCTGCATAAACAACTTTTAATTTGATACACTTACAAAGCATGCTGGAGATGACATTGAACCCATTTGAGCGTGTTTGCAAAGGGGTCCTCTGTAACTGGTAAACCAGTGATGTTGCTGAAATACAATCCCAGTTGAAAAGCTCCTGAGTTGAGCACAGACATGTCGCGTGGTGTCTGATTCTGAAATGCTTCCACAATCCGGGTCTCAGTGATATTTTTATTCAAAGTAATTTACACTCTTGCTTCACCTGTGAAAGCAGAGTGCAGAGGAGGGAATAAAACTCCAGAGTGTCTGAAAGCACCAAGCGTCTAATTCAGTAACTGGGTTGCTTGCCAGTTGTCCTTTTAGGTTTTGGATTCAGATGGAGTTATCGTTTCGGATGCAGGAGATGCTGGGTTTAACTGCTGGGGTTCAGCCACTGTTGGTATGTTAGCCAGTGCAGATGTGATGGACTGAATGGCCTGTTTGTGAACTGTCTGATTTAGCCTGTTTTGTCTGTTAGAATTTAGTCACTACTGAGTTCATATGTTGGGGTTCAGAAAATGTGATGTCTCCCCTTTTAGTTCCTCTCTTGAGAGAATTCTTGCATTGCGAAAGCAGGCCATTCAGCCCATTGAGTCCACACCAACACCCCGAAGAGCATCCGACTTAGATCCACTCCCCCACAGTAACTCCGAATTTCCAATGGCTAATCCACCTAGCCTGGACACAATGGGAAATTTTAGCATGATGAATCCATCTAACCTACACCTCTTCGGAAACACCAAAAAAAAACCCCAGCAGATGCTGTAAATCAGAAACAAAAACAGAAATTGCTGGAACACTTCAGAGCTGAGGAAGGGTCACTTGATCTGAAACATTAATACTGATTGCTCTCCACGGTTGCAGTCAGACCCACTAAGCTTTTCCAGCAATTTCTGTTGTTGCACATCTTTGGACTGTGGGAGGAAACCCACACAGGTACAGGTGGAATTAGCAAGTTCCACACAGACAGTCGCCTAAGGGTAGAATCAAACCCAGGTCCCTAGTGCTGTGAGGTAGCAATGCTAATCACTGAGCCACCATTACACAATGCTCCAACCACTCCTTCCAGGTGAAGCAGTGATTCATATATATTTTCTGAACTTGGCAGATGAGATATAATTTGAGGTTATGCAATTTGGCAGGAAGAATAGAAGAGCCGTCTATTATTTTAATTGAAAAAAAAGTACAAAGGGATTTGGGGTTGTCATGCATGAATCACAAAGAGGAAGTATTCAAGGTTAACAGGGGATAAGGAAGATACATGGATTCATTGCCTTTATTTTAAAAGGAATGTAGTTTAAAATAGGGAGGTCTTGCTAAGATACACAGGGTGCACATTAGACCACAACTGGAATAATGTGAACAGTTTTATATATGCTGAAACTGTAAGCAGCTCAGATAAGGTTTGCTGGATTAATCCCAGGAATGGGGATTTTCTTATGTTGCACTTGTACTTAATCACAGAATCCCTACAGTGTAGAAACAGGTCATTCGGCCCCACAAGTTCACACCAACCCTCCAAAGCGTATCCCACCCAGACCAGTTCCCCTACCCTATTAGTCTATATTTCTACGTGGGAGGAAACTGGAGCACCTGGAGGAAACCCACGCAGACACGGGGAGACTGTGCAAACTCCACAAAGACAGTCACCGAGGCTGGAATCAAACCCAGATCCCTGGCACTGTGAGGCAGCAGTGCTAACCAATGAGCCACCGTGCTGCCTAATGTACCTATTGGAATTTGGAAGAATTAAAACAGGAGGTTTAACAGGATTGATGTGGAGACAGTCTAGAACAAGAGGGCAAGGTGTCGAGACTGTGGCGCTGTAAAAGCACAGCGGGTCAGGCAGCATCTGAGGAACAGGAGAATCGACATTTTGGGCATAAGTCCTTCATCAGGAATGAGGGTGAGATCTCAGAATAAGAGGCCACAGTTTAAGACAGCGGTGAGGACAAATTTTATTTTTTACTCAGAGAGTAGTGAATCTGTGGAATTATTTACCGTCGAGGGCTGTAGAGGCTGTGTCATTAAGGGTTCAAGGCTGAGATAAGAGATTTTTAATACAATCCCAGTTGAAAAGCTCCTGAGTTGAGCACAGACATGTTGCGTGGTGTCTGATTCTGAAATGCTTCCACAATCCGGGTCTCAGTCAGAGAATCAAGGGTTTTAGTGAAAAGGCAGGAAGGTGGAGTTGAGGATTTTCAGATCAGCCAGGATCTCATTAAATGGTTAAGCAGAATTGATGGGCCGAATGGTCTTTTCCATCCATACATCTTATGCTGTCATGGTATTCACTGCTCACAATGTGATGGCAAGCCTAAATGCAGATTACGTGGATACTTTGCACAGCATATCCAATCATTCCTGATCTTCCTGGGCTTTTTTTGTCATTTTAATTTTCCACCTCTACGCACGCTGCCCTCAGCCTGCCCCTAGTTTTACATTAAAGCACTTTCCAGCCTCCAGCTAGGCTCAACATTGAGGTTAACGATTTCAGGTTGTAATCCCATTTTCTTTGCATGTTTCAGTTTTTTCTTTTCCTCCAGTTTTCACTCTCAGACAACAGCACACCTGCTCTACGTTGTGATAGCCTTACGATCAGTCTGTCAGTATATCTTTAAGAGACATGCTCCTGATATCATCGCTGTATCATAGCATGGTTTAAAGGTCACAGTCTCCATCTTAACTCAAGGTATTTTAAACATGACACATTGATGGAAGTATGTTATAGCTGAACAGCTTAATTCTAACCTGATTTGTAGGTGCCAGTGTTGGTCTGGGGTGTACAAAGTTAAAATTCGCACAACACCAGGTTATAGTCCAACAGGTTTATTTGGAAGTACAAGCTTTTAGAACGCTGCTTCTTCATCAACCACATGATGAAGGAGCAGTGCTCTGAAAGTTAGTGCTTTCAAATAAATCTGTTGGACTATAACCTGGTGTTGTGTGGTACTTGTGTGTCTGTAAATCTTACATTTACATATAACAGTGAGCTCTAATACACATTCTGTTGGATTGTTCAATACCATGTTACCCTCATCTAGTCCTTATGTTAGAGGAATTAATATAAACATCACTGCGTCTGATCGAAATAACCTGCTGGAGGCAAAGCTCACATCACTCTTGACGCATTCTTTGTTTCTTTGTATTTTTTCTTGTTCTCTTTCCATCCCATTTAGATCTGGAAAACTAACTCTTCCTTCACTCAATCTCTCCTTCTTTTACATTAACTCAGACTTACCTTTAATCCTTCTCTCAACCATTCTTTTGCTCACAACTTATTACATCTCTCACTTTTTCCCATTCCAAAGAAAGTTAATCGATGTAAAACATTGACCCTGCATCTCTCTCCGCAGGTTCTGCCCGATCCCCTGAATATTTCAACCAGTTTCACTTTTTAGTTCAGTGTTTTCTCCTGCTGGAATTCAAAAGGTGTTGTGCTGGGCAGTGGTCATAGTATGCAATTTAAATTATTTATTTGGGTTCCGGAGCTGCAGGATTCATTTGCTGGGATTTCGAATATGAAAGGCTATCTGCTGGAATGCAGTTGCTACTGAGTTAGCTGCTGGAGATTCAGAAGCTGTTAGAGTTCGTTCCTGCTGGGTTTATCTGCTGGGGGTTGAGAACCATTGAATTTTACAAGCTGCTGGGCTAAGTCACTCAGATCAAGAGTCAATGACTTTCAAGAGCCGCTTGTTTTAGGGATTGCTTGGTACGTTGATAATACCTTGTTTACACCTCAGCTGCTAATTTGGTTTTGTCTCACACTTTTCATCTTGTTAGGAATTAAGATGTATGGTATAAATCCTGCAAACTCGTTAACTATGCTCTCAATCCCCAGGGGAAAAAAATGCTTACCTCATTCTACTGCTCTTAAAGGAGTATCTTGCCAAAACTAAAGCTCTATGTAAAGACTGGCTGAATTAAAACAGTTAGGTCCCAGTCTTTAAAGTTTCACTACATAGTTACCGAGAATGTGGTGCTGGAAAAGCACAGCAGGTCAGGCAGCATCCGAGAAGCAGGAGAATCAGTGTTTCGCTCATAAGCCCTTCATCAGGAAATCATCAGGATGCTGTCTGACCTGCTGTGCTTTTCCAGCACCACACTCTCGACTCTGATCTCCAGCATCTGCAGTCCTCACTTTCTCCTCCTATATAGTTACTGAGGCAAGTTTTCTGATAAAGAGTGAACAATATTCCTGGGATCGGACCTTCCGATAGCAGAAGAAACGTATTGCTGAAGAAAAGGGAGGTGTTGTTGGAAGAATTTTTCAACCTGCCCTCATCAGGACAAATGCAAGAATGGCAAAATTCACTCAATCGTGACAGCTTCTACTACAGGAGGAAAGGGTGCTGATTGGTCAGCGAGTCAACTCTGATTGGCTGAGGTATTGCCATAGTGAAAGGAGTGAGGAAGCATTAACTTCCCAAGTTCCTGGGCAATACAAAAAGGTTGTGAAGGCTTGTATACGCTCCCTCTGTTTGTGGAGAACAGCCCCTACATATGACTGTAGCATGAGTGAACCACATTAGAAGCATGCCTGATTATGTTAAATTGGTTGTTGGTGTATCTACTGGTGCACACGAATCAAATATAAAACTTTAAAGAAGAAAGTGAGGTCTGCAGATGCTGGAGATCAGAGCTGAAAATGTATTGCTGGAAAAGCGCAGCAGGTCAGGCAGCATCCAAGGAACAGGAAATTCGATGTTTCGGGCATAAGCCCTTCTTCAGGAATGAGGAAATTGTGTCCAGCAGGCTAAGATAAAAGGTAGGGAGGAGGGAATTGGGGGAGGGGCGATGGAGATGCGATAGGTGAAAGAAGGTCAAGGTGAGGGTGATAAGCTGGAGTGGGTGTGGGGGCGGAGAGGCCGGGAAGAAGATTGCAGGTTAGGAAGGCGGTGCTGAGTTCGAGGGATTTGACTGAGACAAGGTGGGGGGAGGGGAAATGAGGAAACTGGAGAAATCTGAGTTCATCCCTTATGGTTCGAGGGTTCCCAGGCGGAAGATGAGGCGCTCTTCCTCCAACCGTCATGGAAATACTTTTTGGAACGCTGATAGGGGAGGGGAGGGAAATATCATCTGCCGTCATTTCCACCGCCCTTGAGCCCTGCCCCTCCAACCGCCACCAGGACAGAACCCCACTGGTTCTCACCTATCACCCCACCAACCTTCATTTCCAGCGTATCATCTGCCGTCATTTCCGCCACCTCCAAACAGATCCCACCACCAGGGATATATTTCCCTCCCCTCCCCTCTCAGTGTTCCAAAAAGACCACTCCCTCCGTGACTCTCTCGTCAGGTCCACACCCCCCACCAACCCAACCTCCACTCCCAGCACCTTCCCCTGCAACCGCAGGAAATGCAAAACTTGCTGCCACACCTCCTCCCTTACTTCTCTCCAACGCCCCAAGGGATCCTTCCATATCCGCCACAAATTCACCTGCACCTCCACACATATCATCTGTTGCATCCGCTGCACCCGATGTGGCCTCCTCTATATTGGGGAGACAGGCCGCCTACTTGCGGAACATTTCAGAGAACACCTCTGGGACACCCGGACCAACCAACCCAACCACCCCGTGGCTCAACACTTTAACTCCCCCTCCCACTCCACCAAGGACATGCAGGTCCTTTGACTCCTCCATCGCCAGACCATAACAATATGACGGTTGGAGGAAGAGCACCTCATCTTCCACCTGGGAACCCTCCAACCACAAGGGATGAACTCAGATTTCTCCAGTTTCCTCATTTCCCCTCCCCCCACCTTGTCTCAGTCAAATCCCTCGAACTCAGCACCGCCTTCCTAACCTGCAATCTTCTTCCTGACCTCTCCGCCCCCACCCCACTCCGGCCTATCACCCTCACCTTGACCTCCTTCCACCTCTCACATCTCCATCACCCCTCCCCCAAGTCCCTCCTCCCTACCTTTTATCTTAGCCTGCTGGACACACTTTCCTCATTCCTGAAGAAGGGCTTATGCCCGAAACGTCGAATTTCCTGTTCCTTGGATGCTGCCTGACCTGCTGCGCTTTTCCAGCAACACATTTTCAGCATAAAACTTTAAAGTCATCGAAACATCCCATTGAATTTCATAGTGGGGGGGGGGTGGATAGAAGAGTAGAGAGCATGGAGGAGTTGGGAGAAGCTGCAATGAGAAGTGAGAAAAGGATGTCAAATTTTAAGGAGCTTTCTAAGGAGGATTGATCAAGGAACAGCAATGGGCCACTCAGCTCCTTGAGTCTACTCTGACATTCAATAAGCTCATGGCTGACCTGATTTTAACTTCAATTCTACATTCCTGCATATTCCCAGAATGTAGCAGGATTCAGAAAGGGAATTCTGAAATGGATGGTAGGCAACAACACTGTACAGGGAGAAAAAGGTTCAATTCAGGAAAAGTCTTGGCAAATCTCACTCTGCCCTTAAGCAGGTTCTGAAAGGCAACAATAATATATGGCAATAAAAGCAGCCAACCTTCAGCTCTCTACTATAAGTTGTGTTTTCATTTACAATCGAGTAATTGTTCAATATCCTGACCTAAAGCTTGTAGGTTTACTATATGTTTTTAGTCATGGATTCCACAAGTTAATGTGACAATAAAAGCTTGCTGATATCTAAACTAAATCTAGGTTTGTATTTTTATATTAATTTTTTTTCTGCCTTTGAACCTTGTCTAACACACAAACCCACTCAAGACAGTAGAATTGATTCTCTTCATTTATTTAAACATTGCACTCATAGCACTGCATATTCCAATCTTCTCCAATTATAGAAAAAAAGTCCCAGATCCTGTGTCTCCCTGATGCTATACGTTTTTGGTGTCTTTTAGGTAGCTCTGATTTAGAAATGTTCCAGGCACATAAGGGATCCAGCAGAGGGTATAGTAATCTGTCATCTGTGTCTCCGTTAACCTTCTGAGTTCAAATCCCACTCTGGTGCTTTAGCACAATAATCCAGGCTGAGGCACTCTGCAGCAGTCAGGGAGGATGGCAGTGTCGGATTTGGCTTTTGGGTGAGATGGTAAGCTGATGTCCCATTATCTGCTCAGGTGCATACAAAAAAATTCCATAGCACTACCATACCATAGAGTAGGGAGGTACCTGTGGTGCCTTGGCCCATATTTATCCCTCAATTAATATCACATAAACCTGGTTATCACCACATCGTTTTTTTTTGGTGGAGAGATTGCTGTGCTTGAGATAGCTCCTGCATTCTCGACGCTACAAACACTTCCAAAATGTATTTAATTGAGGGTAAAAAGATCTTTTTGGAAGATTTTCTGATCATGAAGTGCAAGTCTTTCTTTTTGAATGAGTCTGGACAGGGTATCACATTTTAATTTTGAACAATCCTAGCTGTGTATACATCTGAATGTTTCTATTTGTTTCCTTCAATTATTCTGTGATACTAGTCGTGATCTTCAGTAATTCATCTGGTCTTCATCTTGTTTCCATCCTTGTGTCATTCACTTGCAGCTGAAAGACATCTTCATATCTTTCTTTCTCCCAATGCTATTCTGACTGGCCCACCAGCTGCCTTCCTCCACAAACTTCATCTCATCCACAATTCAGTAACACACATACTAACCCATGGCTAGTCTTGAACATCACCCTGCAGTTGCTCACCTACTTTGTCCACCTGACACTAGACATCAAATGCCTTCATGGCCCATGGAATTTCATCCAAGCTTACAACTCTCACTGATCTCTGTGCTCCTCTCATTCTGGCTTCTGGGACATCTCTGATTCCCTTCAGCGTGCCTTGGGAGGCCTGAAGATCTCGAATCCTCTCCTCATTCCTTCAACAAGTTTCCATCCTCTTTAAATCATTCAGTAAAACCCACCTAATCATTTGGGAATCTCCTATGTGGTTTGGCATCAAACATTGAGAACATTCCTGTGTGGATCTGCTTGGGAGCTTTATTATGTCAGAGGTACTATATAAATGCAGATTGTTGTTCACAATGAATGCTTTTAAATCAGGAATAACTAATTTCCGTATCACCCCAACTGCAGAGAAACTGCAGAATAATGTCACAAAGTAGTTATTTTCAAAGTTTCTTACATGACAACATATATGTGCACACACTTACACACTCACAAGCGCGCGCGCGTGCACACACTCACACATACATTCTAATACATAAAATCCCAGTCACACTCACTCACTCATTCACACAGTCACATACACACTCATTTACACACACACACATTCTAATACTCACACCCACTCATTCATACACTCACATGAAAGGCATACTCGCACACATTCTCACACGTGCGTGTGCACTCACACACTCTCAGTCTCACACACTGATAAGCTCACACATAAAATCACAGTCACATGCAGTCACTCGCACATTCTCTCACACACACAAACAGACTCACACAAACACACACACATAGACACTCACGCACACAGATTCACACACACAATCACACGTGCTCACATTTACACACACTCACATGTAAAATCACAGTAACACATAGACTCTCACACATAGATATTCTCACACACACCTTCACATGCATGCACACATACTCACACATACATATATATATATATATACATACACACACACTGACACACACTTGCATACATATACACACACACACACATTTTTCAGAGTCACTCCTTTGTGAAGTAATAGTTGTACTTGCCAGCAACGAGGAATCTATTCTCCAGGAAGCAATGCATGGAATTAAGATGTTAATTGAGGTGGAATTGAGTGTTAGTGAGAGAGTGTTGCACACACTCTCCGCACGAGAGTATGATCTCCGCACGATGCCACAAACATTCACCCAATGCAGCAAAATCAAATGGCACAGTAAAAGACTATTTGGCCCATCTAATTTCTAATTAGTCCCACAATCCTGATTGTTTTCTGGGAAATTTGTCTCCCCATTTCAAGGACATGTCTGCTTCCCTGGTTAATGATTGTTAAGTTAACGATTTAATCTCTCACTGCCTCTTCATGCTTTGCCTCCCAGATCCATAACCTGCTGTGTTTCAAATAATTCTCAACCTCCATGGGAGAGGTCCTTCATCACTGGCATAATTCTAGTCAACCCTCTCAGAACACTCATCCGGGGGGCATTTGCTTTTCAAAACTTGATTATGCATTCTCTTCTTCTTCCTTGGCAGCCCCTTGGAATCGAAAATGACTTTCTTGGACTCAGGGTTCGCCGGTGTCTTAAGGTGGCTAAACAGCCCAAGGCTGGAACTTCACACCCTCTTAAAGATGGGTGAAGTGGGTGGGTGGGATGCTCGCGTTTTCACACCTCTTCCACTGTCTGCATTGGACCCACATCTGGAGATGCTTAAAATAACCTGGCACCTTTGGATTCGCTTCTTCTCTAGTTGGGGTGTTCTTGGGCAAGGGATTCCACAAGCCAGTGAGGATATTTCACTTTTTCTCTACAGAGAGGCTTTGAGGACGTCCTCAAAATATTAACTGCTCACCATGATGAAGCTCAGAGTAGAGATTTGTGATCAGCTGATTTACTGCATCCAATGGCTCAATACTGGGGATGTTGGCATGAGAGGGCTCATTTCTCTCAGGGAGCCTATCCTGACAATGGATTTGCAATAATGTACAGCAACTTGAACTGTATGTTGTCCATATAAACATTGGGTAAAAAGGGAGGTCTGCAGATGCTGGAGATCAGAGCTGAAAATGTGTTGCTGGTTAAAGCACAGCAGGTTAGGCAGCATCCAAGGAACAGGAAATTCGACATTTCGGGATTCCCTTCAGGAATGATGAAGGGCTCTGGCCCGAAGCGTCGAATTTCCTGTTCCTTGGATGCTGCCTAACCTGCTGTGCTTTAACCAGCAACACATTTTCAGCATATAAACATTGGTACAGTCATAGAGGTGTACAGCATGTAAACAGACCCTTTGGTCTAACTCATCCATGCCAACCATATATCCAAAATTAATCTAGTCCCATTTTCCAGCACTTGGCCCATACCCCTCTAAACCCTTCCCATACATGTATCCAACCAGATGCCTTTTAAATGTTGTAATTTAGCACAGTCAATCCACCTAACCCCTCCTATACATGTACCCATCCAGATGCCTTTTAAATGCCTCCACCACTTCTCCTGACTTCTCATTCCATAAGTGCATTACCCTCTGCATGAACCAATTGCCTCTTAGGTCCCTTTTAAATCTTTCCCCTCTCACCTTAAACCTATGCCCTCTAGTTTTGGACTTCCCTACACCAGGAAAAAGACCTTGTCTATTTATCCTATCCACTTCCCTCATGATTTTATAAACCTCGATAAGGTCACCCCTCAGCCACTGACCACTCCAGGGAAAACAGCCCCAGCCTGTTCAGCCTCTACCTGTAGTTCAAATCCTCCAACCCTGGCAGCATCCTTGTAAATCTTTTCTGAAACTTTTCAAGTTTACAACACAGTTAAGCATGAATGATTAAGCATTAATGAGCTTTTTGTTCTGCCCTCCAATTACTTTCGCAAAAATTAATTTGCAGCAGAAATAAAAATTTTCCAAATATCCTAACTCCACTTTATCCACTGGGATCTTTCCTCCACTGCTCCACTCCTGATGAATAGCATTTTTGATGTCAATAGTCATGTGGTGTGGTCATACACTGTAATTTACATCTGAAATAGAACAGAAAAATCAACAAGTGAGCATGTTAACTATTACAGCTGAATGGAGACACAATAGGCAGGCAAAGCTCATGGCCAGCCACTGCTCATTATTTCTTGAACTCATAAAACTTTTAATCATGTCTGAAGCAAACTAGAATCAGTAAGTTTTTGCTGTCTGCATTCACAGGCACATTCTCATACACGCAGGTACACTCACACTGCCAGGAATGGAGCGGAGTAGTGACATTATGCAATTAGTAATGCAAAAGTTAGGACTCATACTCTGGTGATGAGTTCAAAGTTCAAAAATCCAATTTATTGATAAAGTAGTAATGGCACCTAGGCATGCAGGAGTATGTTCAATCCAGTAAATGGCTATCAGAGAATCCCTACAGTGCAAAAAGAGGCTATTCAGCCCATCATGTCTGCACCGACTCTCCATTAAGCATCTACCCCTATCCCTGTGGCCCCTCATTTACCATGGCTAATCCACCTAGCCTACACAATATTGGTCAATTTAGCACAGTCAGTCCACCTAACCTGCGCATCCTTAAAGTGTGGGAGGAAACTGGAGCAAACCCACACAGACACAGGGAGAATGTGCAAACTCCACACTGACACTGAGGGTAGGATCAAGCCCAGGTTCCTGGCGCTGTGAGGCAGCAGTGCTAACCACTATATGTCACTCCAACATAGACTATCACATAGCCACCCACCTGCACCGACCTGTCCAAAATGTTATGGGTGTGAGGGATGGGTGATGCAGTATTCTGGGCCTATTGAGGGCAGCATAGTGGCTCAGTTAGGACTGCTGCCTCACTGCGCCAGGTACCCGAGTTCGATTCCACCCTCAGGTGACTGTCTTTGTGCAGTTTGCACATTCTCCCTGTGTCCTCTGGGTGCTCCAGTTTCCTCCCACAGTCCAAAGATGTGCAGTTTAGGCAGACTGGCCATGCTAGATTCCCCATAGTGTTCAGAGATGAGTAGGTTAGATGGAATAGCCATTGGGAATGCAGTGTCCTAGGGTTGCAGGGTGGGACTTGGGTAGGATGCTCTTCAGAGAGTCGGTGTAGACTTATTAGGCCAAATGGTCTGTTTCCACACTGTGTGAATTCTATTCTATTCAATGTTCAGCACTGTTTGTGACTTCATAGATACTGATGCAGCCATGTCCAAATGCAGCAAGACCTGGACGATATCCAGGCTTGACAAGTAACATGTGTACCATATAGATGCATGGTATCTCTCCAACAAGATAGAATCCAACCAATCTGTGGGGATTGTAACAAGGTCAGCCAGGTGGGGCTCATAGAATATGAGATCTCTGATTGGGGCTGTTAATCTGGTCCAATCAGGGACCCCTGGCTGGCAGGTATAAACAGGAGTGTCAGAGGTTCACTCTGCTCACTCTGAGAGCCGGACTAGTATCAAGGACTATGCACGAGTAAATAAAGGGTGACTTGGTGCCGGGATACTGTGGAGTTATGTTCAAGCCATTCAGTTCAAGAGTAGTTCAGGATGGGCAACAAATACTGGCCTGGCTGGTGACAGCAATGTTAAACATAAAAGAATACTCAAGGAGCTCTAAAGGAATGAATATTTCTTCCAGAACACAAATTCAGAAAAATCAGAAGCAACTGAACAGATGGGAGTGATTGGATGACTATTTCTACCACATACACTGGGTTTCATTTTCTGGCATTATTTTCCAGGGCGTATAGGAATTAAATCTGTTCAATTCCTCAAGCCCCTATCACTGAGTAGTATCCACAACACATTCCATTTCACTGAATCTTCGTTCTTCCCCGCTGCCAGCCAGTCATCGTGTGTGAAATAGGTTGCAACATGTATTATTTCAATAACCGATCATGTTACAGCCTTGAATACTAACCATACAGTACACACAATCTCCCATTCAAGATTGAAAGGGTGCGAAAAATTAAGTGACAGAAAATTCTTGCTTACACTTGAACTGTGAGTCGTGCAGCCGAACAGATTCTGTGTCGAGCGCTGAACACAAATTGACTGCATTGCAGCACCTCAAATACCTGGAACAGCTGTTGGAGTAATTAATGAGATAACATGGAGGAAGCCAATACATTCGCTTGAGGGAAAGTTCAGTTCGGCCAACGTTACCTTGTTAGGATAAGCCTTGAAGGAAAGGGAAAATGAAAATGCTGTTGAGTCTGACGCATAGAAACATATGCTTTAGGATCAGATGTAGGCCACTCAGCCTTTCAGAGCCTTCTCCACCATTCAATAAGACCATGGCTGATCCAGTTAGTCTGCAATATCCTTAGTTACCCCAGTAACATTATGTCCCCATTTTTATTTTAAATCAGGAACTTATCTATCTCTGCATTAAAATGTTCCAAAGATATTGCCTCAGTGAGAAAAAATATGCTCTTTATTAAAATCTTAAGATGTAACCTCTTATTTTTAAACAGTGACCCCTAGTTCTAGAATCTTCCACAAGAGGAATCATTCTTTCCACATGCACGTTGTCAGACAGAACCTCACGGGATCCCATATGTTTCAATCAAGTCACCTCTCACTTTTCTAAGCTCCAATACAATACTAGCCCATTCAACCTTTCCTGAGACTGCAAACCTTTCCATGGGGGCAAAACTGAGGACTGTAGATGCTGGAAAAGTACAGAGGTCAGACAACATCCCAGGAGCGGGAAAATCAACGTTTCGGGCAAAAGCCCTTCATCAGGAATGAGGCTGGGAGCCTCGGGGATGGAGAGATAAAATGCTTTCCGGTGCAAGCCTTTCCATGCCAAGCATTACCCCAGTAAATCTCTAAACTACTTCCAATACATTTACATCCTTTCTTAAATATCAGAAACAGTACTCTAGATATGATCTCACCAATGTGCAGCTGAACCAATTTATGATCTCCTCAACTGGGCTATCATTGCCCACCTGATTTTCCAGTCTATCTGTTGATTAAAATCCTCCCAAGATAATCTGTATCCCTTTTGAACAGTGTCTAATTATTTCTAACTTTACACTGTACCCGGTCAAGTGGTTACTGTTTGGCGCTTTGCATCATTCTCACAAGGGACCCCTTGCTTTTGTCAATTTTGACCTTGACCTAAGCTACTTCTACACCCTGATTTCCTGAACTTAGATCATATCTGTGCATTATGCGAATGCTGTCATCAATTAACAGAACCATACTTTCAGCTTTTCCTACTTTTCATCATTCCAAAATGTCTTGTACTCTTGGGGTATTCAGGCCCCAATCTACGTCATCCTGAAGCCATGTCTCTGTAATGGTTATCAGATTGTACTTTTCTCATTTACACATTGTACGTGGGCGTCACTGGCTGGGCCAGCATTCATTGCTCATCCCTAGATGATTTTGAGAAGGTGGGGTGAGCTGCCTTCTTGATCCATTGTAGTCAGTGTGCTGTAGATAGACCCACAATGCTCTAAGGGAGGGAATTCCAGGATTTTGACCCAGTGACAGTGAAGGAATGGCGATATATTTTCATGTCAGGATGTTGTGGGACTTGGAGAGGAACTTTTAGATGATGATGTTCCTATGTATCTGCTGCTCTTGTGCTTCTAGATGGAAGTGGCTGTGGGTTTGGAAGGTACTGTTTGAGGAACTTTGAATCTTTGCAGTGTATCTTGTAGATAGTACAAGCTGCTGCTACTGAGTATCGGTGATGGAGGAAAAGAATGTTTGCGTATGTGGTGCCAACCCAAGTGGGTTTTGTCCTGAATGGTGTCCTGAGTGTTGTTAGAGCTGCACTCATGCAAGCAATTGGGAAATACTCCATCACATTCCTGGCTTGTGCCTTATAGATAGTGGACAGGCTCTGGGAGTCAGACTGTGCTGCTGGAAAAGCGTAGCAGGTCAGGCAGCATCCGAGAGCAGGAGAATCGGCATTTTGGACATAAGCCCTTCACCAGGAAATCCTAATGAAGGGCTCTTGGCGGAAACATCGATTCTCCTGCACCTCAGATGCTGCCTGACCTTCTGCGTTTTTCCAGTAGCACACTCTTGACTCTGATCTCCAGCATTTGCAGTCCTCACTTTCTCCTACAGGCTTTCGGGAGTAAGGAGGTGAGTTAATCGCTGCGATATTCCTAGCCTCTGGCCTGCTCTCGTAGCCACTGTGTTTATATGGCTAGCGCAGCTTAGTTTCTAATCAATGGTACCCCCCAAGATGTTGATAGTGGGGGATTCAATGATGGCTTGGTTAGGTAGTTTCTTATTGGAGACAGTCATTGCCTGGCATTTGTGTGGTATGAACGTTACTTATAGAGTTCTATTTGCACTATCAGTTCCTCTGTTTAGTTGCAAATGCTACATACATTCAATATAAAACCTTTAGTTTTCCCTTTTATTATTTGTGTAATTTTCATCTTATGTATTAGATTTTTAGTCTCTGCACCTTCCTATCATTACACTCCAGTCTCATCTCTGTTCTTTAATTTGCAACATTTCCCAAACTTGACCCCTTGTCTGCAATAATTTTCACACCTCCATGTGAGCTGGGTTTTAACATCATCATGAATGAAGTCAAGACATGTTTTTCATAGACATGGAACCTAACGTGCTGCACGCTGACAGAGGGACAGTTTGAGGCAGCAGCCTTTCAGTTCATCTAGCCCATCTAAACCCAGTATTCTTTTAGTATGTTTCCAATAACCTTGCCTCCATGTGGGTCAAAACCAGTTCCCTTTTGAAACTCTTTGAGACCAATTGCTTCGTTCCAGCTCGTGCCAGTCTGTTCTCTACCCGCTGACCTCCTCTTTGCCTGTCTGTGTTTCCTATTTGCTGCATCATCCTCAATTATTATGTCCACTGCTTGCGCTTGAGTTGGTTTATGGTGGAACAAGCTCGAGGGGCTGAATGGCCTCCTCCTATTCCTATGTTCCCTGACTCCATAGGTTTCTTTGTTCAGCAACACTGCCCAGGGCCCTACAATTAACTGCATTAGCCCTACATGCTTTTTTAACCAAAATTCAATACCTCATAATATATACAAATTAAACTCCATCTGCCAATCCTGAGCCCAATGGCCCATCTGATTAGAGTCCCGTTGTACTTAAGAAGTTAATCTTCTTCACTGTCTATTACACCACCCATTTTGTTTTCATCTGCAAATTTACTAACCATGCCTCATATATCACATCCAAATCATTCAGATAAATGACGAAAAGAAGTGGACCCAGCATCGATTCTTGTGGCACACCTGTGGTCACAGGCTTCCCGTCTGAAAAACAATCCTCTGCCACTACCCTCTGTCTCCTACCTTTAAGACAATTTTATATCCAGTTGGCTAGCACCCGTGAACTCCTTGTATTTTAATCTTACTAGCCAGTTTATTGTGCATAACCTTGTTGAAATCTTTGCTGAAGTCCATATAAACAATGTCTACTGCTCTGCCTTCATCAATCCTCTCTGTCACCTCTTCAAAAAACTCAATCAAATTAGTAAGACATGATTTCCCACAGACAAAGCCATGTTGACTATCCCTAATCAGTCCTTACCTTTCCAAATGCATGTAAATCCTGCCCCTCAGAATGCTCTCTAACAGCTTACTTACCATTGATGTCAGGCTCACCAGTCTTTATCTCCCTGGCTTTTTCTTACTGCCTTTCTTAAATAATGCCAACACATTAGCCAACCTCCCGTCTTCCGCCATCTTACCTGTCGACAATCAACTAGGGAACTTATCCAGGCAATTATTGATAGTTTCCTCTCTTGGTTAGTGTTAAGAATCCTAAGTGAAATCCATTTGGAGGTACTCTGAAGCAAGCCCTCAAATCAGCATACGTTAGCAGTAAATTAGCATTCCAAATCAGAAATCCCATCATAATGGACTGTGCTTAAAGTGGAAATGTCAGATTGATACAACGTGGGGTGCTGTTCTGAGACTGACATTGAATTAATGTATGAAATGAGTCACTATTCTATGTATAAGTAGTCCCCGCTATCCGAAAGTAGAGCATTCCCAGGAATCCTTTCGTAAGTGGAAAATGGCGCAAAGTGAAGGTGCAGGATTTATATTGATAAAAGTATCGCTGTTTCACATAAACATGAAAATCCTCTTCGGATTTGCGAAAACAGGTCCTAATGGAGGTCTTTCATTAAAAAATTGCGTAATGCAAACGTCTGAAAAGCGGGGGATACCTGTAATAGATGCCAGCGAATGACTGAATCTTAGGACTTGAACAAAGCAAGGTGATTTTTATTCTCATAGCAGATGCTATCATCTGAATTTCCAGATTAAACTGCAGGTTAGTACTCACAGGAGCAATGATTTCACAGAAATGTACATAAATATATATGAACCACCTGAACCCCGTGGTTCGACATCAGTCTGTACCTTACTCACCACAGCCCATTATATCCTGACCATTTGAACCTGTCCTGTTACATTACTGCCTGGAAACCATTCCCATGTCTCCCTTCATCTGTTCAGAGCCCAGTGTGGTCAGATTACTGCCATATCTCAGCCTTGTCAATTAGATGTTTCAATTGTTCATAGTCAAAGGAAGGTTTATCTGACTCCTAGGGCTTGATAACACATATAGACGGATTTCATAAATTAAACCACACTGAGATTTATGTCAGGGAAAGGCAGAGTTGGACAGAGATCAGTGCACTCCGCACAATGCTCTCTCCAGTCGTTTCAGCTAACTATGGAACAGTGCTCATTAGGAAAATCACTCCCGCCCCTAATACATTCACTTGTGAGCCAGATTTTCTTTCGCTATTGTATTTTGATCAGTTCCTGATGTGTGAAAGCTGGTTTGTGAGCTCTCTATAATTTTTTTTGTGTAAGTGATCCGTTCCTTGTATCCCTGACTCTTTCTGTGCAATGTCTCCAGGTGGAGGTCAGTGTTTTCAGAATTCCCCTTCCTCGATGGAAGTGCTGGTTCAGGTCCGGCTACAGCCCATCCCAAACACTTCCTGCACACAAAACTGTGAGTGTGCACGGTTAAAAGTGGCTTAGTATTCAACTATGAGGACCCACTTTGCTATTTACTGAAATCCACTTCCATGATGTTCCTGCCAGGGAAGTTTCTAAACATCATCCTCCCAGTCTCATTGGCACATTGGTCATCTGTAAAGAGAGACTATTCAATGCCTAAAGATGTTCCTTTGTGATTTGCTTTCTATAAAAAGTATTCTCCATTGTTATATGTGAAATAGGGCAGCCAATTTGCACAAATTAGCAATGCAATATTGACCAAATCAATCTTTGTTTTCTTCATGGTGAATATTTGCCAGACCAACACCAAGCTCGTTTTTCTAAATAGTGCCAAAGTCTTTGGCATCCGCCCTTGGTGGAAAGAGCTAACCTCAGCTTAACAAACACCAAAGGAACTGCGGATGCTGCGAATCAGAGTCCATAAAGGAAATTGCTGGAAAAGCTCAGCAGCTCTGGCAGCATCTGCAGAGAGAAATCAGAATGACCATTTCAGATCAAGTGAGGAAGTCAAGTAGTTCTGAGGAAGGGGTCATTCGACCTGAAATATTTCTGATTCCTCTCCACTGATGATGCCAGACCTGCTGAGCTTTTCCAGTAATTTCTGTTTTGACCTTAGCTTAATACCTCTTCTGAATCTGGCAGTGCAGTGTTCCGTCAGTAGATTACTTGGGGTGTCAGCATAGATTGTATACTGCATGTCCTGGGGCTTGAATTTTTAATCTCTGGACTGAGGAGCAAGGCATTGAGATTCACAATCAATGCTTGTTGCTCAACCAGATCTTGGTTGATTACTCTGGACCTCCTTGGGATGTTATCACTCAAGACCACACTGAGTGAATGAATCATAGAAGTGCTACTGTGCAGAAAGAGGCCATTCGGTCCATCAAGCCTGCACTAACTTGTTAAAGGAGCATCATTACCAGGTGCCATTCACCTGCGTTTTCTCCCCATACCCTTGCATGTTATTTTTATCAAAATAATCATCCAATGCCTTCTCAAATACCTCAATTTAATCCTGGAGGAGGGTCCATGATGCCTTCATGGTGTTATTTGATGCCATATGTGTTGGAGAGGTTGGGCAAGTGTGGATAGAGTATATTTCATTAACACTCCAAGGCTCTTATGAACAATTCCACCACTGTACCTTGCATCATAAAGATGCTGGTAAAATAAGCAGGAATTTTCCTTTTTAACAGTCACCCTTGGGGGATGGCTGCTGTTGCCAGGCAACAGAATGCCTGGCTCTCTATGCTGTGAGTGAAATGGGCCTCAATGATTGGAGCTCTAATTTAATTTGAAACTTGTGGCCAGGCTGGGAGAGCAATTTAAAACATATCAGCCTTTCTTATCCCAGTTCCTGAGTTAGAAATTGGTGTCATATTCCTGAATTCCTTACCCCCCTCACCCCCCACAATGCTTAGCTCACCTCACATGACTTGGTGGCACGGTGGTTCAGTGGTTAGTGCTGCTACCTCACAGCGTCAGGGACCCGGGTTCGTTTCCAGCCTTGGGTGACTGTCTATGTGATGTTTGCAATTCTCCCTGTGTCTGCGTGGGTTTCCTCCAGGTGCTCTGGTTTCCTCCCACAATCCAAAAAGATATGCAGATTAGGTGATTGGCCATGCTGAATGCCCGTAATTTTTTTTTAGATTAGACTTACAGTGTGGAAACAGGCCCTTCGGCCCAACAAGTCCACACCGACCCGCCGAAGCGCAACCCACCCATACCCCTACATTTACCCCTTACCTAACACTACGGGCAATTTAGCATGGCCAATTCACCTAACCCGCACATCTTTGGACTGTGGGAGGAAACCGGAGCACCCGGAGGAAACCCACGCAGACACGGGGAGAACGTGCAAACTCCACACAGTCAGTCGCCTGAGTCGGGAATTGAACCCGGGTCTACAGGCGCTGTGAGACAGCAGTGCTAACCACTGTGCCACCATGCCGCCCACAAATGTTCAGGGATGTGTAGGTTAGGTGCATTAGTCAGGGTTAAACATAGGATAATCAGGTAGCGGAATAGGTCTGGGTGGATTATTCTTCGGAGAGTCAGTATGGACTTGGGCTGAAGGGCCTGTTTCCATACTGTAAGGATTCTATAGTTCTATGACTTGACCCTGTATGCACTCCCACCACAGCATTCCCTGTATATCCACTGTCCTTTCTCTCTTCACTGCCCTCAAGCTCCTTCTCTCTTGTTTTGCTCCCCATCCCTTCCATCTGTTCTCCTTTCCTTTCCCCCTCACATGCCCATTCTCCTTCCTTATCCTCCCCATTTTCCTTCCCTTCCTGAACCCCCAACCTCATTCTCTCAACCAGCTCTAATGTCCCTTGCTCAACCCCACCTTCCCATCCCTTCTTTCCTGGCCTCCTCTATCTCGTCCATTCACTGCATGTCCCCAATCTTCCTTCCTTAATGTCTTATCCCCAAGAATTCCCCCCACACAAAATGCTCCCTCCCAATCCCCATTTAATCCCTTTATCCCCACCTCTCTCCTAATCCCTCATCCTGCCTCTTCTTCTCTCAATCACCCAGTCTCCCTCTTTGCCCCCTTATTCTTTGTATTCCCTTCCCTCTCAATCCCTATCCTCTCTCTTTCTCTCTCTCAGTTAAGAACCAGTCCACTACAAGAGGAGCAGACCCCAGTCTCTCCTAATCCAAAGGGTTAGTGTTAATGCACAGAGCCAAGGGCATCTGCTGCTGTAATACAATTAAACTGGACTCTGCTGGGCTGTATGTCAGACAGGAGAACCACCAGCTAAATGAAATCCTATAAATTATGCAGCGTAAGGACGATAATTTCACGTTCCCCCTGCCCCATCCCCCACCCCATCCACACGCTGTTAATGAACTCTTATGCACATGCACGAGACTGGCTCTTTCTCGGCTCCCCCTAGAGAATGAATGTTGGCCTTAGAAGGCTGTAACAATATAGACATGAGACCAGCCTTAGCATAACAATCCCCTCCCAGGCTCTATAGTGTTACTGCAACAAAGCAGTTAAACAAACACATTGGGAGCTACTACAGCAATAAATCATTAAGGGATGTTTTTACATGAAGAAACATGAAGACTGACCAGAATTAAATGGGTCTATAATTTCAAGTTTACCTTTTTTTTAATGTTCTCCTTATTGCCAACAGTGAGTTTTTTGGGGCGTTGGTGAGATTTAAGTGTGTTAATAATACCTGCGGGAATGTTGCTCCAACACATTGGTAGTTTGATTTTTCCTTTAGGTGTCTAGCTGGATCATTGCCAAACATCTCACAATAGTTATCCTCTTTCACTGACAGGCGTTTTAGGTCCTGAGCCCATCATTTGACAGGCTTGTCCAGGCTGCTTCAAGTCCCAGATGACAACAACAATTTGTTCTTGCTTAGCATCTTCAACAAAGCACTAACTGTCCATCTCTTTTGCTTATTCAGACTGGATGCAATCATTAGTAATTGCTATTCCGGGCTGTGTTAAATGCTTGTAGCCATCTCTGAACTGTCGGTTTTTAATCAGGGTTCCATGAACCCATACAGTGCCTATGGCTCAACATTCTGAGCCTCATTAACACAGTGTGTGAACATTTGGTAAAATATATTTCTTCCTTTGTGTTGCCTTACCACATCATTACTTTTCACGCTGTGTAAAGAAACAGCCCTTGGAGCATTCAGAGATGAGGACAGGTGGCATTTGGCCTTTATTGCAAGGGGGAGTGGGAAAGCTTTGCTGCTCCTGTACCTTGGTGAGACTGCACTCGGAAACCATGTGCACGCTTAAGAAAGAATATGCATGAATTGGAAACTGGTCAGAGCAGGTTCACGAGGTGGATTTCTGGGATGAAAGGGTTGCCTTGTGAGGAAAGGTTGGGCAAGTTTGATCTCTGCTTATTGGAGTTTAAATGAAATGAATCTTTATTGAAAGTATCTAATGAGACTGAAAGTCTCAGAAGTAGACTGATTGGTATAACTAGTGGGCGGCACGGTGGCACAGTGGTTAGCACTGCTGCCTCACAGCGCCTGAGACCCGGGTTCAATTCCCGACTCAGGCGACTGACTGTGTGGAGTTTGCACGTTCTCCCCGTGTCTGCGTGGGTTTCCTCCGGGTGCTCCGGTTTCCTCCCACAGTCCAAAAATGTGCAGGTCAGATGAATTGGCCCTGCTAAATTGCCCATAGTGTTAGGTAAGGGGTAAATGTAGGGGTATGAGTGGGTTGCGCTTCAGCGGGTCGGTGTGGACTTGTAGGGCCGAAGGGCCTGTTTCCACACTGTAAGTAATCTAATCTAATCTAATCTAGTCCTGAATTAATGTAGTCCCATTTTCCCCCAGTTGGCCCATATCCCTCTAAATCCTTCCTATTCATGTACCCATCCAGCCTTTTAAATGTGTTAATTGTACCGGCCTCCACCACTTCCTCTGGCAGCTCATTCCACCCTTTGCGTGAAAAGATCGCCCCTTAGGTCTCTTTTATATGTTTGCCCACTCACCTTAAACCAATGCATTCTGGTTTTGGGCTCCCCTACCCTGGGAAAAAAGACCTTGGCTATTCACCCACTTCCTGCTTCTCATGATTTTATAAGGTCACCCCTCAGCCTCCGATACTTAAGAGAAAGCAGCCCCAGTTTATTCAGCGTCTTCCCATAGCTCAAACCCTTCAACCCAGGCAATGTCTTAGTCAAGCTTTACTGCACCCTCTTGAGTTCTAACATTTTATCAATAGCAGAGAGACCAGAATTAAAGACAGTATTCCAGAGGGAGACTCGGCAGGGTGGACTCTGAGAAGCTGTTTCCCCTCTTGAAGGCTGATATATCAAGAAGATGCATATTAAAGAGAATGGTTTAAGACAGAACTGAGGAGGAATTGCTTTCTGAAAGGGTTAGTCATCTTTCACAGAGAGCAACAGAGGCTGATTCATTGAATGTCTTCCAGGCTGTGTTAGATAGATCTTTGATAGATTGTAAAGGGAGGCAATGATTATAAGCAAGGGAGGCAGGAAAATGTTGCTAATACCACGATCAGATCAGCCAGTATCTTACTGAAGGGCTGAATGTCATCCTCCTGCTCCTATTTTCTATGATCTTATGATCTTTGACCAGGCTTGTACTCCTTTTGTTTAAGAGAGAGGTCTAAAGGGAAGCCTAATCAAAATGTTTTAAAAGGGGGAAGAAACAAACTTGACAGGGAAGGCGTGGTGAAACTGTTTCCTCTGGTATGAGGATCGAAAAAAAGCTGGTATGACCTTCAAATTTTCAGCCAGGACATTCAGGGGTAAGATCAGAAAGCACTTCCTCAGACAAAGAGCAGTAGAAATCTGGAGTTCTCCCCACCAACCCCCCCCCCCCCCCCCCCCATCAGAATTTGTCGATTGTGAAACAGTTAAAGCTTTTAAGATTTTTTTCTGTTTTGTGGTTTTTGTCAGGGGTAAGGGTATGAGCAGAAATGTGACCAAAGTTGGAGCCTGGGAATTAGAGGAGTATATCAGCCATGATAGAATGAAACAGCAAAGAAGATTGATGAGGTAAAAACAATGACTGCAGATGCTGGAAACCAGATTTTGGATTAGTGGTGCTGGAAGAGCACAGCAGTTCAGGCAGCATCCAAGGAGCAGCGAAATCGACGTTTCGGGCAAAAGCCCTTCATCAGGAATAAAGGCAGTAAGCCTGAAGGGTGGAGAGATAAGGTAGAGGAGGGTGGGGGTGGGGATGAAGTAGCATGGAGTACAATAGGTGAGTGGGGGAGGGGATGAAGGTGATAGGTCAGGGAGGAGGGTGGAGTGGATAGGTGGAAAAGAAGATAGGCAGGTAGCACAATTCATGAGGACAGTGCTGAGCTGGAAGTTTGGAACTGGGGTGAGGTGGGGGAAGGGGAAATGAGGAAACTGTTGAAGTCCACATTGACGCCCTGGGGTTGAGGCGTTCCGAGGCGGAAGATGAGGTGTTCTTCCTCCAGGTGTCTGGTGGTGAGGGAGCAGCGGTGAAGGAGGCCCAGGACCTCCATGTCCTCGGCAGAGTGGGAGGGGCAGTTGAAATGTTGGGCCACAGGGCGGTGTGGTTGATTGGTGCGGGTGTCCCGGAGATGTTCCCTAAAGCACTTTGCTAGGAGACGTCCAGTCTCCCCAATGTAGAGGAGACCACATCAGGAGCAACGGATGCAATAAATGATATTATTGGATATGCAGGTAGAACTTTGATGGATGTGGAAGGCTCCTTTAGGGCCTTGGATGGAGGTGAGGGAGGTCGCGTGGGCGCAGGTTTTGCAGTTCCTGTGGTGGCAGGGGAAGGTGCCAGGATGGGACGGTGGTTTGCAGGGGGGGCGTGGACCTGGCCAGGTAGTCACGGAGGGCGGAAAGCGGAAAGGGTGGGGAGGGAAATATGTCCCTGGTGATGGAGTCTTTTTGGAGGTGGCGGAAATGTCGGCAGATGATTTGGTTTATGCGAAGGTTGGTATGGGGGGAAAGTGAGCACCAGGGGCGTTCTGTCCTTGTTACGGTTGGAGGGGTGGGGTCTGAGGGCGGAGGTGCGGGATGTGGACGAGATGTGTTGGAAGGCATCTTTAACCACGTGGGAAGGGAAATTTCAGTCTCTAAAAAAAGGAGGCCATCTTGTGTGTTCTGTGGTGGAACTGGTCCTCCCGGGATGGCATTTTTGCAAGATGTAGGGTGGGACCTCTTCCAGTAACTCTACAAGTCTGGCAACATCTCTGAAGAGAGAAAAACAGTTAATGTTTGACTCTAGAAGAGTCATACTGGACTCAAAATGTTAATTTCAGGGGAGGTGATTCCTGAGTGATATTGCCACTGGCAATATCCAGAGACCCAGATAATGTGCCAGGGACTCAAGTTCGATTTCTGCCATGACAGATGGTAGAATTGGAATTTTATTTTAAAAATCTGGAATTAAGAGTCTAAGGATAACCATGAATCGATTGTTGGGAAAAAAAACCCATCTGGTTTACTAATGTTCTTTCGGGAGGGAAACTGCCATCCTTACCTGGTCTGGTCTACATGTGACTCCAGACCCATAGTAATTGTCTCTGGGCAATTAGAGGCAATAAATGCTGACTGAGTGAGTGAAACACTTGTATGGTGAATGAATTAAAAAAAAGTTTTCTCTCTCACCATAGAGTTTTTCGAGCACTTTCTCTTTTTATTCAAGGGTCTAAGTGGCCCTTAAATGCCTCTTCCCTACAATTTGGGTAGTTTCCAAAGTTAGAATACGATATTCTACAAGTCTTTCAGAGCTTTCATGAGGTCCCCACGAACGTGCTAGTGATTTGCGGTGGGCACTGCAGGGTGGAGGTTCCCTATAAAGTAAGCCTGTGTTTGCCGGGGGTCCATTGGGACTGTGCCAATATTTGCAGGAGAGTTTTGGGAATGCGCCAGTATTTGCGGGGAGGGGGTTGTCGCTCCAATGTGTACCAATATTTACAAAGGGAAGCCCTACACAGGAAACTATGGAAACCTCTGGTCTGAACATCACCAATTTGCATTTCTATCCCCCAACACATGAGAGGACAGAACATCTGAGAGCACTTAACAGAGTGAAGGGGAAACTGCCAAACAAGGAAAGAAAAGATGGGGAGGACAAACAATACGTTAAAACAGAAATGGCAACAACAGCAGTCAAATGTTGAATGAATACTACTGCAGAATAAACTCTCATGGGTGTTGTTAGAAAGAACATCATTATATCTAAGAGAAATCGTCAATTAGTCACTCCTGAGTGACTGGTTATTTTTCTTGGCTGCTAAACTGGCAAACTCATTTTCTCTTGTTTAGTTTACTCAGCGCGCAGAGTGGGGATAAGTTACTTTGTGAATCTTCCAGCTGTTCGAGAGTTTCTTCCCAACAGGTCCCTGCCCTCAAAAATGAACCCAGATGGCACTCTATTCGTTCACAGGGTGTCACTGATATGGCCCACCCTGTGTAGACGCTGAGAATATGGTCAAAGGCCTTCTCGAGCCTGAGTGGCTATCAGTGTGGTCTGACCCCATCACCGGGGATATATCTCCCTCCCCTCCCCTATCAGCATTCCGAAAAGACCACTCCCTCCGTGACTCCCTCGTCAGGTCCACACCCCCCACCAAACCAAACAGGTTGGGGATTTGCCCTAGCAACAGCGAAAGAGCAGTGACAGAGTTCCGAATCAGGACAACATGTCACTTGGAGATAGTGCTGTTCCCCTGCACCTGCTGCCCTTGTCCTTTTTGGTGCAATTTAGGGATTTGGGAGGTGCTGTGAAAAGGAAACCACTTAACTGGTTCAGACTGAATTACTCATTCAGCTAACACAGCAACAGGACTAAGGAAATGCAACTTTGGAAAGGTTTTGGCACGACAAGTTGCTTCACCTCTGTTGCAGGGAAACTTCTTGCCCTTTCAAAGATAAAGTGAGGTGGGTATGGAGCAAACCTTCAGAAAAAATCAGTGGAGTATTCCTGCCTTTTCATCGCTTTCACAAACTACACTCCCACACCATCTCCACCTCATCCCAGCTGGAAAATGTGTCAAGATGGATATTACACCTGGGAGGTCCTTCAGTGTTTAATAGCTTTCTGCTTAGCCGCGCCTCTGAAGAATAGCTGCTTGGTTGAGGTGTTCCTTGCCTCTGGAACCCTGCACTGGAGGAAAGGCAGAAAGAATTAGCCAAGCCTGAACATTAATGCTTTGTGATGCCTCGCCCTTCTGCTTGCATAGACCTGCTTCAGCTGAACTTGTGAGATGTGTCTTTTCAGAGAATACTGAAAGCAAAGAGATACCGGAGTTAATATTCCAGTAAGTCACTCAACAATCATCTGACAGAGCAGTCAAAAAATCAATGTACTCTTAATATTGAACTTCCCAGCAGCTAATTTGGCAGACTGCATTTATCCTGATTTATCCTTGCCTTCAGTTGTTTTATACAAAGAACATATGAGCTCTCAAGAACTACCAAGGTTTTCTGAAATTAATGAAAACCAGTAAAATTTTGACTTGCAATATAAGGTTATGCTATTGACTCAGTGAATGATAGCAAAATAATGCAAACGCAGGGAAGTCTACTTCCTTCCATGGGCACAGATTCCAGCATTATGTGCAGGGTGATCCCGCTATCTGATACTCCCAGCATGCTGCAGGCTCAAAGGGAGTTCACGTCAAGAAATTCCAGATGCACAGCTCATGATTTCTCAAGATGTGCTCCCTGCCATGACGTTCCGCTCTGGAACCTGCCCTGAAGAGTAACTTAATATCTGTGAGGGATTACCGACCTTAAACCTCAATAAGGGGATCAAAAAACATAATTCTTCAATGGCTTTCTAATTTTTCAGTGCATGATATGGACTGAAGATGATTGTGAAGGATAATATCCTTGACTCCTGCCAAGCCGTGCACATGGGGTAAAACGTGGTATGAATAGGAGAAATAGGTGCTCCCATGAGGAGGTTGAACAGTTCATCCACTTTACTAACACCTTCCATCCCAACCTCAAATTTACCTGGACCATCTCAAACTCCTCCCTCCCCTTCCTAGACCTCTCCATTTCTATCTTGGGCGACCGACTCAGCACGGACATTTACTATAAACCGACCGACTCCCACAGCTACCTAGACTACACCTCCTCCCACCCTGCCCCCTGTAAAAACGCCATCCCATATTCCCAATTCCTTCGTCTCTGCCGTATCTGCTCCCAGGAGAATCAGTTCTAATACTGATCAACCCCGATGGTCTCTTTCTTCAAAGGTGGCAATTTCCCCCCAGACGGGGTCGACGATGCTCTCCACCGCATCTCCTCCACTTCCCGTTCCTCCGCCCTTGAGCCCCGCCCCTCCAATTGCCACCAGGACAGAACCCCACTGGTCCTCACCTACCACCCCACCAACCTCCATATACATCGTATCATCTGTCGCCTCCAAACGGACCCCACCACCAGGGATATATCTCCCTCCCCTCCCCTATCAGCATTCCGAAAAGACCACTCCCTCCATGACTCCCTTGTCAGGTCCACACCCCCCACTAACCCAACCTCCACTCCCAGCACCTTCCCCTGCAACCGCAAGAAATGCAAAACTTGCGCCCACACCTCCCCCCTTACTTCCCTCCAAGGCCCCAAGGGATCCTTCCATATCCGCCACAAATTCACCTGTACCTCCACACACATCATTTACTGCATCCGCTGCACCCGACGTGGCCTCCTCTATAAAAGGGGAGATAGGCCGCCTACTTGCGGAACGTTTCAGAGAACACCTCTGGGACACCCGGACCAACCAATCCAACCACCCCATGGCTCAACACTTCAACTCCCCCTCCCATTCCACCAAGGACATGCAGGTCCTTGGACACCTCCATCAGCAGACCATAGCAACACGATGGCTGGAGGAAGAGCGCCTCATCTTCCGCCTAGGAACCCTCCAACCACAAGGGATGAACGCAGACTTCTCCAGTTTCCTCATTTCCCCTCCCCCCAACTTGTCTCAGTCCCAACCCTCGAACTCAGCACCACCTTCCTAACCTGCAATCTTCTTCCTGACCTCTCCGCCCCCACACCCATTCCGGCCTATCACCCTCACCTTAACCTCCTTCCACCATTTCCAACGCCCTTCCCCCAAATTCCTCCTCCCTACCTTTTATCTTAGCTTACTTGGCAGACTTTCCTCATTCCTGAAGAAGGGCTCATGCCTGAAACGTCGATTCTCCTGCTCCTTGGATGCTGCCTGACCTGCTGCAACATATTTTCAGCTCTGATCTCCAGCATCTGCAGTCCTCACTTTCTCCATGAATAGGATAAACCAGAGTACCCTAACTTTCAGTAGCTGGATGCACTAACCAATGGCCAGCTATTGGTATCTCCACTCAACAGTCAGGCAAAACTAAGTGAGGAACTCATTGCCTTTGGATGTGGGATCCCATCTCTTCTCAATACACAAGGACTCAGAACAGTCGACGAAGCAAACAATTCTAACAATTGTTCAGAAAGCAGGGGACACCAAGGTGTGTGACACATCCAGGGGCATTGTTAGTGCACTTAAGAAGGGAGGTAGCCAGTTGCCTGTGAAGAGTCTGTGACCTTACTTACTGTATGCCCCGTGGTTAGTCATTGGAAGTCATCAAAATGGCGTAACAGGGGATTTCCTGATAGGAGTAACTACAAACAGAACAGGAGATTTGGAGGTGACCTCCTGCAAATATTGATCCAATCCCATATATAAATATTGTCATCCCTCTGGAGATCCTTCATTCTAAGTTTGGAAGACAATGTCAACAAGTCAGGGAAAGAGTATGCAGTAGAGTGTACAGTAATTGCCAACTGATGGCTTCCTCAATGAAAGATTAAGGATTGCATCAGATCTGTCACTAACTCACTAATTACAAGTCTACAGTGAATCATTAAGGGATAATAGGCAGGTGATATACTGTGAAGGAGCTCAGAACAACCTCAAAGACCCTCAACATATGCCTGTACACATAATGACAAGTTTCAATGTGAAACTGCTTTGTCATCAATTGTGAACTGATCTATATTTGTCTTTCTTTGCTAGCAAGGGTTGGAAATCTCAGATAGGCAAGGCTAGCAGCTAAAATGATTTCAAATGTTCATCACTGGACACATGTAATGACATGGAAGCTCATCCTGGAGGTTGTGGTGAAATTTCATTCCAAAATGTTGACTTTTGAAAAAGACAATTGAGTTTCATTTCTTCCCAATATAACTTGACAGCATGAAGTTTAGAGAAGTATAGGCTGCAACTGATTTAATTTTCAAACAGAATTCAGGTTTGTTTTTAGCAATCACTAGACTGAGCTACAATGAAAACAGAAATTGCTGGAAAAGCTCAGCATCTGTGGAGAGAAATCAGAGTTAAAATTTCAGGTCCAGTGACCCTTCCTCATATTTCCAGCATCCGCAGTTCTTTCATTTTTTTTATTTAACGAATCAATGTAGTCCAATTAAAGTTTGGCATTTAGTTGATGTTCTACCTAGACACCTCTAGTATCAACATTAGACTTCACTAATGCACTTCTAGATTTTACTTGTAGATATCATAGTTGAATCACATTTACTTCACCAATTCTTTCTTCAAATTCTTAACTTGAAAATTGCATTCCCAATGTTTGGACTCCAATATTTCATTCCCAAAGTGTGAACAAGGGCGAGACAATAATGATGTGTTGTTGTGTTTTCAATTATTGCAAAACCCAGTATATTAATGTGTGATATCCCACAGCAAGATTTTTAAAAACTTCATTCACAGGATGAGGACGTCGCTGGCTAGGCCAGCATTTATTGCTCATCCTTAATTGCCCAGAGGGCAGTGCAGAATCAACCACATTTCTGTGGGTCTGGAGTCACATGTAGGCCAGACCGGGTAAGGATGGCAGCTTCCTTCCCTGAAAGACATTAGTGATCCAGATGGGTTTTGCCAACAATTAACAATGGATTCATGGACATCATTAGATCTTAATTTCAGACCTTGCTTTTTGTTAAATTCAAATTCCACCATTTGCCATGGGTCCCCAGAACATGACCTGGGTCTCTGGATTAACAGTCTAACGATAATACTACTAGGTCATCACCTTCCAGATCATGCAAATTGTGGTGGGTTAGAAACTTGAGAAATTTCTTTGACTGTTTCCATGCAATAAGTCATTTAGCCGAATATAAGTCAGAATGGAGCGCTAATTTCAGATTCAGCAGTTCTACTACTCCTTAGGTGCCATTTGTTGTAATTAAATCAGAGAAGCAAGAGTCTGATATATGCAGATAAGTGAGGAAGATCAGAACGGTGATGTTAAAGAAGGGGAAGCAAGAACTTGAATTTACCAAACAGTTAACTAAAGGGTGATGGAATGCACCCAGCAGGCACTTAGGATTCGCTCCACTGATTCCACCAACCTCACTGAAAGAAACATGGGGGCAGATTCAATAGTGTGGGCTCAATCAGGCAGCCAGGCAGAAGAGAATGTGCAGGGAGGGATTTGCCTCCCAGGAAAAGCAATTAAAAGGGAATAAACTGCAAGTTGCTCATGGAAAATGAAAAGAAACGCATTCAGTTCGTAAATTAGCTGGAGACTGACTGATTTTGTGATGAGACAGGAGGAACAGGAAGCCAAACTGACAGCAGAACCTCAGAAAGGCTTAGAGTGTGTGGTCACTAGAAAAGAGGCAATAAGAAAGAAAGAAATTAAAAGATGATGCTTTTCGAAATGGCTGGTTTAAAAGCCACTCCATCAAGAAGCACCTCGCTAGAACCCAATGTTGTGTCAGCATTGAAATCCTGGAACATAGTAAATTCGAGTTCATCCAAAACTGTCTTGCCCTTATCCTAACTGGTCCCAAGTCCCTTCACCCCTGTGCTTGCTTCCAACGAGTGGCTCCCAATCCAGGAATGCCTCAAGTTTAAAATTCTTAACCTACTTTTCAAACTCCCAGCTGTAACCTCCTGCAATCATCCATGAACTCTGTAATACTTCAATTCTGGACTTCTGTGAGTCCCTGCTTTCCTTGTGCCACTATTGCTGGCTATCTATTCAGCTGTTTCAGTTCCAAGCTCTAGAATTTCTTCCTTAAACCTCTCTGTCTCCAATTTCTTATTCTTGCCCACACACTCTAAAATCGACATTTCTGAGGAAGCTTTTCATCACCTATTCCTAACATGGCTCTGTGTCAGATTCTTGCCTGCGAAGCATCTGTGAGCATTTTAATCTGGCTAACGGTTGCTGAATCGGCATGTGAAGCTAGATCTGGTCACATTGCCTCTCATATGAAGGGAGTTTGAGTTGATCACTCCGAAAGGCGCAAACACAGATTGGGACAGATGAACCAAACTGAAATTTATGTAATTCTATTAGCCTGTTCCTAATTCCCTTGCATTGTTTATCTGGGTTGCTAATCACTCAGATTCGGTAGCTAGTTGTAGTAATTATTGTCATCATAAAATCCCAACTGTATGGAAGCAGGCCATTCAGCCCAATGAGTCTACACCAAACCTCCAAAAGGCAGCCCACCCTATCCTATCCCTGTAACCCTGCATCTCAGATGGCTAACTCACCTAACACATCCCTGGACACTAAGGACAATTTTGGATGGCCAATCCACCTAACCTGCAAATCTTTGGACTGTGGGAGGAAACCACAGAACCTGGAAGAAATCCATACAGACACGGGGAGAATGAATGTGGAAACTCCAAACAGTCACCCGAGGCTGGAATTGAACCAGGCAGCAATGCTAACCACTAAGCCTCCATGCTGTCCCTCATTAGTCCATGAAAGAGAAGAATACTTTTAGCTCATCGCTTGATCATAAATTTATGTTCTCCTATCTACGAGGTTGTCTTCCATCTTGATGATCTGTACTGTCCAAGGAGAAAGGGGGAAAAGTGGTGAAGGGTAAGATTTGTGGGAGGGTCAGAAGAGCCCAGCCCTGGGCTCCTTTGTAAAATCCAAAGAATTATATTCAGAACAGTGTACTGTGCATCGAGGAGCTGGTACATGCTGGGGTTGGCAGGCCAGCTGCTGTCTTGATTACTTTGACGGCATTGGAGGAACTAAAGAAACTGAGTAGGAAAATATGGAATTTTAGTATTTGTGTGCTGGGCCGGCCTTGTTGCTTGTATTTTAGATGAAAAAATAGTGGGTTGGCATCATCAGAGATACAGAGACTGTTGCAAATGAAAAATACCGAGATTGAGTTGCAATTTGCGATTTTACTTCTGGTGTGCATATCCCAAATCCATCAGCATGGTATTTTAATTCAATGCCCTGACATAAAACTGACCTTGTCAATTGGACGCCCCTGATAAAAATGGGTGGTTCCAATGGAGATGAACGCAGGACAATTCCTATATACGGTGACTGACCAACAACATATAGGTGGCATCATGGCTCAGTGGTTAGCACTGCTGCCTCACAGCGCCAGGGACCCAGGTTCGATTCCAGCCTTGGGCGTCTGTCTGTGTGGAGTTTGTACATTCTCCCCATGTCTGCGTGAGTTTCCTCCGGGTGCTCCGGTTTCCTCCCACAATCCAAAGACGTGCAGGTTAGGCGAATTGGCCATACTAAATTGCCCATAGTGTTAAGTGCATTGGTCAGAAAGAATGTGGGTCTGGATGGTTACTATTCGGAGGGACGGTGTAGACTTGTTGGGCCAAATGGCCTGTTTCCACACTGTAGGGAATCTAATCTAACCAGCCAACAACATGCAGTGAGCTCAAAACCCAATCACCACACCCACTCCTTCCACCTGCTTGAAATAACAGTGCAGAGTGACGTTCAGAATGGCAGGCTGTCGATTTGCCATTCAGACTGATCTCACGATAGTGAGCCGTGCATCAGCCACTTTGATCGCTCATATGTTTCACAACATTTGAGCAAAATGCGCTTACATTTTTACTTCAGTGTCTGTGAACCATACTAAAATAAGATGCTCCCCTGCAAGATATTTCTTGAGCAAACATTGGCAAGCCTCCTACCTTGTGGAGAATTTGAAGAATTCAAATATTAAAACTTCTGTTTTGATTGATTTTGATAAAATCTCTTGCAATTGTATTGCAAATTCCAATAATGCTCCACTCCTTTCACTTAATTAACAGCATACCGTGCAGTCCAAATGTGCAGAGAGGGTACGATTATTTCCTAGATGACAAAATCCTCATCAGCAGTAGGACCTTCTCAGCACATACTGACCTGAGAACAGGGTTGTATAAGCACCAGGCTGACAAAAGTTTTACCAGCTTCATGATTCCATGCAAGAGTTTGTAATGATCCAGTACAATGCTTTCTGGATTGCATTGTAATCCAGAAATTACAATGGATATTGTCCCACATCCTCAGTGTAACACTCTCTGATACCTCCTCAGTGTAGTGTTCTCTGAAGCCCCCACATTGTAACTCACTCGCATAGGTACCTTTGTACCTAAAATAGCACTGTAAGCAGTGACTTTGTAAATGTTTCACAGAATTCACCACAGTACATGTGACAATAAAGCTAATTCTAATTCTGTCACTGTGACACCATGCAGCACTTACTGTAACACTCTCTGTTCTGCTCCTTAATGTACACGAACTGATATCTTTCACTGCAAGACTCATATACCAACTACTGTAATGGTTTCTCATACATCCTGTCAGTACCATTGTCTCATACACTTTACTGTAAAACCTTTCACTATAACACACATACACCCTATTTACTGTAACAGCCTGTCACACAACCCTTTCTGTAATACACCTCCTTGTCTCACATTCATTTATATTCAACTCATTTCAATATCATTCCACTACTTCCTCAAACAGATTTCTTTAGTATTTTATTATGTTGCAAATTGCCTGTGTTCACTCAGTAATAGAGAAACCAAATCACGGTTAACATCTCTACTCACCTGATATCATGATTTCAATTGGTTGACAAGGGATGGTCTTCCTATAGCCGTGGTTCTCCGATGGGCCAGAGGTTTCCGCAAGGCCTCTCCAGGTGGCCTGTCAGCTACTCCACACTTTTATTCACAGACAACGAGCGAATGAACCAGAATCCTCATTGTTACCACTCACCAAAGGTCACGCAAACAGACAGCACCGGTGGCCATGGCACGATTAGGGATCACAAGGACGCAACAACAACATTATAGGTTTATCAGCAAGATTTATGGTATTGTAACAAATCCAGCCATACGATTGAATCTTCAATACTTGTGGAGTTTTTGGAAACAAAGAAGAAGAACTAAGAATGTAGGAGTAGGAGCAGGAGTAGGCCATTTGGCCCAGTGACCCTGCTCCACCATTCAGTAAGATCATGGCTGACCTTTTTGTGGACTCATCTCCACTTACCCATTCACTCACCATAACCTTTAATTGCTTTTTTGTTAAAACTGGCTGAACATGGAGCCTGGTCTTCAAGTTGGAGCTGGGTATCACCTCATTGATGTCTTATCAAAAGCAGCACCATTTTTCCCATTAATTCTGATATATTTTATTTGCGATGGCAAGCTAAGGTGGTAAGGTAGGACCAGTAGATGGTCTTTTGGTGTGTGGAAGTGGTTTGAAGACAAAAATGTGTGTGAACCACCATGCTTTAATCTAAGTTCCGCACACTTTGGGCATGACCCAATAGCAGTTGAAGAGCAATGGCCACATCAGTGCAAACTTTAATTTTATAATGAATGTATGTATGACAAGCAAACACTGACCAAACGACATTAGCTTTAGGCATTTAGCAGCCCCTTGCAAGAGGTTTTCAGTGTGTACTAGTAGAACTGAAGACTTTGTATTGCGGTGATGAATGTGTGCCGTGTCAATCAGGAACAGCCAAGCAAAAAAAAAATCGAAGAAGCCTGTGTATGCACATCGTTGCCAAAATAAAGGCTGGAAATTTGAAGGAAGGCACTGAAATCTGAGCCCTCACATCCTCTGGCCTATCCTCAGGTTAGCAATGCACATCTGTTGCTGCTCTTCAGAAAAACATCCAAAAGATTTATGTTCAGTTTCATATTTGTTGGTGCTCGAAATGTTTTTGAAGGTAGAACCATTATTTGTGCTTCGTTGGGTGAGGATAACAGCATTGGGAGCTTCCTTTCATTCGAACATCTGTGATCAGTGTTAGGCACTCCCACCTCAGCTGGGGGTGTAGGCAGATACAGAGTTCCATTCCTCCAAGTACATCTTAACCGCAAGCAGACAAAGATGCTCTGACTGTAATGTTGTGTTTGAACTTACTTAGAAATTGGGTTGTTCATTCCCAACACTCTATCTCTTTGTTTATCCTCTATCAAGTATCAATCCTATGTGTCTATCCTGTTCCCTTATCCCTTTATTCCCCCTTTCTATACTGATATATTCCATTAATATAATAGATAATATAATCTATTCTTAAATGGTGCATACATTCAGATGTAAAATGGTCAGTTGATTTGACTGCTCCTGTCAGGCAAGGTGCATTAGACTTGATCGACAGTCTCTAGGTTCACACTTTACTCTGGACCCCCTCATTTATATTAGAACTCTAAGTGGCCAGTCTTTCCATGCAATACAGCAATCTCTGCTGAGAGGGTACCCTCCAAGTAGCCATTAAGATATTTCAATTAGTAGTGAGTTCTCTCGTAAAACTAAACTCAGTGTTTCCCTCTCCTGCTCTAACACCTCCAAAAACTGTCACTTCCAAGCCTTTATTCAAGCAGCAACTTTAACCCCTTCCATTGAAACTTTCTATCTAATTCATGGCTGTATACTTCCATACAGGGGATGTTAACAATGCAGCGTGATACCAACAATGCTGTACTGACTGAGGTTATCATGAAAGACTCTTCTTCTCAATGTCTTCCAGCACCTGAAGCGTAGTGACCCTCAGGATAACCCATCTCTCTGAGGGAGTCGGACCATGGTGACTTTACCTTAATTTAATTCCATAATACGCTTGTGATTTATACTCTAGGCTCACGCTTATGGGGTCATAGAGATGTACAGCATGGAAACTGACCCTTTAGTCCAACTTGTCCACGTCGACCAAATATCCTAAATGAATCTTGTATCATATGCCAGCATTTGTTTCATAAACCTTTTTGTCATATCCCATTTTAAGTGTTCCTCTCGCTATCTCTTACTTGTTTTTCTCTCTCACATGCTACATGTACCCTGACCCTCATTCTAATAAACTCTCAGGTCTGTGTCTTCTCAGACTCTCTTGTACAGCTACATAGCAGAGCTACTTGCCAACATGTCAAAAGATCACCAGCCATAGGATAGGCTTTTTCTTGCATTGTATTATCATGGTCATCTATGCAGCTTATACCATGAAGCTCCCTCAGACAAAAGGACAAGCAGCTGGTGGAACTGGTGTAGTAGCTCAGTGCTACTTTGTGTGGTCAACTAGTCACCAGGTATGCTCTACGCTCTGCAGTTTCCTGCCAAAACCTCCTCACCTCATATCCTCATTTGGCTAACTTCCTGAGGTAACACAGTGTCAAGTTTTGTTTATTAACACTGCTGTGGGAGATTTTACTCTGGTAAAGGCACTAAATCAGTTCAAGTTTCTGCCACAATTGCTCCTCTAATTCAAAGTTAAAAATCTCACAACATCAGATTATAGTCCAACAGATTTATTTGGAGGCACTAGCTTTCAGAGCGCTGCTCCTTCAACAGGTAGTTCATCAGAAGCAGTGCTTCGAAAGCTAGTGCCTCCAAATAAACCTGTTGGATTATAACCTGTTGTTGTATGATAACTTTGTCCAACCCAGTCCAAATCATCCTCTAATTCATTATTCCTTACTCACTGTGTGCAACGTTCTACAACACTGTGCTTAAGATCAGCAACATGCCAAGTGTGAGCACAAGCCTTACAACTTCCCTGAGCCACCACAACGGAGTGGATTCTAGGCTTGTCTGGACAGTAAGATTGTCAACTTGCAACTCTAAATCTGATAGACTATCAAGGATTTGTAAACATGAACTGGAACCAGAAAGAATGACAGTTCTGTTTGGGATGGAATGGTGCCAATCTTCACATACCAGAAAGCTTTCCTCCAGGCCTGAAAACAGAAGGAACACCATAAAATAACTTTTCATCTAAAGATTTCTCCTCAAGGTGTTACCCATGTTTCAGATAGTGGCACCGAGTCAAAACGTTGTGCAATCAAGTCCCCCCACAGAGACTGAAAACCTGTGGTGAGGATACAGGGTAGACCTCCCCTCCCGCCCATCCCTGGCCAGTATTGATTCTTCAACCAATTCCAAGCATTAATGCCTTGCTGTTCATGGGATCTTGCTGTGCTTTTTCATTTCCTGCATTGCAACACACTTCAAAAAATGCCTCACTGATAGGAAGTGCATTGGGACAGCACAGTGTTTCCAAGGGCGCTACTTAAAGTGCAGAATTGCAAATGTGTTGTGGTGCACGAAGAGGCCATTTGGTCCTTCAAAACTGCACCAGCTCATTAAATGTGTATCATTACCCAGAGCCAATCTCCTGCTTCTTTCCCCACACCCTTGCACATTATTTTTACCCAAATAGTCTTCCAATGTCCTCTTGAAAGCTTCAACTGAACAATTAAGCCTTCTTGGTGATCTTAGCTGGACTGGATGCAGGTTTTAGTGTGGTATATATTTATTGCTTCAGTCGATTTACTCCTTGATTATTTCAACAGAGTGTGTCAATAGGTTAAAGTCTATGAAAGGAAACTGAAATGGTCATTCAACCTGGAAATCCCAAACAGACTGACTCAGCTGAAAGTCAGCCCTACTTCCAACTCCTTGTGATATTGGTAAAAGTTTAGGATTCATGTAGTAATTACTTACTAAATAGAGAAGATAAAAGCTCTCACATATTAGTGAGTTTTGAGAAGATTTGAAGTTTGAGGTGCGGTTCTGGGTGTAGGTTTGCTCTCTGAGTTGTGAAAACGAACCTTCCAGCTCAGCGAGAAAGTCTACATCCAGAGCTGTCATATATAATCCTGGGTGCATCATACATTTTCAGCTCTTTGCATGAGTGCTGTATCTGAGACAGCGCTATGGGACTAGTCTATACAAATCAGCCTCAGTGAAATGGATAATTGTGAAAAAAAAAGTGAGAGAGCATCTCAAGGACAGCTTTTTAAAAAATTCATTCATCAGAAATGGTTGTTGCTGGCCGGGCCAGAATATATTGTCCATCCCTAGTTGCCCTTGAGATGGTTGTGGTGAGCTGTCTTTTTGAACTGTTGCATCCCATTTGCTGTGTGAGGTATACTCATAGTGCTGTTCAGGAGGGAGTTCTAGGATTTTGACTCCACAACATTGAAGGAATGGCGATATATTTCCAATTTGTGATGTTGTGTGGAGGAGAACTGCAGGTGGTGGTGTTCCTTTGTATGTGCTACCCTTGACCTTTGACATGGTAGTAATCATGGGTTTGGAAGGTGCTGTCTAAGGAAACTTGGTGCAATGCAATTTTGCAGCAATTTTTGCAGTTCATCTTGCAGGTAGTACACACTGCTGCTACTGAGCGTCAGTGATAGGGGGAATGAATGTTTGTCGATGTGGTGCCAATCAATCAGCAAGCTTTGTCCTGGATGGTGGCGAGCTTCTTGAATGTCGTTGGAGTTGCCACCCATTCAGGCCAGTGGGGAGTATTCCAACACAGTCGAGAGTGTGGTGCTGGAAAAGCACAGCAGGTCAGGCAGCATCCAAGGAGCAGGAGAATCAACGGAGGCCTTCATGAAGGGTGTATGCCCGAAACGTCCATTGTCCTCCTCCTCAGATGCTGCCTGACCTGCTGTGCTTTTCCAGCACCACACTCTCGACTCTGATCTCCAGCATCTGCAGTCCTCGCTTTCTCCAAGTATTCCATCACACTCCTGACTTGTGTTTTGCAGATGGTGATGATTCTTGTGTGAGGATCTGTCAACAACCTCTCTTTTATTTTGCTCCTCATATAGTGCATTGAGCACCAACATAATGTCTAATAATAAGATTAATCACTTGAAAATTTAAGACAAGTCCTTTTTTCTCCTTTTACTACATAAGCCCACACTCTTTAGGTGTGATTCTATTTCACACAAAACCGGAACAAATAGACAGTGGAACCATCTTATTATCAAGGTGGTCTATCAGTTCTGACTGATTCCAGAGGTTTGACATTTTCAGTACTGGGCACTTCATCCATTTAAGGCTGGTAACTCTGCTAGAATTTCAATCCGCATTCAACGTTACCGTCAGGGGATTTGGTTGAAGTGCCTGCTGCTTGTTTCAGAAGTGGATGTGTGGGGGTGGAGGGGGGGGTGCGGGAGGGAAACAGAATAAACCATAATATTGGAATGGCAAGGACGACATTGAGAGGCCTGTCAGTGAACCAGTCCGTCTGAAGATCATGTTTGTTAGTGAGAGGATCATATGGTTCCCATGGGATCTTTCACAATGACTGGCATGACAGCTCAAACTGTCAGCACTAGACAAGTAAGTATTCTAATGGAATTTATACAGCTCCAAAAAAAAAGATGCTGCTGGCTTTAATATTAAAGGCAAGAGGCAAATCAGAGTTTTCCCCTCTTCAGGTCATATTGTATCTGAGGTGTGCTCAATCCTTCTTCAACTTATAACCTTTTATTACCATTAAATTGAATCAATGGAGTTGAGGTCGAAATGGGCAGAACAGGTTTGAAGGGCCGAGCAGCTTTCTCCCATTCCGATTTTTAACATTCCAAATTCTATTTATTGCACATGGATTTAGTCTTTATTTGGCAGCTCTATTTTGTACAGAAAATGTTTAGAAGGATCTTGGATATGATGCAGCTGCTCCTTTGAGCCCAATGTAATTTGCTGATTGGCAAACCTCACAAAACACGCATAAGTGCCAAATGTACACGCATCTCTTCCAAACCAAACGGGAAGCAGTGGATTCAGTATAACTGTGCACCAATCCTGATGTTCCCAACCAGACTGCACATACACCAGCTCCTCTAACTGACCGCAATTACCAAGCAAATACATTTAAAACAGGCGCACATTTTGACAGAACGTCTGCATACTCCAGGGAAAGAAATGAAAGGTAACATTGGTTGAAAGCAAGCAATAAGATGTGTAACCCTGACAAGAGGAAAGCCCTTTCACTTAAAGCAGCTTTCAGCCATGATCTTCATTTGACAGATAGGATTGGGGTTTAAATTATGATTTCAGTTCTTGGAGCAGAAGTTCTTTGATTTGACTATGATCATGGTGATTTTGAAATAGTTTAATCACATTCTTCTAACCCTGTTCTTCAGACATGTTCAAAGACATTGCTTAATCCATGGCCTCAATAACTCCAGTATCTGCAGTCCTCCCTTTGTCCTAGTGTCCTGTAGGTGACCACTTAACATCAGGACAAGTCTGAGTGGGAGACTTCTCTTCGAGATGATAAAAACTAACTAAATGCACAGAGTGAAATATGTGGAAGTAAAAGTTAACTACATTTCAGCTGATACAGAATGCTGTTTAGCTATGATTGGCTTGATGTCGTTGATTTCTGAATGCAACAAATATCCCTGAAGAAAAGGATTCCCTTTGTAACCACTCACTCCATTCTTAAATTTTTCTAATCAACCTGTTCAGTGATGTTAATACACTACTGTGGAGTAGGTGGGATCTGAACCCAAGCCTCCTTGGCCAGAGGTAGAAATTACCACTGCACCACAAGAGCCTCTTCAATCCCCTCTCCCATTTACCTTTTGCCTCAGGATATACAGTAGCTGAGATTGAGAATGGTCATCAGAGCAAAATATACTCCTAGTCCTGTAGTCATGTCCTGGTTAACAAACTCAGGTAAAACGCTTAAAGATGAGGTTATGGTAGGAGATTTTAACTTTCCAAATATAGACTGGGACTGCCATAGTATTAAGGGTTGAGATGGAGAGGAATTTGCTAAGCATGTACAAGAAAATTTTCCTATTCAGTATGTGGAGAAGGTCCAAAACTTGACCTACTCTTGGGAAATAAGGCAGGGCAGGTGACTGAGGTGCCAGTGGGGGAGCACTTTGGGGCCAGTGACCATAATTCTATTTGTTTTAAAATAGAGATGGAAAAATATGGACCATATCTAAAAGTTAAAGTTGTAAATTGGAGAAAGGCCAATTTTGACGGTATTAGGCAAGAACTTTCAAATGTTGATCGGGGGCAAATATTCACAGGTAAAGGGACAGCTGGAAAATGGGAAGCCTTCAGAAATGAGATAACAGGAGTCCAGAGACAGTATATTCCTGTCAGGGTGAGAGAAAAGACTGGTAGGTATAGGGAATGCTGGATGACGAATGAAATTGAGGGTTTGGTTCAGAAAAAGAAGGAAGAATATAACAGGTATAGACAGGATAGATTGAGTGAATCCTTTGAAGTGTACAAAGACAGTAGGAGTATACTTAAGAGTACCACTTTAGACAAGGTTCCCATGGGAGACTAGTTAGCAAGGTTAGGTCTCATGGAATACTGGGAGAACTAGCCAACTGGATATAGAACTGGCTCAAAGGTAGAAGACAGAGGGTGGTGGTGGAAGGTTCTTTTTCAGACTGGAGGCCTGTGACCAGTGCAGTGCCACAAAGATCGTTATTTGGTCCACTAATGTTCGTCATTTATATAAATGATTTGGATATGAGCATAGGAGGTATAATTAGTAAGTTTGCAGATGACACCAAAAATGGAGGTGTAGTGAGCAGCGAAGAAGATTACTTCGGATTACAATAGGATCTTGATCAAATGAGCCAATGGGCTGAAGAATGGCAGAAGGAGTTTAATTTAGATAAATGCAAGGTACTGCATTTTAGGAAAGCAAATCTTAGCAGAACATATACACGTAATGGTCAGGTCCTAGAGAGTGTTGCTGAGCAAAGAGACCTTGCAGTTCAGGTTCATAGCTCTTTGAAAGTGGAATCACAGGTAGATAGGATAGTGAAGAAAACATTTGATATGCTTTCCTTTATTGGTCAGAGTATTGAGTACAGAAGTTGGGAGGTCATGTTACGGCTGAACAGGACATTGGTTAGGCGACTGTTGGAATATTGCATGCAATTCTGGTCTCCTTCCTATCGGAAAGAGGTTGTGAAACTTGAAAGGGTTCAGAAAAGATTTACAATGATGTTGTCAGGGTTGGAGGATTTGAGCTATTGGGAGAGATTGAATAGGCTAGGGCTGTTTTCCCTGAAGTGTTGGCAGCTTATAGAGGTTTATAAAATCATGAGGGGCATGAATAGGATAAATAGACAAAGTCTATTCCTTGGGTGGGGTGAGTTCAGAACCAGAGGGCATAGGTTTAGGGTGAGAGGGAAAAGATATAAAGGAGACCTACAGGGCAACATTTTCACACAGAGGGTGGTATGTGTATGGAATGAGTTGGAAGTGGTGGAGGCTAGTACAACAACAACATTTAAAAGGCATCTGGATGGGTATATGAATAGGAAGGGTTTGGAGGGATATGGGCCGTGTGCTGGCAGGTGGGACTAGATTAGGTTGGGCTGTGGACGAATTGGACCGAACAATCTGTTTCCGTGCTGTACATCTCTATGATTCTATGTCTCTATGTTCTTTTGAGTTAATTGTTAACTTATTTATAAATAGGTAAATATGCTAAAAGACCTCATAAAAGAATTTGGCACAAATGTATTTAGAAAGGCTTTAAAAAAGATTAATACTCCTCAAATAAGAGTAAATACCATTCTCACAGCTCATAACTGGATACATCAGGATCTTTATGATGTTAACTATGGCTTAGTGACAGCATTGTTGCTGCTGACTCAGAGGTCATTGGATCAACTTTCACTCCCGGAGACCTGAGCATAAAATCTAATTTAACATTTTGTTGGATTATGAGGGAGTGCTGCTCTGCTGGAGGTACCGTCTTTCATGTGAGAAAATAACTGGGGTCCTGTCTTCCCTCTCAAGTGAATTTAAGAGAAAGCACAGCATTATTTCATTAAGGAGCAGGACTGATCTACCCTGGATCCTGCCCAGTGCTTATCCCTCAATCAACATTACAACAACAGTTTAGTTGGTCTCCATCATGTTCCTGCTTGCAAGAGCTTTCTGTTTGAAAAGTTGTCATATATTAACTTGGATGTAGAGTGCACGTGGACATCCTTTGGCACTATGTAAATGCAAGTCTTTCTTTTTGAAATATCTTTCCATTGGATGGTCCTTTAAAACTCTGCTCTCTTAAAATCGACCCAAAAGGAAGGATTTGAAAATATCATAAGACAACGAGAAAGAAAACGAATTTAATGCAGCGCCAAACAGGGAGTGGTGGCACAAAGTTAAAAATCACACAACACCAGGTTAAAGCCCACCAGTTTATTTGGAAGCACGAGCTTTCAGACCACTGTTCCTTCATCAGATAGCTAGTGAAGGAGATATCTCAGGAACGTAACTTGAAAGAAGTTCTGGGATTTACATATTAATGAATCGAAACCTGCAGATGATTCTAAAAGATGAAAGACTTAACAGCAATTTTGGTTTGTTCAATACATCGCATCAGTTGTTTGACACTATGACCTTTTGCTATAAATTCTGTGTTCTATAATCCTGCTCCATTAGTTACCTGATGAAGGGACAGCACACTGAAAGCTCGTGCTTCCAAATAGACCTGTTGGACTATAACCTGGTGTTGTATGATTTTTAACTTTGTTCACTCTGCAAGCAGTGAGGGTGCTACAGGAGCACTTCTCGCACAGAGGATGCAAGCCCTCAGTGCAAAGTTGCCTGCAGTTCAGCAAGTGCTGCAACTACTCCCTCAGAAAGGCCACTGTAGTGCACTGTCATTAACGAAAAGCGATGTCTGTAGGAAGGGAATGACAAAAATGACAGAATGCGCGGCAGTGCAAAGAATGTATCTCATCAAACCCACCATCCCCTAAAAGCAGACAGAATCGAATCCCTTCATTGTCCTTCCCTGCACGTGCGTTTGGAGTCTGATAAAATCCACCTGACAGTGTCAAGGGAAATGAAACCCCGAATGAAAGGAATCAACAAGAGAAAGCAACATTTGTGAAGAAGTTCGGCAGCAGGTTCCCACTGCCAGAGGGCCCTTAGCTTTTCTTGACAGGGGTCAGATGTCACCTGGTAGGATGGCCCACATGTCTATCATCTTAAAGGGGTTAAGTACAATTAACTATAAGAGATGGAGAGATAATGGGTACTGGATGAAAGGGGAGAGGAGGAGTAAGTGTCACTCATAAGGACTGGCTCTCTTGCTGGTCTGCAATAGTCATTTGTTATTTTTAATGCTGATTTTGTAATTTTGAAGGTCATATTCTTGTGTCTGATCACTGAAGCAAGCCTGCCTGAACTGGCTGGTTGGCTTGCTGAGGAGAGCTCAAACCATCCACTTTGACTGAATGGGAGAGTAATTCTCACCCCTGCAGTGCAATCAATCCATTATTCTAGCTGGTTATTTGCAAACTATTCTTGTTACAGTGCACTATTGCAGGGTCTACTTTGTACTCTTTAATAGACATAACTTGAGTCATGGAAGGAGATATTGAACTGTGCGCATGCACTCTCCCACTTACCAGTTCAGTCACACACATACACACGCACTGATATACACAAACACGCTTATACACACATACACAGACACACACTCATTCACACATACACACACACACACACAGACACACACATGCACTCATACACACAGACACTCACACACATACATCCACACACTCAGATACACACACAATCATACATACATATATGCTCAGACATACACATCACACTCATACACACACACATACACTGAAATACACATACACATACATACATGCACTCATATGCACGCACATACATACACACAGACAATCACACACTCACGCACATACATCCACACACTCAGATACACACACAATCATACACACATATACGCTCACAGACACACATGCGTTTTCACACACAACCTCAAACACACACACTCACTTTCATACACTGACGTACTCTGACTCACACACACATTTACACACAGACACATACTTATGCACACATGCTCAGACACATGTTTACACAAAGACACGCTCTCACTTCCCCCCCCCCCCGCCCACACACACACACACACACACACACACACAAACATATGAATTAGAAGCAAACCATTTATACCCTTAGGTCAGTCCCACTTTTCCATAAGACCATGGCTGGTCTGTTTGTGGCCTCAACCTCTCTTTCCTGCCTCCCTTCCACAATAAATTTTGACTTTCTATTTAGTCAAGTAAAGATTTATAAACATCTTAGACAACAAACAAGGGCTTGCCTGGAATTGAAACTGGTATTTCCCACATACTAAACCGACAATGCGATACACACATGTATGCAGATTCTCATAGACTTGCCTGAAATGTTTGATGCCTTGCTCTCTGCCTACATATGACGGTGGGAATAGTAAAATTGCCCCTACTGCAGCACGAGAGTTAGCCTTGCCTTTTGTATTCAAATCCTGAACATTTTTTATTCATGTGTTGCTGGTTAAAGCACAGCAGGTCAGGCAGCATCCAAGGAACAGGAAATTCAACATTTAGGGCCAGACCCCTTCATCAGGAATGAAGGCCTCATTCCTGATGAAGGGCTCTGGCCCGAAACGTCAAATTTCCTGTTCCTTGGATGCTGCCTGACCTGCTGTGCTTTAACCAGCAACACATTTTCAGCTCTGATCTCCAGCATCTGCAGACCTCATTTTTTACTCGCACATTTTTTATTCGTTCCAGGGATGAGGGTGTCACTGGCTAGGCCAGCATTTATTGTCAACTCCAGAGGGCAGTTGAGTCAACTCTCATTACTGTGAGTCTGGAGTCACATGGAGTCCAGGCCAGGTAAGGAGGGCTGTTCCTCCCTAAAGGATTTTAGTGAACCAGATGGGGTTTTCAACATCGACAATGGATTCATGGTCATCATTAGATTCTTAATTCCAGATTTTTAAAATTGAATTAAGATTCCACCATCTACTGTGGTGGGATTTCAGCCTGGTTCCCCAGAACATTATTTGGGTTTCTGGGATTAACAGTCCAGTGATAATACCACTACATGTAGTGAGATGTAAGCACGCAACTTTATAACTCAGCAGCAAGAACACCACCAAGTAAGTCATTAATTACTCAAATTGATTCTTCCTCTAATTTTAATTGGCTTTCTTACTCACCCCCAAATCTTGTGAAGCACCTCATTGGCCTTTCGTCCTTTGCCCCTTTTCATGAGGCAGAGAATCAATTGTTCCAGCAAAATACCCGTTGAGTGGCGGGACCTCCACACAGCCCAGCTGCAGGACCACCGCCACACTCCAGTGCTCCCAAATCACAGCACTGCAGTTTTTCTTCTTTAAACAATATGGTGGTTAGGTCCATCAAATGCTGGACGTGGGCACGATAAGCTGATCATTGGGAACTGTGTCCAGCCCAGACTCCAAGACACTTCCCAAGGCTGCTCTGGTATTCAGTGTGTTAAACATTTTGACCCCTTCTGACCTACTTGAACCGTTTCATTGGGAACAATGGCCATTGAGCAGCAATGCACTCGACAGGCATGTTTGTCTTTTTATGAAAGCACTTTTCATTGATTGAATAAACAGGCTGACCAATTCCTGATGTCGAAATAAAAGCAGCCTGTTAACTAGCCCTTTCTCTCTGTCACCGGTCTGCTGGACAGATAAAGGAGAGACACAGGAAGATTGGCAGAGGGAATTGGATTTATTTCACACTCAGTTGCAAAAGGGAAGATTCGGTTTTTATTTTACATTCAGCGCAGAAAAGAAAAGTTGCTCCTTTTGATGCTGTGTGGGTCTTCTTTTCATCCTTATGAAGGTAGGGAATGTTTAACTTGGGGAATGGATGAAGAAGCAGTATTTGCAATGGGTGAGAGAGTGATGCAGCCATAATGTCACTGGACTAATAATCCATTTAAACCCCAATGCTCTGGCAGCATAGGTTTAATCTGCCATGGCAAATGGGGAAAATTTTATTGAACAAAAATCTGGAATTTTTTTTTAAAAAGTAGCTCAATGGAGACCATGTAACTGCTGTTTGGGGAAGGAAATCTGAATCTTATATGGTCTGGCCTACATGTGACTCCAGACCCAACAATGTGGTTAATTCTTAACTGCCCTTGGAAACAGCTCAACAACCCACTCAAATTTAGGGGAAATTAGGTCCGGTGAGTGATGCTGACTCAATTTTTTTTTAAAAAATGTATCTAATGCCCTTCACAAGCTCAGGCTACATCAAAGTGCTTTACAGAAAATAACGCGCGGCATGGTGGCTCAGTGGTTAGCACTACTGATTCACAGTGCCAGGGACCTGGGTTCAATTCCAGCCTCAGGCAACCATCTGTGTGGAGTTTGCACATTCTCCCTGTGTCTGTGTGGGTTTCATCTGGGTGCTCCAGTTTCCTCCTACGGTTCAAAGATGTACAGGTCAGGTGGATTGGCTGTGCTAAATTGCCCATAGTGTTAGGTGCATTAGTTGGAGTAAATATAGGGGAATTAATTAGGGTGGGTTACTCTTCAGAGGGTCAGTGTGGACTTGTTGGGCTGAAGGGCCTGTTTCCGTTTTGTAGGGAATCAAATCTAAAATGCAGATTAAAGTAGTTGGCAGGCAACTTGCACACATAACATTCTTCTGACTGAGTCATGAGGTTGTGGGTTCAAGCCTCATTTGGAACATCGATATAATAATGATTTCCCAATCTCTTTAACTGTTGTTGATAAAGAACTGGTACAGGATATCAGCTGCTCACCCAAGTAATGCCATAGGATCCTTTACACCTCCCTGAGAAAATGGACGGGACTTGGTTTAATGTTTCATCAGGAGGACAAATCGCCTGACATTGTGGTACCTTGCTGGTGTGCAGTGCTAGGAGAAAGTGAGGACTGAAAATACTGGAGATCAGAGTCGAGAGTGGGTTGCTGGAAATACACAGCAGGTCAGGCAGCATCCGAGGAGCAGAAAAATCGACGTTTCAGGCCAACCAGCCTCATTCCTGATGAAAGGCTTCCAACCCAAAACGTTGATCTTCCTGCTCTTCGGATGCTGCCTGACCTGCTGTGTATTTCCAACAACACACCCTCGACTCTGGTGTACAGTGCTGTAGAGTCAGCTTAGATTCTTGCTGAAGCCTAAGCTTTCCACTTCAGGCACTCACTTACAGCATTTAGTAGCAAGTAAGGTGTAGTATTTGCCAAGTACAAGGACAAAGCTCATTCTAAAAATGCACATTGCTATTTGGACAGACTGGCAGCCTCATATCCTGCATTGAAACATTGCAATATTGTAACTCCACTTTGAAAGTATTACATTTGCTTTTAAAGTTAAAAAAAATCACATAACACTGTGATTTTTAACTTGTCCACCCCAGTCCAAAACTGGCACCCCCACATCATTTGCTTTAATAGACATAACTTGAGTCATGGAAGGAGATATTGAACTGTGCGGATGCACTCTCCCATTTACCTGTTCAATCCACTCCACTCGCTCCAACATGAATCGATAATATCGTTGATTGAGAAACAAATTGCTGCGGATGCTGGAAATGCAAAATGGGCGGCATGGTGGCACAGTGGTTAGCACTGTTGCCTCACACCGCCAGAGACCCGGGTTCAGTTCCCGCCTCAGGCAACTCTCTGTGTGGAGTTTGCACATTCTTCCTGTGTCTGCGTGGGTTCCCTCCAGGTGCTCCGGTTTCCTCCCACAATCCAAAAATGTGCAGGTCAGGTGAATTGGCCATGTTAAATTGCCCGTAGTGTTAGGTGAAGAGGTTAAATGTAGCGGAATGGGTCTGGGTGGGGTATGCTTCGGCGGGTCGGTGTGGACTTGTTGGGCCGAAGGGCCTGTTCCACATTGTAAATAATCTAATCTAATCAGAAATCTGCTGAAGATAGCCAGTGGCTCTGGCAGCAGGTCAGGAGAATAAAGCAGTCATCAACTTCAGGTTCATGATCTTTCAGAATCAGGGGCCACAGCCGAAGAATATGGTGTAGTCTGTTCATGACTGATGTGAGGAGGAAGCTTTTCACCCAGACACCAGTGACTCTGTGGAATTCTCTGTCACAGATGGCAAAACATTGAATTTTTTTTCAAGGACTTACAGAACCATTTAATCATACAGAATGGAAACAGGCCCTTCAGTCCAACTCGTCCGTGCTGACCAGATACCCTAACCTGAACTAGTCCCATTTGCCAGCATTTGGCCCGTATGCCTCTAAACCCATCCTATCCATGTACCCATCCATATGCTTTTCAAATGTTGTAATTGTACCAGCCTCCACAGCTTTGTCCATACACGTATTACCCTCTGTGGAAGAGCTCCCCCTCAGGTCCCTTTTAAATCGCTCCCCTCTCACCTTAAACCTCTGCACTCGAGTTAGATGTAGTTCTTAGGGCTAAACGGATCAAAGGCTAATGGGGAGAAAGTAGGAATAGAGAACTGAATTGGATGGTTGCCCACGATCCTATGGAATGGTGTATTCCTACTCCTATATGTTTTGTTTCCATGTATCATTCAGACTTGAGCTTGTACAGCATTATTTAGCTTGGAGATACAGGTTTACCCTCATCAAAAAATGGATCATTCCTGCCCAGACTCAGTTGAAATACAGACATTACAACCACCAACAGACAAGCTCATTCCTCCCAGGAAATCTCTTGGCCTTGAACCTATCTCTCTTGATACAGTAATGTTACATTTGATTCTACATTGACATTTAGCCACAGATAGATGCTCCAAATTAAAGTTTCTACTTTTTTTTGAAAATGTAAAGCTACTTTTAGAGCATTGATCATTTTGGAGCAATAATAATGTTGTTATATTCAGAATCCAGCAGGGCAGCATTAGGAAACAAAAATCATAATTTCTGGTCACCTTGTGACCTTAACGACCCCTTAGGGTTATCGGAAAGTGAAATTGAATCTGGCTATTTCTGGGATCTCTCACATATGCTATTTCATTTCAGTCTAGTGCCTGACATCAGTGGGAAGGGGACAGAGGTGAACATCCCAGACAGGACGTGCCCAACAGTGAGCAGGCTCCAGCATTTGGCCCCCTCTGGGGAAACATCGATAGGATGACTGCTGAGAGACACACAAAACCAAGATTCCCATACAATGGGGCGTGATAATAGACACCCACTGGAATACATTAAATATTTATTTATGTGGCATGAATACCTGTAATTAATCCAAATTGCACACTGCAATGAGCCAAATTTTCAAGTAAGATCATTGTTAATTATTGGGTTTGGAGGCGAGAACTGTTGAGATCTACTGTTTGTGTGAAATAGTGATCTGGTTGAGAACAGCATGAAAATCCCTGATAGGACCAGGAGGAACAGGCACCTAATATTGGATGAAAGAAAGAATATCATTTAAAATCTGATTGAAGATTTGTAGCTCGGGTGTCCGTTGTTGTGGTTCTGCTCGCCGAGCTGGAAGTTTTTGCTGCAAACGTTTCGTTCCCTGGCTAGGGAACATCATCAGTGCTGTTGGAGCCTCGTGTGAAGCGCTGCTTTGATGTTTCTTCCGGTATTTATATTGGTTTGTTCTTGCCGCTTCCGGGTGTCAGTTTCAGCTGCAGTGATTTGTATGTGGGGTCCACATACAGCGCTTCACACGAGGCTCCAACAGCACTGATGATGTTCCCTAGCCAGGGAACGAAATGTTTGCAGCAAAAACTTCCAGCTCGGCGAGCAGAACCACAACAAAGAATATCATCCAAGCGTTCATTGAGAATGAGAGAGAGAAAAAAAAGGAAAGTTAAGGTAAATTTGATGCAAAAGCTTTTATATTGTTTCAGATCATGATAACTTGGTACACTGTCTGAAATCTGGAAATCACTAAATCACTCAAGCAGTGCTAAGCTCCTGAAAATCATTGTATTATGTGAAATTATAGTGTCATAGGATCATACAGCACAGAAACAGACTCTTCAGTCCAACTCATCCATGCTGACCAAGTTTCCCAAACTAAACTAGTCCCATTTGGACTAAACCTTTCCTATTCATGTACCTGTCTGAAAGTCGTTTAAATATTGCAACTGTACCTCCACTTCCTCTGCCAGTCCATGCCACAAACAAACTACCTTCAGCGTGAAGAAGTTACCCCTCTGGTCCCTTTAAAATCTTTCTCCTCTAACCCTAAAACTGGGTCCTCTAGTTTTGAACTCTCCCACCTGAGGGAAAAGACCTTTACCCTTTACCTTATATATACCCCTAATGATTTCATAAACCTCTATAACCTTCTATGCTCCAGTGAAAAAGTCCCAGCCTATCCAGCCTCTCCTTATAGCTCAAACCCTACAGTCACAGTAGCATCCTTTTAAATCTTTTATGCACCCTTTCTGATTTAATAATACCCTTCCTACAGCAGAGGGGTCAGAATTGTACATAGTACTCCAAAAGTGATCTTACTAATGATCTGAACAACCGCAAGGAGATGTCTCTATATTCAAAGGCCTGAGCAATGAAGGAAGTGTGCCAAATGCTTTCTCTACTGACCTGTGTTGCAATTTTCGAAGAACCATGTACCTGAACTCTTAGGTTTTGCATTACTAGACACAGAAAATCCCCTACAAACCCACGTAAATGTTTGGGTCACGCTCCCAGAAGTTAACCAGGTCAGTTGGAAATATTTTGAACAGAGGAGATCTTCCTATTGCTGCACATTTTTCATGATTTAATGACTTATTCCACCTCCATTCCCACAAGTAGGGATGAGATTGATTGTTGCCATTAGTGGACAAACCTTGTTGCCACTCTTTATTGGACAATTGAATCAGGATCATATCCAGTACATGAGATATGCCACTAGTTGTGAAGCTACACATGGTGTGGCGAAAATAGTGGAGATGGGAATAGTCCCAAGAATAATTGGATGGGTTGGAACAGAGAGTGTGGAGACTTAGAAAAGAAACGGTGACACGGTGGCTCAGTGGTTAGCACTGCTGCCTCACAGCACCAGGGACCCAGGTTCAATTCCAGCCTCGGGTGATAGTCTGTGTGGAGTTTGCACGTTCTCCCCGTGTCTGCGTGGGTTTCCTCCGGGTGCTCCCATTTCCTCCCACAGTCCAAAGATGTGCAGGTCAGGTGAATTGGCCATGCTAAATTGCCCTTGGTGTCAGGTGCATTAGTCAGAGGGAAATGGGTCTGGGTGGATTACTCTTCGGAGGGTCGGTGTGGACTTGTAGGGCCAAAGGGCCTGTTTCCACACTGTAGGGAATCTAATCTAATCAAATCTGAAACACTGCACTTTGTGAGCTAGGAACAAATGTCAATCATCTGTTAAAGGCTACCTCCAGCATTGCTTATCCATCTGCCAACATATCAGTGATCAATACCGATTGCATTACCACATTATTGGAATAATGAGTAATAAAGAAACATCTGTGATACAGTGAAACCATGTAGCTTAGAACCATGTTAATTGAGGGCAAGAGGGCATTGGATGATTCGTTGGATGGATATGGTGTGTAAGGACACAGGTACGGTGGCATTGCCTCACAGCGCCAGGGTCCCAGGTTTGATTCCAGCCTCTCGCGGCTGTCTGTGTGGAGTTTGCACACTCTCCCTGTGTCTGCGTGGGTTTCCTCCGGGTGCTCCGGTTTCCTCCCACCGTCCGAAGATGTGCAAGTCAGGTGAATTGGCCATGCTAAATTGCTCATAGTGCTAGATGCATTAGTCAGAGGGAAATGTGTCTGGTGGCTCACTCATCAGAGGGTTAGTGTGGACTTGTTGGGCCGAAGAGCCTGTTTCCACACTGTAGTGAATCTAATCTAAAAAAAAGGCAGAAGACTGGTACGAGGGGATAGAATAGGTGCAGGAACAATAGGCTGAATGGCCTCCTTCTGCATCATAATGCTTTTGTGACAACTTATCTTAAAAACTGGATACTTTTATAAACTGCTATGAATGAACTTTAATTCTTATTCAATGAGTACAATAACTTGTGAACTTGTTTGGTTAGGTGTGCGTCGGTGTGGTGGTGTTACTAGTTACCAGCTTTGTGTACTGTTCTTTCCAGCACTCTTGTTAGTCTGTTGGCCCACCTGATCCAGGTATGCCTGATCTACCACAAACCACCCATCCCGCAAACCAACATGAGCTGAACTCCGGCGTGGACTCAGTGCCAAGGTTGCTGGTTTTGAGACACAGTGGCTTGTATTTTTGTTTTGGGTTGAGCTTTTAGCTACGAAAGTGCATTTCAAACAAAATGAAATGTCTAGGATAACGAGCTCTCCTGCTCTATTTATCGAACTCCCCAAGTACAGAATTTTCAGTGGATTCTCACTGTGCAGTGTTTGGCAGATGTGATTGCCTGCATAATGACCGCACTCTTAGAAGTAATGATGTGGAGGAGCCGGTGTTGGACTGGGGTGTACAAGGTTAAATATCACACAGCACCAGCTAAGATCCAACAGGTTTAATTGGAAGCACTAGCTTTCAGAGCGCTGCTCATTCATCAGGTGGTTGTGCAGCAGGAACCATAAGATACAGAATGTATAGCAAACGATTACAGTGTCATGCAACTGAAATAACATATTGGTAGACTTAGGTAGACTTAATAGCAATCTAGGTTTGTTCAATATATCCTTTGCCATAAACTCTGTGTCTTATGATCCCCCTCCACAGCTACCTGATGAAGGAGCAGCTCTTAGAAGTAATTAACTGGATGAAACAATGTGAGGATGTGAAAACATCCCATGATTTTGAATCAAGTCTGTTTGCTCTCTAAGGAGAACAACTCAAACATTTCCAACCCATCCACGTAACTGAAGTACTTGGCCCACAGAACGATCCCATTACCCTCTGCTTTGTCCTCCGCAAACCCTCCACATCTATATGTCCTTTTGTGGGGAAGAGCAGAACTCGAGGTCACTACAGGACAGTCATCCAGAAAGCCAACAGGGAATTCAGAAGAAATCCCAAAAGGTGCTGTGTAGTGTACCTTTTTTTTAAAAAAACGTCATTCACACAGTGTGAGCATCACTGGCTAGGCCAGCATTGATTACCCAGAGGGCAACCAAGAATCAACTATCTTGCTGTTGCCATGGAGTTACATGTAGGCTGGACCGGGGAAACAGCAGATTTCTTCCCTAATGGGCATTAGTGAACCAGGTGGAAATGGGTGCTTATGATAATTGACAACTTGCAATCGACATTATTTCATCTTACTTCCAGCCTTTTTTAAAAAAGATGTTGAACTCAAATTCCACCAATAGGTAAGGCAGGATTTGCACCGAGGTCTCTGGTATATCCGCTTTCTGTTATCAAAGTGTAGTACCACTAGACCATTGCACCTCCTTAGCAAGTAGCTCATTATTTTTCATTGTTCTAGCTCACTTGGTGTTCACTAATGATTTTTGAAATTGTAGTGATTGCAAAGTCTAGGAGAGTGGATGTACTACTTCCCGAGGACAATGTAATATTTATTGCATTGGCATTTCTGGTTAGGTAGTCTCAATTCCTTTTTCTCTTGACACATCATACTCTTGAATTTACTGCCACTCCCCTCAGGCAGTAACAATAAATTTTCACTTCTTCAAACGCATTTATTTTTAAATTATTTTTTCAATGTGTGTCAATCCCATAGAGACACAAACAGCTATTCCAAACCCCAAGGTACTGAGCTCACGTTGTGTGGACTCTGCTTTGAATTCAGTTTCTTTCTTGTCAGTGATATAATGATAAGGGGGAAACAAAGGCAAAATGGAGGGGAGAAGGAGGAAGGTCATTTAGCCAGGCTCTCTCACAAACTCTGGCCCAGGGAAGAAAGATGGGATTAAACATCTTGTGTGTCCTACATTTCCAAAATAAAAAGAATTAATTCAGTTAAATTAAGGCTAAGCGCCTTGTCTCTTTTTTTTGGAGGGGGGGGGTGCAGGAGGAGCCAGGGTGGGAGGGGAGAGTCAGTTCAGCCAAAATGAAAGCTTGTGGCTTTAACAGATGAGGCCCAAAGCTCTTAAACAATATTCAGTTGCACTGGGGCAGGGACAGAGCCTTGAGTCTTTGTCTGCTGTGAGCTGGTAGCCCTGCCTGTCCCACAGGAGGAAATAAAAGGCTTGAGCTAGCAAGTTGTCTTATACAGAGACAGAACGGGCTGCGCTCCACATTCATCTGGTTTATATGATAATGGACTGTTGGGACAGTGTTAATACGTCAATCTGCCTTAACACTTGGGTTAATCCTGATAAACCCTCAACCATGGGTGTCAAACATTGTTCACGAAGATGGGATTCCTACTATTTTCCCTTGGGATCCCCAGGGATGGTTACTGTATTCCATATGCAAAACCATTAATTTTCACATAAGTTACCCTCTTTGCTTCTGTTGCTCTCTCCTTTCCCAATTGCCACTTTTATTTACACTCGCTGGGGTTGGCAGGAGACCAGGGCAGAAAAGCCATGAAGTCTAAACATAGAGGGAGGTTGTTGGGGGGGGGGCCTTCTCTCCTGCAAAATTGGCCTGAGCCAGCCACCTTACTGAACTTTTGACATATCCAAAGTTGAAAGAAGCTGCTGCGTCACAGTACGGGCAGCCATTATGGTGATCTCCTGCCTGCTCGGATGCTTTAACAAACTCGATGTCAACATCAGGATTTGCCAAAGTTGCAGTAGATATCCTCAGAGTGGTGCGCCCTTCAGTATATCTACCACCAATCAACTGTAAGGAAACCTGAGCTGGCTCCTGAAAATATTTGCTTCTCCTTGTAGCCAACTCCTCCAAAGGAGAGAGCAACAGAAGCAAAGAGGGTAACTTATGTGAAAATTAATGGTTTTGCATATGGAATACAGTAACCATCCCTGGGGATCCCAAGGGAAAATAGTAGGAATGTACCCCAACCCCCCCACATGCCAATCTCTCAGGCTCTGGCAGTCAAAGAAGAAATGAGGTAAAAACAATGACTGCAGATGCTGGAAACCAGATTCTGGATCAGTGGTGCTGGAAGAGTACAGCAGTTCAGGCAGCGTCCAAGGAGCAGTAAAATCGACGTTTATTCCTGATGAAGGGCTTTTGCCCGAAATGTCGATTTCGCTGCACTTTGGATGCTGCCTGAACAGCTGTGCTCTTCCGGCACCACTGATCCAGAGTCGAAGAAGGAATTCCGTCAGGAATTGGGAAACCTCAAAGGTTGCTGCAGGATCTCTTCCATCCATGTGTGAAAACCAGAAGGCCACTGAATATGTTGACAAAGGATGGCCTCTCCCTTTCTCTCTCCGCGATATGAACATGAAAACACAGAGTAGATTAGATTAAATTAAACCATTCTCAATGGTTGGGAATTCCAAAATTGGGAGCTCCGTCTAAGGATTAGGGACAGACCATTCAGGGAGATGTTCAGAAGAACTTCAACACACAAAGGGAGGGTAAACATTTGGAACTCTCTTCCACAAATGACAGTGGATGCTAGATCAGTTGTCAGTTTTAAATCTAAGATGGGTTTTCTTTGTTAAGCAAAGGCATTAAGGGATATGGCCAAAGGTGACAGCTCAGCCATGATCTCACTGGTAGGCAGAACAGGCTCAAGGGACTGAATGGCCTACTTCTGTTCCTACGTTCAGTATCAATTGAAATGTCCATATAAAATGAAAACACAACTGGAAAATTTGGCATTGGAGCAGGTCTAGTAAATGTTGCAACATAAACTTGATATTTTATCTCTCTCAACTCTGTCAATATGACACTAGGATTTCAGCTTTTGATTCCTGAGCTCAAGCCTTTTAGTGGGATTTGAACTGAGAACCTCAAAACGACCACAGCCTGACACTAACCTAGAAAAGCTAGTGTGGCTTTTCCAAGAGCTAGTACTGTCTGAAAGTACTGCAAAGTGAAGGTAAGATGCTCGCAGCTGTCTTTTCAATGGGGCAAAAGGGACAGGATGAATTATATTGCTGCTGCTCCTAATGACAGGCTTGAGAAGAAGTTGCAGACGATTGTGTTTGATCTTGTTTGTAAATGGGTTTGTCAAACTCAATCTCTGCTGGGAGAAAAATGGCGCTAAAAGCAAAACTATTAAAATCGGGAAAGGTCAGACAGATTTTGTGGTCTACTGGACCGTGATGCAAGACCTTGCTTGTTGTTTGTCAAGCTCGTGATTGTGAGCCAGCCATGGTTTGGAATGCAATGGACAGTTGTGAGCAGTAGGAGGTAGAATAGTCTGTACATGGTCTTTGGCAGCGAATGACACTCGCTGTCAGGGGTAGACGCACGGGTCTTCAACATGGTGATGCATTTACCTGTTTTTCTTAGCACCCAACTGATAAAAAGTTAGGATATTGAACTGGCTTCTGCATTGAGTAATTGAGGTGAATCATATAAATGTATTTAAGGGTAAGATAGATAAGCAAGTGAGGGAGAAGGGGATGGAATGATACACTGATAGAGTGACATAAACAACATAGAAGTAGTCATGAAGTCATAGAGATGTCCACCATGGAAAAGACCCTTTAGTCCAATGTCCACGCTGACCAGATATCCAACATCAATTTGGTCCCATTTGCCAGCACTTGGCCCATATCCCTCTAAACCCTTCCTATTCATATACCCATCCAGATGCCTTTTAAATGTTGTAATTGTACCAGCCTCCACCACTTCCTCTGGCAGCTCATTCCATACACATACCACCCTCTGGGTGAAAACATTGCCCCTTAGACCCATTTTAAATCTTTCCCGTCACATCTTAAACCCATGCCCTCTAGTTCTGGACTCCCTTACCCCAGGGAAAAGACATATCCTATCCTTGCTCCTCATGAGCAACATGTTTGTAAATCTTTTTGGACCTTTTCAGGTTTTACAACATCCTTCTACCTGTGACTGGCAGTAGCAGCATTATGATTCATTGTACCTTCCAGACCCTCCAAAAGAATTGCAGGACATTTATGATGTAGAGCTTATGCTCAAAACGTCAACTCTCCTCCCCTTTGAATGCTGCCTGACTGGCTATGCTTTTCCAGCGTCACAATTTTTGACTCTGCGTTTATGACATGTTGAGTGAATCAAATGGCCTGTTCCTCTGTGTTCGATATTCAGGGTAATTCTGTGTAATAGTGAGGTGGAGTGCACAACAACAAATAGAAGGAGAAATACAACGGAGCCCCTCCTCTGCAGCACCCCCTCCCCCGAATCCTCAAACAGATTTGTAGCACATCCATTTGGTAAAAATTTATCTCAGACTCCCTTTATTCAAGACCGTCAATTATATATGGCACAGAGCCAGGACATTGAGTCCAATCAGTCCATGCTTGATTGTTTGCCATTTGAGCATCTTCCTATGTTTCCTTATCTCAATCTCTGCATTCCCTCCCCCCTGAAATATCTGTCTAGCTTCCCCTTAAATACATCTTTATTATTTGGTTTGCCCACTCCCTGTGCTAGCAAGTTGCATTCTGGGGCTCTGTGCCTTTAACAGGAGTTGTGTGACAAAAGTAGCTGATACTGAATTGTGAAAGGTTGCAACCAGCAACATGCTGTAAAAGCCGATTAACTGCCGCCTCATGGGGTGAGGGGTTGCAAGGCAAAGGGGGTGGGAATGTTGAGTTTTTATTGTCATCTGGTTTTTGTCCCTGTGTGCAAACTAATTAAAATCTACCCTCGAGGTTATTCAGGAGCTGCTGTGCGTAAAGCTGAAATTAGAGGAGGTTTTGAGAAAGTGAGATCCATGTAATAGACTGAGCATAAATGATTTGGCAAATACAACAGGCAGAGTGCGCACACACGTAATGGGTGTGATATTGTTCAAGACTGCTTAACTGAGCGCCACGGTGGCTCAGTGGTTAGCACTGCTGCCTCACCGCGCCAGGGACTGCGACTCCTCGTGTCTGCGTGGGTTTCCTTCCACAGTTCCCAAGATGTGCAGGGTAGGTGAATTGGCCATGCTAAATTGCCCATAGTGTTCAGGGGTGTGTAGGTTAGGTGCATTAGTTAAGGGTAAATGTAGAGCGATAGGTTCGGAGAATGGGTCTGGGTGGGTTACACTTTGGAGGGTTGGTGTGGACTTGTTGGGCTGAAGGGCCTATTTCTACACTGTAGGGATTCTATGATGCCAATGACTGCTCAACAGAAAGCTCCAGTCTTAAATTCCAAATTGTCCTGCATTGTTACCTAATGCCTCTTTCATGGGATGAGGGCATCACTGAATATTAATTGCCTAACCCTAATTGCCCTGAACTGAGTGGTTTTACAGGCCATTTCCAAAACAGCCACATTTCAGAAATCACACAAGGCAGAGACAAGGGAGATTTCATTCCCTAAAGACATTAGTGATCCAGATGGGTTTTCACAACTTCGGCAATCATTCCATGTCCATCATTATTAATGCCAAGGTTTTGATTCCAGGCGCAAAGAGTGCGGTGCTGGAAAAGCACAGCCAGCTAGGCAGCACTCAAGGAGCAGGAGAATCGACATTTTGAGCATAAGATTCCAGACGTATCATTTGAGTTTAAATTTCCCCATTAGCTGCTGTGAGATTTGAACCCACACCCCTAGGTTACTAGTTTGGGATTACTGGATTACTAATCCAGTGACATAATTGTTGTACACCACTCCCTTCCCATCTTGTTGTGAAGAGATTATTCTGAATAGCCAAGCCTCTAATTGTGGGATAGATTGTCAACTCTGGTCTAACAATATTCCAGAACATTTCATTGCATGTCCTCCGCATCCTTCTAATTGTTCACCAAGTACGAAATAAAAACCGAAAGAACTGTGGCCACTGTAAAACAGAAACAAAACCAGAAAGCGCTGGGAGAGCTCAGCAGGTCTGGCAGCATCTGTGAAGAGAAATCAAAGTTAACTTTTCTGGTTTGGGTAACCCTTCCTCCAAACAGTGACCCTTTCTCAAAAATTGATTTCTCTCCCCAGATGCTGTCAGACCTGCTGAGCTTTTCCAGCAATTTCTACTTTTGTTTTTGACTTGGATCCACAGCATCTGCAGTTCTTTCAGTTTTTAATCTTCCTTCGCAGATTGATAAACAAAAAAACACCAACATTCTTGATAATCAAACAGCTTTTATTCCCATTTCTGTCAGTTTAGAATCGATGAGCAAATGTGTTTAAAGTAAATTAAATTAAAGGTCGCTTATTTTAATGGCCTTTTAAATATTCGGCATGTGTCACTACAGTGACACCTAGAGATTTTTTTTAATTCTTGGAGATTCCTGGAGCGTTGGCAACTCCCCTGTGGGAGATGAGTGCTGCAGAATGTCTGTCACAGTTGTCTAGATGGTTAGAAGTCACACAACACCAAGTTATAGTCCAACAGGTTTATTTGAGATCACAAGCTTTCGGAGCATTGCAATTATCTGTATGGTAATAGTGATTGCATGTCCGATGAATTCACTGCATTGATGGTTTTTCTTTGAGATGCTTCATCCTAAGATGGCAGTCAACACAAGGACTGCATCATTATAACCCCCAGTAACTCCACTTCTCCTGAAGTAGAAGGGTTATTCTCGAATGCTGTTCCTCTCAGTGGCCGCTCCTTTAAGGCAGCAATGGGTAAAGTGGGTCAGTATTCTCACAGTCCAGTGACATATTCTTTTAAAGTTCACTTGAGACTCCAAATAAAGGGCAGGATCAGGCCAATTGTAAGTTGTAGCAACCAAATCCCAGCCAGGGTTCCTAAATCTATTCCAGTTCCACGTAGAATTCCCCCAAAATGCCAAGCTCCCCACTGTAACTGTGTAGGATGCCAGTGAGGCCCACCCTGGAGTACTGTGTACAGTTTTGGTCTCCTTTACTTGAGAAGCAATGTACTTGCACTGAAGGGGGTGCAGAGAAGATTCACGAGGTTGAATCCAGAATTGGGAGGGCTGACTTATGAGGATAGGTTGAGTAGACTAGGACTATACTCATTGGGATTTAGAAAAATGTGGCGGGATCTTGCAGAAACATATAAATTTATGAAGGGAATAGAGAAGTTAGAAGGAGGGGGGTTACTTCCACTGGTGGGCCATAGCCTCAAAATAAGGGGGAGCAAATTTAGGACTGAGTTGAGAAGGAACGTCTTCACCCAAACGATTGTGAATCTGTGGAATTCCCTGCCCAGTGAAGCAGTTGAGACTACCTTGTTGAATGTTTTTTAAGGCAAAGAAAGATAGATTTTGAACAATAAAGGAATTAAGGTTATAGTGAGAGGGTGGGTAAATGGAGCTGAGTCCATGAAAAGATCAGCCATGATTTTATGAATGGTAGAGCAGGCTCAATGGGCTGCTGCTTTTTCTTATGTTCTGATGAGGAGGAATGAACTGGCTCCCCTTCTTTATTCACTCCCCACCTCAGTTGGTCACCACAAGGTTGATTTACATCAGATCTCCTCCTTTTAAGGATGACTTTCTCCCGGAGCCAAATGAACATATGATTTAAAAGGATGAAATTTAAGCAGTTTTTTCTGAGTTAATAAAAAGAGTGAGTTTATTAATGACTTAAACAAAAGAAGAATCAGTAACTCAACACATATGTATACAGATTAGACATGAGAGGTGAGGGACAAGATTATTAAAAGTTTTTCAAAAATATATGTTTAAGTGACTGAATTGTTCTAAAGAGCAGGTAGTTGAACATGCAGCTGCTACAATGGGAGGTTACCATTGACATTAGTAGTTAAACAATTAATTTTGAGATTTTGCACTCTGTATGTTGACTGAAACTCTTTTGTCCAAATTTCTTTCGATGTGGCTGCTGGCGATCAGGCTTCCAACATTCAGAGTGAGAGAGTCCTTCTGTTTCCTTGTGACTGGTTAGCTGGCTCATGCTGAGTGAGAGAGTTATTTCCCTTTCCTTTACCTGCATTGCAGGGTTGTTTAATGGCTATTTTCAAACTGTGAACTTTATAGTACTCTAGTCCACAAACTAGGATGTCAGGCCACTAACACACCTGCACACACACCTAGATATACACATACACACCCATACATACACACACATACACACACACCTATCAAGAGTTTGCTCTCAAATGCTGTTCAAATGATGGCTTCCCACTGAAATGGAATTGGGTAGTCAACCTTTATTTTCATTTTTTTAGTGGGATGTGGATGTTGCTGGTTGGCCAGCATTTATTGTCCATCACTAGTGGCCTTGAGAAGGTGGTGATGGGCTGCCTTTTTGAACCGCTGCCGTCCACCTGGACTGTGAGTTGACCCACAATGCCGTCAGGGAGGGAATTCCAGGATTTTGATCCAGCAACAGTGAAGGAACAGTGATATATTTCCAAGGTGGTGAGTGGCTTGGAGGGGAACTTAAAGGTGATGGTGTTCCCATATATCTGCTGCCTTGTCCTTCTAGATTGAAATGGTCTTGGGCTTATAAGGTGTTGTCTAAGGATCTTTGGTGAATTGCTCATTTCTCAAAGCTTCTCATTACCTTATCCCTTTTAGGCTTTTCATTTGAAGTTTTCCTGACTCTACAGATGTGATGTTCCAGAATCTTCCTCCACATGGCCACTGAATTTGCATCCACAGTGATCATGACCTGATAACTCTTAAAAAGCACACGCTGTAAATAAAGTTCAATGGGCGAGGATATGATCCAGATCATGATGGAGCAATGCCCTTTTAGCTTATAAAATGGCCGCTCAGGTGAGGCATTGCCAGTGTCTCTAGAACTACACTCAAGAATCAACACTTTCAGGTGAAGAACAGGTCAAGTATAGAATTGCATTTTTGGCTTTGGACAAGAGAAGAAATGAAAACTCCTGTTGCTTATACATAACTGTGTGTAGAAAAAGATGGCATGGAAAATAAAAGACATGGGAGGATAAAGTACTTGAATAAAAGAAGTGTGAACTAGTCAAGAAATGTACATTGAAATTAAAATGAGGAGAAAGGTGTGATGTAATGAAAGGAATGACCTCACCACTGGGGTTAAGTTGCTGAACTGTATTTGTTTAAGCATTACGCAATTAGCAGGTTTTTCACTGCCTGAACGTAGGAAATGCCAAGACTATTGCCATGTATTACTGACAGATCAGGAACATTCAGTAGTCATTGTGTAGAGCTCCTTGGAGGGTGAAGGATAGACATTACGACATCCCTTGTGTGAAAGAAACTCTGGACCCAAGTATAAATCCCTCTGCAAGTCCCTCAGGTTACCTGAGCTTTGGGAAGGTGCCTTTGAAATACAGGTCTTTGACTGGAACTCGCTTCCCCTCTTTTCTTGTACAAAGGGCTGCTGCAGTTATGACCAAGAAGTCACTAAGGAATAATTGTACTCTGCTGACTTGTAAAGGCTATATTTGAGAGCATTACAGCAGAGTGTATGGATATTTTAGCATTCCATGAGGACCTATCAAGGAATGTTATGTGAGGGCCGTTGAGTATATCTGAATACTTTATGCTGAGGGATGTTGATATAAAAAAGAAAGACTTTTATTTATCCTATGTATTTCATAACCATCGGGTGTTCCAATGTACTACATGGCCAATGAAGATCCAATCCTGGATTTCAAAAGAGAATTCATTTAAAAAGAGAAAAAACTGTTTGCAAGGTTAAAGGAAAAAGCATGTGAATGGGACTAGCTGAGGATAAAAATCACACAACATTAGGTTATAGTCCAACAGAATTATTTAGAAGCACTAGCTTTCAGACGCATCCAAGAACCTGGAAGCTAGTGCTTCCAAATAAACCTGTTGGACTCTACCTTGGTGTTGTGTGATTTTTAACTTTGTACACCCCAGTCCAACACCAGCACCTCCAAGTCATAGGGACTAGCTGAGTTGCTCTTTCAAAGAGTGGGGCACCCCCTTTTATATTGTATTGGTCTCTCTCTGTGTTGCGTACAATTTTCTTCATTAATGAAAGATGTAAATGTAGTGGGAGCAGTTCAGAAAAACTTCAATCAACTAAAAGATGGAACGGATAAGGTTTCTTTTGAGGAAGACATGGACAGGCTAAACCCGTAGCCACTGGCATTTAGCTTACTGAGACGTTAGGCAGCAAAAGATGACTGTATTCACACAGAGTCCAAACCCACACTTTTAATGCGAGAACTTTATTTCAGTTAGCTAAGCTCTGTTAAACTCTCATCCCACTGATTATCAGCTCCCCATATTTATACATCCAATTCAAATGCAAATAACTCATAATGAATATATCCATCACCGGTTCCCTTGGGTTTCAGGCATCCATTCAGAGCATATTAGGTGACAACATAACTTGATTGAAACATATTATGTCCTGAGGGGTTTTGACAGATTGAATATGGAGAGGATATCTCCTCTTGTGAGAGAATCTAGAACCACATGGTCACTGTTAAAAAAATTCAGGGGTTGTCAACTGTAGACAAAAAAGGGGATAATCTTTATTCTCTCAGAGGATTGTGAGGTTTTTGCAGTGTCGTCCTGCAAAGGCAATGGAAGCAAAGTCATAGATTAAGGCAGACCCAGGTAGGTTATTGAAAAGCAAAGGAGGTGAAAGGTTAATATGGGTAGTGGGAATGTGGATTGTATGACTCTATGACTCGATGTGTACCATGATCTTATTGAATGGTGAGGCAGGCTTGAGGGACCAAGTGACTTACTCCTGAACCTGATTCATATATTTGTATATCTGAGGAAATGGTTCTCGGTATTTTTTGAATTGTGGTAAAAGTTGTAATGTCGCAGCCAATTTGTGCATAGCAAGAGTCCATAATCAGCAATGTGGTAATGACCTGAAAATTTGCTCATGATGTTGCTTGAGGGAAAAGTATTGGCCAGGACAATTGTGAAAATAGTGAAAAAGGGATCGTTTACATCGACCTGAGCACCTTGGCTTAACATCACATCCAAAAGATCGAGTTCTTGTTCATAATCAGCCTCGACTTTTGTGTTCATGTTCTGGAGTGAAATGTTAATCTAGAACCATCTGACCCACAGCAAGAGTGATATCAATTGAGCCACAGTTAACTGATAACATCTGTTGCTCTGGTAGATGTTTATTATCTCAGAGTGTGTTGGATATATAGAGCATATTACAGCGGTAGATGTTTTGTATATTGAGGAATGCTGCACTGACAAATGTAAAGTATTGATTAAGACAGCCTTACATTCCATCAGCAATTGCACTTCTAAATGATTTAATTGGCTTTAAAACACTTTGAGATATTACTTGAGAGGGCGAAAGGCCCAATCTAAATGTAAATCCTTACCTTTTTTTATCAGAATCTGTACATTGAAGCCATCTTTTATTCTTCTTCAATGGGGAATGGGTATCACTGGCGAGGCTGGCATTTCCTGTCTATTCCTACTTGTCACTGAGAAGCTGATGCAAATCATTGACATAAAGCTCTTCAATCTATTTGGTGTAAACACTCTCAGTACTGTGTGACTTGGAGTTGGATGAGTAAATGATGGTGTCTCCAAGTGCGTGATGCCCCTTGTCCTTCTAATTGGTGAACACCTGTGTCAAATTTTATTTGTCTGAGTTCCTGTGAAACACCTTGTGGGGTTTCACCACTGTCGAAAAGTGTGGCACTGGAAAAGCACAACAGGTCAGGCAGCATCTGAGGAATAGGTGAATCAACATTTCAGGCATAAGCCCTTCATCAGGAATGTGGTGGGGGGGGTGAGGTGATTGCGGGGAAGGGGATAAATAGGAGGGTGGGTGGAGCCTGAGGGAGAAAGTAGCTGGGAAGGTGATAGTTGGATGTAGGTGGTGGATTATGGTGATAGGTTGGAGGGGAGAGTGGAACAGATAGGTGGGAAGGAAGATTGACAGGTAGGACAGTTCAAGAGGGCAGTGCTGAGTTGGAGGGATGAGGTCAAGGGAGGGGAGATGAGGAAACTGGTGAAGTCGACATTAATGCTTTATGGATGGAGGGCCCCAAGGCGAAAGATGAGGCATTCTTCCTCCAGGCATCGGGTGGCTAGGATTTGGCTCCACTGGGTTAAAGTTGTGATATGAATACCACTGTTCAAAGTCAGACACTCGGCTGATAAGCGGAGTGAAAAACCACTGACTCTGTTCCAGCAGATGAGTTTACTGAAGCTCCCAAGTGTAGAATCAGAGATTCTACACAATGCTTGAGCAGAGGAGCATTTACTTACGAAGAATGCAAATGTGGCCAAGACTCCGCAGAGAATACTGTAGTGTGGGGAAGATGGCTTTGGAGAGGAATTGTGAAGGATGAGCTGCCAGAACCAACCTAATTAAATCATACAGACCCCAGTGACTTGATGGAGCATCTGCTGAAAAGTTTAACACAATTTTTATTCAACCATTTCTGTAACTCTCCAGATCTGATTACTATCCAAGTCATGTAACAGAAAGCTTTAAAACAGACTCTCTCCAGAGAAAAGCAATAGTTTGTAACAGAGAGTCACACAAAATCCTTTTAAGTTCTAAATCATTGCAAGAAAATTCCTTTGCTGTTATTATACTTCCCTCCTTTTCCTAAATTGGTTGTCTGCTCTTTCTCCTGTAGTAGCTGATTTTTTTTGATGAATAGGTTTAGGGAACCATTTTAATTTATTTTAGTTTGCATTACACCTTATTACTTGAGTCCTTGTTAACTATAAAACACAACGAGAGTTGTCAGTGATATAAGACCCTCATCTTAACCCTGGTGAATGTGAACGAAAGTTCTGCTCAGCTCAGGTTCAATGTACAGAGTGCAAAATCTTCAGTTTGTAAATCTTTGTACCACTTAATCATTCAGTGACAGCAGAAAACACTGAATATAAACATAAATTTAACACCAATGTGATTACATTTCTAAACTGCTATTTGCCTCTGGGTGTAATGGCATTTGTGTTGAGCTGAGCTTTAAAAATGGAATCATTGGAGCATTTTACAGTTGGAATTGTTTTCTTTTCAAATTTATTGTTAAATGTTTATGTTTGAACAGGAACTCTGTTTAACAATAATGAACGGTTCATGGTCTGATGCCCTGGAATTCTGCATTGGGACCAGGCCTGTCTTTGTCTGGAGGTGAAAGGCAAAACAGTAGAAACTGAGAGCTCAAAATGCTCTGTATGTTTTTAGAACTAACCTTTCAGTAATGAACCACTGTTGTTGATATGTTGTCAGTATAAAGTGAGAGAATCCCATTTTGTCATGTTCAGTTCCATTATAGAGGTACTGGCAGTAACTTTTTAACAAGGGCACCACTCCCAGCATCCCATGGGATTTACCACAACTGTTAATGTGTGGTACTAGGTGAAGATGGTTTGAGGTCATTTACTGCCACCAGTCCTCATTTATCTTTGCCTTTTCTGAGATTGATTTTATGGTTAGTGGTAGAGGATGCAACACCTTAGAGTATCTGCAGATGAGGCACAGTTCTTAGAAGACAAGAAGGGTTAATGCACGATAGCAATAAGTACTACTGTATTTAGTCATAATAACTCAGACCTTAGGGAGCTGGTACAGATACATCTGCTCCCCACAAAACCTGGAGCAGAACTCCTGGCATCCACTTGCAGACTGTGTCTGACATGAGTAGATTGGATGGAGCCAATGTAACATAAACATCAAACCCTTCAGACTCAGAGGAAGCAAGTGAGTGTACTGTAGTCAGATGACACAAAAATAGATAGAAGATCAAGTTGCGAGAGGGGTGCAAACAGTTTACAGAGAGATATTGATAGGATAACAAGTAGGCAAAAAAATTAACAAATGGAGTAAAATGTGACAAAATGTGAAATTGTTCATTTTGGATGGAAGAACAAAAGAACAGCATATGGTTTCATTGGAGAAAACCTGCAGCAAGCTGCAGCACAAAGGGACATGAAACACAGAAAGCTCGCACACAGGTGCAGCAGGTAATCAGGAATGGAGCATTGGCCCTGATTTGAAGGTGGGGGGGTGGTGTTGTTGGAGTATAAAAGTACTGAAGTCTTATTGCAATTATACAAGGTGCTGGTGAGACCACATTTGGAGCACTATGAGCAGTTTTGGTCCCCTTATTTCCCCCTCACGCATTGTCTTCAGCATCATGCCACTACTCATCCTGATGAAGGGTCCCCGGACCCAAACGTTTAACTGGACTTTCTGTGCTTCCAGACCCGTTTCAAATCCGTTTTTGTTACAACACCCACCACGATGCTGGGCCCCAATCACAGGCCAATCACTTACTCCCCAGTGCCTCCTGAGGGCAGGCTCAAAATCACCCTAGCATGAAGACTTTGAGTGGGAAAGCAGCAGGAGGGCGGGACAGAAGTACTCTTTCTGACTGCAGTCTGCCTGGCTGCTGTTTTAACTCTGTAAGGGCTGTATGGCACATTGTGACGAGGGTAGACAGGAGCCTCAGTTTCAAAGTGGAGTCTAACTAAATCTTTTGGATAACAAGGTAACTCTCACTGAGTGGTGACTGTGTCAGTGAATGGTAGCTGCAACTGCACTCTTCCTTCAGGTCTCCCGAGAAGCTGACCCATTCTTCCCCAATTCCAATCCAATGGATTACCTGAGAGTCAGGGATCATTCCTGTTCAATGAACCCAAGGCAGATAGTTAAATATGTGGCAAATGATTTTACCTGATAATTCATTTATTTACAGAATGTAACCATAGCTATGTGGCACGATGGTTCAGAGGGTGAGCACCAGCTACCCCACTGTACCAGGTTCAATCCCAGCCTGGGTGACTGCCACTGTGGAATTTGCACGTTCTCCCTGTGACTGTGTGGGTTACCATTGGATTCTCTAGTTTCCTCGCACTGTCCAAACATGTTCAGGTAAGGTGGATTGGCTATGGCCTGTAGTGGGAGAAAGTGAGGGCTGGAGATCAAAATCGAGAGTGTGGTGCTGGAAAAACACAGCAAGTCAGGCAGCGTCCCAGGAGCAGGAGAATTGATGTTTCAGGCATAAACCTCGGGTATAAGCCCTTCATCAGGAAGGCTTTTCCAGCACCCCACTCTTGACTATGTCCTGTACTATGCAGGCTGAGAATGCGATAGGTGGGGGAGAAGGCGATAGGGTGGAGCATATAGATAGGTGGGATGATGGACAGGTCAAGAGGGTGGTGTCGAGTTGGAGGCTTGGGACTGGAATGATGTGGGGGGAGGGGAAATGAGGAAACTGGTAAAATCCACATTGATCCCGGTGCCCTGTACGGATTCTATGCCTGGCTTTAACCTTCGGTCAGCAAGGGGGAGGATTTTACCGTCCCTCAGAAGGTAGACCTGTGATGGGTTACTGGTGAAGATACTCTGAGCTGGGTTATATCTGCTCCCCGAGCGACAAGCGATATTGCCAATAGGCACCTGGCTAAAGTAGGGAGACAGTGGCACCGTGGTAATGTCTCTGTACTGTCAATGGTAGATCAAGCATCTCTGGAGTGGCAGGCAGGCTGCTGAACTCCTCAACAGATCCATGGTAGGAGAGACCAGGAGCATTCTTCTTCCCCCTTCACAGAGGGGCCATGGGCAAGGTGATTCTTCCCCCTTAGGCCCAATCCTTAGCTCAGAGGTGAATACCTTCCAGCAATTGCATGTGTCGGACTCCAGGTTCCCACACACTTCAGCCACGGCCAATGCTCCAGGTGGCGCCGCTCAGCTAGAGCAGCTCTGAGCTGGTCACTTGAGGTGGCAGCAGCCAACTGGAACTGGGTTTGTGTTGCTGAGTTGGGGGTTCCAGCTCGATTTGCTTGTTAAACACCTAAACATATTGAAAAATAAGTCACACATAGGTGGCACAGTGGTTAACACTGCTGCCTCGCAGGACCAGGGACCTGGGTTTGATTCCAGCCTGCCTGTGTGGGGTGGACAAAGTTAAAGATCGCACAACGCCAGGTTATGTTTCAGCAGGTGTATTTGGAAGCACTAGTTTTCAGAGCGCTGTTCCTTCATCAGGTAGCTCTGACATCAACATGAAAAGGAGTAGTGCTCTGAAAGCTTGTGCTTCCAAATAAATCTGTTGGACTGCAACCTGCCATTGTGTGATCTTTAACTCTTTCTGAGTGGAGTTTGCACATTCTCCCCCGTGTCTGTGTGGGTTTCCTCCGGGTGCTCTGATTTCCTCCCACAGTTCAAAGGTATGCGGGTTGGGTGGACTGGCCATGCTAAATTGCCCATTGTGTCCAGCGATGAACAGACTAGGTGGATTAGCCATGGGAAATGCAGGGTTACAAGTTTGGGATAGGAAGATTCTGCTTGGACCCGATGGGCTGAATGAACTGCTTCCACACTGTAGGGATTCTCTGATGATTCCAATTGATTCTGATTAAATTCAGGAGTACAAAGTGTTCAAAGTAAATCGGGAAGCTTTATTGTAGAATTTTCACTCAAGTACAGTACAACCTCTTACATTTCTGTGATAATGGTTGTGTTGGCAGAAAGTCAGACTGCATTTATTCATTGTTAATTGTGCCTGGTCTTAAAAACAGAAGGAATTTTGATTGTGATCATTTGCAGAAAGTCTCCAGAAATTGACTGATAGAATGTCAGAGGGATTGTCTGGGCATTTTGTTTGCAAGTCACCTGCAGGAACTAAATGAATATGTGACAAAAGATAATGTTTATTTTAACTGTTTAATCATCAGCAATGGTTCTCTGAACCGATTACCAGATTAGCTCAACAAATGAATAATTAGATTGCAAAATGCAAGGGAGCTTTAAGTGGATTTGATAAGTTCTGGAAGCTCGTTGCCAAGCCAACCAACAAACTTTGACAGATAGTTGCTGATAAGCTTTTGGCTTTTGCAGCCACGCACTTGATAAACAATAAACATATCTGATTCTGTCAACCAGATTCAAAGTCGACAATATTGTAATCAGTATGGATAACTGTGTTTGTAAGCAGCCACCGAGAGTCCTTATTACAGAGTGATGCTGATAACACGTTAGACATTGCTTATTTTCCCCTGAGGTGGGGTCAGTGGTAGACATAGATAGAAATTCTAGGAGTGAATCAGAACAAGACATTGTGTACCTTCCTGGTGGAGATTGGGGATGTTTGAAATTTGGAGAAGCACTCAGACATAACTTTGTCCCTCTTAGTGTCTCAAACAAATGGTGCAATGCAGGTTATGGGCAGGAGTGATAAGGATCTCCCCTGGTGTGGTGGTCTCTCAGCCCATTATAATGGTCTCTTGGTGATCTCTCAGTGGCCCAGCTTGGTAACCTCTCCACCCAGCATGGCAGTCTTTCCATGACACGCGGCAGTCTCTCTGCCCGACATGGTGGACTTTCTGTGGTATATAGTGGTCTCTCTGATCAGCATGGTGGTCTTTCCTGTGGTACGTGGCAGTCTATGCACTCAGAGTGGTGGTCTACCCTTGGTACGTGGTGGTCTCTGCACCCGGAGCAGTGGTCTTTCCACAGTATATGGTGGTCTCTCAGCCCAGTGTGGTCTCAGCATGTACTTCCGGTCTCTAGGTGATTCCACCAGCTCCATCGTGGCTAAGCCTCTAAAGCTTGTACTTTCAGCTTTATTTTCTACCCAAAAGTAAGAAGCTGTCATTGTACTATAATTACTGCAATGTTTACCTGTTAGCTTTGTTATTTCTTTCTATACTTGTTTTTAAGATTCTGCATCCAGGTACTTGTACCTAAGATGGCTCCTCATTATACACTTTGTCTTTGAGTACATGTGACAACAAAATCAAACTCAAATCAAATCTTAAGAATCCCCCAGCCAGTCGTATGGCAACATCTTTCACCACAGGTTTCAATAATCTGAGCATTTTTCCAGCTCTTCCTATTCCACTTGGCGGAATCAAGCCGCATCAGTGCATAAAACAGTGGAAATAGATCCCCGGGAGATCAATCACCATTACAGAACTGCCCTTCTGTTTCTCTGAGGAGAAGATTGGAGATTTTGTGAGCCATTTTCCTTGGCACTATTTGGATCCGATGCTCTTTCTCAGAGAGGCCCTCTCAGTTGGGCAGGTCCATCCATTACCATGTCAAAGCATGAGCTGCTGTCTCAGATATTCAACTGACACCCCTACCCAAAACAAATCATTTCCTCAAGGTCAGAACCATCTTGCAGGTATAGGTTATACACATATCAGGCCCCTCAAAAAGCTCTCCAAACTTTCCACCGTGTTGCAGCCTTTCCTGAGCTCAAAGTGTTTCTCATGTTTCGCAACCAATTTGAGTCGGTGATTTTCCAGAGAGCAACTCTGAGTGGGTGGCATGGGTGGCTCACAGTTTCAGGGACCCGGGTTCGATTCCGGGTTCGGACCACTGTCTGAATGGAGTTTGCACATTTTGTCTGTGTGGGTTTCCTCTGGGTGCTCCGGTTTCCTCCCACAATCCAAAGATGTGCAGATGAGGGGAATTGACCATAGTGTTGAGGGATATGTAGGTTGGGTGCATTAGTCAGGAGCATGAGGGGAATGGGTCTGGGTGGGTTGCTCTTTGGGAGTCAGTGTGGACTTGTTGGGCTGAAGGGCGTTTCTACACTGTAGGGATACTATGGTTAACTTTGGGTGGATTGTCAGCAGCCTGCTGCTTGCATTTGGAGCTATTGGAGCTATTGAGTTTGAATGATTGTCTGCTCAACTCAATCAGCTTGCCCTAAAATCACAGCACCTTTCTCCATGCATCCTCTCTCGTCAGACATAAGCATGGAGTAACTGCATTGACTTCAATCCAAGAGGTGGCGAAGAGCAAGCCATTCTATCTTGTCATAGAATGCATTCGTCACCAGCACAGCAAACTGCAAGCAACTGATTCCTAAAGGCACAGATTCAAGTCAGATAATCGGAGAGGGTTCAGGGTGGGCTTTACAGCTGGTAGAGGCGTGACGGATGAGAACGTTGAAACAATCCCATTTGTACCAAAGTGCTCTCAGCTTTTCTTTCTAAGTACCATTAAGCCACTAATTTTAAAGAGGAAATTACAGCACATGACAGATTGGGGTCTAAAATTATTTAGGTTGTATGGCTAACGTATTGGTTCCAAATGAACAGAAGCTGATTATTTCACAATTAACATAGGACCAAGAATTCTTTCCTCATGACATCAGCAGTTATAATGATATTAACTATTTTCCATAATTTAACTGCTTAGATCCGCGATTCCCAGTCATTGAGGTACACTCGCTTAAGACCAGCTAAGGCCACATAGCTGCAGTCCTCCAGTCTGGCTGAAATCATTTGCAGGCAAACTCATAGATAATGTTCGTGCCCATCACCCTCATTTCTTCCCTGGACTGTGCATCTCTCCTGCAGTCTGAGTGTTAGGGAGTGAAGGCAGGTCGCCATGACCCAGAGGGCACATCTCACATCAGATTCATTACCACTTAGAGGGAGCTTTATCTCTGGTACTGCCTCTTGATGGTCTGCAGGCGAGAGCGGCAGAGAGATGAAGGGGAGCAAGGGAAAATAAAAGAAGTGAGGCTGAGACGGCTTTGACTCCCAGACAGCTCCCTGCCACTCTGACATTGACATTTCTGTGAGGTGAATGGGGAGAAGGTCATCGAGGGGATGAGCTAACTGGGCCGCAATGACCTGTTTCATCCATCTCAAACAAATCTTTGTACAGACAGGTCTCTCTGGGGGTTGGGGGGGTGGGGGTGTGAAGGTTTGAAACTGATAAAACAGACTACAAAACCAGCAAGTGGTGGTAGAATGGAGAGTGGGAAGAAAAAAAAAATGATTGATTGTAAAACAGCAAAGCAGGTGGAATGTGAAACGCAGATAAGGCAGTATTCTGATTGAAGCCACTTTTTTTTAATTCCAGTGATAAGATTCTCCCTTTCTTTACCAAACCTTCAGCAGTTCCAAAGCTTTCCTAATGCCATGTTCGGAACGCAGTCTTACACTTACAGTCTCGCAACTGAGAGCATTGATAAAGCTTATGCACTTCGAGTTCATTATGATTTGCTGTTCCAATTTTATTATGTTTTAATTTCCTCTTCATTTCTGAAGTTTTAGTCTTTTTTCTTCCCTCTCGTGAATATGGTTCTGTCAGGAATTGATGGGCTGACATTACTCTTTCATTAACTGCTTTCGCTTTGTTCACTTTTAGGTCTTTCACTCTGTTGTGTTTGAATATATTTATGAGAAATATCATCGCCAGCCTGCCTACTCCTAAGTGTCAACACTCTATAACCCCACTGACAAAATTCCCCCATTCTTTACCCAGGAAACTAGACCATTCCAGCTCTATTGTGTTCCCAAATTCTGCACTGAATAAGGAACAGAATCGCTGATATGTCTAAAATGATCTTCCGAACTGCAGTTTCTCCACTCACTACCATATGCTCTTGCACTGTCCTCTTCAGGAGAGACATCATATTTCTATTTCACATTGTCAGCATCATCATTCCCTTTATTTGTCTTTGGGTGGAATTTGATGATCTCCCAGTGGCCAGACTGGTGGTTAAAGGGGGTTCTGCTTTTCCTTCCCACTTCTGCACTGATTAAATCTTCATGAGTGCTTCCTCCTGCCACCCCAAGTATTCACTCAGTGGTGCAGGGTTGGGGAGGTGGATTGTCTTGACGTCTGGGTAAGTCCTGTTGGTACCTAGAGTAGAGTCAGTCCCCCCTTTGCCAAGACTCATCTGTGCCTGAGACTATCGCCAATCTTGGGTCTTGGTGGAATATTAGCAGCAGCCACCACCTCTCAGCTATAACCTCATCAGACTCAGAGCAGACCTGATGGGCTGAATGGCCTAATTCTGCTCTATGTCTCATGGTCTTATGGTCACCACCATTGATTGAAGTGTCTCCAGGGTCCTGTCAGCAGGCAGGAACCCTGTTGCTTCTGTACATGCCTCCTTATTCGTCTGAACCTCTTTCAATGATCTCCTTCAGCAAATAGTCAGGAACTTTTATTAATAGACAGGATTTAAGATGTCTATTCCATGCATCAACTCTGATGTTCAGGTTTTTCTCCTGCTCAGTTTACGTTTCTCTCAGTCCACAACCAGGCTTAATTAATCAAACACAGTCAGTATAGATCAGTAACAAGACTCAGATAACCAGACTCAGGTTAAACGATGGAAGAAAGTAGGCATCACAAGGAGGTTTGGCCCGAAATTTTGAATGAACTGAAATTATGAAGGAGAATCAATCACATATATATTTTGAAATGGCTGGCTTATTAAAGCATTTGTAATTCCCCATTGTTTAGGATACACTATGCACTGTCTGAATAATCTTCCACCCAGTTTGCATAATGACACATTATTATTGGTCTTTAAAACAAGGTGTGGAACAAGCAGCAAGGTAGGCTCAATGGCCATAAGCTTAACCTCCCACCCAACTGGGTGGCCACATTTGTCTTTATTTTTGTTTTGTTTCTTCATTTCTTCATCTCTTTTGTATCAAATTTCACCTTTGCTTCCTTCCTGCGGCTGCGGTGGGGGAAGGAGGTTGTGAGGACCTGTTGCAGCGACAGCAGGCCATTGGATCCGGATGTCCGTCCTTGTGGCCATAGTGGCCGCGGCTTTACCAAAGGCTCCATCATCAGTAGGTGTGGTCCATTCCTCCTGGCAGTGGTTCCAGCGGTGGCTGGCGGCGTGGTGGTTCTGGTACGTTCTTCATGGCTATGGCGGTTTCAGGCAGCGATTGAAGTGGCAAAGGCTTGAGCAATGATTTCAGCATCGGTGATTTGGGGCGTCCAGTCTGTCCCTTCTGGCTCTGGCGGTTTCGGTGTCGGCTTCGGTGGTGGTGGGTACAGTCTGGAAACTCTTGCTTTGACGGCATTGGGCGGCGTCCCGTAGCCACTCCAAAAATCCAAGAGCTGTGAGGGAACAAAAGATGAACTTTGTACAACTTTATCTCAATTATTTCCTCTCACAATATCGCTCATTAAAATGGCACCAAATTATGGTGACCTCTCCACAACTCACTGTATTTTCATAAATACAAGTGACAATAAATCGCTACTCTATTCTATATAGTTTCACACCAATGATGAGGTCAGTTCATGAAGGATCTGCCTAATGGTTCCCCATGACACCACTGTGCTTAAACAAAAAGATGTTAGCCAAATGAATGAGCATTAAAATGCATATGAAATGGAACAGGTCAGTGATGTTAAAATATGAAAATGAAACTCTATTGTAACTGAAACAGATTCTTTGTCTTTAGCTGTTCCATAACTCCGGGCAGGATCTTTCATTGTTTTGTTTACAAAGTGCTACTACCCCTGAAACAGGTTCTTTATCTTTAACTGCTTTGTAACTCCGATCAGTATTTTTCACTGTTTATAGCAAGGAGCTGTAAACCTGGAACCAAAGCGAATGCATCGCAGCACAAAGAGTCTGCAATATCCTGTTGTACAAACTCAATTCAGGTTGGATTTATGGCAGATTGATACGTTGGAAAAGGATCTCTGATAACCCAGAAACAAATTCACTCTGGATTCTAAAGTCATCAGCAGGGAAATGAACAGATAATCTAAAGGGAATTGAGCCGAGTGTAACAAATCCACAATTTATCAACACTGCATTATCTGGGGAGATCAGATAACTCATTATATTGAGATGAGGTGACTATATCAGTTTGTTGGGATAGTGAGTGTTTTGCTGATACTGCTGGCATTATTGTTGGTGGGGGAGTTGAATACCATTCCTATTGTATGAATGCAGCTTTGCTATGAGGAGTAAAATAACCAGATATCATGCTTACACCAGGACAGTGCTAATTTTTCCTTACATGTCCCAACAATTTCATGAAAATGGTTCAAATATCCTGGCTTTCAGATGTTCGAATAGTGACTGAGTCTGGGCAAGGGTGGGAGGGAATCTGTGTGAAATGTTGGTCTTTTCCCATACCAGACTCCTGAAAATCCCATTGCATTCCATGCAGCATTAATATATCCCTCCATCCACTGCATTAAGGCAAAATACCGTGGATGCTGGAAATCTGAAACAAGCAGAGAATGTTGGAGAAAATCAGAAAGTCTGGCAGCATCCATGCACAGAGAATCAGAGTTAATGTTTCAACTCCGTTGTGACTTTTCTTCAGAATTTCTTTCCCCCACTGTCCCCTGATGTCTCCAAGGAAGTTGTCCTCATTTTATTTTTAATAATACCTTTTAAATAAACTACAGAATATCATTGCCAACTCTGGTGGATATTTTCCAGGTGATGGCATCACATGACTTCCATTGTCAGATTCCCTTCACTGTCATTGGTCTCCCAACATGTCAGCCATCATGGGTGGCACAGTGGTTCAGTGGTTAGCACTGCTACCTCATAGCACCAGGGTCCCAGGTTCGCTTCCAGCCTCGGGCGACTGTCTGTGTGGAGTTTGCACGTTCTCCCTGTGTCTGCGTAGGTTTCCTCTGGTGCTCCGGTTTCCTCCCATAGTCTAAAGATGTGTAGGCCAGGCAAATTGATCATTCTAAATTACACATAGTGTTAGGTGTATTAGTCAGAGGGGAGGGGGTTACTCTTCGGAGGGTCGGTATGGACTTGTTGAGCTGAAGGGCCTATTTCCACACTGTAGGGAATCTATAGTGTTCCCCACCCTCACCTCACATGACTTTCAGATGTGTCCCGGTTTATGACTTTTAAAAGTCTCATCAGTCTAAAGAGGGGACGTGGGGACAGCTTTTTACCAGAAAGCGTAGGCTTCCCCATTACACTGGTTCAGGAGGCACAGCTTGATGATTGTCGATAGCATGTGAACAGTTGTATTGAAGGAAATAAGGATGTTGTGTCTGTGCAGGGCAGAGGTCAGGGCTGAACAATAAAGCTGGGGAAGTCATAAATATTCCGGAGTTTCGATAGGTTTCCTAAGGGGACAGGGAATGAGTTTCCTCAGGAGATTAATTAAGTGAAGTCAAGTCCATGACATGGTCGACTGCACTTTGTTTATGAAAGGAATGGGTTTGATGCACTAGGGAAGACTTTTTTCCTTATCTTTTGGTTACTTGTGTGAAAATCAACCAATAAGAGCACAAGACCATCCAGTTGATTAGACATCAATATGGCATCTCTGGGACCTGAAAGCTAATCGAACTCAGGGATAGATGGGGTGAAATTTTCCTGATCCCTTGCTGTCTATTTCCTTTAAGGATCCTCCTTGAAATGAGATTGGGGAATCTCAGTCTGATTCTTGTTGATTATGGATCTACACAGTGGTGGACTCATCCACCTGAACAAACGTAACATTCTTTAGGATTCACACAGGAAACAGACAGCCACTGAAAATACAGCATTTTTGGAATTGCCCAGCAAAACAGAGTGGCCAGTCTGCACAGGGCAGAACTTTCTAGAATTAACCAAACTCACAAATCAAAGCCTAATATGGGTTTATGAGAGGTAATGCTGGAGCAGTCTTATGTTTCCAAGTTTCAAAGTGGTTTGCTTGCACAGAGCAAATGGTTTTACAGATATTTTTAATCAATTTGTTCTGATGTATTATTACACACAGTTGGAACTAGTGGGAATTAAACATGGCCTCCTAGTCTTGGCGTAGGGACATTACCATAACAGTTCATGACAAGAGTTTATTCTGCCTCTCATTGCACTACACCTGACAGGCCTGACCAGAGCTAAATTTGTCAAATGATGACAAAAGGTTGCTGAAGGTTGTGCCTCTCAAGTATGCAACATTGAGGGGGTGATCTAGTTGGCGGTCTTCAGATGATTGAAGTAGTGGATAAAGCAGAATAATGATAAATTTTTTTTTAATTTGGACAAGTCCAAGTAATGAGTGGCACAGTGGTTGGCACCAGGGATCTGGGTTCAATTCCAGCATCGGGTGACTGTCTGTGTGGAGTTTGCACATTCTCCCCATGTCTGCTTGGGTTTTCACCGAATGCTCTGGTTTCCTCCCACAGTCCGAAGATGTGCAGGTTTAGGTGGATTGGCCATGCTTAATTGCGTGTAGTGTTCAGGGATGTGCAGGTTAGTTGGGTTAGGGATGGGAAATGCAGCGTTACAGGCTCTTTGGAGGGTCAGTGCAGACTTGACGGGCTGAATGTCCTGTTTGCACATTCTATGAAGTCCAGAGTGAGGGAATGTATCTTTCCACTGACAAGATGTTAGGAAGCACAGCTTTATACAAAAAGAATTGGAGATTTGAAAATCTCACCTGCCAAACTACTTGAACCTGACATACCAAATGAAAATGTCAAAACAGAGGTTGATTTTTTTCCCCCAGACATGGGTGTTTAAGATTCCAGAACCAAGATAGGTTAGAATAGAAGAGAATAGAATAGAATAAAATTCCCACAGTGTGGAAACAGGCCATATGGCCCAATAAGTCCACACCGACGCTACAAAGAGTAACCCACCCAGACCCATTCTCCATTACTCGACATTTATCCCCTGACTAATGCACCTAAACTACACATCCCTGAACCCTATGGGCAATTTAGTCTGGCCAATTTACCTAAGGCTGATGGAGCTACGATACAAATCAGTCATGATCAAATTGAATGACACACCTAGTTCAAGCAGCCTCTTCCCATTCTTATCTCAGAGTACTTTCCCCAGCAGCTCAAGGAAGTGAACGTTCCATTTCTCGGGTAGAAATATTTGGCACCTGAATGAAGATATGGTCTCAAACTCAACAATGTCTACAGTCATCGTTCGCATGGTGGAAGGTGTTCATGTTGGGCAGGCGGTTGGAAATGCTGAATAGGTTCAGTAAATGGGAAGCAGAGAGTTGTGGGACAGCACTTTGGGTTCTGCAGCCCTTCACTGGTGATGGATGCTGGTTGTCGTATTTAATGATGTTTCACACTTCCTCTCCCTCCCCTCACTGCTTTCCTGTTCCTCTCATCCTTGTTTTGTTTTCATGAGAGGGTGAGGGCTTTGACATCAAAGGTTTGATTCCAGTTGAATCGCTGGAACCTCAGCACTCGTTGGCTGACCCAGCACACCGGTTCTTGTCGCCTTCAGAGTCTGAAGTGCTATTATTAAGTCGGCTATTGTACTGCACTGGAGAGCAGCAGGAAAATGGGATGTAAACCTTTCCGGACAGGAATCTTTTACCCCAGAGAAAATCTGCCATCAATCAACTCATCAGGTCACTTATAAACCTGAGATCAAATAACCCATGGAATCTTAAATTCAGAGCAAAAATATGTTGGAAGTACATAACAGATTCATCTTTCTGTGAGTAGATGAACCATGGACACAGATCCCATTCAATGTATTGTTTATTCTTGCCTTTAGTTTTGTTTTGATAGGAAGTTATGCACTGAAAGCTTAAGGTGAAAGTTGTTTTCTGTTCTAAGTTCTGGTCTATATAGCCACTGAATATGCCATCATGGGTGATCGTGTCCTTAGCAGATGAAGAGTACTGGAGACTAAAGTGGTGGGGAAACAATAAGATGAGGCAGTGAAATACTGGATGGTACTGGAGAGTAAAGGAGTGGGGAAAGGATCAGGTGAGGTACTGATGCTCGATGTTTGAGAGTAAAGGAGAAGGAATAGTTGGGATTGAAGGTTGAAGCCAAATTATTCCAGCCAGCATTTAGCATCCACATTCTGTGCAAGGGTGGCACAGTGGCTCAGTGATTAGCACTGCTGCCTCACCGCGCTAGGGTCCCAGGTTCAATTCCAGCCTTGGGCGAGTGTCTGTGTGGAGTTTGCACATTCTCCCCGTGTCTGCATGGGTTTCCTCCAAGTGCTCTGGCTTCCTCCCACAATCCAAAAATGTGCAGGCCAGGTGAATTGGCATGTTAAATTGTTCATTGCATTAGGTGCATTAGTCAGAAGAGGGTGGGTGACTCTTCTGAGGTTCGGTGTGGACTTGTTGGGCCAATGGGCCTGTTTCCACACTGTAGTGAATCTAATCTAGTCTAATAACACACAGCCACACAGTGGGCTCTGCACAGTAATGAAGCATTTGACAACCTAGCCAGTGCCTCTTAACAAGAACTGATGTGTGTGTCTTTGGCCACAATTGTCTGCAAAACAAATCCTGAATTTAAAGTTATAGTTTCACATTGCAGTGAAAAAAAAGCAGCATGTTTCAGCCCATTAAGTTGTTCAATCAGTGACAAAGACAAATGTGGAAAAAAAAACCTGAACAGAGAACATTAAGCGCACAGTGATTTCATGTCCCTTGGTAATGCACTGGTTAATGCACTTAGATAAAGTTCTGTTGTGTGCTACTTCAATATAGCTGTTAATCTGTCTAAAATAACAAGGAGAAACCTGCACTAAAATGCTACACTAAAAGCCTTAAGACAGACACATGAACCACTGTGTTGCTGAAAGAAAAATTGAACCCCAAAGGTATTCAATTCCTGAAATGTGCTGCTGTGAAAATTGAGAGTGGACTGATTACCTGAGCACGTAAGAACAGATAATCTGGGAATCATTCATGTTGGGATTGAAAATTTTAGATGCTGCAAATAAGTAGGGAACTATTTAATCTACTGGGAGTCTGTGCAGTTTTGAAGAAGGAAGTGATTTAAGCCATTTAGCAAAACAAAGTACAAATCGATCTAAATGTTAAAAATATATCAACAAAAAGGAAGAATAAATTTGTTCATAAAGAGGACTGTGCCGATGACAAATAATTTATTTTTAGATATTTGTTGAGGAATACATGTTGACAGGGAGACCACAAAGAATTCCCTCACTGGTCTTTGAAGCAGCATGGCTACTTCACCAACACATTCCACCCCGATCTTAAATTAAAAAACACCTGGACCATCTCTGACACCTCCCTCCCCTTCCTGGACCTCTCCATCTCCATTAATGACAACCGACTTGACACCAACATTTTTTACAAACCCACCAACTCCCACAGCTATGTGGATTACACCTCTTCTCACCCAACCTCCTGCAAAAATGCCAACCCATATTCCCAATTCCTCCACCTCCTGCCGTTTCTGCTCTCAGGAGGACCAGTTCCACCACAGAACACACCAGATGGCCTCCTTCTTTAGAGACCGCAATTTCCCTTCCCACATGGTTAAAGATGCCCTCCAACGCATCTCTTCCACATCCCACCCTTCTGCCCTCAAACCCCACCCCTCCAACCATAACAAGGACAGAACGCCCCTGGTGCTCACCTTCCACCCTACCAACCTTCACGTAAACCACATCATCCAACGACATTTCCGCCACATCCAAACGGACCCCATCACCAGGGGTATATTTCCCTCCCCACCCATTTCCGCTTTCCGCAAAGACTGTTCCCTCTGTGACTACCTGGTCAGGTCCATGCTCCCCAACAACCCACCCTCCCTTCCTGGCACCTTCCCCTGCCACCGCAGAAATTGCAAAACCTGTGCCCACACCTTCTCCCTCACTGCTATCCAAGGCCCCAAAGGAGCCTTCCACATCCGTCAAAGTTTTACCTGCACATCCACCAATATCATTTATTGTATCTGTTGCTCCCGATGTGGTCTCCTCTACATTAGGGAGACTGGACGCCTCCTAGCAGAGCGATTTAGGGAACATCTCTGGGACACCTGCACCAATCAACCCCACCGCCCTATGGCCCAACATTTCAAGTACCCCTCCCACTCAGCTGAGGACATGCAGGTCCTGGGCCTCCTCCACCACTGTTCCCTCACCACCCGACGCCTGCAGGAAGAACGCCTCATCTTCCGCCTCGGAACACTTCAACCCCAGGGCATCAATGTGGATTTCACCAGTTTCTTCATTTCCCCTTCCCCCATCTCACCCCAGTTCCAAATTTCCAGCTCAGCACCGTCCCCATGACTTGTCCTACCCACCTATCTTCCTTTCCACCTATCCACTCCATCCTCCTCTCTGACCTATCACCTTCATCCCCACCCCCATTCACCTATTGTACTCTATGCTACTTTCTCCCCACCCTCACCCCCCTCTCATTTACCTCTCCACTCTGCAGGCACTCTGCCTGTATCCCTGATGAAGCGCTTTTGCCCGAAACATCGATTTTCCTGCTCCTTGGATGCTGCCTGCCCTGCTGTGCTTTTCCGGCACCACTCTAATCTAGACTCTGATTTCCAGCATCTGCAGTCCTTATTTTTACCTACACTGAGAGAGCAGGCAATCCCTCAGTTTGTCATGTCACGTTAAATGACAGCACCCCTGACATTGTGACATTACCTCAACATTACACTGGAGTGGCAACTTGGGTTTTGAGTTAAAGTCTCCAGGCTGGGACTTGAGCACAGGAAGCAGAAACAAAAATGTATTTTCTCAGGGTTTGAGAACACGCACTATCATTCTCCTAATTTCTGGGCAACATAACATGAAAATATAATATTGATAAAAGAAAAGACTTAACACAATGCAAAAAGAGGCTCATTCATCACAGCAACATTCCCCTTCATTCTTTTCCCCTCCCCATGCTCTGTTTCCCCATTACCCCACATTAATCCTGGGTGACTTTCCTTCACCCTGCACTCCCCCTATCCAGTCCTTCATTCTTGCCCTTTGTCAGCCTGTTCACTCTTCCATTTCACTTCTTCCTGTGACCCGGAGCCTCTGTTTACTTCATCGGTTCGTTTGGATGACATGGCTTTCTGAATGTGTCAGTGCAGCATTTTGTGAGTTAGGAGTGCAGTAGGGCCAGGCGGGATGAGGGTCAGGGGGCAGCAGACCCAGGTAGTTTTCCCGAAACCAGGTAAGGCCATGTCCCTCGCGGTTGTGACTGAGCTGTCGATGGTAGGTGAAGCTGCTGCATTGACAGTGGGCACAGGAGTTCTCCCCGGAGTAAAACAACTGACAATAGCAGACAGAGGGAGAAGGTTGGCTTCATTGTATTTGATCCATTCGGAGCTGCCTGGAAACAGGAGGGCCGTCTGACAGCACTTGTCAAGGCTTTCTTTGCAACGTTGGATCATATTCTTCACGGTAGAGTTCAGCCCTGACAAATGTCGAAAGAAGTCTGCCAAAAATCGCTGTGGCTGATACGTAAGGTTTCAGTCTGAAGTGAACCAGAGAAGACAAAACACGGTGAAAATTTGCAGTTGATCAGAAACAGTCAGATAGCTCAATGTGATATATTCTGCCTAATTTTTCCAGGTGGTGAGGTGGGTGTAGGGATGGGCTGATAGTGTGGATTGATTGCAGAGTAGGAGCATGGACTTGTCCGTTGTAAATGGCTGGAGAAGATTGGATGTCAGGAATTAAACCAGAAGAATCCATAGAATATGGCAACAAAATAGTCACTTGGTTTGGACTGATGTAAGGGTTGTCCGACTTGAGCTTTTTAACAGCTGGCTTAACGTTATTGTAAGTCTTTAAGAGCCCAGTGATACATCCTAATAGACCTCAGCATATTTGCATCTACCTGCAAACCTGACCAAGCATTCCCTTCAGGTCTTTGTCTCAGCTCACTTCCTCTTCTGTTAAGAACATTATTAGTAGCAGAAATAGGCCATTCAGCCCTTCAAGCCTATGCCACCATTCATTAGATCATGGCCTCCGCTCCATTTTCATGCCTGACCCTTTCACTCCCTCATTAATCAATCCTTCCAACCCATCCTTCAATATGACTGATCCTTAGGGAGGCAATACCTCATGGTATTGTCATTAGCTTATTAATCCAGAAACCCAGGTAACATTCTGGAGACCTGAGTTCAAATCCTGCCATGGCAAATGCTGGAATTTGAATTCAATAATGACCTGGAAAAATGATTCTAATGTTGACCGCGAAACCATTGTCAATTGTTGGAAAAGCCCCATCTGGCTCATTTTAGGGAAGGAAACTGCTATCCTGGTCATATGACTTCAGACACAAAACAATGTGGTTAACTCTCAACTGTCCTATGGGCAATTAGGAATGGGCAATAAATACTGGTCCAGCCAGTGTGGTCCTCATCCCATGAATAACTGAAAAAAAATATTCAATGATCCATCCTCTCCTGCTCTTTCAGGAAGAGAATTCTAGACACCAAGGACCTTCTAAGCGGAGAAAGTGTCCTCTACATTCTAAATGCGAGGCCCCTCATTTGTAACTCTGCCCTCTCGTTCGAGACAGATTGAGAGAGAAATGTCAGTAAAGTAGAAGCTGTAATGTTATTTCCAATGGTATTTATGCTGATGTAGAAGTATTTGTAACTAAGCAAATGTTGTGTTGACTTTATGTCTAGTAACTAACAGTGCTGTCACCTCAACCAACCCCACATCTTCTGCCACTCCCCACTTTGCTGAAATTCTTCTGGAATCACATTCCAACCACTTGCACAAAATCACCCAAACATGAAATATTTTAGCTTCATCAGAACAAAATTAACCTTACCGTGCAGAGAGAGAGAGATATTAATCAATGGTATCTCATTAAATCTGTTGTAAAGATTAACCTCTGGGGAAGGCAGGTGCTGATGAAGAGGGAGTCAGATGAGGAATATCCTGAGGACTCCATCACTGTCATACCAGAAACCTTTTCTCACAATGAGTTTTCATGTATTACGGCAGAGATGGATTGCAATCAGCACAAGTACAGACACGGAGCAGTTCTGTGCAGTGAATGGCTTTTATAGAAAGGTTAAAACTGTAGAAACATTATAGAACCAGACAGAAGGCAAAGCCATTTCAAGGGGCTTTTGAGTCACTAAGACCTGACTTCAACTCCCACCAGCCCTGGATCTGTGTTATTACCTGCCTGAACATGCTAATTAAAATCACTACAAGGAAATTTAAAGAGCACAGGGGAATTTGAAATAACTCCACAAAGGTTGGTATTCCATCACCTAGTCGCTCATTATTTACGCATGTGTAGTACTTGACACTGGCCTGGCTTCTCACAGCCAGCTTTCAGAGTGAACAGAACCCCTGACACTTCTCTTTCTATCTGTCAGCCAGGGCTCCCTGATTAGACTAGATTAACAACCCCAAACAGGGAACTCATATTCTACCACCCTCTGAGAAAAAGAACAGGAAATGATATCACCACAGGAAATGATGTCGCCACAGGTAATGACACCACCAATCCAAGGAAATCCAAATACATAAGTAGAAAGCACCACCATACCACCAGCATTTCATCCAGAGGCTCACTGATGATGTTACCTAGTATGGTGATGAAACGTCTGAAAACAAACCTTTCAGCTCAGTGAGCAAACCTGCATGCAGAACCTCAACCTGAGCTACAAATCTTCTCAAAACTTGCTAATATTCTGTGAAGTCCACCTGGCTGACCTCATTACAATCACAACTGTATTGTCTGTACCTCTGGATCAGGTGGACCAGGCTGAAGTCCTATGTGCCATAGAGTTATGTCACATCATATTCAAACGGGTTGATTAATTTTGTTTTTAACAAGGGATTTCCACCCTGTTATTTTCAGAGATAAGCTATAATTAGGCAGCACTCCCCTGTTCATTCTTACCAATTTTATTTAGCTGTAATGTCCAATAGCTTTGAAAATTTATTGCTGCCTTCATTTGACCACCATTTTAGGGATTATATTTCACATCATAAGCACAGGAATTTCTCCACATCTCCTCTCTTTCTTTTTTTAACCTAAAATCAGTGTCCTTTATTACCCACACTCCCACTTGTAGAAACGTTTTTCCTCTCCTTAACTCAATTAAAATTTTTCATAATTCAAAAGAAAAATTCTCTTTGAATTTAAAGTGGGCAGATGCAACCAGGAATGCCTCTGTGTGATGACTAGTGGGTAAGGAGTTAATCAGTTTTGTCCAGGCAATAGAATTATTACAGATTAGGTTGGGGTTGAGAAAAGTTAGCATTGGGGGCGTGGCGGAGGGTCTGTTCTCATTTCCTGCCCGAAGATTTGTGCCTGCTGAGACCTGGATTTGTTTTTTTACCAGCTCTATACTTGTGTGAATTCTGGCTGGAATTTTGAGATAACCAATCTTGACTACAGTGCTGATCCAGTTGGAAAGACCATACAGATTATTACAGTGTGTGAGGTGCCAACAACATCCAGTAGCACTGAGGTACGGCACAGTAGAGAGAAGATAGACAGATTTTGAATCAGTCAGGGAATCAAGGGTTATGAGGTATAGGTAACAATGTGGAGCTGCCAGTGTTGGACTGGGGTGGCCTCAATTAAAAATCGCACAACCCCAGGTTATAGTCCAACAGGTTTATTTGGAAGTACAAGTTCCTACATCAGGTAGCTGGTGGAGCAGGACCTAGGACACAGAATTTATAATAAAAGATCAAAATGTTATACAACTGATGTGATGTATTGAACAAACCTAGATTGCTGTTAAGTCTTTAAGCACTTAATGGGTTGCAGGTTTTTGATTCATTAATATGTAATTCCCAGACCTTCTTTCAAGTCACAGTCTCGAGATAACTGAAGGTTTTATAAAAGAAAGGTGATAACTCAGCTCAGACAATGCAATAAAGGTGTGAGATTAGAGTCTGTCTGTAGTCCAACTTTGAGTCAGACTGGTTCTACTTCCAAAATAGGAATTTTGTAGAATATCACACGGACTGACTGCCTCCAGACTAAAAAAGTGTTGAGGCTTATTATATCAGCTATGAACTCATGGAATGGCAAAATAGACAGAATGGGCTCCTGATGAAGGGTCCTGCCCGAAACATCGACTCTCCTGCTCTTCTGATACGACAGGACCGGCTGTTTTTTCCATCTCCACATTTCATGGTCTCTGACTTTCCATCATTTGCAGTCCTCATTATCTAGCAATAGGATAAATGTCATACTTCTGCTCTGACATCTTACAGTCTAATTGCATTGCACCTGGCCACGTTGATGTCTATCTTATCTGGGAGCACTCGATACTGAAGCATAGTCCAAGAATGTAACTCTCTTCACAACAAATAAATTCACCTCTCCATCTTCTCTTCTCAGCTGTAGTTTCAAAGTGACACCAAGAAGGTCATATTGGGATATTTTTGTCATTGAGTTGAGCAGAGAAGCAAGTATTAGAAATGGCTTCAGGAGCTAAAAATGCCATTTTCATTTGTTTTCCAAAAATATAGCTTATTCATAACATTTAGAAGGTGCTTAACAAAACATTTTGATTTAAATTTTACAAGAAGTGCAATAATTTTGATCTGTTTCCATATAGCATATTCAACTCATAGATGCTTTATATTCAGTAGAATGCCCATTGAACATAATCAAGTTCTGTGAAGTTCAGATAACTGGGATCACCCATCTCCCCTATGAATGCCTCAGTTATCTTCTGAAAAGAAGATTGTTCTACATACTGTGCTCATTTCTTCGTAACCTCTTGTTTTTCTGCAGCTTTGTAACTGTGACCTACTCCTGCACTTAATGTCTGATCTTGAGGCAGTGCTGTGTCCTAAGAACCATCCCCTCCATGAAGTCCAATCTCCCACTGAATTCTCTGACTACGAATTTTCAGGAAATGCAATGTACTCTTTCCATTTCTTCTCGATGTGCTGCTAAATCTTATTACTGTAAAACTGTTTGAAAGATGTACCATTTTCAGAGTTCTCCTGTCATTTTTAATGATGAAAAGGTAGGTTTTTGCTTCATCCATGATTTGTCCACATTTTGTGATCAAGATAAAGTTTTTCAAACTCTTTGATTTGATTTGTTATAGTCTCATGTACCTAAGTACAGTGAAAAGCTTTGTTAGCGAGCAGTACAGACTGATCATAGTAATCAAGGACATACAGAGTATAGGGTGTTAAGACAAACAGGTTACACTGTATAGGTGGTGTACAAAATAAGATCAACATTAACAGGATCTACATTATTTGGAGTTATAGCGTCCATTCATGAATCTAATAAAGCAGGGAAGAAGCCGTTCCTGAACCTGTTGGTGCATGTGTTCCAGCTTCTGCGTCTCCTGCATGATGGAAGAGGTTGTAGGAGAGGTTGTGGACAGGTCTTTGAAAATGTTGGCAGCCTTTCTGGCAAAGAGTAAATGGAGTCCATGGATGGGAGGTTGGCTTCCATGATGGTCTGGGCTGTGCGGACCACCTTCTATAGTTTCTTACAGTCCTGGGCAGAGCAGTTGCTGTATTAGGCTGTTATGCACCTGGACAGCATGCTTTCAACGGTGTATCTGTAAAAGTTGGTGAGGATCCTTATGGACATGCCAAATTTCCTGAACCGCCTGAGGAAGAAGAGGAGCGGTTGTGCCTTCTTGACCGCTACATCAATGTGGCAAGTCCATTGTCATCTTCCCCAGTATTTTGGTTGATTGGCCTCCATTTGTCCAAACCACCAGATCTTTTTCCACAAGAATTTTAAATGCAGACGTTGCAAATCTTCCTGCCACATTGCATCTTAATTATTGAGTTTCAGTCCTTTTAAATCATGAATTTTTCCTGACTTGTCACCTTCTGACAGGTTGTTTCACTAGATTTTTGTTTTGAAAAATAACCTTCTTTTCAGCTGAATTAAATTCTGAGTCTGGCTGATTCTGTGAGCCTAGTTTACGTTTCATTTCAAGCTCTCCTTTGTTCCTTGCAGCTGCACCCTTGTGGAGCCTAATGCCTGAGGCAATGATACTTGTTTCAAGATATGAGAACTCACCTTTCATATTAGATTACTTACAGTGAGGAAACAGGCCCTTCGGCCCAACAAGTCCACACCAACCTGCAACCCACCCAGACCCCTTCACCTAACCCTATGGGCAATTTAGCATGGCCAATTCACCTGGCCTGCACATTTTTGGATTGTGGGAGGAAACCAGAGTACCCGGAGGTAGGAATTGAACCCAGGTCTCTGGCACTGTCAGGCAACAGTGTTAACCACTGTGCCAACGTGCCACCCACTCATAGCCTTGCCCTCCCTTTCTAATCTTCATCCTCATAAAGTTATTCCCTTTTTCCATGAGGATATCTGACTTGACCTCCTGGATACTTCAGCTGCTCCCCACGGAGCCTCCTTGGCTTAGGCTGCTGCATTTTCTGAGTATTTTCTTCTACTTTCTGAATCTACACTTTTGCCCTGAGCTTCTTAACAGCTTCTGAGTTAAGCTTTGCCTTGGGAGTGCGAAGCTTACTTATATGCTGTTTCCACAACTCCTGCTATCTCTTATCATTTGTTAATTGTATCTGTGTCTTTTTAAAGTGATCATGCTCTTAAAGTGATATATTCACTTGCTTTAGATGTATTTTGGATTGTCTGGATTTCTCCTCATGATAGAATTCAGATCTGCACCATACATCTATGGTATTTTTCCAGATGAACACTCCCAGTTCCTCATGGTATTTGTCTCTTACAATGAAGAACAAAGAACAACATTGCACAGGAACAGGCCCTTCAGCCCTCCAAACCTGTGTCGCCACATTTTGCCCTTCCATGCTAAAACTGTCTTCACTTACAGGATCCATATCCCTCTATTCCCTTCCTGTTCATGTATTTGTCCACCTGCTTCTTGAATGTTGCTGTTGTGTCTGCTTCCACCACCTCCTCTGGCAGCACGTTCCTGGCACTCACTACCCTTTATGTCAGAAGACTTGCCTCACACATCTCTTTTAAACTCCCCCCACCTGTATCTTGAACCTGTGTTACCTAGTAATTGACCCCATCCTGGGAAAAGGCCTCACACTTCCCATTCTATTCATGCAATCTTAATAAACTTATAGCAGGTCGCCCTGCAACCTTTTGCAAACTCAGTTTATCCAACCTTCCTTCATAGCTAAATACCCCCATACCAGGCAACATCCTGGTGAACCTTTTCAAAACCATCTCCAAAGTATCCACATCCTTCTGGTAGTGTGGTGACCAGAACTGTATGCAATATTCCAAGTGTGGCCTAACTAATGCTAAAGCCACCAATCCTCCTCTGTCTTTGCATTGTCTTAGACATATCTAGTGACTCATTGTAGAGAATCTGTAAAGTATCTACAGAAAAGGTGCAATGCTTAGATAACAAGAAGCTTCATTGCATGATAGCAATAAGTAAAACTACGTAATTACAAGGACCTTCAGGAGCCAATCTTTTGCATGAGTGTTTACTATGGAGAAGGACATGGAAAAAAAAATGTAGGGAAATAGATGGTGACATCTTGAAAAATGTTCATATTACAAAGGAGGAAATGCTGGATGTCTTGAAACACATTAAACTGGATAAGTCCCCAGGACCTGATCAGATGTACCCTAGAACTCTGTGGGAAGCTAGGGAAGTGATTGCTAGGCCCCTGGCTGAGATATTTATATCATCGATAGTGACAGGTGAGGTGGCAGAAGACTGAAGGTTGTCTAACGTGGTGCCACTGTTTAAGAAGGGTGGTAAGGACAAGTCAGAGAACTATAGACCAGTGAGCCTGACGTCGGTGGTGGGCAAATTGTTGGAGGGAATCCTGAGGGACAGGATGTGCATGTATTTGGAAAGGCAAGGATTGATTAGGGATAGTCAACATGGCTTTGTGCAGAGGAAATCATGTCTCACAAACTTGATTGAGTTTTTTGAAGATGTAACAAAGAGGATTGATGAGGGCAGAGTGGTGGAAGTGATCTATATAGACTTCAGTAAGGCGTTCGACAGTGTGCCCATGGGAGATTGGTTAGCAAGGTTAGACCTCATGGAATACAGACAGAACTAGACAATTGGATACAGAACTGGCTCAAAGATAGAAGACAGAGGGTGGTGGTGGAGGGTTGTTTTTCAGACTGAAGGCCTGTGACCAGTGGAGTGCTACAAGGATCAGTGCTGGGTCCACTAATTTTCATCATTTATATAAATGATTGGATATGATCGTAAGAGGTATAGTTAGTAAGTTTGCAGATGACACCAAAATTGGCAGTGTACTGGACTGCGAAGAAGGTTACCTCAGATTACAATGGGATCTTGATCAGATGGGCCAATGGACTGAGAAGTGGCAGATGGAGTTTAATTTGGATAAATGCAAGATGTTGCATTTTGGGAAAGCAAATCTTAGCAGGATTTATACACTTAATGGTCAGGGAGTGTTGCTGAACAAAGAGACCTTGGAGTGCAGGTTCATAGCTCCTTGAAAGTGGAGTCGCAGTTCGATAGGATAGTGAAGAAGGTGTTTGGTATACTTTCCTTTATTGGTCAGAGTATTGAATACAGGAGTTGGGAGGTCATGTTTTGGCTATACAGGACATTGGTTAGATCACTGTTGGAATATTACAAGCAATTCTGGTCTCCTTCCTATTGGAAGGATGTTGTGAAACTGGAAAGAGTTCAGAAAAGATTTACAAGGCTGTCGCTAGGGTTGGTGGATTTGAGCTATAGTGAGAAGTTGAGTAGATTGGGGTTGTTTTCCCTGGAGTGTCAGAGGCTGAGGGGTGATCTTATAGAGGTTTATAAAATCATGAGGAGGCATGGATAGGATGAATGGACAAAGTCTTTTCCCTGGGTGAGTCCAGAACTAAAGGGCATAGGTTTAGGGTGAGTGGAAAGATATAAAAGAAACCTAAGGGGCAACTATTTCATGCAGAGGATGGTGTGTGTATGAAATGAGCTGCTAGAGGAAGTGGTGGAGGCTAGTGCAATTGCAACATTTAACAAGCACTGGATGGGTAAATGAATAGGAAGGGTTTGGAGGGATATGGGCTGGGTGCTGGCAGGTGGGACTAGATTGGGTTGGGATATCTGGGTGGCACGGACAAGTTGGACTGAAGGTTCTGTTTCCATGCTGTACATCTCTATGACTCTATGACTGTCTCAAAGTTAGGCTGGAACTCCTTGTCTCCACCTACAGACTATGGGTGAGATCAGTAGAGTGGGGGATCCATTGCAATGTGACCTTAAGCAACAGCAGGCAAACAAGGTGTATTTTTCAAATGTTAATTGAAAATTGAGAAGCCCCAAGCATTTTAAAATGATTCCACTGGAAGCACAATAACTGGAAATTCCCACTCTCCATTGAACATAGAACATAAAACAGTGCAGCACTTTAGACGTGGTGTTTGAAATATATTCTGTTCTCTGATCTGCAAAGAGCTGCATGCATTTCCAATGAAGTGATATTGGGATATTTTGCCAGAGTTTTGAGACCAGAAAACAAGCATTCTACTTGACTTCAAGGCTGAGAAGTATCATATTCAACACTGGTGGCCAAAGGACCTGAAACTGATATTTTCCCAATCCCCGTTACATTTCAGTGCTTTGCCAATATTTGCGAGTGGCTAAGCCATGGAGCCAAATCATGTCTTCAGTCGCAATAATAAAATAATCTTTCTGGCATACTTAGCCCACAACACAAGTTTCAGAAATAGCATTAAGCACCTGCAATGATTTCTTTTTAAGGGAGATGGAGAAAATTATGATGTGGTTCAGTCAGAATCATGAATGGGCAAGCTGGGATTACAGTGTGTGGCATGATGCAGTGATAGAACACGGGTCCAACTATTGCTTCTTCACTGGCAGCTGATCGGTAAGGCCCAGGCAGCAGCTCCCTGAATACAGAGGAATGGGGGAGAGAACTGCCCATGTCCCATGCTGCATCGGAAACAAGGCACAATCAGTGACTTGGCTTGCTATCATCAAATATGGTCTGTAGGAATGTCTGAGACCTAATGGAATGAGGAAACAGGTGATGCATACATTAGTGAAGAGTTAAATAAGTTTGTATTGGGATCCTCTTGTGGCACAGTGGTAGTGTCCCTAACCCTGGACTGGGAAGCTCAGGTTCTAGTTCCAGGTGTGTAATCGCATCGCCGAACAGGTTAATTAGAAAAATAAGTCAAAAAAAATGCTAAGCTGGTAATGGAGCTCTCTTGTGGTACACTGCTAGTGTCTCTACTCCTAGTCCAGAGAGGCCTGTGTTCAAGTCCCATCTGCTCCAAATGCATAACATCTCTGAACAGGTTGACTGGAAACAAAAGCAGACATTACTGGAAAAGCTCAGCAGGTCTGGCAGCATCTGTGAAGAGAAATCAGTGTTAAATGTTTTGGGTCTGGCAACCCTTCATGATTGGATAGACAGGGTAAATAAAAAACAAATCAGGATTGTATCAGGTGTATGCAATCAGTGGGGCGTGAGTTTTCTGGAGTGGAGGTAATTAAAATGAAGCTCACATATAAGAGTGTAGACTTGGACCCCGTTTCAATACAGGGAGAAAGTGGGGACTGCAGAAGCTGGAGATCAGAGTCGAAGAGTGTGGTGCTGGAAAAGGTCAGTCCATCAGGCAGCATCCGAAAAGCAGGAGAATTGACATTTCAAGCATAAGCGCCTGAGGATTCATCTTGCCTGATGAATAGCTTATGCTGAAAACATCGATTCTCCTGCTCCTCGGATGCTGCCTGACTGGCTGTGCTTTTCCAGCACCACATTCTTCGACCCTGTTTCAATACAGTTAACATTTGGAGTTTGATATACTGGCCCCAGTCAAGATTCTGCAAAAATGTCTGGTGCCAGGAGCAGGATTAGGCAACTGGTACATCGTCATGACTCACAGCAAACTGGAAGACCATTGTGACACATTCAGGGGCTGACCGGAAGCTGTAGTCCATATCCATTGAGAAGTTGGGTTAAGGCAGATTGCAAGACCATATACTTTGCAAACACAGAATACACGCTCCACCTCAGTTTTAATTTTGTGGTGTAACTGGGAATTAAACACATGACTTAACTTGGCAGGGATTTATGTTACCACTAAGTTCTGTTCACTCAAATGGACTATTCCTTTAATAATTCATTCTGGCAGCATCCTGAGCCCAATAAACTAGAGCGTTGGAGCCAAGTTACAAAGCAAATTGGAGCTGAGCCACACTTGGAGTGTTGGAAGGAGCTAGTGGAGAGCAGTGGAGTGCATCACGGTTTTGGCTGTGATTCAGAAACATATTTAACTCAGGTGCATTTTCCATGATCCAACTAAATCCTGCGCCATTGCGATTGGATGTTGTGATGGAATTGTGGCACGCAGAGTAAGGGTGATTTACAGAAACACATTAAAGAATTCCAGTAAGCTCCCACACAAAATCTGGCTCCCACCAGAATCAGGGAGAAGGCAGGTTTGAGTTGCTGGACGTCACATAGATCACATGGTATATGCAGCACAGAAACAGGCCATTCGACCCGACGTAGTCATGTTCAAGCAGGAGCCAAAAGCTGCACATTGTATCTCAACTGAGGAGAGATGGCACCTGATTAAGGTTGGAGGTCCTATAAGTGGAGAAAAGTCTGGCACAATGCCAACCCCCTTCCCCACCACCCCCCAAACCTGCCCAAATCCTCCATCTCACTACTACTACTGATCGCCCACTACTGATCCAAGCGAGCATTGGCTCCAACAGCAATTTAGGTTGAAGGTAATGATAGAAAAATGTGAGAGGGAGGCTCTGTCTTCAATGTCGTGCGGCATTGAGACTAACTAAAGATTCAACCTATGGTACCAGCCATAACAGCAGTGCAATGACATTCAATCTCCTGTCACATTAGTAGCCAGTGTCTGTAATTACTTAACACAATGCATTGTTTTTTGTGTTTCTGTCATTGAAATGTTTGCAATCATGTTACTGAAATTTGAGCTAATTTGACATTTCTTAAATGGGATGTCACCTTAAATCGCAGTAAGGATTAGCAAGGGTACCTAATAAAATCAGAGCTTTCAGCACTGAATGAGATTTATAATGAAGAAAAAAAGTTTGAAGCAAACATCTAGTTTGCAGATGGAATGGACCTGATTTACTGAGAAACTCCAGAACAGATTCCCAGGGTTGAAGAGGATTCCTCACCTCAGTGAAAAGACAGGAGTTGGAAGAACGCTTGTCACTTTTATCATCTGCACTCAATTTAAAATCTTGATCATTCTGTTCAAATTCTTCCATGCTCTTATACCCCCCTATCTCTGTAATCTCATTAGATCCTTAATGCACGAAGCATTGAGTGCATTTCAATTTCTGAGCTCCTGTGCACCCATTACCTTCTCTCCACCATTGGCAGCTATAACCCGGGGAATTTCCTCCTTCCACTGTTGTACTCCCCAGGCCTCCTCTGACATCCTCTACAATGTTCCTGAAAACTTTCCCTCCTTCGCTAAGCTTATAGCCATCTTTCCTAAAATTACTCCAAGCAACTCCGTGTCAAATATGTCTAAATATATTTTCTTCATTCTTTCATGGGATCTGGGCACCTCTGATGAGGCCAATATTAGATTAGATTAGATTACTTACAGTGTGGAAACAGGCCCTTCGGCCCAACAAGTCCACACCGACCCGCCGAAGCGCAACCCACCCATACCCCTACATTTTACCCCTTACCTAACACTACGGGCAATTTAGCATGGCCAATTCACCCGACCCGCACATCTTTGTGACTGTGGGAGGAAACCGGAGCACCCGGAGGAAACCCACGCAGACACGGGGAGAACGTGCAAACTCCACACAGTCTGTCGCCTGAGTCGGGAATTGAACCCGGGTCTCAGGCGCTGTGAGGCAGCAGTGCTAACCACTGTGCCACCGTGCCGCCCACCAATATTTGTTGCCCATTCCTAACTGCCCTGGAACTGAGGTTTTTAAAAGAATCAGTGACACTTTCAGAGACTTAATTCCCAAGACCAGGAATATCCATTAAACTTAAATTCCACCAGCTGCTACGATTGGGCATGAATCCCCTGAGCATTAGCTTTGCTCTCTGGAATACTAATCGATTAACATTACCAGCACACTGCTATCTGCCACCAATTATATTCTTGTAAAGTGCCATGGTACATTCCCAAGGCACTACATAAATGCAAGACATTATTGTTGACTGCCACTTAAAAGTAATTGAATGAGACTGACCTGATGTGACACCACGGCTACAGTTCCTCATAGGCAGGAAGATATTTCTGAAAACTTTTGCAGAAATGAGAAGACATTGTTATGGCTGCAATGGAGGAGGATGAAGAGAAAGGCCTAGACATTGGGAATGGGAAGGATTTTCAAAAATCTTCAGATTCTTGAAAGCAGATGACAAATGCTCAAGGAATGTGGGAAGCATGGTGGCTCAGTGGTTAGCACTGCTGCCTCTCATTGCCAGGGACCCGGGTTCGATTCCACCCTTGGGCAACTGTCTGTGTGGAGTTTGTCTGTTCTCCCTGTGTCTGAATAGAGTTCCTCTTGGTGCTCCCACAGTCTAAAGATGTGCAGTTTAGGTAGATTGGCCATGCCAAATTGCCCATAGTGTTCAGGCTAGGTGGGTTAGCCATGGAAAATGCAGAGATACAGGAGTAGGGGATGGGTCTAGATGGGATGTTCTTCAAAGAGTCAGTATGGATTCAATGGGCCAAATGGCCTGCTCCACACTGAAGGGATTCTGTGAATTGTGAAGAGAGAGTTCCAGAGGATAGGAGCTCAGCTAAATGGGGAGTGGCTGAGGGTGGGGTAGAAATAATGAGAAAAGGCCAAAGATCCATGCAGGAACAAAAAGGTGGAATAGGCCACTCAGGTAGGTGTTGTTGAATTATTCCATGTTTGATTATGTGAGTGTTTTCAGTTGATGCTTACCATGCTTGATTGGATAAGCTCGGGTGTGGATTCAGAGAAAAGCTAAACAAAGCTGTCTAAAGAGCTAGATATCAGAACAGTATAGAACTTGGGTAAGCCATGTTCCTGTACACATAGAGCTGAGGTGTCAATACTGTGTGGATCTGAGTAATGCAACAGCACTGTCACAGAGAATTAATGATGTGGAGTTTGACCTCAGAAGGGAATGAGGGGATTGGAGATTGAAGAGGACTAGGGATGATGGGATTGCAGAACAAGTGGTACAACCTATTTGATAATGTTTGGGGAGAGTGTCATTGGCTCAGCCAGTGTTTGTTGCCGTGGTGGGAGCCGTACTAAACGGTTACTCTCTTCATGTTGTCCCAGAGTGTTGGGAATTTGACCCTCTGCTTGTTGCAGATGGTGTACACGTGCATCTGATGTTGCTGTGTGGTTGGGAGTTAAAGCAATAACATTACAAAAGTTCACACTCACTTCTTCTCCTCACTTCTCATCAAGGCATTGTCTCTTGCTGGGGTGCAGGTCCAAGGGCACTGATGACCCAGCACTCCATCTCCACTTGTGAGCAGGAACAATGTTGATAGGCAGACAATTTGACAACAGGAGGAGCATCACAGTTGACCCAATTCTTGTCTTAGTTTACAGTTCTATAATGTACAAAACTTTTCAATACTGGATAACAGTGGATATTTATTACCTCTTCATAGCAGGCTCCCTCTATCGGTACCTGTCTGTACTGGCCTCAAGTGGACAAAATGCTCAGTGCAATTTTCAATACAGTACACACATTACTGTGCAAGAATTAAATAAAGATTTGCATAAAGAAGGTGGATCTTACATTACACAGCACATGCCAGATCACATTGTTAACATTTCAATGTGCTGCCATAATTTACAATTTATCATTTTGTTATGGTGAATAAATAGCTGATAGTAAATATTATCCAACAAAATAATCAAATGATCCTCTCAGTGTAGTTAAGCGGGTTTGGATGTTTATTTTATTATACCAACTGGAGACAGGAAGTCTGTAGTAACTTGATGAGCTGCAGTTTGGATTTAACCCTTTGACGAGGGGATTTGCTCATTTCGCACTGGATTTTCACACAACGTGGACCCACATCTCACCTCTCATGAACACCTAGGCACTGGAAACCTATAGAGAGACATTTGACACCCAGCATGTATACTGGCCATACATATTTGTCGTTCACATACACCTTTCCTCTTAGAAAGACAGGCCATGATGATTGCTGAGATGTCAATGGAGGAATCTACAATCACTGGAGCTTATGACATTTTGACAGACGCGTGAGGCTGCAGCACGACTGTGTGCCACTGAAGTTGCTAAATAAAGGATATACCACTCATGTTGCAACCTTAGTATATTGCAGAGAGATTTTATGAAATACTTGAGTATGACTTATTTTATTGTATCATCAGCTAGTCTAAGCTGATTTTTCCTTTGACATAACCATGCCATCACAACAGGTCAATCCTGAGGGTGAGGCACAGGAAAGCAGGAGCCTATTGTTATTCCAACTCCCTGCTTCGAAGGTGCACTTGGCATCAATTCCAACTAAGATCAGCCAGTTTCATGACCAAAACGACTTGGCACGCCGTAACTTTTGTGAACATGAGCTTATCTGATTCAATCACAACAACTTGCATTTATTTACTTAATCATTCACGCGATGTGGGTATCGCCAGCTAGTCCAGCACTTATGGTCCATTTCCATTTGCCCCAAGGACAGTCAAGAGTCAACCATATTGCTGTAGGTTTAGAGTCACACGTAGGTCAGACCAGAAAAGGATGGAAGATTTCCTTCCCTAAAGGACATGAGTAAAGCAGACAATTTTTTTAATGAGTTACATAGTTATCATAAGGCTAACTTCTTATTATAGATCATTTTTGATTGAATTTGCTCCATCTATCATGGTGGCATTCAAACCTACAGCTTCAGAACGATAGCCTATAGTTCTGGAATACTAGTGCAGTGACATTAGCATTACACCTCACTCTTATAACATTTAAAATATAGTAGAACATTCTAACATGTTTCATAGGAGTGTAATTAATCAAAAACAATGATGATGAGCCAGAGAAGGGTGACATTTTGACCAAAAGGCTCAATCAAAGGTACAGATTTCCAACAGTGCCTTAAAATGAAAGGGAAGGAGACAATGAGAGGAGTTGCAGAGATACAAGCCCAGACGCCAGCAGTGGGACAGAGGACATGGGGACACACAACAGACTAAAAGGGGAGCAACTGTCTTCTGTAAATACAACTATCCATCTCCCTCTTCCCATTAATCTCCTTGCAGAATATTCAGTTGTCAATCTGTGAATTAGTGTCTGTTTTAAGGAAAACAATGGTTGCACTCACCTAGAACTGGAAAATAACTGAATAAAGATAACAGAGAAGCAGAGTCATAGAGATGTATAGCACAGAAATAGACCTTCGGTCCAACTCATCCATACCGACCAGATATCCCAACCCAATCTATGTCCCACTTACCAGCACCTGGCCCATATCCTTCCAAACCCTTCCTATTCATATATCTATTATCAGGAACTTCTGAAAAATCTGTATATCCAAGTTGATGTCATGCTCATATTTGACTACAAAGGATGGGCACAATAACAATATTTGCAAATTTAAGGTAACTCTCAACTCTCAATGCTCAGCACTATCCCATAAAGTATGAATAAACTGCCAAAGCAGGGACTTGGATAGATTACTCAGGAATTTGCCAAGGTCTGTGCAGGAATATGTCAGTTCATGTGCCAGCACTGTTCTCTCTCTCTCTCACACACACACACACTCACTCTTAGCAATGATCACCCCCAGTACTGCAAAATCTCAAAAGATACTATTCAAGTGTTAGAAAGTTCTCCTGTTCCCGGGTAAGATTCATTCTGTTGGATGCAGTGTTAGCTTTCATACTGTTCCAGCTTCCAGGTGGAGAAGTGAAAAATGATTTAATCCCTGTTATGGTCCTCATTGTGACCCCATTCTGAACTCCTGACTCACGAGATTGGCAGGTTTAATTGAATAGTTGTCAACAGCTTCTGGCAATGCCACACTATGACCAGTGTGGAGGAGTTCGGGGGTTGGAGAAGAAACCAGGAACATTCTTTTAAAACTGTTCCCTCCTGTTGCCAAATAATCCTGATCTACAAAGACCCCTCCCTTTCAAATTGGGCCTGGAAAAGGCCATATACTCAGATAACCAAAGACTGTGATTTCATCTAGCACTTATCACAAGCTCAGGACTTCAAAGAGCTTTACAACCAGTGAATTACTTTTGAACTGTGCTATTGTAGGAAATGTGACAGTCGATTTGCACACAGCAGGGTGCAACAATTGATGTGATAATGATCAGATAAATTCTTTCAGTGAGTTTAGGTGAGGGACAAATGTTCCATTGGACGCTATGGAGGACATCCTGCTTCTTCATGCAATATAGAGCCAGAGAAAACAGAAGGGGCTTCAGTTTAACATCACATCAGTAACACAGATGTCCTGACAGTGCAGCACTCCCTCAGTACTGTACTGGAGTGTTAGACCAGATCAGGTGACTACATGGGACTTATAACTTTGTGACTTAGTACCAAGTAAATCACATTGACACTACATACTGTGCTCTCCTGTGTGTGAGAATTCAATGTGCACAAGAAGGGCAAGCCCACAATGTAGTCAGGCTGAGGATTTTCCTATGACTATCCCCACTATAATTGCTAAAATTTAAGATTTCTGCCCAGTCAACAAGTTGTGCTTTAGTCACCCATGGCAGAGATTCTCGCTGTCCAACTTTGGAAACAAATTGTTTAAAAGTCTCTCAAAAACATTTGGAGGGCTTTGATGTGTAATTTGTCCATCATTTATTGTTTCATTTCCTCTGCCAATATTTTTCGAAACGACGGATAATTATAAATGGATGAGGAATTTAAGGTTATTGTTCATGGTCAAAGTGCCTGTGTGAGGGGCTGTGTGTATGACCAGCAGGGTATTGGGAGGTGAGGGAGTAAGGGTTGGGGTAGGAAGGTTCCGCTCATCTGCATAGAGAGAGAGAGAGAGAGAACAGAGTTAATGACTGCAATTTGATGGTGCCCCGTGGTATGGTAGGGGGAGGATGGAAAAATATTTGGCACCATGGGTAAAGGCCTGCCCAACCCTTTCCTAAGATTTTACCAGCCTTTGTTTTATCAATGGTAGGGGAAGTCTGCCTCTACAAAACTTTCAGAGGATCCCTAAAAGTCATCCCCTCTTGCCCCGATAATCCCATCCCCACCTTCCTCTCTGAGGCCAGGCAGGACATCTTGCATAATGGTAACTCTGGGCTCCAATTCGTGTGTCCTCTTCAGGACCGACTACAGTCCCAGCTGTGGCCATCCCCCCTGGTGTCACTGCTGCGCCAACAGGGTATGCAACCATCCAACAAGCAGCTGTTGCGGGCAGTGCTTCCTGAGAGTCCAGCCTTAATCCCATCGATGGCCCAACAGGATGAGGAATAGCCATAGGATGTGCCAGCCAAGTGGAATCAGCCTCATCACTGACGTTTGCACAGGGAATTGGGGGAGCAGGGACCCATGCTTGAGCAGAATGACTGTTCACCAGAGCTGGAAAAGTCACTGGACTGAAAGTAATCGTCAGCCCTTTGGAGTGTAAAATAAAGTTGGAGCAATCGTCAGGTTTAATACAAGCTCAAAAATTGATATTCCTAATCCATGAGCAGTCTCTGATTCTCAGAACACAGCACCGCTCTGATCTAAACTCTGATTCTCAGTACACAGTCCAATGATAGGGACGATCAACCTGAGTCCTTGAGAAGAGATAAGGAGAGAATATTGTGCTACAATGTCACAGCCATCATTGCACACCATTAGCAGAAGAGTACACCCTCGACTGATTTTCCAAATTTCTTCTGGCAGAGAGCCTCAACATCTGGCATGGATCAGGAAATCACGCGCACAGAGTTCATGATTCACCATCTATTATGAATCCCATCCAGGACTCTAAAGCCATGAATTTGTGCAGCACACTCAATGATTCCATGTGTGCCGTGTCAGTGAACAAGCAGCATGGAGTCTGAAACTTACCCCTTACAGCTACATTGCTCATGAATCTCCCATTGCACACCTCACTGAGGGATGCTGTTTTATGGAAAGGAACACTATACTGTGTCAAACATAATGGAGCATTCTGCTTCTAAAATAAACATACAAGTCCCTTTAAGGCTTCAAGATATAATTGCTTCACATTCTCGAACCTGAATTACTTGGGTCAGTTACAAACCAGCCAATAGATTAATTCCTTCAGTCAAGGTCATTTAAGGAGAAGCTGCATACATTCCAGCTATGGTATTAAATGTGATACTCTGATTTGCAATGGACAGAGTGTAACATCTGGGATATAATGTGCCAGTTTTAACCTACTCGAGATGTAGCTTTCCATCGGTGAATTGTACACTTTTCACTGTACTCATTTGAGTACATGTGACAATAAAGCTATCTATTGTATTTAACATAGTGCCAGCTATCTGTGCAGTATAGCATAAATGAATTTTGCCACTTATTATATAATGTACAACATTCTATACCATGTTTTATGCATGAGTAGTTACTTAGTAGTAAATTAGTAGTAAAGGCATCCTTTACAAGTGCAGTAAATATCAGAGCAGTTTTACATGCATGCACTCTGCTCCTAGAGATATGTAGCAGCCAGAGTTAATAATTAAATTCAGCACTCGTCTGTTAGGACCAAGGAATGAGTTGGCTGTGGTATTATCATTTGCTATTCAACAGTAAATGGTGTATTGCAACAGGGACTGTTTATGTGTGTGCCTCTATGTAGAAGCTTGCAACCTAATAAGGAGGAAAGTGTGCGCCTTGGATTTTGTTTGAAGGATGGACGTACTTCTGTAAGCGAATCAAGGGTAAAGTGTCAGTATGGTATTAGCTGTGAAATGATAAAGTAAGCAAATAATTTAAACGGTTAGAAACTCAATTGTTTATTTTTTAAAATATATATAAGAGCTATGACTAGTTGGATTATACAGTGCATTAACTAAATATGGATTTTCAAGATTACACATTTAATGAATATCAGCGCTTTAACCTAAAGAGCATCTCTTTGCAGTAGCTTTGACACCCAGGAAGCCAATGGACAGTTATGAGCAGAGTTACCATGGTTATTTGTGCAGACCCATGGTGAGAATGAGTGCGCAGCAGTTTTAATTTCTTGTAAAAGTGTTGGTCACTGTGGAAAGTAGCTCCAAGGATCTCCTACGTTGCACATCAGAAATAAATTCTAAATCCTGCACATGAATTAAAAGAAAAACAGCTCCTCAGTGAAAGATGGTGCGTGTGTTAGAGATCTGATGTTCTAAATCCTTGCCTGTTTTAACGGTTCTCATCCGCTCCACTGAATATTGGAAAATAACTGTAGGCAATGCTTGGGACTTTGTGATACACACTGGTGTGTGTGAGTTACCTTATTATAGGCAAACACTTCAGAGTGTCTCTCCCCCCCCCCCCCACTTTGTATATAAGTAAATACTGAGAAATGCGAAATGATGAAAGCAAGATCCCTGAAGGGATACAATATTTGATTTGATTTTATTACTGTCACATGTACTGAGATACAGTGGAAAGTATTGTTTTGCATGCTGTCCACACAAACCAGATCTTACTAAGTACATCAGGGTAACCTAACAGAATGCAGAATATGGTGTTACTGCTACAGAGAAGGTGCAGAGAAAGATCAATTCTAATATATGAGGGGTCCGTTCATAACAGTAGGGAAGAAGATGCTCTTAAATCAGTTGATACATGTTTTCAAAACTTTTATATCTTCTGCCCAATGAAAAAGGTGGACGAGAGTAAACCTGGGGTAGAGGGGGTCTTTGATTGTGTTACCTGCTTTCCCAAGCCAATGGGATGTGTTGCCTTAGTCAATGGATGGAAGGCTGGTTTTTGCGATGGACTGGGCTGCATTCACAACTCTCCATAATTTCTCACAGTCCTTGGCAGAGCAGTTGCCATACCGAGCTGTGATGCATCCAGATAGGATGTTTTCTATAGTGCATCCATAAAAGCTGGTAACAGTCATTGTGGACATGCTGAATTTCCTTAGCCTTCTGAGGAAGTAGAGGCGTTGGTGTGCTTCCTTGACTTCAGCATCGATGTGGATAGACCAGGCTGGATCGTTAGTGATATTTACTTCCAAGAACTTGAAGTTCTCAACCACCTCCATCCCAGCACCATTGATACAGAGAGGAGCATGTCTTTCACTCCACTTCCTGAATTTGATGACCAGCTCTTCATTTTGCTGACATTGAAGGAGAGATTGTTTTACACCATGCCACTAAGTTGTCCATCTCATCGTTGTATGAGATCCAATCCACTGTGGCAATGCCATCAGCAAATTCATAAATGGAGTTAGAGCTGAATTTGACTACACAGTCATGAATGCACAAGAAGTATAGTAAGGGACAGAGTATGCAGCATTGTGGGGTATCACTGTTGAGAATTATTGTGGAAGAGGTTTTGTCATCTATCCTTACTGATTGTATTCTGTGTCAGAAGTTGAGGATCCAGTTGCAGAAAGGGAAGCAGAGTCTTAGGTCTCAGAGTTTGGAGATGAATTTTGTTGGAATTATGAGTTGAAGGTGGGGCTAATATTAATAAATAGGAGTCTGATATTGGTGTCTTTGTTATCCAAGTGTACCAGGGATGAGTGTAGAGCCAAAGAGATGATAGCTGCGATCAACCTATTGTGACAGTAGGTGAATTGTAGTGGATCAGGGCAATCTGGGAAGCTGGAGTCGATGTGTGCCATTACTAACCTCTCAAAGCACTTCATAATGATGGATGTCAGAGCCACTGGGTCGTAGTCATTAAGGCACATGATGCAGCAATTGTGTTATCATTCATTCACAGGATGAGGGCGTTACTGGCTAGGAGAAAGTGAGGTCTGCAGATGCTGGAGATCAGAGCTGAAAATGTGTTGCTGGAAAAGCGCAGCAGGTCAGGCAGCATCCAAGGAACAGGAGATTCAATGTTTCGGGCATAAGCCCTTCCTGAAGAAGTTATCTTTAAACTCTTTATTCCAGATTTATATTGAATTCAAACTCCACCATCTGCTATAGCAGGATTCAAACTTGGGTCCCCAGCATGTTAGCTGGGTCTCAGGATTAACAGTCCAGCAATAAAACCACTAAGCCTTCACCTCCCCTTCGGTATTTTTTCACATGGTTTTATTACTAACTGTGCTATTTTCGTCTACTAAAAAAAAAATCAACAGTCAATCTTTTATTTCATTCTGACAGTCTCAATGCTTTGGTTTCGTCATTGCTTAAATCTTCATTGCACAAATCATACCGTCTAACCAAAGCCTGAAAGAGCAGTGTCAATGTCACAGTTGTCATTGACTATCACCACATTTCAAAATCCCTGGTTCATTTACTCATAATATTGATCTTTGGCTTGTAATTGTTCCTTGTGCACATGTTGCTGGTGGCAACTAGCTGTCATCGTAATTGCAAACGCCATTTTGCATGTGTTCTCTATTATGTTATTAAATTACGTGAAGCAAACACCCCCATTCTCTGCTTGACATGTAGGACCACATCCCAATAATGAGCTCCAAGGTGTGTTTAGTCAGATATTTGCCACACCAATGTGTGTTTCAAACCTTGCTTGGCTCAATGCCGAAATAGTGACTAGTCCCACTTTGTGATCTATCATTGAGAAATTTTAGTGAATAGCTGAGAAATGTATAGTGTAAAATGTCACTAGATCTATGTGAGGGGCCATAATGTAGGATACCACCACATCACAGCAAAAGGCCAGATGAGAAACAGAACAAGATACTAAATAAATCAAGGCGGGGGCTGTGAATTTGTTGTTAAATCCTGTAGATTGTAAAGGAAGGTTGAGCACGTTAAGGACCAACACAATTTTAAGAATTTGCTTTTTTAAAAAATAATTGTGCATTATTTTATACGTTCTTTTTAAATTCATTCACGAGATGTGGGCATCAATGGCCAGGCCAGCATTTATTGCCCAAAGGGCAGTTAAAGGTCAACCATATTGCTGTGGGTCTGGAGTCACATGTATATCAGACCAGGTAAGGATGACAGTTTCCTTCTCTAAAGGACATTAGTGAACCAGTTGGGTTTCCCCAACAACTGTCATCATTAAAATCATAATTCCAGATTTTTATTGAGTTTAAATTCCATCATCTGCCATGGCAGGGTTCAAACACAGGTCCCCCAGAACATTACCAGGGTCACTGGATTAATAGTCTAGCAATAATACCAATAGACCATCACCTTCATTACCAAGAGAACGATGAGATGGAGAGAGGCTGAAAAGTCAGTGCTGGACTAATGGTAAGATTTCTGTCCTTGTATTAATTGGAATAATTACTTGACACTAGTACACATCTTGACACTGCTGAGAAAAAGATGCATTTTGTCAAAGGTTTTCAACTTGCTTTCATCAGGACAATTAACAAGAATACTAGTTTAAGGCGGTGGGGGGGGGGGGGGGGGAAACCTTAAAAATAAACTCTTAGGTTCATCTCTGATTTTGAAAGCCAAAAGGACATTCAGCCTATTACATAAATGAGTAATGCAGCAGATGAATTTCAGTACTGGTGTGATGCTGGGTTAGTAGTCCATACATCCAATCGACTGGTGAGTTGTACCAAATGGTATATTAGCTAAGCTGTTTGCAACATGCAAGGTGTTGATCTTACCCAATCAGCCTGCATTTGCAAAACGCCTAATCCCGTGTCCAACATTGGGTGTGACTCTGCAATTGGACAACATTTGCTGAATAATCCTGATGTGCAAAGAATTACACTGATTGTCACAGTGTGGCACTCCTTTATCTGCTGAAAAGCTACATGCTTTACAACACAAGGCTCTGATTTGCAGACCAAAATAACATATACGCATTATGCGCCTGTTTCAACTCAACAAAATAGGTGACAGACGTTTTCTGATTCATTTCTCAGGGCACTGCCTTGACCAATCAGAATTAACCGGCTTGGTTTCAAATGTAAACAATGCCTGGCATTAACAGTCAATCATCATTAACGTACGCATTTTCCATGGCATACCTCTACCAGTCAAAATGTACTTTCCAACTAATCAGCATTCTGCTCTCATGAGTATAACTGTTTGTTTTTTCCTTAAATTAGCATTCTGCAAGTTGTCCTAATGGCTGAAGATGAAAAGCATCAACTAAATGTGACTTTTTCCAGCAATGCTCAATATACTGATACATTTTTGCATCATTAGGTTGGCTGGTGGGGGTGAAACTATTTGGGGTATCAAACAGGCCAATGATCCATCATTTCCCATTTTGTGTTTCCAAATGAGACCAATTTTATCACCAGCTAGTCTGTTTAAGTGAAAATGTAGAATAGCCTTAACAACAGTTTTTTAAAATTACCACCGCTGAAACTCCTGCTGTAAATTTAGTTCAAATTTACAACAATGTGGATGCAGGAGGTGGCTGCTTACTTACTTAACTCTTTTGTTCTTGTTTTCCTGATTCAGAACCGCAGGGAAATCATTTGTGTAAACTCCTCGCATGCCTATGGTTATTGGAAGCAATTTTATTTAGTATTATGCCATTCCATCTCCCAAATCTTATTTGGAGAAGTGTATTTGGTTCAGTTCTGTTCACTACACTGCAGGAAAGAATACCGAGAGAAACAAGACTGATCCTAATTATAATATAAATGGGTGATGAGGGAATGCAATAATAATTTATGATGTGGAGGTGCCGGTGTTAGACTGGGGTGGGCAAAGTTAAAAATCACGTAACAGCAGGTTATAGCCCAAAAGGTTTATTTGGAAGGATGAGCTTTCGGAGCACTGCTCCTTTGTCAGATAGCACTACCTGACAAAGGAGCAGCGTTCTGAAAGCTTGTATTTCCAAATAAACCTGTTGGACTATAACCTGGTGTTGTGTGTTTTTTTTAACTAATAAATTATCTAAACTTAAATCCTACAGATGAGCAAGAAGCCTGCATACATCCTTGATATATGCAATATATTAAATAATAAAGATAAAATAAATCATGTGTAAATTAGGGAGTAGAGTTGGAGATCATTGTTATAACATAGTGAACAGCATTTTAGATATTAGAAAGATTATTACACAATAAATGATAAATAGTGCTTAAGGCAAATTTGGGAATTTTTTGAAAAAGGTCCAGTGGGAGAGATAAAGTACTAAAAGATGTGAATTGAAGAGTTAACAATGCCTTTCCTCTTAAGAATAGCTACACTGTATATAAGGAGTAATAATGTGCAATATGATTAGAATTGGAGCCTGTGCCTGTAGGGTTCCTGAAGATGTTCACTTTCACCAGCCATTATGCATAGTTGTGTTTTAATCAAACTACTACCTGAGGTGCACTTCACGACAGCGAGATGAACATTGTCAAATCGAAAGAACGTTTCACATTCTTTGTTTGTCTTTCACTCTTTATTGTGAATGACAGAAGCCACCATGTCACCACAACACCTCACTAGATAATTCAAACCTTAAAAAAAGGGAAACAGACAGTAATATCTCATTCACGGATAACGCTTTCCAAGTAGGAGGGGAAGGTATCCTCTTTCTGCAGGGCTACCCATGTTATTCCAGATTGACTTTGCTTTTGCAAAGTGTTTGAATGAATGCCCCTGTTCTTCTCGAAAACATCGCTATTCCCATGTTCGGGCCTTAGGAAGTCTAAACGGAAGACATAACTGAAGAGCACCCATGAGAGGATTAATTCCTGTGCCTGCTAAATAGGCCTGTTGGGCAGGCAGCTCACGTGAACATAGTTTCTTTCTCAAAGGCTGGTGTTGTTGCTGTGCATATACAGGCCCAGAAGGGAAATGTATCAGGGAGAGAAAGCTTCATTTCTCTAATTTATAGAGCTGGTTTTATTGTTGTAATGAGTTTGAAATATATTTTCTTTAAAAAATAAGGAAATGTATAATTGGTTGATTGCTTTAAGTGATCTAAGTGTCTGACTTTGTTTCTCTAGTACTGGGTGATTGCCAGAATTGAACCTGGTTTAGATCACTGCCTCCTGTCACAATCCCACTCAGGTCACATCCACTCACACCACATGTGTCTCAATGAGTTATTGCAGTTATAAAACCTTGAGAGTAGATTACAGCCTGCAGCTGCTTTGTTAGTACCTGAACCTCCTCCCTGTTTCCAGCTGCTCCCACCCCCAACCCAACAACCAATTTTTCCAGGCTTATTTCTTTGTAGAGTCTTTTAAAGTTAGTTAGTAGCGTTTCCTGCCCTCTTTATTCAACACTCCTAAGCTTCCAGCTAAGGGCTGTGCAAGTTCCCTACTTTGCTTCTGTCTCCTTCAACAAGACCCTCAACAATATTCCCCCCATCCCACACAATCTTTTGGGACATGGTATAATCAATAAATATCCTTTACCATAATGAGATTTGTGCATTAAAGCTAATCACAGAGAAGGCCCCATCAGTCAACTGTGCGCTTTTCAAAGATGAACCTCAACCTCTTGAGCATCTCCAAATTTAATCTGTCCACCATTTAATGCCTAAGCAGTAAACCCTGCAATTCCATCTTCAAACTTCTCCACCTTGTGACCTCTCATTTTTTCTTCAGATGCTCCTTAAAAATACCTCTTTGATAAAAAAAAGCAAAGAATACTGATGTTAGAAATAAAAAAAACACAGCAATTGCTGGAGAAACTCAGCAGCATCTGTGGAGAGAGAAATTGAGTTAACTTTCTGGGTCCAGTAACCCTTTTTCAGAAGCCTTTGCTGGTTCCTCCTCCTTGTGATAAAACCTCCTCATGCAGCACAGTATCAAAGCATGATATCACACCTAGAGAGCACATTGGGAAGGTTTGATATGTTAAAACAGACATATAAATGTACATGGTTATTTATGATTTTGCTAAATTAAAGCAAATTAGTGTTATGTCTTCCTGTGCTTGAGACATTTGATTAGCAATGCATGAATACCATTTATGATGTTTGAGTGGAAACGTTCCCTGATCACGTCAACCTTTGTTCAAAAATCCACCCAATGAAGGAGCAACACTCCGAAAGCTAGTGTTCCAAATAAATCTGTTGGACTATAACAGGTTTTGCCTGATTTTTAACTTTGCTCAAATTGAGATACTAAAGCTGAGAGTGTGTTAATTAATTGTGCATTTGATGCTTATTTCATTTTAGTCTCCTTTGTGTGAACAGATATGTAGGCTTATGTGTATGTGCATGTGTGTCTGTTTGTGCACATGTTCATGTGTATTACAGGTACTGTAGATTCAAGTGTCAGTAAAAGACTTGGTAATACTCCAGGATTATTTTGAAGTCTCCAAAAATTAAAGATGAATCCCCTCAACAATCGAGTGAGCAACTTTCGGGCAAATCAACACAAGAACAATTAAAAAGACAATGTTGTATGCCTTTCCTTTAAGTTAGAATCCCTACCACATGGAAACAGGCCCTTTGGCCCAACAAGTCCACACCGACGAGTATCCCACCCAAACCCATTCCCCGACATTTACCCATGATTCATGCACCTAACCTATATATCCCTGAAACCATGGGGCAATTTAGCACCACCAATTCACCTAACCTGCACATCTTTGGATTGTGGAAGGAAACCCACAGAGACGTAGGGAGAATGTGCAAACTCCACACAGGCAGTCACCCAAGGCGGGAATCAAACCCTGGTCACTGGTGCTATGAGGCAACAGTGCTAACCACTGAGCCACCATGCCATTGCCTTTGTTGGTTCATTTCACAAATATTTGAGGAGGGGAAAAGGGACGTGTTGCAACCTCCTAGAATATGCCCAAGTTGATGTGGCAACTCTAATGACTATGACAACAGTCACTTAAGAATTTGTGTCACTGTGTTGTTTGCAATAAAATTAAAGCAATTCATCATCTTCATAGAAAGGTAGGTGATGCAGGCTTGTGGGACAGTCTGGTACCAGAGAGTTTAGTCTCAAAATTTAAGGCGTGCCAACTTAAGCCCATATTGAGCAGGAATTTCTTCTCTCAGAGGGTTGAGAGTCTTTGGAACTCCTTACCACAGAGAGTCATAGAGATGTACAGCACAGAAACAGACCCTCCGGTCCAACTTGTCAATGTCAAATAGATATCCCAACCTAATCTAATCCCATTTACCAACATTCGGCCATATCCTTCGAAACTTTCCTAATCATATACCGATCCAGAAGCCTTTTAAATGTTGCAATTGTACCAGCCTCCACCATCTCCTCTGGCAGCTCATTTCATACAAACACCACCCGCTGCATGAAAAAGTTGTTTTTTTTTATGTCTTTCCCCTTTCACCCTAAACCTATGTGCTCTAGTTCTGGACTCCCCTACACCAAGGAGAAGACTTTGTCTACTTATCCTATCCATGCCCCTCATGATCTAATAAACCTCTATGAGGACACCCCTCAGCCTTCAACATTCCAAGGAAAAAGGCCAGCCTATTCAGCTCTCCCTATAGCTCATAATCTCCAACCCTGGCAACATCCTTGTAAATCTTTTCTGAACCCTTTCAAGTTTCACAACATCCTTCCGATAGGAAGGAGACCAGAATTGCATGCAATATTCCAAAGGTGGCCTGACCATTGTGCTGTAACAGCTGCAACATGACCTCCCAACTCCTATACTCAATGCTCTGACCAATAAAGGAAAGCATACAAAACACCTTCTTCATTATCCTGCCTACCTGTGACTCTGCCTTCCTCATTCAATTCTCTATATGCATTCTAAGCCAAGTCAGTATATTACAAGGAACTATGAACCTGCACTCCAAAGTCTCTTTGTTCAGCAACATTTCCTAGGACTTTACCATTAAGTGTATAAATCCTGCTAAGATTTGTGGGGTGGAGTCCTTATTTAAGGCTGAGGTAAACAGATTCTTGTTCAGTAGGATTATGGGGAAAAGGCAAGAAAGTGGACATCAGGAGTATCGAGCTGAAAATGTGTTGCTGGTTAAAGCACAGCAGGTTAGGCAGCATCCAAGGAACAGGAAATTCGACGTTTTGGGCCAGAGCCCTTCATCAGGAATCATCATCCTGATTCCTGATGAAGGGCTCTGGTCCGAAACGTTGAATTTCCTGTTCCTTGGATGCTGCCTAACCTGCTGTGCTTTAACCAGCAACACATTTTCAGCTCTGATCTCCAGCATCTGCAGACCTCACTTTTTACATCAGGAGTATCGAATCAGCCATGAACCTTTTGAGTGATAAGAGGCTGAATGGCCTGCTCCTGTTGGTATTTCTTATGGCCTTATTGTAAATAATCATGTTAACAATTTAAAAGTTTTGATCTTGTTTTCCATATCCTACCACAGATTGAAAATGAACTTTTCAATCATCTCACAGAAATGAATTCCATCCATAGACTCTCAGTACTGAAGCTAAATTGAGTGCCACTTAACAGCTGCACTTTTGATATGATTCACTTCTCTTAACACTCAGTGTCTCTTATTCATTAATGTGAGGGAAGGCACGATATGATGCTTACAGTTGATACATCTAAATGTCTCTGATAGATTACTCTTCAAATGCTATCTCTTATTCATCAATCAGAAGAGATAGAACATGACTCCATTCAGTCTGCGTAATTAAGTATTTCTTACCTATTAACTAGACAATGGGAGTTGTGATTCGAAGTAATCTGTACGGATAAAGAGTAAAGTGAGAGATTTTCAGTAGTTAACAGGAGGGGAAAGTGCCTATTGTAATGCAGTCAGTCGTCCATGTAATCCAGCCCTAGTCTCTAGTTATTAATTAAACGTTTGTTTACACACACACACACACACACACACAAACCATTGGGATAATAAAGTTTAATGTTGATTGTTTTGAGTTTTTGGACAGAGTTTTAGGCATCTCTTTTTCTTTGCAATTCTTCAATCATGTTTAAGTTTCAAAAAATTCCAGTAAAGTTTAACATCACCAAAAATATTAGCATTCCTTAACACAATGGCGTTGTTCTGGATTATTCACACCCAAGGACAGCCATTCATTTTCCAAGTTACTTGTTTGTTCTTTGTAAAGAAAGGAGCTGTCTTGAAAGTTTGAGATACCGACAATAGCCAGTAAATTGCTCTCTCTCTGTTGTAAAGTACAATGAAGCAATGTGTGTTGTGCAAAGCCAGGCAGATTAGTGTTGACCAATGATGCCCCACCTGGCTACATTCAAAGAGAATTGAAGGTGTTTAATGTCTGTGCCACTGCTGCTTTCTGAGACATTTCAGATTCTATTGCAACAACTCTCTCTGAACCTGATTAGCAATGTCGCAGTCCACAACATCAGATTCCATTCCCTACAGTGTGGAACCAGACCCTTCGGCCCAACAAGTCCCCACCAACTCTCCAAAGAGTAATCCACCCAGACCCATTTCCTGAAGAAGGGCTTATGCCCGAAACGTCGATTCTCCTGCTCCTCGGATGCTGCCTGACCTGCTGCGCTTTTCCAGCAACACATTTTCAGCTCTGATCTCCAGCATCTGCAGTCCTCACTTTCTCGTAGGCCATTTCAGAGGGCAGTTAAGAGTCAAACATATTGTTGTGGGTCAATTTATCAGGACACCTTCTAATGAAGAGTCACTGAACTCAAAACATTAACCTTTGTTTTCTTCCCACGGATGCTGCCATTCCTATATTTTCTCCAGCATTTTCAGTTTTTATTACAGCAGAGTTTCTTCCCTGAAGGACAATAGTGAAACACACAAAAATGCAAATCCAACAGATGAACTATCTGCACCTTATATACAGTACCATATCATATGGCTCTTCCACTTAACAGTCCCTTGGGATTGAGAATGAATTGTTTCCATCCAGTTGAACAGGCTCTGAGATTTCTAATGATTCCAGTACATGAGCTGCCACATATAGGCCATGAATGTTCAGATAGATGGGTTGTTTGGAGGTTCTTGCCCTCTTCTGATGCCTTGACCTCATTGCTGCAAATTTCCAACAAACTCTCTCAATGTGTTTGGTGCCTTCCTGAATAAACCTTCTCCTTTTTGGTCTGCCACAAGCCAGGGGCATTCAGGAGTTGGTGAGTATGTTCGATCTGTTCAGGGAGGCCTTGAGAACATTCTTAAATCATTTCTGCTGCCCACCTGCAATACTCCTGCCATAACTGAGTTCAGAATGGAGCTATAACTTTGGGAATTTGGCAAGAGGCATATGAATCACATGTCCTGCCCAGCAGAGATGGCTTTGAGGGATCAGTGCCTCAATATCAAGCAAGGTAAATTTGGAGAGGATGTTGCTGTTGGATGCCTGCAATATATTAATGATCTGGTACAATATGGTATTCAGCAACCAAGGCTCTAAACTCTGCCATTCCATGCGTCGTTACAACTAACTGTCTGTCTTTCCTCCTTAATACACTCTTTAAAGCCAACATCTTAAAGACAACCTGTCCTAATATCTCTATGTAATTCAGTGTTCAATTGTGTTTAATACTGCCACTGTGCAGTGCTTTGAGCTATTTAACTACACTAGAAGTTCTATACAATGCACCTTTATTCAACATTGTTTAGTACACATGATATATTGTGCTGGATAAAGGTCAGTTCACTGATCACATGTCCCAAGCAAGGAAGGATGTGTTGCTGCCCTCCAGTCAAACATGTTGGGTATATGAAATTTATGAATTTATATCTAATTCAAAGCATTTACAAGACAGATATTTCAGAGGATGTCTGAAGCACTGTATCAAGTTATAAAATTACCAAATCAGCAAAAGTCAATTTCAGATACCTGCAATCATTTTACATTAACACGAGCAATGGGGAGATGTTGCACCGTGCCTAGTGTCTGGCCAGCAGTGTATCTTGTGCATCTACACAGAGGTTTTCAGAAAAGCAGAACAAAGATGATTCAGGAAATTCTCTTTGAGTTTTCTGAGGTCAAAATATGTAGCAAATTATATAACATTATGGGACATACGTTCAAGGTCCGAGGGGGGATGTTTTAAAGAGATGTGCGAAACAAGTTTCTCACATGAAGGGTGGTGAGTGCCTGGAACACACTGCCAGAAGAGGTGGTGGAAGCAGACACAATAGCAGCATTCAAGAAGCACGTGGACAAATACATGAATAGGAAGGGAATAGAGGGATATGGATCCTGTAAGTGAAGACAGTTTTAGTATAGAAGGGCAAAATGTGGCAGCCCAGGCTTGGAGGGCCAAAGGGCAGTTTCTGTGTTGTATTGTACTTTACTTTTTGTTCTCTTTGTTATTTGCAGATTTTTACATAGCACTTAACATTACTTATTGTTGTCAATGGATATGAGGTATTGTAAGGTGAATAAAGAAAGAAGTCAACAAAATGAATGTAGGATCTTGAGATTTTGGAATATAACACTCTTTCCACATCAAACAATGGTATACCTGTACTTCTTTCAACATTGTACACGTTGTTTTCACTGCCCACCGCATTGTCCTTTTAATCCAAAGAGTCCAAACGCAAACTGGGTTCTCCTTTCAGTCTGTCAGCATGATCCTTCCAGTCAGCTGTCAATTTAATTCCCATCTTTCTTGGCTCTAACAGCTCCTGGCTTCCAACAAGTTTGAGGATAAGCACATCATCCTTCAACTGGGCACTTTACAACTTTCCAATCCTGAACAATTGTGGATTGCAACCTCTGTCCACATTTTGTTTTGTTTTCCTTTGCTGGTTTGATTTTTTTTTGTTCCCCTTCTCTGCTTTCTTTGCATTGGTGGCAGTTATTCAGGGTCCTGTCATTCACACCTCTTCTGGACACAACCTTTGTTCTGACTAGCCCTATTCCTTATGGTTTCGACCCTTGGAAACTTTTGCCATTTAATGGTTCCCCACTCTTTCTTCTCCATGCATAGACATTTTGTTCTTCTTCCCACACACCCCTCATTTCCTCTCTCACATTTCCAATTCCATGAAAGGTCACAGAGCAGCAACGTTAATTAAGTTTCCCTCTCTGCATATGCTGACAGAGGTGGAATTTTCTGTTTTTATTTCTTATTTGAAGAGTAATTTATTTGCGTTTTGAGCTGCTAATTTATGCAATGGATTGCTGCCCACGGCAGTGACTTGTTTATTGATTCACAATGGGAATTGGGCAGATTTTGGAGTGGAATGGGCTTAGAGCTGTACTAAAGAACATAAAGCAATTAGTTAGTATTGACTGTCCTGGATGGTAGTTTGGGTTAAATGGCTGTCCTCTTTTCTAAATTCATGTTGCATCAGCAGGAAGCTCATGCTGGGAAGCATAGTTAAAAATTGCCAATGATGATGCAGTTGTGAAAAGACCAAAATTAGGGAACACAAGACTGTCACTAATTAACCTAGTTGGAAATTTAGGAGAGACTTTTGTACCCAGAGAGTGGTGAGAACGTGGAATGGAACGAGTTAAAATGAATAGCTTAGTTAAAGTTTAATACGAAACAAGTTAAAAAGGAATAGAAGAATAATCTGATAGGGTTATGTAAAGAAGGGTTGGAAGATGCTTGTTTGAAATTTAAGCACCAGTGTGGATCAGCGGGTCTATTTCAGGATCTATTTAAGTTGATGTACAATCACTTAAAAAAACTCATATTAAATGTATTTCCTTTCTGTCATTAGAGGCATTATCAAGCTTTTGCCTTTATTCAAATATCTCAGAAAGGAATTTAATATGAGTGTACTAAATGGTGTTTCAGAAGCATCATTAACTATAATTTCTGTTGTAATCTGCCGATGGGCCAGCGAGGGTTAACGTCCACTGTACCAACTGGATACTGCCAATAGACAGAGATGATCTTATCTTAAATACACAGCCACAAACTTTACAACTAGCAGGAAGGTGGTAAATCATGGTTGACTCCACCTTTGTGAATAGCTGGTGCTGGTGAAAGGTTGTATTCCTTTCAATATCAGCAGCTGTTCCCAGGCTCTGCTACCTCTCTTAACCCCCAGCACTGCCATCACTGGGAAGGCATGTTGTTACTCTCCTGCAAACAAGTTCTTTTAAGCTGTGACAGACCCCTTTTTTTCTCCCTTTCTGTGACTCCCTGACCTTCCATCCACAAGCTTCAATCATCATCATCATCATCATCATGTGGACTCTGCCTGAAGCTAATTCCTTGTCTCTCTGCCTGCTGCTCCCCAAGGTTTAACCACACTCTTCTTCTGGTTAATATTTTCTTCAAACCATTCAAATATTTTAATAGGGAGAAAAGTTGAAGAACAGGAGAGAGTAAAGAGAGATCTCTCAATCACATCTTTGGAAAGAACCTATTTTGTATATGTTTCAAAGGATATGCACATCAAAGGCATGGAGAAAAAAGATATTTACTTAATGAAATACATACCAATGAGAAAGTAGGGACATCTATCCCTTGAATGTCTTGATGAGAAAGAGATCTGTATAAACAAAAGGACCGTAACCTTCATTTTGTAATTGTCCTGTTTTATTGAGGTACCATCTTTGCTGCCAATGTTTGGAATAGTTCCAGAAGTGGAGGCCCAGAAGGTTTTCCCAATGAACTTAATATTTTTAAGTGACTTGGTGAAATCTTGGCAACTTTCTTTTAAATCAGAGATTAACTTTGGCCCAGTTTCACCTCTCAGAATTCCCTGGACTCCCCTTTTTATCATGACACTGCAAGAACTGTCCTAGTGCTTAACAAAATAAAAGTCCTAATTTATAAAAGAATTAAAATCATTCTTCTCCCATCGCAGTTCCAAATGATATACAGTTCCATACATGTCACTGCACAATGAATATTGGGAAGTCAGTCAATCTCAGGACAATCATGGAGCACCTTAAGCAGCCATTTTGTCCATTGCGCCTGTGCTGGCCCTCAGAAGTAGCTACTACTTAGACCATATTCTAACCCATAATCCTGAGAGAAGTAAGGAGAGATACTAGGCCAAAAAAGGGTGATGTTAAATTAGTTTACTCTGAGCTTTGTTAATCCTTGGAATTCTCTCCCACAGAGGGCCGTGAAGATCCAGTCTTTATGAGTATGTTTAAGGTAGAGATTGGTAGATTTCTGATTACCCAGAGATATGGGGATGAGATGAGGAAAAAGCTCTAAAGTGTTGGATCAGCCGCGAGTGTATTGAATGGTAGGGCTGGCTCAACAAGCTGAAAGGCAAAAATGAGGCCTGCAGATGCTGGAGATCAGAGACTAGATTAGAGTGGTGCTGGAAAAGCACAGCAGATCAGGCAGCATCTGAGGAGCAGGAAAATCAACATTTCGGCCAAAACCCTTCATTCCTGGTGAAGGGCTTTTGCCCGAAATGTAGATTTTCTTGCTCCTCGAATGCTGCCTGACCTGCTGTGCTTTTCCAGCACCACTCTAATCTAGACTCAAAAAGCTGAAGGGCTTACTCATGTTCCTAAGTTTCACTATTAAGACGCTCTGATTCCTTTAAATTTCCCACTGGTTAAGGTGAATGACAATTATCCACAAGGGTTTTGCACATATTTTCCTGTCAATTCTGGTCTGCCTGCTATAGGAAAGTTATTGTGAAACTTGAAAGGGTACATAAAAGCTTCACAAGGATGCTGCTGACGTTGGAGTGTTTGAGCCGTTGGGAGAGGCTGAATAGGCTGGGATTGCTTTCCCTGGAGCTTTGGAGCTGAGTTTTATAGAGTTTTATAAAATCATGAGGGGCATGGATAGGCTGAGCAGCCAAGATCTTTTTCCCAGGGTAAGGGAATCCAAAACTAGAGGGCATAGATTTAAGATGAGAGAGCAAAGATTTAAAAGGGGCTTAAGGGGTAACATTTTCACACAGAGGGTGGTGCATGTATGGAATGAGCTGCTAGAGGAAGTGGTAGGGGCTAGTAAAATTACAACATTCAAAAGGCATTTGGATGCATTTATTAAAAGGAAAGGTTTAGAGGGATATGGGCCCGGTCCTGGTAAATGGGACTAGATTAGGTTGGGATATCTGGTCAGCATGGACGAATCGGACTGATCGGTCTGTTTCCCTGCTGTACATCTCTATGACTCTTTGGAATTAAGTATCAGATTTTTGTCCCAGTTAGTATAATTGGACAGGCATAAAGGATTAAATGTTACACCCACCACACATCTTCATTATCACAGAGAGCACGGGGATCTACCAAATGTTAAGTTCAAATGAAATTCAGCGTTTGCAGGTCTTTGCTGTTTTATTAATGTGAAATGATCTCGGTGAAGACTGAGTCTGGGTCTGGGACAGGATTATTTCCTTGCATGTTCAGCTAGTTGCAGAGAGATATGGTGACTTTGGTTTCAGACTTTAACGCTTCCTACTTTTCATTTCTTAGCTATGGGATTCTTCACTAATTGCCTCCTGCCTGTTGGCAACTGCACCTCCTTTGTCACCTTCCGCTGGCGTTTGCATCTCATTGATTTTGAAGGAACTTTGGGCGGGCACAGTTCCTTTGTCTGCAACCTGAAAGCCTCACTCCACCATCCTCCTGATATCGAACTCAATCTCCAGCGAATTCTCCACTTTGGGCGCACAGTCAGTAATATCCCATCACAATCATTGTAATCCATCACAGCCTTATTGCTTATTCACAGTCTGGACAAAGATTGTAAACACTAAAGAGTCACCAGCACCATCTGTGCATTCGCAGCGGCCATGTGCGAAGATGGTGGCCATCTTTGTTGGCCATTTAGAGTTCATAGCTCACACAGCATTATTCTTTGACTATTGGCAGAACTTTCTTTTGTGGGTAAGATGTGCCCTGACAAAAGGAATGCCCCACAGATGAAAGATTACCTGTGTTCACAAACCACCTTCCAGCCACAGGGCAATCCAAGAATAAATTAGTCATTTCCAGTTCTCTCCTGCTGCCTTTTTTTTCACTTTTTAAAGAAAAACTTTGAGGAAAATTGATCATGACCTTACAAAAAGTAGAGCAAAAATCAGCCATAAAGCCAGTTTTCTAGGTAATGTGGTCATCCGGAATTTTCAGCACAGTGAATAGGATTTTCGGCAAATAAAAGTTTACAATAAAAGTTTGTTAATTGCCTGTTAATTTAGCTGAGGCAATATAAATAAGACAGTCAAATGGGAATTCTGCATTAAAACATTACATGCACAGAACTTTTAATTAACAAACTCTGAATTAAGGGAAGCTTCCTATACTAGGATTATATTGTAAATGAAAGAAGGATTGTTACTGTCCAGAAACATTACTTTGCAGTTCATTTTCATGACTGTATGAGAGGAATTCCAAAATCCCATTTTATTACCTTGTTTGCCATGCATTATTGTCAGGATCCTTGTAGAAATCCTCCCAACAGTGACAGTAATGTAACATTTCAGAAGTGATTGAATCCAGGTGGGTTGTGAGCATGTAAGTGCCTCATTAAGTGTGTCGATTATTGTGCTATAAATCACAGCATTAGCTGTCTGTTACATTACACCAACAACACAGAGCATCTATTCAGCATCTGGCATTAAGCCGTCTAGCCAAGGAATCTATCACTCGTCTTACTGAGGTTTACAAGTAGGTTTGATAAAATGGGTCTGCCAGTTTTATAATTAACTATTTTTTAACTGCATTACCTTAATGGCCAAACTGCAACTGTGCAAGCTGGACAGCTCTTGCCTCCATTTCCCATCACTTTTTCATCTCCACGCAGATCGAAAATGTTTAGTCGAGTTACCAGTGAGTCCCCATTTCAAATAATTGGCCAACATCTTTTGTCAGGGACCTCCACTAACACGGACCTCAATTACAGGGAAGACCCGATAGCGGTCAGTTAAAGGCCTGAAGGGTATTTGATTCCTTCCCCACAGAACAGATGGTCTCACCCCAACAAGTGGGCAAGACTCCAGCCAGCCCAACACAATCCCAGCCATAATACTAGCCGCCTAGAAGCAAAACAAGGTCACTTTGACACCTAAAATACAAGTATGGAGAGGGTTACAGGATTCTTATGGCGCAGACGGAGGTCATTTGGACTTTGAGCATTGTGACTTCATGCCATTCAACTTTCTTTACACCATAACCTCGCACGTTCAAATACTTTATTCCAAAAATCATACAGTGCTCTTTTGAATGACCCAGTCTCTACCACACTTCTAGTTAGAGTTAATTTAGCTTAAGCAATGTAAATAAGACAGTCAAATGAGAATTCTGCATTAAAACATTACATGCACAGAACTTTTAATTCGCAAACTTTGAATTAAGAGAAGCTGCCTATACTAAGATTATATTGTAAATGAAAGAAGGATTGTTACTGTCCAGAAACATTACTTTTCAGTTCATTTTCATGATCACTTGTTGTGTGAGAGAGTTTTTTTTCACTCACATCACATTTGATATGTTTACTGTTCACATCAAACCTGGACATTTTTAATCTCAATCCTTATAGTTTTTACACTCGATCATTGATTTTGTAGAGAGGACATATCTAAGAGGTGATTTTCCATAAGCTTGAAATGAGCAAAGAAATCAGGTTTATCAGAGATATTACTTCAGGGACGACTTGTTTACTCAGTGTTTAGCACTGCTGCCTCACAGTGCCAGGAAGTCAGGTTCGATTGCAGCCTCGGACGACTGTTTGTGTGGAGTTTGCATATTCTCCCTGTGTCTGTGTGGGTTTCCCTGGGTGCTCTAGTTTCCTCTCACAGTCCAAAGATATGCAGGTTAGGTAGATTGGCAGTGCTATAGTGTCCAAAGATGTCCATGTAAGGTGAATTAGCCATGGGAAATGCAGGATTACAGCGATGGGGGTGGGGGCGGGGGGAGCTGAGTGGTCAGTATAAACTCGATGGGCTGAATGGCCTGCTTCCGCACTGTAGGGATTGTATGATTCAAATTAAATTCCATGGTACACACACACTAATGAATGGCAATTTGTTTTTACACTGACATCAGGAAAAGCAATAAAAAATGAATCCTAGATTTTCTTTAAGAAATGGTCAGATAGAGTCATAGAGTCAGAGAGATGTACAGCACAAAAATCGACCATTCAGTCCATGCTGACCAGATATTCCAAATTAATGTTGTTCCATTTGCCAGCACTTGGCCCATATTCCTCTAAACACTCCTTATTCATATACCCATCCAGATGCCATTTAAATGTTGCAATTGTACCAGCCTCCACCACTTCCTTGGGCAGCTCCTTCCATACACGTACCACCCTCTGTGTGAAAGAGTTGTCCCTTAGGTCTCTTTTATATCTTTTCCCTCTCACCCTAAACTAATGCCCTCTAGTTCTGGACTCCCCATCCCAGGGAAAATACTTTGTCTATTTATCCTATCCATGCACCTCCTGATTTTATAAACATCTATAAGGTCAACCCTCAACCTCTGACACTCCAGGGAAAAAAGCTCCAGCCTATTCAGCCTCTTCCCATAGCTCAAATCCTCCAACCCTGGCAACATCCTTGTAAATCTTTTCTGAACCCTTTCAAGTTTCACAACATCCTTCCAATAGGAAGGAGACCAGAATGCAAGCAATATTCCAAAAGTGGTCTAACCCAAGTCCTGTACAGCCGCAACATGACCTCTGAACTCCTATACTCAATACTCTTGACCAATAAAGGAAAATGTACCAAACACCTTCTTCACTATCCTATCTACCTGTGACTCCACTTTCAAGGAGCTATGGACCTGAACACCAAGGTCTCTTTGTTCAGCAACACTCCCTTTGGACCTTACCACTAAGTGTAAGATGGGTTAGGCCACTTTTGGAATATTGCGTGCAATTCTGGTCTCCTTACTATCGGAAGAATGTTGTGAAACTTGAAAGGGTTCAGAAAAGATTTACAGGAATTTTTCCAGGGTTGGAGGATCCTGCTGAGATTTGCTTTCCCAAAATGCAGCACCTCTCATATATCTAAATTAAACTCCATTTGCCACTCCTCAGCCCAAGGATATTTGGATCTTTCTGAATTCTGAATGATTTGTCTTATCTGTAGTTATCTTGTGTGTAATTTATTCTGTGTGATTCGGAGCAGGATTGGTGTTGGTCATCCTGAGCAAAGGACACTGAGATGTTGCATTAACGTGCACTTGGCCCCTTAATCTTGGCCTTTCAATCTCATTACAAAAGCAGAAAAGCCGAGAATTTGTTTTTGCAGACAAGGTTGTGAAATTTGGGGATGTGATGAAAACTGCTGTCTGATTGCCCATTTCAGTAAGATGTGGCAATTCACAAATGTTGCTTTGTGAAGAAACGGTGAGTCTCAAAGAATACTTCACAAATTGTAAAGATGAAATACTTCTGAAGAGAAAACAAACAATGACCAGGTAATGAGAAAATAGGCAGCAAAAGATGCTGAGATAAAGGCGTCCTCACGAATGTGCAACAACCTTAAAGCTTTGCAGTTTTTTTTATTTTAAGCTTATCTTCATAACAGACCTGATGAAGTGAGTTCTATATGGTACCCGCAGAATGGTGCAGTGTTCTGAAACTCAACATTTCAAATAACTGGGAATTTCAATGGCCCTTAACTGACACTGAATAATAGGATTTTGTGAACCTGACAGTCAAACAAATTCAATCATTCCTCACCCCTGAACTCACTGATCTTGGTCCAATGACTCAATTCTCCAATTCTCAATAGACAAATTCCTAGGTGAACGTGAGGACTGCAGATGCTGGAGATTAGCATCGAGAGTGTGGTGCTGGAAAAGCACAGTAAGCCAGGTAGCATCCAAGGAACAGGAGAATCAACGTTTCCGGCAAATGCCCTTCATCAGGGCTGTACAAATTCTTCCATAGTCTAGCTCCTTCCTATCTCTGTGACCTCCTGCAGCTGCTGTATAACCTTGCAAAAATCTCTGTCTTCTTCGTACAGACTCTAATTGGCATCTATGACTTCAGTCATCAAGGCCCGGGTGGTGGGTGAGGACCACAAACTGAAACTTTGAAGTCACCTGCTCAGAGGCAGCAACGGCTGCCATAGAGGTCCTGCTCTTTATACCCAATTTTTTTTTAAACTAGTGGGCATAATCTAACTGGCCAACCCTGGAGGCCTGATTCCTGCCTTGAAAGAAGGGAAAAGGTATGAACATTTTACCTTAAATCCCTTCAGTTTAAATAGCCTCTCCTTGGCACAACATCGAGGGTCGAAGGGCATGTTCTGCACTGTATCGTCCTATAATCGATGTTCCTTCCCCACTCTCACAGGTCTCTGTCCCCTCACTCCAGATCCTGGACCATTAAAATGGGGTCACCAAGGGAAATAATTTGGTCAGTGCTGCTTTGAAGACTGAAATTACCATTCTTACAAGTGTTCACTTTTCAATCTCTCAGTCCTCCTCTGAAAACCATTGGATCACCTGTCCCACCATGCTAATACAGTGTTTTGTTTTGGCAATGTCAATTTTTTGTTCGATTACAGTACATGCCCACAAAAGGTACTTGGGGTACTTTACAATGTAAACATAGGAGTTAGGAGCAGCCTTTAACCTACTTTACAATTGACTAAGGTCATGGATTAACTGAATGTAGCCACAAATCCATACTCCTGCCCACCTCCAAAAAGCCTTTGCCCTGTTGCTTACCAATAAATATCTACCTCTGCTGCCTTAAAAGTAATCAAAGGCCGATTTTCCGTTGTTCTTTAATAAAACAGGTTCCAAAGACTCAATAGAATAGATGGAAAGGATGGAATCGAATGGGACGGGTTGGCATGGCATGGGATGGGTTGGGATGAAATGGAATGGATCGGAATACTCTTCATTGTCACGTGTACTCCAGTACAGAAGTACGGGAGTACAGTGAAAAGGTTTTACAATGGCTGCCTCCAATGATGTCATCTTAGGTACAAGTACCTCGGTACAAATCTTGGATACAATGGAGGAATAAAAGGAAAAGTAGTAGCATTACTTATGGTGTTTAAAAAAATAAGTTGGAAGTAAGATCATTGTAACATAGGATTGACATTACAGTCCGGTAAAGAATTTCAGATCGATATTACATTGCAGCAGTATTGCTGCAGCTCAGTGAGTACATGGTCTGACCACTCGTACCAGGCCCCTGTCCCACTCCGCTCCAAACATCCAGTCTGCTCTGCCAGACACTCAGCTGCTCCCAGGTATGTTGTGCTATCTCCAGGATTTGTTCTCCTCACGCTGCTCTGGGACACTTTTCTCCTCACGCTAAACTCCTCTGAGAGAAAAATAAAGACCAAATCTCCATCCTAAATTGGAGACTTCTTATTCTTAAATCAAGATCCCACTGCCAAACACATTCTTAAGAGGCAGCATCCTTTCAACCTATGTATGTTTCAACCATATTACCACTTGCTTTTTCTAACTTCCAACATATTTACATTTAACCACTCCGACCTGTCCTCAGAAGACAACCTGCCCCTATTATAGATATTTGAAAGTTTCTATGTGAATGCAAATTGATTTTGCTGTATTGGAACTGTACCAACAATTAAGGGTTTTAATGCTATGAATCACCATTTATGTTAATAGTGTAGACTTGTGTCATTCGTACCTTTGTGATTTTAATAAAGTAGCCAGTGGTAATTTATCATATGTTTTGGTGATAAGTTAAACTAATGTATTTTGATGAGGTCCACTTGTGTCTACTGGTGTGAGTTTGTCTCCAACAGGGTATTTTTGCTGATCTAGCAAGGATTATGCTATCTCCTATCACATAAGAAATTGGCTAGGGAAGTCATGAAATTGAAGAATCCAGCAGACATTTAAACAGCAAACTGGGGTGGTCCAGAATTAGAGGGCATAGGTTTAAAGTGAGAGGGGAAAGATTTAAAAGGGACCTAAGGGGCAATTGTTTCACACAGAGGGTGGTATGTGTATGGAATGAGCTGCCAGAGGAAGTGGTAGAGGCTGGTACAATTACAACATTTAGAAGGCCACTGGATGGATATATGAATAGGAAGGGTTTAGAGGGATATGGGCCAAGTGCTGGCAAATGGGACTAGACTAATTTGGAATATCTGGTTGGCATGGACCAAAGGGTCTGTTTGCATGCTGTACGTCTCTGTGACCCTATGACTGTATATAGGTTGTCATGAATATAGGTTGTCTTTCTCAACCACTTCCACATCTGAGATGTAGTAATGATTAGATCAAACCAACACCAGTGAAAGACCAGCCCTATGATCTGGTAGTACTATGGCAACTTCACTTATACAATATACAAAAGGACTGAGTGTTAAGGCTAGCATTCAACTGGAAGTTTATAACTAAGGGGCAGCAGAATATCATGCTTCAAGTGACCCAGGGTAAGATCGAACCTGAGATCCTTATACCTTGGCTCATATGCTATGGCACAGTGATGATACTATTAGGATGACCGTGAGACTTCACACAACATTTAGTTGTGAACCTTCTGTCATATTTTGGTATCTTTGTTGTATTGGGTTGATGTGCGAAATTTGATAATACCTTCCAGCCGCTGTGTTATATGGTGAAGTTTGGTGTCTTTTGGCTTTATATGGGATGTGTTATTCTAGCTTATCTGGGTGAGATTGCCAGAGATTTTATAAATCTGTCATTGGTGCTATCGGAAATGCCAACAAAATATGTAATGATTCTAAACACTTTGGCAATTATTTCATGTTAAACTGAACAGCTTGATGCAAAACTGCTCCTTAATATCTCAGATGACTGCCAAAAGTGTTCACATTTTTACTCTGCACAACAATTTTTCCATCTAGCTTCTTTCTCTTTCTACTCCTCCTTTCCCACACGCACACAAAAAAACCATTTGGAACAGGTGCTAAGACCTCGAGTAATGAAATAAACACACTTGTGCCTCACACAGACATTGCATTGGAGAGTGCAGCTTTACAGCCTTGTCTCCTCTGTCAACTACACAGCAACACTATGAGAAAGACAAAGCCCAATATTAAACATCACACACACACACACACACACACACTCTCTCGCACACATACAAAAGGATGCGACCGACACAAATACAGAAAAACATGAACCAGCATAGACACAAGACACAATATAGTCGTTTGGCACGTTAACCCTCATTGCTCAGTCCTTTGATTTTAGGTGTTGGCACATCATGTTGAGGTTATCCAGTATATTGGTGAGACCTCTTCTGAAATACTGTATCCAGTTCTGGTCGCCCAGTTATAGGAAGGATATTATGAAGGTGAAGAGGGTTCAGAAGATATTGACTGGGATGTTACCAGGTCTGGAAGGCTTGAGTTACAAAGTAAGGACTGTATAGGCTGGGACCTATCTCACTGGAGCTTAGAAGGTTGATGGAAGTCTATAAAGTAATGAGGAGGATAGATAGAGTTAGGGGTAGATGTCTTTTCCCTAGGTTGGGGGATTTCAAGACAAGGGGACATTTGTTCAGGTGAGAGAAGAGAGATTTAAAAGAAAGATATAAGGGATAATTTTTTTTATCAGAGAATGGTTCACATGTGGAATGAACTTCCTGAGGAAGTTGTAGGTGTGAGTACAATTACAATGTTTAAAAAACAATTGGATAAGTACATGAATAGGAAAGGTTTGGTGGGAAATGGGTCAGAAGCAGGCAGGTGGGATTAGTTTAGTTTGGGATTATGTTTGGTATGGACTGGTTGGACTGAATGGTCTGTTTCCATGCTGTATGACTCTATGACTCAATGTATATACATATACAAATTTATACATATATAAATAGATACAATCAATATAAATAGACAGGAGCCCAATCACACACATATTCAGAATTATAGCCACAGTCAAACACTCATGAATAGCCTTATATCCAAATGGAAATACCGCATTGGCACCTCAGTCTATCTGCCATCTCCATCACTATGTGGTTCAGATTTAGAGTTGTTTGAGGTAGTTTTCTGTCACCAAACCTTCCTTATCTATGTTGTGTCTAGGGCCTACCTAATGATTGGTGAAAGAGATACACCACCGTAGAGCATTTCAAAAGTAGTACTGGTTCTCATAAACAAGATAGTTTATTTCACAATAGCAATAAATACTTTGTGTTACTGGTCAGGCATAATTGCTTGGACTCTTGGAAGATATACAGAATGTATCTGCTCCCTACAAAGGCTTGCATAGAACTCACTGTCTTCACCCACAGACAGTGTGACACCATTATTCACATCTTATGAACCAATATTTCATACAGCTGTAGATGAATATAAAGGGCATAACTCTATAACACACAGGAGTAGAATTCGGCATTTGTCCCATCAAGTCTGCTCTGGCATTCAGTCGTGGACAATAGGTTTCTTAACCCCAATCTCCTGTCTCCTAACCAGAACCCTTGGTCCTCTTACCAATCAAGATAAAGACACCCAATGGACAGATTGTCATATAGCTACACACACTGAGAAGCATGATCAGCAATACATACAACAGACATGTAAATAATGACACAAACAGAGAGACATTGAGGTAATTTTACCTTTGTTGACGGTGCAAAACAGATAATCACAGATCAACCAAATCAGTGGAAAACAAAATTATTATTAAAGTGCATAATTTGACATTGTTGGTTGTACTTGGTAACCAATGACTTCCACTGGTCCACAAATTAGCACAAATACTCTTAGTACAAGTGGTTGAATGCCAATTCATTCCCATTTCTCTGCACTGCCTTTGGTGTCAGAAGGGCCATCAGCAGAAAGTACTCATGAAGCAATATTGTTCCTGTTCCAATACATTCCAATATAGTTCCTATTCTAATATGGTTCCCATTTCAACACCATTCCAATATGGTTCCTGTTCCAATATGGGTCCCACTCTCATACTTTTCCAATATGGTTCCTGTTCCAATAGCATTCCAATACAGTTCCTGTTTCAGTACCTTTCCAATATGGTTCCCGATCCAATACCTTAAAAGTTGTCTGCTTGAATTTCATTACGATGTTGTCTCGTCAGTGTTGGTGGACCATTGTGGGTAGCCAGGCTTTGTGAGCAGAATGTGAAAGAGAGAGAGAGAGAGAGAGAGAGTTTAGTCTCTTCACACGTTGTCAGGGAAAAGGCACCTGCTGGCATCATGTGAAAATCTCTTGAGGACTGTGAAAGGAAATGAACCATTTGGTGTAGTTTGCTGATGTGAAACCAGCAACAGCAACAGTGAATTAACAGAAAAGGGAAGAGTTTAACTGGGGATAAAGAGGGTGGCACCATGTGTGTCTAAAAAAGTAACACTTTTCAAGTGAATAATGAGGTTGTAATTGGAAAATAAAGCTGCCTCATTCCCTGATAATTGTAGTGAAGCCTGCTTAATCTCTGCCTTGCAACAGATGGAGAACATAGCATCTTATCTCAACACAGCCCTCAAAGCTATCTGTTAGTGCTCCCAAGAGCCAAACCTCACGGCTTATCTAGGAGATAAACTTTACCACTTGGGTCACATCAGGGGTTAAGAGCACCTGCTTATACCTGCGGACAAGAGCTATCATTAGACAATTATTAGAGCAGCTCTCTCAGCGTTGACCTATAAGAAATAGCCTGCATCTAAAGCACAGTTGTTAGATGCCAAAATAGAACCTTGTGTGTTGAATGGTTCCATGCCTCTTCCAGAAGTATATTGGAACTGCCAAGTGTCACAAACAAGGGAGAGAAACAAATTGAATTATTTTATTCTTCTCTTTCTTCAGTAAGCAGAGGTATTAGCTTTTTAATTTATCCTTTGTTCCTTCGGAAATAGTCCATGACATCCTTCCCTCAAAGCACCCCGTCCCCCCCCCCCCACCCACAGCTTATGAAGTCCAGTTTAAAAATTACCTGTAACAAATTATTTCGGATTAAGATAGAAATATGTTTTATTCATGCATTCAGTGCTGGGGGACGATTGTTACAAGTCACACACATCCTCACATACATGGAAAAATGAAATGAAAAAGGGAAGAGGCGAAGTTAAGAATGATTCAATAATCAAAGATCTGGGCATTTACATCTCACAATTTTTATCTGAATACAGAAAATCACTGTCCAATGAAGTGGCTTGCAATTAGCTAAAGTTGCAGCATTCCTTTTCAACTTGACAAAGGCACGTTGAGATGTGGTTGCTGTCCACTTTTCCGGTGGATATAATGTTTCTTCCAGAACTAGCTTTCAAAGGAGATTTAGAGTCAAGACCAGAATAACTTTAGCCAGTTCTTAAGGGTCACTGAAACATTAATTCTGATTTCTCTCCACAAACGCTGCCAGACCTGTTGAGTTTCTTCAGCACTTTCAGTTTTTGTTTTATCTCAATATACTGTCTGACTGTAGCTTTAGAAAGTAGATTCTGAGCAGACTGACTCTAACTAGTAACTAGACTGAAGCGATTGTGACCAGAAACAATATTGTTACCTATTCAGTGTTTTGAGTTTTATGTCTTTCTCATTAACTAGACAATTTCAATTAACAATTGGTTTCCAACAGGTGTCTTGTCAGGTGTCTAGCGTAGGCGATACAAAGCATAATAGGGTGAAGATTCCATGCTGTAATTAGAATAGGAAAGGCTGGAAAAGCCTGTCAACAAATATAGACAGAGAATCAACAGATGCTGTCAGACCTTTTGATTTTCACCAACACTTCCTGTTTTCATTTCAGAGCTCCAACATCTACTATATTTTACTTTTATTTAATTTTTATGACCCTGATCAACCCTTGATTATTGTAAAAGACAATTAGTGTCATTAGCACAATTAGCACCATTTCAGGTATAATGCGTTTTCAATTGCTTCCCTTTATTCTCAGTCGCTGACAGGGAGAATGCAGTGTCTCCGATTCTTTTGTATTGGTTTGACTGCAATATCTACACAATTTCAGAAATTGTTAGTTAATTTGCATGATATGATCGCAGGTAGCCATGCTTTAGTCCAGCAGAGTTGATTTCCAAATTTAAACAAGAAAATATAGCTTTTTACAGAATCATTAAAGCTGAAAATGTGTGGCTGGAAAAGCGCAGCAGGTCAGACAGCATCCAAGGAACAGGAAATTTGACGTTTCGGGCATAAGCCCTTCATCAGGAATGAGGAAAGTGTATCCAGCAGGCTAAGATAAAAGGTAGGGAGGAGGGACTTGGGGGAGGGACGATGGAGATGCGATAGGTGGAAGGAGGTCAAGGTGAGGGTGATAAGCTGGAGTGGGTGTGGGGGCGGAGAGGTCAGGAAGAAGATTGCAGGTTAGGAAGGCGGTGCTGAGTTCAAGGGATTCGACTGAGACAAGGTGGGGAGAGGGGAAATGAGGAAACTGGAGAAATCTGAGTTCATCCCTTGTGGTTGGAGGGTTCCCAGGGCGGAAGATGAGGCGCTCTTCCTCCAACCGTCGTGTTGTTATGGTCTGGCGATGGAGGAGTCCAAGGACCTGCATGTCCTTGGTGGAGTGGGAGGGGGAGTTAAAGTGTTGAGCCACGGGGTGGTTGGGTTGGTTGGTCCGGGTGTCCCAGAGGTGTTCTCTGAAACGTTCTGCAAGTAGGCGGCCCATCTCCCCAGTATAGAGGAGGCAGATGCAATAGATGATGTGTGTGGAGGTGCAGGTGAATTTGTGGCGGATATGGAAGGATCCCTTGGGGCCTTGGAGAGAAGTAAGGGAGGAGGTGTGGGCGCAAATTGAAACAATTTATGATGCATAAACACTGTATTATCTTAAAAATAATTTATTATCCTTTCTCATATCTTTTGGACATATCACAAACAACATAACAAAAATCTGGATAAGCAGCTGATGAGCTGAGGCAGTGATAGCAGCAACTGATGTGAGAAAGTTGGAAATAGTCAGTCTTAGTGACACAAAGATATAAGCTCACTTCAAGGTTCAGTATGGAGTCAAGATTGCTAATCATTTGACAAAAGCAAGTACTGTGGATGATGTGAATCTGAAATACAAACAGTAAATGCAGGAGAAACTCAGCAGGTCTGGCAACATCTGTGAAGAGAGAAACAAAGTTAACATTTTGAGTCCAATATGACAGTTTGGAAACAATCTGCTAAGAATCTGATTCAGCCTCAGATAGCTGCCAGGCAGAGGAGTGGAGTCAGTTGCTAGGGAACAGAATTTATGGCAGGGACTTTGAGATATATATATATATATATATATATATATACACCCAATATTCTAGTTGGACAGTAAAGGAGACACAGACAGTGGCCTAAGAGTGAACTATCTACCTGTCCCAATCCAGGGAGGGTAGAATAAACCTTAACCCGGAAAGGAAAGGAAGTGAATAAGATTAATTTCCAGCTTGTCACAGGGGTGGGGAGCAAGGTAAATGTACAGCCTCACATGGAAGAATAGGACGCAAAGTAAAATTTGGAAGACAAAGCGATTATCAAGAGATGGTTTGGTGGGGGGGGGGAGCGCAGTGGGTGGGGGGGGGGGGTGGTGGAGGAGAGGGAGGTTGGGGGCAGTGAAATTAGACTTGAAGCATCCAGATTTTCCATCACACCAAAATACTCTGAATGCTGTATGTCCCTCCATCAATACTGCCAGGCTTGCTGAGATTCTCCAGCATTTCCTGTTTTTAATCCTGGTTTCCTAGTTTGGAAACTGTGATTTCCTTTGCTCCCCCACATTCCCAAAAGAATCTGTCTGCTTATTGCTACCAACCATCACCCTTATGCTGCAGTCTTACTGACCTCATCGACCACCATCTGTGTATTGTCTTTTTATCTATCCGATTAAATTAGACACCAACCCTTTTGCATTGCCAGGCTTTAATTGCTTGTAGGGTCTTACTGAAGCCGTCTCTGTTATTGACCAGCACTGGGGAGTATGGCTGAAAGCATCAATTGACACCCCTGTCCAATTAAATTAACACTAATGACAACAGGAGGCTTGAGCGAGAGCCACACAAGCATTGCCACATAGTGTCTGGTGACAAGGGACATGCCGAGGGAATAGGAAGGGCCCTCAGTGATCCTGGTGTGCCAATAAATGTGCATAATCTGGATACACAACACACACACACACACACACACACACACTCAGACTCACATACAATCATACACACACACGGACACACATGTACAGACAAACACACACAGACACACACTCACGCACGGAGAGAAGCACGTACTCAGCCCCACATACACAGGCATCGATGAACCACTTCCACCAGGAGCTATAGATCCGCACTTCCCAGTCTCGCAAGCTGCTCTCTTTTTGATAATCTGTTAATCTGTTTACTGATTAAAGATAGTCCTATCTAAATTACTTTCCGACTAATCATTCAGCTTATAATTAAATCACAATGTGTTGCTTAACAACTGATAACGAGGAAACTCATTTATCTCTATTTTCTTTATAATTTAGTTTTATTCACTCCTCTCTATACCCCAGATATGTTGGCTTCCTGCCAATATCCTCTGCTATTAACTGTTCAGGTGTCCACAATTTAACATTTGATTTGTTTTCCCCAAGAAGAATTATTACATTGGAACAAAGGTAAAAATCACACAACACCAGGTTATAGTCCAACAAGTTTAATTGGAAGCACACTAGCTTTCAGATGGTGCTTACAAAATGAGGAAAGGAGAAAAAATGACATATTAAAACATTGTGAATTTTAACAAAATAAAGACAAAGATTTGGCCAACAGTGAGACATCAGAATGGTGTGTAACCTCCCTGGTCAAAGACGTCTTGGAGATTGTGCAGAATATCCTCAAAGTGTAGAGTGACCAGCAGGAGGTCGTTGCACATATTGTACCAATGACATAGGCAGAGAAAGGGATCAGGTTCTGAAGAGAGAATATAGGAAATTAGGCAGTTAGGAGGTTAAAATTAGGACGGTAGTAATATCTGGATTACTGCCCTTGACACATGCGCGTGAGAGTAGGGATAGGGGGATAGAGCAGATAAATGGATGGCTGAGGAGCTGCAGAGGGGTAAGGATTCACATTTTTGGATCAGTGGAATCTCTTCTGGGGTAGAAGTGACCTGTATAAGAAGGAGGGGTTGCATCTGAATTGGAAGGGGATCAATATCCTGGCTCTGTGTCATGGTGCCCTGGCTCTGTGTCATGGTGCCCGTCTCCCACTCTCCACCTTACTTACAAGGTCATGTCACATCCACAATGGTGCTGTATGCACGAAAGACAGAGAAAATTGATCGAGGTTACTTTCTTGATTAAATTCTTTTGAAAAGAAATCAAAGGAAAGAAAAGGTTTTGCTTTTGTATAGCACCTGTCAAAACCTCAGTGTCCCAAAGCACTTTCTAGCCAATGGAATGTATTTTGAATGTGATCATTGTTGTAATGGAAGAAATGTGACAGACAGATTGAGCACAGCAAACTCCCACAAATAGTCTAACCTGATAATCACCAGACGATCCTATTTAGTGTAGATTTTGAGATCAAGTCTGTGGAGTGTATGTGTGTTGTACATTCAGGTGGCTGCTATGCAGAGAAAGCTTTGAGGTTACAATGGCTTGTCTCTAAGCAGTAAAAGCAATTGTACCGCAAACTGTTTTCCTTAGCTATCCCCAAATGACCTCCAATCTGAAAGTCCTGATGCATATCTGTGGGTATCAGAGCACTTTTAAAAATATTGCTGAACCAACAACCAGCAATTTAATGCTATTTCGCTTTCCTTATTGGTAATGCTTTCAAAGAGGACACTAAGGCTTAACTCCCAAGATTACTAAAGGTTCACTTTGTTCCTGTGTACAGTTTTTAAGAAGGGACATACTGGCATTAAAGGCAGTTTAAGAGTGATTCACAAGGCTGATTCTTGGGGTGAAAGGGTTGTAGAATCAAGAACAACTAGACAGGTTCAGCCTTTGTTCATCTGAGTTTCGAAGAATGAGGGTGATGTTATTGAAATGTACAAGATTCTGAGGGAACCTGACAGGGTAAAAGCTGAGAAGATGTTTCCGCTAATGGGGAAAATCTTGAACTAGGGGGCATATTTACAGAATATGGAGACGTGCAACTAAAATTGAGATACAAAAAAATTTGAGCTGTGAATAAGATTCTGGCCCTATCAGAAATATCATGTCTACCTGGACACTTGGGCTTGGCCTTCAAACTCCAGAGCTTCATTACAGTCAACGAATTTGGGTCACAATAGTTAGACAAGTGATTAGACATATCACAGTCTCCTGTAATGAATAATTTGAGATTCTTCATTGGTTATGCAGTTGGTAAGGCTTGTCATATATGAACAAGAGCTTGTCTACCATTCAAAAAGATCATGACTTTCTGATTATTCCACACTTACGCTTGCACTTGATCAGCTTTCAATCCATTGCTTTTCAATGATCTATTTACGTGTGCCTTCAAAATGCTCAAGAACTCTGCTTCCACTGTTGCAAAGACTCATGACTCTCTGTGAGAAAAAGGTTTCTTCTGTCTTCAGTGGTTGACCCCTTATTTTTGAGTGGTGACCCCTAAGTCCTGGATTCTTTCATAAGAGAAATCATCCCTTCTATTGTTACCCTGTCAAAACCCCTCAGGGTCTTACATGTGTCAATCAGTTCACTTTATACTAACTTTCTACTAGTACAAGCCTAGCCTAGCCAATCTTTCCTAATAAAATGATTCCAGATAATACTCTAGTAAATCTTCTCTGAGCTGCTTCTAATGCTTTTAGACCAATCCTTAAATAAGGAGACCAAAAACTGTCCATACTAGTCTCACCATTGCCCTGTATTACTCAAACATCCCTTCCTACATTTGCTCTCAGCTCCTCTTGCAATAAACAGTAACATTCCATTAGCTTTCTTAACTATCTGCCATACCATTGTACAAACCTATTGTAATTGTAGACAGGATAGTGAAGAAGGTGTTTGGCATACTTGCCTTTGTTGGTCAGAGCATTGAGTGGAGGTGTTGGGACATCATGAAGCTGCTGTACAGAACACCTTCAGAATACAGCATACAACTCTGGTTGCCTTGTTATTGGAAGAATATTGTTAAATTTGAAATGCTACAGAAAATATTTACAAGGATGTTGCTGGGACTAGAGGAATTGAGTTATAAGGAAAAGCTGAAAAGGCTGAGACTATTTTCACTGGAACATCAGAGGCTGAGGGAAGACCTTATAGAAGTTTATAAAATCATGAGGGGCATAGATAAGGTGAACAACCAAGGTTTTTTTCCAAAGGTAGGGGAGTCCAAAACTAGAGGGCAAATGTTTAAGGTGAGAGGGGAAGGACAAAAAGAGGCAACTTTTTCCACACAGAACGTGTATGGATTGAGCTGCCAGAGAAAGTGGTAGACGTAGGTACATTACAGCATTTAAAAGGCATTTGGACAGACATGTGAATAGGAAATGTTTAGGGGGATATGGACCAAATGCAGGCAAATGGGACTACGGTAGTTTAGTTTTGGGCACCTAGTCAGCATGTACTGTTGGGACCAAAGGATTTGTTTCTGTGCTGCATGACTCTATGACTCCATAATGAGTTCAGGTCCATCTGCATTGCATAGCTCAATAATCTTTCAGCATTTCGAAAATATGCTTCCTCTTTTCCCCTTCCAACTAAAATCGACAATATCACCCTTTCTCTCACTGTTACTTATTCCTATCCTCCTATACTTAATTAACAGATAAATTACAGAAAATTAACACAGAAAAGTAGATTTTTTAAATCTTAAAATTACAGGTCAGGAATGTGTCCATTGTTACATGCTCCCTTTTGGGAAAACTACTTCAGTTTAACTGATTTTTGTTGAGCAAGCTGCTTTTGGAACAAATTACCAAAGTGAAAATAAAGGTAGGTTCTGCGAAACACCAGTGCATAAAGCATAAAATAAGCTCTGTTGAGTTGATGCTATTTATATATCTGTTAAATGTTTGCTGACTTGTGCACAACTGACCTCTATATGACTGAGTGACCTTAAGTGACTATGTTAAGCAAATGTCTATTAACAGCAGAACCTGGAGGGTAGAAAGGGAATTGTAGCATCTGACTCAATCAAAATATGTGCTCTATTTCTTTTATTTATCTTGGGCTTATTTATTATAGATTTTATCTTGTTTTAGACCTTCCCTTATCCCCATACTTTAGGAACCCACTGAGGGAAGTGGGATAGGAGTCTGACACCAGGCCTTACTACTTTACTGGCTATAGAGCGAGGCTATAGTAGATTGTATGAGCAACTCTGATTTTCTCTCAATTTTAAGGAGCCTTCCCTTTATTAACATTTGACTTAATCTCACAGAGCTGCAAAAATGTAGGTTACAGAGACAGTGGCCATTCAGCCCATTGAGCTTTCTATGTACAGCAATCTATTCAGTTCCATTCCCCCATTCTTTCCCCATATCCCTGCAGATTTATTCAGTCAAGTCCCCAACAAAGTTTTTTTAAAAATTATTAATCATCACCATTTCCACTACCCTCAAAGGCAGCAGGTTCCAGGCTGTGAACACTCTCTACAGAAGGAAGTACTTCCTCATATCTTCCTAGCTAACCTCAAAGCTGTCAAAGTCAAACTGCCCAATACAGATGGGCAGAAGCATGATGCGCAATTATACACTGCTTTGTGAAGATGTCACAGGCCATTGTAACATCACCATGGATTAGGAATTGCTCTGACTCGATGATGTGGGTGACACCGAAACTGCACTTCGGAACTTCTCTCAACGGAGACAGCATGTGTGATTTCACTAGAAAGCACAAATTTAATGAACCTTCATTAAGACAGAAGAGAATTTGTAGTGAGTTTTGCAAGCTTCTCGGTAACAGGTTGCTGAATCATCCTTATACTGAGCAAAGGAGTTGTTCCCTGTAGCTCTCATAACTTCATTTCCATGTGTTGTTCATTCTATTCTTCTTGTTTTTGTCTTCCCTTATAATACACAAGAAATTTGCATGGGGGTCCCTGAAAGTTACCCTACCTAATGCTTTGTGTGGCCGATTAGATAAGTAACATGTTAATGAAAGTCGTCAGTATGCATTGTCTATTTCTATAGCACATTCACTCACACTACAATCTCAACCAGTCACCACTCCCCACAACAGCTGTGAACAGCTGGAATAACAACATCATCTGGTGTCTTCTAGAGTCCCAACACTTCCCCTGAAGACACAACTGAACAACTGCCTTACAAGAGTTAGGAGCAAAGACCCTTTGAGTCATTTGATCTCAATAAGATCATGGCTGGTCTGACTGTGGCTTCAAATCCACTTTCCTGTCTGTTTACCCCAAAGTTTTACTGTTGATCAGAGATCTGTCACACTGAGCCTCAAATACACCCAATGAGCCTGTCTGCATTGCTCATTATCAAAGGGAACTCAAAAATTAATGATCATCTGAAAGAACAAAATTCTCCTTACCTTGGGCTTAAATGAACGATGACTAATTTTCAACTGTATCCCTGGATAGATTCCTGCACAGATCATTGTCAAGTTCCCGTCAAGAACTTATGTTTCAATATCACCTCCCATTTTTCTAACTAGGCCCAACTTGGTCAATCTTTTCTCATAAGATACACTCTTTATCCCAGGAATCAGCTGAGTGAACTTCTGATCTGTTTTCGTAAGTATATAGTGCTCCAGCTGTGGTCCCACCAATAACTCATAGTATAACTTCCTGACCTTTACACTTATTTTTTCTTGCATTAAAATACAACATTCCATTTACCTTCCTGATCATTCACTGGACCTATATATCAACCATTAGTCCTTCACCTACCTGCAGGCACCTAGATTCCTCTGTATAGTCGCATTCTGTAAATAATATGATGTTTTTGTATTCTTGTTGACAAAGTGGACAAGACTTCACATTTCCCATTTTATGCTCCATCTGCCAATGTTGCGCCCCTCATTTAAGTTATCTGTATCCCTCTGCAGACTTTCTATGTCCTCTTGACAACTCACATTCTCACCCTCATGTCATCAGTAAATTCAGTTACCATACATACAGTCCCTTCATTCAAATCATTGATCTAGATAGTAAATTGTCAAGATCTCATTAGTAACAGTTCACCAGCCAAAAATAACCTATTTCTCCCTCCTCTCTGCTTCCTGCTAACTAACCAGTTTTCGAACCATGCTAATGTATTATTATCAGCTCATATACCATGAGCCTTTATTTTCTGAAATCACCTTTGATGTGGCAGAGGCACCTTGCTGAATGCCTTTTGGAAATCCAGTGCACCACACCTACAGGTTTCCCTTTACTACCTATAATCAAAATGCCACTTCTTTTAAGATCCTAGGATAAAAACCTTTAGTCTGAATAGCTTGCTCAGTGCCTTTACACGGCTGAGTGTGATTGTAATTATCTTAAGTTCCTCCCTCAGTGCTGAGTGCAATCATCAAGTGAAATGAAGTCCATTTTTACCCTGTATTATTCACATTAGTGCCTTCTTATCTTCCTTCCTACCCACCACCCCCATCCCCACCAAAACCATTCCTCACAAAGTGTTGTTCCTATTCATATCGTTCATCAAGTCCTCATGATTTCCAGCTATGACCACTGATAGAAATCAGACTGAACAAAGAACAGTACAGCACAGGAACAGGCCCTGAGGTCCACTAAGTCTGTGTTGAGACAAGACGCCTTTCTAAAGTAAAGCTCTTTTACCTCTACACAGTCCATACCGCTCTGTTCCCTGCCTGTTCATGTAGCTGTCAAGTTGGATCTTATGCTGTTTGTAACTGCCTACACGCACCATGACTGGTAGTGCTTCAGAAGCATTACCACCTTCTCGATAACCTTCTCAATAAAAAAAATGCCCCTTACATTTCCTGTAAACATCCCCCTTTCAGGCAGTGAAGAAGATTATCTCAGAATACAAAGGGACCTTGATCAGATGGGCCAATGGGCTGAGGAATAGCAGATGGAGCTTACTTTCGATAAAGGTGAGGTGTTGCATTTTGGTAAAGCTAACCAGTGCAGGTCTTATATAGTTAACAGTACAGCATTGGGAGTGTTGCCAAACAAAGCAATCTAGGATGCAGGTGCATAGTTCCTTGAAAGTGGAGTCGCAGGTGGACAGGGCAGTGAAGAAGGCATTTGGCATGCTTGTTTTTATTGGTCAGAACATTTAAGTATAGGTGTTGAGATGTCAGGTTGCGGCTGTACAGGATATTGGTGAGGCCACCTTTTGTAATACTGCAAACAGTTCTGGTCACCCTTCTATAGGAAGGATGTTTTTAAACTCAAAAGGGTACAGAAAAGATTAACAAAGATGTTACTGGGACTGAAGGGTTTGAGCTATAGGGGCAGGCTGAATAGGGCTGGGGCTTTTCTCCGTGGAGTGTTGGAGAATGAGGGGTGACCTTATAAAGGTTTATAAAATCATGAGGGGCATGAATAGATTAAATAGACAAGATCTTTTCCCTGCAGTGGAGTAATCCAGAACTAAAGGGCATAGGTTTAAACTGAGAGGGTAAAGATTTAAAAAGTACCTGAGGGGTAACGTTTTCACGCAGAGTGTGCCAACTAGCCGTTCTGTCCATGCTTGTCATAATTTTGTGAACTTCTGTTAGGTCATCGCTCAACCACCGACGTTAAACTGGAAACAAATTAAGTTTGCCCAATGTCTTGTCAGAGCTAAAAAGCTCCAAACTAGTCAACATCCTGGTAAACCTTTTTGGTACCCTCTCCTCCTGGCTGTCTGTGTCAGTACTGTACACAACATTCCAGATGTGTCTCAACTAAAGTTCTATACGGCTGCAACATGACTTGTCAATGTTTATACTCCATGCCCAACCAATTAAGGCAAGCATACCATATGCCTTCTTGACCACCTTATCCACTTGTGGTGCCACTTTCAAGGAACTGTGGACCTTGATGCTTAGATCTCTCTGTATGTAGAGTTCTGCCATTTACTGTATACTTCCCCAATCATCAGCAACAAGTGCAAGATGCTGGTGCCCATTTGTTGAGCTTGTTGTGAGGCATCTCACTTACAGCTGAAAATGTGTTACTGGAAAAGCGCAGCAGGTCAGGCAGCATCCAAGGAGCAGGAGAGTCGACATTTCGGGGGCATGAGCCCTTCTTCAGGAACAAGTCAGGATTCCTGATCTCCAGCATCTGCAGTCCTCACTTTCTTCTAGAAGATCTCACTTACAGGACAACTTCAAAACTACTTTGACATTAGCACTGCTAAAGGGTAGATCATTCAATCCTGCCAACAAATGTTGCTTTCCCCCTAGTCTGCTGTAGACACCCTCAAACTCAGTAAGGAGTTTGTGGTCTATAAATGCGCAACCTTTCGGGAGCAATAAGAATCAGCAGAGACCTGTACCTTTTCACCATGGAACTCATTATCTTCAGCTGACAGTTTAAACTGTGGAAAGTGGATTTGGAAATTAGGAGGACCTTTTAAAATTGTAAGATCAAAAATTTCCCCTAAATCTCTTCTGCCTCTCTATCTCTGTCTCATCCTTTCAGAGGCTTCTTAAAACCAATCTCTTTGATTAAACCTTTTGGGTCATTTGTCCCAATATCTTATAATTTAGGCTTTTGTCTGACTTTGTCCGAAATCACTGATTTGAAGAATTTTGAGGCATTATTACACATCAAAATTTGCTTTACAAATGCAAAACTGTTGTTGATATGTTAAATGTGTGACTGATGTCATGCATCTCACAATATCTCACAAAATCAAAATCAGCTCCATTTTGGGCATTTGCTCTGCCTAAGACTGCAAGGAGAGGTGTGAATGCGGCCCAGTTCATCACACAAACCAGCCTTCCATCCACTGACTCCATCTATACTTCCTGTTGCCTTGGCAAAGCAATCAACATAATCAAAGACTCCTCCCATGCTGATTATACTCTCTTCCACCCTCTTCCATCAAAAGTTTGAAAATACACATCTACGGATTCAAAAATAGCTTTATCCCCACTGTTATCAGACTTATGAATGGATCTCTCATGTATTGGAGTTGATCTTTCCCTACATTTTCTGCATTCTCTTTTATTACCCTGATGTACTCATGTAAAGTTTGATTTGTCCAGTTAGCACTCAAAGCAATACTTTTCACTCTGTCTCAGCACATGGGGCAATAATAAATCAAATCAAATCAAAAAATAGACTGATGAGGTGTTACATTGAGTAAATTGTATGTTATGGTTTATTTCAAAGTTGTATCAGTTAAACTCTTTGTAGTGAATACTGTGCTTCTTGAAATGATAGTAGCTTCCCCCCAGTCTATATATTATTTGTGGCCATGTACTGTATTCCCTGATCCAATTATTGAAAGGATGTGTATTCCAATACATTGAGTCTTATCACGCTCATATGCCCTGTTGCCTGGGCTCACAATTAGTCCTGTCAATGTTGAATCAGCAGTTGACCAAGTGTCAAATGTCATACAACCAGAAAATGGGAATGCCCTTTCACCCCTGATACCTGGGTTCAAATTCAGGCCAGAGTCAGGGACAAAAACCTCCTCTCTCTGATGGAGAAACTGGGTGGCACTGGGGTTCGAGCTGAGTATTTGGTTTCGTCTTTGGGAAAGTGGGATCAGGTTCCACCACAGAGTCGGGAATGAAAGTCTCTTTCTTCTCACTGTATCTGGTACTGATTTCAGCGGAGCACTGTGCTCACTACATAGTCTTTTCACCTGAATGGTTTAGCTCCTGATAGCAGCCCAGCTGGAAGAAATAATCTTCCTGTCCCCACCGTTCCTGCTCAGAGGTTTTGTTGGGTCGGAAGTTAAGTGAGATTGTAACCTCAGTCCAGTTCCCAATGAACACGTGCTGCCCTGCACAAACAAACCTCTCGTTTCAGTACTAATTGTCACAGGGATCCTCTTACATAAGTGCATGTGTGGGATGTAAGTGACAATTAAGGACTGTGACCCTCATTGGCTTCCTGTGCCGATTTCCTCTTGTGTTCCTAAGTATTTCACACAGCATTGCTTTGTTCCCCTCCCCACTCTCCCTTCTGAGACAGCATGTGCCATCTGTGCCCAGTAAGACACAAAACATTCATTTTGTGGTCAAAACAAGGTGGCCAAGGCTCCCATTGAATATTACACCTTCCCGCCCACCCCCCCACCCCATTATACAGGTGGTGCTACCCTTTCAGGAGGGATTTGTGCTCCTGCCAGTGGGAATTGTGGTTTTGTGGAGATTAAAGAGCTCAATGAATGGATTTACAGATTCTGCCAGTCCCCACACCTGTGCCCAGAGCTAGGATTTCACCAGCTGTGCAGTACCACCCAAGGTTTGGATTAGGACTCCAGGAAATTAGAATAGCAGACACTCTCAGAATTCCCTGGCCCCAAGAAATAAGTGTGAATGTTCCTTTAGCCTCCTCTGCCTTGTAAGTTAATTATATTTACATGAATCGCTTGATCCTTTGTCCTCTGTCTCTACAACTAATTTAATGGGTGATCTTTGCAGAACATGCTGAAGAACGATGCTTACCATCCAACACTGAATTTCAAAGAGGGATGCCAATCATAAAGGCACCTCTTAAAGGGGAATATTCATCATAAGGGTTTTTTCCCAAAAGGAACCTGCACCATTAAAGTTCCCTTTACAGGGGCATGTTCGCCATCATGAACCCTTCTAATGAGGAACATGCCCCAGCAAGGATTTTTGTCCAAAAGAGGTAATATATTTTCATTATCTTTTAAAAGGGAACGAAGAGCTTTGACTAAAAAAAAATCCCTTAATATATTTCTAATGATTCTTAAAGTTGTTTTGTATCGATCTGAACGATGACTTGGCTAAGGGTCCTGGTTTGAAGAAATCGTAGAGGGAACGATATTGGGCAGCTGAGTTCACACACACGTATTGTTCTGAGGTAAAATTGGTTTCCTCATGACATCAGCTTAAAGGTGTCTCTTCCCATATCATTCCCCATATTATTTTTAAAAGTGAATTCTACTCTTGGCAAAAGAATTTCTTTTAATTGTTGTGTAGCATGAATCCAAACTAATCAATGCCACCATTGGAGTGTTCAATTCATGGAAACATTTGTTGATCTATTCCAAGAAAGAAAAATCAGCTATCTATCAGACAGTGGTCAACCAACCAGGGGAAATTACTACAATGGGCCTGGGTCATTTGGATCAAAGGTTTGTTGCATACCTATACATGAGTACATGGAATGTGCTTGCATTGCTACATCTACATCACACACAGCTTGTTGCCTGTATGAATATACTAAGAAATAATTCCAGGCATGTGGAATATATTTGGAAATTTTATAGGAGCATTCTTTATTCTTGGAATCCTTGGAGCCCTTTAAGGAGACTGTATTTCTGGCCATCTTGCGTCCAATGTACATTCAGGGATAGGCTGGTGTTTATTCGCAACACTATCACAATGTGGCACAACAACTGTGCATGGTGCAGAGACAAATGTTTGCAGTGAGCATCACTGCAAAGTGACAGATTGGCAGCTGATAGCAGTAAAGATGGCACTGGCCATATAATCAAAACATAGGTGCTGCCCCAGCTTGTGGATGTTAAGAGTGACGAGGATAATAATGGAGGCAATGCAACTACCACCCTGGGCAGACAACCAATTAACCTGTGGCTGCATTTCAGAGAGAAATATCACTGCTTGTCGTGACTGTTTCAAAGGTACCTTTCTCGTTTCCTATCATCAAGTTGACTGTGCCATGTGGCTAAGTGATTATAGTTCATGTAGTTCCTCGCCTTCCCTGAAAAATAAACACCAAATCTGTAGCCAAATCAGCTCTGATTAAATCGGAATTATGGACATCCAATTTACAAGACTGGAGATTCTCCCATTTGGTTATGTATCCACGCCTGTCTGTGTGACATCACCCATGCTTGTGTCGACGCATTCTGTGTGGAGGACATCTGTCACCAGTAACTGGTGTCACCAGGCCCATTTTAACATGCACAGGCAGCCATTTTGATTGTCGCTTTTGCGTTTGGGCCTGTTATCCTGTCAGGATTTTTTGTGTGGAGTAGTATCCTAGAGTCTCAAGCGAGAGTGGATTCAAAGAACATCTAAATAGAGTATGTTTAGAGAAACAGTACATCTGTTGAGTCTGAATCTGGAATGCATTTAGAGAGCTTGTATGTAAAGAATATTTGAACAGCGCAAAGCTAAAGTTCAATGTTGGAAGTGTGTGCATTTGAGGAAGCTGTATCAAAGGAAATTCAGCGAGTGGGTTCATGGAGCATATTTACACACGTGGGGTATATTTGGCTAGTCTGAATCAAAAGTGAGCTAAGGGAGTGTGCTCATGGAATATGTTAACTTATCAAAGTTTCAAAATAGAACAGCTTCCTTTACTGAACCTTCAAAGTTCCAAGGCTGAGAGGCAGCAACGCAGAAAGACAGAAGTTGCTCTGCAGATGTTTTACGAGGTCAACCGAACATTGCTTTGGTGCCTCTTCTCTATCCGACACTATACTTTAACAGACTTTATTCAAACAAATTAATATAAAAGTGTACAGACAATAAAGGGAGCTGGGGACCAGCCTGGAATTTATGGTGTGCTTGCTATCTTTCTCATTCAGTGAGAGGCATTATGTTTTGACAGTAATTGTAGCCACAGTGACCCCTACTAAGAGGGAGCATATTTCTGCTTTTGTCGAAGAGATTAAAAAATTGTGATTGTACGTTATAAATGAGCACATGAAATGTAGGGCCATCAACGAGATAAGTGCTCAGCAAATAATTACATGAGGCAACTTCAAGCTAGAAACATCTATAATGTTTTATGCTGGTTTTCACCTGAATAGCCTTCAGTTTACATTCCCCTTGCTCTTGCTCAATACACTTGATTAGAGCTGAAAGGGGTAATAAAGGAGGTCTGAGAGTGAGGAAAGACACCTCCCCTCCCTACGGCTGTCGCTAAACTGTGAAAATAAATACTAAGCCACCAAAGAACACACTGGATGCCAAGGTTCATCTTAGACAAATTTGTTTTTTAGCAGAAGACCAGAGTCAATTCTCAGCTGTAAAAATAAAGGCACTGGGTGACACAATGTATTAGAACACTCACCTTTCACCTCTGGGACTAGGGTTTGAATGTAACCCAGACAGAGTGGATGAAAGCCCTCCTCTATGTCTCTGTCCCTCTCCCTGATGGGTGACTGACTAGTACAGTGTGCTAGAATTTGCCCTTTCACCTCCAGGTCTTGAGTCTGAGGATTGACTGAGTGTAGAGGATGAATTATTGCTGCTTCACAGTCTTTGTTGGAGAACTAGCTGGTGTAGTGCTTTAGTTTTCCGAGACTCGAGCTCAAAACTGGGTCCCAGCCTGCAGAGACCGAGAGTCTCTCCTTTCTTTGAATACTGTTAAAGAGCGGAAGGAAATTTTGTGACTGGGATAACACAATTGGCTGCCTGGCTGTTGCTAAATTAAATGATAAGTTTCATAAAATGCACAGAGTAGAAATGAGGTCAGATTGGGAAGAATGGCATTTTCCACAAGCTGCCAAGAACCTGGCTTCAGATTCGAAGCCTGAATAACATTCATGCCTGCAGGAGACTTTCTAAATATAACTTGGCTTTTTAGAGAAGGTGTAATTTCTGCTCTAATAATTTTTAAATTCTCATGATATACCCAAAAAATCTGGGCTCTGCACATTCCAGATTCCTGTGTCCATATATGTCACGTAAACCAATCACACTGTAATTCCATGGCTCTGCCAATGGGGGTGCCCTAGCACTGGCAAAAGATGGTATTATTCTACAGCAATTTCAAAGGAGCCATTTTAATTTTGAGTGTGGGTGTCACGGTAAACGATGAGACTATAAAAATCCAGAATGAATGCTTAATTTTAGAAAGGATAGCATTTTATCTCTGCACCCTGATCACAGCATCAAACCCTGCTTCATCCAATCTTCATTGGCATGGAGTCATGGAATGGTCACAGCAACAAATGGAGACCATTCAGTCCCCTGTATCAGTGCTAGCACTCTGTGACAGTAACTCAGCTAGTCCCACAGCCCGGCCTTTCCCTATAGCCGCATAAATGTATTCTGTTTAGGTAATGATCCAATTGTCCCTGAAAACCACTAGTGAATCTGCCAAACTGTCAGTCAGTGCATTCCAGATCCTGGGCGAAAATGAGGACTGGAGTTATTGGAGATTAAGAGTTGAGAGTGAGGTGCTGGAAAAGCACAGCAGGTCACGCAGCATCTGAGGAGCAGGGCAAAAGCCCTTCATCAGGAAGGATCGCATTCCAGATCCTAACCACTTGCTGAGTATAAAGGTTCATCTTCATGTCACCACTGCACTCATCTCTGTCACATACAATATCAGAGGTTCTGGAACATATTTTTTAAAGGTTGCAAGTCCTTGCAGTTTCAAAGTATTGAAATAATTCAAAGGACAAGCAGATTGAATCAATTTCATGAAAACACAATCTGTGACGTTATATGTATTTTTTGCTCCCTGCTCTATAGAAGGGGAGGAATCACCCCAGACCCTCTGACAGATCCCTCCCTTATGTGATGTTGAACAACCTCAGAACAGCTTGTTAGATCCCTACTGGACATAAGCCTGACAGAGGGTTCATTGTTGGCTGCCGGTAGATTTATAAAATGTGGACACTGACCCTACCTTCAACTCTGCTCAAGTGCCTGGTAGGGTTGCTAACTCCTGCTGATCGTAGGTATTGATGGATGTTTAATTGTGTGAACTCTGACCTCGGGCAGACCTGCCCCTGCGCTCCAATGATTGGTTGCTCAAGAGGCCTAGCGTCATGGCACACCGTTTCTCCATCAAGATCCTATAATTCTCTCTCTTGAGTTATCTTTACTTTGTGGAGCCTCCCTGAGAATGCTCAGGGGTTGGCAACCTTCAAGTAGTCTTCAAAGGCTGAAGTATGTTTCCCACGTCCCAACATTCAGGGTGCCCTAATCAATTGTGATTTGGAGGTGCCAGCGTTGAACTGGGGGTATAAAGTTAAAAGTCACACAACACCAGGTTATAGTCCAACAGGTTTAATTGGAAGCACACTAGCTTTCGGAGCGCTGCTCCTTCATCAGGTGGTTGTCAATTGTAATCGCCTCAACCACTAGCCTATCACCCATCCAGGAATCGGGCTCAGTCCAGTAGCATAATCCCACACTGTTTACCAACCGAACCAAGAGAAGAGCAGGGCCTGTAGTTTGTGAGTGTCAGGGCTTCATTTTATCGAACAAAATATGTTGTTTATGTTTCAGGCATGACCTAAATTGCAGGGTTAAAAATCCTAGTTTCTTAAGCAAAAGCCAAGGCAACAAAGCTCTCATTCATATGTGGAGTTGACACAGGCCCACTCATAGTATTTTCTAGCTGTCTGGTTCCCCTGTAATGAGTTCTTTGGTGAAAGCTTGATGGATGTAATACAAGTAATAATAATTATTATCAGCGCTATTAGCTGCTGTGCAAGGAATGTTTATGCAACTGAAACTTCCTGGCTCTGAACCTGCAGAGCATTTAAAACTGAGTGTCAACTTAAGGGGAAATCGGACAGATTATAGACACCAAACAGGTGAAAGGAATTCTAATTAGCTTTTCGCGAGGAAGCCCACTAGGGCCCCTCCACAAACAGGGACACTTTTGTGAATGATCAACCACAGCTCCCATTGCTATGTGACTTGACTGACCTCAAATAATGCAGCGCTATTGCAAAGTGACTGACAGCTGACCCCACAGTAACACAGAGACATATTGCAAAGTGATTGACTGACTAACCCCCACCCCTCCCTTTCTCACACCCACACTGGACAAGTGATTGACCCCCGTGGAAGCATAGACTTATTATTTTGTGACTGACAAACCACACAGAAACAGATTCCAACTCTAAATGGCCAATTGAAAGGGGATGACTCAGTGGGAGCAAAGATTGACCATTGTGTTCCTAGCGTGCTGCTGCCTCCTTGCCATTTTACCCACATATTCTTTCTGAAGCAGTCAAAATGGCCACCAGCTCTGGCAATGTGAAGGCCACGGATATATTGAAAAGAAGGTCCGCTAACATATTTAAGATCTGATTCTAATCATAGTAGTTAAATACCAGTGCCAGACTCTTCAGGTTATGAGACCATGGGTCAAGTTTTTGGAATTCTCTTCCGAAATGCACTGTGACTGTATCCACAACCCAAAGACTGCAATGGTGCAAGAAGACAGCTTACTCTCACCTTCTCAAGGGCAATGAGGGACGGGCACTAAATGCTGATCCAGCCAGCATCCCTTCATATTTTTTCAACAATGAACAAATCCAGGCCGAGAAGGCACAAGAATTAACCCAATTTTTCATTTATTTTCATTCTCTTATAGGCTGGGAGGAACAGGTACATGTCCCTCATTGTTTGACATGACAATCCAAGATACCACTACCTCAGTTATCCTATTCCTCTCTTTCCTTTGTAGGATATAGCACATCAGTAATACAGAAGACATAATATATAGGAATAATGGTCTGCTTAACACAACCCAATTAATCCTCCTGAACCCCACTTTACTGAAAGATCACTCTTAGCCTTAATATCCATGTGGAATTCACCTTAGCGACTTCACCTCATAGGAACATAGGGACAGGAGTAGGACATTGAGCCCGCCCCATCATTCAATATAGTCATGGCTGATTGAATACTTCAATAACTCTTACTCACCCCATCTCCATAGCACTGTTACGCCACTTACAATCAGAAATGTATCAGTCTCTATCCTAAACATAATGAAAGACTGAGCTTCCACAGCCATTGGTGATAGAATATTTCAAAGGTTTACAACCCTCTGATTAAAAAAAAAGTCTTCTCATTTCAAGCCTATGTGGCACCAATCTTATTCTTAAGTCTCTGGTTCTAGACTCCTCAACCAAGGGAAACATCTTACTTGTATCTACTCTATCTTTATAAATACTTCATAGATTTCAATGAAATTACCTCTTATTCTTTGATACGCTATAATAAAGGCCAATCTCTCTTCGTAAGATAGCCCTGCCATCCCGGGAATAAGTCTAGTGAATCTTCATTGCATTCCTTTTATGGCAATAATATCTTCCCCGAGATAAGGAGACCAAACCTGCATACAGTACTCCAGATGTGGTCTAACCAAGCACCTATACAACTGAAGCAAGATTTCACTACTCTCTTATTCAACTGCATCATGTATTGTACAGTGGTGGTTAAGCTGATGTTCTAGCAGTGTTAAATATTAGCAACAAAAGAAATCTATAAACTTATTTCCTGCTCAATTGCTCAAGGCTGCAGTGGCAATAACTCTCCTTTAAGAAGTTAAAAGTCTGAGACTGAGTTTGATTTAATGTCTGTCATTGCAGCCATTGGACAAGTAATTAGATTACTTACAGTGTGGAAACAGGCCCTTCGCCCCAACAAGTCCACACTGACATGCCGAAGCGCAACCCACCCATACCCCTACATTTACCCCTAACACTACGGGCAATTTAGCATAGCCAATTCACCTGACCCGCACATCTTTGGACTGTGGGAGGAAACTGGAGCACCCGGAGGAAACCCACGCAGACACAGGGAGAACGTGCAAACACCACACAGTCAGTCGCCTGAGTTGGGAATTGAACCCGGGTCTCAGGCGCTGTGAGGCAGCAGTGCTAACCACTGTGCCACCGTGCCACCCACCCAGGAGGATTAATTGGTTCGATGCTTCCAACACATTGTAAAAGGGGGTTTCTTTGCTCGAAATGGAACAGTTGCTGTTTTCCTGAACTGGCTACAACTCTTCTAAATTGTGCAGCAGGATTGACCTGGTTTTCTGAATATGTCTATCTGCTTCTTGTCCCACAGAGTTGCAACATTCGAATACAGCGCGCCACTACACTCTCCTGCAGAACACCACCAACTATCGCATTCTGCTGATGGACGAAGATCATGACCGCATGTATGTGGGCACCAAGGACTACATCGTCTCGCTGGATCTGCACAACATCAACCGGGAGCCTTTATTAGTAAGTGAATGTAGTACATCTATTTTGGCATATACTGAACTCCTTAAACTAATCCAAACAAATCCCATTCTGTCCATAAAAACAAAGATAGCCATAGACTTCCAACACCATCTTCATATATTAGATAAGTATGACCCTCTCTGTGTCAATTGTAAACATTACTATTAAGTGTCTACAGGTTTGGGTACTCACTGAATAGTGCTTTGTGTATGTGCTACAATTGTAGTACCTCTATCTCTGAAGCCAAAAGATCTGTGCCTTCTGCCTTTAGATGTACCATAACTTATCAGGAATGCCCATGGAGCAACTAATAGGTGCTTCATATACAGTATATGGCTCAAAATATCATAATACAATGGATTACTCAAAGGGGGACCAGCAGGGTTCATGAAATGGAGCATGAGGCAGAGAATTCAGAGGCAGATGATGATAGTGATCAGTCTGAAAAAAACTGTATAAGTCACTACAAGCTTCAATCACTCAATGAATATGTTTGTCATGGATTTTTTTTAACTGTGTGGTGTTAGAAAGTGGTTGCACCTCAACAGTGCATGGATCCACTCAGTGGTGAGGATTGATCTAAGATCAGGGAATTTGAAAGCTCTGTTTGTTTTAGGTTTAAGGATGACAACATACTGTGGTCACTAAAAGGTGTAGTGCTTCCAAGTAAAATAAGTGAAGTAAATCGCTTTATTAATCCCTCTAATTAGATACATTTGCTGTTAAGTAAGTCTTCCCTGAAAAAGACCCAAATTAACCTGGGCATGAAACACAATAAAGCAATTGTTTCTGGAAAGTCAGTGGATCTGTAGTTTACCCAATCAGGGCCTGACTATGTCTCTCAGTAAAACCTGATGTATCTAAACAGAATGTTAGTAAGGCTAGTATTGATTAGGTGATACAAATCAGAGAGAAAAACAAGCAATTTGTCTTAAAGCTGTACATGCAATTTGCTTATTTCTTTTTAAGGATGTGAAGTATTGTCAAAGGATACAGCAGTCTGTTTCACATTGAGTCGCAGATATGTTTTGGGATGACACTCCTGAGAACAACAGCACAACAGATTAGGGGCTGGACAATTGTCATCATCCCAGTGAACATGATGCACGTTGAAAGGGCTATCTGATCCAAGGGCCAATTGACTAAAGTGGGACATCAGCTGACATATGTTTTAGAAGTGTCCACTGATCAGCAGGAGGCCGGCCCTCCTGTGGCAGGTCCCAAATCCTGAACTGAGAGACCCAAGTTCAAGTCCCACCTCCTCCAGAGTTGTGTTATAGCATCCCTGAATAAGTTGATTAGGAAAAATAGGTTGAACAGAGAGAGAGGTATCTCATGTAGGACGTGCAAGCACAGCTACTGGACTCTTAAATATTGGTAAAACTTTGAAGATTATGACCAAGACATGAGGACCATGTTCTGAATCGTGTGAACGGTTGGAAAGTAAGAAAGCTGAGTGAAAATTTTAACAGTGAGTCTCTTGTGTTCGAAAATGATCACATGCTGAACAGTTTCCAACTGGGCAAGAGGTGGTATAATATCGAAGTATGCAAGTTGAGGCTGCAACTTGGGTATATTACATGATGAAAGGAGGGGTTGCAGAAGAGTCTCAAGACAGCAATTGAAGCTGAAATCTTTATGACTGTATGTTTGGTGGCACTAATCAAATATTCCATAACTATCAGGAGAGGAAAACTAAATGGAATTAGATAGTGGGAAGGAATTCAGAGTTTATTTTGAAGTACCCATACGTCAATAGATTTCGATGGAAAATGTTTTTTCAGATTGGATTTATAGGAAATAAAGGCACAACTCAGAGACATAGGAAATTAAGGGAATTAAAAATAACACTCATATCCATTTAACGCCTCAGCACATCTCTGAACAATTCTCAAAGGGCTTCCGTGTGAATTGTATTTGAAACTATAGTGACGCAAGAGGAAGGAACAAGTATTACAGTTTTAGCTGAGTGTATAAAACAAAGGAGACTTGCTGGGATATGAATAAGAGATTGGAGTGGTTCCAATGAATGATTGTTTAAAGTTTTTGCATTGCCTAGGACCCATATCAAAGATAAATTAATACAGTTGTTTTACTGTTAAAACCCGGTCACTCTAAGTTTTATCAACCTCCTCAATCTTGAACTTTTGCCCCACTTAATTTAACCGAGCTAACTGGGTGTGTGAGAGGGCTCCATTTCTGCTTTAACACGTGGTCATATGAGCATTTGTAGTTTCAAGATAGAACTGAGAGGATAGTTAAACACCCAATATGCTATCCACAAAGCGTAAATGGTATTAGCACACAGTGTTTTATTATTTCACGGGATTGCTTGCAAAGCCAGAATTTGTTCCCCTTGTGATGATGGTGGTGAGTTCCCTTCTGAACTGCCACAGTCTGTCGAGTAGGTACCACCCACAGTGCTATTGGCGGGGGGGAATCCCAGACCTTTGACCCAGTAACAGTGAAGAAAAGGTAATGATATGTTCCAGTGTAACTAATATCAACAAAAAGTGAGTATTAGACAGTATGTTATCGACACTGAATATTATCGACATTTGTTTTGTAGTATGTTATATAGTGTGCATCAATACAGTCTGAGTGTTATTGATACTGTATTGTCAACACTTGATGAGATTTATAGACACTGTGTAATTATTATCACAGGATATTATCACACAGTGTGGATATTATCAATAGCATCTGAGTATTATTGACACAGTGTTTTATCACCACTATGAGAGATTTATAGGCACCGTGTACTATCACAAAGCAATTATCGCACAGTGTGGATATTACCATATCAGTGTGAGTGTTATATATAACACAATGTGAGATAACACTCACATTTTTATCCAGTTGGTCGTTTAGTTTAGATGGCTATTGTGTGGTACGGAATAGGCTGCAGGATAGGCTCTGTCTCGTTGCCTTGTCCCATGCTTAATGTGCAGTAGTGCCCTTCAAACTACACACAGCTTGTCTGTCTCCCTCTCTAACAGAGAATGTGTTGCTTGTGTTTCCTCATAGATATTGGCCAATGACCCGAGCATTGCCAATTTAGTAAGAGTGTTATCAACCACCTCAGGTTATTTCCAGAGCAATATTTTCACGAGGAGGGGGAGGTTTCGTTCAGTCAAATTGAGTGTTATTGGAACATGTGAAGTTTTACAAGTGCTAATTGAGGCAGGGTCTATAGATCTCATCAAAAGGAAATGATATGCGAACATTTAAAGGAGAAGATTTACAAGAGGATTTTAGGAAACGGAAAATGACAAAACAGACGTCTCGAAGAAAAGAACAATCTTCGATCAGCACAGACATGTTCGGATTTGTGTTCTGTCATTTCTGCTATTCTTCACATGAAAACCAATGTTGCATTTCATTTCTTTCAGATTCACTGGTCCGTCAGTCAGCAGAGACGAGACGAGTGTGTTCTTTCTGGTAAAGATCAAAATGTAAGTGCTTGAACTATCCAACCTTCTGTCTTCATATCTAATGCCCCACACTATGGAAAGAATGCTTGCCTTTCACAGGTCACAAAAGAACTAGCAGTTATCACTTCCTCAGATGGTCCTCACCAATAAATTACTTTTCAAGTACAGTCACTATTGTGTAGGGTTAAGACGGGGACTAACTTGCCTGCAGGTAACAAAAGGTCAATCATTTTATGATGGAGAACAGTTGACCATTCTCTCCTCTGGGAACTGCTGACACAATATTCTTCCTCACCCCCTCCCCTGCTCTTCTGAACTGTTTAATATTTTTACTCAAGGACACATTTAGTACCACAGAGATATACCAGCCTCACTTATAGCTAGGTGTTCTATAACCCACTATCATTTTGACGTGGAAATGAGAATGGTAGCTACAGAGTCAGAAAGACCCTTTATTAATATTAAGACAGACTGAGAACAGTATTACTTCTTTTTTTTCATTAACGTTTGTCTGTAGTGTTGCTCTGTGTCACGTGCATGCGCTCAATAGTAAAATGCTCATTTTTGAAAGTGACATGGTTTCAATAAACTGCAACAAAAAATAATTCAGTTTTAGAGCTTGTGCCAGAAGTCCACTTGAGGACCTCTCAAAAATTGCTTGTTGACTTGCCTATTATAAATGCTGATAGGCACCTACTGATCCCTATGTTATAGGCTCTCTCACTGAAGTCCCCAGACATGTGAGTGATCCGCAGTTATCACATTTCTGCCTGACCGTCATCCAATTTATTGCCATTGCCGATTTAATGACATTGCTTCTGCTACTTGTGGAGAAGTACCAACCTTTCTACGATGAGAGCTACCCTGTCTTTCTGGAGTGAGGACAGGGGTTGCTAAGGAATGTATCGACCTTGGAGCATAACTCAGATAACTTGCAAAACGCCAATCATTTATGCATATTTTTAATGGATCTGCTTGAAATAGGGATGCTACCACTGCGTCACAATACTATTTTGCTTTGTAAATTGCCCTGGCAGGGAGATGGGAGAGGCTGTTAGGGCTGAATGGTCTCAACTTTGTCACGAATGCTTCAAACTCCAAGTAGAAGGAAAGATGTTCGCTTGCTGCAATCACAGTGCAGTTTAGAGACGGGATTGAACTGTGACCCTGGTGTTATAATCACTATGATCTCAGAACAACAAACAAAGAAAATGACAGCGCAGGAACAGGTCCTTCGGCCCTCCAAGGCTGTGCCGATCCAGATCTTCTATCTAAACCTGCTGCCTATTTTCTAAGGGCCTGTATCTCTTTGCTCCCTGCCCATTCATGTATCTGTCTAGATACATCTTAAATGATGCTATCGTTCCCGCCTCAATCACCTCCGCTGGCAATGTGTTCCAGGCACTACCCCACCCCCGCGTAAAGAACTTTCCATGCATATCTCCCCTAAACCTTGTTCCTCTCACTTTGAACTCATGACCCCTAGTAACTGAATCCCCCACTCTGGAGCAAAAAGCTTCTTGCTATCCACCCTGTTTATACCTCTCATGATTTTGTGGACCTCAATCAGGTCCCCCCTCAGCCTCCGTCTTTCTGTTGAAAACAATCCTAATCTATTCAACCTCTCTTCATAGCTAGTGCCCTCCATTCCAGGCAACATCCTGGTGAACCTCCTCTGCACCCTCCCCAAAGCATCCACATCCTTTTGGTAATGTGGCGACCAAAACTGTACACAGTTTTCCAAATGTGGCCGAACCAAAATCCCATACAACTGTAACATGACCTGCCAACTCTTGTACTCAATACCCTATCCAATAAAGGAAAGCATGCTGTATGCCTTCTTGACCACTTTACTGACCTGCGTTGCCACCTTCAGGGAACAATAGACCTGAACACCCAGATCTCTGTGCATGTTAATCTTCCCCAGGACTTTTTCATTTACTATATAGCTCATTCTTGAATTGGATATTCCAGAATGCATCCACCTCGCATTTGTCCAGATTGAACTCCATCTGCCATTTCTCTGCCCATCTCTCCAATCTATCTATATTCTGCTATATTCTCTGACAGTCCTTTCACCATCTGCTACTCCATCAATCTTGGTGTCATCTGAAAACTTGCTAATCTGGCAACCGATACCTTCCTCCAAATCATTTAGATGATTAGACTTACAGTGTGGAAACAGGCCCTTCGGCCCAACAAGTCCACACCGACCCGCCGAAGCGAAACCCACCCATACCCCTACATTTACCCCTTACCTAACACTACGGGCAATTTAGCTTGACCAATTCACCTAACCCGCACATCTTTGTGACTGTGGGAGGAAACTGGAGCACCCGGAGGAAACCCACGCAGACAAACAACATATCACAAACAACAGTGGTCCCACCACGGATCCCTGTGGAACACCACTGGTCACAGGTTTCCATTTTGAGAAACTCCCTTCCACTATTACACTCTGTCTCCTGTTTCCAGCCAGTTCTCTATCCATCTAGCTAGTACACCCTGGACCCCATGCGACTTCACCTTCTCCATCAGCTTACCATGGGGAACCTTAAAAAACACATTAGTAAGTCAATGTATATGACATCTACAGCCCTTCCCCCATCAATTAAATTTGCCACCTCCTCCAAGAATTCTATTAGGTTTGTAAGACATGACCTTTCCCACACAAAACCATGCTGCCCATCACTGAAAAGCCCATTTTCATCCAAATGGGAATAGATCCTATCCCTCTAGCAGTATCTTTTCCATCAGCTTCCCCACCAGTGACATTAGGCTTACCAGTCTATAATTACCTGGATTATCCCTGCTTCCGTCTTAAACAAAGGGACAATATTAGCAATTCTCCAGTCCTCCAGGACCTCACCTGGGTTCAAGGATGCTGCAAAGATATCTGTTAAAGCTCTAGCTATTTCCTCTCTTGCTTCCCTCAGTAACCAGGGATAGATCCCATCCAGACCTGGGGACTTGTCCATCTTAATGCCTTTTAGAATACCCAAAGCCTGCTCCCTCCTTATGCCGACTTGACCTAGAGTACTCAAAGATCTATCCCTAACCCCTTAATGCCTTTTAGAATACTCAAAACCTGCTCACTCCTTATGTTGACTTGAGCTATAGTACTCAAAGATCTATCACTAACCTCAACATCTGTCAAGCCTCTCAGCTATCCAGCCAATAGTATATACATATATCCCACTGTCTGCCTCTAATGCAAAAAAAGTTGCCAATAACAATTTGTATTTACATAGTACCTTCAGTGTAGTGAGACATCCCAAGTCTTACGTGGCTTCAAGTGGACAGGGCCTGGGAAGTGAATATTCAAGGCTATACGTGCTATCGTAAGGACAGACTGACGGGCAGAGGGGGTGGGGTGGCCATGTTGGTAAGCATGTGCATCTTAATGATTTACCAGAAGAGATCCTTTCTCCACAGTGACAGGATAATTTGGTGATGTAGGTCAAAGGATAAATAGTGACCAGCACCTCAAGGAGAACTCTTGTTTCCTTCTTCAAACTAACCACATGGGAACCTTTACCTCAGAGGGAAAACTAGGCGTCAGTTGAAGGTGTGGAACACCTTCTGGACTGTAGCACTCCCTGGAGTGGACTTGAGCCCAGGACCATCTGACTGAGAAGGAAGAGTGCTGCTCATTGAGGTCACAGTTGACGCCAACATGGCCACTGGCAACTATGTTGGGCTTACAAGCCCAACAGGAAACCTCATTTCAGAAGGGAAAGGGAATATTGCTCAGTCTTGCTGCTCTGGTACTGAGGAAGGGAGGGTAAGCAGCATGCTGGTGCATGATTATTTTGCATTCTTCGCTGAAATTGATCTGACATTTTAGACAATATCAAGGATAGAGTAATTGTGGGTCAGTAAAATGGAGAAAAGCCAGCTGCCGATGGTTATGGGAGTTGGACTCTCCAGGACCTTGGCAATCTGTTTCATTCTCCACCTCCTGCTCCTTACGGCTGTTCAAGGTGACACGCTGCTTCTTTTCAAATGGTACACGCCTCGCACAGCCTGAATCAGCAACCCCGATAGCAGAGGTGCAAACACAAAGAAACTTTTCAATCACCAGAGCCGATTCCTTTTTCTCCCCTGTCTCCTCCTCTTCACTCACTCATCCCTCAAAGGTAACACAGCTGACAACCAGCTCACAGGAAAACTAACCAACTCTGTAACCCGAGCCGCTGAGAAAGTCCCAAAATCAGACATTTACATCCGGAACGACTTTTTGTTATTAATATTTTTGAGTTGTAACAAATGACAGAGATACAATGTATTACTGCTTAGTCACTTGAAATATTTTTTTTGAACATTTGATAAGTTCTTTGTGGTGTAATCGTTGCCTGACAAAGTGAAGGATGATATTTGCTGAGGAAGTAAGTGTTTCCCATTTTTTCACCATCCGACCGACAGAGAGTACTGCATGGTTTGTGTGTGAGGTGGAGATATTATTCGACACATATCGCAAATAGCCCCATGAAGGTGATCCCTACACCTTCAAAGCTACCTTTCAATTCCCCGTGTTGCAGACACTAGTGCTCTTTATCCCAAACATGGTTTGTACTCCAGCTTTAGGTCCTCCATCCACACTTCTGATACGTCTAGACTCAGGATTCAAATTTCCTCCTGGCCGCTGTCCTATTTTCCATTCTCTATCTACATTGAAAATTCTAGTGTGCATTTGCTGCCAATCCTGTTCATCCTACGGCAAATTGCATTGGGTTTAAAGTTCTCATCCCTTTCTCCATTTTCAAACATCTCTTTGGCTTAATTCCTTTTAGGAATAGAACATCTTCCAGTCTTACAATCTTACAAGATCTTGGTATTCTTCCACATCAGTCCTCTTAATCACATCCTGTTTTATCACTGATAGGCATGTCTCAGGCGCCTAGGCCATAATCACTAGAATTCTATGCAGCTGTCTGCTTTGACTCTAACTCTGAGCAAGCTTTTAGTCATCGGGACTAAGATCACCGTACGTTGCGCGATGTCAGTTTTTTTTATTGTAGAGGATCTTGAAATGTCTCACTGTACTGAAAGTGGTGGATAAATACCAACATTCTGTGTCCACTAAGATCTGGGTGAGAAAGTCTGACTGAGCTATCTCGCATGGGTGCCAGTTTCCTTCCGATTCTGGGAACCTGCCAGCTATGTGTTGACTCCTCATGCACCCCTGCATTTCTCAGTTCAACAGAAGAACTGTGGGCCAGTTTTGTGCACAAATGAGGGCCAATCCGTACACAACAGGCATGCATTGGAATTTGTATGTAGGATACCTAAACCAGATTTCCAGATACCCCCTCACTTCCCTCACTGTCAGAAAATCTTTTGCATATTATTATTTGGACTGTGGATCGTTCATGGAATTATAATGGTTCCCTTTTATTTTAACTCTGTCAGGGCGAGTGTGCGAATTTCATCTGCCTGATTGAGCCCTGGAACCGAACTCACCTCTACGTCTGTGGGAGTGGAGCCTATCACCCTATCTGCACCTATGTGAACAGGGGCCGTAAGGCAGAGGTAAGCTGATACTGTTAAAGTACTAATTGTTCCCTCACCACCGAAGAATGCTCTTTTACACAGGAACTACTCAATATTAAAGATCCATTTTGTTTACCTTCCACCAACGTGACAAATCACACGATGAAATAGTAGTGGAGCGTTTGTGTACAATATACCCAGGAGAGCTAGGTGGTGCAATGGTAATGTCCCTATGTCTGAGACAGGAGGCCAATGTTCAAATGCCACCTTCTCCAGAGATGTGCAATAATAATTTCTCTGAATGGGTTGATTATAATAGATGCAGATTTGGAACAGAATTTGGGACAGGGGTCCTGTTCATGAGCTACAGGTTCATTTCATTTCTATGGAAAAGGCACAACACCACCTAGATGCTGTCAGGCACTCAGCTGGCCAGGGGATTTAGGACCCCAGAGACAGTAATCCCATCCCCTGAGAGCTATAGGTCATTCAGAGGCCAGCAGCTGCCCATTGCCAGCAATGCCACTCCTAATCATCCTTCAAGGCCCAGCCAAAGGGGCTGGCCACTGGAAAGATGGATGCAGGTGCCACGTGAGTCACATTAAACCATAAGCATTAGGAATAGGAGTAGGCCATTCAGCCCCTCATGCCTGCTCCACCATTTAATAGACCGACCTGAAATTCCTTACTTTCCAATTTCTCACATGTTCCTGTAACCCTTGATTCCCCAACTGATCAAGTATCTATCTATCTCAGGAACTCTGTCCCCACAAATCTCTGTGGCAAGGAGTTCCAAAGACTATCAATCCTCTGAGAGATGAAAATCTTCCACGTATCCATCTTAAATTGGTGCCCTTTTATCCTGAGACTACGCCTTTTTGGTCAGAGACCCTTCCTTGAGGAGAAACATCCTCTCAGCATTTACCCTGTCAATCCCCTTACAAATCTTCAATGAGATCACCTTTCATTCTTCTAAAGTTGGATACCAAATTCTGAAGGAATCAGAGATGATGAGTGTCAAGTGGCTTATTAATATAGTTAATTGGCATCTGCCAAGTAGCTAAGCAGGATTTCTGTGTTGGGTCCTATCTGCTTACATGGGTAACAGATTTCTAAAAGCCAGGAATCCTGCAGGTACTTACCCTGCGAACCTTCTGGCTCCACCATTATCATTGCTGCTCCAACAGGCTGTTTGAAACTTGGCATTCGAGGTGAGAGAAAGTCAGGGTGAATGGGCCAGGATAGGGTAGTCGTGGTGCATAGTTGTCTTTTCTTCCGAAGCACACTCCATGACTATGATGCATTTGATCTTAAAATTGCTTGTTTACACTGTCCTAAAATGTATTTTTTTAGAAGAAACCAGTTTACATAAGAATGAACTGACCTTGTCTGCTTCCACTGTCTCCCGAGGAAGCCAACTGCATAGATGTACAGCTTCTTCACCAAAGTTCCAGCTGGTTCATTTTGATTTTAATTCCAATCAGTTGCAGATGCTGTCCTCTAGTTCTACTGATCTAGACAAAGTGAAGTCACCTTTTCTTGGTCCACATGTCATTAATCGTGTGAAAATCCTAAAAGCAGCAATCCAATCCCATCTCAAAATTCTCTTTTTAACTGAGCATATGTTTGATTTACACAATTGCTTCTCTTACTCCAGGCTGTCCATCTCCTCAATCACTCTGGGTGCTCTCTTCTGTATCCAGTGTCCCTTTTGTGCTGTGGTGACCACAATGTACTAAAGAATCTAAGTGCAATCATATCAATAGTTTGTAAAGTGACCTGCAAAAATCATCCATTAAGCTCAATAATGTATACTTGGTGTTCTTTACTCACTGTCAACTTGGAGTTGGTTTAGCTCAGTTGGCTGGATTGTTGGTTTACAGAGTATTATGATGCCAACAGTTTGGGTTCAATTCCCATTGTTGATTAGATTCCTTACAGCATGGAAACAGGCCCTTTGGCCCAACAAGTCCACACTGACCCATTCCTCTCTTCACCTAAAACTATGGGCAATTTAATTAACCTGCACATTTTTGGACTGTGGGAGGAAACCTGCACAGATACAGGGAGAATGTGCAAACTCCACACAGACAGTTGCTTGAGGCAGGAATTGAACCCGGGTCTCTGGCGCTGTGAGGCAGCAGTGCTAGCCACCCTGGCTTGTGGTTACCATAAATGGCTTTCCTCCTCATCTGAGGTCATAGAGTCATAGAGATGTAAAGCATGGAAACAGACCCTTTAGTCCAACCTGTCCATGCCGACCAGATATCCCAACCCAATCTAGTCCCACTTGCCAGCACCCGGCCCATATCCCTCCAAACCATTCCTATTCATATACCCGTCCAAATGCCTTTTAAATGTTGCAATTGTACCAGCCTCCACTACGTCCTCTGGCAGCTCATTCCATATACGCACCACCCTCTGCGTGAAAAAGTTGCCCCTTAGGTCTCTTTTATATCTTTCCTCTCTCACCCTAAACCTATGCCCTCTAGTTCTGGACTCCCCAACCCCAGGGAAAAGACTTTGCCTATTTATCCTACCCATGCCCCTCATAATTTTGTAAACCTCTGAAAGGTCACCCCTCAGCCTCCAATGCTCCAGGGAAAACAGCCTCAGCCTGTTCAGCCTATCCCTATAGCTCAAATCCTCCAACCCTGGCAACATCCTTGTAAATCTTTTCTGAACCCTTTCAAGTTTCACAACATCTTTCCAATAGGAAGGAGACCAGAATTTCACACAATATTCCAACAGTGGCTGAACAAATGTCCTGTACAGCCACAACATGACCTCCCAACTCCTGTACTCAATACTCTGACCAATAAAGGAAAGCATACCAAATGCCTTCTTCACTATCCTATCTACCTGTGACTCCACTTTCATGGAGCTATGAACCTGAATGCCAAGGTCTCTTTGTTCAGCAACACTCCCCAGGACCTTACCATTAAGTGTACAAGTCCTGCTAAGATTTGCTTTCCCAAAATGCAGCACCTCGCATTTATCTGAATTACACTCCATCTGCCATTTCTCAGCCCATTGGCCCATCTGATCAAGATCCTATTGTAATCTGAGGTAACCCTCTTCGCTATCCACTACACCTCCAATTTTGGTGTCATCTGCAAACTTACTAACTGTACCTCTTATGCTAGCATCCAAATCATTTATGTAAATGACAAAAAGTAGAGGACCCAGCACTGATCCTTTCTGGTGGTTCTCAGGTTAAATCACCACTAGTTGTTCTCTCTATTAAGAGAGTAGCCCCTATGGTCTGGTAAGACTATGGCAACACAACCCACTGCCCCAAGCATCATTGTAATAACTTCAAATTGGGGAGATGTGTGATAGCCTAGTGGTATTATTGCTAGGCAATGAATCTAGGAAACTCAGCTATTGTTTTGGTTCGATTCCCTCCAAGGCAGATGGTGAAATTTAAATTGAAATTTTTTAAAAAATTGATTGTTGGACAAGCCTACTTGGTTCACTAATGTCCTTCAGGGAAGGAAATCTGTCTTTCTTACCTGGACTGGCCTACATGTGACTCCAGACCCCACAGCAATGTGGTTGTGAGTCACCCCATAGTATCAATCGCCATAAAGTCTCAACAAAGAAATTAAACCAAGTGGACCACCTGGCATCTATTGCAAAAGACAACAGCAGAAACAACCCTACAAGGTTCTCCTTACTGACATCTGGGGGTTAGTGCCAAACTTTGGAGAGCTAGTCAAGTAACAACCTGACATAGTCTTGCTTACAGGATCAATACTTACAATGTCCCAGGCACCACCATCACGATCCCTGGATATGTCCAGTCCCACCGGCAGGACAGACTCAGCAGGAGTGGGTGCACAGGGATATTCAGTGAGGAGGGAGTTGCCCTGCAAGTCCTCCATATTGGTTCTGGATCCATGGCTTCATGGAGGATTTCAATGTCAACCACCAAGAGTGGCTCAGCAGCAGCATTGCTGATCGAGCTGGTCAGGTCCTAAAGGATATTGCTGCTCAACTGTGCCTCTGATAAGTAGTGAAGAACCAACGAGTGGGGAAAAACATACTTGACCTCATCCTTACCAATCTGCCAATCCAAACTCACAACCACTTCCATCTAGAGGACAAGGGTAGCAGATACATGGGAAAACCACCTGTAAGTTCCCCTCCAAGCCACTCACCATCCTAATTTGGAAATATATCAGCTTTCCTTCACTGTTGCTGGGTCGAAATCCTGGAATTCCCTCCCTAATGGCATTGTGGGTCAACCTACAGCAGGTGGACTGCAGCGATTCAAGAAGGCAGCTCACCACCAACTTCTGAAAGGCAACTAGGAGCAAGCAACAAATGTTGGGCACAGGCAGCAATGCCCACGTCCCATGAGTGAATGAATGAATAAATAAAAATTATTCAGCACCTAATTTCATTCATTTTCCCATGCATTGTATTTTTTTCCACTTTTTTTATAATCATCCTTCCTTAGACCCTTTTGAGTTTTTTTGTCCTGTACATTGAATTTTGATCTGCCACCTATCTGCCCAATTCGCATGTACATTCAAATTCCTGTATCGCCATCCTTGTGGTTCCATCACTGGACTAACTTCATATCTATAGTAAAATAGTTCCATAAATACCTGCTTACATTAGTTTTGGTATTGGCCTTTCCATGAAAACTTGTGTGTAAATCCTTACTGAAATCTAAGAACGTATTCTGCCTTATAGCTATTGTGTTCTTTTATTGCCTTCTCAAACTGTTAATTAAATTAAGTATGTCAACGCATCCTTTTATTCAAAGGACTATTGTTGGCTAGGCCAACATTTATTGTCCATCTCTAATTGTCTAGAGGGCAATTAAGGGTCAACCACAGTGTTATGGATTTACCAGGCCAGGTAAAGAGGGCAGATTTCTCCTTTAAATGACATTATTGAGCCAAATGGTGTGTCAATCAATTGGTCATCATTGGAGAAGTTCTTTTTTTCAAAAATTAAATGTAAATTTCACCCTCCGCCATGATGAGGTTTAAACCCATGCCTTCACAACATTAATCCAGCAGTCTACATTCCAAAAAAAAAATGCCCAAAGAACTACAGATGCTGAAAGTCACAAAAAAACCCAGAAATTGATGGAAAAACTCAGCAGGTCTGGCAGCATCTGTGGAGAGAGAGCAGTGTTAACTTTTCAGGTCATTGTTTTTTTCCAGCAATTTCTGTTTTTAAGACTATATTACTAGTCCGGTAACATCACCATAACATCACCACCCAAATTGTCCAAGATGAAAGGAGGCCATTTTTTCGGAAAGAAATCCAGGTAGTTCCGGTGCTCTGTTCTTCCCCAACACCATTCCAACTTCTTCAGCCTTATCAGGTAGTTCGCTCCAAATGTTAACCACTTGTAACATTAAACAGTTATTCCTCATCCTATCTCTGACTATTTTAATTACCTTAAACTGTGCCCTCCCATTGACCACTGGAAACAACTTCTGTTTATTTACATTCTCTGAACCTCTCACAATTTCAAACACCTCTATTGGATCTCCACTTAGCCTTCTCTGCTTTAAGGAAAATAATCCAAGCTGTAGTCTCGGACTCCCTACTGGCTGTCATTGATTCCCGTCAGAATTCTCCACGATCATAGTCTATGCAAAATCGGTCTCCACTACACTCAATGTACTGTGTCATTTTATCAGGTCTGTCAGCCTGATCTCCTTATTTTTGAAATTTTATATTTGTACTTTCTCCCTTTTCTTTTCTTTTAGGTTTCCCTGCAGTATCCACTGTTCACTGGACAGCAGGTAAACCTGCTCACAAGCCTCCCCTGTCTGCTATTTATTGCACAAAGATTTGTGAGACAACCCTACTTCTGCCCTTACAGCCTTTCTGCCATATCCCCCCATCCCTTTGTACAAGTGACTGATCTTTGGAGGACATTAGCCAGCGCTCAATGCTTACTGTAGGCTTGGGGCCTAGTCTCTACTCAGTATCTAGGCCTCTGCTTTCGGGCTACTCCCTGTTGAGTGCCTAGCTGGCTTTCATTCAGGGCTCCCTTTAACAATTGAGGCAGCTTGCCCGTTTTGTGGGTCAATTCTGAAAAGTTGCTTGCCATTATCCAGACATTTATATGAAACTTTTCTCCTACCCAACATGTGACTAGCACTTTCAAACTTCCCAAGATAAGAGAGGTGATTTTGTTTCTCTTTGGGACAACCAACTCCAATCCATCTCTGAGTACAGGGCAGGTGAAATACACTAAACTTTAATGGATGCAGCAGGTTCTAACTATGCACGTACAATGGACAGAATGGCCTCCCTCTACACCATATTAATTCAGTGATTCAGGGATTCAAATGCAGCTTAACCTGGTGAGCTGCTGGGGACATTAACCTCGGCATATCACACATCCAAGTGCAGTATACTCCTTTTCAGGGACTTGTATTGGAAAATGAAAGGAGAACAGGAATATAGACCCCCAATCTCTAATATCTAAATCCCAACAAATTCTGGCTGTACTGCTAGGAGAACAGTGACCAGGAGATCTCTGAGCTAAAAGCAAATCAACACGATGGTGGTGTATAAATTATCCAAATTATCTATCGGATAATCAAGTCTGGTGCAGGACTTGAGCCGTTAGCTTCTTGCTAGAGTTTAGAAAAAGGACGGGAGATCTAATTGAAGTCCATAAGATGCTACAGAAGATTGACAAAGTAGATGTTGAAAGGATTCGGGGTGATCTAGAATGAGAAGTCATTGTTTTAGGATAAGGGGGTGGCTGATTTAAAACATAGATGAGGGGAAGTTATTTCTCTCAAAGGGTCACAAATCTTCGGAATTCACTACCCCAGAGTGCAGTGGGTGCTGGCTAATTGAATACATTTAAAGAGGTAGGTGGGTTTGTAATTAGTAACTGGTTGAAGGGAAATGGGGAGCAGGCAGAAGAGTGGAGTTAAAGCTAAGATGAGATCAACCACGGTCGTGGTAAATGATGGAGCAGGCCCAAGGGGCTGAAGGGCCCGCTCCTATTCCTAGTTCTTATCTTCTTGTCTGATCCAAACTGTACCACAAGCCCTCTCACTACCTACCATGTACAGGATGGGGCCCTGGTCCAACAGAACTCCTCCTGTTTCCCCATGAGCTTCATGCCAGTGCACTTGGCATGCCCTAGGTACAAGATCGGGGCAAAGATTGGGACAATTGCCCGATAAAACTGGCATCTGTGAGATCGAATAGTATGAATGATTAACTGGATAGAAATTCTGTAAGTGAACAGATACCTCTTGGGCAGTCCAGGGTGCAATTTCCATCCATAAGCCACACAGTCCCAGGCTGAAATGAAGCATCAACATGTACCCAGTACGCACTGTACATGAGCAAGTGTCAATGGAGATGTATCTGAACTGTACGGGGTATAGATACCTAATGTTGGCAGATACCAGCAAGAGCTAAGCTCAGCACCAGACTCGAGCAAAATTCCAACTTCAATGAGTCTGGATCCAACGCATGTTTCCCTTCAGCTCACAGCTCTCAAGAGAGGAATGAAATGAAGCTTTTTATCAGCTGCATGTTACTTTTCCCCAGGCCCTACCTTTTCTTTCTCTTTGATTTGACATCTCACAAGTAGTTTTAGAGTAGAGTGGGAGATATTCCCATGGGTTCATGCAGAATTTAAAAGCAAGTCACCCTCTAATCAAGGGTAGGGCTGGATGTTCCCACACAATTGTCACGAATGCATCTGGAAATCCTGTGTCATTGGGTGTGTTTCCACAGGCCTGTGCATTGGTAACAGTTACTGCTCGGACCCGTGCTAACCACTCCGCGTTTTGCTGAGGGTGGCCAACACCTTGCCTGCGACCATGCGAAATACCACACTGGTCGGCCTGTTCTGATTCAAGTGTGCGCTGCCCCTGCCAACTGAGGTGTTGTACTCTCACCAGGTGTTCACATGAGAAAGCAAGGTGCTGTTCAGGCATTGGTCCCTGACTGAGGAGATCAGTGCAAATCCTCGGAGGGGCTTCAGAAAGCTCAGTGCGAGGGGAGTAGAAATCCTGGCTCTCCTTGGTCATTCTTCTCTGGTTACAGTGAGTGGGCCAGCAGCCTCTTTTCCCAGTGGCTTCTGGGATTTGCTGTCAAGTTTATATTTCTCGTTTTCTCTCTCCCCTCTCTTACATGTTTGACAATTTTTGAAACCGGAGAGCTAGTGACAATAGGATGGAATGTCATAAGTGCAGTGACTATTACTCTTCAGGGATCCAGGCCAGGGGTAGATCTGACAAGCTCTCCGATTCACCAAGACAAGTGCACTATCGTTTGCCTTGGAGACAGAGGGGAAAAAAAAGAATCATTATCAGATGATGGATGGCGCGTGGGTGTTGGGAAAAGCCTCAAGAACACAGCAAACCAATCTCTCACCCGCCACCCCTCAGCCTTTTAAGCTGTGTGTTATGTTTAGTGTGAGTGTTCAGTGTAATCTCATCCCAGGGCCCCCATCACCAGAATCCCTTTACAGGAGGTACGTCAGTACAGCTTCGAAATATATCAGCATTTGCAAATCTAACATTCATAGCCAATAAACAAAGACCGGCGAGTGAATGCAGATACAATCATTCAACCTCCAGCAAAATGTCAGAGACAAACCATCAGGAACGCATACACTTCTTACACCTATCCTTAAACCAGCAGGGAGCACAGATACAGTCCATCCACCTCTAATAACCTGTCAAATCAAATTCCTCACCTTCCTACTGAACCACTGATCCAATCTTCAATCATTGCAGCCTTGCTAAACTTAAGAAATTCCGACATCACTCCTTGTAAACCAGCAAGGAGTACGATCACCTTCCTGCTGCATCCCTGTCCAATCAGTAACAATAAGCAATCTCTTTCAAACGGTTACAGAATACCTAAGGAAGGCACCAGAATGCTAGGATTCTACCACATTCATTCAGAAAAGTGTTGAAAATTTAATTCGACCTGGAAGAGGTGGAAGACCTTTATTCCTTGAGCGCAGGCTGGATTCTGGGTATTATCAAGAATGTTGAATCCCCCAAACAGATCAAACTTCATTTTGACTGCAGGCAATCTCTTACAGTTATGGACAGAGTATAGCCCATGCTTCATCACAGCAGTATCTCTTCTCTGATGGCTTCACCCTGGAGGCAATTAAACTCTGATGTCAAATAGTGGCCGATATATAAATTTTTTTATAGACTGCCATGCGTAGAGATAAAGTTTCTAAAATATGTGGTGCTTTGACTGATAAAATTGTCTTTGACAGCTTTATTGAAAGCAGATTAGAAACTGAATGGGGGCATATTAAAAATGGGAGTTTAACATTTTCTCTCTAGTGACAGAGCAAGGGATGATGTGTTGCATTATTCCATAAGGACTTGGCTACACAGAGGGTATTTTTGCGGGAGTCTATTTTAATGAGCAATGAATACTAGAGATGGTAGACTGTCCACTGGCTGGATGGTTGGAGGAGGAAACACTGTGTTACTTTAACAAAATAATGGGATCGGTTTTACAATTTAGCGTTTCCCTAGAGCGAGGGTTCACACAAAGGTCTCGCGTATATTGAGAATGCAGTCACAGAGGTCGGCATGCCTCATTCGTTGCCTGCACCATTTTGCATCCAATTAATGGATAGAAAATTGTGCATGGCAGCAAATCAGCTGCATTGACCCATTTGTTCATATTTCCGACATGTGCTCCTGCTGTGCGAAGCCCCATTTCCAGAACATTAAATCATGAAATTTATTGAGGAATAAGTTACTAAAGAGGTATTTGTACAATTTGCCTGTTGTATGCAGCATCTATAGACACTCTGCTGTGTTGCAGCGTATGTTTAATATGGAGCATTATTAAGAAGATGGATTCTATAGTTTCTCTAGCACAGGAGGCAGAAACCAATCTCTGCTATCTTATAGTTTTACTATAAAAGAGTTTAACAAGTTTTTTTTGTTATCTTCTCTCTCTCTCTCTCTCTCTCTCTCTCTCTCCTCAATCTCTTTCTTTCTTACCTCTATATCTGGCTGTTTCACTTTCTCAGGATTACATCTTCCATCTGGAACCAGGAAAAGTCGAATCAGGCAAGGGCAAGTGCTCCTATGACCCCAAGCTTGACAGTGTGTCATCATTAATTAGTGAGTGTTTCACTACTCTTCCTCGACTCCGCTGGTTTTATTGACAGGTCTAGGGCAGCAAAGGAAGGGGAAGTTAAAGACTTGTGAAGGGGGTGTTGTCGGCAGTGGGAAGGTGGGTGGGTGGTCAGGCAAGTTATCCTGCAGCAAACAACTGATCCCACAGGAGTAATTCAAGTAACTTTCAACACGAGTCACTGTCACTGGACAGATTGAAGGCGATTGGACTGGTATGTCAGTCACAAACAATGTTGTTGTGATTGTTTGTGTGTGCTTGATCAACTCCGAATGCCCTTAACTCAGCTAATGTCATTGTTGAGAATTAAGGCCCATTCACTGTTGAACACCTGGAATGCAGACTGGAATTTGCAGCAACGGGAAGATTTTCATTCCAGATGTGCACCCTGGTTCGTGTTTTGAATTCCTTTAGCTTGCCTTAGCATCCTTTGTGCGCAGTGTCACCCCCAATTCTTACCCCCCCCACCACCACCACCATCTCTATACCAGATAGTAACTTCTGAAGTATAACATTTGGTGGAAAAATACAATTACAATTTTCTCCCCCTACACCTTCAGCTGATTCGCAGTGGGCTTTTTCTAGCTTCTACAATCTCACCAAAGTGACCATCTTCTCCCCAGGCTCGAGTCTCAGCAGATCATTCAACCATGTGGCATAGTCTGACAATTTCCTCCCTCTACACTCGTACAGACAGATTCCAGCAAGGGTCACTGGATAACATTCAAGAGCAATGATCTGTGAGGAATTCTCTCCTCCCTGCCTCCTCCCCACCCTTCAAAGTGTTTCTGATTTATGGGACTCAGAGGATAATTGCTGCGTCCACACTGAGATTAGTTAAATCAGAACCAAATTGGGGATCGGATTAAATTTGTAAGCATTCTGGTGACTGTAGCTCACGTTCAACACTAAAATGGTTCACTCATCAGCTGAGCACTGCGAGATAGGCTTCCTTACTCATCTCTAGACAGTATATTGTTCATGGGCATGAGTTTCTGTCCCTTTCAATGTTGGCTCCTCATTCTGCATTGTGTAGCCAAATGACCATTTGCCTGCTGTCCTCAGGCATTCTGAGAGGGAATGATCAGAATATCCTCTTCTCATTCCCCATTTGGCTGTGTTCTTAACTAGATTAAAAATGCAGAAAATGCTCCGAAAGTATAAAGAAGGTATGATAAGTGGATACACTAGCTGACATTTTGCATGTTTAGACCACATATCTCTTGATGAAGACATCAACACCCCAAAACATTGGCCATCTTGTCAAATGCTACCTGACTTGCTTTATATTTACAGCGTAATAGTTTCTAAAACTCATTTTTCTGTAAGTGGGGCTGATGGTGTGTTGTCTCCATTACTTTTGATTTGGCCATTCAAGAGTTAATCAGTTTGAAATGTTAGTGATGGAGCACTGTCCCACGTTTTATTTTGCATCAAGCATTTAACTAAGGAATTCCAAAGGACTTCCCCATACTCCAGCCATGAGCGAGATCATCTCTTTAGCATCATTTAACAGGGCCAGGCGGGCAGTTGTGTTCTGTCCTGCAAGCTTTCATTTCTGGCTCAGAATGCCCAAATTTACTTCACTCAAAGCATGTGCAAAGCCAAGTCTTTGAGTTACCTCAGTCCAAACTGTATTAAAAAAATCCAGGATGCCACAGCTGAAAGCTCAGTGCGTCAGTACCCATTCCTGCACACTCCTTTCAAGAACGAATGCAGAATTCAATGTGATTTTTTTCTTGGAAAGAGAAATAATGTGATGTATCACTTTCCTAGATTGCAGTTTGGTTCAATGCATTGAATGTAGTCAGAGAGACAAAGGAATAAACAGTATTGAGGGCCAATAGTGAGGACTAAGAGGCTATCCATTTTTACACTCACTGTGCATGAATTAAGGAGATTGCTTTTGGCGTGCTTGTAATTGAATCCGCAGCCACTTATTCTTCAAGTACTTCCATTTGAACATTAGTGTTGTAAGCTGGGTGCTGAGGTTAGTTTGCTGCATTAGCTCAATTTAATTCCCTTCCCTCTCCACCATACTCTACCTCAGTCTGATACTTTGTTCCCTCTCGGCAGACGGTGAGCTCTATGCAGGCGTCTACATTGACTTCATGGGCACTGACGCTGCCATTTTTCGCACCATGGGCAAGCAGACAGCCATGCGGACCGACCAGTACAATTCCCGCTGGCTGAATGGTGAGTGAGCGACACTATTGATTGTGTTCCAGAATTACACAAACAGAAAAGAGACCTCAGTGGCCCAGATTGGAAGACACCCCTTTCACAGTGCCTCTCAGCCTTGCAGTCTCAACCTTGCCACATTGCATGGGCTCTGCAGCAGCCCCCACAGACTGAACCCCCTTCTTGAGGGCAATTAGGGATGTGTAATACATGGCAGCCCTCGCCAGGGGCAACTGCATCCCATGACAGAATTATAAAAAATAAAAGTCCAGGTAAGAATTGAACATTAGAAGACTGTGACCAAAGTACGGTGGTAAATGTAAGGACTGAGGGATTTTGCTGGAGAAAGAAATTGGAAGTAGATAGCAGGCTCTTCACCAATTTGCCGATGAACAGGCAGTACCCTGAAAGCTAGTGCTTCCAAATAAACGTGTTGGACTATAACCTGGTATTGTGTGATTTCTAACTTTGTACACCCTAATCCAACATCGGCACTTCCAAATCGTTACAATTTCCTTGTCATAGTTTATAAACTAACTACAGAAAAGACTGTTCTAAAGTCAGGCCTGTGGTCAAGTTGCTGAATTAATCCTTTTACATGATCTTTAAGTTAATTGACACAGCAGTTATATGACTGCACACAAATTATTCGTTAGCATATGGGAGATTCACTTCACTAAATAGGGCAAGGGTTAAACACCTAAAAATATCAAATCACCTAATCAACACCTGAAAAGCCACAGCATAACAAAGCTACAGGCCAAGTGCTAGAAAATGATATTTGAAGAGGTGCAGACAAAAACAGAAACTGCGGGTTCTGAGGAAGGGTCACCCGACCCGAAACGTTAACACTGATTTCTATGCACTGATGCTGCCAGACTTGCTGAGCTTTTCCAGCAATTTCTGTTTTAGTCTCTGATTTATAGTATCCATAGTTCTTTTGGTTTTTATTTAGGAGAGTTGGATGCCTGGTGATCAGCACAGATACAATGGGCTGAAGTGCTTCATTCCAGGCTGTAAAATCTCAATGACTATGATACTATATGCACATAAGTCTGTAGTTCCATCTTATTCAGCAGCCACTATGAGCTATAACCTTTTGATTCACCAGGGCAAGTCTTAATTAGGAACTATGTAATTCTTTTTATTTAGTATAGTGAGGATTAATCATAACCTAATTATGTGGAATTCCTGTTTCTTCAGCAAAGAGAAGGTTACTATCTACACGACTGAGCAGTGTCCCTGGGTTTTGTTTTTCTCTCTGGCAGAGTATGATTCATTCATTTGTTATTTCTGTCAGTGGGATTCACCAGGGTTGCGATCCGCCCGGCAACTGAGTTGCACTCCTGCTGTTCCGCCAGGATGCAACAGTTGAGGAACAACGACCGCGTGCAGGCTCCCGCCTGCAGTCTCAGCCCACGTCCCGAGCAGCATGTGGTATTGTGACGAGATGTGACAGGTAGACTGCCTCACATCTTTCACTGTGTCAGCCACAAGGAGCGGTAATGGGAGGCAGGGCAGCGAGATGAAGTAATTGATTTCTGAGTTTCCCTTATTGAGATACTTATTAACAGAAGATTAACATCCCAGGACTGTTGAAAGGACCAAGCTGGCCCTCTCTTTGCCCTATTTTCTTGGCAAATTAACTGTTGATTGTTTGTTCTTTACTGCAACAGGCTGAAAGATGTTATTAGTCTGTTGGGAGGAAAGGAGCATTTTTTGTTCAGACTATGGGCTGTGGTGGGCTGTTACCATTGCCATTCATCTTGCATAAGCTATGATTAGAGTGCCTTTCTTCTCAGGGAAACAGAAGGCCACCTTTCACAAGCTCTCACGTTGCATGTAGAATGTGCAAGAGAGTGTCACCATTAGGACAGACAAAGAGAAGACTGCAAATGCTCGCAATTAAAAACAATTCCTGACCACGATGGCAAGCATCTGATAAAGGGAAAGTGATTAAAAATAATCCGGAGATTCGACATTGCAAATAGTGAGCACTGAACTGAAGTGTCCCAGAGCAATAGCATTTTATATAAAGGAAAATAAATGTAATTTATAGTTATTGTCAAACAGAGGCCAGTATATGTTAACACGGTGTTTAAAATGCATGAATATGCTTTGCTGCTTTCAGCTGTTATTGCTACTTAAGCAGCAATGTTAGTTTAATAATTTCTTCTGTCCAATCTTTGTGAAAGTCCAGTTCTTGCCGTCCTGTTATAGAAAAGATATTACCAAGCTGGAGAGGGCCCAGAAATGATTTACCAGGACGTTGCTAGGAATGGAAGGTTTGAGTTATAAAAATAGGCTGGATAGACTAGGACCTTTTTCACTGGAGCATAGGAGGTTGAGGGGTTACCTTATTGAGGTTTATAAAATCATGAGGTAAATAGCAAGGGCCTTTTCCCTAGACTGGGGGACTTTGAGACCAGAGGCATACTTTAAGATGAGAGGAGAAAGATTTAAAAAGGACGCGAGGGGCAGGTTTTTAACACAGAGTGGCTCATGTGTGGAATGAGCATCCAGAGGGTGTGGTGGATGTAGGTACAGTTACAAAATGTAAAAGACATTCTATGACATTTGGAAAAGTACATGAATAGGAAAGGTTTGGTGGGATGTGGGCCAAGCGCAGGCAGTTTTTTTTTTGATTAGATTAGGTTAGACTACTTACAGTGTGGAAACAGGCCCTTCGGCCCAACAAGTCCACACCAACCCGCCGAAGCGCAACCCACCCATTCCCCTACATTTACCCAACACTAGGGGCAATTTAGCATGGCCAATTCACCTGACCTGCACATCTTTGGACTGTGGGAGGAAACCGGAGCACCCGGAGGAAACCCACACAGACACGGGGAGAACGTGCAAACTCCACACAGTCAGTTGCCTGAGTCAGGAATTGAACCCGGGTCTCTGGCGCTGTGAGGCAGCAGTGCTAACCACTGTGCCACCATGCTGCCCAGTTGGAATTAGTTTAGTTTGGGATTATGGGTGGCATGGAATGATTGGACCGAAGGATCTGTTTCTGTACTGTACAACGCTATGACTCTGTAACCTCTTTGTCTATAAGGCTGAGAGAATTCAAAACCATCTCCAAATCTCGAAGTTGTTCCCCTTGGAAGAGTGCAGGGCTGAAATCAAATTCAAAATGATTTAGAACCAAGAGAAGGAGGGAGAGAATGGGTGAAGTACATTTGAAGATCAGTAACTGTTGTAATGTAGAAATGAGTGAGCAAGAGGAACCTTCCCATGGAATGTATTGATGATAATAGTTCCCATGAACTGTACAGCCCATGAACTGTACGGGAGATTGCCCATCTTTCTAGAAGAATGGAAGCGATGAACAGGTAGGGTTTAAAATTTGGCTGGCGTTCCACTCACGCAGCTTATTGCTCAGGAATTGGTAAGAAAATTATCACCGGTAACTAAACTGGCAAAAGTTAACCTGGAATGAAAGTAATCTAAGACATCAGGACGTGGGAGATATCAGCACAAATTGATGAAAGACAGGTTCAAGACAAATCACATTGAACTGTTTTTCAGACAGAGTGTGATAAATAGCTGGAAAGATTTTGGACTGAGCAATGAAGGTATTTAGTATTATTTACTGTGTGTTGCAGGAGTGATATGTAGGTTTCTACACCGTGTGGTAAATGGGCCAAACTGGGCCTCCCTCATCAACACTTTGTGATCTTTGTGAGAGGTTATGAGGTTAGTTCTAACCTAATCTGCTCTCTTAGCCACAGCATGTGTGCACTCCTACTGCCCGTATCGGCAGGCTTTGCATGGAAACTTGTGGGTTTTTATTCTTAACCCTAGATTGTGTCTTCCAATTAAAAAGTTCAGCAAGCTTTTGAGAGTTTTAAAGAAAGCTTAATTATTCTCGTACCCTTACGAGAATATTCTCGCTCATGCACATACAAAGATTGGATACAGGTAGAGGGTTTTCAGATTGCAGTTAAGTCAATCGATCTCTGGTCTCTCGTATGTCAGGCCATTGGTTTCTTTAATGGATTTGATGCTTTAAGGTTGAGATAAGGATTCTCCACAGGTCATAAGGGCTCTTGTTGTTGAATATCTCATAGTTTGGTTCTCAGGTCAACTTTGAAACTGGGACAGTTTTAAGTACTTTGGCTGCTTGATGGACTAGTTTTGGAGTTTAAATCTTATACTGGCTGATAACTGATGGATTTGCTGAATCTTGGCATAATGAGGATATAGCACTTTAAAACAGTTTCAACCCCTGTGACTACTGCATTAACATTGTTGAGGTCTACCCAGTGCAGTTTGGATGGAGGAGTCCATTGTAATAAAGTAAGAAATTAGATAGTGCCCAATGATTTCCATCTTCTTTTTTTATCTAGAATGAAACATGGAGACAGGCAATCTGAAAATTACATCGTCTTTAGATGTTGGCCCATTCCTAAACAATGAGACTGGAGAACTACACAGATGGTCATGGAGTGGCTTCACCTATAGATCAAATTGAGTCAGTATTTATAGACAGATTCATTTGAGGCATTCAAGAAGACATTGGATGCTTCTTTGGATAGTAATGATGCACCAGGACTTGGAGCAATGGCAGGGATAGCCACTAGGTAATAGAGCAAGTACAATGGGCTGAATGACATCCTTCCACACCATCATAATTCAGTGATTGGCCAGAGACATGATACCGTATGTATTCCAAATTCCAAAAGTCACACAATCTGTGGCAGCCATCTCAACAGCTTGTTCTTGTCTAATTCGTAAATTTTAGAGTGAAAGTTTCACAAGATGTTATGATGCTGGGCCTAGACAAGATTGGATTGAAATCTTACCCCCAGTTTTAATTTCCACTGGTAGTTTGTCACTAGGACAGGATTTTTTTTTCGGATTCAATCATGGGATGAGGGCATCACTGGCTAGGCTAGCATTTATTACCTATCCCTAATTGCCCAAGGGCAATGAAGGGTCAGCCATATTGTTGTGGCCCTGGAGTTGCGTGTAGTCCAGACCAGTCATGATAACAGATTTTTTTTCCCTAGAGGGCAGTAGGGAGCCAGATGGCGTTTTCCAACAATCAATAATGGCTTCATGGTCGTCATTAGACCCTTAATTCCAGATTTATATTGAGTTCAAATTCCACCATCTGCCGTGGCAGGATTTGAACCCACGTCCGCAGAACATTATCTGGATCTCTGGATTAACAGTCCAGCAACAATACCACTAAGCCAGCGCCTCCCCAAATGGTTCAAATTATCCTGAGTATTTAGGTGCAGGAGCATTTAAGATATGTCACAAGTTTATAAAGGTTGCTTTGCTCTGAGGTAACAGTGCGATGCCATCCCAAGCTTTAGCTGGCCATCAATGGCTGGTATTTTCTCTTCACTGTGTTCTTCAGGTCATTTTCCATTGGAAGCAATCATGGCCCCCTCACACCTTGGCTCACCCTGCTCCGTTTCAATGTAACTATGAAGCAGTGTCCAACAACTGGCCTCAGCTGGTATAGGATCCCAGCCTCCAACAGCTGTGTAAATAACCACAGCTCTAGGGTTACTGGTGTCAGTTTAAAGCCATGCACATGTCGACATGACAGAATTATACATCTCTAGCCGTTAAATGTGAAAATATTTCAAGCATTTAAGCAGTCACTTAAGCTGCAAAAATATACCTTATCAACCAGGCTGGGCGGCACGATGGCACAGTGATTGGCACTGCTGCCTCACAGCACCAAAGACCTGGGTTCAATTCCCGCCTCAGGCAACTCTCTTTCTGGAGTTTACGCATTCTCCCTGTGTCTGCGTGGGTTTCCTCCCACAATCCAAAAATGTGCAGGTTAGGTGAATTGGCCATGCTAAGTTGCCCATAGTGTTAAGTACAGGGGTAAATGTAGGGGGGGTGTGGGTTGCGCATCAGCGGATTGGTGTGGACTTGTTGGGCCAAAGGGCCTGTTTCCACACTGTAAGCAATCTAATCTAATCATATCATTTAACTTGGTCTTTACTTAGCTCTTGAAGAGCTATTAACACAAACTGAAGTTCCTTACTACAAGCAATAACCAAGAAGTCAATGTCCATGGAGTGGAACTACTCCTGGGACTATAGATAATGATGTTTGAAAATACATTTGTAAATACAACCTCTGATACAATGCCCGTCACAACAGAAAGTGCTTCCAGTTCTCTATACCCTCCCTCTAATTCATAAGCACAGAAATAAAATCTCGAGAAAAAAATAATAACACCATCCTTTTCTTTGTAAGTTTGCCTTTCTTTGCTGTAGCCTTTGCCAGCTGTCACACAGCCATGCAAAAGGCAAAGTGGATCCACATGATATAAAGACACAAGTAAAATTCACAAAGGAAAGGCACATTTCAACGTATTTCCCATCAAACTGGGCACTGAATTATCCATCAGGTGGGCACTCGGAGCCCAGTGACAGAACAGCATTGCCTCTCCTCCTGTAACACATTGTACTTGTGACTGCATCTGTCTGCAGACGTACCAATGTGTACAAAAAAAGCATAATCGAAGCATTGTCTGTAGTAGTATTTTCCTTTGTTCACACACCAGAGGCTAATTATCTGTTCAGTTTCAACCAGATTGTCTGCAACATCTCATGATGTAGGGCAGACAGATTAATGAGGAGTGAGAGGCACTACTGTCAGGTGCATCAAGCACAGAACAATTCCTCTTGCACCCTTTACCCGCCCATTTACTGTTGGCTATCATTTCCTCTTCTCTTTCATTTTTACCTGTCTCCAGTGCTCTCTCTTTGTCTCCAGCTCTCTCACTGTCTTTGCTCTGTCTTGGCTCCACTATTCCGTTAATCTATTTTTTATCCGTTGTTTTACTGACTATGTGTAAATGCATTCATATGTTTGCACTATTTAATTCCTCTTAAAACCAAATTTAAAAGAGCAGATCAATTTGCCAAATAAAAGAATATGAAGGGCACCATCTAATACAGAGGAACCCCGATTATGCAGCATTTAATTATCCGAATATTGGATTATCCGGCAAGATTGCAAGGTCTCGATACTCGGTTAAACTATGTTACCCGGCATTCAATTATCCGGAATTTGATTAATCGAACAAAATACTGTCCACCTGGATAATCAAGGTTCCTCTATATCTTGATGCCATAACACCTAAAACAAACCAAACATAATTATTTCACCTTTATCTGCTCTCCTCAATAATGCCCTCCTCTCTTTTTTGGGTAACTGTTGGCTCCATGCAAGAGATAGTCAAACTACTGATCTATGGTGGGAATTTAAGAAGTGGCCCTAAAAATAGTGGTTGAGTGGTGGCCCATCTTCCATGGTTCTTCAGCCTCTGGAACAATCCTTACAGGTTGGAAGGTAGCTAATGTGACCCCACTATTCAAAAGGGAAGGTACAGGGAAAACAGGGAATTATGGACCAGTGAGTTTAACATCAGTAGTGGGGAAGATGCTAGAGTCCATTATTGAGGGATTTTACAGCAGAGCACTTGGAAAACTGTGATAGAATCAAACACAGTCTGATTTACAAAGGGAAATCGTGCTTGAAAAGAACCTAGTGGGATTTTTTTGAGGATGTAACTAGCAGAGTTGATCAGGAGGAGTCAGTGGTGTGTTTGGACTTTCAGAGGGCTTTTGACAAAGTCCCGCTTAAGAGATGTAAGAATATGTAACATTAAGTGATTGGGGGGTAATATTTTGAGTTGGATAGAAAATTGGTTAGCAGACAGGAACAAAGAGTAGGAATTTTTTTTTGAATGACAGGAGATGACTAATGGGGTACCACAAGGATCAGAACTAGGACCTCAGCTATTCACAATAAATGTTAATAGTTTAGATGAGGGAATTAAATGTGATATCTAAAAAAATGTAGATGACAGAAAGTTGGGTTGAAGGGTGAGCTGGAAGGAGGATGCAAAGATGTTGCAATACGATTTGTATAGGTGAATGAGTAGACTTATGCATGGCAAATGCAGTATAATTTGGGAAAATGTGAGGTTATCCACTTTGGTAGCAAAAATAGGAAGGCAGATTATTATTTGAATGGATGTAAATTGAGAGCGGAGTACGCTCAATTTGCTGTCCTCAGGCACCAGTCACAGACAACAAGTGTGTAGTTGTAGCAGGCAGTTAGGAAGGTAAACTGTGTATTGGCCTTCATATCGAGAGAATTTGAGTATAGGTACAAGAATGTCTTGCTGTAGTTCTACAGACCATTGGTGGGAACCACACCTGGAATATTGTGTGCAGTTTTGGTCTCCTTATCTGAGGAAGGATGTTCTGGCTAAGGAGGGAGTGCAGCGAAGACTTTATTAAATTGATTCCTGGGATGGTAGGACAATGTATAAGGAGATGTTGAGTCAGTTAGGATTGTATTCACTGGAGTTTAGAAGAACGAAGGGGAATCTCATAGAAACATATAAAATTCTAACAGGACTAGACAGGTTAGATGTAGGAAAGATGTCCCTGATAATGGCAGAGTCCAGAACCAAGGGGTCATAGTTTGATGATAAAGGGGTAAACCTTTTAGGTCTGACATGAAGAGAAATGTCTTCCCCCAGAGAGTAGTGAGCCTGTGGAACTCATTCCCTCAGAAAGTGGTGGAGGCCAAAACATGGTGTTTTCAAGAAAGAGTACATATCTCTCCTGTGGCTAAAGAAAGCGTGGGTTACTAGGGTGGGTAGGTTGAGAGTATTGAGCTTGATGATTATATTGAATGGTGGAATGGGATCGAATTCTATCATCCACGTTTCTATATTTGCCTCCTGCTGTGTCCATTCTTATGTTACCCCATGTAACCTATGAAACTGGATTTGGATATTGTGGTATTAAAGGATCCCGTGTTATTACAACTGACTATAATGTACAAACCTTTCATTTTACTCAAGTGTTTGGATTAATATTAAGCTATTAGATTACAACAAGGGAGCATGCTTTTAGTAGACTGTCATGCTCTGAGTGATCTGAGATAAAATGGAGTATGAGATCTTTATACCCTCAAGTCGCATGTCATAATGCAGCGATGATATGATAAGTGGGTCACAGATGCTGGCAGAACTGCTGAGTTTCTCCAGCATTCCCTGTATTTGTTTCAGATTTCCAGCATCTGCAGAATGTTGCTTTTATATGAGTTCAAATCCCTCAGCAGCTGGATTAAACAGCCCAGTATCATTAAGAGTGAGCGTGACTACCAGTTAGCCATAAAAAAACCCATCAGATTCACTCACGTCCTTTAGCAAGGAGATTCTGCTATTCTTACTCAGTCTGACTCTAGATCTAGCAGTTTCCTCTTAGCTGCCATCTCAAATGGCCTAGCAAGTCATTCAGTCATATCGAAGCGCATTATTCACCAACGTTGTTCTCCTGGACAATTTAGGATGGATAATAAATGTTCACATTGTAATCGAGGTCCACGTCATGTTAATGAATAAAACAATAGTGTAACTCCTCAGTGCATTTCCCTCAACCCAGGATGCTGAGATAAATAGCCATGTGCCATCATGTGTCCATTCTGAGACTATCATAAGTCACCATGGATAAGGGCCCACTTGGAACCTTGCAGGTTGATATCTACTGACTGAATAAACTTGCGGAATGATGAGGGAAGTGTGGATTTCCTTTGTTGCGGCCAGATTGTTCCCCATACATAAGCAGGCAAGTAGGAGGGCACAGGAAACAAGTGAGGTGGAGCCTGGAGAATCGCATCTGCTCCGCCCATCTCTATATTAGACAAATAATCTTTCAGTGTTGATATCCCTATAAGGATCATTGATTGTGTTACGTGGAGATCATATTTTCCCAAGCAGAACTGGCTCTCACTGTTGTCTGTTAGTGCAGCTCAATTTTGGAGGAAGATGTCTCAAACATGAAGACTAATTGCATAGGCCTTCATAATTCCTGGATGGCTCTAATTGTGCTTTCACCAGAATGGCAGCCCAACAAAAGAATGAGAGAATTAGCAATTTTGAGAATGAGAGGATGTTTATTTAAAGTGATGTGCAAAAGAAGCAAGGGTGATGTGAGAAAGTCTTTCTCACAGAGTGAATAGTCAGGGTATGGAACCCACGGCCTGGATTTATGAGGTGGAGACAGTTTCAACTGAGATATTCAAGAGGATATTGGAGGATTATTTGGATCAAAGTAGCGTACAGGTGTACGGGAAAAAGACAGGAGATTGGCACTAGATAATGGAATGAGCTGCCAGAGGAAGTGGAGGAGGCTGGTACAATTATAACATTTAGATTGTATATGAATGGGAAGAGTTTCGAGGGATTAGATTAGATTAGATTAGACTCAGTGTGGAAACAGGCCCTTCGGCCCAACAAGTCCACACCGACCCGCCGAAGCGCAACCCACCCATACATTTACCCCTTACCTAACACTACGGGCAATTTACCTTGTCCAATTCACCTGACCCGCACATCTTTGGACTGTGGGAGGAAACCGGAGCACCCGGAGGAAACCCACGCAGACACGGGGAGAATGTGCAAACTCCACACAGTCAGTCGCCTGAGTCGGGATGTGGGCTAAATGCTGGCAAATGGGACTAGGTTAATATTGGATGCCTGGTCAGCATGGATGAGTTAGACCTAAGGGTCTCTTTCTGTGATGAATATCTCAATGACTCTTTGACTCTAATAGAGATGATACAGGCACGATAGGCCAAAGGGCCTTCTTCTACACAATTACAATTCTGTGATTCCCAGAACCTAATCTCCTGCACCCTGTCCATAGTATTAACTGCTCACATTCCAGAGTTATGCTTCACAAATGCCCACAGCACAAATCAAATTATACGCCCAAATCCCTTGTTAGAGCATTCACCTCAGGACAGCGTGCAATACATTAGAATGAGGATCTCGCGTATTCAGGCAGGGAGGAGGGAGGGAACAAAAAAGAAGGAATTTCTTAAAGAGGCCTTTTCCCTCCTGGGGAGGTTAGGCTACCAGTATTACTGAATATTCTAACCATTTTTAAAGCTACATGGCTCCATGAGATTCAGGACCCGTGTGTATAACAACTTTGGTCAAATTCTAAATTAACAGGCAGGAACTGACTGTCTGCAGTAACTCATGTTTAGTCAGTGCCATTAATGGGTCCAAATAGCAGCACGCATGCTTGCTCCCAGTACAACCCAATCTGTCGCAGTTCCAATGGGCCTTTATCTTTCAGTCTCATTAAACAGGAGCACTGAGATTAACTGCAGAGTATAGGGAGAATAAGAGCTTTTAACACTTAAAAGCAGATTGTGTTTCTTGCATTTCCTTTCTATTCAAGTCACGCTGGATGGGGAGCAGGACTTACAACAGGTCTGCCTTTCCAACAGCTCCTTCCTGGTCCAGTGGCTCAATGGTTAGCACTGCTATCTCATAGCACCAGGGGCCTGGGGTTGATTCCCTCTTGGTTGACTATCTGGGTGGAGTTTGCACATTCTCCCTGTGTTTGTGTAAGTTGAGTGCTCTGATTACCTCCCACAGTCCAAAGATGTGCAGGTGAGGTGGATTAGCCAGGAGGAAATTCAAGACTGAGGGATGGGGTGGGATCATCTTTAGAAGGTTGATGTGGACTTGATGGGCTTCATGGCCTATTTCCAAAAGTGGAGGGATTTTATGATGTCCTGGAATCCTTTCTTTATAGTGGCTGTTGTTTGACCTGAGTCTGCCCACATTGGAACTGAAACAGCAGCCAGTGGTGCTCTGAAGTAGCTGTCATATTGTTAAGCCAATAGGCACAGCCTATAGTGCAAGAGCTTGTGTCTTGCCAATTTGTGAGAGAGACTTTTGCTTACTGACAGCTCTGTTCTAATCACTTTGACCTCACCTGGAGTTTTTAAACTGGCTTTTCCAGTTTTTTCACTTCTAGAGAAACATAGAAACTTACAACATTGTATGAAGAGCAATTCAGCCCATCAATGCTTGTGGCATTTCTATCCCAGCATCATGCCTTTCATAAGTTGTACTGGTTATTGCATTCAGATGACTTCTCATTCTTTGCACTCAGGAGGTGAATGCATCCGTTTTACAGTAGTCGGTTCGATTTTGCGGTTTCTGCAATTTACAAAGGGCACAATATATATACAGGTTGATGTATACACCACCTGGCTGAACTCCAAAGTAGAGAGTATAGGGTGAAACAAACAGAAAGATGTAGGGGTCAAAGCAGAGAGCAAAAGTTAATCATTTACCAGGCTGATACTGGAGCAATTGAACTCAATTTGACCAAGACTTTTATTCCGTTTATATCAGTGTTACACCATTTCCAATTATTTAAAAAATGTTTTTTGGTCTGGCTCCATTTAGAGCTTGGTGGTGTGTAACAGCAAGTTAATAATAGATCCGATTGCCTCTGTATTCTAACTAGGTCACTTAATGGTACTGCGAGAAAACTGGGCATATATTGTATTCAAAGTTTGGGAGAAGATTTGTAGCTCGGTTGCTCGTTGTTGTGATTCTGTTCGCCGAGCTGGGAATTTGTGTTGCAGACGTTTGTCCCCTGCTTAGGTGACATCCTCAGTGCTTGGGAGCCTCCTGTGAAGCGCTTCTGTCATGTTTCCTCCGGCATTTATAGTGATTTGTATCTGCCGCTTCTAGTTGTACCCAAGCTACAAATCTTCTCCCAAACTTTGAACACCTACAGGCGAGAGACGCTAAGACAAGCCAGGAAATGGGAATCCTGTGCCTAAGCGCCACATATGAACAACTCCAGTTCCTGCAAACAGCTGGAACTGACAACCGGAAGTGGCAGAGACAAACCACTATAAATGCCGGAGGAAACATCACAGAAGCGCTTCACAGGAGGCTCCCAAGCACGGAGGATGTCACCTAGACAGGGGACAAAACGTCTGCAACACAAATTCCCAGCTCGGCGAACAGAACCACAATATACTATATTATTGTTATATCCTTTATGGGTTTTGGATATGCTAAAGCCCTTGACCGGGCAATGAAGCCATTACTGAAGCATTGCCATTACAGGAACACAGTGCGCAGCAGTCAGTCTGTGATAGTCAGGTCCCTCAAGCAACAAGATGATAATGAGTAGATGCACCTGTAACCCAGCACCGCAGACAGTGTGGCATTCCACTAGATTGTTAGTCCAGCTTTTGTGCTTGAGATTCTGGAGTGGGCAATCAATTGGTTTGGAAATGAATATTGCTACCCTGACCTTCAACATCTGAGTTATGGCTAGTGTGCCACTGTGGGAGTGAAATAAGTTGTGAAATGCATATGGTCCGCACTGACCTAACTGGTAACCCTCTCACCTCAGAGTTAAAATGTACCCAGTTCAAATCCCACTCCAGGGGCTGAGACCAAGAATCATAGCTGACTCTCCAGTTTAGCACTGAGAGAGTGCTGCACAGTCATAGTCTGAATTCAGTTGATAAATTCAGACCTCACTCCTTGGGTGGGTTTGAAAGATACCAGATCCCATAGACATTCAATAGTGTAACCATCACTGAAACCCCATTATTAACATTCAAGGGGTTACCATTGACCGGACACTCAACTAGACTTGCCATATAAACACAGTGGCTACAAGAGCAGATCAGAGGTTGTGAATTCACCTCCTGACTCGCCAAAACCTGTTTAACATCTTCAAGGCACAATTCAGGAGTGCTTTGGAATACTCCCCACATGCATGGATGGGTGCAGCTCCAACAGCACCCAAGAAGCTTGACACCATCCAGGACAAAGCAGCCCGCTTGATTGGCACCATGTCCACAAGCATCCACTCCCTCCACCACCAACACTCAGTAGCAGCAGTGTGTACTATCTAAGAAGATTCACTGCAGAAATTTACCAAAGATCCTCAGACAGCACCTTCCAAACCCACAACCACTTCCATCTAGAAGAGCAAGGGCAGCAGATACATGAGAACACCACCTACAAATTCCCCTCCAAGTCCTTCACTATTCTGCCTTGGAAAAATATGGCCGTTCCTTCACCATTGGGTCAAAATCCTGCAGCTCCCTCCCTATCAACAATCGGGGTCAACCTACAGCATGTAGTTTTCTGTGATTCAAGAAGGCTGCTCACCCCCATCTTCTGAAGGGAAGGCTGTACAAAATGCTGGACAGCCATCGATGCCCAGGTCCCAGAAGTGAATAAATAAAAGCTATTACTTCAAAGAACAGTGGGGAAGAGATCGCCAGTGTGGTGGTCAATATTTATCCAGCAATTTATATCATGAAGGAACACATAATCTGTAGGAGTTAGCTGAGTGTGAATTGGCTGCCATGTTTCCTACATTGTAATAGTGACTGTATTTTACTGGTACTGGACGGATGAGGACATAAATTTAAAGTGATGTGCAAATGAAGTGATGTCAGAAAAAAGCTTTTTCACTCAATGAGTAGGTCAGGTAGAGATCATACTGCCTGGAAATGAGGTGCAGGCAGCTTCAATTGAATTCAAGAGGATGTTGGATGGGTATTTGGATAAAAACAGTGTGCAGGGACATGGAGACTGGAACTAGTACAGTCCAGGCAGGAAGGTCTAAATGGCCTCCTTCTGTACTTTAACAATTCTGTGACGTCCCCCATGGAGTGTTTTGAGGAATCTGGTGCTTGCAAAGAGTGCTATATAAATCTAAGCCTTTCATTGAACCATCATTCACTGTGCATCTATTTTCGATTTGGTTTCAGATCCAGCGTTTGTCCACGCTCAGTTAATCCCAGACAGCGGTGAACGTAACGATGATAAGCTTTACTTCTTTTTCCGGGAGAAATCAAGCGACAGTGGAAGTTCAGCCATTCACTCGAGGATAGGACGGATCTGCCTGGTATGTCAGTTTTCACCCAGTGGCTACAGGGTTGGAGATTCTGCAACATTCTCCCCATCCGCTGGAATAACAGCTCCCATATCAAATATTCCAACATAAAAAATCAAAATCTACTGACGTATAAACTATAAAAGCGAACATTGATGAAAAGAAAATTTGAATCATTCCTCCCTTAAAAACACAAAATCCTATTTCTAAATCCATCTTATTCGTTCTTTTATCAATCTGTTGAGACAGCTAATAAAAATATCTGACTGTAACAGGAAAGAAAATAAAGTACTTACATTTACTTAGATCCCCCCTCCCCTTTCCCTCCAGGACATCCCAAAGCACTTCACAATCATCGAGTTTCTTTTCAAAACACTGGCACATGTTTATTAATGGTATTGTGTGCAAATATATCCCAGAGGTTATGCACCACGTCCTACAATGTGTTATACAACCATGGAAAGTCACATGACACCAGCTTACATTCCAACAGATTTATTTGAAATCTCAAACTTTCAGAGTGCTGCTCCTTCCTAAGGTGAAGAAGGAGCAGCACTCAGAAAACTTGTGATTTCAAATAAACCTGTTAAATTATAACCTGGTATCGTGTGACATCTAACCTTATCTGCCCCAGTCCAACACTGGCACCTCCACATCATTATCCATCATCTGTACTGACAGGTACATATTAGCCAGTACACCAGGAAGGACTCCCCTGGCCTTTTTTGAAGAGAGGCATTGGGACCTGTTGGATCAATCCTGAAAAGGTCAATGAAGTTTTGTTTGAACGCAGGGCTTCCCAAACAGGGAAACTCAAGCTGAAATGAGTAAACAATGGCTGCTGTGACATCCAGTTGAGGTATTCAGATGCGGTGCCCCTTTAACAAACCTCTGCTCTCAATGGTCCTCCCCTCCCTCCCACTCTCAAAGGATCCTTCCACCCTGACTAATGCTGCCACAGATCTCACTGAGGAGTCACAGAACTGGAACAGAAAGAATTGAGGAAACATTACTTTAATAATTCATCTGGCTTCCTGACTTTTACTCAGACCATAATAACAGATAATGTTAGCTACCATGTTACTGAAATCATGACAGGATATGTTGATGTTCAGCGATTGATACTGTACCTATGTTTGTATTCACCTGATGAATTAAGATAAAGCCTTGGGCTATCAGTGTCCTTTTTTAATTGTCTCACACATTGGCATTTAGGACCCAACAATTTGGCCTTTCTTTTGAAATAAGGCGACACTCTTTCTGCCTTATTATGCAGAGGTTTCCCACTGACTGTATAATGGACAAAATTAAAAATCACACAACACCAGGTTCAAGTCCAACAGGTTTATTTGGAAGTACAACCTTTCAGAGCACCACTCCTTCATCAGGTAGCGAGTGGGGCAGGATCATAGGACACAGAATTTATAGTAAAATATCAAAGTGGGCAGGAGAGCAACTTGAAACACTTTCAAATTTTGTAAAGACAGGACTGTTGGAAGTCTCAACTTCAGAGGAACAACCACCGTAAATGCTATACAAAAGATTAGGAAAACCAATGGTATTATTATGTTTTGCAAGGGGAATAGTGTTGAAGGTTTGGTTTGCTGTGAAAGGGAGGGAAGATTTGCTGCAGCGTGTAGTGTGTTGGTGAGACCAATCTGGAGCATTGTGTACAGTTTGGGAATGATAACTTGCAAAAATTGCAGTTCAGTGACAGTGCACATGACTGATTCCTGATGTGAAGAGGTTATCTAATGAGGAAAGGTTGGGCCTGTATCCACTGGAGTTGAAAGAATGAGAGGTAAATTCAATGAGACACATAAGATCCTGAGAGAACTTGGCAGAATCAAATTAAGACAGCAATGAGGAGGATTGTTTTTCTCTGCGAACTGTTAGTCTGTGGAATTCTCTTCCCCTGTGGAGGCTGGGTCATTGAATGTTTTTACAGTTGAGTTAGATTTAATCTTGATTGTCAAGGGAGTCAAAGAGTATGGTTGGAGGGGGGAGTAGATAAGAAAGTGGAATTAACATCACAGTCAGATCAGCCATGATCTTGATGAATGGTGGTACAGGTTTGAGAGGTTAATGGCCTACTTCTGCTTGTTCTTCTCATGGTTGTATAAAACAGTGTCAATGCTGTTTAAATTTAGCCCAGGTTCAGCAGCTGTAGTTCTCTTTCTAATGGAGGTTGCTGAAGTGTTACAAGTCATCACAACCCTGACTATTCAATATTGTGTAGCACAAGATGACCTCATTATTGGAGGGATACATTATATCAATAAGTGGAGCTGTGCGCGGTGTTTGACTAATAAATTAAAGCATGTTTGATATTGAAGGAATCCCTGATGTGCCAGTGAGAGGCCTGACATGTGATCAGGATCACATGTTTAGGAGGGACAGGCATCTTTGGATTGGTAGGTTCTAAAGTGAAATCTCCTCACTTCATGTCTGGGTCTGTTGTAGATTAATTAATAGAGATTGAGGTTCATAGCTCCTTCAAAGTGGAGTCGCAGGTAGATACAATAGTGAAGAAGGTGTTTGGTATGCTTTCCTTTATTGGTCAGGGTACTGAGTACAGGAGTTGGGAGGTCATGTTGCGGCTGTACAGGACATTGGTTAGGCCACTGTTGGAATATTGCGTGCAATTCTGGTCTCCTTTCTATCGGTAAGATGTTGCCAAACTTGAAAGGGTTCAGAAAAGATTTACAAGGATGTTGCCAGGTTGGATGATCTGAGCTACAGGGAGAAGCTGAACAGGCTGGGGCTGTTTTCCCTGGAGTGTCGGAGGCTGAGGGGTGACCTTACAGAGGTTTACAAAATTACGAGGGGCCTGGATAGGGTAAATAGACAAAGTCTTTTCCCTGGGGTTGGGGAGTCCAGAACTAGAGGGCTTAGGTTTAGGGTGAGGGGGGTAAGATATAAAAGAGACCTCAGGGGCAACGTTTTTCCACAGAGGGTGATACGTGTATGGAATGAGCTGCCAGAGGAAGTGGTGGAGGCTGGTACAATTGCAAGATTTAAGAGGCATTTATATGAGTATATGAATAGGAAGGGTCTGAAGGGATATGGGCTGGTTGTTGGCAGATGGGACTAGATTGGGTTGGGATATCTGGTAGCAGCATGGACGGGTTGGACCAACGGTTCTGTTTCTATGCTGTCCATCTCTATGACTCTATGACTGCCAAAACTAAGCAACAATCTTATTCACGTCGCAATATGCAACTACCAGGATAGTAGGTGGAGTTGTCCTTCTTTTGATCAATTCCTTTGTGACTGTTTCTTTTACAGAATGATGACGGTGGCCATTGTTGCCTTGTCAATAAATGGAGCACCTTCCTGAAAGCTCGCCTCATCTGCTCAGTGCCAGGTCCTGATGGAATTGAGACACACTTTGATGAGCTCCGTAAGTAATCCCAATTACCAGTCTTAGATTAGGGGATTTTGTAATGCATCTTCCTACATTGAGGTCCCTATACAAATGTAAGCTGTTGTTGCTACTTTGATTCTATACTTTCATTTAATTCTGGCTTATTTTGTTGGGCCTGTTGGGAGTATTGGGGATCTGTCATGGTGCGTTAAATTAGAATTTATAAACCAACCTCCCCACAGCTCCCTCACCTTAAAAACCTGATAGTTTTGGAGAAGGGGGCTATGATATTAATGTTTGCTCATTATAGAGTATCATGACAGAATGATATACTGCACAATAAGTACTCTGCTTCTTCATATTTTCTTTGTCATGGACATAAGCAAAAGCAGAGGGACCAGGGTGTGGATATGCATTAGGCATTGATCAGGTTGACAGCGAGATTAATAAATCATGCAGTGTCCTCGGCTTTATTAATAGGGGAGCAGACTACGGGGCAAAGTTATGTTGAACTTGCATTAGACACATGTTTGGCCTCAGCTGGAGTATTGCAGTTCTGGGCACCACCCTTCAGGAAGGATGTGAAGCCACTGGAGACAGCACAAAAGATTAATGAGAATGGATGCAGGGATGAAGAACGTCAGCTACAAAGATAGATTGGAGATATTGGACTTTGTTTCCTTGGAGAGATGTCTGCAAGAGATTTGATAGATGGATTGAAAATCTGGAGGGGCCTGGATTGAGTCAGTAGAGAGAAACTATTCCAACTCATGAAAAGGATTGGGATGATACAGTGCAGATTTAAATTAATTGGCAAAAAATACAACGGCTTCGTTTGTGGAAAGACATTTTCACGCAGTGGGAGGTTAAGGTTGGGATTGCGCTGCCTGAGAGCAGGGTGGAGGCAGACTCAATTGAGGCATTCAAGGGGGAGTCCAGATGTTATCTAGAAAGGGAGGGGTACAGGGATCATGGGAGAAAAAGGCAGAAGAATTTTGTCACCGGGGTGGCACAGTAGCTCAGTGGTTAGCACTGCTGCCTCGTAGTACTAGGAACCTGAGTTTGATTCCCACCTCGGGTGACTGTCTGTATGGACATTCCCCCTGTTTCTGCATGGATTTCCTCCGGCTGCTCCAGTTTCCTCCCACAATCCGAAGATGTGCAGGTCAGGTGAATTGGCCTTGCTCAATTGCCCATAGTGTTAGGTGCATTAGTCAGAGGTAAATGTAGAGGGATGGGTTACTCTTCAGAGGGTCGGTGTGGACTTGTTGGGCCCAGTGGCTGTTTCCACACTGTAGGGAATCTAATCTTATCGCAAATTGCTCAGTCAGTGAACCAGCATAGACATGATGGATCGAACAGCCTCCTACTGCACGATAACAATTCTGTGATATTGGGTTGCAATATCTTGCAAGAGTTAGGAGAGGGAGTTGGTTGAGGTGTCTCCTGTATGGCAAAATCATAAACACTTTCTCTATAAACAGACTTCCGATTGTTCTGCAGAAGGAACACAGTGCTTCCCACATTAGGCTTTTAATCACAGACCAACTATCAAAGGGAACTGGGTTCGTATTCCAATGGTGAAAGAGGAAATCAGAATATCCAAGTATTCTGAATTTAGTGCTGCCCTGATGGACTTTAATTCGAGGAATTGACTTGGAATAATCTAATACCCTGGGAGAATTCCTCTAAATTTCTCTGCTTACTGAGCACAGCCTGCTCTGCTGCCTGAGGACTCAAAAACTTAGTCCAAAAACATCCCAGAGGCAGTGGAAATGTTAGCAGATCTGATTAAAACAAAAAAAGACGACTTGCCTTCCCCAGAACAGAGCAGCATTTGCAGAGGCTCCACTGGGAGAATGCTGTGTAATGTGAGGAGATCTAAAAAAAAGAGGAAGGAAGAGGATGTAAAATACCTCACAGAAAATCCTTGCTGAGATTATTCCATCTGTACAAAATCTGGAACTCATTACCCCAGCAAATCAGAGAGACAGAGCCACCTCCGGCAATTCTGTGGAATGTATGTGTACCATGGTGTGGTAAGCACTCTGATCAAAGTCTGTGAAAAGATTTGTAGCTTGGATGCTCATTGTTGTGGTTCTGTTCGCCGAGCTGGGAATTTGTGTTGCAGAAGACGTTTCGACCCCTGTCCAGGCGACATCCTCAGTGCTTGGGAGCCTCCTGTGAAGCGCTTCTGTGAGGTTTCCTCCGGCATTTATAGTGGTTTGTCTCTGCTGGTTGTCAGTTCCAGCTGTCGTTGCAGTGGCCAGTATATTGGGTCCAGGTCGATGTGCTTATTGATTGAATCTGTGGATGAGTGCCATGCCTCTAGGAATTCCCTGGCTGTTCTCTGTTTGGCTTGTCCTATAATAGTAATGTTGTCCCAGTCGAACTCATGTTGCTTGTCATCTGCGTGTGTGGCTACTAAGGACAGCTGGTTGTGTTGTTTCATGGCTAGTTGGTGTTCATAGATGCGGATTGTTAGCTGCCTCCTCCCTCACCTCCATCCAAGGCCATAAATGAGCCTTCCACATCCATCAAAGTTTTACCTGCACATCCACCAATATCATTTATTGTATCCATTGCTCCCGATGCGGTCTCCTCTACATTGGGGAGACTGGACGCCTCCTAGCAGAGCGCTTTAGGGAACATCTCTGGGACACCCGCATCAATCAACCACACCGCCCTGTGGCCCAACATTTCAACTCCCCCTCCCACTCTGCCGAGGACATGGAGGTCCTGGGCCTCCTTCACCACCGCTCCCTCATCATCCGACGCCTGGAGGAAGAACACCTTATCTCCTGCCTCAGAACACTTCAACCCCAGGGCATCAGAGTGGACTTCAACAGTTTCCTCATTTCCCCTTCCCACACCTCACCCCAGTTCCAAACTTCCAGCTCACTATTGTCCCCCTGACTTGCCCTACCTGCCTATCTTCTTTCCACCTATCCACTCCACCCTCCTCCCTGATCTATCACCTTCATCCCCTCCCCCACTCACCTATTGTACTCTATGCTACTTTCTCCCCACCCCCACCCTCCCCTCATTTATCTCTCCACCCTTCAGGCACTCTGCCTCTACTCCTGATGAAAGGCCTTTGCCCGAAACATTGATTTTACTGCTCCTTGAATGCTGCCTGAACTGCTGTGCTTTTCCAGCACCACTAATCCAGAATCTGGTTTGCAGCATCTGCAGTTCTTGTTTTTTACCTAGCACAGAACCTGAGTCAAAACATCTTATCTTGCACTCATCAGGACAATTCGCAAGAATACCAATTCCGGGGGTAAACTATTGGTGGTCTTGAGAACTGTCCTGCTGTGTACAAGACAATAAGCTTTCACAAGATGTGCTTTTTTTCAAAAACATTATGTCTGTAAACGACCACAGGATTTGCTATCAAGTCACTTTTAATGAAATCAGTTCTTTGTGCTATCAAATTTGATCAGATTATGTTGAAAGATACCTGCAGAAGATGCAGCAGGATCTTAATGAATTATATTTTTTTTTATGAATTCATGCACCAATACAATACTGAGGTCACGTATAGTTTGAAAGGTGGGGAAGAACTGTGCGACAATAAAAGCCTTGAGATTTATCTCAGCTCAGGGACTTTACAGGTTAGGAGTCTATTAACATATACTCGGCATAAGTTTATGCAGTGTGTTCATCCAGAGCATGTTTCACGTTCTATTCCCAATCTGGTTTTAATCATTCTCAGTGGAAGCCAACGGGACAGCTAAACTGTAACAGCGAGAGCCAAATGTTTGACTGGATTGTTTAATCTGCCCAGGTGATAGATTTAGCTTACATTAAATGAGACTTGTCAGAAACCGCGGCTATTGAGCCCTGTAATGCTGTTGTGAGGTTCTGCCTGAATTTAAAGGCACAACATTGTGTGGGAACTGTCAGCAAAGGTGGCTCTGTCACTCCATTTTCACTGAGAACATGGTTTGGAGGGTATTGGAACAGGTTTTGAATGAGCTTTCTTCCTGCAGTGACTCCTGTGGAGGAGCTAGCTTCGTCTTCAGAGTGGAAGGTGAGCTTGGCAGCTCCCTACATCTGACTCAGTGGTAGGACTTGCACCCATGATTCAGGCAGTTGCAGATTTAAGTACACATCAGAGAGTTTTGAGCACAATGTTTTTTTTGAGCCAAAGCACCGGTTCAGTATTGATGGAGTGCTACACTGTCAGAGGTGCTGTCCTGCAGGTGAGATCTTGAACCAAGGTTTTCATGGTGTTGTTTGAAAAAGAGCAGATGAATTCTTGGTATCGCTCCCAATATTTCTCTAACATCACTGTCTTGGGAAGATAAGAGCAGGGGTAGGCATTTCAACCCATTGAGCCTGGTCTGCCTTTCAATCAGATCATGGCTAATCATCTTTCCCACACAGTCTCCATATCTCTTGATGTCACCAATGTCAGAAATCTATCAAATTTGACCTTGTTCAATGGCTAAACTTCCAAAGCTCTCTGGAGGAGGTAATTCCCATGTTTCATAATCCTCTGAGTGGAGAAACATCCCCTCACCTCACTCTTAAATAGCCTGTCCATTACCCAGAGGTTATGCCCCCTTGTTTCAGACCCACCAGCTAAAGGGGTACCATCCTGTAAGATTTTTGTAAGTTAAAATGAGACCACTTTATATTATTCAAATCTTTCCGGAACACAGACCTATCCCTCTTACACTCTCCACACTGGACAATCCCAACATCCAAAGCAAACTTGCATTCCACGATGTTTAGGGCAAGTATATCATTCCTTACATAAGGAATGCAAACTGTACAAATGGTTCTTCAGGTACAGGCACACTAAGGTTGTTAAACATTTGCAGCAAGATATCTTTACATATGTAATCAAATCTCTCCCTCATTCTTCTTCTTCTTCTGGTTTTCCCATGATACATCTGGTCACTGCAACACTGGTCATAGAGTCAGAGAGATGTACAGCACGGAAACAGACCCTTCGGTCCAACCGGTTACTGCAACACTGGTCATAGAGTCAGAGAGATGTACAGCATGGAAACAGACCCTTCGGTCCAACCCGTTCATGCTGACCGGATATCCCAACCCGATCTAGTCCCCATCAGCTTCATTTTTTTTTGGGATATTGAGGTGGGTGGTTTCTGAGTATAAAAGCAGGGAGGTCTCACTAAAATTATACAAGGCACAAGTTAGATCACATCTGGAATGTAATAACCAGTTTAGGACCCCTTTGGACTAGAGAGCATAATTTCAGAAGCGGAGGTTGCCCATTTAAAACAGGGATAAGGAGGAATTTCTTCCCTCAGAAGTTGGTGAATCTGTGGAATTCTTTCCCACAGAAAGCTGTTCAAGGCTGGAACATTAAGTATATCCAAGGCCGAGATTGGCAGAATTTTAACCAATATGGGAATTGAGGATTTTAGGGAAAAAGCAGAACAGTGGAGTTGGAGTTGAGGGTTTTCAGATCAATTAAAGGTGGATCAGATCTGATGGATGAAAAGGTCTATTTCTGTTCTACGTCCTACATGTCTTTAACAACCGGTTGCTGCAAAACCTCCTTGTTTATCCTCGATGGGGCTCTTATCAATGCATTATTATTTGTCCCAAACATCATCCTAAGGTGTTTTCCGGTCATCATTACATTGCACACTTTGCTGCTGTACTCCTAACATTACAAAGTGATGCTAGAAAGCTTCCGACTTGGGTGGGGAAGGACTTGGGCTGACTTAAGGTATAAACAGTTCACTGGATCGGCAGAAACTTCCCTACCTCCTTTTCAAATTGGGACCTCGGGGAAAGCAGAGATGAAGTCAGACCCACTTGCTGGCTGTCAGGGAGGGGATTGAGTCACACGGTGTTAACCGTGGTGTTGTTCCAGGCCATATGCAGCTTGACAGAATTAATGACATTAAAAAGTCAGTAGGAGGGAATTTGCAGTCATTCCGAGAGTCATCTCAACCTCCCAGCAAGAGTCAAAATGTCCCTTTAAACCACCCCCCCCGCAGAATTCTTAAGGCTTTTGAATAAATCTGACTCTTGGCAATTTATCAGCGACTAAAACACTGCACTATCATTCAATGAAACTGAAGTGGGAGCAGAGGATCAGAATCCCCCCTCCCCACAAGTGCGAAAGAGTATGTGACCTTACCCTGAGGAGCATTTAGTGACCGGATACCATCGTTTGTATGCTGTGTGCCTGCTTTAAAAAAAAATCATTACTTTGTCTGGGCTGGGTGCCAGACTCAGCAAGGAGTTTGAAGAGTGATGCGTATGCTGTGCTCGCAATGCCATGGCTTCAGGAGATCTCAGTCAGCCCAATATAGTTTGCATTCACCAACGTGCGCCCTCCCTGAGGGATCTCATTAGCCTTCAGTACTGACAGGAAGCACTTGATTTTGTTTTGTTTTCGAAGCGTGGCTGGGTCAAACAGGATCTGTGTTTGCCCATTGGCCTCACCCCTTCCCCCTTTGTCACTCAGACAGGTTACTATCCTCTGCTCCCACTTCTTATCCCTTCCCACCACCGCCCCCCCCCAGCTCCCTGCTCAATGCCGTTGTCCATCGGGGATGCCCAGCTTGGATCAATGAGAGGGACGGCTAGTAATTAGAAAGCCCCGTGGCAATCAGTGCTGAACAGGAGCATGCTCTGTTCGTGGGCGTGAGGTCGAATAAAGGCTTCATTATATTGACAAAACAAAATGCTAATCCTACCTGGCTGCAAAGAATTACCCTGTGGCATATTTAATTGTAAAGGGGGGGGGGGGGAAGAAAGGAAGATTGGAAAATAATAGTAGGAATTGTGTTCCCTGATGCACTCGAATGCTTCAGTTAAACATTGGCAATGCAGTCAGCACTCCAGGTGGTGGTTCTGTTTGCTTCGCTGCTGTCATCATTCATAAAATGAATGATAATATTTAGTTTTGGAGGAGAATGAGTAGCACGGTGCCACGGAGAATGTAGGGTGCAACTACATGCCTCTGATTTTCCACACACAGTGGCCACTGGCTCTCAACTGTGCTGATCCCCCGTGGAGATCTCATTGTAGCACTTAAGCCGGAAGGGTAATGCATTCACATAGTCCAACTTCAGCAGGTTCATCTGGAGTTGCTTTCAACAGGCCTTCTTCACACAGTGCTGAAAATCTCCAGCGGAGTTTTTGATTTGATTTAATTTATTATTGTCATGTGAACACAGGTACAGTGAAACGTTGTGTTTTGTGTACAGTACCAGATGGGTATATGAATAGAAAGGGTTTGGAGGGATATGGGTCGGTTGCTCTCAGGTAAGACTAGATTGGGTTGGGATATCTGGTCGGCATGGATGGGTTGGACCGAAGGGTCTGTGTCCGTGCTGTACATCTCTATGACTCTATCCAAGATGGTAGGGTGATAGAATCGAGTGAGGAATACAAAGTTACAGCTGCAGAGAAGGTGCACAAAATGAAAGGTCGACATTAGATTTGAAATTTGGGATTTTCATTCAGACGTCTTGTAACAGCAGAGAAGCAGCTGTTCTTCAACCTGTTGGTATGTGTGTTTAGGTTTTTGTATGTTATGCCAGACACGAGAGTTTGGATGAGATTATAACCAGAGGGGTCTTTGATAATGTTGGCTGCCTTACTGTGGCATTGTGAAGTGTAGAGGTGTCAATAGATGAAAGTTGGGCTTGCATGATGGTCTTGAATGTGTTAACAACCCGCTGGAGTTTCTTACAATCCTGGGCAGAGCAGTTGCCACACCAAGCCAAGATGTATCCAGGCTTTCTATGGCACATCTATAAATGTTAGTGAGAGTCCTGGTGAATATGCTGAATTTCCCTAGCCTCCTGAGGAAGAAGTGGCACCATTGTGCCTTCTTGACATTTGCATCAACATGGATGGTCCAGGACAGATTGTTGGTGAATGTCACTCGTAGGAACTAACCCCACCTGGTGTCCCCATCTTAGTTCTGGGAAGCCCTGATTTGTGGATTGCAATGCTCAAACTAAAGAGATCAGATTCTCCTGTGTAAGAAGTTCTTTCTTTCCATCATACTGGAGAAATCTTCCCGAACTCATTTACAAACATTAGAAGTATAATACAGTAAGTGAGGCTATAGGAACATATTGGACAGCACCTTCTGGTTATCAGTGTCAACAGAATGAACTGTCATGAAAGCATTAATTCAGTCCCTGCACAAAGAAAGTAATAATGCATCTGTATTACCAGGTCGGTAATGGTTTCAAGATTGGTAACACCATGATGACAGTCGGCACACTTCAGATTGCGGTTGAAAGTCACAATTGACCCATATTATACCTGACTGTACAAAACTCAATGTTCGCCTTGAGCTTACAAAATGAAAAGCTTATTTAGGCAATTCCCCTCCGGGCGGCACGGTGGCACAGTGGTTAGCACTGCTGCCTCACAGCGCCTGTAGACCCGGGTTCAATTCCCGACTCAGGCGACTGACTGTGTGGAGTTTGCACGTTCTCCCCGTGTCTGCGTGGGTTTCCTCCGGGTGCTCCGGTTTCCTCCCACAGTCACAAAGATGTGCGGGTCAGGTGAATTGGCCATGCTAAATTGCCCCTAGTGTTAGGTAAGGGGTAAATGTAGGGGTATGGGTGGGTTGCGCTTCGGCGGGTCGGTGTGGACTTGTTGGGCCGAAGGGCCTGTTTCCACACTGTAAATCTAATCTAAATACTGTGAAGGATTTGCTATTCAATTGCATCAGTCCCATTCTTTAGTGCAATAATTCTGGAATACTGAAGTAATAGTCATATGGACCTGAGTGATGAAGGTTTTCATGAATTCCTGCTCTTCCACTATTGCTTAATAAATATTTGTCAGCTTGCTCTGAAACAGTTTTCAGTCCTTGTCCATATAGAACCCAGTCGGGTTACTTCAACAAAAACCAGGATGTGGAATATTTGGAGTTGAAATTTCAGGCAAAAATGAATTATTTATCTGGAATGCCTTTGTTCATTGAGAAAGCTGGACAAAAGATGATGTGAAGCTACATCTAATGAGATTTCAAATGTTGAGTGTAGTTTTGTCAGAAACCCTTCAGTAGTTGTGTGGTGCCAATGTCTTAAAAGCAGTATTCTCACATTCTGCCAAAGAAGACTGCTTTTGAATTCTGCTCTGTAGTATTAGTATTGAATACACAGCTGTGAAATCCCATTTCCTATTATTTTAACGATCACATTTATTCCATTTAATTTCGTTATAAGTGATAATAGTGTCAGTTCCAATGATTAACAGTCAAGAGAGCCCTGTGCAATTTTGGAACCCCACCCCAAAGCTGAAAAGTGTTTAAGTTGCAGTCATTGTGTTCACATTGAAACAGTGAACAGGCACTGCAGACTGAAGCAATAAAACAGCTCCACAGCCCAATAGCATTCTTCCCTAAGGCACACTCACAAGAATCACTGAATAACTGGAATGATCTGAAGCCCGTGAGTGTCCTGCAGATAGTCACAATCTCTGTTCCTGGATCATTTTGACAGATTTCTTGTCTTAGCAGGATGTTACTTTGAAAGAAATGATGGGGGGAGGGAAGGGGATGGTGGTGGGGATCCTGGACAATATATGGCCTTCAACCAACGTCAAGGAATTGTATTTGATCATTGTTGTATTGCTGTTTGTGGGATGGCCAGAGAGATGTACAGCACAGAAACAGACCCTTCAGTCCAAATGGTACTTACTGACCAGATATCCTAAATTAATCGAGTCCCATTTGTTAGCATTTGGTCCATATCCCTCTAAACCCTCCCTATTCATATACCCATCCAGATCCCTTTTAAATGTTGTAATGGTATCAGCCTCCACCACTTCCTCTGGCAACTCATTCCATACACACACCACCTTCTGTGTGAAAAAGTTGCCCCTTAGGTCCCTTTTAAATCTTCCCCTCTCACTTTAAACTTATGCCCTCAGGTTTTGGACTCTCCTATTCTGGGAAAAGACCTTTGGCTATTCACCCCTTTCATGCCCCTCATGATTTTATAAACCCCTCTATAAGGTTCCCCCTCAGCTTCCAACGCTCCAGGGTAAATAGCCGCAGCCGATTCAGCCTCTCCCTATAGCTCAAGCCTTCCAACCCTGGCAACATTTTTGTAAACCTTTTCCAGACAGCTTTAACAACATCTTTCCTATAGCAGGGAGACCAGAATTGCACACAGTGTTCCAAAAGTGTCCTAACCAATGTACAGCCACAACATGACCTCCTTACTGCTATGCTCAAAGGACTGACCAATGAAGTTAGATGTACAAAATCTTTGCATGCTAACTGATTGCCATATTCCCTGCCTTGCAACGGCACCTTGAAAGTTCTTCAATGGTTGCAAAACCTTCTGGGAACAATCCGGAGACTGCGAAGGGCGCTATAACAATGCAAGTTATGTCTTTTATTGAACTTTACTTCCTATTTGTACTAGTGAGTAGATGGAGTGCAAACCATCCCCTTTGGGGCCAGTGATGTTGTAGTTGATAGCTACCATCCCCTCCTAGCTGTAACTGTAGGATGGATGCCAGAACCTTCTTGTTACTGAGGTAACTTGCCTGGACTGGCACTCCTTGAAAACCTATTACAACGCATTTCAACAGGCCTTCATCGTGACATGAAAAAATAAACTTCTGCTGAAAAACATTCTTTCAAGCCCCCAAAAGCTGTCATTTTCTCTTCTGTCTAGTTTAATAGTTTGACACTTAGAATAAGAACAGTTCAAACTCACAATGGGAAGCAGTGACAGAAGATATTCAGATAAAGAACAAACCCCTGTGTCATTTTGCTTTAGACATGATTGAATAGAACGAGTCCATAAATGTGTGCAGTTGGGGAATTTTGCTTCTCACTTTACATGTTGCGTCTCTACATGTTACTTGGCCATGCCAAAGGTGAGTACTGATTTATGACTGGAAAATAAGCACGTACTGATTACATTGTTGGGACCTGGTAACCGCTCGACTGCTTGGCCAAGAAATGTTCGTTTGGATCAGGATTTGTACAAACTGCAGATAAAAATGAAGCAATTTGCAGATTTGTGTCTCACAGCTCATTTAATTGCTCATTCGCTGCAGAGACTAAACAGTAAACATTAGAACCACTTCACAAAACCTGTATTTTTGTACCAAAATGATTCAACTTCTAAACTATGTGAAAACTAACGGGTTAGTGGATTGACTGCAATTACCACACACCATTGTGAAGTGTGATAATTGGAGAATGTTTCATTGTTGAGAGAGTTTTATGTTTAAACATTGAGCTTGAATCAAGCAGTGGAAGTGATTGAGAGATCGTAGGGGCTCATTAGCAATTTATGAAGTGGCAGTGATTTAGGAAAGATTTTGGTCTGTTAGAAATATGTGCAGGAAGATGAAAGGAAGACTTCCACTCAGGTCATCCCAGAGCATTGTTACAGCCAGTGAAGTGCTTCTAAAGTGCAATCAAGGCCACATTGGCAGCACATTTGTACACAGCAAAGTCCCACAAACAACTGTGTATTTCTAACTGGATGCTCCTGATATTGGTTGTGAAATAAATATCGGGCATGAAATAACTCCATTGGGGCAGCACGGTGGCTCAGCAGTTAGCACTGCTGCCTCACAGCGCCAAGGACCTGGGTTCGATTCTAGCCTCGGGCAACTGTCTGTGTGGAGTTTGCACATTCGTCCCGGATCTGTCTGGGTTTCCTTTGGGTGCTCCAGTTTCCTCCCACAATCCAAAGGCATGCAGGTTAGGTGAACTGGCCATGCTAAATTGTCCATAGTGTTCAGGGATGTGTAGGCTCGGGGCATTAGACAGAGATGGGTAATAGGGTAGGGAAATGGGTCTGGGTGGGATACTCTTCGGACGGTTGGTGTGGACCTGTTGGGTTGAAGGGCCAGTTTCCAAACTGTAGGGATTCTATGGTACCCCATCTCCACATCTCTCTGTATTTGCACGTGTAATGGACTCTGACCAGCTAGTTCTAGAGCCAGGCTCTCGAGAGAGGAGAATCCCTGAGACTCCTGTTTATATATATAATTTTTTTTTCTGAACTGAGGATATTCGAGTCTTCTGGTTATATTTTTTTCCTGTTATTTTTTAGTTTCCCCTACCTGAAACAGTAGTCCTTATATTCCCCAGCACCCATATTTGTGTGTGTGTGTTTGTGGGGTGGGAGTTGGGTGTGTGTGTGTGCGCGTATGTGGGTGTTAGTGTGTGTGTATGTGTGTGTGAGAGTGTGTGTGTATGTGTGGGTGTATGTGTATGTGTGTGGGTGTATGTATGAGTGTATGTGAGTGTGTATGTATGTGTGTGTGGGGTGTGTGTATGCGCGTGTGTGGGTGCGTAAATGTGTGTGTGAGTATGTGTGTGAGAATGTGTATGTGTGTACGTGTGTGTGTGGGTCTGTGTATGAGTGTGTGTGTATGTGTGTGGGTGTGTGTGTGCGCGTGTGTGTGTGTGTTTTTGTGGGGTGGGAGTTGGGTGTGGGTGTGTGTGGTGGGTGTGTGTGTGGGTGCGTGTATGTGTGTGTGGGTGTGTGTATGAGTGTGCGTGTGAATGTGTATGTATGTGTGTATGTGTGTGTGTGAGTGTGTGTGCATGTGTGTGGGGTGTGTGTGTGTGTGAGTGTGTATGTGTGTATGTGGAGTGTGTGTGTGTGTGTCTGAGTGTGTATGTATGTGTGTGTGGGGTGTGTATGTGTGTGTGTGGGGTGTGTGTGTGTGTGAATGTGTATGTATGTGTGTGTGTGGGGTGGGTGTGTGTGTGTGAGTGTGAATGTATGTGTGTGGGGGTGTGTGTGTGTGGGATGTGTGTGTGCGAGTGTATGTGTGTGCGTGTGTGTATGTGTGTGTGTGAGTGTGTATGTATGTGTGTGTGAGGTATGTGCGTGTGTGTGGGCTGTGTGTGTGTGTGTGTGTGTGTGTGTGTGTGTGTGTATGTGTCGGTGCAAGGTTTGGTGAAAACACCAAGCTAAAATAATGTTGTTAACATCGGAACTCCTGTTTACATCTGTCAGCCAGGGCTCTCCGATTGGCTGAGAAGCCCCAATCAGGGAATACATACTCAATGAGATCCAACTGACCCCAGTTGCAATCACTACCGGCCAGAATACTGGGAAGACGTCCCTCACTTCTCTTTGGATTAGTCACATGGAATTTTTTACATTCACCTGAAGGGCGGGGTGGGAGGGTTGGAGGCTGATGCTGGACACTAACTTGATCCAAACGATGGCACCTCTAACAGTGCAGACCTCCCTTGGTACTGCACTGGAGTGCTAACATTGGATTTGCACTCATGTCTTCGGGCTACGAATTGACCTCTTGACCTTCTCACTCTGAGGCAACGGTGTCCTCACTGGGTCACAGCCAGACAGTCAGAATTCCACATGTGGGCTATTGTTAATCTGGAGGGTTGTTCTTCTATTGGGGAAAACAGGAACACTGTCAACTCCTGGCAGTATACATTCTGGACACATTCCGAACCCTGAGAGATATTCCAGAAATGAGGAATACCTAACTGCGGGGGAGACAATATTAAAAGCAACGTCTATTAGAAAAGATTTATGTTGTTTATCAGACAGACCCTACAATGGGGAAATGTGCTTTTCATTTGAAGGAAGCATTGAGTCCAAAATCGAAGTTTAATAGTAAACTTCCAGTCATAATGAGAAGGGTTATCTGGAAGGGAGGGTAAAGATCATGGGAAATAAGCTGATCTATGTCCACGACAGGCACCTGTAAAAATATCCCTGAAACCCAGTGTTAACAACAAAGTCTTGCTTTCGAGTATAAATCAGTCCTGCAGTGATAGGCTAGACCACACCGCAAATGACAAAAATCATTGTTCGAAAGGAATTTTGTTTTTGTCAGTTCTGATGGTTTCAAGCCCAAATGAGAAGTAAAGCCCCATAAAAGGATGGTTTGCCTGGGGAATGACGTCAAAGTAGAGATTGTTTTGTGATTTTCAGGCAACCTACTGCAGCCAGTTTTCTGGCTGGAGTGTCCAATTCTGCAGCAGCCCAACATTGATTCCTGAAATGGCGACCAGTTTAGAATACTTGTATTGCACTGGTCCTGCAGAACTGTTATTTACCAAGAGGTGTTGAAAAGGGGTGGGGATGGATGGGGTTGGAGGCGCCAATCTATGCAGAAGAGTGATGCAAAGAGAATTAATCAATGTTATAGAGTCATAGAGTCACACAGCACTGAAACAGACCCTTCAGTCCAACCAGCCCATGCCAACCATAATCCCAAACTAAATTAGTCCCACCTGCCTGCACTTGACCCATATCCTATCAAACATTTCCTATTCGTGTACTTATCTAAATGTCTTTTAAACATCCACCACTTCCTCTGGAGGTTCATTCCACAATGAACCATTCTCTGTGTAAAAACAACGCCCCTCATATCTTTTTTAAATCTTTCTTCTCTCAAATAAACCCCTTAGTCTTGAAATCTCCATCCTAGGGAAAAGATACCTGCCATTCACCTTATCTATACCCCTCATTATTTTACAAACCACTGTAAGATCACCTCTCAACAGTGTAAAAAGTCCCAGCTTATCCAGCTGCTCCCTATAACTCAAACCCTCCATTCCTGTCAACAGCTCTTCTGAGCACATTCCAGGTGAAAGATAACCTTCCTATAAAAGTAATGTTATAATATACTGTTGTAAGGATATGGCTGTCTCAAACAAAAGTTACTTCCTTTCCATCCTCAGGATTTTCTTATGTGGAGAGATTGAGTAGATTGGGCTTGTACTAGCTGAGGTTTGGCAGAATGAGAGACCTTATTGAAACATATAATATTCTTAGGCAATGTGACAGCGTAGGTGGGTGGCACAGTGGTTTGTGGTTAGCCCTGCTGCCTCACAGAGCCAGGGACCTGGGTTTGATTCCAGTCCTGGGCGACTGCCTGTGTGGAGTTTGCACATTCTCCCAATGTCTGAATGGGTTTCCTCTGGTGCTCTGAATTTCTCCAACGATATTCAGGTGAGGGGAATTAGCCATGCTAATTTGCCCATAGTATTCAGGAATGCGCAGGATAGGTGTATTAGTCAGGGCTAAATAGAATAGGAGAATGGGTCTGAGAGGATTACTCTTTGGAGGGTCAGTGTGGACTTGTTGGGCCAAATGGCCTGTTTCTACACTGTAGGAAATCTGTGATGTTGTTTCTCTTCATGGAAGAGTCGAGGACAAGAGGGCATAACCCCAGAGCAAAGAGTCACCCATTTAAAACCAACATAAGAGAGAATATTTTCTGTCAGAGAATGGTGAATCTCATTTTTTTTACTGCAGAGGGCCATCGAGACTGGGTCACTGAATATATTTAATTCTGAGATAGATTTTTAATCATTAAGTGAAGCAAGGTTTTGTGGGTGAGATAGAAAAGTAGATTGAGGGTTTATCAGATCAACCATGACCTGATTGAACGGTAGAGCAGGTGGGATGGGCTGAATGGCCTACTTGTATTCCCAGATTCTTATAATATTATGATGTCACAAAGTGCTTTACAACCAATGAAATGTAGTCATTACTCTGGAAAAAGAAAATGGCAGCTAATTTGTGTAGAGCAAGGTCCTATAAACAGGAATGTAATAGCAGCCGTATGATTGGGTTTAGCCACTTATGAAAGATTCTGCAGCAGACAGTGCAGCATCCTGTCAGTCCTACACTACCGTGTCAGCCCCTTTCTGTACCAAAGCCTCTTTGGAATGGGATTTGAAGTCACAGGTGGTTTTCTGACTTTGAGGCAAATGTACTCCCACCTATGCACAGTCTCGTCAAGGGAAAGGGCATTGTTTTGGGTGAACTCCTTGTATCGGTTTTTAAATCATGAGCTTCACTGACCAAATAAGTTGCAACTTTTTCTGTGTGCTGAAAGGCATTTTGTCTGGTTGACGGGTCTGGAGTGTTGCGTGGCTTTCAATGTATTTTTCCGCATTTGATCCTGGGTTTTAGAATCCAATGTAACTGGATGTGATCTGACACAGATTGGATCTGATCTGACACAGATAGATCCGATCTGCGTCAAATATATCCTATGTTCATGTTGCTTCTACGCTGCCCAATTTGTCGCAAGCTCCGGATATCATCAGCATGAGACTTTCCACTTGCCAACGATCCTCAAGGGAACCTCATGCCAGCTGATGCAGAACAATTCTGTGTATGTGGAGTGATGCCCATTAGGAGATGGTTTGAGTTTGCCCAAATCAATTTTCCTTAGAGCTGTAGTAGCCTGAAGACAGACAGGATTTCAGGACATTGGAGTAAGCTAGACTGAGCCCAGACAATAAGGTTTTAACACAGAATTATACCATTGTGACCATTTATACATTTGTACTTCACATATGGCAAATCTAAACAGAATTCATCAAATATGCTTTACAATTCCCAAATATTTATATTAAAAAACATGTACATAGAGATATTTCTCAAGCTTTTGTTCTTCCTACACAGTTTATGTATTTATAATGTAGGCCGGTTAGCTGGTGGTTCAGAATAATGTTAACTTGATTCCCATTCTGGCTGAGGCAGACTTGGGAGCTGTCTCTGAGCCCTGCTCCTGAGATAAGGAAGGCAATGGGAAAGCCACCACTCACAAACACACCCAGGACAACAGCTCAGGATGGAGAAGGAGCAGACAATGAGCCAAGGACCTGCCTTCAGGCAGAGCACTCAAGGCAATGATGTTTTTGTAGTAAGTCAAAACGCCGTACTCTGGTGTTATTGTACATACAGGGGCTGTCTATCAGTTTTATAAAAGATGCACGAGATTGCATTCTGCACAATTGAAAGCTCAGGGTGAGGCGCCACTAATTTAGCCTCTTCTTTGATACCGATGAATTAGGAACCAACCTTGCTGGAAATGACAGTGAGACGTAATATCCCGCAACATTCCCCACAACACCGTGACTAAAGCAGCTTTCAGATAAATGCCGCAAAAGCAATCCTTTAGAGTTGATGACAACTGCAAAAAGAAATTAGTCAACATCTGCATTTGAAATGACAGCAGAAACTCAGCAAGATTTGGCAGCATCAGTGGGGAGAGAGAGAGAGAGAGAGATAACACTTCAACTCCAATAAGACTTCTTCAGAAACATCAACTGTGCTTCTCTCTCTCCACAGATGCTGCCAGTCCTGCTGATTTTCTTCATCACTGACTAGTTTTATTTGCGGCTTTCAGCATCCACAGTTTTTTGCTTTTATTATCAGCAGTAAAATGAGCTCTCTGGCTGTGACCACAAACTGCAAAATGGTAAGGAAGGCAGTGCAGGAATACTGTGTGCATCCAGGTTGGTGTAGAGTGAGGGAGTGGTATGATGATGAGTGAAGAGCCCTGCAATGCAGCCTGGTCCATTCCAGGGTGAGCACACACTGTCCTTGCTGCAGCATTACAATGGTAACCTCCAGTAAACCAAGGTGCAGCATTGAAGTGCAGAAGTGACCTGTAAGTGAATCGGAGATGTGGCATGAGAGTATTGGGTGGCTGGCGTTAATCAGATGTTAATGTCTACGGACATAGCATGCATGTGGCCAGTGCCCATTGAGTGAGCCTTGAGATATTGGTGCCCAATGTTCAACATGGCGATCGCTTGGAGCAAGCAGCAAGCTGAGGTTGCCAGGTACCTGCTCTGGTCAAGTTTGCTAATGTCTAGGAAGTTTGTCAAGTTTGGTAAAATGGGAGGCTGACAATTAATAAGATGAATTTTGGCATTAGCAAGGCAATTAACAATCAGTTGTGATGATCAATTGGTCACTGTCCGGCAAAACTCTCGCTGCTTATCGAAAGCATAAAAGAGAGAGTGAGATGATCTTGATGTAAACAAAACCTCAAAGAACTGCAGATGCTGGAAATCAGAAAATAGAACTTGCAGGGAAGCTCAGCCACGTCTGTGGAGAGAGTGTACAGTGAATGTTTCGGGTCCAATGACCCTTCTTCAGAACTGATTGTAGCTAGTCCATTTATTATTCTCTCTCTCTCTCTCTGAGCTTCACCTCCATCTATCGTTTACTCCTCTCCCTCCCTCTCCACCCCACTTTCAATATACATATTAAATTTTTCCTAGTTACAATCAGTTCTGAGGAAGGGTCACTGTACCTGAAACGTTAAATCTGCTTTCTCTCTCCACTGAGTTTTCCCAGCATTTTCCGTTCTTGATCTTGATGTTAAGATGGATTCAAGCGTTGGAGTTGGACGAAGTGTTGGACAATGTAGTGCAGCTTTGGTCTCAAGGTCACTGAAGGGATACAAAAGTAACAGACTATAGCACAGACCTTCTGGAGTATGGCCTCAACTGAGGGCTTACAACATGGACAAAGTCTCAGGAGATTGGAACTGTTTTCAAAACTAAGGTGACTACCAGATGATTTGATCAAACTAGTGAAGATTATGAAAGGGTTTGAGATTGTAGATGAAAAGAGGTTAATTCTCATTGTTTAGAGAGGGTGGAACAAAGGGAGCGGGATACAGAAATCAATGAGAGTTACATAAATGAGATTACAGAGAGCGAGAGATATATTTTCTGTTGAGTGTGAAATAAGCCGTTGCTGGAAGCAGGGGTGTTTGAAGGGGATAAACGGATGCGCAAACTGCTGTGGGGAGAAATGTAGGATTAAGACAACTTCTTGTGTAGACGGCCAACACCAGCATAGGCTGGTATGGCCTCAAGGTTGACTTTCATGTTGTGATTTCAAAGTAGTTAGATTAGATTAGATTACTTCCAGTATGGAAACAGGCCCTTCGGCCCAACAAGCCCACACCGACCCGCCGAAGCGCAACCCACCCATACCCCTACATTTACCCCTTACCTAACACTACGGGCAATTTAGCATGGCCAATTCACCTGACCCGCACATCTTTGGACTGTGGGAGGAAACCGGAGCACCCAGAGGAAACCCACGCAGACCCGGGGAGAACGTGCAAACTCCATACAGTCAGTCGCCTGAGTCGGGAATTGAACCCGGGTCTCAGGCGCTGTGAGACAGCAGTGCTAACCGCTGTGCCACCGTGCCGCCCAAAAGTTAGTGGATTTCTGCCCATCTTGTCAATGCGTGGATTCCCAATTTACTCTGTACTTTCTTCAAGTTCATGGCAGACTCCTTCGCAAGATTCCTAGCTCCTTCCATACTCCTGACTCATTAGCTCTGTGTTTCAGAGTTAGAGGTAGTTCAAACAGAGAATTGCTATGTAGTAATCTATAAACCTATCAGCAACCTATTCCTGCCTTTTTTTTTATTAGTTTATAGGCCTCCAGAGACACGATAACCATTAAGGAAACATTTATTTCAGCATAATGGCTTGTCTTTGACCAGTAAAAACATTGAGAGAATTCTCTCCTCTCCTCATTACACTCCAGTCTGTCTTGCTGCTGATGCACAGTTATGCAGTTTTACCAGCTCATTAGGGGCCAAGGTAAGCAATCTGGCTGGAGAGATACAGACAGGCTCCAGGTGAGAAGAGAAGAGGAGACGAGGGAAGAGGAGACAAGTTTCTAATTTATTAGGATTGAATGTGTCATCTCATTTTAAGTTCCCATATCAGAATTCTTACCACTGCACACAATTTAGTACAGGCGCTAACCATGCTGACATGACCACAACTACCCAAATCGATTTTTAAGCCTCATGTTTTGTATTAAATGCTACCATGCTGGGTGGTATGCTGTCTCAGTGGTTAGCGTTGCTATCTCACAGTGCCAAGGATCTGGGTTCAATTCCAGCCTTGGGTGACTATCTGCGTGGAGCTTGCACATTCTCCCCGAGTATGCATGCGTGCCCTCCCATGGTCCAAAAATGTGCAAGCTAGGCTGGATTGGCCATTGTAAATTGCTTATAGTGTGCAGGGATATGCTGGATTGGCCATTGTAAATTGCTTATAGTGTGCAGGGATATGCTGGATTGGTGGATTGGCCATTGTAAATTGTCTATCGTATGCAGGCAAGGTGGATTAGGCATAGGAAAAAGCAGCTTATGGGGACAGGGTAGAGGAAGGAAAATCCTTGGATGGTCAGTGTGGACCTGATGGATTGGATGACCCACTTCCAAGTATAGGGATTCTACAACCCTAACCCAGATCTGCATCCAAGCTGTCCAGATCCATCTCAAGGTCAAACATTAAAGAAAGTGCAGGTTATTTCACTTTATGATGGTCTGAGATTTTGGAGCATGTTAGTCTGAGCTGAGTCCATATTCCTCATTCATGGATTTTCCAAATGCTGTGCTGTCTAACCTATACAAGGAAAGTATTTTTTTAAATTTTTAAGTACACTATCTATTCAATCTCGCACAAAAGGCATGGAATTATCTTGGCTGTGAAGACAGGGTTGAGAGCCTGAGCAATCAGTCAATGTTCCAATGGCAGTTACTGAACTACTTTGCTTTGATGGTTCACTGTTATCTCCAGGGTTACGAGGGTTAATGCAGCAAATTGAAGGCCAAAGTTCTGCTGGTATTGATCAAAGATTCATGAAAAAAACAATAGAATCTCTGAAACATATTGCAACACAGAAACATCTTGAAGCAGTGTCGTTAACTCCCAGAAAACCACAATCTTAAAAATCCTGGAATCATCAACATTATTTTGGCTGCATAGCACTTATGGTGTAGTCATTCAAAATAAATCATTCAGTCAGGAATGAAATTAATAGTGATCATGAGACTATAAAATAGCCATCAAGAAACTCCTCTGGTTCACTTTAGAGAGGGAAATCTACCATCTTTATCTGCTCTGGTCTACTAAATGTTTGATACTTAATTGATGTCAAAATCTGGAACATCCCAAGATGGTGTTAGGCTCTACATAAATGCAAGTTATTTCTCTAACTGAATTACTTTGTTAATAAGGTGGAGGAAGCCACTCAATCCGGAGAAATCAGAGATGAGCAACATCTAGAAACTCCCACATGTCTAAAAAGGAAAAAGAAATAAAGACGAGCGACCTGAGCTGTCTAGTTTATATGTGACTCCAGACCCACAGCATTGCGGTTGTTTTGTTAACCGCCCTCCAGAGTGACTAGCTGCTCCATTTTACATGTGACTACCACAATTTGCTCAAGGACCATCAATCCCATATTAGGATGAGCAGTAAATGCTGGCCTTTCCAGTGCTAATGGTGGCACAATGGTTAACACAGCTGCCTCACAGTGCCGGAGTCCCAGGTTCAATTCCACCCTTGGCTGACTGTCTGTATGGAGTTTGCACTTTCTCCCTGAGTCTGTATGGGTTTCCAGTCCAAAGATATGCAGGTTAGGTGGATTGGCCATGCTAAAGTGCCCACAATGTGTAGGTTGAGTGAGTTAGCCATGGGTGGTATAGGTAAGTGGGTCTGGGTGGGATGCTGTTCAGAGTGTTCAGCGCACTCGATGGGCTGAATGGCCTGCTTCCACACTGTAGGAATTCCAAGATGGGGTTTTTTTTAAAAACTGCATCCTGAGAGCATTGACAACACTGACAGCTCACTGATGGGACGCTCTACAGAGTAGAAGCGAGTGGGGTCACAGTTTTGTGACTCCTTACTTGGCAGGGAGTTAGACGCAAGGGAGGGAAAGAAACAGATGGTGCATCTCCTTTGGCTATTTCTGAACAATCACTGACATTAACAATGATCATAAGGGTAATTTAATTCCTTACTGTCTCACCTGGGGAATTGGACTGAAAGTGATGAGAAAATGGCTTTTATAAATTGTGGATATATACATTTTTGCCTTCTAATTGAGTTTTGATGAAACACAGCTGGCATCTATGACAAGAATATCATTTACGTAAGAAAATAAGCTTCAACACTAAATTGAAGCCTACATCAGGACTGAAGTGGAGTAGGGAGTTATGTTTAGTTCTGATCAACAGAATGTTTTCATTATTAAGTTGAATGTTGCATAAAGTTTATAAAATATACAGTTGATGCCCACTTGCTCTGAGCTGAAAACCAAATAACATGTCTTTTTCTGTCTCTCAGAGGACATATTTGTACAACAGACTCAGGATGCCAAGAATCCAATTATCTATGCCGTGTTCTCTGCCTCAGGGTAGGTAAAACGGAGTTCAGTCTGGCAATGGGGACAAAACCACCTTGATCAGACAAGGCAGGAAATTAAGGAATTTCTTCTTCAAACGTGACATTACTCTGTAATCATGCCCGTCCGAAGAAATTGTAAACTTTGCCTTCCCATTTCCCCTTTTCGATAGAAACGTTGGATCGAAAAAGAATTGCTTGGGTTTAGGAGTCTTAATGGATGTGCTTCAAGATCGAGTTGGTTAGAACAACATTCCCTCACCACTAGGACCTGAGTCTTAACTCATCCTGTCTCTTCATGTCTTAGTAGAATAATATGGTTTCTGCCAACGTTATTTCTGCCCGTTGTTAAACGAGTTCATACCAAATCACAATCCATCAGCAATTGTCCTTTTGCTGTTGCTAAAATACAGTCCTCACCGCTCAACACATATCGCTACTTAACAGGGTGTAGTGGTAATGTCTCTAGTAATCCAGGGGCCTATGTTTCTGTGCTTGGGAAATGGTTTCAAGTCCCATCATGGCAAGTGATAGTTGGAAGCCAGCACTGACACAGTGGGCCAAATGGCCTTCTACTGTGCTGAAAATGCTGTATGCTGGACCATTATTGCAGGGATTGAAAATGAAAGAGGGTGGACAATTTGCAGTTAGCTCCTCAACTGGGCTTACGCTGAGCAAGCAGGCTCCAGGTAAAGGCTGCTGGTGAATTCTATCACTGTGCCACATCTTTGCCAGTGTCAGGGAACAGTCCTTGCACAGTGGGAGCTCCCGGAGCACCCAATCTCAACTTCCAACTCGCATCAGAATTGGAAATGTGTGAAAACTGCAGATTAAAATAAACAATCTGGGCTGTATTTAACAGCCTCAGGCATGACGGGCCAAATGACGTTCTTTTGCCCACAATAATCCTGTGATTCCACACACAATCTTACAACAATCACAGCAAGCCCTTTGCTGATGCCTGGATGAACTGAAGTCCTCTTTATTTCTGAAGGCTTTGCCATGACATGACAATGTGCAGCATTAATGTCCTGACACACATTTTTTATATATATATATATAAAGTTCTTTTCTTCATTGTTGTAGCACAGGTATTAACCTAGCAAGTGTTGCTTTAAAAGCCTGGAAGTGTTCTACTTGCTAACAGGAGGTTCCCTTTCCTTGCTAACAGGTCAGTCTTTAAAGGATCTGCTGTGTGTGTCTATTCAATGACAGACATCCGCACTGTCTTTAATGGGCCCTTCGCACACAAAGAGGGACCTAATTACCAGTGGATGCCTTACACAGGGAAGATACCATATCCCAGGCCTGGCACCGTAAGTAGATAGCTGCCTTCACTAACAAGCCTTTTTCTTCAGCTTCAATCTTTTTGGACAATGTTAGGCTGGATCCCCAAGACTGATGCTCACCGTTCTCAGTTATACATTCACAAGAATTTATAATATGAGTTTCAGTCCTCAGCGGCACAATCGAAACGCTGGGCCATGCCCCGCAGTCTCATCTGAAAAAAAAAGGGCTGGAAATCACAGCGGGTCAGCCAACTTCCACGGAGAGTTAGCAAGCTAATGTTTTGGGACCAAATGACTCTTCATCAGAGCTGATGTGAAGTCAGGAGGAGGCAGCATTAATGCAGTAGTGTGGGGTTGGGGGAGTTGTTGCAGAGAGCTAGGGGAGAGAGGTTGCTGTTAGTGCAGATTAAGTGTTGGAAAAAGAAGATAGGAGCAGGAGGAGGCCATTCGGCCCTTCGAGCCTGCTCCACCATTCAGCACAATCATGGCTGATTATCCAACTCAGTAGCCTAATGCTGCTTTCTCCCCATAACCTCTGATCCCATTCACCCCAAGTTATATATCTAGCTGTCTCTTGAACGCATTCAATGTTTGGCATCAACTACTTCCTGCGGTAATGAATTTCACGGGCTCACCACCCTTTGGGTGAAGAAATCGGAGTCGAGAGGGTGGTGCTGGAAGAGCACAGCAGGTCAGGCAGCATCCGAGGAGCAGGAGAATGGATGTTTCAGGCATAAGCCCTTCATCAGCCCTTCCTGATGCTGCCTGACCTGCTGCGCTTTTCCAGCACCACACTCTCCACTCTGATCTCCAGCACCTGCAGTCCTCACTTTCTCCTTTGGCTGAAGAAATGTCTCCTCATCTCCATCCTAAATGTGGCCTACCAGAATCCTCAGACTGTGAATGTGAGAAAGGCAGAACAATGGTGTGTCAAACTGCCAGACTGGAAAGAACAGTCAGTCCCACTGGGCTGGGGGCAGGGGACAGAGAGGACATGGTGACAGAGAATATAACAAGTAGAGCTAAAAGAAAGAGAAGGAGTGGGAGTGGGATCACAACCAGAAGATGTTGAACTTAATATTAAGTCCAGAAGGTTGTAAAGTGCCTGGTCTGAAGATGAGATGGTGCTCCTCCTGTTTGCACTGTGATTTGCTAGAACATTCTATTATGCTGAGGACAGATAAATGGGCACGCGAGCAGGCCACGATCTCAAAATAACCGGCTACAGGAAGGTCAGAGTCACGCTTGTGCACGGACCAGAGGTGTTCGGCAAAGCGGTCACCCAGTCTGCATTGGGTTTCTCCAATGTAGAGTAGGCCACATTGGGTGTAGCGAGTACAATAGACCAGATTGGAGGATGTACAGGCGGAATGCTGCTTCACCTGGAAGTACTGTTCAGGCTCTTGGATGGTGAGCAGGGAGGAGGTGAAGGGGCAGGTGTTGCACCTCTTGCGGTTACATGAGAAGGTACCATGGGAGGGGCTGTGGTCTCATGGTTATTCCTCATTTGTTCAAAAGTCATGCCCACTGCTCTTTCACCAAGTGAAAAGCTTCCCCTGTTTAGTTTCAAAACATTTTTTTGCTCCCTTTCATGGACAGTTTGAGCAAATGAGATTGTACCAAATGAGATTGTACCACTTGAAACAGCAACAACTAATAGCAGTCATTAAGGGCTAGGCCTGTACTTCTTTCTGACCGACCCCTTGTTCTAAGCTCTTGCTCAGTCATTATGTAACAGCCATATAGATCATTTGATCATCAAAGGCAACTCCATTGGTGAGTGCAGCACTTTTAAGAATACTTACCGAAGATGAATGGACTGGACAGCTATTGCATCACATGTAATCAGTATTGGTGTTTTTCCCAGGGCAGGGCGTAACCAGATCAATGTTTAGGCCAAGCTGTTGCAGTTAATGGAGCTATTCCAGACACCCCTCCGTGTCAATGATGTCGTGGGAACAGCCAGGCTCCTTCTGCTGAAGGGAAAACCAGGACAGAATATTCCTAGAGACTTCCAATAGGGAGAGGGTTGTCTTTCCAATTCTCAGAGTAATTAATTTGCAATGGCATCCCCGCCCCACCCCCAAACCACCGATGAAGGTGAGATTCCAGTGCAAACTGAGTTGCACTGCCAGGCAGATACAGCACCCTTCAGGAGGCTGGAATTTAGGCGCCATATAATGGAAGCTGCTCCCTGCATTTATCCATTGCCACAGTTAACACAGAAACATGTGATGGTCAAAACATATGTCAGTAAGAGAGCCCCTAGATGCCATGTGTTGCCAGCAATGCCATCCTGCCCACCTCCTTACTAACAAAGTCATTCATGTTGGAGAAATAACCTGCATTTGTATAGAGCCTGTACAAATTCATCCATTCAAGCCCATTCATTTTCTCGGCGTGTTCCAGATCTTGAAACGTGCCCATTGTTGTAATGCAGGCAATGTGACTGTTGCAAACAAACAGCAATGCATTCATGGCTTACGCTGAGGAGTAACTATTAGACACGACATTGGGGGAGAACATTGGGGGGGGCAGGGGAGGTTCATCTTCAAAAAGTCACTATTGACTGCACTATGGTCCATGCATCATTGCAAACTAAAACACAGCTGTAGAAAAAAACTTCCTTTTCAAATATCTCTTGCAGTGTCCCGGTGGTACATTTACTCCTTCGATGAAATCTACAAAAGATTACCCAGACGAAGTGATCAACTTCATGAGGAACCATCCCAGCATGTACAATGCCATCTACCCAGTGCACAAGCGCCCTCTGGTGGTCAGGACCAATGTGGATTATGAATTCACGACCATCACAGTGGACCAGGTGGATGCTGCTGATGGACGGTATGAGGTCCTATTCCTCGGAACAGGTAAAGGGGCCTGTTTAGAAAATATAACTCTTTCTTGCCCAGATGGAGTTGGCAGAGTCGCAATGGGTAGTAGAGGGAACTGAGAGGGTGTTGTGTTGAACCTGACATGCCAAAATTTACAACAAACACAGTGCATCTGATACGGATGAATCAAAATTGTTATTTTTGGGGCAGCACAGTAGTTCAGTAGTTAGCGCTGCTGCCTCACAGTGCCAGGGGCCTGGATTTGATTCCAGCCTCAGGTGACTGTCTATGTAGAGTTTGCATATTCTCCCTGTGTCATTATGCGTGCATTTTCTCTAGGTGCTCTGGTTTCCCCTCATAGTCCAAAGATGTGCAGGTTATGTGGATTGGCCATAGTGTCCAGGGATGTGGAGGCTAGATAGATTAGCCACGAGAAATGCATGGTCATAGGGAAAGGATGGGGGCTAGGCCTAGGTGGGATGCTTCTCAGAGGATTGATGCAGACAGGATAGTCCAAGTGACCTCTTTTCACACTTTCGCTTCAATGATTATTAAATCACTGGACTCAAAAAAATTTGGTATTTTCTTAAGTTAATTCTTTCAATGAGAGATTCTTTCTTGCGCCATGCTGCAAACCCTGTAATAAAACTATTTCCACAATACTACCTGAGACTGCTGGGATTTAAGCTGCTTGGTTTAACAGCAGTGACCACATGACCTGAAATCCACCTGACTTACCCATTCCAGCCACATTATACATGACATCTAATGTCTGTCCTTTAGGTTCCAGTATAAATTCCATGTCACTGAATCGCTCCAACAGGCCCTAAAGCCAGCTACAATGTAAAAAGTGTCCCAAGTGACTTTTTTTTTAAACAGGAAAAGGTGAAGTCCCATATTTCACCTCGTCACTCTCCTTTCTTCATTTTCATTCAGATCGGGGAACAGTGCAGAAAGTGATTGTATTACCCAAAGATGACATGGAGACTGAGGAACTCATTCTCGAAGAAGTTGAGGTTTTCAAGGTCAGTGCTAGCTTCTTAATCTGATTACGTTTAACAGTAAATCTGCAATTTGGAAATGATGACAAGATATTTGGGGATATTAACGAGACTTTCAAAGTGACTTAAAATAGTAGGATTATAGAAGTTTACCAATAAAACGCGAGGCCATTTGGTCTATCATGTCGTTGCTGGTTCTTTGCTAAAGTAACCCAGGACCAACCCCATTCTGTCTCCGGATTGGCTTACATTTTTCTTTGCTCTGAACTGTTTATCCCGTAACTCATCCCTTAACTGGTGCACTGAGGACTGTCTCAACTCCTCTCAGAGACAATGCATTCCTTGTGCTACAAACCCCGTTTTAAGACACTGCCTCAGGACGACATAGTGGCTCTGTGGTTAGCACTGCTGCCTCACAGCACCAGGGACCCAAGTTCGCCTCCAGCCTTGCTTGTAGAGCTTGCATGTTCTCCCTGTGTCTGCAGGATTCCACTGGGTGCTCTGGTTTCCTCCTGTAGTCCAAAGACGTTCAGGTTAGATGAATTGGTTATGCTTAAATTGCCCACGATGTGCAGGGTAGCCATGATGAAAATCCCAAATGAGGGTTTCTGGGAGCGAAGTCCTTTGAAGGGCCAAATGCACTGTAGGGATTCGATGAACTTGATGGTTTGTGCTTTGTGACATTAAGGCAGACAGAGATCCACACTGCACCTCTGCAAAACATTAGTCTTGATTCAATACTAAATATTCTTCCTTCTTTTCAAAATGTTTCCAGTCACTAATTTAATAAAGAGAACATTTGACAACCATTTCCGATCCCTCAAGAACACAACTATTCAGCTACTTTCTTCCACTTTCTTTCAAGCCTGTGTCAAGTTATAGTCCTGATTTTCAGATGGCTGGTCCATTTCAACCCCAAGGATTCTATGTCCCTCTTCCACTTGACAGTATTTCCCGTGAGAAGCCAGATAGGAGCAGATTGGGCAAATCAAACAGCAGTTCTTAAGGAACATAATACATTAGGCTGCCTTTCCTTCTATAGGCAGGGCAAGAATCTTGCCAGTTTTTGAAAGGTGAAAAATGCCATTCACATGCCAAGGCATTTGTGCACCTCTTTGTGGGTCCTCAGCTGGAGAACCTCAGCAGGTCTGGCAGCAGTTCTGAGGAAGGGTCACTTGACCCAAAACGTTAACTTTGGATTCTCTTCACAGATGCTGTCAGGCCTGCTGAGGTTTATCAATTTCTATTTCTGTTTCTAATTTACAGAGTCCTCAGTTCTTTCAGTTTTCATGCTATGCATGTTGACAAATTCTAATATTTAATTTTTCAGATGCCGACAGAAGTAAAGACAATGAAGATCTCGTCCAAAAGGGTGACTATCGCTTAGCTACTTGACTGACAGATTGTAATAGTGTTTAAGTTTAAAGTAAATAAAAATTTCCATTGGGGAGATTAGTTTAATTGTTCAGACTTAGGAAAGAAGACCGAAAATCCCCTCTCTGTTCTTCAAATTAATGTTGCTTCCCCCATCTCTGCACAAACTGGTCCACTTCTGAATTCAAGAGTTGCATGTCTACCTGGATTAATAACTTAATTTCCTACCTTTGTTTCCTTTATGATGTTGACCATTTACCTGAATGAGTGAGTGAAAAAGCAATCTAATTATGGACCTGTTACTATATTTTTGAAGTCTGCCTAATTTCTACTCATTCCCTGACCTGAACACATATGAACCCCATTCTGCATATGAAGTAGAATCTAATGTGTGCCCAATGCTAGCTATGAAACAACAGCACATTTTACAAACCTGATTACTTTTCCACATGTTAGATAGATGTTCATGTTCAGTGACTTCCGCTGTGGTTTCCAATGAATGACTTAATGGCAGAATTACGAACTGCCTATCACTCACATCATCCAGCCCTAAACCATATTCCACAGTGGTGACTGTCCTAAATCCACAGTGTTAATGTTTGTCTTTTGTGTTTTTAATAGCAACAGCTGTATGTCGGTTCTACCTTGGGCATTACACAAGTTGCACTCCACCGCTGCGATGTTTATGGAGAGGCCTGTGCTGATTGCTGCCTTGCCAGAGATCCATACTGTGCTTGGGATGGCAAAGCTTGCTCCAGATATTTAGCATCATCCAAAAGGTAAATGATCGATTGACAGTCAGTGAACCATTCACTCGCTTACTGTGCCCCTCAGTGACAGCTCAGAGCCAATCCCTGCATACGGAAACACAAACGAGCAACAACTCAGTAATCCATCTGGGTCTGTGTGGGTTGTCTACCTACCCTGTGGATGGACCTTTGACTTACTTCGTTAAAAATTACACAACACCAGTTTATGATCCAATAGGTTTATTTGGAAGCACTAGCTTTCAGAGCACTGCTCTATCACCTGATGAAGGAGCAGCACTCCAAAAGCTAGTACTTCCAAATAAACCTGTTGGATCATAACCTGTGCTGTGTGATTTTTAACTTTGTATACCCCAATCCAAAACCGGCGCATCCAAGTCTTGATTTACTTAGATATTTCAGATTGCTTCAACTCCACCAGATATTACCAAAGATGTCCGTGTCCTGGAGCTGTCACCAAACAGATAGTTTGATCATTTCTTTCCTTGCCTAATCCTACTGTAACATTCAAACGGCTCAATGTCATTCCAAACAAAAAAAAAGTTTGATTGGCACCAAGTCCATAACCTTCAGCATTCATTCCTCACATTAGTGTCGGCAGAGTGTGCCATCTACAAATGCACTACAACGACTCAGCAAGGCTTCTTCAACATTACCTTCCAAGCACAATGAAAATAAAAACATAGGAACACAGTCACCTGCAAGCTCCCCTTCATCACACGCATGAGCAGCTACACCACTGTTCCTTCAATGTGGCTGAGTCAAAATCCTAGATCTCCATTGCTGACAGCACTGAGGGTGTATCTATCACCCCAAGGACTGCACTGGTTCAAGTAGGCATCTTGGCAGCACCTTCTCCAGGACTGGTAATAACTACTGGACTGGCCGGCGATAGCACATTTTGTGAGCAGATGAAAACATGGATTTCCCACCATCCGTCCCAGATAATGCAAAACTTACATTCAGAAGAAATTTCTTTGGCGTGGAGAATTAGGTACGGATGAAAAATAATGCAACTGCAGTCAACTGATATTTAGTAAAAGTGTAAGACAGATACAAGAACTAGATTGAAGTTCATTGACCATTTGCAATGAAGCATTTTGTTTCCGTATCTCTGAGGTTGTTCAATAGTGGTGTAAGGAGTTATTTCTCACATTGCAGGAGCAATATCACATGCATAAGATCCTGCAGATTCAATGGTAACATAGTGGGGTGGTCAAGTATCAGTGTCCTCTCTCAGATCATTGTTTTTCCTTTATTCAGTCACGGGATGAGGGCAGTGCTGGCTAGGCCAGTATTTATTGCCTATCCCTAATTACCCAAAGGGCAGTTCAGAGTCAGCCACATTGCTGTGGGTTTGGAGTCACGGTTAGGCCAAACCGGGTAAAGATGGCAGTTTCCTTCCCTAAAGGACATTAGTGAACCAGCTGGGCTTTTCCAAAAATCAACAATGGATTCACAGTCAACAACTCTTAATTCCAGATCTTACTGAGTTCAAATTACACTGTCTGCCGTGGTGGGATTCAAACCCGGGTCCCTATGAACGTTACTTGGGTCTCTGGATTAACATCGAGTGTGAGATGCTGAAAAAGCACGGCAGGTCAGGCAGCATCCGAGGAACAGGAAAATCGATGTTTCAGGCAAAAGCCCGTCATTGGCCCTTTCCTGACGAAGGGCTTTTGTCCGAAACGTCAATCTTCCTGCTCCTCAGATGCTGCCTGACCTGCTATGCTTTTCCAACACCACACTCTTGACTCTAATCCCCAGCATCTGCAGTCCTCACTTTCACCTCTCTGGATTAACAATCTAGCGATAATACCACTAGGCCATTGCCTTCCCTGCTACCATGCCTGATCCTGAGGTATGGTTTGTTGTCCATCCACATGCCTGACACAAGACTTACCAAACAAGCTCACGACTTGGAGCTTGATCGCAGCAGGTGGTTACTGGGAGGATAGAGAAAATGCTTCAAGGATATCCTCAAAACCTCCCTGACAAATGCCATGTCCTCATCAACCTGTGGGAATCTTTTGTCCAGGACTATCCGACCTGGAGAATGTGTACCCACAGAGCTGGTAACCACCTCCAGCATCACTGACAGGCCCAGGTGGAGAACAAGCACAAACTGTGGAAGGACTGAGGGAATACCACCCACTTCCAACACCGCCTGCTCCACCAGCAGCAGGGTGTGTGGATCCAGCACAGGAAAGTTTAGTCACATTAGGAATCCACAACACCGGACTGGAGGGAAGTCACCCTTGGTCTCAAGGTTCTGCCAAAGAAGAGGAATAAGAGTTTACTTCCAATGATGTATTACGATGTTTGTGTTTAACTAGTGTTTTTCACATTGAGCTGTCTCACATATCAAGTTGTTCTGGAAATGCCACGGTTGTTAATTATCTACACATTCTGCCACCGGACCACCCAAAAAAACAACACAGAGACGTACAGATGAATTATTCACTTCCTTTGACAGGGGTTTCAAGCTTCAACAAATAGCTCTGCTTTGGGAATTTGCAGAGAAACTCCACATTGGTTTGCCTCAGGACAGTATTAAATTGGGAAGAGAACATGAGAAGGGAAGAGCATTCGTAGATTCTGGAAGGAGAAGAATTTTTTTCTTTGATTCTATGTTTTCTTCGTACCTGGTAACAAACCATTCATGAGACCCCAGCAACCTAGGTCCATATTACAGGTATAAATAAACCAATTTATATCTGGAATAAAAATTGGATTTCCATGTGTGTTGACACCACAGGCACATAATATCATCATCAGGCAATTGATTGGTCTGGACTTTGAAGGCAACAATGAATGTATTTATTAATATTCATTCAAAATCCTTATCAATCTGATGTCTCCTAACCAGCAGAGAAATGCAATGCACATTTCACTTGCCAGGCTGCAATTGACGCTTTCATATTCTGATAGAGGTAATAAAATGAGTTTTGTCTAATTCTCCAACTGGCAGCAGGAGGAACAGGTTTAAAGAAATTAGCACACGAATCAGAGGGAAGATAAGGGGATTTTTTTTTCCCACTATGCACAGCAAGTTGACACACTCTGGAATGCATTGCCTGAAAGGGTAGCAGAGATAGCAGATTCTCCATTGATTATAAGCTTTAATAGAACCTTTTTTCAGCATGATTGGGGAAAGGTGATGAGAGTGAGATGAATTAAATAGTTTTTTTTGAAAAAGGGCAGAACAACCACGAGGGGTCAAATGGCCTTTCTGCATGCTGTAAGATTCTGTGAAGTTAGCCCTGTCATTGTGAAGGTGTAACTGTTATTCCAATATTAACTGCAGGTCGGTCGAAATTTATATTGAAAATCTCCTCAAAATTTGCACAAGCTGAGTCCTACACTCATTATATTTTTCACTGTGTCACTTCATTTATCACAGCTGCTGTCAGTGTAGCAGAAGATCATTTTCTTTAGTTTTACATTCATGCAGCAAAGCATCTCTTGGTTATAGCGAACCTGTCACTCATGTTTTTCTTAGACTTTTAACTCAGCTTAGTCTGAGTATAATTATGTATAAATTCTCTATTTTGATTGAGCTCCAAATCAGAAATTTAAAAAGAAAATCATTATTATTTCAACAGTCAGCTGTCAGATAAATTGAAGTCTTTTATTTTATTATTAAAACTGAAGTTTGTAGGTTAATAGTTCGTTGAAATTATTGATTTTAATACAAAAGATTAAGAAAACTATATTAAAGAAAGAGACTTGTGTATCTATTGTTGAGATTTTACCTAATCTGTGAATATTTAGAATCATAGCACAGCACAGAAACAGACCCTTTGGTCCATCCAGTCCATGCCGACCGCAATCCCAAACTAAACTATTCCAACTGCCTGCCCTTGGCCCACATCCCTCCAAACATTCCTTATTCAATTACTTATCCAAATGTCTTTTAAACATTGTAATTGTACCTACATCCACCTCTTCTTCTGGAAGTTCATTCCACACATAAACCACTCTCTGTGTAAAAAGTTGCACTCATGTCTTTTTTAAATCTTTCTCCTCACACCCTAAAAATATGCCCCTAGTCTTCGAATCCTCCATCCGAGGGCAAAAACACCTGTACCCCCTTATCATTTATAAACCTCGAAAAAGTCACTTCTCAACCTCCTGAGCTCCAATGAACAAAAGTTCCAGCCTAACCATCCTCTCCTTATAACTCAAACCCTCTATTCCCAGCAACAGCCTGGAACATCTTTTCTGAACCCTCTCCAGCTTAATAATATCCTTCCTTTAACAAGGAGTCAAGAACTGGACACAGCATTCAAGAAAAGTCCTCCCCAATGTCCTGTACAACCTCAACATAACATCCCAACCCCTATACTTAAAGATCTGAGCAATTAAGGCAAGCATGCTAAATGCCTTCTTAACCACCCTGTCTATATATGAAGCAAACTTCAAAGAATTACACTATCCAAGATCCTACTTTTAATCATGCAAGTCTGCTTTTGTTTATTTTACCAAAATACAATATTTGAATAAAAGAAAAATAGTCCAAATGCTGGAAATATGGAGCAAACACAGACAATACCTGACAAACAGTGTTCTGGAGAAATCATGCCAGACTCGAAACATTAACCCTGTTTCTCTTTCCAACGATGCTGCCTGACCTGCTGAATTTCTCCAGCATTTTCTATTTGTTGCAAATATTCGATAATGTTTCTGTCTACACACTTGGCATCATTTCCTACTTTGCACATGGATTTAAGATTCAGTAGGAATGAAAATTCATAAAAACGGTGTCTTATGGTATCGGAATTACACTGGATATTACTTCCTTTTGTTTTTCACAGACGAAGCCGAAGGCAGGATGTACGACACGGCAACCCAATCAGACAGTGCCGAGGTTACAATTCCAATGGTAAGTAGGGAGAGATTTCCTTATCCTGAATACATAATGAACACTGGGCACTGAGTGAATGGTTTACAGAGAGGCCAGGGTGAATTTGAGACACAGACAGCAAAAGTGTGAATGAGGTATGCGTGCTCAGGAGAGTTAAAGGACTATCAACAGCCAGAGTTAGGGATACAGAAACGAGAGATTCCGAAGGATTACATGAAAGTTCCAGAGAGATGCACATGAGAGATCCAGAGAGACACGCATGTGGATTCCGGAGAGATTTTACATGAGAGATTTAGAGAGATGTACACAAGAGATTTAGAGATATGTACATGAGAGGTTTAGAGAGATGTACATGAGGGACTTAGAGAGATGTACATGAGGGATTTAGAGAGATGTACATGAGAGATTTAGAGAGATATACATGAGGGATTTAGAGAGATGTACATGAGAGATTTAGAGAGATGTACATGAGGGACTTAGAGAGATGTACATGAGGGACTTAGAGAGATGTACATGAGGGACTTAGAGATATGTACATGAGGGATTTAGAGAGATGTACATGAGAGATATAGAGAGATATACATGAGGGACTTGGAGAGATGTACATGAGAGATTTAGAGAGATGTACATGAGGGATTTAGAGAGATGTACATGAGGGATTTAGAGAGATGTACATGAGAGATTTAGAGAGATGTACATGAGGGATTTAGAGAGATGTACATGAGAGATTTAGAGAGATGTACATAAGAAGGCTTCAGAAAGATGTACACAAGCGATTTAGAGAGATGTACATCTCTCTAAATCCCACATGTACATCTCTCTAAATCCCTCATGTACATCTCTCTAAATCCCACATGTACATGAGAGTTAGAGAGATGTACATGAGAGATTTAGAGAGATGTACATGAGGGATTTAGAGAGATGTACATGAGAAGGTTTCAGAAAGATGTACACAAGCGATTTAGAGAGGTGTACATGAGGGATTTAGAAAGATGTACATGAGAAGGTTTCAGAAAGACGTACACAAGCGATTTAGAGAGGTGTACATGAGGGATTTAGACAGATGTACATCAGGGATTTAGAGAGATGTACATCAGGGATTTAGAGAGATGTACATGAGGTTCTGGGCTCTAAATTAGCAAGATTCTGCCTTTAGAGCGGATCTAACCCATAATAAGCTATCTTTATTTTACCAGGTTGCTATGGAATGATATAATTGCAAATCCGTCATCTGACCAGCTTGTTCACATTAGGTATAACTGGGCCTCTTTCAAAATAAATTGACACCAAGGCATGAAGTTCCCGTCAGAGTGTGATACATTGCCTGTGTTTATTTAACTGAAGTGTTTCCCTCTGTTTTCTGATGAAGTGGATGGTTTCACATTGAGTCCTAACCCTGTGTTGGTTCATTGACAGCTAATAGAAAAGCAGCAGAGACGGAGCAGTATGGGGTGGAAGGCAGCAGCACGTTCCTTGAATGCCAGCCCAAATCTCCTCAGGCCAGCATTAAGTGGGTGCTCCAGCGACATGGCAGTGAGCGTAAGAAAGAGGTAAATCCATTACACAGGTTTATACCATTCAGGCCACTGTTAGCAAGTTCAGTCAACAGACACAACCTGCACTCTGACCTTAAAGTATCTCCTCCGATTTAAGACAAATTGACAAATAATATTTTATCCTAACAAGACTTTGTCAGCTCAAGTCTCCCCACCAAAGCTGTGGGCTCTTAGAAGGAATCTAACTTGGCTCCAGTTAAATGTACAGCTAACATTACAGGCCATTCAGCCAAACAGTTCAATGCCAGTTCTTCTGCTCAAAACAATCTTCCTCCCATCATCTTACCTGAAAATATATCAAATCTCTTTCTCGTACCAGTCTCAGTTTTGCTGGAGTGATTCTGCAACTTCACCACATTTTTCCAAATTCCTGAATGAGTTTATTACTGATTATCTTATATTTATGACCTATAGTGTTTGGACTCCTCAACAAATGGAAATACCTTTGCTAAATCATCACGATGTCCATCCTTTGTAATTTAAATAAAAATCTCTTTTCAGCTCACCTCTCAATCTCGACTGCAGATAAAAGAGCCCCATTATGTTCAGATTTGCCTCGTAACTGTGTCCTCTGAATTTTTGTTGTCCTGTGACCCACATAGAGGACCCCGAGGGAAAATGTTGATCATTTTGTGTATCAGGGAAATCCATGTCAAAGGAACGAAGCCAATACAAAGTGAATAACCTTGGTTGACTCTTAACTGCCCTCTGAAAAGACCCGGCAATCCATTCAATTCGAGAGCAATATAAAGCAGGCAACAGATGATGATTTTGCCAGTGATGCCCACATCCTATGAGAGAACAAAGCAGAAAAAAAAAGGATTTGTTGAACTGATTGGGCACAGTTTAATGCTCACTTCCTGAGGCACGGTGGTAAGTAGAGGAGCATTTAGTCGGGCAAGTTGGTGCTGCCATGGGAACCATACCACCTTCCTACCTCTAACTGATTAAGCCCGGGTTGGGATAGTCCTTTGAAAATGCTCCTGCCTGGATGATAACTGAGGTCCTTATGTGGGGAATCAATGCTCATGTGAGAGCCTTAGCTCACTGCAATCTGGACTTCATGATGTGGAGGGGCCGGTGTTGGACTGGGGTAGACAAGTCAGAAGTCACATGACACCAGGTTATAGTCCAATATGTTTATTTGAAATCACAAGCTTTCGGAGCGCTGTTCTTTCATAAGATGAAGTGACCTGTCGAAGGAGCAGTGTCATAGAGTCATAGAGATGTATAGCACGGAAACAGACCCTTCAGTCCAACTTGTCCATGCCGACCAGATATTCCAAACCAATCGAGTCCCACCTGCCAGCACATGGCCCATATCCCTCCAAAACCTTCCTATTCATATACCCATCCAGATGCCTTTTAAATGTTGCAATCGTACTGTCCTCCATGACTTCCTCCGGCAGCTCATTCCATACATGTACCACCCTCTGCATGAAAAAGTTGCCCCTTAGACTTCTTTTATATCTTTCCTCTCTCACCCTAAACCTATAGCCTCTAGTTCTGGGCTCCCCCCCACCCCAGAGAAGAGACTTTGTCTATTTATCCTATCCATGCCCCTCATGATTTTATAAAGCTCTATGAGGTCACCCCTCAGCCTCCGACGCTCCAGGGAAAACAGCCCCAGCCTATTCAACCTCTCCCGATAGCTCAAATCCACCAACCCTGGCAACATCCTTGTAAATCCTTTCTGAACACTTTCAGGTTTCAGAAGATCCTTCCTATAGGAAGGAACTGCTCCAAAAGCTTGTGATTTCAAATAAACTTGTTGGACTGTAACCTAGTGTTGTGCGACTTCTGAGTGGGATTCAAACTGCAATTCTCATCCAGCATCAGTCCAACAGTGGGCAGGACACTCAAGGACTATCACAGTGTCACATTTCAAAGTATACCCAACTGGCTGTGAAGTATTTTGGAATTGTGAAAGGTGCTATATGAATGCAAGTTCTCTCTTTATTACCACAGCCATAATAATGGCTGGCTGTCACATATCAGATGACCACACTGATTTTGTATTTGAGTTGCAGCCAACACTTGCCTGCATTGAAACCATGCAGTTCCTGAGCTGGACTTACCTTATGCTGTCACCAGGTTAACAAATATCAACGAAAGCCCTTCCTTCCCTCTAGCTACTAATTCTCCCACTTCCACCAGACATCTCTCCCACGCCACAAATAGAACAGAAACTCCACTTAGTAGCCCTCAGTGCTGCCAGGAAGCAGAACCTCCCCAGCTGACGTAGCCCTCCTGTGCTGACACAGGAACTTCTCAAGCCAAGTCACTTTTGGTCCAAGAAGCTATCAGCTGCTGGGAAGTGAGTCATCTCAGCCATAGGGCAGGGAATACTTCCTTTCTCATGAAAAGGGTGTTGCTTATCCTCCTATGTCAGCCAAAACCAATGTCAAGCACTAGGCCATACACAACAGGGACAGGAAGGGTCTTGGTCAATTGAGAAGATTTCAGTATTTTTTTTAAAAGAGTTTGAAGCTTAACTTGTTGACAGCAGACCAAGTTGTGTGCAACTTTCCACAACACAACGTGAATGCCATTAGAGACCTTCATGGGAGTCAGTCAGTTGTGCAAACACTGCCCAATGTCGGTTCATCCAACATATGCAGCTTAAAGTTGCAGTGCTTCTTTGTAGCTAGTTACTGTGCATGTATATGATTAGATTACCTACAGTATGGAAATATGCCCTTCAGCCCAACAAGTCCACACCGACTGTCCAAAGAGTAACCCACCCAGACCCATTCCCCTACGCAATATTCACCCCTTACTAATGGGCAATTTAGCATGGCCAGTTCACCTGGTAAGTACATCTTTGGATTGTGGGAGGAAACTAGAGCAATCCCATACAGACATGGGGAGAATATGCAACTCCACACAGACAGACACCCAATGTAGGGACTGAACCCAGGTTCCTGGTGCTGTGAGGCAGCAGTACTAACCACTGAGCCATTGTGTGAACTCATGGAATGTACCAAACCCGATTAGTGAGTTCCAGGGAAAAATTACCATGTGGAAATACAATTTTGTGGCTATAACCAGAAACCAGGCTCAAGTAAGTGTCGGACTTGGGGTTCAACATTCTTGGATATAGGGTGTTCAGGAAAGTTAGGAAAGTACAAAAAGGACAAGGGGATGACAGAATTGATTAAGGAAGACATTGCAATGCTGGATGTCCCAAAGGACTCATGGGCAGAATCACATTAGTTGGTTTAAGGAACAAAAATGGCCTAATGGTATTATCACTAGATTATTAATCCAGAAACTCAGATAAAGTTGTGGGGATCCTGGTTCAAATCCAGCTGCAGCAGATGGTGGAGTTTGAATTCAGTCCAAATCTGGAATTAATCACCAAATGGTGATCGTGAATCCATTGTCGGAAAAACCCTTTTGAATCACTAACGCCCTTTAGGGAAGGAAACTACTATCCTTACCCGGTCTGGTCCAAATGTGACTCCAGACTCTCAACAATGCGGTTGACTCTCAACTGCCCTCTGGGTAATTAGGGATAGGAAATGAATGCTGACCTTGCCAGCAATGCCCTTGACCCATGAATGATTTTTTTTTAAATTACATTGCTTCGTGCAGGCTTTAGGCCATTGGCTAACAGGAAGGATGCAGAGGAACAGGCAAATCAAAGAGGGGTGCCCAAAGTGAAAAGTAGTTATAATGAGGGTGGCTTTAATTATTTAATTATATATGGGGATAATCATCATGTAAAGTACAAAGAGGCAAGAGTTTCTAGAATGTGATCAGAAGAATTTTCTACAGCAGAATGTCTTCAGTCCAGTGAGAAAACAATTACTAATAGACATCACCTTTGGCAATGAGGTGGGAAGCAGATGAAATTCCCTTTAGGGAATAGTGATCATAAGGATTAGGGTGACTATGGGAAAGGATAATGAACAAACCAGAGTAAAAAAATTGAGGGAAAGCCAACTACAATGGGCTAAGAATTGGGGTCAAATAAAGTGCGCTGGCAGGAAAATAGCTAGCGGGTTCTTCAGAGAAGAGATGACCTGAAGACTGTATGCAGGATATATTCCCTTGAAATGGAAAAGAAGGGCAAACAAATCCAGAAATTCCTAGATGACATAAGAGCTACAAATTATGATAACATAGAAAGTGCGCTTTTGAGAGATAAATAAAATTGAGAACCGGGCTGAGAATGAAAGATTGAGAGGGGTGGTGGAAAGGCAGAGAAATGAAACAAAGAGGGTTATGAAAGGAGATTGGCAGCCAACATACAAGGGAATCTCAAACCTTTTATAGCCATATAAATCAAAACAGTAGGAGTTACCTAAAAGGGGATTTACACATGGAGGAAGAGAGCATGTCTGAAATATCAAACAATTCTGCCTTGGAGGAAGAAGATGGTTCCTAAACCATGATGGTTAAGGAGGAAATGCTGTCGCTAGAATAGTTTAATATTGTTAAGGTGGAGGTATTTATTGTCGATATGTTTGCAAAGGTTAATGTACAGGAATGCTCTAAACACCACCCAGTATGATGATACCACATAGACCCGAGCAGGAGAACTTGATGGTTGAGGGATGGGAAACCGAGAGTAATGGTAAATGCATGTTTTTCAGGCTGGCGGGGGGAAGGTGTATAGAGGATTCCCCAAAGTCATTGTTGGGACCATTGTATTTCCCGATGTGAATAATCTATACTTTAATGTAGAGGGCACAATTTTGGAAACATTGGAAACTGTGGAGAGGCTGGTGTAGAAGGATCTTGACAAATTGGGGGAAGTGAGGACAGGTAGCAGATGAAGTTCAATGCAGAGAAATGTGAGGTGATTCATTTCGGTAGGAAGAACAATATAAAATCAAGGCAACAGCTCTGAAGGGGATTCAGGTGCAGAGGGAGTATAGGTACATAACTCATTAAAGGTGGGTATCAGGTTGAGAACAGAGTTAATAAAACATGCAGTATCCTAGCTTTTAATAATAGGGGCAGGGCGTATGAGAGTAAAGAAGTTGTTTTGAAATTATTAAAGACACCAGTTTGGTCCCAGCTGGAGTATAGCTCCTGCTCTGTCCACCACACTTTAGGAAAGATGTGAAGGCATTGGATAGAATGCAGAAGAGGTTACAAGAATGATTCCAGACATGAGGCATTTCAATTATAAATACAACTTGAAAAAAAACTGTTTTCTTTGGAGAGGAGAATGCGAATAGAAATGTTCAAATTCATGAAATACCTGGGCAGAGTGAAGAGGGGGAGAATGTTTCCACCTTGTGAAATGAAATACAGATATAAGATATTTAACAAAAAAGATCAGAAGTGAGATAAGGAAATGCTTTATTCACACAGCGAGCGGTTAGGCTCTGAAATGCACTGTTTGAGAGTATAGTTGGGGGGAGGTTAAGTCAAGACTTTGTGGGGGGAATTAGATGGTCATTTGAAAAGGAAGAATGTGCAGAGTTATGGGAAGAAAGCAGAGTGGCACTAGGCGAGATCCTCACTTGGAGAGCTAGTAAAAGCACAGCAGGCTGAATCATCCCCTCTGTGATGTAACAATTTGGTAATTTTGTGAATCCATTACCCTGCTACAGAGAACAAAACTAAGGATATTTCCTCATGATATGTCTTTTGTCTTGAGCAATAAGTTGGTGATTGTGATGCTATGCAAAGACATACTTAAGCTGGGATGGCTAATTAATGGTATGGTAACATGGTGGATACATTACAAAGGTTTGGACAATGAATCTCAGAGATGTGAGTTCAAATCCCAACCCATCAGCTGAGGAATTCAAATGAAGTGAACTTAGTCTGGAAGCCAGTCTCAGAAATTGTGACCATGAAACTACTGTTTAAAAATACTGTTTGGTTCACTCATGCCCTTTAGGGAAGGATATCTGCTGACCTTACCAGTCCAGCCTATGGGTGACTCTAGATTCGCAGCAATGTGGTAAACTCTCAACTGTTTTCTGAATTGGACAACAAGACTATAAGATATAACAGCAGAATTAGGCCACTCAGCCCATTGAGTCTGTTCCACCATTCAATAATGGCTGATATGTTTCTCAACTCCATTCTCCTACCTTTTCCTCTAACCCCTGATCCCCTTATTCATCAAGAATCTATCTATCGCCGCCTCAAAGACACTCATTGACTTGGCCTCCACAGCCTTCTGTAGCAATGAGTTCCACAGATTCACCACCCTCTGGCTGAAGAAATTCCTCCTCATCTCTGGTCTAAAGGGTCTGACCCTTCACTTCTAACACTGTACCCTCAGACTCTAGTCTCTCCTACTAATGGAAACATCTTCACCTATTCTAGGCCTCTCAGTGTTCTGTAAGTTTCAATCAGCTTTCCCCTCATCCTTCTAAACTCCATTGAGTGCAGACCCAGAGTCCTCAACCGCTCCTCATATGAGAAGCCCTTCAATTCTGGGATCATTCTTGTAAATCTCCTCTGGACAGCCCTCCAACGCCAGCACTTCCTTCGTACCATTCAGTCAAGAGCTTGTCTTTGCCAGTAACACCACATCAGTGAAAGAATGGAAAAGGATGATTATAGCTGGACTTATTGCTAATTGGTAATGGTACTGCCTGAAGGGCTGTATAATTGGGCATGCCTTTGTTTCAAAGAGTATAAAGTGGTGCTGTCTGAAGTGGCACTCTCATTGGAAGTATTCTCTCTGAAGTAGACCTATGAGCGGGAGTGGTACTATCTGAAGGGGAATTCTAATTGGATCTGGCACTATCTGAGCAGGTGCTATTATTAGATATCTGAAGAGGCACTAAAACTCAAAATGGTGCTATCTGTAGAAGCACTATAATTGGGAGCAGCCAATTCGTAACCTCACAGCTCCCTGCTGGGTCCATAACAAGCAGAGTTTCACAATTTAACAGAGCTTGTACATTATATGTGTTCAGTGGCTCAGTGAATGTGTCACACATCCTGTCTGCCTCAGATTCCTTGTAACCAAGCAATCAATTGTGTGGTGCTTCATGTGTGTGGGTCAATTCAGCCCAAACCTCTATCACTGGGTGATCAAAGTGTAGTTTATTCATTGGAGATTTTGGACCAGGCTGTTTTTTAAAGCTACTGTTCAGAGTGAATCAGACACATTCTTTGATGCAGATGTATTGAGGATGGTTAACAGTTCCACAAAACACTGGGCTGCTTTCTGCTTTGGAAAGTTGAGTCATGTGGAACTGTGTGCTATTGTCTTGAGTTCTGTTTAGGACCAACAAGACAATGGAATAATATCCCTTACCTTGTCTGACCCAGAGACTGAGTCTCAATAGTAATGTACAAGGCATCCATTTAATAAGTATTTTCAAGTTAAAACAAAAGTGGAATAATTTCAATAACCAATGCTCTCAGATTGGTTGAGGCTATATTGAACTTGAAGAAGTCATAGCAAATGGGAACAGGGGGCAGGCTACTCAGCCCCTTGACCCTGCTCTGCCAGTGAATGTGATACAGTGATCATTCCACTCAGTACCCTGTTCCCTCTTTACTCTAAGAACTACATATAATTCCTTCTTGAAAATATTCAATGTTCTGACCTGAACCACTTTCTGTGACAGAGACAAAAACAGAAAGACTCAACAGCATCTGTGGAGAGAGATCAGAGTTAACTTTCCGGGGTTCGGTGACCCTTCCTCAGAACTGCTACCAGACCTGCTGAGATCTTCCAGCAATCTCTGATTTCTGATTTCCAGCATCTCCAGTTTTCCAGTTTTTATTCTGTTACTTGCAGGCTCAAAGGGCCAAATGGCCTACTCTTGCACCATTTTCTATGACAGAGAATTCCATGGGCTCACCAATCTCTGGGTGAAGACATTTCTCCTCATCTCAGTCCTAAACAGCCTATCTTGTATATGCTTAGACTGACATTTGACACAAAACATTAACTCCTTTCTCTGATCCGTTAAGTGTCTCCAACAGTTTCTGTTTTTTTTAAATGTCAGATTTTCAGCTTGAATAGTATTTTGCTTTTATTTCGACTTGGGTTCTGTATTTTTCAACAAAGTACTCGTGGTGAGATGTGGAGATTTATAGCGACGGGGATAAATAAGGCGCCATTTACACTGTGGTTTCTTTCTCTCCCCCCATCTGTTCTCCAGATTAAAGCAGACGAGCGGATCCTCAAGACAGATCAAGGTCTTCTCCTGCGATCCCTCCAGATGACGGACGCTGGGGTGTACCAGTGCACCTCCACCGAGAACAACTTCAAGCACGCATTGGCACGGGTGCACCTGAGGGTCCTGAACAATGAGACGGTGCACGTGGTGCTCTCGCAAGTGGTGCCCTCACCGGGTGTGGCCAACCTGCAGGCGGGTAACCCAGGTACCCCCCGGACCCCGAAGCCAGAGTACAAGGACTTGCTGCAGTTGCTTAGCCAACCGGAAATGGGCCTCATCAACCAGTACTGTGAGGATTACTGGCAGCGGCCAGCCAACATCCTGAAAGAGAACTTGAACAAGCAGCTCAAAGTAAAGCCCATCAGAGAACAGAAAAAGCCACGAAACCGCAGAAATCACCATTCAGCCCCCCTCCAACAGACATGAAGCTCCGAGATCATAGAATTTCTTTAATATAAAGTATAACTTCCCTTACAACAGACAGTATTTATTGTAGGCTGTACATAGTATGATAATTCAACTTCCTTGTACTTACAACAAAGTCTCCATGACATTATGTATGATACATAGGTACTTAAGGGGGAACTGTATTCCCCTGAATTGCTACATAACCTTAAGGGTTGTAAAGGATGACAGTTGTACACTTAGCACTGCAACTCTCAGTTAATGTTTCTTTTTCTGCTTCAAGATGGTGGCAACTGGGGAACAATTATTTTGGAGATGAAAGTCCATGTCCAATTAAGTAAGGGGATGGAGGAAGAGTTGTACTGAACTTGAAATGTTAACTTTGTTTCTCTCTCCAGAGATGCTGCCAGACTTGCTGAGTTTCTCCAGCATTCTCTGTGTTTGTTTAAGTAATAGGATGGATCTGCCTTTTATGGTGTCAGAAGACATACCACATTATAAGCAGAATGTCACAAAAGACACATTTTGGATATGTTGTCCTTCTCAGATGCAGGGTATTGCCCCCACTCCTCCCTCCCCCCAAAACATCTTTCAAATCGCCTCATTGTAAAAGGATCAACAAGATAATCCACCACCTTTAAGAAAAAAAACTTTAAGTTATTCAGACCTCGCACCAATCCTGAATCCTTTCAGAGAGATCAGTTATGCCAGGTCCTATCCATTATACCAGCCTTTGGTTCATGCTCAGACCATAAGAACTCCAGGCCTCCCCAATTGCAGCCATTCCCAACAATTCATCAACACCACCACCATTGCTCCTTTATCCATTCCTAACATTGCTGCCTTATTTGGGAAAGACAGAGAGCTCCACCCTTATGGTTGGAGGTACCACAATTGTTCCTAGTCCTCTGCACCATCCTCATTGAAGTTACAACAGAAGTCTATCAGAACGCCAGGGGCCTTTTGAGTGAAGCTGAACTTGCTGTCTCCATGACAACATAACATTTGTTCAAGTGGCTAACTGAATGGGATACGGGGTGCCACAGAGACCTCCCAGAAGAAGACAAAGGTATTCAGTTGCAAAATGTTTGCTCCTTACTCCTTCTTGTCATGTATAGAGTTCGTGCTAGATTACTTCAGGTAAAGTGTGAATGCCCTCCATCGCACTCTTGCCTTAGTCGTTGTTGAACTGCATCGTCCTCTGATCCTCTTCTTAACTCTATTTTCTAGTTGACAAAATCCTTCATAAGTTATGGAATGCAATACAAACTTCTAAACAACAGCATAGGAGATACCTGAGAGACAACACCAGCAAGTGTACAGGCTTTATAGTGTTAAGATTTACACCTCAATTCAGATGAATAGGGATCTCCTTTAACAATTACTCAGTCTCATCTGTAGATTTTTTTTAAACTTGCATTGTATTTTATATTAGAATGCATTAATAGTTAATGTGGTCGACCCCTCAGACTGCTTTTCGTTTTTTTTTATTTTTATCCTTATAAATTAAATAGCTTTGGAAGAAAAGGTTGTATAATTTGTTAAAGTCGTGTTTTTTAAGAAAAAAAAAGACTTTTTGTTGTTGTTGCTGTTACTTTTATTAAAAGAATATTGAAAAAAAAATCTAAATTGTGTGCTGGAAAATGCACAAAAACAATTCCTTCCAATAGGGCATTCTACAGTAATGGTATATAATATATTCTGTGATGTCACTTAACTTGGCTTCTCATGTTTGTTTTTTTTTAAAGGAAGCAAGTTTATTTTTAATAACTTTATTAAACTTGGCTCAAACGTCAGTGAACATATATTCTGTCATATGTAAATAGTTGTAAATCTAAATAAGAAAAGTTCTTGCGTGTACTTGTCATTTATGTTCTGTGCAGCTGACACAACACAATGCAGTTACTGGAGTGAAAGAACACAGAGATCCTGTGGATGAAATCAAACCAAATAAACACTGGCTCATCTCTTTAATGTACACTGTGTTTCAGGACTCCAATTATTGTGTTTTAAAGCAGGTGAGTTGGCCAGATCTCAGCAATATGGACCACTGGTGTTTCTCACCATCTGTCTGTCGATTCAGGGATTCCCGACCAAAAATATACCCCTCCAAACCTTAAGACAAGGGCGTTTTCTACTGATGTACATTTACACAAATGCCGAACCCCTTTATATGAACCATCACCCAAGTAGCCATTTTTGCAAGTCTACAGGGAGTAGGAGCAAGCTTTATGACTGTGGGCAGAAAGCCTAGAGCAATGCCCTTACATAAGAACATAAAAACATAAGAAACAGGAGCAGGAGTAGGCCATTGAGCCTGTTCTGCCATTTAATAGCTGATCTTTTTCATGGACTCAGCTCCACTTACCTGCCCACTCACCATAACCTTAATTCCTTTACTGTTCAAAAATCTACCTTTACCTTAAAAACATTCAACAAGGTAGCCTCAACTGCTTCACTGGGCAAGGAATTCCACAAATTTCACAACTCTTTAGGAGAAGACGTTCCTCCTTCACTTAGCCAGAATAATGGTCCTCCATTATTTTGGGGCTAAATCCCATAGTTGATATTGGTTGTCATGTGTACCAGGAGAAAAGCCAACCAATATGGTTTTCTCCTCTCCCAAGTCTAGGGACACAGAATCTAATGCAATGTCCCAACACCACTTTGGCTGCAATGTTCACCATTACAAGAAACTTGATATTTTCTCTCTGCCACCTTTTCAATATGTACATCTTTTGGACACTATAGAGATAATGCACCAGTTGTAAAGATGTTAAGGCCAGTAGTAGCCCCATTTCAGAATCCTCTGAAATCTGAAGTTTCAACACATTTACCAGCATCGACTTGAGATGTATTGAACTATTGTGGACCACACTCCACTACACAGTTACCAAATAGCTACCATTGGGGAAGCTCTGTAATAACATTTGGAAATCATATGCTCTGTAGATCAGAACAGGATATCATAAGAAATAAGCAATTTTAGCCCCTGAGCCTGGCTTCTATTCAATAAGATGGTGGCTGATCTTATTGTATGTTTGATCCCACTTGCCCGACTGTCCCTCCCTCCATAAAACTCAACTCTCTTGAAGATCAAAAATCTGACTCTGCTATATTCAACTTTGAGTGTATTCAAAGGCCCAGTTTTCACTGCTCTTGAGGGAACATAATTCAAAACACTACCCTCTGAGAGAAGGAATTCCTTCTCATATCATATCTAATTAGGAGATCTAATATCTAATTATTTCTAAATTGTGCCAGTGGTTCTGAATATAGAATCCCTGTAGTGTGGCAAAAGCCCAATTGGCCCAACAAATCCACACTGACCCTCTGAAGAGCAACCCAACCAGACCCATTCCCCGACCCTATTACTCTACATTTACCCCTAACAAATCCACCTAACCTACACATCCATGAACACTATGGGCAATTCAGCATAGCCAATTCACCTGACCTGCACATCTTTGGGTTTTGGGAGGAAACCAGAATACCAGGAGGAAACCCATGCAAACACAGGGAGAAGGTGCAAACTCCGCACAGACAGTCACCCAAGGCTGGAATCAAACCCGGGTCCCTGGCGCTGTGAGGCAGCAGTGCTAACCACTGAGCCACCGTGTCCCCTATGTGGGGTAACATCCCCTCAGCATTCACCCTGTCAAGTTCCCTCTTATGTGTTTTAATAAGAGCACCTTTCATTCTCCTAAGTTCCGATGTATATAGGTCTAACGTGTTTAAACTACCCTCATTAAAAATAACCTTCATTCACAGAAATCAGCACAGTAAGTTAACTCTGAACTGTTTCCAATGCAGATATATCCTTTCTTTAGTAAGGAGGTCAGAATTATACACATTAGTCTCGGTGCATTCTTACATATGTCCTGTCTATCTGCAGCAATATTTCCCTTCTCTTATATTCTTCCCACTTGCAAGTAAGACAAACTTTCCATTTACTTTTCTTTTTGCTGAATCATCCTGTTAATGTTTGCAAATCAGGTACAAGGGCACACATTTTATTTTCATCAGATGTGGGTGTCACTGGTTAGACAGAAGTGGGTACTGCAGATGCTGGAAATTAGAATCAAAATTAGAGTGGTGCTGGAAAAGCACAGCAGGTCAGGCAGCATCCGAAACCTTTTGGGCAAAAGCCCTTCATCAGGAAACGTAGATTTTCCTTTCCTCGGATGCTGCCTGACTTGCTGTGCTTTTCCAGCACCACTCTAATTTTGTCACTGGCTAGGCCAGGATTTGTTAGGTTTCCAATTGCCCTTAAGCTGAGTAGCATGCTAGATCATTTCATTAGCAGTTAACAGTCAAGTATATTGCTGAGAGACTGGAGTCACATGTAGACAAGACCAGGAAGTTTCCTTGCCAAAAGGACATTGGTGAACCAGATGGGTTTTTACAATTAATGCTTCCTCTCATTTTTTTTGTGTGTTGGTACACGCACTTGATGTGTGCCAACAGAACCTCAGAGGAACTCTCAGAGTGACCATGCACCTTAAAGGAGTGTTTACAGCATTAGTTTCATGGTCATCATTAGACTAGCTTTCAATTCCAGATATTAGTGAATGGATTCAAAATTCAATATGCCTCAAACTTCAGAACATTAGCCTTGGACTTGGGGTTACGAGTCCAATGGCAATACCACAAAGCCACCACCTCCCCTAAGATCCATCGAATTGCAACATTCTGCAGTCTCTCCATTTAAATAACATTTTGCTTTTCTATCCTTCCTGCCAAAGTGTACACATTACCAAATGTGTACACATTACCAGTTACCAAATGTACCAAATGAAACATATTGCAGCTCATATGGTAGAATCAGTAAACCATGAAACAGTAACAGAATAGTGAATTTTACTTCAGGTAACCAAAGATGCCTATTGTTCATGGAAACACAAGTAGCACAGTTGATTCAGAAACTGAGAGTATCAGAAAAGGCAATCTCTGAAAAGCACTACCCAGTGCATAAGACAAAATCTCCAGCATGGTTCAAAACCAACAAATTTATTCCACCCAGTATTACAGCCACAATATCCAATTTGATTCAAGACTGGTTGCTGAAACCTCAACATCTGGATTCACGTTCACAAAACTTTTAGCTCATTTAAAAAATGTCCCAGAAAGGGGTATATGGAGGTCATCAACCTCTTGCACCTGCTCCACCATTCCAGGACATGGCAGATCATCTAACTCAATGCTATTTTCTCCCATATTATCCCTGTATCCCTTACTGTCATTGATATCTAGAAATCTTATGATCTGTACCTTGAACAAAATGACCGACCTTCCACAGCCCTCTGAGGTAGAGCATTCTCTTCCCCTCTATGTGAAGCACATCGCCCCTCACCTTACTCTTAAGTGACTTGCCCCAATATGCATTGGAAATTTTGTGACCTCTAGGGACAAGGACTATGTGCTGAAAATGACCTTGGGCTCAGGTGGTTTCTCTTTCAGCCAGCCCTGATGTGATGGGATGAGTGACTTCCTATTGCACAACAGATTTTTCCACATTTTCTAAATATTGAAAATATTTGAAAAGGGGGAATGTGCAGGAATGTGGGGAGAGGGCGGGTGAGTGGCAATACCTGAATTGGTCCTTAAGAAACAGAGAAAATAGCTGCCAGAGTAGGCCATTCGGCCCTTTAATCCTGCACCATCATGTTGATCATGCAATCTCAGTATCCCACGCCCTCTTTCTCTCCATACCCCTTGATCCCTATAGACCCAAGGGCCACATCCAGCTCCCTCTTGAATATACCTAACAAACTGCCCTGAACAGCCTTCTGTGGTAGAGAATTCCATAGGTTCACAACTCTCTGAGTGAAAACATTCTTCCTCCTCCCAGTCCTGAATGACTTACCCCTTATTCTTAGACTGTGACCCCCGGTTCTGAACTTCCTCAACATTGGGAACATTCTTCCTGTCTGTTAGTCCCATCAGGATTTTGCATGTTTTTATGAGACCCCCCACCCTCCCCCCACCTCATTCTTCTAAATTCCAGCAAGTACAAGCCTGTTCAATTCAGTCTTTCATCATATGTCAGTCCTGCCAATGTGGGAATCAGTCTAGCGAATCTTCCTGGACTCCCTCAGACTAGGAGACCAAAACCGAGCACAATACTCAAGGTGTGCCTCACCGACACCCTGTACAACTGCAGCAAGACACTCCTACTCCTATACTCAAATCATTATATCCTACTTCTGTATTCAAATCCAGCACAGACAGCCAGCACAGATGCAATGGGTTAAATGGCCACTTTCTGTACCTTTATGCTGATTTAATATAATCTTCCGTTAACTGAGGCCCCAGTCTCTCTTACACTGAAGGGGAAACAGCCCCGGCTACTCCCAAATAAATTGATTTCTAAGCTAACCTGCTGAAAGGTCCAACTCAAGTAAGTAGGAGAAGATGAACTGAGATTGCACAAGACAAGTTGATGAGGGCTTCATAATGAAACCAGCACGGAGAAACCCACCTTAGGCATCCAGAATTTCAGTATGTAGCAGTGTGAGTGTAAGTTGGACTGCTTCAAAATAACTCCAAAATGTAGGAAAATGCAACAATTCAAATTGAACAGCCAACTAATTCAATACCTGTGGAACACATTCCACTTTGATTACTCATTTCACATTAGATCTTGTATGGTGCATTGCAAGCCAGATGGTTTTGAATATGAGCTTTCATTATGTCTGAAATAGCCCAGGGTATTGAAAGATATTTGAGACAGCAGCCTCGCATATAGAATTATCAATGGATGTGGGATTTGGAACAAAAAAAAATGTAATGACATGTTTTGACAGCAGACAAGAAAACTATTTCAGAAAAGCACTAAACCACACAATGCCAAAAGACTGACAGCATCAGAGAACTAATGTGCTATCTTGTGGCAATTCGGTCCTGTTAGTATTAATTCCAACATTAAGAAGCATTTTGGTATGTACAAAACAGAACTATATCACCGGAGATATGGAGACAAACAATATCCAAATTGTCCAACTAATGGCAGGCTAACAAATGGGAATAAGGTGAGGGTAATGGAGATAATCAATATCATGTCAGAATTCTGGCTGAGGTTGTCTGCTCATCTTTTCTGGTCCAGAAAACTAGGTGAAGGGTCAAATCGGGACCACTGATATACATGCAATTTACCGTATTAGAACAGTTAATTAGTAACAGTTAATATATATTAATTTGTTAAACATTTCAATAGAGTTGCAGTTAAGCAAATTCTGTTTTTTCATTTTGTCTGTATTTTAATTATAGTATATGAATAAAGTGTGTTCTGCTTCAAACCTGGTAGTTTGACCAATCGAATTGCATCTGGAACACAACACCTTGAACCTGCCTTTAAAATAAGAAAAAGTTAGGATCTAGTCTTTCTTCTTAATATATTTTGAGGGGGGGTTGGTCAGGTAAATAACAAGCACAAATAATGACAAACTGAGCTACAGTAATCTATCTCTAAAGAAACACTGTGCAGCTTTGCCAAGTTCAACATAGGGAGAGGAATGAAAACCATTTTTTGTTTTAAAAGACCCAACACTCCACAGATAACATATGCAAAATGACTAACTGTTGAAACAGAAAACATATGATTGAAAATGAAATGGCAAGATGCAAAATGCAATTGTCAGAGCACAAAAACATCTTTAGTAACATCTTTAGTACCTTCCATTGCTTCCAACGACATCAAAAGCAACACATATCAAACATACTCAGTGGCATATCCAACCCAATCTATTCACAGTTTAAGTTGCCCCTCCCAAAACAGCAAAGAATAGCTGAGATACATGCAATTTGCAACTTGTTATGACAATTCACATATTACAAGGAGTGAAAAGAAAACAATAACTAACATTTCTTTGAAGATTAAGGAATGAACTAATTGAGATTTTAAGATGATTAAAGGATTTGATAGGATAGATAGGGATAAACTATTTCTTATGGTTAGAAAAACAAGGGGACAAGGCATCAAAATTAGAGCTTGGACATTTATGAGCAATGCCATTGAAAAATTTATCATGCAAAGAAGAGTTAGTATCCAAAAACCTGAAAATCTTTCCATAAACAAATCTGTTGAGGCTGAGGTGCAAATTATAACCTTTAAAACTCAATTTTATTTTCATGATTCAACGGCATTAAGGGTTACAAAACTAATTGTTTTTTAACCCTTAATGCATTTGAATCATGAAAATAAAGTTAATTGTTTTGTAACAACTGGGTAATCAGAATCAAGTTATTGATCAACCACGATACTATTGAATGGCAGAATGGAATTAGGGCTGAATGGTCTATTGATGTTCTGATATATTTACACATTTCATTATAATAAGTCAAAGGAAACCCTTTCCCACTCAAATGTGACATCCAGGTCAACAACAAACTTGAATAAATGTTATGGTCTCCATCAAGACCAATAAACACTGATAAGAAATTCAAGCTTCAAATTAACAACGAATAGAAGAACATGTCAAACCTTCATGTTTTGAAACTTTTACTGCACTAAATGATTAAAAACAGAATTGACCAAACACTATTTTCTTTTGTAGTCATCTTGCATCTAAACTATAGAAGCAAGTAGTTTTTTTTACTTGTCACATATTATACTCTTCATAGAATTATAATTCCTACTGCAAACTGTTCATACACATTTACAAAGAGTTTCTTCTTTTTTATTTTCCCATTTAAATAACTTTCAATCCCAGAGTGATCTGTCACAATGATGGTTACACTGCTGACTTCTTCCTCGAGCTGCATGCTAAAACAAATCTGCTGTCCTCTTCTTATCCTCACAGTCCCAGTCTTCACTCTAACTGAGATGACGCTTGTATTTTACATAGTGAACAATAGAATCAGGATATTTTTCAGCTTGAAGTAAATGCCCGGATATTTCCATCTTTTGTTCTATACCTCGCTATTAGCTTCAGCAACTGGTGTTTCTCTGTGATTATTCCTGGATTCATAGGGAAGCCTGTAACTTGATTTCAAAATTGTTTCTTCAACCTTGTTACCCATGGCAACCGAAAATGCATTATGTTTGTATTTATGTAGAAATGCTGATTAGTTACATTTTATCCAAACTCCTTCAGAACTTAAAAGTAAATGAATAGTTCACAGCACTATTGTTTACAACTTGATATCTTTAGAGTCTATTCACAGTACGCTGTGGGATTCCATATATTAATACCTTTCACCTTTCTTGCAATGAAACAATCTGAGTCCCTCTGATTTCCATTAATTAAACTAACCAAGTTTATGCCCGAAGGTAGAAATCAGCAGGTTGCACAGGCTCTTTCATCTACCCTATGTTTAAAGCCACAATATAATAATTTCATAAATCAAAAGATATAGTCCTAAAACATAATAACCTTAAAATTGTATGAAGTGCAACAACATGCTAAAATATAATTAAACCTGTATAATTACTAACCATATTCTTTGTCAATAATGCTATTCCTCAACGCTATTACAATTAATGAAGAGCTATTCCGAATTTTCTTATGATTTTTAATATTGAGTTACCACCTTGACATAGAACACATCCACTGCCAACTAATTCAGGCAGTGGTAGAACTACCAGGTGTTCCTTATATGCAGCAGTTTGGAAGTCAGAACCAGGTAACAAGTCTGCTATCCCGGTTTTCAAATACATGATAAATAAATATGTTAAAAGCATTGGAATAATACAGGGAGAAACTCAGCAGGTCTGGCAGCATTTGGGGAATGAGAAACAGAGTTAATGCTTTGATGTCAATATGACTCAGTTTCAGAACAGAAGGAGGGTGAAAAAATGTTTGGATTTATGCTTTAGAAAGAAGGGCTCTGTTAATAGTAGTAAAGCACAGATATTGGTGAAGAATAGGTGTTAATAGCAGATGTTATTAGCAGAAAATAAGTCAGCTCTGTTGAGAACAGAGCCAGAGTGCTGGGGTGGTGGAGGAGATAATCACAATGGAGGATAGAGTTCATGGTCTGAAAGATGAGCTGGAAGATTCAAATGGGAATACCACGGGGAGAAGAGTAGAACTTCATTAAGATCGGCATCCTAAGAGAAACATTTGTTTGAATGTTTAGTTCAATGGAAAATCATACACAGAAAGGACAATAAAGTGAGAGAAGAAAACACACAATTGAAAACCACATATGAACATTCGAACAAGAGTAGGTCACTCAGCCCTTCGAGTCTAATCTCTTGTTCAATAAGATCGTGGCTGATCTGATTTTAGCCTTAACTCTACACTCCTGCATATCCCTGATAATATTCCATCCCCTTGATAATCAAGAATATATCTCCCTCTGCCTTAAAGATATTTAAATATTCTGCATCCACTACCTTGTGAGGAAGGAAATTCAACAGACACACAACTCTCTAAGAGAAAAACAATTCCTGGCAATTGGGTATCCCTCAATGTCCAAACCATGATCCTCAGCTCTGGATTCTCCCACAAGATAAAACAGCCTTCCACATCCATTTGATCAAGTCCCCAGGATCTCACACGCTTCAATTAAATCACCTCTGATTCATCTAAATGCCAGAGAGTACGGGCCTAGCCTGCCTAGACTTCCTTAATAAGGCCACCTCAGGAATCAGTCCAGTAAACAAGGATATGTGTTCAAACAATGAAAATTCTAACTTTCAAAGTTCTCCAGCAATAACCAAAATCTAAATAACTAAGACTTAATGTTTGTGAATGCACATTTTCAGGGCAGAGGGGTTGTTGTCAGGAATTAATAATCAAGGCACCATTAAAATTTGACTGTCTGTGTGTAGTTTGTGCATTCTCCCCATGTCTGTTTAGTTTTCCTCTGGGTGCTCCAGTTTCCGCCCACAGTCCCAAAGACGTTCAGGTTAGGTGAATTGGCCATGCTAAATGCGGGATTATGGAGATAGGGTTGGGGTCTTTGTCTGGTTGGGATGCTCTTCAGAGGATTGGTTCAGACCTGATGGGCCAAATGGCCTTTACCGCACTGGAGGGATTACATACAAGTGATTTGAAAAGCCCTCATTTTCCAGATATATTTAGAAGGTGTGTAGGTATCCCAAAAATTCATGTGTATGAATGTCTGTTTTTTGAGCAAGTGTCACTATAGCAAAAATGTTCTGAATTCCTACATTCAACATAACACATACGAGTGACAGATTTTGCAGTATGATTTATTCTACAACAATGATGACTGCTGATAACAGGATCCAGCCTATAGCTTTACAATGAGAATATCTTTAGCCATTTAGTTTTTGACTTGACTCTGCACGAAATGATGATTAAATATAAAGACATGGCATTGTATGCCAATCCTGTTGCTATTTAACATTCTTACATATATACCTTCCAGAACAGGTCATTAAACATTAATGATAAGCAGGTATTCTGGCTTAGTCTTCCTTCTCCTGCTCAAAGCTGTTTAATTTCTGTCCTATTCCTCCATCTCCAATTGCAATAAGCTGAATCAGAACGGGCCAAAATTATATTATCTGCTTCTTTTAATGAAAAAGGCAGCAGCATATTAGACTAAAAACAACTCATGTATCGCGCGATACATGAAGCAATCAAAGCACATACCTATGTCTGTTCCCTTAGTTTTGTTTTACATGTTTGCTAATACTGACATCTTTCCTAAAGGATAGAAAAGCAAACACATTATACTTATTCTACTTCACGCGCATAATTTAAAATTCACACAACACCAAGTTAAAGTCCAACAGGTTTTGGACTATAACCTGGTGTTTTGTGATTTTTAACTTTGTCCACTGCAGTCCAACCCAAGCATCAATTAAGTACTCACTAAACAAAGCAGAGTAAGTGAGGGCTTATCAATTGAATTGTAAATGATTTTTAATACAATCTTAAATGGTGGCATGGTGGCTCAGTGGTTAGCACTGTTGCCTCACAGCATCAGGGTCCCGGATTCAATTACCAACCTCAGGTGACTGTCTGTGTGGAGTTTGCACATTCTCCCTGTGTCTGTGTGGGTTTCCTCTGGGTGCTCCGGTTTCTTCCCACAGTCCAAAGATGTGCAGGTTAGGTGAATTGGCCATGCGTAAATTGTCGATTAGGTGCATGAGTCAGAGGGAAAAGGGGTTTGGGTGGGTTACTCTTCGGAGGGTCGGTGTGGACTTGTTGGGCCAAAGGGCCTGTTTCCACACTGTAGGTAATCTAATCTACATCTTTGCTATCGAACAAGCATCCTGGCCTTGAAATTTAGGCTTTACAAACATAGAGCCTCATTCCTTCCAATTTTTGTGAAATCTTTTGTCCGATCCAGAACCCGGGCCTACAACTTGAAGGTGCATGTTCACATCAAGAATGGCTAACCCAGGGTGACAATCTACCTCTATGGCCATGGTATGAATGAAGCTTCCATGTCCATCAAATCCTGGAGGAGTCTCAAAACTGGAACAGACACGGTACTGCAAGATTCAAACACCAGTGTTATTGCATGTTCTTAATATAGTTATTTGGATCAATTGCATTTTTGTTGCCAATTACTTCGCTCCACAGTACCATAAAGATCATTAACTAGTCAGGGCTTCAACTCAGATTTCTTTCCTTTGATGGGATTGAGGTCAAGCAGACTTGACAAGTTGTCTTGCAAAACCTGTAATCACATCAGAGAGTCTTAAATGCTACTTAGTGTGAACATGACCATCAGATCTCTGAGGATAAGAGCTTGATATTGATCTGCCAACAAGAGAAAAGAAAGATAAAAAGGAAAGATTATTTAGAAATAGAGCAACAAAAGGATGAGATCCTATCAAGTTTGTCAGTTTTGAATGAACATAAAACTGAAATATTACCATGGAAAATTTCTGATTTGTGAATGTAGCCTTGTATCTTACCTATCTTCAATGATTCTGTTTGACCTCCACATCATAAGATAATAATAGTAATGGAATCTCATTTTAACATGAAGAACAGCGTTTCATGCTCATTTTCATTTTGCAAACTGAGTACAGCTCACAATTAAAGGGAAATGTCTCCCACAATTTTAGTAATAACCACCAAGCGCCTTTCACCCCTATGTGCCTGGTCTCTCTCTTTCTCTTTCTTACACACACACACACACACACACACACACTCTAGAAGTAGTCATATTTTTGCCTGTAGCAACTGCATGAAGATTTAAGGATTTATCTTCGAATTGGACCACAGGTTCAGCTGACTGCAGCGAGTCATTAGTTCTGTTTTACACACCTTCCTCTGTTCTCTCCTTGTCCTTGCCCCTGATTGGAATACAGGTCTCACATGACACATCCTATCTCCAAAATCCTTCTAAGAAGTGCTGAATGCCAGATTTGGATTTCAGTCTAGAGAGTGAGCAGCTGATGCCCATGAGGGTCCGGTGACAGGATCCTCTTCTTTCTCAGCTGGCAGCCCTGATCTCAACAACAGAGACAAGACCAGAACAGTCTCCCACTGCGTGCGCCTGACTGTGCAGTCTAGTGGATAGCAGTTGCATTTCCAAACTCTCTCAACCATGGGAGCAGGAGCCAGCGCAGAAGAGAAGCACTCAAGGGACCTGGAAAAGAAGCTGAGAGAAGATGCAGAGAAAGATGCCAGAACAGTCAAACTCTTACTGCTGGGTAAATACCTGTTGAATTACTTAGGAACTAGAGGTATTGTAATAATCAAACTCTCAGTCAACAAAATGTTGCATTTGACTTCATTGGCAGACTTCAAACTCACCATAATGTTACCAATAGAGGAAGATGCACCTGTTAAATATTTGAGCTTATGGACTTGCCCTGCCAACTGCTATAATAAATTACTGTTTTCCAAAATGTTTGTGGGCTTTGCTATGGAAGGCAATTAGAAACTTATGTTAAGGCAGAAATCAGTTACCTTACAATTAAGAATTCATAGGATCCCTACAGTGTGGAAGTAGCCTATTCATCCCATCAGATCTGCACTGACCCTCCGAGAAGCATCCCACGCAGCCTACCACCCTGCATTATCCTCATAAACCTGAATTTCCCATGGCCAATCCACTCAACCTTACCATCTTTGTACTGTGGGCAGAAACCAAAGCAACCAGAGGAAACCCACGCAGTCATGGGGAGAACGTGCAAAATCCACACAGTCACCCAAGAGTGAAATCAAACCCAGGTCCCTGTTGCTGTGAGGCAGCAGTGCTAACCACTGAGCCACTGTGCCAATTCCTTTTAGCCAGTAAAAGGTTTAACAAAAATCAAGCAGTAGTAGAAAAGGAAAGTATCGTTCGATTCATTCCTTTTGAACTATGTTCCTTTGAGTCACTGCGTCACTTAATGTAACTCTTTGTGAGGTGCCACTCATGGATTTGCCACTTTTCCCACAAAAAGCATTCCATCGTCAGAATTTGTTATTTCCATTATGTAATGGAGTAATGGTCTTTATAATTAATTACATCAAAAATCTAATTTTAACTAAAATATTCAAGAAAGGTTCAACAAAATATTCAATAGCTATTGTGATTGGAAACTAATTGTAGAATGCTTGCGTGTTAACTATACAATATCATGAGAGAATCAGAGTTAGATTTAGATTTAGATTTCAACTTTATTGTCACATGTCCTCAAGTACAAAAGCTGAACATGTGTTGCTGGAAAAGCGCAGCAGGTCAGGCAGCATCCAAGAAACAGGAAATTCGACATTTCGGGCATAAGCCCTTCATCAGGAACGCCCGAAACGTCGAATTTCCTGTTCCTTGGATGCTGCCTGACCTGCTGCGCTTTTCCAGCAACACATTTTCAGCTCTGATCTTCAGCATCTGCAGACCTCACTTTCTCCTCAAGTACTAAAGCACAGGAGTACAGTGAAAAGTTTTCAATGTCGACACACACGGCACCATCGTAGTTACTTGTACCTAAAATTTCAAAAACTTAAGAATGAAATACAAAGAAATAAGCAACAAAGTTAAAAGCTAAACATTACAGTCTCTCTCATTATAGTATAAAGAAACACAGAAATAAAGTTAAAGGTTAAACATTTTCAGAACCAGACTTTACAGTTCAAAATATTTGTGGTCTCATCATTGTTCACATTTTCTGAAGATTGTTTAGGCTTGCACGACACATAGAAACATAGAAAGAAAATAGACGTAGGCCATTCAGCCCTTTGAGCATGCTCTGCCATTCATTATGATCCTCCAACTCAATACCTTTGGAAAACTTTGAAACTCTTACACTCAAACTTTCATGAGTTGTGAATTTATCCTGAAAAATGTTCAGGAGCAACATTATTTAAATGTTGCTTTGATATAAGAAAACTAAAAATCAGAGTAAGAAAAAGCTATTCAACCCAATGTTATCAATGCTTGTGATAACCTATCTCTCCCATCATAGTTTGCAGATCTACCCTGCCCTTTGATCCCACCAAATTGCACGGCAGTTTCCTAACCAGTTACCAATTCTGATTATGATTCTCTGAAGAAGATGATCCATGAACTTATTGTGCACAATATATGTTCATACTTAAAGTGAATGACAACAATGAGCTTATTCATGAGCATAGTATTCAGTTTGTACCTTGTGGCATTATAAGTAGCTAGGATTACCTTTTTATCGCATGCTACTCCTAACACCTGTCACAAAATTACTTTGTAACCTCTTTATTTGGAATGTTTCTTTCAATTTGCCACACCACACACAAAAAAGACACATGTACTCCCCTGATACAACTTAATGGAACACCCTGTGTTTATTAGGAACTAGAGGCATTGTAATGATCAAACTCTCAGTCAACAAAAGGCTGCATTTAACTTCATTGGTAGACTTCATGTGTCAATTCTCCTCGGTGTCTCACATATTATCCTTCAGCATGAAATAACATCACAAAACCAGAATATCATTTCATTTATCACATGCTATATGAAGGAGTTTGCTGTGCACAGATTGGTTTTGTACTTCCTCTATCGCAACAGTGAATGCCCTTAAAGAGTGAAAACAGAGAATGTGGGAAATACAGAATAGGTCAAGCATAGAGTTGACGTTTGCAATGTGTGACCTTTCATCAGAACAGGAAGAAAGCAGGCGTGAGATGTTAACTTTGTTTCTCTGCACAAATATTGCATGACCAGCTGCGTATTTCCAATATTTTCTGTTTATATTTAGGATTTGCTTCATCTGCATTTTGAACATTCTAAAGTTCTTTATTGACTCTAAAGAGTTTTGAGAAATCCTGAGGTTATGAAACGTGCTAATGTGGAAACAGGGCTTTTATTTAATCATGTGTAATATTTTATTTACCTCATTGAACCAATGGCTGTGGATTCTGATGCTAAACTAAAAGAAAGAACTGCGGATGCTGGAAATTTGAAACAAAAACAGTAATTGCTGGAGAAACTCAGCAGGTCTGGCAGCATTTATGGAGAGAGAAACAGGGTTAACTTTAGCATCCAGTGCCCCTTCTTCAGTAATTTTGGGATGTCTTGCTGCAATTATACAATGCCTTGATAAGATATTTGCATCTAAAATATCGTGTGCAGTTTTGGGCTTTTTTAAAGAAAGATGTTTTTGCACCAGAGGAAATGCAGCCATGGTTTACCAGAGTGGATCCTGGGACTGACGATGAAGAGAGGTTGAGTTGGCTCAGGTTACATTTGCTGAAGTTCACAAGAATGAGGGAGATCTTGTAGGAATCTACAAAATTCTAACAGGACAAAATGGTAGATGCAGGAAGAATATTTCTAATATTGTGAAGTCCAGAATCAAGGGTTACATTTTAAGGATACTGGGTAAACCATTTAGGACTGAACTGAGGGGAAATTTCTTCACTCAGAGAGTGGTAAGCCTATGCAAAAGTCTATTGAAAGCAGTTGAGGCCACATTGTGTGGTTTCATGAAGGAGTTGAGAGGCTAAAGACATCAATGGATGTGTGGGAAAGCAGGAACAGATTATTGCGTTGGACGTTCAGTCATGGTCATAATGAGTGGCTTAAAGGGCCAAATGGCCTACTCCTGCTCCTACTTTATGTTTCTAAGTATGAACTCCTATTGTAGTCAACTACAACTTGCTCTGTTAGCTAATGTGAACAAAATATCTTGCTAAAAGTGTGAACTTTGGTACGAGGACATGAAGCATTCAGTAACAATACAAACATCAGTTTCTTCTAAATAATTGTTTGATATTACAGAACTTGAACAATGCTGAGAAAAGACACATTTTTCAATAGCTTTTCGTCTGGCATTCATCAGGACAATCTGCAAGTGTTAGTAAATCAGCATTCTGCTCTTATTTGTTATAAACATTATTATCCCTTTGGTATTTCTTGCAGATTTTCCAGATGGGTGCAATATGAAAAACTTTGACAAAATGTGTGTTTTTCAGCAATAATAGATTTTTTCTTTTATATTGCAATATCTCGCATCTGCCATGTACATCAAAAGGAGAAAAGCAAAGCAAGACCTTATGTTACATGCTGCTTATTACATCTTCAGGACATCCCACGGAATTACTTTTAAAGTGTAGTCATTGTTTCAGTGTGAAAATCTAATACCTAGTCTGTGAACAGCAAGCTCTCAAAAATTAATAACAGTAATCTATTTCAGTGATGTTTGTTGAGGGATAAATATCAGCCAGGACACAGCAGAAATATCCCTTGCTCTTTCACTCCCATCTGGGACTATATTTATGGAATAACCTGAATAATGCATCAAGGCAGCCTTGGTTGGTAACAGAGGAGGCAGTTATTCATCACAATATTGTAGTCAGAAAAACACAGTGTAAACTGACTGTGCCATAATAATGGTGTACTGTTTAATAGTGCCAGTCTTTACTTCATACTTATTGTAAGTAGACACATTCGTTGATATCTGGTGCAGCATGAGCAATAGTAAAAAGGTAATTCTATATATCCATATCCTAATGCCAGAGGATATAACCTGATAGTGCTGTTTGAGAATAAGCTCATTGTTGGCAAACACTTTTTTGCATTAACTTGTATTGTGCACAACAATACAACTCCCGTCTTCCATAGGACTATTCACAATTAGACAGAATGTCTGGATGAACATTTGGAAAGCCACTGCATTTGCCAAGAACTTGGAGGGAACGTGATTGGGACAACGGGTCTCTGCAACAGCTGGGAATAAGACTCGGTAATGTCTGGACCATGAGTGACAGCAAGTCCACAATCTAGTTTTCCTCTCTCATTGTTGTTATATCCATTGAAATCAATGGGTAACGATACACAGAAGGTGACTAATTTACTAGCATTCCTTTTTAGAATATCACTCAAAACTAAGAGCAAGCCCATTTTCTTTCCTTGCCTTTTTAACTCCCTTCCATTCCATTGACTACATGCTGGGATTCAATGCCACTTACACTCAGTACATCACCCAAGAGGCCATGATAATCCATGGCTGTCGGTGAGCTGATTAACCACAATGGGCATCACAATGATCACTCTTCCTATCCCATCAACAGCTGTTGAATATGAATGAGGAGTTGGATCTCCAGGCAATTTCCTTCTTGTATCATCTTCAATCACAGCATTAGCTCAGAATGCTTGATTCAAATCTGGACGTCCTTTGACTTGTCCACTAGATAAACTCTTTGAGATCTCCTCACCCCCAACATATAGTTCTTTAGTAACAATATTGTGCTTTATAACTCCTTTGGAGATGGGAGGAAAACACAAGAACCAATAAACCACAATGTATTTAAAATGATGAACAAACAAGAGGAGAGGCCTGGTCTAGTGGAATTATAGCTAGACTATAAATCCGGAAACCCAGCTGTTGCTCTGAGGACTGGGGTTCAAATCCAGCCATGGTGGGATTTAGATTCAATTTTTAAAAATCTGGTATGAAGAGTCTAAACCATATCTAATTCATTAATGCCCTTTAGGAAAAAACATCTGTCATCTTTACCTAGTCTGCCCTACATGTGACTCCAGATCCACGGCAATTTGGTTGATTCTTAATTACCCTCTGGTCAATTAGGGATGGGCAATAAATGTAGGTCTAGCCAGTAATGTCCTCATTCTGTGAGTGAATTTAAAAAAGGATTAATAGAATCGTAAGAAATGTATTGTTCCAAAGGGAGGTTGTGGCCTGGAACTCAGTGCCTGAATGGAAGGTAACCGTCCTGATTTGAAATTGTCACCTGACTTAAAGTAACATGTGGATATGCATCAACAACAACTTCAACTTATACAGAACCCTTAAGATAATAAACACCTGAAGGCACTTTACAGGAGCATTAGAAAACAAAATTAGACATCCACAAAATGAAATCAAGGCAGATGAAGAAAAACCTTGTTAAATAAAGGTTTTTAAATGTGCCTTAAATGAATACAGAAAGATAGAGTGTTGTAGGGGTTGAGAGAGGGAATACCAGAGCTTGAGGCCTGGACAACAAAAGACAGCCACCAATGGAGGAGCAACTAAAATCAGGGAGATCAGAATTGGAAGAGCACAGATACTGCAGAGGATAATGGCTCTGCAGCAGATTACAGAGATTGGGAGATGTAAGGCCAAGGGGGGTGGAATTGAAAAGACCTTTGGGAATTTGATAATGAGGCATTTCTTGATTGGGAGCCAAAGTAGGTCAGTGAGCTACAGGAGAGATAGGAGAAGATAGGTGCACTTGATGTACTGCACTCTGCAAGGCAATGGATCAAGAACTAAAAAGTGGAATTGAGTTAGCCAGCTGTCATTGGAATGATGGGTTGAATAATCTACTTCTATGCTTTCATGAATCACATGGCATTGGAGATTGAGATAAGGTTACTTTCGGTAAATTTTCTTTAAAACAGAAGGTTTGTTGTCAGGTTTTCGTTGTAGGTTTGTAGGTTTCATTGTAATCATTCTCCATGTTGAGGGCAGGCATCATGGAAGGAGGAGGAACCTGTCTTACCTGCTCTCACTCTCCTCCTAGTGGTTGTGACAAGAATTGCAATGGTGAAACTGTGAAGATCAAGAAAAGAGGGTGCCATTGTAGTGTCCCTACCTCCGGGCCACGAGGCCTGGATTCAAGTTCTACCAGCTCCAGAGCTGTGTAATTGCATTCTGCTCAGTTCGGTTGGAAAATATCTGTAACCTGCAAAACTTTGGGCTCTTGTGGTGCTGTGGTAGTGTCCCTATCTCTAAGCCTAGAGATCTGTGTTCAAGTCCTGCCTGCTCCAGTGAAATGTCATAATATGCCTGGACAGGATGATCAACAATACCTACCACCTTTGAAAAAGAATTTTCCATACAGGCCAAAATAATTGCACATAAAAATCACAATACTAAACCAAAAATTGGTGAGTTGGCTACTGTAGTGTTACATCTCTACATGCTTGTGACTTGATATTTTAAACAAAAACTCTGCATGCCAACCTTCAAATAATGGAGTCTTGTTATAGAATATGCAGCAGTGCTGAAGATTTTCAAATAGAAACCTCCATATTTGGGTGTGCATTTCACATGACACTACTCCATCACTTGTAAGAAGTTCAATTAAATCCTCACTCAAAAATATAATGTAAGAAACATCCAGAAACTGAATATATAAATAATGTCAACATTGATTTCAAAAAGAAAAGTCATACATGACCAGCCTTTAAAGAAATAAGAGAAGGGTAAAGAAATAGTCAAAATATATTTGAATTTTAAAAATATCTTCAATAAGGCACCAGCTTATAAATACATGATTAAAGGCAGGGTATATATTGGCAGAGAATAAGCAATAGAGTTAACAGCAAGATGACTACAAAATGATGAAAGAGAGTAAGGTTTAGAGCTAGTTATCAAACTGGTGAAAGATGGGGAGCAGTGATCCATAAGGATTGGTGCTAGTTCCATGATTACTCACCATTCACAAAACAATTCCAACTCGGGGAAAAAAAAGAATCGTTTTAAAATAAGCAAATGACATCAATATTGCCAGGGTGTGGTTAACACAAAGGAGGACTATGAGAATTTGAAGGAAATTGTTAACCCATTTCCAGTTTTGTGATGGCAATTCACAGATCAGCTTTAGTATTGGCAATTAGCAAAAGGAGTATTTGAGAAACTCAGCAGGTCTAGCAGCATCTGTGGTGAGAGAAACAGAGTTAACATATCAAATTAAAAGTAATTCTGTGTTTCTTTACACTGAGGCTGTCTGACCTGCTGAGTTTCTCCAGCATCCTTTGTGTTGTTTCAGATTTCCAGCATCGCAGCATTTTGTCCTTAATATTGTGCAACATTATTTTTTGATAAGAAGGCCTTAAATTCCTTTGTAAATAAATGCCTAAGTGGGTTGGATAAATATAGGCATAACTGGTGCTCAGATGCACAAATCACCTAAAGTAAGTGATGCAGCTTAGTAAGATGATTGAAAGACAGTAAGGCAGAGCAGTGCACATTTTCTATATGGACTCTAGTAAGACATTCAATAAGGTTCACAAGGTAGACTGGTTAGCGAGATTAAATCACATGGAATCCAGGGAAACCTAGCCAATTAGATACAAAATTGGCTTGAAATGCAGTCCCTGTTGCAATTAATTGGCATCATTTAAATGCACTGGAAAGATCGGACTGGCGTCTTGGCTTGAAGCTTAGTCTGAAAGGTAACATCTCCAACAGTGCAGCACTTCCTCAGTGCCAACATGGGAATGTCAACCTGGATTTTGTGCTTAAGTGCCTGAAGTAAGTCTTGAAGTGTTGGTTCAAAGTACATCAAAGATCTGAACTAGCTCAGTCCCCTGTTTGCCTTGATGCTCAATTAGGTTTTGATATGTCAAAGCCAGTGATGGGTTCTGTTCAAATGTTGACAAGGAAACCAAAGACAACTTTCCTGACCTTTTTGTAGTGCCATAGGCTCTTGACAGCTGTCTTAGGGCAGGCATTGGTCTCGACATTAATGTACAGAATTAGTCAAACCAACTCCATGTTTCCAGAGCAGATCCAGTTGGTTTTCAGCCTTCTCACTTTGAGGTGATCACCCTGCTGCTGTTGTTCAGTAAATACTGTCAATCGAATTATCAAGGGTGATAGAAGACTGCTGCTGGTTTTCTCTTCCTTCACAAGCATGTGAACATCAAACAAATGATAATCCTTTGGGAGGCATTAATTGCTCACCTGCTCTCTTAAGAAAAGTCAGTCAGTGAGAATATTATTGATTCTCATAAGCAGGCTAATGAATGGGATAAATTGGCAGAATTAACCAATGCACTCAAAGTTTTGCAGAGGAGGTTAAGTAACCGAAGCTTCCAGAGATGTATCTAGCTTCAGACATTTTGTGAGTACTTCCAGCATTTCACATTTTCACCTCAGATTTCCCAAATCTGCAACATTTTGCTTCATTGTACATTAGTTAACTGAAGTGAAAAGCACCAACTGGATCTGTGCATAGGAGAAGATCATTGAACTAATTAATAATTAGCCAGCACTCTAAATGTACTGTCAATGAGCTCCAGTCTCCTGGTCATTTACCCAGACTTACAGAGTGTCCCTTTCTAAGTTGGAAGGCAAAAAAAAGAATATGTGGAAGACAAGAATTCCAACTCAGTTTGAAGGAACAAAATTCCTCTGTCAGATGACTTCATGGTTCTGGGAATAAAGTAATTTGAAGAAAGCTCTGGTCCCTCTGTAAGGTAACATTGCCTCAGTGTTTCAATGAAACTAATAGGTAAAAACAATGACTACAGATGCTGGAAACTAGATTTTGGATTGGTGGTGCTGGAAGAGCACAGCAGTTCAGGCAGCATCCGAGGAGCAGCAAAATCGACGTTTCGGGCAAAAGCCCTTCATCAGGAATAAAGGTAGAGAGCCTGCCTTTATTCCTGATGAAGAGCTTTTCCCCAAAACGTCGATTTTGCTGCTCCTCGGATGCTGCCTGAACTGCTGTGCTCTTCCAGCACCACCAATCCAAAAACATTGAAACTAATAGCTGACAAGGAGAACTGATACCTCAACAAGTTTGAATAAAATTTGGCACATCAATTGAATGTCAGCTCTAGATATTGTGGGACTTCAATCCATAGGTAGAGGTAATGGTAAAGTTGCCATTGTCCTATTGGACTATCAGGCAGCTCTATCATTAGAGAGAGATGACTAGTTGTAGTTTAACCTGAGGGTTTCCATCCCTCAGGCAAGGAGAGAGGTTAAGAAGAAAACTTCTTCATCGCTCTCAAATGTGTAAGGGAGTGGCCCTATGATAAATCCATAGCCACCTAACTCAAAACTAAGGCTGTATCATTTTGCAATTGCTGTCACTTGTTCAGGTTTAAACCTAGACAGACAACTTACATATGGATTTAAAAGAAACAACTTTAGTATATGTCTAGATAAGAATATATACTTTGTGATTAAAAAAACAAATTTAACACCCCAACAAAAATGGCTGCTGTAATCACGTGACTAGGCTTATCCATAACTTTTCATAAGCTTCACAAAAGTCAACAGTAGCCAAATAATTAAAAACCCATGCAATTCCTGATGGGATGGGAATGCTCAATTATTGTATTATAAATGACTACAGAAACTTTCCCATCACGAGAGAACAAAAAAACCTGCAAAATAGAATTGCAAGTTACTCCCATCCTGGAAGAAGATGTATTCATGATTTCCAGCTTAACCTCTGGGATGGACCATAGACAGTTGCTTAACTGCAATGGAAGCTTTTGCTTTGATGATAATGGCATCTCACTCATCCACAAAAAAGCTTGGTCACATGACTCCTGTAACACTGAACCTTATTGCCTTTTGACTACACAATGTAAAAATAGTGGGCAGTTAAGAGATCAATGCAATTCCATAGATTGTCTATTGATGATGTCAAAAACCCTAATTTGGGGCTATGTAGGAAAAGCCTCCAATCTCTAAAAGCAGACAAGAATCTCCATTTGTGCTTTCTATAAGTGATCAACTTGTGTTCACTAAATCAGTCAAGCCCAAGTTACATTTCAGCAACAGTAACTCAGAAGAACTTTGAAGTGACTTACACAGAGAAGAAATGGTCTTCAACTCCTGAACTGCTCTTTAGCCAGTCAACCACAAAGGAATTCCAGACAAAGGAAGTCTGGACTGGAAACTCCAGCTTTTTGGGCTTCATCTTGAAAATAAAGTCCTTTGATAAACTGGTACCTCATGGTTACATTTGAATAATCTTTGCATCCTTTTCGATTTTCCTCTTGTAAGCCTGCCTTTGCTGTGAAATATTCCATGAACTCCCAGTACATCTAAAAGTGCATGGATAAAATACAGTTTCTTGTTTAACTTTATAATAGTGTTGCTGGAGTTCTTGCAAAATCAGAATCCACAAACACAAGGAATGGGGGAAATACGCCCTTGCTGTTTAAAAAGGGGAAAAGTGACAGATGCGCAGTGAGAATAGAATGAACAATTTGATTTAACGTCTGTCTATAACAGACGTTATCTACAGACACAATGATTCAAGGGTTTAATTGTAGGAAATGGTATAACTGAAAACAATTTGTTGCTTCATGACAGATAATACAACTGATTCTAGACTACGCAGACATTTATCTGTCAGGATGTAAGATACATAAACTTAATGGAATATAGTGTCTTTAATTACTCTTTGCTTAGTGTGAATCCAGTCTGAATCTTATGCGGGCTATTAAATATTGCCAATTAGCTTAGTGTTTATTTCTGCTGTGCAAACCTTCACAAAATAATATCTAGGGCAGCTACCTAGAGTTGAAACATAGAGGCATCACATATGTGACAAAGTTCAGGCATTTGGGGGTACATGACATCATATCAACTAGTTGCATTCATTTATGTAGAACCTTTTACACATCAAAATCTCGCAAAGCAGTTCACAGCGGCATTATCAAACAAAAATTTATAACAGAGTCAAATAAACGAATTGGCCATGCTATATCGCCCAAAGTGTTCAGGGATGTGTGGGTTAGGTGCATTAGTCAGGGGAGATATAGAATAATAAGGTAGGGGAATGGGTCTGGGGTGGGTTACTCTTCATAGGGTCGGTTGTTGGGCCAAATGGCCTGTTTCCACACTGTAAGGATTCTATGACCATAACTCTATACTCTAACAGCTGACCAAGGCCATGGTCAAAGAGATAGGTTTTAAAGAATAATTTAAAGGGATGCTGAGAAGTGATGTGCCAGATAATGGTTAGAGAGGGAATTCCACAGCTCGGGGTCTGGGCAGCATGAAGTCTGCCAGGCAATGATGCAACAATAAAATCAGAGATGTACACAAGGCTAGGATAAGAAGGCCCATGTTCCGGCAATGAATCACTGACAGACCAAGGTTTTTTGAATGCATTATATTACAAAGTATTAGTCTAGCCTAGAGTGCAGCAAGGCTTGTTCCATTGCTGGTTAGCACAGCTAAAAACACACTCTAGACACACTAAAAACCATTAACAAAAAGAGAGTTGATTCCAGGGATTGGATGATACATAATGTTTGCATATGGCAATTTCATCTATCGAACTGGGATAGATTCACTCCAGATTTTCAACAAAAGTTTCTACTTTCTGTGAGAACCCTCAAAGAAACAATTTTGGACATTTTTAATAACATTCATGAGGCTGCTGCTTTATAAGAAGAAAAGTGGCCTCCAATTCAACACCAATTAGTGCTAAATTAGTCATGTCACTCAAGTGAGATAATAAACTGTCACTCTGGTATTGTTGCTGCTGACCTTGCAAGATTGGGCAAAGATACATCTCTGGGTTAAAAATGGAAAGAGCTCCATCTACATGCAGCCTACCTACACCAGAAGCAGTTAATGTTGACATTAAGTAAAATATCTCTCGAAGAAAAATGGGACTCTTCAGCTTTTCTGGGGATGGGGGCGGCCAGAACATCAATATGTCGCAAAGATTTCACCATCCTTTTCAGATTTATGATTTCACAGTGAAGTTGAGGAACGCTGGATTTGTCAAACATATTTAAACAGATGAACACCAGACTCAGGGAAATATATACCTTGTGTGTGCTTACACTAGTAGAGGAACTTTAAAATTGGAGTTGGTTGTCCAAAGTGTCAACACCTGCCAGTAATAGGAAATGGGATCCTTTCCACAATTCCCTTTGCGGGAATGGAGACAGAACGAGGGGTGCGAGTTAGTGAGCAGCTGTGGTCCCAAAGGTCCTTTTAAAAAGAACAATAATTGTCATTTCAATTCAAATTTGAACCATTTGTTTTTTTTTTGAACTGTGAGTGCCTCAGTCCCTCTGTGCTTGAAAAAGTGATGCTCTCAGTTATTTCTACGTTTACCAGAATGATGGGTCTGTCATGCTCATGTGCCAGTACAATTTTAATGCTCAGAGATAAGGAAACATCAACAGATTGCCCAAGTCTCGAAATAAAGTTATAGTGCAAGCCTGAGAAAGAATTACAGTACTACTTAACTACACAAAACAAGAGGGTCTCAAATATAGGCAGAGGAGCTGTATGTTGGGGCGGAGGTCAATAAATGAATTGGTCTAATGCAATCCTTGTCCACAGGTGAGAATGGGCATGGTGAAACTGCAGAGGAGTGAGATTAAGTGGGTAGCTATTTCGAAGGTCCAGTGAGGACGTAATGGGCCGAATGGCTAATAACTGTTGTTTTTCTTTAACCCAGCATTGCTCGGATTTATTTTTGTAAAATCAGAATTAATTTTATGGAGACATGCTTGACTAATCTTCTGGAATTTTTTGAGGATGTAACTCTGAAGATGGACAAGGGAGATCCAGTGGATGTAGTGTACCTGGACTTTCAGAAAGCCTCTGATAAAGTCCCACATAGGAGGTTTGTGAGCAAAATTAGGATGCATGGTATTGGGAGCAAAGTACTGACTTGGATTGAAAGTTGGTTGGCTGACAGGAAACAAAGAGTAGTGATAAACGGCTCCCTTTCGGAATGGCAGGCAGTGACCAGTGGGGTACCGCAGGGATCAGTGCTGGGATTGCAGCTGTTTACAATATATATTAATGATATAGAAGACGGTATTAATAGTAACATTAGCAAAGTTGCTGATGATACAAAGCTGGGTGGCAGGGTGAAATGTGAGGAGGATGTTAGGAGATTTTAGGGTGACCTGGACAGGTTAGGTGAGTGGACAGATGCACGGCAGATGCAGTTTAATGTGGATAAATGTATGGTTATCCACTTTGGTGGCAAGAACAGGAAGGCAGATTACTACCGAAATGGAGTCAAGTTAGGTAAAGGGGCAGTACAGAGAGATCTGGGTGTTCTTGTACACCAGTCAATGAAGGCAAGCATGCAGGTACAGCAGGTAGTGAAGAAAGCTAATAGCATGCTGGCCTTCATAACAAGAGGGGTTGAGTATAGAAGCAAAGAGGTTCTTCTGCAGCTGTACAGGGCCCTGGTGAGACTGCACCTGAAATATTGTGTGCAGTTCTGGTCTCCAAATTTGAGGAAAGACATTCTGGCTATTGAGGGAGTGCAGCATAGGTTCACGAGGTCAATTCCTGGAATGGCGGGACTATCTTATGTTGAAAGATTGGAGTGACTGGGCTTGTGTACCCTTGAGGTTAGAAGACTGAGAGGGGATCTGATTGAAATATTAAAGGATTGGACACTCTGGAGGCAGGAAACATGTTTCTGCTGATGGGTGAGTCCCGAACCAGAGGACACAGCTTAAAAGTTAGGGGTAGGCCATTTAGGACAGAGATGAGGAGAGACTTCTTCACCCAGAGAGTGGTGGCTGTGTGGAATGCTCTGCCCCAGAGGGCAGTGGAGGACCAGTCTCTGGATTCGTTTAAGAAAGAGTTGGATAGAGCTCTCAAGGATAGTGGAATCAAGGGTTATGGAGATAAGGCAGGAACAGGATACTGATTGAGAATGATCAGCCATGATCATAATGAATGGTGGTGCAGGCTCGAAGGGGAGAATGGCCTAGTCCTGCACCTATTGTCTATTATATATTGTCTATTGACGTACAAGAATATGGAAAAGGATTTTACTTCAAATTAACTTGTAAAAGCAACACAAGAACTAAACTGGTCCAAAGCAAACTTCAAAGAGGTCTCAGGAAATGTTTTGTGAAATAAAATCGAGGAGAATACTGGAGGCAAAACCCCAGACAAATGAGCTATTTCCATGAAAGAAATGTAGGATCTATTTGAATAGGTCATCCAAGATGGGCTGAAAGGCCTTGAATGGAAGCTTGCCATTCCATCTACCTCATGCATGCTCCAAAACTCTATTAGATCATAACTGATTAGAATTTTAATGCCTTTTGCCCATCTTTGCTCCATATCCTTTGAAATGTTTACATGACAAAGCTCTGCAAGACTCAATCTGGAAAATGTCAACTTGCCTAGTCAACCTTTTGGGCAAAACAGAGTTCCACACTTCCTCTACATTTTCTTGAAAAGAATTCTTCATTCCTAAATGGACCAGTTCTGATTATGTCACCCTTATTATGCATTCTCCCACCAAAGGAAGTAACATCTCTGCATTTACCCTGGTGAACTTTGCTGTATAAGACAGTTAGTACCTGAAAGCATTAATCCATCATGATCAGACAAGCTACTGGACATAAAGAATTGCTCCTGGGAGAACCTAAAGCTAAAGAGCCATATATTTACTGTTCAATGAGATTGAACCAATTTTTTAAAAAATTCACTCATAGAAAGTGGGCATCGCTGGCTGGGCCAGCTTTTATAGCCCATTCCTAATTGTCCTGGAGAAGGTGATGGTCAGTTGCCAAAGATTTAGTGGGGGCCACCGTACCCTATATCAGTAGGTTAGATTAATACCAAGAGGAAGGATTAGTGACAGTGAATCTACCCAAGGCTTCTCAGTCCCATCATTAGAATAAGCTGACTGCTCAGAGTTGTAATGTCATAAAAAATACTATTACCATTTAAATCATCTGATCTTTCTAAACTGAAGTTTATGCAACCTGATGTCTAAATTTAACCTTGGTGCATGAAGGGGGTGGTGCAGGGAGGGGGCTGTTAAAGGGCATGGAAGAAGATGTTCTGGCCCTAAATTTATTGAACTGGATTTCAAGTCTTGAAGACGCGGCACGGTGGCCCAATGGTTAGCACTGTTGCCTCACAGCGCCACGGACTTGAGTTCGATTCCAGCCTTGGTTGACTGTCCATGTGGAGTTTGCACATTCTCCCCATGTCTGTGTGGGTTTCCTCCCACAATCCAAAGATGTGTAGGTTAGGTGGATTGGCCACGCTAAATTGCCCACAGTGTTCATGGATGTGTAGGTTAGGTGCATTGAATCATAGAATCCCTACAGTGTAGAAACAGGTCCTTCGGCCCAACAAGTCCACACTGACCCTCCAAAGAGTAACTCACCCAGACCCATTCCCCAACCCTATATTTACCTCTGACTAATGCATCCTGAACTACACATTCCTGAACACTAAGGGTGATTTAGCATGGCCAACTCACTTAACCTGCACATCTTTGGATTGTGGGAGGAAACTGGAGAACCCAGAGGTAACCCATGCAGACACAGTGAGAATGTGCAAACTCCATACAGTCACCTGAGACTGGAATTGAACCAGGCCCCTGGTGCTGTGAGGCAGCAATACTAACCACAATCTTGCTGAAATACTGCAGCAGGAATGTGACAGAGATGTTGGCAATTGACAAGGAACACGGTGGTGTGTTGAAGTGGCAAGCAACTGGAATCTTGGGGTCACTTTGAGAAGCAGAATGTAGGTGCTCCACAAAGCAATTACCCAGTCAGTGATTCATCTCCCCAAGTTTGGAAGCAGGGTCACCAGACCCGAAATGTTAACTCTGCTTTCCCTCCACAGATACTACCAGATCTGCTCAGGTGCTGCAGCAGCTTCTGATTTATATCTTGTACCTCAGGTATTTTGTCCTCTTTTTCCATTCCATTTCTTCTCCTGCACCTACTGTAGTCAGCACCCAGATATGAAAGGAGGAAGCCTCTCTAGACTCCTCTCCCAAAAAAAAACTCAAACAGACCACATTCTCCAACTGAACAGCTCACAATCAATTAAAATGATGAGGAGGCGACTGGAGTGGACAAAGTTAAAAATCACACAACAGTCGGTCCAACAGGTTACCAACCAACTGATGAAGGAGCAGCACTCTGAAGCTAGTGCTTCCAAATAAACCTGTTGGACTATAACCTGGTGTTGTGTGATTTTTAACTCAATTAAAATGAGTAGAGCTGGGGGCTAAACTGCAGTATTGTCTCAAAACAATGTAAAATACACTTGCACTTACTCATTGTTTTGTGCTTTGGCTCAGCTAAAAATAATTATGTGCGCTTTCTGAATTCATAACCGAATGACAAAGATGTGTAACACTTCTAGTGTAACATCCTGAATATCAATGCTTTGAATAGAATGACATGATCAGTTACAATCCACGCCAACACTAAAACAATACAAAATATTCTATCAAGAGTTAATTTAGTAACTGTTACCAAAATGGGTTCTTAATAAAAGATGATGCGAAAGCATTTTTTCAGTCAATCCTCATCTGACCCAATTTTGAAAGTGCTCAGGACAATTTGTGCTTAACCCTGTCATTATACACACAGGTGTCAGCACTTTAATGCAGATGTTACCTAGCAACCATTATTCTCTTTGAAGTGAACTAATCCTGAGGATTATTTGCAGTAAGAGAATGACTGAACTTTAAGAGATTGTTTCTATCTGTGTTCAACTTAAAGCATGGGTCACTGAGTATAGGTCCTGACCCTTTTAAAATTGATAGTTATCTTAACCTTTTAAAAATAGATACTTCTATGTTAAAGTTAAGACCACATGAAACACTATGGGCCTCAGTTATGGTGAAACACTAACAGAAGTACTAATTTCATTTCAAGTCTCTTTCTCTCTCTATTCTGACCATCTGGTCTGTAGTTCAAGTTGTTTCTCCCTGGAAACCCACAGTGTATTTAACCTAAAAGGCTAAATCTTTATGCATCCGCCGACGTTTCCGCCACCTCCAAAAAGACCCCACCACCAGGGATATACTTCCCTCCCCACCCCTTTCCGTCTTCCGCAAAGACAGTTCCCTCCATGACTACCTGGTCAGGTCCCCACCCCCCTACAACCCACCCTCCCATCCAGGCACTTTCCCCAGCCACCGCAGGAACTGTAAAACCTGTGCCCACACCTCCTCCCTCACCTCTATCCAAGGCCCTAAAGGAGCCTTCCACATCCAAAGTTTTACCTGCACATCCACTAATATCATTTATTGTATCCGTTGCTCCCGATGCGGTCTCCTCTACATTGGGGAGATTGGGCGCCTCCTAGCAGAGCGCTTTAGGGAACATCTCTGGGACACCCGCACCAATCAACCACACCACCCCATGGCCCAACATTTCAACTCCCCCTCCCACTCTGCCGAGGACATGGAGGTCCTGGGCCTTCTTCACCGCCACTCCCTCACCACCAGAAGCTTGGAGGAAGAACGCCTCATCTTCCACCTCGGAACACTTCAACCCAGGGCATCAATGTGGACTTCAACAGTTTCCTCATTTCCCCTTCCCCCACCTCACCCTAGTTCCAAACTTCCAGTTCAGCACTGTCCCCATGACTAGTCCGGACTTGTCCTACCTGCCTATCTTCTTTTCCACTTATCTACTCCACCCTCTCCTCCCTGACCTATCACCTTCATCCCCTCCCCCACTCACCTATTGTACTCTATGCTACTTTCTCCCCACCCCCACCCTCCTCTAGCTTATCTCTCCACGCTTCAGGCTCACTGCCTTTATTCCTGATGAAGGGTTTTTGCCCGAAACGTCGATTTTGCTGCACTTTGGATGCTGCCTGAACTGCTGTGCTCTTCCAGCACCACTAATCCAAAGTCTTTATGCATCAGTGAGAATCCTCTTGAGGTACAGCCTTTGACTAAGCCCTTTTACTATCCTCACATTCAGAGAACTGCAGAATTACCAAAGGCCTGTGAATTATTGTCATTCACCTTGTATAGAATTTCTTGCAGCATTGCAGACATAATGTAATTGCTAATTGAAGTCAAACATGATGGGAGGCATTGGCCTAGTGGTATTATCACTGAACTGTTATTCCATTGATGCCAGATTATGTCCAATGGATCCAGCTTCAAATCCTTGCAGATGGTGGACTTATAATTTAATAAAAATCTGGAATTAAAAGTCTAATGATGACCATGACTCCATTGCCAATTGCTGGGGAAAAGCCCATCTGGTTCACTAATGTCCTCTAGGGAAGGAAATTGCCATCTTTACTTGGTCTGGCCTACATGTGACTCCAGACCCCACAGCAATGTGGTTGACTCATAACTGCCCTCTGAGCAACTGGGATGGGCAATAAATGCCATCTAGCCACTGATACCCTCATCTAGTGAATGAATAAAAAAATGGCAGAAAATGTCTTTCATGAGTTCAGGGTGCTCCAAAGTGCTTTACAATCAATTTAATAAATTAGTGTTTAACTGTAGTTACTAAGATTTTAAAAAAAACAATGCAGACAATTTGTGCATAATGAAATGCCACAAAGAACAATGTGAAAGTAGCAGAGGTGGAGTTGCATTGTTGGTACTGGGTTGAATATTGAGGAGAGTCATAGTCACAGAGATGGACAGCATAGAAACAGACCCTTCGGTCCAATTTATCCATGTTGACCCGACATCCGAAATTAATCTGGTCCCATTTTTCAGAATTTGGCCCATATCTCTCTTAAACCTTCCTATGCATGTACCCATCCAGATCAAGAAATAATGGGAATGTTGAATGGAAAAATGTAGAGTCCATATGGATGGAACTAAGATAAAAAAAGAGAAAGACCATACTGTCAGGAATAGTCTATGGGCCCCTAACTTCTAACAGTAGCAACGCAGTGGGACAGAGAAGGAGATAGTGAGAACATATAATAAAGATAACACATTAATCATCAGTGAATTAAATCATCATTTAGATTGGGATTGTGAAGAAGAAGCATTGAGAATGCGTTCATGTGTTGTGGATTCAACCGAGGCTCAGGTCATTTTGAATCTGGTAATGTGCAATGTTGCAGGTTTAATAATTGATGAGTAAAAGATCTCCTCAGAAACAGTGACCATAATGTGATAAAATTTAGCACTCAGCCATGGTAGGATTCAAACCCAGGCCCCAATAATAGTACCTGGGTGTCTGGATTAACAGCTCAACAATAATACAACTAGACCATCACCTCCTCCCAAGTAGAAAGGAATGAGGGCAGAGCTGGCTGGTGTGAACTAGGAAAGGAATTTAATGTTTGAGGAACAATAGCAGATGTTTCAGAAAATAGTTCACGGTTTACGGCAAAGACATATTCCAGTGAGGAAGAAGGATTCTAGGAAATGAATAAGCCAGCCATGGTTAATTAAGCAAGTTCAAATTGAAAGAAAAGAGATACCATGTGCTAAAGATTGCAAATGTCTTAAAAAGCAATAAAACATTACCAAAGAAAAAGGAGAGAGAAAATTAACTTTGAGGGGAAAACCTGCAAATAATACCAAGACAGATAGCAAGAGCTTCTTTAAATATATAAAAAGTAAGAGAGGCACCAAAGTGAACATAAGCTCCTCAGAGAATGAGGCTGGGGAAGTGGCAGGTGAGTTGAACATATACCTTCAGCGTAGAAAACAAGGGTAGAAATTACTAAATATTTAAGGGCATTAAGGAGGAAAGGAAATAAATATAGTAACTCCCACGAGAGAAAAAGTGGCAGGGGAACTAATGGGGCTAAAAGTGATAATCCCCTAGATTTGTTGGGATGCATCCTAGGATGTTAAAGGAAGTAACTGCAGAGATATTGAATGCACTAGCAATAATCTTCCAAAGATCCTTAGATTCTGGTAAAAGGCCTCAGGGTTGGAAAACTGCCAATGTCATTTATGTAAAAAGGAAAAGAGACAAAACAGTAAATAACTGTAGGCCAGTGAGCTTAACATCTGTTAGTTGGAAAATGTTAGTGTCCATTATTAAAGATGGAATAGAAGAGCATTTAGAAGCACATAATATGATTAAGCGGAGTCAGCATAGCTTCATGAAGGGAAAATCATGCCTGAAACATTTATAGGAATTCTTTGAGGAGGAAACAAGCAGCTTAAATAAAAGGAAGTAATGGATGTCATATATTTGGGTTTTCGAAAGGTGTTTGATAAGGTGCCTCACATCAGGCTATTTCATACATACCTACATAGTCCCCCCATACCCACGGGGATTAGGCTGCAGCACCTACCATGGAAGGCCGAAACCACAGATATGAGCGAACGCATTAATTTAAATGGGAAACGTACCTTCCTGGCAGCTCCCTGGTCCCTGGTGCTGGAACATTCCCAACGATATGTTGCAGCCTTGGTAAACAGTGGTTAAGTGAACTGCAGAAAACATTTCCACGGACATGGGGGTCACCCTGTACTTACTACTTATTCCAAAACATGGCCCAGCCAACATCTCTAATTTTGACAAGTTGTTTTCTCAATTGTCCAGATGATCTCCGGGTCAATGTCCTCAGTGGCACTGCTTTGCTAAGAATACTCTTGTTGGAGTTTTCATGCTTCCAAGGTAGTAACCAGATTATTCAGAGGTCGGTTAGCAATAACTTGTGCAGATGCACCACTTTCATTGAGTTCACTCAATACAGAGCTCGGCTCATCTGTTTCACAAGAAAGCTCATGTGAAGTTTTCAGTGAAGCCAGAGTTTGGGTGACAGGAACTCCCAAAGGGACAGGGCTATTAGTTATCCCAACTTGCTCAATATGATGATCAAACCAGCAGTCAGGACCGAGATTATCCTGTTCCTGCAAGTTATTGAAATTGATGTGAGTCGGTACATCATAACTCCAAATCATCCTAGTGCTCAAGTCTCTGGAGCGAGACTAGGATCCAAAACCTTCTGAATAAGAAGCAAGCTGCTACCCACTGAGCACTTTAACCTGGAACCCTGTAGTCACAAAAATATTTTGTACCTGGTTCAACCGTGGTGTTAAAATAGTACTCAATAAATGCAGAAAATCACACCTTGAACAAAGACCTTCCTTTAAGATATTGCACAGCAGTGACTGGAAGATCTGGGTTTCTAACCAACATAACTGTGAAAGAAGGATAAACATTGGGATGCCATTGAATCATGAAAAATATCAGAGCACTTCTTTTAACAGGCATGCAACAGGGTTTTACTTAAAGCTCCATTTCTGATTTTTTAAAAAACTGTAAATGATTAAATTAATAATCAGAGTGCATGTTACCCACTGTCAAGATGGCAGGTAAATATGGCTGCCTGTAGCAATAAGATTGTGATCGGTTGCATCGATTACGAAATGATGTCCCTGGCTGCACAGGGTCAAGGTGGAGAATCCCTGTTCCCAGATCTGGTTAGGTATCAGGAGGAAAATGGAGCGAGGCTTCCTGGTGCAGACAAGGACACAGGGCCTCTCCTATCCCTTTAAAATCACTGAGATGGAAACCTCAGGGGAAAGTGACAAAGAATATGCTGAAACTAACAGACAATTAATGAAGAAACCCACAGCTAAGAAGTAAAATGTTGGAGATCTAACAGTCTTAATCCAAAGTCTTTTCTCAGAGCTATGACACCTCTCTTAACTGAGCGGAACGTACAAGAAAATGAGCCATCTCATGGTCTACATGTGACTCCAGACCCAAAGTAATGTATTTGAATCTTATTTGTCCTAACAACCTAGAGACACAATCCACTCAATAGCAATTAAGAATGAGCATCAAATACCAGCCTTGCCAGTGACGTCCACATCCCACAAAATAATAAAAACAGATTCTTAATAGAGATCAATTCAAATTAATACAACAACAAAATACTTCAGATCCTGAGTTTCACTTGAATTTAATATTAATCAATTTCTGGGCACTCGTTTTAGTAACTGTGGTAATTGGATGTTTCACATGACCTCTCTGTACATGGACAAACTTTGCTCACATTTTCACATCGATTATAACATTGATACAATTTTAAAATGGAGCTAGAAACTTGAATCCTATCTGGTCATCCTTCAGGTATTGGGTGCTTTAAGCTGTAAGAAACTTCAACTACAGCCACCACGAGATTCAGCGCAATCATTTTCAAACTGCACAATGTCTGCTGCCTTCATCGACATTGCAAATCTTAATAGTAGTTTTCTGCATGAAACATTTTCAAACTTTTCACTATGATATTATACAACTGCAATGCTTTTATATTAGCACCTATGAATTGCCCCATAAAGGCTGGTAAAATACATTTCTTCAATGTCTCACTTATCCACATATCTCCAGCAGCAGTGACTACAATTGATTTCTTCTCCACTACTTGCACCAGTAAAATTTCTATTACTTCCTGGGAGGTGGAATACATGCTTGTCGATCTGTCATTATAGCTGTATCCTCACAGTCCTGAAACAAGGTGCATATATATTTAGATTTAGATTTTAGCGTTAGACAGCTATTGTGTGTGGGTTCATTCAAGTGGTCTAATGTGGATTAGGATATCCACTTTCTGGTCTAACTAGTAAAGTCCTTTGTTTTCAAAATGATATAACGTTTACTGCATTCCTGTAATTATTCATTGGTTACCTGAATATATTCCACATCACCACCAAGACAAGTCCCACATCTGTCCACTACAAGCTCCTCCTTCACTCTGACCAAGTCCCCATGATATTCTAGTGAGTGTTCCTTACTGCCCTCTATCAATTATTAACTCTTGTAGACCAATGTATAGCATACACTCTTCCTTTACATCAACATAACATTACACATATAGTACTTTTTAAATCCCTCCACACCAACTGACCTAATAATATGACTGTGCAGCATTGTTTATTGGATGCTAAGCTCCCTCCAGGGGGTACAGACAAGGTTTAGAATACTCCAGAATTGCCTTAGGAAGTAAAGATAACTTCCGAGATACTTGTCAAGTGCAATCTGGGAGAATTAAAATGGTAATTAAAAATGTGGGTTTTGATTTTTATTTTTTTCAAGCACCTGTTTAACAGTTGTTAGGTTACAGGAAATGAGGAAGTAAAGACTGTTGAACTGGTCTGGACGGAACTGGACCAGACGGGACTGAACTGGACTGGACTGGACCAGACGGGACTGGATGTGACAGGAATAGACCCAGACTAGCACGGAATAGATTGGACAGAACTGGACTGACTGGATAGAACTGGACAGGACAGAACCAGACCAGACTGGGCTAGACTGGACTGGACTAGACTTTACTTCACTGGACTGGACAGGTGAGTTAGCGAGGGAGGTCATGTGACCAGACTTGGCAATTCAGTACCAATGGCATGCAAATTAGTCACCAGGAGTGCACATCCTCCTCCCCAATATATTAATCAATGCAAACAACCAAATACCATTCAGAGCGTTTGACTGAAAGAAATTCAAATGAAAGATTCACATCTATTTGAAGGCCGCTCTCCTTCTGGCTCCATCGCCATATTAAGTTAGGCTGCATGTGTGCCAACTTTTCTTAAAAGCAACTTACCTTAACTTCTCTCCTGTCCTCTGCTACCTGCACTGCTGGTTCAGAGTGTTCACTTCAGTTTTTCTCTCCTTTAATCTTGTATGGAATATGATGGTCTCTAGCAGGGCCAGCATCTCTTTCCCACCCCTCGTTGCTCTCAGTTGTCTTGGCCATTTCAGAGATCTGTTAAGTGCCAACTACATTGCTGTGGGTTTGGAGCCCACATTAGACTAGATCAGTTACATATGGCAGATTTTTACAATCAACAGTTGCTACATGGTCACCATTAGACTAGCCACTTTAACTCTAGATTTTAATGCATTCAAATTTCATTATCAAATCCACATTACTAGATCAATAGCCTGGAGCTCTGGATTACTAGTCCTGTGACATTAATTCTATGCCAATTCCTCCCAGATTTATCAAATTTTTAAAACTATATCCAAGATGTTTTGCTGGAACAGAGCACCTGATTAGTATACCCCAGCCTTCATTAGCTCATAGACTCATAGAATCATAGAAGTCTAAAACAAGTCTAAAACTTGCCCAAGCTGCCCAGTTTTTACATTTAATCTAGTCCTATTTGCCTACTTTTGGCCCATATCCCTCCATGTACTTATCTAAATGTTTCTTAAATGACGAAATTATACTCACTTACACCACTACCTCTGGCAGCCCATTCCTCACACTCACCACCCTCTGTGTTGCCCCTCTGGACACTTTTGTATCATTTAACTCCCATCTAACCTTAAACCTATGCCGTCTCGTTTTAGACTCCCGTACCCTGGGGAGAAGCTGTTGGTTGTCGACCTTATCTTTGGCTCTCATGATTCTGTTTGGTAAATTCATATGTAGTATCAGGGTGGCATGTTGACTCAGTAGTTAGCACTGCTGCCTCACAGTGCCAGGGACCCAGGTTCAATTCCAACCTTGGGTGACTGTGTGGGGTTTGCACATTCTCCCTGGGTCTGCATGGGTTTCCTCTGGTGCTCCGGTTTCCTCCCACAGTCCAAAGAGGTGCAGGTGAGGTTAATTGGCCATGCTAAATTGCCCATAGTGCTAGGTGCATTAGTCAGAGGGAAATGGGTCTGGGTGGGTTACTCTTCGGAGGATCAGTGTGGACTTGTTGGGCCAAAGGGCCTGTTTCCACACTGTAGGAAAATGTAACAATGTGGTGTAGGCAATGGGTTAGTTGAGTCCTCAGTTTCTGACAAGACCAACACTGTTTCACCTTAGGCAGTGGGATTTAAATAATGATTGGGAAACACTTAGAAAAACAAGAGGGGAAGTTGCAAGGGAACATCACTAACTGCTCGTCCCCCTCCAAGCCATACATCTTCCTGGCTTGGAATTATAGCACTGTTCTTTCACTGAGATTGGATCAGAATTATGTTTTTGTAATGTCTCTGCATGTTGACTTGCCACAGTTCAAGAAGGCAGCTCATCATCACCTTCTCAAGAAACAGGCAATAAATGTTGGTCTAGCCAGCAAAGCCAATATCCTGTGAACAAGTTAAAGAAAGAATGATGGAATGGAATGCTGAATTAGAACCAAAACTGATAAAGAAAGAAAAATAAAAGGAGAGATGGCGATATTGGTTAAAAGAGTGTGAAAAAAAAGCAAAAGAAACTAAAACATTTTGAATTTTTAAAATGTAAAATTCTTTATGTAAGACCTCAAGGAATGAGAGTCCAATTTCAACAGTTTCCTTTCCATGTTAGAAAAGTTGACGGGAATGGCAAGAACAGTAACTTCCTCATTAAAGTGACACTTACGCTGTTAATTACTAGCCTTAGCTTTGTTTTGTGAGTTTGTTTAATGGGGAAAAACAGCATTTTTAAAAAAACTACTGTGAAGGTTTTCAGATGGCTGACAGTGAAATGGAGAAAACAATTAAGCCAGTTATAGCGATGGACAAGTCACAGGGACCTCTACTTGGACAGAAGTTGATGAATGATTGATGTATTTATAATGGTTGGAGTTATTAAGATTGCTGTTAAATGTGCAGCAAATTCAGGATTTTATTTTTAATGCTAAGAATCAGGAATGAAGCTTGGCAGAAATAAACTCTCACTCTTCCCTGCATTGGAGTGCACTTTTCAGCTCATTATACCTCAGAATATAAAGAAGATTGACCTAAATTGAAACATCAGAGCCCAGATATTACAATATCCAAACAATTTTTGCATTTCTCCATTGGTGACTTCGCTGCTTAAAGTCCAATAATCATTTCTGTCAAGCAGAGTGCATCTGTAATGTGAATTTCTTTCTCTACAGGTAAGAGTCTTTATTAAAGACCAATCATGCCATTAAAATAATAATTACAAGGCAATTACAGAGCTTGGCAGCTTTCAAGACAGTCTCAATGCAAATACTTGAAGGGGGCTCATTTTCTTCTATTAGTTTACCTCATCAATATGCTTCACATTTATTCCTCGCACATTCTACCTCCCACAGCTTTCTGAGAAAAGCACCAATTATATCAAATGCTACAAGTAATCTCTTCCACATGACGTGAAGAATTTCAATATTCAGCCAGCCTCTGTCTCTAGATCTTGCAGGAGTTTTCTGAAAATAACTATCAGCCATGATTTTCCACACTTAATCTACGTAAACAAAGAGAAAAGGTGTGAAATTATTTTGGGTGTGGAAGAACTGTTAATGGTTAAGGCCCAGATCAAGTCTCAGAAATGACCGGGCTCCTATTCGTTGTTGGATTACTAGGCAAATCTGGCAGAAATGCACGTCTCGGAGTATGATCGATTTGATCATAACCTGCTCCTATCCCAATATATCAGTGCGCGTAAAGCAACCTTCTTTGCCAACATTTAACAAAGTTTCACAAGGGGCAGTGAATTCTTTAGTAAAAAATGTAATGCCCTGGTTAATGGCTAGAATGCAGCCAAATTCACCAGTTTTATTCACCTGGTGCTATCCTGGTGACCAAGTTGCTGGGAAGAAGTTGGGACAAAGGGCCTGTTTTCATGCTGTAAACCTTCATGACTCAATGCTCTAAGAAAGTCCAAAGCTTTTTCACCAGCCACTCAGGGTGGCACGGTGGCACAGTGGTCAGCACTGCTACCTCACAGCGCCAGGGACCTGGGTTCGACTGTCTGTGTGGAGTTTGCACATTCTCCCCATGTCTGTATGGGTTCCTCCATGCGATCCCACAATCCAAAGATGTGCAGGTTAGAGTGAATTGACCATGCTAAATTGCCCATAGTGTTCAGGGTTGTGTAGGCTAGCTACATTAGTCAGGGGTAAATATAGGGGAATGGGTCTGGGTGGGTTTCTGTTCAGAGGGTCGGTGTGGATTTGTTGGGCTGAAGGGCCTGTTGGGAATCTATGATTCATTCTGGCTTTAGATACAAGGGACAAAATTTGATCAAGGCAATGGTGGGTTGGGGTAGAGGATGATATTGACTGCCAGCATGGGGAGCCATCGATGAGTGCCCCCATCTACCCTCCATTGCTTCCTTTTGGTTCACTGCCATACAAAGTGCCTCTTGAACACTTGGCTCTACAGCACCGGGCCTTCCCTGAGATCAAGGACCCAAAGGGAGCAGAAATCCCAATGCCCAGAAGCTGCCAGCCATTCTTCACCTTCATGAGGAAAGGCCAGGAATAGTGAGAGGCCCAGGCAACAAATTAGTCAGGGTGGTTTGTGGGAATGGGGATGGGGGGGGGGGGGGGGGGCCGTCACGAGACTAAGTGAGGAGGTTGTGGCAGGGTGCAAGAAACAGCAGAAACGTGTCTTTCAGTGGACATCCCCTTCCTGAAAGAATAGGCCTCACTTTTCAAAACCATTCTGATATCTCAATCTCCTGCACAATCATTATCAGCTCCTGGCACAGGGGAATTTCCTTTCAGAGAGGAACAGTTCCAATCTTCTTATGACAAAATTATACTCTAACAAACAGGACACTGTTGACTGATAATTCTCCAGGAACTACTTAGCTCGAAGGCTATTCAGCCCCTCAAGCCTATTCCATCATTCAATTTGACAATAACTGTTCTTTACTTTAATCACATTTATCTGGTTTAGATATTCCTTATATTATACCTTAATGCCCTTGCCTAAGAAAAATCTCAGCTCCCAAATTTTCAAATAACCAAGTTTAAGCGATTTTTTTTGTGATGATGAGCTGTAGATTTCCATTAACTTTTGCTTGAAGAACATTTTCAGATAACACGTCACAATCTCTTAAATGTCCCGGCTCTTATTTGAATGTTATGGCACTTGTGCCAAACACTACATCTTTCTCAATCAGTTTTTCTCCGTCTCTATCAACTCGCCTACTCACCGCAAGACCTTCAATTTGGTCACTACTTAGTTTTCAGTGTTCTGAAGACGAGAAGATCTAATCTTTGTGATCTTTCCTCAAAATATTTTTAATCCTAGTTTCTGCACTGCAGCTCCTCAAGGGTAAAATATACATGAAATACTGTGTTTTCCATTTGTATTTTGTTGCGTACTGAAGGCATTTATTAGATTGTTGCTAAATTATCAGACTGTCCATCCACCAATCAGTACTAGATGACCAGAGATTTACTCCGATTAAATATTTGGAACATCAAATCCATTGTTTTCTGCGTTACTCCAAACTCTGTTTCCTAGCAACCAATTCCACCCTACTTCTTGAGAAAAGTCTGAGTTTACCTCAATCTGTTCACAACCTTGGCTTCAGCTTTGACCCTCCCAATCTCATTGTCCTGCAATTTCTAAGACTATCTATTTCTGATTATGCGTTCACCTGAGGTTGCCTATCTCAGCTCACCTGCTTTTGGCACCTTCATTTTGTGTTTTTGTAAACCCCCAGGTTCAGATATTCCAAGATACATTCTGGTCTCCCAAGTTTTACCTTCTGTAAACTTTAGGTCCTCCAAACCTTTGTTGCCGATACAAGAACTCACAGTAAACCCAGTTCCCTTAAATCCCTGCTGTACCCTGACATGTGTTGGTTACTGGTCAAGTAATGTCTGCATTTTAAAGCTATTGCCCTGTCCACATCCCTCAGCCTCACCTCTCTGCAATCTCCTCCAGCCATATTTTCAAGATACTGTGCTCCTCTAATTCTGGCCTCATAGGACATAGAACATAGAACAGCGCAGTACAGGCCCTTCGGCCCTCGATGTTGTGCCGCTCTGTCATACTAAACTGAAGCCCATCCCACCTACACTATTCCATGTACGTCCATATGCCTGTCCAATGACGACTTAAATGCACTTTAACTTGGCGAATCTACTACCGATGCAGGCAAAGCATTCCATACCCTTACTACTCTCTGAGTAAAGAAACTATCTCTGACATCTTCTTATACCTATCTTCCCTCACTTTAAAGTTGTGTCCCCTTGTGTTTGCCATCCCCATACTTGGAAAAAGGCTTTCCCTGTCCACCCTATCTAACCCTCTGATTATCTTGTATGTCTCTAGTGCATCTACAACAGTTATTGCTCCAGCCTTGATGGCCATACCTTCAGTTGTCTGGGCCCCAAGATCAGCCTCATTGCTGCTCATGGGAGCTTGCTGGATGCAAGTTCTCTCGACACCTCTTTGTGTCCCTGCCTCGTTTTGCTCCTTAACATGTTCCTTAAAATTGACCTCTTTGACCAGGTTTTTGGTCAACTGAGCTAATGTCACAATTGTAGTTTGGTGCTCCTGTGAAGGATATTTCATTCAGGTGAAGGTGCTACGTAAATTCAAGTTGTTACACATGTAAGCATTAAGCTTTTCACTTCTGGGTTGGTGAGGCAGCAGGGAGACAGAGAGGAGACGTGACTGTAGACAATTGTTAAATTATTGTGTATGAAACAAAGCTTCCGTGTTTCAGGTGGAATAGTTGCCAAGTTGCGTCAGGGATAACTGAGCATCTTGTTGCTGAACTAGCTCCCATTGTATCTGGTTATCAAGGTGTACAAGGGAACAAATAGCTGCAATATTTAATTACAGATCTAATCATTAATTGTCTACTAACAATGCTTACACATTGTGCAAAGCTTATTACAGCAGTAGTTTCATCCAAATGTGATTGTAAACAGAGGAGTGTAGTAGAGTGGCTAGAAGCATATAGCCCTTATTTAACATGTGGTAAAAAAGAACTTTCCAATATAAAGGTAAAGTCACCATAGTCACACTCTCATTACATAGTGTGCGGAGAGATGCGGAGAGTTTAACTGAAGGTCACCAGACTGTAGGCAAGCCTGAGATGACCTCATCTGCATAGAGACCTCAGCCAATGATTGACTGACTGATTGACTGATTATCACATATACCAAGGTATAATGAAAAGCTTTGTTTACAAGCAGTACAGGCAGACCATAGTAAGCAAGGATGTACAGACAAAAAGACTTAGACAGAGGCATACAGGTTACATTGCACAGGGTGTGCCCTAGACAAGGCCAGTATTATTTGAAGCTAGAGAGTCCATTCATCAGCCTTATAACAGCTGGGAAGAAGCTGTCCCTGAACCTGTTGGTGCCAGTGTTCAGGCTTCTGCATCCTCTGCCTGATGGAAGAGATCTTTGTCCCCAGTATGGGGATTGAACCTACTCTGTTAGCATCACTCCACATTATGAACCAGCTGGCCTGCCAATTGAGCTAACTGACATCCATCTTGTCAGTACATAGTGCCTTTCCTGATCTTTACAGGTACTTTACAAGCCAGGAAACACTAGCAAAATGCAGACACCTTTGTAATGTAAAGACATGTGGCAGTCAACTTGCATCCAGCAAGCTCCCATGAGCAGCAATGACATAAACAGATTATTTCAGGATTTTGGCTGAAAACTTAATACTGGCTAGGACACCAGGAGAATTCAGTCTGCTTTCCTTCAGATAGATAGTCCTGATGAAGGGCTTATGCTTGAAACGTCGAATTCCCTATTCCTGAGATGCTGCCTAACCTGCTGTGCTTTAACCAGCAACACATTTTTAGCTGTTTCCTTCAGATAGTGCAGAAGAGGTCCTTGGTTTAACTTTTCACCCAATAGCTGAGCCCTCGGACAGTGCAGTGTATCTTCGGTGCTCCATCATGTACTGAAGCTCCTGGTAGGTTCAGAGGCAAGACAGCTAACAACTCAGGTGGGGTTGACAATTAAACATGGAATAGTGCCATCATGAGAGAAGAGACCTTCCACACTGAACAGCTAGTGTGCAATTTCTTCCAAACGGACTGTTCCACCTGGATATTTATTCATGCTAGAGGCTACTTAGTGTCCCACAGCATGTCTTGTTTTGTCTATTAATGCCTTCGTCACAGCTCCTCAGTCTATTCCCAAGGAGCAGCCTATTTCCAGTTTGCAGAAATTTGCATCACAGAAGGTCATTTGATCCCCAGTGTGACAAAAGACTTACCCAAATAACTTGTCTTTACCAAGAGCCCCCCAAAAATGCTTCCTTTTCAAGCATAGATATGCCTTAACCCACCTGCTCAGACATATTCTTACAAACTTTGGGAACAAGTGCAACTTGAACTGAAAATGTGTTGCTGGAAAAGCGCAGCAGGTCAGACAGCATCCAAGGAGCAGGGGAGTCGACGTTTCGGGCATGAGCCCTTCTTCAGGAATCCTGGATTACATTTTCAGCTCTGATCTCCAGCATCTGCAGTCCTCACTTTCTCCTACAAGTGCAACTTGAACCCAGACCTCCTGGGCCAAATGCAGGGATGTTACTACTGCACCACAAGACCTCTCTGCCCAAGTGCACGTCCATTTTTAAAGTCACTATTGAATCTTCCCCTGCATTAATAAAAACTGAATTGACTGTAGATGCTGTAAATCAGAAACAAGAACAGAAGTTGCTGGAAAAGCTCAGCAGGTCTGGCAGCTTCTGTGAAGAAAAAGCAGAGTTAACATCACCGGACATGAAACGTGAACTCTGATTTCCCTTCACAGATGCTGCCAGACCTGCTGAGCTTTTCCAGCAACTTTTGTTTTTGTTTCTGCTCCTAACTTTCCTTTGGTTAATGCACATATGAATAAACTGATCAGGATTTCACTCGAAGACTTCCATTTTCAACGATCCATTTCAGAGGCAAAGGGGCTTGTGAAATATTTGCTGCTTTTTCTGTTCAGACATGACACATGGGAACCCCTCTCATAAAGCAAATATCTGCCTCCAATTGCTTGTAATTGTATCTATTTCTTTTATATACATCTGGAAGTGATCCGAGAGGAGAATAATATTCACAAGGATTATTATTTAATGGCAAGCCCCAACAAAGGAGTTGACTTTTTGCTCATGGAGCAGCTAATTGTGTGAAATTAAAACCTTCTAGTAATGTTACAGTATCTCAAGCACTCTGTACCCGGTACTTCAACTCCATTGCTTATGCTTTCTTTTTAACAGGACTATTCTCAGCTTCAGGTCAATTTTGTAACTTCTAAATTAATCCATTAACTATAATTTAATTCTGAAAGCAAGACCATCATTAATCAGATTTAATTTTTTTTTAAAAATCAGAACGGGTTTGGGTTGGTTTTTAGTGGACAAGGCAAGTGGAAATGTTCAGTCTGAATTTAATTATTTTAAGAACATACAACATAGAACAATACGGCACTGTGCAGGCCCTTCAGCCCTTGGTGTTGTGCCGGACCTTTATCCTACTCGAAGTAATCAGATTAACGTACATACCCTTCATTGTACTAACTTCCATGTTCCTATCCAAGAGTCACTTAAATGCCCCTCATGTATCTGAGTAAAAAATGAGGTCTGCAGATGCTGGAGATCACAGCTGCAAATGTGTTGCTGGTCAAAGCACAGCAGGCCAGGCAGCATCTCAGGAATAGAGAATTCGACGTTTCGAGCATAAGCCCTTCATCAGGAATAATGTATCTCCCTCATGCATCTGACTCTACTATCACTGCTGGCAGTGCATTCCACCACTCTATAAATAAAGAACCTACCTCTGACATCTCTCCTAAACCTTTTTCCATTACCTTAAAATTGTGCCCCCTTATGGGAGAAAATTTGGAATAAAGAATTGGTTTGAGCCATCAACTGCAAAACAACTAGCTTTCCAATACTCACCACATTTATCATTATTTTTCACCTTCTTCTCTTCAAGCATTACTGTTGAGCAAAACAACTCAACTGTCATCCTTCAAGTATAAATTGCACAGTTATAAAAAAAACACATTGCATTTATATAGCACCATTCATGACCTTAAACGACATCCCAAAATATTTTATAACCTTTGAAGTGGGGTCACTTTTGTAAGGAACACAATCTTCACAAATCAAACTCCCAGAAACACCACTAACTGGATAACCTTTTTTAGTGAGGTGTTAGTGATCAGGAATAAAATTGTGGCCAGGCAGCTTGTGGCTTCTCTTCAGAATTATGCTTCTTACATTCACCTGAAAAGACAGGTTGGGCCTTGGTTCAACACCTCGTCCGATTGTCCGGTGCTTTTTAAAAAATTATTCATGTGGGAGTTACTGGCTGGGCTAGCATTTATTGCCTGTCCTTGTTGCTCTACAGAAGGTGATGGTGAGTTTCTTGAACTGCTACAGTCCAGTTGGTGTAGATAGACCTGCAACACTGTTCGTGAGGGAGCTCCAGAAGTTTGACCCAGTGATATATTTATAAGTCTGAATGGAAATTGGCTTTGGGGATTGGGGTTTGGGGTTCTTGCAAGTGGTGGATTTCCCATTTATCTGCTGTCCTTGTCCATTGTGGTATTATATTAGGTGGATAATAAGCTGGAAATGTTCCTATGAACTTTCACTACAAAGATTATGTTGGCTAGCTTCAACGTAAAATGTAATAATAGCGTGGACCCACTGCCTGTATTAATCATTAAATCACGTAAGTGAAATTGGATGCTGTAAATAATTCGGGGACGATATGCCATCAGTTGTTATTTAGCCTGTTTTCCTGTTCCTAAAATAGCTGTTGCAGGCAGATCAGGGTGATAATGGAAAATCAGATTAACTGATGGTGCTTAGTTTAGGATTGTCCCTGTCCTAATTTGGGTGCTGATTAAGGCCAATCACAGATCGGCAGAACGGAAGGCCAAAGGCAGATTCGGTTGCAGTTGGCGTTGAGTTGATGAGTTTGCACAAGCATTGAGGATTGGGCTGGAATTAGTAAATGGGATTACAGTGTTCTGCTCAGGGATCAATGTGCCTTTGGAAATGTCAACATTCTGCAATGTTAGTCCCTTAAGCAGAGAAAACAAGGGATTTTCTTCATTTTTGCTTCAGGCAAAATAAGCCACATTTGCAAAGGTCAAGGATTAGCCATGCTTTATTGGGAAATGTCTTCCACAATACAACATCTGACATCCCCTAATAAGAACTTAGCTGCCTGCTGGGCACAGGCGTGTGAGAGGAAGCTGTTACAAATAAATGCAGGTCGTTCTGCTGTAACATGCGTTTCCTTAACGTGAATTCACTGCAACGAGATTGACGAACTGGGGACATTGTTTTTAAAGCACAAACTTTTAAAACGTGTGTTGGCTGTAACGTGATTACAGCGCCAACACCTTAAGCATTGTTTCTTAAGGGGCAATTTTTCTATCACGCAAGGTGCACAAGAGTGCAACCATCATGTTATAGAAGAACTACCTGTATCCATTTTACCTCACACTGGCTATGCAGCTTAACCTCCAACAATGATGTTTCCAGAAAAGGTTCCCACACTGACCGAACACAAGAGACAGTGAAGAAAGGGAAGGGCAAATGGAAAGTTTCCTGGAATAGGGAAGTCAATATATGGAGCAGCCTCACCCTCAGTAATAACAGAGCTCTGATCCTGTGAGTTTGGGGGGGCAAGGGATCTCTCACAATCAATGTTTCACAAAGGTGTTCCTCTTCAGGAAGTAACCAGGAGCAAATTAAGATGAGCTGTAGAAAAACATTACAAAAAAATTAAATCAACTCTTCATTTTTTTTGGAATAGGAACAAAGTCAATTCGGAGTTCCGGTTAAAATGTACAGTTAGTTCCTTCAGGAATATATCTGGGCAGAAATTAAAATATCATTCTTATGATGTTAATTGAAAGGAAATTATTCATTTTAACCAGTTGTAGCTGTCCCCTTTTAAGGACTAGTCGAGGGTCCTTGGAGACCCCCAGGTTATTAATAAAGTGTTTCTCTATTGGTCTGTTACTGAATTATGTAGGACATAAATGTTGATCAAAATGTAAAGCAGAAGTGAAGAGAGGTATAATAATTGATTTCACATTACCTCCACCTATGCTGTCAGTTTTGGACACTCGCTTACAGATCTGTTTCATTGTTCACTCACATGATATGGTTTGGCTAGTATTTCATAGAATCATAGTTTTCCTACAGTGTGGAAACGGGCCATTTGGTCCATCAAGTCCATACCATCTCTCTGAAGAGCATCCCACTCAGATCCACTTCCTTACCCTGCCCCACGTTTCCAATGGCTCATCCACATAGCCGGCACACCTTTGGACTGTGTGAGGAAACCCACGTGGACACAGGGATAATGCATTAACTCCACATAGACAATTGCCCGAGGCTGGAATTGAACCTGGGTACCTGGCACTGTGAGCACTCTGCCATCTACTGGTAATTGACTGTATGTAGCTGTCCTTGAGAAGGCAGTGGGGAGCTGCCTTCTAGAATCACTGTGAACCATTTAGTTGTGGTTGATACAGCTCAGTTGTTTGCAAGGGCCTTTTCAAGGGCAGTTGGTATTAACCGCATTGCTGTGGGTCTGGAATCACATGTAGGTCAGGCCAGGTAAGGATAACTCCCTAATTCCTGATGAAGGGCTCTGGCCCGAAACGTCGAATTTCCTGTTCCTTGGATGCTGCCTAACCTGCTGTGCTTTAACCAGCAACACATTTTCATAACTCCCTAAAGGGCAATGTTGAACCAGATTACAACAATTAGCAATGTTTTCACAGTCATTTCCACATTAGACTTTAACTTCAGAATTTTATTGTGGTAGGATTCAAGCTCAGGACCCCAGGACATTTCCTGAATCTCTGGATTAATAGTTGTTGCCATTACTTCCCCATATCTAAACAGATGGATAAGGTGAGCCTCTAACACACTGGGATTCCCTCACATTAACCTGAGTCCTGTGTAGAAATGCAGGTTCTCATGGTGCGGCACCTGATAGGATCTGGGTAAGGCAAAACTCTATGGATTTTTGGGAAAATCATCCTTTTTTTTCTTGCAAGCACTATGAAATATTCGCTGCCTTACTGAGCTCAGATAAAAGGGACAGAGAGAGCAATATGTGCTTACACTCAGAGAGCTAATCGAGTTTGATTCAGAACCTAGCTGTAATGCCGTTTATATCAGACGATCAGTAACAGTCCAGCAGTGGGAACCTAATCATTACACCCCTAGCTCTCTCTCTTGACAATATTGATTTTGCAGCAATTTTGAAACAAAATTTCCATTTTTTTTGATGAACATTAAACCTGATGATGGCTGAGCTATCTAAGTGGAATGATTCTTCCACTGGCACACAGCACCGTGGTCATTCACTTGCAATTCTGGAGTGGACACTTGACCCCAGGAAAACTGGCACTGCAGCAACAGGGCGACAGAGCCAACCATTCAATTTGGGAGTCAGTAGCCCTAAACTTCACAAAGGGTGTCACAAGTGACAGCACAGTGACTTAGTGGTGAACGCTGCTACTTTACAGCGCCAGGGACTTGGGTTCGATTCCACCCTCGGGTGACTGTCTGTGTGGAGTTTGCACATTCTCCCAGTGTCTGCGTGGGTTCCCTTTGGGTGCTCCAGTTTCCTCCCACAGTCCAAAGATGTGTATGTTAGGCAGACTGGCCATGCTAAATTGCCCATAGTGTGGGAAATATGTAGGCTAGGTGGATTAGCCGTAGAAAATGTAGGCTTGTAGGAATAGGGTGAGGTGGGATGCTCTTTGGAGGGTCAGTGTGGACTTGATGAGCTGAATGGCCTGCTTCCACACTGTCAGGATACTATGAAATGTGGGCACACCAGAGTGACATGCTCCCTTCTCTGGAGAGACTCGAGTCACAAATGGTTCACTAACTGGATTATTTTACAATAATCTGGAAAACCAGCTTGTTAACCATGGTTTAGTTGGGTAAACCTCTGTCTCCAAGTCCAGATGGTTGTGGTTTTAACTCCTGCTCCACAAACTTGAGCACAACATTGTGACCTAGTTGAGGGAGTGCTGCACAGCTGGAGTTGGGTCAGGAATTAAAGTGGATTCTGCCCGTCACCACATGCACAAACACACTCACTTTCCAGGCAAAGACTGTCTTTTCAATCAGTTTTAATTCTCTGCCAGTAATTTGGCCCCAGAATGTTATTTTAAAGTGACAGTGGGAAATGTGGAGGGTGGTGGAGAGAGAGAGAGAGAGCGGGGGGTGGGGGGGGGGGGGGGAGAGAGAGAGAGAGAGGGAGAGAGAGGGAAAGAGAGGGAAAGAGAGGGGTGGGGGGAGAGAGTGGGAGAAAGTGGGAGAGAGAGGGAGAGAGAGAGCAGAGTTCCAATTTAGAATAATCAGCATTGAGTAAATCTTCTTCCAGTGAAGCCTTGTCACTTCTATGATGGTATACCATTATTTCTAGAGACACAGTGGCCAACTCAGCTGGCTGAAGAGTATCATTGGCTGGCAGATGGATGGGATGATTAAAGGGGAAGGTTTGGATCCAGTGACAGTGACAGGCAGATTAACTCTAACCCACTCCCCCCTCAGAGGGAGCAATGCTTCAGACTAACCTTGAGAAACACCAGCGTCCTTCACCTCCCAGGCTTCCTTTAAGCCAAAGATTGGCATAAGGTGGACAAGAGAGACACGGGACATTTCGGTTTCATGATTTGACCCAGCTGTCATCAGGATGCTCAAAGAGTAGGAGATAGAGCTGGGCATTAACAGACGATGTTCTGACGCTCCCTGCCCCCCACCTCACCTCAGTGCATTTAAACACACCAGCAATTTTCAATGTCCCTTTAATTAAAGGGGTGTGTGAGCCTGCATTTTGGTGAGACAATGGCCAATATGCTGCAGATCGCAGCTGGTAATTAGCCAGCAGCAAGGGCTGCTGTGCCAAAGGCTGGATCAGGGGAACGGGAAAACAACAAAGCAGTAATAAACAGATGGATAGTCATCGGTTTCCATCCCATGCACCTTCCAGTGGGGGTTGGTGGGTGTGCAGGGCTAGAGGAATTGCAAGATTCTACCTGAATAACCGTCAACGATGCTTGACACGTGCAACTTGAACTTTGGAAAAGATGCACTCAAATGTTGAGCAGCAGGCTGAGTTGGTAAAAACCCAGCACTTTTGCCTTGCAGTATCAGTTACCAGAGCAACAAGAACACTTCAAAACGTGTCAGAATACAATTACTGGGAGTGAGACAAGCATCAATTTTTAATGTACTTCAAACTGTTCAGCAAGAAAACCATATAGAGACAGAGAAACTAGCAGGAGGAGGCCATTCAGCCCTTAGAATCATGCTATATGACCATCCAACTCAGTACCCTGTTCCTGCTTGCACTCCTTTGACCCCTTTAACCCTCAACACAATAAGAATTCCACTGACTCACCACTCTGGATGAAGACATTTCTCCCCATTAACCGTGATAAATGCCTACCCTGTATCTTGGTTGAAAATGTGTTGCTGGTTAAAGCACAGCAGGTCAGGCAGCATCCAAGGAATAGGAAATTCGACGTTTCGGGCATAAGCCCTTCATCAGGAATGAGGAGAGGGTGCCAGGCAGGCTAAGATAAAAGGTAGGGAGGAGGGACGTGGGGGAGGGGCGATGGAGGTGGGATAGGTGGAAGGAGGTCAAGGTGAGGGTGATAGGCCGGAGTGGGGTGGGGGCGGAGAGGTCAGGAAGAAGATTGCAGGTTAGGAGGGCGGTGCTGAGTTGAGGGAACCGACTGAGACAAGGTGGGGGGAGGGGAAATGAGGAAACTGGAGAAATCTGAGTTCATCCCTTGTGGTTGGAGGGTTCCCAGGCGGAAGATGAGGCGCTCTTCCTCCAACCGTCGTGTTGTTATGTTTTGCCGGTGGAGGAGTCCAAGGACCCTGTATCTTGTATCTTGGTCCTGTACCCTGTATCTTGGTCCTGCAATCCCTGATTCTTGATCTCCGCCTCCCCCTCCCCCCAGTTATTTGGAATATCCTTTTGAATCTGCACTGGTTAAAGGTAACCAGCTAACTATTCTAATCCCGATATCCAGCTTTTGGCCATGACCTTGTATGTCTTGGCATTGCAAGTGTACAGTTGCGAGTGCATTGCTGGAAAAACGCAACAGGTTGGGCAGCATCCGAGAAGCAGGAAAATCGACATTTCAGGCAAAAGCCCTTCGTCAGGAATGAGGCTGGGAGCCTGGGGGGGTGATAAGTCGGAGGGGAGGGTGAAGCAGATAGGTGGAAAGGAAGATTGGCAGGTGGGACAGTTCATGAGGGTGGTGCTGAGCTGGAGGGTTGGAACTGGGGTAGGATGGGGGAGCGGAAATGAGGAAACTGGTGAAACCCACATTGATGCCATGGGGTTGGAGGGTCGCGAGGTGGATGATGAGGTGTTCTTCCTCCAGGCATTGGTGGTAAGGAAGTGGCGACGGAGGAGGCCCAGGACCTTCATATCCTCGGCAGAGTGGGAGGGGGAGTTGAAATGTTCGGCCACAGGACGATGGGGTTGATTGGTGCAGGTGTCCTGGAGATGTTCCCTAAAGAGCTCAGCTAAGTGTACTTCTTAAATGTTGAACGGGTTCTGTACTAGCATTACAGGCAGTGAGTTCCAAATTCCCACCATCCTCTGGATGAAAAAAATCCCCTTTACCTTAAATCTATGCCCTCATCCCCCCTCAACATTGATCCAAGGGGAGAGAGGAAGGATTGAAGAAAGCTTGTGAAGAAACAAGACAATGCCTATGTCCCCATGAAAGCTCTGGTGGTAATGAGGGAATATCCTTACTCTAACCAGATGTTGTTACACCACTAAGTGGATGAATTTTACCACAATATTGACCCTGAGTTTGAAACATGTACAATGAATGTAGAGCTGATGCTTGTGCACCCAAATGCACTTTGTGAACACGCTCAATTTTTACTGAACAAAGGCAGGAGGGAGGTAATAATTTGTGCAATGACTACATTCTACCACAAAGGGACTTCAAAATGCTTTATCGAATCAAAGTGGTGCATATGCTGAACACATCAGTGCAACCACCGCAACAGTTTTGTGTTCCTCACAGTCTTTATCAGGATTTGGTTGTTGCATATGTAGTGTCTGGGTTATTGGCTGTACATCTGGTTTACAATGCAGAGGGAAACCATCACTCTGGGTCCAATTCCCGCACTGACTGAGGTCACCATGAAGATCCTGCATTCTTAACCTTTTCCCCTGGCCTGGCGCATGGTGACCCTCAGGTTAAACCACCATTACCCATCTCTCTATAATGAGAGAGCAACCCTATGGTGATGTTTCCTTGTAGAGCAAACCAGGGCTTCAAGGATTAAAAAAAACACCAGCAAACCAGCCCACTCTTGTGCATCTCCTGGCAACCAGTCATAAGGATGCTGATGGCCAAAAGCTTGGCTTCAGTCACCTGCCTGCCCTCTCCGCCAGAAAACATTCTCAAGACTGGGACAATCAGTGAAGCAATGGTGGCGAAAACCTTCCTGGGAAACACTATTTTCAGAGGCTGGCTGAAAGATTCACCTTTCACTTCCCTCAGAAACACCATCAGATGCAAGCACCAATATTATGGCAAATTATCCCTTCAGTGCTATAGTTTCTGTCAGACATTTCTTCCAAACACCCCCATGTTCATGTGATATCACAATTTATATTTCAAAACATAAACCATTAGAAAGAAGTAAGATTTTCAAAAGAAGGAAACGTACTGTATTTTCTGTGGGGGTCCAGCAGCTCGCTGTCTCACTGGTCACAAATAATGCATACAATTAAAAGACTCTTCAGGTTTAAGTGAAACACTAAGAGTCGTTTGTTGGAGGCCAATAACTATTTTTTGCGTATGCTATTCCAGTTGAAAGGGTGAACACCTCATCTATTCTTGGTGCCACCTCAAGGGGTGCCATGATTGTGTGGTGAGCTGGCTGCGATGTGCCAAGGTGCCCAATCTGCTTGGGCACTTCAAGTGATGTTCTAACGTCACTCCGAGATTCCCAGGGCCAATGAAGTGGAGAGACTGCACTGATCGGGTCGCGACATTTCACAAAGTGGTTCTGAATTGTGGAGCTCTGAGACAGGGAAGCCAGATCTGATTGTGAATGTGAGCTCTTTAAACCACATGTACAGCCAATAACCCAGACACTACATATGCAGCAACCAAATCCTGATAAAGACTGTGAGGAACACAAAACTGTTGCGGCGGTTGCACTGATGTGTTTAGAGTATGCACCACTTTGATTCGATAAAGCATTTTGAAGTCCCCTTGTGGTAGAATATAGTCATTGCACAAATTATTACCTCCCTCCTGCCTTTGTTCAGTAAAAGCTGATTGTGCAATATTAAAATCAACTACTGAATAGGCAAAAGCTGCAGGTATATAGGGAAAGGCTTATGGAGGGGGACTAGCTAAACTGTTCTTAAACAGAAGGGATGGCATGGTAGCTTTGGGGTAGCACTGGCCAGAAGTGAGGACTGCAGTTGTTGCAGAGTCAAGATTAGAGTGGTGCTGGAAAAGCACAGCAGGCCAGGCAGCATCCAAGGAGCAGAAAAATCGACGTTTCGGGCAAAAGCCCTTCATCAGGAATGGTGGTTAGCACTGCTGCCTCACAATGGCAAGGTTAAATTCCACCCTCGGGTGACTGTGTGTGTGGAGTTTGTACATTATCCCTGGGTTTCCTCCTTTGGTCCCAAGGTGTGCAGGTTGGGTAGATTGGCCGTGGTAAATTACCCTTAGTGTGCAGGATATGTGCATTAGTCATGGGAAATTCAGGGTGATGGGAATTGAGTGGTATGCTCTTTTAAAGGTCAGTGTGACTCCATGGGCCAAATGGCCTGCTTTCACACTGCAGGGATACAGTGAAAACTGATAGGTTAGCTATTCTGTAATGATGTGATGATTCCAATTTGCCTACATTTAATCAATTGCTTTATGGGTGCACAATCATTAAGAATCTTACATCTAGTCTACCACAGGCTTATGTATCTTTAATTAATTCTACCACTATTTTATTGTCATGAGAAAAAGCTCTTTATTTCCTTGCTAATCACACCTCCTCTCTTCCAGGTGCTGGAGAATCTGGCAAGAGCACCATTGTCAAGCAGATGAAGTAAGTCACCTTTTATTCCTTTTGGAAGAATTTGATTCTTAAATTGGTAGTGGCCTGAAGGCTACACTTAGTGTGGCAGTGCCCGACTGTCAGTCACAACACAAATGCTGGTGCCACTGGACAATGTACAGGAAGAAACTGAGCACTTTGACTTTCCAATTCGGATTTAGCCAGATCTTCAAATATACAGTTTGCATTGAATGTCACTGTTTCATTACCTTAGTCATCTTCCCTCCATTTTGGACTTCCTCTCTCTGTCTTTGTGACTTGAATGTTGCGGGGATTCATTGAGCCAGGGCATCACCATTGCATTAGTATCTGAGGGCCAATGTGAGTGGGTTTGAATGTTCACTGCCCAACTTTAGATGGCAAGCACATTCCTGCAGGAGGCGCTCCAACCCTCAGAGCTTGGTATGAGGTTCATCAATTGATTCCCAGAATGAAACGTATTTTATGAAGGTGACCAGGGTGGGCCTGTATCGATTGGAGTTTAGAAAAATGGGAGGTGATTTTAATGAAACATATTCTCTGAGTTTGTTTCAGTCTGAGTTGGAGAGATCTTTGACTGACAAGGGAGTCAAGAGAACGGACAGGAAAGGATTTGAGGCCACACTCGGGTCAGCTCTGATTGTATTGGATGGAAGAGCTAACTTAAGGAATTCAGTAGCTTATGCAGTTCCCAGCGTCCTTGGGAGCCCCTTCCAAACTGGGAGCTGCTCATAGGAAGGAGATAAGAGAGGCTGCCTCAAGATTAATAGGTCCTCCAAAGACATTTTAATGGAAATTAAATTTATACTGGGCACAGTGCCAGGTTGATAACTTGGAGGGGATTCCCCTCCACAGTGTTGTCTGCAACTTCAATCGTCTAACGGGGTGTAGTATACAAAAAACCCTTACTTTAGGAGGCTGCTAACACAAGGCTGTAGCTGTGCACATTCTGAGGTATGGCCGCTGCTATTGGGTGGGGAGGGGCAGGGGGATGACTGGAAGCTTCTAGTTGGCACTGCCAAATGCCCTAAAATGTCTTTATTATTGAAGCGTTCCTTCACAAACCTTGTGTAGAAAGAGATTTTAGTCAATATCGTGGTTTCCTCCTCCTTATTTGAAGGCATGTACATTTTTCCCATGGAAGTCCTGTGGCACAGTGGGTAGTGCCCTTGCCTCTGAGATCGAAGCTCTGGGTCTGAGTTCTGATCTAGGGCTTGGTGGCCAAGGAAGGTGTGTTCATAACATGGCCAAACCTGCAAGTTGTGCCAACATGTACCGAAGGCAGATAGAAAGACTCCTGGCCAGCCATGGATGGGAAAAGTGTTTGAGTGTCCCCCATTGTTATCCATAGCTCCGGACTGCAATATTCATGTAAAAGTAAACTGTTCTGTAACATATCATCACTGCGTTGCTCGCAGGGCTTTGTGTCCTTGAAGTTAACCCTTTGCTTCCATTCTTTATTGGATTCTCTCAGATACACTATAGAGCATTGGAATCAATTGCCCTCCATTAATGTAAAACGTTTCAGCACAGAAGGAGGCCATACAGATCAATTTGCCTGTACCATATTACAAAATAAAAATTTCATTTATCAAACTAATTCCATTTAACATGTGGCTATTGGAATGAAAAATGCTGAGTATGCATTAACACAGATTTAATCTGAACAGGTATTCCCTGAAGCAAAAGTCTTCCAGTGAGACAGATGGTAGTATAGCGGCAATAGTGTTGGTCTAGTAACCCAGAGGATTGAAGCTTATTAACAGTGATGACAAAACTACCAGACTGTCATAAAAACCCACAAATAGCCATCAGGAGAGGAAATTTGCCATTCCTACCTCTTCCGGGCTAAATGTGACCTGCAGACCCACAGGAATGACATTGACTTGTGAGTGTCCTCTGAGATGGCTGAGCAAGCCATGAATGTATTAAATAAAACACAGGAATTAGTTATTTGGGTTTTTAATAGCAATAATTTAGCATTGACACTTCGATCCGGATGAATGTTGTTTTGACTTGAATCAGTTAAGTCTTGGTGAAGCAGTAAGACATATTGAATGCATAATAATTCCTAAGTGGATTATGCACAAAAGAGAAGGGCATTTTAAGATGTTGTGTGCTCTGTTGTTTGACAGAATTATTCATCAAGATGGTTACTCCCGTGAGGAATGTCTTGAGTTCATCAGCATCATCTACAGTAACACCTTGCAATCTATGATGGCTATTGTCAAGGCAATGACCACACTGAACATCGGCTATGGGGACAGTGCCAGGCAGGTCAGTGCAACCAGAAAACCAGTTACACCAGAACCACATGCTGTACGATGACCAGCACTATCACAGAATATCACAGATTCCAGACCACATAGGTACTTTAAGACAGTTACATGACATTAGGCATGCGATGTTCCAGTGGAAAGTTTGCCTTTAGTAATTCTGTGTAATTGAATCATCTTAGTCAATCAGATGTATGTGTATGATGTACAGTAACATTAACAAACACTGAGCCCAGATTGTGTGTGTAGGCCTGTGATATGTTCAAGACTCTTCATCCAATTCAGTAACCTGTGATATTGTAGTCTTTTAAATAATTAGTGTTGTACATAAATTTCAAGACATCTGACTCAACAAGAGCCTAACGCTCTGTGGTATTTATTAGGAGGACTAATGTGCAGTAAACCACAAACAGCATCAGAATCATAGAATAGCTACAACAGAGAAACAGCTGATTCAACCCATCATCCCCATGTCAACTCTCTACAAGAGTAACTCAGTAGCTCCCTCAAGGACTTGCAACCCTGCAAATATTTTCTCCTCAGATAATTATCTGGTTTCCTTTTAAAGGTCATGATGAATCTGTCTCATGACATTGTCAGACAAACCATTCCAGATCCAAATCTCAACTTCTTAGTCCTTTAACTGCACATTTTCCATCGATGACCATTGATTCTCCACCCTTCCAACACACAGCACAATGGAGGAGGTGGGGGGGGGGGAGAAGGAAAGAGAAAAAAGGTTTCCTCATCTGTGTTTTAAATGGATGCCCCCTTACTTTTAAACTATGCCCCCCCCTCCCCCCCAAAGTTCTTTAGTTGATGCTACTTTCCTCCCATTGATCGTCACGGGCTGATCTTGTGGAAGAAACCTGTAACTAATTCCTGTAACTCTTACTCTCCTTCAGGATGATTCTCGCAAACTGATGCATCTAGCCGATACCATCGACGAAGGCACAATGCCAAAAGAGCTGTATGAAATTATCAGCCGTCTGTGGAAGGATTCTGGCATCCAGGCCTGCTTCGAGCGGGCCTCAGAGTACCAGCTCAACGACTCTGCTGGCTAGTGAGTGACTCCTTCTGTATTCTGTCAGCTCCCTGAGAGGGTCAGGCTTAGTCCAAACACTGGATACAGGAAGATGCAGCCAGTTTTGCAATTTAACATGACTCGAAGCCACCCCCAGAAACAAAACCGCAGATGAGTTAGTGGTGAATCGCCGCAGGCAAAAGGCCTCCTCTGTGATTGCTGACAGAACACCACACAAAGTTGATTTTGTGTGAAGGCTTAGTTAATTTTCAGCCTGCTTAGACATTCTTCTGCCAACAGGGGCTGCGGCTGGACTCTGTCAAAATGCTTGCCTTGTCCTTTACAGCGCAATGGCATCATCTACTGGCAACAAAGTGATACTACAGGAGCAACGCACCTTCCTCCATCAATCATTCAGGGGATCTCTCCCATAAGTCATTGATTATTTCAAGTCCAAAAAACATAGAAAATAGGAGCTGGAGCAGTTCATTAGGGCCTTTGAACTTGCTCTGCCATTTAATATGATCAGGACTCCTCATCCAATTCAGTAACCAGATGAGCTTTAACAATCATTATTAAAATATCCAAGATTTAACCATTATTTTTCCCTGTTGCCATGGTGAGATCTGAACTCTCACCCTCTGCATTAGTCATGGCCTCTGGGTTTCTCAGCCATTTTTGTTTTTCCTTCATTCCCTAAAGGGCATTGATGAACCAGATGGGGTTTTTTTCTAACCATTGACAATGGATTTAGGAGGAGACAGTGAGGTCTGCAGATGCTGGAGATCAGAGCTGAAAATGTGTTGCTGGAAAAGCGCAGCAGGTCAGGCAGCATCCAAGGAACAGGAAATTCCACATTTCGGGCATAAACCCTTCATCAGGAGTGAAGGGCTTATACCCGAAACGTCGAATTTCCTGTTCCTTGGATGCTGCCTGACCTGCTGCACTTTTCCAGCAACACATTTTCAACAATGGATTTATGGTCATCGTTGGACTCTGAACTGCAGATATTTAATTAATTCAAATTCCACCAATGTGCCATGGCAGAATTTGAATCTAAATCCCCAGAACATTATCTGGATCAACAGTTCAGTGATAATACCACAAGGCCATCACCTCTCCTTATCACTGAATTTTTTTTTATTTCAAAAATATACTTTATTCATAAAATACTTTGATGATCTGTACAATTGGACATGCCATACATATGCAAACATTCCATTTCTTTGCATACCAAAACAGAGTAATCATTCCTATTTACAGGTCTGTATGATTACATTTTTAGCTGAGGCGTCACAGAGCCCAAATGACTGAGTGGGCCCTCTGTTCTTCTTAGGCAGGCAGATGTTACACGGTGGTCTTTCCCCATTGCGCCTTGGCAGCAGCTGCCCCAAACTTCAGTGCGTCCCTCAACACATAGTCCTGGACCTTGGAATGTGCCAGTCTACAACACTCAGTCGGGATCAACTCCTTCAGCTGGAAGATCAACAGGTTTCGGACCGCCCAGAGAGCATCCTTCACCGAGTTGATGATCCTCCAGGCACAGTTGATGTTCGTCTCAGTGTGCGTCCCGGGGAACAGGCCATAGAGCACGGAGTCCCGCGTCACGGCGCTGCTCAGGCCGAACCTCGACAAACACCACTGCATTCCTCTCCAGACTTCCTCTGCATAGGCACATTCCAGAAGGAGGTGTGTGACAGTCTCGTCCCCTCCGCAGCCGCTTCGAGGGCAGCGTGCGGTGCTGGAGAGAGTCCAGGTGTGCATAGAGGATCTCACAGGCGGAGCCCTTCTCACCACCAGCCAAGCCATGTCTTGGTGCTTGTTGGAAAGTTCTGGCGATGAGGCATTCTGACAAATGGCTTTGACAGTCTGCTCAGGGAACCGTTCAACAGGATCCACCCTCTCCTTTTCCCGAAGGGTCTCAAGGACACTATGTGCTGACCACTTCCTGATGGACTTGTGGTCAAAGGTGTTTTTCTTCATAAATTTCTCCACAAAGGACAGGTGATATGGAACGGTCCAATTACTCGGAGCGTTCTGCGACAGAGAGGCCAGGCCCATCCTTCGCAACAACGGGGACAGGTAGAACCTCAGTGCGTAGTGACACTTGATGTTTACATACCGGGGATCCATGCACAACTTGATGCAGCCACACACAAAGGTGGCCATCAGGATGAGGGTGGCATTGGGCGTGTTTTCTCCCCCATTGCACAGGTCTTTGTACATGGTGTCTCTTTGGACCCCATCCATCTTTGATCTCCACATGAAGTGAGAGATGGCCCGGGTGACTGCGGCGGCACAGGTTCTGAGGATAGGCCAGACCTGTGCCACATTTAACACTGACAGTGCCTCACACCTGATGACCAGGTTCTTCCCAGCGATGGAGAGCGACCGTTGCTCCCACCTGCCTAGTTTCTGTCTCATCTTCCTGATCCGCTCCTCCCAGGTCTTGGCGCACGCCCCAGCCCCCTCCAAACCAAATACCCAGCACCTTCAAGTGGTCGGTCCTGACGGTGAAGGGGTTACAGGATTGGTCAGCCCAGTTCCTGAAGAGCATGGCCTCGCTCTTGCCTCGGTTGACCTTGGCCCCTGTGGGCCATTCGAACTGGTTACAGATGCACATGAGTCTGTGCATGGACAGTGGATCTGAGCAGAAAACAACGACATCATCCATGTACAGGGAGGCTGCCAGCAATAGTCACCCCTCTCAGGCTCGCATCCTTCCTGATGGACTCGGCAAATGGCTCTATGCAGCACACAAACAAGGCAGGAGGGAGAGGGCAGCCCTGCCTGACTCCAGATCTTACAGGGAAGCTATCTGATTCCCACCCATTGATTGAGACTGCACTGACCAATGTTGGTGTAGAGCAGTCTGATCCAATTACCGATTCCCTCCCCAAAGCCCATTTTGGAGAGAACATCCCTCATATATGTATGCAATATCCCGTCAAAGGCTTTCTCCTGGTCCAGGCTGATGAGGCAGGTGTCCAACCCCCTGTCCTGCACGTAAGCAATCATATCTCTGAGGCGTGCGAGACTCTCAGCGATCTTCCTGCCCGGTACAGCACAGGTTTGGTCAGGGTGGATCACCGATCCCAGAGCAGACCTGACCCAGTTGGCAATGACCTTTGACAAGATTTTGTAATCTATGTTTAATAGTGAGATTGGTCTCCAATTTCTGATTTCCTCCCTCTTCCCCCTTCCCCCTTGTAGATGAGGGTGATGATGCCTTTTCTCATGGATTCACTCATGGTACCTTCCAGAAGCATACTGACATAAACCTCCAGCAGGTCCTGGCCAATCAAATCTCAAAGAGCAGAATAGATCTCGACCGGTAAGCCGTCACTTCCGGGAGTTTTATTCTTTTCAAAGGACTCGAGGGCCTTGGTCAGCTCATCCAGAGATAGCGGCTGGTCCAGCCTCTCTTGGGTTCCGTCGTCTAAGACCTCCATGATAGAGGACAGGAACGACTGGGAGGCCGCGCTGTTGGTTGGCTTCGCGTCATACAGACTGGCATAGAAGGATTTGCTGATCCTCATGACGTCAGCCTGAGATGACGTTATTGAGCCATCTTCTTCCTTCAGGCTGCTGAGCATTGAGCTCTCTTTGTGCACCTCCTGGAAGAAGGAGCACGTCTCGTCCTGCTCCACAGAGCAGACCCTGGACTGGAAGATTATCTCGAAGGCCTCCAAGGCAAAAAGCGAGGCTTGCTGGCCCTTCACCTCCTGGAGGTCCTCCATGACATCGACCCCCATCGTCTGCAGCAGGAGCAGGTTCTGCATACTTCCCTGGAGATGGGACAGTTTTCCCCTCCTCTCTCTCGCCTCCTGAACACTTTTGAAAATGAAGAACCTCTTGATGTTCCCTTTTACTGTTTCCCACCAGTCCGCTGCGGGCTCAAAGAGGGGTTTCACGGTTCTCCAACCTACGTAGTCCCTCTTGAGCTCCTCGATGTTTCCCAGGGTCAACAGCTTAGTGTTCAGTTTCCACATTCCCTTACCAGCCCGCTGCTCATCCTGTAGGTGACAGTCGGCCAGCAGGAGGCAGTGGTCAGAGTAGAACACCGGCTTGACGTCAGTGGTTCTGACCGAGAACTGAATTACTATTGCTATAGGTTAGATTGATTGAGATAAAGTAAGAAATTGTATTTCAACAAGCCTCGTCCACATTCTCGCAATGTCTAAAATATTTATTTAAATGATAGTGACTGTGGTTTGCATCAAGTACAACAATTCAAATCGCACCTACTGATGTTTCACTCACAGCAATGGTGGTAAATGACCAAATGATCTGTTGAGATGTTACTTCTCATGTTGCTAAGGAGGTTCTCTAATCATCAATCTTCAACCAAACAAATTGACAACTTCTGGTCAACTAGTTCAATGGATAGTCCTTACTGAGGCAAAGTGTTAGCACTCAGTACTGAGGGGAGGTGTTATTACTCAGTACTGAGAGAGGTGTTGGTATTCAGTACTGAGGGGAAGGGTTAAGACTCAGTACTGAGGGAAAGTGTTGGTACTCAGTATCAGGTGAAGTGTTAGTACTCAGAACAGAGGGGGAGTGTTAGTACTCAGTACTGAGGTGAAATGTTAGTACTCAGTACTGAAAGGAAGTGTTGAGACTCAGTACTGAGGGTAAGTGTTAGCACTCAGAACAGAGGCGGAGTGTTAATACTCAGTACTAAGGTGAAGTGTTAGTACTCAGTACTGAGGTGAAATGTTAGAACTCAGTACTGAGGTGAAATGTTAGAACTCAGTACTAAGGTGAAGTATTAATACTCAGCACTGAGGTGAAGTATTAGCATTCAGTACTGAGGAGAAGTGTTAAGACTCAGTACTGAGGGGAAGTGTTAAGACTCTACTGAGGGAAAGTGTTGGTACTCAGTATCAGGTGTAGTGTTAGTACTCAGTACTGAGATGAAGTGTTAGTACTCTGTACTGAGGTGAAATGTTAGTACTCAGTACTAAGGTGAAGTATTAATACTCAGTACTGAGGTGAAGTATTAGCATTCAGTACTGAGGGGAAGTGTTAAGACTCAGTACTGAGGGGAAGTGTTAAGACTCAGAACAGAGGGGGAGTGTTAAGACTCAGCATTGAGGGGAAGTGTTAAGACTCAGTACTGAGGGGAAATGTTGGTACCCAGTATCAGGTGTAGTGTTAGAACTCAGTACAGAGGAGAAGTGTTAGTATTCAGTACTGAAGTGAAGCATTAGGACTCAGTACTGAAAGGAAGTGTTGAGAGTCAGTACTGAGGGTAATTGTTAGCACTCTAAACAGAGGGGGAGTGTTAGTACTCAGTGAGATGCTGCCTGGCCTGCTGTGCTTTGACCAGCAACACATTTGCAGCTGTGATCTCCAGCATCTGCAGACCTCATTTTTTACTGAGGTGAAGTGTTAGTACTTAATACTGAGGTGAAGTGTTAGCCTGGTATAGATGCACAGTTTACAACTACAGCTTTTGTCATGGGAGCTTGAATGCTGAGCCAAGCAAACACTCACGAAGTAAGACTGAGGCATTTAGGAGCCCATTTAAAAAAAAATCCTGACCAACCTCATTAAAGAGCAAATGGACCCCTTGTCCTGGCTTCCATTTTGATTTCTTCTCCCACCTACCTTTGTGTCCATTATCCTTTCTTTTCTGATGGATTGATTGTTGATGATTAATCTGAATTTCTGGTTGCTGACTTTGATTCTGTCTGACTGCCTCAGCTACCTCAATGACCTGGACCGGATTGTCCAGCCAGGCTACCTCCCCACTGAGCAGGATGTCCTGCGCTCAAGAGTGAAAACCACCGGTATCATTGAGACTCAATTCGGATTTAAAGATCTCAACTTCAGGTACTGATTAAGTTGCTTAACATTTTATAATCTGTGCACATAGCCCACGCAGCAAGTTCAACTATTAACAGATAGTAGGCGAAAGTGAGGAATTCAGATGCTGGAGATCAGAGTCAAGATTAGAGTGATGCTGGAAAAGCACAAGTCAGGCAACATCCAAGGAACAGGAAAATTGACATTTCGAGCAAAAGCCCTTCATCAGAAATGAAGGGCTAACAGCTACTGTTTGTCAATCAGCTCCACCTATTGGACATTGAAACTGGAGCAGCTTGTTTGTATGGGTTTGCTCCCAGCAGAGCAACTTACTTTTTAGCTATTAACATCTACTCTTCATCTATATCGCTCCTCTACAACTATTAAATCTCCCTTTGGATTTTTTTTTCTCTGGGGCCTGTTCCACTTCCTCCTACGCCTTCCTTACACCATAAACCTTTCCCGCTTTCAAGCCTCCTTCACTTCTGAGGAAGACTCATATTGGACTCGCACAGATGTAGCCAGACCTGCTGAGCTTCTCCAGCATGTTCTGTTTACATTTCACATTTCCAACATCCAATAGCATTTTATTGCTATTTTAGCCAGGTTCATGCTGTCAGTTTCTTGTCACAAAGGCAAATGTTTAAAAACTGATTTTTTAAAAATTCACTTGTGGGACTTGGGTGTCGCTGGCTGGCCACCATTGATAGCCCATCCCTATTTGCCCTTGAGAAGGTGGTGGCGAGCTGCCTTTTTGAATTGCTGCAGTCCACTTGCTGTGGGTAGTGGTTTGCTGGGCCATTGCAGTTCAGAACCAACCACGTTGTTGTGGCTCTGGAGCCACATGCAGGCCAGACCAGGAAAGGATGGCAGATTTCCTTCCCTAAAGAACATGAGTGAAGCAGATGGGGTTTTTCCCAACAATTGGCAAATAAACCAATTCTTAATTCCAGATATTTTTAATTGAATTCAAATTCCACCATCTGCCATGTCAGGATTTGAACCCAGGTCCTCAGAACATTATTCTGCATTAATAGGCGAGTAATAATACCGCTAGGCCATCACCTCCCATGTCACCACTCCTCTCTGAGTGTGGAACCATAGCAACTAACAAGGGCACACACTAAGAAATTGCTCAGTTCCTACAGGGCACTCAATCTCTGGTAGGACAGCTTGTAAACTTTATGTAAAGCCAACGCGCTTAGAGGCATAGAGTCATCCAGCACAGAAACAGATCCTTAGGTCCAACTAGTCCATGCCAGTCATGTTCCCAAACTAACCAGTCCCACTTGCCTATGTTTGTTCCATGTCCTTCCAAACCTTTCCTATTCATGTACTAATCTAAATGTTTTTGAAATGTTATAACTGTACCTGCATCCACCACTTCCTCTGCCTGTTCATTCCACACACGACGCACTCTCTCTGTAAAAACGTTGCCCCTCATTTCCTTTTTACGTTATTCTCTGCTCACCTAAAACATATGCCCCTTAGTTTTGAACTCTCCCACTCTCGGAAAAAGACCCTTGCTACTCACCTTATCTATATTCCTCACAATTTTATATACCTCTATAAGGTCACCCTCAACCTGCTACACTCCAGTGAAAGAAGCCCCAGTCTATTTTTATAACTTAAAACCTCCATTCCCAGGTAACATCCTGGTAAACCTTTTCTGAATGCTTTCCAATTTAATAATATCCTTCCTATAATTGCATGATGAGAACAGGACATAGCACTCTAGAATAGGCCTCACCAGCGTCCTGGACAATCTTAACATGACCTATCAACTCTTATACTCAAAGGTCTGAGCAATGAATGTAAGTGTGCCAAATGCCTTCTTCAACACCCAGTCTACCTGTGATGCAAATTTCTAAGAATCATGTGCCTGAACCCCAAGGTTTCTCTGTTCTACAACACTACCCAGGGCCCGACTGTTAACTGTAAAAGCCCTGCCTTTGTTTTGTTTTACCAAAATACAATATCCCACACTTACCCAAATTAAACTCCATCTGCCACTCCTCAGCCCATTGACCCAATAGATGGAGATTTCTTTGTAATCTTAGATAACCTGTCCACGATACCATCAATTCTGGTGTTATCTGCATACTTACCTAACCACACCCCACCCCCATAGTCCTATCCAAATCATTTATGTAAATGACAAACATTTGGACCCAATACCTATTCATGTGGAACACCGCTGGAGAAGCAACCCTCCACCTGCCGCGTTCTGTCATCTACCATCAAGCCAATTTTGTACCCAAATGGCAAGCCCCCTCGAAGACCATGCTATTAAACCCCAAAAATTAGTCTACCTTGTGAATCCTTGTCAAAGGCTAAAGCTTTACAGAATGTACAGTACTGAGAGGTAGACAGATCACGGAGGAATGATTCACCTGACAGGACACCACCAAATGGGGGCGTCTAATTAATATCGTGTAAAGCTGTGTCAAAATACATGACTATGTTCACAAACGTGCAGATTCGGGATGTAAAGCACAAATGAGTTTGACTATGGATGAATGGGAGCTACTGCATTCTAGAGGAATAAGAAAATCACCAAATCCTTGCAAAGTAAAGACCTGAACTCTTTTCAAAAACATTGAAACATTCTTCACTTCGAGAATGGATAGAAAGTGGACCTTGCTGCCACAAAGCATAATTGAGACAAAAAGAATAGATGCATTTAAGGGAAAAACAGATAAAAACTTAAGGGAGATAGGAATTGAAAGATATGTTGGTAGGAACATAAAGGAAGGGAGCAAGTTTATATTAACAAAGTTTGGCATAAACCAGTTTAACTGCTTCTATGTTACACATTTTACATAACATTTCACTTAGAATTTCAGCAATATTTGGTACCTGTATTTGTTGAACTACTGAAAGTTTACTTTTTGCCCCTTAGTAACTGGAAAAGCAGATAAATAGAAATGCAAGTTGCAGTTTTACCCAGAAGGGTCACGTTCCAGACACAACCTTCATTGATTTGTGCCTTTCAAGTTCTGAGGTCCAAGTGTGGCTGTAAGTGCGAGGCTCAGGTGACCTTGATTTTCTCCCTCTCCCCTCCCGCAGAATGTTCGATGTGGGTGGACAACGCTCCGAACGCAAGAAATGGATCCACTGCTTCGAAGGTGTGACCTGTATCATCTTCATTGCTGCACTCAGTGCGTACGATATGGTGCTGGTGGAGGATGATGAAGTGGTAAGTGGATTCACACCTTAAACATCAAGATCACTTCCGAAAGCAACTGAACTGTGGGGGGGGGGTTAATGAAGGCAGATAAACCCTGAGGTACCACCCCAATTGCTGTGAAAACAAGTCTGTGCGCTAAAGCCACACAATAATTACAGTGATTTTTCTATACAGTTTATCCAAGTCAGCATCCCCATTTAATAACCAGTAGCCATTCACTAATTATATACCATAAACTCAACAGATGCAAGAAATATCTATTAAACCCAAAGCATCTGACAGTTAGATGATATAAATTTGAGAAGAAAATACAAAACATTTAAAATAAATAAGGAACCTTAACGTTATAGGTATGTTGGAACTTACCAATTCTAAAACTAAGTGGAGCTGGAATATGAATCAGTGATAGGCCATTCAGCCTCTCAAACCTGATGTGGCATTTAATTAGATCATGATCCATGTCCACTGCACTCATTCTTAGCAGTGTGTGATCCACAAACTAACAATTCTTTAATCTCTAAGCAGGCCATTCAGCCCATTGAGTGTACACTGACACTCTGAATATCATCCAACCAGACCCGCCATCCCTGTAACCCTGCATTTTCCATGGCCAATCCACCTAGCCTGCACACGACAGGCAATTTAGCACAGCCAATCTTGCATCTCTTTGGACTGTAGGAGGAAACCCATGCAGACACAGGGAGAACATGCAAACTCCCCACAGACAGCGTCGGGGGGGTGGAACCGAACCCAGGTCCCTGGGATAGCAGTGTTAACCACTGAGCCACCATGCTGCACTATCGATTTCAGTCTCAAAAATGGCAGTTTTATTTTCTCCCTCCCTGCCGTTTTAGACTACTGTAAATGTATTCTTCAAGAGTTCCTCCTTAAGTCGCCAAGTTCAGCACACTTCCTCTCTGACTTTATCAATGACTCTTGTTGAATCACAGAACCGGATGCACGAGAGTCTGCATCTCTTCAACAGTATCTGTAATCATCGTTACTTCATCGCAACTTCGATCGTCCTCTTCCTCAACAAGAAGGATGTGTTCCAGGAGAAGATCAAGAAGACCCATCTGAGCATCTGCTTCCCAGACTATGATGGTGAGCTCCCAATTAACTGCATTTTATCACATTTACCAAAGGGTCCCATGAAGTGAGGCATGATGGGGAAGAAATTTAGCAACTACTCACGCAGGTCATTGTTGGCTTGAGACATTCCACCTCACAAACTCATCTGGTTCACTAATGTCTTTAGGGAAGGAAACTGCCATCCTTACCTGGTCTGACCTACATGAGATTCCAGACCTACTGCAATATGATTGACTCTTAACCACCCTCTGGGTGACTTCCACACCCCATGAATTAATAAAAACAAAAACTGACAAAACCCAGTGTGTGGCTTTTATGGTGAAATGGTAGCAGCCCTACCTCTGGGCTAGGAGGTGTGGGTTCAAGTCCCACCTGCTCTCGAAGTGAGTTACAATATATCTGTTCATGTTGATTAAAAGTATCTATAAAATCGAGTCTACATTGAGCTGTTTGCTCATTGCATCTAACACAACAGTTAATGTCAAGGTGTTCATACTTGATTGGAATTACCACACAATTCTGTTTATAAAATAAACAGATGTTTGTACACTGTCATAACATTAATCATGGTTAACCCCGCTCTGTGGAAAATTACTGCCTACAGTTACGACTGAACCACACGAGAGATTTTTTTGAGTGTAGAATCGAGGCTGACCCAAGTGCAACATCGAGGGAGCCCAGCACTGTTGGAGGTGCTGACTGATGATTGAGATCCTGGCTGAAACCCATTGGCCCTCTTGGTGGATATACAAGGTCCCATGGCAGTTATTTGGGAAAAGAGTAAAGGAGTTGGGGTGATACGGTGGCTCAGTGGTTAGCACTGCTGCCTCACAGCGCCAGGGACCTGGGTTCAATTCCTGCCTCAGGTGACGCTCTGTGTGGAGTCTGCACATTCTCCCCGTGTCTGCGTGGGTCCCCTCTGGGTGCTCCGGTTTCCTCCCAAACTCCAAAGATGTGCAGATCAGGTGAACTGGCCATGCTAAATTGTCTATAGTGTTAGGTGCATTAGTCGGGGGTAAATATGGGGTAGGGGAATGGGTCTGCACCAGATCCTTTAGTTCTTATTTCTCTCATGGGCCTGACTAATCTCCTCTTGAATGCCTCTGTGCTCCTGGATTGAACAATTCCATGTTGTTGCATATTCCAGGTTCTCACCACTTGGTTTATCCAGAATTCCACCTTGGATTAATTCTTACATTTATGACCCTTACTTCTGCTCTCAACAGAGGTGGAAACATCTTTGTCTAAGATTTCCCCTGTGAAATACCCTCTGAACCTTGTAGACTTTTTATTACATCACTCCTCACACTTCCCTTTTCTAGAGAAACATGCCACAGCTTCCTGGCCGGTGTCATTCCATTGAATTTTTGCTTTGCACCTTCTCTAGCTACTCGGGAGTACCCTTTTAACAATTGTGGAAACCAGAGCAGCTCACTGCAGTCTAGCCAAATGTAGGCAGGAAACAATTGTGATGTTCTCAACATGCGAATGGCCTGTAGTCAGCTGTCTCTTTGATTCTGTGAGCCGGAACAAAGTACCTAACCCACCCATCCTAGTTTCAGTCTTGGGGTAAAAAAATGAGGTCTGCAGATGCTGGAGATCAGAGCTGAAAATGTGTTGCTGGTTAAAGCACAGCAGGTTAGGCAGCATCCAAGGAATAGGAAATTCGACGTTTCGGGCATAAGCCCTTCATCAGGAATGAGGAGAGTGTGCCAAGCAGGCTAAGATAAAAGGTAGGGAGGAGGGACTTGGGGGAGGGGCGATGGAGATGTGATAGGTGGAAGGAGGTCAAGGTGAGGGTGATAGGCCGGAGTGGGGTGGGGGCGGAGAGGTCAGGAAGAAGATTGCAGGTTAGGAGGGCGGTGCTGAGTTGAGGGAACCGACTGAGACAAGGTGGGGGGAGGGGAAATGAGGAAACTGGAGAAATCTGAGTTCATTCCTTGTGGTTGGAGGGTTCCCAGGCGCAAGATGAGGCGCTCCTCCTCCAACCGTCGTGTTGTTATCTTATACACCATCTTTGTTTCTAGACTGCAATAAGAGAGAAATGACAGGATAAAGGTTATTGGAAAAGTGTGTAGATTTGCCGGTGGGGTAACAAGCCAAGTTACCGAAGGAATAAAACGCCGGGCAGTGCCCGTAGTTAACTGGGCACGAATTCGCAGCCAGAAGGATTTGAGTGAAATCGAAGTAACTAGTTGCAGTCTTGCCAATTTCAGAGCAAACAAGACAGCAGCACATCAGCAAAACCAAGATTTATCTTGCTCTGTGAATACACAACAGCACAGCAAGTTCTCCATCGTTATTTAACAGCAATTCTCATTTTTTTCAGGAACAAAATAGTTACAAAGAAACCCGGTTCAATCACAGTTATCTCTCTAAGTTTCTCTCTATTTCTGCTCATCTTGCTCAACAATCGGTTCGCATTCAAATTTAACCCTAATAATATTTACTGTGCATTGTTTGAGGTCATTTATGAAATACAATGGTGTGCTTGAGCTGACTTCATACAAACACACACAGCTTTCTCACACTCACACACACACACACACACACTTTCACTCACTCATGATCATATTTATTGGCCTTAACTTAACTCATTTGTGGGATATTTCGTATTAGGTTTAAAAAGTATTTAGATGTGCACTTGCAATGCCAAAGAGAAAAAGTATTTGGGCCAAGTGCTGGAAAATGGGATTAGAATCTTTGGGTGCTTGTTTCTGACTTGCACAGATGTGATGGGATAAAGGGCTTTGTTCTGTGTTGTAGACTTCTGCGACTCTATCAGCATCACTGGCTAGGCCAGCATTTATTGTCAATTCCTATCACCTTTCGAATTGCTACAATTCATCGAATCCCTACAGTGTGGAATCAGACCATTTAGCCCATCAAGTTCACATCTACCCTCCAAAGAGCATTCAATCCAGACCCACCACCTTACCCTATCCCTGTAATCTTGCATTTCCCATAGTTAATCCACCTAACCTGCACATCCCTTGACATTATGGGCCAATCCATCTAACCTGCACATTGTTGGACTGTGGGAGGAAACCAGAGCACCCGCAGGAAACACATGCAGACACTGGGAGAATGCATAAACCCCGCGCACACCAAGGGTACAATTGAACCGGGGTCCTTGGTGCTGTGAGGGAGCAGTGCTAACCATTGAGCCACCGTGCTGCCCCTATGTAGTTACACACACAATGCTCATAGGAAGGGAATTTCAGGATTTTGACCCGGTGACAATGAAGGTATGGGGATAACAGTCTATCTTCTGGAATTACACCGGCACCACTCTCCACCTCTTCCTCCATTAGATTGATAGCTCTACCTCGTGCTCCCGCGAGGAGGTTGAGCAATTCATCAACTTCAACAACACATTCCACCCTAACCTTATACCTGGACCATCTCTGACACCTCCCTCCCCTTCCTGGACCTCTTCATCTCCATTAATGACAACCGACTTGACACCGACATTTTTTACAAACCCACCGACTCCCACAGCTACCTGGATTACACCTCTTCCCACCCTACCGCCTGCAAAAATGCCATCCCGTATTCCCAATCCCTCTGCCTCCACCGTATCTGCTCCCAGGAGGACCAATTCTACCACAGAACACACCAGATGGCCTCCTTCTTTAGAGACCACAATTTCCCTTCCCACGTGGTTGAAGATGCCCTCCAATGCATCTCGTCCACATCCCGCACCTCCGTCCTCAGACCCCACCCCTCCAACCGTAACAAGGACAGAACACCCCTGGTGCTCACCTTCCACCCTACCAACCTTCGCATAAACCAAATCATCCACCAACATTTCCACCACCTCCAAAAAGACTCCACCACCAGGGATATATTTCCCTCCCCACCCCTTTCCGCCTTCCACAAAGACCGTTCCCTCCATGACTACCTGGTCAGGTCCACGATCCCCAACAACCCACCCTCCCGTCCTGGCATCTTCCCCTGCCAACGCAGGAATTGCAAAACCTGCGTCCACACCTCCTCCCTCACCTCCATCCAAGGCCCAAAAAGAGCATTCCACATCCATCTAAGTTTTACCTGCACACCCACCAATATCATTTATTGTATCCGTTGCTCCCGGTGCGGTCTCTTTTACATTGGGGAGACTGGACGCCTCCTAGCAGAGCGCTTTATGGAACATCTCTGGGTCAGTGGCACCAATCAACCACACCGCCCTGTGGCCCAACATTTCAACTCCCCCTCCCACTCAGCCGAGGACATGGAGGTCCTGGGCCTCCTTCACCACTGCTCCCTCACCACCAGACGGCTGGAGGAAGAATGCCTCATCTTCCACCCTGAAACACTTCAACCCCAGGGCATCAATGTGGACTTCAACAGTTTCCTCATTTCCCCTTCCCCCACCTCACCCCAGTTCCAAACCTCCCACTCAGCACTGTCCCCATGACTTGTCCTACCGGCCTATCTTCTTTTCCACCTATCCACTCCACCCTCCCCTCTGACCTATCACTTTCCTCCCCTCCCCCACTCACCTATTGTACTCTTTGCTACCTTCCCCCTGACCTATCACCTCCATTTCCCACCCCCATTCACCTATTGTGGTCTATGCTGCTTTCTCCCCACCCCGCCCCCTCTCATTTATCTCTCCACCCTTCAGGCACTCTGCCTGTATTCTTGATGAAGGGCTTTGCCCAAAACTTCGGTTTTCCAGCTCCTCGGATGCTGCCTGAACTGCTGTGCTTTTCCAGCACCTCTCTACCCCCGATAAATTTCCCAGTCAGGATGCTGTGTGACTTGAATGGGAATTTATTTTGCTGAAGCAGAAAGCTGAGGGGAAAGAGGAACATAGAGACAGGAGGGTGTTTTTCAAGATGTATTCTGACTCCAAAGATCTGCCTTTCATTCCAATTCCTTCATTATTGATACGTTGTCAACATGAAGGGTGCTAGCAATCTGGAATTAAAAACAGAAAATGCTGGAAAATCTCAGCAGGCCAGTGAGCATCTTTGGAGATGTAACGTTTCAAGCCAACAACCTTTCACCAGAACACAGCACGAATCGATTAATCTCAATGTTGAAAGTCCCAATCAGCACAATCTCAACCACCTTTGAGGAGACAGTGCCTGATTTCCACTGTCTCTTGTTTGAAGTGGTGCATTCAGACATCACTCACTGTACAATGATGTGGAGGGTGTCACACAGGCACTGTGTTCCCTCGTAAATCGAACGGGGGTCCCTGGCGATGTGAGGCAGCAGTGCTAACCACTGTGTGTGCATACATCCTTACATTTAAAGGCACTGTGTTACACAAGAAACTGGATGTGCACAACAACTGAATTTTAAATGAAACATTGAACAATACCCTGAAATGGCCGAGCCCATGTTTTAAGATTAAGCAACCTTATTCTGGATTCTCCCATCAGAGCATGCATTATTGATATTGTCAGCTTTTTAATCACACAATACATCTCGAATGCATCACCCCTTAATCTTCTATACTTATGAGAATTTCTGTGCAAATTGTCCTTGATAATTTAACTTGCCTTGGTCTCATTCTCTTGAAATTGTCCTGCACTTTCTCCAAGGTCAATTTCCTCTACCTGAAGTTCTGGTCCAGAAGTGAACACCATTTTCTAACTGGGATCTATGTACGGCACTATCTGACTATACCATGACTTCCACCTTTTTTTTAATCCCTCGAGATAAAATTCCAATACTCCAACTGTATTTTAATTATCTTTACACCTTGAGAGACTAAGGCATTAGGGCGCATAGAATCGTTGATATTAGAATCGTGCGTTTGATATTTCTGCCTGACAGATGAATTCATTTAGTGTTCTTGTTACAATGTTCTTTTGTATCACTTGCTCTCTCCCTTGCATCTCTCTCTCTCTCTCTCTCTTTTTCTATCTTCCTCTGTGGCTCTCTCTCTCTCTCGGTCTCTACAGTTGTTTAGCTCTTTCTTAGCCTGCCTAGACTCATAGAGATGTACAACATGGAAGCAGAACCCTTTGGTCCAACTCATCCATGCCAACCAGATATCCCAATCTAATCCAGTCCCATTTGCCAACATTTAGCCCACATCCTTCTGATCTCTTCTTATTCATATACCCATCCAAATGCCTTTTAAATGTTATAATTGTACCAGCCTCCACCATTTCTTCTGGTGCTGCTTCTTCCCATATTTTTCTCCTTGTCCTTCTGTATTTTTTATTTAGCCACTTCAATCACCAGATCTGTTCTCTTCTGAAAATGAGAGACTGAGCAAAGGGAACAATCTGTACACTGACATTCATGGCAATTAAAACTCACCCCTCAAGCTAAATCATAAAACAGATGCACCCAACTATTTCACCAGCACAAGAGCTGGTCACTCAACTGATGTGTTTCAAATATTTGTTTCAATAATATGAGATAGAAAAGCACAGAGACTGTCAACAGAAAGTAATCTGTGTGTAATAGCTAAACCATTCTGAATTATTAACCAAGTAATCTCTTGAGCAGATTTTACAACTGCCCAACTAAAGAAGTACTTATTAAAGTATAGTCACTGTTGTAACGTAGGGTTCTATTGTACAGTAGTGGTGTGTCTATTTTTGGACCAGGAAGCCCCTGTTTAAATCTCATGTGCTCTACAAAGTGTGTAATAACATCCTTGAACCGGTTGATTCGAAACAAGAAATACAGCAGCCAATCTCTTCATAGCAAGCTCCTACAGTTGGGCAATGACCAGTTTGTTTTCGTCTGACATTGGCCGATAGATAGATATTGGCCAGCACATCAAATATCCCCATCTTTTGGATTAACCAATGAGAATAGGCCAGTCCTTAGCCTCATGTCTCATTGGATTTCTTCCATTCAAAGTGGATAAGTAAACCTTGTCATTGAACGTCAGAGAGAATTGAAAGCAACTGGGAGAAAGTGAGGACTGCAGATGCTGGAGGTCAGAGTCGAGAGCGTGGTGCTGGAAAAGCACAGCAGGTCAGGCAGCATCCAAGGAGTAGGACAATCGACGTTTTGGGCATAAGCATATTAGAATTAGAATCCCTACAGTGTGGAAACAGGCCCTTCAGCTCAACAAGTCCATACCAACCCTCTGAAGAGTATTCCAACCCAGACCCATTCCCCTACCCTATATATTTGTCCCTGACTAAGGCACCTAACATACACACCCCTATGTGGCAATTAGCCAATTGACCTAACCTGCACATCTTTTTGGACTGTGGGAGGAAACCAGAGCACCCAGAGGGGACCCACACAGACACAGGGAGAATGTGCAAACTCCAGACAGTGTGGTTGATATCGAACCTGGGTCTCTGGAGCTGTGAGGCAGCAGTGCTAACTACTGAGCTACCGTGCTGCCCCAAAGTAAGCCCAGTGCAGCATCCTATACACATTTGTTAGCTTGGGTTGGAGGGCAACAAACAGGAGCTGGTGTGCCTCTTCTGCTCTTAACCAATTGCAGTACCCACACCTACTGCCCAGACTAAGGGGCAGCTGACCCAATGCAAACGAGAAACCAAACTCGCCACATTGTGGTGTGCACTTCCTAAATCATTTGAGATATCAGGACAGTCACCTTTAGTTAGGTCTTTTGTTTAATTTATCACAGAATATGGACATTTAGAGTCATAGAGATGTACTGCACAGAAACAGACCCTTCGGTCCAAATCGTCCACGCCAACCAAATATCCTAACCTAATCAAGTCCCACCTGCCAGCACTTGGCCCATATCCCTCTAAACCCTTCCTATTCATATACCCATCCAGATGCCTTTTAAATGTTGTAATTGTACCAACCTCCACCACTTCCTCTGGCAGCTCATTCCATATACGCATCACCCTCTGTGTGAAAAAGTTGCCCTTTAGGTCCCTTTTATATTCTTGCCCTCTCATCTTAAGCCCATGCCATCTAGATTTGGACTCCCCTACCCTGAGGAAAAGACTTGACTATTCACCCGATCCATGCCCCTCATGATTTTATAAACTTCTGCCAGGACTCGCTTTCATGTTTAACAATATTTAACCCCTCAACCTCACTCCTGCATTCACTGAAATCATGGCTGCATCAACACTTACTGCATTTCCCTTAAACAGATTTAATTCAGAAAAGTCTGACATTTTCAACTTCAAAATTGATCTGACAATTGTCATTTGCAATGTCTCTCAGCCATTCCTTAAGTTCACTCTGGAAAGTCTACATCAAATATTTTGACTCTGCTGTGGCATGGTAGCTCAGTGATTAGCACTGCCGCCTCACAGTGCCAGCGACTGGGTTCAATTCCAACTTTGGGTGACCATCTTTGCAGAGTTTGTATGTTCTCCCTGTGTCTATGTGGGTGTCTCTGGTTTCTCCCACAGTACAAAGATGTGTAGATTAGGTGAATTGGCCAAGCTAACTTCTCCCATCTTGTCCAGGTTAGGTGGATTAGCCATAGTAAATGCAAGGTTATGGGCATGTACTGGGTGGGATGCTGTTTGGAGGGTTGGTACGTAGTTCATGGACAAAATTGCCTCTATCTGCCCTGTGGAATTCTGTGATTCTGCTCCTGCCTGGGATTACAAGCAGAAATAGTTTATGTCCATCAATCCTAGCTGTTTCCATTAATATCTTGTAAATTTCAAGCAAATAGCTTCTAAACCATTACATTTCTTGGAATACAATATCTTACTCCTATAATGTATTTTCTTTTATTATTTAACCCATGGATATGACCTGGTAGATCTACATCTACTTCTAAAACTGGGAGAGAGCAAGTTGTGTTTTGAATATCAAAATCTTTGTGTGCAGCATAGAGTGTAGGAATTTCTGGAGATTTGGATGTCAAGCGATCTCAGATGGTGAGGGCAATGAAAGCAACATAATTTCAGAAGTTCAAATACCTTGTGTCCGTGTCCACTGTTTGTAGGTAACAACTCAATGGAGGATGCTGGGGCTTACATTAAAGCCCAATTCCTGGAATTAAACATGAGGAGAGATGTGAAGGAGATTTACTCGCACATGACCTGTGCCACTGACACAGAAAACGTCAAGTTTGTGTTCGATGCGGTGACAGACATCATCATCAAGGAGAACTTGAAAGACTGCGGTCTCTTCTAAATCACTCCCAGCTGTCCAAGGTATCGTTCTTGCTGAAATTATGTAAAACCTTGATCAAAGCAACGAGTCAGCAGCAACCGTGCAGCACCAAATCTCCCCAAACAAAAGCACAGTCTGAAATTGTTGCGTCGTCTCGAGAAACTGTCATTCTCTTCTCTTGCATTTTGCTCTCTCAGTATCATGTTTCTCTGGCTATAGTAATACACTCTGACCCCATGACCAAACGTACAATTTAGAGGCAGAAATAGGCCATTCAGCCCCTCAAGCCTGCTCCCCCAGTAAATAAAATTTGGTTCGGTCTGTTCCTTTTGAATTCCACATTCCCATTTACTCCAGACAGCTTTTGATCCCCCTGCCTCAGTGAAATTTGTCTACCTCTGCCGTAAACATATTCACCTTTACTGCCTTCTGAGGAAATGAGCTCCAAAGTCACTCTGAGCGAAAAGTATTCTCTTCACCTCTATTCTAAAAGGCTGACCCCTAACTTTAAAACAGTGTCTCCTAGTTCTGGACTCATCACAAGAAGAAGCATTTCCACACCCATTTTGTCAAGATCATTCAGGAGCTTATACAGTTCGATCAGGTCACTCTCCACTCTTCTAAACTCCAGTGGAAAGAAGCCCAGTTTGACCAAACTACCCTCATTAGATTTTTGACATGGAAGAAAAGGCCAATGTAACTCAAAGTGTCCTTCGCTGACTCTCAATCAGCTCTCACTAGTACCCTGCATTATCTTTGTCGTAACAGCTTTGGCTAATTTCCTTGCTCAGCCATATGACAAATAGTCAATGATTTATAGGAACACCTGAATATGTTGCGATGCCAGTTTCTCCTTCTGTACACAAAGTGTCGAAACACAGGAATTAGCAGCGGGTGTAGGCAATTCAGCCCTTTGAGCTCACTCCTCCATTTAATATGATCTTATCCAGGTGTTAACTCCATATTCCTGCCTGCTCCCCATACCCCTTTATCCTCCTTTTCGTACTCGTCCTGTCTGGAATTTGAGGCAGTGAGTTCTAAAGATTCTTAACCCACTGAGAGCAGTAGTTTCTCCTCATCTCAGTTTTGAAACTACTCTCTCACTCTGTATCTAAAACAAATAACACTCAAGTAATTTACAGACATCCTTAAGAGTAACTGAGCCTTAAAATACACTTGCAGCTGTTCTGTTCTACAATCTTCACTGGACATCTCTAAAATGCAAACTTCTCCAATCTTAGGATACCGGCCATCACAGTACATTCTTTCAGTCTTAAACATAAAGATTTTTATACAATCCTTACAGTTTGGAAGCAGGACATTCAGCCCATCGAGTTCACACTGACCCTCTGAAGAGCATCCTACTCAGAACTGCCCCTGTGCCCTATCCCTGCATTTCCCCATGGCTAACCTACCTAGTGTGCACACCCCTGGACACCATGGGCAATTTAGCATAGGCAAACTATCTAACCTGCACATCTTTAGACAGTGAGAGGAAACCCACACAGACATGAAGAGAACATGCAAACTCCACACACTCACCCGAGGCTGGAATCGAACCTGGGTCCCTGGTGTTGATAGGCAGCAGTGCTAACCTTGCTTTTACATCCTCACTTCAGGAAATACCCACCTTCAATTCCAAGGCTGACTTTTCTCTGGCTTACAACACAAGGCGTTGAGCTATAGCTCCAGGATCTGCCCACCTCCACGCAGTCTCACAGCACCCCATACTCTCCAGGTTTCAAGCTGTCTCTGTCTGAGATACTCTCAGAATGCACACACAGAGGAGGTGCACATGATTCTATAGCTCGCTGTTTATCCTTCCCAGCATGGTACAATACCTTTCTGTTTCCAACCCAGGTTGTGTCTTGGCTCAACACATTTTCTTCATTTGTCTTAACAATTTGTGATTATTAGTAAAACGGACTTTTGACAGTGAGGATCTGCTAAGATCGTGATTTCAGAGAACTGAGTCACTTATTCCAACACCCATTCTCAGACCGCAACATAGGACAGAACACGTTATCATAAACATTAGTGTTTTCAATGGGAGCCTTGTGTCTAATACCTAAGCTCAGCAATTCTCATTCACTGAACTGGCCGGCAGTGCAGATAGTGCTGACCCAATATGATGTCATTTGTCTTATTATAGATGCTGATTTTCTGGTGGTATTTCCAGGCCTTCAGAACATTTTGATTTGATTAGTTCAGTCAGTGAAAAATACAGCAATAACTTCATCTGAATGGGACCTCTTCCTAGAACGTGTGCTTCCTCAGCCAGATCTTTGGAGGAAGTCACCTCACCCTTCAGTTCCTCCTGCCCACCATGTGCAAGCATCTGCGCTGGCGCATCGTAACATCTGCGGAGTAGGAGTTTGAGAAGATAACTCACCATTCTGCACTTCTGTTCATCAATCTGCAAGAATCATTCTTATTAAGCCTCCTTCACTTTTGTATCCCACCTAGTGCTGCTCACTGACCGATTTTGGTTTCCCCTCTGTCAACATCTCAAGTTTAACAATTTGCATCCTTGTGATCACCTTCATGAAGGGTAGATGTTGAAAGAAATCATCTGTTTTCAGGTTAAAATTCATATCACTTAATTCAAATAATTCCACAACTTCTTCTGCTCCCTATTTCTGTAACCTCCTTCATTCTACAACCCTTGAGGATCTCTGCAACTCTCCAATTCTGGTCCCTTATGTACCCACTACCCACTACACCGGTGCCCTAAAGCTTTGATCATTCTCTCCCTACACCTCCATCCCCCTTTAATCCATTGAAAACATGCTTAAAACTCATTTCTTGTATCAAGCTGTTGATCACTTATCTTATTATCTATTGATCCAGCAATCAGACAAATTTTGTTTGATGTCACTCCTGAAAAACACATTCAGCTTAAATTCCATAGAACATAGAAAAATACAGCACAGTACAGGCCCTTCGGCCCTTGATGTTGCGCCGACCGAAGCCTACCTAACCTGCACTAGCCCAATAACCTCCATATGCTTATCCAATGCCCGCTTAAATGACCGTAAAGAGGGAGAGTCCACCACTGCTACTGGCAGGACATTCCATGAACTCACAACCCGCTGAGTAAAGAATCTACCCCTAACATCTGTCCTATACCTACCGCCCCTTAATTAAAAGCTGTGTCCCGTAGTAACAGCTGACCCCATTAGCGGAAAAAGGTTCTCACTGTCAACCCTATCTAAACCCCTAATCATCTTGTAAACCATGTCGAAGGCACTGTATAAATCACAAGTTATTATTGTAATGCTTTACATCATTCATCATAGTGAATACAATATTACTTTACTGTCTTATTTTCTTTGTTGTCTTTTATCCCAGGAGCTCTACAATACTCTCAAAGCTACCCATGAATTTTATCCTTCAATGACTGAGCCTAGAGAAGTTCTGATCCTATGTCTGCTGATGGTGTTTCCAATCTGTTTGCGATCATTGGCTGTGATTGAGATGTGGACAGAAGCAGTTCCATTAAACATTTAAGAATCCTGTAATGATCTGATCAACCCAGCCGATTTCCCTCCTGGAGACAGTTGTGGTTTTAACCAAAATTGCTTTCCTTCAGTAATGCTGATTCAATACAGCCCATCAACTAAACCTCCAATGATAAGTAGATTGAAGAAATGTTGGGATCTCCTATCAGTTCCAGATTTGCATGGGGTATAAATTTATACAGTAGCACTGTTATCCTGTGCATTAAACTAGCAAACTAGGGATTTTAAAGTGGCAGCTCTTCTTTGAAATAAACAATTTAGTTGATGGTTATAGTGATGCATTAAATTCATTTGAATGCAACACAGTAGCTACAGCTCAATTCATTCTGTAGTAAACAGTGAGAACCAGTAAGAGCACTTGTAAAGGAAAGACACCATTCATCAATGAACTATGGATGGGAGAGGGGAGCCAAGATGAAATGATTTACAGTACAATCTAATTGATACTGCAGTAATCCAAGCCACCTGCAGAGGGAGAATAGGCAGAAAGGATCCAGCTCTCTTATCAATGTACAGGGGGACTCCAGTTTATGAAAGCCCAACTTACGAACACCATCTCATAAATGGGTGTCATTTTAAACATAAAAAACATTTCCTGTCCTTAAGAACAGGTCCTTTCCATCATCGAGTACTGTGTTCCAACTTGCAGACAAATCGAATTGTGAATACACTCCAGAACAGAACTTGACGACACCCTGGGGCGTGCCTGTAGTGAATTTTACTGTCCTGTTCTACAGTCTGCAGATCATTAAAAGTTCATTCAGTTGTGCAAGTGAGCTTGGAGCTAGGTATACAAGAAAATTCTCAGCAGAGCTCAAGCTGTAGTAAGCTATAACACCTTTAGAGGGTGCTGTTGCAAGAATTTAAACAGCACAGTCTGTACCAGGGAGTAGATTGGGGTAAAATGGCTGCCAGATGAAAAAGAGTCTCCTACTTTTATGCAAACTCAATAAAAGAGCAGCAAAAAAAAAGATCAATAGCTGTGGAATACTCTTTCAAACTGTCAGCAGCTGCTTTTGGGTGGTTTTTGAGGTTTTACAAACATGTTGCGCATTTGCTTTATGGATAGAAATCTGAAAACACTCGATTTCAGCAAGATATGAATCTGCCTGTGAAGAACACTGGCTGTTTAGTTTCAACATACCCCATCATGCAATAGATTTTAGATCCTATTTAACACTGTATAAATGATAAATCATTTAATCCAGAGATTGGATTTGCCATATAACAGGGCCAAGTAAGGTTAAGAGTAGATTAGTTATTATTGCGAGGACAGGGTTTGTAAATGCACCAAACTGACAAATGGCTAGCAAATGTGGCTCACTAATTCCTAACAGATCCCTGTTTATTGACTTGCATTTTGAAGGAATTCATCCGGTCTTGAATACACTGTTCCAATTGCTATTTCAAAAGGAAGTCAGCTTCTTCCGAGCATGACTAACACAGGATGCCGAAACCAGGAACGGAAGACCTATGTTTAAATACACACATGGTGTATTTGTTGAGGGGGATGACTGAATACTACCATTTCAAAAATATTCTAGTTGGTTATGCCTCCTGGATATGTACAGTATACACTATTCACCCACATACGTCCCAAAACATCTTGTATCTATTTTGGCATTCATTCCTTAAATGCTTTAAATCAATCAGTACTTGATTATCAATGCTATTATTATTGCTGAATCTCTCATAGCCAACATCCTGGAGGGGGTTACCATTGACCAAACACTGAAATGGACTTTCAATTTTTGGCTACAATAACAGGTCAGAATCTAGGAAAACTGTGACAAGTAACTCACCTCCTCACTCCTCAAAGCCTGTCCACTTTACAAGGTGCAAGTCAGGACTATGATGGAATACTCCCCACTTGCCTGGATGGAGGGAGTTCCAACAACACTCAAGAAGCTTGATGCCAACCAGGACAAAGCAGCCCGCTCCTTTGGCACCACATCCACAAGCATCCACTCCCTCCACCACCACCACTGCTCAGTAGCAGCAGTGTGGATATCTACAAGATGCACACCAAAGATCCTCAGGCAGCACCTTCCAGACTCATGAACACTACCATCTAGAAGGATAAGGACAGCAGATATTTGGGAATACCACTACCTGCAAATTCTCTTCCAAGCCCTCACCAATCTGACTTATATTCTCCAGGATGGCAGCAGGAGGAGGCCTTTAGACCGATCATGAATCTGTTCTTTTGGAAGTCTATCCTATCGGTGCTAGTCACCCACCCTTTCCCTTAGAACTCTGCAAACATCCCTTCAAATATACATTTCCTTTTGGTATTTATCAAGTTGCATTGATCATTTCGTGTTATTAAGGCACTAGCTTGGCACCAGAAACAACAACAGCAAGACGGTCCAGTGAACACTACAGGATCTTCCATTTAGTATCCGGGACTTGTACCAAAATTGGGAATGCTGTCCCACAGACTAGCCTAGAATAGCCTGATATAATCGGAATCACAGATCATACCTGACAGACAATGTCCCCTCCACTGTTGTCACCAACCTGGGTCTACTCTTTTCCAATAGCAGGACAGAACAGGACCACCAGAACAAGCTGTGGTGGCACAGTGGTATACAACTGGATGTGCTCAACATTAACTTCAGACCCAATAAAATCTCATAGCATCATGTCGAACAAAGGCAAGGAAACTTACTGCTGATTTCCTATCACGACACCAGCACCCCTTACCTCAGTTGTTGAATCAGTGCTCCTCCATGTTGAACACTCCTGAGGGAGGCAAGGGCACAGAATGACCTCAATGTCCATCACTAAGCTTAACTTGGTAACATCATTACTGACTGAGCTGGTCAAATCCTAAAAGCCACAGTTGCCAGGCTGCATCTGCACCAGTGAGGGAATCAACAGGAGGAAAAAAAACACTTGGTCATCTTCTGTGATAGTGTTGGTAGGGAACACAGACTCCAAGTGAAGGGATGGCCCTTTAGAACTGAGCTGAGGAGAAATTTCTTCAGCCAAAGGGCAGTTAATCTGTGGAAAGTATTGCTGCAGAAGACTGGGGAGGCCAAATCATTGAGTGTATTTAAGACAGAGATAGATAGGTTCTTGATAAAGAAAGGTTGAGAGTTACAAAGAAGAAGGCAGGAGAATGGGTTTGAGTATTATGGCTGCCATGATGGAATGGCGAAGCAGGCTCAACAGGGCGAATGGCCTTATTCTGTTCCTGTATCTGAAAGTGTTATGGATGACCACTGCACAATGCTTGTGGAGACAAAATTCTGTCCTCACATTGAGGACTCTCTGTTGTGTTATGTGGCTAAATGGGACAGACTGTGAACACATCGAGCAGCTCGAGACTGGGCAGCGTGAGCCACCAGCAGCAGGAGAATCAGACCCCAACACATCATCAGCCACATGGCCCGGGCATCCTGCTTGAAGGACTAAGAAAGTCTCAAAGTTAAGAGAGAGACTAAAGGCAACTGTTAAATCAAGTAGCAGTGATCAGTTGGTTTTTAAAAAGGCTTAACTTCTCAGGGAAAATGAAAGAGTGGGTAAGCTGAGTACTACAGGTGAGGTTGGGGAAGTTTAACTCATTGGCTAGATGGCTAACATCATCTTATGTCAGGATAATATCAACAGCACGGGTTCCATTTTGCTCAGACCTGGGACTTAACTCCTGACAGTGGAAGGAGATGACAAAACACAGCTGACAAAGGCGGCTCAAGATGATGTGGATGATGAGCCAAGGACCTGCCTTCAGGCAGAGTGTTAGTGACAATGAAAGTCAAGGTTTTGAGGAAAGAACTAACTATGGCTAGTTTCTAGCCAATAGAGGAAAGTTCTTGGGCTGATATTACACTGCTCAGGTTAAGGACTTCATTATTGGTTCTCTCACCACCTGCAGTTAGACATGGTCTGGCAAATCTGCTATTCAGGGCTTGTTTCGTCATGGTGCTCCCAAGTCATACACTAATCCTCCACACTGCGTTTATTATGTGCCCTCAGTGTTTCTTTCAAGTGATATTCAACATAAGGGAGCACTGATTCATCCACTGAGGGAAAGTGGAATGTGCTCACCAGCAAAGGTTTCCTTCCTCACAGTTACCCTGAGATGGCAAGGCCTTGAAAGTCAATGTTGAGGGTTTCCATGGCTCTCCTGTCATCACCACCTCTGATCCATGGGTCAGGACAAATCCAAGAGTTTCCAGGGTGGCACAGTGGTTGGCACTGCTGCCTCACAGTGCCAAGGACCCAGGTTCGATTCCAACTTCAGGTGACTGTGTGCAGATTGCACATCCTCCCCATGTCTGCCTGGGTTCCTCTGGGTGCTCTGTTCTCTTCCCACAGTACAATGATACTAGGTTGGTAAACTGTGCTCAATGTGAGCTTACGGGGATCGGGTGGGATGCTATTTGGAGGGCTGTGAGTTTGATGGGCCAAACAGCCTCTATCTGCACTGCAGGGATTCTGTGATTTTATGAATCTGGATGTTAGCAGAAGGATAAGATTCTACCTGTATGAGTAAATCCAGCCTGATTAGCCTAAGGAAAAGCACAAAACAATATTGGTATACATTGCCAGAGGAGTTAGTGAGGAGGACCTTGAAGTATTTACTGGGCTGGGTGGGTCTTCAATGCACCCAAATCCAACTTCTATCTGAGTGGTCAGTCTGATTTTATTGTTATCCTCTCTCATTATAGCTGCAATGTGTGCTGGTCCATTTCAGAGACTGTGCCTTGGAGTCATACAAGGGCCAGGCTGGGTAAGAAGGCATAAAGATTGAGATTTCTTTCTGTAAAGGACATTCATAAAACCAAATGTGTTTTTACAACAATCCTATCATGATCCTATTACCGTTTCATTTCAAGGCTATTTAAATTCCCCACTTGCTACAATGGCATTTGAACATCCATCTCCAGCCATTAGTCCAGGCCTTTGGAGTAAGTCACTCAGGTAGGGATAATTTCCAACTCCTTTAGCTTGAATCAACTATAAAGTCCAGTGGAAAGTCCAGGTTTGGAGATGTTCAGATGGTCCAGTTGACCTCTGGCCAATTCGTATATCCATCAAAACTTCAGATTCAATGTTCCTGGCGCAAAGATTCTTTCACTCCCTCATTACATGTTAAGGAATTACATTTCAAATTGCTTAGAGATTTATAGAATCCCTCTGGTGTGGAAGCAGGCCAACAGTTTGAGTGTAAAGGTATCTCCAAGAACCAGTTTTGGTATTTGCAGAGATAGAGCTGTCGTAAAGCGATGGACAGAACAGTGGCAAGTGATGAAAAGACTAACTGGGTGCCGTTAGTTTGGTTTGAGAGACAAAGAAAATTTCTCTTTGGAGCATTGAATCCATGAAGGGGTTTGTTCTCCTACGACTAGGATGCAATGTTTCTGCCCGAGGGGTCTGGAAATGGAACAATGGAGGAAGTTGATGCATGTAAAATTAAATCAGGACAAGTAGAGTGCATAAGGTCAGATGTTCAGGGATAGCAATTACTATACTGGAGAAGGATAGGAGAGAGGGCAGATCCTTGGGGAATCCAGTTAATGGGAAAATGGCTGGATGAACCACTAACTGCAGCACAAATAGATCAGAGAGGAAAGTACATTGCTAAGAACATAGTTGTGGTAAGAAGCCTTACAATAACTTGATTAGAAATTTACAGTAGAATATCCCAAAGGCTTTGAAAAATCCATGACCATGCCAGATAATTTATCAAAGTGTTCAGAGACCAGTAGATCAGGTGCAATGAAAATCATTATGTCTACTGTATATTCTCGAGTGATAGGCAATTTTTTTGACTAATTTTTCAGGTTACATTTACGGGGTCAATTGATACATGGATACTACATTTGAGTGGCTGAATTTAATGCCCGTCAAAATACACATCGTATCACTAGCAGAAGCCCAACAGTTAGCGAAATGAATAAAGAGAGAAAAAAAAAACAAATTATGGTAATTCTGAAAACCCGGAGTGGAGCACCTCAGTCGATACACTGACTCATAAAATATTGATCTGTTATCTGTGAAGAACTACGGTCGACTTTTACATGAGATATATGAAAAATTCCAGATCTTATGGCCAAAAATAGAGGTCAATCTTTACATGAGATCAACTATTTCTTGAGTATGTACAATAATAAGAATTAAACTAGAAAAATAAATAAACACCAGTTTCCTGAACCTTGCTATAAAGGGTGTTAAATTTCCCTTTCAGATCCGATTCAAGTTTTTGTTAGAAATTGAAGCAGAGAGCCAAATAAAATATAGGCAGAGAGTAAGGTAGAGTAGGAAGATTTCTTTAGCAATAAAGTGGAAACAACCACTCTCAGCACAATAAATGGGATAACCACTGGACTGCAAGAATTGGAGAATGGAGTTAACACAGGGTGGTTATCACAATAATATGACAGATTGAACAATGAGTAGGAGTGAAAACAAACACATCTGGTTAAGCGTTGGAAGGAAATGTGAGTCACGACAATCAAACTTTATCATTAAGGTAGTTTGCAACTGTGCCACTAAGTTGGATAAGGATGGAGGTCAAGGTTCACATGACAAAGAGCGACAGAATGTGTGCAAAGAGGCAGAATTCCAAGTGGTAACATTTTTGGAGGAAAAGTTAAGGTTAGCTCCTTAAGTATGAACAAAGAGGGAACTGCTTTGGGAGGGCACAGATTGACATCTGTGACAAACAGATTTATTTTAAAAGGACACAGTAACACAACAGATGAAGCATTCAGTTCTGAAAGAGAGGCAATAGAGAGTGTTACTTTTTTTTGCCAGTGTGAAGAATATGTTGTCTCACTGGCACAGATAAGAGATCACTGCACAAAAAAGGAGAGCATTTTCAAGGGCATGATGCTCATATAAACTTATAGATTTGGAGCTGAGGTCGGCCATTTGGCCCTTTTAATAAGATTGTAGCTGATCTGTTAAGTGTTTTGAATTCTACATTCCTGTCTACCCCAACGATCGTAGATTTTTCTCACAGGAGATCAATCTATCTCTGCCTTCAAAATATTCAATAATGAAAGAGGATCTCATAGAACTTATAAAATTCTAATAATGTAAATGCAGGAAGGGTGTTCCATTGATTGGGGAGTCCAGAACCAGACACTCACTGTCTAAGGATGTGGCTGGGCCATTAAAGACTACGTTGAAGAGAAACTTCTTCACCTCTCGAAATAGAGAGTTACAAAGGCATACAATGGCCAGAGAGTAAACAAAAATATCTTCATCTCGGTTCTAAAAGGGCAAACCCTTATTCTTAAACATTGCCCCCTAGCTCTGGACTCATCCTCAACATAGAAACCGAGATGCTAGGAATCAGCCAATCAGCTCCTTCAGCCTGCTTTGATATTCAATATGATCATGGCCGATTATCTAACTCTGTCCCTTGTTCCCGATTTTGCCCCAATCCCTTCAATCCCTTTGGAAGAGCTATATCCATCTTCTTCTTTAAAACATTCAAATATTTTGGGCTCAATTGTGTTACGACACGGGGTAAACCCCTCTGCTAATTTAAACCAGCCACACAGAAAAGATTCACCCCATGCTGTAATCTGTTAAAAATTCAAGAGGCAAAGAACAGAGGTAAATATTTAAAATAAAAATTAACTTTATTATTTAAGTCCATCAGAGAATATTAAAACTAAAACTATTTACAACTCCTTTTTCTTAAACTTATCTTTTACATCCCACTCTACAATACTAGTCCGATAAAAAAAGTCCCGATTAAGATTTACCAAAAAAACTCACGTTTCTAAACAAGTCAGCTTTGCCGATTCTCCTTTGTAGATGTTTCTCTGTAGATTCTCTCCAGGTCAGTTTCAATGTTCTGCTGCACAAACTTGTAGACACATACCTTTCAGAGAGTTGTTCTGCTGACAGTCTGTACTTGTTGGTGGCTTTGGCAGTTCTCCCTCAAACTGTTCAAAATGTCTGGTTTTATACCCCAAAATATTGGATATTTCATTGGTTTTAATATTATCAAAATACTAAATTCAAATTTGATTGGAATTTGGTATCTGAGGCATAGTTTAAACTGATTGGCCAAATTTGAATTTTGTCTTGTATCATGGCAACCCAGCTGCACTATTGGTTTCACCTTCAAATATTACATTTAAATTCTTTCATCACACTGCTTGCCTCTCTAACTCCATGCCAGGTTCCAGTTTCTCTTGAAGGTACAGTACACCTCTACACCATCACAACAATTGCTTTCAGCAGTAGTGAAAGCCATAGGCTCACCACTCTTGGTGAAGAAGTTTCTCTTCACCGTGGTCTTTAATGGCCCAGCCACATCCATAGACAGTGAGTGTCTGGTTCTGGACTCCCCAATCAATGGAACACCCTTCCTGCATTTCCCTTATTAGAATTTTATAAGTTTCTATGAGATCCTCTTTCATTATTCTAAACTCCAGCAAATATAACCCTAACTGATCCTGTCTCTCTTCATATGTTAGTCCGGCCATCCCAGAAATTAGTCCAGTAAGAGAGGAAACATCCTTTGTACAGCAAGTTCCTTAAGATAATTTTAAGACCTTACACACATCAAATCACGTTTCACATTTCTAAACTCCATTGGGAACAAGTGACCTAGCATTGGATCCTTTCAAGTCTGGAAGTAAGGCTGGGACAAACTAACTTAAGAAATATGGATTAGAGGTTAACTAGTTAACTTTTTGAAAGCATAGGCATGCTGGGCAGAATGAGGTAAAAACAATGACTGCAGATGCTGGAAACCAGATTCTGGATTAGTGGTGCTGGAAGAGCACAGCTGTTCAGGCAGCATCCAAGGAGCAGCGAAATCGAAATCAAAGGGCTTTTGCCCGAAACGTCAATTTCGTTGCTCCTTGGATGCTGCCTGAACTGCTGTGCTCTTCCAGCACCACTAATCCAGAATGCTGGGCAGAATGACCTCCTACATTTTAACATCACTGGCTACTTTTTAATCAGAATCAGTTCATCCACTATCCAAAATTGAGAACTGCTTGAAACAAAAATAAAACATGATGAAATATTCAACACAAAGTCAGAGTGAGAAATTTAGAGGTGAAAAATCTAAGAACAAATGTGAAGACGTTGCTGGAATCATGTACATTAAGAGACTTGAAAGCATTTTTGCCATCTGGTTATTGTGAAATGAAATCACTTATTTGGTATATTATTGATAAAACCCAAATCCAATACATTGAATTGAAGATGTGAAACATCAACCATTCACAACATGGAGTGGTATGACATTCCCACAGGAGACTGTAGCCCATTGGAGTAACTATCATGGGATTGTGATTACAGAGGTTTACAATTACCACTACCAGAAAAATGAGACAACTCCAGTTGTATCCAAATGATCAACCCTTCCAACTTTTACAAAATTAATAAGCATCACTGACTGGGCCAGCAATTAATGCCCATCCTTGAGTGAAAGTGGTGCACTACTTTCTTGAACTGTTGAATTCATTTGTTGAAAGTATCTCCTCAATGCTGTTAGGGATGGGCGTTGGCTCAGTGACGCTGAAGAAACAATGATGTGCTTCTAAGTCAGGATTAGATTAGATTCCCTACAGTGTGGAACAGGCCCTTCTGCCCAACAAGTCCACACTGACTCTCCGAAGAGTAACCCACCCAGATCCATCTCCCTCTGACTAATGCACTTAACACTGCAGGCATTTAGCATGGTCAATTCACCTGACCTGCGCATCTTTGGACTGTGGGAGGAAACTGGAGCACCCACACAGACACAGGGAGAATATGCATACTCCATACAGACAATTGCCAGAGGCTGGAATCGAACTTGGTCCCTGGTGCTGTGAGGCAGCAGTGCTCACCAATGAGCCACCATGCCACCCCAAATGGTAAGCAGCTGGTGGGGATCTTGCAGATGGTCAATGCTCCCACATGTCTGCTGCCCTTGACCTTCTAAATGGGGGTGTTTGCAAGGTTAAGTTGACGCAGATGGCATTTATTGTTGGGGGGTCATTCATCTGTGTCAGGACATCTCTGTAGGAGTTCCTCAGGGTACTGTTCTAGGCCCAATCATTTTCAACTGCCTGCATCATAAGGTGAAAAGTGGGAATGTTTTGCCATTGATCACCAATGTTCAGCACCTTTCACGACTCCTCAGATAATGAAGCAGTCCAGGTTCAAATGCAACAAGATCTGGACAATATCCAGGATTGGGCTGACAAATGGCAAGTAACATTCATGTCACACAAATTCCAGGCAATGACCATCACCAATAAGAAACAAATTAACTACTATCCCGATATTCAAATGATGTTGCCATTACTGAATCCTCCACTATCAATAGCAGCAATGTGTACTATCTGCAACATATACTGTAGAAATTCACCACAGGTCCTCAGACAGCACTTTACAAATCCACAACCACTTCCATCTAGAAGGAAGAGGGCAGCACATACATAGGAACACCTGCAAGTTTCCCTCCAAACCACTCATTATGCTGACTTGGAAATATTTCACCATTCCTTCACTGTCAATGGGTCAAAATCCTAGAATTTCCTCCCTGATGGCATTGTGGGTCAACCTGAAGTGATTCAAGTTTGCAGCTCATCACCACCTTCTCAAGGGGTAACTAGAGACAAGTAGTAAATGCTGGCCCAGCTAGTGACACCTATGTCCCATAAGTGAATATAAAAAAATGTTCATGTCTAAGCAGCTTTGGTGAATTTCTGCAGTGTATCTTGTAGATAGCAGCAGCAGTGTGTACTGAGTGTTGGAGCTGGAGGGGGTGAACGTTGAAGGTTTGCATGGGCTGCCAAAGTACACTATGTTGTCCTAGATGGTATCAAGATTGAGTGTTGTTGGAATTGCTCTCATCCTGGCAAATGGGGTATGAACTGGTTTTAGGGAATCAGGAGATGATTGACACACCAGAAATTTGCATACAACAGGAGTTGATTCATTTTGCCAGTAGAGGCAACTGTAAACTTCTGTAATAACAATCCCAGGACAGTTACTCCAGTGCGCTATAGTCTCCTGTAGGAACATCATTGCAGGATTCCTAGCCTCTGACCTGCTCTTGTAGACACTATTTATAGAGTTGGTCCAGTTGAATTGCTGGTCAATGGTAGCCCACAGAACGTTGGTAGTGGGGAATTGCAGTATTCTTGCAGTATTTCCAGAGAACTGTGAAAAATACTTTGCTTAAGAAAACCAATAAATATTATTCTGTTCCTGACAAAATCTCTAATCTGCACTGGAAAGGGTCATTTCAAGTACTATATAACTCACTTGTTGTTTTGATAATGAGTTAAGTCATAACTGGTCACCCTAAAACTCAAATAACATTCTTTTGTGAATTTAGACTTTCTACTCCCACACTTTTAAAAAAAACTGCTTGTCCACTCATTCATATCACCCTAGGCAACAAGGAATAAAATACAAGATGTTTCCAAACCATTAGACAGAAAGATGTAACACTGAGGGCACAATTTTCACACAACAATGTTCGCCTTTAAGGTTTCTGCACTTTCCAAGATAAAAATACACCGAAATGTTGCTCAGATCTTTCCAGGCCATTAGCGAAATGAATGGAAAATGATATGGGTTCCTCAACCCCTTCTCATTACCATTATACTTTTCCAGCAGTGCTTTTCTGGTGAATGAAGGTTCCATCACCACTGGCATTGTTGCATGGCCTCCCAGCAGGCAGACAGTGTTGTGCTGTGTCCTCCTGCACCAGGCAAAATCTTTCATTTGTAACAGCAGCTCTTGGGGTCGGGCTGTCTGTAATCAGACCACAGACCCAACAAAGACCACTGAATTGGCTACCACTTGCAAAATGCAAGCTCAGGTCCCACCTAGGCAGAAGTCATGTCTGTGTTTCAAAGCAGTTGAACGTCGCGTCCGGTCGGCAGTAAACCCCAGCAGTGTAGCTGGATTTGTACTTTGATAGTGATAGGCTACACTACGCTTGACGGGAGTTCAATTTCGCCCTGAGCACTGAGAGCTCAATGGCATTTAATTGTAACCCCCTTCCACTTTGGAACCCAGTACATATAGAATGCTGAAATAAATGGATGAAGTGCAAACCTCATTCAGTCAGAATAATCCACAATTGTGCATCACCAGACTGACCACACGTTCAAGTTAAACAGCCATCAAGTCAATGACTTTTATGAAAAATGGATTGGTACAGGTGGGGTGCATTTTTGCTGAGTGGAAAATGGCTCATGCTAGAAGTGACTGAAAATGGCAATACCCAAACTCGTCAATCTATAAGACCAGACTGGATAGCAACATTAAAACCTCAATCTATTGTTTAAAACAAACAAATCAGATAGTTTCACTCAGATGCCTTTATAAAGAAAATAAAAAGAACAAACTTGTATTTATATAACTCCTTTCATGATCACAGAAGGCCCCCAAATGATTCACAGCCAGTTACCTACTTTTGAATGTTGTCACTGCTGTAACACAGGTTAATATACTTGACCTGGAATAAACACTAGAAGATCCAACCAGCAACAAGATTAATGATCAGATAATTGAAGTGATGTTCATTGAGGCATGAATGCTGGGAAAATTCTATTGAACTACCCCCAAAAAATGCCATAAATAGTCCCCTTTTTTCTGGAAGGAGGAGGACACTTCATTTTAAAGTCACATTTCTGACTGTAGCACTCTCAGTATGGTGATGAAGTGTCAGTGAGCTTACATATAGTCATAGAAATGTACAGCACAAAAACACACCCTCCGGTCCAACTCCTCCATGCTGACCAGATATTCTAAATTAATCTTGTCCCATTTAGAGTCATAGAGACGTACAGCATGGTAACAGACCCTTCGGTCCAACTCGTCCACACCGACCAGATATCCCAACCCAATCTAGTCCCACCTGCCAGCACCCGGCCCATATACCTCCAAACCCTTCTTATTCATATACCCATCCAAATGTCTTTTAAATGTTGCAATTGTAACAGCCTACACCACATCCTCTGGCAGCTCATTCCATTCACTTATCACCCTCTGTGTGAAAAAGTTGTCCCTTAGGTCTCTTTTAGATTTTTCCCCTCTCATCCTAAACCTATGCTCCCTAGTTATGGACTCCACCCTATCCCAGGGAAAAGACCTTGTCTATTCACTCTAACAATGCCCCTCATGATTTACACACATCTATAAAATCACCTCTCAGCCTCTGATGCTCCAGGGGGGAGAAAACCCAGCCTATTGAGCCTCTCCCTATAGCTCAAACCCTCCAACACTGGTAATATCCTGTAAACCTTTTCGGAACCTTTTCAAGTTTCACTTCCTTCCAATAGGAGGGAGACCAGAATTGCACGCAACATTCTAAAAGTGACCTAACCAATTTAAAGCTGCAACATGACATCCCAACTCCTGTACTCAATACATTGACCAATAAAGGCAAGCATGCCAAATGCTCAATTCACGGGAGTGAATCTCCAATCTATGACCTTTGACTTCAGTGATGAGTGTTACCACTAACAAAAGCTTACATTTTATAGGGAGGAAGGATCTTCGATACCAGGTTTAATTGTCATACAGTTCCGCTTGTTGTTAAAGAGAATGGTCACATCATCAACATTTCCTAGTGTACAATTTAATCAGCTTTAGAAAACTGAGAAATCCATGACCATGCCCCATAGTCTTGGGCATGACCCAGTGTAAAACTAAAACTCAAACTCAAAGACTTTCCTTTGTGTGGAGTTCTCACACCCTCAGCTCATCGCAAAACATTTTGCAGATTATGAAACATTTTTAAGGTGTTGTCATTACTGTAATGCAGCAAACTGTAGAGAAGGTGTGATAAAATTCAGTGGCAATCATGAGGTGATGTTAGATATTTTAAGGTCCTAAGAATTGGACAGAGGCTGGGTGATTAAAGTAGATAAATTCCACAGGAACCAAGTGATCATAGCAAAGTGCAAGAAAGGATGGGATGTGTCCAAAGATTTCAACAGTCTGGTGGCTGCAATTACTGTAATGTGATCTCAGATGGTACACTATAATTCATAAATAACCACCAGCAATGCCGAGGAACTAAGAGTTCTGAAGGACAGAATCGATAGGGGCAGAGCATTTAGTTTTACTTTTTTTCCCTCAAACATGGATTTTTAAAAAATATTGCAGTTACTTTGAATTTTGCACATTCTGAACACTGGGTTTAAAGATTAACAATCTCTCAAAGCTATGAAAGTCTTCTGCAAGCATTTGTGCACAGCGTGGAAGACAGGTGATCCAATTATCAGTAGCAAGGTTGTGGGACTTTTGGAGATCAGTTGGGCAGGGTATAAAATTGGTTGCAATTAACTGTTCTGAAGAAGTGAGACTGGACTTGAAATGTACACACTGCTTTCTCACCCAAGTTGCTGTCAGACCTGCTGAGTTTCTTCAGCAATTTCTGTTTTCGTTTGTTGCAATTACTTGGCCTGTTTTGCAATATTGCCAAATAGCAAGATCAATCCTGATATGCGATGAAGGGTCTCAACAGATGGTGATAGGCTTGTCAGGGAAGAATATTTATGTGTTATTATAAACCATACAATGATTCTGCATAAGGCTGTCATGATAGTCTTTTCTTGGTCTTTAATGTTATTTTCTAAAACACCTTTCACATCTCCATCCTTCGGTGATTCTCAATGATTACCGCCGTGAAGGGAAATTATATTAGTTTTTATATCTTTAAATACTTTGAGAGAAAAATCACAACTTTATTCACATGCAACATCCTATTCTGCACACCATTACTTCTCTACAAATAGCACATAGGAAAGTTGTTTTTCTCTCCACAGATGCTGCTCGACATGTCAAGTTTCTCCATAACTTTGTTTTATTCCAGATTTTCAGCATCTGTGGTATTTCATCATTTACTTTTACCTAAATGGCTAATTTGTTCCAGTGACACTGAGCAAACGTCGAGGGCCTGATGAGATGTATCCCAGGCTGCTATGGGTAGTAATTGCAGAGTTTTCTGGAGCTTGGCAGAGATGTTTAATACTGGCCACAGATAAAGTGCCAGATGACTAGAATTGAGAGTGTGGTGCAGGAAAAGCAGAAGTCAGGCAGCATCCGAGGAGCAGAAAAATCGATGTTTCAGGCAGAAGCTCGATGAAGGGCTTTTGTCCGAAATGTCATTTTTTTTTCTGGTCCTCGAATGCTGCCTGCCTGCCCTGCTACACACTCAACTCTAATCCCACCATCTGCAGTACTCACTTGTGCCAGATGACTACAGGCTAGCTAATCTGGTTCCTTTGTTCAAAAAGGGTAGCATAAATAAATCAGATAATTGCATATCAGTTAGTCTGATGCCAGTGGTAGGGAAATTATTGGAAAAAAGTGTGAGGGACAGGATTAATCATTACTTGGGAAGACAGGGTTGATCAAGGCTCGTCATCATGGCTTTGTTAGAGAGAGATCCTGTCAGAGTTAATTCAGTTTCTGAAAACGATTATTCAATATATTGATAAGGATAATGCAGTTGATGTCGTTTACATATGGACTTAAATAAGGCCTGCGACAAGTTCCCACATGGAATGCTAATCCAAAAAGGGATCTAAGGTAAGTTGTCAAACTGGTTCCAAATTGCTTACAAACAGGAGATAAAAGGTGATGGGAGAGGGATGATTTTTGTGTTTGGAAGCCTGTGACCAGCAGTGTACCACAGAGATTGGTGCTGGGATCCTTGCTGTTTATAGCCATGAATGGCTACAGCATGTGAACACAGAAGGCAAAATTCATTAGTGGTTTAGAGGAGATCTGAAAAAAGTGCATCCCAAGGGTGGCAGAAATAAAAAACGTACTATCCGAGAGGGTGGTGGAGGCAGATACTCTCACAACTTTTAAGATGCACCTGGATGATCACTTCAAATACCAGGTATAGTAGGCTACAGACGAAGTATAACAGAGTAAATATGGGAAAACAGTTCCCCCAGAGAGAGGAGAAATAGAGTCTAAATAAGAAAACAATATCAACAAGAGAATTAAACCATGTAGGAGTTAAATGATGTGCATGTTTGCTACATTAAGGCCATGGAAATCCAAAATAAAGTTGTGGATGTTGGATCAGTTGAAGACCGCGAGAGATTTTATAGCTACAGTTTTCAAGCGATATGGATCCATACCCTAAGTACTTGCTGAAAGTTAAAAATCACAACACCAGGTTATCGTCCAACAAGTTAATTTGGATGTACTTCAGAATATATCTTATGATCCTGCTGCACAGTTACCTGAAGGAGCAGTGCTCCAAATGCTAGTACTTCCAAATTGTTGGACTATAATCTAGTAGTGTGATTTTTAACTTTGTCCACCCCAGTCCAACACCGACATCTCCATGTCATACTTGCTGAAATGAAACTTTTTTTCCACTCCCCCCCCTCCTCAATCACCTTAGTTCTTTTGCAAATCATTTTAAAGCTATACCATCTTTTTCTGGTTTCTTTCACCTGCAGGATAAGCGTCTCCTAGCACACTCAATTTTGAAAACCTCTCCGATTTCTTCTGAGCCTTCAATAGTCTCAAACCTCATCACCAAAGTTTCTCTTCCTTGGGACCATTCTTGTAAGTCACTTCTGACCTCTCCCCCAGTGCATTCACATCCTTCCTTTAATGTGGCATTGCACTGAAAATAATACGAGATCTACGCAGATGAGACCAGTCTGAGAGCTTATAGCTGTCAGTGACTGAAGCTATTTCTCAACAAGACTAGAGGGGTTTTCTAATAACAGTGTGAAATGTATGATAGGACAGATGTAGAGTTTTCCATTTCTGTGGAAAAATTGATGCCATTAATATAACACTGTCACTAGCACATTCCATAAGGAATTCAGCAGAAACATCTTTACCGAGTGGTTAAATGTGGAACTTGCTGCTTCATGCAGGTGAATAACAAATATTTTAGGAAAAGTGAGAAACAAGAGTGGAAAAGAAACAAACTTACATTGACAGAGTAGATTAAGTAAGTTGGGATGGGACTTGTGGAGCATTAGCACTGGTGAGGATCAGTCACAACAGATGGCCCAATTCTGAGCCACAATTCTTTTCTTCCCCCCCCCAAGTTCTATATAAGTTCAGTGCTCCCACATGCAGGGGGTCACAGTTGGTCAAAGCACTAACCAATCAGAAGACATGATCAGGATAGGGAAGCCATTTTCAGGATGGGAAACTGTAACTAGTGGACTGCCGCATGGATCAGTGCTGAGGCGATAATTATTGACAATATATCTTTCACATTGGATGAGGGAAATGAATGTATTATTGCCAGGTTTGTTAATGACAAAAATAGATGGGATGGCAAATTTTGAGGATGACAGCCTGCAGAGGAATTATAGCAGTCAAAAACTTGGCAGATGAAATACAACAGAATAATGTGAGGTCATGCACTTCGGTAGGAAGCTTCTTAAGTACTGACTGAGGGGTTCTGGGGTCCCTGTGCATGAAACCCAAAACGTATCAAAGTTAAGCAGATAATGGGAAGTAGCAAATCGATTGTTGCTTCCCAACCAAATTTATCAACCCCTCATAGTAGCAAACACCGAAATGCGTCTTTCAGATTTGATGCTAACCTAAAATCCAAATAGTAGGAGGAAGTCTCAAGCTGAAACATCTTTACAAAGAATATAACAGGATGTGAAAACCCTGACTTTGCATGTTGTGTTCATAATGGTATTTTAAAATATTGCTTTGGTGAAATGCCTTTGTGCACAGTAATGCTGAAGCAAGCTCATGTAACGTTATTTTGCTTAAGGTACAAGATGCGCTCAGGCCATTCTGGGAACATGGCCAAGGAACCAGTAGCAATGACATTAGCAGTGAACAGTAGCAACTCTCTCTGATTAAGAAATACCACATGGTAAAGACAAGATTAATTTTAAATGAGAAAATATTTGGCAAAACAGAAAAATTAAATCAAGACAAGTCACTGGGATCCTACTAAAAAGTATTTTATTAATTTGGTCTTTTATTTGTTTTTACACCAGGTAACATACTGTAAGAAACATACATGGTTGCAATGCATCTGGCCTCATTACAAACTAAACAGAGGGGTGGGTGTGTGTAAGTAACAATGTAACGATGACAATAAAAACTAGTCAAATATTGTCAGATAGTAAACCTCCCCCTCCCCCCACCCAAAAAGGTTAACTTTACTCTCTGCAAAACTGGCTGCATATCATCTGAGCCGACACATGGATATCAGAAAAAGCTTGAACAAAAGAAATTAACAAAATATTTAATCCGTTTTGAACTTTCCTTCATATATTTAGAACATTTTAATTCTCAGAATACAAAGTTTCTACAATTAACTTCTCCCTATCTATAACATAGTTTCTGTAATCTACATTACGATGCAAGCTCAAGAATGACTGCATTTAAACAACAAAAAAAATTAAATATAGAAAGACTGCAAATAGCTTGAAGAGATTTCTCTTAAAATTAAAGAATTGCATGTAGCTAGGTAACTTTTCTATTTCTTTGTTGTTGCAATAAAATCATCCAATTAAAATTACCTGTAAAAACTGCATTGTTTAACTAAAATTACTGCAATCAGAAGAGTCTGCAACATCCAGCTTACATACACGTCAGTCTCTCAAAAAGTTATGTTTCAGCTTCCCAGAGATTGGCACTGATTCCAGGGTTCAATCTTCCTCATGCTCCATGTATTAGCTGGTAAAACCGCATCATCCAATTGATCAATTTTTAACCAATGCAAGGAATAATAATTTTTCCAATTCAACGTAAAAATTTTTGTCGATATCTAATTTAAACACCAACACTTCAGATTTCTAACAAAACAAATTGGCAATGTTTGGTTAATATCCAGAATGTTAAAAGTGCTGCCATGTCAGGGGTTCTTGCTAGGTTCCTTACAAAACTTATCAACCTGTTGCAACATTGTGCTTAAATGGATTACTGTACATAAAACATATTAGAGTTACACAAGACACAGAATAAATTGGAATCTTAAAATCTAGAAACCTTAATTACATCCAAGTGCAACCAAGACAGACCCTTCTTCCAAATTTACAAAAGTCATACACTTGACGTTCATTCGTAATTGATGATTTGAAGGAATATAAATAGTCAAAGCTCTTCGCACAGACGAAGAATTGCCTGAGAAACAAGTTGAAATTGGAAAAGCCACCACTAGTGCTCAAACAACCTGCAAGATGCTTTGTACTTTTTGTTAAAAATGGGGTACGTAAATGCAATGGAAATTAGTTACTACAAATAAAGCATTTTTTAAAAAAAGCCCACAGAATTGTTATTTATCAATCTGCTGCAAGAATTCTGGTGATCTTCCTAGCCACAAGTATTTTTAATTACACCACCTATTCTAAACTAAGAGTGCGTAACAAGTGAAGAGAAACAGACAAAAAGAGTCAGATGAAAAATAAATGGCTTTGAGCTTCAATTTTTCAGGCACTGGATATTACAGACTAAATGAAGGTTTCTTCTTTTCTGGTTGATACCCTAGCATTTTCAATCACATGAACCTAAACTGGATTTGATGAATCAGTCTATAGAAAACTGGAAGAATGCTCAACTGAGGGGGGGCGAATAAGTTGAGCTACAATTTTACAGGCTTGGTGTCAAGCACCAGTTAAGACAGAAATCAACTACATGAATTGTGTGCCTTTAAGACCAAGTTGTGTCAAACATCAAACTAAATTTCTATCATTACCAAAACAAACAACGTGTGTCTGGAAGCAGCCAATGACTTAGGATCACTCTGCGAGCAATATAGATTTTGCTCAAGAGGAGAGATATCTGAAATTTTCAACTTTATATCTATTGCTTATTAGCAATAGAGGGTGCTTGGGTGAAGATTGCTAGCTGCAGAAGAGAATTTTACTGAGATGCTTTCTTTAGCAATTCAGCAATGAAGGTACAGGTAGTTTAAGCACTGGTCAGAAGATAATTGTTGTTCATAGTGTTATGCTCTGTTCAGGCCTACATGCCTTCAGTATGGATGCTCTTTTCAGTTCTCACCAGTTTCCAGATGGGATGCTATACTGTTGCCACAAACCCATTTATGTTAGATGGATTAGATAGAAAAGACTGATACAAGCAGCAGGGAGATGTTACAATAACCACATTATGTTTACACTGGATTTAAGCTTCCTTAGAATTTTATAATCCATTCCCACAACGTTAGAAATTGGGGAACAGATTTGCAGGGAGTATAAAGGCAAATACAATAGAAAAGCAATCATATAAATGAGCACGGATGTTGGATGGCCACTGTAACCATTCATGGGACAGACTGACTAACAACTGTCCATGTGGGAGATGCAAAGGAAATTATTGATAGAGATGAGGGGGTAGGAGCGGGAGCACTTTTATTCCTCCGGATAAAAGGAGACTGAAAAGTTTATAAAAGAAATCCTAGTGGATTTAAACATTTGACCCACTAGGTATAGCAAAATCCCAGTTAGTACTTGGAGTTAATTCCTGCATCATTTTGAATATAATACCCCTATTTGAATAAAGTGAACAGACTATCGTCAAATTGGCCCTCTCCACGGATACTGTATTGTTTGCTTGGACATGCCAAAAGTAACCATTTCCATCAGAAATTAAGGGGAAAGGAAAAACTTACCATTAACATTAAAGCAGAACTCAGTTACAACTGTAAACAAAGTTACTTTCAAGGCACAAAACTTACTGCAGCAAAATTAATACCAGTACATGGTAGATTACTTACATTTTAAATATGTTAAATGAACTTGCAGCTTAGTAGCTAATAAAGCCTTCCTCAAGCAACTTTTACAACCTATTAAAATCCTTTAGGAATGTATGCTGGTTGTGCAAATGTAAAGAATAGGAGACATCTATGTTTTACATGCAAATTGGTTGAAAAACTCTCCCTCACTCTCTCACATACACACACAAAGGAGCAATTCATTTTTGCCAGCAGGGAAATCAACAAATTGGTGCAATGACCAGTTTTTGCTAAGCTGTTCTGTTTGGAAGATGATCACATTTATAACTTCTTACATGCTCTAAGCAACCAAAACATTTTTTTCAAAAAAAAATGTATCCATGCCTGACATAATCATGGAGCGGAGAGTTCCGCTAACACTAGCAAAGCACTTGCTAACTCAGATCAGGGATATTTGCACTCCTCTGAAACAAGGCATTTTTGTAAAAAATAAAATTAATTAAATAGTAAAAATCCTGCATCATTGGGGGATAAAAAGATTGGGAAAGTTGGCAATGCATTGATGGTCTTAAGTCTCTTGTAAAAAGCAGTTAAAAGCAGAAAGCTGATTTTATTGGTGCAGTCCTTCCTCTGGAATCCTCCGCACTGAACAGTTCAAGTAACTCTGAAACAAAACAAAAAAAAAAGTAAGTTCAAAGAGCTGCAAAATTGTCTCATTACATACACATTATGCCGTGGCATAACTGTACAGTTTCATTTATTACTCCTGTAGAAGTATTATTACACAATGCATCAAAGGATGTGGAAATAATTGGATTCACACTTTATGGCCCCACAGGATGAGAAATGCATCTAGCGGAGGATTTAAAGTTAATCAGAAAAAGCCTCACAGATGATTTGCGCAACAGGCAAGTCAGCACAAAGTTGGCATGAACACCTTCACAATACCAAACACAGAAAATCACATATGCCTATGCATCAGTCAGTAAAACAAATCACAATGCCACAATACCAAGTCATCTTTATTTCATTTGTGGGATGCAGACATAAAGCTGGTACAATTACAACATTTAAAAGGCACCTGGACGGGTATGTGAAATGGGTTAGAGGGATATGGGCCAAAAGTTGGCAAATATGAGGAGATTAACTTAGGATACCTAGTCAGCATGGACAGATTGGACCAAAGGGTCTGTATCTGTGCTGTACAACTCTACGACTATGTGACCTAGTCCAGCATTTCTTCTCCATCACAATTGCCCAGACAGCATTTAAAAGTCAATCACCTTGATGTGAGTCTAGTGTCATACGTAGACCAGATCAGGTAAGGATGGCAGATTTCCTTCACTGAAGGGCATTAGTGAACCAGATGGTTTTTTTTAATGACAATTGACACTATTTGCCATTAGGGGAAAGTGAGGACTGCAGATGCTGGAGAGTAAGAGTCGAGTGCGCGGTGCTGGAAAAGCACAGCTGGTCAGGCAGCATCCAAGGAGCAGGAGAATCGATGTTTCGGGCATAAGCCCTTCATCAGGAATGAGGCTTATGGTTCGGGACTGAGAGATAAATGGGAGGAAGGTAGTTGAGAAAGCGATAGGCAGATGAAGGTGAGGGAGAAGATTAGATTAGATTAGATTCCCTACAGTGTGGAAACAGGCCCTTCAGCCCAACAGGTCCACACCAACCCTCTGAACAGCAACCCACCCAAACCCCTTTTCCCTCTGACTAAGGCACGTAATTGACAATTTAAGCATGGCCAATTCACCTAACTTGCACATTTTTGGACTGTGGGAGGAAACCGGAGCACCCAGAGGAAACCCACACAGCACAGGGAGAATGTGCAAATTCCACACAGTCACCCGAGGTTGGAATCGAACCTGGGACCCTGGTGCTATGATGCAACAGTGCTAACCACTGAGCCACCCCACAAGGACAGAGAAGGTGATAGGTTGGAGAGGAGGGTGGAGTGGATCGATGGGAAAGGTGATGGACAGGTCAAGAGGGCAGTGCCCAGTTGGAGGCTAGGGACTGGGATAATGTGAGGGGAGGGGAAATATGGAAGCTGTTGAAATCCACATTGATCCCATGTGGTTGCAGGGTCCCAAGGCAGACTATGAGGTGTTCCTCCTCCAGGCATTGGGTGGTGAGGGTTTGGCAATGGAGGAGGCCCAAGACCTCCATTTCCTTGACAAGATGGAAGGGGGAATTGAAGTGTTCAGCCACGGGGTGGTGGAGTTGGTTGGTGCCAGTATCCCAGAGATGTTCTCTGAAACGATCTGCAAGGAGGTGTCTAGTCTCCCCGATCCTTTCTACTTGCAGCTCCTCTTTGAAGTAACTATGAAGCTGCACTCAAAGGGCTCTTTGTTCAGCAAAAAACCTCAGGACCTTACTATTAAGTGTATAAGTCCTGCCCTGACTTCCCTTTCCAAAATGCAGCACTTCACATTTATATAAATTAAACTCTATCAGCTGCTACTCGGCCCTTTGGCCCATCTGATCAAGATCCAGTTAGTCTCTGAGGTAACGTTCTTCACTGTCCACTATACCTCCAATTTTGGTGTCATCTGACATGATTAGGGAATTCAAACTTCACCTGCTCTGGTGGGATTCCAATAGTGAGCAGATTTGATCTGGATAGTAGCATTTAAACCTCCTGCATAAAGTTCTGTATTAACTACTTGGCACTGCAAAAGTGACTGACTAAATCAACCGAGCTGCAAAGCCAATTATTCAGGACACTGATCCTCAATGTCACCCTGACTAATCTCTCTCTGTATCCAAACCCCAACCCCCCCCCAGCTTTATCACAGGGGTGAGGATACCCGTTTCTCCTGTAGCTCTGGTGAAAATTGATTAACTTGCTTTAACAATCAAGGGATGGGCAACAAATGCTAGTTTTGCTTACACCCCATTAAAGAATTTTAAAATAACCGCACCTTCTGAGAACAAGCCAATACAAATTAACTGAGCACTGTATTGCCCTAAAATGTTTTTGGTCAACAGTCCAAATTTGCTCACAATCTTCTCCCTGCAAAGTCTCCTACTTTCCACAGTTTATCAAGTTAGAAATTTTCTGCAAAACTAAAAACACTGCTTGTCTGCCCCACCTACTGGTACATTTTTTAGATTAGATTCCCTACAGCATGGAAACAGGCCCTTCAGCCCAACTCCACATCGACTCTCAGAGAGTAATCCACCCAGACCCATTCCCCATATTTACCCCTGACTAATGCACCTAACACTATGGGCAATTTAGCACGGCCAATCCACCTAACCTGCACATCTTTGGACTGAGGGAGGAAAACCAGAGCAACTGGAGCAAACCCACACGGACACAGGGAGAATGTGCAAATTCCACACAGACATTTACCCGAGGCTGGAATTGAACCAGAGTCCCAGTGGCTGTGAGACAGCAGTGCTAACCACTGAACCACCATGCCACCCCAAGCTGATCCCCATTATGATGGTAATTTAACATTCAAGGTTAAGAATGAGCACAGCAGTGCACATAGATGTACATGCAGGTAACAATGATTCAATTTCTACCAAGAGAATCAGTTTATTTTAGTGTCTGAAGCCAACGAGCAGAATTCAAATGTTAGAGCACAGAAACAGGTCAATTAGTGTACAGTCTGTGCAGCTATTTTTATTTGTTACTTGAATTTATGCTATCCAATTCATTCCCTTCCCCAACATCCTTTAAAATTTCACTTTCAAGTTATTTAATTGGTCTTTAAACATGTTTATAAATCCTATTTTAGTGGCTGTTTGCGGCACGGACTTCTAAATGTTAATTATCTCAGAGAATTCTTTTTTAAATTTCCACCTTTGTACCATAAATTTACATCCACTTAATGTCTTGCCAACCAGTGGAAACAATCTCACTTATCACATCTTTTCGTAATCTTGATTACCTCAAATCAGGACAATACCTTTCATTTCAGTGTGAAAGTGCACTTCTAGTAAATAGTGTATGTTGTTCATTTTTAATGCATTTGTGTTCTTCCTATAATTACATGTAATATTGTAATTGCTACCAAACTATAGTCTTATACAATTTCAACATTAGCTTTTTCTTAAATAGCCTATGCTACAATATACAAAACCAAGAATTCCATCTGCTGAAAAAGCGCAGCAGGTCAGGCAGCATCCAAGGAACAGGAGATTTGACGTTTCGGGCATAAGCCCTTCTTCAGGAATGATTCCTGAAGAAGGGCTTATGCCCGAAACGTCGAATCTCCTGTTCCTTGGATGCTGCCTGACCTGCTGCGCTTTTCCAGCAACACATTTTCAGCTCTGATCTCCAGCATCTGCAGACCTCACTTTCTCCCCCAAGAATTCCATCTGCCCTTTTATGATTGCCAATTTCAGTGAGATGTCTTGCAGCACATCAAAAGGCCCTTAGCTCTACTTGTTCATTGTGAGGTTCTCTAATTAAGGAGCATTAATATTTTATGATTTGGAGATGCCAGTGTTGGACTGGGGTGTACGAAGTTAAAAATCACACAACACCAAGTTATAGTCCAACAGGTTTAATTGGAAGTACACTAGTTTTCGGAGCGTCGTTCCTTCCTCCACTATCACCTGATGTGCTTCCAATTAAACCTGTCGGACTATAATCTGGTGTTGTGAGATTTTTAAATTAATATTTTAGGAATAGTACTACGAGGCTATTGCCTCATCTAGTATGGTTAGAACACTTCAAAAACTATCAATTCATGATCGAGGATAGAATTTAAGGAAAATGCCTGCCATCATTTTTATTCTTTTAATTGATTACATTAATACAAAATAATCCTATTGTTTCAAGTTTAAAAAGTACAGAGATTCAAAACAAATTGTCATTCGCTGCTGACAGATTAAGATCGTATCTCAATAGCTGGAGTATGTGATGACCAGTAGAGCTCAAGGTGAGGTCAACGCAAGGCAGATTTCATCAGTTTTAAAGCCAGGAACTAGCTTATAATCTCAACATGTAAGACTGAATACACCTGGGTAAAAGAATATCAATCTGAATGTCAAGCAACAGCACAGAGACCTATCTGTTCTTGTATAGGTGAATCACTATTATTGGAACAATTGAAGGTGGCCATTCAACCCACTGTATTTAGACCAGACAGCAAGTAATCATCCAACCTAATCTCACTTCCAAACGCTTGGTCAACAGTTAGCAGGTTATGGGTCTTCAAGTGCATATGGTCCCTGAACTCTTTCTGTATCTTTAACATCAATGCACTCTCATTATGGACTTTTCAATCAATAGGGATTCAATCAATTGACTCTATCTTGACTTTTAAAAAAAATACACTTAAGTCTTCCTCTGTTCCAAAGTCACTTGAAGCTCAACTCTTGTAAAGGATTCTATAGGTATATACAGGATGCTGTATAGTACAATGGCTACTGCAGACTGGTGATCCCCAGAACAGTTTTGTTGCAGCTCATTGGATTCCTGAATCCAATCTGTTACATACTGAAAAAGAAATCCAATCGCAGAACTTTATAAAATAAGTGGTCAGTCTGGTTAGCCCCACCAAATTAGTCTAGTCTACAGCAGAACCAAGCCACTGCACAGGCACATCTCATACATTCTCAACTCAGAGTTCCGCTTAATAGTCAGAATTAACTCTCACAGACTTCCACCTTCCTTTCTGCAATTGTGTGATTGCTTAAATGTCGAGAATTAACCATCTGAACGAGCTACCTGGGATTAGTTGCTGAGCCCAGCAGTGTAACGGAGCTAAACTATTTGTTTGCATTATTACCCTACAGTTTTGATTGATTTATTGTTGTCACTTGCATCGAGGTACACAGTGTTGAATGGCATGCTATAGGCAGATCGTACTATACAAAGTGCATCAGGGTAGTTGGACAGAGTACAGGATACAGAGTTACAGCTACAGAGAATTTGCAGAGAGAGATCAGAATAAACAGCTTTCAGTGACAAAAATTTAATCAACATGCAATTTATACCATTGTTCCACCGAAATCAGCCAAAAGGGCAATAGTGGCTCAGTGGTTAGCACTGCTGCCTCACAGCCACAGGGTCCCAGGTTTGATTCCAGCCTCGGGTGATTGTTTGTGTGGAGTTTGCACATTCTCTCAGTGTCTGCGTGGATTGCCTCTGGTTTCCTCCCACAGTTCAAAGATGTGCAGGTCAGGTGAATTGGCCATGCTAAATTGCCCATAGTGTTAGGTGCATTAGTCAGTGGGAGGTGGGTCTGGATGGGTTACTCTTCAGAGGGTCGGTGTGGACTGGTTGGACCGAAGGGCCTGTTTCCATACTGTAGGGAATCTAATCTAATCAAACCAGATCCCTGATGCTACCATCAAGGGAATGAAAGGATGAAAAAAATTGCAGCTGAAAATAAAGTTACTCAGAGGGAGAGGACCAGCTTGAACCAACGATATAAAATCAAGTGGCTTACCATCATCCTCAATTTTCTTTGCATTTCTTAGAAGAGGCCACAATCCTTCAGGTTATTCTTGATGATGACATCAGTGACTGCATCAAATACAAACTGCACGTTCTTTGTGTCGGTGGCACAGGTGAAGTGTGTGTAGATCTCCTTAGTATCCTTCCGTTTATTTAGGTCTTCGAACTTGGTCTGGATATACCCTGAAGCCGCATCATACTCATTTACCCCTGCATTCAAAGAGAAAAAAAAAATCATGATTCACATGGAAACCAGAAATAACTGGAAAAGATCAGTTAATCTGGCAAGTGCTCAAACTTTGCTCCTAACCACTTAGTCTGCTTGGTGGACACAGCCAAGTAAATTTTGATATGGCCATCAATTCAAGTTTCATTTACCACTCTGATTCAGAAGAGGGAGAAAATAATTCATGCAGTTTCTCACTCTCGAGCAGCTGCCAACCTTAGAACCAAAGAAGTGCTATTTCCATCTACATCTTATCAATTGATTTTAGCTTGTCAAATTACATTTCAATTCTATTTTGGTAATTTAGTTTCAGGTGCACACTGTTGAAGATGTTCTCAGCACCACACACAATTCTGCTAACTCTGAGCATTCGCCGGTAACATGATCAAAGGCTCTCCTTTAGTTTCTCTCGATCACAACTTGAATGCTATTGCCAGTTTTAGTTCCCAAGACAGAAGAGAGAAACATGACACTGTACTGGCAGTATACAAGGTTGTTATAAATAAGGCTTATCCTGATCATTGTAATTCAATGATAAGGAAAACTGGAAAACTCTTGAAACTGAAATGGAGTTACTGAGAGAAGACCTTAGAGAATACGAGTAATATTATTTGACAAATACAATTAACAAACCTTTTCAAATTAAACAAACACGTACTAGCCACAGAAGCTAAGCTCATGAAATATCAATGTGACACAGATTGGAGGAGGAGCTACTTAACACAAGAATGATCATTTGAAATGGTCTCCCAAGTAGGAAAATGAAAGCCAAGGTCGTCGATTCACAAACAATGCAACCTGCTAAAGGAAAATTGCACATTCTTCTCCCAGGAAACACATCAAGGTATGCATGCTCTTAGAAATTAAAGTCACATCAGAACACTCATTTGAGATAGACTAGAATTAGTAACAGAGGTTTACCAACTCTTCTCGTTTCACCAGCATAAGAAAGCCATGGGAGAAAAATGAGTTCAAGTGTTGCTACTACATTCATTGGGAATGGATCTGGTCAATGTCAGAAAACAGAAGTGCAAATGGAATGGAGTAGCGCTAGGAGGCTGGTTCAAACAAATTGAGACTCAGTCGTCAAAGTCAGTGGGACTAAAGATTTCATTTAACTGCATTGATCCTGCAACCCAATGTTCAGGAGGTTTAAAACAGAACAGACAGAAAAATAACAAAAAGTATATTTCTCCCAGTGTCTGTAGGGGTTTCCTCCAGGTACTCCCCAGTTTCCACAGTCCAAAGATGTGCAGGTCAGGTGCATTGGTCATACTAAATTGCCCACAGTGTTGAGGGTGTGCAGATTAGGTGGATTAGCCATGATAAACGTAGGGTTACAGAGATGGGGCGAGTCTGGGTGAGATGTTCTTGTGGACTTGATGGGCCAAATGGCTTACTTCTTTGATTCCATGAAATAAGCTTACTCAGTAAACATCTCAGTACTCTGACTTGCTGCCTGTTTAGGGAGAAGTAATGAGATAGAATCAGATAACAGAACAGATGTCTGTTATGCTGAACCTACAAAGTCTTCACTTCTGGAGCTGGTATTGATGCAATGCAAATTGACTGTGCACATGGTATAGTTGTACCGGTATAGCTGCACTGAACAGCAGCTAACCATCCTGGGTTGGGGAGAAAGCTACTCCAATCCTCAGAATTACAATTCTGAAAATGCTTGTGGGTTAAGCACTTAATTAAAAACAACCATCTCTGCCTGCTGCCTTTACATTGATTTATTTAATATTATTGCTTCCAGGTCTCGAGTCTCCAAAGCCTGAGGCAAAGTGCACACAAAGGATTAGCAAAAGAGAGTGAGCTTCCACACCATACGGGCTCAGTGAGACAAGCTGTTTCACAATTTGAGTCAAACCTTGGCAGCAAATGGAAGCTTCAAATGAGCAAGCTGAGAAATTGCCTGGATATTTGGCCAAGCAGTGGGATTACTTTTATATTGGTAGAATTTTATGTAGAAGTTAAGCACTTCAAATCTATAATAACAATTCTGAAAGCTATAACGTTTCTGCAGGACTACATCTTTGCCTCTTGTTATACTCAGCAAAGTGGGGGGGGGGGGGTGAGAGAAATAAAGGGTGCATCAGTGTTGTATGGTGGATGAACAAAAACCAGCTTTTCAATTCCCACAAATGACATTCCGAGAAGAGAAGGTTTTTTTGAGGAGGATGTGGGAAGAAAGGGGGAGACATGCCTAGCAACCAATAAAAGGATGACAACTGAAAAAAACCTGGGAACATGTAACCTTTTGTAACCCAAGTGACATTTCTGTTCAGATAAATTCCATGAAGGTGACTATTTGGTGGTGAAGGTGGTAGAGAGGAGCTGGCAAGAATGTAGGAGACATTCTGCATGCTCTCCCATAAGGTGGTGACAATTGCAAAAGCATGGAAGCAAGTTACTACACACACTGTTTTTAGATGAAAACTGTGTTCTTTCTGTCCTTCTCTAAGTAATTTTCCAATTCTGTCTTTTTCTGCTTGGAATCCAAAAACTGAACAGGGAGGTATCAGTCAGAGAATACAAAGGAAAAATCAAGACAAAACACATTCCATCTATGGACCAGTGATCAAGTGCATCACCTGATTTTAAACCGAATAAAGTACAATGCCTGATGCATGGTGTGCTCCAATTTGGCAATAAGAAATGATTCAACCAGAAATCCTATTCTTGAATGGTATCCAGTGCTGCCAGTTGGAAAATTTTGCATAGACACCAGACAAGCAAGGTACCAGACTTCATTTTCATGCTCCAATGATCCCTAATATTACTGTTAAAGGTCACACATGGACTGGTCATGTGTGCAGTAAAGTGTATTTCAACATACTCAAGTACATTTAGAAGGGAGGGAGAGATAACTAGGAGGAAAAAAATGTCTTTCCCTTTCTTTCAATTAGTGGAACACAGAATTTGAGAATAATCTGAAAAAAAACTCACGTTTCAAACTGAAAATGCCAAAGCTGCTCATGAACATTTTCCAAGCTCTCAGACTATTATTGATTTACTGATGCCTTAACACATGGTCCCAAGTGGTCAAGTTTATAAGGAACAACTTGTGCAGAATTATATAGAACAGGTCGTCATTTGGCTCATCATTCCTCTTAACAGCTCTATGAAAATGTTACCCAACTTGTCCCACTCATGTCTTTTCCTCCAAATCCCTAAAAATGTTCAATTTCTGATATTTCATGAATTCCATTTTGGAAATTAATGTTGAATTTTCTCTCACTAATCTTATGAGCAGATCTTTCAGGAGCAGAGGGCTGTGCTCCATGGGGCACAGAAATACAAATATAGCCAGCTCCTTTCCAAACAAGAACATCTGGAGAGCACAAGTATCACTGCCAACTGCACTTGGCAGAAGGACCATTGGTGTTAATGCAGGAACTGACATAAAAAGTTATTCTCTGCTACAGAGTGAAGTGTGGGTCTCAGAATACGTAAAATTAATGCAAGCTAGATAACACCAGATGGGAATAAGTCAGTCCCTTTCATCCAAAGTGCAAGAAGCATGACAGTGAATCGCTCGTTAACTGTAAAGTGCCAGACATACATGAAAAGCGAATCTGCATCCATTGTGTATGCATAGTATCTGCCAGAAATCTGCTCACCAACTGCAGAGGGCCAAACATCAAAAGTCTATTCGCATTTCTCAACTCTGAGTTGCATTTTGCATTAATACTACAAATCCTTTTATGATAGGCTAATTGCCAGATGATTGACATTGTTACAATATGATTTAAGGTTCAACAACTTAACATTTTTCCATAATGGAAGTTTTCAGAGATGATATGAAGCTGGGAAACAAACTACTGTATTGATTTTACAGTTTTTTTTCCAAGATCACTCAACTTACATTAGCAAAATAATTATGCCTTGGTGCACGAAAGCAAGCTGAAATTCATAATAAGTTAAACTGTCTCTGTTGCAATTAATGCATATTAACTCCATGTTTATAGACATTCACAAATTGATGTGTGTTTCAGGCAATAAAACACCACATGGTGACCGAAAGAGAAGAAATGGATGCTAAGAAAATGGTGAAGAGAAATTCAGGAAAGTGCTCTGGAAAGCTTAGAAAGAGAATTCCAGAGTGGTACCTCGTGGGAATTAACATTTTTGAGACTAATGCTAAAACAGTGCGCTTATGGTGGGAAGAAGGTGATGCTGTAGTCTATAGAATGAAGAGCACCGTGAGGCTGCTGGGTTGTAGGACCATACAGAGGACAGGTGGAATGAAGCTGTATTGTTACTGAAAAGCAGGGAATGTGCTAGGCAAGAAGAAACAATCAAGATCAGCAGTGAAAGGACGAGATAGAGATGAATAAGATAAAAATCACACAACACCAGGTTATAGTCCAACAGGTTTAATTGGAAGCACACTAGCTTTCGGAGCAACGCTCCTTCATCAGGTGATAGCGTCGCTCCGAAAGTTAGTGGGCTTCCAATTAAACATGTTGGACTATAACCTGGTGTTCCGAGATTTTTAACTTTGTACACCCCAGTCCAACATCGGCATCTCCAAATCATGAATAAGATAGAGAGTGTGTCTTGCATTTAGCTGCATGCAGGAGTTCTGAGTTAAGACTTTTGAGAAAAAAAGATCTGTAGTGGTCAGCATTAGAGAAATGAAGTCTCCATTGTCAAGAACATAGATGAGATCATTGGTGATGGGGCTTAGCTGAGACAATCTAAGCTATTAATTGTGCAACCTCCATATTATAAGCCAAGGTTCAGTTTAACCAAGTAACCAAGGGAAACAGAACTGGTTTATGACATGGAAAGATTTTTTTTTAATAAGCAGCCTTGGCTTATGGATATGGGTGCATCTATGCATTAATACTGACTGATCCACAACCTACTTTTCAACTTAATCGTTGTTAAAATCTCCAGAGAAATCAATAATCTAAAAAAAAGGGAACTTCCATGATGCTGACAGAAAGAAACCGATTGACAAAATTTCACTTTTTCAAAAGTATTATTGCAAAAAAACTAAAATCGACATGATTCAAGCATAACTAACTGGTAAAAGCATATCTGAAATAAAACGGTAAATTTCACTATAAATGACCAATTTTTAAAATAAGTACAGAACGCTCAATACTACCTGCACAAATATGGGATTATATTCAATCTTTCAGTCTTTCCAACTGCCTCCATGTAGGACTTATCACTTCCCAACTGCTTTGACCCATCCACCAGTAGTTATAATCCAACTTCCTTCTGCATGGTCAATACAAGGCAGACACACTCACTTGGATTGCAACGGTCTTGATGTACAGAATCTCTAAGATCTAGTTTCTCCAACCCCCTTTTACTCTAGCCCTTTAAATGGTCTTGCAGGCTCTGATAACATTAAAACTTGAACTCCTTCTTCTCCCATGGTTCTTCACCAGTCCGCAACATCTTGGCCTTCAGCTCTCTACAGTTCCCAACTGAATAACACAAAGTAACATAGTCCCTGTTCTTTTCTTCTGGCTTTTCTTCAATAGCAGGACAGTTTAGAAGGCTGCCAAATAAAACATAACAATGATATGATCAGGGGACCAAGTTTTCTTCAGTGGGTCATGGAACATAGACTTGGCCAGGTCAGCACTTTTTGCCCATTCGTAATTGCCCTTGAGGTGGTGAAGGTGCTCTAACTTGGTGAGCTCCTTGTAAGTTCACCAACAGTGTTATTAGGGGATCCACGATTTTGACCCAGTGACAGAGAAGAAACAGCAATGTTGTTCCAAGTCAGACATTGTGTGACTTGGGAGGGAAGCCTGCAGGTGGTTGAGCTCCTGAACATCTGCTGCCTTTGTCCTTCTCAGTGGAGGCTGTGGATTTGGAATGTGCTTTTGAAGAAATTAATCCTCTTTCAAAATGCTCCCCAGGTCCTTAAGGGGGAATATCACATGAAAATGCAAGCTTTCCTAGCACATAGATCATTATGTGACGGAGTAATGAGAATGATGGCAAATAGAATAAACTACCTATCATTGTGGGAAACTTCACTGCAAAGTGGCATACTGATGAGGAATGAAGTGTCTGCCAAGCATGGAATATACCGGAGGTGACAGGCAGCATGTTTGGTAAGCATTTCATGTGAAAGAAAACAACTTTGATGCAGCAGCACTCTCTCAATACTCTATTGGTGGGTTGGCTTACATTACACACAGTCACATCCTAGAGCAGATGCTGAATCTGCAAACTCTGCTAAATTACAAGAGCCCCACCCTTATCCAAGTTGCAAGTCTCAGCAGTAGGTCAGACCAGATTTGGACAACTTGATGGGGTTTCCTTTTTGGTGTCTGCTAAAACACCTTCAATCTAAGCTGAAAACCTAAGGAAACTTAAAATGAAATAAAAATCCTCAAATCTAAACAGTAAATGTTCACATTTTACACCCCAATTACTAAGGTTTCAATATGCAAGTGTACTTTGGAAAAATAACACTGCAAAGTCCGAAAGGGACTGTCAGTCAATCCATTTGCACTCCCTTATCCCCCTTGAATCTTGACCATTATGATCAAATGGAAATCTCTTTCTGGCTGGCAGCCTCCTGAGCTCTGACAGTCCCGTCAACAACCAAAGTCATACAACTGCAAAGTACAGAAGTACAATGTAGGCAGGAAAAGACCTCTGATCTATCCAGTCTGACTCATACAATTGGAACATGTTAAGTACCCACTTTATATATTATCTAAAACCATGTGATCTACCTAGAGAGACAAAAATATTAATAATTCAAGCCAATTTAGGGTTAAAAATATAAATGAGAAATTCTCCCTGACTCTAATGGCAAGCTAGGAAAGAAAATAATGAGACATTAGAGATTTGTAAACACACAATACTTCCTTACCCTGAGGTATTTCATAGACACCAATGTCCAATTCACACTAGATATTAAATAAACTGGCAGAGACAAGGTATGGAATTTGGGTTCTTTTGGACCTGCATAGCTCAGTACCACACTGGGTGGTGCATTCACCCACAAAGGGAACCTCTGTTAACTGCAAATTTCATAACAGTTCAATCAATTGTCAGAATTCTAAAGGCAACCTCGGAGTATTTCAGGGGTTCGTATCAACGTAGGCTTGGTTACAATTGCTGTGGGCATTAGAAAACAGGACATGGACCCAAACAAAACTACAATTGCACTAGCTCTATAGAAATTCTGACATCAGAAACCACAGAGTCATGGATTTAATTAAAATGCCAGGATCGAAAGCAGTCCAAGTTAGAAGTGGTACTGATTCCAAACTGTAAAGCAGTGATTAACATATCAAGAATGAAAATTACAGAGTAGTGTATGCTGTGGAAAAGCTGACAGTGCTGATCTGAGCATTCAGCAGCAGCTGTGCGCCACTTGTGCATTAGGTGGTATATGATATTGGAGAGGAAGCTGTAACAGCCATTTGGTTGCTGGATATTTTTGTGAATGGGGACAGATTATGGAACAGCCCCACCCTCATTTGTACAGTATCTATAACTTGGTTCTAGAGTAGCCCTACTCTCAATGTAACCTAAAGTAATTGAAAGAAAAGTAGAGTGGAAGTTGCAACTCTCTCCCTGAAAAAAGTTCAATAGAAAATAGATGGATTTCAGATTTTTAGCTGAGAGTGGTAAAGTTTAAAGAAGGACCAGCTATATACTTCCATTTCAGAATAGTGAGATTTGGAAAATAACTTTCAAATGTTGACATTCTCAAGGCCTGCTGCCCTGGTTTGCCAAGACACAAGATTGGAAGGTCCTGTCAAAGGAGCCTTGGCATACCTGCTGCTGTGCATCTTGTAAACTGAATGACAGGAGACTCAAAAAGAGCTGAACAGCTTACTCCTGTTCGCGTTTTCCTGACACGAATTCAGAACTGTATCAATTATTTTTATCCGGGGTGGAATAGTAATATGTCAAGTACAGGTAGTCCTGGTTAAAAGTCTCTGTATCGCACATTTTGATTTAAGAACCAATTTTTAAATGGCCTGGTCTTCTTAAACTCCATCCTCCATTTAACAGCTTTTGCTTCCTGGCCATGTTATTTGCAAGTTGGGATAGCGTTGGCATCATTACACCAGTGCCCTGTAATCGTGAAATACTGTTATTTCAACAGTTCTATGCTGTTAGTACAGCTACTGAGCTAAACTTTAGTTTTTAAACTTATCCCATTATTTGTAACTGCCATTAAGGAATAGCTGTAGACTTTACTTTCAAAGGAAAAAAGGTTCTCTGCCACACAGTACATTAGTTGAGGAACTAAATCTTTTTAAAATGTTGTTTATATCTATAGTTGAGGAAGTATTGTAAACTGTTTTTGCAAGACCTCTCTATGTCACTGACATAGTACAAAGCTTCAACTTATTTTTAAAAAGAGTTCTCTGCCATCAAGAAGCTTGCTCCTCAGTCTACCTTTCTTCACTGAAGCTGGTTTTGATTGCAAATTGCTTTCGCTTCTACACACACCGGAACAGAACGAGACCATTCAGTCTGTCAAGACTCCTTCACCATTCAGTATGGTCATGTCTCATTTACTTGACTGCTATTTACCCCAAACACACTCTTTCCATCATCAGGATTTCACACCCCATCAATCTTTACTTTCAACGTATTCAATGACTGAGCTGTTATGGCCCTCTGGAATAGAGAATTCATAGTCTTCCAGGTAAGGGAAATTCTCACCTCAGTCTCCTTGTTTTGAAATTTGCATCCCAGAGAAACAGGTTTCCTGTATCTACCTGGCCTCTCCTCCTAAGATATTCTTGCCATCTCAGGCACAAGTTTGTGAATCTCTTTAGCAGTCCCTCTACAACATGACATCGTTCCCACAGTAAAGGGACCACAACATTACTCCAGGCATAGTCTAACCAAGGTTTTAAATTACTGAAGCACAACTTCATTACTGTTATACTCAAATTCCCCACTTACAATAAACACTGACATAGAATCAATCTTCCAAATTCCTTGCTGTATCTGCATGTTGGCTCTCATGACTTATGGACAAGGACACCTCCGACCCTTCGTACACCTACACTTTCTAGCCTCTTTACCAGTTAAGAAATACTCCTTTTAATAAAATGTATCACCTCAATGACACCATATCCTCATTCACTCTCTCCAGCACAGATGCTCAGGTGCAGCAGTGTTTACAAGATGCATTGCAGATATTCGAAAAATTCTTAGACCCATGACCACCACCATCTAGAAGGATAAGGACAATAGATACATGGAGAAAATCACCACCTGCAAGTTCCTCTTCAAGATGCTCAACGCCCCAACTTGGAAATATATCACCGTTCCTTCTCTGTTGTGGTATCAAAATCCTGAAAGGCCCTCCCGAACAGCATTGTGGGTGCACTTCAACCACATGAACTATTGCTGTCCTAGAAGCTCATCACACCTTCTCAAGGGCAATTAAATGCTGGTAAAGCTAGTGATGCCCACAGTCCTAAATGAAAATAGATTCCACATTATATCCCATTTGCTATGTCCTGGTCTGCTCACTCAATCTATCCAAATTCTCTTAGTTGCTGTGCATCCTTCTCACAGCACACATTTTGTGCTCATTTTATGTCATTCATAAACTGCAAAATGTTATGTTTTATTCCCCCATATCTAAAACAGTGAACTGTTGAGGCCCAAGTACTGATTCTTGTGGTACCCAAGTCACAGGCTGCCAAAGTGGCATTGACCTATTTATTTCCCCTGCTTTCTAGATGGCCTATCCTTATTCCACACAACTGCGTTTCTTCATCACATATTTAAAAATCAAAACCCTCCTGAAAATCAAAGTATGCTACATTCACTGACACCCCTCAATCGTTAGTAACATCCTCAAAAATCTCAAATAAGCTCATCAAACACACACCCATTCACAAATCTATAACCATTGTTTTCCAATCAGATCATTATTATCCATGTGTCGATTTATCACATTCTTCACAATAGATTCGAAAATTTTCATTGCTATGGATAGAAGGTGAATCGTTCTGTAGGCGTGCACTTGCTCTCTCTCTCCTCTTCCTTAATTCTGAACTGAAGTGAAATTGCTTTCCTCAACTTTAGAACTGATTTAATGAAAAATAATGTGCTATATACTTTAAACAACTGGATGACAGACATAGCTTGGCATGGCTGAACAGATCGCTCTCTGCCCTGTGCAATACCAGACTCCAGGTCATCAGGATACTGCACTCTTTCTGCTGGATCTAAGTAGCACTGGTAAATTAACTCATTCTGAGTGTTTTATGTCCATCATTTCCTTCAGCTAGAAAAGGCACATTCAACAGAGAAAACAAAATACTGGAGGGTAAACGGAGGGTTGAATAGAAAGTCTGTCCAAACATTTGCAATACACCTACTGGATTCCCAACCTCATATACCCTGTGGGTGGAAACTAGGGAAAAGGTGTAGCTTTAGTACAAAACAATGTGTCACTATTTGTTCTGAATACAAATTATACACATACATACTTTTCAGCAACATTTACACCAACAACCTTATGCCAAAACACGTTGCTTGTGTGCATAAAGCAATATAAAGGCGTCTGTAAAGCTCAAAAGAAAAGCAATAGAACGCATCAAAAAGAGAGTGATATTCCACCTCACAAACAGGGAAGTGTTAGCCATAAATAGTACGAAGTAACAGCTGTGCAGGAGCTGTCTAAGAAGATACTCTTAAGTATACGGTGCAGCAGAAATCAAACAATTTATGGTAAAATTAGATCGGAATGCATACAATATATTTTAGATCCAAATAGCACAACCAGCTGCCTCACAGAGCAAAACCAGTTTTTTTGTTTCCTGTAAATGCTGATGTGGTTACAATGGATAATGTCTACACAATTAACCAATGTCATCCAAAGTCTCACTGCAGCTTGCCAGTGACTGTCTCCGTACAGTCACACCAAAGGCACAGCTGGGTTACTTCCGCCCTACCGCCTCCACCAGACTTCCCCTTTACTGTACTTAGGGGCCATCTGCAGTCAGCTCAGTGCAATCTCAAAGTCATGGAAGACAAGCTCATGAAACACAAAACTGTTAAATAGATGGCTTACTTATTTGGGTCAGTGCCAGTACGTCAGAAACGGAAATCTATGAATGCCTGGGACTACGCTAACATCGAGGGAAATGCGATGAACTGGACTGCACACTTTATAATACAGAAATGCACAGCCACGTGTCAGCCCGAGTGATCATATCAACCAATTCATACTTTATGCACCTGGAATCGATAAGGCTGCAATGTATTTGTGGTGACCAGGTTCTCCCTTCTGAAAAACCAATTACACATCTAGCAAAATAAAAAGGGCGACGAAGAGGAGGCATCTCAGAACCCCTGGAGTTTAGAAATAGGCGCTTTGGCCCATAAAGTCCATATCGACCCTCCAAAGAGTAACCGACCCAGACCCATTCCCCTACCCTATCACTCTACATTTGCCTCGAACTAATGCACCTAACTTACACACCCCTGAACACTATGGGCAATTTAGCATGGCCAATCTGCACATCTTTGGACCGTGGGAGGAAACCAAAGCACAGGGAGAATGTGAAAACTCCACACAGACAGTTGCCTGAGGCTTGAATTGAATCTGGCTCACTGGCGCTGTAAGGCAGCAGTGCTAACCACTGAGCCACCGTGTCACCCTAGGGTGGATCTGACGGGCACATGGGGACATGATAAAGCTATTTAATTAGATCACGGTTGATTTGCACCTCAGGTCTATCCACCTGCCTTGATGACACAGCTCCTAAAATCCAAACACCCCTGCCCAATCACAAAAACAGTTCTAATTTCTGTGGTGAAAGTTTCTACTAACTGAGCCCAAGAACCATTTCAGAAAGGGTACTACAGATTGCTACATGTCTTTGTTTGACAGACTGCATCCTGATATTACCACTGAGTGGCCTTGCTGCAAATTTAAGGTTATGCCACCCACCACTCAGTTTGGGTTCCAAAATTGAGGACAAGTTGAGGAAATGTTCTCACGCTATTCTATCAAGTCTTTCAACCATTTTCCACATGCCAAGTAAATCTTTCCTATCCTTCGTTATTCAGACTGCAAAACTGTCCCATAACTTAACTATATTATTCCCAGTAATAGACTGATAAACAGTACTGCACCTTCGCCAAGGTCAATAATACTGAGTAATATTTAATAATATTCTGAATATTATTCCTGAAATCTTGACTCTTAATGCAGTATTACAGGGATTTGTACATTAAGGGTCTCTGATCACTTGAAATGACATTAATCCTAAAATTATTTGATGGTACTTTGTAAAGGCATATACTTTCATAGAATACCTACAGAATGGAGGCAGGCCATTCAATTCATTGAGTCAACACCAAAAGTCCCACCCAAACCCTCCTCCTCTATCTTATCCCTGTAACCCTGCATATCCCACCTAGCCTGCACACCCGTGGACCCTGTGGGCAATTTAATATGGCCAATCCACCCAAGCTGCAAATCTTTGGATTGTGTGAGGAAACACATGTAGACATTGGGAGAAGGGCAAACTCCACACCGACAGTTGCTCAAGACTGGAATCAAACCTGGGACCCTAGCACGATGAAGCAGCAGTGCTTACCACTGCACCACCTTGCCGCCCATGAATTGTGAAGTGAACTTGAATATGTGAAATTGTTCTACTCCATTTTGATCCTCACTTTATCTCATATTTACATGATGACATACTTTTGTGTTTGAGTTTCTAAAATAAACAATAAAAAGGGACGTGGGCGTCATTTATGCGCTGGTTACAACAGAACTGATATTTTAATCAAGCGTCATTTAACATTTCACTGCACCAAGTGGATGGAGGAAACCTTTCTTTGCCACAAAGTTTCTTTTGGAAAAAGGTCAAAAATCAAGATCAGTCTCACTTTGCATCAGTGACATCTATTTCTTTGAACTATGCCAAATTGGAACAAAGGAATATTCAGATCTGAAAAGAATGCAGAACATTAGAAACCACAAACAAAAACAGGTTAGAAATGCTAATGTCAATCAGTATCCGAAGAGCAAACAGGGGGTTAATCTGCAGATGTGTTGACCTCTTAGATTCCACCAGCTTTTATAGACAGTAACACCCAAAATGTTCACCAAACATTCTGTTAATGTCAAATGCTGATCAACTCAGCTATTTTAACCCAGAATTTTCTTTTACTGTGGCAAGGGGGAAAATGGTAAGGTCACCAGATTAGTGATCCAAGGGCCTAAGCTAATGCTCTGGGGATGTGGGTTCAAATCTCACCAGGCGGCTGGTGGAATTGAATTGCGATTAATGAATCCTGGATTGAAAGCTGGGAGTGGATTTTACATGCCTCAGTCAGGCACATTTTCAGCAGGGAGACATGTAACATAGGGCTGATTCACACCGTCTCACTCCTCTCCAGAATAGACAGGGTATAACAGGAAAACCTGTCTCTCTAAAAATAGAGCACTCCACCTTTCCTTCCGCCTTCAATTAACCATGTAATCCAAACTCATCTGTTTCACTAAAGTCCTTCAGGGAAAGAAACCAGTCATTCCTTACATCGTCTGCAATAAACATGCTTTCAGATCCACAGCAATGTGGTTGACTCTTAAATGCCCTCTGAAACAGTCATTCCATTCAAGAGCATTTGGGGACTGGTCACAATGTTAGCCTTTGCCACTCCATGAGAAAGCAAAGAAAGAACACATCTAAGCACCTACCTGAATACTCAGGGAAGCAAATAGTCAGGGGACTCTTGGTGATCTTCTCTTCAAAGAGATCCTTCTTGTTGAGGAAGAGGATGATCGAAGTATCCGTGAACCATTTGTTGTTGCAAATACTGTCAAAAAGTTTCATGCTCTCATGCATACGATTCTGGAACAGAGGAGAGTGACTTCACTATGAAATGCTTACTTCCAGCCTAGTGCAGTGTGAATCAACTTAATAAGCAATGCAGAACCCAGATATTCCACGCACACCTGCTTTCTACAAAACAACATTAATTCTTAAAAAACGTTTGGATCAGTGATCTCTTCAAAGTCTGACTTAATCTAAGGGAATGTGAAGACTGCAGATGCTGGAGATTGGAGTTAAAAAGTATGGTGCTGGAAAAGCACAGCTGGTCAGGCAGCATCCGTGGAGCAGAAGAGTCGACATTTCACGCATAAGCCCTTCAGCAGATATCTAGGGGACAGGTCACTTGTGTTCTTTCTAAAAATCCAAGGACGTTTAACACTATGATATTGAATGCTTCCCATCTCTTGTCCTCTGGAGTCAACATCAAGCACTCCCAAATTGATCAGACACAATTTTGGTGTACTCTACATAATATGCTCAAACCTCAAACTGGACAAATGAAACAGTTTTCATTCTACTACATCCATTTTACCAGATCATATTCTTAACAAGGAAATATTAATCCCATCAGCCAGTAAGAGGTTTGAATCCAGGTACATCTACTCATTTTCTTCAAAGCATTTAACCATCCTGATAACTTGAGGCAAGGACAATATTCTTTAGACATTATTCCCCAGACATTATTCCCCAAAACATTGTAAAGTGAACTCATCATGGCACTGGCACAGTACCCCATAAAGACAGAGTGGGAGTGAGAACAGAGAAGAGCGTTTCTCTTCAATGTGATATATAGATTCTCCTCACCCCTCAGTGAGCACAAGCCCTCTTCATCTCAGCTTCTCCATCTCAGAAAAATAATTAAATGAAAAGCAAGGTTTCTGACTTCCCATTTTCCAAATGGTGTACAAGAGATTTGGAAAAGCAGGCAGTTCCTGCCTTGAGCTTGGGCTTATTAATTAATCGGCATCCATTGATCACATCCCATTTAACACTGGATATCAATTTTATAAGTGTTACTAGAATGATAAATATGGCTTTCAATTTTCAACTTTCAACATCCATCATCTGATTTTAATACCTGAGACCTTTCATGGATTAAAGTGGTTTTACATTAAAAAAAACAGTAAATTCCTAAAATAGTTGCCATGATCACCTGTCCACAGATTGAGACAAGTCCAGGAAATCAATGCAGAATAAACAAAACTATCTGCAATGAAATCACCATTTATCTAAAATAACTGAAATCAGAGTCAAGAAATGTGCATCTCCTGATTCAATTCACATTTGGACAATTGGTCACAGATATCAGACATGAATTTTTGCCTACAACTGTTCAACTTGGAAAGACAATGCAGCTATACTTGGAATTACACAAACAAACCATATTTCAACAGTCATCTTTTAGCAGCACAGCAGACAGAAGGAAAAGCAAGTTTGTAACAGTAAGACCTGAAAGACTCAGTATCTCCCTCTCTTCTCTTCTCACCACACCCCATTAAGAAATCAAACTAGGGAAACAACCATGCAACAGGAACTCTACACTTTGCCACTGTTGGGATTACAAGTTAATAACTGAACAGCTGTAACACCTCAAGGGCTCTTAAGAATTTTTAAACCAAGTAACTTTTATTTTTGTCTCTGTAACTGACACATCCCCCTTTTTAAATTTAATACATGTGCATGCATGTTTGACATTGCATTTTAATTTGTTTCTTACAATTAGTAGGTAATTAAAGATTTTATTTTGATGTTGTAAACTAGAAAGGATACAGAGAGGATAAGGATATTGCCAGGACTAGAGGGCTTGAGTTATGAGGACAGGCTGGGATTTTTCCCCCTGGAGTACAGGAGGCTGACTGGTGACCAGACAGAGGTTTTTAAAACTATGACGTGATAAGGTGAATAGCCAAGATTTTTTTGGGGGGAGGGGCAGGGGAGTCTAATAGTAGAGAGAATAGATTTCAGGTGAGAAGAGAAAGATTTTAAAAAGGACCGGAGATTAACTTTTTCACACTGAGGGTGGTGTGTGTATGGAATGAGCTGCCAGAGGAGCTGGTAGACTTGGATCCAATTACAACATTCAAAAGGAATGTGGTCAGGTACATGAATAGGAAAGATTTGAGAGGGATATGAGGCAATCACAAGCAAATGGGACGAATTCAGTTCAGGATACCTGATCAGCATGGAGTTGGATCAAAAAGGTCTGCTTTTCTGTTGTATAACTCTATTCTTAAAATTGACCTGTACTATGTTTTTAGCAGGTCGGTTAGCTCAACTGGCTTATTGGCTGATTGGTGATGCCAACAGCATGATCCAATTTCCCGCTCTTGTTAAAGTTACCATGAAAGGCTCCTCTTCTCAACCTCTCCCATTGCCCAAGGTGTGATGAGCCTCAAGTTAAACCACCAGTTATCTCTCTAATGAGAGTAGCCCAGCAGTCGAGGTTAGACTATGATAACTTTAGGAGGAAGTGAACACTGCAGGTGCTCAACATCAGAGTTGAAAGTGTGGTGCTGGAAAAGCATAACAGGTCAGGTAGCATCCAAGGAGCAGGAAAATCGATGTTTCGGACATAAGCCCCTCATTCCGGATGTTTTAACTGAAGCATGACAGCAACTTAAAAAGACCAAAAATATTTGTTACAATATTACGATATGAATAGTTGAAGAAATCACCAAATTTGAAGATAACAGCTGACATGCTAGAAGGGGCATTCGATAAAGCCTCAAAGATTTAACCATGGAACAAAGGAAAGGCAATTCCACTGCTCAGAATACAAGTAATATCAACTTGAATAACTTAGTGGGTGGCACAGTGGTTAGCACTGCTGCATCACAATGCCAGAGACCTGGGTTCAAATTCCGCCTCAAACTGTGTTGAGTTTGCACATTCTCCCAGTGTCTGCGCGGGTTTCCTTCGGGTGCTCCGGTTTCCTCCCACAGTCACAAAGATGTGCGGGTCAGGTGAATTGGCCATGCTAAATTGCCCGTAGTGTTAGATAAGGGGTAAATGTAGGGGTATGGGTGGGTTGCGCTTCAGCAGGTCAGTGTGGACTTGTTGGGCCGAAGGCCTGTTTCCATACTGTAAATAATCTAATCTAATCTTAATTGTAAAGGATACAGAAGGTGCAGAAATCTTAAAACGAATGCAGGTGATTATATTTTAAGGTAATTCATTGCAAGCCAACAAGACAGTTTTTTACTGCTACTGGTCACAAATTCAGAGAGATTTAGTGCTATTCTGAGAAAGCATATGGACAGGTAGAGCAAAAGGTCACCACACAATAGGAAACATTGGTTACGAAGGGTGTGAGGAGACTCACCAGGATGTTCTCTAAATTGAAACATTTTAGCTACAAAGACGGACTAAATATGCTTTTGAGCAGAGAAAGCCGAGAGAGGACCTGATTGAGATGTGTCAGATTATGAGGGGCTTGGACAGGCTGCTTAGGGAACAGCAGTGCCGTTTATTTGAATGGTCAATAACAAGGGGTAAAACTTTAAAAGGTGAGGGAGGTTTAGAGGGGATTTGAGGAAATTTTGTTTTGCCACTCAGAAGGTGGAGGGCATTCAGAATGTATGGCCTGGGAGAGCAATAAAAGCATGAAACCTCAACCTCTAAAAAGTATGTGGATGGGCACTTGAACCGTCTTAACGTTCAAGATTATGTGCCAAATGCCAGAAAGTGAGATTCGTGTGGACAGATCACTGCAGACTCAATGGGGCCAAAGAGCCTCTTCTGTGACGTACAATTGAGTGTCTATAAAAGACTGGACTCTGGAAAGGTCAATCTTACCAAGAATATCGTAACTTCGCAAAAGTGGACCAGATACACCGGCTTGAAAGTAAATCAATGTCAATGTCAGAGCAGTGAAAGACATTCAAGAGCAAAAGGAGAATACAAACTAAATATAATCTGACAAAGGGAAAGGGGTGGAACTCAAATCTGGATAACCCCATCACTCAACCACACAATGCAATGAATCTCGAAGATCACACAGAGTAAGTTCAAGTTTTAACAAGTTCATACTAAGAACTCATAGTTGTTGAAATCTTAGAGGAATATAAAATGTCCAGGAGTGAAATTATAAAGGTGTATGGAAAGTAAAGAGTGGGCATGAAAATACACGGGTGAGTATACCTGCAGAAAACCCAAAAGGTTTTATCTTCATAAACGCATAAAAAGCAAAAGAGAAAGAATAAGCCAAGAGAAGCTATGGCCAATAATTTCTACCTGTGGAGATAAAAGGCATGGGCAAGGCTCTTTGTGAATCCTTTGTGTTTGTTTTCATGAATCAAACAGATAAAGCAAACATTTTAGTTGACGAAGGACGTGTAATATCGGATGGGGTAAAAATGGCAGGGGGTGTTGAATTGGGAGGAGGAAATGTTTTGCTTTCTTAAAAGTCCATACATCACAAGGTCTGGATGAAATGCATCTCAACCTACCTAGGGGGAACAAGTAAAGAAATATCATAAATCATTTTCCAGTGTCCTCTGGCTAGCTATGGTGCTAAGCGGCTGCTAATATTAGAATGTTGTTGAAAAAGAGAGAAAGGATAAGCTGGGGAATTACAGGTCAGTCAGCCCAATCTCTGTGGTGGGAAAATTACTGAGCAAGATCTTGACAATGTAAATCATTTAGAAAGGCACAGATTAACAAAAGTCAGCATGGAATAGTTAGTCAGACACAGTCTTTTAACTGTACTGAATATTTTGCGGTATCACAAGGAAACATCAATGATGGCAGTGTGCTTGAAGTAGTCTACATAGATTTTAGCAACAGTTTTGACAAGGTTCCACATGGCAGACTAGTCAGAAAATCAAAAGCACATGGAATCCATGGAAAAGTGGAAAGTTGGATCCAAAAATAGCTCAGTGGCAGGAAGCAGAGAGTTATGGTTGACTGCTTTTTTGGGACTGGAAGGTTATTTGCTATGATCTCAATAGTGGGTTCCTTGCTGATCATATATTAATGATAGAATTAAATGTAGGCAGTGATTAAGAAGTGCTTAAGAGATGGTGCAAAAATTGACTATGATTAATAGTGAGGAAGGAGTTTAAAGATATCAACTAACTGATCAAGTAGGCACAAAAATTGTAAATTAAGTTGAGTCTGGAGAACTGTGCAGGTAATTTATTTCAGAAGGAAAAACAATACTAGATTGAGAATGCCCAGAAACAGACATACCTGGGAGCACATCTGTAGATCCCCTAAGATAGCAGAATAGGTTTTGGAGGAGGGGGGAAAGCAACATCGGATAGCTTCCTTCATCAGCCATAATTCGAAGTCACACGATATGTTACCAACAGGTTTATTTGAAATCGCAAAATATGAAATCACTGCTCCTTCATCAGTGAATATCGATTTTTTTTTTGTAATTATCTTTCTGCCTCAATTAATCATATCACAGGTTATCCCTTCCCTTGTTATTTAACTGTTGACACTTTACTCGCACCAAATGTTACTTCTGATCGCCTGCAAAGACGTGTTATGCAGCAGGTCTACAATCCACTCATACTATTTGTACTATCTTTTGACACTTAATTGCCTGGAATTATCTTGCAATTATCTCTAAATAATGTCTGCACAATCTCCTCCACTTCACCTGATGGAGCTGTGTTCTGAAAGCTTGTGATTTCAAATAGACTTATTGGATTATAACCTGGTGTTGTGTGACTTCTAACCTTGTTCGCCCCACTAGACAAAATCTCCACCGTCACCTCCATTTTATTGGACATGACCTAGACTGTAAGATTAGGGATGAAGAATGATTGGATAAACCAAAGATTATTTCTTGCTTAATTTGGAACATAGTTAAATCTACCTTTGGCTCCTAACTTGAAAAAACCCAGGTGTTTTATGCAGTGGATTGGAAGGACTAATTTCCATTATCATAAAAATTATTAACGAGGGGATAGAGACTTAAAATAATCAATAGAAAGCTATAGAGGAGTTGAGACGCAATGTTCTCCCTAAAACTGTATATTAAGTTGAATCTGGAGAAGTGTTTGAGAAGGAAAAACAATACCAGATTGAGAACGTACAGAAACAAACACCTTGGAACACATGCTATAGAGCCCTTAAGAAAGCAGAACAGGTAGTCAAGGTGGTTAAAAGGGTGGTGAGGGTTTGGAGATCTCTGCCTGAAAGGACTGTAAGCATCAAATACTGTCTTGGCATTTGAAGAACACTGGAGCACTTCAGATGGTATAACCTATTGAACTACATGCTAAGACCTAAGAGAAGGTATGAAACCAGGATATATAGAGTGGGAATGGACATGATGGACTCAACAGCCTCTTTCTGTTCTATAAATCTGATTCTATGTATTTGTCATGCTGGATTCAAGTTAGCCTCCTTAAAATGCTCTTAATTGTGAAAACAATTTCTGAATGACACTAACAATTAACGCAGCCCACTGAAAATTCTTTTGAAGTATCAACAGAAATTCTGCGTTTATGGATTAATTAAAAACAGATTACCCTGCTGAACTCTCAAAACTCCAAGATATATTACTCACCATCTCCTCGTCCTCAGCCAGGACCAAGTCGTATGCACTAAGAGCTACACAGAAGATGATAGCAGTAACACCCTCAAAGCAATGGATCCATTTCTTTCTCTCAGATCTCTGTCCACCGACATCAAACATCCTGCAGATGAAAAAAATCGAAATAACCGTTTAAACTTTCAAGTTATTGCTTGGGGACTGATCAATGTTTTAAAATATTATTGTAATCAAAAGGACTGATCCATTGCATGGACATTTATTCTGGCAGCTTGATATTTGTTCATTACATAAATTTTGATTAAGTTAGTGAGACAGCGGTATTTTAAATTTTGAACTATAACCTGCTGTGATCAAATCTTGTTTGACTGGAGAATCTGAAAATATATATATGGGATGTCAAGTCAAACTTCAAATTGCAAAATGAACTGTGAAACTTTACATTCGCAGGTAATGTTGACTGTATTACAGATTCTACTAGACAAAGACGACTTTAATTCAGACCTCCAGTCAAAGAATGAATGTTCACAGACCTTTACATTCTCTCAAATAGCTTAGTCATCAAAATAACCTTTACTACTATAAAGCAAGCACAGTGAACATTGGGTCAGCAGTGGTATTTCTTGGGTGATGCAAATGCTGAACATCAGTTCTCAACTACGTGATACAAACATCTCCCATGTGGTTTCATGTGGTTTGTTTGATAGTTCTATACACAAGGGCCCATCAAGCTGGGATAAATATTGTAGTCTTTCATCACATCATTGGTTCATTTGTCTCTATTTATTTTCACAATACAGCTGAGACACCAAATCCCGTGGAGTGAGAGTACTCAGTCATATTTGTTCAACCATTCATGGAGCATCTTTAAAGTAGCTAAACATCCCAGCACACTTAACTGTGAGTGAAACAATACTGAAAAAATGAGAATTGCCTGAATGTTTTGTAATTTGAAAGAAAAAAACGGGTTCAACAAAGAAGTAATACTCTGCATCGGACTTGATTTTGCACATGCGCCAGTGTAGAAGTTTGCAATATATACAGTTCTGGCTAAAGCTGGAAAATTGGAACTGCTATCTTGGTGCTGTTCCATTTATCAAAATGATCCGTGGAATATGGCAGTCATCCCATATACCCTTCTGGTGCTTCATTCAAGAAAACATTCATTGTTAATTCTGTGTGACATACTAACCCATTCTCTTCATGCAAGAGGTGTAGTCACTTGTTCGTGAGATCCTGTACAATCTGCCTTATTGTGGTGAACAAGAATAAAATGAACTGGGAAACCTCCCCTATTTATAAAAGCCTGGACACAAAACCAAAGTAGAGGTTCTGTTCTGACTGGCATGGTTTCCTGACATTAGGCTAATTTAACAGTGAGATTAATTCATGAGTTGATCATACAAAATCCCACCAGCAGCGATATTGATCAGAATATGAGTGCGACTTTTAAAACAATACTTTAGGCTATGACTTGGAGTTCCGCAATATGCTTGTGTTCCAATTTTCTTAGCCATGAGGATAATTCTTATTGGGAAGTCATTTCAACAACCCTCTGGGAGGACACTTCAAATAGCACTCTTTACGCATGAACCAAAGTACTAAGGTTCCCTGGTTCTAACCAGAAACACAGCCCAAGCCCAAACCTGTTCTCAGGCACATTCCTAGCCACACACTTTCCAGCTGCGCAGTGAGCAAAAGCTGAAAATCCAAATGGCGCAGGGCAATCAGACTAGGAACAGCACCTTCCAGGCACCTTGCTGCTGACTGACTAACTTTGGAATTTGGGACTAGCCTTATGATTCTACGGCAAACCGTATATTTACTGGATTGAAACATTCAGTCCATTGTGTCTGTACCAGCTCTTTGAGTAAATTATTTCTACGCCCAAATCAATACATTTATCATTACAGAAATGACACGTACTGGGAGGGGGTGGGTGGGTGGGTGATTGTCCCATTAAAAAAATGAGAACACAATACGTAAATGTCGTTACACATAAAGCGAACACAGACCAAAGGGACAGCATCACTTAGGCCAAGTGAGAGTTGAATTTTATCACCAGATACTTTCAAAAAGAAGAGTTACTAATAAATGTAGCTAAGATTATTTAGGTCTATTATTGTTATTGTACTACACTGCGCACAGGAGTTTAGGATCTTGTAAAATAAATCATGAATTGTGAAACAATCTCTCCCCTGTACCAGCTGGCTATATTGTAACAAGTACGGAACAAGATGTTACACGACCCTTCTGATCATGTGAAAGGGAGCTTCAGTGCTAAGCTCAGACAGTTAGAATGGTAAGCAGTATTGAAGAACATTGGAGCAACCAAGGAGTTCCAATGGACATAAAAACAGAAGGCGGAGGCCAACATATCAGAGGCATAAAGTTCAGACAGATTATCCTAGCTTGGGTGATGCTGTCAACATTAACTCAGTATGACTTATCATCCAACCCAGGTTATCTTCTGTGCTGATCAGATCTGTTACCCGGCCTTTTGCAAAATAATGCTTCTATCAGGCTTAAGCATTATGAATAGAATTGATGTTATTTCAAACAAACATATAAACTGTTAAGTTTTTATGACAAACAAATGACATCTGGTAGTGAAAGTCATCAGCAATTCAGTCTCTGCTGACATTCATAAACCTTTGAAGCTTCTGTCTTCATGCTCGTGATGTCATTAGGGCAACCGAATTAAATTACCAGCACAGACTGTCAGCCATCTATTGATCAGATAAAGGAGACTATCTTGGAAGACCGCACTGAAAAATAACACGCTCAGAATGAGCTGAATGGTCAGTTATTGCTAAAAGAGGACTAAAAGCAACGAACCATAGGAGCTGTCAGCATTTAAGGCGAGTCTTGACATTCCTATCAGAATACAATGAGGTTTTGTACTGGTGCAATTGATCCACACATTAACTTGGCACATCTACAGAACGCAACAGTACCTTCAACTTTAAGTCTGTTTTGTACACAAAATTCTAAATGTATTGTTAACTACTGCCTTTGGAGCCAAGTGAAAGATGCCTTAAGATATGAGCAAACTTTGTTTATCTACTTACATTCCACTAACTTTGTGCTTTCATGTCCATTAATTATTTTATTTCCTTCAAACAGCTTTAAATAGTTAAACATTTACACACAAACATGTTCCACGCAACTTTGACAATAGGATATTTCTCGGGAGTAGATTAGGTCTGTTGTCACTGCTGGGTGAATGTTCAGGAGCAATACCTTTCAAGGATTGAATTGGAAAGCACATGTATTTGCTTTTGATCCAGAGGTTTGATTTAACTGAGAGTAATAAGGTGACTGGGATAGTTGGGTGGGTGGGTTGGGGAGGTTGAGATCTCTCTTTCCTTTCATTGATGTCAAACCTGGCCAAGGTCATTGTTAGAACCTGATCTCAAGTAAACGACAATCAATCAATCAAGAAACATAACTTCTAACAGTCTTTCAGAAGTTAAGTAAGGCTGCCTGCAAGCACTGTATGAGCTGTCATTATATTTCAGGATCAGCAATGTGTAGCATTATTTCCATCAACACAAGCCGCAGTGTTCTCAAATTGTCATCCATAATTCCAACAAAACATGTGGAATGAAACAAGAATCTAAAAAAATGTTATTGTTTTACAGAACACAAACTTGGTGCAAATGGAATCTAGCATTTTATTTCTAATGACGGGTCACTCGACTGAAACATTAACGCTGATTTCTCTCCACAGATGCTGCCAGACCTGCGGAGCTTTTCCAGCAATTTCAATTTTTGCCCCAGCAATTTACTGACCAGGTTATATAGACCAAATGTTGACAAATCACAAATAAGGTATCCAATTTACAGTAGGACATCCCTCAAACCAGGTCACAGAGTTTCATTAAGCAATAACAGATGGGTGGGGACAGGGAAGAAATTACCAGAACATAAGATAGTGGGACAAAGAGGTCAATTCTTATTTTCCAATGTTTCAAAAGGATTTGAGGCATTTGTTTTTCACTCAGAGGTTGATGGGAATCTCATTGTGTCTTAAGAGTGGTAGAAGCAGAAGCTCTCACATTTTGGGAGTATTTTGATGTGCACTTGTAATGCCAAGGCATAAAAGGCTATCGGCCAAGCGCTGGACAAGAGGATTACAGCAAGAGATGTTTCTTCTGGTTTACTGCTGACTCGATGTTTAAAAGACTTTTTCTGTGCTACAGACTGCCATGACTTTAATAGAAAAAGTCACCAAGAAACACAGGGGCAAGATTTTATTAGCTTGAAGTGAGGGATGTTTAAGCATCTTTCTCTCACGATACTTAAAAAAAATCATCTAATTGAATTCTTCCATTGGATCTTTCTTCACTTTTAGTGTTATTTTCTCTATCACAAGTATAGCATGTTTCTTTCAGATATTTATTTAAATTGAATATAACAGCGCTGACCAGATACAAGGCACAAGTGAGGACTGCAGATGCTGGAATTCAGAGTTTAGATTAGAGTTGTGCTGGAAAAACAGAGCAGGTCAGGCAGCATCTGAGGAGCAGGAAAATCAATGTTTCGGGCAAAAGCCCTTCATCCTGCTCCTCGGATGCTGCTTGATCTGCTGTGCTTTTCCTGCACCACTCTAATGATAATTTGCCAAGGCTACCATTAATAGCACCTTCCAAATCTGCATCATTAATTATCAGAACAACAAGGGCAGGAGAAGCATGGGATTACCATCATCAATTGCATGAGACCATAAGAGGTAGGTACAGAAGTAGGCCATTCAGCCCATTGAGTCTACTCTGCCACTCAATGAGCTCATGACTGATCTGATAATCCTCAATTTGTTCCTGAATTTTCGCTATGATCTTTGATTCCCTTCATGATTAAAAATCTATCACAACCTTGAATACCAGTTTCTGTAGTAAAGAATTCCCCAGATTCTCTACCCTCAAAAGAAATTCTTCCTCACATGTCTTAAATGTGCGATTCCTTATTGAGATTATGCCCTCTGATGCTACAATCTTCCATAAGGGAGAAACAATCTCTTTGCATCTACCCTGTCAACTCTCCTAATAATCTTGTGCTTCAATAAAGTTGTTTCTGATTCTTCTACGTTCCAATGGGTATAGCTTCAATCTACTCAACCTATGCTCATAAGACAGTTCTGGTATCAGGCTCGTCGCTTTCTCTGGACTGCCTCCAATGCTAGTTTATCTTTCCTTAAGATAAGGGGCCCAAACTGTTCACAATATTCTAACTGTGATGGGACTAATGCCTTGTATAATTTTAGCACAACCCTCCTACTTCAATACTCCATTCATTTGAATGAAAGTCCAACATTCCATTAGTCTTCCCTATTAGCCAGTGAACTTGGATGCTACTGTTTTGTGTTTCATGGACAAGGATTCTCAAATCCTACTGTTCTGCAGCTTTCTACATTTAAATAATATCCAGCTCAAGTATTCTTCTTGCTAGAGTGCATAACCTCACATTTTCCTATATCATATTCCATCTACTAAGTTTTTGGCCACTCACTTAACCTGTCAATACCTCTCTACAATCTGAGTCATTCTCAGCACTTTCTTGCCTTGCCCACCTATTTTTGTGTCATCAGCAAAATTGACTATTCATATTTATCAGCCATGTCATTCAGATATCAATACATGCTCTCTTCTGAACCACACGCCATTTAGACTTGAAATTATACTGCATCATTTCATTATCACTGGCAATTAAGGATGGGCAATATATAGCCCAATTTGCCATCAACACACACCCTATCACAAATAATAAAAATGAATTAATTAGCTGTTAACAGTACATTACTTATTTGTGGGAGAAAGCAGAAAATAAAAGCTAATAATGAATGAAATTGCCATGAACAGATATTTACCATAGTTAAAGATCACAACTGGTCTCAATAACATTATGTCTCCCCGAATGTAATGTAGATTAGGGATAGGAGTGATAAGAGAGCATAAAGCACAACATTAATAATAAAGACTGAATGTTCTTAGTTTAATTTCCCAGAAACCAGAAGCAGATGGCTAGATTACATCATAGGTTGGGTGCGACAGGAATATTACAGTAAAAATGAGTTAAATACAGGAGCTCTGCTTATCAATAGTACTTCTCACTGTGAAGGCAACTGCCACGGCCAGGCATTTGTTTAAGTTAATGGCACGTTGATTTTCAGTAGCACTTCTTACATGTAGAGGATGTCTTGGAGCTTTGATGAGCAATAGGAAAATACAAATCAGGGTGACAAAGGAAAAACTACAAATGCATCTAAGCTAATGTACATTTCACCAATGCTCAGTAGCAGCAGTGTGTACTATCTATAAGATCCGCTGCAGAAAGGCTGCTCTGACACCACAGCATCTAGAAGGGCAGGGACAGAAAATAGATGGTAAATCATCACATGCAAATTCTCCTCCAAGTACTCTCAATTCTGACTTGGAAATATACCCATTGCTCCTCAACCTTCATTGGGTCAAACTCCTACAACCTCCTCCACAATGGCATTGTTGATTTACCTGCACCAAATGGACTGCAGTGGTTCAAGGTGACAACTCACCACCATCTTCTCCAGGGCAACTGGAACAGTCAATAAATGCTGCGTCAGCCAGCGATGCCCACATCCCATGACTGGGGAAAAACCTGGCAGTCCTTGGAAATAGGTGGTTGTGAAAGAGGAGCTTTACTTACAATATCCAAATTTGATAGAACAAATTTGGTCAATTTCTTACAAACTGCAGTGAGATCTTCGAAGAAAGCATACAAAAAGGTAAGAGACTATGATAAAAGTATGTTTGAGAAGCTCATGTTAATGGATAATCTATTGCATACTTCCCCCACATCAACACTGGGAGACAGTTTTAAAATCCTTTATGCATCATGAGTTCAAGAATACGCAAGACAGCTCAAGCTAAGCATAAAAAGATAGTGTCAACCATGACAGCCAGTGAAAATTCAGTGCAGAATTAAAGAGAGGTCTGGGTTATGGACATAAAACTTTTTACTGTTAACCTATTTTCAATTGCGCAACAACTATCTGCCAAATTCATCAACTATAATGTTGCATATAACATATCTTTCTCTAAAAAAACTATTATGGGTGAACAGTTTCTAATTACAAGACAACTAGAAAACTCATGGGACAGGATTAGTCAAATAACAACAATAAATTAGACAATGATTATTTAATATAAATAACCTCCTGTTACACATTAAATGTTAATTGCACGTTAATTGTGCTTAATGGCATGCAGGTGGTGTGCATTAACTACAAATCCATTTATACTTCTTTAAACAGGAATGAACCCAATTGTGGTTCTCAGATTGGAAGATGAATTTACGAAAGCATGTAAAGATTGCAAAAGGTAGCACTGGAGCCAATCAGGCTTTCTAGAATGGAACATGAATGAACAGCATTTAGGTTTTAGAAAAATTTAGAATTCAAGGGTGTCAGTACATAGAATTCTGAATAAAAACAAAGTAAATTTGAAGGTAGATGTACCAATAAATGCACTATTCCTTTGCTGAACATACTAATTTTAGTTATGTAGATAGATTAGAGAAGAATGATTGTCTTACTAAGAGATGCTTGAGAAATACTGCGATGTTCAAAATCATCGTCTAAACAGAGTGGCAGGGGGAAGACTCTCTCTCTCGGAAGGGTTAAGAATCAGAAGATACCAGTATGACTTTTAGGAAAAATTAACAACACGACATGGTGGCTCAGTGGTTAGCACTGCTGCTTTACAGTGCCAGAGACCAGGTTCAATTCCCGCCTCGGGAAACTGTCTGTGTGGAGTTTGCACATTCTCCCAGTATCTGCGTGGGTTTCCTCTAGGTGCTCCGGTTTCCTCCCACAGTCCAAAAAAAAAGGCGCAGGTGAGGTGAATTGGCCATGCTAAATTGCCCGTAGTAAATTTAGTGCTAGGTGCATTAGTCAGGGGTAAACGTAGGAGAATGGGTCTGGATAGGTTGGTCTTCGGAGATTCAATGTGGACTTGTTGGGCCAAAGGGCCTGTTTCCACACTAAGTAATCTAATCTAAGAACATGGTGTAAAACTTCTTCATGCAAGGAAAGCAGAAGGCCAGTAGTAACACAATGGATCAATTAGCCTCCTCCTATGCTGTAAATATATATGAATCAGATCCATGTGCAACAGCAACTCTTCAGTACCCAAGGAAACCTGGGTGACAAAGGAACGTTAGCACACAGTTCAAAGACAAATTCACAGACAGTCATTGAGAAGCATACACTGACATATCCTTGACCCTTGAGGACCTTGCAAAGTTCTGCTGCAGCTCTAATCTTGCTCTGTTCTTTCAATTCCTTGATTTTGTTGTAATTTTCCAAATCCAGGTTCAGGTTCCTCCACACGACTTGCTACAGTATCAAAGTGGCAAACGACATTCAATGTGACTATGACAAAGGTAACCTTGCCCTGTCTACAGGCTTTGACCTGGTATTCCACACCTTTTCCCCTCATCATCCAGGCGGGTGAGACTGCTCTCACCTGGTTCCAAATTTCTCCTTAGGATTCACCCATTCAGCCTCAACTTCTCACATACATGCTTTTCCATTGCATCATCATCCAAAAAGTTGGTAATTTTCACATGTACAGCGTGAAAATATCTCCACTAGTTCAGCAGGTGGTGCAAATCAGAAGTGCACTGCCTGGGAAAGCAGTGGAGGCTGGAGACTTTACAACCTTTAAAAAAAATAGGATGAGTAATTTAGATATAACATTCACAGAAGGGTCTGTTTCCATGCTTTATGGCTCTGTGATATGATTCAATCCCAGGAAATTGGAATTAGCGCACTTTTAGTGGTTGTTACATCAGTGCAAACTTGATGGGCCAAAGGGCTGTTTCTGTGCTCTACGAATCTACAAGCCATCTCTTTTGTTTTTAGTTAAGTAAGTGGATTTTTATTGCAACATATCCTCTTTGAATTATTGCAACAAGGTCTGGCCTATTAGTTCATTGAAATTCACTTAGAGTCAGAGATGTATAGCATGGAAACAGACCCTTCGGTCCAACTCATCCATGCTGACCAGCTATCCCAATCCAATCCAATCCCACCTGACAGCACCCAGCCCATATCACTCCAAACCCTTCCTATTCATATACCCATCCAAATGCCTTTAAAACATTGCAATTGTACTCACCTCCACCACTTCTTCTGGCAGCTCATTCCATATACGTGCCCCATAGGTCTCTTATCTTTCCTCTCACCCTAAATCTATGCCCTCTAGTTCTGGACTCCCCAATAAGGTCACCCCTCAGCCTCCGATACTGCAGGGAAAACAGCCCCAGCCTGTTCAGCCTCTCCCTGTAGTTCAAATCTTCCAATCCTGGCAACATCCTTCTAAATCTTTTCTGAACCCTTTCAAGTTTCACAACATTTTTCCGATAGGAAGGAGACCAGATTAGCATGCAATACTCCAAAAGTGGCCTAACCAATGTCCTGTTCAGCCACAACATGACCTCCCAACTCCTGTAACGCAATACTCTGACCAATAAAGGGAAGCATACCTTCTTCACTATCCTAACTACCTGCCACTCTACTTTCAAGTAGCTATGAACCTGAACTCCAAGGTCTCTTTGTTCAGCAACACTGTCTAGGACCTTACCATTAAGTATATAAATCCTGCTAAGATTGGTTTTCCCAAAATGCAGCACCTAGCATTTATCCAAAATCAAACTGCATCTGCCACTCCTCAGCCCATTGCCTCATCAAGATCCCCTTGTAATTGGAGGTAACCTTCTTCACTGTCCACTACACCTCCAATTTTGGTGTCATCTGCAAACATACTAACTATACATCTTATGCTCACATCCAAATCATTCACTTCCATACATTGTTTGAAAAATTAGTTCAAGAACGCGTTTCAATTTGAAATATGAAATATTAAAAAATGGAGAAAGAAATCTCCCAAATCTGCAAAATATTTTCTTATACTTTATATCTCAGTGCAGATTTTACAAATAGTAACCACCTGTTGTGGTTGATATGAAATACACAGAATAGATGTTGTGCATTCTCTAAACATCACGAAAATATATCTTGTGGAGGGCTTCTGGTTCTAATTTTTAAATAACAAAACTAGTAAGCTATGGACTTTATTGCTCCTCTCTCAATTCTTCCATTAAATTATCACATTGTTTGTCCAGCCTGGATAATATCCAGGACTGAATGAGCAGAAATTTCCTCAAATTATGTTTGCCCTTGATACAGACTTTGTTCCCTAACTACCAAATTAATCGTATTTTCTGGCAACTATTAGAGGGTGAACCAGTATTGCAAACTCAGTGTTGTATTTGACGCTAACATAAGCTTCACACCACACATTCGTGCTTTCATAATCTGCCAACTTTCATGTGTTTACCATCGCCTGACTCTGCATCGCCTGACTCTGCATCTCCTTCAACTCACCTGCTGCTGAAACACTCATCCAGGCCTTCGCCACCTGTCAACTTGACGATCCAGTCTTCTCACAATTGACCTCCCATGCTGCATCTACCAATCTGAAGTCATCCAAAAGTCTGCTACCCACGTCCTTGTTGACCACATGCCCCAATCACCTACATTACCCCTTGATTAAACAACGTTGATTTTAAAATGTCATCCTTGTTTTTAAATACCACTGTAGGTCACCCGTCTGTACAATCACTTTCAACCAAATCATCTTCACTCCTAATTATAGCTCAAGTTAACCTTAGACTGAAGCCCCACAAGCACCTCAGATGTTAAACACACCACGACTGATGACCATACCTTCAGATTCTTATATTTCTAAACTGGTCCTAGCTCTACCCATTTTTCATCCTTTAAGACATTCAATAAAACCTCTCTCTCTTTGATCAAGCCACTAGCCATCAACTCTAAATATCTTGCTGAGATATTTGTATCAACAATAGTCACAGGTGAGGTGCCCGAAGACTGGAGGCTGGCTAACGTGGTGCCACTGTTTAAGAAGGGTGGTGAGGACAAACCAGGGAACTAGAGACCGGTGAGCCTGACATCGATGGTGGCCAAGTTGTTGGAGGGAGGGACAGGATGTACATGTATTTGGAAAGGCGAGGACTGATTAGGGATAGTCAACATGGCTTTGCGTGTGGGAAATCGTGTCTCACAAACTTGAATGAGTTTTTTGAGGAAGTAACAAAGAAGATTGAAGAGGGCAGAGCGCTAGATGTGATCTATATGGCCTTTATAAGGAGTTCACACGGTTGCCCATGGGAGACTGATTAGCAAGGTTAGATCTCACGAAATACAGGGAGAACTAGCCATTTGAAGACAGAACTGGCTCAAAGTTAGAAAACAGAGGGTGGTGGTGGAGGGTTGTTTTTCAGACTGGAGGCCTGTGACCAGTGGAGTGCCACAAGGATCAGTGCTGAGTCCTCTACTTTTTGTGATTTACATAAATGATTTGGATGCGAACATAAAAGGTACAGTTAGTAAGTTTGCAGATGACACCTTAACAGGAGGTGTAGTGGACAGCGAAGAGGGTTACCTCAGATTACAACAGGATCTGGACCAGATGGGCCAATGGGCTGAGAAGTGGCAGATGGAGTTTAATTCAGACAAATGTGAGGTGATGCATTTTGGGAAAGCAAATCTTAGCAGGACTTATACGCTTAATGGTAAGGTCCGAGGGAGTGTTGCTGAACAAAGAGAGCTTGAAGTGCAGGTTCAGAGCTCCTTGAAAGTGGAGTCGGAGGTAGATACAATAATCAAGATGGCATTTGGTATGCTTTCCTTTATTGGTCAGGATATTGAGTACAGGAGTTGAGAGGTCATGTTGCGGCTGTACAGGACATTGGTTAGGCCACTTGAAAGGGTTCAGAACAAATTTACAAGGATGTTGCCAGGTCTGAGCTGCAGGGAGAGGCTGAACAGACTGGAGATATTTTCCCTGAAGCGTCTAAGGCTAAGGGGCGACCTTACAGAGGTTTACAAAATTATGAGGGGAATGGATAGGATAAATAGACAAAGTCTTTTCCCTGGGGTCAGGGAGTCCAGAACTAGAGGGCATAAGTTTAGGGTGAGAAGGGAAAGATATAAAAGAGACCCAAGGGGCAATGTTTCCACACATAGGGTGGTACATGTATGGAATGAGCTGCCAGAGGAAGTGGTGGAGGCTGGTACAATTGCAACATTTAAGAAGCATTTGGATGTGTATATGAATAGGAAGGGTTTGGAGGGATATCGGCCAGGTGCTAGATTGGGCTGGGATATCTGGTTGGCATGGACAAGTTGTACATCTCTATGACTCTATTACTTATATGCCAGGTGTCAAACTTTGCTTTCAAACACTCCCAGCAACAGCCATGACAACTGTGTTGTCCAATTCTCAATTCAGGGCAAATTCTGGAATCCTTCTTCTAAGAATTAGTGTTACTTGAGCCAAAATCAATCTTCAGGTTTGCTTTGAGCATATGCACAGAGAGTAATATAAGGAGAAGAATAAAACTAAATCAGAGAGTGACTGAGAAATCCTGGATCTGACTGACTTCTGGAATAAACAGAGTTCAGAACATTTCAGCATTCACATTTTTATAAATTAAGGATTTTAAATGCCAAGCAGGACAAATGGATCTGGAAATTAATAAGTCAACTGAAAAACATTTTAGTCTTCATTTACATTTATAGTTTGTATTAAGTTGGGGGAGTACCATTCTTCAACATTGTGCTTCCTCCAACCTGAGCTTCATCAAAACAGACATATTTGTTATCAAACTGTAGCCCAAAAGATAGGAAGTCACATGTTAGATGACAAAGTAGCAGCACTCCAAAAGCTGGTGATTTCAAATACACCTGTTGGACCGTAACTTGGTATTGTGGGACTTCCTTTGTTCTGGGCCACCCCAGTCCAACACTGGCACCCCCACATCATGGTCAAAAGAGAGAGTCCACTGGCAAGGATTAAAGGCAGATAGAATCTGAATCTCAATATTGAAGGACACTCACCTTCATTAGTAATTCTATTCATTTTCATCCATACTGTTCTTTCATTACACCAAAATATTTTTGTCCCTTTTAAACCACACCCATCCTACACGCAGAGGTCCCCAATATAGCCAGGTATTAATGAAGCTAGATAAAGCAGTATTGATTTTGTAGACTATTTTACTGACTGCTGCAAATTCACTTTGAAGTAAGCTGATCAGTGCCTAGAACTACTGGCCGCAGGGATTCATTTTGCCTCAATGAGTTCCTGAATCTCAAATTCCAAGAACCCCATGCTGGGGTGAATAATGGAGTCCAGCCATCTCGGACAAGTACAATAACAATCAAGTTACTGAAATTGATCATGCGTTCCATATAACCTGGCACACAGCCATCACTGCATTCATGACTTAAAGTAGAAAGTTAACCTTCGATTCATTTCCCAGGCAGACTCAAATGGAGCTATGTCCATTTAAACTGTTCTTCAAATAGTACAGAGGTGGTGTGCACCTTCTGATACATGTATGTGTGTATGCCAGCTGGTGTTGGTCATCACATTTTTCTGGTTTTAAAACTGCAGATAGACACAAGATTTGAATAATGTCCGGAAAGACTCTCCTCCTGCCACTCCACGTACTCCCAACGTTCACAACGGTAGCTGAAATCTGTATAAGCAGCTCAACTTTCAATCTTGGCCCTTCCAAATCAGAAGTTAAAGCACAAGATAAAGTCTCACTCTCTGCTTGTTGCTTTAAGTACACAGGTAACTCCCTTTAATACAGTTATCATAGAATTATTAGATCGATTAGCACATTCCTTTTAATCTTTCTTAGCTGTAAATCACATTTATATCTATTGTTTTCTTTCCAAATTAAACTTGACCTTAATTCTATTAACATTATGTTTTAAGTTCAAAGGCTGTTAAGAATAAATTGGCAACTGAAAGTACTCAAATTAGCGATGAAGTTGACATTAGTCTGACGGTTTCTTATATGGTTATTTATTTTGTCAATCCTTTCCCCAGTGGGGACCCAAGCACCATTTACTTGATGTTCAGTCTTTGACTGAAATCTAATCAGACATGTGTTCCAGAAGCATGAGATTTCAGTCACACCAGGAGAGCCCAGTTTTAATGATGTGACCTTTCTACACATTTGAGAAGTCTCCTGCAGCTAACACACAGAGAAACCTTGTGGTTCTGTAATAGCACAAACACCTCCTTTGGAAACAGTTTAGGAGCATGTGGCACCAACTATAGCAAAATTAATTTTTATTGGTGTTGGTTCGCATTTCCTTCACTCAAACATCCCTGGCTTATTTTAACCCTCTGAATACCAATTACTACATGGAATAAATCAACATGCAAAATAAATATGAAGTTGCAGTCTAATAAACGTTCAGATAGTCTCTTTCAAGGCATTTGATAAGGTTCCCCATGGTAGACTAATGGAGAAAGTGAAGTCACATGGTGTGCAGGGTGTTCTAGCTAGGTGGATAAAGAACTGGTTGAGCAACAGGAGACAGAGAGTAGTAGTTGAAAGGAGTTTCTCGAAATGGAGAAAGATGACCAGTGGTGTTGCACAGGGGTCAGTGCTGGGGCCACTGTTGTTTGTAATATACATAAATGATCTGGAAGACGGCACTGTTGGTCTGATCAGCAAGTTTGCAGATGAACAAAGATTGGTGGAGTAGTGAAAAGCATAACGGACTGACAGAGAATACAGGAGGATATAGATAGACCGGAGAGATGGGCAGAAACGGGACAGATGGCTTTCAATCCAGAAATATGTGAGGTGATGCATTTAGGCAAAGCTAATTCTATAGCGAATTAAACAATGAACAGAAATGCCTTAGGAAAAGTTGATGGGCAGAGAGATCTGGGAATGCAGGTCCACTGTACCCTGAAGGTTGCTGCACAGGTGGATAGAGTGGTCAAGGAGGCATACAGTATGCTTGTCTTCACTGGACAGGGTATTGAGTTTAAGAGCTGGCAAGTCATGTTAAAATTGTACAAGACATTGGTTCGGCCACATTTAGAATACTGTGTACAGTTCTGGTCGCCACATTACCAAAAGGATGTGGACGCTTCGGAGAAGGTTTACGAGGATGTTGCTTGGTATGGAAAGTGCTAGCCATGAAGAGAGGTTGAGTAGGTTAGGTTTATTTTCACTAGAAAAAAGATGGGGGGGGGGGGGGGGGAGCGGAGACCTGATTGGAGGTTTACAAAATCATGAAGGGTATAGACAGGGTGGATAGAGACAAGCTTTTTCCCAGGGCAAAGGATTCAATCACGAGAGGTCAGGCTTTCAAGATGAGAGGTGGAAAGTTTAAGGGGGAGACATGCGGTAAGTACTTCACATAGAGGGTAGGTACTTGGAACGCATGGTCAGCAGAGGTGGTGGAGGCAGGCATGGTAGTTTCATTTAAGATGCACCCGGACAAATGCATGAGGTGGTGGGGAGCAGAGGCTCAGGAATGCTGAGCAATTGACTGACAGGTTTAGACAGTACATTTGGGTCAGCCCAGGCTTGGAGGGCCGAAGGGCCTGTTCCTGGGCTGTAAATTTTCTTTGTTCTTTGTTATACCTGGAAGTCATTTACAGGTTGCAGTCCAAATTCAAATGGTCCAAAATCAGGTAGCTACTTGCGATCATAAATACAAGATAAGGAGCAACTTTTCAACTGAATCTTGTACAGGTAGTTTTGATAAAAGGTCAGAAACTGGGAACATGAACTAGATTCCTCTCTCCAGAGAGACTGGCTATCCTCCACATTTCCAGCATCGACAGTACAGCACTTGGCTAATGTGAAATTTATATTTTGTTATTACTAAATTGTACCAATGCCATTACCATTCAATTGCATAATTTTGCCACATCAAAGTCACTGGAGGTCACAGAAGGGCACAGGAACAAATAAAAATTAACAAACTTCTGGACATGCCACTTGTTTAAACAAAGGGATGATTTGGAGAATAAGAGAAACATAGACTCATTTTCAAGACCAGTCTGACACCACAAACCAAACATTAAAAAAAAATAAAAACACAAAGCAATACCTTCAGATGATCAGCTATAAAAAAATCAAGAATGATAAGAGGAAAGATATTTTACACATCAAGTAGTTAGGATTCAGAATGGATTGCCTGATTAATCTGTATCCACCACTTTAGCTTTCAAAAGAGAACTGGATAAATATTTGAAGGACAATTCCTTCAGAACTGCTATAGGAAAGATGTTGTGGAACTTGAAAGGGTTCAGAAAAGATTTACAAGGACGTTGCCAGGGTTGGGTGGTTTCAGCTATAGGGAGAGGTTGAATAGGCTGGGGTTATTTTCCCAAAGGAGTGACCTTATAGAGGTTTATAAAATTATGAGGGGCATGGATAAGATGAATAGCCAAGGTCTTTTCCCCAGGATAGGGAGTCCAAAACTAGAGGGCACAGGTTTAAGACAACACAGAGCAAAGATTTAAAAGGGATATAAGGAGCAACGTTTTCACAATGAAAGTGGTGCATGTCAGGACTGAACTGCCAGAGGAAGTGGTGAAAGCTGCTACAATTACAACATTTAAAAGCCATGACAACACTGTACAATCCTGTCATGGCAACCACTGCCGAGACATGTCAGTGTTGACATGGATACCACTATTACACATGGGAACACCACCCACCATGTACATGGCAGGTACTCCTGTGGCTGTGCCAATGTTGTCTATCTCATACGCTGCAGGCAAGGATGGCCCAAGGCGTGGTACATTGGCGAGATCGAGCAGACGTTACAACAACAGATGAATAGACACTTTGCAACAATCACCAGACACTAGGTGTTCCCTCCCAGCCGGGGAACACTTCGGCGGTCAGGAGCATTTGGCCTCTGATCCTCATATGACCATCTTCCAAGGCAGACTTCGGGATACACAACAATGCAACGTGGCCGAGCAGAGGCTGACAGTCGAGTTCCGAACCTATGAGGATTCAACTGGGGTCTCTCTCTCTCTCTCTCTGTCACACACACACACACACCCTCTCATACATACACACCCCACACATTCTCAATCTTACACACACACCCTCTCTCAGACGTATACTCCATCACACTCTCTCACACCACATTTAGCAAGCATGCACACAGTCAAAAACATTTTCATGTGCACGTTCACAGACATAAGTCTATGGGGTAAATTTGCATTTGCAAAATTATATTTGCAGATACATTCTATTTTGCTCAAAAAGTGCATAATCTGCAGGCAGTCAATCCATATAACATTTTATAAATTCCTATTCTTATAATAGAACCAGTCTGACTCAAGATTGGGATACAGACTCATTCTAACCTCATACCTTTAATAGAGTGTCTGAGCTGAGATGTCACTTTTTTTAATATATAAAAAACCTTCAGTTATCTTGAGAATGTGACTTAATAGTCATCCTGGGATTTACATGTTCATGAACCAAAACATGCAACCATTCTGAAAGATGAAAGACTTAACAGCAATCTAGGTTTGTTCAATTTATCATTTCAGCTGTATGACTCTAGGAGAAAGTGAAGACTGCAGATGCTAGAGATCAGAGTTGAGTGTGTGGTGCTGGAAAAGCACAGCTGGGCAGGCAGCATCCGAGGTGCAGGAGAATCGATCTTTCAGGCATAAGCCCTTCATCAGGAATGAAGATTGTGGGCTGAAGGGCAGAGATAAATAGGACGGGTTGGGCTGGTGGTAGGTAGCTGAGAATGCAGATGAAAGGTAGATGAAGGTGGGGGAGAAGGTGATAGGTCAGAGAGAAGGGTGGAGCGGATAGATGGGCAAGATGATGGACAGGTCCAGAGGGCAATGCCGAGTTGGAGGCTTGGGACTGGGATAATGTGGGGGGGGGGGGAAGAGGGTAAATGAAGAAGCTGGTGAAATCCACATTGATCCCGTGTGGTTGGAGGCTCCCAAGACAGAATATGAGGCGTTCTTCATCCAGGCATTGGGCGGTAAGGATTTTGTGACGGAGGAGCCCCAGGACCTGCATGTCCTTGACAGAGTGGAAGGGGGAGTTGAAGTGTTCAGCCAAGGGGCGGTGGGTTGGTTGGTGTGAGCGTCCTAGACATGTTCTCTGAAACGATCTGCAAGTAGGTGTCCGGTATCCCCAAGGTACAGGGGACCACATCAGGTTCAACGGATACAGTAAATGACACAGGTAAATTTCTGTCTAATGTGGAAAGATCCTTTGGGGCTTTGGAAGGAAGTGAGGGGATTAATGTGGGCGCAGGTTTTGCAATTCCTGTGGTGGCAGGGGAAAGGTACCAGGAGTGGGTTGTGGGCTGATGGATGGATTTGATGAGGGAGTCACGGAGGGAATGGTCTCTCCGGAACGCTGATAGGGGTGGGGAGGGAAATATGCCTCTATTGGTGTAGTCTGCTTTTAGGTGGTGGAAGTGGCAGAGGATGATGCAACATATGCAGAGGTTAGTGGGGTGGAAGGAGAGGACAGGGAGGTTCTATCCTTGTTGCGGTGGGGTTCAGGGGCGGTGGTGTGGGAAGTGGTGGAGATGTGCCAGAGGGCATTGTCGACCACGTGGGAAGGGAGGTTGCGATCATGGAAGAAGGAGGCCGTCTGGAACTGGTGGAGTGGGAGGTGGTGTAGTCCAGGCACATCCTTTCCCATCTATCCGCTCCACCCTCCTCTCCAACTTATCACCTTCTCCCCCACCTTCATCTACTTATCATATTCTCAGTTACCTTTCCCCCACCCACACCCCCCTCACCCACAAGCTTCAATCCTGATGAAGGGCTTATGCCTGAAACAGCGATTTTCCTGCTCCTCAGATGCTGCCTGACCCGCTGTGCTTTTCCAGCATCACATTCTCTACTCTGAACTCCAGCATCTGCAGTCCGCACTCTCTCCTATAACCTGATGTTGTGATTTTTAACATTTAAACAGCATCTGGATGGGAACATGCATAGGATGAGTTTACAAGGATATGGACCAAATGCTGGGACTAGATTAATTTAGAATATCTAGTTGGCATGCACAAGTTGGGCCGAAGGGTCTGTTTCCATGTTGTATGACTTTGACTCCATTACAGGAAGTGGGACTAATTGGATTTGCTCTGCAAAAGCCAGCACAATGGAACAATGGCCGTCTCCCCTTGTGCTACTCTAAGATAAAATGGTAATTAGTGCTATTCCTTCAAACCAGTCAGCAAATTCTTACCGGTGAGTTACATACTGTATTACTTCACCATGACCATAGTTAGCAGCGCAAGCTCAGGCCCACATGGATGTATGATATTATTGCAAGCCCACAGAAGCAATGAAACAGTGTAATCAAAAGATGTCCATCAATCAATTTATTTATGGCATGAGTGTTGAGTAGACAGAATGACTGGACACTTGACTCTAAGTTGTTTAGTTGGGAGATTAGGTTGGGATCAGAATCTGAAGCAACTGCCAACTATTTGATACAAACCACTGTACTTTCATCTTAACAGTACAAAGACAAAATACTAAAAAAGGTACTTGACTTCAAAATCACTGTCAGCCTTTACCGAATGCACACAAATGATTTAAAGTTCCAGTCTTAGCTTTTTCCATGGCAAAAGTACGGATTATGATTAATCCCAAGACTAAAAGTGCTATAACTCAAATATATTTATTCTATTGGGTAAAAATGATTCATTGTATGGAGAATGTTTAATTTAAGACCAGTACATCCTGATTTTGCAACTGTAAAAGTATTGTTATTCCACAAGTTAACAATCATTCATCATGCATTCCTATGGCTATGGACTTATGTTGCATAGAAAGTGTAAAAATAAGGAAAATCAATCAAACTGGTTAAAATCCAATATCATTAAAACTAAAGTCAAATTGAAAACTTGTATTTGGTATCACAAACAGGTTTGAAAATATGCTTACCTCTAGCAGGATTTAATATGCTTCACTAAGAGCACTTGCCATACACTTATTAATCACTGTAGAGAAACAGCAGCATAGATTGCAGTGACCAAGAGTCACTGAGGACACCGCCCTCAAAGTTTAAAAATGGAGATTATTTGAGAAAGAAAAGCTCAGTGTCAAAATGCTGAGGTAGAACAGATGGAGGGCTCTTTTGACACATTGGTAATGTCCCTCTCTCTGAGCCAGAGGCCTGAGTTCAGGTCCCATCTGCTCCAGAGGTGGGTCACAACATCTCAAAACAGATTGATCAGAAATATCTAGAAGAATATAGATCTGCTCAGTTTATATGATCAAGAAAATTTATGAATGCTGTGTGCTGGACTCTGCAAACCTGCGCCCCTTTTTTTGTTTCTGAATCCCTAAGTTCAAAACATGCAAACTCTTTCTACCTCTTATTACTGTAGCCAGAACTACTACTACAGGAAAATCGTGGATTACCTGGACACTGGGATCTTTGGAAACATGTTCTTTTCTTTATATTTATACAGATCACAAGGAAGCAAGTTTTCTTTAACTTAAATAATTGTAGTTATGTTCATATCAAATGTGTGCATACAAGCACGGTGCTGGTGATGCCACACCTGGAGTACTGTGTACAGTTTTTGTCCCCTTACTTCAGAAAGGATGTACTGGAACTGGAGGGGGTGCAGAGAAGGCTCACGAGATTGATTCCAGAGTTGAGAGGGTTGGCTTAGGAGGAGAGATTGAGTAGGTCGGGATTATACTCATTGGAATTTAGAAGAATGATGGAGAGGTGGGGGCGGGAAATCTTATTGGAAAATATGAAAATATGAAATTATGAAGGGAATAGATACGATAGAAGCAGGGAGATTGGTTCTAGTTTCACACACAGTTGAAACAAAAAAAAGGGAGCAGGTTTCAGGACTGAGTTGAGGAGAAACATCTTCACCCAAAGAGGTTGTGAATCTGTGGAATTCCCTGCCCAGTGAAACAGTTGAGTCTACCTTGTTGAATGTTTTCAAGGCAAAGATAAATAGATTTTTTGAACAGGAAAGGAATTAAGGGTTATGATGTGTGGGGTGGGTAAGTGGAGACAAGTCCACAAAAAGCTCAGCCATGACCTTACTGAATAGCAGAGCAGGCTCAATGGGCCATATGACCTACTGCTTCTATTTCTTATGTTCTAGCAGGCCTTGCTGAACAGGAAGTTTTCCCTTCGTAAATAAGGGACACTAACGCCAAACATAATGCTCCTACAACACCTTTAACTACAACAAGTCAACTCAACACCTTGGATTGAATCGGAATCTATACCAGACTTACATTGCTTTCACACAATGTTGAACAATAAATTCACACACAGGGTGAGGTAGCTTATCAGGCATGTGCGCCAACTTGGAAGATGGTGATGCATATTTCTATGGACACTTCCTGCTCTCTGGTATCTGTGGGTAAGTGTTTTTTTCAATACTTACATCAATCATGAGGATCAGCAGTTTATTTTACCAACTGTAATCTGATCAGGTGTGTGCATCACTTTCTGTAGCAGGTCCTACTGGATAGGATTGGAAACTTTGTCTTTCTAAATGACGACTAATGGCATAAATGTAAATTTTAATTGCTGTGTTAGTTTATGTTCTGGTAATTTTGTATGTCTTGTGACCCTGCTCTAATCTATTTTGACCGACTAGTCAGTCATATGCCAGCTTACATGCCTTCCTTTAGAAAATCCTCATGCCCTCACACAACATTGATGTCTATTTAACACCCATTACTTTGCTACCACAGCAACAGAACAAACTGTGCAATACCTGTCAAGTGCAAGTTTCAGTGATGGACCAGATCTATGGATAAGTTATTGTAATTAATGCCTGCTTAAATTTTGAAGCATTTATTGAACAGTTGAAGGTAATTACTAACATTTCTAGCAGGCCTGGTAGAACATTCAGAATATTCTTGATTCACTCAATAAAACTGCCAATAAACAAAAAAAGCAACAGAACATTTGGTTGTAAAATAGAACTTTGCATTCCCTTTACCCAAAGGCAGGCCCAATCCACAGTCACAACCTTCAACACATTTAAGGCAAGGAAAGAGGTCTCTGCCAAAACAGGACCGACCCCTCAGCTGTTGGCACCATGCTGACCATCCAGCTAACAGAGTCAGTCATCCAAAATGTCAGAATAGAAAAACAGATACATGGCATCAATATTGGCTGTAAATTAAAACGAACAGTATGATACCATCCGAGTGTTGCACAATTGTAAAGCTTGGTCTGAACTCAGTGCTTTAAAAAGATTTTAATCAGTCTGTTTGCATAAACAACCAATTGACTTAATTTCACACTTTCTACATACATGCATATTTAATCTACATTACAGTCTCAGACACCAGGAAACATGTCAAAATATTAACACATTATTTTCACCACTAACTAGAGCTATGTGCTGTATTTGAATCTAGTGGAGCAAACGTCAACAGTCGTGGACCTCAAAGACTCCTAAGAAAGGTGGACTCAGCCAAAATAAATCCTGCCACCAATTCTCAAGTACAGATCATACGTTGAATACATAGCTTACGGGCATACTCAGTTCTGGTGACATTCAAATAGCAGTATCCCACAAATATGTTCAATATCAAGCAAAAGCAAAATGGAGCAATGTTCTATCATGGGAATATAGCACAGGATCTAAAGAGAAAGCTTAGGCTATTTTGGATAATGTATAATGAGTTTTAATGAATGATCTCAATATAAAAGATCTTGCAGGACATAATGACCATAACACGGCAGAACTTAGCATCCAGTTTGAGTGAAAAACTTGCATGAAAAATAACTGTGCTGAACTTAAATAAGGACAATTACATAAGTATAAGGATAGAGTTGGCTGAAGTGATCTGGAAAGGAGTTTATCAGAAAAGATGGTTGAGGAACAATAACAGATGTTTGCAAGAGCAACCCATGACTCACAACAAAACATCTCAGTGAGCAAGATGTAATGCAAGAGGCCTAACATGGAAGGCAGATGAACTCAGGGCATGGTTAAGAATGTGGGACTAGGATCCCATAGCAATTCCAGAAACATGGCTCAGGGATGGACAGGTCTGGCAGCTTAATGTTCCAGGGTACAAATGCTATAAGGAAGGATAGACAGGGGGTGCGAGAGGGGTATAGAAAGGAGGATGCGAGAGAGATGGGGTAGTGGTGTTTTGGATAAGGGACAACATTATTGCTGTACTTAGGGAGGATATTTCTGGGAATACATCTAGGGAAGTTAATTGGGCAGGACTGAGAAATAAGAAAGGGATGATAATCTTATTGGGATTGTACTACAGATCCTTCCATAGTCAGCGACAAATGGAGAAACAAATTTGTCAGGAGATCCTGGTTATTTATAAGAATAATAGGGTGGTTATGGTAGGGGATTTTAAATTTCCAAACATAGACTGGGACTGCCAAAGTATTAAGGGTTTAGATGAAGAGAAATTTGTTATGTGTACAAGAAACTTTTCTGATTCAGTACGTGGATGTACCTACTAGAGAAGGTGCAAAATTTGACCTATTCTTGGGAAATAAGGCACAGCAGATCACTGAAGTGTCAGTGGGGGGAGCACTTTGGGGCCAGCGACCATAATTCTATTAGATTTAAAATAGTGATGGAAAAGGGTAGACCAGATCTAAAAGTTGAAGTTCTAAATTGGAGAAAGGCCAATTTTGACGGCATTGGCAAGAACTTTCAAAAGCTGACTGGGGGCAGATGTTCACAGGTAAAGTGATGGCTGGAAAATGGGAAGTCTTCAAACATGTGATAAGGAGAGTAAAGAGACAGTATATTCCTGTTCAGGTGAAAGGAAAGGCTGGTATGTGTAGGGAATGCTGGATGACTAAAGAAATGGAGGGTTTGGTTAAGGAAAAGAAGGAAGCATGTGCCAGTATTGACAGGATAGATCAAGTGAATCCTTAGAAGAGTATAAAGGCAGTAGGAGTATGCTTAGGAGGGAAATCAGAAGGGCAAAAAGGGGGACTTGAGATTGCTCTGGCAAATAGAATTGAGGAGAATCCAACGGCTTTTTACAAATACATTAAAGGACAAAAGGGTAACTAGGGAGCAAACAGGGTCCCTCAAAGATCGACAAGGCAGTGTGTGTGTGGAGTCGCAGGAGATGGGGGGAGGTTTTAAATGAGTATTTTGCATCAGTGTTTATTGTGGAAGAGGACATGAAAGATATAGAATGTGGGGAAATGGATGGTGACATCTTGAAAAGTGTCCATATTACAGAGGTGGTGGTGCTGGGTATCTTGAAACGCATAAACATAGAACATAGAACGATACAGCGCAGTACAGGCCCTTCGGCCCTCGATGTTGCGCCGACCGAATCCTACCTAACCTATACTAGCCCAATAACTTCCAAATGCCTATCCAATGCCTGCTTAAATGACCATAAAGAAGGAGAGTTCACCACTGATACGGGCAGGGCATTCCATGAACTCTCAACCCGCTGTGCGAAGAATCTACCCCTAACATCTGTCCTATACCTACCACCCCTTAATTTAAAGCTATGTCCCCTAGTAACACCTGACTCCATTAGCGGTAAAAGGTTCTTAGTATCTACCCTATCTAAACCCCTAATCATCTTATACACTTCTATCAGATCTCCCCTAAACCTTCTCTTCTCCAATGAGAACAGCCCCAAGTGCCTCAGCCTTTCCTCATAAGATTTTCCTACCATTCCAGGCAACATCCTGGTAAACCTCCTCTGCACTCGTTCTAAAGCTTCCACATCCTTCCTATAGTATGGCGACCAAAACTTCACACAATACTCCAGATGAGGCCTCACCAGAGTCTTATACAACTGCAACATGACCTCAGGACTCCGGAACTCAATTCCTCTGCCAATAAAGCCCAGTACACCATATGCCTTCCTCACAGCACTATTTACCTGGGTGGCAACTTTCAGAGATCTGTGTACATGGACACCAAGATCCCTCTGCTCATCCACACTACCAAGTAGCCTACCATTAGCCCAGTAATCCATTATCTTGTTATTCCTACCAAAGTGAACGACTTCGCACTTAGCTACATTGAATTCCATTTGCCACATTTCCGCCCAGCTCTGCAACTTATCTATATCCCGCTGTAACCTACCACTTCCTTCCCCACTATCCACAACTCCACCGACTTTTGTGTCATCCGCAAACTTGCTTACCCAGCTTTCAAGTCCTTCCTCTAGATCATTTATAAAGATAACAAAAAGCAATGGTCCCAAAACAGATCCTTGTGGTACACCGCTAGTAACTGCGCTCCAAGATGAACATAATCCATCAACTACTACCCTCTGTCTCCTTCCAGCCAGCCAATTCCTAATCCAAACCTCTAATGTATCCTCAATGCCATACCTCTGAAGTTTTAGCATTAGCCTACCATGGGGAACCTTATCGAACGCCTTACTAAAATCCATATACACAACATCTACTGCTTTACCCTCATCCACTTCCTTAGTCACCTTCTCAAAGAACTCAATAAGGTTTGTGAGGCACGACCTGCCCTTCACAAAACCATGCTGGCTATCCCTGATCACGTTATTCCTACCCAGATGTTCATAAATCTTATCCCTTACCATTCTCTCTAAGACTTTGCCCACCACTGAAGTCAGACTCACTGGCCTATAGTTACTAGAAAACGTGGATAAATCCCCAGGACGTGGATAAACGTGGATAAATCCCCAGGACCTGATCAGGTGTACCCTAGAACTCTGTGCGAAGCTAGAGAAGTGATTGCTGGGCCGCTTGCTGAGATATTGGTATCATCGATAGTCACAGGTGTCAGAAGACTGGAGGTTGGCAAACGTGGTGCCACTGTTTAAGAAGGGTGGTAAGGACAAGCCAGGGGACTGTAGACCAGTGAGCCTGACATAGTGGTGAGCAAGTTGTTGGGAGGGAATCCTGAGGGACAGGATTTACATGTATTTGCAAAGGCAAGGACTGATTAGGGATAGTCAGCAATGGTTTTGTGTGTGGGAAATCATGTTTTACAAACTTGATTGAATTTTTTGAAGAAGTAACAAAGAGGATTGATGAGGACTGAGCAGTGGGTGTGATCTATATGGACTTCAGTAAGGCATTCGACAAGATTGTCCACGGTAGACTGGTTAGCAAAGTTTGATGTCATGGAATACAGGGAGAATTAGCCACTTGGATACAGAACTGGCTTGAAGGTAGAAGACAGAGAATGGTGGTGGAGGGTTGTTTTTCAGACTGGAGGCCTGTGATCAGTGGTGTGTCACAAGGATCGGTGCTAGGTCTACTACTTCTTGTCATTTGCATAAATGATTTGGATGTGAGCATAGGAGGTATAGTTAGTAAGTTTGCAGATGATACCAAAATTGGAGATGTGGACAGAGAAGAAGGTTACCTCAGAGTACAATGGGATCTTGATCAGATGGGCCAATGGACTGAGTCACGGCAAATGGTGTTTAATTTAGATAAATGCAAGATGCTGCATTTTGGGAAAGCAAATCGTTGCAGGACTTATACACTTAATGGTAAGGTCCTATGGAGTGCTGCTGAACAAAGAAACCTTGGTCTGTAGGTTCATAGTTCTTTGAAAGTACAGTTGCAGGTAGATAGGATAGTGAAGGAGGCATTTGGTATGCTTTCCTTTTTAGTCAGACCATTGAGTATCAGAGTTGGGAGGTCATGTTGCAGCTGCCATGGTTGGAGGGTTTGGGCTATAGGGAGAGGCCAACTAGGCTGAGACTGTTTTCCCTGGAGCGTTGGAGGCTGAGGGGTGACCTTATAGAGATTTATAAAATTATGAGGGGCATGGCTAGGAGAAATAGACAAAGCCTTTTCACTGGGGTCAGGGAGTCCAGAACTAGAGGGTTCAGGGTGAGAGGGCAAGATATAAAAAGGGACCGAAGAGACAACTTCTTTCACACAGAAAGTGGTGAGTGTATGGAATGAACTGCTGGAGAAAGTGGAGGAGGCTGGTACAATTACAGCATTTAAAAGGCATCTGTATGGGAATATGAAGAGGATGGATTTAGAGGGATATGGGCCAAGTGCTGGCAAAAAGGACCACATTAAGTTAGGCTACCTGGTCTGCTTCTGTGCTGTACATCTCTATGACTATTCTAGGAAGGGGTAAATCAACTATAGTTCTTCATGAAACTCAAATGGAGAAAAACATAAAAGGTGGCAAAGATTATTGGTAAACCAGAGGCTGGGAAAGTTTAGTTACCTCTTGTTGGCTTCTAAACAACATAACTAAGAGGGAGAAAACATGTACAAATTAGCAAGTAATATAAAAACAAAGAGTAAATGCTCCTTTAAAAGAAAACTAAAGTGAAAGAGAAGGGGCAAAGTGAACATGGATAACAAGGCTGGAGAAATACTGATAATGATGAGTTACCAAGGTATGGCAGCAGACTAGAACAAAAACTTGGCTGTCTTCATAGTTGAGGACATTAATAACATTCCAAAAACACTTAATAATTAAGGAATAAGTGGGGACAGGGAAGACAGTGTGAGGAAGTAAATACAATAGCGTTTATTAGAGAAGACATACTAGGGAAACTACTTGGGCTAAAGGTTGAGAATTGCTGCAGACCGGACGGCTTGCATCCTAGAATTTTAAATGAATTAGCTACAGAGATCAGTGATGTACCAATAGGAATCTCCCAAGAATTCTTCCATTCCAGAAAAGTCCCAGAGGAGTAGAAAATTGCCAATGCTTATTCCAAAAGGGAGTGAGATGAAAAAAAACTATAGACCTAGATATGGAGGGATATTTCTTATGAGGAGAGGTCAAGTTGGTTACATTTGTACTGATTGGAGTTTAGAAGAGTTAGCAGACAACACCTTATTAAAAGGCACAAGATTCTTCAGAGCATATGTGAAAAATTGGTTCCCCTTATGGGAGAGTCAAGGACTAGAGGCTAACTAATCTCAAAGTAAGGTATCATAATTTATTAAAAAGATGAGGAGAAATTCTTTCACCCAGCACGAAAGAATGTGTAGAATTCCTTAACGTAATGCTGTTGACGCTGGGAGGTTAAGTACATTTAAGGCTGTGACGGATAGATTATTAATTAATAACGTGATCAACAGTTACGGAATTAAATCAGGAAAGTGGAGTTGAAGATCATCAGATCGGCCACAAATTCACTTAAAGGCTGAACAGACCTAATGGACTAAATGGCCTATTTTGGCTCCCATATCTTGCCACTACATGATTTGAGGAGCAAAGCAACTCGTACATCATGGAAGTGCCTTAAGCACTACTGTAGCTTGGAATATCCAGGCACTGTTGATGTTTGGGAGAGGTCCAATGTGTACATACAACAATCAACATACAATCAACACACTCAACTACTTGGCTGGAACAGTAAACATAAGTCTGATCGGAGTTCAGAGAAATCACAGCAGAATGCAGCACTGGAGGCCATTTAGCCAACTGTGTCAATGCCAACCCCTATGAAGAACAAAATCCAAACAGATCTACTCCCCTCGATTTATTAAGAAATAACTGAATGTACAGTCAATCAGGAAGAATGGAATGGATTAATCAAATGGCTAAATAGCTTTCCACATTTATAATTATCTAGTGATCCTGGTCCCCCTGTAAAGTTAGAGTGACATTTATAGTGTACATGGAACAATCTCTCTTCATGGAAGAAGAAAGACTCTGTAAATCAGTGTCAGTACTTCAATCAATGCATTCCAAGCGAAGTAAATAGTTGAATGCAACATTTCTCTTTTAACTAATAATCAGATCACAAACTTATCAGACCATCAATCTAAAGGTATAATATCATTGGCTCTTCCAAGCATGCAATTGCAATATCTATTGATTTGAATTCTCAATGCTATGCCCCTCCAGTCTACTTCGTGACTGTGCACAGTAACTGTGGTCATCATTGATAAACTAAAGCTTTTTATGAGCTAGAAAAATTGTATTATACAATTATTAAACAAGAGTTAAATGATAATAAGTGCTATATTACTGCATTACGTAGCCTTTATGACAGTTGCCCAATGGCCAAGGTCATGTTGAAGAAATCTCAATTCTGTTGACACAAATGTGGGAAGAATTGGGACTTTCCCAAACTATTCAAACTAGTCTTTACTATTAGTCTGTCCTAAGGCAAGAGTTGCATAATCATATTCTGTTCATTTTTTTAAAAAAAAAGAAAAACAATGGGAAATGAAGGAGACAAATATTCAGAGAGAAAAAAAAACACAGAAGCGTGGAAGTACATTGTCTTATGTACCCAGCACTTTCAATGCAAGGAACGTTGTGTTCTATCAGGTGTATAACTTTATCAAACTCAAGCATTTGGGAATGATCCAGCTTCACTCTTTCTAATAAACAAACTTTACCCTGGTGTTCTTTTTCCTTATGTGACTAATTCCATTAATCAAGTTTCTCTATCCATTGCTACTAGCAGGCATGTGGTTAAAATACCTGCTTCCAAATCAACTGGCAGTTCAGCTGCTACTGTGTGCATAACCGAGATCAAGTATTCTGGATGTGGGGAAAATTACAACATTTAAAAGACATTCGGATAAGTAAATGAATAGGAAAGTTTTGGAGGGATATGGGCCAGCAGCAGGCAAATGGGACAGCAGGGAAAATAGTCCCAGCCTATTCAGCCTCTCCCTATAGCTCAAATCCTCCAACCCTGGCAACATCCTCGTAAATCTTTTCTGAACCCTTTCAAGTTCCACAATATCCTTCCTATTGCAGAATTCCACACGGTATTCCAAATGTGTTCTAAGTAATGCCCTGCACAGCCACAACATGCTGAACTGCAAAGACCGGCCAGTGTGAACCTGTAGTTAGGCATCATTGATTAGCTCAAGGTGCTTCAGCTGTCTCACCAACACAACCACAAACTGACTATCTTCAGAGGGAATCTATAATTCTTCCAAGCCAGTTTATCCAGCATTAGGCAAAATATTTTCATCAGGTGAAAGCTACAAGACATTTTAGCAAACATCTGTTCTGTTGATCAGGATCCTACGTGAGGTACATTTTATACCCCTCAAGAACACTTCTTCTCCATCTCCATTCACAATGGCATGGTGAAATGTTACACTTTGAACACAATCTGTTGCACATTTTACTGCTAATAAACAGAGACAGGCACTGGCAAAGTTTTCTGTACAGCTGGTAAATTTTGTGTCTCATAAATAGAGCTTTGATGGGTGGAGAGGTGGGTAAAGGTCTGTATTCCAACAGTATCAATCCTCATTCTCATCTACACACCTTACTTATATAGACATAAATCCCAGTTTGCTTCTGTGCACAGGACATATTTACTGAATGGAACCAACAACTTGAATGGTCTGGGTGGTGTGTGTTAGGTCCTGGTCCAAATATTTTTATCCAGGTGCACTGAATAATGCATTTCAAGTGTATGAATAACCCTCCTAATTCCACAAAAGTCCTCTCTGGAAAACAATTCTGCTGTATGATTACAAACTGAGAGGCAGGAATTGAATTTCAAGGAAACTAACACTTCAGAAAGGCAGAAAGAGAGAGGGAAGAAAATGATATAATTCTGTTTATAAAGGTTGATACTGGTATAGTGATAAGAAATTATCTTGGCTCAGGAAATCAAGAAGCAAAATCAGTTTGGATGTGGAGGGATAAGAAAGTGCAAGGAAAAGAAGTCACTGGAGAAAGCAACTTAAAGATCCATCTGCATTAACCACACCGTAACAGAGTTTAAATCAAGAAATTACAGGGAATTGTGCAAAAGGTACTTCATCGAGCACTGGTGAAAATAATCTTCCTGGGTTACTGGACAAATCAAATTGGCGAAGGTAGACAGGAGGACAAAACCATGCATGTTTAAGGTGAGAAGGGAAAGATTTAAAAGGAACCAAAGGAGCAACTTTTTCACAGAGTGTGAGAGTGAATGGAATAAAGTGCCTGAGTGTGGGAGGAAAATGGTACAATTTCAATATTTAAAAGGCATCTTGATTGGGTAACGAGAAGGAAGGGTTTAGGAGGGATATTGATAAATGACCTTCAAGGAGGCAGCTCATCATTACCTTCTCATGGCTAATTCTACTGCTGGCAAAAGGGACTAGATTAATTTTGAATATCTGGTCAGCATGGACAAGATGGACCGAAGGGTCAGTTTCCGTGCTGTACATCTCTATGACAGGGTGTGTTTCCATGCTGTATGTCTCTATGACTCTATGTATTTATTAGAATAACATCTTACAGATCCAACCATTTGTAATGAGACAAGATGACTAATGATACCATAGAGAAGGATCCTCTACAGAAATTGGATCCATGTGGGTAAATTTTAAATTGAGTTTGAGGGTGCAAAATATGGATCTGAATCTAAAGTCTTAAAACGTCAAGCAAGGAAATTACAAAATGTATGAAGTCACATGGCTAAAGTAGATTTGAAAAATAGATTTAAAGTTTATGATAGCAGACAAGCAGTTGTAAGATTTATGACAATAACCTAGCAAGAAATGAAAACAAATAAACCTTTTACAAAGAAAGCAAGAAGCAATAGTCCAGTTTATCTCAGTTGGTTATTGGGAAAATGTAATCCATTAATGAAAGGTATTATTTGGAACATTTAGAAAACCATAACATAATCATGTCGACTCTCCTCAACTTTTATGAAACGGAATTCAGGTTTGATAAATTTATAAGGTTTCAATGAGGACATAATGAGGAGGGGGAAACAATTAGATACAGTGTATTTAGATTTCCAAGAGCCAACTTGAATGTGCCATGTCAGAAGTTACCACACAAGATAAAACCTCATGCTACTGAATTAAAATATTACCATTGATAAATGTTTGGCACACTTACAAGAAATGGGGTTTGGATGAATAGGTTATTTCCAGGTTTGGAAACTTTAACTGCAGGGATTACTACTTAAATCTACCTGAGTTACTTGGCTGAAGACACCATGGATTTTCTCTCAGGGTTATGTGGGAAAGCAAACAATGAGTTAAACAGAGTTAAATATAGAACTCATATAGTTAAATATGAGTTAAATATAGAAAGATTAAGTGAGTAGGCAAAACTCTGGCAGTTGGAAATATGAAGAACAATGTTTGGTAGGAAGAATAGGAAAACAGAAATGATGTCAATTGAGAAAGATTCCATAGAGCAGCAGCTCAGAGATGGTGGTGGGTGGGGGGAATTGTGGGTGGGAAGCTCTTCAGATGGCTGGTGTGGACCGAATGGGCTGCTTCCACTATCGAGATTCATGATTCTCATTGAGGAAGTTAGAGGAGGATAGCATAGTTTCACAATAAGGGATTGCTTTTTTACATTGGAGACATGGAGGAAATAGCTTCTGAGGATCGAGAACTTCAAGGGGGTAGTTCATCACCACCTTCTTAAGGATAACTAGGGATAGGCGAACACCAGACCCAGGCAGCAATGCCCATATCCCAGCAGTGAGTAAAACAAAAACTGTGGAGACTTAATCTTTGACAGCTGGGTCAGATAAATTAATAAAACTGCAAACAAGTTGAGCAATATGGGGGGCTGCAGGACAGTGGAGTTGGAGTGATGATCAGATCAGCCATGACGGTATTGAGTGGAACAGTCTATGCAAGCAGCCAGATGGTCTACGGCTGCTCTTACTTCTTATGTAGTTAAATCAGTTGCATAACAACTCTGGAATCATATTTACCAGAAAATGTTAACACTGTTTCCTCTCCACAGAAGCTGATTATTGCCAGCATGCTCTCTTTAGTTCACGTGTATGGCTGTTTCTTCTACAACTGAAATTGGACTTATTCCCCATGTTTAACCCCACATTGAAACCCACATCAGGAGTTTCCTGAAATGGGGAAGTGAAGAAGCTGACTAATTTGATTTTTAAAAAGACCAAGTTTTTGAAATAATTTCGATATCAGCAGCACTCAATCTGTTCACCTGATACTTACTGGGGAATTCCTCAAGCCACACCAACAAGATCTACATGACAGCTTATTTTACATCCCTCCTGTGAAACAATAATATTGTGATTCCATTGACACAAAAACAATATTGGCAGGCACACAATTCTCTCTCTCTTTCTGTGAGAGTTAACAAATTGAACCTGCCTTGAATGATCTTTCTTTGGAGCTTTCATTTAAAATCCAAAAGCTAATGTCAAATAGTGCATGACATTACTTTCCAAATTTCATTATGCAAAGCTTTCATTTAGAAAGCATTTGCACTGATCTCGGGAGTTGAAGAGGAAGCCTGATGACCATCCAGTCAAAGATCAGATTTACAAGTTGTCACAGCCCTGCTTTTGTGGGAACCTTGTAAAATTAATGAAGCAATGAATATATCTAGGAGGCAGACTAAGATAACATCAAAAAAGGTAAAAATACTCCAATTACCATAATGATTTCCAGCCTCTTGAAATATCTCCAGGTTATTATGACTAAGTTCTCAGGTCACCCCTAAAAGACCAACATATGCAACTTTTATGAAGCATTTGGTTCAGCATTCAAAATGCCAGGGTATAGTAGGCTATGGACCAAGTGCAGGTTAAATGGGATTAATGTAGTTTGGTGTTTGTTGGTCAGCATAGGCATGGTGGGCCAAAGGGCCTGTTTCTCTGATGTATGACTCTATGACAAGATGGTTAGTAATTAGATTGGCGAATTTGAGAACTTATGATTAACGGTTGGAGTCTTAAAATGCAAGGTGTCAGATTTTGCTAATTTATTCTGCAGGACTGAAACTTGTTTGAATTGGAGGTTCTGATAACTACCAATAAAACTACATGGGGGGGATGCAAATATAATTAAAAGATTATAAACTATTGTACTTGCACAACCTTATTTTTCAATAAATATTCTTGCTAACAGCGGATCTCAAATCCTTTCTGACCCTGTGCTGTGGCTGATTGTATGGCCTTTAAGCATCCAACAAGTTCAAAAGACCTTGGGCTCTGCACCCTTGTTTGTAGTTGATGTCTATGTTAGACATTTACTGGATTCAGCACTGGTTTCTCTTGCTCTAGAAGGAGTAAAGGAAAGCTCAGGAACACCTGAAGGAAGGTCAGACTGTTTCACTTTCCAAAGATACTGATAGATCTGCGGAGTTTCTCCAATCATTGTGTTTGTTTCAGATTTCCAGCATCCATGTGTGTTTATTTAGGAATACCTTTACCAAGGCAGGAGCACACCAGCAACATAATACATAATACAAGATACACTGAAATAACACTTAACAGTCTACTACAAACTTCTGATTGGAAAAAATGGTGCTTCGATGAGTGTTCAGTGAGGCTTGAAGAGAATAATTCATTGCAAGTGTATCTCTGTAGGGGGTTGTGAACAATTGGCTTGCAATGCAGAGTGATGCCGACAGCATGGGTTCAATTCCCACACCAGCTGAGGATTCACCTTCCCAACCTCTTCCCTCGCCTACGGTGTGGTGACCCTAAGGTTAATCCACCACCAACCATCTCTCTCTAATGAGTGAGCAGACCTATGATTCAGTACACGGTGCACCTCCTCCTAATCTCAGTTTAATTAAGCAAAACAACTGAAATATTGCCGACATTGTGGGATTCAAAACTAAGAACTAACTCGAGAAATTAGACACAAAATGGCTAAGCTAACTACTTTTAAAGCAAAAATACATTTTTATACAAAAAAAAATGAGCAAGGCTAGGAATTTAGTACCCAATCCTGCTTGCCCTGACTTAGTGCCTCAATTTACAACCAGAAAACTAATGGGATTTTGTGCTACTTCAGAGTAGTTAAGAATTAATCGCACTGGGATGAGATGGGAGTTACATATTGTTCCAACTGTGCAAAGACAGCTGGTTGTTATCCCTTCAGGACATTCATTTATCAGTTGATTTTCATGACAGACAGCTTCAGAGTGACACTATCCATCCTATCAAATGCCACAGCCATTTTAAACTTCTTGAGTAAGACACCCGAACAATTTTTGATAACTAAATATTTAAACACAAATCAACACTAGCAGAAGACGTCAGAGCAAATTTTGAGTTCATGCTCATTGCCTGAGTTGGGTAGATTCAGGAAGGGGTATAAAGTAAAATGTATGATAAAAATGTAACCAAATACAACAGCTGCAGAAAACTCAACTCAATAACCTCAGTCCATTCACTACTGTTTCTCAATGGCACCTTCCCTAGCACTCATACAGATCTTACATGATCTTTTAAAAAAAAAGATGCACGAGTTGTTTTGCTGATTTGTGTAATCAGAAACAACGCCATTGACCGTAAATCTAACAAGGTGATGCTTACTTGAAATGTAGATCCTTAAAAGTGAAATGGGTCTCCACAATGCCTGTAGTCTTGACACGAGTTCGCAGGACATCTTGCTGAGTCGGGATGTAATCAGATCTCGCTATCCTTTCAAGATCATTCAGATAACTGTTAAAATAGAAAGTTAAACAATTATCCACTGATAATAGTAGCAATAATAAAAAAGGTACTGCACATTTTTGTAAGCCTAATATAAGTACAGGTAAAGAACTACACCAAACATAACGAGCTCTTAATATAGGTAGGAACACTAGTGAGAGATTACTAGGTGATGGAAATATATTTCTTCCTAAAGGCAGGAATCCATCCAGAGATGCGTTTGAACACTTGCTAGTGACTAATTGTTGTAATATTGGTTGAGATCTGGAAGCTCTTTAGACTTTCTTCAATACGCACCATTGAAAAATATGGAAGGGGAAACTGAAGCAATAGAGGTTAGAAAGGATGCTGCAGATGTTCAAAAGACTTGCCTCATCTGATGAGAAAGTGCTCAATCTTGGGCTATTTGAAAAACAAATGGTACAGAACAATACCTCAATTATCTCATCAATGAAAGAGCAATGTTAAGGGCAAGCTGGTTCACCTTTATGACTAAGGAGGACAGGAGGAGATGTAGCAACATTACAAAACATAAGAAAGAAATCACGTTCTTAATAATAACAACTGGAAGAAACAATGCACATAATTTAGGTGTTTCACACTTAGGAAGAAGGGAGAATACTGTTGGAATAGGACAAAAATCACTTGAGCTAAGCCATCATATTTATTTTTGCACTCGTATTTAGCAGGAGATTTGTTGAAATTTGGAAGCATGTATATTGACGAACTGTATATAGGGGGGAAAAGATTCAGATGCCAAATCAATACCGTGGTTAGATATTTTATGGGTTAATCCTGACAAACCAGCTTGAGATCAATTTAGTAATAGATACTCAGCAGAATTAAGCTGCATTACCAATAGGTCTCTTATCTCAACATACAAAGACAGATGAGAAACGATCTCTTAAACCTACAGCACCACACCCTTTGCTTCACAGGCGACATCGAAAATTCCAAAGCAAACAGTGGCAGCTGACAAGATTAAACATTAGAGATTCATCATTGTAATGCCCATCCACCCTCGATAAACTGCTATCTTTCACAAATAATATGCGACTGCCATACTTGCAAGATGTGATGCAGAATCATAGATGCAATAACCTGTACTAAGTGCAACAACTCACTGAGCTATTATTTGATGTACACAAGTTCCAATATTTCCCTGCAGTGAAACAATAGACTTGCATTTAAATATGGTCTGTTGGCAACTCAAGGGCATCTCAAAACACATTACTGTTATTCTGTATACTTCCAACTGCTCTTTAGTACTGCAAGAAAGGGAAGCATAGCAGCTAATTTATATTTAGCAAAATATTTACAACTAACAAATGAGTTCAATAATTCAATCAACTGCTTTTTGTAATGTTTATTCAGCAACATTTGTTGAGCAGGACACAAGACACTCTTGTGCTCTTCTTCCTGCTACTAATTTAGTTATGACCACCTGAGGTGGCAGACCGAGATGTCGATTTATGATTGGAGCCAACATCGGCCCCATCATGGTAGCACTGCCTCTGTACTGCACCAGAATGTCAGCCAGATTGCATACTGAAGCCCAGGGCTTAAATCCACAACATTCTGACTCAGTGGTAAAACTATTTCCGTTAAGAATGCTTCATTATGCCTCAAGTTTCCAATCTCACCGACGTAAGCTGCAAGTGGAGGATGGGTGAGGACAGTCAGGCATTTTCATAAGACAAAAGTAGTCAAGTTGCATCCTAGGATTTAACGCAAGGGTCTGCTCACGTATTTCGCTTTGGCTGGTACATGGTCACTTGCTACCCACATCAGATATATTAATCTAATCTAAAGTTAGGATAAGCCGTGAGGAAGTCACTTCCAAACCCCCCTGCTCACTTTAATGAAAGCAGATCCAAACTCAACACGACAGAGGACAAAACAGCCTCATTTATTTTGTGAAATGTTCACCCCTTCTGCTAGTGGGACACAGTGGCAACAGTGTACACAAGATAACACCCTCAACTCCTGAACCTCTAGGTCCATGACCTCCTAAAAGTCAATTAAAGACAGAAACTTTCCTCATTACACCACTGTAGGTGTACTTGTAAAGATTCAAGTAGTCAGCTTATCACCTTCTCAATGGCAGTGATGGGAACAACTGTTGCCCTTACAAGTGACACATTCATCCTATGAAAGAATTCAAGAAAACTCAAATATCACTGCCGCAAGTCTATTGACAAGAGACTGGGCCTAGTTGGAAGCAGACCTTTTCCCATTCGGCTCAGATGCAACTTTTCACCACTGAAAACCTTGCACGCGATTTTTAAAACATGCATTCATGGGCTATGGACATTCCTGACTAGACCAGTGTAGAGTTTCCCCTCACTCCCAATTCTCGTTTTTCTAGGTCTCCTTGATGCCATACTCAGTCAGATGTTGCTTGACGTCAAGGGCAGTCACTCTCACCTCTGGAGTTCAGCTCTTGAATCCATGTTTGGACCAAGGATGTCATAGAAGCATTGAAAATAGGTGCAGGCATAGCCTGCTTTGCCATTCAGGATGATCACGGCTGACCATGCAAATCAGTAGGCAGAAGTGGGTACTTTGTAAAAACAAGGACTGCAGATGCTGGAAACCAGAGTCTAGATTAGAGTGGTGCTGGAAAAGCAGAACAGGTCAGGCAGCATCCGAGGAACAGGAAAATCGAGGTTTCGGGCAAAAGCCCTTCATCAGGAATAGAGCTATTCCTGCTCCTCGGATGCTGCCTGACCTGCTGTGCTTTTCCAGCACCACTCTAATCTTAACACATGCAATTCAGTACCCTGCTCCTGCTAACTCCCCATGCCTTTTGATCCCTTTAGCCCAAGAACAATATCTAACTCTTTCAGGGAAACACTCAATGTTTTCTGGTTTTCTCTTTACACTAAAGTAAGAAGAACAACACGTGCTTTTATGTAGACATCAGCAAACATTAGCCATTTTCCTTACATGCTACATCATCATATCTCTGTATAAATTTTAGTGACATACACCTTCAAACCTTCACCATCATTTCTCCGCACAATTACTTTTTATGTACATTCTCAACATTAGTCCCGAGAGTGAGGATAGTTAATTCCTCCAAGCTCACAGTCTCCAGTACAAAGCTGCCTATTTGATGTGGCCCCATTTAGTAAGTAGAGACTATGGGTCACATGGGAATTGTAAGCACGTATTCAAGTTGTTTCGCTCTGTTGCAAGGCTCATTGGTTTACCAACGTTCACAACTGCAGTGACAACTTGAAAATAATCCTTCCAAATCAGAGTGTTCAAAAAATCAGTTTATCATTCAAGATATGGCATTGTAAAGAGCCCTCAAAACAGCTTGTGTTTATGTTGAGTGTTATCAGTCTTGGAAGTGAAGATTGCAGTTAGGTCATTGAACCCCTCTTTTAAATCGTGCAGTCAGATGGAATGAAGTTCTGTCTAAATGCAAGCTCTAAGACTAGTGAAGAAGCTCAAAAAAAAAGTCACTTATTTCCACAAGGACACAGTTGAGAAATCTCCCAATTACTTCCCTCTACTGCAAAAATCAGAAAATGTCTCCACTGCTTGTGTCTAAATGCCAGGGCCTCAAGGAATCCCTCATTTTCATTTCTGCAGCAGGTTTCCCTAAATCAGGGATATTCTGACCAATTCTTTTTTATATTTGCTGTAAATTGCTTGTGCGCTAAGCTAATGCTCAAGATTAACAAGACTCTCTGGTTTCATTCATTTTTATTATCCTACACATACTATCCAAAAGCAGTGGAATGTTCCAGGGGGAAAAATGACTTTTGCAGATGTTCTATGAAAATGACTATAAAAATAGAGGAATAAAATCAAGGGGTTTTGTGGTTTGCGGGGGGCAGGGGAGCGGAATCTCACTACATTCAACGTCACCTCGACATGAAACTGTTGCGACCATCGTGTGCCAGAATTTTAACAAAAAAGCAACAGCATTAATCAAGGCATTTGAAGTTCCTCATGATTAAGAGACATCTCGTCATTCTGCGAATGCCTGACTTCATCTTGGAACCCAACCCAAGCACACAACGTGCAGTTCCCCCTGCCTCAGAATCAGCCTGCAACTTCATCACCATAGAAACAACCAAACTGGGAAAACAGAAAAAACATCCAGCAAGTGGCAGCACTACAGTAACTACTTAGTAACCATGGAATAGCCTTTGTATTACCCTGCAACAAGATATTTGCATCATTCAAGATCAGTAGTTCTTGGCATAAGTCCTTCTCTTTAAGAAAACAAATTAACAGCTCATCATGAAGCATAATAATATTCAATTATTTCAGTCATTTCACATCGACAGTCCCCACAATGCTGTCAAGTCCCAGGTTTCATCCTTAGTCCGTGCTGAGTTCATTTGTCATAACACTGCATAATGTGGAAGGATTGTTGGATGAGGAACAGAGTGAGAGAAAACTAATTCAGTCTTCCAATTCCCGATATCTTGCCATTAAGACAATTGAATATGCCTCTATTTATGAGTTTCAGAATTCCATTTGCTTGCATTTCTTAAAAAACCCTTCTCTACTTGCCTTTCGCCATTAAATATTGGTGCACCTACATTTGAGGTCTTCATTAGTGCACTCTTCAAAACTGTATCATTTTACTTATACTAGTGCCCTTCGCTCCTATCAAAGCATATCATTTCATATGTCTGTTACATTTAATCTGTTATTTGCCTATCCATCACGTGTATGAAGGCTATTGCCATTTTCCTTGTTGCTTGCTACATTTGAATTTTGACCTTGTGACCTATATCTATTAATAATCTGGATTTGTGTCTATGAGAAGTAGCAGCGGTCATAATAGTGATCCCTGGAGAACATAACCACATGCCTCCCTTTCAATGTAACAGAACTACAACCACTATCCTCTATGTCAGCCCTTCAACCAACTTTATATTCATGCACTGTCACTTTGATCCTATGGTGTACTCTGTACTCAGACTTCTTTTGAAAGTCCATATCCAAGTTGACAGCACAATATTGGTCAATCTTCTTACTTTTAAAGAATGCAACCTTGGGAGGTTTGGTGGTTAGCACTGCTGCCTCTCCGCGCCATGGAGTCTGCACATTCTGGATGTAGGTTTGCTCACTGAGTTGGAAGGTTCGTTTTCAGACACTCAGATGTTACCTCCCATACTAGGTAACATCTTCAGTGAGCCTCTGGATGAGGCTTCATCAGGAGGCTCACTGAAGGGGTTACCTAGTATGGTGACAAAACGCCTGAAAACGAACCTTCCAGCTCAGCAAGCAAACCTACATCCAGAACCTCAACCTGACCTACAAATCTTCTCAAAACTCATTTGCAAATTTTCCCAATGTCTGCGTGGGTTTGCTCCGGTTCCCTCTCACAATCCAAAGATGTGCAGGTTAGGTGAATTGTCCATGCTAAATTGCCCATTGTGTTACGTGCATTAATGCGGGGAATGGGTCTGGATGAGTTACTCTTCGGAGGGTTGGTGTGGACTTGTTGGGCCAAAGGGCCTGTTTCCATAGTGGAGGGAATCTAATCTAAAAACCCAAGTTGGTCACATATGCCCCTACAACGAGTCCATGCTGGCTTTCATTTCTCAGGCTATACATTTCCAGGCATAACTGGCGAAGCTACCAAACAGGCCTACTCGCATACCAAACAGCATTAACTGCAAGTAATAGACACGAGCTTAGTGATGCCACAATCAACGTATCAGATTGAAGCTCGGCAGTCCCAACACATCCACCAGTGAATGGTGGTGGACAATTAAACAACTCCGTGGAAGAGGTGGTTCCACAAATATCTCCATCCTCAACGATGGAAGAGCCTAGCACATCAATGCAAAAGAGAAGGCTGAAGCTTTCATAACAATTTCCAGCCACAAGTACCAAGTAGTGACACCTCTTGGCCTCCTCCAGCATTAAAGATGCCAATTTGATTCACTCCACATGATATCAAGTAACAGGAGGAGGAAATGAATATTGCAAACTCTATTGGCCCTGATAACATTCTGGCAATAGCACTGAAATGTGCGCTCCAGAACGTATCACTCCCCTAACCATGCTGTTCCAGTCCAGTTCCAACAATATGGAACATTGCTCGCATATGTTCCGCACACAAAAAGTAGGACAACTCCAACCTGACCAATTATCGCCTCATCAGTCTACTCTCAATCATCATAAAGTGATGGAAGGTGTCATCAACAGTGCTAACAAGCACTCCTGCTCAGTAATGCCCAGTTTGGGTTCAGCCAGGGCCACTCCTGTCCTCATTACAGCCTTGGTTTAAATTTGGACAACAAAGCAGGATTCCAGAGGTGAGGTGAGTGAGACAGCACTTGACATCAGAGCTGCATTTGACAGAGGTTGGCATCAAGAAGTCCCAGCAAAACTGAAATCAGTGAGTATCAGGGAACAAACACTCTACTGGTTGGCGTCATATCTGGAAGAAAGGAAGGTGGTTGTGGTTGTTGGAGGTCATTCACCTCAACTGCAGGAATTCCACAGGGTAACGTCTTAAGCCTAACCATCTTCAGCTGTTTCATCAATGACCTTCCCTCCATCATAAAGTCAGGAGTGGAGATATTCGCCAATAATTGCACAATATTCAGCACCATTCATGCTCAGTTACTGAAGCCGCCCATGATAAAATACTACAAGACTTGGACAACATCCAGGTTTGGGCTGACAAATGCCAATTAACACTCACACCACACAAATTCCAGGCAATGACCATCCCCATTAAGTAAAAAATGAGGTCCTGATGAAGGGTTTTTGCCCGAAACGTCGAACTTCCTGTTCCTTGGATGCTGCCTGACCTGCTGTGCTTTAACCAGCAACACATTTTCATCCCCAATAAGTGACAGGGTCTAGATTAGAGTGGTGCTGGAAAAGTACAGCAGGTCAGGCAGCATCAGAGGAGCAGGAAAATTGATGTTTTGGGCAAAAGTCCTTTATCAGGCTCTATTCCTAATGAAGGGCTTCTGCCTGAAACGTCGATTTTCCTGCTCCTCAGCTGCTGCCTGACCTGCTGTGCTTTTCCAGCACCACTCTAATCTAGACTCTGATTTCCAGCATCTGCAGTCCTTGTTTTTACCCAATAAGTGACAGTCTAACCATTGCCCCTTGACATTCAATGGCATTACCATCACTGAATCCCCCACTAACAACATCCTGGCAGTTACCACTGACCAGAAACTCTGCTAGACTCACCACGCACTCACTTGATTGGCACCACATTCACAAGCAGTTACTCCCTCCACCACTGCCTTTCAGTACCAGCAGTGTGTACCAACTACAAGATCCTTAGATAGTGTGAGATTAAAGAGTTAATTTGTGCTGCTGACCTGCAAGAAATTGAATGCCCCAGGGTAGGGTGGTGCGTCTTGGTCTTATAGGTGGAATGTGGGAGGTTTAGGTTCCCATCCCTTGCCATTCAGGAATGATCTACATTGTTTTTAATCTCCTATTCAGAAATCAATAAGAACATTACAGTTGGAATTTGACTACTCCCCTATACAGTAGTTACAAAAAATACAACTCACACCAGATCTGGCCTTTAAGGGATAAGACCATAAGACATAGGAGTGGAAGTAAGGCCATTTGGCTCATCGAGTCCACTCCACCATTCAATCATGGCTGATGGGCATTTCAACTCCACTTACCAGCGTTCTCCCCGTAGCCCTTAATTCCTCGAGACAACAAGAATCTATCAATCTCTGCCTTGAAGACATTTAGCATCCCGGCCTCCACTGCACTCCGTGGCAATGAATTCCAGAGGCCTACCATCTTTGGCTGAAGAAATGTCTCCGCATTTCTGTTCTGAATTGACCCCCTCTAATTCTAAGGCTGTGTCCACGGGTCCTAGTCTCCTCGCCTAATGGAAACAATTTCCTAGCGTCCACCCTTGGATGATTGGCATTACAATGTTTCTGGAGGTGAGAAGGCCACTGCATTGTATCTTGAGTGGCATATGACTGAGGGAGTGCCTGGGGGTGGTCTTAAGAGCATTACTAACTGTAATGTAAGAATTTTGTATAAAGGAAGGACTGTTTCCTTTGTTCAGGGAGAGCTTTTGCCACAACCCCATAAGCCCTTTGAGATAAAGGTTCCTCCAGCAAGAGCTTCCCTAGACACACCTCGCAAACAAGGTGAGGAGCTTTCAGGGTTTCTCACATTTTGTACTGTGCTTAATAAATTTTGCTTCCTCACAGAAGTTGCATCAACTGCATAAGAACCTCAAAAAAAGGAACCTAACATTAGCACCTCACAAACCCACGACCACTTCCATGTAGAAAGACAAGGGCAGCAGATATATGGCAACACCACCACCTGGAAGATCCCCCCCCCGAATTCACTCACTATCCTGAGAAATATACTGCTGTTCCTTTAGTGTTGCTTGGTCATTATTCTGGAATTTCCTCCAAGGCATTGTGGGTATACCCACAGCACATGGACTGCAGTGGTTCAATAAGGCAGCCCAACAGCATCTTCTCAAGGGTAACCAGGGGTAGGCAATATGCCAGCCCAGCCAGTGATGCCATGTCCCATGAGACAATTTAAAAGATTTTTGCCTCATAATTGTCTTGAAAACATTCCCTGCTCTGCTGCTGAAAGTATTTGAACTGTAATTGCTGGGATTCTCTCTTCATTCCTGGGGTTAACAATTGCAAATCTCAAGTTGGCACCACACCCATGAAGGGCTCTGGCCCGAAACGTCGAATTTCCTGTTCCTTGGATGCTGCCTAACCTGCTGTGCTTTAACCAGCAACAAATTTTCACCACACCCATATCCAGAGAGAATTGAAAGACGGTCAGCAGAACCTCCACAATTTCCACACTTGCTCTCCTTAGCAGTATCAGATACCTCCCATCCTGGCCTCTCCATTTTGCGTATTGCTAGACTTTGACAAACCACATCATTGTCTTTTTACACTGCATGAGCAAAGAATTGTGCAACACGGTAGCAATGTGTGCTTCAAACATATGCACATTTGTAATCAAGCCATTGGAAACCCTGGTACAGCAGGCAGTGAAGAAAACGAATGACATGCTAGCCTTCATAAAAAGAGGAATTGAGTATAGGAGCAAAAGGAGGTCCTTTTGCAGCTTTACAAGGCCCTGGGTGAGACCGCAGTTGTGGTCTCCAAATTTAAGGAAGGACATTCTGGCTGAGGGACTGCAGCATAGGTTCACAAGGTCAATTCCTGGAATGGCGGGACTATTATATATTGAAAGATTGGAGCGACTGAGCTTGTCTCCACTTGAGTTTAGAAGGATGAGAAAGGATCTGATTGAGATGTACAAGATTATTAAAGGATTGGACACCCTGGAGGCAGGAAGCATGTTTCCGCTGATGGTAAGCCCAGAACCAGAGGACACAGTTTAAAAACAAGGGGTAGGCCATTTAGAACAGAGTTGAGGAGAAACTTCTTCGCTCAGAGAATGGTGGATATCTGGAATGCCCTGCCCCAGAAGGCAGTGGAGGCCAAGTCTCTAGATACCTTCAAGAAAGAGATGGATAGAGTTCTTAAAGAAAGTGGAATCAAGGGTTATGGGGATAAGGCAGGAACAGGATACTGATTGTGGATGATCAGCCATGATCATAATGAATGGTGGTGCTGGCTCGAATGGCCTATTCCTGCACCTATTGTCTATTTTAGTCAAGATTAGAGTGGTGCTGGTAAAGCATAGCAGGTTAGGCAGCATCCGAGGATCAGGAAAAGCCCTTTATGAGGAATGAGGCAGGAAGCCTCCAGGGTGGAGTGATAAATGTTTGGGGGGGGGGGGGGGGCGTGGAAGAGAGGGTGTGTGTGGCTGCGGAGAAGGTAGCTGAGAGTGCAATAGGTGGCTGGAGGTGGGGACAAAGGTGATAGGTTGGAGAGGAGGTGGAGTGGATAGATAGGAAGGAAGATTGGCAGCTAGGATAGGCATGAGGATGGTCCTGAGCTGGCAGGTTGGAACGGAGGTCAGGTGGGGGGAGGGGAAATGAGGAAACCGGTGAAGTCGACATTGATGCCCTGGGGTTGAAGTGTTCCGAGTTGGAAGATGAGGCGTTCTTCCTCCAGGTGTTGGGTGGTGAGGTTGTGGCGGTGGAGGCGGCCCAGGACCTCCATGTCCTTGATAGAGTGGGAGGGGAAGTTGAAATGTTCAGCCACGGCGTGGTGGGGTTGAATGGCGTGGGCGTCCTGGAGATCTTCCCTAAAGCGCTCTGCGAGAAGGCGTCCAGTCTTCCCAATGTAAAGGAGACCGCATCAAGAGCAAAGGAAACAATAAGTGACATTGGTGGATGCGTAGGTGAAACTTTGATGGATGTGGAAGGTTCCTTTGGACGGAGGCGAGGGAGGTGGTGTGGGGGAGGGTTTTGCAATTCCTGTAAGTGGCAGGGGAAGGTGCCAGGAGGGGAGGGTGGGTGTGGACCTGACCAGGTAGTCACGGAGGGAACGGTCTTTGCAGAAAGTGGATAGGGGCGCACCTTCAACTAAACTGCATTGTGATGCCAAGAGATGAGGTTGCAACATGCAAATGGCCATTCGTCAGCAGAAAACAGAGTACTGCATCATTAACTGATTCCAGCACATTGCGCTTCATGGACAAACCTAAACTGCTAGCAGGTGAAAAATGTGTTTACTTGGCTGAATCTCTTAACTAATCAATCAGTCAGACAGACAGACAGACACACACACACACACACACACACAGCTGTTTCCTAGTTATAGGAGCCAGTGGCCAAAAGTTAGAAAAGCAGTGAATGCAGCCAATTTTTTGAGAGTTAAATGCACATCATTCCCACAGCATCCTCAAATCTGACAGTCTCTCTTCAACTGGGCTCCTTGATGATGAAAATAGTTTCCCATTTTTTTTTAAAAAGGATTCCCAACTGGAGTGGACAAGTTAATTTTGATGTCTTATCCTACTCCTGCGCAACATCCTGCTTTGATTTCAATGATTAAATACACTAAGGAGAGAATGGTGGAGAGGATACAGAATTCAACAACATGCTGCTTACAGAGTAAATACAAATTCAGAGACAGCTTAAAAAATTTGGGCCTTTTATCATCAGAACAACAGAGAATACAGAATAATATAACAGAAGATGTACAATCACTTTGAGCAGACTGGAGGAAGGCCATTTCCATTATGAGACAAATTGAGACAGGAGACTATAGATGTGAGATTAAAGTCAAGGAACAGAACACAACAACCATCTTTCTCTAGAAGCACTGGAGGAACTGTTATTACTGCTAATTTGGGAATCAAACGATATAGAAACAAAATCAATTGGAAATTTCAGATCTGAATGGGAGATTCTTGACATTAGCTTTGAATGCATGATTGAAAAATATATTCTATCCTTCAGTGTAGAATTCCACTCCTGAGTGATTAGAAGTTTTTTTTTCCATTTTCTTTTACTTGTTTATTTAATGGTTGAAGAAGTTTCTTTTGAGTCCCATTCACTTTTCCGAAACCACACAAAGTTCCATAACATGTATTATTATGCTTGATGAAGAGGCAGTGGTCTGGGGAATGTTTAATATCAGATGATCTATAACCAAGAACACTGACTAGAAGAGGAGGAAATAGTTCTAGCTGGTGCACATTTCAAAATGGGTTATCATGTGGTTGATTCTGGAACTTCATGACCTCCTCCACCTCCACCCCTCAAAATAGAGGGTGAAGTAACATTGGTCTGCCCTTGTCTGCCTCCTAATGGCCACTTATTGAAGAGTTTTGACACAGGCTTGGCTGATTGCTGTCCACTTCACAGTCAAGAGGGGCTGCACATCACAACGGTGTAAAGGAGGACCAGGAGAAAATCCACTGTAATGATGTTTTGTACACTGAATGAGGGTAGCAAAAAGCATATTTATAAATAAAAATCAAGACTTTTTATTGGGCAGTCAATGAGCAAGAGACTAAGTTTTTAAACACATCTGAATATTTGAGCGAGTATTGAATTAATGTGAATAAATATTTAAAAAAATCTTTTCCCTCTAGATTCTCAGACTTCACATGTAGTCAATTGCTGGTTTGATTCCATAATCGCAAGCAGCTCTCCAGGTGTTCCCATGTATATTCTTTTTATGACACTTAAGTGGTTCCTAGGTAATGCTCCTGGAAAGAGCACCAAATACCAGCCCGCTCTTGGTCTTGTCCAGTATCATTTTCTAACAGAGGCCATTCCCAAGCCTGATCAGGCTGAGGACAGCCATAGCACTCAAGACATGACTCTGATGAGCTCATAATTCGAGTGACATTTACTCACCCTGTTCCTAACTCCTGCAACAAATATGCTGCTTAAGACTATACCTCAAATGAGAAGGAGCAGTTATTATCTACTTAATTGATTCAGGAGAGTTCTAACTGTAGTTCCACATCTGTACCATACACTCATTTATTATTGCTTTCAGAGTTGTTTAACTGCATCTGTGGAGGTTATCAATTCCACCAGCAACAAGTAGAAAAGCTAGTTTTCCTTCTCATCATTTTCCATGGTGGTGAGTGGGCAGATAAACCGTTCAGGACGTGAGGACTGCAGATGCTGGAGATCGGAGTCAAGAGTGTGATGCTGGAAAAGCACAAATCAGGCAGCATCTGAGGAGCAGGAGAATCGAAGTTCTGGGCAAAATCCCTTCATCAGAATGAGGCCACCAACTCCTTGGATGCTGCCTGATCTACTGTGCTTTTCCAGCACCACACTCGAGTCTAGGAGGGTAGTTGTGTCAGGAAACCTCACAACCATTAAAAATTAATTGGATAAGTACCTGAAATAATAACATTCAAACTAATGGGCCTAGTGCTGAAAAGTAGGGCTAGTGTAGATTTAGTGTATTTTTGGTGGTACAGACCCAATGGGCCGAATGGCCTTTTCTGTGATTCTAATTAACATTTGTTTCTTGCTGGTCAAGTCATATGCAATTATAACTGAAGTTAACTCAGCGCTTGACTACTGAAGTTTACTTTTGGTTACGCTCTTTTAAAACAAGTACACTCCTGATGTCATAGATTCATCGTCATAGAGATGTACAGCATGAAAACAGACCCTTCAATCCAACCTGTGCATGCTGACCAGATATGCCAACCCAATCTAGTCCCACCTGCCAGCACCCGGCCCATATCCCTCCAAACCCTTCTTATTCATATACCCATCCAAATGCCTCTTAAATGATGCAATTGTACCAGCCTCTACCATTTCCTCTGGCAGACACGGACCACCCCCTGCATGAAAACGTTGCCCCTTAGGTCTCTTTTATAGCTTTCCCCTCTCACCCTAAACCTATGCCGTCTAGTTCTGGACTCCCCAACCCCAGGGAAAATACCTCTAGATAGTGCATGTCCCACCCTACTGATCAAAATCTATTTCCATCTTCACCTCTATCCCTTACTGTAATACTCATCTATGCGCCAGTCAGCTCACAGTTAGACTTCTCCAAACATTTTCAGCCCTTTGACCTTCAACTTACTTGGAACATCACTACAACCCTACGCTGTGTTTTGTTTGCCGTTCACAACTGTACTCACAATCTCCAGTGCAATGATGGAGAAATACTTTCCTGCCTCAAAGGCCTGGAGTCTCAGTACAAGTGGTAGGCTATTTAGCATTGAGATGAAGAGGCAATGAACCTCTGACCTTCTCTACCGGAGAAGCCTGTAGAGCCTTAGCAATTCAAAATGTTCAAGTCACAGCTTAATAAGCTTGCAAAATTAAAGATGCCAAGGAATATGGAGATAGTGAGAGAAAATGGCATTGGAGGTACAAGCTAAATGGCAGAACATGTTCAGTTAGGCCAACTGGCTTATTCTGTTCCTGTTTCTTATTTCCCGATGTGTCTCTACCACCATATCATAATCTGTAGAGCCTTCAACCATAGCTTCCCATTCAAATTGGCTTAGTTGTTTCCAAAGTAATCTTAAAATGACTGTCGAATGATGCAACCAACTCTGATTTCTCAGTGTCTGCTCTCCTTTGAAACACTTTACTCCTACACTAAAATCACCAAGTTTAAATTGGCAATGGATCTTGCTCACTGACCTTGAATGCGATGCATATTTGACATTTTAAATCTGGCTGATGACCAAACAGAAGACTGAATTTAGATGATTCAGGAAAAATAATACAATGTTTACTTTCTCATTCAATATCACCGCCGTATCCTGTACAATGTTCAAATCCCCTGAAACAGAGACAAATTAGCGTCTCAAAGTTATTTCAGAACAGAAATGAAAATGTGTTGCTGGAAAAGCGCAGCAGGTCAGGCAGCATCCAAGGAACAGGAATTTCGACGTTTCGGGCATAAGCCCTTCATCAGGAATGAGGAAAGTGTGTCCAGCAGGCAAAGATAAAAGGTAGGGAGGAGGGACTTGGGGGAGGGGCGATAGAGATGTGATAGGAGGAAGGAGGTCAAGGTGAGGGTGATAGGCTGGAGTGGGGTGGGGGCGGAGAGGTCAGGAAGAAGATTGCAGGTTAGGAAGGTGGTGCTGAGTTCGAGAGATTCGACTGAGACAAGGTGGGGGGAGGGGAAATGAGGAAACTGGAGAAATATTTCAGAACAACCAGGTTTCAGGAAACTTGCCAAGTGTTTTATTGTCAGTGGTGTCCCAATTTACTAGGCATTGAGTTAATAAAACTTATCTGGCAAACTACCCATCTGTTGAGATGTCCAAATATTCATCAGCTTAATAAATTAACTTCCATATCTTTATTCCCTACAGCAATTAAGAAGCTTTTTTTTCATGAATTTGAAACAAGTAATGGCTTTAATTATATTCACTGACGACAGAGTAACTCACTGCATTATATGCTTGTAGGTGTTTGCAAGAAACGCAAAAGGCAAAGAATTTATTTACTGGTCATTCACTGGGCGGCACGGTGGCACAGTGGTTAGCACTGCTGTCTCACAGCGCCTGAGACCTGCGTTCAATTCCCGACTCAGGCGACAGACTGTGTGGAATTTGCACGTTCTCCCAGTGTCTGCGTGGGTTTCCTCCGGGTGGTCCGGTTTCCTCCCACAGTCCAAAGATGTGCGGGTCAGGTGAATTGGCTATGCTAAATTGCCCGTAGTGTTAGGTAAGGGGGTAAATGTAGGGGTATGGGTGGGTTGCGCTTCGGCGGGTCGGTGTGGACTAGTTGGGCCGAAGGGCCTGTTTCCACACTAAGTCTAATCTAATCTAACAAGGAAATGGTAAAGGGATATAATCAATGTCGTGCAAAGGAACACAGAGTGCAAATAAGTACAGTACAAATAGATAATTTGACAGCCTGCAAGTGTCTGATAAAGACTTGTACAGTTGGTGTTCCTTCCATTCTCCACCTCTATATTCTCCCAAATTTCATAGTCTGACAATTTTGATTGTGAAAATGATAACTGGATTCTAACAACACAACACTCAGTTTTCATTAATTACTTAAAGCCTTCACACAATTAAATAAACATAGGCTATTCTAACAGAAAGGAGTGTAATAAAAATGACTGTACACAAAGCACAGATGAAGCGCTGAATCTGCTGCTATGTTTCGCTACTATTTTGATCAAACTTCCTTTTCGGTGCCCAATTGTCACTGTGACATGATTTCAAACAAAATAATGTTTTGGCCCCCATTGCTTTGCTTCTTTGTGTCAAGTATCCTTTCTATCAGATTTGTAAATTGATCTGAAAGGCATCATCTAGCTACACTGAGCCAGCACCAGTAGAATTAGTCAGGGTGTATTATGAAGAACCTTTTATTAAATAAATTAGCTGCAGTTATAATGAGGCAATTTATGGTTCTGTAATCAGGTAATTATAGCACTAAGCTTCAAAATGACAAATCCCTTTAGACGGCAAAACTTAGGAAAGGAAAGGCACATGTTTAGACCTGCCTGCTCACACCAGATAAACACACAAGTCAAGTTGTTACAATCATTTATTTATCACTCTTGAAACCAAGATAATGCTTCTGAGAAAAATCAACCACCGTGGGATTTTTGTTTCCTCAGCTAAACCAATTATTACTGATTTAACTTCATTAGAGCTAAAAGTGTTTACCAATTAATGACAAGATTAACAGAAGCTGAATGTATTCTTTACTCTCCATAATTATGGCTGAGGGATCCCATCCCATGAATTCAGAATGCCTTCTTCGTGATTAGTTGTCACAATTTAGGGTAAACATCAGGAGATTTAATTTTTAGCTTTCTTACCTCTTGAACTTTCACATTATAAGTGTGCCTGATGCATTTATCAAATATTTCAAGTACCACAGAACTATGAAGTTTGCCGATTAATTGTCAGTGAGGTCCTTTATCGTTACTTCTCTTGAATACAGATGCATTTATATCAAAGCTGTGGCAGTTTTCCTCCCAGAGGATGTTAGGAAAGTAACTGGGCTTTTTGATTTCACAAGTTGCCATTGTGGAATATAAACTCAACTTGAATTGCTGGCCCAGTAAACTGCTCTGTGTTATGTATGTACGCACGTACAAATATATGAATTGGAATAGGACATACAGTTCTTGAGCCTGTTCCGCAATTCAATAAGGTCATGGTTGATCTAAATGCAGCCTGAACATCACCATCTTGCCTAACACTGTATGACTCGAATCCCTTGTCCCCCAAGTTGTTCTCTACCTTTGCCTTAAAAACATTCAATAACTCTCTTCCCCCAAAAAGCAATGGAGATAGAGTTCCACAGACACACCACCTTTTGGGGGAAAAAAACAATTCTCAATCTTAAATGGGAGACTACTTATTTTTAAACTATGTCCCCTAGTTCTAGTCTCTACTACAAGGAGAAACAAGTTCTCAGCATCCAATCTGCCAAGTTCCCTCATAAACAGATTTTAAAAATCTCCTTTTTTTGAAAACTCCACCAGAGAGGCAGCCTGCCCAACCTTCCCTCACAAAAAGTCAATTTTTCACGTCCAAAAGTAACTCATCTTCAGAACTGCTTCAGACAGGTCTTGAAGAGCCATGAGTCACACCAAACTGATGTTATTTCTCTTTCCACAGATGCTGCAAAACCTGTTGAACTTCATCAGCACTTTCCATTTCTTTATGATCAGGCCATGAGCTCTTGTGTTGGAAACATGGATGTGGAACCTTGTCAAATGCCTTCCAGAAATCTACATTCAAGTGTTTCATTTTATCCATGTTAGTTGATATTTGTTCAAAGTGCTCTAATTAGCCAACCAGAATTTCACTTTCACAAAACTATGTTGACACTTTCTGACTGCATCAACATTTTGCAAGTGCCCTGCTATATACTTCCTTAAAAATAGATTCCTACATTTTCTCTAGGACAGATGATAAACTAATTGGCCAGTAAGTTCCAGCTTCCCATCTCCCTCTTCTCTTGAATAGTTGTATTTGCCATTTACCAATCTGATGGAAACTAAGACATTTTGGAAAATGCAATCCACTGCATCTACTATCCCAAATGGATGAACCTGGGGACTTGTCATCTTTTCGTCCTAATCATTTTCTCATTCTTACTCACTCCTGATGAATCAATTGCTAAATTATTCCCTCCATTTCACTTCTTGATGTCCTTATTCTGGAATATTGTTATTTGCAATCTTTTATTCCATTTTTGCAATCTCTGTTGGTGCAAGTCTGTACTCCCAGTCCTTCCTGCAATCCACTGGTTATCACCGTCCTTATTGTTAACATTGCTCTTCTTTTTCCTTGATTTATCGCTTCTTCCCATAGATTCCTCACTCCACTATTTAATTTAAAGCTCTTTCTATTGCCCTAGATTTACCACAACACAAGCCCCAGGAATGGTGCAGGTGAAAAATCTGTCCCCTCAGTGTAGGCTCCCACTTCCCTCAGTACTATATCAGGGCACCATGAACTGCAACTCATTGCTCCCACACCATTCTTCCAACCATTCATTTACCTCGAGAATCGTACTCACTCTTTGCCAATATGTTCATGGCTAAGGCTATAATCTGGACATTATTAACTTTGAGGTACCCCTTTAAATTTAGCTCCTAATTGCTCATACTTACCAATTAGAACCCCCTTCCTCGTCTTCTGTTGTGGATCACAAACATTAGATCTTCCCTTTTCTAACTGCAAGTTAATTTGCTACTCAGAAAAGATATCCTGAACCCTGACATCAGGCAAGCAACACAACCTTCCAAATTCTAGATCTCAAAATTGCAGAGAACTGTGCTTATTGTGCTGACTATACTGTCCCCTAGCACCACTACGTGGCCCCTGCTCCTGCTTCATGGCTTCCTTTACCATGGGCACTTTGCTCACCCACCCTGATGCCCCACACAGGGTGCAAACACCTCAAATATCCTGGAAATTTCACAAAAGCTGAGGCACATTCCACTTTGCCTTCCTGGATTGCCTCACATGTAGTCACACTCTTATGCTCCTCCCGAATCAGAAGTCATCCTATCGTTGGTGTTTCCTTGCCAACAATGGATTTCTTATTTATCATTGCAGAGAGCTTATTCCACATCTATAAACGGATCAGTTCATTTGCAAATACACACTTCAAAACAAGGTACATCTATAAACAACAAAACAAGAACAGTCCAGTGAAACTATACAAAGCAAAGCAGTTGTTTATTACAAAACAGCATTCCCCGGGCTCTTCTCCCCACCTGCACTTCTACTCTCTGCATTCATCTCATCTCATCCCAGCATACTAGATAGTATTTGTTTCATACCAAATCACCTAGTTGACAGTAAATGTTGGTTTACTGTTTCTTTATTAATTGTTTATAATAATATCAGAACTGCATCTAGGATGCAGGTTACAGGAACAGATCCTGACTCACTCCACCCGGTGGGAGAGTCACTTCAGTTCTCAACCTACTCAGCCCTGAGAAGTGATCTACGAACCGGTAGCAAGTTTCCGCCGGGCTGAGCGGTTTTGAATTCACACGGATCTTTTGTGGGATATTAGGTATAACATTTCTATCAGGTTAACACCATCACTAAAATAGCAAGGAGGAAATTTGACATTACCTTACCTATTACACCACAGTAACATTTTCTATGCATCATTTTGTAGTCCATGTAATTATGTTGTACAGTGATTTGAAAGGATACGCTGCACATGGAATTTTCAGCAATTAACAATGTATTTACTGATTAAATTTGCAGCAATTAATTCATTATCACCTGTCTCATTGCACAATTATCACCCAACAAGGTCACAAAAAATACTGTTCCATTTGCAGTTAAAAACCATCAACACAACACATCTGAAAATTAAGTAGTACCCTCAACTTCCTACAATTCAACAATTAATTCTCTGCGCACTGCCGAAAAAGACATTTTGTCAAAGTTTCTTCTCCTGCAATCAAGAGAAAAATACCAAATGAGAGGATAAAAACCAACAGTTATACTGTATGAGATGAGTGTACTGATTGGTTGGCAAATGGATTGTTGGCAGGGGCAGTGCCACGGAGAATGCACCAATTAATGACGATCAGCAAATAACAGCTAGGCTTTGTTCACATTTCAAACCAAGTTGACTCGGATTGCTTCGGACATTATCCTGAGACACGAACCATCGCTCTTTTGAATGAAATCATCTGGACTAAAGCTAGAGTTCAAAAGCTAACCCTGACACAATCGAAAAAGATGCCGACGTTAAACCATAAGCTGACAGCCATACAAAGAAAAAAATACTAACTTAAAATCCTGATTTGCAGAACCAGCTTCCGTCAGATAAGCAGCATATGGAGTGCTCTAACTGGGTTTTACAATGGTAACCAAAGAGGGGCAGTACCACCTGATGAAGGAGTGGCGCTTCTAAAGCTAGTGCTTCCAATTAAACCTGTTGGACTATAACCTGATGTTATGTGGTTTTTAAGTTTGTCCACCCAAGTCCAACATCGGCATCTCCACATCAAGTCTCTACTCTTCACTTCAGTTCTGAGGAGTCACTGGATCTGAAATGTGAATCCTGATTGCTCTCAGATGCTGTCAGACCAGAGGTTTTCCAACAATTTCTGCTTTTGATTCTGATTTCCATCATTCGTCGTTTTTTGATTTTTGTTTTGTTTAGTCTTTATTGACTAATTGTCTAGTCCCGCTAACTGCTTACTTCTTTTGCTGAGGATTGCAGGCAGCGTTATTTCCAAGATCAACTCAATTATCAAAGTCACTAATTGGTTCAGTGCAGTTAAATCAAACAGAAAACGGAAGGGTGGTTTACAACAAGAACCCCACCAGCTACATTCAGCCGCAAAACCTATTTCATTTTGCAGGCCAGATAGAAACCCAATTTTTGGGAGTGAAATGCTTCACCTTTAAAGTGAAAACATTCTAATTGTTTCAGGTTAATCTGTTTCATCCCTCATATATACATAATAACCAAGAAAAGGAAATGGATGAAAATGATATTCCCCTGCAATGCTCATACCTCCCACAGCCATTCCAACTGCGATCAGAAACTCACTACGTAGATACTTTTTGAAAAATTCATTGAAAGAATGAGGACATCACTGGCTAGGCCACCCTATATTGCCCTTCCCTAACTGCCCACTCTAGAGGGCAGTATCTTGCTAAAGCTGAGCTTTCTTTGCACAGTTCCTATGCAGTGGCAACCTGTACTCCTTGCTCAGTCTAAGCGCCCTATGATCTATATGTCCTTGTTTGCTATGATCTGTCGATGCTGCTTGCAAAGCAAAGCTTTTCACTGTACTTTAAATACATGTGACTACAATAAATCAAATCAAAATAGAGTCAGAGACATACAGCATGGAAACAGACCCTTCAGTCCAACTTGTCCCTGCCAACCAGATATTTTAGCCTAATCTAGAACTATTTGTCAGTTAAGTGTCAGTCATGTTGTTTGAGTCTAGAGTCACATGTAGGCCAAGATTAGAATGATGCAAGAAAAGCATCCAAGGAGCCGGGGTGGGGGGTGGAATCAACATTTTGGGCATGTAGGCCAGACTTGTAAGGATGGCGGTTTCCTTCTGTTTAGTGAACCAGATGGGTAGTTCAAACAATGGATTCATGGGGTCGTCATTAATTCATTCTAGATTTGTATTGAATTCAAATTCCACCCTCTGCCATGGTGGGATTCAAACCCAGCTCTCCACAACATTAACACATGCAGGATTAACTCCATTAGGCCATCGTCTGCCCAATGCAAACTGCATATCGTACCATTTCAGCGCAGCACAGGGGTGAATGGAGTTTCTCTCTGTTTCACGTTATTCAACTGACATGGAAGTGGGTGGATGCAGTGAGCAACAAACATTTCCCAAGTTGCATTCAGTCAAAATCTGATCAGCACAGGGCAAAGGGGTTTGCAGCTATAGTAGGTGTGTGATTATAGTTGGTCTGTGGTAAATTGGACAAGTATTAAACTGCACCCTGACATTCCCAAAGCAGTGCTTAAGTGCTATATTGTTGAAATACTAAACAAAGGCCCACATAAGCCCTGTATTTCAAAAGGACTTCAACGGCTGTAAGGCATTTTGGGATGTCCCGAAGTTGTGAAAAACACAGTTCAAAGCAGGTTCCGTTTTTTTAAATTAAGCCCTGGAGTGAGAGCGGAGAGGACAGAAGAGATACCCTATTGATTGAAACGATGCTCAGGTTTAGCTTCAAATCAATGTTCTCACAAAAACAGCCACTTTCCTGTGGTACTGGAGAGTGATCAGTGTACATGAAGCCTAGTCTAGGGGACAGGAATCTATCTAAACTTTGTAATAGACTTGATAAACTGTGTAGCCTTCCATTCAGAGAAAATGGAGAAAGAGAAACAGATCCTCGTGTATTAATTGCTATGGACACAGCTACTAACTAGAAAGTCCTAACGCTCCTGGTCTGGATTGCATGCATATGAACGTGAGGAGATTTGATTTGTGCTGAAATTATTATCGAAGTACTTTCACTTGAATGTGTTAATGTGTTGGCATTACTGGAGCTGTGAAGATGACCAACTTGCATTAGACAATGGAGCCTACAGCAATGAAGGTATAATTATGGACACAGAAATCTTACACCAATAAGGCAGTTGAAAGTTACATTTTCACTCTCTGGCTACAGTCTGCGCCTGATAACAGGTGAAGATTCATACAGGCTAGCTTGCTGTAAACTACACTGGAAAAGAGAGACTTGGATTTGTATTGCACTTTTCACGTTAAGATCTGTCGAAGTGTAGCACAGACAACAACGTATTTTTAAAGTTTCAATGCAGCAATTAATTTCATAGAGCAAGTTCTGTGATCGGTTAACCAGTTTTAAAAATGATGGAAGTCAAGAGCTACACTCAAAACACTTTGACTCCCTCATTCATCAAGAATCGAACTGTGACATACCTCCATTGGTCTATGGGGAAACAAATACAAATCTTACCAATGTTCTTCACCTTGGAGATTTCCAATGCAAAGTACTTGTTTAGGAAATCAACCACTTCCTCAGGCTCCACGTATAAATTCCCTCCTTTGTCTTCGAATGGACCCACCCTGACCCCAGCTACCCTCTTGTTCCAAATGTACATATAAAATGCCATGAGATTCTCCTTATTCCTACTTGCCACGGATATTTCATGGCCCGCTTTAGCCATCCTAATTCCTTGGGACGAAGTTCCTTTCTGTTCCCTTTATATTCTTCACAGGCCTTTTTGGATTTCAGTTTCTTGAACCTTACTCAGGTCCCATAGAATCATCACAGTATCCCGACAGTGAGGATGCAGGTCCTTTGTTCCAACAAGTCCACACTGACCCTCCGAACAGTAACCCACCCAAACCCATTCCCCTACCCTATTACCCTATATATGTACCCCTGACTAATGCACCTAAACTACACATGCCTGAACACTACAGGCAATTTAACAATCCACAATAACCTGCACATCTTTGGACTGTGGGCAGAAACCCATGCAAGCAGTAGAGACAGATCATGCATGGGCAGAATGTGCAAACTCCACACAGACAGACACAGTCGCCTGAGGTGGGAATCAAACCCAGGTCCCTGGCATTGTGAGGCAACAGTGCCAACCACTGAGCCACCAAGCCACCTCATTTTTCTTTTCCCCTGTTTAACTAATGTGCTATCAGTCAGTCAGTCATTCATTCAGTGATTAACAGTTGTTTTCCACAGGATTCATACACAGGTCACATCTTAGTAATGAAGTGAAAATAGCTTAGATATTTGAGCAACACATTCACAGGTACATGAGGATACTGCTCAAGACAGTTGAAAAGGGAGCGAAGGACAAATCTATCACCTTTCATCGCACCTTTCTTAAAAGCACAACATTGATTCAGAGTTATTTTTGACCTTTGGTCCGGTCTGAGCTTCCTTTTAATTGAAGTCAGTCACCATTTGGAATGTAGTTTAAAACCCTTCTTGCGTTGCACTTGTAACCTCCCCACTCAAAGATCAAGCTAAGGAAATTGCACATAAATAGAACTAAAGTATAAAGAAAATTTAGCTCACATTAAGATTGCTCTGGGAGAGTAGTTAGTCACACAAACTCAAATGGAGGAATGAGATGAAAAGGGAAAGGAATAGATATTGGTAGCGCCAATCTTTCTGGTTCCACAGCACATACAAGAATAATGTCCTGGTGCCTCAAATGCATATCCTTGGCAAGGAGGATTCCAAGGCATTTCATATGTACGTTCAGAACAAGAGGGTAGCTGAGGACAGGGTGGATCCACTCGAGGACAAAGGAGAGAATTTATACGTGGAGCCTGAGGAAGTGGTTGATTTCCTAAACGAGTACTTTGCATTGGGATTCTCCAAGGTGAAGGAGATCAGTAAGTTTTGTGTTTCCCCATGGACCAATGGAGGTATGTCACAGTTTGACTCCCTTGTTCATCAAGAATCTAAGTGTTTTGAGCGTAGCTCTTGAGTTCCATCATTTTTATAGTCTTGTATTTGTAAGAAATGTCTTTGGAGTTTAACTTTATCCAATGTCTTTGTTTTCTTGATATGCCAATGTAAAGAACTGACTGTATTTGTGACTAAGATATTTTTCTAAAAAGTATATTATTTAAATTAAAAAATTTGAAGATAGAATTAATAAAAATCAGGCAGATTAACAACACTAGACTTGAGCAACATTCTTGGCCACAGGCATTGGTTAACTCTGCTTCTCTCTCCTCAGATGTTGCCTGACCTGCTGACTGACTATTTCACCATTTTCTGTACCTTATTAAGCACTTTACTTGGAGGTTCCTAGAATGAAGCTAGAAACACCTCGACTCCAAGTTCCAACAGGCAATCCATGATTGCCCATGTCTGGAGCACATAGATACATTTGGTGAATGTCTTACAAAGCTCAGGTGAGCCAGAAGGCTAGTGTGGTCCCGCCTTGCGCACCCCCTCCCACCCTTTTCCATTCTCCCTCCCCCAGTCTAAGGAGGACAGGACAATAGGCAAGTGAACGTGTGAATTCTCAAGGCTCATACCTCCTGCATGTATCTTTAGGTTGCTGTTTGTAGAACAAAGTGAAAATTGCACTAACTCATTACACAAGACAGATAAATACATGGTATAGAAAAAATAGGCTAAAAGCAACAACATAGAAAATTCTGCTTTGTGACTTCAATCAGTGGTAAGTTCAGCAGGCAGATAGCAGGGACAACAATAATGCCCTGTGGGCAGAGATTAGTTCAATTGGGCCTATATTTACTAGAGCTTAGAAAGGTTGTGGGGGCATCTGATTGCAACGTGAAATTCTAACTGGACCGACTAGATGCAGGAAGGATGTTTTCCCGCAGTGGGGAGACTAGAAACAGGGGGCACACTCTCAGGATATGAAATAGTCATTTGGAACCGAGAAACGGCTAGAGGTTCCAACTAGGCCTGGAGAAGGTTCTGGAAATCAGATGTTGGGGTCGGCGAAAGTGAGCAGGAAGTCACTTGTCGAAAGCCTGGAGTTCCCGTGGTGTCTCCAAGTCCACTTTTTATTTTCTGCCGAGTCTATTTTGGTTACTGCCAAAGTCAGTATTTGGTTTGACCCTTCCCCTGGGGTAAAGGTGGGGCAGGTGGGACTTGAACCTGGATCCCCTTTACCTTGGTCGAGATCAGCGGACACGGAGCTGGGGAGGCGGTGGGCCAGATGGGAGCCGAGGAGCAGGAAAGTCAACGTCCCGAAGAACTGTTTTGGCCCAAAACGTTTGCTTTCCTGTTCCTTGGGTGCTGCCTGGCCTGCTGGCCTTTTCCATCTCCACGTCCATCGACTCCAGTCTCCATCATCTGCAGCTTGATCTGAGTCGGAAGACCATGGTTCTGAACTTGTATCTCTGCAAAGCTGAATATTTTATTTCTCCATTTTCTAACAGCTTGTAACTAAAGAAGCTGCACCTAGATGCCTTGTACCCAAGATGGTGCTGTAAGACGTGACATATAAACATTTCACTGTACCTACTGAGTACATGAGACAATAAAGGCTAATTCTAGTTCTCAGGGGGAACATATCCAAACAGTTAGACTTTAAATAGGGTTTGTTATAGTGTGGAGGTGCTAACGTCACTGACAAATCGTTCACATTCTGGGGGACCTGGTTTTGTATCCCACCATGGAAGATGGTCAGTTTTAGAAAATAAAGAAGGGTTTTGTGCTACAGGAATAGTGTCCCTACTTCTGGTCCATAAGTTCAAGTCCCACCTGCTCAGAGTCTGAGAAGATGATTTAAACAGGGTTTACTATGGTGGGGAGATGGCTAAAGGTGTGGTGTTGAGGTAGTGCCCTACCTGTAGGGTAGAAGATCTGGATTAAAGTCCCACTTGCCTCAGAGGTGTGTTATGGCACATTTGAACAGGTTAATTAAAATTCTAGTGTCCTTACTGTTGAAACAGAGGCAGTTAGTTCAAACCTGCCTTGCCCCATAACATTTTGATAAAGTATCCAGCAGGGAAATGGTGATATAAATGGTAATGTCACGAGCCTAGTTATTCATAACTCTAGACTCATTCTGCTTACGTGGTTTTACATCCCACTGTGATAGATGGTGAACTTTAAAAAATAAAGGATTTTGTGTTACAAAATTAGTGCCCCTGCCACTGGGTTAAAAGGTTCAGCGTTCAAGTCCCATCTTTTGCTAAGGTGCATCTTAACTGATTCTAATTCTTTCCTCAATCACCTGTTAATGGGGCAGATTTATATTCTCTTACAGTGTGTCTCAGACTTTTCCATGCAGAGGGTGGTGTGTGTATGGAATGAGCTGCCAGAGGAAGTGGTGGAAGCTGGTACAATTGCAACACTTAAAAGCCATCTGAATGGGTGTATGAATAGGAAGCGTTTGGAGCGGTCTGGGCCAAATGCTGGCAAATGGGACTAGATTAGGTTAGGATATCTGGTCAGCATAAACTAGGGTCTGTTTCTGTTCTGTACATCTCTATGACTATTTATTCATTGAGGGTAGCGAGAATTCTGTGGAATTCTCAGCCACAGAAGACCGTGCAGGCTAAGTCACTGAATATAATCAAAATAGATAAACCTTTAGGGGTGAAATCATGAACATTACAATCATATAGAGAATGGGCCATGATCATACCAAATGGCTGAGCAAGCTGAAAAGGGCCAAATGGCCTACTCTTGCTCCTCGTTTCTATGCAGTCTCTTCTCGTAGCTGGGGGCATCCTGCTGATATTACCCATGATCTTTAGGGAGCAAATTCTGCTTTCCTTATCTGGCCTGGCCCATATGAGACTCCAATAGTTCTGCACATGGCTGACTCTTAGGTATCCTCTGAAATTACCCAAACAGCCAATTAGGTCAAGGGCCACTAGGGATGTGCAATAAATGCTGGCCTTGCCAGTGATGCCAATATCTCATATGCTATTTTTTTTTAAAAACTCAGCCTTTGTTGGACTCAAAATAGAAAGTGAAGTAACAGTTCCACCAGAGGGAAGCTAAATTAAACGAAAAGGTGACCATTTCTGGACTCTCAGGACCAAAACAGGTTATCTTTCCAAAAAGTTGCCACCCTGCCAACAAAGCTCAAGGATGGTTTGGGGCAGACGCAAAAAAATAATTTATCAGAAAGGTTCATTTGGTCTTTTCATTTCTTTTCTTCTGTAAGTAACGATACATGCCACAGGAACCAACTGCCCCAATTCTGTCCATTACTTTTCATCTACAACCTCACCCCTCAAAGATGGTGGATCGCCACTGGCTCTCACCACTCCGCACCATAACTTCTGGAATTATACAGTCTCTGAAATTGCTTCCCTACCTAACACTGAAAGCCAGCTGCTGTCAATAATTTAATTCCTAAAAAAGCTCTTGAAGGATTTATATTCCACTTATATTTGGAGAATGTTTCTATAATATGGAACAGATCATGCAAGCTGCCAAATTTATGCAACTGTTACTGTGAGATGGATTCCATAACAGGTGAAATTTGTGCCTGTTAACATTTTAATATGAAGTGTGCATTCCTGAAACTGGGACATACACAGAGTCAGTGTAAGGGCAAGGCAACAACTTTGTACAGCTAGGACTTCTACGTGCTCAGACAGAACTGTAAAGAATTGTTAAACTAGTAAAATTCCACTGTTGCCTTGAATAAGCTGACCATCCTACACAAATCTAAAATAGCAGACAACACAATGCAGCTATTTTTATTTTCAAAATCCAAAGCAATGTTGGTACCCTCAATGTTTTAGAGTTCTAGCTAAGACAAAGCATTGTAGAGAGATTCTCAGCTCACTTATTTTCACGATTCTCCCTAAACCTTCTCCTCATTTAAACCCACTCAGTCATCCACATTGCTATCCTCTTGACCTTACTATCTCTCTGGTCTCTTTAATCTTCAAGCTTTGCAAATGGCTTGTCTGTAAGCAATCACTTCTTTGTAAATCTCCATCCCTTTACCATTTTTCAAAACCATGCCTCTGGCCTCGAATACATTCTTCTCCCTTGCCACTTGCAGTTCCACTTTCAACTTACAAACTGCATAACCGCTGGCCTTCCATTTATTACCATACTTCTGAAATAGCAACCTAGTGAACTGATCCCTCATCTCCACCTCTGGCTAGCCCAGTTAGCTTAACCACCACACTGCCAAAAGAGCTTTCTGCCCTGTGCCACCACACCTGCTCAACACATAGACATCTCCAGTGTTACCCGTACGCTCGACCTTTGGCCCACTCTTCTTCCTCAAGATGTGGCCATCAGAGTGACTGTAAACTGCAATCTCCTGATCTGCCTCAATCATCTCTCAATCCCTTACTGTTTCTATTGGGTTGTTTCTCCACTGTTGAGGAACGTGTAGGCACCGTTTTCCATGTGAACAACGGGAATGCTAAAGCCAGCATCTTGCCCCCACCTCGCCAATCACAAGCTCTATCTTTGCTATTCTTTCCACCAGCTTCCCTGGCCCATACTGGGTTGACTCAGGCTGCGTGAAACATCAGCATCCTTACTGATCCCTTCACCACAAAGACATTTGTCACGTTATAACTGCCTCAGCCCATCAGCTGCTGTAACACTCAGTCAATCTTGACAATTACACAACTCTCTTACTGCCGCTCTCACTCTTCAAATGGGCTAATTAAAAAACAAACCAATAGCTACATCTTTTTCACTTACTATCACCTCTTGTCACCTACTGAAATGACAACTTTCAGTCGACAATTCTCAGCTTAGCGTTCAAGTCATTTTATGGCTTCCCCTTTCCCATCTCATGCCATTCTCAGCTCTACAATACTAGCTGAATTATCACCATTCCTGACTGTGGCCTCATATGCCAGCCAACCAACTACCCCCACACCCTACCCACCACCACTGCCCCCATCTTAAATGCTGCTACTTCTCCAGCTCACCTACCCCCTCTAAACCTATCACCAAATACTCAACGTCTTGCAGAGAAAGATTGGGCAAACTGGGCCTGTGTTTCCTGTATGAGTGCTGAAGAATAAAGAGATGCTCTCATGGAGATTTACAAAACAATTAAAGGGATAAACAAATGCAGGTAAGAGGTTTCGCCAGACTGGGAGTCTGGAACCCGGGGACACTATTTCAAAATGAGAGAGACGCTGCTTAGGTTCGAGATGCACAGAAATCTGTTTACTCTGAGGGTTGTGAATCTTTGGAAACTTCTATCACAGGACACCTAGAAGCTCAGTCTTCTAGTTGAAGGTAGGGATTGATAGATTTTTGTATTATTAGCGGAATACAGGGGTCTGTGGATGGGGTAGGTAATGGACACTTAAGTATTCAATCAGCCGTGGTTATACCAATTGGTTGGATAGGCTCAACAAGCTGAATGGCTCACTCTTGCTCCTATGTTCTTTTCTGTGTGACCGCTTCTGAGAGCCACTTGGGATAGCTAGATACAGGCAAGTTGTTCTTCTAACCTACAAGAAACCTGGCATCTCTATAGCAGACAGAAATGGATTTGAAACTACACTTTGCAGGTCATTGCATACAAACAGACGAACAAGGAACAATAGATCACTTAGCCCTTCGAGTCTGCGACACCATTCAATGAGTTATCTGACTTTAACTTCAATGCTACACTCCTTCACATCCCCGATAACCTTTCATCACTTTAGTAATCAAGAATCTACCTCTGCCTTAAAAACTTGATTTCCGTAATAACTTTTGACATGACTCCTTATTGAAGGCTTTCTGGAAATCTACCTATAATACATTCACAAGTTCCCCTTTATCTGCAGCACAAGTTATTTCTTCAAAGAATTCCAATTGATTAATTGAATAAGATTCCCCCAATGTTGGCTCTGCCTGATTACCTTTAACTTATCCAAGTGCCCTATAATAACTGCTTCCACAGTAGCTAGGAAACAACTCAAAAATGGGCCGATGAGAGCAAGGAGGGGCACAAAAAAGCCTTGGAGGGAAGGATGAGGGAAAACCCATAGGCATTCCATACATACATGAGGAAGAGAATGATCAGAGAGAGTACAGCCAATCAGGGAGAATGGAGGGAACCTGTGCCTGGAGTCAGATGGGTTAGGGGAGGCCCTAAATGAGTTTTTTTTCCTTCAGTATTCAATCTAGAGGGGGACCTTGTTGATAGTGCGAACACCATGCACCAGGTTAATAGGTTTGAACAGATTGATTTTAAGGATGTGGATGTGCTGGAAATTCTGGGAAGCATCAAGATAGGTAGGTCCCCAGAACTAGAACAGATATATTCAAGGTTACTACAGGAGGTGAGGAATGAGATTGCTGCCCTCTGGCAATGATCTTTGCATCCTCACTCTGCATGGGAGTAGTACTGGATGATTGGAGGGAGGCGAATGTTGTTCTTCTGTTCAAGAAAGGGAATAGGAAAATCCCTGGGAATTACAGACCAGTCAGTCTTATGTCTGTGGTAACCAAAGTACTAGAAAGGATTCTGAGCGTCGGATTTATGACTATTTGGAAGCTTGATTAAAGATAGTCAGCATGGCTTTGTGGAGGGCAGGTCATGCCCTCTCAAGTCTTATCGAGCTCTTTGACAAAGATCAAACAGTGGATGTGGTGTATATGGATTTCAGTAAGGCATTTCATGAGGCTCCCACAGTAGGGTCATTCAAAAAGTTAGGAGATATGGGATACAGGGAAATTAGGCTGTCTGGATACAAGATTGGCTAGCTGAAAGAAGACAGCGATTGGTAGTGGATGGCAAGTTTTCTGCCTGGAGGTCAGTGACCAGTGGTGTCCTGCAGGGATCTTTCTTGGGCCTCTGCTCTTTGTAGTTTTTATAAATGACTTGGATGAAGAAATGCAAGGATGGGTTAGTAAGTTTGCTGATGACACAAAGGTTGGTGGTGTTTTCGATAGTGTTGAGGGCTGTTGTAGGCTACAAGACATTGACAGGATGCAGAGCTGGGCTGAGAAGTGGCAGATGGAGTTCAACCTGGATAAATGAAGTGATTCATTTTGGAAGGTCGAATTTGAATACTAAATACAGGGTTAAAGACAGTGGAGGAACAGCAGGACCATGGGGTCCATGTACACAGATCCCTCAATGTTGCCATCAATGTTGGTAGGGTTAAGGCGGCGTATGATGTTTTGGCTTTCATTAACGGGGGAATTGAGTTTAAGAGCCACATGATTTTGTTGCAGCTCGATAAAACCCTGGTTAGACCACACTTGGAATATTATGTCTAGTTCTGGTTGCATCATCATAGGAAGGACGTAGATACTTTCGAGAGATTGCAGAGATGTACCAGGATGCTGCCTGGATTGGAGGGCTTATCTTGAGAGGTTGAGTGAGCTAGGGTTTTTCACACTGGAGAGGAGGATGAAGAGAGGTGACATGAAAGAGGCGTACAAGGTAATTAGGGGCATAGATGGAGTAAATAGCCACAGACTTTTCCCCAGAGCAGACATGCTGTCACAAGGGTCATAATTTTTAAAGGTGACTGGAGAAAGGTATAGGGAGGGATGTCAGAGGTATGTTCTTTATGCAGAGAGTGGTGGGTGCATGGAATGCATTGCCAATGGCGATAGTAGAGTCAGATGCATTTGGGACGTCTAAGCGACTGCTTTACAAGCTCAAGGACGGCAGTAAGTTGAGGGGTGTGTAGATTAGGTTGATCGTAGATTAAGATAAGTGCTCAGCAGAACATAGTGGGCTGAAAGGCCTGTACTGTGCTGTACTGTTCTATGCTCTAAATTCTCTGTGACAGATGTTAAGTGAATTGACCCGCAGCTTCCTGTTTTCTGACTATCTCCGTTTTTGAATAAAGGAGCTACATTAGCTATTTTCCAATCAAAAGGAACCTTTCCTGAATCTTAGCTGTTTTGGAAAATTAAAAGCAATACATCAATTATTGCATGAGCTACTGTTAAGTCCCTAGCATTAAATCTATCAGGACCCTGGAACTGTCAACCGGCCATTGCAATCATTTGTGCGATAAAATATGTGTCCAATTTACCTGCCATTTCCACGACAAACTGCCCAGACTTATTTTTAACATTTATTTTTTTTTGTTATAAATCTGAGGAAACTATTCCCCATCCATTCTTATATTATTTTGTAAAAGTTCTCTTGTCGTTACATATCCTTGTCCACTGGCCAAATGGGGAACAGTAAAACAAAAGTAGTTCATACCTATCAAAAATAATGCAATAGCCTGCATTTATGAAGCAACATTGTGATTTTGAACAGTTAAATATAAATATAATGTTTAAAAAAAAAACAAGTCTCCCCTCTTCTCATATAAAGAATAAAGGTCTTGTGGAATTAAAAGATGGCTCAGGGTCCTGCCCCCATATCGCCTGTAAATTTGCTGCCTTTGGAAGGTGCTGGATGTAGACCAAACTGCTCCTAAAATGGAAGGAAAATATAATGAAACAGAATGAGTCAACTCTCAAAGTGCACAATGACCAGCTGGAGGGCAGCATCAATGGAGAATCCTTTCTGACCACTCTGAGGGATACACAAACCCCCATGGTCAGAAAAAGCAGAGAAAACATTCATTGTTAAAAGAAAAAACAATATGAATAATCCAAGTACAATCTGGCATCTGTGTTCGCTGCCTGTTCACTATTCTAACACACAGCTTGAGTGAGGCTCTCTCTACAGGAGGTTGACATTTATTTAAACCTCATGTTTAGTTCTCAGTTACACAGCAGTGCTAATGAGTTGTGAGGACAGATCCCTACACTTTCATCCAGTGAATGTGTGCGTGCCTGGTGTTTGTGTGGGGTGCGGGTGTGTGTGTGTAGGGGTGGGGGTGGTCTTAATGTTGAGACAGAAACAGATGGGAAGGAGACTGCATACACAATATTGTAGAAAGATAAGTAGTTTGATAAAATTGTAGTTAAGATAATTAGAGATCCTTTCCATATAATCTGACCATCGACAATATACTTGAAGATCTACTAAGTTAATGGAAGCACTCACACCACAAAATGAAAACAACGAGGCAGGCGACGCAGGAGAATCAAGTCAAGGTTACTGAAAGTGCAGAGGACTACAAAATAATTTTTCATGAGTGAAAAGGAAAAGTTTTTAAAAGAAGGCAACTGCCAACAACACATTTTTTAAGTGAAGGAGAAATTTATTGCAAATGAGGTAAATTCTGGTCACCTCACTATAGAAAGTATGTAGATGCTTTAGAGACAGTGCAGAGGAGATTTACCAGAATGCTGCTTGGATTGGAGGGCATGTCTTTTTAGATTAGATTAGACTTACAGTGTGGAAACAGGCCCTTCGGCCCAACAAGTCCACACCGACCCGCCGAAGCGCAACTCACCCATACCCCTACTTAACACTACGGGCAATTTAGCATGGCCAATTCACCTGCCCCGCACATCTTTGGACTGTGGGAGGAAACCGGAGCACCCGGAGGAAACCCACGCAGACACGGGGAGAACGTGCAAACTCCACACAGTCAGTCGCCTGAGTCGGGAATTGAACCCGGGTCTCAGGCGCTGTGAGGCAGCAGTGCTAACCACTGTGCCATGAAGAGAGGTTGAGCGAGCTAAGGCTTTTTACACTGGAGAAGGAGGAGGAAGAGAGGTGACGTGATAGAGGTGTATAAGTAATGAGAGGCATAAAGTAGAGACTTATCCCCAGGGCAGAAATGGCAGTCACAAGGGATGATCATTTTAAGACAACTGGAGGAAGGTATAGGGGAGATGTCAGTGGTGGCTGCGTGGAATGCACTGCCAGCAGTGATAATAGAGTCAGAGACATTAGGGGCATTTAAGCAACTGCTGGACAAGCACATGGATGGCAGTAAATTGAGGGGTGTGTAGCTTAGATTAGATTCCCTACAGTGTGGAAACAGGCCCTTTGGCTCAAGCCCGCCCAGACCCATCCCTCTCTGACAAACGCACCTATCACTTTGGGCAATTTAACATGGCCAATTCACCTGACCTGCACTTCTTTGGACTGTGGGAGGAAACCAGAGCACCTCAAGGAAACCCACGCATTCACGGGGAGAATGTGTAAATTCCACAGAGACAATTGCCGAGGCTAGAATCAAACCTGGGTCCATGACACTGTGAGGGCGCAGTGCTAACCACTGAGTCACCGTTAGGTTGATGCTAGATTAAGGTAAATGCTCAGCACAATATCGTGGGCCGAAGGGCCTGTACTGTTCTATGCTCTATACTGGAATCTGGACTGAAACCAAAAAAAAAATGCTGGTAATGACAGCAGATCATACAGATTCTGGGGACAGAGCGCGCGAGCGAGCTAATGTTCAGAGTCTAGATGATTCTACACAGCTGACATGAAGTGTAATATACACTTGAGATTCTTTCAAATTCCAAGTTACTTGTGAATTTGTTACAGGGCTAGTACTCATACTACTCTGATGGTGTTACAATGAGACTGCAGCATAGCTGCACTGACCAGACATATCCACGGGGGAAAATCAAACAGAACACTAATGATCTGAACGTGAGCAAAACTCCCCAGCGTTTTGTGTATGAAGCTGGCTGAGTGATAGGAAACAAAGAGAACTGATGTCGGCTGTTCTTTGGACTAGACTAAGATTTATAGAGGAGCTCCCCAGGGGTTGCTGTTAGGATTCCTGCTCATCCTGATCCATATTGATGACCTACATATCAGTGTACAGGGCACAATTTCAAAATTAACTATACAAAGTATGGAAAGTATTATGAAACATGAGAAGGGCAGTATCGACACTTGAAAGGATTTGGACAGGTTGATGGAATGCGTCGACAAAAGAGATTAAATTTAATACAAACAAGTGCGAAACAATTCATTTTGGGAGGAAGAACACAGGCAACTGAAACTAAAGGGTACAATTCCTAAAAGAGTACAGGATCAAAGGGTGCAAGGCAAAATGCAGTGCATTGGTTCTTAAATCATTGAAGGTGGCAGGACAAGTTGAGAGGGTGGTTATTAAAGCATAAAACAGCTTAGCTTTAGCAATAAGGTGATAGAATACAAAAGTAAAGAAACTCTTCAATCTGAACAAAACAACTTGGCTTTTTAAAAAATTAATTCATGGGATGAGGGTGTCGCTGGCTAGACCAGCATTTATTGCCCATTCCTAATTGCATGGACCCACTGCTGTGGGTCTGGAATCACATGTAGGTCAGATCAAGTAAGGATGACACAGTTTCCTTCCCTGAAGGACATCAGGGAGCCATTTGGAGTTTTTCTGACAACCAGAAATGGATTCATGATCATTAAACCATAAATATTATAGTTTTTTTTAAACTGAATTTAAATTCCACCATCTGTCATGTTGGGATTCGAACCCAGGTCCCCAGAATATTACCTGGGTCTCTGATAAAACATCCAGTGATAAATGCCACTAGGCCATTGCCTCCCCCTCTACTGGAGTGTTATACCTGGTCTTTCATATTTTAGGAAGCATGTAATAGCATTCGATGGTATGCAGAAAGTAATCAATGTTCCAGAGATGAAGAATTTCAGTTAAAGATTGGAGAAATGGCAATTGCTCTCCCTGGAGAAGAGCAAGTTCAGGGGTGATATCTGAAGGTACTCAGAATCAGAAGGGGTCTGGACAGAATAGATAGGGAGAAACCGCTCCCATTGGCAACAGGATGGAAAACCAGAGAATACGTATTTGAGGCCATTGGTTCTTCTGCTAATTGTTACATAGGTAGAAGCTTCATCATACAGCAAGTAGGATCTCAAATGTACTGCCAGGGAATGTGGTCAAGACAGGGTCTATTAAGATTTCCAAAGGGAATAGGATCATTAATCTGAACCAGAAAAAAAAATGGACATAAAAGCAAGGGAATGGCATGAGGTGAATTGTGCCTTCAAGAGGCCAACATGACAGAACAAGCCAAATGGCCACTTCTTGATGTAACCATTTTATGATTCCATGATCTTCAAACCAAGTTTGTTTTCTGAATGAGTTTGTGAAAGCGGATGGTACCAATCTTGTCGGCTGTGGAAAAAAGGCCCAAAGCCAAATCAGCTGCCTCTTACTCTCATCAGGTTACAGGCCTCAAGAATTAGTCTCAACATTCATAGCACAAGATTCTCAGTCCATAAAAGGTGGCAAGCTGCCAGAAGGATTACAAAGGTAGCTGGCATGAGAACTATGAAGATACAATTATTGTGGCAGCAGCACACTTCTGAACTTGAAAGGAGGCATGATGTTTTTTGTCTCCTGCATAAACAGATATGCTCTAAAATTAATGTGTTACATCTGATCTGAAATATAGTATTTCAGTCTCAGAAACAAAGTGAAATATTCAGTGCTTTTTTAATGTTAAACAAGCTAAAATGAAGATCACCTCTGTATCCAGGTGGTTACCATTTCTGAATGGGCTTCTCTGATTAAGTAGCCAATGTTTAGACAGCACTTTGAAGAGGCTGCCATTTCTTCTGGGTTTGAAAGGGACCTCCACAATCTTTCTTCATGCAGCCCATCTGTCATTCATCTAGTTGAGGGAGACATCTCACCCACACTTCCAGCCTCTGAAGACATGAAGGGATAATGCTAACCACATTCCCTATTTAAAGCTGTTAAAAGTCACTCCAATATGGGAGTGCAGCTGCACTTATCCACAATGCATAGTCTCAGCACCCCTCTCTCTACGATCACTGCTCTAGATGAGCATGCGAAAGGCTCAAGGGAAATGGTCTCTCAGTATAAAGTACGATGCTATTCAGCTTCTCATTCACATCAACCTGGTAACCAAGACAAGTTTGAGGTCACCTGCAAATTACACCCCACCCTCACTATCCAATGATTTGCTACACATAGATCCTAGATCCTTGACTTCTTTTCGCGCCTGTTTGCGCAGTACTTAGGATAGATACATTGGAGGAGCATCTACAGTTGTACTATCCTCAGGGAACTAGTGGCCCATCTCCCAATGGATGCTATTGCTTTAGTATCTTACAAATACGGTGTCAGCCAACTGAAGCCTAGATTCTTGGTTTTTAAATAGTTGAGTGTTTTTGGTTGCATAGCAGTTGTACTCAAGTGCTCACACTAAGTGCCTTTGTTTCATTTCTGCTTTCAGAGCGGTAACATAGGGCCACAGCTGTCCTTGTGAACAGGAAACAATCTCAAGAGATCATTCTACAATATGACACATCACCCTGCTAACATAGTGCCAGACAAAGTAAACCCATCGTGGCATTCTAACTGCTGACACAATTTATGTCGTATAATGGGACAGATGGTTGCAAATGATTCCAGTGGTTGAGAAATACTGAAGTAAATAATTTTTGACAACACAATACATTAGCTTTAATGTCTCACTGCATTGAGCATTAATTCTACCCATACATCAATATACAGCATCAGTAGCTTCTATGTTGTACCTTTAATGTAGTAAACAGCCCAAAAAGTGCTTCACAGGAAACTTATCCAATTTTACACACACATATGTAGGAGATAGGCCAGAACAGGATATCATAAGTGATGGAACATGGAAGGCAGGTTGGGAAATCAAGTTTGAATACCCAGTCATTTATCCAAGTTTGGATTAAAATGCATCCCATATCGGTTTTGCAACAGAAGGCATTGAAAGCCATGTCAGAATTACTTATGCAAAAAGTAGACAAGAAGCAAATACTGTATGTTTATTTCTATGGAAATGAGATCTTGATTTACTGGATCAAGACTTACTGGACCCCTATTTACTTCTTCAGAATCTTAAAGGACATGGGAGATTTTAGCAGGTAACTAAGAGACAGTTACCTTGCAACTACCTAAATGAGATTTATGGATGAAGAAATATATCATTTCAAAAATGTACTCTGGCAAAGAATTATGATCCACTGTAGCTGCCTTTTATTTCTCTCCTTCTCATCAATTTTTATTGGTCTCAATCCAATGATGAATTGGTGGATGAATGTTGTAGCCCAAGAATGAAATATATACTCAATTTAATCTCCTAGTTTATTACCAGAAGATTAAGTCACATGGGATCATGATGAGTTGGGAAGTTACATACAAAATTGGCTTGGTCACAAAAGACAGTGGGTAGTTGTGGAGGGGTGGTTTTTTTGACTGGAGGTCTGTGACAAGTGGTGTTCCACAAGGATCAGTGCTGGGACCTCTAGTTTCTTATTGGATTTGAATGAAAATATAGGATTGTTTTTATTCATTTTGTGGGATGTTTGGGTCGCTGTCTGGCTAGCATTTATTGTTCAAAGTCTGTCCCATTTAGCATGGTGATAGTGTCACACGACACGATGGAGGTTATTCTCAATGTGAAGCGGGAACTTAGTCTCCACAAGGACTGTGCAATGATCACTCTTACCGATACAGTCATGGACAAATGCAAATGCAGCCTGGCAGATTGCTGAGGAGGAGGTCAAGTACGTTTATCCCTCCTTTTGGTTCCCTCACCAACGGCCGCAGACCTAGTCTAGCAGCTATGTCCCTTCGAACCTGACCAGCTCGATCAGTAGTACTGCTGCCGACATGGAAAACCTCCACCCAGAGTACAGTTTGTGCCCTTGCTTTGTAGAAATTGGTGCAACTGAATGACTTGTTAGGCCATTTCAGCAGGCAACTGAGAGTCAACCACATTACTGTGGGTCTGGAGTCACATGTAGGCCAGACCAGGTGAGGACAGCAGATTTCCTTCCCTAAAAGAGTATTAGTGAACCAGATTAGTTTTTTCCAACAAATCATGGTCATCAGTAGATTCTAAACTCCATATTTCTTTTTGCATTGAATTCAAATTCCACCACCTGCCATGGTAGAATTCAATCCTGGGTCCCCACAACATTAAGTGGGTCTATGGATTAACATCTAGTGATAATGCCACTCGACCACCAACTCCCATGTGGCCTGAATAGTAAGTTTGCAGATGACACAAAATTTGGCAGAATTGTGGATAGTGAGGAAGGTTGTCAAAGGATAGACACGCACAACAAAACACAGTTGGAAGGTTCAGCAGAGAAATAGCAGATAATATTTAACTTGGACATGTGTGAAGTGTGCGTTTTGGGAAGTCAAATGTCAGAGCAAAGTTGGACCCTTAGGATCTTAGGGGTGCAAATCTATATCCCCGAAAGTGGCAACACAAGTAGATAAAGTGATAAAGACAGTTTAGGACATACTTGCCTTCATTGGTCAGAGCACTGAGTATAAAGGTTTGCAAGTCATGTTGCAGCTGTAAAGGTCTTTGGTCTGGCCACATTTGGATTACTGTGTGCAGTTCTGGTCACCACACTATAGGAAGGATGTGGAGACCTTAGAGAGGGCACAAGAAACACTAACTACGACATTGCCTGTATTGAAGTGTATTAGCTATAAGGAGAGGTTGTACAAACCTGGATTGTTTTTGCTAGAAAACAATCCGTGAGCGGCATGGTGGCACAGTGGTTAGCACTGCTGCCTCACAGCGCCAGAGACCCGGGTTCAATTCCCGCCTCAGGCGACTGACTGTGTGGAGTTTGCACGTTCTCCCCGTGTCAGCGTGGGTTTCCTCCGGGTGCTCCGGTTTCCTCCTACAGTCCAAAGATGTGTGGGTCAGGTGAATTGACCATGCTAAATTGCCCGTAGTGTTAGGTAAGGGGTAAATGTAGGGGTATGGGTGGGTTGCACTTCGGCGGGTCGGTGTGGACTTGTTGGGCCGAAGGGCCTGTTTCCACACTGTAAGTAATCTAATCTAATCTAATCTAATTTGAAAAAAAAATATGAAGTTGAGGAGAGACCCATTAGAAGCATATAAAATTACAAGAGATGGATAGTCAGGGTCATTTTTCCAGGTTGGAAATGTCAAATACAGGGGGTGGGGGCACAAGTTTAAGCTGAGAGAAGTTTAAAAGTAGATGTGAGGGGCAATTTTTTTTGTACACATTGCGAGAGGTGGTGATAGACAAGCAAGAGGCTGGAAGAACACAGCAAGCCAGGTGGTGGAGAAGTCAATGATTCCAGTGTAACTGTTCTTCTGGACTGGCGGTGGGTGTAAGGGGAGCTACAAATAAAGGGGGGCTGTGAGAGAGGGTCTTGGGTGGGAAGAGGGGCAGAGTGGTAAGGTAAAGAAACGTGAATAGAGGTAGAGGTGTGACTAAGTTGCTCCTTTAACAAGGTTATGTTGACCTTGGCTTTTTTTCAGAGACACAGACTTACCAAATGTCTAAGTTAGAGGTGGGGAACCTTTTCATGTTGGAAGGCCGCATTATGTTAGTTGTAATCTAATAAGGCCACATCCAAGAAACTTCAATTATATATTCTTCAAAATTCACATTACTTTGTAAAAATCTAACTAGAGTCGCATTATAACTAAATCATGAGCATAGCAGGTGTCGAAATAGCCCTTAGGACGTACCAATTTTTAAAATTGTGGTGGTCAGTCCGTGACAATTATTTCGTTGAATTTTCTTTTACTCTTTGGTATTTTAAATACATTCATTTTAGGATTAAAATAAAAATAATAAAGGACAAAAAAAATTAATAAAATATAAAAGATTTGTTCTACAAAATTTGGCTTCATTCAGAAGGCCACACACAATGGCCTAGAAGGCCACAGGTTCCCCACCCCTGTTCTAAGTTGAAAGGTTTTAGGGCCAGTTTGATTATAACTAATAGACATTGCTTCAGGCCTTTCGAGTTTTTGAAAAAAAACACTCGAACAGTGAAAGGGAAATGGCCAGTTCTCCCAGCTCAGCTTTTCTCTCGTTTGGTTTCACTCTTGCTCTCTCACATCTCTCCTGTAAGACCCTGTGTTTGTTTTTACCGTTTGTGCCAAGGGCTGTTGATGGGGATTGTTGCAAGTATTGGGTTTTTGGATAGATTAAGTAATTGTGTATTCTGTTCTCTTTTGTTGTACTTCATTCGGAAACCTTGTAAATAAATTCTGTTCATTTAAAACTAAGTGGTTTGACCAGCTGCATCACTCCTGGAATATCCACTCTACACTTGCTTAAAACAACGAGCAAAGTTAGGGTCTGGGCTACTTTTTGGAGATGTTTTGAGGTGTCTGGCCTGGTCCGTAACCGCAGGTACAATCTGGTTGGCACTCACATTGACCAACCAGGTTGTACCTTCTACCTATATGCACCTCTGCCTACCTCACCACTCCATCCCTCTCCCCATGCAAAACCTTCCCCTCAACCTTTATCTGTAGCTCCCCTTACTCCAACCCCAAAGTCCTGAAGAAGGGTTACACCCAAAATGTCGACTTCTCCACCTCCTGATGCTGCCTGGCTTGCTGTGTTCTTCCAACCTCCTGCTGGTCTACTTTGGACTCCAGCATCTGTAGTCTTTTTAAATAAAATCTCTAAGAGGTAGTGATAGAAGCAGATACGATAGCAACATTTAAAAGGCATTGAGACAGACACGTGAACAGAGTGAATAGATAGTGAATAAAGGGATACAGGGCATGTGCATGCAGATGAGGTTAGGTTAGAATGACATCATGGTCAGTGCAGACAGGATCGGCTCAAGAGCCTGTTCCTGTGCTCTGTTGTTCTATGTATGGTAATTCTGGATGGACAGGAAGCACTCTCAAACTTCAGGCAGGGTTAACAATCAGTAGTAGTCTAAAAAAATTCTTTTAAGTCTTCCAACCCCATTCCTCCTTCTCAACCCACTCCCCATTATTTGATTTATTTTGTCTTCAAAGAATAAAAGGAGGAAATTTTAATGGAAGGCAACTGTTCTGTGTTATGCTATTCTTTCACTTCCTCCTTCCTATAGGAGGAATTTCAGTTCTGTTAACTCCTCCGCAAACACTAGGCAACACTTATGAAAATCCAATGCCAGCTGTAGAGGATATTACACATTTTAAACTCCAACATCTTAATTATCTACAGCCTACTTCATAACTGAAGTCTGAACTCTGAGCATCCTCAACTGATATGTCCCAGATTTTCTTTTCTTTTATCGATCGAGTCTTTCACTATTTGCTTTGAATGCCAATTCAGCTAGCAGGAGGATTTCAGTCATACATTGCTCCTATGTGCTCAAGTCCTCTACATTCGTCTGATAGGAGAAAGTGAGGACTGCAGATGCTGGAGATCAGAAAATGCTGCAGATCCTGAAGAAGGGCTCATGCCCAAAACCTCGATTCTCCTGCTCCTTGGATGCTGCCTGACCTGCTGCGCTTTTCCAGTAACACATTTTCAGCTACATTCGTCTGATGCACACAAATGTTGACACAGACGAACGTGCAGCCAAATGAGCTAAACAATTCGAACGTAGGAATAGAACCAAACGCAGCACTAATGCTAATTTAATTCACCTCGACAAAAGCAGACTGCATTAAAACAATTCTCACCTGTGCCCAAGAACAGAGGAACAAATTCAGTCCAGTTATTAGCAGTAGCCAAAATGTGACTAAGGGCGTCTTTAGAAGGAAATGCCAATCTATATATAAAGAGTCATACCCATCAGAAAGTTAGGATAGAAATTTTTTTGAATAGTGATAGTTAGAATTTCATTATTCACAAAATGAAGTGCACCTGCAGCACAATATTTCACCCAATTATACTTTGATGAGGTAGCCATGCAACAACTGCTGCAGAGCATTGTGAGAATTTATCTTCATTTGGTTAATTCAGATCTTTAATTACTTCATTATGCTTATGAGACTTAGAATAGAATTTCCAGAGCAAATTAAAGATCTATGCAACAAGATTTTCGGCAGACAATCCTCTGTATTCAAAGAGATTTCATCTTTCCCACAAACATCCTTTTTTTTCCTGCAAGAATTAGTTAAAAATCTAAGAGGAGGTTTTTTTTAAAACAAAGCAAGAACAGATGCTATTAGTATCCTTGCTTCTTGGCACTGATATCCATGTACCAAGAGCCAGTTTCCAGATGTCCCTTTAGTTCTAGTTGCAAACTTCAGTTTTGTTTCTGCTTTTTATTAGATCAAATCATAAAAGCATTTGGTGAAAAGAAAAAGACTTTTAGCTTACAAAACATTTTCTCCATCCAAAGACAATGAATTATGGACTTTGTCCAAAACATTTTGTATCCTAGAAAAGGTTCAGTAAAACTACTTCCCTCATGTCTAAAAGATAAATCTGACCAAACTCTGGAACAACCATCCAGCCTGATATTCTACATTATGCATCTGTGACCAATAAACCTTTTTGACCTGAAAAGTCTAAGATTGCTACAGGTCATGGTCTCCGCTGTATCTCATGCGCATGACCACTTTCCATCTTTATGATTTGGTGCTGGTGTTCGATTGGGATGTACACAGTTAAAAATCACAACGCCAGGTTATAGACCAACAGGTTTACTTGGAAGCACTAGCTTTCGGAACACTGGTCCTGCATCAGGTGACTGTGTTGATGAAGGAGCAGCGCTCCAAGAGCTAGTGCTTCCAAATAAACCCGTTGGACTAGAACCTGGTGCTCTGTGATTTTAAACTTTCCATCTTTATGACTTTGATTATGGGATTTTCTTTCTGATGTTTGGACTCCCTTTAGGAAGGAATAACATTATACTGCAGGAACAAACAGGTCAAAAAGTTCAAGGGAGGAGGAAGGATAACTGGGATACAACAGGGAATCCCATATATGGGATTGGAATGCATTCTCAGAGGGAAGCTGTGTGGATGTTAATAGCAACAGGCAGGTCGATTAACACAAACTTGGATCTGGGTGGAATGGGATATTGAGAGCTAATTCCAGCCATCAGCTGTGACAGAATTCCCATTTCAGAATGGAATGTTTTGTTCTACTTGACTGATGATTTATTTGCTTGTCTTACTGGAATTATTCTTGCCAGAGACCATTTACTATTTTAACACAGATCACAATTTATTACCTTAACTTTTAGGCACAGGATTACTTCACTCAATGAGTGTATTGATTTCTTAGAGCAGAGTGTTGAAAGAACATGTTAGGTCGCTACACTTACGGACAACTGCCCGAGTCCTCTTGAGGTGTAATGTTCTACAGCACCTGTTTGGCTAAGTGTAGTACAGGAAAACCACTTGCTAGTCTAATTAGAAGATCTTCTTGTCGTTAACATTACTGCATGTTAGCAACTAGGTTACACTGATGTAATAAACGGAGACTTTTGAGGAGGATCAGATGTTGGTTCTCACTCCTTTCAGATCCTAACCCGATCTGCCCATAAATCCACATGACCATACTACAGTCGGTGGTGCTTATGTCTCTCTTCAGTATCATCTCTTTCAGACCCATACACAATGTAAGTGCCCTTCATTAAGAATAAAAAGAATTTTATTTGAAGAGATGCTTTATTTATTCAATTATGTAAATGTTAATATTCTGAATGAAATTCAGTTAATTTATAAGTTTTCACATCCTCCGCTTATTAATTGAAGTAACAAATTTACTTACTTCCTTGAGCATGATCAGCTGCAGATGTAGTTATTTATGCCAACTAAATAAATGGTAGTTATTTATTGCATACGTATAACAAATTAAAGGATTATTTTTATATTAATCTTCCTTTAATTGTGACGTTGCTCACATTTTACAGTCCCAAGCGAAATGTGATGTCCATGCCAAAATTAAAATTTACTGCCAAACTGAAATACAATGTTGGACGTAGAACAGCCGGATCAGTAAGAGTGTGTGGTCCTATGACTGGGGCCACTAATACGATTACCAGATAACAATGACTACTGGCCTAAGGCAAGGTGACACAGTCAAGGTCACCATTGTGGGAAATGCATTTCCAAGGGAGGTTGTCAGCATAACAATGAAGTGTTAAGGTCACCAAATCATTACATCAGGGGTGCCCCAGCCTTTCGCATGGAGCTGAATATCTTAGAACCTAGACTTGCACTAAAGAATTTTAAAACCACATTCAAAAGTTGGTAAAAAAAATGTTGGTCTTCATCTCAAGAGGTTTGAAACACAAAAGTAAACAAATGATGCTTTAGTTATAAAAAGCCTTTAAAGATGCTATATAGAACACTTTTTCGACACATCTAAAAGATACTGTAGCTGAAATATTATATTACGAGAACTGCTTACATCAACATGTCCAGTATTCCTTAGGATGTTGAAGAGTGACCAACTAAAAACGGAACAAAAGTACAGGCCCCTCAGCCCACCACTATACTAACATAGTTCAGCAGGTTTATTTGGAAGCACTAACTTTTAGAGCTGAACTACCTGAAGGAGCAGCGATCCGAAAGCTAGTGCCTCCAAATAAACCTGTGGGACTATAACTTGGTGTTGTGAGATTTTTGTTAAATTTTGTACACCCCAGTCCAACACCAACATCTCCAAATCATGTACTAACATATGATGCCTTTCTAAACTAAAAATCTTTTGCCTCTATCTCTGTTTCTGGTCTATTCATGTGTGTGTCAAGATGACTCTTACACATTGCTACTATATCTGCCTCCACCATCTCCACTGGCAGGGCATTCCAGGCGCTTACCACCCTGTGTGTAAATCGCCTGCCTCTCAAATCTGCTTTCAAACTTTCCTCCTTTTACCTTAAACCTATGCCCGTAGTGAGTGAAGAAGTGAACGGAAAAGACAGACTATCCACACCTCTAACATCTAGTAAACTACTATCAGGTTGCCTTCATAGTTCAAATGAAAACAAAGCAAGTTTGTCCAATATCTCCGTCCAGCTAACATCCTTCAAACCAGGTAACATCCCGGCAAATCATTTTGGCATCTTCTACAAAGCTACCATATCCTTTTGGTGACGGGACAACCAAAATTGTACACAATATTCCAAACATGGTCTGATGTTCTATACGGCTGCAACATGACTTGCTAATTTTTATACTTTATGCTCTGACTGTAAAAGGCAAGCATGCCATATGCCACCCTGACTGCCTTATCCACTTGTGTTGTCACTTTCAGGGAACTACTGACCATCATGCCTAGATTCTTCAGTATGTGGATGCTATTAAGAATTCTGCCATTTACTGTATACTTAAAATATTAAAAAGTGTTGATAATAATGAAGTGTTTCAACATGATAGATGCCGAGAAAATATCTCCTCTGTGGCAGGATGAGGACCGCGGCCACTTAAGAGTGAACCCAGGAAGAGATTTACAGATGAAAGGCAATGAAAATCCGGAACACACTTCCTCATAAGGCTGTGGATGCTGAATTAGTGGTGCTGGAAGTGCACAGCAGTTCAGGCTGCATCCAAGGAGCAGTAAAATTAATGTTTCAGACAAAAGCCCTTCATTAGGAACACAGGCAGAGAGCCTAAAGGGTGGAGAGATAAGTGAGAGGAGGGTGGGGAGAAAGTAGCATAGAGTACAATAGGTGAGTGGGGGAGGGGATGAAGGTAATAGGTCAGGGAGGGGAAGGAGGGTGGAGGATAGGTGGAAAAGAAGATAGGCAGGTAGGACAAGTCATGGGGACAGTGCTGAGCTGGAAGTTTGGAACTGGGGTGAGGTGGGGGAAGGGGAGATGAGGAAACTGGAGATGAGGAAACTGGAAAAGTCCACATTGATGCCTGGGGTTGAAGTGTTCCGAGGCGGAAAATGAGGCGTTCTTCCTCCAGGCGTCTGGTGGTGAGGGAGTGGCGGTGAAGGAGGCCCAGGACCTCCACGTCCTCAGCAGAATGGGAGGGGGAGTTGAAATATTAGGCCACAGGGAGGTGTGGTTGATTGGTGCAGGTGTCCTGGAGATGTTCCCTAAAGCGCTCTGCAAGGAGGCGTCCAGTCTCCCCAATGTAGAGGAGACTGCATCGGAAGCAACGGATACAATAAAGAGTATTGGTGGATGTGCAGGTGAAACGTTGATGGATGTGTAAGGCTCCTTTAGGGCCTTGGATGGAGGTGAGGGAGGAGGTGTGGGCACGGGCTTTGCAATTCTTGCAGTAGCAGGGGAAGGTGCCAGGACGGGAGGGTGGGGGGGGGGGTGCGTGGAACTGACCAGGCAGTCATGGGGAGAACAGTATTTGCAAAAGGCAGAAAGAGGTGCAGAGGGAAATATATCCCTGGTGGTGGGGTCTGTTTGGAGGTGCTGGAAATGTCGGCGGATGATTTGGTTTATGCGAAGGTTGGTAGGGTGGAAGGTGAGCACCAGGGGCGTTTTGTCCTTGTTACGGTTGGAGGAGTGGGGTTTGAGGGCAGACATGCGGGATGTGGACGAGATGCATTGGAGGGCATCTTTAACCACGTGGGAAGGGAAATTGCGGTCTCTAAAGGAGGAGGCCATTGGGTATGTTCTGTGGTGGAACTGGTCCTCCTGGGAGCAGATACGGCGGAGGCATTGGGAATACAGGATGGCATTTTTGCAGGTGGTAGGGTGGGAAGAGGTGTAATCCAGGTAGCTGTGGTAGTCGGTGGGTTTGTAAAAAATGTCGGTATCAAGTCGGTTGTCATTAACAGAGATGGAGAGGTCTAGGAAGGGAAGGGAGGTGTCAGAGATGATCCAGGCAAATTTAAGGTCAGGGTGGAATGTGTTGAAGTAGTTGTGGATGCTGAGTCAATTGAAAACATGAGGCTTTTTTTCCTCCAAAATTAACCCTTCTTACTTCACTTTCAAGAAAGGATTTTTCTTCAGATCTTCCAGTATACTGAGAACCACAATTAGCATACTGAGTTAAACACCAACTTTACTTAATCAAGTAAACACAAAAGGCACGGAAACAGAACAAATCTCTCCTGCATTATGTCCTCCTCAGCAGTGCACATATTGCTAATATTGCTGATTTCTTCCTTTTTTTATATATATCATTCCGAGATACAAAAACTTGCCATTCAAACAATTAATTTACCTTCCCTGGTCAGGTTGCTGCACTGAGGCTCATTACTGCACTATTGCTGGAGAAGCAAGGGACAATATTTTCAGTGGGACTTAAAGAGATTGTCAGCAATGGGCACAGACGTCAGTCATAGCAGTCTACATAAAACAGGCTTATGTAAATGAACATTGCTGTTATTGGAGCTGCAGTTATTTCCAGAACTCTGTAGAAAGTTGAATGGTGAGTCTGCTTCACCATTCAATACGATCATGGCCAATCCTCAATCTCAATGCTATATTCCCTCTTCCTGTCCATATCACTTTGATGCTTTTAAAATCTCAATGTTTATCTATTTCTGGAATGCATTCAGAGACTTGGTCTCCGCAACCTTCTGCGGTTGAGAATTCCAAAGACTCACTATTCTTTGAGTGGATAATTTCCCCATAGTCTTAAATGGGCTACTCTGTATCCTGAAATTGTGTCCCCTAATTCTACACTCCACAACCAGGGAAAACATCCTTCCTGCATCTACTGTCCAGCTCTGTTAGAATTTTATATGTTTCAATCTGATCTCCACTGATCAAACACTCTAGAGAATACAGGCCCAGTCAAACGAATTTTTCCTCAGAGGAGAGTCCTGACATCCCCAGTACCAGACAACTAGAACGTCACTGTACTCCCTTTATGGCAAATATATCATTACTTGGGGAAGGAAACCAAAAAAACTGCCTGCAATGCACCAGAGGTGGCCTCACCAAGGCCCTGTAAAACTGCCCTGACACAACCTAACCTCAGATTTAACTGTGTGTGATGTTCTGCTAAACTTCTCTGAAGTGTAACCCCTCAAATCCAGGCACAGCAGTGCATTTTTTATAACTCTGCCTGCTTCTGCAATTTTGAAATGCTCTTCATAGGTCTGAAATTCCTTAGACTTTCCTTCATTGTTCGTAGAATCCACCCTTTCACTCTCCACCCAAGTTTGGATGCACTCACATTCTCTGTCTCTGTCTCTCTCTCTCAGGGAATTCATGTGACAGGAAACCTAACCTATCTGACTTCCCGCAAACATTTGGAACAAAATTCCATCTTATCCCTCTGGATGACTGGACCTCCAGCAGCTAATCTACTCAACATGAAACTTGTGTTTCTCAAGCACCTTTACTGTCATAAACTATTCCAATCACTTTCACAGTGGCACTAACAAAATATAGCATGAAGCCACAAAAACCTAGTCAAAGTAGGTGCTTATAGGGAACTTTTCTTTCTCCAGAGGCTCCTTAAGCTGGAAACTGGCCAATCAATACCATCAGGTATTGTTTTTAGGTATTATTAGAAGAAAGTTCAGAACTGGCTCATTTAGTTTTTTTTCTTGAAATTGGTCATCCCCTTTGCTTTTCTTCAGACAGTGTAACATGGTTTAGAAGACATCTGGGTGATTAACTGCTGCTCTATTACATTCCATCTCTTTCCTTCAGGTCTCTGAGGTTAAGTGCAGCCCTCTACAATTCAGGATGAAAGATAGCTAATCTTTGAGTGATGGAAGCATTTGTTAGGTTTCATTTTTCAATAGCACTGTTTGTAGTGCAGCGTGATCTGATCAAAGAAGTGTGGTGATTTCCTATCCTTATCACCACTACTTTAATCATTATTAAAGCTTTAATGGAAAGAACTATTGAACCATTTATCACTTTCCTGCCTCATTAACCACTTAATCATGGGCATAATTATATTATACATTAAACATCAGGCTGAATTATTAATGAGTTTTAGCAATTAATGGAGAATTGGTTACAACCTCTGAAAACACAAGAAAAGCAGAGAGAGAGAAAAAAGTGCACCTCAGATGGGTCTCAAGTAGCGACCCTGTAGTCAGGGAAACAAAGATAGAGCCACCACAATTACACTGTGGACCAAATTCCTGATTTCTGACCATATCACCAAAGTCAAACAAGTGTCTTCACGATAAAATAGGAATCACACAGAAGTCAACAGCAATATTCACACCTTCCAACCAATTACTGTAATGGGCCATTATCTACGGCTTGGCGAATCAGGAAAACCTCATTCACTTTGATGCAAAATAAAACTGGTAGCTCAATTAAAAAATAGTGTGCACATGTACAACTCATGCATGAGCGATTACAACAAAGGCTAATGTTGTGGTGTAATCAGGCTACAAGGCCTGTTTAAATCCTCCTACGTGTTACTTTATTCAGGAAATTGGAGTAGGCATTGCACACTGCAAGTCTGTTCCACTATTTATCTGGATCATGGTTAATCAGATTCTATTTCCCTTAACAATCTAGGCCAGCAAAAAAAAATCCATCATATTTGGACTTGAATTCAACTGAAGCTGGCCGTTAGAGAGCGTGTGCCTATAGTACTATCACCAGAAGTGTTTCCCAATTTCTCTCGAATGGCTTGAATCAATCAGCAAACTCCTCACCTAACCCATTAATTAATTTAAAAAACTTCAGATACATCAATTTAATCTCCCTTTAACCTTCTGTATTGTATGGAGTACAAGCATGGTTTACGTTATTTGCTTTTTATCATCAACCCTTTGGAACCCTGCAAACATTTTGGTGAATCCGACTTGCACTCTATCAAAGGACAACATATTCTGAACTGTGACATCCAGACATGATCTAAATAAGGTTTTGTACAGCTGTAGAAGAGACATTTTTATACTCTAGTCTTCTAAGTTCAAAGACGAACATTAACCTTTTTTTTGTGGCTGATGATAAGTGATCTGCGTACATGACCCCCTAAATTGATTTAGATTGCCACCACGTCTTTTTTCCCAAATGGTGAAAAACCAAAATTCAACTTGACTTCATGGTGGAAGGGAAGGCTTTTCTGACTGAAAATTCAGCATGTTTTTCTTCATAAAAACAGCACAAAGAGGAATCTAACAATTCAGGACATTAGAGTTTATTTTCTTCAGTCAATCTCAATATTTATTGCTATGTCATGGTGACATTTGACTTGGAAGCAAATGTTGAGTCGACTGTGTTCCCATACACCTTATCTAATTTTAAGACTCAAACAAAAACAAATTGCTAGAAAGGCACACCAGGTCCGGTAGTAACTGTGGAGATATCAGAGTTAACGTTTTGGGTCCAATTACCCTTTCTCAGAACAATAAGACAATAAGATAAAGAAACAGTAAAAAGCTACTCGCCTTTTAACTAGATCACAACTGATCAGTTAATCCTCAACTCCATTTTCTTGTCTTTTCCCTTTTTTAAAAAGGCCCGATTCCCTTACTGATCAAAACTGTCGACTCTGGCTTTTCTTTTACTCAATAAAACAGCTTCAACAGCTGCTCAATCATTTAAAACTCAAAAAAGACTGCATCAACACTGTATCAATGTCCATGGAACAATTTGCACTTCAATGAACAGTGACAGTGTGTTAGAACAGCAACCGAAGATATTTAATTGGGATTGGTTGAAAATTTAAACATTTTCCTCTAACTTGAGTATCCTGGAAAGTAGTTTGGCTAGCCTGAAAAATACATCCATTTGTCAAATGTGTAATTTTAAACATTGGAAGATATAGGAAAAAAAAGGTGTAATTTCAACAAACAAAATCAAAGTAATTGAGAGATACATTATTTCTAGTTCAGGATCCCTGCACGATGGTAGCAGAAGTACAAGAGATTTTATCTGCTGGCACGTGGTACAAAATGTGATAAGTAGTCAGTCAGCAGCAATACTGAAGAGCAACTGGGCTGGATTTTCCAAGGAATAGCAATCTCACATACTTCCATCCTGATAGTTCTACACTCTGATGGAGCTTGTCAGAGGAAAACAAAACACGCTCCCCTTTCCATAATAGTTAGCTGCCATGTTCTGAACTGTACATGTTAAACCATAAGTATACAAGGTAAACATGACATTAGAGTGTCAGAAGGGTAGGTCAGGGTGAATGGGAGAACAGAGTCCAATAAGGGCCTGGCCAGATTGGCTCAGAGTCTGTAATTGGGATGTGCCCAGAGGTAAGTATGGGGTCAGTTAAGCAGTTACTCAATAGACTAATAGATCAACTTTCCTATTTTAATCCAAAGTCTCTAATATAAATAGTGTTCAGAAATTAGTTGTCCAGCAGAACATTCAATTTCCTGAGAATTCCTTCCTGGGTTCCCATGCATAACTACCACCCATGCTGCCGTAATAACTGTTTTTTTTCAGCAGAAACTTCAAGCCAGTAAGTTTCTAATAGATCACTGAATTTAAATCTAAATCACAATGCAGTCATTTATCACCAGCAGCCTAAGCTTCTACAAATATATACCTGAAAACCAATTAGCAGCAAGAACTTCCAAATCATTGTTTGTGTTAAGTTAATTTTTCTTATGTTCATTCACAGTGTCATTAAAGCAGTAAGAGGGTCAGTTAGCTCAGCTGTGGAATGGCTGGTTTTGCAATACAGAGCAATGCCAACAGTTTGGTCTCAATTACCACACCAACTGAGGTTACCATGAAGGGCTCTCCTCCTTAGTCGCCCCTCTTGCCAGAGGCATGCTGACCCTTGGGTTAAACCACGACCAGGTGTGTCTCATTCTCATGAGAAGTGGCCCTATGGTCTGGTCAGACTATGGCAACTTTACCTGTAAGGCTGTAAACATCAAGGTTCCTCAGATAAAAAGACAAAATTCAATGTATATTTAGTAATTTATTCACTAAATTAAAATTCAATTTAAAACAGCCCAATAACACAAGAATAATGAATACTGTCCTTTGTATAAATGATTAATTAAATCATTACAGACACTCAAAGTCATTTTGTTCTAATATAACAATCTTAAGCAATAAGCCTCAATCCTTGTATAAGGATAGGACCCTTCCCATGAAGATAGAGAATAGCCTCCTATGAACTAAACATGCTCAAGTCAGTTAAGAAATACACAAGAGTGGTCTGTCAAAGGTGATGCCATTGAGTGTCAAAAGGTGATGGTTAGATCCTCTTGTTGTGATGCTCTGAACTTGTGTGGTGCAAATGTTAGATACCATATGTCAGCACAAGCCTGGATGTTGTCCAGATCTTGTTGTATTTGGCTGTCGACAGTGTCAGTGTCTGAGGGGTTCACTAATGCTGCTGAATATTGTGCAATCAAAGATCCTCATTTATGACCTAATGACAGAGGGAAGGTCACTGATGAAGCAGCTGAAATAATTACTGCACAAGAGCTTGGGGAGGGTCCCAGGTTAGGCATCAGCTGCATGTCAAATAAACTAATCCCAGTAGCACAATAATAGAGGAAGGAGATGACTGAAGGGCACTGTACATGAAGAGGTGTACAACATGAGGATTGTTGGCTGCTGCAACTGCCTGTTAATGCTCACTAGGAAAGCTCATCCTTATCTTGAGCAATGTGAAACTTGGTGATATTTTATTCATGAATGGAAACACATTTACGAAAGAAGCAAATCTGTTACTTGGGGTATAGATTGGATTTGTTTTGATTTATTGTAGTCATGTGTACCCAAGTACAGTGAAAAGCTTCATTTGTGAGCAGTACAGACAGGTCATAGCAAGCAAGGACAGAGGTCACATGGTGTTTCAACAATGGGTGAGGCGTACAGGTTACAGCTGTACAGGAGGTACATGAAGCAAGATCAATATTAACAAGATCAACTTTATTTTAAAGTTAGAGAGTTCATTCATCAGTCTAATAATGATGTGGAGGTGCTGGTGTTGAACTGGAGTGGACAAGGTCAGAAGTTACACAACTCCAAAACCTTGTGATTTCAAATAAACTTAAGAAAATCACAACACCAGGTTATAGTCCAACAGGTTTATTTGGAAGCACTAGCTTTCGGAGCACGATTCCTTCATGAGGCGTTTGTGGAATGTAAGATCGTAGGACACAGAATTTATAGCAGAAGTTTACAGTGTGACATAACTGAAATTATATATTGAAAAGACCTAGATTGTTTGTAAAGTCTCTCATCTTTTAAATGGGCATGTTGGCTTCAGTTCTTTCAGTAACTTTCTTCAGTAACTTTCTTAAAGTTACATTCTCAAGTGAACTTTAACAATAGGTGCCATGTCCATTCTAAAAGACGAGAGACTTAAATAATCCAGGTCTTTTTCAATTTATAATTTCAGTTGCATCACACTGTAAACTTCTGCTATAAATTCTGTGTCCTACAATCTTAAACTCCATAACCACCTGATGAAGGAGCGGAAGCACGAGCTTTCGGAGCTCTAAATAAGCCTGTTGGGACTATAACCTGGTGTTGTGTGATTTTTAAAAATTTTGTACACCCCAGACCAACACGAGCACCTCCAAATCAAGTAAACCTGCTGGACTATAACCTGGTGTCCTGAACGTCTGACCCAGTCGAATAATGGCAGGAAAGATGCCATTCTTGAACCCAATGGTGAGTGTCCAAGCTTCTGTTTCTTCTGCCTGATGGAAGAGGTTATTAGGTGAGCTTTACTGGGGTGGGAGGGGTCTTTGATGATGATGGCAACCTTTCTGCAGCAGGAGGAATTCTAGATGGAGTCCATGGATGGGAGGTTGGCTTCCATGATGGTCTGGGCTGAGCTCTCAACTTTCTGTACTTTCCTATAAGCAAGAAGCTAATGTTTTGTAACAGCTACTAATTTTATTAGTGTGGGGGATTGATACATTTTTGACTGGCTACATCAGCTCGAGAAATACAGGAGGCAGCAATCCTCATGATAAACAGAAACATGTCCATCAATACCACAGACTTGACAATGCCAGCAGCCCTCAATCCTTAAAAATCACATCGGCCCAACTTGGGAGGGAACAGTGTGTGCAGTGATTTGAATTGGCTTTCTGTCAGATTGGAATGTTGTAAATGTTAATGTGGGAGATCGCAGGCTCAGATAGTGAAGATTATTTTAAATTAGAAGCACATATCTTTTGCATAAAACTGCACACAGCAAGTTTCAGACAACTATATAAGGTAGAAACAAAAGGAGTTCTTTTCAGGCCATGTCTGAAATGCCAAAAGACAAACAGTATCTAAAACACAAAAAGATCACATGCAAGGGTGCTTGAGGTAGTACAACTGGCCAGGATATATACTATGCCTCCTCTTGATAAATAGAACTGTCCACAGTGTTATCAGGAAACCACTTCACATTCAATGCATTACTCTACAATCATCTAGCCATTATGCTTTTCTTATAAAATAGTTAAGAAATGGTTACATTTCAATGACATTTGAACTTGTTAAATGAACAAGTGTCCTATTCTGGTACAACGAGAATAAATTACTGAATTACAGTGATCCATCAAGGCTCAACATATTTACAGTAAAAAGGCAACACTGTTTGGTTTAAACATTCATTAACTTATATTCCCTGTGCTATCAATGTTAATCTCATGAGAGACTGAACCTCAACGCATTCACAAAACAAACTGCCAGTAAAATTCACCCTTAAGAAAGTGAATGAATTAAACTAAATAGATGTGATAGTCGAGAGAGATCAGAATGAAATAAGCATGAACAAGCTCAATCTATGCTCAGTGATTGGAAGTGTCCTCTAATTTAGCAAACATATTCCTTCGTCTGAGTGCAGGCTAGCTACAGGTGACATTTTATATCAAGAAAAACATGTAGCATACTTTAGTGGAAAAATAGTTGAGCAAAACCATGCTGAATCTCATCCCTCCTTATTCCCCTTCACAGAAAGGGACCAATTTGCAATCTATGAACTATGAAAGTATCTCAACACACAGACCTATTTTATACTCTATTGCTTCTTATAATGCAATTATTTCTCTCAGTCAGGATACCAATCTACCATTGCTGGAAACATGCTCTGTACACTACCTGTTCCAAGTATTTTGATCTTAATTTTGAAGGTCAACTTGAGTGCTGTTTGCAGATTTAATGTACTACCCCTAAATCAGAATATTAATCCCCCAGCCAGGCTTTCTCCCCGCTGTGGGGAAGTGTGTTAAGTGGGAGTGAAATTCAGTAATCTACTCGCAGTAAATGAGAGTCATACCAGGCCCGATGGAGAGTGTTACACACATATTCAAGTATGGGAGAGGTGAGGGCTGAGCCCGGTTTACAACCAAGTTCAATGGATTGCACTCTGCATTATAAACCACAACTGTTACTGTTGAGTTAACACTATATACATGGTTAAAAATCACAACACCAGGTCATAATCCAACAGGCTTATTTGGAAGCACTAGCTTTGGAACTCTGCTCCTTCATCAATACAACCATCTGATGAAGGAGCAGCAGTCAGAAGACTAGTGCTTCCAAATAAACCTGTTGGATTATGACCTGGAGTTGAGATTTTTTTACTTCGTACATCCCCAGTCCAACACCATCACCTCCAAATCATGACTATATACATGTTCACACAGTGAGCACACTTAGTTCAAGACTTTGTGCCTAAACTTAGCCTAAACTAAGTTGATTGTGATATGGTTGGGCCTATGAGATGCACCTTAGTCAGCAGTGCACATCGAAAATCTGTTCCTTTTAACATAGGTTAGGTTTGAGGCTGCAGTGTCCTGGAATAGTCCTGGTGGAACAAGAATCTCAGGGAGTCCCTCTCCCACTGCAACTCCCAGGTCATTTCCTCTGCCCTGAAGCCCTTCAACCATGTCCTGAAACAAACTCGCCACCTATCCACTCCACCCTCCCTCCGCCCCTGACCTATCACCTTCATCCCTTCCCCCACTCACCTATTGTACTCTTTGCTACTTTCTCCCCACCCCCACCCTCCTCTAGCTTATCTCTCCATGCTTCAGGCTCTCTGCCTGTATTCCTGATGAAGGGCTTTTGCCCGAAGCGTCGATTTTACTGTTCCTCAGATGCTGCCTGAACTGCTGCGCTCTTCCAGCGCCACTAATCCAGATAATGCTCCAGTTGTTAAGATCTAATCATAATCCTTGCCTGTGCAATCTTTCTTGAAGTTTTTTTTTGAAAATAAGCTTCAACTACACCTGCAGTAGAAACATTACATTGACTGGCACTGTAACTACAGTTGGAAACTACGAAAGCATCAATTTTACATTAACTTAATTAATTCAGGTTTTATACATTGAGAAATTAATTAACCAAATAGTAGAGGTCTCCAGTTCAGGAAGGAAAATAAATTACATTTGAGTATACATGCCATCTATCAAAAGTATAATGTAATCATCAAAAGAAGCATCACTATCCAAATTCCTTCTCACATTTCGAATCATTGTACAATTGTAGCTAGTCCTTAAGTTTACACTCCATTGTAGCATTTTCCTTAAAGCACGGCATTCTGTGCTTTCAGTCGGTCATTGATATCTTAGAACAGTAACCTGAAATATGCAGCATTATTATTAACAATTTCCTGGGGAGAGTTCCAAATCGCACACATTTGATTCTGATCTGCCTCGATGCTCACATCCAATTGTTTCAGTTTAATTCATCCACTTTCTTGAGGATGCATTTTGTCAGCAGTCTGCTTTTTTGACTTGTGTGCAAGATTCATTCTCTCAGGAGCTGAGCATGGATATAACAGGGTATACAAGTGACTGAATTTTTAAAACAAACAACAACCTTTTCTTATTACCTGAAGTATTTTGAGTTTTGAATTTCAAAAAAATATATACTGAATATCTATTCCTTAACAGCAACTGAATCTAATTTCCCAAGAGATTATGACCATTATCCAGAAGAATGTTGGTATATCTGTTCTAATTATAAATATTAGAACATATAACAAAACCAAAAAAACAGATTTAGTTACTTTAAGGATTGTATAGTGTACATTCAGACAGACTGAAAAGACATTTGAGTAATGAGGTGAAATTAAATGCAATCTCCCATCACTCCCCCAAACACACCCCACCAAAAAGGATGTCAAGATGGACTACATTAGGAGCAAGGAAAATTCACAACACAACTCAAACAACACAATATTGGACATGTTGTTTTGAATGTGACTTAAGTTACCTCAAATATCAAATGTAGTCACGTAACAGATATAATCTGCTATTCATTACTTTCAGCTGAGCAACTAAATGAAATGGAGGCAGTAATAGGGAGAAGGAAAATACTTTGAGACTTACTAAGCAGCAGAATCGTTGAGTTGGTATTCCCTAGATCGACCGAAACAAGCCTGAACCCCAGCGTCACTCCAGAGCCTTCGGATCACATTTGCTAGGTCTTCGGGCAAGATGCCCTGCTCCTCAGCCGTACCAGACAATGCAAACAATTGGCGCGCATCATCCTGAAGAACAAGCACAGCAACACGTGTTAAAATATTCTAGTAATGGTCACCATCACAGTCTTCTCCCGTTTGAGACAGCTCTTTCCCTCTCCTACTCCCCCCACCATATGGTAGATCTGTCATGATCATCATCCAGTGATGACTTTTAACATGGTATATTGTTGGTAAATACCACTCAACGTTAAGTATCCCAGATTCAAATGTAGCATAATCGAAGAATAAAGTTTCCTCTAATGTAAAAACAGTAGTTCAACCCCAAGGAATTAACGCTTCTTGCAACAGCATAGGTTGCCTACATTCAAACATTGAAGATTCAATAAGCGAGAGAGAGAAAGTTCCAATGTGTCACTCTGGGTCGATGTCTTGTGATGTCTGGTAACATTAATGTGGACACCTGGGCACTGGCTGCAGTCAAGAGATTGGTAATTGTTTTAGATATTAAAGGCATTAAGAGGTATGGAAAGAAAGTGGGAATTTGTCATGGAGAGAGAGAATAAGGCATGTGCATATCGAATGGTGGAGCAGGGTTGAAGGGCCAAATGGTCTACTCCTGCTCCTGTTTCCAACCAACTGTACCAAGAAAGCATCAACCTCCATCAGGATCACTTTACAGTCTAAGATCGTAAAATTAGGGGATTTTGATTGCTTCCAGTTCCTGAAAGTACAAAACGGTAACTTGAGATTACACAATTCCCCAAACGATCAAAGGAAATCAAGAAGCTAAATTCTAATTCTAAAACATGCTAACCATATTTCTCTAATGCTTTAACAATATTTCAGAAACTGATAAGCAGCCAGGATTTAACTTCGTTATATTTCAAAACTGGAATTCTGGTTCTTTGACTTGTCAAGTTTCCCACTGTCACACCTGAAAGTCAAATATTTTATTTCTGAAATACTCGTAAAAATCCTGAAGCTGGCAGTAATTGTGTGTGCATTGAACTAGTCCACATGGTTCTAATTTTATAAATGATTGCTCTGCAAGTGTTTCAGCAAATAACGTATACAGGCATATTCCTCCTTACCAGACTCAAACAATGGCACATTGTCATTTATACATCATTAATCATCTTCAGAATAGGTAATCACAACCGTACCAAACTGAATAGAAAGACGTAATTCATTCTGAATAGTTCAATCCTCAAGCATTTATAGGAAGTGTTATGGATAATACAAAAAGAACCTAACTTCAGTTCCTAAGGATTTCAATAAGAATATTGTTCAGTTAGAATGAAGAACCAAGGATCATGATCTTGTCATCCAGACAAAGCATATAAATTAGCTCCATCTACAGCAGCAGTGTAATGCTGCACAGGAAACAACACAAGTGGAAAGGTCGGAAATACTCAAAGCAGATGGAAGGTTTAAGTGGTCAGCATTCAATATGGCTAACTGCAAAATGGTCAATATGCTTCTCCTTATGAATCTTTCATATTCCAGCTTCTGGCCAGCTACATGCCTCTGTTTTCCTTTTGACTAACTTATTATTTCTTCAGTAGGTGAGAAAATTACTTGAAGTGGTTTAAAAAGGATGCCAGGAATGAAATAAAGTTCTTTCAAGCTACTGGATTTTTAAAAAAATCTCACACTAAGTTTTTTTTGAAAAAAACCATACATGCTTCATCCATAATTCTTTTGGTGTGTTCAGTGAAAGGGGAAAGAGATATAGACCAAGTGTCTGAGTGAAAACCATTAATGTCATAACCATACCACAATCTTATTAAATAAAATCACAATTCAACCTCTAAGTTACCATTCATTCCAACAAGAGAGAATAAAGCTCAGTTTTCATCAGACCCTGAACCAATAACCTGCATCATGTAGAGCATTAAAATTGGTCAAGATGTTTCTTCCATCAACGAAATACGATCAAAAACAGTGCTGAGACCACCACAGTTTCTCATTTACTGGACTGTCCTGGACTGTAAAGAATTTGTTGATGGTACCAAACTGGAATAGGTCACAGATACAGAAAACAAATTGTATCAATATAATATACGAACAGATACAGGGTAGATGATTTTTCAATGCAGGCAAGAGCAAAGTGCCGGATGTAGAAAGGAAAAGCAAACAACATGCATTTTGTCAATGCTGTTGACAGACTAAACCATAAGAAATAAGAACAGGGTAGGCTGTTCAGCCCCTCAAATCCTCAACAGGATCATGGCTAAACTGACATTCCGAACGCCCACTTTCTTAAGTAAGCCGTGCTTCCCAGCTGATCAAGAATCTCTCAGCCAAAATATTCACAGGACTGTGCCACCACATCTTTTGGCAAGGAGTTCCAAAGACATTCAACCCTATGAGAGAAGAAATTCCTCCTCCTCTCAGCCTTAAATTGACATCCTTTTATTCTGAGTCTATGCCCTCTGGTTCTAGATTCTCCCATGAGGGGAAACATCCTCTCAACAGTTACCTGGTCAAGCACCTGAAGAATCTGTATATTTCAATGAGGTCACCTCTCTTTCTTCTAAACTTCAGTGTGTAGAGCCCCTATCTGTTTAGGTTTTGCCGAGAAGACAATCCCTCCATACCAGGGACCATCTGAGTGACAACAAGGGAAACTGGCAGCGTCATGGGGCTAGTAACTAGAGATCCTTTTGAGGTGGGCGGGGCAGATTCGAATCTTATCACAGCAAATGGTGAAATTTAATGGTGACCATGAACTATTATTCATTGTCATAAAAGCTTCTGTGGTAAACAACATTCTTTAGGGAAGGAAATTGTCTCTCTGGCCTACATGCCATTCCACACTCACAGTAATCTGGTTTTCTTGTAACTGCTGTTTGAAATGGTTTTGCAAACCATCCAATTCAAAGCACAATAAGGGATAGGCGAACAACTGACGTTCATCTCTCAAAATATGAAATTAGACTGTGTGACAAGGGAATTTCAGCCTGGATGTTCAAAACTGAAATAAGGAAGGAGAAAAGATAGGTTAAAACAGAAAGCATTCCCACCGTTGGAATGAAAGGAAACAAATACAAACAAAACTCAAAAGGCATATTAAAACTAATAAAGGTTTTCTTCCTTCAGATATTGACTATAGGATTGGATTCCTGAACAGAATAGCTAAGAATAAAATCCTGGCATCATTTCAGACTGTATGCTTCAACTGTGGAGAAGGGATGTGGCTGCACAGATGAGGCCAAGATGGTCTGAATGACTGGAGTCAGTGTAATTATAGAGTGAAGTCTTGCAATTGTGACTTCATACACCTGAGAGGAATTTCCACATTGGGGCAAGAGGCACAAGGACTGCTGATCACTTTAACTAACAGCTGCAAAGGACACAAATATGCTTCTTAATTTTTTTTCCCCAATAACAGTTTGCCACCAGAGTGAATTGAGTAATCTCTGCGTCATCAAGAATTTCAGAACCATCTGTACCTTATGCAAGATTCAGTCATCAGGCATTCATTGAATCACAGTAAAACACTAACTAGTTCTCACCTAAATTCATATTTACTCAGGTTAATTGCCAAAAGCTGATAATTTCAGAGTGTCCAGCACAACGACAGGTATCTTTGTTTATTCCTTCAAATTATTTGCAAGTTGTCAATGATGTAATGGAACAGTTTAGATTTGAATAACAGCTAGAAATCAGATGCAAAAATCTAGAAGTTGAAAAAATTAATTCATTAAATTATTTTATCTCAACCCTAAAATTTGAAAGAAATTGTGAAAAAAATATTGAGGGGTTCATTTCACCCTAGGGCTGAGCCGTAAGTATTCAAGTTGAAATGTTAACATTAGGGGGCATGTACTTAAGGTAGGGGAAATTTCTTTTGCACAGAGTGGCAGGAATCTGGAACATCTTGCTGGGGTGGTGATGGAAACAGATACAATAAGGGCATTTAAGCAACTTTCAGATAAGCACATGAATATATAAGGAATAGAGTGATATGGACCAAAGACAGATAGCAGCAATTGAATAAATTTTGGCACAACAGTGTGTCAAAGGCCCCCACCTCCTGTGCTGTACAGTGCAATGTTCTATGTTCCCCAAGCCTAAAAGGTATACTCTGTCTTGAAATGTGACAGAGCAACGTGAGATATTGGTTATAGCAGAGTTCTAAATTCCTCCTTCCCTCTCTATATTCTCCTGCAAGGAAAAAAACAAAATCAAAATATGATGGGATAGTTCGTACAGGAGGCCAAAAACATGGGGAACATCATATTAACATTGGTCGTCAAGGAATAATGATGGACAAATGGAGCTTGGTGCCAGACAGAACAGCAAACAGAGTTTTAGTCTAAGTGATGCTTCAGAAAGATGGAAGGCTTATAACAATAACACTGGAGACATTGAAGCCAGAAGTGACAAAAGCCTAGGTAAGCCTATCAGTGGCATAGAGATGAAGCCAAGAGAACAGGTTATTGTTGCATAGGTTGAAGAATCATCCTTTTACAGGTGGTGGTCATTTGGCCCATCAAATCAGTGCAGAATAGCAAGCATCTTGATTAGGATGTGGGACTTGCAACTCACATCTGGATTCAACAGAATGCCAAAGTTTAATGTGGACTAACAATGACTGAACAAATGAATGACAACACTTTAAATAGATTTTCTTTAGAAGAAAGTATGGTCATGCATTGGAAACACAAGGGAAGCAATTCTCTACAAACACAGTTAGCTAATGTTTGAAAAATGCGCTCATTTTTAAGCTGCTGGGGAGCCAAATCTCAGGGTCCAGGAAGCCATTCTCAGCTGTACTCCTTCATTAGGAAACATTCAGTCCTCTTATACCTACAATTTAAAATATATATAATCCAGCTGAATGTTTATTAGTATCTATAGTTAGGTTGCCAAACACAGGTACTTTATGTCTGGAAGGGAACAGTAAACCAGGGACCTGATAAATATTATCCTTCTGCAAAATCTAATGCAGTCTTATTCCAGTCCACAACAACAATGCATTGAACAGAATTCCTAGGTAACACTTCACTTTGAGCAAACGTAAAGGGAAATTCTCAGTAAACCACTGTTCATGGTCAGTGAATGATGTGTACAATTGGCACCAATAGGGAGATAGGTATAGGAAAGCAGACCATAAAGGCCAATCTGCAATATGATGATTGTCAACTTGTAGTTTGAATCTTTGGACACCACTACAACCTGGCATCAGGTGACTTGCGACTTTGTCCACCACATTCCAACACCGGCACATCATTGAATTTATGGAGTGCTATTTCAGTCATCCTTTCATGCTCTAATGTTACAGATAAATGATAGCTGAAGATTCATGAGCTTTCAGGTTCATGGGATTTTATTCAACTGGTTTATAGTTATATAAAATTTTTTTGCAAATCCAAGACACTGCTCAATCTTTCAAGCATTTGGGCTTGACTGCAGGTCCAAGATTTCAAAAGTAGATAGCTAAATAGTCAAAATAATTTGAAAGCTACAAAATCGCCATCAGAACTGTTAAAATATTCAGATCAATTACATAATCCTACAAAACCCTGTCCATTTAGGAGATTGTAATGATTAACTTGACAACATCGGTGAGTATTAAAAGTGGTCCATGCTTTAATTTAATCCAAGTATGTGCTCCACCCAGTCACACTGAGGCTAAAGTCTGGAGAATCAAATTCCCAGGGACCAGCTAATTTTGATAGATCACTGGCATGACAGACAAACTTTTCTCCTCTCAGGACTCTGCTTAGTAGACCGTGAAAGCATTGCTGAGATAGGGAGTTGAGGGGTGTTCTCACAGCCAAATTCACACACTTGAATACCTATGGAACCTGGTAAGTGCATTCCAGGTGTGACAGCTTCCAAGTGAGCCTGTGGACCCCAGGAAATCACCTAGCATCATGTCAAATGTGGGCAAGGAACTTTCCAGTTGATCACTCCCAGCACCTCACCTTGGCTGTTGAATCAATTCTCCTTCCCATTGAACATCAACTGCAAGTAGCATCAAGAATGGTAAAGGGCACAGAATGGGGAACTTCAATGTCCATCCCCAACAGTGGCTAAGTAGCATCACTAGCAACTGATCTGGTCAAGTCCAAAACAGCAAAGCTGCTAGACCAGGTTGGCATGTTCAGGGGCATGTGTCAGGGATAACCTGATCATTGATACTTGGTTTGTGTTCCACCAAGGCCACTCAACTTTTCACCTCATTTTGCCTTGGTCCAAATGTAGATGAAAGAGGTGAAGTGAAAGTTAATGCTGCCCCAATGTCAGGGGCATTTAGACAACGTGTGGCATTAAGGAGCTCGAGCAAATCTGCAGCCAGTGGGAACCAGACAGAAATTTCTCAGCAGTTGGAGTCATATCCAAGGAGGATAGTTATGGTTTTTGGAGGTTAATCATGTCAGCTCCAGGGCATCTCTGCAGGAACTTTTCAGGGCAAAGTCGTTGGCACAACCATCTTCAGTGGCTCTACCAATGGCCACTTCCTCATCCCAAGTCTGAAATGAGGATGCTTGCCAATGATTGCACAATGTTCAGCACCATTTGCCACCCCTCAGATTGTCAAGCAGTCCACATCCACCTACACCACAACCGAGATGAGATTCTGGCATTGGCTGATAGCTGTAAGTAATGTTTGCACCACACAAATTCCAGGCAATGACAAGCTCTTAAATAAAGAGAGACTCAAATTGATGTTCAATAGCATTACAATGGCTGAATCCCTCACTATCAACAACCTGGGGGTTAGCACAGACCAGAACTGAATGGGATGTTTGTATAAACACTGTGGCTACAAGAGTAGGTCAGAGATTAGAAATGCTGTTTAAAGTAACTCACCAGTAGAAGATGAAGGGTGTTGGTGAAAGGGTTGTTTTTCAGACTGGAGGTCTGTGGCCAGTGGAGTGTTACAAGGATCAGTGCTGGGTCCACTACTTTTCATCATTTATATAAATGATTTGGATATGAACGTAGGATGATATAGTTAGTAAGTTTGCAGATGACACCAAAATTGGAGGAGGTGTGGTGGACAGCAAAGAAGGTTACCTCAGGTTACAATGGATCTCGGTCAGATGGGCCAATGGGCTGAGATGTGGTAGATGGAGTTTAATTTAGATAAAAGCAAGGTGCTGCATTTTGGGAAAGCAAATCAGAGCTGGACTTATACACTTAATGGCAAGGTCCTAGAGAACAAAGAGACCTTGGAGTGCAGGTTCATAGCTCCTTGAAAGTAGAGCCACAAGTAAATAGGATAGTGAACGCGGTGTTTGATATGCTTTCCTTTATTGGTCAGAGCATTGAGTATAGAAGTTGGGAGGTAATGTTGCGACTTTAATGTTGCATACAATTCTGGTCTCCTTCCTATTGGAAAGATGTTGTGAAACTTGAAAGAGTTCAGAAAAAATTTACAAGGATGTTGCCAGGGTTGGAGGATTTAAGCAATAGGAGAGGCTGAACAGGCTGGGGCTGTTTTCCCTGGAGCATCAAAGACTGAGAGGTGCCCTCATAGGAGGTTTATAAAATTAAGCGGGGCACGGATAGGGTAAATAGACAAAATCTTTTCCCTGGGGTTGGGGAGTCCAGAACTAGAGGGCATAGGTTTAGGGTGAGAGGTGAAACATATAAGAGAGACCTAAGGGGCATCTTTTTCACGCAGAGGGTGGTACGGGTATGGAATGAGTTGCCAGAGGAAGTGGTGGGGGCTGGTACAATTGCAATATTTAAAAAACATCTGGATGGGGATATGAATAGGTAGAGTTTGGAGGAATATGGGCTAAGTGCTGGCAAATGGGACTAGATTAGGTTGGGATATCTGGTTGGCATGGATGAGTTGGACCGAAGGGTCAGTTTCCACGCTGTACATCTCTATGACCTCCTAATTCCACAAAGCCTGTCCAGCACCTCCAAGTCAGGAGTGTGGTGGAATACTTCCCACTTTTTTGCCTGCATTGGTGCAGTTTCAACTACACAAAAAGCTTGATGGCTGTGTATGCCAACACAGAGAGCATGTGCACTATTCCCCATAAATATGGGAATGTGTAACAACTGCATTCAGGAGGAGTGAGGTGGGGTGGGGAAAATGGATAAAGATCAGGAGATAGAGAAGAAGAGAGAAAGATAGACGAAGTGATGACATGGCCCCTTTCCTGAACCTTTTACCTCACTTTTCTACATTCTCACTCTTCTTTTCGACCAACTCTCTGCTCCTGTTTGCATCCATAGTGCAACCTTTGTGAGAGGCATCATGGCTTTGCAATAGAGAGTTTGGAATTGAGCCCATACGCACAGTTTCCTGACACTGTCAACCTTGGCACCATCTGACACAATGCAAAAATTCCACAGGTATGTCCTGTCCACAAAAATAAAAGGACAAATCCAACCCAGCCAATTACTGCTCCAGTCTACTCTCAATCATCAGTAAATTGATGGAAGGTGTCATCAATGGTGCTTTCAAGCAGCACCTGCTCAGTGATGCCCAGTTTGGGTTCCACCAGGTCCACTCACCTCCTGACCTCATTATAGCTTTGGTTCACATGGACAGTAGAGCTGAATTCTAGAGCACAGGGGAGAGTGACAGCCCTTGACATAAAGACCAAGTGTGATATGAAAGAGCCGTGGCAAAACTAGTGTCAATGGGAATTGGGGGGAGAAAACTCTCGACTGGTTTTCGTCACACCTGGAACAAAGGAAGACACTTGCAGTTGTTAAAGTCAGTCATTTCCGCTCCAGGACATTTCCACACGAGTTTCTTAGATGCTTGATCAATGACCTTCACAACATCATACGGTCAGAAATGGGCAACATTTGTCAATTGATTGCACAATGTTCAGCATAATTTGAGACTGCTTCAGTATCTAAGGTGTCCATGTCCAAATGAAACAAGATCTGGACAATATCCAGACTTAGATTGAAAAGTGCTAAAAAATGTGTTGCTGGAAAAGCGCAGCAGGTCAGGCAGCAAAGGAACAGGAGAATCGACGTTTCGGCATAAGCCCTTCTTCAGGAATGAACATGGCTGAAGAGCTTCAGGGCAGAGATGACATGGGGGGGTGCAGAGAGAGACAGGGACTCACAGATCTTTGTAGAGGGAGGAGGAGAGCTTCTTCAAGGAAGGCATCCTTGCAAGAGAATTTGCAGTAGGTTAAAATCAACTAGGAGAAAGTGAGGACTGCAGATGCTGGAGATCAGAGCTTAAAAATGTGTTGCTGGAAAAGTGCAGCAGGTCAGGCAGCATCGACATTTCGGGCATAAGCCCTTCTTCAGGAATGATTGAAAAGTGACAAGTAATATTGCCTGGCATTTATGTGCTGTGAATGTCAAACTTCAATAAGTCACAGTCACTCTTACCATCACTGAATTCCCCACTCTCAATATCATGGTGGTTACCATTGACCAGCAACTGGACTGGACTTGCCTCATAAACCCAATGATGACGAGAGCAGGTCGGAGGCTGGGAATAATGCGGCGACTGGCTCACCACCTGACTCCAAGGCGTGTTCACCATCTATGAGGCAGGCCAGGACCCTCCCATTTGCCTGGATGGGTTCAGCTCCAAGAAGCTTGACAGCATCCACGACAAAGCAGCTGCTTGACTATTCGTGAACGTGGTGCTATTCAGGCCCATCACCACTGATGCTCAGTAGCAGCAGTGTGTAGCATCTATAAAACGCACTGTGGGAATTCACCAATGCTGCTTCAAAAGTACTTTCCAAACCCATCTAGAATTGAAAGTTTCCCTCCATTTGACAGAACAGCTGACTTGGAAATCACTCATCACCCCTTCACGACATCAAAACCCTAGAACATCTCCAGAACAGCGCTCTGGGCGTACTTACACAACATGGATTCCGACAGCTCAAGAAAGCTGCTCACCAACAAACGATGCATGTCAACCCACGAATGAAAAAAAATGATTGCTCCAATAACTCTCAGTAAATGAAACCCGCATAAAAAGCAGCAATGTTTATGTCTTCTTGTGTGTGTCATCATAACAGTACACTTTTATCAAACACATAGATCAGTTTACAAGAAATATCCACTAAATTGCCCGCAGAGTTGACTTACTGCTCTGCCAGACTCTCCAAAGTCTATTTTCAGGTTTCCCATAGCTTTGATGATGGCCATGATAGACTGGATGGTGTTGCTGTATACCACAGCTTTGTATTGTCTACATTCTTCTTCTGAGTATCCATCCTCGTGGATAATCCTATAAAATCCAAAGAAGAAATGTTTCAGTTCCACATAACTTTATTACACCACACAGCCTGACTGTAGCATCCATGGAACCTCTGGCCTTGCATTACCTTCTAACCGACTTCTAATATAATCAGTCAGTCTTTGACACAATTGCAACGGTCATCTATAACATGTGTTATCTTAAAGCTAATCATTTCAAACCAAACAGCATGGATAAAAAGCAACACAACTAGATCCATGATTCAAAATTGAGAAATTTTGTTTTAGGAGCGAGCACTGCAATGTAGCTCCACATCTAGATGGTTTTAAAGAGGTGTTTTAATTGACATCCTCTGAACATTCATTTAGAGAGTACACCTTGATCATGTAATTTAAGGAAAATGCTCCAATTTATCAAGTAAGAGCTGGCAATTCTATCAGTACCAGCCACCTCACTACATTCCCTCAGTAGGGCACAAAGCAAAACACACTGCATCTCCACTAAATCTTTAAAGTTTGAGAACAGTGGAGTATCAGTGAAATATGTCTGTGGTGAAACTGAGAAACACATAAAAGGACCAATCCAATCAACCACCAAGTTGATTTGCTTAAACAAAATCATACAAGTGTACTTTGAACTTTTGTATATAATCCATAAAACATGAGATTGTACTCTGGACTCCAACCATTAGCAATCTACTCGATAGAATGTCATATCTCTGTGCTCCACATCTATGGTGTATCAAAAGCATGAAAGTATAGGAATAGGGTATGTAGTTGGATGGCTTGAGTATGTGGAATACATTGAGCACCCTCCTAGTTAGCTCGTTTGGCTGGATGGCGAGTTTGCAATGCAGTGTGATGCCAACACCATGGGTTCAATTCCTGAACTGGCTAAGGTCACCACAAAAAGTCTCATTTTCTCAACCCTGTGCTCACCTGAGGCATTGGTGACATTCAGAGTTAAACTCATTACCAATCATTTCTCTCTGTAATGAAAGAGCAGCGCTTTGGACCTCTGGGATTATGGCAACTTTACACGTGACCATCATAAAATATGGAAAAAGATTTTGAGCACTTCATTACTAAGTTCAAAACATTGCAAAATGACAAAACTGGATTAGCTTAATGTTGCGATTTGCTTTAATGCCAAGACAGAAATTTTAGTCTCCCTTGTTGTACATCCCTGCATGTGGTTCTAATCCTTGGAAACCATTTTAGCTTTTTACACCTTCTGTATGCGTTTCTTCCACTCCAACTCCTCATGTTCACTGTGCGCGCTTGTTTAAAAGGATCCCTTAAAATAATTTATACCCCTGTATTTCCCTACTGTAAACGCACCTTAAGACCACCGAGAAATAACCTCCCACATTTGCAGCCCCAAATATATTCCCGTTACTCCGATCCAAGTGAAGGTTCTCAATATTTGAGATTAGATGGTTCTTCAACTATTGACATTCAATGTCAGTAACAAACAAACACAGTCTTAGATTGGACACAATGCATAATACAACACCAAGTTACCTCCAATCATCTAAAAATACGACATACATTGTTGATTTATCTCACCCCTATTTCATCAAGAACATACTTATTGGATCTGTGGATTACTCCCGCCTTTAACAATTCCTTGTTGCCTTGAAGTAACACCGAATGGCATGATGGGAGGTTCACAGGCAAACCCAACATGCAGGAGTGAGGTGCCCATAAAGACCATCAAAGTGGATGCGCTAGTGAGGGCATAACATACTGTTCATGGACAAATGGTTTATATTCTTCAAAACATCAAAAATAATACTCACTTCATTTGCTTTACAATTGTGCTTTTCCCAGATTCTCCAGCACCTGTCAAGATAAAATAATGTATATTGCTTTCAATAACTTGGATTTAATAATAAAACATTACAACAAAATCTCTCAAGCCTGTACACAGTCATTAACATTTTGTAGCAGGCTTGGTCTGTATTAATTGAAGCATACACTTACAAATGATGAATTGGACTGAGGTAATTTAACTGTCTCCCCATTTAGCTCACAAATGCTGAGGGAGAAGGGAAGGGAGGAGTGAGTTTCTCTGTTCACACACAGCATTTATTTCCTAAATTCATCTTTTATAAGTAGTAACCTTTAGTAATCAGGGAGTCTTGAAATAACTGCCCATCACATGTGTAAGGGAAGACGCTTTATTGAATTCCATCTTTGGACATCATTCTGCAAATGATTTTATATTTTTAAAAAATTCTTATTGGAATTCAATAAAAATGTAGCTACAGAAAAGTTGAATAATAAGATGTCTATGAAATGAAACTGTGCACAACGGATTAACATTCTTTCCCCACAAGTAAAGGAACTTTATAACAGACACTGAACAGTAATCACTCGGGATTAATTGCAATTCATTTTTAAAAGCGCACATAAAATGTTCATTATCCTCCAGTTAAATGGGTATCGATGTCATCAGATACATCATACGTTAAAGTGATTCATATACAACTCACTGAAAACTACCCTTCCCATCAGAAAGAAAATCAATGGTAATGTTTTCTTGAGGGACACGCTACTTAATGGAGTTGGAAAGCTAAATATCATTGAAATATAGTAAAACTGTTTCCTTTTAAGCCAGTTCAATTTGAGGAACACCTAATGCAACTAACATCACCTTCCCTTCCCTACAGGTGTTAGGATAGCAATCAAGATAGCTGTCTGGATTGACTTTTTTTAAAAACCTCTCATAGAGAAAGTTGGGGAGCATGGAGATGTATGAGATCAACAAGGAAGTTTTCAAGTGTGGGACGTGGAATGTGTCTGGAGAAACACTGCCAAATTATAGCATGCAAGCTAAAGGGTTATAACATAATTGGTACTCAAAACTGCTGACTAATTCATTGTGGCAAGACATCCAGAACAACAATGAATTCTCAAATATAAACTTCTGGATTTATTGAGTTGGCAATCCCTAAACTGAATTAAGCGGTCAAGTACAGAGATTGGAAATTCAAATCAACTCTAGAATTCAGTCTGATGGACCTTACATTCATTTTATGCTCAATTCTTTTATTCATTCTCCTCAATTTTTAAAAACAGTTTTGTTGCAAAAGTTTTATCTATAGCAATGGTCTCTAGTCCAAAACAACAACCATCACAACCCCAAAAAAAGGCACCAAACACAGTATCAAGACACATTATATAATAAAACAGAATGTATGTTGCAAATTGACATGTCGGTATTTAATATTTTTGTTTTCAACTTACATGACTCACCAGTTTTACTAAATCCTCACTGGCAACCTGCCCAACACTCTTAATAAGCCATGGATAACAATTTTACTTTTGCTATTAAGAGTCTACCTGATCTCTAAACTACCCCAAATCTGAAATTGTCTGTGATAAGAGTAGAAATAATCCTCAAAGTTATCAGATCTGCTGGAGGTTGACAAACGTGATGCCACTGTTTAAGAAGGGTAGTAAGGACAAGCCAGGGAACTATAGACCGGTGAGCCTGACATCGGTGGTGGTCAAGTTATTGGAGGGAATCCTGAGGGACAGGACGTACATGTATTTGGAAAGGCAAAGACTGACGAGGGATAATCAACATGGCTTTGTGCGTGGGAAATCATGTCTCACAAACTTGATTGAGTTTTTTGAGAAAGTGACAAAGAGGATTGATGAGGGCAAAGCAGAAGATGTGATCTATATGGACTTCAGTAAGGCGTTCGACAAGGTTCCCCATGGGAGACTTATTAGCAAGTTTAGATCTCATGGAATACAGGGAGAACTAGCCATTTGGATACAGAACTGGCTCAAAAAGTAGAAGACAGAGGGTGGTGGTGGAGGGTTGTTTTTCAGACTGGAGGCCTGTGACCAGTGGAGTGCCACAAGAATCAGTGCTGGGTCCTCTACTTTTGTCATTTACACAAATGATTTGGATGCGAGCATAAGAGGTACAGTTAGTAAGTTTGCAGACACCAAAATTGGAGGTATAGTGGACAGCGAAGAGGGTTACCTCAGATTACAACCGAATCTGGACCAGATGGACCAATGGGCTGAGTAGTAGTGGATGGAGTTTAATTTAGATAAATGCGAGGTGCTGCATTTTGGGAAAACAATTCTGAGCAGGACTTACAAACTTAATGGTAAGGTCCTAGGGAGTGTAGTTGAACAAAGAGACCGTGGAGTGCAGGTTCATAGCTCCTTGAAAGTGGAGTCACTGGTAGATAAGATAGTGAAGGTGGCGTTTAGTATGCTTTCCTTTATTGGTCAGAGTATTGATTTCAGGAGTTGGGAGGTCATGTTGCAGCTGTACAGGTCATTGGTTAAGCCACTGTTGGAATATTTTGTGCAATCCTGGTCTACTTCCTATTGGAAAGATGCTGTGAAACTTGAAAGGGTTCAGGAAAGATTTACAAGGATGTTGCCAGGGTGAGAGGATTTGTGCTATAGGGAGAGACTGAACAGGCTGGTGCTGTTTTCCCTGGAGCATTGGAGGCTGAGGGGTGACCTTATAGAGGTTCACAAAATTATGAGGGGCATGGATAGGATAAATAAGCAGTCTTTTCGCTGGGGTGGGGGAGTCCAGAACTAGAGTGCATTGGTTTAGGGTGAAAGGGGAAAGACATAAGAGAGACCTAAGGGGCAACTTTTTCACTCAGGGGGTGGTATGGGTATGGAATGAACTACCAGAGAAAGTGCTGGAGGCTGGTATAATTGCAACATTTAAGAGGCATTTGGATGGGTATATGAATAGGAAGGGTTTGGAGAAATATGGGCCGGGTGCTGGCCGGTGGGACTAGGTTGGGTTGGGAGAGCTGGTCGGCATGGACTGATTGGACCGAAGGGTCTGTATCCATGCTATACATCTCTATGACTCTATGGTGGTGGCCATAAATTGCATGTACAGCTCCTTCAGTCACTAACTGAGGATATCGCTATCTTTCTTGGGCTTGTATTTTATTGAAATTTTGTTATGTATAAATAAACAAATCTGATTGCAAGGTGAGCAGTATTTTGTCAAGTATTCATCAAACAGATTCAAACATAACATCTTCCCTGCTGTTATCCAATTTTTTAAACAGAATTGGAGAAAGTGAGGACTGCAGATGATGGAGGAGATCAGAGTTGGGAATGTGGCAATGGAAAAATACAGCAGGTCAGGCAGCATCCAAGGAGCAGGAGAATTGACGTTTTGGGCATAAGCCCTTCATTTCTGACGAAGGGCTTTTGCCTGAAACGTCAATTCTCCTGCTCCTCGGATGTTGCTTGATCTACTGTGCTTTCCCAGCACCACACTCTACTTTTGAATGGACTTCTCAAATATTAATTCGGACCTCTCACTGTACCTTCTCTGTGGCCGTAACACTGTATTCTGCACACACTTCTGCTGACTTGATGCACTTTGCATGGTACAATCTGCATGCAACAATAAATCAAACTCAAGCTCATTCTGATATAAACCTAACACTCTTTTTTAAAATCAAAATATAAAATCTCTTCTAAATATTGAATGAAAAGCAGAAAAGAAAATGTTGTGTATATAATTGAATTGAGGCAAGAATCTCCTTCACACCTTTACTAAGAACTTTCAAGATGTTCAACTCACAGAATTGCAATGAGCACACAGTGTCTCGTAAGTGAATCATGCTGATGCAAGTGAATTACCTCGAACGTGCTTTTTTCCCCTCGACCATACCTGTTAAGACCAGCATTTGTTTCTCATCCCCGATTACCCTTGAAATGAGCGGCTGGCTCAGCCATTGCAGAGGGCAGTTAATAGCAAAGCACATTGCTCAGTCTGGAGTAATATGTAGGCCAGACCAAGTCAGGGTGGCAGATTTCATTCGCTGTATAATCAGCGGAAAGATCCGGTACATCCGCCCACCCTGCACTACATATAATTATCTCATTTTCCTGTTGAGGTATTCCTGCAAATGACAGGTAAAATACACTGCCCAAAACATCAAAGTCTTCAGTTCTTTTATGAAACTTTTTCCCACTATTAAGTTCCTCTTTTCAGAGCAAGTTTTACATGATCTAACTTAAATTCTGAATTATTTTTGTTTCAAACTATACTTCTGACATTTTTCTCTCCCACCTTCAATCTGGAGGGTGAGTGATTACAACTTCTGCATCATTAATAGCTGGGTAAACATTAAGATAAACATAAAAATCATCAAATAATCTGCATCGTGCAGTGGGTGTTTATGTGCTACCAAAGTACACGGCCACCAAGCAGCGTCAAGTATAATGTCCTTTTTTTAAATTGAGAATCAACAATAAAACATGACACATTAGAGGATGTGCACAGAAGAAAGATGTGTGCACTTCAAGGGAGTAATAAAATCCTTCTTGGCTCTACAGATTAGTTTTTTTCAAAATGGAATGTTTATCAAACACTGACACAGTCAAAGCTCACATGGAGGTGTCATGTCAAATTTGTACCCATCTTCCCCTTCATGAATTCAAGAAACAGTGACCACCTACTACTGTCAAGTAGAGAATCTGTAGCATTCAGAATACTGTGATAAGGTAGAGAAAGGATTATGAATATTTTCTCTGATTGCAACATAGATCCCCACATTAATATTGGAGATGATTAAAGTCAGATCCCTAAATAATTTCAAACAAGCAGCTATTATGAAATCAAATCATTTCTGTGCATTTTGAGGGAACCCAGGCACGTCAGTAATTCACACTTGACTGGGAGCACTTCAGAGTTAGAATATGGTGCAAACTTCACTGGAACATGTGAAAGATCTGCATGGTTATCAGGTTCTTAAATTGACAGTGAGCAAGTCATTGAGCCAGTGAAATTGTCCTTGCTGTAGGGCAAGTGGAAACATTGTAGATGCCAGAAATCTGAAATAAATGTAGGGTCTCACTATAACAAATCTAACTAACCATGGGGTGGTGGCTAATGATTTGATGAAAATAAATGTGTAACAATCACAGCCAGGTGAATTGTGATACAAGGCATCGGTTACAAAGCAGCCTGTGTTCAGTATTTTAAATAACTGAAATTCAATTGCAAATCTAAATGGAAATGTACCTTCCTTTAAAAATGCATGCATCAATTGTAAATCTTACTTCCACGGTTAGGCACCATAATACGTCTAAATGCCAAACTGCAGTGGATCTGCTGGGTAATGGAAAACACTGGCTCCTCAGAAGTTCTGCTGAGGTTACTGACTTGTCTGTACAACAGCAGCTAGTTATGCATGTAAAGAAATGCATATTTCAATGTAGACTCTGCATTTCTAATAAGTCTGTTCTCTATATAGATGATGCCTGACCAAAGGAGTGTTTCCAGCATTTCCTGTTGCTCTTATTCTTGGAGAAAAAGAATTGGCACTACAAAATAGTCCAAAGTAAAAAAAAAATCTGTGTATCTAAAAATCTACCTTTGTTGGTGCTCCAGAACCCAAACACCATGTTTAAATTGTTTGCCCGCCAAAACGTAAACTAGAATAATCCAGAACCAAGCACTTCATACTCTCAATATTTACATTACAAAAAAAATCCTTTTAACTGGACTATGGAACATATAATGCAAAACACCAGAAAACTCATTCTTTTCCAGAATTAGACATTACAACGCAAAACACCCAGAAATTAAATAAATTACTTGACCTAATTCTTCCCTCCTGACTATTTCAAACAATTTGATTTTCCTGAAGCCATAATGTTTTTCTCTCTGCTGATGCCGCAAGACCTGCAGAGTCTCCAGCATTTTCTCTTTTTATTCATGTTGTCTTCATCCACTTGGATTTCCTACTAAGAAGCCAGAGTTTCCAGCTTCTCCAACTCCACTCCAAGTACGACCAAGTAGCAAGTAACTTCCTATTGATAATTTAGATTTTTACAAAAAAAACAATTTGAATGAATTGTAAATCTCTGGTGCTCACAGGTTTGTTGGAATTGGGATTCAGCTGCATTTGTGTGGCCAACTGGAGGCTCGACAATTTAGGGTAACAGATACTAAAGTCCTGACAGAACATCCTGGAGATTTACTAGAATGACATGAGATGAGACTTCAGTGACACAGAAGTGATAATTGGTTCACCTTGGAGCAGAGGTGTATTCCATGTAGATTTAAGTTATGCATTCAAATTGAAGCTGAGAAATAAGGAGAAACAGTTCCCAGTGACTGAAGAGTCGATAAATAGAAAATACGGACTTTTGATGTTTTTCAAAATAACTAGCGATGAGATAAGAATTTTAAAAAAAAACTTTATCTGGAATGCACTGCAGAAAATTTAATGGAAGCGATAAAACCATAACCTTCAAAAGACAGGAATCAGTAACTAACTGACCAGGAAAACATGGAGGAGTTATGGAAAAATGCATCTGGATGGGTATATGAATAGAAGGGTTGAGAGCGATATGGGTCAAATGCTGGCAAATGGAACTAGATTAGGTTAGGATATCTGGTCAGTATGGACAAGTTGGACCGAATGGTCTGTTTCCATGCTGTACATCTTTATGACTTTGACTCTAAAAGGCAGGACAGCAGTAATTCGATCACTTTTAAAAATCTGGCACAGACATGATAAACCAAATGGTCTCCTTGCGCGCTCCATCATTCCGCGATTTTACTTTGCTAAGATGGATAGAGAATCTCAAGATCCCCAGTGAAGTGAATCCTGACAAGACACAGGCTAATGTTGTGATAATACTGAACACAGGCAGTCAACTCAACATGGCCAGTGTTAAACGAGCTGGCCAGATCTCTGAGCTAACAATAGGTGCGTAGGCATCAAGCACTGAACAGTGCAATTAGCAATTTATGAAACTGTCAAGATTCAATCAATAAATGTAACTGCAAGATGGTGAAAAATCCCAGAGGATCAAAACATTCCGTGAATGTTCCCATCTCATAAAATATAAACATTTATGGATCAGCAAATGGTGAAGGGTCACAACCACATGTGCTGGCAATGCAAAGTAAAAGCACATAACCTCCCCTCAATGAAGAGACAAATTGTGGACATTGTACCAAGCCTGCGTACAAAGTGATTTTCTGTTCTAACTCAAAAGTTAGCAGAGTGGTTAATTTAGTTCTGGATAAAACATTATTTAGTCGCCAGAAGCGATGACTGGCAACATGTTCATGGGATCTAAACGAATGAAAAGGTTTTGTGGAATGTCACATGACCCCAAGCAATTTGTATTTGTAAGCTTTGCCATTAAACAGACATGTTGCATCTGTTTCTTCCTCCCATAATCCTCTCTGCCCCACAAAATCTATCACACCATATCAAACATAATTTCCATTTACAGTGAAGTCCAAAACCCTCAGTCATAAATACAAGATAATTACTAATAAGGAATTTGGAAGAAACTTCATTAATCAGCGTGTGAATGTTGAATAGATCACCAGAAGGAAGTGATTAATAGATCAGGTGTGTTTAAAGGGGAAGTGAGATTTGCAAGATGGAAAAAGGAATAGATTTATTTGCTATTCAGGTCAGATAAAGATTGATGTGGAGGTGCTCGTGTTGGACTGGGGTGGACAAAGTTAAAAATCTCACAACAGCAGGTTATAGTCCAAAAGGTTTATCTGGAAACACTAGCTTTTGGAGCGCTGCTTCTTCATCAGGTAGTTGTGGAGCAGAATCGTAAGACACAGAATTATCGCATCAGAATTGCAATGTCATGGAATGTAATGTTAAACAAATTTAGCTTAATCCTTTCAGCTTTTAGAATTACCATTTTAGTTTCGGTTCCCTCACACGTGAATCCCAGAACTTTTTTAAAGTTACGTTCTCAAGATAATTTTAACAATAGATGCCATTGCAGCGCAGATAATGCATTGAAGGTGTGAGGTTAAAATCTGTGTCCCAATGTTAGATCAGACAGATTCTATTTCTAAAGTTGGATTTATAGAATCTTACATGGATTTACGCAGTTTTGAGCAAAATAAAGTTCTGGAAGTACAAATTCACCCCACAAACTTGTGCGCGCACATGCAGAGGTGACTGAGTGAGTGCATGCATGGGGTGTGAGTGTCTGAGAGAGATACGTATGGTTTATGTGTGAGTGTGTAATGGAATACAAGTCTGTGAGAGGGTGCTTGCATGGCAGAGTGTGTGGGGGGCGGCAGGGGGTGTATGTGTGAGCTTGTGCATGAGAAAGGGTCTGAGTGTGGGGGTCTGTGGAAGTGTGCGCATGTGAGAGAGAGTGTATAGTGCAAAGGGGTACCTGTAGTATGGCATGTACCCAAGATCTCAGTTGAGACCATCCTAATGGGTACCGAACTTGGCTATAAGCCTCTGCTCGACCAGTTTGCATTGTTGCCTGTCCTGAAGCCCACCTTGGAGGATGGTCACCTAAGGTCTGATGTCGAATGCCCAGGACCGCTGAAGTGTTCTCTAACTGGGAGGGAACACTTCTGGCTGGTGATTATTGTGCGGTGTCCATTCATCCGTTGTTGTAGCCTCTGCTTAGTCTCACCAATGTACCATGCCTCAGGACATCCTTGCCTGCAACATTGGCTGAGTCACATGAGTACCTGCTGTGTACATGGTGAAGATTGGTGTGGACAGGAGCAGCTCCTGTGGAGAGTGATAGTAGATAATACCAGCTGGGTTAAGTAATGCAGAGTAACAGCACAGAGTGAAGGCTCCTGCTCGCAAGTCATCTGGGTCCATTCGCTTTTACATTTTTTTGTACTTTCACTGCTTTTTCTTCCTACTTTAAATGTACTTACCTTCCATGGAGAATGAATTTTTGCAGCACAGACAAGCCCAGTGCGTGGGAAAGCAAGCCAAGTGCATGGCAGTGAAAGAGGGTCCCCAGCATTTACAGCAGCATTGATAGAAGGCTGCCCCAGGTATCAGAGTATCTGCAGTGGCAATAGGCACAGGGGAGATCGAACTTACCATTGGAGTGAGCTCGATGGAGGCAGGGAAAGCGACAGGATCATGGCTTCATTGGGTCTGGAGCGTGGCAGCAGCTGGAGGCCTGGATCAGGACAATGACAGTCGGAGATTGAACTCAATACGGGAAAAGCAAATCCCATGTGGCAATGAGGGAGACTCCCTGGCATCTGTGGCTGCAGAGAGAGCAGACAGCCCAAGGAATGGAAGCCCAGCATGGCGAAGCATGACAGACAGACCGCTGAACTTTAATTTTAATTTTCTACTTAGTACCAAGAAAGACAGAGATTTTTAACTTTTAACTTGTTTCTTTATTTTCTACTTTATACCGAAGTACCTCTGGACATTTTTTGCTGTACTCATACTTCTGTACTCGTGACAATAAAATCTGATTCTAAGCTATTTGCCAGCCTTATAGAGGTTCACAAAATTATGAGGGACATGGATAGGGTAAATAGGCATAGTCTCTTCCCTGGTGTCGGGGAGTCCAGAATTAAAGGCCATAGGTTTAGTGTGAGAGGGGAAAGATATAAAGGAGACCTATGGGGCTTCTTTTCCACACATAGGGTGGTACGGGTATGGAATGAGCTACCAGAGGAAGTGGTGGAGGCTGGTACAATTGCAACATTTAAGAGGCATTTGGATGGGTATATGAATAGAAACGGTTTGGAGGGATATGGGCCGGGTGCTGGCAGGTGGGACTAGATTGGGTTGGGATATCTGGTTGGCATGGACGGGTTGGACCGAAGGGTCTGTTTCCATGCTGTACATCTCTGACTCTACAGTCAAAGTAATTTTACAAATATGGTTCTAACAGCCAGTAACTGATGTTAACACAAGTCAGATCCCCCGGAGTCCTGAAATTCAACAGCCACAGACATGGCAACATTTCTCCTCCGGGAGGTCATGTTGCGGGGGCTGCACAGGAAATTGGTTAGGCCACTTTTGGAATCCTGTGTGCAATTCTGGTCTCCTTCCTATACGAAGGATGTTGTGAAACTTGAAAAGTTTCAGAAAAGATTTACAAAGGACATTGCTGGAGTTGGAGGGTTTCAGCTATAAAGAGAGGCTGAACAGACTGGGGCTGTTTTCCCTGGACCACTGGAGGATGAAGGGTGACCTAATAGAGGTTTATAAGGTCATAAGGGGCATGGATAGGATAAATACACAAGGTATTTTCCTCAGGTTGAGAGTATCCAGAACTAGAGGGCACAGATTTAAGGTGAGAGGGGAGAGATTTAAAAATGTACCTAAGGGACATTTTCACACAGAGGGTGGTGTTTGTATGGAATGAGCTGCCAGAAGTGGAGGAGGCTGGTACAATTACAGCATTCAAAAAGGCATCTGGATGGGATCTGAAAAGGAAAGGTTTAGAAGGATATGGGCCAAGTGCTGGCAAATGGGACTAGATTAATTTAGGATATCTGGTCAGCATGGACAAGTCTGTTGCTGTGCTGTCCATCTCTATGACTCCACGTTTCACCGTCTTTCCCCATTGCTCAATCCCATTTGTTTTTGCTCCATAACTGACTCCATTGTAAATGAACTGAAACCAATTCCTGGTGTTCCAAACCTATTGTGACAACCGACACCAATTTTGTCATCCGCGCTGATTTGTAGTTTTAATACCCAGAGATTTCGTAGTTTTCCCAACATCCCCAGGTACTAACTGGAAAAAGTGCACAGCACTGGGATTACTTTACCAAATAATTGCCAATAACCATCAGATGTCAGTATGGAAACTCCATTCAGAAAATTAAATACATATTTTCAAAACTGCAAACCTATGGAATTAAAGATTACTTTGAGGCACATTTTTCTGGCCACCAGGTAGGATAAACTATCAGCTAAACATCAGGTGAAATTCATGAATCAATCAACAGCAAAGCATGGCCAATTGTTGGAGTTAAAATTTTTATCTTTTAAAACCAAAGAACAGGTGTTACTTCAACATTTAAAAATGTTTATACGGAGTTTCAGGAGGCCCAAAGTTCTGAGTAGATCTGCTGCCACCCAGTAGAATTTAATCATGCCTGTCACAAATATTCGAGGTGCCACAGCATATTGGGACAGGTGGCCTGTGGTGGGAGAAATATTCCTTTTAAATTAAAAGAAATCACAAACACAAGCCTAAAATCCAGAAAGACCACTCCCTCCACGACTCCCTAGTCAGATCCACACCCCCCACCAACCCAACCTCCACTCCCGGCACCTTCCCTTGCAACCGCAAGAAATGCAAAACTTGCGCCCACACCTCCCCCCTTCACTTCCCTCCAAGGCCCTAAGGGATCCTTTCATATCCATCAGAAGTTCACCTGCACCTCCACACATAATTTACTGCATCCGCTGCACCCGTTGTGGCCTCCTATACATTGGGGAGACAGGCCGCCTACTTGTGGAACCTTTCAGAGAACACTTCTGGGATACCCGCACCAACCAACCCAACCATCCCATGGCTGAACACTAACTCCCCCTCCCACTCCGCCAAGGCCATGCAGGTCCTTGGCTGCCTCCATCGCCAGACCATGGCGACACGACGCCTGGAGGAAGAGCACCTTATCTTCCACTCAGGAACCCTCCAACCACAAGGGTTGAATGCAGATTTCTCCAGCTTTCTCATTTTCCCTCCCCCCACCTTTTCTCAGTCCCAACCCTCTGACTCCGCACTGCCTTCTTGACCTGTAATCTTCTTCCAGACCTCTCCCCCGCCCCATCCCTTCTCCGGCCTATCACCCTCACCTTAACCTCCTTCCACCTTCCGTATTCCCACGCCCCTCCCCCAAGTCCCTCCTCCCTACCTTTTATCTTAGCCTGCTTGGCACACTTTCCTCATTCCTGAAGAAGGGCTTATGCCAGAAACGTCGATTCTCCTGTTCCTTTGATGCTGCCTGACCTGCTGCACTTTTCAAGCAATACATTCTAAAGCCCTAAAATAATAGCAAACAAGTTTAAACCCACCATTTCATTATCTGGATTTCAGCAATGTGTGAGGAAATCTGAAAGGGTCATTCATCTCTCTAAATTCAAAGTTGTGTCAAAGTTCACTTTTCAGCCCCAGAGCTTTGCAAGTTTGTTAATGCCCACTTTGTCCAAAGTGAGTTCCCACAATGGCCGTTGATAGAGATTCTTTTAGAAGTGTTCTCGGAAGTGGTGGTGTAGAGGTAATATCACTGACCTGGTAGTGCTGAATCCCAGGCTAATGTGCTGAGGACTGGAGTTCAAACCCCACCACAGCAAATAGTGATATCTGGAGCTAAATGTTAGCCACTACGTAACCACTGTCGGACATTGTATAAACACATTTTGTTCAGTAGTGCCCTAACTCTGGACCAGATGGTCGAAGTTTAAGTCCTGCTTCGGAGGATCATCAAAAATATTTGAACAGGATGATATTTTATATGGATCAACTGACCAGAAATATCACTTTTTAAAAAAAAAATTAAGAGCATTATAAAGATATTTTCATTGGCAGAGCAGGTTAAGCAGTTTAGCTGAGCATCACATCATAAACCATGCCTAACATTAAATAAATGAGCCTTTTTGATGTTACTACATTTTTTCCTTGGGAAATTTGACTATTATACGTGCTACATCAAAACAAACACACAAGAAACTGAAGTAGGCCACTCTGACCTTCAAACCTGTTCTGTCATTCAACAAGATCACGCTGCTCTGATTTTAACCTTAACTCTATATTCCTATAAATTCCCTTGGTAAGCAAGAATCTACCTACCTCTGTCTTGGATATTTTTTAAGGACAACTGGCCTTAACACAATTTTTTCATTCATACAGAAATAAGAATTTACAACAAAAACAGGATGGCATCATCCCAACCAAAGGTCTGGATTTATTTCAATCTCTTCACATGACCCCCATTCCCTCCAATTCTCTCCACTATTCCCTAATTGCAACCATCACCCCTTTCCAGCTTTCCTCTTTTCCAGCTTCCTTCACTTTGACCAATTATTTCACCAGACCTCTAACCTGAAGACAATGCTTAAGTCGCTCGCAAAGAAATAAATGTATTACTATCCATATATTGATACAAGACATGACGGTTTGCACAAAATAAGCATGCAATCTGTGATCTTCCTGTAACACGTTTCTTGAAATCAGAAACTTTACCATTAATTAGGGAACAGAAAATACTGGAAATCGGGCAATATCTGAAGAGAGCAATGGTTTTAACATTCAGTTATAATGTTGGTGAATTGATTCCTCCTGAAAGGATCTGTTTCAGTTCAGTGACCTCTCTTATTAAATTATGCAGCTATGAAGTATCGAACAAATGAGACAAAATATTGATACTCTTAAAATTTTCATTTTCTTCATTCTCGAAATTCCTGAAATAGGAAACTGAAACAAAGGTGATAGACACACAGACACACCATTCTTCATCCATCCTCTACAGGCTTTTGCATGTAAAATGGCATCTACCTTTACTTACAAAACAACTAGGCCACTTCACAGAAACTGCGGAAAGACCACATTCCAACTGAAGATCAGCTGAGCAGAACTCCTTCAACTGAACTTCCAGGCATTCGGAATCGTCAGCCAGTGAAACAACTTCAATTAATTGGTTAGGGTCACAACTTCCATTAGTGGATAGAATGTGGAGCTGGAAGTGGCACAACAGGTCAACCGGGGGTAGGGGTGGGGGGGTCTGACATTTCAGGTCAGAAGCTTTCATCATCCCCTCCTCCTCTGTTACTGCTCTATCAGCTGTGTTTTCTCCAGCTCCATTCTCCAGCATCTGCAACTTACATTAAGAATGCTTTGGCACAAATCACACTTGGTGTTAGATACTGTGTAGAATCACAACACACCGAAGGACAATTTCGAGCATTTGCAAAACATAGGCATACTAAATGACAGGTCCACCAGACATGCCAAATGCTATTAACTATAATGTGCACGGATTGATGACTGAACTCAGTAGCAATAGTATCACCACTGCTCTAGGACACACTAATCTGATAACTCAAGCTCAGCTACTAATCCAAGAGGATAAGTGGCTCAACGTATTCATCATACAGGGTGCGTGACAGAGTCAAGTGCACTGGATAAAGCAAATGCCAATATTACATTAATTGCAATAGCGGGGCCAGTGCTCTTAACTAGGTTTTTCCAGTACATTTATAACATTGGCCCAGGTGTATCCAATTGATGAAGTGTGCAACAAATCCAGTCCCTACTCCTCGTCAGTCCATTGCCAATCAAAATAACAGGAGGCATCAGCACTACTGAGCGAAAGCTACCAATTCTCTTCTCATTGTGAACTGAGCATCATTTTGTTCAGATTATTCATTTCCGGACTTCATTTTCATATTTTTCTGATCAATCTGTTCAAAGATGTTATTACACATCTCTGGAACAGATGGGCTTTGAACTCAGGCCTCCTGGTCCAGAGCTAGGGACATTATCACTGTACCGTAAGGCCCCTTCAGATGTTGTTCTAGATATTTTATCAACTAGTTCAGGAACATTATTACAAAGCTCTAGAGCGGACGGGATTTGAACCCGAACGTCTTAGGCCAGAGTGAGGGACACTACCACTGCAAAAGACCCTTCCAGAAGTTATTCTAATTGGTCACAGTGGATATGTGATATGTAAGCTCCTGCCCTTATCACAGTAACATTTAACCAGGATCTTTCCTGGTTCTTTTAAAGAGCACTTGTGCTTAGCACCAGATCCTCATTTATTGTTTGTAACCAAACTCTATTCCTGCCTGAACCCAACTGCTGTTGAAACCCTTAAACACATTATTACTTCTAAGCTTGACTAGTCCAATGCACTCCTGGCCAACCTCCCATCTTCAACATTCCAATCAGCTTAAAGTCTTTGAAACTTCTGTGTCCATATGCCAAATTTCACCAATCCTTGTCCATCTTTCATTTGCATACACTAACTCAATGACTCTTAGTTGAGTAAGAGCTCAATCTAAATATTTCAATCCGTGTTTCCAATTCTTTTCCTGGCCCTGACCTCCTGCAACCCTCAATCCTCCAACTCTAACGTCTAAAGCATCCCTCAGTTTCATCACCTCAACTAGCTCGAAGCTCCAGAACTTTCCCCCAACACCTTTCCACCTTCCTACTGATTTGAGCAAACCTGTTTTCATGTCATCTTTCGATGCTCAGTGCAAATTTTGCTGGATGGCATACCCGAAATGTGCAGGGAGCATTTTGCTCAGTAAAAGAAAGGTGCTATATAAATGCAAGCCAGAATTGCTATTCATTTAATTGAAGGTGCTTCCAGTTTCTTGCCAGGGGATTAGCAATGGAAACCATGCACAGGCAATCTCAACATACTTGCCAAAAAAAATCAATTTTAGTTACATAACCGATCGAGCACGAATTGATAGACTCATCCATTTTGATACATTATTAAAAATAATAGCAAGTTATACATTTGGATCAATAGAAAGAGTTTCATTCTCTAAAAAATACTCTAATCAATGGCAACACTGGTAGAGATGGACGAGAAATGTTACAAATGTTACTCACAGCTGCTTAAACATATACACTTTTGTCAAGTCATAGATGTGTTAAAAAGCAAATGTGCTGACATTTGGACCTTGCAGCACTTTCTGCTGGCTTATAGTTCATTTTTCAGAATTACAACACCAATACGTGCCAAATCCCTAGTGTGCTGACCAAGTATGAAGAAAGGAAATGATCTCCCCACATTATCTCTGCCAAGACAGCACACACTGTGGCTGGCTGGTTGATAATTGTTCCTCTTATTCCTGATGAAGGGCTTATGCTCGAAACGTCGAATTCTCTATTCCTGAGATGCTGCCTAACCTGCTGTGCTTTGACCAGCAACACATTTGCAGCTGTGATCTCCAGCATCTGCAGACCTCATTTTTTACTCCTCTCTCAGAATGCCATGACCAAGAGGAGCCTTTACATTAGCCAGGTTTTTGCTCTTAGCTTTTAGGAGATAATAAACCTTTGTATGTTTTCATTTGGAAAAATTCCAACTATTCTGATCTGGAAGCCAGCCCAGAATAAAAAGACCTGGTCACCTGCCTTCTTGGCTCTTCAGTTTCTGAACACCAAAGTGAGCCAATCCAGTAAGCCATGTCTGCTCAACATCATGTGTTACAACCAGTCCACAAACAAGGTTCCCCCAATTTGTTGTAGCTCTAACTGCACTTAAAAACCTCGATATAATTCAGGGCAAAGCAGCCTGCTTGACTGGCACCACATCCACAAGCATCAACCTCCACCACCAATGCTCAGTAGCTGCAGTATATACAAATGTATGAGGTGCACTGCAGAAATTCACCAAAATCCTTTGCATACTCTAAACCCACAATCAATCCCATTGGAAGGACCAAGACAGCAGATACAAGAGAACAACCACCCACTTAACGTTCCCCTCCAGGCTTCCACTTCGGAAATATATCACTGTTCCTTCAGCATCACTGTAATAAAATCCTAGAATTCCCTGCCTAGCTGCATTGTAGGTCTACAGGTGGACTGCAGCGGTTCATGAAGGCAGCCCACCATCACTGACAACTAGGATGGGCAATAAATGCTGGCCCAACCAGTGCCAAGTATAAGTGAATTAAAAACAATACAGATGCACACAGATTGGAAATAAGAGGAGAGTCGCAAAAGCTACATTCCCCACATCATTTTAGTGCTGGGCAGTCATCCTAGATCTGTACATAGCAACGACGTCAGAAACAGGAAGTCAATGCATTAGCTCTTGTTTGGCACGCATGCAACCTCCCAGTAACTATGCAGCATGCAGCTTAGAGGGAACACTACCAAAAGATATATTCATCAATCTCTGAACTGCTCACGAAGAGCAGACAGGGAACATTGTACCCTTTGCAGTGGATTTTACTAGCAGTGTGCCGTTGATAGTTGAACAGTTGATTTCATAGCTTTGTAAGTTGTTTGAAACACTTTATCCTGGTTCTTTTTGGCAACAACTGACAAAGCACTCAGTGACAGAAACTCTTTCTTCTTCAACTTTACCTGCAGCGCAGGGGTGTTTTAAATGGCTGTTTTCAGAGCTATGATTATCACAGTACACTAATCCATTAAGCTAATGACACAACTTAACGTTGCAGTTGGTTTTTATATTTTTTTTGTTATATATTCCTACAAAGCTAAAACACAAAAATTCTGCAAGAGGGGCCTAAGAGAGGGGAGTTGGTCAGTCCCCTCAGTATCTCTTATTTTGTCCATTGAAGCCCCTTTGAGATTATACCAGTATAACATTTTGGCAGATCACACTAAAGACTTTTCCACTCTACAGATATAACTTTAATTACTGTCAGTTTTTAAACTGAATTCTTTGGAAAAAAATTGGAGTTAGGAACTACTAATTCCACCGTACTTTGCCATTCTAATCTGCCACGATCCACAACATAAGGACACTGAGCAATCAATAGATCAATAAGAAAAGTCCCAACGTCCAACAAATGGATGCACACAGAAATACGTTCAGCACCGCCAGTCAGCTTAACAGAGGCAATCAGTTATAGCACACATCCTCAAACAGTGAAGGATTGCAATACAGTCATATGAAACACTAAGGAGCAACACCATCTCATTAGAGGTTGTCCAAACAGAAAGCCGGTGGCCTGAAATATAAACATTTCACAACAACCACCCAAACTTTTAAGGTAGCATCATGATGAGAAAGGTCAGATTTCAAAAATGCAGAGTAACTGGATAAATATTTGCATCCATTTCTGCAAACAGCAATTTGCCCTTCTTAAGTAATGTGACCACAGAAATACCAAGTGGAGGTCAGGTGCTAACCTCCAAAAACTAAAGATGAATTACCACAGACCACTAGTGGCAACAAACAACTGCGACCAGGTCAGAATCTCCCTGGTCTTCACCTTCCACCCCACCAACTTCTGCATGTGTCACATCATCCTCCGCCATTTCCACCACTGACAAACAGACCCCACCATCAGAGATATATTTCCCTCCCCATCCGTGTGCCGGAGAGAACATTCCCTCAGCGACTCCCTTCTTAGGTCCACCCCCCCCGCCCCCCTGCCACCACAAGACGTGCAAAACCTAAGCCCACACCTTCATCTAAGGCCCCAATGGATCCTTCCACATCTGACAGAGATTTACCTGTACTTCCACACACGTCATCTACTGCGTTCATTGCTCGATGAAGTCTCCTCTACACTGGGGAGACAGGATGCCAACTTGCCGAACATTTTAGAGAACATCTCTAGGACACATGCACCAAACAATCCAACTGCCCTGTGTGGCCGAACACTTCAACTGCCCTCCCACTCCACTGAGGACATGCAAGTCCTGAGCTTCCTCCACTGCCAAACTCTAACCATCCGACATCTGGAGGAAGAACGCCTCATCTCCCACCTTGGGACCCTCCAACCCATGAATGTGGATTTCACCAGTTCCTGATTTCCTCTCTCTCCACCTTATCCCAGATCCAACCTTCCAACTCAGCATCACCCTCTTGAATGGCCCTACCAGTCCATCTTCCTCCCCACCTATCTGCTCCACTCTCCTGTCTGACCTATCACCTTCATCCCTAATTTCGTCTACCAATCGCATTCCCAGCTGCCTTCCCCGCAAGTCCCACCCCCCCACTTTCTCTCTCAACTCCCTTGGACCACCCCCTCAATTCTGACGAAAGGCATATGCTCAAAACGTTGACACTCCTGCTACTCGGATGCTGCCTGATTGGCTGTGCTTTGATAGCACCATATTCTTCAGATGGGACCCCCAGCATCTGCAGCCCCCACTTTCTCCTTGCTGATTAATTGAGGGTAGTCATGTACAGTTTGCTGTGCTCACTAAATGGTGAGACATCCTGGAGAGGCTATAAACCACCTCCTGTTCTCGTATTCCTGCATTGCATATCAGTCAGCACACCATCAGGTGGCGAAACTGTTAATTTCTTATCACTGAGTAAGCATTACAGGTGAAAGCGACACTGTATATAAATTGCTTCTGCATTTTTGTTAAGCTTTTTATTGCAAGCATAAGCAATCCTGTTAGCTTGACATGACAGTGAGGTGGGGGTAGAAAGAAAGAAAGAAACTGAACAAAACAAGATGTCAAGGCTTGTACAGAACGATGGAAATGAAGGCAGTGCCTGCAAGCCCGCAGACTCTGCAGTTCTGATCCTCAGATGATGTTCATTTTCATTGAAGTTCACCACTGTCAGCAAAACATGCAAATTATCTTCCAATCTCTGCCACACATCAGCAATTCTGATCAGCAGCTTGGGAACAAGAGACCAACAACGCATACTTTACACTATAAATGGAGCTGAAACCTGCATTTCTATTCAGCATTTGCTGCAATTTTGAGATGTACACAGGGTGACTGGAGGATTTAAGAGGCTTGAATATCATAAGACCCTAACTCATTTTCAAACAATATTCAGATGCTTTTCAGTATTCACTCATACCTCACAAACAAATGATACATGATCATATGTCACCAAGTCTTTGACTAAAGTAATGAAAATATATTTGAAAAGACATCTCACAATTCTAACTGACATTAGGCAACAATATCAAAAAGAACCACAGATATTGGAGATCTGAAACAAAAACACAGTGCTGAAGAAACTAAGCAGGTCTGCAGTTTCTGTAGGAGAAAGTGAGGACTGCAGATACTGGAGAACAGAGCTGAAAATCGTTGCTGGAAAAGCGCAGCAGGTCAGGCAGCATCCAAGGAGCAGGAGAGTCGACGTTTCGGCATGAGCCCTTCTTCAGGAATACAATATCTTCTTCTGCAGTATCTGTAGCCAGCAAAACAGAGTTAACACTTTGAATCTGGTTATCCACTGGAAAAACTGGTTGTGTTTGGGAGCAGGCTGTACAAGTTTCTCTAGCACTTTGTTTTTGTCACTGACTGTTTTCTTTCACACAAGATTTATCAATCTAGGGTGTAGGTTTGTTCGCTGAGCTGTAGGTTTGATATCCAGACGTTTCATTACCTGGTGAGGTATCATCAGTGGTGACCTCCAAGTGAAGCGCAGCTGTTGTCTCCTGCTTTCTATTTATATCTTTCTCCTGGATGGAGTTTCTGGGTTTTGTGGTGATGTCATTTCCTGTTCATTTTCTGAGGGGTTGATAGATGGTATCTAGATCTATGTGCTTGTTTATGGCACTGTGGTTGGAGTGCCAGGCCTCTAGGAATTCTCTGGCACGTCTTTGCTTAGCCTGTCCCAGGATAGATGTGTTGTCCCAGTCGAAATGGTGGGTTTTTTTCATCCGTGTGTAGGGCTATGAGGGAGAGGGGGTCGTATCTTTTTGTGGCTAGCTGGTGTTCGTGTATCCTGGTAGCTAACTTTCTTCCTGTTTGTCCTACGTAGTGTTTGTGGCAGTCCTTGCAAGGAATTTTATAGGTGACATTGGTTTTGTCCATGGGTTGTACTGGGTCTTTTAAAATTGTTAGTTTTTGTTCATTGTTCTATTGTTCATTACTTTTTATTTCACATTTTAAAACTCCTGTTTGTCTCCAATCAAGGAGCATTTCACTGTTTGTGAATGTATTTTAATACATGGGCCAAACTTCCTTGTGAAAGGAAATAATAGTATACCAGGAGATACAGCCGGGTGGAGAAAAGACGACTCAACCCTGATTCCTGATGAAGGGTTCTTGCCCGAAACTTGGATTTTCCGGCTCCTCAGATGTTGCCTGACAGACTATGCGTCTGCAGCACCACACTCTTCGACTCTGAACTCTAGCATCTGTGGTCCTCAACCCTTTGCCTCCTCAACCCTTCAGTAACACTAACAATGTTACTTACGGTTTCTCAAAGCCTTACATATCTGGTCTCAAATAAAATAATTTACAATCATTGTCCAAGACAAAAAACACTATGTTTAGAACTAAAGAATGACTCTGCAGCAAGGTTGAAAGGGATGCTCTGAAATCCATCAGTTGAACTAGCGAATTAGCAAGTTTGAAGTCACTGGTATGCTGCTCAGATCCAAAGCCACTGTTCCTTTCAACATGGGTGTATCACTTGATCTGGTCAAGCAGACGATAACTTGAGGTGGAGCCACCTCCAGGGAACTGATAGTTTATTCCCACGGTTTTATTGACACTAGCATCAGTATAACAGCTTTCACATTAAATTGCTGAGGAATGCAACCAGATAATGAGGTATGTTAAAAAAAAAGAAAACCAGACTTTTATTAAATTATTACAAGAGGCCTCAGAATAGGTTTCAGTCCAAGATAATATATGAAAACCCAAATGGAGAAAAGCAACCCCATTTAAAACTTTAAACAAAAATTCACAAAGCCCTTTCACCACACTACACATAAAACTACTGGGGCAAATCTTTTAACATATGTATCAATCTGGACACACATTTAAGAACTAGGGCGCTGACCAGAAAAAATTCTAAAACTTTGTCCACGTGAGAACGTTTGACATTTCACTGATATTAAATTTGATCAAACTAAATGGGGCTAGCACAGTGAAAGGTTATGAAGGACACCAGTCTCATCTACTCCTCATTTTGAGGGCAGCCTTCACAGCTTTAGAGAATGAACACTCTTTCAGCTTAGCCATTTATGATGGGCTCTAAGTTCACCAGTGCAAGTCCACGTGAATTCCAGTCTTTTAGACTGGGTACTTCAGCAGTTCCCAGTTTCCTGTTCAGACTCCTTCCTTCCAGATTATTCACATCTTGGAGTGCCATCTCTACTTCCCTAAGAAAAGAAACAGAGTTCCACCAATGTCCAGAGTTTGCTTTGCTGACAGGAATTGAGAATTCTCGGTCTTTTGCATTTACAAAAACAAACTGACAAATCACCATCAGGATTGATGCAGTGTCCTCAGCCGCAATGTTTCACACAATTATTGAGAATGTCAATGATCATCACCAAATTAATCAGCAAAATGATGGCATGGCTGAATATGCTCAATTTATGCTGATATTAAAACAAAGTATTTGGATAATTAAAATCAGAGAATCCCTACAATGTGGAAGCAGGCCATTCAGCCCATCAAGTTCATACTGATCCTCAGAAGAGGATCCCACCCAGACCCACCCACTCCACCCTATTCCTTTAACCCTGCATTTCCCAATACTAATTTGTCTTGCCTGCACATCCCTGGACACTAGGGGCAATTTAGCACGACCACTCCACCTAACCTGCACACCTTTGGACTATGAGAGGAAACCCACACAGACATGGAGAAAAGGTGCAGACTCCATACAGTCACCCATGAGTGGAATCAAACCCAGGCCCCTGATACCGTGAGGCAACAGCACTAACCACTAAGCCACCATGCCAAGGTTGTTGAAACTCTGTCTCAAAGTTGATGCAGTGTGCTTAATCATAGTTTCTGCTTTCTATTTCAATCCATATTTTCTTCTCCTGAAAATTCCTTCTCCCGATCTTAGTTAAATATGATTTTATAAAAAGGAACCCTCAGCCATTGGAACTTGGTCTGCTATTCAATAATATCAGGAGTTGATTTGATTGAAATCTCAATGCTACATTCCTGCATCACTGCTCCAATGAGCTTTCATACCCTTGGAAATCAAAAATCTCCCTCCTCCTTAAAAATGTCTGAAGTTTCTGCCTTTTGAGGAAGAAAATTCCAAAGAGATTCAAAACCCTCAAGGGAAAAATAAAATTCCTCATTTGTCTTTAGTGGGCGACCTTGTATTTTAAAATAATGACCCTCTTGTTCCAGATTCTCCCACATGAAGAAATATCTGATCCACATCTATACAGTCAACTCCCCTCAGGATCAAGCAGAAAATCACCCAGAGGGTTTGGCATCAAAACCATAACCGTGACTGAAAGCCGCACTTGACTATCTATCATTTAGAGTTGCGTCAAGTACACAAGGCCTCTCTGTTTCTATCAAAAACAGTATTCAATTGAGGAACATAGGGGAATTGGTTTGGCTGAGATGGCTGGATTGTTGGTTTCCAGAGCAGTGTGATGCCAACAGAGGGGGTTCAATTACTATCACCAGTCTGAGGTTACCATGAAGGACTCTCCTTCTCAACCTCTTCCCTCATCTGAGGACTAGTGGCCCTCAGGTTAAATCACCACCAGTAGCTTCTTTCTAATAAAAGTAGCCCCTATGTTCCGATAAGACTATGGTGACAACAACAATTTAATGCTAATACTCACTTCATGAAATAGGAAAGAGAATCCATTAGCCAGTACCAATTTCCCTCTTATTCACAGGCACAGTGGGCTGAATGGCCTCTTACTCAGTCATTAAATCACAGAAATTCATGGGCGGCACGGTGGCACACAGCGCCAGAGACCTGGGTTCAATTCCCACCTCAGGCGACTGACTGGGTGGAGTTTGCACATTCTCCGTGTCTGCGTGGGTTTCCTCCGGGTGCTCCGGCTTCCTCCCACAGTCCAAAAACGTGCAGGTTAGATGAATTGGCCATGCTAAATTGCCCTTAGTGTTAGGTGCAGGGGTAAATGTCGGGGAATGGGTCTGGGTGGGTGCGCTACGGCGGGTCGGTGTGGACTTGTTGGGCCGAAGGGCCTGTTTCCACACTGTCAGTAATCTAATCTAATCTAAAATTGCTAACACCTGCAGAAATAATTTGGGCTGGAGAATCCAAAATAATTTGAGCATAAATGAAAAACGAATTTTAACAGACAGAAGTGTGGCATGCTACAATTTTAAGAAAAATGAGCTCATACGTCAATTGGAAAACAAAAAATTTACATGCAGTAAAAATGACAAAGGGATCCTCAAAGACAAATAAAAAAAACTGAAGAAAACTTAACATGGCTGTTTAAAATTAAAATAAAGAGAGCCAAGCACTGAGTTCATTCCTGGAGAAGACAATTGAATCGAAGAAAAATTATGCTAAACTTAATTATTTTGGATTACGAGGTGATTCCTGATGAGGGGCTTATGCCTGAAATGCCGATTCTGCTACTCCTCGGATGCTGCCTGACTGGCTGTGCTTTTCCAGCATCACATTCTCAACTCTGATTAGATTACATTAGATTCCCTACAGTGTGGAAACAGGCCCTTCGGCCCAACTGGTCCACACCAACCCTCCGAAGAGTGATACACCCAAACCCACTCCCCCTAACTAATGCACCTAACACTATGGGCAATTTAGCATGACCAACTCATCTAACCTGCACATCTTTGGACTGTGGGAGGAAACTGGAACACCCGGAGGACACCCACGCAGACATGGGGAGAATGTGCAAACTCCACATAGACAGATGCCCAAGGCAGGAATTGAACCCAGGTCCCTGGCACTGAGAGGCAGCAGTGCTAACCACTGAGCCACCGTGCCACAATCTGCAGTACTCACATTCTCCCATTGAGGTAGAGCTCTGGTTGCTTTATTATGAAACAGATCATGAATGATTTATTTATTGTCACTTGCATTTTACAGTGAATAATAGTGAAAATCTCCAAATGTCACCACAATCCGGCACCACTTTGAACAGTTTAAGATATAACAGGGTCCTGAGCCAGCTCACCAATGAAGCTGTGCCACCACCCCTCCCACATTGCCTCAGAGGTCAGACCCACCAACGTAGAAGTCACCACTCTCTAGATTCCATTGCATTGTCGCTGGGCTCACCTCATTGGTGCCAATGCAGGGTCCCCATGCTGAACCCACACTCAAGAGTCTCAGGCTCTGCTGCTGCCTCAACGATACCAGAGTCCTTGCTCTGGGTGTACAATGCTGCCACTAGTGCAACCGCCACCTCAGGAATGCCAGAAGTCCCCACTCTGGTCCTACTGCAACTAGGAGTCTTTGGCTCCACTGCCAGACTAGGCCGCCACCGCCATCTCACCAAGAGTCTCGCTCTGGCCACATTCCTGGCTTGTCACCTTGTCAGCGCCATCTTGAAAGGTCCGCCGCTGCTGCTGTGCCCAGCCCAAATAGTCAGGCAGGCATCCCTGGTACCACTTCTGTAATCATGAACAGGTGTGTCCCACTGCAACCTCTAAACCCCAGAGGAACCACCATTCCATACACGGCCCACTCGCTGCTACACTGACTAATTTGCTGCAAACAGCTCCAAAGAAAAGAAAAAAAAGGAAAGAAAAAGAGATGTAAAAAGAAAAATTGCAAGCGAGAGCTAATTAGCCCAGACACAGCCCTGCTACTCTGCCACCATCTTGAATCAATGAGTATAAGGTGGGGCAAAGAAACTAATAAGGATGAAACAAGAACTATGAAGTCACACTTAAAAAACCAGATCAGGCTAGGTCTTTGTTCTCTTCAAAAACGTAGGCCGAGAGGCAGGCATATTGAGCTCTCCTCGTAATTTTGAAGTTTTAATAAAACAGACAAAAGGAAATGTTTCAATTTGTAGGGATGAGATGACAGTATGAGACAGTCACAAAATAGGGAAGGGGGAGAAAAATTTACAAGAGAGGGGTAAGAATGTGAAACTTGTTACCACAGGGAATAGTTGGGGAAGCTAGATTAAAATCTGAGGTAGGAATAATGGAGGGCTATCCTAATAGGGTTATATGGTGCAGGATGGGAGGAGGCTTGTATGGAGCATAAACACACACCGACTAATTAGGCTGTTTGGTTGATTTCTGTGCTGTGTATTCCATGCAATTTAAATATCACTACCACTTCAATTTAAATTCTTTAAAAAAATAGAAAACATGACTGAATCTTATCAAAGACTGATCACTTTCATTCTGTAGCTGCCATTCATCTGGATTTTAAACAACAATGAGCCCACGGTTACACATTCTATACTCCCTCCTGCAGTCTTTGAGGGTGGAACTCTAAGTGGCTTTGGTGTGGCACTTCCGTTGGTGCAGAGAAAACAAACAAATGCTCATTGCAAAAAGCCTAGTGCAATAACCGTGTGACCCGAATGCTGGATGCAATGATTCTGGAGCTCTCAGCAATTTTGATAGCTAAATCTTAACAGGGGAAAGAAAATAGACTTTAAATTTAGAGATTTAAAACCAGGGATTCATGATAAAGAAAACAGCAACTGTTAGTAAAATTCAATATTGCATTTATGCATGTTTCAGTTTTTCATTTCTGACGGCTATCCTCCACCATCTTAACTGGGTCATTAACCGTCAAGTGCAACCTTTGCCAGCTACAGCAGATTGCTTGGTGACTCATTTCTTTAATAATATGTTTAGTTATTACCCATTAACAATTTTGGCAACCTTAAAATTTCACCTCCTCGGAGATATTTACTATTGCATTTCATTACTGTATCACAAACCAAATTAAGATTTCCTATCTGAATCAGAGAGTCCTGGCGAATGGTTGTACTGGTTCTAATAGATGTCGAACATGTTTGGGGAGCATTTTCATTAGTACAATGCCCTCCAGGAAGACAGTTTTTCCACCCTGTGGCAGAGTAATTGCAACAGTTGCTTTTGCACTGCAACAAATTTAGCTGCCGTTATACTGTAGGCGGAGTCATCAGAATATCATTGCAACAAAATGTGGGAAACAAACTAGACCTTTACACCACTTCTCACCTGTAAAGGTCAACTCACATGCATATTAACCCAGGGAACCCAGCAGAAGGATCCAGACTCGGTCTGCATGGTCCTTAATTGTTTGAGAAAGAAATAGAAAAATAATCCATCATCCAGCACAGACCCCCTCAAGGACTTCAGGAACTATTTTCTAACAACAAGCATGAGAAGAGAAGATTTCAAAGCACTCACAGGTTTATTTCTCTGACTTTTTGTATTTCTGTATCACCTGCCCCTTCTGGAGAGCTTGAAAACACACAGGGCAAATGGCAACTATTAGGACTCCAGCAGGTGAAAGGGGTTAAGAAAGAAAACAACCATTTTGCGCAAAATCAAGAGGTTTTGTCACAAAGCACAAAAGTTCTGACTTCTACATGCAAATATTAAAATTTGATAACTTCTAATTTTAAGCCTTCAACAAAAATTTAAAAACTGATGAGAATGGTTTCAAGTCAAAAAGAATGGCCAAGTTGTTTCAACTGGATAAAGTCTCCAAGTTTGACAAAAAAATTGCAAATAGGGTACAGAAGCAATCATTCAGCTCTCAAGCCTATTCCAACATACAATGGTTGAACTGCACCTTCACTATCAGATTATCTCTAAAACCTTTTGTAACTTTTTGGGCGGCACGGTGGTTAGCACTGCTGTCTCACAGCGCCAGAGACCCGGGTTCAATTCCCAACTCAGGCGACTGACTGTGTGGAGTTTGCACGTTCTCCCCGTGTCTGCGTGGGTTTTGTCTGGGTGCTCCGGTTTCCTCCCACAGTCCAAAGATGTGTGGGTCAGATAAATTGGCCATGCTAAATTGCCCGTAGTGTTAGGTAAGGGGTAAATGTAGGGTATGGGTGGGTTGCGCTTCGGCAGGTCGGTGTGGACTTGTTGGGCCGAAGGGTCTGTTTCCACACTGTAAGTAATCTAATCTAATCTAAAAAAACTTAACCCAACAAAAATTGAATACTTCAGCTACTTGCTGATTCCAACGGATCCAGCATCTAAGACTTTGCAGACAGGGTTCCAGATTTCCAAAAATCTTCACACGAAAAAGCCTTTAATGTATTTCTAAATGATCAACCTCTAAATTGAAGTTCAAGCTTTCTTTCACTTTCGCTGTTCGATTCATGACACCATCCATATTTACAAATGTCAGCTGGATCACCCATTCCTCTAAACTCGAGTCAGCAGAGCCCAAGATTATGCATCTTGACCGCAGTCTCATTCTTTAAACTTTGGTATAATTCTTGGAAGACCGTGCCTCCTTGAAAGGTCAATACATTTTATGCAGTTTGGTGTCAAAGTACTAGAAACCAGACACAAACTTCAGGTCAGTTAATACCTTCAGAGAGACAGGACAATTTTTGAGTGCGAGCTCTATCACTTTACCAGTCTGAGCTCATGTGCACAGCCAACGTTGCCAATTGCTGTTCCAAATGTTCCTGGTGTCTGTCTGTTCTCAAAGTAACTAACTTTCCTTCTCCCTACCTTAGTCTCGTGCCACACAACATCCCTTACAAAAATGCCTCTTATCTGCCCACAGGATGCAGGCAAAGAAAGAATTGGAGTTGAGGGCAGAGATCATTCATGGTCTTACTGAGTAGCAGAGCAGACTCACCAGGGCTGTGTGGTCTATTCCTGCCCAGATTTCTTACATTTGAGGAGTCAACATCACAGACACCAACCATGAGATACAGAAGATGGAATAAATTGCCTGCCTTCTAATTATCAATTCCAATGAAAACCACAAATATGTATGAACACTTGGAACAAATTAGTTTGCACCAAATCACATCAACATCAATTTTTGGTGCACACATAATCATAAGAAATTACTCACTTTAATCTTTTAACTAAGCATTTTATTGGTCTGAGCTTGACTCCAGTAAATCAAGATGGAAGTTTAGAATCCTCCAGCTTTGTTTGACTTCATGCACAATAAAACATTGCCATAAAAGCATTTACGTCAGATTTCATTGCTTCTATGGTAACGATATAAAGAGAGCAATGACACTAATTGAACTTCTCTAAACTACCTCATCAATATTAACTTGTAAACTGGAAGTAATGGTACAAATGAACATCGCATTCAAAAAGCCCACTTCCTCTGTCAGGAAACATAGGCATTACCTCACGAGTATTGAAAGCATTGGGAGATGTGGACAGAATAGCTAGCGGACACAAACTATGGAAGAGAGCTCGCCTAAAAACAAGATGATTAGCTGACTGAAGAATCTTTCAAGGAACAAAATCCCATAATTTCAGTACATATCCAGACTTTTAGCTTTTTATAGAAATTTTCTAGTGACATTGATTTAGATATATTTGTTAGACTAAGATAATCTGCCCAAAAGGGCGGCACGGTGGCACAGTGGTTAGCACTGCTGCCTCACAGCACCAGAGACCCGGGTTCAATTCCCGACTCAGGCGACTGACTGTGTGGAGTTTGCACGTTCTCCCCGTGTCTGCGTGGGTTTCCTCCGGGTGCTCCGGTTTCCTCCCACAGTCCAAAGATGTGCGGGTCAGGTGAATTGGCCATGCTAAATTGCCCGTAGTGTTAGGTAAGGGGTAAATGCAGGGGTATGGGTGGGTTGCGCTTCGGCGGGTCGGTGTGGACTTGTTGGGCCGAAGGGCCTGTTTCCACACTGTAAGTAATCTAAAAAAAAACATTTCCCATAGCATTGAAAAACACAATGACTCAGTGCTGCCTCATAGCACCAGAGACCCAGGTTTGATTCTACCCTCAGGCAACTGTCAATGTGGAGTTGGTACCTTCTCCCAGTGCCTGTGTGGGTTTGCTCTGAGTTCTCTAGTTTTCTCCCACAGTCCAAAGATGTGCAGGTTAGGTGGATTGGCCATGCTAAATTGCCCAAAGTCCAGGGATGTGCGGGCTAGGTGGTTTAGCCACGGGAAATGCAGGGTTGGATGCGCTTCAGAAGGTTGGTGTGGACTTGATGGGTCAGAATAGTTGCTTCCACACTGTGGGAATCCTCCAAAAATAATGTCTCCATGATTGAGTTACGTAAAAATACAGTGTGTAGAATGCACAAATTCCTACATCTACAAAGTTCTACATAAACCCCACTCCATTTTGTGCACATCATATCAATTGATATTTTCATGCATTCCCCAAATGGTTTTGTGTATTTTGGTTATACCATGTTCTTTCTTTGAGTAAGTGTGACCTCAGATCATGTCCAGCCCGGCCCCACTTCAATTCTCTGCAGCTGTGGTGGGAGAGAAAGTTTCCTTCCCACAGTGGAGCTCTCTCAGATGGACAACCCATCATACAGAAAACCCACGTGCTGCAAAACACCAATAATCGCCTCTGACGTCAGCACAGAGCTTCCTGAAAGAGACCAGGAATTTTGCCAACAAGTAGAAATGCACTGGGAGAATACTTGCATTCAGATGACACCACTGTTGCAGCTGGTAATAATGCTGACAACAGACCCACTTTCACTCGCAAGAGCAAACTGCTTACAATATTTAGGTGCAGCTGCCAGCTTAAATAAATCAAAACACTTTTCTTCATTTTGCCTCTTCTTTCAAAGTCTTTTATAAAAAGAACAATAATCCTTTGACAGTCACTCCATGAACATGTCCTTTATGTCACATAAATCTCCCAGTGGCCAAATGATAAACAAGTAGAGAAAGCAGCAAGGCTATTTCACATTCGACAGCCAGAAATCAACGTACATTTGAATTGCTAGCCCAAAAATATTCCAGTTGTTGAGACTTAAATTTTAAAACCTGTTCTTTTGAAGAAGGCCTCATCAAATAGAATATTACTTACAAATATTGGGGCAAAGGAGAAAAAGGAGTAACCAACAGATGGAGGTGAATCCATTTTCACCTAATGCTTATATCCTCCACATCTTTAGCATAGAATAATCACGAACCCCCTCAAGGCCAAACATACTGGACCCTAAAAGACATTCCAGCTTACTATATCAAATAAAAACTGACGAAATTCATAGGGGCAATTTGCTCAGCATCCTGCAAGATTTTGATTCATGGTTTTGGGGGGGGGGGGGGGGGTGAAAATGGCAGCATCATAGACTATATCTCATGTTAAGATAACTTACGTTCTTTTGTTAACTTAACAATATTTCAGTTGTACAAACACATCATCTACCAGAACTTGAACAGCTCCCAGTGCAGAAGTCAAGCTGAGAGCAAAAGAGATTGGGGAGGCATATCTACTCCAGCATGTAAAGTCAAAGTTGTAAACATTATAACTAATTTGAAGACATGCTCCCAACTGTAAAACACCCTTTTAGGTTGCATGATTGCATATACTGCTGAAGTTTCTTTTCCCCTCATGGTTTATGGCACCATTCAAATCAAGTACACAAGAGTATCATAAAATTCTCAATTGGCTCTCTAGCCAACTTTCACACAACATCTTTTCTACGTCAGCTCAGATGACACAGACTAGAATTTGGAAAGAGGGGAAGACTAAAGCAGAGTGAAGGAATTTTATACCAGGGTACAAATGAGGGAAACACCAATGCCAAAGGGCTGTGCATGAACATTTCAACAGCTGGTCATTGAGAAATATATGCAGTACGCGCCAAACCCCAGTTCATATACAAGAAACAAAAGAACTGTGGATGCTGGAAATCCAAAACAGAAATAGCTGAAGTTCTTTTCAAAACTTCACGGTATTTCTGCTTTGACCTGTCTTCCACGTGTCCCTATCTTTTACTTCCATGAGTGAAATGATTAAAGAAGTGACTGATAATCAGTTGGGTTTCATTTCTTGGTTTTCTGACTGCGAGACCTTTGCAATCTGATTGGCTTCTCAGTCTGACTGACTTCACTTCTGGATCCCAAAGTTCTCCACCAGATGCAGACAAACCTGACATCATAACAGAGATGTCACAGGATCGATTCCTTCTTGTCGGCACCTTTCATTAACCTCATCAGTGATTGTTGCGCCTTGGCTTCTTATTACAAAGGTCTGGGCCAACGATCAAGTTGATGTGATGTGAAAATCTTGCTCAGATTGATTACTTTACAAATGGACACAGAACTATCCGAGGGGCTGGATCTGGGATGTGTGAAGTAGTAGAAGGCACAATGATGGTTCTAAATTTTGCTTTCAGATCCAGTGAGGGGATTATTAAAAAAAAGTGCCATCATGGACAGACAGAAATTTTGAGAAAGACTACATTTCACAAAGAGCCCTAAAAGGCCTTGGTGTCTCTTTCATCTAATGGTCTCTATACTTTGTTATAACTGAAGTATATAAACTGTCTTGGAAACTTGGAAAACACCTAAAGCCATGCAACTTCATCTGTGGTTTAGTCTATTCCACTAAAGCTGTTCACCATCATTCACCTCCCTGCCATTTTGCTGTTGCATTTTAAGCTTTTAAATCACTCTCAGGTTTCACATAAAATACACACACAGTATATATTTCTGATTTACTGTTTGCTAAAATAAAATCCAACACCACTGCAGTTCAAACAGAGTACAGCAACACCTCAATTATATAAAAAAACCCTTTTGATCTGCCTTAACCATCATGAGCTAAAGTAAACAGGGAAAATTCATCCTGGAAAATGCAAAAAAAAAGAGACAACTCATGAACTGTGCATATTGGAAAAACTAGCACTTTCACACACACCAATTACCAAGAATCTGAAGGCAATGCCAAGTTTTATTTCAGGACATCCTTCATTCCCCAACATGAAACTTATTGCAACAGAATCATTAAAGTGAAGGAAGGGGCCATTTGGTCCATTAGGTTTGCTCTGACTGTGCTCTGCACTGGCTCTGCTAAGCTGTCATTTCACCCATAACCATGCTCATTGTGTGTGCTTAAATCATCAGCCAATGCCCTCTAACACCTCAATTAACTCCTCTATCCACTTTCTGGGGCTGCATTTCATACCAGACCACCTGATTGTGAGAAAGGATTTCTTACTTCGCATTTGCATCTTTCTACTTCCATCTAAAAACAGTGTCCTTTGGTCCTCCATCTGTTTGACAGCAGGAACAGTTTCTCCCCTATCCACTGTCCAGACTCACTATTTTGAAAACGTCTTTCAAATCTCCTCTCCAAGGAAAACTTACCCAATTTCTCCGAGCTACCCTCATACGATGGTATTTTCAGCCTGCCAATGGTCAGGAAGAAATTGAGAAGTAAACTTGTAAGGGGCTCTCTAATATCTGTAGGAATAATCGGGTGTTAAAGGTAGGGGATTTTAACTTTCTAAACATTGACAGGGGCTGCTATAGTATTACGATCTTTGTCGAAGAGAAATTTGTTAAGTGTGTACAAAAATCTCATTCATCACGTGGATATACTTTCCAGAAAAAGAGAACCTTCTGTTGGGAAATAAGACTGGGTAAGTGTCTGTGGGAGCACTAGGGGCAAGTGCTCATAATTCTATTAGTTTTAAAATGTTCGGGAGAAGATTTGTATCTCGGGTGCTCACTGTTGTGGTTCTGTTCACCGAGCTGGGAATTTGTGTTGCAGACATTTCGTCCCCTGTCTAGGTGACATCCTCAGTGCTTGGGAGCCTCCTGTGAAGCACTTCTGTGATGTTTCCTCCGGAATTTCTCGTGGTTTGTCTCTGCCACTTCCGGTTTTCAGTTCCAGCTGTCCGTTGCAGTGGCCGGTATATTGGGTCCAGGTCGATGTGCTTATTGATTGAATCTGTAGATGAGTGCCATGCCTCTATGAATTCCCTGGCTGTTCACGGTTTGGCTTGTCCTATAATAGTAGTGTTGTCCCAGTTGAACTCATGCTGCTTGTCATCTGCGTGTGGCTACTAAGGATAGTTGGTCGTGTAGTTTCATGGCTAGTTGGTGTTCATGGATGCGGATCGTTAGCTGTCTTCCTGTTTGTCCTATGTAGTGTTTTGTACAGTCCTTGCATGGGATTTTGTACACTACAAACAAACCAACAGCCACACTCACAACAACTCACCAGGATGAAGGACCCGATACCCAGCATGAGCAAAACCAATGTAGTGTATAAAATCCCATGCAAGGACTGCACAAAACACTACATAGGACAAACAGGAAGCCAGCTAACGATCCGCATCCATGACCACCAACTAGCCAAGAATCGACACGACCAGCTATCCTTAGTAGCCACACATTCAGATGACAAGCAACATTATAGGACAAGCCAAACTGTGAACAGCCAGGGAATGCCTCGGGAAATGGCACTCATCCACAGATTCTATCAACAAACACATCGACCTGGACCCAATATACAGGCCACTGCAGCAAACAGCTGGAACTGACAACCGGAAGGAGCAGATACAAATCACTATAAATGCCGGAGGAAACCTCGCAGAAGCGCTTCACAGGAGGCTCCCAAGCACTGAGGATGTCACCTAGACAGGGGATGAAACGTCTGCAACACAAATTCCCAGCTTGGCGAACAGAACCACAACAGTTTTAAAATAGTTATGGAAAAGAATATAATTTATCAAAAAGCTAATGTTTAAATTAGATTAAGGTCAATTTGATGGCATTCGACAGATACGTTCAAAAGTCGATCGTGGGAGCTAATTGCAGGTAAAGGGATTATTGGGAGCTGGGAGGCCTTCAAAAATGAGACAACGAGGGTTCGGTGGCAGTATGCTCCTGTTAGAGTGAAGGGCAAGACTGGTAGGCACAGGGGATGACTGGAGACAACCTAGTCAAAGAAAAGGAGGCATGTGTCATTTACAGACAGCCGGGATCGAGTGAATCCCAAGAGGAATATAAGAGCAGCAGGAATATATGACAAGGCAAATTAGTAGGGCAAAAATGATAGCTTTGACAAATAGAGTTAAGGAGCATCCAAAGAGATTTTACAAGTACATTAAGGGCAAAAGAGTAACTAGGAAGAGAATACAGCCCCTTGAAGATCAATGTGGCCAGCTATGTGCGGATCCACAGGGAGGTGAGAGTGATATAATTAACATTTCACATCAGTATTTACTGTGGAGAAGGACATGTTCCCTAGGGAAATAAATAGCAGAGTCTTGAAAATAATTCATATTACAGAAGACGTGGCACTGGAGGTTTTAAAAACAAAGATATTTAAATCCACAGAACCTGATCAAGTGTTTCACAGATCTTTGTAGGAAGTTCGCGTGTCACCCCATTTCTGTATGTGTCGAAGCAAACAGAGATAGTATGGCTCGGCCTCCAACTTTATTCAGAGCCCCGGAGAGACAGCGTTCACCCATGCACACAAAGAGTTCTCAGTCTTCTCTCGAACAGCAGATTCTTAATGAATTATATAGTCACTTACAGGGAGCAGCATCCAAATAAAGGCAACATCCGTATTGATTGGGTGACCATTACAATCAGTGAGCATCAACAGTAAAGATTAAGCTATCTGGCATTACACAATAGATGGTCCTCACCTCATTAAACCACTACCCTTGCCTTCAGCACCTCATTGTTTACTGCAAGTTCTTATCTGGTCAAAGTTATGCTAGCTGAACTTTTGTCCCACAACCTTAAACTTAAACTCTTTCCCTTCCTGCTCATACTTTGTATACATTCTCAAGGGGAGAGATTCAGACTGGAGCCCTGTGGTCAACAGTGTGTCACAAGGATCAGTGCTGGGTCCACTGCCTTTCATCATGTATGCAAATTGGATGCAAATGTGTGGTTAAATAAGTCTGTAGATGACACCAAAATAGTTGGTTTACTGGACAGTAATGATGATTATCTGAATACAATGGGACCTTGATCCTGGTGATGAGTGGACTGAGGAGTGGGAGATGGAGGTTAATTTAGATAAAAGTGAGGAGCTGCATCTTGGTACGACAAACCAGAGCAGGACTTATACGCTTAATGGTAGGGCCCTATGGAATGTTGTTGAACAAAGCGACCTCAGGGTGCAGTGCATAATTCCTGGAAAGTTGAGTCACAGGTAAACAGTATGATGAAGGCAGCATTTAATATGCTTGCATTGAGTGTAAGAGTTGGGATGTCGTGTTGTGTCCGAGCATGCGATAGGTAGATGAAGGTGATAGGTCGGAGAGGAGGGTGGAGCGGATATATAGGAAGGAAAATGGACAGGATCTGACCTAGTCTCATTTGACCCATATCTCTCTAAACCTTTCAGTGGTTAAGCCACTTTTAGAATACTGCATACAGTTCTGATCACCCTTCTATATGAAGGATGTTGTTAAACTTGAAAGGGTACGGAAAACATTTACAAGGATGTTGGCAAGACTGGAAGGTTTGAGCTATAGGGAGAGGATGAATAGGCTAGGACTTTCGTTCAGCAGCATCAGAGGCCGAGAGGCAACATTAGAGAGGTTTATAAAATCATGAGAGGCATGGATAGGGTGAACAGCTAAGATTTTTCCCCAAGGGTGGGGGAGTCCAAAACTAGACAGCATAGGTTTAAGGTGGAGGGGAAAGATTTTAAAAAAGGATCTCAGGGATCACTTTCTCCAGCAGAGGGTAACGTGTATGTAATAAGCTGCTAGAAGTAGTGGTGGTGGTGGGTACAATTACAGCATTTATGCATCAGGATGAATAGATCAATACTGAAGGGTTGAGAGAGATATGGGTCAAATGGGACAAGGTCAGATCCTGTCCATCTTCCTTCCCATCTATCCGCTCCACCCTCCTCTCCAATCTATCACCTTCATCTACCTAATGCAAAGTTACCTTCCCCTCCCAATTATCTCCCAGCCTCCTTGGGCCACCCCCTCATTCCTGAAGAAGAGTTTTGCTCAAAACATCGCTTCTCCTGCTCCTCACATGCTGCCTGACTAGATGTGCTTTTCCAGCACCATATTCTCCAACTCAGATTGGGATGTCTAGTTGGTACGGATGAGTTCAATCTAAGGGTCTATTTCCATACTGTTTGACTCTATGACCTCATTGTCTCAACCCAAGAACAATTCTTCTAAATCTCTTCTGTACCCTCTCCAATGCATTCACATCCTTCCTGAAGTGTAAAGGCTGCACTACACTTCAACTGAGAGTCTTACATAAATTCACTAATTTCCCTGATCTTGTACTCCATGCATCTATTCATGAAGCCTAGAATACTAGATATTTTATTAACAGCTCTCTTCCGGTCTTGTCACCTCTACTGACTTATGGACATTTCACCCAGGTCCCTCTGCTCCTGCCACACTGAAGCCATCCTAATGGAGCTCAAAAATATGCATTAAAAAGGATCGGATAGTCAATCGCTAAACATCAGTATTCAAAAATTAAACATTTGATTTTTAATTTCTCAACTTTTCAGATTATTGTAGCACAAAACCATTCATCACCCTGTCAAATGAGTTCTGCAGACAAAACAGAATCTGTGTCAAAGACTGTGTCGAAGGATATCTGGACCTTCGCAATGCGCTGGCAAGTTCAGAAAATGGTGGAAACTGGGTTGCCTGTACTATCACCACCCACACCCGCTCTCACCACCGCAGACTAGCAGCAGTTAAAACAACAATCACACTGGGGATATGGCGTTGCCAAGAGTTCTGATGCTATTTGGGCACGCAGTTTAATCTCCATGCTGTGATTCGCCAAGGTTGGACAATGGACATTTGTGTTGCGTTAAGGTATAAAGGGAAATTCTAACACACATGGTCTCAGTAAGCTATAATGACAGGCGCCCTACAGTTATTAAGAATTACAGGAATCCCAGAAACAGACCGATAAACTCTGGCAAGTAACAGGTCTTTTTATTAAAAGCCAACATCGGACTCCACTAGGCTGACTTTTGCTCCAAAATATTTCCCTCTTGTCTTGCTCAAATAACCATTTGATCATGAGCTCATTCACTGTGCAGAAAGAGTCATGGTTGAGATTCAAATTATGACAAATCCAACTATCCCATTGAGAGATCAGGGGACAGAAAATTAAATCAAACTCTATTAACATTCAAGATGCATTGAGAAATCAGCCATGCTCTCCCTCAAAGTTCAGTATATTTTTCTTGAAGTCATTCCAGACCCTCCCTCTCAGGGGAAGCACTTGGGTTTCACTGGTTGCCTCCTCTGCTGAGCGCAAAAATATGTTCATGGGAAACTGCAGGCTGTTACCCCTGAAAATTGGGTTAAAACAGCCAATTATCTCAATTAATGAACACTGCCTCATCATTCAGTCTTGGCAAAGTTGGTTTATATTAGAATTACATGGACATTATAGCACAGAGACATATCATTTGAACAACTAATCAACGCTGGTGCTTCCTCTCTGAACAAAGCATCGCCTATCCTACTTCATCTCACCCAATCAACAGAATGCTTTCTTCCCTTCAATTAGTAACTTCTCTTCAAAGACTTCTGCATTATTCATGTCAACTACTCCCAGCCTTTCAATATTCTAAGCACAGTTTTGATTAAACTATTTTGTTTAAAATCAGCTGCTTCTGCAATAATTAGAAATAATGAAATGCTAAATTTCATTTCTGATGACAAATTTGCTTTCTCTAACTGCAATAGATAGAAGATTGTACACAGAAATCATTTTTCGAGTAGTCATGAAAACATTTAAAAATCACTGACTGCTGTCTTGGCTGTTGCAATAAGACCTCAACAATTCTAGCACAAACAGGTTGGACCACCGTTCCCTCCGTGACTACCTGGTCAGGTCCACGCCCCCCTACAACCCACCCTCCCATCTTGGCACCTTCCCCCGTCACCGCTGGAATTGTAAAACCTGCGCCCACACCACCTCCCTCACCTCCATCCAAGGCCCTGAAGGAGCCTTGCACATCCAAAGTTTTACCTGCACATCCACTAATATCATTTATTGTATCCGTTGCTCCCGATGCGGCTTCCTCTACGTTGGGGAGACTGAACGCCTCCTAGCAGAGCGCTTTAGGGAACATTTCTGGGACACCTGCACCAATCAAACACACTGCCCTGTGGCCCAACATTTCAACTCCCACTCAGCCGAGGACATGGAGGTCCTGAGCCTCCTTCACCGCTGCTCCCTCACCACCAGACACCTGGAGGAAGAACACATCGTCCGCCTCGGAACACTTCAACCCCAGGGCATCAATGTGGACTTCAACAGTTTCCTCACTTCCCTTTCCCCCACCTCACCCCAGTTCCAAACTTCCAGCTCAGCACTGTCCCCATAATTTGCCCTACCTGCCTATCTTCTTTTCCACCTATCCACTCCACCCTCACCCCCCCAACCTATCACCTTCATCCCCTCCCCCACTCACCTATTGTACTCTATGCTACTTTGTCCCCACCCCGACCCTCCTCTCATTTATCTCTCCATCCTTCAGGCGCTCTGCCTGTATTCCTGATGAAGGGCTTTTGCCCGAAACGTCAATTTTACTGCTTCTCGGATGCTGCCTGAACTGCTGAGCTTTTCCAGCACCACTCTAATTCAGACCCCAATAATTTTAACACAAATATGCAGGAGGCAATTATCAATCCTGATTTTGTAGGCCTCTTCAACTAGCCACTAAATTTTTGATTTATTTAAATCATCCAAAACAAAAGGCATGAATAATACAATTGTTTCAGGCATCTGCAAGCATTGTCAGAAAAGCTGGTCCAAATGAGGACTTGGTTTTTAGAACAGATCAATGCACACTGTATGTATGAATATAGAGGCCTATTTATTAAGCCAATTTGGTGATTGTCTCTGCCTGATAGAACCCCAACACCTTAATTCCTCATTTCTTGCTTCTTCACCTACTTAGAGTTTCCCTTTAAATGCACCAATTGACTGCTCGCTTTGTGTGCAGTATTTTAGGTTGCAGCAGTGATGCAACAGCGCTTATGGGAGTGACTGACACTTAAGTTGTTGAAACCTTACCACTTCATTTCAACCAGGAAGCTGAAAGATTCTGAACAGATCTCTACTTCCCCTCCCTGCTTCACTCCACACCCACATCTCCAATGTTCCTAGCTTCAACTGTGTCTTACCTTGCTCTTGATATTTTAATCAACCTGTTCAGATGTGTTATGACACATTTCTGGAGCAAATCTGATTTGAATGCATGCCTTCTGGCCCAGAGTTAAGGTTACTACCACAACATCTGCCACCTCTGCGGAGGATTTCAAATCCATCACCTCCATCACAAGATCCTTTGTACATATTCTTGCTGAGACACAGCCCCTTAGCTCAAACAGAACTTCAATCTTCATTCCACAGTGATCTGTTTTGGCCACTTAAAGACTATTCTATGCATTTCCCAGTTTGCTCCAGTTCCAAACAAATGACTATTTGCAGGCCAGAGCACTGAAGGCACTTAACTGCAGAGATGTTGTTCCAATAACAATACTAAAAAAAATTCAACATAATCTCAGGTGCACAGAAAAATCTGTTGTAAATCATTCTGCACAAAATCTTGACTCAAACTCCACATAACGTACAATTTCATTGCAGTATGCTTACAATTCAACAATATGTAGTGAAGGAAAATGCTTGCAACATTTAAAACTGAAGTGTGAGAAAAGCATTGAGTTCTTATCATTGAAATATTCACTCCCACTTCATGGCTTATATTGATGGTCCTTCCTACTTCCCTGCCTCCCTGATCACTGAACTGATTATCTCCTCATCACGTTGCTATTTGTGGGAGCTCACTGTGCACAATCTGGCTGTCATGGTTTCTACACTACAGCGAAAACTTTCCTTCAAAAGTGCTGCCATGGCTGTAAAACAGGAGATACTCCAGAACTATCAAAGCGCCTCTGAGCCAGTCTTTCTTTTTCTTGCCCGAGATACCATGCGCATCAGGATTAAGAATATGTTCATGAGCTTTTCCTTGTTTAGCATACTAATGAGGTGGGTCTGAAATGGAAGCCATCTCCAGAAGCACTATTATAAATATCAGAACTCCAACAGTCTACAGTTCACATTGTGTTTAAAACTAGTTTTCAGCCTTATGTAGCAACTAAACTTGAAAAAGGTTGTGCAAATATATACGCAGTCAACTAAGACATTGCCTAAAAACTTGATGGAATATATGTTTACATCATTCCTTCAAAATCTTGTAGATCCTTTCCAGAGCTTTTAGTTTTCACAAAAGTTACTTGATTTTATTCGCTTCCTAAAATACTCCCTTCTGGAAAGACAATGGCCAGGCACTCCAACAACGGCACTCAATCACGAGGTGGTGCATCGCAGAAGTTTAAACAATTATTTCTCGATATGTCGACAGGAGATAACAAGCACTTCATTATGTAGGAACCTTACGCCCTCTTTCAGTTCACTGTATTCTTTATGCTTTGCCTGGTATTTTTCATGAGCACAAAATCATCTCTTTCCTGTTTCATTTCATATCTGATGTCTCAGACATTTCCTCAGCTTTTTAAACAACTAGAGGAAACCAAACTAAAATTTAATTCGTAGAGTAACACATTCCATTTAATATTTACAGAAAAAAAATTAAAAGTGCACCAGTGCAGCAAACACAAGAGGTGAATAAGTTGAGACAGTTGGCAAAACAAAAATGCAATCCTAAAATAGCCAACACTACTAACTGAAGAACTGCTGGCGTTGCAAGTATCTAGACCTCACAAGTGTGAATAAAGGGCAAGGAAGTGAGAATTTTGACCTCAGAACAGTGACATCTGTTTCCTGAGTACTCCACCTCAACATGATAAGGAAAGGGCCTTGAAAAACTTAGACATCAACAAATAAGCTTTGAATGCAGAAGAGAAGGAAGTAGTACTCAATGCTCTGGATTGAATTCACCCGAGATGGCTCTTTGACATTCAATTGCCAGATTACTGGGATGATTTTAGAACAGTTTTAGAGTGTGCATACACCCTCAGTGTGAACCATGTTATTATGTTGAGGTGGTATACTTGAGCTCCTATACCCCCTTCCCTCCATTCCCCAATCATCAATCTTTCTGAAAGCACTATTTTGTACTTCTGCTGAATTTCTTTGCCTTGATTGACAAGTGATTCAAGCAGGTTTACTCTACAACTAATGCAACCTTGACTCCAAACTTTCATTCATGGGTGTTTTAATGATTTTGGCAAAAGCACATATGACTTAATGAACTGTGCAAAGGGCTACATTCTTGTCTATGTCAAGCTAAAAGAAAGAAAGGTCTTGCCTTTATATAATGCTTTTCATACACTGAAGATTTCTGCAAAGTGTTTACAGTCAAGTAATTATATACTGCCCTTATAATTCCTGGGAAATCCAGCAATTTGTTTGTGCTCAGCTAGGTCCACAAATATAAGGAATGGATTATTAGGTAACCTATTTTAATGGTATTATACAAGGGTTAAATGCTGGTTGGGATGCAAGGAGAATTATAATGCTCCTCTTTGAATTGTGCCGTAAGTTTTTTTTTTAGGTCCAGAGAGGCAGCCAATTTAATATCTCTGTGAAAAGGTAGCATATGTTGTCACTGCAGCACCCATTCAGTACTACATCAGTGGCAGAAATGTGCTCAAATCTCTGAACTGAGGCTTTCAACCACAACTGTCCCATCCAAAAAGGAGAGTCACAGTGCTGGAGAAAGCATTAGGAAGTCATTTTGAACTAACTTCTGTTCCTACTTTTTAATGGTCTTAAGACAGAAGCAGCAATGAGTTGATGAGAAAAAGACAACTCATCGTTAATATTCTGCATTGACCCCCGTGGGAACCTTACTTGCAGGTGCTGGGCAAACAGAGGACTTGATTTAATTGCAATTTTGTGAAATTAAACCATGCCAGTTGCCATTGTTCACAATTGCAGAAAGGCCGCTTGAGAAAGGCCAAACCTCAAATACATTGGTGTTAAACTGAAAAGACACTGGGCGACATGGTAATAACTTGCTGCATACACTGACGTGTCTAGGAGTTGCTCCGCATGATAAAATCAACTTAGTGACTGCAGGAAGTCACTGTTTCAAGAGGCTGTACTGACTCTTCCTGTGCCTGTCTCTAGTGCTCACATTTTATTAAGTCAAAATTGCAAACATTTTACTCCAATTTCCCAGACTCAAAAGCTAATTCTATTTAACTGTTTGTCATGTAAGCAATACAATCTAGAAAGTGATATCATTACTGTACACACAAAGCAGTAAAACAGCTGCCTACATTATAGTCAGGACAGCAAAGAGACAAATGATCTGAATCACTGTGCTGTGCATATGCAGTACTAGGCCAAAGAGCATTTTTCCATTCAAAAAGTTCCTATTTATTTGTAATATTAAAGGGGCAGATTGTTAAAGATATTTTCACTTTATTGTTAGCTCTTGAATGAGCTGTCACTTCTCAAATTCAAGCCTATTTTTCTTGGGATTGCTTTAACATCAGCTTCCAAGGCTGCTGCAGCACCTTCAGAAAAAACAATTACTCTTAACACTGGTGCATTAATCACTTCTCATCTTGATCCAACTGTCCATAGCTTTAAGTCATGTCATCATTCTCCATGACAGGTCAGTTCCTCAGTTAAAAGCAACTGCCCACATCCATTTCCATTCTTCTCCACCTAGTCATTTGATAACAGTCTGTGCTCACCCCTTCATTACTGCCTCTACAATTACCTCGGCCCTCTCCCACTTCTCATCTCAAGTCTGTGCCTCAACAACACCCAAAGACACAAGATTCCCCTTCCATGCTGAGGATCCCCCGCTTTCCCTCACCATGAATTCGCATAAGCCCTGCATGTTTGAGTCCAATCTTGAATGAGCCACAATTGTCTCCAATGATTTCATTTGATTTATTGTCATATGAACTGAGACAGTGAAAAATATTGTTTTGTTTGCTATCCAGACAAATCATACCTTACATTAGTACATCAGGGTAATAGAACAGAGTGCAGAATATAATGTGACAGCTACAGAGAAATGCAGAGGAAGGATTAGCTCTAATACATGAGAAGTGAAACTTGAAAGGGTTCAGAAAAGTTTTAAGGATGTTGCTAGGGTTGGAGAATTTGAGTTAGGTTTAGGGTGAGGGGGAAAAAATTTGAGAGACACCCAAGGGACAACTTTTTCACGCAGAGGACGGAGAGTGTATGGAATGAGCTGCAAGAAGTGGCAGAGGCTGGCCCAATTACAACATTTTAAAGGCTTCTGGATGGGTTTGTAGGGATATGGGCCAAATGCCAGCAAATAGGACTAGATTAATTTAGGATATCTGGTTGGCATGGATAAGATGGACTAAAGCAACTGTTTCCATGCTGTACATCTCTATGACTCTATGTTTGCAAGTCTGACAACAGCAGGAAGCAACTGCTTGTAAATCTGTTGGTATGTGTTTTACTAACACGTGTCTAACTTTTGTAACTTCTGTCTGGTGGAAGAGTGTGGAAGACAGTATAACCGGGTGAGAAAGGTCTTTGATAATGTTGGCTCTTTCCCAAAGCAATGGGAAGTGTAGATGGAATCAGAGGAAGGAAGGCTGGTTTTCATGATACACTGCTCTGCATTCAAAACTCTCTGCAATTTCTTGTGGTTTTGGGCAGAGCAGTTGCCATACCAAGTTCTGATGCATCAGGACAGGATGCTTTCAATGGTTCTTCGAAACACTCAGTATCCACCTTTCTCACTGTTTCAGGCTGTACCAGACTATGCGCAACCTTGACAATCCATTGGATGCTAAGCTTTCACTACATATCCTCATCATCTTTCAACCTTTTCTTACGGTTATGGATTCATGGGATGAGGGTGACACTGGCCAGGCTGGCATTTATCATCTGTCCCTAATTGCCCAGAGGGTAGTTAAGAGTGAGGACTGCAGATGCTGGAAATGACAGTCAAGATTAGAGTGGTGCTGGAAAAGCACAGCAGGTCAGGCAACATCCGAGGTGCAGGAAAAAAATCAACTTTTCAGGCAGGAGCCCTTAATCAGGAATCATCAGCGAGTCTATTTCAGTACATGATTGAAGAGCTTTGGCGCAGAGGAGATGACCTGGGGGTTGCAGTGAGAGAGACTCAGAGATTCTTGTCGAGAATGTCTCCACCCTGGAGGCTCCCTGCCTTCATTCCTGATGAAGGGTTTTTGCCCAAAATGTCAATTTTCCTGATCCTCGGATGCTGCCTGACTTGCCGTGCTTTTCCAGCACCACTCTAATCTGGACTCTATAACTCTGTTTAACTGAGATGGCAAAAAAGGCTTTATTATTTAATTCTGTTACTTGGCACTTTTCAATGGTCACTTTTGTTAAATAAATGCATAATTTAATCACTTTGCTGTTTTGGCTATTTTTGAAAACGAAGTTTCCTGTTATGCCAAACCACATTTTTCTGAAATGCATTCATTGGCACCTGCAGATAATTGAGAGGGAAAACCTGAAATGTGGCACCCTCCACATAGAAAGATTAGACTTGCCCAGTCTACACTTCAGGTACTGAGGTCCACTTGAGAAACTCAATCAAAATGGAACTGGCGATTTTTTTTTCCATTGCAAACAGCGATGCTTCCCCCACTATTTTCAGAAGTTGTAGTCCTGGAAATATCCAGCTGGGTAGTTTTGTAGTTTGGTAAGGTACATCTCCATTACTAAAACAGATCCAACCAATGTTTCTGCAATTTTTAAAATCAATAGCTAAACTTACAGTCATTCCCAGCAATTTCTGAACACTGACTGACACTTCTGGTATTCCATCATCAGCATTCAAAACAGACATTACTGTTTGGTGTAGGAAGCTATTCATTTTGTTCAGGACAATTTAGACTTTTACCCTGACACTCCGCTGGACTTCAACTCTTGCCTCAAAGACTTTTAGGCATTCAACTGTATCTCTGTGTGTGGGCCAGTTCAGCCCTAGAAGACCTGAAGATGACTTTTTGTGCTTCAAGTCACAGATGCCTAACAAAATCTCACTCCTACCGTCACCTCAACCACTAATCCCGATCCTCCCCCCTCCCCCCACATTGAACCTATAAGAGTGTGTCAATGTGCTGACCTTCAAACCTCTAATCCTCTGTCCCAATAGTTCACTTCAATTTCTTTCTTTAATGCTTTATTAATGCATCCCTCTCTATTGAGCTGTGAATCATCAGCCATTTAATGAGTGAATTCATGTAAAAATCTATGGGTCATGTAGCAAAGGGCCACACACCCCATCACCTCCTGTGATTATCTGACCACAATATTAGTGGTTGAGGTGGGGACAGCAGTGAGATTTTAATAGACATTTGTGATTTGAAGCACAGGGTTGAACCGACACACCCACAGAGATACAGTTAAACTGCAAAGTTTGAGCCTTTGCACCTCAAGTCTCAACTTAATTTCAAAATCCTCAGAATCCTTCCAGAAGATCTGCTCCAACTCTGTGCTCCATGATTCAGACTCCTACCTTCCTGCCTCACCCCCTGCTTTTCTGCCTTTGGTAATGTGTAAAGATTCCCCTTTCCCTGCTCCAGCGAAAGGGCAGGCCTTTCAATTGATGTTCTCAAACTTGCTTGCAACAGCTCTGCCTCTTAAGAAAAAGTAACCTTTTCTTTGTGCAGTATCTCAACCTCCTATGTCCCTGCTTAAACTGGAGAAAATCTAGCTACCTGCAACACTCTGGACAACACTCCACCAAAATATGGCATGACATAAATCTAAGATTAAAAAAAAAGTAACTCCCTCAAGAGACAAATCCAAAATGACTCTTTGCAATATTTAAATTGGAAGGAGGAATGGGGATAAGTGGTCGAGGATCGTGGGATCATATCTGCTGCTGACAATTACATAATTAATCATCTCACGCAGTCTTGTAAACACTTGATAATTACAGAAATCAACCTCAATGTCATATAAAGTCTGATTTACATTAAATATTAAAATGACTCCTATGAACCACAGCAGCTAGCTAAGATAATGCATGCTTACCTCGCTTAAAATATTTAAGTTATTTACGAAATCTAGCCTGACCTCAGATATCACTAAGGGCAGCACTTAGCCTCTTGTCCTCTGGGATCTCCTGACAGAACTCTCACCACAAATAGCAACAGAGTTCTTTTTTCCAGAGGTCCAAAGCGGGAAGCTGTCAAACAGCACGCAGGAATTTGTTGCCTGCTGGGATTACGAGGATTCAACATGCTGACTACAGCTCCCACTGCTGTGGGTTTGCCCTACCAGGAATAGGCCGATTTTTTCTTCTCCTCTGTTGTTCAACATTTCATAGAAAAGTAGCATCACCAACTGAAGGGTACTGGACACTATTCAGAAACGAAGGACGAAAATCACTGACTCTTCCAATATAAGAGGAGACTGAACCAGTTATGCCAAAACAAGGTTTTTGAAAAATCCAATTAATTCCACTCTCCTGCTATGCATCAATAGCAATGCCAATTCTTTTTTTCATTTTCAAGTACATTAATAAACTTACATCAGAACATCATTAAGGAGTCTGCTTTCATCAAGGGACAAGGAGTCAGATGACAAATCTCTGCATAAACAATTCTCACCTCCCCGGCTCTTTTGTAATCGCTCATAAATTTAACACCCAATAGTTATCAACCCTCCGGTCAGTAAAAACAGACTCATCAGAACGTGTCAGAATTTTTAACTTTCATAAATTGACCGAGGAGAACACATGACTGAAGTACCTCATTCTTCATACCACTTTGGTAAATTAGTTTTGTACCCAGTCACATTCTTGCTAAATGTGGTACCTGGAAATGCACACAATATCTCTGCTGAGATTTAACCAATGATTTACACATATTTGAATAATTTTCATGCTTTGATACATTATTCCTTAACACTTAACAGCAAGCATTCAGAATGTTTTAACTTGCCAACTCGAAGGATCACCAATAAAGATGTACACATAACTTCTGCTTTCTTTGTTGTTCACTAATTACCTAATTAACAGCAATTTGTAATCAAATAAATAGCTATTCAGCAACCTCCTCCCAGGTTTTCAAATGAAAAAAATGTGTTATGATCCCAGCTGATGTTATTACTGCACAAGTCAGATTCCAGTCAGGAACTTGGTGCAAGAGAGGTGATATTTTTTTAAATCGCTTTGATTTTACTAAAGTTCTCTCGCTGAAACATATGCGAACAATGCAGATTTTGCATCAATAAAATATAAATTTATTAACACAAGAACGGAAGATAAAATAAACCAAATCTTCGAAAGCAAATTCAAAAGATTTTTCAATTACAAAGTAAAACTATAAACCCATGAATCCCAAAACAGTTATAAATTCAAAAGAGACAAAAACAAAACACCCAAAACACACCCTCACATAATATCAAATCACCACTCATACAATACTCACACTAGAATCCCTTTGGGTAGTACATAATGAAAACTAAATCACTGTATGCTTTCTTAACAGGGGGATCAAGTTTAAAAGCTGCAAGGTATTGCTGCAGCTCCACAAGACCCTGGCGAGACCACACTTAGAATTCTGTGTCCAGTTCTGGTCGCCCTATTATAGGAAACATACGGAGGCTTTAGAGAGGATGCAAAGAAGGTTTACCAGGATGCTGCCTGGACTGGAGGGCTTGTTTTACGAAGAGAAGCTGACTAAGCTCAGACTTTTCTCTCTGGAGAGGAGGAAAAGAGGTGACCTGATTGAGGTATACAAGGTAATGAGAGCACGGATGGAGTCAATAGCCAGAGACTTTTCCCGAGGGCAGGACTGACTGGCATGAAGGGCCAAAGTTTTAAGATATCAGGAGGAAGATATAGGAAACCTCAAAGGTAGGTTCTTTATACAGAGAGCTGTGAATGCATGGAATGCGTTGCCAGAGGTGATGGTGGAAGCAGAGTCATTAGGGACATTTAAGCGACTGCTGGACATGCACATGGAGGGATACGTAGGTTAGGTTGTTATTTTAGATTAGGAATAATCCTAGGCACAACATCGTGGGCTGAAGGATCTGACCTGTGCTGTATTTTTCTATGTTCTAAAAAAATTTCAACTTTCAGACTGGAGCTGCACACAGCTATAAGCAAACTCTTCAGGGTTTTTAAATATAAATTCATTTGTGAGATGTGAGCTGACCGGCTGGCTTGCATTTATTGCCCATCCCTATTTGACATTGAGAAGGTGCAGGTGAGCTGCCTTCTTGAACCGTTGCAGTCCATGTGTTGTGGGTTGACCCTCAACGCTCTTAAAGAGAAAACTCCAGAATTTTGAACTAATGACATTGAAGATACAACAACATATTTACCAGCTAGGACTTTGGGGAGTCAGGTGTGTTACTCACCACAATATTGTAGCCATATGGCAAATCCAGTTGAGGTTTTGGTCAATGGTAACCCTCAGGATATTGAAAGTGCAGGATTCAGTGATGGTAACACCACTGAATACCAAGGGGTGGTGGCTAGATTCTCTCTTACTGGTGATGGCCATTGGCAGTTGTGCAGTGCAAGTGTTACTAGCCAGACATCAGCTCATAGCTGAAAATGTGTTGCTGGTTAAAGCATAGCAGGTCAGGCAGCATCCAAGGAATAGGAAATTCGACGTTTCAGGCATAAGCCCTTCATCAGGAATCAGCTCATGCCTAGATATCGTCCAGATCTTATTGCATTTGAACACGGAAACATTCAGTAGCTGGGGAGTCATGAATGGTGCTGAACATTGCACAATGAACATCCCCACTTCCGACCATATGATGGAGGGAAGCTCACTGAAGATGATGATGATGATTGGGCCTAGTACACGACTGAGGAACTCCTGCAGAGATGTCCTGAAGCTGAGAGGACTGACCAACAATCACAACCATCTTCCTTTATTCAATGTATGACCCCAAGCAGAGAGATTTGTTTTCCCTGATTCCCACTGCCTCCAGTTTTGCTCGAGCTCCTTAATGTCACACTCTGCCAAATATGGCAGTCAGGAGCTGAGTGGCTCTGGGGGAACCCAAACTGGGAGTCACTGATCAGATTATTGCTGAGCAGGTGCTGCTTGACAATATTATTGATGACAACTTCCGTCACTTAACTGATGATCAGGCGCAGACTGATCGGGCAGTAAGTTGGCTTGGTTGGATTGGTCCTGCTTTTTTGCACACAGGTCATACCTGGGCAATTTTCTGCATCATCAGGTAGATACTTGCATTGTAACTGTACTGAAAGCTTAACTAAGGGAATGGCAATTTCTGAAGGCTTGTGCTCCAGATGAGTTAGGCTCTTCCATCATTGAGGAAGGGAATATTTGTGAAGTCTCCTACTCCAGTGAGGTATTTAATTATCTTCCACCATTCACAACTGGCTGTGGCAGGACTGCAGAGCTTAGATCTGATCTGTTAGTTGTGGGATCGCTAAGCGCTGTCCATCACTTGCTGCTTATGCTGTTTGGCAGCTTCACCTGGTCAATACCTTATTTTTAGATATGTTTAGAGCTGCTCCTGGCATACCCTCCTGCACTCTCCATCAAACCAGGGATGATCTGCTGGCTTGATGGTAGTAGTCGAGTGGGGCATGTGCTGGGCCAGGAGATGGACAGGCAGGAGGCTGGAAGAACACAGCAAGCTGGGCCGCATCAGGAGGTGGAGAAGTCAATTTTTCGGGTGTAACCTTCCTCAGGGCTGGGGGTGGGTGTAGGGGGAGCCGTGGGTAGGGTGTGAAGTGAGGATAGGTGAAGACAGGTAGAGGGTACGACCTGGTTGGTCATCGGGAGGAGTGAATCCAATTGGTGGCAGGGAGGAGTGGAAGGGAGAGGGAAGGGGCTGGGAAGGGAGGTTATTTGAAATTGGAGAACTCAATGTGCAGCCCTCCAGGCTGTAGGCTGCCCTGGCAGAAGATGAAGTGTTGTTCCTCCAATTTGCAGTTTGGTTCGTTGTAGCAATAGAGGTCAACGATGGTCATGTCGGAAAGGGATGGGAAGGGAAATTAAGATAGGCGGTGACTGGGAGGTCCGGTCGCCCCTTGCGGGCCTGGCTGAGATGCTTGACGATCTGTTCCGTAAGTTTACATTTGGTTTCCCTGATGTTGAGAAGACCACATCGGGAGCACTTGATGCAGTAAACTAGGTTGGAAGAGAGGCAGGTGAACCTCTGTCTCAGGTGACACAGATTGTGCTGGAGTATAATTCTGCTGCTGTTGATGGCCCAGTGCACCTCATGGATACCCAATCTTGAGTTGCTAGATCTGTTAGAACAGTGACAGTGCCACACAACACGAACACTAATGATTTGTTTTTAAATGGAATGCATCCAATCAGATCATCAGGACACACAATATTATATGAAGCCAAGTTGGTGGTAAAACAAATCTGTGAAATTTTGAATAATGCAAGTGTTTTTTATTAAACGTTTTTGGGACATATGTTAGGTTACAGCTGAAACAGAGATCATCTTTGGCCACTGGGGAAGGAGTGTTCTGTTTTTCACTCCTCTTCCCTAAAGCAGTACACTCATATGTGCACGTATCTTACTGGAGTATTTGGATGCCTTTTGAATAGGCAATAGCTTAAAATCTAGACATGCACCTAATACAAGACCTATGATAATGGAAAACAATTGATATTGCACAATGAATCCAAAACTGATGTGATTAACTACCATAAATTGGAAATAAAGTACTACTAACTTTTTAGATTAGATTACTTAGTGTGGAAACAGGCCCTTCGGCCCAACAAGTCCACACCGACCCGCCGAAGCGCAATCCACCCATACCCCTACATTTACCCCTTACCTAACATTACGGGCAATTTAGCTTGGCCAATTCACCTGACCCGCACATTTTTGGACTGTGGGAGGAAACCGGAGCACCCGGAGGAAACCCACGCAGACACAGGGAAAACGTGCAAACTCCACACAGTCAGTCAGTCGCCTGAGTCGGGAATTGAACCCAGGTCTCAGGCGCTGTGAGGCAGCAGTGCCAACCACCGTGCCGCCCTCAAGCTGTCACACGTGAACACAAGCTTCTTACAGAGTTACCTGCAATGAAATCAAAGAATGCATTGTGACTTAATGTTAAAATGTTTTATAATGTTTGTTCCTTAGGTCAGTAAATAGGGTAAAACAAACAATCAGAATGGTTCCAAAAAAGGTACTCAAACTGAATCTTTAGTAGGTTGCACACACCATGTGCTTCAAAAATGGCATTTATCTGTACTGAATCTTCACTGAAAACAGGTGGTCAAGGGTTCCAGGAGGGCACATGCGACATAATACAAGATTGCCAACAATCACTCCATGAGAAGAACATGGGCCAAAAACAACATATCCTCTCCACAATATTATCCTTACAAGTCCTGCTTTAAAAGCAGATTGAGAGAAAACAGTCTTAAAATTAGATACCTTTTCTGGCATCAATTTAGTGCACTTTGAGGAAAACAATTCCAAAACAAACAAAAAACAAAAATCCATTAGTAGTACACATACACACCATCCCATTTATTCTAATGCCAGGCCTCAAAAATCATTTTAAAATGTATCACAAATGGCTGTGCAACTTAATTAACAACTCCAGATGCACAGAAAAACCGAAGTCAAAGGCCCAAATATACAGTAAACACTAATAAATCCCATGTTTGATATTATACATGTAGATTAGTTGCAAACACTCCCTCAAATATTGTTTGAAGATCATCAACACATTTCCTTTTCTATTGTACCTTGGTTTTCGAACCAACACCCAATCTTAACTAGGCGAGAGTGGGTACTGCAGATGCTGGAGATTAGAGTCAAGATTAGAGTGGTGCTGGAAAAGCACAGCAGGTCAGACACCATCCAAGGAACAGGAAAATCGACATTTCGGGCAAAACTACTTCATCAGTAAGCTGATGATTCCTGATGAAGAACTTTTGCCTGAAACACCAATTTTCCTGATCCTCGGATACTGCCTGACCTGCTGTGCTTTTTCGGCACCACTCTAATCTTGCCACCAAATCTAAGCTCTGCATGTTATAGATGTTTGGCTTTTGGGAATTACACCTGTGGAAGGCCGGCGGCTGAGATGGGAGGGGGGGGGGGGGGGGGGGGGATGGAGGAGGAGGAGGAGATGTGAAGCTTTGGATTAGGAAAACCAACCATTTAAATGATTAGGGAACAGAAAACAGGAAGTGCAACAGTGCACTCAAACAACTAACAGCTTTTATTTCCTCCCCTCTTCTCAAGGGCATTAACTTCTCGCTCAGGTGCATTTTTAAGAATTCCTGTATTGTTCGAAACTAATTTGTGATATTTATTATGCCCCAAATTATTAACTGAATCAATGCTGCAATCTATTGGAGTCTAAATTTGACATTGTTGACAGTTCTTTCAACATTGTTCAGCTCACAACCTTCAGTTGACTCCATCCCATTCGAAAAGATGAGGTGAAAATTCACGGGCATTTTGTGGATATCACAGACTTGCAGCATCCTTACCTGAAGACAGATGCTCCCAAAATCTCTTACAGCTACTCTTTGACTAATTCTATTAGGATCTGACAGGAAGAGCAATCCCAAGGCCCAGGAGTTGACTAAAGGGTTCTTCCAGTGAAAAGGAAATTGGATACATACTTAGAAAGAAAAAAAAGGTGAATGAACAGCAAGCACAGTGAGATTAGCTGAATAATTCTCTGGAGATCCAGAAAGGAACAAAGGATTAAGTACCTTCCTTCTGTGTGATATTATTTTATAATTAGTTTGTGTATCATGCAATCTGAACTGAGCTTTCACATAATTATAGTGACATTAAGGGTAGCTTGCTGCTATCTATTCTTTGATAAACTTCATATTTAACAGTCAGGGTGACAATGGGTTTTACGTCATACAGTGCTGCAAATACCAAAAATATTCTGAGTTGGTGTTTCTGGCTTCTCTGATCTGCATCTTGTAGAAATAAACACCTGATTAAATATAATGAATGGTCTGACGAATTCCAGTTAGATTGAGGTAAATGTGCTGTTTGCTGTTACACTTGATTTCATTCACTTAGTATTGCACAGGTTTGATTGCAGCAATCAAATCTAATATCCCTAAAGCTCATTAAATATTTTTAGTCCATAGCAAATTGTATGAAATCAGGTGCCAGCTTTGCTACTGATACTCAGAACAACAGCATTTAGCAGCTGAAAAGGTTTGAACACCTATCCCAGAAACATCACTTGTATCTTGCCAACCTCTACTGTATCAATCTTACATGGCATCCAGGCTGCAGTGGTAATATCCAAGCCTTTGAGCCTGGAGGCCCAGATTCAAGTTCCGCCTGTTCCAGAGATGTGCAATAACATTTCTCAGCAGGTTGATGAGAAAATAGATCTAACATTAAAAAGGAAGGGGTCTTGTGGTAGTGTCCCTATCTGTGAGCCAGGAGGCCTGGAATCAAGTACAACCTGTTCCAGAGGTGTGTAATGACCTGTTTGAACAGGCTGATTAGAAGACCTCAAATACAGTCGGTTCTGCTATAATGCATGTTTCTTCAGTGCAAATTGGCTGTAACGCTATTGAAGCATTTAAACCATTATTTGTAGAACGTGAACTTTCCTTAACTGTGTTGGCTATAACTTGATTCCTGTTCCATTGGTCCAAACAGTGCTGCTGGTACGCAATTTTCATAATGCAGGATCGCAGGGGAACAGAACTACCGCGTTATTTCAGAACAGACCGTATTAAACATGAACGCAGAGTTACACATGCTGATCAATACAGATATTTGCAATTTAAAAATGGTCTCACCACTAAATTCCCCATAATTTCAGTCTTGATTTAAGCTGTCACCTTATTTTGTAGCTCAAACATGCTTTTGAGTTCCATTACATAAAAAGGCTACATGGCATGAAAACAAAATCAGCAAGTCTGACAAACCTGAGGGCACAAATCAAAGATTTCAGACGATTCCAAATTCTCACCTTGCAGTGATACACCAACTTCAGCCAAGAAAAATATCTTGAGATAATTCCCAAGCCAAAGAAGGAGATATTAGTATAGTTAGCCAAAATGGGTTGTAAGGTTGTTTTTTTTAAAAAAAAGGGAAGGGAAAGTGTAGAGTCAAGTTGTCATAATCTTACCAGACCATAGTGTTGTGTTCTCAGAGAAACATGACTGGTGGCAGTTTAATCTGAGTGCCACTGCGCCTCAGGTGAGAAGAGACAGGGCGAGGAGGACAGTCCTTCATGGGAACCTCAGCTGGCGTGGGTGTTGAACCCAGACTGTTGGCAGAACACTGCTTCACAAACCAACTGAGCTAAACTGACTCACTCAAGGAAGTGCAACCTGGATACTGACAGGTAAAGGGCGAGTCACAATATGAAACAGCAGGAAAAAGAACAGACAAGAGACCAAGTTGAAGGAACAGAGAATTGTGGTGATGAGGTTGAGAGATTAGAAAGACAATGGTAAAAATATTACAAGCTTTAAATTGCACATTGTCACCCAGTACTGAAAGAACCTCAACGTAAAGAGGAGCAAAGATAGGTTTACAGGTGACGTAGACAAGATATTAGTAAAGTTTGCAGTGGCTGACACGGATGGATCGTGAGAGGAGGGAAGCTGACCGGGGACTAATATCAGAGTCGCACAGGGATACAAATATACACAGATCAGAGTTTCACAGAGGGAGTATTGAGAAGAAAAGATGGGATAGCCAAGGAGGTGAAAGCGGACACAAGAAAATGACATGAGGCCAGAAACCCAGATCATTTGATCCAAGAAAGTGGTTGGGAAAAGGGCTGGATTCAATGGAGAGGTTTTAAAGTTGGTGAAAGTGATCTAAGGCAAAAAATTCAGTCTTCCTATTTGAAACACAAAAGAGCTGGAAAAATTCAGGAGGTCTGGCATTATCTGTGGAGATGTAGATTGCTAAAGAGATTGTTAAACCAGCGAGGCTCTGGATAGAATAAAGGGAAGATCTTTTGGAACAGAGATAAGGGGATACCTCTTCAGCCAGTGACTGATGAATCTACGGAATTCAATGCCACAGAATGCTGGGGAGACCAGGTTATTGAGTACATTTAAGATTGAGATAGATAGGTTTTGGAGTATCAAGGAGATCAAGGGTTGATCAAAGCAGGAAAATAGGGTTGAAAAACGTATCAGCCATGATTAAATGGAAGAGCAGACTAGATGGGCTGAATGGCCTTATATCTGCTCCTCTGTCGTCTGGTCTTAAACACTCAAATCTACACCTCATGGAGTGGAAATAGTCAAGCACCTCAACTACACATGCTGAAAATTCTGCAGATTCCTTCTCCAATCCTCTGTTTGTAAAACTGAGAGAGATGACAACTTAGAGCACAGGCACATAGTGAATTGAACAGGCAACAGCAGAAACCAATTATCCCAAGCTGATAAACAAACCAATGAAACACAACATGACAGCATGGAACAGATTCCTTCTTCCAGGGTGAAGCAGCATGTCGCTGCTTCAATGCACCACGAGGATAAAGGTTTGACCTTGTGATTTCTTTTGCTGTTTCTCAACTATTGTGGCCAAGATTCACAAGAAATGCTGGAAACAGTTGGGCATTTAATTACAGGGAATACAAAACTCTCACGGAATGCAATACGAAAAATGCATGCACAGGATGCTATCCTGGAAGTTGGTGAACATCTGCAAAGAAACGAAGACAAATCAAAGATCCTGTTTCAGAAAAGTCTATCTACCACTATCAATTCACTTCTGTAAACTGACTGGTTATTTAAAGAATGCTACAAATTGACTCTTCCTCAGCCTTGAACAGTTACTGCGAACAATCAATTCTGTTCGCACCAAAAAATCCTTGCATTCAAAAACTTTTCAAGATGAATTTTCTTTCACATCTTAATGGTAGTGACCAACCTCTCGTCACCTGCTAGAAAACAGAGGTTTGAGGCTGAGCCTTAGTTTCCAGGTATGCAGGTGCCCTTTCCTGTCCACTAACAGCAATTGGGTTGGAGCACAATGACACCTTAAGCTCTTCAGGCAATGGCAGCCACCAGGAGGTAAATGCTAAAAAGTGGGTCATCGTGTGACAGATATAAAATATTGTTCCAAGTTTATAAATAATATATAATGGTACATTTGATATGTGGATTCATGAAGCAGTGTGTTTATGTAACACTTTCACAGCCTCGGGACATCTCCAAAATCCTTTATAGCCATAGAATTGTTCTGCGATTGGTTATATTCCCCACATTTTGATGGAGCATGAATTTCCGTTAATATACTGCATCCTTCCATCAGCAGCATTTTTAAAAAAAATCTGCACTGCATTAACAAAGAATTGCAACTTTCAATTGGTCCCATTAAAGTAAAGTTTTGTGTTAAGTAATGCCATACCCAACTTGCTTCAAAACAATTCACAGTGGAGTCAAGAATATTCGGAACTGGCAGAGGGGCCTGGTAACTTCAACAAGCATCACCCATGCTCACATGATACCACAGTATGACCGGTGAAGTGCAAGTGAATTCAGCCTCTGGCAGAACCTATTTAATCTTACGTTAAACTGCTGTAATGAATCTATGCTAAGTGATTATAATGGGAGACGATAAAAAGTCACAAGATAGATTTGGATTAATTTCAAATGAACATGAAATCTCTGCACTCGTAATTACATGTAGTTCAGTCGCCGATCATTCTCTGACAAAGATTCACGCTCTGTACAGAAGGAACGTTACCTTTGATTTAGAAGTCCCACAGGTAATCAACATCTTTAGAGCCAACTAAAGCGCCACTGTTGTGCTGTAAAAACCATTCAGACATTATTTGGGTGGCACGGTGGCTAGCATTGCTGCCTCACAGCACCAGGGCCCTAGGTTTGATTCCAGCCTTGGGTGACTGCGTGGAGTTTGCACATTCTCCCAGTGTCTGCGTGGGTTTCCTCCGGTTTCCTCCCACAGTCACAAAGATGTGCAGGTCAGGTGAATTAGCCATACTAAATTGTCCTTAGTGTTAGGTGCACTGGTCAGAGGGAAATTGGTTTGGATGGGTTACTCTTCGGAGGGTTGGTGTGGATCTGTTGGGCCGAAGGGCCTGTTTCCACACTGTAGGGAATCGGATCTGATCTGATCTAGTTTCAAGTGTTACATTTCACAAATTGTTAGTCAGGTACATGCTCACGTATTTCCAATGATCAGTTTTTAACAGAACAATTCAGAAACAAATGGTCTAACATGCAAATCAGGTTTGGATTCATTAAATTGGATTCACCAACAGAAAAATTGCCAGAAACTTTTTGAAAAAAATATAGTTGGGAAAGATTTCCATTCATCAACCAGTAATATTAAACTCCTGATTTTTTTTTAATGCATTCACAGGATGTGGGCACTGGCTGGCAAACATTTAGTGCCCATTCCTAGTTGCCCTGGTGAAGGTGGTGGCTATTTTCTTGAGCTGTTGCAGTCCATGTGCTATAGGTACACTCACAATGCCTATAGGGAGGGAGTTCGACATTTGATCTAGTGACATAATGGGGATACATTTCCAAGTTTGGATGAGTGGCTTAGAGGGCCATATGCAGAGGCTACGATTAAACAAAACAATTAAAATTAAAAACGAATGAAAAATAAATGTTCAGGTGACTATCATATGTTTTGAAATCGCACACAGCCTAACTTTTTCTCTTTCAACACCATAAACCAAATTTAAATGTCACCCTTACAAACACTATTGAACAGTTTTTCTTTGGAATAGAGAGAATTTTTCTAAATTAAAGTTGTTTTGTGACAGGAAAATCTATTTTCACTTCGTATCTCTGAATGGTAACTGAAATACATACCATAATATGGACAATATTCATTTACATTAGAGTAACTTTTTCTGGAAGAGCCAAGGGAATTTTCTCCATGGGCACTTTCCGATACAAGAATACTCACTTGATGATAAACCACAGTGAGCAGAAGTCATACATCGCTCTCACGTATATACAACCAGGTTTGAAATAAAGGCTGTCAACTCCATTAGGCAGGAGCCTGTATTAAAATAATCCTCTGATAGAAATCAGATACTAAAATCTGTACTGTAGCATACTGTGCACATTTTGTTTGTAATCTATAAAGAACAGCAAATTAAAATGAGTTTGTGAATTCCAAACAGTTACAGACTCGTTTTTTTCAGAAGAGTGTCTGTTGATATAATTTCTAAGTGACTTATTCCTCTAGTATCAAGCTGGGTAATTTTGAAAATTTGCAAACTGAGGGTGAATAGTCTGGAGCTAAAACCAACAGCAGTGTACAAGAGGTTATTACGGCCAAAGGATCAAGATCCAGACGCATGTCATAAAGTCAGAAATGTACAGCACAGAAAGAGACCCTTCGGTCCAACTCATCCATATGTCCTAAATGTCCTAAACCAACCAAATGTCCTAAATTACTCTAATCCCATTTGCCAGCATTTAGCCCATCCCCCTAACCCCTGCCTAATCATGTACCCATCCAGGTGCCTTTCAAATTCCGCAATTGAACCCTCCTCCACCATTTCCTCTGGTTGTTCCAAACATATACCATGCTCTATGTGAAAACATTGCTCATTGGGTCCCTTTTAAATCTTTCCTCTCTCACCTTAAAGCTGTGCCTTCTAGTTTTGGGATCCCCTACCATAGAGAAGGGAACTAACGAAGGGTTTATGCCCACAACGTCAATCCTACTGCTCCTCGGACGCTGCCTGACCTGCTGTATTTTTCCAGCTCCACACTTTTTGACGAGGAAAAAAATCCTTGTTGATTTACCCTATCCTTGCCCCTCATGATTTTGCAAACTTCTAGAAGGTCAGCCTCCGACTCGCCAGGGAGAACAGCACCAGACTATTCACCCTCAGTTTGTAAATTTTCAAAATTACCCAGCTTGATACTTAGAGGAATAAGTCAATTAGAAATCATATCAACAGACACTCTGAAAAAAACAAGTCTGTAATTGTTTGGAATTCACAAACTCATTTTAATTTGCTGTTCTTAATAGATGACAAACAAAATGTGCACAGTATGCTACAAGCAAAAGGCAGAGGCAAAGGCATCGACTGAGTGAATACGGTATCAACACTGGCTTTGAGGTAATTAAGAAGCTACCAAAAATTATGAAGAATATAGAATAAGTACCACTGTTCACATGGGATGTATTCCCAGGAGAAGTCACAGATGGTAAAACTGCAAATCGAGAAGTGTGTTTCATAATGGAGTAGGTTTGAACCATCCAACAATTTGATGATAATTACACGACAGTAAGTGATAAAATTCAGCAAAATTAGGGAGGGGCGGGGCAGAGAGGGGACTGGGAAGGAATTGCAAAAAAGTACATCGGTAAATAAAATTCACCGATCTCACGTGTATAAACAGGCCTCCAGGTGACATTGACAAAGGACAGCATACAGTGCTGCTTTACCAATGTTAAAGATCCAAGAGCAACATGACAACCAATATGGGTAATGTAAACTTTCCTGTCCCAGAAAGAGTTTCATGATGTCACTGTTGCTTGTATTTTGTAATGACTTTCTCCAGGGAATTAGCTCCTTTTTACTTTCTTCACATTTTGGGCTTAATAACCACAGAAAAGTGATCAACACTGTACGCAAAATATCATGCTCAATTTGCTGTGTGTGGGTAAAGCAATGACGAGGTTTTATGGTAATACATACATCACAATTAGAGATTGTAAGATATTGAACGTTTGCACTGCAGAGTAAACCACATGCCAAGTAGGAAACTGGTACACAAAAACTCTTGCTAGACGAATGGCTTTTTGTTTTTAAAAAAATTATTTCTAGCATGTGCATAACACTGGCTGCGCTAGAATTTATTGCCCCGCCCTGTCTTTGGAGATGGAAATAGTGAGCTGCCTTCTTGAACCACTGCAATCCATGCACTGTAGATAGGCCGAGCACAAGGGAGTTCCAGGATTCTGACTTCTGTACAGCTGGACGGTTGACACCCAAACTGAAATGGGTCCAATATACTTGCTGGAAGTTTGCTCATGCTGTTGGGGAAGTTTTGAACTAATTTGGCAGAGGGATTGAGGACAGAGTAGATTTAAGTCAGGACAAAAGGTCCAAGTGGATACAGGAAGGCAGGCTAGGACAGTACAGTAGGCGGAAGAGACAAAGGCAGAATAAGTCACGTGGGAGGCCCACAAAAGCTAAATCGTATCTATTTTAATGTAAGGAGCTTGCCTGGTAATGCAGGTGAACTTAGAGCATTGATCAGCATGGGGGAATATGATATTGTTGCAATGACTGAAATATGGCTGAAGGAGAAGAGGATAGGATTGGCAGTTAACAGGCCGCTAAAGGTGTCAGCACAGGGATGGTGGTGGTGGTGGTGGTGAAGGCAATATAAGGATGCTTGCCTTCATTAGCCAGGAGTTTAGAATCTGACAGCAAGTCAGTCTTGTTACAACGTTATAAAACATTGGTTAGGCCATAGATGAAACACTGTGTGCAGCTGAGGTTGCCACAGTATCAGAGGAGATTCGCCAGGATGTTGACTAGGATGGAAAGTCTCAGTTGAGGAGAGCCTGGATAGACTGGGTTTGTTTACCATGGAGAAGAGGTTCAGGGGGATCTGGATGAGGTATGCAAACTTACGAGAAGCATAGACAGTAGATTGTAAGAGTTTTCCCGATGGCAAATGTGTCTTAAGACCAGAGAGCAGGAGTTCAAGGTGAGGAGTAAGTGGTTTAAAGGAGATCTGACAAAAACTCTTTTCAGAGGGTGGAAGAGATAATGGAATACGCTGCCTGAAAAGGTGATGGAAGCAGTTATACTCGTAACATTTAAGCAACATCTAGATGAGCACATAAAGTACCAGGGCATAGTTGGCTATGAACCACAGTAGGCACAACAGACTATGCAAGTAAATGGAATTAGTGTAATTTGGAGTTTGTTGGTCAGCAGAGATATGGTGGGCTGTGTTCTATGCTGTATGACTCCGTTACACTGAAGGAATGACAACATTCCCAAATCAAGATGAATAGCTTGAAGGGGAAGTTGCAGATGGTGTTTCTAAGTATCTATTGCCCTCATTTTCTAGGTGCAAATAGTCATGGGTTTAGAAGGTGCTGTCAGAAGACCTTTGGTAAATTTCTGTAGTGCATCTAATAGATCATACACAGCGCTGCTACTGAGTATTAGTGGTAGAGGGAGAGGATGTTTGTGGGTGTGGCACCAATCAAGTGGGCTGCTTTGTCTTGGATGTGTCAAGTTTCTTGAGTTTTTGCAGCTGTATCCATCCAGGTAAGTGGGGAATAAACCCTAACACTCCAGACTTGTGCCTCAGATTGTGGACATGCTTTGGAGAGGCAGATGGTGAGTTAGTCGTGCAGTATTTCCAGTCTCTGACCTGCTCTTGTAGCGACAGTATTTACATGCAGTTTAGTTTCTGGTTAATGGTAATCCTCATGACATCAATAGTAGAGATTCAGTAATGGTAAAGCCATTGAATGTCAATGAACAATGGTTAAGATTCGCACTTGTTGGAGATAGTGATTACTTGGCATTTGTGTGGTGCGAGTGTTATTTGCCATTTGTTAGTTCAAACCTGGATAGTCTCCAAGTCTTGCTATGTTTGGACATGAACTGCTTCAAGATCTGAGGAGTTTTAAATGGAGTGTTGAACATCCCCATTTTTGACATCACCATCCTCATCATGGAGGGAAGGTCGTTAATGAAACAGTTGCAGATTGTTGAGAAGAAGTTATTACCCCGAAGAATACCTGCAGAGATATCCTGGAAGTGAGATGACTGACCTACAACAACCAAAACCATCTTGCTTTATTCCAGGTAAGAATCCAGTCAGAGCACTTGTTTCCCTGAATCCCACTGACTTCACCTTTGCTAGTGCACCTTGATGCAACACTCAGGCAAATGTGGCCTTGATGTCAAGGGAAGTCACTCCCACCGTACATCTGGAATTCAGATCTTCTGTCCACATTTGAACTAAGACTGTAGTGAGGTCAGGAGCTGAGTGGCCCATGTTTAAACCAAACTGGGAGTCAGAGAGACAGTTGTAACATTGTTAATAACACTTTCCATCACGTTACAGAAAAGGTAGACTGGAGGGGCGGTAACTATTTGGATTGGATTTATCCTGCTGTGTGTGTGCAGGTTATAGTGTAATTTTCCACATTGCCAGCCAGTGTTAGAGTTATACTGAAATGTTTGGTTAGCAGTGCAGCAAGATCTGGAGCACACCTTTAGTACTACTGCCAGAATGTTAGCACAGCCCATAGCCTTTGCAGTAGCCAGTGCCTCCAGCCATTTCTTGACATCATGTGGAGCGAATCAAGTTAGCTAAAGTCTCTCAAAAGTGATGCTGGGGTCATGGAGGCGGCCAAGTCGTTTATCCACTGAGCACTTCTGGTTCAAGATTGTTGGGAATGTTTTAACGTTGTCTTTTGCATTGGGTGTGGAACTCCTTCGTTATTGAGGTTGTGGAGATTCGTGAAGCCTCCTCCTCCAGTGAGTTATTTTAGTTATCCATCACCATTCAGAACTAGATGTGTGCAGGACTGTGAACTTAGATCTGATTGTTTGACAATATCTTTCCCATCCAACCAATCAGAAAAGGCAATAATGTTATATTGTCATTTACTGATGAATTCACAGGAAGTTTTGTTCCATTTGGTCTCTCCATCAGCTCATAATGTTACTGTTGTGGTTACTGTTCTGACACTTCAAAACTAATAAGCCAATTAAAAATTAAGTGCTTTGTGAATATTACAACAAATGGGTTTACCAGAATTAGTCAGTCAGTCCGAGCTGAGAATTAAAAATAACACAAAGCAAGAATCAAAGAGCTGGGGCCTTTTAAGCTGCTTGTTAAGTTTTAATGCAAAACAAGAAAAAAGTTCTTTCTTAGTACTGTTTTTGTTTCCTCTATCTCAGAGGCATGGTCTTCCTGTTGATCTGTCACGCAAGGTTGATCACAAGGTCAATCATGGCACAAATTTGTTATGTTCAAAGTAGCTTTCATCCATGAACAAGAATTACACTGATAGGACAACAACTCACTCACATACATGAAATGTCAACCACATGCAGTACAGACCTATTTATTAAATTGTACGATGTTAAAATTTTCATCAGGCAAACAGTAATTAAACAATTTTCATATGCCAAAACTAAACCTATCTAGAAATAATGAGTCAAGTGTCACTCATTTGCTTTCTCAAATCTAAACGTCAGGGGGTCCACATTTATTCTTCTTAGACTTGACATAAATAACCACTCTAGGATCTGGACAGCAAGAGTTGTAATAAAATAATCAAAAGTCAGTGCTTAGACCCATAACTTACATCTCTCACAGGACAAATGGAAAACGTTTGAGATATTTTGAGATTCAAATCGCTGTTTACTTTTAGTCGCATCCTCAAGTTAGACACTGCCTGAATTCAAATTATTCTCCTAACTTGTGATCACCTTCAAATATGGGACATCATAGCCATGAATAATCCTGTGCGAACAAGGCCCCAGCTGTGATTACTAGGCACTAATTAGTTAAAAAAAACCTCAGCCACAAGTTCTGTTTTTACACCCCTTTGTACACCAACATTTTTCTCACCATTACAGTCAGAGGATGGATCTGTGAACTACAACTCTTCTATGACTTTTGCAGTTACAGGGTGATATCTGCCACAAAGACAGTGTCGCACTGCCAAGGCAAGCAATAAAGTTAACAGCGATACCTTTATCTAAAATGTACTGCCTAGGTGATTGGAATACAAGGGGAGAAATTTCTTCACGATTATGACGCTTTGGAATGGTCCAGCCCAGAGAATTATCAATACTCCAAATTTGAGTCCACTTACTGAGATAGACAGACGTTTAGTGTCTCGGGGATCAATACAACAGACAGACAAATTGAAATAGAGCATGTGCTAAGGCATTCCCATTCTATTTGACCAAGGGCTCACACACTCCTCTCATGCCCCTACTCTTATATCATGCTCAAGTTTGTAAAATCATATTAATGCCTCAAAGTTGAAACTCTGCTGCTTATAAATTATTTTAGTTAGTGGAACAGTTGATTGGTGATGGATATTTTAAAAATAAAGACTGGAGGGATGCTTTCTTTGTTGTCTCGTATCCCCCCACAGTCGAAGAGAAACACTCAGACACAGTATGACTTTACTTCCTCCATCTTTATTCCGGGCCCTGGAGGGCCCATGTGCACAGAGACATGGGTTCATGGTTTTGTCTGGAACAGCAGATTCTTAATGAGTTATATAGTCACTTACAGAGAGGAGCTTCCAGAGAATGCAACATACATATTGATTGGTTGATCGTTACAATCAGCGATTGTCAATAGTAAAGATTAAGCCATCAACTGTTACACAATGAATGTTCTTAACCGGCTTCACATAATGAATACTTTTCACTTTGCTAACTGACTTTACATACTGAATGTTTCTTCATCTTGTTAAATGGCTCTACATAATGAAAGCTTTTCCACCTTGTTAACTCACTACCCTTGCCTCCAGCACCCCATTGTTAACTATAAATTCTTATCTGATCCAAGTCATGTTCAGCTGAACTTTAGCTTCTCAAAACTTAACTCTTTCCCTACCTGCTCATACCCTATATACTTTCTCATCTTAACTTAGTCCAACTACATCAGCCCACCACTAGAATACAACATTAATAAATATTTGGCTAATATTGACCCAAATTTGTTCATGATGGATGGAACAATCATGTCATCTCTGGTACTCCTTAGCCAAACAGTGTACAGCACAGCAGTTTAAAGACAGAAGTGATCAGAGACAGACAGATGACAGCTTCCAGGATCTTTTCTGCATTGGCATTCGATACAAGCTGACACTGTACTACAACAGCATGATCTTGACCACTGGGCAGTAAAAAGACAATTTCAGTAGCCCAAAGGAAATGCTACAGTATCTGAAAAGTCAACACGCCAAACATAATTCACTATCTTTGTGCTGAATATTGCCTTCAGACCCATTTCAGATTATTCACCTTTTAGAAACTTCCCAAGTGGTGGTTTGGTAAGAATACATGGACATGTGTGAGATTGAGTGGCATAAGATCTTGAAACTGTTTACGTGGTAACCTCTCAATATGAATTTTACCAACTTAATACAAACTCCAAACAGCTGTCCAAGTCAAAATGTACTCCACCTATTGTCAGCAAATTAGATCAAATAATCACTCCTGGCATAGAAATGCCCAACTGCAAATGTGTTGCTGGTCAAAGCACAGCAGGTTAGGCAGCATCTCAGGAATAGAGAATTCAAGGGATCCTTCCATATCCGCCACAAGTTCACCTGTACCTCCACAAGCCTCCAAGGCCCCAAGGGATCCTTCCATATCCGCCACAAGTTCACCTGTACCTCCACAAGCCTCCAAGGCCCCAAGGGATCCTTCCATATCCGCCACAAGTTCACCTGTACCTCCACAAGCCTCCAAGGCCCCAAGGGATCCTTCCATATCCGCCACAAGTTCACCTGTACCTCCACAAGAGATTCCCCCCAGACGTGATCGACGATGCCCTCCACCGCATCTCCTCCACTTCCCGCTCCTCCGCCCTTGAGCCCCGCTCCTCCAACCGCCACCAAGACAGAACCCCACTGGTTCTCACCTACCACCCCACCAACCTGCGCATACAACGTATTATCCGCCGCCATTTCCGCCACCTCCAAACGGACCCCACCACCAAGGATATATTTCCCTCCCCTCCCCTATCAGCGTTCCGCAAGGACCACTCCCTTCGTGACTCCCTTGTCAGATCCACACCCCCCACCAACCCAACCTCCACCCCCGGCACCTTCCCCTGCAACCGCAGGAAATGTAAAACTTGCGCCCACACCTCCACACTCACTTCCCTCCAAGGCCCCAAGGGATCCTTCCATATCCACCACAAGTTCACCTGTACCTCCACAAGGAATTCTCTATTCCTGAGATGCTGCCTAACCTGCTGTGCTTTGACCAGCAACACATTTGCAGCTGTGATCTCCAGCATCTGCAGACCTCATTTTTTAATAGAAATGCCCAAGGCTGGGTGAAATAGAAACTGGTATTTGTCCTAGTCCATTAGATTTTCCAACTACATTCAATAGCCATTTGTGAAACACAAAAATGCCAGAAGTAATCAACCACAACATGGGGAGAGCCTAGGCAAGACAGGAGGTGAACACACAGCAAAATACTGCTTTTGAAATTTCAAAAAAAAAAGAGTGCAGTCAGTACTTTAAAGATGTTGGGAAGTTAAGTTATTTTTACTCATTGAAAATTCTTCTACTTTGAGTCTTGACGACAGTGCAGCCATTAGCTGGGATACACAGACAGGAGCTCAGAGAAGGAGAAGTGGAAGTGAGTCATGTGGGAAAAAATGTGCCAGATGTAAATACTGGAAATAAGCTTAGGAATATAAAGCTTAAAAACATGACAGTAATAGCATTCTGTTGGCCAGGAAATGCTTTGGGAATTTCTGAAACATTTTAAAGGCAACAAATACATTCAAGTTTCTTCTTGCATCTACGTGAAAACATCATTTAATTTTACTGATTTGCACAGCAACACCTACAGGTACAGGGTGTAGGTATGTCCTGCAAGTTTTAACTCGCTTCCATTTCAGGATTGAAGAATATTGATACAAGCGTGAGCCATTTGCTGATGTCCACTTTGTGGTTTTTTCAGTTATTGCCAATATAATCAAGCCAAAGGGAAAAAAAGGAGAAAATGCAGATTGCAGATGCCGGAGATCAGAGTCGAGAATGTGGTGCTGGAAAAGCACAGCAGGCCAAGCAGTATCCGAGGAGCAGGAGAATTGACATTTTCAGCATAAGCCCTTCATCAAACAAAAGGTCAAGATTACAAACATCATGACTTAACTCAGGTGGTGAAAGAGAGCAACTTTCCAAAAGTTGACCAGAAACAAATTTGTTTAAAAATCGAAATTTTAAAATGAAAGTTCTTTTAAATGAAATACCTCCACAGCATTTTACAAAATGAAAACTTATACATAACTAAATTAAAATAAACCTTCAATAAAACGTAAATGAGACAATTTTTAAACTAACCAGACTTCATGGGCATTTACAATTGGTAGGAATATTTCAGCTTCACAATAAGCCATTACCAAGACTTATTATATTTAGATTTCAATGCAAGGGAAGAAGTCGTCATGCTGTCAGAATTGGAATTCAGACCAATTGGGAAATTAGAGAAAAATGGTCATACCCATCTTTCAAAAGGACTGAGCTTAGCAAAACAGATCCTGGTTAGCTGGAAGCATGCTAAATTATAATTTGTGTTTTGTGAAGAAACCAATGGGATGTTGGGGTGGGGAAGTGGGGGGAGCTGCAAGGTAAAGAAAGAAACCACGAGAGAGTTATGAAACACACAACGGCCAAAAGGAAATGAAAGACAAAAGGGGAAATCTTGACAATATTAACGATGGCGAAATATTGTGGTTGCTTAGATAAAGCTTTACTTCAGCAGAAGACAAAAAATCTTGGTCTGCATTATTTTGCTTCTTATCCTTTTGGGTCAGGTAGCAATTGCTGAAGAACCAGTGTATGTGGTCGAGCAAAGTTACAGCTACAGTCATGAAAAAAGCAGAGGAAACACCAGGAATTGTGTCATTTCAACTGTGCTAATCTTAATTTCCTTTTGCCTGGAGTTGTCTGTTGTTTGCATCATTAATAATGAAAGAATGATGATGTTTGGAAGGAAACAAAAAAGAAATCCCAAGTTTTAATGAAAAATTCCTGATCTTTATGCAATGTTCATCTCAGTAAATATACTGTTTTTTTAATGATGTAAGCTGACACCCAGCTGTGCACAGGAAATATGCAAATAAGTATGCAGTGACAAAAGTTGACAAAAATCAGTTGAATTTATTTTAGTGTGCTAATAAAAAGATGACATCTTTGATCACTGTCAGTCCAGCAATACAACATTGGCAGGAAAAATTCAAACAAAACAGACAAAATAGTGTTTGAGTGAATTATAGGAGTTCCATATTAAAGCTTTAAAATGTCTTTTTGTCATGCTTTTTCATGGTAAACTCTAAAAGCAGATTTTGTCTCCAGTGATTCGAATGTTATATTTTGCAGTAGCTGTTTTGGCATAGGTTACATGACCCACAGTTAAAAATAATTTGAAGTAGAGCATGTTATGTACAAGACTTCACGTAGGCTCATAGTTCAATAACCTCTGCATGGCAGATAGCAATATGCAGATCGTTATTTTATGGGTCAAGTGAAATATTTACAAATTAAACAAACAGACACTGGACATTAAGACAAATGATTTATAATAATGTTTTTTTTGATCCAAAGGAATAAGTAGTTCTTCAATAGTTTATGCTCATGTTTGTTGCCTCACTCATATGCAATGTTCATTGCAATGGGCATTAAACTGAGGCCCTGACGTCTCTCCAAGGTGAATGAAAAAGATCTGGTTTCCTGAGAAATGCAAATGCCTACATCACTAATCAAAAAGGATTATCCTACTTCTGCTCACAGGAGCTTGCTGAGGGCAAATTGGCTGCTGTATTCCAACATACAACAGTACCAAACACTCAAAAGCATTTGACTAGCTGCAAAGCAATTCATAACGTTCTGTAAACATGAAAGGCACGATACAAATACAAATAATTTTCTTCACCAAAATTTCTCAAAAACAAAAACAACCAGATTGATTCTTCAGGCTGTATCAGAAATGCTTAACAATTATTGGCTCGCACACCAAGAGGTACAAGGGACTGAGGATAATTTAACAGCCTGCAATAACTTCAAATACTTAATTATGCAAAGCAGTATGGTTAAACACAGGCAATCTCAGAATCCAAAACATCAATACTAGACAGCTTCCTCACATGCCCATGCATAGCAGAGTGAGGTTGGAATGCTTTACATAACTATGGTTATCCAAAAATTGCTTAAATTATCAATTAAGTTTTGTAAAAACATACTAACAAACTAATTTGTTGATAAGAGCATTGCTTCAGCAATAAGCGTGATGAGTTCATGCTACTACCTTAGATATAAAGAGCTGTGCCTTTTTCCCCAGTTACAATAAACCAGAGTTCAAATCTAAACAAACAAAACCGGTGACTGAACCAAAAACATTAACTCATTTCTCTCCACAGATATTACCAGACCTGCTGAGCTCTTCCAGCAATTTGTTTCCAATTCCAGCATCTGCAGTTCTTTCAATTTTTAAATCTGAGAAATTAATTCTGCCTTCAGGTGTGCATAATAGTTTTTCCGCTTTAAGTCTTAGATTTGAACTGAATTTATCATAGAGGAATCTCTTCTTACTCTTATCCGAAAATGACTGAAAATTCCATATGCTCGGTACATCCATGAAGACAATCTGAATAATGGGCAAAACTTAAATTTTATATTGACAATTCAGAAATTAACTCAATCATACAATTTTGCAGTAAAGTAGCTATTCTGGCTAGCAGGAACAAGCTATTTTCTTCTTTTTTTACTATATTCAAAAGGTGTCAAGGTACAAGACAGCATTCTGCAGACAGCTTCATATTTATTAGTGTTGTGCAATTTCAAATTTGACCCAAATAGAGTTAATCACAATATACAGACTACAGTTTCCAAACTCCAAGTATCACCCATACCAGTAAAAAGTGAGGTCTGCAGATGCTGGAGATCAGAGCTGAAAATGTGTTGCTGGTTAAAGCACAGCAGGTTAGGCAGCATCCAAGGAACAGGAAATTCGACGTTTCGGGCCAGAGCCCTTCATCAGGAATGAGGAGAGTGTGCCAGGCAGGCTAAGAACATTGCCTGCCTGGCACACTCTCCTCATTCCTGAAGAAGGGCTCTGGCCCGAAACGTCGAATTTCCTGTTCCTTGGATGCTGCCTAACCTGCTGTGCTTTAACCAGCAACACATTTTCAGCCATCACCCATACCAGCCAATCTGGCAGTAATGTTTGCATTCAATTCTACAATACCTCTAAACCTGGCTATTTCAAGGCTTTCATAGCAAGCCTTTTCACTCCATACCCTCATTACCTCTAGCTAGCTAATTCAATATCTTTCTGTCCATTGTACATCCTAAACCATTCTACTCACTCGTTTAGAGTCAGTGTCACAGATATACAGCAAGGAAACAGACCCTGCAGTCCAACTTGTCCTTACCGACCAGATATTTTTGGCACCAATTAAGACCAGGCTGAAGGAAACTATAGTTAGCAATATCTCCTGATAGCTTTTGCCCAAAGCGTCGATTTTCCTACTTCTTGGATGCTGCCTGACCTGTGCTTTTCCAGCACCACTCTAATGTTGACCCCCTATCTCCTGATGCTGCCTGGCTTGCTGTATTCTTCCAGCCTCCTGCCGGTCTACTTTGGATTCCAGCGTCTGCAGTTTTGTTTTGTCTCTGTAGTTAGTAACAGGCCTGTAAAAGCATTACAGCAGCAGAATGTGCTCACTACATTCTTGCGCAGGAATATATGTACACAGGAAGTTATGTAAAACTTAACATTTATTGGTGCTTTGTAGTTTTATTAGCTATTTGTGGCCCGGCTGTTTTTCTTTTAAGAACAAAAGCAACTTTTACCTTGACTTCACTAGCATAGTTGGGTGTCCAATGAAAAAATATTTGATTCAAAGCATCACTTTTATCAAGCCCCAAGGTAAAATAAATCTGAATAAACTGGGCTAAGCAATTTAGTAAAATGCCCTAATTTGGAAGGGGGGGTGGGGGGTGTTTGTGGAACAATGATAAATAAGTAAAGCTTCACAAAACTCATTCCCATATAAGTTTTACATTACAGTCTGTGTGTCACTCTCAGGAAGGATAGTTAATTCCTGGAGGGACACTATGCAGACTTCCCAGAACGATGGAAGGGATAGAAGGTTTTAATTCTGGTGACAACTTGCATAGGCCAGGCTTGTATCACATCAAGTACAGGAGAATAAAGGTGACTGAATTGATGTGTTTCATGATGACTGAAATAATTCAGAAGCATTCCGTAGGGCGGGAATTTGCAACTCTCTTCCATACTGTTGAAAATGAAAAATGAAAAGGAAATCGACATTTTCCTAGCCAAGCGTATTAAGGTTTGAAAAAAATCTGTATGTAATGAGTTAAGTCTGACTAATATGTTAATGAGACAGGATACACCAAAGGAAGTAGTAATGCAATGCCACAATCTTGATCTTTAGTAACATGTTGGTGAAAAAAAAGTTAACATTTACCCTACCTCAGCAAACTTAAATATCTAAGCAACTCAAGACCAAGAATATAATAAATTGACTTAAATTACAGATTAGCTAGCATTTAACTTAAGGTCAGAACAAATGTAAAAAAGACTGAATGGCCCACTTCTGTTCCTAAGTTCTTCCTTACATCTATACAAGGAGAGATAAAACAGTGGAGTGGAATGAAAAGAACTTGAGTGGGAGGGGGACTGGGGAGAAATATAAGATCATAAGAAACAGGAGGAGTATGCCCATCGAACCTGCTCACCAATTCAATAAGAACATGGCTGATCTTTTCATGGGTGCAACTCCACTTATCCACCTGCTCACCATTACACTTCGTTCCTTTACTGTTCAAAAATATATTCAAGGAGGTAGCCTCAATTGCTCCACCTGACAGTGAATTTCACAAATTCACAAACCTTTGGGGAGCATAAGTTCCTCCTCAGACCTAAATCTGTTCCCCCTAGTTCCAGTTTCAAGAGAAAAAGAGGAAAGATTGCAGAGAAACAATCAAGGAAAGAATTTTTCTTAAAACTACCTTCTCCATTAAATGTATACTAAATATTAATTACCCATCTCTGCTCCTTTCTCGCAACCTAATGCTCAAAAACACTCCCTTGTGCCCTTTTCACTTTTGGATTCACTACTGCTTCCCTGTCCTCAAAGCTTCATTTAACACACTCAACCTCACATTTAAACCATTCAAAGCCTTGCACCTGTACTATACCTCTCAAAATTACTTCTCCTTGGCTTTGGCCCTTTGTGCATACCACCCTTCTTGATCCTGCTATTGGCACCAGTGCATCAGCTCTCTTGGTTCCACATAACACAATTCTTTCTGTAAACCTCTCCTTGTCTCTAAGTGCTTAAACAGTCATGTTCAAATGTAACAAGATCTGGGCAATATCTAGGATTGGGATGCTAAGTTGCAAGTAACATTCATGCCACACAAATACCAGGCTATGACCATCATACCAATGCCAGATAATCTAACTCCTTAACGTTCAATAGTTTAATCTCCACTGAAGTCCCCACTATCATCATCCTGGAGATTACCATTGACAAGAAATTCAACAGGATTAGCCACATAAACACAGTGGCTAATGGAACAGGTCAGAGGGTAGGGATACTGTGACAAGTAATTGCCCTCCTGACTGCAAAACTTGTCCATCATCTGCAAGGCACAAGTCAGGAGTGTGATGGAATGCTCCCCACTTGCCTGAATGGGTGCAGATCCAACAACATTCAAGAAGCTTGATACCATTTAAGACAAAGCAGCCCACTTGATTGCCACCACATCCATATGCATCACACCCCCACACCAGCAGTGTGGTACTATCTGCAGCATGCACTGCAGAAATTCAAAGATCCTTACAAAGCAACTTCTAAACTCACGACCATTTCTATCTAGAAGGACAAGGGTAGCAGATACAATGGGAACACCACCACCTGCTAGTTCTCCTTCAACATCATTCACCTGCTAACATGGAAATATATGGCTATTCCTTCATTGTCAAGATCCTGGAAATCCCTCCCAAAGGGCATTGTGGGTCAACCAACAGCTGGTGAACTGCAGCAGTTCAAGGTGGTAGCTCACTACCACCTTCTCAACGGCAGTAAATACTGGCCAGCCACTGACACCCACATACCACAAACTGAATTTAAAAAGTCACAACCATTCAGAGCTTTGGCCATTCTTCCTAATGCTGCCTTTGCCTTGTCCTCCATTTTAATTTCAATTGGTTTCCTCCATTAAAGGATCTTCATAAATATACATTATTTATATTCCAGAATCAACAAATAGAAGTGTTTATTTTGGATGAAGGCTGCCCAGAATTCAAAATTCTCAGACTCAGAAGAGCACTTGAAATTCTAGAGGATCAGAATTATGACTTGGAAAGAATTTTATTGTTTGAAGTCCCCAAAACCACATCGAAAATATAGCTTGACCAAATCAGGTTCTGCAAAGGCTTGCGATAACACTGATAGCTAAAAGTATGACACTGTTTGGCAAGGTCAAGAAGTGGAATTAATTTTCCAGCCAATTATGTCCACAACACTTTACTTCCTGTTAACCAGAAACCCTTCGACTCAATCTCAACTGTTCGATCCAGCCTCCCCATCCCACATGCACAGAAGACCTACTAAACACTTCCTTAGGGGCACATATGCAAAACTCAAATGAATCAATGCGGTGATCATTAAAAAGCTTAGCTGCATGACTGAACCAGACCAAAATCGCTCCTTCAAAGTCACATTTTTAACAATAAAGGTAGCCTCCACATCTAAATCAATTGTTTAAATAACAGCAGTCAGAGGTGTACAGCACGGAAACAGATCCTTCAGTCCAACTCATTCATGACAACCTGATATTCTAGTCCCATTTGCAAGCAGTTGGCCCATATTCCTCTCAGTCCTTCCTATTCATATATCTATCCAGATGCCTTTCAAATGCTGCAACTGTAGCCTCCACCACTTCCTTTGGCAGCTCATTCCATATATGCACCAACCTCTGCGTGAAAAATTTGCCCCTTGGGTCTCTTTTAGATCTTTCCCTCTCACGCTAAACCTATGCCCTCTTGTTCTGGACTCCCCCACCCCAGGGAAAAGACCTTGTCTATTTATCCTATCCATGCCCTCATGATTTTATAAACCTCTATAAGGTCACCCCTCAGCCTCCGACACTCCAGGGAAAATAGCCACAGCCTATTCAACCTCTCCCTACGATTCAAACCCTCCAACCCCGGCAACATTTTTGTAAATCTTTTCTGAACCCTTTCAAGTTTCACAATAGCAGGGAAACCAGAACTGCACGCAGGATTCCAAAAGTAGCCAAACCAACAGCTGGAAAATGACCTCCCAACTCCTATACTCAAATCACTGACCAATAAAGGAAAGCATACCAAATTGGACAATGGAATTTTCAACCCAGCCCTTAGTAGGCATGATTGCAAAACAAAAACTGACTGCAGCATGGCACAGACTTCACACCAAAACACCTTCACTATCCTATCTTCCTGTGACTCCACTTTCAAGGAACTTTGAACCTGCAGTTCAAGATCTCTGTTCAACAACATTCCCCAGAACCTTACCATTAGACGTATAAGTCCTGCCTTGATTTACATTATCAAAATGCAGCACCTCACATTTATCTTAATTAAACTCCATCTGCCACTCCTTGGCCCATCTGATCAAGATCATATTGGACTCTGAGGTAACATTCTTCACTGTCCACCATACCTCTAAATCTGGCATCATCTGCAAACTTACTAACCATACCTATGTTCACATCCAAATTATTTACACGGAAAGCAGTGGATCCAGCACTGGTCACAGGCCTCCACTGAAAAATAACTTTTCACTACCACCCCCCAGCTAATTAAATACTCATCTAGTAAATTAAAGGCAGAATTCAATATTAATTTGAAAATAGTAAAATTGCTTGGTGTTTGTTCAAAGGTGTAAGCTGATCGGAGTCAGAATAGCAACCAAGATTCCAGCTGAATTCATTGGTTGGGGAAAATAAATGACTGTTAGCCATGACTCCTTCTGTTGTACACACCCTCCACCTAGATAAAATCTGTCTGTAGTGCAGGTCTCAAAAGAATTGTTGCTGGTGCTGGAAAGATGCAAGTTTTTAAGAACCTGATTTTCTCATGCCATAAATAGACACCTTAAATGTTGCAGTAAGCCAATGGCACCAATGTTCAAAAATATTCTACACAATCCATTTCAAGCTTTGCATTTGACACCAACAGAAACAGGAAGTGTAATATTTTCCATTCTAAAGCAATGTGGCAATTATGCTTTGCAGCTCTTTGTCAGACATGCAAAGAAACCACACTCGAGTACTGACTTAAGTCTAAGCCCAGAAATTACTCAGTAACAAAACCATACCACTAGAAATCAAACAGTGCTATTTGTCAGCTCCTGGTGTGCACCATGGATAAATCCCAAGGCAGCTAAATTACACTAAAGAAACATCACAGAAGATGGCTCACTCTCAAACCACCTCATCAATACAAAAGTCAGGTCTTGGCTAGGGAAACAACAAAAGAAAAACTCAGTGATAGATCCTGATTCAGCAATAGTTGAGAGAATTGGAAAGGGCGATAAATGCAACTGGGGGAGGCAGGGTTTAAAAGGGATAGGAGAACTGGGGGTAAAAAAAAGCAATGAACATTCTCAGATCAAGCAGCTGATCAGGCAGCAGACTATGCACAGCCTAAATAAAGAAAAAGTCAGCCTTGTTACCCTTCCCAACCATATCTGCACCACACATGATTTACAGAATGTTTGGTAATAATTTGCCAACACGTCTTTGGCAGCATTTCATGAAACCAAGCTATAACCTTTACCATGCTTTACCTCAAAAAAGAGAAGTCTGCATTGTTGCAAAGCGCTCTGTGGCATCCTGAGGTCACAAGAAGCCCTTCAAAAATGCAAGTTTTTTTTTTAAGAACAAGAACAGCAGGTTCATGAGAATACCAGTTTCAAGTTATTTGCTAATCTGACTTGGACCTAGCTCAAGGTTACTTCATTGCTGCTGGAGACATATCTCACTACCGAACAGCACTGCGGGAGCGCCTTCACAACAGTGAAAGCTCCTTGTTGCCTTCTCAAGGACGACTAGAGTGGATGAAATTTTTAACATCAGATTCATTCTCATTTTTTTAAAATTGAGAAAATCAGCAGGAAACTTTATATGATTAAGGAGAAGAGGGTATGATAGGAAAAAATATTTCACGAATTCCAGAAAAGGACCTCTAATAGATCTTGATGTTTTTGCACTGCATGTTTTCATTTACTCTGTAGTTATTTTCAGGGATGGAGAAACAAAGAATCAGATCTGATACCTACACAAAGCTACTGATAAAAAAGGACCCAAAAAAACCCATTTATTCCAATGCAAATTTCACCAGGGAAAGAAGCATTTTTCTTAGCTATGCATTTTCCAATTTTTTAGACATTACTTAATATCTAATGTTATGCGTTCTTGCCCAAAATATGAAGACAGAAATTTTATATGGTGCCTTTTGCAATGCCAGTTTAACAAAACGCACGGGCAACTTAAATGTCACAAACTTTCATTCCTACCACTTCATCAAACAGAATGTTCAGTGAACACTGCAATTGCTCCCAGACATTTTTCAATATCCAATACAAAACAATTTCCAGCTCTATGTTATAATTAATCCATTGTGAGCTCTGATAGCTCATGTTGAGAATCAATGTTTAAAACTGTAAATTAAGCCCAGGGAAATTGAAGCCAAAATACAAATTGTAGTCTTGTATATGCTTCTCATTACTCTGCAAGATGTGCAGTCAATTTTGATGATACTGCAGAAAAAGGTTTTAAAAAGCAATTTTTGTTTTAACTATATTTTGTTGTCATTTTAGGATCAGAAAAACAACGGAAAAATCAACAAGTATTCTCTTCCAGTACAGTCATATATCTTTACTGGAAGTCTTCGCAAACAATGTTAATAAGTCTGACAATTAAAAGACAAATTCTTCCTCAAATACAGTAAACAGTGCACACCTATTACAATTCAGCATTCAAAACAAAAAGCTCTTTGTAGTAAAGATGAACAACATACAATCTGATATTTGTGGTACATATTTTTTTCTTTCATGTTGATTTTTGCAATAAGGGATAACCAACTACCATTTACAATAGGCAGTCAACCAATTTGTTTATCAAGCACAGGTGATCTCATCTACGCTTACTGTCATCAATATATTTACATCTCATTACAGCAAAGTGTTCTTTCAGAAAAATGCATCAAAATTCTCCTCCCTGCCAGCTGCAAGGAGTTTAAGGGAATTGGACTTGGTGGAACTTTCAACCCAGCCCTTAGTAGGCATGATTCCAAAACACAAACTGACTGTAGCTTGGCACAGACGTTCTATCAAATAATCGGCAAATCACATTCAAAAGGGCCCCATGAATAGTTTACGCAGGAAACTATAGAATTCGCACTAATGTGGCAGTGGGCACTTTTACAATTGAGATTATGCTTTTAGTGGATATCGTACAAGATGACGAAAACATCATGGATTTTAGCTCCCGCTGTTACTATATCTGTTTTCTTTTATGAGCATGAATAATATCAAAAGGTTTGGTTCAAGTTAGTGCAACATGGTTGACTCTTCACGGTTCTACACTAGTTAATAGGAGCCAAAGGTTGAAAACACAGTGACAGAGGAATGTTGTGAGTGGAATGATTTAAATCTGAGAGTACTATGGTCATAGAGGTGTACAGCACAGAAAGAGACCCTTCAGTCCAACTCGTCGATGCCAACCAGATATCCTAAATTAATTAGTCCCATTTGCCAGCACTTGGTCCATACCCCTCTAAACCCTTCCTATTCATATACTCATTCAGATGCCTTTTCAATGTTGCAATTGTACCAGCCTCCACCACTTCTTCTGGGAGCTCATTCCATACATGCACCATTCTCTGCGTGAAAAAGCTGCCCAAGATCCCTTTTATATCTTTCCTTAAACCTAAGACCTCTCATTCTAGACTTCCTATTGCACATGTAAAAAATGAGGTCTGCAGATGCTGGAGATCACAGCTGCAAATGTGTTGCTGGTCAAAGCACAGCAGGCCAGGCAGCATCTCAGGAATAGAGAATTCGACGTTTCGAGCATAAGCCCTTCATCAGGAATAAGAGAGAGAGCCAAGCAGGCTAAGATAAAAGGTAGGGAGGAGGGACTGGGGGGAGGGGCGATGGAGGTGGGATAGGTGGAAGGAGGTCAAGGTGAGGGTGATAGGCCGGAGTGGGGTGGGGGCGGAGAGGTCAGGAAGAGGATTGCAGGTTAGGAGGGCGGTGCTGAGTTGAGGGAACCGACTGAGACAAGGTGGGGGGAGGGGAAATGAGGAAACTGGAGAAATCTGAGTTCATTCCTTGTGGTTGGAGGGTTCCCAGGCGGAAGATGAGGCGCTCCTCCTCCAGCCGTCGTGTTGTTGTGTTCTGCCGGTGGAGGAGTCCAAGGACCTGCATGTCCTCGGTGGAGTGGGAGGGAGAGTTAAATTGCACATGGATAGCAGTGAACTGAGGGGTGTGTAGGTTGAGTTACTATATTTTACATTAGGATTAAATCTCGGCACAGCATTGTTGGCCCAAGGGCCTGTTCTGTGCTGTACTTTTCTATGTTCTATGTTCCCCCACCCCAGAGAAAAACCTTGTCTATTTACCCTATCTATGCCCCTCATGCTTTTATAAATCTCTATAATAGGTCACCCCCTCAGGCTCTAGTGGTCACTTTAACTAGCTTAGCAACCATATTTTAAATCGGACATTGTTGGAACGCCCAAGCCATCTCATTTTCACATTACAGCAACAGAATACCACTTAACTCAATGGGCCCATGGTAGATCCTCCTCTCTCAAGGTGATAACAAAGCTAGCTTTGGCATCAATTCAAAGACAGCAGCCTTTCAGCAATACACAGCCAGAGTGACATTCCTAATATGAAAGTTTAGTTAATGGATGTAAACTCATTGCACAGCCCTGAGCTACCAATAATCTGGCTTCATTCGGTCAGTCATTGCACAAGCTTGACAAGCTCAACAGTCCAGCACTAAAAAAAGGTGGCTGTGGCTCCAAACGCACCTTGCTCTGCAATTCCACTCACTTCAACTCATTCCGAGATCTGGGTACACAGATTCCTTGGGTAGCAGCTCTTGATGTCCAGAACGTTTGTAAATTAGGTTTGTGATCATACACTCAATATGAGAGATTATATATTTTAAAAGTTCAGAGGCTTCAAGAAAACAAGTCCCTCTATGGTAGATTTGAAATACAAATACAAATTCTTCAAAATCGAATAAAACATGCATTAAGGGCAGGGAAATATTTAATCAATCTTAAAGATCTTTATCAGTGCATACTTGGATAGCTAGATACAAATATTTTGAGAAAAAAAAAGATTTTTCCACAGATTTTAAAAATAGTCATAAAATTACCGAGGTACATTTTACAATCAAACTCCACCAAATGAATATTGGTCCTCTACCATAAATGAGCTCTGGTCTCATTCCAGAACTGGGAGATAATAGAAATGACTAAACATTGTAAATTTCTGGTCAATATTATATTCACAGAATGTTATGTTCTTACCTCCTTTAAATTCCCCATGTATAACAAGATGGTGGGACAAACACACCCCCTCAAAGATTATATGTCAAACTAATCAGGCACTGAATAAAACCTTGAGTTTGATTTGACTATCTTAATTAAATGTATGTGTTCAAGCATCCTCCAAGATTGGAGTACATCATTTGGACGGACACTACAGCACTGTACCAGGAGCATTGTTGTAAGAGTGTTGAGGCTCAGTTCATAAACGTGCCAATTCCAAACCCCTTTCCAGGTTTTGAGCACCTACACAAACAGTGTACTGCTATGTTGTTGTATATGTTAAAATCCGGGTCCAAACATCTATTCAAGTGAATGTTGAAGATCCTACGACACCATTCAAAGAAAAGCAGCAGAGTTTCTCACCAGAGTCCTGGCTAAAATCTGTCCCTCAAATCAATACAATAAAAATCAGTTTCTGATCAATAGGTCATTGTCAACCACATCTATAATTGCTGCTGGAATCTGTGATGCCAACAGAACCAAAAGAATCCAAAGTGCTGTCCAAACCCAAATCATAACCTTTGAATGGGCCCAACAACCAGAAATGTTTTCCGTGGAGCAGACAGCCTTCCCAGTGTTCTGGCAAATCTTCATCTCCCTTCCAACACCATTCAAACAGATTAACTGATCATTTAGCACATTTGCTAGACCTTGCTGTGAGCAAACTGGTCACCACATTTGCCTCTCAAACTATGATTGTACTCAAACAAATATTTCATTGACCACAAAGCAGGTTGGATGCAAAGGAGTGTTATCTTTCTGCGAGTCACATTTCTCACTACACCCACCCAGAGTTCGGAGTAATATCCATTCAAACTATTTAACACCCTTGCCTTCATTGCTCAGACCAGTGAGTATAGAAGTTTGGATGTCATGTTGGAGGTTGTACAGGGCATTGGCAAGACCTTTTTTGGAGTACTGTGTACAGTTCTGGTCATTCTGCTACAGGAATGATATTATTAACTTGGAGAGCATCCAGAATAGATTTAATAGGATGCAGCCAGGACTGGAGGGTTTGAGTTATAAGGAGGCTGGGACTTTTTACATTGAAACATAGGAGGTTGAGGGGTGACCTTATACAGACTTATTTGGAACAAAAGAGGCAGCATGAAGGTATGAGGCCAAGCTCCCACAGAACCAGAATTTTAGTTTAACTTTGCAACTGTTGGCAGTTTGGAAGCTGCTATACACCTGTCCCTGCTATAAAACACTTCGGCGCTCTGTTTTTTCTTGATGCTCTCTTCTAATGGACTGGAGGACTGCAAGTGAGACAATCTATTTTACTGAATGTGCCTTTGCCAAGGGTGCGTTTATAGGAATATACTGTTTAGTAGTTCAATAATCTAAGTTTTCCAATAGAGTGAAGTTAGTAAAATTCTTTTGCTCGTATTATAGTGTAAGAGTAAAGTGTGCGTTTGCTTCAAGCCTTCAAGTAGTTTGACCAATCAAATTACATCGTGAACACAACGCTTTACACTAGCCTTTACAAATACGAAACACAGTTGGGGCCTAGGCTATCATCCTCTTATATTTTGAGGGAGTTTGGTTTATAACACTACCATGCAGATCTTTAGCAAATATAAAGAACTGAATCAAATCAGCACAGTTGGCCACTAGGCCTCCCCCTTCCCACCACCACAGCAGCCAAACAATGTTTATATACGGTACTATCCACGCCCAATTACAGTCCATCCTTCTATAGTAACTTTAAACCAGGGCGTTTTTTTTCAATTTCATGTATGCCTTGTAGTCATTTTATTTCCCAAATCCATAATTCTAAATATAATCTTCCTTCACCACATTGTACGCAATAATTTGAATAAGAATCTAAAAAAGATCTTTGTATCAACTCCATTAGAGACTGTAACCACAAAATAAAGTGAAAGGCTGTGTTATGAACAAAGCTGACTATTGATGTTACCCAAGTGTGACTTTACAATCTCCCAAACCAGAAATGTACAAAGCATCATAATAAATGAGGTTATAATCTCAGCAATAAATGTAATTTCATGCAATAATTTGCTCATTTTAAAAGATTTTGTTGCATCAAATTTGACATAATACAAGTAATCTTCTAGCTAGAAGAAAACTGAAAGCGATCAATCTCACTATTGGGAAGGGAGTTTTTTTTACCTAAAGGATCTGGTCATCTCTCTGGACTGTGTAGCACCACTTTTCACCTCAGTCATGCAATTATAAACAAAGATACTCTCAGCTGTTCGACAATTAAATGTCAAGCTCTCAGGTACAAATATTAGAATCTGTCTTTCTTAATTTGCATAAGGTCAAACACACCAGGCGGCACAGTGGCACAGTGGTTAGCACTGATGCCTCACAGCGCCTGAGATCCGGGTTCAATACCCGACTCAGGCGACTGACTGTGTGGAGTTTGCACGTTCTCCCCGTGTCTGCGTGGGTTTCCTCCGGGTGCTCCGGTTTCCTCCCACAGTCCAAAGATGTGCGGGTCAGGTGATTTGGCCATGCTAAATTGCCCCTAGTGTTAGGTAAGGGTTAAATGTAGGGGTATGGGTGGGTTGCGCTTCGGTGGGTCGGTGTGGACTTGTTGGGCCGAAGGGCCTGTTTCCACACTGTAAGTCTAATCTAATGTGTGTAAATTATCTGTTCACCTCTTATTCCCAACATGTTCTAAGAAAAAGCATATACCTACAATCGTTCTCACATTTTAACCAATGCCACTAGAGACCAAAAGTGACCAAAACCAAAATCAGTAGAAAGTCTGATTCACTGCTTCATAATGAATAATAATGAATGACATGGAAAAGGAAAAGTTTGAACAATTCACAGCAGTCCTTAGGACTGGAGTTCAAAACGTGGCCTACAAAATCTGAACACTCACTCATGTGATATAGTTTAGGCTGGCAAGAGGAAATGTTGCATCAGCAAAATGTCAGTGATCAAGCTCTCAAATGGTGAGGGATTAAGTTAGAAGTCAGACAACACCAGATTATAGTCCAACAGGTTTATTTGAAATTACAAGCTTTCAGCACATTGTCCCTTTGTCAAACGAAGGAGCAGCACTCCAAAAGCTTGTGATTTCAAAAAACCTGTTGATTTATAACCTGGTGTCATTTGTCTTCTGACCCTGTCCACACAGGCCCAACACCAGTATCTCCACATCATAAGTAAAAAGTGACACTAGTACAAATAACTGAAAAAGACACATCTGTTTTGGAAGCTTGATACACACTTTAACACAGAAGAAATGTTAATTGATTAAAGTGTTTGAAACATGGTTTCATAACCCAATTAAAATGCCAAAATGAGTTTGCATCAGATTATCTTGGCCTATTTATTTGGTTGTTTCATTATGGTAAGTGGAAACTAACTCCACTGACTGAAAAGTCACTCTGTGCAACCACAAGGTTGGCCACCCTTCTGCTACAGTATGCAAACCCTCAAAGCTTTCCAACAAGGGTCACCATTACAAACTTGCGAACTATCCAAATTCTGCCTCTCACTTCGCTGATAACCACAAGTACATTTTCTCTGTTTTGTCTCATACCAAATAAATCATTGCCCAACTGGTCCACAGTCGATTTTAAACTGTTCATCCTTCTGCCTAATTTTCAGTGGCATTCTAAATTAAAATCAGTAACAGGCAAGAAACAAATACTTTCATTTCATTGGGAAAGTTAAAAACAAGCTGAACAAGCTGCAGATATGCACAACGCAATATGGCTTAATCTGAAAGAGGAACATTTGAAGAAGGTTCCTCACATCTGGGTGCATTTTATAGGATATTGAACAATCAAAAGTGAGATGGAGGTCAATCAGCAAGATTGCCCCCCCCAAAAAAGTCACATTCAATTCCTGCCTCTACTTTCAATGATGTGGGTTTCTAAATTTGCCTATGACCAATTATTTGTACAGCTGAGATTTGTGCATGGTGGCTTTACTGTGAGGAAAGGAAATAGATTGTAAGTTACATGCTGTGAATTGTAACCAATGTAATAAATTTCAACATATCGAAATCAGCATGAAACAAATTGGGAAAGTCCCAGGTTAGGTGCAACAATCATTCTACCAACTAGAGTGGCAGTGGGATATCCAAAATCAGCTCAGGAGTTGGGGGCAAGAAGATACTGGCAAAGTCTTATTCTAATCTCTGCTAACAGTGTAAGCCTGAACGCTGAGATAGAGGCTAGCTTGACCATGACGCCCCATATAGTTACCAACTGCTGTCTAATTTCACAGAGAACCCTACTGTAAAGTGGATCCTGGAGGCACTGTTCTTCAGTGCCCAGTCCCATCACTTAAGGAAAATTGGGGGAGGATAGGGTACAAGTGAAAATGGAAAAAAATGGCAGTGTTGATGAAGGAAACTAGCAATAGGGCTTTCAGCAAAATACAAACTTGAAAAATATTACTTTGGTCAATATAAAACATCCAAGACACTTTATTGAAGTCTAAAACTGCCCATTTTTCAAGAACACAGCCACGACAGTGTTTAAGTACTGTCCTATTTTATTGTTGCTTTACAGCATCATGCCAATTGTTTCATAAGCTTTTAAAACACGTCAAAAGGCCCAAATTATTTTCTACACATGTAGTACCATGATGGGTTTATAAATTAAGATCTTTCAGTTACATTGCAAACTAAATGAAGCAAATACAATTAAGTCTTGTAATCTGGAAGACAGTGACTTGGAAATATGTAATTACACATCTTGAATCCTTAAGGAATCATGCAACATTAACAGCATTTCTGAGAAAGTGTCAGTCATGACTCAAAATGTTAACTTGTGCTTTTCTGTAGTTGGTGCCAGACCTGTTGAGTTCTTTAAACTTTCTGCTTTGATTTCAGCAATCCAAAGATTTATTTCCCCACATTAATTGCCATAAAAAACCTCAAGGAACATGGTATAACTATTAATTTACAATCAAGAAAATATGCCAGCAGCTCAAAACTTGAGCAGAACCCACCACAATTCCTTGTTCATCATTTCCTATTCTGTGGGGTCTTAATGTGAATTTCAAATTGTACATCTTCTCAGTAAAACAGTAAAAGCGAAAGCAAAGCTTTTTCTAACGTTCATCAACATTTTCCAAAGTTGCTCCCTTGTACTGTTCAATTGGATAGCCCACTCACCCTTTCATTCCACGATATCTCTACTCTTATTTCCTATGTTACTTAACTACAGTGATCTGCCTGGATTGTTCACAAGACAAAGCTTTTCACTGTGCTTTGGTTCACGTGACAATTAATTCAATTCAATTATATGCATTTGGAGGGGCAAGAAATGACTCTGGGTAGACAGCATGTTTTTGTGGAGGGAAATAATGTCTCAAAAAATTGATTTAAGTTTTTTTGAGGAAGTAACTTAGAAGATTGACAAGGACAGAGTGGTAGACATTGTTTACTTGGAACTAATTAATAAAATTACATCACATAGGATTTAAAACGACCTTACCAATTGGATACAAAATTGGCTTAACAGTAGGAGACAAACTGTGGTAGGGAAAGGTTGTTTTGCAGACTGGAGGACTGTGACCAGCAGTGTTCCACAGGGATCAGTGCTGGGTCCACTTCTATTTGTCAATTATATGCATGATTTAGATGAGCGTATTAAAGGCATGGTTAGTACATTTGTGGATGACACCAAGATTGGTGATAAAGTGGACAGTGAAGGTGGTTACCCAAGAGTACAGTGAGATCTTGAATAATTGTCAACAGGCTGAGGAGTGGGAGATGAGAGTTTCAAAATGTGAGGCATTGCATTTGGTAAAACAAACAAGGGCAGGACTTATATAATTAAAAGTAGGTTGTTGGGTGGTGTTGTAGAACAGAGACACCTAGGAGTTGAGTACATAATTCTCTGAAATTTGCAATGGATTTGGATAGGATGGTTAAAAAGGCAGTTAGCATGCTTGCCTACATTGCTCTGACCTGAGTATAGGAGCTGGGACTTTATCCTGAGGTTTTATAGGTGAGGTTTCTTTTGAAGTACAGTATCCAGTTCTGGTCACCCCGTTATTATGAGGCTGAAAACAGTTCAGAAGAGATTTAACAGGATGTTACCAGGATTGGAAAATTGGTGTTTCAAAAATTAGGATGGATAGCCTGAGACTTTTTTTCACTGGGATGCGTGAGGTTGAGGGGTAACCTTTGTAGGTTTATAAAATCATGAGAAAGTGAACGGCAGATGTCTTTCCCCTAGGGTGGGGGATTTCAAGACGTGGGGGCATATTTTTAAAAGGTGAGGGGAGAAAGATGTTTGCAAGTTGAACAATGGGGAAATCCATCACAAATGTGTAATCTGCCCCATGCACAACAGGTCTGTCATTACTTTTACCATATTTTATGAACATGGCAGCTCTTTCTGCTACAGGGATTGATACATTTGGCAAACCTCGTGTACATTCACTGTTACTCTATGTTCTGATTCAGCTCTGGCCAGTACACAGACTCAAGTGCTAGCCATCTTGTGCATTTACAACCTGCATGTCCCTGGTGTAACATTGGCATTACATATCTTGGTTTAATTTTTTTTAAGATACATGCTAAAAGTAGTGCCTTGGAAAATAACTTTTCACAACAAGCCAAGTTCACAGGTGTGTGACCACTTTCAGGCTATTCCTGTGTTTATAGTCTTTCATAACTCTGGCAGTTCCATATCTATGGTAGATTCTCCAAATTGTGATTGTGGAATTTATTTAACATCTTTGACCTGATATGAACGAGGACAACTCAATAGGTCAACCAAACGGAACCAAAAAAGTTTATCTGGCAACAGTGACCTCTCACTTCATGCTGTTAAATACTGATCCTCATCATCAATAGTCAAGGTAACAGATCATTAAAATTAAGGTATGATCACACTCTGCTTCTATCTTACCCGCGATTGAGATATTGTCGATTATGCAAATATAACCAAACACATTCCCAATAATCCTTATCCACACACTGAAATATATCTTTGCTAACTGATAACCTAAATAATAGCCCCTGAAAATGATACCATTTAAACTGCATGACAAACATCGTGAGCTCTCAAGATTCTTCTGCTAAATTACAGACCAAAATTCAAGTTTCGCGTCTAACTCGCAACAGAACCTTGCTCAGTATTTTGTATGAACTCCTTTTAAGAAGAAGGTAGAAGTTCTGTGGATCGAGACATATCTTTATGGTGCCAGCTTCCCCCAAACACATGGGATAGAGCTACATCTATGTGGTGGCTGACCTTCTGAATTACTCCATTTGCACCATCCAATTCAGTTCTGCTTACAGCTTATCCTCAATGTACACCCTGCACTTCACTGGAGTACTAATAAATGGGTTGCATTGTCCTTAAAATTTCTGAACACAAATCCGGATGATTACAGGTATTGGAGATCATTGACAGATTTAATAGTCACATGTGGTCTGTTTCATCACAGAGCATGCGGTTTGAATATCAAAATTGTGTCCAACCCAAAATACGTAAACACTGCAGTCCTACGCTGCAAGGCTATTTGTATCTAACAGATAGAGGTATTTGGGTGGCCAAGATGGGAGGTTATGCAATGGGTTTCTGCTGACATACAAAACTAGTGTAAGACAGTCTCTAGCTTGCTATACCATGGACTGCGACTTTCAAGATGTACAGTGGCAATATGCTAGCACTAGCTGCAATGTCAATTTACTGGGATATCCTGTCTTTTTGTGGCGTAATATTTAAGGCTGTAAAGGCTTTTGGTCACCTTATATCACCTACATAACAAATGCCAACACACATGGAAAACTTTGTCATCTTGCGGGGGTCACCTTTCACTTGGCTGATTCAAACTCGTGATAAAAAGTCAGAGACGTACAGCAAAGAAACAGACCCTTTGGTCCAACCTGTCCGTGCCGACCACATATCCCAATCTAATCTAGTCTCATTTGCCAGCACCCAGTCCACATCCCTCTAAACCCTTCCTATACATAAACCCATCCAGATGCCTTTTAAAATGTTGCAGTTGTACCAGCCTCCACCACTTCCTCTGGCAGCTCTTTCCATACACGTATCACCCTCTGCGTGAAAAAGTTGCCCCTAAGGTCCCTTTTATATCTTTCCCCTCTCACCCTAAACCTATGCCCTCTAGTTCTGGACTCCCCTCACCCCAGGGAAAAGATTTTTCCTATTTATCCTATCAATGCTCCTTATGATTTTATAAACCTTTAAGGTCATCCCTCAGCCTCCAACGCTCCTGGGAAAACTGCCCCAGCCTATTCAACCTCTCCGTATAGCTCAAACCCTCCAACCTTGGCAACATCCTTGTTTGTGTTTATGTGCCTTCTTAGCACTAGTCTTGCTACCAGTGTTCTCCTACGTTGGACTGCCTTGTTGCCCACCAATGTTTTGCTCTGGGATTTGCTTAGCTTTTCAGAACCAGATACATACGCACACATGAAATCTTATGTCTCGGAGTTCCATATATATCCAAAACCTTTTCTTCTTCTGTAATATGTTCAACTTCATTTGTTTCAAACTTTGCTGGATTGGAGCTCTTTGCTGACTGTAGCAATAGCATTTGTTGTTCCTACAACATGCAACTGTTATTGAACTGCCATTATGGCTTCAAACTTGCATCTATGTTCAAATGATGCATCTATGGTATGGCTCTCTCTCACCCAGCAGATCCTTCAAAATGACTTCATTGGAGTAGAGGCAACAGATCCACTTCAGAAAAATACTCATGACTTTTACTGCAGCATCATCTGGCAAACAGATTGATAGACCCTTGGGGCTGTTGTCTGATGACACGAGTTGGAGTCTGTTAATCCTGAAGTTAACTCTTACTTTGAGCTAGTCTTCAAGAACCTTCTAGATCTGATTACAAAGTTAACACAGCCTCACTTTCCATGCACAAAGTCACTTCTTGCTAATAACAGGCAAGAGGATCAGAGCTTTCTTTTCAGAATCCATAAAGTAGAGATGTCTATATTTTTGGAAAATTCAGTAAGGGTGTTGTGGTTCTGTTCGCCAAGCTGGAAGTTTTTGCTGCAAACGTTTCGTTCCCTGGCTAGGGGACATCATCAGTGCTATTGGAGCCTCCTGTGAAGCGCTGCTGTGATGTTTCTTCCGGTATTTATAGTGGTTTGTTCTTGCCGCTTCCGGGTGTCAGTTTCAGCTGTAGTAGTTTGTATGTGTGGTCCAGGTCGATGTGTCTGTTGATGGATCTTCTTGCCGTTTCTGGGTGTCAGTTTCAGCTGTAGTGGTTTGTATATGGGGTCCAGGTCTATGTGTCTGTTAATGGAGTTTGTGGATGAATGCCATGCCTCTAGGAATTCCCTGGCTGTTCTCTGTCTGGCTTGTCCTATGATGGTAGTGTTTTCCCAGTCAAATTCATGTTCCTGGTTGTCTGAGTGTATGGCTACTAGGGATAGCTGGTCGTGTCATTTTGTGGCTAGCTGATGTTCATGGATGCGATTGTTAGCTGTCTTCCTGTTTGTCCTATATAGTGTTTTGTGCAGTCCTTGCATGGTATTTTGTAAACTACGTTAGTTGGGCTCGTGCTGGCTATTGGGTCCTTTGTTCTAGTGAGTTGTTGTCTGAGTGTGGAAGTTGGCTTGTGTGCTGTTATGAGTCCTAAGGGTCGCAGTAGTCTGGCTGTCAGTTCTGAGACGCTCCTGACGTATGGTAGTGTGGCTAGTCCTTTTGGTTGTGGCATGTCCTCGTTCCGTGGTCTGTCTCTTAGGCATCTGGTGATAAAGTTGCGTGGGTATCCGTTTTTGGCGATCCAGGATGTCACTGGATTCTTCTCAATCCATGATTGGGTTTCTGTGATCCACAACTCCACATTTAACAAAAACTCTTAACCTAACTATATCCCTGACTTCACATCAGTGTATATGAGAAAAAAACTGCTCCTTGAGAACACAGACTTTGAAGCTGCTGTATTGATTAAACAGTTACCTCTGTACTGACTGTAAAGAAGTATTTTTTTTAGTATCTGTACTGCTTTAATGTTATAGCTCAAAAGTGCACTGCAGACCTTTTTTATATACAAGACAAATTTACAAATTTATTTAGTCTTTCAAGAGCTTGTTTTCTAATCAAAAATAAATTTGTTCCACTTTCTTGTTGGTTACTGACTTCCCTATAGAGGTGTACAGCCATCTATTCTCAGAGAAACTGATGCTGTTGAGGGTGAACTCTTCTTTTGCCAAAACAGTCATTGAAATTTTCTGCTGATTCGTCTTCAGTTAGCTTTCTATGTATGTTGTCAGAGGTTTTACACTGATGGTCACCAATGTTACCGATGGCACGTGTTTACCTCCAACAGGGCAATGTTCATGTTATCCAATTATAACCAATTTTTATGTACAAACATGACATTTCACAGTCACAACTAAATTAGCTAACATTAAGCTATTAACTTAAGAGTCATATTTCAACTGATCCAAAGCAAGGCGGAGTCGGAGATGTTTATACTTTCAGCTCACGTCACTGCATCGCAGTATACCTTTCGAGATATGCTGGCCTACTCACCATGAGAAATAACAGAACAGGGAGTGAAAAATGAGAACATTAGTGAGAGTATTTTGTGCGATGTCACCCGAAGGATCATGGAAATATCTCCCTCTATAAGCAGCTTTTGAAGACCAATCAAGTGAAAATTTTTAAAAAAAAAGGTTGACCAATCTTTATGAAGAGCAGAATACGGAGACAGACCAAGCATGGCTGTGTTATTGAAATGGGGGTGGGGTAAAGACGATTGGGATGATAAGATCCAGCTCAACAAAATGACTGTGGGCTGCACGGTGGCACAGTGGGCGGCACGGTGGCACAGTGGTTAGCACTGCTGCCTCACAGCGCCTGAGACCCGGGTTCAATTCCCGACTCAGGCGACTGACTGTGTGGAGTTTGCACGTTCTCCCCGTGTCTGCGTGGGTTTCCTCCGGGTGCTCCGGTTTCCTCCCACAGTCCAAAGATGTGCGGGTCAGGTGAAATGGCCATGCTAAATTGCCCGTAGTGTTAGGTAAGGGGTAAATACAGGGGTATGGGTGGGTTGCGCTTCGGCGGGTCGGTGTGGACTTGTTGGGCCGAAGGGCCTGTTTCCACACTAAGTCTAATCTAAAAAAAATGTCAGATTACTGTCCTTTTCAAATAGGAAACCTCTATTGTCATAAGCATAATGTGCTGAAAATGTGTTGCTGGTCAAAGCACAGCAGGTCAGGCAGCATCTCAGGAATAGGGAATTCGAAGTTTCGAGCATAAGCCCTTCATCAGGAATGAGCATAATGTGGCATAAGTGTAAGCTGGCACATTCAAGGCTTTCTGGTTTTTATAATATTTTCATTTGAAAGCTTTGTCAAAACTTTTGATATTACAAAGATCAATGTGATTTGCAAAGGAGTGGGCATTGCTACTGAATTTGTCTGGTGGCCTGCATTCAGACAAAAAAAATGGCCATTTCATACAGAAGATTGGTAGAAAAACACTTAATATTTGGTGTTGAAATGGATGCTTGAGACAAGGGGGAACCAACCCTGACCTAACCTGATCTAAACTCCGTATCAGGAGAGCTTCATCCTGACACCCCCTCACGAAGAAGTGCACTTACTGAAAAAATAACACGTGGCTCACCTACCATTCAATCACATTTCTACACATCATATTTTCATGTGGGTGGACTCCTACTTAAATTAGGTCTAAAACTAATCCATCCGCAATTTCTCCAGTCCCAACACAATAATTTCAGAATAGGTTAAACCAAAAAGTAGTACCTATCCCTGAGCCAAATCTTTGAAGATGAAGAGAGATTAAACAACGGGGAGTCCAGGACAACGTCAGCTCACTTAAAATTTAAGAAACTGGCTGAAAGCTATGGGGTGTGGGCATACTTCCCCTTTTTTTGAACAGTCCTACACCACAACGCCCAGTGGAAAATACAATCCGGTTGGAAGTCAAACAGACAACCACTTCCAAAAATCTGCTAACAGTAGATTCTGTTAGAAGGAAAGAACCTGCCTCTGTTTCTTGTCAAAAACTGGTAGCCAGCAGGCGCCTACTGAAAAATAAAGGTCCAAGTTCTCCCTCAACTGAACTAATCACACAGTTTCTTAATGTAAACGGACGAAAATGTAACATGAAGTATGAGCATTTGATTTCTGGCAACTCGTCCTACTTCAGAGAAAAAAAAAGGAAGTGAGTCAGTTCTACACAGGAAGGCCAAATAATGATGGCCTGTCTCACAGGAGATTCAGCCTCTGCAAAATGCAATATTTCTAATCACTGCAGGTTGCAAGCCATTAATGCATTCAACAATTCCTTTTTTTTAGAAAAAGCATGATGTTGAAAATGACAGGGAATTGTCCTGACCCAGGTGTGGCTGGCAGCAATTTTGCTGGCAGGTGCTTTTATCTATCTCATTGACATCTGAATGACAGTTAGTCCAAAGAAAGTTTAATAGTAACAACTATGAAAGAGAATCAAATTGTTCAGGTATAATGCATCTACACATGGTAATTGAAAATAATTTCAGCTTTATTCAAACCTTGAATTAAGCTGTCAGATATCTAAAATAATAATCATATATTAATGGATGTTCCAGAGTATAGATACTATAGGAAGAATTGAAAATGTTCGTTTTGGGGGGGGCAGGAAGAGGAGTCTTTTTTTTATTAGCGATAACATTACAGCTGTACATAGGGAGGACATTCTTGGGAATACGTCCAGGGAGGCTATTTGGGTGGAACCGAGAAATAAGAAAGTGATGATCACCCTACTGGGAATGCACGATAGATGCCCCCAATAGTCAGCAAGAAATTGAGAAACAAATTTGTAAGGAGATTTTGGTTGGAATATTGCGTGCAGTTCTGGTCTCCTTCCTATCGAAAAGATGTTGTGAAACTTGAAAGTCTTCAGAAAAGATTTACAAGGAATTTGCCAGGGTTGGAGGATTGGAGCTATAGGGAGAGGCTGAACAGGCTGGGGCTGTTTTCCCTGGAGCATCAGAGGCTTATAGAGGTTTATAAAATCATGAAGGGCATGGACAGGATAAATAGGCAAAGTCTTTTCCCTGGAGTCAGGGAGTCCAGAACTAGAGGGCATAGGCTTATGAAGACGGGAAAAGATATAAAAGACACCTAAGGGGCAGCTTTTTCACACAGAGGGTGGTACGTGTATGGAATGAGCTGCCAGAGGAAGTGATGGAGGCTGGTACATTTAAGAGGCATCTGGATGGGTATATGAATAGGAAGGGTTTGGAGGGATATGGGTCGGGTGCTGGCAGGTGGGACTAGATTGGGTTGGGGTATCTGGTCGGCATGGACTGGTTGGACCGAAGGGTCTTCTTCCATGTTGTACATCTCGATGACTCTATTTATGAATAAAAGGGTGGTTAAGGTAGGAGATTTTAATTTTCCAAATGTAGACTGGGACTGCCATAGTGTTTAGGGTTTATTTAGATTACTTACAGTGTGGAAACAAGCCCGTCAGCTCAACAAGTTCACACCGACCCTCCGAAGAGCAACCCACCCAGACCCATTCCCCTACATTTACCCCTTCACCTAACACTACAGGCAATTTAGCATGGCCAATTCACCTAACCTGCACGTTTTTTGACTGTGGGAGGAAACCAGAGCAGCTGGAGGAAACCCACGCAGACACGGGGAGAATGTGGAAACTCCACACAGACAGTTGCCCGAGGTGGGAATTGAACCCAAGTCTCTGGTGCTGTGCCACCATGCCTTTATATGGTTTACATGGAAAGGAAATTGTTAAGTGTATACATAAGAATGTGGAAGTACCTACTCGAGAAGGTGCAAGAGTGTTTTTAAAGATTACATTAGATTTCCCATAGTGTGGAAATAGCCCTTCGGCTCAACCAGCCCATACTGACCCTCCAAAGAGTAAACCACCCAGTCCCATTTCCCTGTGACTAATGCACCTAACACTATGGGCAATTTAACATGGCCAATTCAGCTGTCCTGCACATCTTTGGATTGTGGGAGGAAACTGGACCACCCAGAGGAAACCCACGCAGAAGAAGGGAGAATGTGCAAACTCCACACAGACAGTTGCCAGAGGCTGGAATCAAACCTGGGACCCTGGCACTGTGAAGCAGCAGTGCTACCCAATGTACCACCGTGCTGGCCTTTACTTACCTTGGGAAATAAGGCAGGGCAAGTGACTGAGGTGTCAGTGGGGGAGCACTTTGGGGCCAGCAACTATAATTCTGTTAAATTTAAAATAACAAAGGAAAAGGATAGACCAGATCTAAAAAATTGAAGTTCTAAATTAGAGGAAGGCCAATTTTGACAATATTAGGCAAGAGCTTTCAAAAGTTGATTGGGGGCAGAATGTCCACACGTAAAAGGGACAGCTAGAAAATGGGAAGCCTTAAAAAAATGAGATAACAAGAATCAGAAACAGTATGTTCCTGTTAAGGTGAAGGGCAAGACTGGTAGGTGTAGGGAGGCTGGATGATGAGAGAAATTGAGGTTCTGGGTAGAGTGTGTGGTGCTGGAAAAGCACAGGTCAGGCAGCATCTGAGGAGCAAGAAAATCAATATTTCTAACAAAAGCCCGTCATCAGCCCTTTCCTCATGAAGGGCGTTTGTCCAAAATGTCAATCTTCGTGCTCTTCAGATGCTGCCTGACCTGCTGTGCTTTTCCAGCACCACACACACTATTCTGAACTCCAGCATCTGTAGTCCTCCCTTTCACCAAACTAAGGTTTTGATCAAGAAGAAGGAAGCATCTGTCAGGTGTAGAGAACAGAAACTGAGTGATTCCCTAAGAGAGTATAAAAGCAGTTGGAGTATACAGTACTTAAGAGGTAAATCAGGAGGACAAAAAGGGGACAGGATATAGTTTTGGCAAATAGGGTTAAGGAGAATGCAAAGAGATTCTACAAATACATTAAGCACAAAAGGATAAACTAGGGAGAGAATAGGGTCCCTCAAATATCAGCAAAGCCACCTATGTGTGGAACTGCGGGAAATGGGCAAGATACTAAACAAAAACTTTGCATCAAATATTTACAGTCGAGAAGGATATGGGAGAGAGAGAACCTGGGGAAGTGGGGCAAAGATAGGGTCAATACGAAAGAGGGGGATATGGTAAATAGGACTAGATTAATTTTAGATATCTGGTCGGTATGGACAAGTTGGATGGAAGGGTCTGTTTCCATGCTGTACATCTCTATGACTCTAAGTAAATAGCAATATCTTGAAAAATGTCTTTATTACAGACTGTATGTCTTAAAATGCACTAAGGTGGATAAATCCCTGTGACCTGATTGGCTGTCCCCTAGAACTCTGTGGAAAGCTGGGGAAGTAATTGCTGGGCCCCTTGTGCCGGAAGACTGGAGGTTGACGAACATGATGCCACTATTTAAGAAAGGCAGCAAAGAAAAGCCACGGAGGTATAGACCTATAAGCCTGATATCAGTGGAGGGCAAATTGATAGAAGGAATCCAGAGGGAGAGGATTTACATGTACTTGGCAAGGCAAGGACTGATTAGGGATAGTCAAGATGGTTTTGTGCATGAGAAATCATGTCTCACTAACTTGATTGAGATTTTTTGAAGAAAGAAGGAGGATTGATGAGGGAAGAGTAATGGACATGTTCTATATAGACTTCAGTAAGGCATTCGACAAGGTTCCTCATGGTAGACTGGTTAGCAAAGTTAGATTACATGGATTAGAGGGAGCTCGAAGGAGGAGACAGAGGGTGGTGGTGGGAGGGTTGCCTTTCAGACTGGAGGCCTGTGAACAGCAGTGTGCCACTAGGATCGGTGCTGGGTTAACTGCTTGTCATTATTTATATATATTATTTGGATGTGAACATAAGAGGTATTGTTAATAAGATTGCAGGTGACACCAAAATTGGAGGGGGAGTCAACAGTGAAGAAGTTTATCTCAAATTACAACAGGATCTTGATCAGATGGGCCAAGGAGTGGCAGGTGGAGTTTAATGTAGATAAATGTGAGGTGCTGCATTTTGTGAACCATGAAAGAGTTCAGAAAAGATTTACAAGGATATTGCCAGGTTTGGAGGCTGGGAGCTATTGGGAGAGACTGAACAGGCTGGGGCTTTTTTTCCCTGGAGTGTTGGAGGCTGAGGGGTGACCTTATGGAGATTTATAAAATCATGAGGGGCATGGATAGGATAAATAGGCTGGGGTGGGGAGGGGAATCCAGAACTAGAGGGCATAGGTTTAAAGAAAGAGGGAAGATTTTAAAAGGGGCATGTCAGGAATGAGCTGCGAGAGGGGGCAGTGGGTGCTAGTACAATTACAGCATTTAAAAAGGCATCTGGATGGGTATATGAATAGGAAGGGTTGAGGGATATGGGCCAAGGGCTGTCAAATGAGATTAGATTTATTTAAGATTTCTGGTCAGCATGGACGAGTTGAACCAAAGTACTGTATCTCTGACTTTATGACTATAGCTAGTGAAACTATTTTTGAAATTCGTGCAGAATCCTCAAAATATCCAGATGCTTCATTCATATTACAGTAACAGAAAAAAGGTAACAATATCAAAATTTGGCCTTCAACTGAAAATTGTCCTTAGCATTTTAAATTACAACTCTGGGGGAAAAACGTTAGATGCTAAAAGAATTTGATTGGTAGTGGAATGGTTAAATGGGTTAGTGCTATAGATCATTATAATGTAATAAAAATGGTGGAAAGGTGTTGAGAGGTTAAAATAGGATTCATTCCTATTCCCTAAAGTAAAACTATATACTATTTCGCATGCTAATTTTTCTGCTGTTAAGAAAGATAGTCAACATGCCCACGTGAGCTCTGACAAGGATTGCCAATTTCCAGTTTTCAGCCAGAGTATTCAGACTTTCAGTGGGAGTTCATGAACTAAGTTTATGCACTTGGTCTTTTAAAAAAAAGTTTAAATTTTCAAAGCCCTCTTTGTCCTCACCTGTCCACCTACTTTCTACAACCCTCTCTGCCCAAATCCACTCCATTCTTCCAACTCTGGCATCTTGTAGTTCCCAATTCCCATTGCTCCACCAGTGTTCATGCCAGTGGCAAAACCCTGACAATATCTCCACATTCTACCTCTACCTCTTGCTCCTTAAAATCCAATCCTTTCAGCCAAGCTGGTGGACATTTGTTGTTACCTCTTAAGCTGCCTAATGCCAAACATTATTTGATAATGCCCCTTTGAAACACCCTGGGATGTAGGGTGTATGCCCAAAACGTTGATTCTCCTGCTCCTCAGATGCTGCCTGACTGGCTGTGCTTTTACAGCGCCACACTCTTGACTCTGATCTCCAGGATCTGCAGTCCTCACTTTCTCCATGTTTCTTCTACAGGAAAGATGCTATGTAAATGCAACTTTTTTGTACTTTAGATCACATTGCCTGATGGATATACTGAAGTTCAAGTTTTACAAATCAATTACAGCAAATTAAATGTTAAAATTCAAACCATAATGCTGTTGCCTGTTTCAGTTTTGAATTTAGCAAAAAATTAAAGCTTGATCATTACCAGAGAATAGTATCAATTCAACTGGGTTCACCTCAATCTTTGAAGGCAACTAAATATTTATCTTAAAAGCCATTTTGTAATTTCTCACATCTCTAGATCCTAAATCGAAGATTATGAATCAGGAGAATCCCAGTTTTCACCCTGGTCTGAACAGAATTTATAGACCAGCTGAGGTGATGTCCTTTGTGCTTTCACTCAATAGCACTGCTACAGGCCATTTATTTAGCCCTGGATCCTTGGTAATAGCTCCCAACTTTTCACAGTAGCACAATGTAGACCCTTGAACAAAATATTTCTGTCTTTGGGTTTGGAGTGAACTGGATTCCATGCAGTTAAAGTTGAGAGCACATTCTGGGATCTCCCAGAATCCAGTTTATTTAGTGACAGCATAGCCATTTTTCTAAACCACGAACACTTTTCCACAGAAGCAAAGCTAACTTCTAAAATCTAAATCAAAGCGCAAATCTTAAAAACACACAGATTTGTGCCCTTGTTATGATGCAATTCCCGGAATCTGATCTGAAGAGGTAACTTCTCTTTTACAGTATGACTTAAATCAATGCTGCCAAATGCAAGGAATCTGATAAAACCACATCACACACATGTGCCAACCCTAATACAGAAAGTAAAGCATACTTCCAGTGAATGTTGAAAAGTACAATGAGTGTTGATAGTAGCTATTATCATTGCCTTAAGTGACAATGGCTGTCAACACTTCCTGAGGTGGATACCTGGCAATGTTGTTAACTGTCACCTGGTATAAAAGCATCAACAAAATGCCAAAACGGCAGATTGGCTTTTGAAGCAAGGCCAAGGATTAGCTCGCACTATGGGTACATGCATTAATAAGCCAATTAAGGTATCAAAATATAATAGCATCAGCTTCTCGAATTATCAGACTGTTCATCCAATACACAGTATGAGATGAACAAATGTTGCCTCCAATTAAATGCTGAAAACTGGAGTCACCGATTCGGATTTCAAATCCAAATTCTGATTCTTAGTGACTAACTCCATTCCTTTCCCAATATCAGAGACGAAATCAAACTATTTGCAGCTTTGGAGTCATGCATGACCCCAAGATGAGCTTTCGACTATATTTCATGCCATGACTCCTATTTCCACCATTAATAATTGCCCATGCCTCAGCTTGTCTGTTGCTGAAATCTCATTTGTACCTTTGTTATCTCTAGATAACAATTCTAATTGGCTATTCCAATGCACACCTGGCTTGTATCGCACACTGATCTCCACAAATTTGAGGTCATCCAACAATACTGCTGCCTTTATTCTAACGTGTACTGTGTCATAGTCAGCTATTACTTATACTCCCCCTCAAACGGATGTTAGAATTCTCACAACTCTGGGGGAAAAATTACAATTTTCAATTGAAGGCTACATTTTGATATGTTTACCTTTTCTATTATTGTAATATCAATGAAGCATGCAAATGCTTTGAAGATTGAACATTTTGAAATACTTGGGCAATCACTTGTCCCCTCTATCGCTAACCACCTCTGCAAACGTCTGATATCTCCACACTCAAATAGCCTCAAACATCCTAACTGTAATTGCTCTAATCTGGTGGCCAGTTTTTTTTTAAATTTCAAAAATATACTTTATACATAAAATTATTTGGATCTCAATACAATGCCATTCTTGTGCACATATTACATTGCTTTACGTACAGACATCGAAATTTATTTTTCCTATATACAAATCTGTGCATTTACTTTCCAGCTCTTCTACTGAGATGTCAGCGGAGGCCAAATGACTGGGTGGGCTCCCTGTTCTTCTTAGGCAGGCAAATGTTACAGTGGTATTCCCCACCCAGCCTTGGCAGTAGCTGCCCCAAGCTTCCGTAGTCCTGGACCTTGGAATGTGCCAGTCTACAACACTCAGTCAGGGTCAACTTCTTCAGCTGGAAGATCAACAGGTTTCAGACCGCCCAGAGAGCATCCTTCACCGAGTTGATGATCCTCCAGGCACAGTTGATGTTGGGTGTCACAGTCTTGGTGTGGGTTCCGGGGAACAGACCGGAGTGCATGGTGTCCCGCGTCACGGCGCTGCTCGGGACAAACACCACTGCATTCCTCTCCAGATTTCCACTACATAGGCACATTCCAGAAGGTGTGTGACAGTCTCGTCCTCTCCGCAGCCACTTCAAATGCAGCATGCAGTGAGGCTAGAATCCGGTCACGTATAAAGGTCTCACAGGCAGAGCCCTTCTTACCAACAGCCAAGCCATGTCTTGGTGCTTGTTGGAAAGTTCTGGCGATGAGGCATTCCGCCAAATGTCTTTGACAGTCTGCTCAGGGAACTGCTCGATAGGATTTGCCTTCTCCTTTTCCCGAAGGGTCTCAAGGACACTACGTGCTGACCACTTCCCAATGGACTTGTGGTCAAAGGTGTTTTTCTTCACAAATTTCTCTACAAAGGACAGCTGATACGGAATGGTCCAACTACGCGGAGCGTTCCGCGGCAGAGAGGCCAGGCCCAAACTTTGCAACACCGGGGACAGGTAGAACCTCAGTACGCAGAGACACTTGAGGTTTGCGTAACAGGGATCCATGCACAGCTTAATGCAGCCACACACAAAGGTGGCCATCAGGATGAGGGTGGCATTGGGCGTATTTCTTCCCCCATTGCCAGGTCTTTGTACATTGTGTCCCTTCAGACCCCGTCCATCTTTGATCTCCACATGAAGTGAGAGATGGCCCGGGTGACTGCGGCGGCACAGGTTCTGAGGATAGGCCAGACCTGTGCCACATTTAACACTGACAGTGCCTCACACCTGATGACCAGGTTCTTCCCGGCGATGGAGAGCGACCGTTGCTCCCACCTGCCTAGTTTCTGCCTCATTTTCCTAATCAGCTCCTCCCAGGTCTTGGCGCATGCCCCAGCCCCCCCCGAACCAAATACCCAGCACCTTCAGGTGGTCGGTCCTGATGGTGAAGGGGTTACAGGATTGGTCGGCCCAGTTCCCGAACAGCATGGCCTCGCTCTTGCCTGGGTTTACCTTGGCCCCAGAGGCCAGCTCAAACTGGTCACAGATGCATATGAGTCTGTGCACGGACAGTGGATCTGAGCAGAAAACGGCGACATCATCCACATACAGGGAGGCCTTAACCTGCAGGCCCCCACTGCCAGGAATAGTCACCTCTCTCAGGCTCGCATCCTTCCTGATGGATTTGGCAAATGGCTCTATGCAGCACACAATCAAGGCAGGAGAGAGAGGGCAGCCCTGCCTGATTCCAGATCTGACTGGGAAGCTATCTGATTCCCACCCATTGATTGAGTCTGCACTGAAGATGTTGGTGTAGAGCAGTCTGATCCAATTACAGATTCCCTCCCCAAAGCCCATTTTGGAGAGAACATCCCTCATATGTGTATGTAATATCCTGTCAAAGGCTTTCTCCTGGTCCAGGCTGATGAGGCAGGTGTCCACCCCCCTGTCCTGCACGTAGGCAATCGTATCCCTGAGGCGTGAGAGACTCTCAGCGATCTTCCTGCCCGGCACAGCACAGGTTTGGTCAGGGTGAATCATTGATCCCAGAGCAGACCTGGCCCAGTTGGCGATGACCTTTGACAAGATTTTGTAGTCGGTGTTTAACAGTGAGATTGGTCTCCAATTTCTAATTTCCTCCCTTTCCCCCTTCTCCCTTATAGGTAAGGGTGATGATGCCTTTTCTCATGGATTCACTCCTGGTACCTGCCTGAAGCATACTGACATAAACCTCCAGCAGGTCCTGGCCAATCAAGTCCCACAGAGCGGAATAGATTTCGACCGGTAAGCCGTCGCTTCCGGGAGTTTTATTCTTTTCAAAGGTCTCGAGGGCCTTGGTCAGCTCATCCAGAGATAGCGGCTGGTCCAACCTCTCTCGGGTTCCGTCATCTAAGACCTCCATGATAGAGGACAGGAACGACTGGGAACCATGTCATACAGACTGGCATAGAAGGATTGGCTGATCCTCATGACATCAGCCTGAGATGACATTACCGAGCAGTCTTCTTCCTTCAGGCCGCTGTGCACGGAGCTCTCTTTGTGCACCTTCTGGAAGAAGAAACGTGAGCACGTCTCGTCCTGCTCCATGGAGCGGACCCTGGATTGGAAGATTATCTTGGAGGCCTCCGAGGCAAACATCGAGGCTTGCTGGCCCTTCACCTCCTGGAGGTCCTCCATGACAATTGAGCCCAACGTCTGCAGCAGGAGCAGGTTCTGCATGCTTTCCTGGAGCTGGGACAATTTTCCCCTCCTCTCTCTTGCCTCCTGAACACCTTTGAGGAAGAAGAACCTCTTGATGTTCTCTTTTACTGTTTCCCACCAGTCCGCTGGGGGCTCAAAGAAGGGCTTCACGGCTCTCCAACCTGCGTAGTCCCTCTTGAGCTCCTCGATGTTTCCCAGGGTCAACAGCTTAGTGTTCAGCTTCCGTGTTCCCTTAGCAGCCCACTGCTCATCCTGTAGGTGACAGTCGGCCAGCAGGAGGCAGTGGTCAGAAAAGAACACCGGCTTGACGTCGGTGGTTCTGACCGAGCACGTTCGGGACACAAACAGATAATCGATCCTTGAGCGGATAGACCAGTCTGCCCGTGACCAGTTGTAACTATGCTGCACTCTGCCTGCTGCAGGGGTGCTGAAGATGTCGTACAGTTTGGCATCTTTGTCCGTTTCCATCAGGGCTCTGGACGTGGCATCCAGTTTACTGTCCCCCCGCCAGCTTGTCTATCTGCAATGATACAATTGAAGTCTCCGGCCAGAATGACTGGCCTGGACGTAGCCAGCAGCAGTGGAAGCTATTGCAGGATGGCTAACCATTCACTCTTACCTGCTGGGGCGTACAGGTTGATTAGTCTCAAGGGAGCGTATCTGTACGCAGCATCAGCGACGAGGCGCCCGCCATCACCTCTAACATCTGAGATAGTGAAGTTGCCTCCTCGCAAAAGGATACCCAGGCCTGAGGATCGGTTATCTTTGCCCCCTGACCAAACCGATGGCCATGGGCCCACAAGCTCGACCATCTCCTGTAACTGCTGAGGTGTGGTATTCCACACTCCTGCAGAAACAGGGCATCGGCTTTGATCTTGGCAAGGAAGGCCAACGTTGAAACATTAATTCTTGCAATTCTTATCCCCATTTTTAAACAGGTTGTGAGGTCACCCGTGTTCATTTGTCGCTGGTCCTGCCCCTCTGCGGTAGCTGTCTACATCCCATTGGTGAACACGAACTGCTGGAACCTCGCGGAGCTGAGGTAGCTATCCAGCTCCTCACTGGGGCCATTTGCCCGCTCCGGTATCATAGGGCCGGGACCAGGGTCTGCACAGTCCTGTTCTATATCTAACAGCGGGGCTGTCAGAGGGTCATTGCTCCCAGTAACTGGAGCTGTGGGGCAGTGGGGGTCTCCTGGCTTTCACCTGGTGGGGGGGGGGGGTGCACGGTCTTTTCCCATTGCCTCAGGAGGTTCATCCTTTCTTTTTTAGCAGGGCTGCCCTCCTTTCTCCCCGCAGATCTCAGTCTCTTTTTCTCGCGACAACCCTCCTTGCTCCCATCCCCACCCTCCGAAGCGCTATCCGTGTCTTTCCCGTACAGCTGCCATTTCCCCTTTTCTGGGAGGTTTTGGTGGCCTGGTGGGTTTCTTCCTCCTGTTTTGTATAGAAGGCCATTGATCTGCCTCCTTCATTCCCTCCTCCTCTGCTGTTTGTCCTGTCGGAGCTTCGATCGGCAGCTGTACCTCTCCAGTGGCTGCTGTCTGCTCCGCTCCGGCTTGTCCTTCCTTTTGCGTGCCCCCAGACACCATTCCCTTGCTGGTTTGTGGTGCCTTGCTGTTCTTTTGCAGTCCACCTCCGGCCATCTGCACGTAGGTGGCGGCCCCTCGTCTTGGGCAGGCCTTGTACACGTGGCCCACCTCTCCGTAGTTCTTGGCCTCCTTGCATTCTTTGTTCGGGTGACCCTCCTCCTTACAATTCCGACAGATCGTGACCTTACAATCTGCCGCCATGTGGCCTGACCTCCAGCAGGTTCGACACACTTTCGGCTGCCCTGTGTATGTCAGGTACCCTCTGCTCCCTCCGAGAACAAAGCTGGAGGATGCTCCCAATGTCATCATCCCTCAGGGTTACCTTGACCTGTTGTTTGCTGGTCCAGATCCCAAAGGGGTCAACCATGTCAGTGCTTTCTCCCTCAACCTGCAAGTATCTTCTCAGGAACGTCAGGACATCGGTTACTGGAACATAGAGGTTGTACATACGGATCATAACAACCCAATTCCTCTGTGCAGGAAGCACACACAAAGGGACCACCGACAAGATGGAGAACAGAGCCTCCCCTTCCTTTTCTTTGAAGGCCTTCAGGAGCTGCTCGCATTGACATCATCTTCAGGAGCGTGAAGCAAAGTAGCCTGCCCTAATCTGGTGGCCATTCATTCAGTTGCCTAAGTCCCAAGCTCTAGGATTCCATCCATGCACCGCTCCACCTCATTTCTCTTCCTAAGGCATTTATGTCATCCAATCTTCTGGTCATCTGACCTGCAAACCCATAATATGGCTCAATGTCATACTTGCTTTCTAATGATCCTGTGAAACACAATGGAATGTTTTCCTACCTTAAAAGTACAAGCATAAGCTGTTGTTGCAAACAAGCTTCTGTTTAACATACAAATACCTACATAAACCACATGAATTTGACTTGGATGCACAAATGGCTGCTCAGGGTTCTTTCCGAATCTCTATCCACTGCCCTCCTAAACAATTAAAGATTTCAGTTCGGTCTGACAAGATATACTCATTGACAGGTCAAAGTATACACAGTGTGTATGTAGGAAACAACAGAAAATCGTAAACTCTCCCCAAAGTTCCTGGACTGAGCACAGGACTGCATGAAGAAATGTGATGCAGAATTCTTGCAAAAACAAGGCTCTGCTGCAACATGGCAAATGCTCGGTCCCCCCCCCCACCCCCACATCAGCACACATTCTACCCAACAACTGGCAAAAGTGTATGCCCTCGCCATCGAAAAAGGCAGTTCAAAATATATTCCAGCTATGAAAACCAATCTGGATGATCCACTTTAAAAGAAAAACAAAGATCGGCATTTAAAACGACACTTTTAGTAAACAGCGACTGTTTTAGTGTTAGGAGACAGCGAGGTCTCCAGATACTGGAGATCAGAGTTGAGAGTATGTTGCTGGAAAAGCACAGCAGGTCAGGCAGCATCCGAGCAAGAAATTAGACATTTCGGGTCAGACCCCTTCATCAGGAATGAACAGAAAGTGTTTTATAGTCATCAAAAAAAATTAAGTGCAATCACTTATACTGTTGGAAACTCAGCAACCAATATGCTGTCTGTTGGAGCTTGTTGTGCACAATGTGATAACCAACAGATTATCTGTTTTTAAGATATTGACAGAGGGATAAATATTGGCCAAGACACCAGGGATAACTCTTCTGCTCTTGTCTGAAATAGCACATGATCTTTCACATCTCTGCAAGCTAGCAGATTGGGTCTTGGTTTAATATCTTGTCAGCATCTGCGACAGCAGAATACACTGCAGTTTTTAGAGTCAGTTCATTTTCTTTAAACCCATGCCCTGCAGTGGAACTTGAACTTGGAACCTGATGTCTGAGACCAGAGTGGTGTCAACCCAAGACATGAATGGCACATCCACCAATGACCATCCCATATTACATTTCAAGAGAGTTCGACAGACAATACAATCAGAAAGCCCACATAAGGATTTACGGGTGCCAGTGCGTTCACAGCCAAATACTCAGTGATATGCAATGGCAAATTCATTTTTCTGCTTTATACTGAGTTGCTAAATTCACAAGCTACCATGGATTGTTTTTTTAATAACACAAATGTCATTTGACTGTTTATGATTGCAATAGCCACCTCCCTCAGATATCCCATTCATGACAGCACCTTTTATATTCTTAGATTAGATTACTTACAGTGCGGAAACAGGCCCTTCGGCCCAACAAGTCCACACTGACCCGCCGAAGCGCAACCCACCCATACCCCTACATTTACCCCTTACCTAACACTACGGGCAATTTAGCTTGGCCAATTCACCTGACCCGCACATCTTTGGACTGTGGGAGGAAACCGGAGCACCCGGAGGAAACCCACGCAGACACGGGGAGAACGTGCAAACTCCACACAGTCAGTCGCCTGATTCGGGAATTGAACCCGGGTCTCAGGCGCTGTGAGGCAGCAGTGCTAACCACTGTGCCACCGTGCCACCCAAGCTTATTGACTTCAAAAGATGCTGTCAACAGCAAACTCGAAATATAAATGGAACACATGATAGAGCAGAGTGACTGCGTTTAAATGATTATCAATCACTTGAATCAAATTCCCTTCCATTCCTGAAGTAAGGTAGGTAGTTTTCACAGTTTCTCCCGTAAACAGCACAGCGAGAATGAACAGTCAGCGGTGTAGGAAAATCTTTAAAAAAATCATCCAAACTTGTACCATTTAAACCATCATGGGTCACAAAGAACTCAAAAGCACAGCCCTCTTATTGAGGGGCAGATGTTAAGAAAAAAACATTTGAAGAGGCTTTTATTAAGGAAAGAAAGGATTCTGAGAGGAAATTCTGCAAGGGTAGGATAAAGCTGAGTGAGTGCTCAACCACCAAATAGTAGAGCAAAAGGTTGAGGATATACACAAAAAATTCTGTTAATACAGCAACGTCTATTTAGAGGGAACATGACTCAGAAGGAGATTGCAGAGATAAGGCACAGCCATAGAGAGAACTAAATATTAATCGCACTTGGGGAGAATAAATTGCCAATATAAGCAAGGTCAGCAGTGATGGGTAATCAGGACCTTTCGCAGTACAGGATATGTATGAAGGGACAAATTGAAAATTATTGTATGATCAAAAATAAAAACAATTCACTGAACATACAGCTCAATAGATTATCTTCTCAGTTTTGGGAGATTCAATAGAGCGCTGGAACAATCAAAGACAATAATGGACAAACCGCAGACTCAAAATTAAACATCATGAAATCAAGCAGAATCAGCATGGCTTCGTGAAGGGAATATCATGCCTGATAAATCTATTAAATTTCTTTGAAAGGTAACAAGCAGGGGAGATGGAGAGTAACCAATATTAAGATACCCAGAATGCGATTGAGAAAGGTACCACAAAGAAGATAGGAGTAGATGGTATTAGGGGAGAATATTAGCACGGTTTAAGGATTAGCTGACTAATAGAAGACACAGTTGCCACAGAGATCAGTGCTGGGACCACAATTACTTATAATGTACTCACGATTTGGATCAGGGAATTGACTGTTTAATAAACAGCTTGCAAAGGACAAACATTGGTGGGAAGGTGAGTAGTGAGGATGACAGAGTCTGCAGAGAGATATGGACAGACGAAGCAAGTGGACAAACCTTGGCAGATGGAATATAACGTGAGAAAGAGTCATGGGAGCTGAGTATTATTTAAATGGGGAAAGACTGCAGAAAGCTGCAACACAAAGGAGTTTGGGAGTCATCATGCACAAATCGTAAAAAGCATCCACATTCAACAGGGAATTGGGAAGGCAAATGGAATGTTGGCCAATATTTCAAAAGGAATGGAGTTTAAAAAACAGAAAAGTATACTAGATTTCTTGTTGGACACAGAGGGATTTTCTTAAAGAGGTTGAGTAGGTTGGGCCTGTACTCATTCGACTTTAGAAGAATGACAGGTGACCTTACTAAAACACAAGATTCTTCCAAGGGTTAGCAGGATAAATGTGAAAAGGTAGACTCTCCCATAAGGGAAAGCTATGACCCAAAAGGCATAATTTCAGATTATGGGGATTGTCTATAAAAGACAGATGAGGAGAAATTTCTTCTCTCAGTGAATCTGTGAAATTCTTTACCACAGCAGGCTGTAGAAGGTAGGTCATTGAGTATATTCAAGGCTGAGACTATACAGATTTTTCATCAGCATGGGAATCAAGGGTTATGGGAAAACACAGAACCCTCAGATGATTCACTCAATGGGGTGAATGGCTCACCAGCCCAATCAGCTCTGCTCCTAGACCTAAGGCCTTAAGAGAACTATTACTGTCAGCCTAGCAATCTCTACAGTGCACATCAAGCTAATTTCCTAAGATTGTCAAGTTTGCTCACTTTCACTTCTCCCACCAACTCCATCCCACTGTCAGTACAATGCATTTGTGCTTTTGACGAAGGACTAAAAACCAGAAAGTTAGTAGGATGGAAGTTCCTTGTTTTTCAAAGTACAAATGGCAAAAGGGAGCTTACCAGAGAGTGAAACAGAACTACAGCTTCAGAGAAGATGGCACAGGATAAACATGAACAATTGAAAGCAAGGGAGAGGGGACAAAGATATTTTTGAGAATGTGGTCATGATTTTTTTTTGGGATAGGATGTTGACTTAAAATCAATCTGAAATAACAGAAGGATTGCTTTGACAAATTTGGTCAAAAGGATTCTCAAACTTCTGATTCTGAAGATGGGCCATTGGTCCTGAAACATGAACTCTGCTTTCCCTCCTCAAATGTTGTCAGACCCAAGTTTCTCCAGCAATTTCTGGTTTTGATCTGCCAACTTTGGCCCATCACAATACAGCAAAGTTGCTGCAATTGATTTTTTTTAAACAAAGTAACAGTTTTTATTCAGTAAAACAGAAGTATGAACATTTCCTGTATCAAGAAGGGGGAAAAGAAAATTGTTGTTGGGATATTGGTGGGGGGCGGGAAAAAGGAACATCAAAACTAGAAAGATTTTTCAGATAATTAATTTCAATCAGAAAGTGTTCTGCCACAGATCTAAATTTATTCGTCATTTCCTGACTGCTATTAGTTTGAAGCAGAGGCTCATGTGTCAAGAATACAACATATTCTTGTTTTGTTTGTTACTGATAGAAATGTGTGCTAAAGACTATGCAGAACAATTCCTGCATGCCTTAAAATAAAATTCCTACACATAACGTGTTCAGAATTTAAAAAAAGAAATGTAATGTTTTGCCGCACAACTCATCACTGGCACCTCAAAAATATTTGAATCGCTTATTCAGATGCATCCTAAAAAATCATTCTGTAGTTTGCCAAGAACTGTTACACCATCATTCAAGCAGAATTTTGCAAACATTTCTAAGACTGGCAGTTGAAAGGTCATTAATTTAGATACCTCTGCATTACAGCCCTGTCCATTGAATTACTCAGCAAGTAACGTTCAGCAGTATATTTTTTACAAGAGAAATTAGCAATACAATTCTCTCAAATTTCTAATTGCACAGATTACAGTTCATATATTAACTACAAAGGAAAACAATTCCATTCTTGATTCAGAAACTCTATACTATAGAAAACAGTGTGGTCTTGTACCTGGAGATCCAAATTCCATTTCAACTAGTTATGTATTCATTTGTAATTGACTATTGCCTACAGATAATTCTGTTGGAGGAGGGAAAAAGCAAGCCAGAATTGTTTTTGTCAATGACATTGGCTGTCAATCCCTTTTACAGAACTGCCATATGTTCATTTATGTTAATTATTTACTTCAATAATCATACTTACAATTTTATAGTGCCATTCACAATCTGTGAAAGGCTCTTTGAAACACAGGACCAATGCTACAGCTTGAAACCAGCCAACAATTGCTAATGAGCTCTTTCTCCATGGGGATCACAACAGAACAGCCCAAAATTCATCGACACCAAACAATTATGAAACACTTCTGGCTTAGAGGCAAGCCATCAGAAGCAGTGATCTGTTGATTTTCTTCCTGATGTAAAAATCAGTAAAGATCACCATCTTCACTCCTCAAGTGAGATGCCAATATTTTAACTCAACAACAGATCAGAGATATTCCAGCTCTGCTGGTCAGATACTAAAAAGCAAAGCCAAACCTAATTTTCTAATTAAATTGCCTCATTGCCTTGTCAACTGTAACTCAACTGATAGCATTCTTGCTCCTGAATCAGAAGGCTTTTAGTTCAACAGGACTTATGCTTGGAAAAATAACAAGGCTGATAGATTACTGAGAGAGTGCTACACTGTTGGAGGTGCCATTTCCCAGATGAAACATTACACTGAAGTCCTGTCTACCCTCTAAAGTTCAATACAAATCCCAATTGAAGGAGGACTAGATACTCCCTAACGTATCTAGGGAGTATCTCTCAACCAACATCAAAACAAGATTCCATTAGTCAGTGCATTACTGTTTGGGAGAACTTGGTCACTTGAATGCATCTCAAAACTATTTCACTGGTCACACTGATCACAGATATCCAATGGCTGTTAAAGGCGCTATGTAAAAACAATTTTTTTCCCCCACTGAAACTAAATCAAACTTATGCTTTAATGTACAAATCAGGAGAATAGTGGTCTGTTAACTCGAGCCAGAACATGTCCTTTAATAATTAATTGATTGTTAACCGACAACTCAGCAGGTTCCTGATGAAGGGCTTTTGCATGAAACATTGATTTTCCTGTTTCTTGGATGCTGTCTGACCGGCTGTGTTTTCCAGCACCACTCTAACCTTAACTCAGTAGATAAGTCAATAGAAGACAAAGTATGAAGATAATTGGGTCTAGCATTACAAATTTCTCATATCATAATAGTTTTATAGAATAACTGGTCATTAGAATTTTTTCCCTGCTTCAGCACATCAACATGCTCACACCAGCTAACCTTAAGCCAATATTAAGCTACAAACTTGTCACTGAAGTGATAAAACATTTTCAATGCATTTATGCCCATTGTACATCAGAACACTTACAACTGTAATGAGTACCACCACCTGGATCACCAAGGTAAATAAAAAACTTATAATCCATGCTAAATAATTTCACTTTTGAGTTTGACTACTCATTCAACGAGAAAACGTTGATGAGACCAGAAACAAATCAACCCAAGCAAACTGACATTGGTGGTATAAGGGAAATGAGTTTCTGCACAGATCCAGTCACTAATTCATGCACACTTCAGCAATCTGATCATTTCAACTGCATTTGTTAATTCAATTCTTTCACACTGACAATTCCAGTGTCATTGCTCATTGTTCAAACCAAAAATATGTTTGAACATTAGCTGAAGGAAATGGTGAAGATATTATCTCAGTAATTTATACTTACTTTTGTGGTCTATGTTTTATTGAACAAAAGGAGTTTTCACTGATGCTTGCTCAGGCATTTTGATTTTATAGCTTCACAGTTCAGTATTTATCTTCTCAAAGTGCTTGGTTTATATAAGACTATTTCACAATTCAATATGAATGTGATGTTTCTGAATATACAAGCATAACTTGACTGCTGTTCATAACAGAATCTTAAGAACCTCAACTGTGCATGCAATCTGTTTTGTAATGAAACAGATTGTTTTCCCCTTCCAAATGGTTACTAAAGGGATTAATTCATCAGTTTCCTTTTGAATAATTCTCACCTTCCAAATTTTTCTCTGAAACAGTATGTTTTCCTCTTTTGACCACAGATTTCGCAACAGCAGCATCAAGATCACATCACAACCAGTGAAGCAGGAGCCGTAACTGAGGATTCATTAGATAATGGCAGTTTGTTCGGTGTCTTCCTCTTCCCCCACAGCAAGACCACGGGGTAGCATCATATTGCTTTTTTTTTCCCCTGTACATTCGCTTCTTCTGGCTCTAAATCCATGAATCATTCTACATCTCTCAAAGAGGCCACAGATTTGCCTGACAAGTTACTTTTGTTTTAAAAAGTATATACACTTCCAATACAAGAATTGTAAAGTGAGAGTCCACTAATGGGAAGTTACTATTTCATGGACAATAACATTTAGTTGAATAGGTTTAATCTAAATATTCTCCTTCTCGAAGGTGATCGGGAGGCATGGAGGAATGTAGAGTTGAGGGTAAAATCAGATCAGCCATAACCTTCTTGATTCTGCTCGGCCATTCAATGGGCTAAGTAGCTGCCTCTTGTTCCTTGTTCATACTTTTCAATGTTCCAAAGTTAAAAAAATCAGGATGGGTAAGAAGACACAATAATCAAACAGAAGCAGCAATGATCAAAATGTGAGGATGAATTGTAATCAATTATACCATCTGGGTCTCTACATATCAACACATTATCTTTAAACAAGCTTTCTAATTTTTCTTCATTCTGGTCCCATATTTTCCAAAGGAACTTAAGAACCGAGCAACATTATATAGTTTATTTTTCACTGTTGTATTATTTCCTGACCGCCTCAAACCACAACTGATTCATGAAAGCAAGTCACACTAAAGGTAATTATGAGACAATGAGATGTTTTCCATTCCCCACAACATAACAGTGAAATGTTCACTCGTTACCTTTTTAAAATGGATGCAGTTAGAGACCATGATCTTTTGGTAGATTCAAGAATTGTTTTGCAAGCATTCATTACGTTGTAATTATTTCCGTGAAACATGTTTCATATTGTATGTATTATTTTAATTACTGAAACAATTTTGCTTTAAATTCCTTTGACAACATTCAAATTGTAAACATCCTAAATCCAAACCACACGAGACTAATTAGCACGAGTGCAGTCTCCAGCTGCACTGGAAACAAACCGCAGAGGAATACACAGCACCTCTAAACCCATCCTTTCCATTTCTTCAGCTAATTAAGTTTATCCATTTACCAAATTAACCTGTTATCAACAGAATATGCTGTAAAGAATTGTGAAGAAAATGTGTGCCTCACTCACTGGCATTACCAACTTAATTGAGCATAAAATCAAATGAAAGATGCACAGATTTAATAATGCATAATAAAATATTTACAAATCTATTTGCACCCAAAAATTAACTTAATGTTTCATAATAAATTTTGCATATCTATAAAGAAACGTCCTTTTCCAAAACAGCTAAGCACAGTGCTGCAAAACAGGTCATTTATAGATCTTACATCCAATTGCAGGTTTATCATACCAGTGTCCTACTTAATATCACTCCGCAGATATGTAATGAGTTAAGATGCAGGATCACAAGTTTACATTCATTTTATTTTAATTCGTACAATATCAAGTTTGTTTTAACCATTATTTCATCTCCTGTGAACTTTCCATCATGGGAGTATGATATGGAACCCATGACCTACATTGGATTACAGAGTCTACGTTGGTGTTTGTGCTCCACACAAGCTCTCTCCTGCTTTACATCTTCTTACCCTAGTCTTTGATTAATTTCTCCCACGGGTTCAGCATTCTAGCCACTCCCTTGGTGAAGATGTTTTTCCTCAATACTTTAATGGTGTTTCTTGTGACCATTTTATATCTACTGTTACTAATTTTGGACTCACCAACAACTGAAAATATATGTTTATGTCTACTTTAATGTAATCCTTCATAATGTTTAAAGGCCTCTATCAGGTCACCTCTCAAATTTCTATTTTCTGGGGTAGAGTTGCAGCCTATTCCATCTTTGCTGCTAATAACCTCTCTCAGTGCAGGGATCACTCTTGTTAATCCCGTTGAAATTTTACCAGTATATGTCTAGATCATTTTTAAATTCTGAAGACCAGAATAGCAATACCTTTGAACTCTATTTCTCCAAAAAAGAGATCCTGTGTTTTTTTTTTAAATGGCTTTGCTGCTTTATGTGATTTTTACTCCTTGATTCCTTTGCACTTCAATCCCATTTGGTCTCATTTTTCATGGCAGTGGCAAAATACAAGCCCTTACATGAGAATAACAAATCTTCATCCCTCATGTAGCATTAGTTCTTCATTGTTTGCATTTCAGGCTTTTTCTTACTGTTTTGTGACAAGAGCGAATGCAAACGTGACCAGATAAATTGTTCACAACAGGAAATTATACAGTGTGCTACAACACCGCAAATGTCACCTCACTCTCTGAAGCTGGCTCCACACCCAAAAGGCGTTTTTTTGTGTGTGTTTAAACTCAAAATCTGTTTAATTAAAACCTCTCAATCTGTTCCTGTTAGAAAACCCAAGGGATCTTTGAGTTAGTGTTTAGGTTAAACCCCAGAAGACTGTAACCTCCCAAATCACGTCCAGGCTGCCACAAACCACTGAGCAGCCTCCATTTGAAAATGTTGCCTTGGCCAGAGACTCCTTGCGCGTTTATTCTTCCTTCATTTCTGAATGGCTGATGCCACCTAAGTTTATATAGCAGGCGCTATGCAATTGCAAGCGGCTGAAATGAAGTGTTTGACTGTCCCGTGCGCCTGCAACTTTGTGGTTATATAATCCTTCAACAAGTACTCCTCTCTGAACAAAGGGATCACTTTTCAATGTGCTTTTGTCCCAGTGTAATTAGGGAAACGTATAGCATTAATTTAGCTGGGTGTACAATTAAGCAGGCGAAAGCAACAGGCAAAGCAGGCAGCCTGCAGTTGTGAATAGGCTGGAGAGATGCTTATTAATCACAGTCAGCCGCTAACCATCATTCCCAGTGGATGTCTGTCCCCTCCTCTCCTGCTCCAAATAATGCGATCTCTCCAATTGATCCTTAACACAGAACGGTACAGGCAGAGGCTGCTGTTGGACTGTGTAGAAATGTGGGGCCCTGCCTTCCCTCGATTCTTCTCCACAGCCCTTCCTTCCCCTTTTTGTCTGAACTCTACGTCAACAGGCACGAACTCATCGTCGAAGTTCGCAGGAGGGGGGGGGGGGGGGAATTGCAGAGATTCTCATCTAAACCTTGACGATATCATCTCTCCATCTCCAGAGTTCACTCACTATTGAAAAATCCAGCTTCCAATACTGCAAAGTATTAGAACGATCCTGGATTTACTTCAAAGGCAGATTTCTTGAAAGAAAAACACAAGTGCTGAATAAACCCACAATATAAATGGAAGAAGCAATTACTCCAATTTCATGGGGGGGTAGGTCAACACGAAATCAAAAATTTAAATTGACCCTAAGTAGTAAGAACTCTTGGCAGTATTAACGATGAGGTGTTTGAGTACAATTAAAAAGGTGTGTATATAAATATAACAATGGGCAAATACATTCCTTAGAAATAAGGTACTCAACTTCATCTCCACTGTCGCAAACCAAGCCCTGACGGAATAAGGCAGTTTGTGTCGGAAAAAAAGGTCTCTTTCATAATATTCAAGAAGGGCCTGCTGTTGAAAAATACCTTGCTTCATAGGACTTCCGTTATTTTTTCAGCCTTTCCTCTTACCCCCTCCGAACAGCATCGGAGTGTTTTGTTCAGGGACGAGATTAAACACACAATAAATCGCGGTCAGTTTTGTCATTTTTGACTGTGGAAAAGTTACATTGTGTTCACACACTGATCCTTCACTCGCACTCCCTTCTCTCTAGTTAAAATGTAGCGACAATCTAAGCCAGCCCCAGAACTACCCATCCAGACAAATAGGTAGAAACATATCAGCTGTGAGCTTCGACTTACCCAAAAGTAGCAACTTCACTTCTCGAGCCGCTTTCTCTCCATCCTCGCGGAGATTCTTATCAATCATTTTCGATCGCTCGGCCGCCGCCTTGTCCTCAGCGCTGATGGTACAACCCATTGTCAGTTTCAAGCCGATTCAATTCTCTTTTTGTTGTGTGTGGATCTTTAACAAAGAAGTCCTCCCTCGTCTTGCAAATTTCAGCTTCCAAGTCCTCCAGCGAAAGGTCCAGTCGACGTCTCCAAAAGAAACTTTATGTAGATTATATATGAAAAAGAGACGTCCCTCTTTTCTTTTGGCTGTGTTGGCTTAAATGCAAAGAAAAATAACTATGGAGGAGATTTAGGTTCTGGCCTGAATGGCTGATAATGAATTTTCTAAAAAAGCACTGAGCCCCTGTGTCTGCGGGGAAGAGCTCGGTGCCTGTAGCACTCTGCTACTCCACCACACCCCAGTCCAGCTCGCAACACACAGGCACCCGGATGGCACTGGGACAAGGCGTGGGTTTGCCGTGCGGCAGGCTGGGAACTGTAGTTCCTTACTGCCACGCCCACCAGCTTGACACCTGGGCTCAGGAACTACAATTCCCGGCATACCTCTCGCCCACAAGGCAACATGATTGACAGTAACGTTTTTGCTGCAAATGAGCTGGTCAGTGTCGCTGAAAATCTGGTATTTCTATTATAGCTGTCCAAAGGAGAGAAAAAAAAATCAGCATCCGTTAATTGTTTCACTGCGTGCTATTGAAAGCAACAATAAATACATAATTTTGTTTAAAATTCTGTGCACGCTGCACAGCCCTTGTTTCACTTTTCCTGTCTTTCAGTGTTTAGTATTCATTACCTTTTCCTTTCAGTGCCACTGTTGTATTTGTTCTGCTGCTAGTCGAGTGACTTGTTGCTACAACAACAGGGTTCTGACAGCCGGAAGGCGACGAAATCCCCAAGAATGAACCAATCCCGAGTTCACCGGCTGTGTTAAACTCAGCAAAGATAAAGCAGGAGTCACACAGATTCACTGACTTGTTCACACATGGAAACAGTACACAACCATCACAATACAGGCACCAGCATGTCTATTCAGAGAAAAAAAACACGCAATCATCGCCCGTTCAAAATGCAAACAACTACTGGTAACTTTCTCTTGGATTATATAAAACTACAAAAACGTTTGAAACCCCAGCTGCCAATCGGACGTCGGGAACAACTGTTACATTTATGTTTATATATCAGTAAAGATGACGGTCTCTTCTGTCGAGAAAGAACAAGCTGAGTCAAAATGAATTCTGCTGCATTTGCTTAAGAAAGACTTGCATTTACAAAATGACGTTCACAGAATTGTTACAGCGCAGAATGAGACCATTCAGTCCATCGTGTCTGCACTGGATCTGTGACCTAGTGCGAATTTGCGTCCTTTTCCCCTTATTCCTGCGGACCATTTCTTTCCAAATAACCATCTAATGCCTTCCTGAATTCCTCAAGTGAACCTACCTCTACCACATTTCCTGGTAGCGCAGTCTATAGCCTAACTACGTGCTATATGAAAATGTTTCTTTCTCACTTTGTCCCCGCATCTTTTGCACATTTTTTTCTCTTTTACAAGTGGGACCAGCTTCTTACCTATTCTTTCAGACAGCTTAAGATTTTTAAAACCTCTATCAAATCACCTCTCAATGTTGTCTCCACATAGAATATTACAGCACAGTACAGGCCCTTTAGCCCTGATAGTGCGCTGACCTGTGGAACCAATCTGAAGCCCCTCTAACCTACACTATTCCATTCTCGTCCATATGCCTATCGAATGACCATTTAAATGTCCTTAAGATTGGCGAGTCAACTATTCTTTCAGGCAGTGCATTCCACGCCCCTACTACACTGAGTAAAGAAACTACCTCTGACATCTGTCCTGTATCTATCACCCAAATTGCCAACTTCTTCATTCTATCTCATAACTTAAGTTTCTCATTCCTGAAACCACTCTTGTAGATTTCTTCTGCATTCTTGAATGAATCTACAATGACATTCTTTCAAATGCATTTATATATTTTCTACAATATGACATCCACAAATGTACATAATGCTCTAACAACTTATATAATTTCAACATCACCTCCTTGGTCTTGTACTCTATGCCTCTATTTAAAAAAGCTGAGAACACTGTATGATTTACTAATTACTCTTTCCATCAGTCTCTCACACAGACCCAGAATAACCCAAAGTTCTTCATAATCAACAAATTGAGTTTTAAACATGTAGTCAACTTCATAGGCAAATACAGCAGCTTACTTCCAAAGAGCAAAGTCTTGTAACAATTAATTCATCTGTCTTCATGGTGAGGGGATTTTGATTGATGAATGTTATCTTAAACAGAGGAAGAACTCGCTGTTTTTTACACAGAAAGTAGTTCTTGTGTAGAATCAACTGGCAGAGAAAATGGTGGATGGATTAGTTAATGAATAGGAAAGGTTTGGAGGGATATGGGCCAAGCGCAGGCAGGAGGGATGGGTTTAGTTTGGGATTATGGTCAGCATGGACTGGTTGGACTGAATTGTCTGTTTCTGCGCTGTATGACTCTATGGCTGTGACTATGACTTTCCACCTGCACTGCAAGTTTTGATCTTTATTTTCATCTTGTTGATTGTGGACATCCCCCTCACTAAACCCAAACATTTTAATCTCATGGATTTTTCATATCTACCTAATTGTAGCTGGAAAATCACCATCAACAGCTTCTCTTCCATTTCCACATGATTACCCCAAAGACCTAAACACAGTTCCTTTATGCTGTCCCTTGTCTACATTATCTGAAAAGAAAATGACAGTTTCCATTAGTTTGCTTACAACAACCAATTTTACCTCTCAATGCCTCCATTGTTTAAATTATCAGATGGCTTGTGTGACATCCAGTACTGGATGAGCTGAAAATTCATCCAAGTGAATATTGAAAGAGTAAACCCAAACATCTTCGGTTCCCATCACAGGTTCTGCTTCCTCGTCACCAACTTCAACCCTCTCCCTGGCATCTTATTGAGACCTAACCAAGCCTTTTGCAACATGGGTGTCATATTTGAGCCCACAATGAAATTTCAATAACAAATCTGCTTGTCAGGACCATCCAACTCTAAAACATTCCTCAACTTTGTCCTCTGTCTGAACTCTGAAATCAACATCCATGCCTTGCTATCTCCAGCTTGACTTATTTCAATCCATTATAAAGGGTGTAGTAAATTATCTGATAGGGCATAGTCAGCATGGGTTTGCAAATACAAAATTGTTTTTGGTGAACCTGTTGAAGATTTTTCAGCATGTTACAAATGAAAGGGGAGTTGATGAATGTGTATATTTGGATTTTTAGAATATTTTTGATGAGGTCACCCATAAAGATTGATTAGCAAAATTATAGCACATGGCATAGAAACAATGTATTTGCATGGATGTAGGATTGGCTAACAGACAGAAAAGACAGAAGAGGAATAAATGGCTCATTCTTGCATTGCCAGCCTGTGACTAGTGGGTTACCAACAGGATAATTACTTGGATCACAGCTGTTCAAAATGATTTGGAGGTGGGGGCAAAATGTAATATTTCCAGGTTTAGAACATAGAAAAAAGAACATTACAGCACAGTGCACGCCCTTTGGCCCTCGATATTGAAACCCATCTAACCTACACTATTCCATTCTCATCCAAATGCCCATCCAATGACCATTTAAATGACCTTAAAGTGGTGAGTCTAGCCATCCAAGGAAAAAGGCTTTCACTGTCCAACCTATCTAACCCTCCGATTATCTTACATGTCTCAATTAAGTCACCTCTCAAACTTCGTCTCTCCAATGAAAACTGCCTCAAGTCCCTCAGCCTTTCCTCGTATGACCTTTCCTCCATACCAGGCAACATCCTAGTAAATCTCCTCTGAACCCTTTCCAAACCTTCAACATCCTTCCTATAATGCGGTGACCAGATCTGTACACAATACTCCAAATGTGCCTGCACCAGAGTTTTGAACAGCTGCAGCATGATCTCATGGTTCTGAAACTCCATCCCATTAATGAAAAAAAGCTAATACACCGTATGCCTTCTTAACTACCCTATCAACCTGGATGGCAACTTTCAGGGATCTATGTACCTGAACACCAAGATCTCTCTGCTCATCTACACTACCAAGAATCTTAATATTAGCCCAGTAATCTGCATTCCTGTTACTCCTTCCAAAGTGAATCATCTCACACACTTGCATTAAACTCCATTTGCCACCTCTCAGCCCAGCTCTGCAGCTTATCTCTGTCTCTCTATAATCTGCAACATCTTTCATCACTATCCACAACTCTACCAACCTTAGTGTCATCCATAAATGTACCAACCCATCCTTCTATGCCCTCATCCAAGTCATTTATAAAATTGAAAAACAACAGTAGACCCAAAATAGATCCTTGGATGATACAAACTTAAACAGTAATGTCTGTTATGTGGAAGATATAAAGTATCTCCAGGAGGATTTGGACAGGTTTAGCGAGTGGCAAGAAAATGGCAAATAGAATATAATATACAAATATGTAGATTTTCCACTTTTGTAGGAGGAACAAATGTGCAGAGCACTTATTAAACGGTAAGAAGATGAAAAGCATGGATGAAGAAAGGGTCTTAGTTGTTCTTTCAATAAGTCACTGAAGTTACCATGGAGGTGCAGCAATCTATTGGGAAGATTAATGGAATGTTAACCTTTGTAACAGAAGGATTTGAATACAAGAGAAGTCTTGCTTCAGTTGCATAGGAGATTAGGAGATTCAGTTACGTAGGTTTGACTGCACCTGTGGTGAAAGTGAGGACTGCAGATGCTGGGGATCAGAGTCAAAAGCGTGGTGCTGGAAAAGCACAGTAGGTCAGGCAACAACCGAGGAGCAGGAGAATTGACATTTGGGGCATTTTTCCTGATAAAGAGCTTATGCCCGAAATGTTGATTTCTTGATGAAGGGCTTATGCCCAAAGTGTGGATTCTCCTCCTCAGAGGCTGCCTGACTTGATGTGCTTTTCCAGCACCATAATCTTGATCAGAGGGCACGCCCTGTGCAAAGTAACCTTTATGCCTCTGTCTAAGTCTTTTTGATCTGTACATCCTTGCTTACTATGATCTGCCTGCACTGCTCAGAAACAAAACTTTTCACTGTCCTTTGGTACACGTGACAATAAATCAACCAATTAAACAATCAGTGGAGTCTGATTCACTCTTCATGCAAAGTCCACATATGTCCAGCAGAAAGTTGAAACAAAAGCAGAGTTAACATCTGCTCTCTTCCCATAGATGCTGCCAATTCTGCTGAGTTTCACTGGAAATTTGTTTTTGTATCAGATCGAATGGATTGGTTGGAGCGACAGTTAGAGGCAATGAGGAATTTACAAGAGCTAGCGGGTGTGATGGCTGGCAGTTATAGAAAGGGCAGATATAGTCAGGTAGGTGGGTAAACTCCAATAAAGGTAGGAGAGAAAGGCAGGTAGTGCAGGAGTCGTCTGTGGCTATCCCCATTTCAAACAAAGTATTCTGTTTTGGATAATATAGGGGGTAATAGACTTTCGGGGAACAGCCAAGTTTCTGGTTTCGAGACTGGCTGTAATGTAACGAGGGGTACATTGGGTTCCAAGCGATCGATTGTGTTAGGGAACTCTCTAGTCAGGGGCACAGACAGATGTTTCTGCGGCCAGCAGCGAAAAATCAGAATACTTTGTTGCCTCCTTGGTGCCAGGATCAAGGATGTCTCAGAGAGGGTGCAGAATGTTCTCAAAGGGGAGAGGAATCTGCAAAAGGTCATTGTACACTTTGGAATCAACGATATAGGAATGGAAAAGAATGAGATTCTGAAGGGAGAATATAAAAGATTCAGGCAGGAATTTAAAAAAAAGGTCCTCGAGGGTATCAATATCTGGATTACTCCTGCTGCTGCGAGCTAGTGAGGGTAGGAATAGCAGGACAGAACAGATGAAAGTGTGGCTGAAGAGCTGGTGTATTGGAGAAGGATTCACATTTTTGGACCATTGGAATCTCTTCTGGTGTAGAAGTGATCTGTACAAGAAAGACTGATTGCACTTGAATTGGAAGAGGGCTAATATACTGGCAGGGAGATTTGCTCGAGCTGCTCGAGAGCATTTAAACTAGTAAGATGGCGGGGAGGGATCCAGGGAGATTGTGAGGAAGGAGGTCAATCTGCGACTGGTACAGTTGAGAAAAGAAGTGAGTCAAACAGTCAGGGCAGGCAGGAACAATGGAGAGAACAAGGTAGACTGATAAATTAAATTGAATTTATTTCAATGCAAGAGGCCTAACAGGGAAGGCAGATGAACTCAGGGCATGGTTAGGAACAATTGCAGAAACGTGGCTCAGGGATGGACAGGACTGGTAGCTTAATGTTCCAGGATACAAATGTTACAGGAAGGACAGAAAGGGAGGCAAGAGAGGAGGGGGAGTGGCGTTTTTGATAAGGATAGCATTACAGATATACTTAGGGAGGATATTCCTGGAAGTACTTCCAGGGAAGTCATTTGGGTCAGAAATAAGAAGGGGGTGATCACCTTATTGGAATTATATTATAGACCACTTAATATCCAGCAGGAAATTAAGAAACAAATTTGTAAGGAGATTTCAGTTATCTATAAGAATAATAGGGTGGTTATAGTAGGGGATTTTAACTTTCCAAACATAGACTGGGACTGCCATAGTGTCAAGGGTTTAGATGGAGAGGAATTTGTTAAGTGTGTACAAGAACATTTTCTGATTCAGTATGTGGATGTACCTACTAGAGAAGGTGCAAAAACTTTACCTACTCTTGGGCAATAAGGCAGGGCAGGAGCCTGAGGTGTCAGTGGGGAAGCACTTTGGGGCCAGCGACCATAATCCCATTAGTTTCAAAATAGTGATGGAAAAGGATAGACCAGACCTAACAGTTGAAGTTCTAAATTGCAGGAAGTCTAATTTTGTTGATATTAGGCAAGAATTTTCAAAAACTTATTGGGTGCAGATGTTTGCAGGTAAAGGAACATCTGGAAAATGCAAAGCCTTCATAAATGAGATAACAAGAGTCCAGAGACAGTAATTTCCTGTTAGGGTGAAAGGGAAGGCTGGTAGGTATAGGGAATGCTGGATGAATAAAGAAATTGACGGTTTGGTTAAGAAAAAGAAGGAAGCATATGTCATCTTTGAAGAGGTGAAATTCTTTCAAGAGGTGACAAGTAGGTTAGACCCGGGAAACCCAGTGGATGTGGTCTATCTAGACTTCCAAAAGCCTTTGATAAGATGCCACACGGGAGGCAGCTGAGCAAGGTGAGCTACTGGTATGGATTGAGGATTGGCTGTCTGACAGAAGGCAGAGAGTTGGGATAAAAGGTTCTTTTTCGGAATGGCAGCCGATGACAAGCGGTGTCCCGCAGGGTTCGGTGTTGGGGCTGCAGCTGTTCACGTTATATATTAATGATCTGGATGAAGGGACTGGGGGCATTCTAGCGAAGTTTGCCGATGATACAAAGTTAGGTGGATAGGCAGGTAGTACTGAGGAAGTGGGAAGGCTGCAGAAGGATCTAGACAGTTTGGGAGAGTGGTCCAGAAAATGGCTGATGGAATTCAATGTGAGCAAATGTGCGGTCTTGCACTTTGGAAAAAAGAATACAAGCATGGACTACTTTCTAAACGGTGATAAAATTCGTAAAGCCAAAGTACAAAGGGATCTGGGAGTGCTAGTCAAGGATTCTCTAAAGGTAAACATGCAGGTTGAGTCCGTGATTAGGAAAGTGAATACAATGTTGTCATTTATCTCAAGAGGGTTGGAATATAAAAGCACCGTTATGCTACTGAGACTTTATAAAGCTCTGGTTAGGCCCCATTTGGAGTACTGTGTCCAGTTTTACTCCCCACACCTCAGGAACAACATACTGGCACTGGAGTGTGTCCAGTGGAGATTCACATGGATGATCCCTGGAATGGTAGTCTAACATACGAGGAACGGCTGAGGATCCTGGGATTGTATTCAAGGAGTTTAGAAGATTAAGGGGAGATCTAATAGAAACTTACAAGATAATACATGGCTTGGAAAGGGTGGACGATAGGAAATTGTTTCCGTTAGGCGAGGAGACTAGGACCCGTGGACACAGCCTTAGAATTAGAGGGGGTCAATTCAGAACAGAAATGCGGAGACATTTCTTCAGCCAGAGAGTGGTGGGCCTGTGGAATTCATTGCCGCAGAGTGCAGTGGAGGCCAGGACGCTAAATGTCTTCAAGGCAGAGATTGATAAATTCTTGATGTCACAAGGAATTAAGGGCAACGGGGAGAAAGCGGGTAAGTGGAGTTGAAATGCCCATCAGCCATGATTGAATGGCGGAGTGGACTTGATGGGTCGAATGGCCTTACTTCCACTCCTATGTCTTATGGTCTTATGGTCTTATGTATAGACAGAAGAAATCGAGTGAATCCTTAGAAGAGTATAAAGGCAGTAGAAGTATCTTAAGAGGGAAATCAGGAGGGCAAAAAGGGGACTTGAGATAGCTTTGGCAAATAGAGTTAAGGAGAATCCAAAGGGTTTTTACAAATACATTAAGGACAAAAGGGTAACTAGGGAGTGAATAGGGCCCCTCAAAGATCAGCAAGGCAGCCTTTGTGTGGAGCTGCAGGAGATGGGGGAGATACTAAATGAGTATTTTGCATCAGTGTTTCCTGTGGAGAAGGACATGGAAGATATAGAATGTGAGGAAGTACATAGTGACATCTTGAAAAATGCCCATATTATAGAGGAGGAAGTGCTGAATCTCTTGAAATGCTTTAAAGTGGATAAATCCCCAGGACCTGATCAGGTGTACCCTAGAACTCTGTGGGATGCTAGGGAGGTGATTGCTGAGCCCCTTGCTGAGATATTTGTATCATCCTTAGTCACAGGTGAGGCGCCAGAAGACTGGAGGTTGGCTAACGAGGCACCACTATTTAAGATAGACCAGTGAGCCTGACACTGGTGGTGGGCAAGTTGTTGGAGGGAATCCTGAAGGACAGGATGTACACGTATTTGGAAAGGCAGGGGCTTATTAGGATAGTCAACATGGCTTTGTGCGTGGGAAATCATGTCTCACAAACTTGATTAAGGTTTTTGAAAAAATAACAAAGAGGATTGATTAGGGCAGAGTGATGGACATGATATATGTGGATATCAGTAAAGCATTCGACAATGACCCATGGGAGATTGGTTAGTAAGATTAGATCTCATGGAATACATGGAGAACTAGCCATTTGGATACTGAACTGGCTCAAAGGTAGAAGACAGAGAGTGGCAGTGGAGGGTTGTTTTTCAGATTGGAGGCCTGTGTCCAGTGGAGTGCCACAAGGATTGGTGCTGGGTCCCCTCCTTTTTGTCATTTACATAAATGATTTGGATGCGAGCATATAGTAAGTTTGCAGATGACACTAAAATTGGGGGTATAGTGGACAGTGAAGAGGGTTATCTCAGATTACAACAGAATCTTGACCATATGGGCCAATGGACTGAGGAGTGTCAGATGGAGGTGCTGCATTTTGGGAAAGCAAGTCTTAGCTGGACTTATACACTTAAGGGAGTGTTGCTGAACAAAGGGATCTTGCAGTGTAGTTTCATAGCTCCTTGAAAGTGGAGTTGCAGATAGATAGGATAATGAAGAAGGCGCTTAGTATGCTTTCCTGATTGGTCAGAGGATTGAGTATAGGAGTTGGAAAGTCATGTTGCAGCTGTACAGGACATTGGTTAGACTACTTTTGGAATACTGCATGCAATTCTGGTCTCCTTCCTATCGGAAGGGTGTTGTGAAACTTGAAAAGGTTCAGAAAAGATTTACAAGGATGTTGCCAGGGTTGGAGTATTTGAGCTATGGACAGAGGCTGAATAGGCTGGGGCTATTTTTCCTGGAGCGTCGGAAGCTGAGAGGTGACCTTAAAGAGGGTTATAAAATCATGAGGGGCATAGATAGAGTAAACATGGGCATCAGCTGGGGGAGTCCAGAACTGGAGGGCATAGGTTTAGAGTGAGAGGCGAAAGATATAAAAAGGACCTAAGGGGCAACATTTCCATGCAGAGGGTGGTGAGGGTATTGAATGAGCTGCCAAAGGAATTGGTGGAGGCTAGTACAATTGCATTATTTAACAGGCATTTGGATGGGTATATGAAGAGGAAGAGTTTAGAGAGATCTGGGCCAAATGCTAGCAAATGGGATTAGATTAGGCTGGGATACCTGGTTGGCATTGGACAAGTTGGACCGAAGGCTCTGTTTCTGTGCTGTACATCTCCAATGACTCTATGACTCTATCTCCAGCAACTGTGGCTCTTCGTTTATTCTAGCAGAGACTTACTAGGTAGAACTCATGAACAGAATAGCTGGCTGTTTTTTTTCCCCTCATTTCCTCAGCAGTAATGAAGTTAGTTCTAGTACATTAACAACAAAACTTTTTTTAGAAACTATCCTGACTCAATATTGTACCTTCGACATTACTAGGGGGAGAGTGTCAAGAATTCTGCTTTTTAAAGTGCAGTGGTACCTGGTGAAGTTAACGGAGGTCATTTATCTGGACTTGTAATAGAAAACAGGAAGCAACATTGCAATTAGTGAGATAACTATGTAACAACTTAAATTAATGTCATGCTTTGTGTTATGCCTGAGTGGAATTTAGTTCGCGTATAATGGTTAAGATAATATTAAGAGCTACATTAGTTTTAACATATAAGGATAAGAGAATTGAAATCTAGATCCTTACCATATTAGTGGAGAACATTAATTTTTAAACATTGGAATGTTTGGGTAAAATGTTAAAGCATTTTTCCCACTATGATAGAAAGATTTCTATACACTATTTATCCTAATAGGTATCAGTTCAGTCAATTCACCCTTTGGGAATCTTAGTTAAAGAATATCTTAGGTTTCCAAGATAAAAGGTATCCAACTCAGGATGTACATTGATTTTCTTTTGATTCTTTCAGACACAGCAGATTGTTAAGGTGATTCTGTGCTCCCTATGACCCAGCCAGTTTAAGATAAAAAATGCAAAATGAATTATTGACCAGAAGCATATGTAAAGTTTGTATTTTTACTATTTTACCTGTATCAATAGCAGTAGAAAACTGATAGAACTTACTTTGAGAACTGCATTATATTCATTCCTATATTTTATGTAGAATAAAGTATTTTGCTTATACGCTCATGCTTAACATTAGTACTGTGCGTCTGTAAGGACAGGAACTTACACAGCTATACAACAGAAATTATATTTTCAAATTCAAAGTCATGATTATTTTATGTGACATCAAGCAGCAAGCTGTACTCCACACCATAGGATACATAAAGTCCAATTAGAGGTGCGCTTGGAAATGTTTACCAGAAAGATCAAATATACCCCAAAATATGTAGCAATTATGTTTCTCCAATAAATTGTTGCAACTGAATGCAGTACTCTGTAAAACAAAAGGTCACTGCAGGCATAGCTTCTGTTGCTGGAAAGGTTTTACCACGAAGGTCAACACCTTGAGTTTCAAGCCAAGTTTTCAGACCGGAGTGATCCAGCCTCTTCCTATTGAGATAAATCCTCAATGACGTGACAATATTATTCAAATCTGCTGCAATACAATATGATACTTGAAAAGAATTGTGGATTCTGTTGAGCCATAAGGGTATTATATGAATCCAACTATTCAACACACATTTAGTGAATGAGTCTGTTGATATAACAGATAAATAAGAGCAAATCTACAATGATAATCTTATTCAACACTTTCAGTTGAAACATTCGGTCTGTAGTACAAATACACTGATTTAAGAGAAAAACCTGGTATTTTAATTTTCTTCATGGAGCCTATTAGTCCATAATTGACAGAAGAAATATAATAGAAGAAAATTGCCATAATTTACACTTCTGAACCCCAGTATTTGCTCTGCACCTGGAAAAGATTACTGGAGAGGGATTGAGGAAGCAAAGATTTTCTTGTGGTGAAGCTGAAAGTAAGGGACTTCTATATCTTCTGTCAATTTTGTTTGCCTGGCTGCACAGGCAAGAAAGCTTTTGGGAAATGGGTGTCAAGAGTACATCACTGAGTGGAGGTGGAATGAACATCATAAGACAGTGGAGTTTTGACATCACAGTGAGGCCTAGATATTATTGGGGCAGGCCAATAGCTGCCCTGCTTGGTGAGAAGCCTGTTAGACCTAAAGGAAATAATCCTGCTCCTTCTGACCACAAGCATGAAGACTTTGAGAAAAGTGTGAGAAAGGAAAGGCCATTAAGATAAGGGAATGCATGTAGGGAGGAGTAAGAAAACAAGGGAGTACACAATGCATGGTAGGGCTTGAGAAAATACAGAGCATTAGAGTACCTTAGTATGTATGTCCATGGATCCTTGAAGGCAACAGGACAGGCAGATAAAGTGGTTAAGAAGGTTTATGGGACACTTGCCTTTACAAGTCGAGACATTGAATACAAGAGTTATGATGGATCTGTATAAGATGTTAGTTAAGCCTCAGCTGGAGTATTCCATACAGTTCTGGTCACCACACTATAAGAAGGATGTAATGTCACATGAGACTGTGTATAGCAGACTCACCTAAATATTGCCCAGGCTGGAGCACTTCAACTATGAATTGAGACTAGATAGACTAGGGTTATTGTCCTTAGAGCAGAGAAAGCTAAGAAGGGATCTGAACTAATGCCAAATCCCATAATATTCGTAACATGTGAAAATCATAATCACTGTCTTGAGCAGATTCAACGATGGAGCCTCCACAGCTGCCTGGGCCAGAGTATTCCCAAGATTCATCATCTTCTGAGTTTAGAAATTATTCTTCTTGCCAATCCTATATAGTTTGCTGCTCATTCTGAGTCTGTATCCATTGGTTCTAGTCCCTTCACGGATAGGGGAAAATATCCTGGCTGCATCTTCCCAGTTGAGCCCTGTAAGAATTTTGTAAGTTTGAATAAAGTCATTTTGTGTTTGTCAATTCAACATTTTTACCTTCCCCCAATTCACCCAGTTAAGAACTGCCATCCCAATAAAACTGAGTGATAGTTGCTGGAAAGAGCCCATGTGCAGATATTCAGCCACACAGGATTAACTGTCATGCATTCACAATTGAATAGCCTGCTAGCATTTATTTTCTATGCTCAAAAATGAAGAGTAGTCATTTGGATGAGAGACTGGAAGATTGCCAGCACTTGTGGAGCCGTAACCCAGCAACAGCCGTGGCCTTCAGGCGAATAGGAGAGAAAACTGGAAAGGCATGTATTAAAATAAGTGCCATAGAAATAGGCACTCACCCACAGAGTTCTTCTCTGTTCTTTATTATGTTTTTGTAAATCTATTTTTAATCAACTTATACAACACTGGAGTAAAATACTGTTTATCTTGATCTGTAATGGAAAACCTTTCATTAAACATCTACAGAAACTTCAATTACAAATGCCTTGCATCTCCTAACCTGCTTTTACGTGTCAGACATGGCTAAATGAGTACCATCCTCACCTCTGACTCAGAAGATTGTGAGTTCAAGTACTAATCCAGGGATTTGTGTGCATAATCTAGGCTGACTCTTCAAAGCTGCACCGTCAGAGCTGGTGCCTTTTGAGTCACACATTTAATTGAGACTCCACCTGCGCTTTCAGGTGGATGTAAAAGATCTCTTAACATTTATTTGAAAAAGAGCAAAGGAATTATCTCTGGCATCCTGGCTAATCTTTATCCGTCAATCAATATCATTAAACTAGATTAGCCCAGAAACTGGAGCACACCAATTCTCTTGATTCTTTCATGGGATGTGGGCATCACTGACAAGACCAGCATGTTGGCCATCCCTATAACCCTTGAACCGAATAGTTCTTCAGGCCATTTGAACAAGTTTTAAAGAGCTAACTACATTACTGTGGGTTGGATGTCATTTGTCGACCAGTTCCAGTAAAGATGACAGATTTCCTTCATTACAATATATTAGTGAGCCAGATGGTTTAATAGACATAGTGTAGTGATTGGAACCAGATGGACCGCATTGATTATGAGATCCTGGAATAGGATTGTGGGCCAATCAGAGAGCGCTGGCTGACAGATGTAAACGGGGAATCGGAATCTCGCCATTTCAGGGACTGACTCCAAGCTGGGCTGGCCACAACCAGTATATTGTGCACATGTAAATAATGAGTGACTTGACGGTAGATACTGGCCTCTGTGTGGTTATTTTACAATGAGTCAATGAGATTAGCTTTTAATTCCATATTTATTAATTGTATTCAAATTCAAACAGCTGCCATCTAAAACTGTGTACCAGAGGATTAGGCTTTGTCTCTGGACTATTTGGCCAGTTGCATTAGCACTACACCAACTCCCCATTTGAATGCTGCAGAAAGAAGGAAGAACAAGAAGTCACCTCTGAATGATGAAGCCAGAGGGACACCAGATATTAGGCCTGAGGCTTCATTACTGTTTAGCTGGGAAATGCAGACAGGCAGTTCATTGGAAAAGCAGGATTAAATCACTGCATCATTAGGAGTGACCCTCAGCAATTTGATTAAAAGAGACCAGAACAGCAAGTAACAGTGGGTGGGGCGAGGTTGTAATAATGGCTACAGTAATTGAAAGGGACAGAGCAGCCTTATTTTTAGCACGATACACACTACTTTAAATGACTTTATTTGACTCTTCTTCTTTATGAGGAGCTCAGCTGAAAGATATTTATAAGCAATAGGAAATTATCCTTTATTCTGCAAAGAAATATATGAAAGACAAAGAATCACGTTGGTATTTCTTCTTGTCAACCAGTTTTCTCTGCATCTCTTGTCTTCCAAAGGCACTGGCTCTTAGTGCAGTACAATGACACTGTCACCACCCAGAGGCTATCTTTGCGGATGAATTTAAACAGTGACTATTAGCAATCTTATCAATACTGGAAGGGACGTCATGTCTTAAGCTGAGCCTAATTCTCTGCTTATCTGAAATACATGCCTTCCAGTGAGAGTAATTTTTTTAATATTCAGAGCCATGTGTTTTTCCTACACATCTAATCCAAAGGATGCTGAATGTAGATATTGCAAACTCACCACTGCTCTTATTGAGAAAACTTAATTAAGATCAGGGGATGGAAGCTGAGGATACATTTACCACCCAAGCTAGAAAAGAGATTTAATTTCTCAGAAGGTTAAATTATAATATTTGATACTGTGATAACAGTCATAAAGATTAATTGGGTAAAGCTGTAGCAATGAAATTCATACAGAATGATTACAATCAGTTACCCATTGAGATTTGCATAACTTTGTGGAAATACAAATATATTTATCTCGCTAACATTGACTTCACAGGCCTACATAGAAACAACCTTCAATGAGGTTTATTTTGGCGACAGTTGATTAAGTTTCAGTTTTATAAGGGCTATCTGAAGACACTGATAAAGGGCAAACTTTATTGATCCCATATTATTCATTTTACATTCATTATTTCAAACAAGTGATTTCAAACAAGGGAGACTAATTGATTTGGAACATTTCCTTCTCCATCTCCAGGAATTAAATTCAGATGTACCCAACATTGTTGAGCTGAGAATCTCCTCTCTCTGATGGTTGTGCATCTCTTCATTTAGATATTTGAGGCACTTATCCTCATTCTGATTGTTATAAGTGCATACAGAAAATCTACAAAAAATAATTTGACATTGAATTGGAAATTTTATGAAGGACACATGGACAAAAAAAAAAGAAATGTTACAGGGTAGGGTTGGGGGTTGGGTGATTAGTAGGGTGATAAATACCAGAGGGTAAAAAGTTGGTTAGATAGAGTCTAGGAACATATTTCGTCTACTCGGAGTTTTTTTACTCCAACTCACACATTACAAATACACTGCTTACTTGTTTCCCTGAGTACTTGCAGGAGTGGCTCTAGAAATAGTGGATGCATTTATGATCCTCTTTCAAGTTTCTACAGGCTCTGGAAAGTTCCAATAGATTGCAGGTTAGCTAACCTTACTATTTAAAAAAGGAGGTAGAAAGGAAACAGGAATTATAGACTGATTAACTTGATGTTAGTGAGAAACAAAATGCTAGAGTCCATTGTAAAAGATTTAATAGCAGAATATTTGGAAATGAAAGGCAGGAGCAGACAGAGTCAGCATGGGTTTTTGAAAGGGAAATCATACTTGGCAAATCAACTGGAATTGTTCGAGGATGCAACAAGTAGAGCTCAGGGAAACACCAGTGGATGTTGTTTACTTCGACTTTTAGAAGGCATTCGATAAGAGAGTAGCAAATAAAATGAAAGCATATGGCATCAGGGGCAGTATACTGACATGGATAGAGAACTTGTTTGGCAGATAGGAAAGCAAGAGTAAGAATAAATGGGTCTCTTTCCAAGTGGCAGGCAGTGACTAGTGGGGTACCACAGGGATCAGTGTTTGGAACTCAGCTATTCACAATGTATATTGATGATTTATCCACTTTGGCAGTAAAACCAGGAAGGCAGATTATTGTCTGAACAGTGATAGATTGGGAAAGGGGAAGATGTGACAAGGTCGGGGTAACCTTGTACACCAGTCTCTGAAATCAGGCATGGAGGTGCAGAAGGTGATGAAGAAGCATCTGGTACGTTGGCCTTCATAGCAAAACGATTTGGATGCAGGAGCAAGCATGTCTTGCTGCAATTGTTCAGGACTGAAAAATGTGTTGCTGGAAAAGTGCAGCAGGTCAGGCAGCATCCAAGGAGCAGGAGAATCGATGTTTCGGGCATAAGCCCTTCTGCCTGACCTGCTGCGCTTTTCCAGCAACACATTTTTTAACTCTGATCTCCAGCATCTGCATTCCTCACTTTCTCTTGCAATTGTTCAGGACCTTGGTAAGACAACAGTGGGAGTGGTATGTACAGTTTTCATCTTCTTAGCTGACGAAGGATATTCCGGCCATGGACGGTGAGCAATGAAGGTTTACCAGTCACACCTGGTATAGCAGCACTGACGAATGATGAGATAATAGATTGAGATTAACTATATTCATTAGCGTATTGAAGAAAGTTGGGCGATCTCATAGAAATCTATAAAATGCAGACAAGGTAAACATAGAACGGATGATCCTGATGACCAGGAATTTAGAACCAGGGGTCACATTCTTAGAATTGGGGATTAGGCTATTTGGCACTGAAATGAGGAGGAATTTCTCAGCCAGGGAGTGGTGATCCTGTGGAATTCTCTGCCATAGAAAACAGTTGAGACCAGAACATTAAAAATTTTCAAGAAGGAGTTCAATCTCATTGTAGGGCTACAGGGGATATGGAACATATGGAAACAGGGGACTGATTTGGATGATCAGCCATGATAATATTGAACAGCACAGTGGGCTTGAAGGCCTGAATAGCTTACTCCTATTTTCTATATTTTTATACACTCATTTTTAAGCAACGTGCTCAAACATGTTATGATGTACTTCTGGTGCAGGTGAATCTTAAATGACAGGCCTTCGGACCTGAGCCAAGGACACTATGTAACTCAGCGCTCTAATTAGGAAGACAGCTGTGTTTGGGAGGGTAAAATGAATAATATGGGATCAATAAAGTTTCCCCTTTATCAGTGTCTTCAGATAGCCCTTATAAAACTGAACATTAACCCACATTAATTTAAACTCATCACCTCAACCACTCGGCCCTAACTAAGGCCAATTTATACACACCCAATTATCCCTTCATTAATTTGGTTGCAGACATCTCTCCCAGATCTGCCTACATGATGACAAAGTGGGATTGGAGGTCCTTTTGATTTTGACCCAATCAATGGAGGAATATGGAAGGAACTTCATCCCTCCCATCAACTTTGGAAAAAATAAAGTGAACTTACATTGACAAATCTCAGCTACAGGTGATCAGTGGTGACACCTTATTGCAAAAAGTGGGAATACCCCATAGTCAGTATTGACATCCATTTTGTTTGATTACAAATTTTTTAAGAATGATTAAATTAAAATTGTGACTGTACGGATCCATTTTCAAGATAGAAACACAGTAAGGATAAAAAGTGAAAGAACAATGGGTGCTGTAGCCAAACACAAAAACAGAAGTTGCTGGAAAAGCTCAACAGTGATAGAGTGATCGAGTCATAGAGATGTACAGCATGGAAACAAATCCTTTGGTCCAACCTGTCCATGCCGACCAGATATCCCAACCCAATCTAGTCCCACCTGCCAGCACGAGGCCCATATCCTTCCAAACCCTTCCTATTCATATACCCATCCAAATGCATCTTAAATGTTGAAATTGTAGCCATCCAGATGCCTTTTAAATGCTGCAATAGTACCAGCCTCCACCACCTCCTCTGGCAGCTCATTCCATACACATACCACCCTCAGCGTGAAAAAGTTGCCCCTTAGGTCTCTTTTATATCTTTCCCCTCTCACCCTAAACCTATGCCCTCTAGTTCTGGACTCCCCTACCCCAGGGAAAAGACTTTGTCTATTTAGCCTATCCATGCCCCTCATGATTTTGTAAACCTCTAAAAGGTCACCCCTCAGCCTTTGACACTCCAGGGAAAACAGCCCCAGCCTGTTCAACCTCTCCCTATAGCTCAAACCCTCCAAACCTGGCAGTTCTGGTAGCGTGGGCAAGAGAAATCAGAGTTAACCTTTTAGATCTGGTGACCTGAACAGGAGTTCTGAGGAAGGGTCACCAGACTCAAAACGTTAACTCTGATTTCTCTTCACAGATGCTGCCAGACAAGCTGAGCTTTTCCAGCAATTTCTGTTTGTGTTTGTAATGTAGTAAGGATAAATGGAGCTGGATTTTTAATTCCATTTTTCAATAAAGTTGAAGACAAGTAGAATGAGATTTACCAACTGCCTCCTCTGAGGTAACATGGCATTTGCAGGGGCAAAGGTAGAGTCACCAAAGTCGATTCGATTCCCTACAGTGTGGAAACAGGCCCTTCGGCCCAACAGGTCCACACCAACCCTCCAAAGAGTAACCCACCCAGCCCCATTTCCCTCTGACTAATGCACCTAACACTATGGACAATTTAGCATGGCCAATTCATCTGACCTGCACATCTTTGGAATGTGGGAGGAAACCAGAGCACCTGGAGGAAACCCACGCAGACACAGGGAGAATGTGCAAACTCCACACAGACAGTTGCCCAAGCCTGGAATTGAACCTGGGCCCTGAGTCTGTGAGGCAGCAGTGCTAACCACTGAGTCACCGTGCTGCCCCAAAGTCTTACCAGATCATAGAGAGAGATGATTGGTCATAACATAACCTGAGGGTCACCAAGCCTCAGCTGAGGGAAGAGGTTGAGAAGGAGAGGCCTTCATGGTAACCTCAGCTGGTGTGGGCATTGAACACACATTATTGGCATCATGCTGCATAATAAATCAGCCATGCAACCAACTGAGCTAACCAACCCCTAGTGAAACAATACTCTCATATGCAAAGGGGTGACTCTGATCAGTAACTCTTTCCTGTTTTACACTTGGATGGCGACAATCTTTTCATGAGAGCAGGCTTTTATCATGTATTTTTTAAAACAAATTATTTCCTGAAGACACCGACTAATATTAAAAAATAGAATCAAAAAGTGCTGGAGAAACTCAGCAGGTCTGGCAGCACCTGTGGTTCTGAAGAAGACTTAATGAACTTGAAAAGTTAACTCAGTTTCTCTCTCCACAGAGCCTGCCAAACCAGCTGAGCTTCTCCAGCATTTTCTGTTTATCTTTTAGCTTTCTAGCATCTGCAATATTTTGTTTTTATTGAAGTATTCAGTTTTTTTTGTCAAATCTGGGTGTGTAGATCCAGCTGTTAGTTATACAACCTGTCCAAATTCCAGAGGCAAAAACCAGTTTAGAAAGAAACTAATGGGTTGAAAATGAATATACTGGTCATACTGGAGTCAAGAGTGTGGTGCTAGGAAAGTACAGCACGTCAGGCAACATCCAAGGAGCAGGAGAATCAATGTTTCGGGCATAAACCCTTCATCAGGAATGAGGCTTCTGAGCTGAAGGGGTAGAGACATAAATGGGGAGGGGGGGGCAGTGGTGGGGCAGGTACCTGAGAGTGTGATAGGTAGATGAAGATGGGGGTAATGGTCGTAGGCCGGAGAGGAGGGTGAACGAATAGTTGGGAAGGAAGATGGATAGGTAGGACAGGTCATGGGGACATGCTGAGCTGAAAGGTTGGAACTGGGATAAGGTGCGGGGAGGGGAAATGAGGAAACTGGTGAAATCCACAATGATTCCGTATGGTTGGAGGATTCCAAGGCGGAAGATGAGGCATTCTTCCTCCAGGTATCAGTGGGTTAGGGTTTGGCAGTGGAGGAGGCACAGGATCTGGCAGAGTTGGAGGGGGAGTTGAAGTGTTCGGCCAGGGGGTGGTGGGATCGGTTGGTGCAGGTGTCCCGGAGATTTCTCTGAAGTGCTCTGCAAGAAGGCGTCCTGTTGGGACTGCATTGGGAGCAACAGATACAGTAAATGACATGTGTGGAAGTACAGGTGAAACTCTGATGGATGTGTAAGGCTCCTTTGGAGCTTTGGACGGAGGTGAGGAGGGAGGTGTGGGTGCAGGTTTTGCAATTCCTGCGGTGGCAGGGGAAGCTGCCGGGAGGGGAGGTTGGGTTGGTGGGTGGTGTGGACCTAATGAGGGAGTTGTGGAGGGAATGGTCTTTATGGAAAGTGGATAGGGGTGGGGAGGGAAATATATTTCTGGTGGTGGGGTCTGTTTGTAGGTGACAGAAATGGCAGAGGATGATGCAATGTATATGGAGGTTGGTAGGGTGATAGGTGTGGAGCAGGGGAGATCTGTCCTTGTTGTGGTTAGAGGGGTGGGGTTTGAGGGCAGAGGTGTGGGAAGTGGATGAGATGCGCTGGAGGGCATCATCGACCACATGGGAGGGGAAATTGCCGTCTTTAAAGAAGGAGGCCATCTGGTGCATTCTGTTGTGGAACGGGTCCTCCTGGCAGCAGATGCAGTGGAGGCAGACGAATTGGGAATAAGGGATAGCGTATTTACAGGAGGCAGGGTGGGAGGTAATGTAGTCCAGGTAGCTGTGGGTGTTGATGGGTTTGTAGAAGATGTCCATGCTGAGTTAGTCACCATTGATGGAGATGGAGAGGTCCAGGTGAATTTAAGGTTGGGGTGGAAGGTGTTGGTGAAGTTGATGAACGGTTGAACCACTTTGTGGGAGCATGAGGTGATGCTGATATAATCATCACTGTAGCGGAGGAAAAGGTGGGGAATGGTGCTGTGGTGAATGCGGAAGATGAACTGTTCCATGTGACCGACAAAGAGACAGACATAGCTGGGGCCCATGCAAGTGCCCATGGCTACCCCTTTGAAGAGGAAGAAGTGGGAGAATTCAAGGGAGAAACTATTGAGGGTGAGCACTGGAGCACTATTTTAAGGTATACAAAACAAATTGGACCCATTGTAAACTTTGAATTGGTTACATCTTTTATTCCTGATGAAGGGCTTTTGCCCGAAACGTCGATTTTGCTGCACTTTGGATGCTGCCTGAACTGCTGGGCTCTTCCAGCACCACTGAACCAGAATCTGGTTTCCAGCATCTGCAGTCATTGTTTTTACCTTGCATCCTGTTGTCAACTGGTGATCCACTCTCCAACCATCTGTCCACACCTACTTATGGGGCTCTATGTATTGTTTGATAATTCTCCAGTGAAACATCATCATCACTGGTGGTCCCTCACAGATGAGGATGACTCTCAGGGTGAGTCTGTAGGTGGCTATACAGACCGATGTGGCTACCACAGGCTCTGTTATACTTGGGGCAGAAGGTGGTCATGGGAAGGGGTGGATGGGGCGTTGATGTGGCAGCGTGCTCCTTCTGCTGTTTTCACATGGCTTCTGCTTTTTCTCGAAGGCAAATCTCAAGGCACTCGACTCGTTCTCGGATGCTCCTTTTCCACTTTGGAGGGTCTTGGGCCAGTGATTCCCAGATGTTTGTGGGAATGCTGCACTTTGCCAGTAAGATCTTGAGGGTATCACTGATGCATTTCCTCTGTCCACCTGGGACTTGCCTGCTGTTTCAAGGCTGGGAGTAGAGCATCCGCTTGGGGAATCTCGTGTCGGTCATGTGGATGACATGCCCAGCCCATCACAGCCGATTAAGGGTGGTCAGTGCCTCGATGCTGGGGATGTTGACCTGGTCAAGGACGTTGGTGTTGCTCTATCTTCCTTCCCAGTGGATTTGAAGGACCTATCTCAGATGGTACTGATCCGATCCCTCGAGGCTTCTGCTGTAGACAGTCCACATCTCAGAGCCATGTAGGAAACTGGGAATCACCACAGCTCTGTAAACTGTGATCTTGGTGTTGGATCTGATGTTGATGTTTTCGAACACCCTTTTCCTCAGTGGCCAAAGGCTGCATGAGCACATCCTCTTCATCAATAGCTGCTGAGATATTGGAAGTGGATAACATTATCTAATGTCTCCCACGGACCTTTTTTATCGTGGGTTTGTTCCACATTGCTGGGCCAGGTTGGTGGAGGACTTTGGTCTTGCAGACATTAAGGGTGAGACCAATGCTCTCATTTGCGTCTGTAAAGGTGCTGACAATGGTCTGCAGTGCATCCTCTGAAACTGTACATGCACAAGCATCATCTGTGTACTGCAGCTCTTTGACACTGGTTGGGATGACTTTGGTTTTGGCTTGAAAGTATTGGGGGTTGAATAATTTCCTGCTGGTTCTATCAGTTAGCTCCACTCCAGCAGGAGCTTGTCGATGGTGAGGTGAAGCATTGCAGTGAGGCAGGTCGAGTACTATGTCCTGTTCTGGTCACCCAGTTATTGGAAGGATATTATTAAATTGGAGAGGGTACAGAAGAGCTTTACCATGATGTTGCCAGGTATGGAGAAAGTGAGGACTGTAGATGCTGGAGATTAGAGTCGAAGAGTGTAGTGCTGGAAAAGCACAGCAGGTCAGGCAGCATCCGAGGAGCAGGAGAATCGACGTTTCAGGCGTAGGTCCTTCATCAAGAATGAGGCTTGTGGGCCAAGGGGGCTGAGAGATAGACCCACTGAGATCCTGTAGAGGGAGGAGGAAAACTTCTTCAAGGAAGGCATCCTTGGAAGAGGCTTCGCAGTAAGGTTATAATCAACTAGGAGAAAGTGAGCACTGCAGATGCTGGAGAAGTTCTTCTCCACCCTCTATAAGGATCTTAGTTGGTCTATCTCTCAGCCCCTTAGCCTACAAGCTTCATTTCTGATGAAGGGCTTATGCCCAAAACATCAATTCTGTTGCTCTGCAGATGCTGCCTGACCTGCTGTGCTTTTCTAGCACCACCCTCTTCAACTGTTGCAGGTAAGGCAAGGTTAGAGTTATAAAGAAAGGCTGGGACTTCTTTCACTGGAGCTTAGGAAGGTTGAGAAGCAACCTTACAGAGTGTATAAAATAAAGAGGGGTATAGATAGAGTTAATGGTAGGTATCTTCTCCTTAGGTCATGAGATTTCAAGATTGGGGGCACATTTTTAAAGTGAGAAGAGAGAAGCTTAAAAAAGACATGGGGAAAGGTTTTTACACAGGCTGGTTTGCATGTGTAATTAACTTACTGAGGAAGTGGTAGATGTGGGTATAATTACAATATTTAAAAGATATTTGCATTAGAACACGAATAGAAAAAGGTCAGAGGGATATGGGCCAGGAGCAGGCACGTGGGACTAGTTTAGTTTTAGATTATGGCTGGCACGGACTGGTTGGAGCGAAGGGTCTGTTTTCATGCTGTATGACTCTATGACTCTATAATGTGTTGGGTGAATAAAGCACCCTTGCTTGACACCAGTCCGAATGGGGAATGAGCCATTTGTCATGACTGCTTTCCATGAAACACCTTTGGGATGGTTATCCACATCATTGAAAGCTGTTGTTGTTCTTGTTAATGGCCTGGTGATAAAGTCGAAAATCACCATGTGGACTCTTGCTGGCAAATGTGCTATAGATGTTAAAATAAAGAACTGCAGATGATGAAGCAGAATTGGAATTGCTGGACAATCTCAGCAGATAGGGCAGCATCTGTGGAAAGAAAGCTGATCAAGTCGACCACAGTTCTGAAGAAGGGCCACAGGTCTCGAAACGTTGACTCTGCTTTGTCTCCACAGATACTGCCAGATTTGCTGAGTTTCTCCAGCAATTTCTGTTTCGTCATAGATACTAGTAGCTCTGCTTCTTCCTTCTGTCTGGATGATCCAGCCAGTCTTGAGAATGCAAAAGTAAAGCATCAAAATTGCACTTCAATGTAGGAATACTTTACAAGCTTCTTTAAGAGTGGTACGGTGGCTCAGTGGTTAGCACTGCTGCCTCTTAGCACCAGGGACATGGGTTTGATCCCAGCCTTGGGTGACCGTTTCTTCCCACAGTTCAAAGATGTGCAGGTTCGGTGCTAAATTGTGCAGGGATGTGCTGACTCAGCCATGAGACATGCAGGGTTATGGAGATGGGGAGGGTGGGCTAGGATGCTCTTAAGAGGGTTGAAACAGAATCAAATGGCCTCATTTCACATTGTAGAGATTCTAAATTTTTCTTATAGTGTGTGATTCTTCAGATATAAGGCTAATGAGTAAGTGTCACTGGAGAACCATTGACAATGGGAATCTGATTGTTCTTAAATCCATTTAACTTCTTTAGGTCTCCCTAAATATTTTTCCCCTTTTGAACCTATTCCTATCAACTTCATAGGGAAGGCATTGGCACAGACTGCAAAAAGAAATTGAAGGCAAATCAACCCAAATCATTGTCCCATGCACCTTAATAACCAGACTCAAGATTCCTGGAATAAATCTGACTCTGAGTAGTATGTAATCTACCCAGCAGGGGATAATGTGGGGAAGAAATGATGTAAAAGAATCAGTAAATAGTAATAAATAAAAGCAATCCATTTCTGGGTCGTCTAAAACAAGCTCTATAAATATTTTCTAGTAAATGTCCTGTCAATTATTGTAATACAAGTTTAAATACTTCCACAAAGCCATAAACAATTCTCATGTCATTTTTCTGTATGGACTAAATTTATTACAGCACTGTTTGATAGATTTGCTTATTTGGTGGTAAATTGTCAAGTTACTACAAGTGATCTGTGGGACATAATACAAAATAGTCTAGATTTTCACTCACTTCACTCAAATATTGTATCCCAGTAACAGAATTATTTTGCAAGCTAATCCTATCACAGAAAGTGTGACTGATGAAACCTAGGGATCTCTTGTGAACCTGCATAAACAAAATACATACAAACCTGAATAATATTTTTGTACAAACTAAAATTAATTATTATATGGTGTTTGGGAGTAGCCTGAGTAATGTGCAAATGTAGGGAGTTCAGGATCACAAGACATTAACACAGCAATAATGAAAAGGAAAGCAAAAGAAATGTTAGGCATTCTCAGCAAGTCAGGCTGCATCTGTCAAGAGAATCCAGAGTTAACATTTCGGTTCCATGCTGCCAGATCTGCTGAGCTTTTCCAACAATTTCTGTTTCTGTTTCTGATTTCCAGCATCCACAGTTCTTTCATACTTTATTGAATCAAATAATGAGTTGAACTTTACAACAGTGTCAATTTTAAGGAGTTTTATGGAGAGCTTTCTCTTTGTGATCTCTAATGAGTTATTTTGAGCAATTTTATGCTCTTCACCTTTTTATTAAAATACGTAACAACCTTGATACAGTTGAGACTGAGAGATCCTATGCAGTTCTCTCGTCAATCCTTGGAAGCAGCCAATTGCATAAACATTTAACTCAGCTGCCATCTTGATGCCCACTGGAATAGGATGGCCACCAGCTCATCAGGGCACAAGTCCCACTTCAGCAGTTCTGTAACACTGTCATGGACTCTGACAATCTGCAGGAATGTGTCTGATGCCAACCTCCATGGATCAGAAGTACAGGTGGCCACCTCCCATGGAGTGTACCCAGAGGTGCTGGGGACTGCTGGTCAAAATGGAGACCCAAAGGTGCAAGGTGCAACTGGAGCCACCAGGTACTCATTCTGAATTGCATATTTGGAACTGTCAGCATCTAGTTTCTCTTTGCTGTATGGGACAATAGGAAGAGCCATATTAATTAGGTACTATTGAGATTTAAATGCATGCAACAGACCTCTTGCCATTTTTTTGCAAGATCCGTATCCAACCTTGCACAGAAAATTGAACTATTTTCTTAACATTGTGGACCTAGTTTTTCTGATCTCAACTGACTCACCACTTTCCACATTAATTGGGGCAAGGAAAATGCAACTTGAGGAGAAGAACATCTCCCAGGACCAGCATAGGCAGCAACGAAAATTAGCAAAATACAATGAAATGAACAAATCTGATGTCAAGAAAATTCCTGACTTTCACCTTCAATTTAAATGGCTTATTTCCTAGTGTCTACATTTCATAACTTGTCTCGTTTAACTGTCACTTACAATTTTCCTCTCATTTCCCAGGAAACAATATAATAGAGTCGGTCAAGAAGGGACAGAGCGTACAAACATATAAAAGCACTAGTAAATAGGGTCAAAAAGGGAAAAGCAAAATTAACAGCTCTTTACGCGAATGCTCATAGAATTTGAAACAAATAGATGATTTAATAGCACAAATATAGGTTAATGTGCATGATTTTATAGAAACAAAATGGAGACATGATTACAAGCAGATCAAATCTGAAAACTAAATATTCAGGGGTATGTGACTTTCTGAAAGGATAGGCAAGAAAGAAAGAGTAAGTGGGGAAACATTATTGCTGCAGGACAGAATAAGCACAATAGCAAGAAATTATTTTGAATCAGAAGACATACAATCCTTATGGGTGGATGTAAGAAACAAGAAGTGAAAGAAAACACTGGCAGGAGGACTCTATAGGCCCCCTTACAGTATAGTGGGACAGAGAATAAATCAGGAGAAAATGAAGCACTTCCATTAATCATGAGTCACTTTATCCTTCATGCAGATTGGCTGAGGAAGCAATGAGGAAGAATTCATAAAGTGTATTCAAGACAGTTTCCAGGAGTAATATGTTGCGAATCCAACCGGGGACTAGGCCATTTTAATCCAACTAGCCTGCACACTACAAGCAATTTAACATGGTCAATCCACCGAACCTGCAAGTCTTGGACATGGGAGGAAACCTCATACAGATACGAGGGGACTTTGCAAACTCCACACAGACAGTCATTCTAACTGGGATTGAACCCAGGTTCTTAGTGCTGTGAGGCAGCAGTGCTGATCACTGAGCCACTGCGCTAAGCTAATAGAATTCAGTTTGAGGGGGAGCAACTTGGGTCAGAAGCAATTGTGCTAAATGTAAATAAACATAATTACAAAGGAATGAGGGCAGAGCTGACTACAATGGTTCAGGAAAGGAGTTTAGCAGCACAAATAGTTGAGAAACAATAGCAGATGTTTAGGAAACTAGTTCATGTCTTTCAGAAAAGACACATTCCAGTGAGGAAGAAGTATCCCAGCAAGGAAATAGGCCAACCATGGCTAACCAGGGGAGTTCAGGATAACATCAAATTGGAAGAAAGAACATGCAATGTGTCAAACATTATGGTAAGGCACAGGATCAGAAAAGTTTTAAAAACCAACAAAAGATGTCCAAAAAAAACAGAGGGATAACATAAATTTTGTTGAAGTTTGCTGATCAAGTTCAATGCAGAGGAGTGTGAGGTGATGCAATTTGGTTGGAAGGGCATGAACAGACAATGTAAAATACTTAAGAGGGTGCAGAAGCAGATGGACCTGGGTAACCTGCTTCTCGGGCACTGCCTGACCTGCTGAGCTTTTCTAGCACTACTCTTATCTTGACTATATATATGCATAGATCACTGAAGATAGACAGGTGGAGAAAGCAGTGTGTAACATATACAGTATATTATTGGGCTTTATTAATAGATTCAAAGCATTCAAGAGCAAGGAGGCTGTACTGAACTTATACAATATACTGGCTAGACATCAGTTGTGGTATTATGTTCAGTCTGGGCTCCACATATATGAAGGATATGAACACATTGGAGCAGTGCAAAAGTGGTTTACAAAAATGTTTCCAAGGATAACAAACTTCAGTTGTATGGATAGCTGGGAGAGGTGGGACTGTTCTCATTGGACAGAAGGCTAAGAAAAGATTTGATAATAGTTTTAAAAATCAAGAGTTGCCTGGATACAGTAGATAGGTAGAAACTGTCCTTGCTTATAAAAAGGATAGAGAATGCAAGGGCACAGACTTAAAGTAATTTGCAAATATTGCAAATGCAATGTGAGAAAATATCTTTTCATGCGAGTGGTTTGAATCTGGAATGAACTGCCTGGAAGTGTGGTGGAGGCAGAGTCAATCGAGCCATTGAAGAGGGTATTTGGATGCTTATTTAAATAGAAACAATGTGCAAGGGCATGGGGATGAATAGCACCAAGTCATAATGTTCAGTGGAGAGCCAGTGCACACAATGGGCTCAGTGGTTTCCTTCTGCGCTATAACAATTCTGTGATTCTGTACAACATCAACTCTGTTCATGCAATTATTATAATACAAGACGATACAGTGCAGATTTGTTTAGATGCTGCCTGGCACAAGCAAACATATATATACAGAAAAAAACCTGAAACACTGGAGCTATTTTTGTTGGATTTGAGGACATTAATGGGTAACTGAATATAATTATTAAATCTCATGAAGGGATGGGACAGAGTAGAGAGAAGACTGTTTCAATGGCTGGGGGATCTAAAACTAGGGCACATAGATGACAGATCAGAGAGCAAAATTAACGTTTTACTGCATGTTAAATGCTGAGCTGACAATTGGAAACAATTAGCTGAACCTTCTCATAACTAGATAATCATATTTTTAAACAATTATGTCCTGTAGATAGGAAACATTGTTGTTCATCTTCTCTTCCTTAACTGATAAACTGCCAGATCAAACAGGATGTACAGCAAGTATTTGTGAACAATATTAACTGTTTCTAACACATAGATGAATTTTGTGTCTAACACTTATTATGTACACTATGTAGCAGTGACTCATCTATCTTGTGAATAATTCGGGTACATAAGCATAATATTGAGCATTTTAGCACATTGTAGTTAAATTAATTAACAGATGGCCAATTGCATCACTAAACATTGAAATTTAAAAACTCGTTAGTGATTTTAAATAAGTGAAACCGTCAATCTATCACAAGATATATTTTCAAACACTGATTCAATATCTCAGATGTGAATGCTGTTTCCAAAGGGAGTGCTGTTTTTTCAATTATGCATTTGCACTGCACCTTGCAATTATTTTCCTGTATTAATCTCCAAAGAACATGGCTTTTGTACATTAACCAAGTACTTTATCAACTTGAGCGATTTGGAAGCTTATCACATTAATTGCTAAAGACAATCTTTAATAAGTTTGTTTCTACATCTTAGGGACTTCATTTGTAAATGGTGACCTGATTGGAAAGATGGTAAAACATTCCATTGCGTGATCAGAAATAATTTGAGCTCCAGTTAGAGCTGTTTGTGTATTAACACTAGAGACTGTGAATCTAACAATCATCTTCAGCTCCCTACCAATTCTGAAATGTTAAGAATGACAATTGCACTTAATTATTCAGATAGGATTTATGCCAATTCTGAAATGTTAAGAATTGGTCTAAATCCTATCTGAATAATCAAGTGCAATTGTCATTCAATTCTTCACTCTTCAGTATGAATTTATACGCACAAGGTGTTTGTATGGATGATTGATTCCAATAGCCTCTCAGCATAGATCAGCAGGTAAGGATTTCTTCAGGGAGATGCCAACAAGGTTTTCGACATTGCAACTGTAATGACACTTCAAAAGACTGTAGAGTGCATTAAACATATCCTGAAGCGGTGCCGTTTTATAAAGATACGTTCTTTCCAACTGTCATTGCAAATGTGTTATCTGTCTGGTATCCACACATGCCACCACAACAAATTGCGCAACTCTCCTTGTGTCTCTTTGTTGATCTAGATTTTGAGAAACTAGGTCCCTAAAAGTGTCAGGTATGCTTGTACAACATTACAGATGGTGCTTGTAAATTGCCTGAGTATCTTGTTTTCAGGAGGGTGCCTTTACTGTCCAATATTAAATTGTAAATTAATTATTATGTATTTTACATATGCCCTTAATCTCCATTTTTTTCAAAGGCAGAAGAAGGAACATCAAAAACACGGAAATAGAAAAAACACACCGGATCATCAACGCCACGCTCACAGGCATCTGATTCATGAGAGAAGTAGAAAAGGATAGCCAACTCCCATTCCTAGACGTGATAGTACAGAGAACACCGAATGGAGAATTCACCACAAGGGTACACAGGAAAACAACACACACAGACCAAGTCCTAAACTATGAAAGTAACCACCCCAACACACAAACGAAGCTGCATCAGGACACTATTCAAAAGAGCTACAACACACTGCAGTACACCAGAACTGCGAAAAGAGGAAGAGGAACACCTATACAAGGTATTCGCCAAAAACGGATACCCGCGCAACTTTATCAACAGATGCCTAAGAGATAGACCACGGAACGAGGACATGCCACAACCAAAAGGACTAGCCACACTACCATACATCAGGAGCGTTTCAGAACTGACAGCCAGACTACTGCGACCCCTAGGACTAATAACGGCACACAAACCAACAGCCACGCTCAGACAACAACTTACTAGAACAAAGGAGCCAATACCCAACATGAGCAAAACTAATGTAGTTTATAAAATACCATGCAAGGACTGCACGAAACACTATATAGGACAAACAGGAAGACAGCTAACAATCCGCATACATGAACACCAACTAGCCATGAAACGACATGACCAGCTATCCCTAGTAGCCACACACTCAGACAACAAGCAACATGAATTCAACTGGGAAAACACTACTATCATAGGGCAAGCCAGACAGAGAACAGCCAGGGAATTCCTAGAGGCATGGCATTCATCCACAAATTCCATCAACAGACACATCGACCTGGACCCAATATACCAATCACTACAGCGGACAGCTGAAACTGACACCCGGAAGCGGCAAGGACAGACCACTATAAATGCCGGAAGAAACATCAAAGAAGCGCTTCGCAGGAGGCTCCAGAGCACTGATGATGTCTCCTAGCCAGGGGATGAAACGTTTGCAACAAAAACTTCCAGCTCGGCGAACAGAACCACTACAACAAGCACCCGAGCTACAAATCTTCACACAAACTTTGAAGGAACATTTCGTGAGACATCAGGACTACAGAATTCCAAAGTAGAGAGGTATTCTAGTGCATGAGTTCCTAAAAGGTAGAATGGAGGGACAGCAAGTGATTAACAACTCAATGGAACGTTATCCTTTATTATGAAAGAAATTGAACATAAAGTTAAGGATAATAATACAAAGAATTGTGGATACTGGAGATCTGAAATAAAAACAGAAGTTGCTGGAGAAACTCAGCAGACCTGGCAGTATCCATGGGAAGAAAGCAGAGTTAACATTACGAGTCCAGCGACTCTTCATCAAATGCTGCCAGACCTGCTCCAGCAATTTACGCTCTTGTTTCAGGTCTCCAGCATCCATAGTTCTTGGTTTTATGAAAGTAAAGATGTTATGCAACATTTATACAAAAATTGGTGAGACCAGAACTCAATACTGTGTGTAACATTGGTCTCCTTATTTAAGAAAATATGTAGATATCTTGGAGGTGTTTCAGTAGAGCTTTGCAAGATTGATACCACTTCGGAGCGGGTGGTCTTATGAGGAAAGATTAGACAGGTTGGGTTTGATTTCACCAGAGTCTGTAAGACCAAGGGATGAGTTGATTGATGTTCATGAGATTCTGAATCGCCTTGGCAAGATGGATGTGGAAAGATTCTTGCGGGTGAGTCTAGATGTACACATCATCTTTTATAACCGGGGTTGTCCTTTTAAGACAGGGATGATGGGAGACATTTTCTCTCAGAGGTTTTTGCGACTTGGAACTCTCGCTCTCAGAAGGTGGTGGAGTTTGGGTCATTGAATAATTTTAGGGTGGAGGTAGATAGATTATTGTTAGGCATAGGAATGAAAGGTTTTTGGGTTAGATGGGCAGGTGGAATTCAGAACACCGTTGGATCAGCCATGATCTTATTAAATGAGACAGCAGATTTGAAGTGCCAATTGGCCCACTTCTGCTTCTAATTCGTATGTAATATAAAAAATATTAAGTTCTTTATTTCACCTTCAGCCAGTCAACATACTAAGTAATAACTACATGAAACCCCATATAAATCAACAATTTTTCTCCTCAAGAAACTGGATAAAAAAGCCAAATTCAAAACCCGTTCTTGGGTTGATTTGCTAATTTCCAAATGCAAAAAAAAGACTTTCTGCTTTTGACAGTTGAGAACTAGAACCTGTTTTTCTAAAAGCAAAAGCACCATTTGTATATTTGTTCTTTACTTTTTTTTCTCTGTTCTTCCCAGTCCATTGGAGGGTTATGGCTGATTTCTTTCTTCACCAGTGATTCACCAATGTGCCTCAAAACACTGGTAGCTTCTCTCTTCCCCTTGAGATCTTTGCTTAAAGAACGTATTTCCTGATGTTCTGAAAATGAATCAGGGCCATCTTGGCTCATGGACTTGAGATGAGACAATTGACCCTCGTTGAATCTATTTAAGTAGACCACAAGCTATGGCATTTCATCAACTAGTCCATCTGGCGTTAACACACAGTTTCAATGCCAAGAGCTTATGGCAATTACAAAAATATCCTCACAAGTTCACTGCTTTAAAACAGAATCTTTAAGAATAACATAATTTGCAATTCTACCCATGAAGAAAAGATCCAAAATACCAAAAGATCACAGGTATGTCAACTACAGCAGAAATGTTTGGTGGCACTTTGACAGCTTTGATCAGTCAGACAATATTAACTCCTTGTTATTGTCAGATACTTCGCTTTATACGGTTTCCTGAAAAGTGCAACATGCACCAATTGGGGTGTTTCTGAAAGAATATTACAACATAACAATTAGTCAGGCATCAGAAGTCTACTGGTGGCATTTCCTTTAAGGAGACTCCCAAGGCTAAATCTGTCTACTGATACAAATGTGAAAATGATAGTTGGAGGAGGACAAACTGACTGGCTAGAAACCACTCTATAAATCCTTCTCTTCATTCAAAAATATCATTGGTATCTAAAGAAGGGGGTTGGGGGGGGGTGGTGTGTGAAAATTAATCATAAGTGCCAAATAAAACTAAAGAAAGCTAGGTGAAATAAAGGCAATAATTAGTGGGTTGCCAGTCAATCAGGCACTTTGACTCATAGAGTCATAGAGTGTATAGCACTGAAACAGATCATTTGGTCCAACTTGTCCATGCCGATCAGATATCCTAAAATAATCTAGTCCCATTTGCCAGCATTTGGCCCATATTCCTCCAAACCCTTCCTATTCATATACTCATGCAGATGCCTTTTAAATGTTACAATTGTACCAGCCATCACCCTTCCTCTGGCAGATCATACTATACAAGCACCACTCTCTGTGTGAAAATGTTGGCCTTTTGTCCTACTACAGTGCAGGAATTCATGCACTTGCAGCCCAGGGATTTAGATATGGTCAGCCTTACAGGTCAAGTGTAACCAGTCCAGGAATTACAAGTAGGTCAGTCAGAAACCTACTGCAGAAACCTTGGTATGGGAAGTGGGCCATGGTCACTTTGGGCGGTCCTGTCAAGACAGTCTTGAGTTTGGGCAATAGTCAGTCCTAGAGATATCAATGGTTAGGGAGTTTATTAGAGAGCAGATTATGGAGTTGTGGGGCAAGTAGGCAACTCACGGCTGAGGATGGGCTTCATTGTGGTGTATTTCTGAAGAAATGGCTACTATGATGGAGATAATTGTAGATAGTAGGGTGGGTCCTCATACAGATTAGGAGAGGAGTGAAAGGTCCAGAATGAGGTCCTTCTTATAGGTCACAATAACTCTGGTTTCTACATGGTCTCGGGCCAACAAGGTAAAAAAGGTAACAAAGTTGTGGGATCAAGCGTAAAATGGGGACTGTAATATGATTAAGCTTAATTTGTGGGTGGCACGGTGGCACAATGGTTAGCACTGCTGCCTCACAGCGCCAGAGACCCGGGTTCAATTCCTGCCTCAGGCGACTGACTGTGTGGAGTTTGCACGTTCTCCCCATGTCTGCGTGGGTTTCCTCCAGGTGCTCCGGTTTCCTCCCACAGTCCAAAGATGTGCATGAATTGGTCATGCTAAATTGCCTGTAGTATTAGGTAAGGGGTAAATGTAGGGGTATGGGTGGGTTGCGCTTCGGCGGGTCGGTGTGGACTTGTTGGGCCGAAGGGCCTGTTCTCACACTGTAAGTAATCTAATCTAGAAATGGGAGTTGCTAAAAGTTCATGGGGGCAGTAATATAAAAGGAACATGAAAGGGTGGGTGGTGTGTGATTCATGCATGACAGACACAGTGTGCAAAACACTTACAAAGAAACAATGTTGGAACATTGCCAGGTTGGATCAAAATTCACAAAGCTGGTCCTTTCCTCAAAGTTACTGTGTCCTTGATTTTTTTTTCAGAGGGGTCATAAAACAGCCCCGGCTCCGAAATGGCTAAGTTAGTGCAGAGATGAATGGTTTATTGGTGCTCTTTTTGTTTACCCCTGAACAGATGATACCTCAGGCCAAAGGCTTTCATATTTTAGAAATAACTTATTTAATAAAAGGGGAGTGTCCAGTCCAGGCAGCTGAGGTTTTTTTGGTTCAGTTCAGGAGTTGTGTGTGAAAAGAAAGGCTGGGTACTCTCTCTCTTTCTGCCCTTCTGATATCGAACTGTGAGTTGCCTGTGTCCTGTGTCATGTTTTACTATTTGTGCTATAGGATGTATATGTTTTCGGTACAGCATCATTAAGTTGGGTTTGGATAGGATAACTTATCAGTTAATTTATTTTCTGTTCTTTGTGTTTCATTCCGTAATTTTGTAAATGAATTTTGTTTGTCTAAAACTTGGCAGTCGACCCAGCTAATTTACTCCAGGAATATCCACTATAGACCTAGCTAAACAAATAGCAAAGTTACAGTCTGGGCTACCTGCTCAAAGAGGCAATGAGAGGTCTGGCCTGGTCTATAACAGATTGGGGGCTTTTTGCAGGATTTAAACAGCGAGCAGTAGGTGTTTGTGTCTTTTATTTTGTGTGTTGATTTGGTTGGTTTAAACAGAACTCAGATAGCAATGGCTATTTCAGTCACCAAGGAGTTTCCGGAGGTGGAAGAAGTGACCTTGGGGTTTTTATAAAAGGCAAATAAGACCAAGCTGCAGGAATTAATAGACAAGCTGGGGTTGAATTTACCTCTTAACGTGAAGAAAGATGAGATTATTTCAACAGTAGCTCAGTATTTGAATTTGCTGGAAATACCAAAAGGATCTGTAGAAATGGCTAGAATTCAATTGCAAATGAAGCAGCTTGAGTTAGAGGTGAGAGAGAAGGTAAGGGCAACAGAAATGAAACAGTTCGAGTTACAGTTAAGACCAGAAGAAAACAAACAAAGCGTTTCAGAAGAGAAAGAAAAAGAGAGAGAGTTTGAACTTCAGAAATTGACACTTTAAAAGACAAGTCAGCATAAAAGACTGGAGACGAAGACTGTAGGTAAGCTTATTGTGGAAGAGCAGAGAGTTAAAACAGCAAGGTTAGCAGGTGAAGTGGCTGATGACAATGATTTGTTTCATAAAACACAGTTTAGCTTCCTGAGTCAATTTCAATCAATGAGGGATAGAAGGTGGGGAAAAGAAAAATCCTCATGTGGAAAGGGAAAGGTAGATCTCAGCAAAGATCATAAGGGGAACTTACCAGAGAGCAAAAAGGGACAAAGAAGTTAAAAAAACTCCAGTGTTTTCATTCCAAAAAAATAAGCCACATGAAATCACAGTGTTGGTGGGCTAGGAAAAACACAGGAATGCCCAACATGGGAAAGCAGGATAAGCCTGGAAGTTTTGTTGGCATGATAATAGAAAGCACAGTGGAAGCCAGAAAGCTGCATCAGATTGCACAAGCTGATCAGAGGTTGGTTAAGGAGGAAGCATTGGGAGATCCAAGATGGCGGTCCTCTGCGTGGTCTGCTTTGCTGGACTGTGTGCTATACCCCCTGGCAAAGTGGACTGTTACTCCCCTTCGTTAACCATCCCAGGAGAAAAGTTGATAATATAAAGTTACTGAACACTTGGAGATGCTAAAATTGTGCTTTGACACCTCTAAGATCAGGATGAAAGTGAATAAAGGAAAGGGGCGAAAGGAGTACAGCAAGCAGGGCACTCCCCTACTATAGGGGTGCCCATAGCCATTGCTCAAAGTCCTGGGCGGCCCCTTTGGATTTATTGAAGGATAATGAGGCCAGACGAGGGCAATTGGCTTAAGACCTCACTGTTTACCCCATTGGTGGGATCCCCAGGATTTAAACCTGGGGCAATGGACTCAGACTTTTAGCTATGGGAGTATAAGGGAATTGTTTGCTTGGGAGATTTATTTGAGTAGGAGGTCTTGATATCATTTAGCTAATTAAATCAGAAATATGGATTGTCTAATATGGACCTTTTCCGGTATTTTCAGATAAGGGATTATATACAGAGGAAGACCACGCTCCTGGCTCAGCTTTACAGGTCAGACGGGGAGAAAAGCGAGCTCCGGTGTACGGGTCCTCTTTCAATTAGTACTTTGTATCACTTAGAGAAAGGACGTGCCTGAAGAGATGTGGAGAGACTCTGTAGGAGTTGGAATCAGGAGCTAGGAGAGGATATTTCATTGGAAACATGAGAAGATATATGGAAAAATGTAAAGAAATTCTCAATATGTAATAAAGTGCAGGCATTGCAATTGAAGATTTTACACAGGACTCATATGGTGTCAGAGAGGCTAGCTAAGTTCCAGGGTGTCTCAAATGTAAAATTAGTATAGGCACTCTTACACACTGTTACTGGTCATGTTGCAAGATCTGGAAATACTGGGGTGCCATAGTAAGGGAGCCAAAGGAAATTCTGGGAATTGAAGTCAAAGTGGACCTGGTATTTCTTCTTCTGGGGTTGCCAAATTTGCCCTCTCTGTGTGAACACGGGAAGAGCCTGTATAACATTCTTACCCACTGTGTCAGGATGAACATTTTAGTGAATCGGACGTTGGAAAAACTGCCAGCTCTTATGGAGTGGCCCAGAGTGGTGATGGAGCATCTCCCCCAAGACTACCTCACAAATATGGTGCACCACAAAACAGAGCAGTTTTATAAGATGTGGTAGCCCTTTCTAAATTATATTGACACAGACTTATTGGCAATATTAATTAGGGCCGTCATATAGCCATGAGGGTCAGTTTGGGCATCCACGGCACCATGGGAGGGGGAAACTGGGGGAGAAAAAGTACAGGTGCAATAACTGGTGCCCCCAGGGATGGGAGCTTTAATGGAGGTGTGATGAGTGAAATAGAATAAAGTGATGTGATATAATATAATTTAAGCTAATTTGAATTCAACTTAAACTAAACCACAATCAAATTAAATAAAAAATTAAATTAAGTAGATACGTTTGTTCTGGTCGAATAGTAGGTAGTTATCATTAATAGTATTGTGATATGATATTGTTGTACTGCTTGTATTCATTTGTATTTTGGTTCTTTTTCTATATAGTTGTTTTGTAAAAGATTTGAGAAACTTTTTAATAAAAATATTTATAAAAAAGAGGAGGAAGTGCCAGATCTGCTTAAAAAATATATCAGCAAAGGTAAAGTTTATTCACATAGGCCAGGAGTAGCAGGTAAAGAGGTTACAATATTAAGGGGCACAGGATTCTCTCAGTCTGTAATGCTGAAGGATGAGGAGATACGGACTCCTGAAGGACTATTACCAGAGAAGGTACTGGTAACAGGAATTCATGGTGAGACAAAACACACTCACTCATGTAAGGTGAGGCCAGAGAGTCCAGAAAAGAGTGGAGAATTTGTGGTCAGAGTACTGGATAAATTCTCAGTTCCAGGAATATAATTTGTCCTTGCAAATGATATAGTTGATTCATCAGTAGGTGTACTGCCTACTCTAGTTGAAAAGCCAGTAGAGATGCAGGGAACTGAAGCAATGCAGGATGTTTATCCAGGAATATTCCCTGATTGTGTAGTAGCGAGTCAAGAGTCACAAGGTGAAGCAGGAGAGATCAATAGGCAGAGATAAGGAAGCTGAAATCACATTAGCAAAGACTCTGTTCAGTCATATAAGGGGAACAGAACAGGAGCAAATAGGTAAACATGCAAGTATCTTTAACTCTGCTGAGCTCATTTGAGTTACAGCAGAAAGATGAAAATTTAAAGCAGTTGAATCAAAAGGCATGCATAGTAAATGAGTCTGAATGCATCCCTGTGTATTATTACCTGAACAATGACATCTTAATGAGGAAGCGGAGACCATCACATACGCAAACAAATGAGAAATGGGCAGAGATTCATCAAATTGTATTGCCAGTGGGGTATAGAAGGGTTGTGTAGCGAGTGGCGCATGAGCTACCGCTTGGAGATCATTTAGGAGTGAGGAAAACTCAAGCTAAAATATGAAAACAGTTTTACTGGCCTGGACTGCACAAGCATGTAGAGAAAAGGGCTCCTGATAAAAGGTTCCTGCCCGAAATGTTGGTTTTCCTATTCCTCAGATGCTACCGGACCTGCTGTGCTTTTCCAGCACAACTCTAATCTTGATTCTAGTCTCCAGCATCTGCAGTCCTCACTTTTGCCTGCACAAGTATGCAGCTGAATTTTGCCAGATGTGTCATATATGTCAGATAATTGGAAAACCACAGGCAGTAATAAAAGCTGTACCTTTAATACTTATTTGAGCATTCGAGGAATCTTTTGTAAGTGTCTTAATTGATTGCATAGGTCTTCTACCTCAAACAAAAAATGGAAATCAGTATTTGTTAACAATAATGGATGTATCAACAAGATTTCCAGAGGCTGTTCCATTATGCAATATCACAGCCAAAAGGATTGTAGAGGAATTACTCTTTTTTTACTAGATACAGACTACCAATTGAGATACAGTCAGATCAAGGGTCAAACTTCAGATCTAAACTATTTAAACAAGTTATGGAGAGCTTACTGGGTATCACCCAGAATCGCAGGGATCTCGAGAAATATGGCATCAAACACTAAAGACTATGTTGAGAGCTTATAGTCAGGATTATCCACAGGTTGGGATAAAGGAATTCCATTTGTGCTTTTTGCAATCAGAGATGCACCAAATGAATTGACAAATTTCAGTCCATTGAATTAGTTTTTGGGCATGAAGTGAGAGGGCCATTAAAATTGATTAAGGAGAAATTAGTAAGTCAGAATTCACACATTTGGATTATATGTCAAATTTTAGAGAATGATGAAATAGAGCTGGGGAGTTGGCTAGACAGCATTTAAAAGTTTTGCAGCATGCAATGAAACAGGAAGCAGATAAGGAATCCAAAATTTGCAATTTTGCTATTGGGGATAAGGTCTTAGTGTTACTTCCAGTAATAGGTGAATCTTCAAAAGCAAGATTTAGTGGATCTTATCAAATCAAGAGGAAATTGAGTGAGGTGAACTACTTGATAAGGACTCCTGACAGGAAGAACTCTCACAGTGTGTGTCATATGAATATACTCAAAAGGTACTTTGATAGGGAAGGAAAGCAAGAGGAGAAGGTTTAATAACTAGAGCACAGGAGGAAGAACCAAGATCAGAGGATTCTGACTTGGACATTCCTCAAATCAAATTGGACAATTAGGAAGTTGTCAAAAATTAGTATGAATTATTGGGTTGCCTTCCTGAGAAAAATCGAAATGACCTGAAAGAGTTATTACTATCACATGGGGAGATATGCAGAAATAAACTGAGAAGTACTAATCTAATTGTGCATGATGTGGATATAGGAGATGCTGTACCTATTAAGCAACATCCTTATAGGTATAGCCCTCTAAAGTTGTCAGAGATTCAGAAGAAGATAGAATGCATGCTCCAAAATGGCATAGTTAAAGTGAGTTACAGTGACTGGAGCAATTTACATTTCTAAGTTGGATTTGCTCAGAGGCTTCTGGCAGGTAGCTCTGTTAGAGAGAGCAAAGGCAATTTCAGCTTTTGTAATTCCAAATGGACTGTTTCAGTTTAAAGTCATGCCATTTGGTATGAAAAACACTCCAGCCATATTTCAGAGACTAACTAATAAGGTCATTGCCAAATTACCCAACTGTGTTGTATACATTGATAACCTGGTGATTTTTAGTCTCTTATGGAAGGAACATTTACCACATTTATCGGACTTGTTCAATCAACTTCGGAAGGTAGGCTTGGTGGTAAACCTAGCTAAAATTGAATTTGCCAAAGCCCAAATCACTTGCTTGGGCCATGTTATTGGACATGGACAAATGGTCCCACAGGATGCGAAAATGAAAGTTATTGGGGAATTTCCTACACCATCGACAAAAAAAGCTGTGTTACAGTTCCTGGGATTGAATGGATTTAATCAAAAGTTTGTGCTGAATTTTAGCAATGTGGCTTCTCCACTCACTGAATTACTAAAGAAAGGCAAGAAGTTACAGTAGACAGTGAACTGTCAGAAGGCATTTGACATCTTGAAAATTGTGTTAACCACTGCCCCGGTATTAGCCACACTTGATTGCACAAAGCCTTTCAAGGTGGTTATCGATGCCAGTGATGTGGGTGTCAGTGTGTGCTCCTGCAGGAAGACAATGAGAAGATTGAAAGACCTATTGGGTATTTCTCCAGGAAACTGAATGTTTATCTGCAAAAATAGTCAATGGTTGAGAAAGAGAATTTAAGCTTGATGTTGGCATTACAACTTTTCAGTGTTTATATTACCAGCAACACATCTGAGACAATCGTATACAAGGATCATAACCCACTGAAATTTGTGGAGAAAGTTAAGGACAAAAATGCCAGACCGTTTAGATGGAACTTGTTGTTGCAGCCATTCAATTTGACAATTGTGCATGTGGCAGGTCATGAAAATATGATTGTCGGCACATTGTCAAGACTTGAACGAGATATGGAGGCATTCGGTGGGGGGACTACCACAGACTGAATCCGAATGTCGTTTTGCATGTTTGCACGTGTATAGTCAGTATAATGTATTTGTGTATTTTAGAATACTAACCAATTTTTTAAAGGTGTTTTAAAAATGAAGTCATCTTTGAATATTGATTGTTCCTTTTTTTTAAGGGGAGGGAGGTGTCATAAAGCTGGTCCTTTTTCTCAAAATTACTCTGTCCTTGATTTTCTTCAGAGGGGTTGGAACACAGCCCAAACTCCAAAATGGCTGAGTTGGTGGAGAGATGAATTGTTTATTGGGGCCCTTTTTGTTTACCCCTAAACAGAGGATACCTCAGGCTAAAGGCATTCATGTTTTAGAAATTACTTGTAAAATGAAAGGGGAGCAGCCAGTCCAGGCAGCTGAGGTTTTTTTGGTTCATTTCAGGAGTTGTGTGTGAAAAGAAAGACTGGGTACTCTCTTTCTGCCCTTCTGATTCCGAACTGTGAGTTGCCCGTGTCACTGTTTGTGCTAAGGGATGTGTATGTTTTTGGAACAGCATCATTAAGTCAAGTTTGGATAGGATAAGTTATCAGGTATTCTATTTTCTGTTCTTTGTGTTTCATTCTGTAATTTTGTAAATAAATTTTGTTTGGTTAAAACTGGTAGTTGACACAGCTAATTTACTCCAGGAATATCCACTATATACCTAGCTAAACAAATAGCAAGGTTACAGTCTGGGCTACTTGCTTAAAGAGGCATTGAGGGGTCTGGCCGAGTCCATAACAATCTGCACAATTGTATGCAAAATTGGCAAGTAAATTACCATTATTTTCTTCAGATATGGCTCAATGCTCTTGGAACTGGAGGCCCTACTAGAGACTGTAAGACCATAAGAAATAGGAACAGGAATAGGCAATTTGGGCCTTCAAGCTGGCTCCACCATTCAATAGGATCATGGCTGATCCAATGTTATCCATACCTTTCTTTCTGCATTTTCCCCATAACTCTTGAGTCCCTGACTGATCAATAACCTTTCTATCTGAGTCTTAAATATGTACAGGGTCTTTGCCCCACAGCGAGCTGTGGCAAATAGTTCTAAAGACCCATTCTCTAAAGCGAGAAGAAATTCCTCCTTATTTCAGTCTTCAATCAGCACCCATTTATTCTGAGATTATACCATCTGGTCCTTGACTCTCTGACGAGAGGAAACATCCTGTCAACTCCCGTAAGAATCTTATATGTTTCTTATATGTTACACATCTCATTCTTCTAAATTCCATTGAGTAAAGTCCTTTGCTCATCAGACAATTCCCTCCATACCAGGGAGATGCTAACATATTTTCTCTGAACTGCCTCCAATGAAATAATATCTTTCCTTCAGTAAGGGAACCAAAACTGCTCCAGTACTCCAGATGTAATCTCACCAGCACCATGTACAGTTTCAGTAAGATATCCCTCTTCTGATGGAGAAAGTGAGGATGACAGATGCTGTAGATTAGAGTTGAAAAGTGTAGCGCTGGAAAAACGCAGCTGGTTAGGCATCATCTGAGGAGCAGGCAGAGTGTGCTTTCGGCATAGGCCTTTCATTAGGAATTTGTCACATTCCTAATGAAGGGCTAATGCTCAAAACATTGACTCTCCTGCTCTTCGATACTGCTTTTCCAGCGCCACACCTTATATCCCTCTTCTTATACTTCTACTCCCTTGAAATAAAGGCCATCATTCCAGAACCTTCCTGATTAACTGCTGTGTGCTAGCTTTCCGTGTTTCATGCCAAGTACCCCAAACTGCCTTGAGTTGCGGTTTTCTGCAGCTTTTCTACATTTAAGTAATATTCTGTTCTTTTTTTTATCCCTTCCAAAATGATCAACTTCACTTTTTCCCCACATTATTGTCCATTTGCCAACTTTTTGCCTACTTACATAGCCTATCAATATCTGTCCGTAAACTGTTTGCATCCCTCTTGCAACCTTTCCACTTCTAGTAATCATGTCTCCATTGATACAATTAAAAATCACACAACAGCAGGTCATAGTCCAACAGGTTTATTTGGAAGCATTAGCTTTCAGAGCACCGCTCCTTCATCACTCATTACTGACTTTCGGCGGGATGTTACTCATGCCCCCCTACACATTAACGTCACAGAGGTGGAACAAGTGGAGAGAGTTAAACTCCTGGGAGTGGTCATCCACAACAAGCTTTCTTGGACTCTTCATGTGGATGCACTGATTACAAAGGCCCAACAACGTCTCTTCTTCCTCAGGCAGCTGAGAAAATTTGGCATGATTGTGAATACCCATGCCAACTTTTATAAGTGCGCCATTGAGGTATCACTACCTGGTATGGCAACTGTATCATTCAAGATATGAGACGGTTACAGGGAGTGGTGAACTCTGCATGGACAATCACAAAGGCCAACCTCCCATCTATAGAACCAACCTAGCAGGCCCGTTGTCAAGGAAAGGCTGCCAGTATTCTCAAAGATCCATCCCACCCTGGTAGTGTTTTTCTCCAACCTCTACCATCGGGGAGAAGGTACAGAAGCCTGAACACACACACCAGCCGGTTTCGAAACAGTTTCTACCCGACTGTTGTTAGAATACTGAACGGACTCACAAACTCTTAACATTTGCCTATAGTTTTTTTGTTTCTTGCCGCTGTTTACCTATTATTTTCTTATCTATGCTACTTAACTATGTGATCTGCTCTCGAGACAAATCTTCTCGGTACACATGGCTATCCTATCCTATCCTAACCTATCCTATCCTATCCTAACCTAACCTAACCTGGCGTTGTGTGATTTTTAACTTTGTCCACCCCAGTCCAACACTGGCACCTCCATTCAGTAATGCCACCCTTCTGACTTGAATTTGCATTTTACCAGCAGGTCATTCATTGTCTCAAACTGGATATTGAAACTGTGGCCGAAAGCAACTATAATGAAAACGTGGCACGTGAAGCGTAGAACCTGAAGTTTTCATTTCACAAATATATTCCATGGCAATGACCAGAAAACAATGGTTCACAGCTGCCATATTTCCAAACTGAACTGTAAGTATGCTAGGACATGGTTTGTGATGTGGTAGGAAGCTTTTTCTCTGCTCGTGTGTTTACTATGGAGGTGACTATCATGGGGCGGCAGATGGTAGCATTCTACTCCCAATATAGCATGAAAATATTGGCTAGGCTCCACATATATAATTGGTTAAGGTCACTTATTCAGAGGTCCTTACGGAGGTCAAACAGTGATGTCCTTGGGAATCCCTCCATGCTACATTTATGAGGGCAGAGTATGAGGCTTCATTGCGCTGGATGTGAGCACTCAAGAGTTTCTTCAAATAAGTTATGTTACCTTTCTGATACTTCCTACAGATTATCTGCTCACGGATGTTACATGGCGATCACTGCGGCTGGAGTTATTTTGCAACTTTATAGGTAACATAGAAGGAAACAAGGATTACTACTTCACTAGCAAGAACACTTGTCTCCAATGTCTGCAGCACAGCCTCCAGACGGCAAAACAGCAGGTGAGAATCCCCTGAGAAGGCATTTATATGGATAATGATAACAAATCTCTGAGGATGAGGACACTGAACAAGAAAGCCATCTAAAGGACCATGACAGAGCAAAATATTATCAAACCTGATGTGCCAGAGACAAACTAATTAAAACGCATTTCCAGAATGAATGTACTGGATTTGGACTTCATATAATTGTGTGACATTCCGTTGGTAATCTGTCAAGCAGCCTCTGCATTGTGCAAAGGAGATGTCAAACTTGTCATTTGTGTAGTCTGTAACCTTTTGTGTTGTTGAATAAATGTATCATTATTCATATGATTGTGCACTTGATATTTTCAGATGATCTTACTTTCAACATTACATGTCCTACTGCCTGTTAGGGACAAAGCAGCACTGAGACACTGCACTATCATCACATGGTGTTAAGATGGGACACTTCAGAATTTATTTTATCATTCACTCACAGGACATGGGCATTGCTGACATGGCCAGCATTTATTGCCCATGAACTGAGTGACTTGCTGGGATTTCAGAGGATGTCAAGAGTCAACTACAGTGCTGTGCTTCTGAAGTCACATACAGAACAAACTGAGTAAACATGACAGATTTCTTTTCTACAGGACATTAGTGAATCACTATTTTTTTGATCACAATTAATTAATGGTCTCAAGGATGCCATTAGACGAGTCATGAATCCCAGGTTTTCAAAATTTGAATTCAAATTTCACTATCTCCTATGATGGGAACTTGAACACATATTCATACAGGGTCTGGGGATTCTCAATTAAAAGTCTAATGACACTACCACTATACCAGTGCTTTCACCAATGTTATATAATGAAGTCTCTCAGGATAGCCAGTTCATTTTGACATTTCCATCATTGGTTAGCCTTCAATGTTTCAGAATGTGTACAGACTGCTAAGTTACCCTGAAATGATTGACCAGTAAGACAACAATGAGCCTGTGAGAGGCAGTGTTTGTGAAGCTTTCCTTAGCAGACAGATTGTGCAGTGATGGAGAGTAGTGATGTGAGTGGCCATTGCACATCTCACAGCCTTGAATGGCAGTGTGCCCCTTTGAAAGTGTGACACATGGAATGGACCTTTCCATTCTGATGTGTGGAAAGTAACTATTTCTTACTCCCACTCACAAGGTGGATGTAAATGTGGAATCAAGTGTGCAGACCATTCCCTGCATGTTTAATTTAGCCTCAATGTTGTCCACAGTAAAGTGCAATGCCTTAGCTACAGTCTTCCATATCACAGTTCAAGGCTGTCTGACAACTGAGGCCATCTGCAGTCAAGGAACTTGTGAGAGATGAACAATGCTTGGAAATTGCAGCTTTCATCCTTGGGATGTTTGAAGACGCTGCTCTTGTCGCACATGGATGTCTTTTCTATGTAGAAAGCAGAAATACCAGCAGTGGTTCGTCTGGAGGATCACTGAAGGTGTTGCCTAGTATGGTGACAAAATGTCTAAAAATTAACCTTCCAGCTCAGCGTGCAAACCTACATCCATTAGTGACAATGCTGGACTGACATTATCACTATCCCACTATTTCTCCCAGGTCTGACAGTGGCAATTATGCTACAACAGACATTTTGACAGAGCAAGGCAATATAAATTTGCAGAAGTGAAAGATTATTTATAGCGATGTTTCACCCATTCCACCTATGTGCCCTCAGGAAGTTTTCTTCATTCTCTGCCTCCCACTACATCTACATGGATTCTCAACATCTCCAACTAGGATGAAGGGAGCCTGGTGTATTGTTAGCCCTGTTGGCTTGGAAGCCTTTGGTGGTTGTAGCCTGTTGCCTTTGAGCCTAGATGTCCGAGGCCTGCTGAGAGGCTCCTGCCCAGATGTAGGCTTACCCTCCTTGACTTTAAATACAACAGGTTTTGGAATCACAAACATAGGATTATTGAAAGGAATGGGCACCTTTGAAGTGCCCTGAGAAGAAATTTATAGCATACTTCATGTCACTCCTCCTTCCTCTGTGTCCCTGAGCAGAAGGAGTACCTGGATTGAGGTCAGGATCCCTTGTCCACCTCTCAATTTGCCATTGATGCTGAACACCTATGGCTACAGCAATGAGGTGCAAATCTGTACATGCAACCAGCAGACAGTGAGTGTTTAAATATTGCTAAAATTAATAGATTCTTCCATTCTTCAATTCAGCTTACTGAGTGCTCTTACAAACCTGCTTGATGCTCCTGTGCTGGTATGCAGTTATTAATGGGCAAAAACAAGGGCTCAACTTCCATCCGAGGCATTTCTCTAATGTCAGAAACATGTGGCATATCCTCCTTGACCAGCTGCAGGCATTCTCACTAGATTGTACTCTTGAGTGTACTCGAGAAGGAATTCCCATCAAGCTGAAAGCCTCCAAGCGCTGGAGGGTGTAGTGCAGGTTTTGTGCATCCTTGGAGGTTTCAGTGATTTATCTCTCAAAGATGGAGGTGGAGCTTAGCAACTCTGGTGCTGGCATCTTTGCAGATGTTTGTTTGGTGACCCTAATGCCCACAAAAGAGAAGAGTAGGGATTAGTTGACTCTTAGGCATCAATGAACATGAACATTAAGAATGAATTAATACTAGGGGTAATGAGAGAGCACAATGAAATTTTGTGGGTTAATTTGCCATTGAGGTAACTCCATCTTCCATAAGCAGGATTGGTATTCTCCAGTCAAAATCAGAATTTTTTCCTCTTACAAAGGCAAGAAGTCTAATATCTACTAGGCACCCATCAGTCTTGGACCTTTCTGTCTGGTTGTAGGCCAGTTTTTTTTCTGCAATAAGACAAAGTGAGGGACTAAGTATGATTGAAGTGAATAAAAGAACGGTTAGTGCTAGTGCAAGAACAGAACAGGTAGCAAGGTGTCCCCAGTCAGGGAGCAGAAAGCACAGAAGATGATTAATAGTTTGGGAGGATAAGGTGGGTGAGAACCATTAGTAGACATGGTGCCTGCAATAGTGAGTGTTGTAGTCCTTGAGCTTTGGTGAGAACTGTGTGCAGTGGCAGTGGTAGAGTAAATGGTGATCTTGTTAGTGTAAGGTAGCAGAGTGAAGGATGTGGCATTTATTCTTTCAAAGCACAGAACATCACTGAGCTTCTTATTGCACTGCTGACTTTTCCCACGCACAGCAATGACCCAGTCTGCAATTTGTGTCCACAGTGTTTTGGTCCGATGGCGTAGCCTCCTGTGACAGTGAGCTGGAAAAAGTCTGACCACCTTTCCATTCAACAACACTTCCAATTCACCATCCACCTTACAGGCATCAAGATCTCCTTTCCTCTGGGCAATATCTTGAATGTAGAGATTAGAACACCACAGTATGAGAGGTTGCTCCTGGCTTCCAGCATCTGAAGTATTGTGTGGCTGGGCTTTAAATGTGCAACTGCAAATGTGTTGCTGGTCAAAGCACAGCAGGTTAGGCAGCATCTCAGGAATAGAGAATTCGACGTTTCGAGCATAAGCCCTTCATCAGGAATAAGAGAGAGAGAGCCAAGCCGGCTGAGATAAAAGGTAGGGAGGAGGGACTAGGGGGAGGGGCGATGGAGGTGGGATAGGTGGAAGGAGGTCAAGGTGAGGGTGATAGGCCGGAGTGGGGTGGGGGCGGAGAGGTCAGGAAGAGGATTGCAGGTTAGGAGGGCGGTGCTGAGTTGAGGGAACCGACTGAGACAAGGTGGGGGGAGGGGAAATGAGGAAGCTGGAGAAATCTGAATTCATACCTTGTGGTTGGAGGGTTCCCAGGCGGAAGATGAGGCGCTCCTCCTCCAGCCGTCGTGTAGTTGTGTTCTGCCGGTGGAGGAGTCCAAGGACCTGCATGTCCTCGGTGGAGTGGGAGGGGGACCCCTCCCACTCCACCGAGGACATGCAGGTCCTTGGACTCCTCCACCGGCAGAACACAACTACACGACGGCTGGAGGAGGAGCGCCTCATCTTCCGCCTGGGAACCCTCCAACCACAAGGTATGAATTCAGATTTCTCCAGCTTCCTCATTTCCCCTCCCCCCACCTTGTCTCAGTCGGTTCCCTCAACTCAGCACCGCCCTCCTAACCTGCAATCCTCTTCCTGACCTCTCCGCCCCCACCCCACTCCGGCCTATCACCCTCACCTTGACCTCCTTCCACCTATCCCACCTCCATCGCCCCTCCCCCTAGTCCCTCCTCCCTACCTTTTATCTCAGCCGGCTTGGCTCTCTCTCTCTTATTCCTGATGAAGGGCTTATGCTCGAAACGTCGAATTCTCTATTCCTGAGATGCTGCCTAACCTGCTGTGCTTTGACCAGCAACACATTTGCAGCTGTGATCTCCAGCATCTGCAGACCTCATTTTTTACTTTAAATGTGCAACACAAGAAGCTGCAGGCTGTGGTGAGCAGCAGCCTGATTTCTTAACAAATGAGTTGAAGAACGGAAGATTGGGTGACAAAAGTCACTCCAAGCCATGGAAGATAGACAAACATGATTCTCAAGCAACTGCACAATGGGAAAATTCCATCCCTTGTCTTGGCTTCCCTGGACTGCGTAGAGATATGACTTAATGCCATAATGTACTGACTTGGGGTAGAAATGCTATTACTGAGCCAAGCCTCATTCCTATCAATGTCCATGGTAAATAATAGCTACGCATTGTATTTCATCCTGTGTTGTAAATAATTTAAATGTATAACTAAATCCAATCAGTGATTTAGACAACAGGAAGAAACCTAGTGTTGTGATTATTCTCCATTCTCTGGACTGAAAGATTCAATGAGCTTCCATTTATTCTCCCAGGAACCAGGTAACCACAATAAGAGTGACTTGTAGACTCAGGCTATACTAAATTAATGGAGCATCGAACAAAGATTTCAGCTCATATGGTAAGCAGAAAGCTTACTGTCACTCTTGTACAAAAAGGTCAAATCTCACCACCTCCCCACTCCCTTAGTGACAACCTTTATTCAAAACCCATTTTGAATGGTTCAGTTAATTGCTTACATTTTAAAGTGCATGATTCACAAGTGAAATAAAATTATTCTATCAGCTCTTAGCTTTTCAAATAAAATAAAATTACTGTTTGAACAGAATTGATCAACTGTTCCATACTCAATTGTTCGGTTTCATCAGTAGCCACCTTTTTAGAGAACATATTAAAATAAAGGAACAGTGGGTAAGTGAATTAGGGTCAAAATGACATCTTAAGGCAGTGTGAAGAGGTTGCGAGAAAGATGTATTTAGGAAGGAAATGCTAGAAAGGAAGGTTGAGACAGTTGAGTTATATGGAGAAGTTGAATAGGCTGGGGCTTTTTTTCCCTGGTATATCGTAGGCTGACCTAATTGCAGTTTATAAATCATGAGGGGCATGAATAGAGTGAATAGCCAAGGTCTTTTCCCCAGGGTAGAGGAGTCCAAAACTAGGGGACATAAATCTGAGGTGAGAGGGAAAAGATTTAAAAAGGACATGAGGATTACCCTTTTCTTCAGAGTGTGGTACATGTGTGGAACAAGCTGCCAGAGGAAATAATGGAGGCTGGTACAATTACAACATCTAAAAGGCAACCGGATGGGTATCTGAATAGGAAGGGTTTAGAGGGATATGGCAAATGGGACTAGGACAGGTTGAGAAGTCTGGTCGGCATGGGCGAGTTGGGCCAAAGGGTCTGTTTCCATGCTGTATGACTCAATGACTCTATAACTAGAATGGAGACAGTGGGTAATGCATAAACAGTTGGAAACATAGGCTGAGATGCTGGACTTGTTGGTTGCAGAACTACAGTACAAAACATCATAGTGAACTTCCTGCAGGACATTCAACAACAGCAATACGTCCAAATATAGCATTTTTAACATAATATGCTAAGGAAATACAGGGGGGTGCCATCAAATATTCAATGCGTTAGCACAAACAGAATTGGAGATAAAGCTTAGAAAAAGTTGTAATTTGCAAGTGCATAAATGTTGGGCCAATGATTGGGGCACTGAAGAAGTTAAAAATGAAAGCAACAAAAAATAAGATTTCAGTTGCAATGAGGATAAGGCAAGCACGGAAGCAAGAAAAATTTGGAAGGTGGAAGCAATTGTTTTTTTTGATGGACAAGATGGGGAATTTGGATTTCAATTCTGGTTTGAACAAAGCATGAAAAAGACATATCATCTGGAATGACCGAAGCAGGCATCGGGTATGGATTAGAGTATAGATTTGTAGCAGGGAGAGGAAGTTAAACATAATGACCTAATCTTTCAAATGTTGAAATGAAGTCCAACAAATGCTTTTGCCATCTTGTTGACTCTTTCACCTTTGTTCCCTTGTGCAGGAGCATAAGCTCACTTATGTATTCTGTTAGCATTAGTAATATATTGACCATATGGATATCATTCATGTGCTGGCCTAGATTGTAAGCATTTTCAGCTTAGTTTGGTCTTAACCTTACCCAATGTGTTTTGATAGGCGGTCAATGGTTGACAATTGTTATTCATTTCTTCAAGGGGTATCGTGATATACTCTGTTGCTACTTTTTAAAAAAGTGCTTCTTAGAGGGCTGACAGAGCACGTGCACATTTCAACATATGTCCATAAGATATGCTAATATCTTCATGAATATTTCTACCTCCACACTCCATTGCTGCAAAAAATGCCAAGCACAGGCTAGATACTTCCTCACAGGGAACAAAGACAACTTGTAGGATGAGCCCATTCACCTTTGAGCTTTTACAGAGAAACATATTGGAGACCTGTGATAGAACTCTCACATATCCTTAATGAATATCAACCACATCATCAAGCTCCAAACATCTCCTTAAGACTTGGATGAAGGAAGCATTTAATCAGAGTCCAAACCCATGATTGTAGTGAGAGTTATATTTCTATGAAGAACCTCAGATAGAGCTTCCGATACCACCAATTACTAACTCACATATTTATACAACCAATTTTCACCTAATTACCCCTTAACTAATCTACTAATCATTTGTTGCCTTGCTCCATTAGGCCATCCCTTCAGACCTTATTAGATGATAACAGAAAGGACCATTCTCATTAACCACTCAAAAGGATATCTGCAGAAATCAGATTTAGGCTGAGACAAGTTAGAAACATTGTTCCATATTATACAGCTGTCACAGTATGTATGGAATTAAAAACTAGGTTCAATCGAAGAAAATGGGCCAGCTTGTTTCAGTACAATAATCACAGAATATAGACATATGGTGGGTTGACTGCAAAGAAGTCCATGTAACTAAATTTCAAGAATAATTTGAATGTTAGTGAAATTTGTGTTTGCTCAATGAGTACATTTACAACATTTAAAAGACATTTTGACAAGAACATGAATAGGAAATGTTTCGATGGATATGGGACAAACACAGGCAAATGTGACTAGTTGAGTTTGGGAAACTTGGTCAGCATGGGCGAGTTGGACCGCAGGGGCTGTTTCCATTTTGTATGACTCTATGATTCTACGGCATTTATTCTTGGCATGGACCGACATGTGGAGTCTTTTAATGTGCAGATAACACGCAATTCTGGTCGACCAGGAAACTCTCTAAATCTTAAAATCTAATTTGGGAATATTGGAAGTATTTACAGACTGATAATTAACCAATTAGGCTGTATTATGACACATTTTCCAGGATCAATATATTCTGAACTCTTAAGTCTCTAGCCCAAAGTAGGAACACTTGCAGTGCATCAGAAGTCTTCCCCATTTGCTAAGTAGCTCCTTTAGAGTTGAAAAGATAAATCTTTAATTTTCATTTGTCCTTTTTCTTAAAAACAGGTATTTATCTTTTTCTAGAACATAGAACATAGAACATAGAAAAATGCAGCGCAGTACAGGCCCTTCGGCCCTCGATGTTGCGCCGACCAAAGTCTATCTAACCTACACTAGCCCAATAACCTCCATATGCTTATCCAATGCCCGCTTAAATGACCATAAAGAGGGAGAGTTCACCACTGCTACTGGCAGGGCATTTCATGAACTCACAACCCGCTGAGTAAAGAATCTACCCCTAACATCTGTCCTCTACCTACCACCCCTTAATTTAAAGCTGTGTCCCCTAGTAACAGCTGACTCCATTAACAGAAAAAGGTTCTCAGTGTCTACCCTATCTAAACCCCGATCATCTTGTACACCTCTATCAAATCTCCCCTAAACCTTCTTTTCTCCAATGAGAACAGCTCCAAGTGCCTCAGCCTTTCCTCATACGATCTTCCTACCATGCCAGGCAACATCCTGGTTAACCTCCTCTGCACTCATTCCAATGCCTCCACATCCTTCCTATAGTATGGAGACCAAAACTGCACACAATACTCCAGATGAGGCCGCACCAGAGTCTTATACAACTGCAACATGACCTCAGGTCTCCGGAACTCAATTCCTCGATCCCTCTGTTCATCCACACTACCAAGTAGCCTACCATTAGCCCAGTAATCCATCTTCTTGTTACTCCTACCAAAGTGAATGACTTCACACTTAGCTACATTGAACTCCATTTGCCACCTTTCTGCCCAGCTCTGCAACTTATCTATATCCCGCTGTAACCTGCCACATCCTTCTTCGCTGTCCACAACTCCACCGACTTGCGTGTCATCCGCAAACTTGCTCACCCAGCTTTCAAGCCCCTCCTCTAGGTCATTTATAAAGATGACAAACAGCAATGGTCCCAAAACAGATCCTTGTGGAACACCGCTAGTAACTGCACTCCAGGATGAACCTATTCCATCAACTATTACCCTCTGTCTCCTTCCAGCCAGCCAATTCCTAATCCAAACCTCTAATGCACCCTCAATGCCATACCTCCGTAGTTTTTGCATTAGCCTACCATGGGGTACTTTATCGAACGCCTTGCTAAAATCCATATACACCACATCTACTGCTTTACCCTTGTCCACCACCTTAGTCACCTTCTCAAAGAACTCAATAAGGTTTGTGAGGCACGACCTGCCCTTCACAAAACCATGCTGACTATCCTTGATCACATTATTCCTATCCAGATGTTCATAAATCCTATCCCTTACAATTCTCTCTAAGACTTTGCCCACAACAGAAGTGAGACTCACGGGCCTATAGTTACTCGGGCTATCCCTACTCCCCTTCTTGAACAAGGGGACCACATTCGCTATCCTCCAGTCTTCTGGCACTATTCCCGTAGACAATGACGACATAAAAATCAAGGCCAATGGCTCTGCTATCTCCTCCCTAGCTTCCCAGAGGATCCTGGGATAAATGTCATCAGGCCCAGAGGACTTATCTATTTTCATCCTTTCCAGTATTCCCCAGACCTCTTCCCTACATACCTCAAGGCCATCCATTCTAATCACTTGTGACTCAATATCCACATCAGCAATAGTGTCCTGTTCCTGAGTGAATACTGATGAAAAGTATTGATTTAGTGTCTCTACAATCTCCTCCGCCTCCATGCACAACTTCCCACTACTATCCTTGACTGGACCGATACCTACCCTAGTCATCCTTTTATTCCTGACATACCTATAGAAAGCCTTTGGGTTTTCCCTAATCCTACCAACTAAGGACTTTTCATGTCCCCTTCTCGCTGCTCTTAGCTCTCTCTTTAGATCCTTCCTGGCTACCTTATAACTCTCAATCGCCCCAACTGAACCTTCACGCCTCATCTTTACATAGGCCGCCCTCTTCCCTTTCACAAGGGATTCCAATTCCTTATTAAACCACGGCTCCCTCACAAGACCCTTTACTCCCTGCCTGACTGGTACATACTTATCAAGGACACCCAATAGCTGTTCCTTGAACAATCTCCACATATCATTTGTGTTCTTCCCTTGAAGCCTATTTTTCCAATCCACGCATCCTAAGTCATGCCTCACCGCATCATAATTTCCCTGCCCCCAGCTATAACTCTTGCCCTGCAGTGCACACTTATCCCTCTCCATCACTAAAGTAAAAGTCACCGAGTTGTGGTCACTGTCCCCGAAGTGCTCACCTACGTCCAAGTCTAACACCTGGCCTGGTTCATTACCTAGAACCAAATCCAGTATAGCCTCACCTCTTGTTGGCCTGTTTACATATTGTGTCAGGAAATCCTCCTGCACACATTGGACAAACACCGACCCATCTAACGAACTCGAGCTATAGCTTTCCCAGTCAATATCTGGGAAGTTAAAGTCCCTCATAACAACCACCCTGCTACTTTCACTCTTCTCCTGAATCATCCTCGCAATACTTTCCTCTACTTCTCTCGGACTATTGGGAGGCCTGTAGAAAACTCCTAACAGGGTGACCTCACCTTTCCTATTTCTAACCTCAGCCCAAACTACCTCACATGGCAAGTCTTCCTCCATCGTCCTTTCCACCGCTGTAATACTATCCTTGACAAGCAATGCCACACCACCCCCTCTTTTACCCCCATCTCTGACCCTGCTAAAACATTTAAACCCTGGAACCTGCAACAGCCATTCCTATCCCTGTTCTACCCACGTCTCTGTAATGGCCACAACATCGAAGTCCCAGGTACCAACCCACGCTGCAAGTTTACCTACCTTATTTCTTATACTTCTGGCATTGAAGTATACACACTTCAAGCCACCTTTCTGTTTACAGGCACCCTCCTTTGAGATCGATGCCTTGTTCCTAACCTCCCTACACTCAAGGTCCTGTACCATAAAGCTACAGTCCAGGTTCCCATGCCCCTGCAGAGTTAGTTTAAACCCTCCCAAAGAGCACTAGCAAACCTCCCCCCAAGGATACTGGTGCCCCTCAGGTTCAGGTGTAGACCATCCTGTTTATAGAGGTCCCACCTTCCCCAGAAAGAACCCCAGTTGTCCAGAAACCGGAATCCCTCCCTCCTGCACCATCCCTGTAGCCACGCATTTAACTGTTCTCTCTCCCTATTCCTCGACTCTCTATCACGTGGCACGGGTAACAAACCAGAGACAACTCTGTTCATTCTAGCTCTGAGCTTCCAACCTAGCTCCCTGAAAGCCTGCCTGACATCCTCACCCCTCTTCCTACCTATGTCATTGGTGCCAATGTGGACCACGATCTGGGGCTGCTCCCCCTCCCCCTTAAGGACCCGGAAAACACGATCAGAGACATCATGTACCCTTGCACCTGGGAGGCAACACACCAATCGTGAGTCTCTGTTGCCCCCACAAAACCGCATATCTGTGCCCCTCACTATTAAGTCCACAAGAACTATCGCTCTACCTTTCTCCACCCTTCCCTTCTGAGCAACGGGGCCAGGCTCTGTGCCAGAGGCCTGAACCTCGTTGCTTACCCCTGGTAAGTCATCCCCCCCACAAGTATCCAAAACGGTATACTTGTTCTTGAGGGGAATGACCGCAGGGGGTCCCTGCACTGGACGCTTCCTCCCACTCCCCCTCACTGTCACCCATCTCTCTATAACTTTCGGAGTAACTACTTCCCTAAAGCTCTGATCTATGACCACCTCTGCCTCCCGAATGATCCGCAGTTCATCCAACTCCAGCTCCAGTTCCCTAACATGGTCTTGGAGGAGCTGGAGATGGGTACACTTCTTGCAAGTGTAATCAGCAGGGACGCTAATGGCTTCCCTCACCTCATACATGTTGCAAGAGGAACATTGCACTGCCTTCGCTGCCATCCCTCTAAAACGTAAACTTTAAAAACTAGATCTAAAGCAACAAACAAGCAAAATGCAGCACTTACCTGCTTACCACAACGGGTCTTATTATTAGGTTAGAGGAGGAGGGCGGGCGGGAGGCCCTACCCCTGTAGTGCCTCGGATTCCTCATCTGTGCGCTTATATAAGAAAAAAAACCCTTCCCAGGTAACCTAGCGCGACACCAGCTTCCGGATCCGCTAGGCCCTTAAAAAAACTTTACATTTTAACTGTTAAAAAACACTAACTGGACTATACCCGCGACTTCAAAAAACACCACCAGACAGCCGTTACCTGCTCCGCCGAGAGAGTGAGGAGTAATTGGGGAGAATAGGTAGACTAATGGCATTTCATGAATGGTCAGCAACATAACAAACTACAACTATTTTAACATTCAGGAGCATTTAGATGACTTAGATCCTGTTGCCAGAACCACAACTTCTAATAACTTTGAACTAAATTTACCCAGGGTAAAAGAATAATCCAATAAAGGAAATACATATTTTAGACTGGAAGCCTATGACCAGCATTGTTCCTCAGGGATCAGTGCTGGGTTCACTGTTGTTTATCATTTATATAAACAATTTGTTTGAGAATGCAGGAAGCATGGATAGTAAGTTTGTGGATGACACCAAAATTCATGGCATAATGGACAGTGAAGAAGGTTATCTAAGGGTACAATGGGATTCTTGATCAGCTGGGCCAATGGGCTGAGGAGTTTAATTTAGATAAATGTGAGTTGTTGCATTTTGGTAAGACAAACCAGAGTAGGACTTACACAGTTATGATAGGGCCCTGGGGAGTGTTGTTGAACAGAGTGACCTAGAAATTCAGGTATTTAATTCATTGAAAGTGGCTTCACTGGTAGACAGGGTGGTGAAGAAGGCATTTAGTATGCTTGCCTTCATTGGTCAAAGCATTGCATATAGAAGATGGGATGTCATGTTATGGCTATACAAGACATTGGTGAGGCTGCTTTTGGAATACTGCATGCAATTCTAGTTACCCAGCTATAGGAAGGATGTTATTAAATTGGAAAGCATCCAGAAAAGACTTGCAAGAATTATACTGGGACTGGATGGTTTGAATTATAAGGAGAGGCTTTATTTCACTGGAGTGTAAGAGATTGAAGAGTGACCTTATAGAGGATTATAAAATCATGAAGGGGTGAATAGCAAGGCTGTTTGCCCTTGATAAGGGAGGTCAAAGCTAGAGGGCATAAGTTCAGGGTAAGTGGGGAAAAAGTTAAAAAGGACTTGAGGGGCAGCTTTTGCACAGAGGCTGGTGCATACATGGAATGAACTGCCAGAGGAAATGGTACATGTGGGTACAGTTACAACGGTATACACAGGTTCATGAATAGGAAAGATTTAGAGGGATCTGGGCCAAGCAAGGTCAAATGGGGCTAGCTTAGTTTGGAAAACTTAGTCAGCATGGATGGGTTGGACCGAAGGGTCTGTTTCTGTGCTGTATGACTATGATTACATAACACTGAAATAGAGTGAAAAAACCTAGAATCATAACCTGTTTATCTTCTGTTCTAAGTATACACAGAGGGACTTGGGGACTAGGGGAAGAAAGGAATACACATTAAAAATATAGGGGTGGGGTTGTGAGGCAGATAACAGTTATTTATTTTTAATGCATTACAAGTCTATAGAACATCAATCTGTATAACAAAATTCAAACAACATTTTGTTTTGCATTTCTCTCTCTCCAGCTTTTTTTCTCTTTTGATGAAGTTTACAATGCTGGTTCTGCAACACCACATTCCATTCACGTTAGATGCATACTTGCCCTCTGTCTACTCAACTGCAGTCAGATGGCTGCTTGATGGAAGCAGGTGGCTGTTTCTTAACAAGGCTTTTCTAAAATAGGCCTCAAACGAATTTTCTGTTTTGTGAAACTACCAAAGCTTGCTTTGTATTGCCAGTGCATTCTAGTTTCTGCAAATTGCTGAATAGATGGAGACCTAAACTGAAAATTCAAAAGTAAATTAATATCAGAATCTCTAAACGTGCCTGTCAAAGAAAGAAAGTGAACACTTCCTGGAAGAATTAAATAAGAAAATTATAGTTCAATGTATAAGATCATCAAGGAAATCTTCCCACGATTGCTGTTAAGAAAAGCAAGTTGGTAATTTATTGTCACAGATTTGGTTACAGTACTTCATACAAAAGCAAGATGTCAGTGACAGCCTTTATCTTACATCACGCAGCAACAAATTGAAGCTCAAATGGCATCAGAAAGTTTCTACATTAATTAAAAAGACAGAGGCATTAGGAGGTAGACAATGCTATAAAAGCGTTCAAGACGAAAAATACCATCCAGGATAAAGAAGTTTACTAGACTGGCAACTGTCCACCACTTGCACACAGTAGCAGTAGGCTGTATCCTCTGTAAGACTGCAGCAATTCACAAAGGCTCCTGCAACCAGTTGGAAGGAGAAGGACAGCATATGCATGAAAAGATCACAGCTACAATTCTTCAAGTCACACACCAATCTTGGTATACATCTATACAGTCATTCCTTTACAATCCCTGGATCAACATCTCAGACTCCTTTCCCAAAGGCGCTATGGGTGTACAACCCTGCAAAGACTGCAGTATTTTAAAAAGCAGCTCATCACCTCTGTCATCAGGACAGCTATAGATCAGAATAAATTTTGACTGAACCGTTAACTGTCACATACAAAGAACAAATGTGTAAGAATGATCACAAACAGAACTGGTATTAAACTTACCATATTCCATCTTCCCAAGTCTAAATATGTTACAACACAGGAGATAGACAGCAGAACTAAATCAGCCTTTCTACCTCTATATTCATAACTTGATTCTCATAAGACCTGCATTAATTATACAAATGCTTTCTAACCAAACCGTGGTAAAGATAGATGGCACAACTTGCGTTTTTAAGCCTTGAAAAGTGAAATTTTTGAGAGGTGAATTATAGAGATTATGAAATCTCCAGGATGCTGCTGGTACTTGATTAACAAGAATAGATGAAGATTGAAGCTCCTGATAGAAATTAAATAACAAGTAATTGGATAAAAATGCAAATCTATTTTAAAAATTGGGTAGAAATTATTCAAATAATGATCCCAAAATTGAGAACCTACAGAAACTCTGAAGTGTGAGGCTGCAGGAGAATAGAGAAGATTCTCAGGTATTGATTATGACTCTTAAATTCTTGGAAGGAAGATGCAGAGCTGCTACAATAATCCACTAAGTGTGGGGCATAATTATGACAGCTTAACTGAAGTAAATAAGGAATTCCTGTTATAAATGCTAACTTGAAATGTTAACATAATGCTTATTCAAAAAAACCATAACAGAATATGATGTTTTAGGGTCAGAAAGTGAATGTGTACGCAACATTTTTCATACGTAGGTGTAGATGGTAATGTGTAAGGAAAGGGTAGTTCCAGATAATTACCTTACATTAATGTGACAATATGGGCCTTTAAGAGAATCTGTCTGTCCTGGTTCTCTTGAAGGTAGTGTTGTCAACCTGGTCCTGAGGTGTCTGTTCCATGGAAAGTAGGGTAAATAACATTTTTTTTATTAGACAAGAGAAGCATGGGTGGGTGAGTCTGGCATGGGTCTGGTTCACACAGACCCAGGGTTTTAGCTTTTGTTGAAGTCAGAGTTTTTAGAGTTCAAGCTGCTAGATACAGCTCTGCCTGCTGCAGCTAAAAGTCTGAGTTCTTTCTCTGCTGCCAGAGTGAGAAAACAGCACATGAGATTGAAACTGTTTTGTTAAATTGCCATGTCAAGGGATGCTGCTACATTGGAATTGGTGATGAGTAATCATTAAATAATGTATTCTTTTGTTAACTATTTCAATAGAGTTAAGATTATGCCTTTTTTGTTTGCATCTTCACTGTGTCGTAAGAACAAAATGTGTTTTGCTTAAAGCCTAGTGTGACCAATCAAATCACATCTGAAACATAATGCCTTATACTTGCCTGTAAATAAGACAAAAGTTAGGGGTTTAGGCTATCTCCATGATATATTTTACGGGGCTTTGTCTAGTCCATAATGTTAAACCACTGGAGTATGCCAAGAGGACAAAGTATCTTATGCCAATATGGAACTGAGTCTTTATCCAGAGAGTGATAAACACATGGAATGGCGTAGACATGTAAACATTCAAATGCTTACAGAAACAATTGAGTTCTGTGATGCAAATGGAGAATCATAGGGTCTTTCAGGAAGAACAAGTTAAGAAGGTTCTAATGCCCTTCTTTTTCTGAAGTTATCTCGTGAAAAGGATTAGTGAGTCAGTCATGCAACTGTATAGTTTGGATTATTTCAGGGTAAATCAGTTATGCAGCAAAGAAGTCTGTAAAAGCAAGTTAGTCAGTCACCCAGCCATGGGATCTGAGCTATCACCGTCAGCCAGTCGGTTACAAAGATACAAAATCTATAAAATCACACAGCCTCATAGCCACAGAGTCTGCATCAACACAGTCAGTCAGTCACACTGCAACAGGATCAGTCATAAAGACAGAGCTAGTACTCATTAGGATCACTGGCCTGTTGCTTAGCAATCTGTTTCTATCGAAGTGGCTGATGACTCCAAATGATCCTTTTCTTTAATGTCTAACCTTAATTGGTTTCAAAGAAGAATATTTAACACACAACAAGTTACTTGACTAAAAATGGGCTATTCCATGTGATATATTTTTATGTGTAAAGCTTACTGAGGAATTCCTTTAATTTTCATCCAATTTAATGGGCAATATGTCAATTTTATAGTCTGCAATGAAGATTGAAATCTGAAAAGAAACCTCACAGCTCGGGCAGATGCAATAACATTATATAATGCTGGAGTGTGTTGTGAAATTACTGGAAACATGAAAATACTAGAAGTAAAGCTCATCCTCATTCAATCAGTCATAACATGCTGAAACTTAACCCATTCATTTCTCATTTGAATTCAGGTTGTAGAAATATGCCAGTTTTTGTGGGGAACTCTGAATCTTGGAAGGAATTCAGACTGCATTTATAGGCAAAATCATATATTCATTTTTATTCTTGCTGAGATCAGACTGTAGTTAAGCATCATATCATCAGTCCTTCAGCCCTTACTTCAAATTGAATTTAACAATTACACTGCTATTGAATGAGTAAGCAAACATTTGATAAATGGAGTTTAATGTAGTAAAGTATGAGTTCATGTTCTTTGATAAGAAGATTCAGAAGGACGGTGATTATGTAAATAGAGAGAGATTCCCAATAAAACTGCAGCTCAGAAGGCTTTGGGTATTCTTCTGCATGAAATAGAGAACATTAGCAGGCAAGTGCAACGAGTAATTAGGAAGGAAAATGGAATTTTTACTTTTATTGCTAGGGGGCTGCAGTTTAAAAATAGGAAAGTCTTGTTACAACTGTGCAAGGTGTTGGTGCGGTGAGGCAGCTCCTGGAGTACTGTATGTGGTTTTGGTGCCTGTGTTTAAAAAAAGAATATAGTGGCATGGGAGACAGTTCAAAACAGATTCATTAGGCTGAATTCTGGAATGAATAGGTTGACTCATCAACAATGTCTAAATAGGTTAGGGGTTCATACATTAGTGTTTAGAAGAAGTTGGGGTGATCATATTAAAACGTATAAGATTTGGGGAAGTGGGAGCTTGACAGGTTAGATGTTGAGAAAATGTTTCAACTCGTGAGTGGACCTCATACTAGGGGATGTGATTATGAAACAAAGTTTATTCAAAACTGAATACAAAGCAATTTCTTCTCCCTCAGGATGGTGAATGTCTGGAATTCTCTACCTCAGAGAGTTGTGGAGGCTAGATCACTGAAAGTATTTAAAGAGGAAATTGATAGAAGTTTTGAAATATTGACTGTGGACAAGGACTATGAGGAGTTGGCATGAAAGAGGATTGAGGCCTGGCTCAGATCTGCCATGATTTTATAGAATATCAAAGCAAGCTTGTGGTGCTGACTAGCCCACTCTTGCTCCTAATTCTGATGTTCTTATAAGGTCATAATATTTTCAATGATAATTGTGCAATGTTCAGTCAGTACCATTCAGTCTGTGCACATATGTGGTAAGACCTGGACAACATACAGGCTTTGGCTAATAGTGGGAAGTAACATTCACGTCACACAATTTTAAGAAAATGACCATCTCTAACAAGAGAATCTTAAACATCTCCTCTTGGCATTCAATTGTATTATCATTCAATTTTATTATCTACATTACATACTATTAGAATCTCCAACAATCAACATATTGGGGGTTGCCACTGTCCAGAAACTGAATAATTTTGGCCATATAAATATTGTGGCTACCAAAGCAGGTCAGAGATTGGGAATTCTGAAGTGAGTAATTTACTTTCTGATTCTCTAAAGCCTATCCAGCATCTACAAGGTACATGTCAGGAGTTTGATGGAAGTACTCTCCATTTGCCTGGATGAGTACTGCTCCAACAACATTCAAGAAGCTTGATATCAAACAGTAAAAAGCAGCTGTCTTGCTTGGCATCCCATCCACCATCTCAAACATTCAATCTCTCCAACAGTGGCTTACAGTGGCAGCAGTTTGGTCATTATGAAATGCACCACAGCAACTTACCAAGACTCCATCAGCAGCACTTTCAATCTTTAACACTTAGAAGGAGCAAGGGCAGTTGATATTTGGGATCACCACTCCTGCACGTTCCCATTTGAGCCACATACCATACTGAATTGACATTACATTGGCATTTCTTCACTGTCTTTGAGAAAAAAACTTTAGAACTACTTTCCTATCAACGTTTTGGCTATTCCTACACTCCAAAGACTGTAGCAGTTCAGTCTGCACACAGATATGTACTGTTAGGTCTGATGTAGAGAATTATTACATCATCAAAGATTTTAGAATCTTGTCCCTGGATAGAATAATGGAAAATTAACTAAAATTAATAATGACATGTACATTGATGCAATTCTGACATCAACAGTCACATACTATTGAAATTAGAAAGAAAATCAAAACACTCTACTAAAGAACTGTGATCAGTATTCTGTATATTACAATGTAAATAAACTCTGGTAGGTATGGACGAATTGGACCAGAGGATCTGTTTCCGTGCTGTACATTTCTATGACTTAATGAATAAGACCATTAGGAGCATGCTGCCTCTCTATTCTGTTCCATCTTTCAATGAGATACAGTCGTGAAGTCCACTTGCCTTTCCTTTTCCCCAACCCTTGATTCCCTTATTAATTAAAAATCTGTCTATTTCAGCCTTGATTATGTTAAAAACCACACAACATCAGGTTATAGTCTAACAGGTTTTTTGGAAGCACTAGCTTTCAAAGCACTGCTCCTTCATCAGGTGGACAACCCACCCGTTGAAGGAGCGACGCTCCGAAAGCAAGTGCTTCCAAATAATCCTGTTGGACTATAACTTGGTGTTGTATGATTTTTAACTTTGTACACCCCAGTCCAACAGCGGCATCTCCAAATGATAGCCTTGATTATGCTTATGTACCAGTCTCAACAGCTCTCTGTGACAAAGAATTCGCTACCTTCTGACATTAGAAATTCCTCTTTATCACTGTCTTAAATAGGCAATCCCTTATTCTGAAATTCTGCCCACAAGGGGAAACAAGTGTCTTGTATATTTCAAAAGAGTTATTCTTAGATGGAAGAGATGCAGCAGATAGACCAGATAATTGGAAGAGCTTCAAACGTGCAGAACAGGCAACCATATCCAGAGACACCATGTAGTCCATGAGGGATCAGGCTTAAGTTCATGAAGGTAGTATCACAAATTGGGACAGAGAAAGGAAGCCATCCTAAAGCAAAGTGATAATAATATTGTTCTCTTGAAAATTTCTTTTCCTTCATGTCCAGACAGATTGATTGGTGTTATCGGCAGACTTTTTCAAGTTTGTTGCTGCCACCTACTGGCTGAACCAGACTGACCAGCAGCTCTCAGCACAGTGCGATGAACACAATTTCAAAGCTTTTCATTTCTAAGGGCAAGATGCATTATAAGATTGCACAGTGTTCAGTCTTGTTTGCAAGTCCAAAGATGCTGAAGCAGCCTGTGCACCTATGCAGCAAGACCTCAACAGCATTGAGGTAAAACCAAGAGACCTTGGAATGCAGGTTCATAGCTCCTTGAAAGTGGACTCGCAGGTAGATAGGATAGTGAAGAAGGCATTTGGTATGCTTTTCTTTATTGGTCACAGTATTGAGTACAGGAGTTGGGAGGTCATGTTGCGGCTGTACAGGACATTGGTTAGGCCACTGTTGGAATATTGCGTGCAATTCTGGTCTCCTTCCTCTCGGAAAGATGTTGTGAGGCTTGAAAGGGTTCAGAAAAGATTCACAAGGATGTTGCCGGGGTGGCGGATTTGAGCTATCGGGAGAGGTTGAATAGGTTAGGGCTGTTTTCCCTGGAGTGTTGGAGGCTGAGGGGTGACCTTATAGAGGTTTAGAAAATCACGAGAGGCATAGATAGAATAAACAGACAAAGTCTTTTCCCTGGTGTGGGGGATCCAGAACTAGAGGGCATAGGTTTAGGGTGAGAGGGGAAAGATATAAAAGAGACCTAGTGCAACTGTTTCACACAGAGGGTGATACATGTATGAAATGACCTGCCAGAGGAAGTGGTGGAGGTTAGTACAATTGCAACATTTAAAAGGCATCTGGATGGGTATATGAATAGGAAAGGTTTGGAGGGATATTGTCAGGGTGCTGGCAGGTGGGACTAGATTGGGTTGGGATATCTGGTCGGTATGGATGAGTTGGGCTGAAGGGTCTGTTTCCGTGTTGTACATCTCTATAACTATGATAATAAGAGGCAAAGAATGTTTCCACCACACAAGTGCCAAGTGATGACCATCTCAATCAATCCTCGTTTGATATCCAATGGTATTTCTGAAACCCCCACCACCACCAGAGGATGTTCAACAAGGTCATCTTAACAAGCTTGGCTGAGCATTCAGCAAACTGCCTCTACATCAGCTATTGATGCCAGGGCTGTACTTCGATGCAGCAGTAGGCAAAGAAAATGAAGAAGTTATAAAGGCACAAAGGTGGCATAGGTGTCTATTCACTCTACAGTAAATCACACATGAAATATATGTATAATTCCAATTGCTCATGTATGTTGAATTTGCATGATATTGCTAGTTGCCGCATTTAAGGACATTGCATGTTCTTCCTGATCAATTTCAAATGATGTGTGTCTATGAGCCTATACACATATTGGTACTATGTCATCAATGGTGATACCTCTGAAATCCTGAAATGTGTAAATTAAATCTTCTGCATGATTTGTAAAGTTGAGCGTGTGGAACACAACACAATCCAACAGTTGTGGTTGCTGTCTGAGTGTCATCAGCAGCCAAATTATTGTTTGTATTTCTGGTGTTCACATAACAGACTTCGTGGCAAGGCATTGCTTCCATTTGGAGAATGTCAGTGAGGCATGCATAATGCCTTTCCGACAAGTGTATGTGGATTCCAATGTTGTCTGAATAGGCTAATCCCCCTAATCTGCACATCCCTGAACACAATAGACAATTTAGCATGGACAATCCCCCCTGACCTGCACATCCCTCAACACAATGGGCAATTTAGCATGATCAATCCCCCTAACCTGCACGTCCCTGAACACAGTGGGCAATTTAGCATGGCCAATCCCCCAAACCTGCACATCTCTGGGCTCAGCAGGAATTGGAGCACCAGGAGGACACCCATATCCAGACAGGGAGAATGTGCAAATTCCACACAGATAGTCACTCGAGGCTGGAATTGAACGCAGGTCTCTGTTGCTGACCGCTTAGCCTCCATGTCACCCTTGCTGCACAGGGTTGTGCGGGGCACAGCAGGCCACAATAATCCTAGGCACTACAAATGTCCAAGTACTGCAGCAAATGCTACAGCGCTCCACTGTGTGGTCTAAGCAGTGGACCCTCATCTTGAGCAATCCAGTAGTCTGCTCCATTGTTGCCCTAGTTGAAACATGGGTGGCATTGATATCACTGCTGTTGTACCCTGAAGGTTCTGCACTAGTGTCACTCATCAGGTTCGCAATCATCATGCCACTGATAAGAGGACCAACAACTTGTGGTACCTACAAGTCAGCGAGGATATAAGATGAAACCAAATAATTGTAGGTCAGTCAGTCTAACTTCAGTAGTGGATAGGATATTCAAATCAGTTCTAAGAGACAAGAAAATCTGTCACTTAGAAAGGCACGAAGTAATCAAGGACAATCAACAGGGATTAATTAGTGGAAGATCACAGTTGATTAACAAGGAGGTAACAAGGAGGATTGATGAGGGTAGAGCTGCTGATATGATCTACACGGATCTTTCAAATGTTTTGACAAGGTCCCATATGGCTGACTGGTTTAAAAAAAGCCAATGGAAACTGCAGAATGTAGCAAGCTGGATACAAAATTGGCATATTGGGAGGAAACATAGGATAATTGTTGACAGGTGTTCTTATGATTGGAAGGCAGTTTCTTGTGGAGTCCTACAGGGTTCAGTGTGAGATCATCTGCTTTTGCGATGCACATTAATGATCTAGACTGAAATGTAGGGGCTGTTACCAAGACATTTTGAGATGACACAAAAATTGCCCATAAAGTTATTAGGAGGGTTCTGGAGACTGCAGGAAGACATCAATGAGGCGGGCATAAAAGTAACAAATGGAATTCAACCTCGAGAAGTATGAAGTGAGGCATTTGGAGAGGTCAAACAACTCATAGCGGTAAATACAGAGATGTGCAGAGGAATTAAGGAACTTTGTTTGTCCATGGATTGCTGAAGATAGCAAAATAGATTAATAAAGTGTTAAGAAGGTATATGGAATGCTTTTCTTTATTAGTCAAGGCATAGAATATCACATAAGAAAGGTTATGTCGGATTTATACAAAACACAAAGATTCTTGAGTTCTGATGGCATTTCTGGTCATCTCATTGCAAAAAGGATGTGTTTGCACCAGACAGGGTACAGAGTACAACTAAGATTTATGAGGATAATGTCAGGATGGAAAATTTCTACAATGCGAAGAGATTAGATAGGCTGGAGTTGTTCTCCTTTTCAACAACAATGAGGAATAGGCAACAAATGTTGATTTAGCTGGTGGCGCTCACATTCCATAATAGAATGAAAAAAAAATGCTGCTACACAAAATAGTAGGATGAGGTTTCACATCAGTGAGACACATAAATCTCAGCCATGCTAATACATTGAAGCTAAACCAGGGGGCCAAGCACAGGAGAAGAACGCAAATCAATAGGTCAATGTGTTCTTTCAAGAACAATGCAAACAAAATGTACCATAGGTCGATAGAAAGAAAACTCTTAAAAGCCCAGTCGGACTAAAGGCAGCATAACTGGTTGGTATTTGTGCACTACACGCACTGAAATGATGGGCCACTTCACATCTAGAAGGGGAATGTTGAAAGCATTAAAAACACTGGGCAATATGGTACCACATCGGGCGCAAGTCTGTAAAAATATATGCTTGCTTTCTAACCTCTCTCATGTATTAGCAGGTTGCTGTAGAGTCACATTTTGGGCTGATTATTCAGCACAAAATGTAAATTTACTGTTTCATCCATCCAGGCAAAGTATAACACCACAGTTGTGATCAAAAAAGCCAAAAGAGGTAGGGGTCATATGTGGACTAATGTCCTCTGGTATGAGTTGATTTTAGTATTAAACCACACTTGCATTAACCATTTGTTTTTAAAGGGTTTTTTTGTTGAACATTGACTTTCATTTGTCCGTAGATCTGTTTTCACCCTTCAAGAGTTGGTTGTGCCTCCAGTTCTAGGACACCTTGCATTCTGATTTAGTAGCTGGATCTCCTGGTCTTTTTATCAAACTAGTCATCACTCAGCTACCAAGATTCATGATGTCACTGAACAATGAAGATCCAATATCACGCTTTAGGAACTTCCTTTCAACAAGGGCAGACATCAACAAGAAAATTCAATATGACTTCCAGTATGCAGCATAGTATTTAGCCATATGAGGAACAGTGATTAATGACAAAAACCTCTAGCCCATCATTAAAGTTATGGTCTAAAGGGTAGTAGTGGTCCCTGCCCTTTGTATGCATCATGGTCAATGTAAACCAGTCACCTCAAATCCCTGGGGAAATATCACCAGCAATACCACTGCAAACTATTGCAAACCTAGTGGTCCAAGAAAAAAGTGTCCTCCCTCAAGCCAATATCCTCAGCATTTGAGGCAGTGGTTATTGTCGACTGACAGTGTCGGGCAGGCCACATCGTCCGCATGCTTGGCACAAGATTTCCAAAACAAGTTTTGCCATGGTAAGTGATTATCAAGAGGCCAGAGAAAATACTTCAAGAACATCCTCTAAGCCATCCTGAAAAATGCAGAACACCCACCAACTCTTGGGAATCTCTTGCTCTGGACTATTCAAACTGGAGAAGCAACATCTACGAAGGTGTCAACCATCTCGAGCATCTCAACAGGGTAAGATAGAAGGAATGTGCATAACTTGAACATCCAATCCAAACCAATTCTTTAAACACCACCTGCTCCACCTTTGGGGAATGTATACACTATCAGGATGTATACACTCAGCATTGGACTGTCGAGTCACCTTGTGACCCACAACTCTAAAACAGTACAAACTCATGCTCAATCTTGAGGGACTGCCTAACAGCAGAAGAATTTACCCAATATTGAGTACTAATTACTTAATTTTTAAAAAATAATTATTTTATCTTCTTGCTTTTCTGTTGCACACCCACAACCTTATTAGCAAAACGTTGATTATGGCATTCTATTGAGCCGTGTGGGTTGTTTGACTGATTTTTAAACGTAAAATTTATCATATATGTTTTTTTTCACTGATTTAGTTTCATTCCTACAACTAAATCCTTTGTTGTCCATAGTGTGCAGTTTATCAAGCATACATCATGTCTGCAGCAGAGAAAATTAATGTAATGTTATTTTTTGAACTTAAAGAAAAAAAATGACAAGTGCATGAGTGTTTACAGGAGACATCCTTTTATTTTACTCAAAAATGTTGAAGTCATCATCATATTAATATTTAGTTACAAGGGAATGAATTTCATTAATTAAAATGCTTGTGTTGTGCGGAAACACCTTTGCAAAACTGGGGGTGTTAGAGCAATGCAATTGATGCAAGGTAATATTGTATAAGTTAAAAGCAGAATATGCTGGAAACACTCGGCAATTTCTACCTTTATCTCAAGTCATCAGCATCAGCAATATTTTGTTTTTATATCAAGGCACAATATAATTTAGTGTGTGGTCCTAAAAATGTGTAAATAGATCATTTTGTTATTAAACTGGAGATTATATCACCATAAATTTCTAATATTCACTTCATATGTAAACTGCATAAAGCTAGATGGTAATTGATTCTAGTCAAACTGGCAGCACCATCTTCTGACACATCATAGATTTGAGTGTCATCATCTGATATTATCAGGCCACTAGGCTTTTCAATGGAGTTAGTGGCCTGACCAACCGTCAAACTTTCTTCCGGCTCCATTTGAAATAGAGCTGATTGAGGATAACTACACGCACCTATTTCAGGCAATATATGTTACTATGGAAACTGTGGTAAAAAGAAGCCTGGTTGAGATTTTAGGTCAGCATCAACCTGCGCAGGCTCTGAGCAGTTCCAAAGGCAGCAAATGACAAAAGGCTTGCCAGAAGTAAATCTAGACTTTGTTTTGTGAGCCTTAGAGGATTAGAAGAGCAATTACAGTGGCATCCGTGGTTCAATTTATAGCCTTCAAATCCAGTTTACTGATGGAATCAGGTGATTGACTAGTTTGGTGTACAAATTTTAAAGCTTATCCTTTCTCAATTCAATCTGCATAATATAGGTTCTTGGTAAACCATGAATCGTCCACTCTGGAACATTTAAGGCTTCTACTTGTATTTACAATAAATCATATTATTCAATAATTTACATTTTATTCTGTAGATAACACAATTTACTGGAAATGTACCTTTTTAACAATTAATTATTCAATAATATGAATCAAGTAACTTTGAATTCAGATTGCATTCTGCAAATGTAGATCTCACTGTATAAACTGTATACACCAGTGGACAATATGTGCCTACATTTCCTTTTATCTGTCAAACCTGGGTTCTCATGCAACCTCAGCTGACTGCATAACATTTTGCTCCTCCAACTAAACAATACAATTTGTATGCGAAGTTTCTAGTTGAAATACATCTGCAGTACAAATTTCCTGGAAATCGAAACATGACATTACATTCATTTACAGCAACATCTATGCGAAGATTGTGGCTAAGCAATAATATCACTGGGCCAGTAATTGAGCAGGTCAGGCAAATGCTTTGAGGACATGGGTTTAGATCTGACCATGGCAGTCAATGGGATTTAAATTCAACACATAAATCTGAGGTATAAAGTGCATTTCAGTAATGGTAGCCTTAAGAATATCAGTTTTCATCCTGAAAGCCTACCTGGTTCACTAATACTCTTTAGGCAGGAATTTCTGAAAATCTGCCCATATTTAACAGCCTAGCATTTATGTGAACCCAGATTCACAATAATGTGATTAAGTCTTAACTGCAACAAATCACTCTATTCATGGACAATTAAGGATTGGCCACTAATACTGGTCTTGCCAGCAGTGCCCAAAAACCATGAAGGAGTACATTTTTAAAAGTTAAACATGAAAAAAAAAGCACTGATGTAGTAGAAATGTCTTTCAGAAACGAAGCTTACGATATGGGCTTTGGATTGGAAACTGCAAAGTGCTTACTTTTTTGCCTGTGATTTTTAAAAATTGAATGTGGACCCAGACAAAGTAGCTTAAATGTCTACCACTTGTAGGAAACCTCATGCTCTGAATTGCCTCAAGTTTATAACAAACATTGGAGGTGTAGTGGACAGCAAAGTAGGTTCCTCAGAGTACAACAGGATCTCAATCAGATGAGGAGTGGCAGATGGAATTTAATTTAGATAAATGTGAGGTGCTGCAATTTGGGAAGGCAAATCAGAGCAGGACTTACACACTTAATTAAGGTTCGCGGGAGTGTTGCTGAACAAAGGGATCTTAGAGTGCAGGTTCATTGTTCCTTGAAAGTGGAGTCACAGGTAGATAGGATAGTGAAAAAGCTGTTTGATATACTTGCCTTTGCAAGTTTTGAGAAGATTTGTAGCTCAGGTTGAGGTTCTGGATGTTGATTTGCTCACTGAGCTGCAAGGTTAATTTCCAAATGTTTTGTCACCCTACTAGGTAATATCTTCAGTGGGCCTCTGGACAAAGCACTGCTGATAATTTCTGCTTTCTATATATATGCTTACGTCAATCAACATTAACCTGGCCAAGGAAACACTGACTACAATATTAGAAGACCCAAAGACACATACACCAAACACCACTAACTTCATCAGCAAGGACAGTATTGTCAAGCTAATAGACTTATGCCTTACCACGCACTTCACCTTCAACAACAAAACCTACAGACAAATCAATGGAACACCAATTGGGATCTCCAATATCAGGGTTCTTAGCAGAGGCAGTAATGCAGAGACTTGAACAAACAGCTCTGCCAACCATTCAACCCAAACCTTGGGATCCACCACGTGGATGACACCTTTGCCATCACTAATCAAAACAAATTAGCGGAAATCTTCAAGAACATCAGTAATACCCTCACCGGTATAAAATTCTCTAAAGAGGAGGAAAACAATAACAAACTGCCATGTCAGAGCAGAACGAACAGCCAATGGGGAACTTCAAACCAGAGTCTAAGGAAAATAACACATACAGACAAATATTGAACTATAGAAGCAATCATCCTAACATCCAAAAATGAAGGTGCAGCAGAACATTATTCCAATGAGTCAACACACACTGCAGCACAGAGGAATTATGCAGAGCAGAGGAAAGTCACCTATACAGTGCATTCAAAAAGAATGGGTACCTAATGAACACAGTCCACCGGTTTCTCAGCAACAAACCCAAACAAGCAGACAAAACACGTCCAGAAACCCTAGACACTCTCCCCTACATCCAAGACATCTGGGAAATGACTGCCAGACTACTCAGACCTCTTGGCATCATGGTAGCCCACAAACCCACCAACACACTAAAACAGCAGCTGATGAACTTGAAAGACCCTATACAGACAACAAGCAAAACTAATGTCATTTATGAAATACTGTGCAGGAACTGTAACAAACACTACATTGGACAAACAGGCAGAAAACTAGCCACCAGGATACATGAACATCAACTAGCCACAAAATGACATGACCCTCTCTCACTAGTATCCTTACATATAGATAAGGAAGGACATCACTTTGACTGGGACAACCAATCCATCCTAGGACAAGCCAAACAAAAACATGCACAAGAATTCCTCGAAACATGGCATTCCAACCGGAACTCTATCAATAAACACATCGAACTAGACCGCATCTACCACCCCCTGAGAAAAAGAATAGGAAATTACATAACCAAAGGAAATGACATCACCAACCCAAAGAAACCCAAACATATAAATAGAAAGCAGGAATTATCAGCAGTGCTTCACCCGGAAGCCCAGTGAAGATGTTACCAAGTAGGATGACGAAACGTCTGGAAATGAACTTTCCAGCAAACCTACATCCAGAATACTTGCCTTTATTGGCCAGTGCATTGAGTACAGGAGTTGGGACGTCATGTGTGGTTGTACAGGACATTAGGTAGGCCACTTTTGGAGTACTGTGTGCAATTCTGGTCCCCCTGCTATAGGAAGGATGTTGTGAAAGTTGAAAGCATTCAGAAAAGATTTACAATCATGTTGCCAGGCTTGGAGGATTTGTTCTTTAGGGAGAGGTTGAACAGACTGGAGCTATTTTCCGTGGAGCATTGGAGGCTGAGGGTTGACCTTATAAAGGTTTATACAATCATGAGGGGCATGGATAGGGTAAATAGACAAGGTCTTTTCCCTGTAGTGGGGAGTCCAAAAGTAGAGGGCATAGGTTTAAGGTGAGAGGGGAAAAATTTAAAAGGGACCTTAGGGCCAACTTTTTCACACAGAGGGTGGTGTGTGTATGGAATGAGCTGCCAGAGGAAATGGTGAAGGATGGTACAATTTCAACATTTAGAAAGCATCTGGATGGGTACATGAATGAGAAGAGTCCAGAGAGATATGGGCCAAATGAGATGTATCTAAGATATTGGCATGGATGAGTTGAACCAAAGCTGTACAGCTTTATGATACTATTTAAGTAAAATAAAGAACTGCAGATGCTGCAAATCTGAAAAAAAAAGCACATGCTGGAGAAACTCAGCAGGTCCAGCAGTATCTGAATGGAGGAAATAGAACTAAAGTCTCAAGTCCAGTCGGACCTTGCTCTGATGAAGGGTCACTGGACTCAAGGTGCTGATTTTGTTTCACTCTCTCTGCAAATGCTGCCAAACTGGCTGAAATCCTCCAGCACTTTCTGTTTTTAGAATAAATACTTGTTTGAATAATTGCCTCATGACAAAAGAGAATAGATTGGATACACAGATTTAATATACGCATTCAAAGTTAAGAAAGGTAAATGAGAACCAAACGTCTCCAGTGGCAGAAGGGTTGGTAAGTAGAGGCCACAAATTTAAGATAATTGACAAGAGAGCAAGAGGAAAGCTATGAAAAACGATCATGAAACAAGTCATCAAGACGCAATTCCAGTGGTATATTTCAAGTGGGAATCAGAAACTAGTTAAAGGGTGGAAATTTACAGCGCTATGAGGAAAGTGCAAGGCAGTAGGACTAATTGAATAGTTGTTTCAAACAGTTGACATGGGCTGTGGAAAATTTTGATTCTTTGAAATGTGATCAGATGAACACCATTATTGCCACATGCAATTAGTTTTCATTTCTTGTTTGTTGGTTTCTTTTCCATTCTAGGAGAAAGTGGGGACTGCAGATGCTGGAGATCAGAGTCTAGAGAGTGGTGCTGGAAAAGCAGGAATGATGAACAGCTTATACCCAAAACGTTGATTCTCCTTCTCCTTGGATGCTGCCTGACTTGCTGTGCTTTTCCTGCACCACATTTCTCCATTCTTTTGAAATGCGGAACTAAGTGTTACTATATCATCTTAAATAGTGCAGATGGGTGACCTGTTTCCAGTAGCTATGATGCTAACATTTTGTCCTTTTTTTAATTCATTCACAGGATGAGGGCTTGACTGGCTGGACCATCATTTGCTGCCCACCATAAATTGCCCAGAAGGGAGTTAAGAGTCAATCACATTGTTGTGGTTCTGGAGTCACATGCAGGTAATTCTTCGATAACACAATGGCTGTGATCTTGTGCAACCCCGTGTTATAGAAGAATTGGCTTTAGGAACAGCGTTTAACATGTTGGCGATGTAAGCGAGTTACAGCAACACGGATTTTAAAAGTTCAGGTTTCAAAACTGTGTCCTCAATTTGGCAATCATGGTATAGCAAATTTGCATTAATGAAATGCGCGTTATAGCAGAAAGACCTGTGCAGGGCAGACCAGGGCAGTTTCCTTCCATAAAGAACATTAGTGAACCAGGTGAGTTTTTCTGACAATTGACAATGGATTCCTTGCCATCATTAGACTCTTTATTCCAGATTTTTAATGAATTCAAATTCTGACATCTGCCATGGCAGGATTCAAATCTGGGTCACCAAAACCTTACCTGGGTCTCAGGATTAATAGTCGAGTCGTAATACCTCTAGGCCATTGCCTTCCCTTCTGCTTTCATAATCAAAAAATGCTGCAATGCACCAATTCAGTTAAGACAGTCTCATTGGTCACCAGCAGTAATTCCAATAATGGCAACACATACTCTCGAAGTATTTTGATATTCATTTAATCATCAGGACATCACCACTGTTACAATTCATGGCTACATGAGCTGCCAGCTTGGTTCATAAGTTACACTCATTTGACTTATGAAAGCTATACTTCCTACCCCTACACTGGATACATAATTCCGGCTGACATTTTAATGTAATATTATATCAGTGCTTGCATTGTTTGGTATTTTATGAGATGCAAGTCCATTTTGTCTGTTTGAGCAGATGTGAAAGTGCAATACATGAACAGGGGAAGGGAGGTCTTGCAGATGCTGGTTGATTTACATAGCGTCATAGAACCATAGAAATGTACAGAAATGGAAACAGACCCTTCGGTCCAACCTGTCCATGCCGACCAGATATCCCAACCCAATCTAGTCCCACCTGTCAGCACCCGGCCCATATCCCTCCAAATCCTTCCTATTCATATATCCATCCAAATGCCTCTTGAATGTTGCAATTGTACCAGCCTCCACCACATCCTCTGGCAGCTCATTCCATACCCGTACAAACCTCTGCATGAAAATGTTGCCCCTTAGGTCTCTTTTATATCTTTCCTCTTTCACCCTAAACCTATGCCCTCTAGTTCTGGACTCCCTGACCCCAGGGAAAAGACTTTGTCTATTTATCCTATCCATGCCCCTCATAATTTTGTAAACCTCTATAAAGTCACCCCTCAGCCTCCGACGCTCCAGGGAAAACAGTCCCAGCCTGTTTAGCCTCTCCCTGTAGCTCAGATCCTCCAACCCTAACAACATTCTTGTAAATCTTTTCTGAACCCTTTCAAGTTTCACAACATCTTTCCGATAGGAAGGAGACCAGAATTGCATGCAATGTTCCAACAGTGGCCTAATCGATGTCCTGTACAGCGGCAACATGACCTCCCAACTCCTGTACTCAATACTCTGAACAATAAAGGAAAGCATACCAAATGCATTCTTCACTATCCTATCTACCTGTGACTCCACTTTCAAGGAACTATGAACATGCACTCCAAGGTCTCTTTGTTCAGCAACACTCCCTAGGATCTTACCATTAAGCGTATAAGTCCTGCTAAGATTTGCTTTCCCAAAATGCAGCACCTCGCATTTATCTGAATTAAACTCCATCTGCCACTTCTCAGCCCATTGGCCCATCTGGTCCAGATTCTGTTTTAATCTGAGGTAACTCTCTTCGCTGTCCAGTACACCTCCAATTTTGGTGTCATCTGCAAACTTACTAACTGTACCTCTTATGCTCGCATCCAAATCATTTATGTAAATGACAAAACGTAGAGGGCCCAGCACCAATCCTTGTGGCACTCCACTGGTCACAGGCCTCCAGTCTGAAAAACAACCCTCCACCACCACCCTCTGTCTTCTACCTTTGAGCCAGTTCTGTTTCCAAATGACTAGTTCTCCCTGTATTCCATGAGACCTAACCTTGCTAATCAGTCTCCCATGGGAACCTTGTCAAACGCTTTACTGAAGTCCATATAGATCACATTTGAGGAAATCACCTCCAACACCTAAAATACCTTAAAAAAAAAGCTCTTACAGCCAGAAATATTTCCCATCCCTCATCTTGGATCTAATAACAAAAATTCATAAGAACAGGTTAACTAAATATTTAATTTGATATTTGTGAGATCTTATTGTACACACTTGTTCTCATATTTTCCTACATTCCTACATAATGCAAATTTTGTAATTTTTTCTTACACACTGCTTGCACTTATATAGTACCTTGAATTTTCATAAGAATAACATGAAGGAAACATGATTGCTGGACATAATCAATAAAACAGAAGGAATGATCTTCGATAATATCAAATTTCCTCACATCACCTCTAAACCCCCTATCTGGTATCTTAAATCTGCACCCCCTGGTCATTGATTTCTCCACAAAAGGGAAAAGTGCATGTCTGTCTGCCCTATCTCTGCCCTTCATAATTTTATACATCTCAATCATGTCCCCCCTCAGACTCGTTTGTTCCTAGGAAACCAATCCCAATCTATTCAAACTTTCTTCATAACTAAAACTCTCCAGCCCAGGCAATATCCTAGTAAATATCCTGCTATTACATCTTTCCAAAATATAGATTTCAGAGCTGCATACAATGCTAAGACTTAACCAACATTTTATACATTTCCAGCTTCACCTTCATATCCTTAAACATTATGCCTTGGCTATACTGGCAAATATCCCATATTTCCTCTTAACTACTTTATTCACCTATCCCAGTACCTTGAGGGACTGGTGGACATACCCAAAGTGCCTAAGATGCTCCTTAAATTTTACAATTTATACGATGATTTGGAGCCTGTCCTACCATTACCTTTTGTGGCTTTGTGACAACTTTTTGTCTTTACTATACTCATGAATGTAGTATTAGATTGATTAACATAAATGAACTTTTTATTGTGGAGAACATAGAGTCATACAGCATGGAAACTGACCCTTCAGTCCAACTAATCTATGTCAAACATGATGCCAAACTAAATTAGTCCCACCTGCTTGCTCTTGGCCTATATCCCTCCAAATGATTTTGATTCATATACTTACACAAATGACTTATAAACATTGTAACGGTGCCTACATTCACCACTTCCTCAGGAAGTTCATTTCCATAGATGAACCATTCTGTGTGAAAGATTTGCCCTTCATGTCCTTCTTTAAATCTCTCTCCTCTCACCTCAAAAATATGCCCTCCAGTTTTGAAGTCTTCTTCCAAGAGAAAAAAAATACACCTATCATTAACCTATCAATAGCCCTCATGATTTTATAACATCTATAAGTTATCTCTCAACCTCCTACGCTCCAGTGAAAAAAGTCTTTACTTCAGCCCCCTGTGTCAATGAAGAACAGGCTGTCTTCTGTCCTTTCAGCCACAAGAACTTTTGCACGTTTGTATGCTTTAATGTTAAAAACACATTATTCTTATTGTTAATCATTGCCCTTTCTACATGCTTTTGTCTCGTGCTGCATTCTATGAATTTCCAACTTTCCCTGAATTTTATGTGTTAAGCTATGCCATATTTTATTGACTTCTATAAGATCCTTACTGTATAGATTTTTTCTGAAAGATGTTTCTTCTTTGGCATTGACAAACACCATGTCAGGTATTCAGAGGCATTGTCTTTAAGCCAACAGGTGGCGCTGAAACATTGCATGTGGTAACTTGTAGTAGAAACTATAGCCCTCGTACTGTATTAACAGGTAGATTACTTACAGTGTGGAAACAGGCCCTTCAGTGCAACATGTCCACACCGACCTTCCGAAGAGCAACCCACCCAGACCCATTCCCCTACATTTACCCCTTCACCTAACACTGCAGGCAATTTAGCATGGCCAATTCACCTAACCTGCACATTTTTAGATTACTTTAGATTAGATTACTTACAGTGTGGAAACAGGCCCTTCGGCCCAACAAGTACACACCGACCCGCCGAAGCGCAACCCACCCATACCCCTGTATTTACCCCTTACCTAACACTACGGGCAATTTAGCATGGCCAATTCACCTGACCTGCACATCTTTGTGACTGTGGGAGGAAACCGGAGCACCCGGAGGAAACCCACACAGACACGGGGAGAATATGCAAACTCCACACAGACAGTTGCCCGAGGCAGGGATTGAACCCGGGGCTCTGGCACTGTGAGGCAGCAGTGCAAATCACTCTGCCACTGTGCTGCCGAGGTAGGTGGAATGTGTGGAGCAGGATGCAGGGTACAGTTTTACAGTTGGTAAGATTGATCATCCTGAGGTCCTCCTGAATTTAACTTTTTTCTTTTCAGCAATCCCTTGGATTGAGCATGGCTTGCTTCCTCTCTGTTGTTTCAGTGAGTCCTGAGATGGCTGATTATCCAATATGTGATAATATTGGATAATCAGCCAACTACTCAACCCTTCAGACTCTAATTGCATTAATCATAGAGTCATAGAGATATACAGCACGGAAACAGATCCTTCGATCTATTTCGTCCATGCCAACCAGATATCCCAACCTATTCTCGTCCCACCTGCCAGCACTTGGCCCATATCCCTCCAAACCCCTCCTATTCAAATACCCATCCAGATGCCTTTTAAATGTTGTCATTGTACCAGCCTCCACCACTTCCTCTGGCAGTTCATTCCACATACACACCACCCTCCATGTGAAAGAGTTGCCCCTTCGATCCCTTTAATATCTTACCCCTCTCACCCTAAACCTATGCCCTATAGTTCTGGACTCGCCGACCCCAGGGAAAAGACTTTGCCTATTTACCCTATCCATGCCCCTCATAATTTTGTAAACCTCTATGAGGTCACCCCTTAGCCTTCGACGCTCCAGGGAAAACAGCCCCAGCCTATTCAGGCTCTCCCTACAGCTCAAATCCTCCAATCATGGCAACAACCTTGTAAATCTTTTCTAAACCCTTTCAAGTTACACAACATCCTTCCAATAGGAAAAAGACCAGAATTGCATGCAATATTCCAACGGTGGCCTAACCAACGTCCTGTACAGCCATGACATGACCTCCCAACTCCTGTATTCGAAACTCTGACCAATAAAGGAAAGCATACCAAAAAGCCTTCTTCATTATCCTATCTACCTGTGACTCAATTTTCAAGGAGCGGTGAACCTGCACTCCAAGGTTTAATTGTTCAGCAACACTCCCTAGGACCTTACCATTAAGTTTATAAATCCTGCTAAGATTTGCTTTCCCAAAATGCAGCACCTCGCATTTATCTAAATTAAACTACATCTGCCACTCGTCAGCCCATTGGACCATCTGATCAAGATCCCACTGTAATCTGAGGTAACTTTCTTTACTGTCCACTATACGTCCAATTTTGTGTCATCTGCAAACTTACTAACTATACCTCCTATGTTCATATCCAAATGATTTATATAAATGACGAAAAGTAGTGGACCCTTGTGGCACTCCGCTGGTCACAGGCCTCCAGTCTGAAAAGCAACCTCCACCACCACCCTCTGTCTTCTACCTTCAAGTCAGTTGTGTATCCAAATGGCTAGTTCTCCCTGTATTCCATGAGATCTTACCTTGCTAACCAGTCTCCCATGGGGAACTTTGTTGAACGCCTTACTGAAGTCAACAGGTATATTTGAGCATTTTAGGGATGCTTTTTTTGTCCCAATTCTGGTGGGGCTGCAGTCAGGCAGAAGATGCAGAGAGGAGAGTGAGTGAGATTAAGATTTGGAAGCAACAGTTCGAACATTACTTTTTCGGGCTAGAAGATATAAGGGCTATGGATCAAAATGGATGGGCATGGTTGGATATGACATGCTGAGGCCCCTAAACAACAGCAAGCTTAAGTGGCCAATAGCATTGCCAAAAGAAACTGTACTTTTCTTTAAACAAAAAGATCGAATAGAAATATTAAGGCTTTATATTGAGGACGACACAAAGATTGGTCAGGTGATTGATAGTGAAGATCATCTTTGGTTGCAGAGAATATAAATGGATTGGTCAGAATAGTGGCAGATGAAATGTAACTCTGATAAGTATGAGATGATGCACTTTGGAAGAAGGAACAAGACAACAAAGGTACTCAATGAGGGGGAAGAAGCTAGGAAGCTCAGAGGAACTGAGGAATATGGGATGCTTGTCCACACATCCCTGATGGGGGGAGGACAGGTTAACAGGGTAGTTAAGAAGGAATATGGGACACTTGTCTTTATCAGTGGTGGCATAGATTATAAAACGGGAGCTGTAAAAGCTTTGGTTTGGCCAGAGCTGGAATACTGTATGCAGTCCTCGTCACTTCACTATATGAAGGATGTAATTGCAGAGGAGATCCACCAGGATTTTGTCTGGAATAGAGTAATTTAGCTATGAAGAGAGGTTGGATAAACTCAGATTGTTTTTTTAGTCAGAAGTTATATAACACCAGGTTACAGTCCAATGGGTTTATTTAAAATCACAAGCTTTCGGAGTGCATTGTAACTTTGGACCAGCATCTCTACATCATTTTTCTTTAAAGAGCAGTGAGGGCTGACAGGGTCCTGATTAGCTGTATAAGATTACAAGGGACATAGACAGTTGGTTTAAAATGAAAAATAGAAAGCAGGTGTTTCCCTTAGTTGAGGGTTGATAACAAGGTGACATAATTATAAAGTGAAAGGCAGTACGTTAGAGGGGATTTGAGGAAAAGGATTTTTCACTCAGTATAGTGGAAATCTGGAACACACTGCCTGGGAGGATAGTTGAGGCAGGAAACCTCAATCTTTAAGAAGTGCTTGAACGAGCACTTGAAATGTCTATGAGTCAATGCTGGAAAGTGGGACTAGGGTAGATTTAGAATCATTTTGTCGGTGCAGACTTGATGAGCTGTACTGTATGATTCCATGGTATTTGCATATATAAATAAGTGAAGGCACAACAAGTAAGCTAACTAAAACATATACTTCATATTGCAATTTGTTTATTTATATTATGCAATATGAAATTCAAATGAAAATACCTTGATTTCATTGTTATGATATGGAGACAGACACCAGAACCAAATCAGCCTAACTTTGTATTTGCAATACAGTAAAATTAAATTGAAGGCCCCAATAATTACACCAATGATTCGTAACCAGCCTTTTGAATAACCAATTCCAGGTTTTGTGAAAAATTAATTCCAGACACCAATTTTGTACCCCAAATGAAATACTTAACTATTTATTAAATACATAACAACTTTAGCAGGGGAAAGATTAAACAAGCTAAGCTGATTAATGTTAATGCTTTAAATCTGAAATATTTATTTTCAGCCCCTATTCACACAAATGACAGACAGACAAACACAGTTAAGTGATAAATAAAAGAAATTAACAAAACTAGCCAGATTACTGAATGAGCTTTCATAGTGCATTGTTTCACAGACATAAGTGTGGACTCCACAGTTGCTTCTCTGGAACAGTCAGTAAGGGTCATCTTCTCAGTAGGCAGCAATACTTGTAACTCAGATTTTCATTCGTTTGGCTTCTGGAAGCTGGTAGCGGGTTAGGCAGGGAGCGTTCAAGTCTTCATGCCATGTCAGCACAGCCAAAAACCATTTCCTCAGAAAACATAGTTCAAGAGAGTAATTTCAATGTTGGTTCAACCGTGATAGACTAATTATTTTTTTCAAAGGCCTTGATTACCATTCAACAACTGCCACCTTCTTGAACATACTCTATTCCAGACTCACTAGAATGAATTCCCAGGTACTGACCTTTCTAATGGCCAACTTCTACTATCTGTTTAAACACAATCCTCTTTCCAGGGTCAGTGCGGATGTTGGAACCCCCTTAATCAAGAATAAGCCTCTAGTTAGCCTCCAGGCCTGGCCTCATAAACTAACACAGCTTGTTTGGTCTGTTCTTTCCCTCTTACCATAACCTGTCCCAAAATCCAGATGACATTTTCAGCTCTCAATTCAAAACTGATAAAAGAATGAAAGTAAAAATAATGAAAAATCAGCAAGGGTTCTGACATTAATTTGTATACATGAAAATGAAAATGTCTAATCGAATGCAACATGGGGCAACTTACAAAGATCAGCACTTACTAAATGGAAGCAGCAATACGACCTGCTTGTTTTTAACATTTCAGTTCATGGTTTTGGACAGGAAAGTCAGTGATGATGTTCTTAAATAATAGGAATGAAGTTTATCACTTTCCATTCATGTAAGTGCTTAGGGCAGATGGTTTTCTTGTAGAATTGTCCTTTGCAGTTCTTGATGCTTTTTAGCTGTAAAGATGACTTTTCACCTGAGCAGTTCATTGCCAATGGACTCAAAATGAGCCACAATATTGCTTGTACATTATAGAAAGCCAACAGAATATTGGATGATGATTTGATAGAGGTTTTTATGGCATATTATCTGAATAATTTTCTTTCATATAACCTTGAAAGTGCTTCATTTCTCTAAAGCGGTTAACATCAACAGCATCAGAATAAACCTTCATTAGAAACATTATCACTAGAAAGGGTTAAAACTGATAAGGAGGACATGTTGGGAGAGGAATCCAGTAACTGTCATCCACATTGGTACCAATGACATTGGAAGGAGGAGAAAGGAAGTTTTGCTGAAAGACTTTGAACAATTAGGATCGAAATGAAAAATGAAAACTTCTAAGATAATAATTTGTAGATTACTCTCTGAGCTAAGGGCAAACTAGCATGTGTTTAAGTCAAACGGTTAAATGCATAGCTCAAAGATTGGAGTAGGTTTCAGTTTGTGGGCAGTGGCACCTGTACTGGGGTAGAAGGGACCTGTTATGATGGGATAGGCTTCACTTGAACCGTGCTGGGACCAGTAACCTGGTGAAGTGAATAACTAGAGCTGTAGAGAGACCTTGAAACAAATTAGAGGCGGGGAGGCTTTCGGAGAGAGAAAACAAATTATTTGGATAATGGATTCCCAGAGTGGGATGGGAAGAAATTTAGCATACAAACATAGAAAGATAGCAGTAAGTAGGGTCAACAGGTGAAAAGTGGTAAGAAAGCAAAACTAATGGCTCTTTACTTGAATTAACATAGTATTTGGACAAAATGGATGAATTTACTGCATAAATATTGGTTAATGGGGACAATCTTACAGCCATTACCGAAAAATGGTTACATGGAAATCTGAGGTAGAAACTAAATATTCAGAGACATATTACTTGTCAAAAGGACAGACATTATGGAAAGGGTGGTGGGAAGCATTATTGGTATGGGATATAAGACATACAATAGCAATAAATGATTATTAATCAGAAGATGTGAAATCCATATGGGCAGAAATCAACAATCCCTCTAAATTGCACGGCTGCTCCAATTTTCTGTGCGTGGAAATTGACATTGGTATGGCAGCATTGACTTCCAGTTCTTAGGAGCCCTAACAGTAGCCATACAGTGGGACACGGAATAAATCAAGAGATGGGATATGCAACAAGGGCAGTACATTCATCACTAACGATCTTGCAGGATAGGCAGGTCATTGGAAATGAATTAGAAATGTAAGTGTGATGTACTCAATTATGGTAGGGAAAATAAAAAGGCAGGTACTGTTTTGATAATAAAATATCGATCAGGAAGAGGAGTAAAAAGATCATGGGATACAAATATACTAATCACTTAAAATACCAGAGATTAATAAAACTACTTTAAAAAAAAGCACTGGATTTGCTTCTGAAAGGATAGAATTGAAAATATCCCCTTCACTGGCTTGACATCTGATTTTATTACAGCTTTTATGAAATCCTTTGTCATGCATTCTGCATTCAAGACATGATAGACATGCAATTATTTTGTTGCTAATGATGGATAGCATATATTTTAACTAGACACTTTCTTCCATGGATTTAACACAAAAGATATGACAGCAATATTCTTGAGCATCAAAAACACATCAAAACCATCACTTTCTTTCAAATTCAGAATGCTAGCATCATTCATCATTTGTTAAACAAAGCAGTATTACTGTTGACAGTTAGATGGTAAGTCTCCGTCTTCATAGCTCTTCTGATGTGTTTCATTGTTTTGACAATTTCAGATTCTTGAACTCCATTTCTTTATTTTTATCCTTACCAGAATGGTCTCTGATTTGGTCTTCATGGAACAGTGACTTAAATGTAAATGGTACTCACTTCTTCCATGGTAATACCTGTAGAAACTTGCATAATCCCAGCCCTTCCTTTCATTTTGTGGTTCATGTATTTGTTCAATTTCTATTCAGATCCCTTTTTGACCTTTTCTTCTGTTGATGACTGCTGAAAGATTGAAGAAAAATGTGTAATAGTCAATTCATGTGAAAATCAGAATTAAGTGAGGGGTTTCTTTACTCAGGAGTTAAAGTTTAAGTAAATTTAGATGGCTGAAGAGTTGCACAATTTCTTTGAAATTGGAGACAGTGTGGCAAGATTATGCTCATAGACTGAAAACTAGTCTACTTTTCAGGCAAGTATACAAACCTTTCTGACAAAGAGGTTTTAGAAGGCCGAAACTTCCAGACAGACTTAGTAAGGCTCCAGGCTGACAGCTGTCTGTTGTTGGAATTTAGAAAATTGGCTCAGTGATGTCTCATTAAAACTAAACAAAATACAGAGACATTTTGATCATGTGGCCCTGCCATTGCAGAGTCTTCTGGGTTATCGAGTTGGTTTCTGCCCCTCTGGTCAAAATCCACTGAACCCTTGAGAAGTTGGATGATTGCTTTTGGTACATCTGCAGGCAAAATGAGTTTCAAAATGTCTATTTTGTTATCAGTCCAGATTTAGAGCCAGAAGGTCAGTGTTCGCATTGTCTTGCTGTGTTTGCACCATCCAGCCAAATAGTTAATTAATAATTAGTTACAATTAATAATTCCACTTGGGTGATCAGTTTAGCTTTGTTCTTGTAATTATACCGTTGGACATTTCTAGAACTGGCCAACTTATAAATCATGTGATATCTAGCTACCATTTCAAAGCTCAAAGTTCATTTTTAAAAGGAAGAGGCACGTATAACTTTAAATAATTTATAGTATATTTCAAAGTATCCTCGTTTATCCTGTTTTGGTCAAAATGAATGAAGTTACACTTGATGACATTGAAATCCATTTAACACAATTTTGCCCATTCACTTAAACTATTAATAAGGTCTTTATGTGATACAGCACCATCTGCACTGCTTCTACTGTCAATAAAACTGTGTCTTTCACAAATTTGGATATGTGACTGACTATTCCAGAATCCAAGTAACAAATACAGTGAATAGTTAATGTCCCCAAACCATAAAAACATAGAAAATAGGTGCAGAATTAGGCCATTCGGCCCTTTGAGCCTACACTATCATTCAATATGATCATGGCTGATCATGCAATTCCAGTATCTCACAGCCACTTTCTCTCCATACCACATGATCCCTTTAGCCACAAGGGCCATGTGCAGCTCCATCTTGAATATGTCTAATGAACTGGCCCCAACAGCTTTCTGTGGTACAGAATTCCGCAGGTTCACAACTCTGACTGAAAAGCTTCTTCCTCATCTCCGTCCTGAATGGCTTACCACTTATTCTCACACTGTGACCCCTAGTTCTGCACTTGCCCAACATCAGGAACATTCTATTTCGCATCTAGCTTGTCCAGGATTTTATATGTTTCTTTAACAGTCCCCCCTCATTCCTCTAAATGCAAGTTAATACAAGCCCAGTCGATCCTGTCTTTTTTTAAATGTCATTCTTGCCATCCTGAGAATCAGTCTGGTAACTTTTGTTTGACTCCCTCAATAGCAAGAATGTCCTTCCTCAGATTGGAGAGCAAAACTGCACACAATATGCAAGAGCTGGGCTCACCAAGGCACTGTATAACTGCAACAAGACATCCTACTTCTATATATAAATCCTCTCACAATGAAGGCCAACATCCATTAGCTTTCCTCATTACCTGCTGCATGTCCTTGCCAACCTTCAGCCATGACACCCAGGTCTCGTTGCACCTTAACTTTTTCTAAATTGCCACCATTCAGATAATATTTGTCTTCCTGTTTTTGCCACCAAAATGGAAAACCTGACATGTATTGACATTATATGCACTTAAAGTATTTTCCCACTTAGCCAGCCTGTCCAAGTCACCTGCAGCCTCTTACCATCTTCCTCACAGCCCACACTGCAACCCAGCTTAGTGCTGTCTGCAAATTTGGAGATATTGCATTCAATTCCTTCATCTAAATCATTAATGTATATTGCGAATAGCTGGAGTTCCAGCACTGAACCCTGGGTACTGCAATCGTCACTGCCTCTCATTCTGAAAAGGACTCATTTATTCCAACTGCTGCCTGCTGTCTGCCAACAGGTTTTCTATCCACGTCAATACATTACCTCCAATATCATGAGCTTTAATCTTGTGTGGAATCTCGTCAAAAGCCTTTTGAAAGTCCAGATTCACAACATCTACAGATTCACCTTTATCCACTCGACTGGTGATTTCCTTTCAGTGAATCTGTGCTGATTTGAACTGATTCTGTCACCACTTTCCAAATGCTCATTTATTACACCCTTAATAATTGACTCCAGCATTTTCCCTACCACCAATATTAGGCTAATTGGCCTATAATTCCCTGTTTTCTCTCTTCCTCCTTTTTTGAAAAGTGAGGTTACATTAACTATCCTTCAGTCCATTTGGAATGCTTCCAGAGTCTATAAAGTGCTGGAAACGATCACCAATGCGTCCAACTGTTTGAATTGAATTGAATTTGTTATCACGTATACCAAGGCACAGTAAAAAGCTTTGTCTTGCAAGCAATACAGGCAGATCACAGAGTTAAGTAGCATAGATAAGTAAATATTAGGTAAACAGCGGCAAAAACAAAAACACAGGTACAGGTGAATGTTAAGAGTTTGTGAGTCCATTCAGTATTCTAACAACAGTAGGGTTGAAACTGTTACAAAACTGGCTGGTGCGTGTTCAGGCTTCTGTACCTTCTCCCCAGTGGTAGAGGTTGTAGAAAAGCATTGCCAGGGTGGGATGGATCTCTGAGAATGCTGGCAGCCTTTTCTTGACAGTGGGCCTGGTAGATGGATTCTATAGATGGGAGGTTGGCCTTTGTGATCGTCCAGGCCGAGTTCGCCACTCTCTGTAACTGTTTCCGATCTTAAGTGATACAGTTGCCATACCAGGGAGAGATACATCCAGACAGAATGCTCTCGATGGAGTACCTATAAAAGTTGGCAAGGGTATTCGCCGTCATGCCAAATTTCCTCAGCTGCCTGAGGAAGAAGAGACGTTGTTTGGCCTTTGTAACTAGTGCATCCACAAGAAGAGTCTAAGAAAGCTTGTTGTGGATGACCAGTCCCAGGAGCTTGACACTCTCCACTCGAGCCACCTCTGTACTGTTAATGTGTAGGGGAGCATGAGCAACATCCTGCTGAAAGTTAATAATGAGTTCCTTGGTTTTGCCAGCATTGAGTAGGTTGTTCTCAATGCACCATTTTCCCAGGTCTTCCACCTCCCTTCTGTAGTCTGTTTCATCGAGATCTGAGATTCAACCGTCTATGGTGGTGTCATCAGCGATCTTGTAAATGGCATTAGTCTGGTATTTGGCGACGCAGTCATCGGTATACAATGAGTACAGTCGGGGGCTGAGTACGCACCCCTGGAGGGGGGGAGGAGGGGCTCTATAGTTGGTGTTAGCGAGTATGAAATATTGTCCCCAGTCTTCACTGATTGTGGTCTGTGGGTCACGAAACTAAACATTCAGCTGCAGAGAGTGGGGCTAAGTCCAAGATCACTGAGTTTCATAATCAGTCTCAAGAGGATAATAGTATTGAAGGCAGAACTGTAAACAATGACTAGGATTAAGACCATAAGACCATAAGAATGGAAGTAAGGCCATTCGGCCCATCGAGTCCACTCCGCCATTCAATCATGGCTGATGGGCATTTCAACTCCACTTACCAGCATTCTCCCCGTAGCCCTTAATTCCTCGAGACAACAAGAATCTATCAATCTCTGCCTTGAAGACATTTAGCGTCCCGGCCTCCACTGCATTCCGTGGCAATGAATTCCACAGGCCCACCACCCTCTGGCTGAAGAAATGTCTCCGCATTTCTGTTCTGAATTGACCCCCTCTAATTCTAAGGCTGTGTCCACGGGTCCTAGTCTCCTCGCCTAATGGAAACAATTTCCTAGCGTCAACCCTTTCCAAGCCATGTATTATCTTGTATGTTTCTATTAAGTCTCCCCTTAATCTTCTAAACTCCAATGAATACAATCCCAGGATCCTCAGCCGTTCCTCATATGTTAGACCTACCATTCCAGGGATCATCCATGTGGATCTCCGCTGGACACGTTCCAGTGCCAGTATGTCCTTCCTGAGGTGTGGGGACCAAAACTGGACACAGTACTCCAAATGGGGCCTAAGCAGAGCTTTATAAAGTCTCAGTAGCACAACGATGCTTTTATATTCCAACACTCTTGAGATAAGTGACAACATTGCATTCGCTTTCTTAATCACGGACTCAACGGATTCTTATATAGCTGTTCTTGGTGTCTTGGTCTTAGTGTTTCTAGGGCCAATTCCTAGATGAGATGCAAAGCTTAAAGTTCTGGGGACCTATAAGGTTTTAATCTCATCAATTTCCCCAATACTATTTCCTGACTAAAAAGGATTTCTTTCAGTTCCTCCTTTATGCTTGACACTCTGTTCCCTAGCATTCTTGGAAGGTTATTTGTTCAACTGCTCTGCCTTTTCTTTGTTGCCCATTATGAATTCACCTGATTCTAACTGTAAGAGCCCTATATTTGTCATCACCAGTCATTTTCTCTTCATATATTGACAGAAGCTTTTGCAGTTAGTTTTTATGTTTTTCGCAAGATTACTCTCATATTCTACTTTCCCTATCCTTTGTCCTCCTCTGCTGAATTTTAAATTTCTCCCAGTCCTTAGGTTTGCTGCTTTTCTGGGCCAATGTATTTGCCTCCTCTTTGGCTTTACACTATCCTTGATTTCCCTTCTAATCCATGGTTGAGCCACCTTCCCTGTTTTACTCAGTAAAATTGTTGAAGTTCATCCATGTGTTCTTTAAATGTCTGTCATTGCCTATCCACCAGCAATTCCTTAAATGTCTTTGGCCAGCTTATGCTAGCCAATGCATGCTTCATACCATCAAAGTTAGCTTTAAGTTCAGGACCCTAGTCTCAGATTTACCTGCGTCACTCCATCTTAATGAAGAAATCTACCATATTATAGTCATTCTTATCTAAAGGATCTCGCACCACAAGATTGCTAATTAATTCTCTCTCAATCCACAATATGCAGTCCAGGATGGCCTGTTTTCTAACTGGTTCCTCAACATATTGGTTGAGGAAATCATTCCTCATACATTCCAGGAAATCCTCCTCATATTGCCACATGCTTGATTAGTCCAATTTACAGATTGAAGTCACCCATAATAACTGCTGTAGCCTTACTGCCCACATTCCTAATTTACTGCCATTCCCAACCTCACAACTACTGTTTGGTTGTCTATACACAACTCCCACTCATGTTTTTTTTCTACTCTTTGATGTTCAACAGCTCCAGCCCACACAGATTCCACACATCCAGGCTAACGTCTTTCCTTACTATTGTGTTAATCTCCTCCTTAATCAGCAATACTAGCCTACCTCCCTTTCCTTTCCAGCTATCTTTCCTGGATGTTGAGTTGCCATCCTTGGTCACTCTGGAGCCAGATCTTTATGATCCCAATCACATCATATCCATTAATATGTCTTCACTGTGCAACATCACTAGTCACATCCTGCCAATTACAGCATGTGACTATTAATAATTGCGTAAAATATAATTAGGAGATAATTGAAAAGAATTTTGAAGAAGTTAAGCCTGTGAATGATAAAACAAGGATGATGATGGGTGATTTAAAAATGTCTGGTCTCACTGATTAGTAAGATTTGGAATGTGAAGCTCAGTTATATCTAATATAATTTTGATTTCAGACTCACTGTGTAGCTAGGAAACGAAATGAGAAATGTTGGGAAATGACTTCTGGCAGCGCAGAACAGATTGGTTTAATCTCATCAATGACTTATGCACAAATTGGATGTCAAGGTTTTGTGGTGATGAGTTACAAAACAGTGGGAAGTAGCAAGTATATTTATTTGCTCCACCCATGATTTATCCAGCCTGAGGCACACTGCTTTAGATGGAGTATCACAATTAAAATGTGAAACAAACATCTATTCCAAAAAGCACCACGTCAAATAGCTTCTGGAAGACATGTTTTTAGAGGAAATTTTAATGCATCATTCAATGGTATCTACAAGGGAAGGTGGAAAAATGATCAGGCTTGTCCTGCCCATAAAAAAAGACAAATCCAATCTCGTCAATTACTACCCTGTCAGTCTATTCTTGATCATCAGCAAAGTGATGGAAGGGGTAATTTACAGTGATATCATGTGGTGCTTGCTCAGTAATAACCTGTTAACTAATTCTCAGTTTGGGTTTGGCCAGGCCACTAGCTGATGACCTCATTAAAGCCTTGGTCTAAACATGTTCAGAAAAGCTAAATTCCACATGAAAGTGACTACCCTTGACATCAAGGCAGCATTTGACAGGGTATTGTATGAAAGAGGTCTGGTAAAACTGGAACCAATGGGATTCCAGGGGAAAAAACTCCCCTGTTAGGAAAGCATATCTAGCACAAAGGGAAGATGGTCATGGTTGTTGGAGGTTAATCATCTCACCAGTGCAGATGATTCTCAGGATACTGACATAAGTCTAATCATCTTCAGGTTTCAATGACCTGCCCTCGATCATTAGGACAGATGCTGGAATGATTGCTGGTGATTAACCATTCACTACTCCTCAGATACTAAAGTAGATTGTGTCCATATGTAGTAAGACCTAGACAACACTAGGTTTGGCTGATAAGCAGGATTCAATACAACACAATATCCAATCCAATATAGCCCAGGAGCAGGCCCTCCAGCCCACCAAGCCTGCGCTGATTTCTAATCCTCATTTAGACCTGCTACTTATTGCCCTTGCCAAGTTTGTATTACTCTATTCACCTCCCATTCATGTGTCTGTCAAGACACACCTTTAATATTGCTAATGTGCTTGCTTCCACCACCCCCACTCGCAGTGTGTTCCAGGCACCCACCCTCTGTGTGAAAACTTTTCCCCACACTTCTTCCCTAAATTTTCACCCTTTCACCTTGAACCTGTGCCCTCTTGTAACTGATCTATCCACCCTGGGAAAAAGCCTCCTACTATCCACCCTGTCTATGATCTCATAATTTTGTGAACCTCCATTAGGTCATCCCTCATCCTCTGTCTTTCCAGTGGAAACAATCTAAGCTTATCCAACTTCTCCTCATAACTAAAACCCTCCAAACCAGGCAATTTCTTGGTAAACCTCTCTGCACATTTTCCAAAGCATCCATGTCCTTATGGTAGTGTGGCAACCTGAACTGTATGCAATAGTCCAAACGAGGCCGAACTAAAGTTTTTAACAGCTGTAACATAACTTTGCAAATTTTATATTCAAAGCCCCAGCTCAAGAAGGCAAGTGTACTGTCTGCCTTCCTGAGCACCTTACCCACTTGTGTTGCCATTTCAGGGATCAGTGGCCAGATACAGATTGTATGTCAAAGCTCCTAAGGATTCCATCATTTATTGAATAATTTTTGAATTTGATCTTCCAAAACGCATCACCTCACATCTGACTGGATTAACCTCCATCTGCCATTTCTCTGCCCAAATTTGCAATCTGTCTCTTTCCTGCTGTATCCTTCGACAATCCTCCTCACTATCTGCAACTCCACCAATTTTGGTATCATCTGCAAACTTACTAATCAGACCACTTCCACTTTCTTCCAGATTGTTTATATATATTGCAATCAACAAAGCTCCCACGTTGATCCCCACGGAACATCATTAGTTATTGATCTCCATTCCAAAAAGCACCCTTCCACCACTACTATCTGTCTTCTATGACCAAGCCAATTTTGAATCCATCCAGACAGCTCACCCTGGATCCTTCTGTAACAGCCTGTTATGAGGCACCTTATCAAATGCCTTTCTAAAGTACGTATAGACAACATCCACTACCCTTCCCTTATCAATCATTGTTGTCACCTCCTCAAAAAACTTAAAGAAGCGGTGAGATATGACCTTCCCTGCACAAACCCATGTTTTCGCTAATGAGACCATTTGCTTCTAAATGTGAATAAATCCTGTTTTCTTCAACAGCTTCCCCACCACTAATATCAGGCCCACTGGCCTGTAATTACCCAGATTATCTATGTTTCCTGTCTTAAATAAAGGAACAACACTGGCTATTCTCCAGTCCTCTAAAACCTTGTCTGAGGCCAAAGAAGATGCAAAGGTATTTGTTGAGGCCCCAGATATTTCCTCCCTTTGCCTCCCAAAGCATCCCAGGATTGATCCAGTTTGGCTCTGGATTTGTCAACCTTAATATATTTAAAGATACCCACCTTCCTGGCTTGTAATATTTGCCCATCATAATTTCTGGGCAATGATCATTTCCAACAAGAGAGAATCTAACCATCTCCCATTGATTTTCAATGGCAATGCCCAGCTATCAACATCCTGGACATTCGCATTGATCAGAAACTAGTGAACCAGCCAAAGGGGAAATACTGTAAATACAAGAACAGGTCAAAGGCTAGGTATTCTGAGGTGAGTTATTCACTTCCTGTCTGTCCAAAATCTGTCTACATCTACAAAACACAAATCAGAAGTGTAAAGAAATGCACTCCACTCACCTTGGTGGATGTTGCTCCAATAACATTCAAGGAGGTTAACACAATCTAGATCAGTGCAGCCCTGTGACATTGGTACCCCATTGATTACCTATAAAAGTCAACCCTCCACCAGCAATGCACAGTGGTATCAGTGCATACAATCTAAAAATAACACTGCAGCAACTCACCAAGACTGTTTCGAAAACACCATCCAAGCCTGCAACATCCATCATCTGGAAAGGCAATGGCTTGCAGAGGCATGGAAACATCACTGCCTTCAAGTTCCCCTTTGAATCATATACCCTTCTGGCTTGGAACTATATTAATGTTCCTTCACTGTGACTCAGTCAAAATCCTGGAACTCTTGGAACAGGAGAAACAGGCAGTATGATGGAGAAAGTTTGATATCACTCACTTCAAAGTATCACAGTTATTTCAAAGCTGTTTTATGTATATCTGTTTTGTTTAAAAGCAGACCCTTCCATGTTCTTGTTATATACCGTGAGCTTCTGATGCTCTATTAAGAGCTTGCCTCTCAGAAGAGCCTAATTTAGCCCTATTTGGGAAGTGAGGCAATGGCATCATGGATGTCATTGATGAGGCCATATTATCAATTTATTTGCTGTGATGTTTGGTTGCCTATCATTAAGCACTTATTTATGTCTTTAAACAGTTTATGGAAGAAACATGTTCATTTTTGGATTAAAGGCTCCATCTGAACAGAAGTTCAAAACTAAATTTATATCTTATTCAATAGAAAGACTAAAGACAGATATGAAACAGACCTAAACCAAATCTTTGAAATCCTGAATGGCATAAATGTAAAGATGATAAGTCTTTTTAGCTGACTATTCTGCTGTGATTGATACTTTTGCAAACAGCATGTGCTTGCATATCTTACTTATTTTTAATTGTGCAAGTCAAAAGGGAATTGGAAGAAACAAGCACAGATGATGCTGGAGAAACTCAGGAAATCTAGCAGAATCTGTGGAGCGTGAAAAAAAGTTAACATTTTGAGTCAAGTATACTCTTCTACTCAAGGTAATTAGGTACCAGAACTACCTTCCTGAAGAAGGGCTCATGCCCGAAACGTCGACTCTCCTGCTCCTTGGATGCTGCCTGACTTGCTGCGCTTTTCCAGCAACACATTTTCTGGTACCAGAACTAAGCCTGATCCTGCAACCTGACATATGCAGGGTTATTGAACATTAACCATGAAAAAGAACTCTCGTTCATTTTGCTTTTGAGTGGTGCTAAGACCAATATCAATGCCCTATTCCCACTGCTGGCTAAAATAAGTTGAGTCAGAATTAAAAGTACTTCCTGTTGAAGAGCTTGGTCATGGCGATAACATCGACAGCGGTAAGTGGGCTGAGCAGCGCAGCGCAGTCTTGAGTAGGCCCAGGAGCATGGATTCATGGTGGCAGCATCAGAGGTACATTGGTTCCAAATGAAGGCATTCCTAGTGCCAATTCATTGCTGCTGCATAAGAGATCAGATGGAGTTCCCAGTAGCAACTGCATCTGGCGCAGATTCATGGAGATGGCAGCAGAGGCAACATTGAGTCCATTACGAGACCTGCAGCAGTGGCTGCAACGGCGAGATGAGGCTGAAGCAGATTTGTGGTGCTGGCAAAGCAGAGTTAAGGTCAATGATGTATCCAATGACATTAGTGGTGTCTGCATTGGTGCGTTCCATGATGTACATATTGGCAAGGACTTCGGTGGGGACAAGATGAAACTAAAGAATGGCGACTTTCGTTCCACCAGTGGTGACACAACAAAGACAACTAGCCCCTGGCCACCAATCCCATAGCCCAGGACAGAGCACTTAAACAAGAAGGATTGTAAAGTTGAGCACTTTTTCTTTATTTCATCATTTTTCTCCCTTCATATTCCACATTTTGGTTTATTTTTCTGTGTTTTAAGATGGTGTCTGAGAGTAGCAACACTGTACAACACTTTTCAATGTATTTTGTAACAGAATACGCATGACAATTGATAAATCCAATAAATCAAATCATTGACTTCAAGGTAGGCTACAGAGATGCAAGTATACAATTTCAATATTCTACCAAGGGAAATAGTGTGAACTAAGGAGCAGTGCAAAATTTCAAAAAGATATTGATTGGTGGATTGAGGAGACAAAGTACATAAAAAGATGATATTAAACCAAAAAGATACAACTCTAAAGGGGTTGAGCTGGAAAACACAGCAGGTCAGAGAACACCCAAGGAGCAGGAGAGTCAACGTTTCGGGCATAAACTCTTCATCAGGAATCACTCTCCTGCCCAACGGATGTTGCCTGATTTACTATGCTTTTCCTGCGCCACCCTTTTCGACTCTGACTCTCCAGCATCTGTGGACCTCAATTTCTCTGAATTCTGAAGGGATTGCAGAGCTGTTGCCGAAGGGCCTGTTTCCACACTGTAAGTAATCTAATCTAATTTTGCTCTAAATTCTGTGACCTATGATCCTACTCCACTAGCTATCTGATGAAGGAGCAGCATCTGAAAGCTTGTACCACCAAATAAACGTGTTGGACTATAACTTAGTGTTGTGTGATTTTTAAACTTTGTCCACCCCAGTCCAGCACTGGCACCTCCTCATCATTGGTATTTACCCTTCAGTCAACATCACTACAAATAATATGGTTTGTTATTTGTGGGAGCTTGCTGCACGCTAATTGGCTCTACCTTTCCTACAAGGTTATTATTACTTACGAAGAACACGATGGGCTGTGGCAATACGAATCAAGGCATAAATCGGTTGATCTATTTCACTTCTTCATATTTATTCAATTTCCGCAGTGTATCAGCCACTGACGGACTGCAACTCCCATCAGACCTCGGGGAGGGGGCGGGGCGCTGGCGGCCGTTGGGAGCGGGAGTGCAGCGAAGCGATTGGCTGGCTGTGTGGGCGCGTGCCGTGTTCAAACTGCATCGAGGGGCGGGACGGTTGGAGACGGAGTGGAAGGGAGCTGGGAGAAAGAGTGGGAGTGTGATATTGTGTTTGTAAAGCGTAAAAGGAGGTGAGCGGAGGAGTTTAAATAGCACCGAAGAAATCGTAACTTTGGAGAAGGGTAAAAATCATATCTTTTAAATGTTTTTGGAGGGCGTGGGGGGGGTTGCTGCTCGCGGTCAACTTCGAACCGCTTGTACAATCGCCGGATGCGGCTTCTGGTGCTTTCGGCAGCTGGGCAAGGCCTTTTATACGGCCGCGGCGGGGGTTGCCAGGGGAACCCACAACCGAATGGGATGCACGGTCTATCTCCGCGCGCACTGCCATCGGCTCCGAGTGACCGGCGCAGCCAGTCCCCCTTCCCCCTTAGCAAGCTTGCACCATTGCCTGCATCCGTTGTACCTTCATTTGATCATATTTTTCATTTTTTAAATTTATGCTTCTTAATTGCAAATTGCAGGGATTTAACATAGCCAGTGATGTTCTTCCAACCAGGCGATGACATAAGTGTTTTTTTTATTGTGTGAGCTGGGAAACAATAATTTGTCAATTTCCATGAGCGAGGAATAGAGGCTGACAGGAGGAGGTCACCGCATAGCTGCCATTTATTTTTGTTTCAAACTGCATTTGAAGTGGTATCAGATTAAACTGCATTGCGGATTATGGGAGAAACTGAGTCGGGCGCAAATTAAGTGCATAAACTGTCTAAGAAAGATTGCTGCAGGCGCAGCAGACGAATACCCATTCAGGTCACCAACGACATGTAATCTTATTTGCTGCCTTGCGTGCTTGATGTTACTTGTCATGTCAATACGTATCTTTTTAGAACTGCGTGATTTGTTGATCCAGTGTCCTCCGTCAGCCGCATTTAGAAAATTCGATTCCTTCAACTAAATTGAGCAGACCTGTTTTCAACATAGTTAAATTGGTCTTTTGGAAATGCTTTTTTTCCTTTTAAAGACTTCGGCAAATTCCCATCACCAGCCACTGTGAGAAAATATCACTAAAATTGGCAACAGTTGCTTCCACTTTGCTGTAGGACAAACCTGCTTGCTCTTGAGACCACCTCCACTTCCCCACCCCGCATAACAGCAACATGACGTAGTCGTACTTGGTGGAGTTTAGTGATGGGGTTGATTGTTACCAGAACACAGAAGGAAGGGACAAGATGTGTAAATACCATGTTGTAAGAAGAAATCATTAAAGTGAAGGAAAACTCAATAGAACAAACGTAAGGCTTTGTACCCTAAAGCACAAGCCTTTGGAATAAGGTATGATCTGGAGGCACAAATCTAGATGATTATGGAAGTATGATTACAAAGAGATCAAAATTGCGAAGTTAACATTCAGGGATACTTGATCTTTCAGAAGGATAGGAGAATGGAAAAATGTTAATAAATTAAATGATGACAGTTGAGTGGTGATGAAGGTTTGGATGATAAAGAATCCATTTGGGTGAAGATAAAAGCAGCAAGGGAAAAAAGACATTTTGGGAATAGTGTGCAGACCCTGAAAAGGTAGCAACTCTGTGAAAGGCTGTACATCAACAAATAATAGAAGCATGTAAAATACTATAGCAATAATTATGGGTGCCTGTTATCATCTTGTTGGAAAAGGTAGCTGCAGCAACAAACTCCCAAGTGCATCAGGAGTGGTTTCATAGCCTGCTCCATAACATATTGCTCTATGTTGGTTCTGCTAATGGGTAATGAGGCCAAGACCTCCAAGTAAAAGATCCCTTAGGAAGTAGTGGTCATAACATGAGAAGTGAACATTCAATTTGAGAATGAGAAAATTAGGTTGAAAACAATTATCATTTAACTTAAATGATAATGAAATGATAGTTAGCTAAAGTGAACTGGGCGGAATGATAGTATGCAAGCAGTAGCAGGCATTTTAAGGAGGTAATTCATGACCCTCGGTAAGACCCATAAGGAGAAAAGATCTTAAGAGTGGGTTAAACCAACCATAGCTAACCAAGGAAGTTAGAAACAAAAAGTATATAAGGAGTCTAAAGTCTATCTCAGTTTTTGGGGGTGAAAAAGATGAAGAAAGTAAACGGAGGAAAAGCTGGTGAGGTATATAAAACTAATTAAGAGTTTATTTTAAATGTATAAAATGAAGAATGAAGTCAAAATGAATCAGGGAAGATGGTTTTGGGGAGCAAGGAAATGAGAAGGGTTTAACACATATTTTGCGATCTCATTGAAACATATAGGATTCTTAAGGGGCTTGACAGGATAAATGCAGAGAGGATTTTTTTCCCACTTGTGGAAGAGTCTAGGACCAGAGGGCCTAGACAAAGAACAATGGAATGCCATTTTATAACTGAGATGAGGAATTTCTTCTCTCCAAGGGTTGAGTCTTTCGAAATATTTGCCATAGGCAGAGTGGGAACAGAGACCTTGTGTATTTTTAAGGCTGAGATGAATTTGTGATCAGTTGAAGAATCAAGGGTTATGGGGAAAAGGCTGGAAAGTGGAGGTGAGAAATGTTGGAGCAGACTTGAGACTGAACAGGTTGAGCAAATACTCTTGTTTCTATTTCTTGTGGTCATATGGTCTAACTAATATTCTGGTACATCAAAGCAGATATGACCGGGATCACTGAGTCACAGCTATCAAAGCTCTGTTCCTGCTTTGGCCCAGCAACAGAGTCGATGACCATCCGCCACCTTTTCAGTTCCTGATTGTTTCAACTGCTCAGAGCTACAGATTGGTGGAGAAATTACTTGATTTAGCAGCATCTATGGAAAGCAAAACAGTTAAAAGTCAAGTATGACTCCTCTTCCAGAACTAGAGAATGTCTTCAGAAATGACCTCTGAGCCTTGATTTCCAAACCCAACTGCACTGAGTAAGTCCAGGACTTACCTTGACTTCAAAACCAACTCTCACCTACACCAGCCAACTGCCAGGACTTTGCTCACAGCCCTATAGCTGCCTACAATGCAAAACAATATCGGAACAGCTTCTGCCCTGAATTTACAATCTCCAGCTAACTACTCCTCAACTGCCAGTTACAAAGCATACAGAGAAAAGGATTGATTTCTTCACATGGTGGGCAATTTTAATAAATAACTGAGGAGAAGGTGCTGTACCACCCCCATCTAAGTATACTTATCAACAAAGTGATGATTGTTGTTGACAGTACATTTACTCAAATAGCTTCCTCAGTGATACTCAGTTTGTGTTTTACCAAGATCACTGGGCACCAGATATCATTACACCCTTGACCCAAATATGGGCAAGCAGTAGAATTGCAAGCTGAAGTGGAAGTGTCTGCTTTCTGTGTCGAGGTAATGTTTCACATTTAAGAGCCCCTTGCTAACAAATTAGGGGAGGAGTTGGGTATCTTTACTTAATAAAGTCATACTGGACAAAAGAAGATGGTACAGAGACTAATCATCCCAGCCCTAGAATTTCACTGCAGGAGTTCCTCAGGATAGATAGTTATAATTATCTTGTTCAGAAATGTTCTGCTCATTTGTCAAGCAGATGCAACTTGAACCCAGTTCTCTGACTCGAACAGAGGGACGTTACCACTGTGCTGTAAGACCCAAGTGGGGCTTGAAGCTTGGCCCTAGAGTGTGGTGCTGGAAAAGCACAGCAGGTCAGACAGCATCCGAGGAGCAGATAAATTGACATTTCAGGCAAAAACCCTTCATCAGGAAGGGCTTTTGCCCGAAAAGTCAATTTTCCTGCTCTTCTGATGCTACTTGACCTGCTGTGCTTTTCCAGCACCACACTCTTGACTCTAATCTCCAGCATCTGCAATCCTCACTTTCGCTTAGTTGATTTGAACCTAGACCTCTGAGCTCAGTTGAAGACATTGCCGTTGTGCCAGAAGAACTCAGTAGTTCCTCATGGTAGTGTCCTAATGTGCTTCATAAATGGCCTTATCAGAAGTGGTATTGCTTGTTAATGATTGGGTATTGTTCAACATCATTTGCAAATCTTGGATGTTGAAGCAGTATTTTATCTTGTGCAGCAATACAAGAACAACATTCAGACTTGCACCAATAACTGGCAAGAAACGTGTGATGTACCATATGTGCCAAGCAAGGAGCATCTTTGACAGCCGGATCTAACTACCTTCCCATGCCATTCAACAGCATTACTGTTGCTGAATTCCCCACTATCAAAATCTTGGGGATTACCACTGATAAGAAGCTTACCTCGACCAGCCAAATAGATATTGTAGCTAAAAATGCCGATCAGATCCTGGGAATTGTCGAGTAGCTCTTCTAATTCCCTAAAGCCTGTCCACTATCTTTTGAAAGCTAGTGCTTCCAAATGAGCCTGTTGGAGTATAATCTGGTGTTGTGATTTTTTTTAACTCTGTCCACCCCAGTCTGGCACCAAGTCTTGGCCACCATCTACAAAGCTCAAGTCAGGGGTTTGATTGAATACTGTACACTTGCTTGGATGAGTACAGCTTCTACAACAGTTATGCTCAACATCATCCATGACAAAGCAGCTGACTTGATTAACATCCCATTCACCACATTGTGTTCAATTCCTCTACTGCTGGTTGCTGTATCATGTGTTTTAACATCTAAAGATGCACTATGGGTGCTCAACTAGGCTCCTTTGATAGTACTGTGTGCACATTAATTTCTTGCTACATAGATGAACAAAGGCTACAAGTTTGAGTCAAACATCCTCCTGTCTTAATGATATTACTGTTTCTTCATTGCCCCTGGATTAAAATCCTGGAATTTCCTGCCTAATTGCACTGAGTACATTTACTCAACTGCAAAGTTTCAGGGTAGTGGCTCATTATTATTTTGAGAACAATTAGAGAGGGGCAATGAATGCTAGCCAACAACACTTGCATCCCAAGAATGAATGAATAAATGTTTGAATTTTGAGATGCCTGTATAAGGGTCTGTAAGTCAGATTTACTGGCTTCTGCAATCAATGGTAAACATTTAACATGCAGTAGCTGAACCTCCTTTCAATGGATTTTTAGAAATTAAACATCTGCAGGTACACCTTGAAATTGGTTTAAATGTTTTTAATAAGATCTGTCCAATTATTGATGCTAAAGGTGTTGGAGTACTTTTTTTTTTAAGCCATGATTTAGCCTTGTTTAAAATTTCACATCGCCAATATAAATAACCACTCCTGTTGAATGCATGTTCAATGCTCAGTATAATTGCAGCCCTGTAGTTTTCATACGGTACAAAACTGATTACTTGCATCCCTTTTTTTAACTTGGAACTGTTGATGGCAGGCTTTACACTGTTACAGTTGTAAATTAGTGATGTAGCTGCCTTTGCACACAGGGCCATTTAAATAATGAATTTTGTCTATGACCGAGCTAGATGTATCTCTAGTTGCTCTTTCTGGGTGCTAGTCTGGATGTTCAATAAATTTTGTATCAGCAAGTAATTAATAAGGATCTTAAACTGGGGTAATCCAACATGAAGGACGGGAAAAATTTCTGGCTGTAAGAGCTCCTTTTTTCTTTGAGGTATTTTACGTGTTGGAGAGGATTTCCTCGAATTCCAGGAACAGCAATTACTTGCATTGTTTTGGAACTTTTGGAAAAATAAAGTCAAATCAACAGCAGTTTAAAAGGGGGAAGAGCAGACAAAGGAAGCACATGGTGAGGATAGTGCAGGAGAGAGGGAGGCATTTGGATGGTATATAAATTTGAAAGGTTTGGAGGAATATGGGCCGGGCGCTGGTAGGTGGGTCTAGTTTGGGTTGGGATATCTGGTTGGCATGGATGGGTTGGACCGAAGGATCTGTTTCAATGCTGTACATCTCTATGACTCTAATATGTCACCTCTGATCTATATGTATCCTTATTTCTTCAACAATAAAAAAACTCGCCAACTATCATTTAAAAGGTCAGCAAGAGCTCTGATGTTTGATTTTATTCCCCTTCTGTTACGTTGCACTATTTTATTAATGTAGTAACATGATTGAAATTTTGCTTTGCAGTTTGCATGCAATGGTGAAGAAGAGATTGAATTAACTGTAGCTTCTAAATGCTTCTTTTTGTTTGAGCTGAAATAGAAAGTACTGGATATACAATGAGTCAGGCTCCATAAAGGATGCAACAGGTTGAGGGTAGAAAGGGATTGGAAAGTAGAAATTACACTTATTTTAGAGGTAGTACAGACCAAAAAATTGCCTGTGTTCCAAAGGCATTCATGTGTTAAGTGACTTCAGTCAATCTAGTCAATCCAATATATGTGAAAGATCATGTATGAGATCTCACAGATGTATTGAAAGCATAGCAAATACTATATGTAGAGGTGGGAATGACTATGTTGAACTTGCACATAAAAAGATGAAGAGTGGAAAAAAAAATTAATGTGTGCCAAATACGTTAAGCAGTGCCACTGAAATATAATAGTGTTGCTACAGCAGAAAGAAGAAAAGAACAGGCCTGCAAGATTCCCTACAGTGTGGAAACAGGCCCTTCAGCCCAACCAGTCCACATCAACCATCCGAACAGTAACCCACCCAGATCCATTTACCCCTGGCAAATGCACCTAACACTATGGACAATTTAGCATGGCCAATTCACCTGACCTGCACATATTTGGACTGTGCGAGGAAACCAGAGCACCCGGAGGAAATCCATGCACGCACGGGGAGAACGTGCAAACTCCACACAAACAGTTGTCTGATGCTGGAATTCAACCCGGTTCCTGGCGCTATGAGGCAGCAGTGCTAACTACTGAGCTGCCCTCTGCAACTTGGGCTCAGACCCTGATTGATGCTGTGCTATGATAAAGAGCTCATAATTCAGCTGAATAAGAGTAGCTCCGTGGTTAGCACTGCTGCCTCACAGTGCCAGGGACCTGGATTCAATTCCAGCCTTGGGTGATTCTGTGTGGAGTTTGCACATGGGTTCCCTCCTGGTGCTCCAATTAGATGAATTGACCAAGCTACATTGCCCATAATGTTCAGGGATGTGTAGGTTAGGTGCAATAGATTAGATTAGACTTACAGTGTGGAAACAGGCCCTTCGGCCCAACAAGTCCACACCGACCCGCCGAAGCGCAACCCACCCATACCCCTACATTTTACCCCTTACCTAACACTACGGGCAATTTAGCTTGGCCAATTCACCTGACCCGCACATCTTTGTGACTGTGGGAGGAAACCGGAGCACCCGGAGGAAACCCACGCAGACACGGGGAGAACGTGCAAACTCCACACAGTCAGTCACCTGAGTCGGGAATTGAACCCGGGTCTACAGGCGCTGTGAGGCAGCAGTGCTAACCACTGTGCCACCGTGCTAAATATAGGGTAGGGGGAATGGGTCGAGGTGGCTTGCTCTTTGGAGGGTCATTGTGGACCTATTGGGCTTCGGCCTGTTTCCACACTGGGGAATCTATAATTACACAAGTATCTGGTTAGATGGTCTGTCAGTAATTCTGGCAACCAGACCTTAAATATACATTGGCCTGGAGGGAGTGTAGTTAAGACTTATTAGAATGCAAGTTGGGCTTAAATGGCCTCCTCCTATGCCTGTATTCCCATGCAATCTAACCCTTCCTTCACTCTGGAGGACTTGCTGTGATGTTTTGGTCAGCGACTCTTGTAAGAGCAAAGCACGTGGGGTGCATATGTTTTTCCATTTTGACTGGTCACAGGATGTAAAGTTCTGCAAAATCCTTTAGTGCAACAACTGTTTAGTTGAAGTTTCCAATAAGGATGTTGTCCTGCACAAACAAACATTTCCAGTCAGTTATTAAAATTAATTTTCTTTTCCTGCAAGATAATCATCAAGCTTGGCTAATGTATCTGCTTGGAGATACTTTATGCATGAGACATCTAATTTTATTTTAACTTAGATGTTTGCTAATCTCTCAAATCTTGTTACAAAAATAATAATTTTGCTTCTTGTAACCATTTAAGTAGTGGTTGAATTTTTTCCATCAGCAAATTGTTAAGGAGCTGCCCCTCAGTCCTCATGTGAAAATATACTAGTGAATAAACATCAAGTTGGGAGTCTCCTAAGGTTGTCTTAAATCTCTGTTGCGCAGTGTTTAATGGACAGGTGTCATTTTTGAATGATAGGAGATTATTAATGATAGAGTTTTTCAAGGAAAATAGTTTCCATGAATTGCAGGGCTCAATTAAAATGCAGAAACTGATGAGAAGTCGTTAATCTGCCAGCTTAACAAAGTATACTGTTTCCCCCACGTTAAATTTGTTTTTAGCTGCATTGTGCATTAATTTTAATTGTATTTTGTTTTTAAATATCAAGAATTATAATTCTGGAGCAACTGGAAATGATGTGACTGTGTAAAATTCATTTTCTGAAGATAATTCGTTGGAATAGTAATTTCTTCAGAAAGTAGGAGGCCTGAAGGTTGTGCGTGCAAATGGTTGCTGTGACAACAGCATGTCCTAGGCCCTGTATTTTATGTAAATAGAAATGCATGAGCACAGTTGTTTTTAAACTGCATACTCAAGAACACTGTATGTAATAGCATAGTGCAGTAATGATGTTTAAATATGTTCATGGAGACCTCCGGTGATTCAGGAAATTAATATTTGCTTGAAATTTATGGTGGATGCTATGTATTCCAAGAGAGTACAGAAAGTGAAGCAGTTTGAGACTGGGTAATTATATAAACCTCTATGCAGATATAATTGTATTTAGGAATAGTAGCAATGAGAAAGCACTTGTACCCACATCATACAGGAGTATCAGTCCTGAAGTTGTGTTATCATGCTAATTGTATAGAATTTGAACTGCACTAACCTGGAAAGCAGACATTTTAGATGGGCTATGAGCATTAATTGTGTTGCTGACGTTGTTCTGTCATAACAATTAATATTGCTTGAGCTTGGATAGTTTCTGCAGCAGAGATGGAATTTGAGCGATGCTTATTTTTTTGCTTGTGGAATGGTTGGTTGTAGTCTGTGCACGTCGATCCTTTGTATAATTCAACTGAGTCAGGCATTGATAGCATCAAGAAGATTCTTGAACAGCTAAGCACTTTGAAACAAGCGTTGGCAATGCTGAGCAAAAGATTGGTGAACCAGAATGAATAGGATTTTTCTTTTCAACTGTGGTCTTGTACTGCACCCGCGCTTGTGTGTTTGCTGAAGTTTAACTCTTCATATTATGACTGTCTTTCTACACAGAAAACCCACTTAGGCAACACAGGCATGGTGCAGAAGTAGTCTTACAACTAATTACTATTTGATTTCTTGAGGCTTATTATCTTTTGGATAACTACCTGTATGACAAGGAAATAAACTGCTGGTGTAAAAAAAATCAATTAATATTACTACTGAAATTATAAAAGCTAAATACTGCAGATGCTAGAAATCTGTAACAAACAGAGAATGCTGAGAAACTTAGGTCTGGCAGCAATTGTGTAGAGAGCTATCGGGCTCAATGTTATGACTCTTCTCCAGAACTCAAGTTTTACCAAACTCTAAATGTTAACTTTTGCTTTCTACAGATGCTGCCAGACCTGCTGAATTTCTCCATTATTCTGTTCATGAACTAATTGATGTTCATGATTGCACTACATTCTATTTAACCATTCACATTCTGCCATGTAAAGGAGCAGCAACCAGGTGTCAGCTCTCTCCACAGAGAGGAGACAGCATAACAACATTGTTATTTCTCTACATGCCTTCTATTTAGTAGTCATGTTAGTGGGCCTATCCATTGGCTAGAGAGCTAGTAACAATTGTCACGATTAAGTTCCAATTATGCAGTTTGACTGCCAGTCCAGTTCCCAGCTGCTGTATGTGGAATTTCTCAGCGCAGTTTCTATGGTGCCACATCTCAGTGTGTCAGTATGCCTTTGAGAGATTCTCATGTTGTATGTATCATTCATTTTATTATAGCATGTCATATGAATTTGTAAAGATCTCAATTCATCGTTCCTTGGATCACTTGAAGCATGGCCCACCTGAAAACCTGCTTTTCTGTTATAACATAACTATTTATTAGCCCAGATATGTATGTGCCAGAGGAATGTAATGTTTGTGTGTAAGTCTTTTGTAATAAGCATCTGGGGTTTTCAATGCCATTCACTCCACACTGAATTTTATTTGATAACTTGAGCATTTTCGTGTTAGGGAAAACATGCTGGATAGAAACAAGCTTGTACTTCCTCATTATGGGGGCCTCTCAGCCTAATTCCATTGTGGGATGTGGTGGGTTTTAAATTCACCAAACGTCTGTTTGGTTATATATAAATGAACGAGGTGTGTTAGAAATCATATGTCAGGAATAGAACAAATCTCTGATTTGTAAAATTCAAACCAATCTTTGCCTTGTTTTCAAACTAGCGATGTTAAAGTTGAAATTTTGCTTAGTCATGAAGACCCGATGAACAAATGATAGAATATACTGCTGAAAGTCTATGCGGGCAGGGGATAGGAATGGTCCAAATCTATCTATGCATCATTATATTGTTCAAATCTGACATGAGAAATTAAATCATGGATGTAGACCAAAAGAATTGTTTTGTGCCTACCCTAATACCTTTCTTGGAGAAAAATATCAAAGTGCAGACCACTGGAATGGCAGCATTGGTCATGTACCAAAAAATGTTCAAAGTGAAATATCTGTTGCTTGAAAACCCAACTTGGAAATATACCCTACAACATAATTTGAAAATTGTAGCTGCAGCTTATTGACACACACTTGTTTTGATCCTGCCTCCATTGTTCAACTCTTATCTCAATGCTGACTTCACCATCAGCTTCCTAATGCTGCTGTAGAAATAGGTCAAGGGACACACACTTTGCAAGTCCCACAGATTCAACAAATAAGCAGTGGTGTGACTAAATTTTACTTTGACAGATTAAAGCTTCAACATCCTGGAGATTTGCCAGTATTAACTGTTTCAATGTTTCAAGGTACAGAGCAAGTTTGAAAGTTACCTATAACTCAAGAGAAATCATAGAATTGTTGCAGCATTTTTTAAAAAAAGGTCATTTTGTTTCTGTTCCAGCTTTCTGCAAGAGCCACTCACCTCGTCCCACAGCCTGCGTTTGTTTTGTAGGGTTGAAAATTGTTGTTTTCAGATAACTGACAATTTCCCTTTTGAAAGCCCTCATTGATCCTGCCTCCATTGCAAGTATGGGAGATTCTAGATGTTGACCACTTTCTTCATTAAAAACATGCTCCTCATATCACAGTTCTTCCTCTTGTCAATCAAAAAGCTTTAGTCACATGATCTAAATTCTATTCCAACATACATTTCTACACAAATATGATATCTTGCCTCACTATCCAAATAATTTTAAAATTCTTTTAGAAAGTAAAAACTTTATGGTGGGTATTCTATATCCTTATATGCATTTATGTTGTGAATACAGGTTGCTGTTTAATATTATTGAAAATCTTTCTCCCCACTAGCTCCATATCCATAGAAACTTGTTAAAACTTTAGTACCAACAATGAAAAGCTGATTCATCTTGTTACCTTGCAGCATCCCAAAAATGACGACTGTTTCAGAGTTGGAAGATGTAATTCAGCAGCTTCGGCAGCAGCTTCAGGAGTCAGAAAGTGAGCGGATGAAGGCAGCTCAGTATGGGCTGGAGCTGCTGAAAAATGAGGCTGAACTGGACAACAAATTGACAGAAACAACAAATGAATTTGCTACTGTCCGAGAGGTACGTGTATAGAAATTGCTTTACAAAATAAACCACTAATTGAATTGGGAAGTGATTTTTGAAATGAGCTGTTACTATTGTGTAACTTCAGGTTTCTGCCAAGAAAGCATTCTCTCCTGTTTGCATATCCACAACCTGACTTGGACCAATGCTACTTAAACAAGTAACTTGAAGAGAAGAACAGCTTATTGTTTTTGTCACCTATTTCCCCTGCCTTCTTCCCTTATCCACCTGGAATTATATAATGTGAGACTGCTCTAAAAAGTTCTTCTATCTGAATTGTTTGGATAAATTATTTTTAGGAGGGGGGAATGAATCAAAATTGTTGTTACTGTGTACCTCTGCGGAATAGTGTTGATCTATTGTCAAAATATCTACTTGTTTCTATGGAATAATAAAATTATATTTTCTCTCCCAATTTTCTTTTGATATTGAAATAGCACTTGGAACAGGAAAAATATTCACTACAGAGAGAGGTGGAACTCAAGAATCGTATGTTGGACAGCATGAGTTCAGATATTGAAAGTAGCAAACAGCAATATAAAACTCAGCTGAACCAACAACTGGAACAGCTAGAGAGAGTTCATGCTCGTGAAATTAATGAACTGAAGAACAAGGTATGCTATAATCCTAACAAGCAATGAAATAATTTGCACTCCGATGAGTTGTAAACCTGAATTTGTACAGTCTCCATAGACACTGCCTGATCTGGAGTTTTTTCACCATGTTTTTGTTCTTATTTCTGATTTTCTCGTAATTACAGTATTTTCTTTCATAGTAGCTGGATTATTTCTTGTTTGTACATTTTTGAGATTCTTCCAAATATGACAGAGTGGCTCAAAGAAGAGATATCTGAGGCAGTTATACAAAATAATCATGACCCCTGCTCCTTGGGAGTGGAGTGGGGAGGGGGTGGAGTAGTTGTCAGAATGAAAAAAATTGAGCGATTTAAGCTACTTTTGATTTATAAATGGAACGATGCAATTTCATTTTCCATGAGAGCAAAATGTGATTAACTGGTTTGCTTCCATTTCATATCTTTAAATTATAAAGGTGATCTTTGTCTCAGCGCATACCATTTTCTCATCTATACATCTTGGTTTATTACTAGTTGGAAAAGCAGAAATCTGAGCTGGATGAAGCACAGCTCTGCGAGAAGCAGTTGAGACACAAACTGGATCGACAGAGTGAATTACTTAATGCGAAGACTGAAGAATTGAGGAACTTATCTGAGCGTGCACAGGAAACAATGTCATCTGAAGTGATGAGTCTTCAAATGGAGAACATTGAACTTGAAACTGCAAAGGTATAAAATTGGCATCTTCTTTCAGTCAAGTACTTTATTTTCACTTGTCTGGTTCACAAGTATTATAGTATTTTTCCTAATTGTCATGGTCACCAAAACACTTCACCATAATTTCAAGAGTACCATTTCTGTTCTCGCTTCTGCCACATCTAATGTGCCTGACTGACAGAAATTGTATACCAATTTGTACGAACAGAAATGGATACTATGATCTAAAAATTTACACTGTTGTGGATTATGCATGTCCATAGCTGCAGAAAAACCTTTGCTCTGTCATTCATTAATATAATGGTTGGACTGATTGCGATCTCAAATTCTCAATTTTCCAGAAGAGAGTTCCAAAAAATATTGAACATTTGGGAAGAAAAAGAAGTCATTTTCTATTTGAATAGGTGTCTACAGATTAAAAATTAGGGTTCTCTAGCTTTAAACTTTCCCATAAGACGAATTTCACAATTATTTTATCAAAACCCCTCAGGATCTTATTTGTTTCAAGCAAGGCAGCTATTGCTTTCAAAATGCCAGATAGAAGCCTGCCTGTCTCACCTTTTCTTTGCAAGCCAACCCCCTCCCCACAAAACAAAAATCCAAGTATTGGTCCAGTAAACCATCTCTGAATGGCCTCCAACTCATCACATCCTTCCTTAAATTCTATGCACAGTACTCCAGAGGTGATCTTTTTGGATGCCCTGTAAAACTGACACATTACTTCCTTATTTTGTGTTCCTCCCTTTCTTAGCTTAATTACAGTACCTGCATACTGATCTTCACTTTAAATATGTGAATACACAGATCTATCTTCACTTTAGAGCCCTGAAATTTCTCACCATTTGGATAATATACTGTTTATTCTTTCTGCCAAATAGACAATTTTAGTTTCCCACGGTCATTTGCCACAACCATGCCCGCTTGCTTAACCTTGTATCTTCAAAACTCATCTTTGTATTGTCAGCAAATTTGGCAATCGTGCCTTGCGTCCCTTCATCAAAGTTAGAAATATAAATTGTGAATTACCAGTTGAGGTCCTAGCTTCAATCCTTTCGCTCCTGTTTGCAAATGTATTCTTAGCATGTATTTTGGGTGTAGATATTTGGGAGTGTTAATACTTATTTTGAATTACAACAACGGGGGAGGCAACTTCTTTAGATATTTAAATTTATGAAGCAAATATTACAACACGTCTAAACTGATGCAGTGATTTTCTGTTCTGAACTTGCCTATTGAAAATAAAGTCAGAAGTCACGGGCCAGGAGGTTCACTGGAATGGTCCCAGGAATGAAGAGCTTAACATAGGGACATTTGAGGACTCTGGGTCTATACTTGATGGAGTTTAGGAGGATGGATGGTTAGGGGGAATCCAATTGAAACTTAAAGAATACTGAATGTCCTGGATAGATTGGATGTTGGGAAGAATGTCCTATTGGTAGGAGAGACGAAGACCTGAAGTTGTAGCCTTAGAGTACAGGGAAGACGAAGATAAGGAGAAACCTCTTTAGCCAGAGAGTGTTGAATCTACGGAACTCATTGCCGCAGAAGGCTGTGGAAGCTAGGTCATTGAGTATATTTAAGACTGAGATAGCTAGGTTTTTGATTGTCAAGGGGATCAAGGGTTACAGGGGGAAAGCAGGAGAACGGGTTTGAGAAACATATCCGCCATGATTCAGTGTCAGAGCAGACATGATGGGCTGAATGCCCTAATTTTTTGCTCCGATGTCTAATGGTGTTATGACACCAGGTTATAGTCCAACAAGTTTATTTGAAATCACAAGCTTTTGGAATGCTGACGAAGGAGCAATGCATTGCAAACTTGGATTTCAATTAAATCTGGTGTCATTTGATTTCTAACTTTGTCCACTCCGGTCCAACACCGGCACCTCCATATCAGGGCTACTATTAAAAACATATGCAGTTTTGTATAATATTCATGAAAGCAGAAATCTATTTGGCAGTGGTTGACTGAACCGTTCAATCCAGGAATGTCCTAGCTGTAATCCTTATCTTTGAGTTAGCTGACTCACTCAGATGGTGATAGGGAGATTGCATTTAACTTCAGTGTTCTTGATTAGGACATTGTTCAAAGCCAGTTTGCCATTTGATATATGCAGAAAGTATCCATGTCTGGTGAGGATCTGGTAATTGTGGGAAATGATCTGCAGTACTGTCAAAACCTACACCGGTGCAATGACTACTCTAATGAGGTATTGGAAGTTTACCACAACAGATGTTATCTTTTTTTCTGGGTGGAGTTCAAAGAGGAAAGGAGAAATAGTCCAGCAGAATAGAGGAGTTGATTGGTCAGTATTAGAATATTTTTAAGCCGAGAATGAGCATATCAAGTGATACTTTGTGTAGTTTCCATCATTGTTTTAAATGGAAACCATTGTTCGGAAAGTTTTTTCCCCTATAAAAGGTTTATTGTGTTACGGCTTTTTAAAAAATCTCCATGTTAAAGTTTGAATTTGACCTTTCATGTCTCTAAATGTGAAACTAGCTGCTCTCTAACCCACCCTATGAGGGGTGTTTTACCATCCACAATAAAAACAAAGTTGAGACTATTCTTGGTGCAACCTGCATTGTACCACTGTCGAGCAGCACTCTGGAATATGTCTTAGCTATAAATCACTGTTTAAATTACTGTTGTAAAATTCTGACTTTCAAATACTTTATCTCTTGTACAGGGGAAACTGCAAGAAGACCTTAATGAAATGATATACCATCAGGAACAGTTGGAGCTAGCTAATAATAATCTTCAGCGCCAGGTTGAACGACTTCAAGAGGAGAAGGAGGACCAAGAGAAAGAGACAGTATCATATTGCAATGCATTGGAGGTGGCCACATTTTTGTTTCTGAAACTGATTATTACTTCCAGATTGAAAGACATTGAGATTGGACTGATTCCAAAACTGCAATCTAATCCTTGACACACTGTTACACTCCTGCGTAATGCCGCTAAATTGCTGATGCCTAATTATTGCTCAAGTTAAGCAGACCTCTGTCTTTTTCAGGGCATCATCAATTCAAATTTACATTTGAAGGCACTGAGTATGTCTCTGACAGCGGTTCTAAGCCAAATATGTTTCATCTTATCAAAGAAAATCATAATTAAATTACATAGTTCAAAAGAGATGCTCAAGCATGGAATGCAATTAGATATCTCAATCTGATTTCAAGTTGCAGTGAGTTCTCATGCGCAGTCCCATTCGTTTATTATATACTATATGAATCTGATAACTGCTACCATAATATATTTGTCAGATCTGACCTGGCAGCTGTAGTTAAGTCTCTCTCACTGAATTCTAACCTCCTTTGTGGAGTGGAATTTGATCTTTATATTCCTCTTCATTTGCAGATTAGACAGTTTTAGTATGGATAGAGGCAAATAGTATAATTGCATTTGTCCGTGTGGAAAACTTTGCATCCTTTCTTGATTTCTCTATCAATTCTAGATTAGATTTCCAACAGTGTGGAAACAGGCCCTTCGGCCCAACAAGTCCATACCAACCTTGCAAAGAGTAACCCACCCAGACCCATTCCCCTACATTTACCTCTGACTAATGCACCTAACACTATGGGCAATTTAGCATGGCCAATTCACCTCACCTGCACATCTTTGGACTGTGGGAGGAAACCAGAGCACCTAGAGGAAACCCTCGCAGACGAGGGAAAAATGTGTAAACTCCACCAAGACAGTCCCCAAGGCTGGAATTGAACCCAGGTTCCTAGTGCTGTGGGGCAGCATTGCTAACTACTGAGCCAATGTTGCTGCCGTTTCTTAAGTGATTCCAGAGTTAAGTGTCTGATGGTAATGGTGGAGCAAAAGGAGTGTTTTTCCTTACAAAAATGACTTAAATATATATCTCACTTTTCAGACCACCAGTTACCTGTTTAAAAAGATCCCTTCATAGCCACTGAAGTATTTGTTTGAAGTATACATATTATTACAATATAGAGAATAATCCAGAACTGTAGGAAGACAAATCTGAGAATGTTTGTTTCTTCTGAGCCAATCGAGCTGATTCTTCTGTATTGGAGATGCATTTTATTTAATAATCTTACAATATTTTTCCTATAGATTACATTTTAAGTACTTCATACGGTTGAAATGCTCTGAAATCTGTTTTTTGCTCAAGGCCCCATTTGAGTTTATTCTTGATATAGAAGCAGGTTTTGTATTGTTGAACCTGTGAACCATAAATTGTTTTGAATCACATGAATGGATGTTTGTTGGGTTTTTTTTTACAGCATACAAGTGATTTTACTTTTTTTTTAATCTAGCAATTCGTTCATATATAATACTGGAATGGCGAAGTTTGTTTCAGTAGACAGGAATTTGTTCATCTTCTACAAAATGACTAACAACAATAATGATAACAGTAATCTAAGACCTGATACATTCTTTAAAGTTTTTTTTTCTTCATAAATTAAAGATCCCTTTTGTGCATTGTAAGGTTATTGTCAGTTATTGAAAGAGATATGACTTGTCCAAGCTGTAGAATTATTCCTCTTAATAACCTTTGATTAATGTAGCTAAACTAGTGTGAAGTCTTTCATGTATAATTTATCATTGATTTCTGGGCAATACAGAATTTTTGTAGCTGATTTTAAACTTCTTAAATGCAGAAAGCACGAGTGGCTAACCAGGATCTCCAGATCCAGTTGGATCAGGCATTGCAAGAGGCTCGTGACCCCAACAGTAAAGGAAACTCATTGTTTTCTGAGGTAGTGTATTTCAAATGTTTTCATATGTCTGATTGTGAACAGCTTTTGAACTATTTGTAAATGTTTCCTCCATATGAATCCAATGGGATAGACCCAAATAAAGAATTTTTACATAGTGCAATAAAAGTTATGTTGGTTTTCTGAGAATCTATGCATAATCTCCTTCCAGGCTTCTACCAATTCTGCTCCACTCGGAATAGAATTGAAAACTCTTTGAAATACGTAGAAATAAATTGTACGTATTTCAATGTTAAATTAGTTGAGCAAGCAGACTGAACTGTGTTGCCTGGGCAACTGAAATACAGAATGTTTCAAAAAGATTCTGAATTGAGCGATAGTTTTCTTTATTTGTTATAGGTGGAAGATCGTAGGGCAATGATGGAGCGACAGCTTATTGGATTGAGAGTCCAATACCAGTCGTTACAGAAACAGCATGCGTTCTCCCGTCAACAACTTCACCGAATGAAGGTATGGCTTCCATAAGGCATTTCTGGAGCCTTCTGCTTCCCTGTATCTGTTATGTATCATTTGAATAATAACCCTACAGTGTGGAAGCAGGCCATTTAGCCCATCAGGCCCCCAATGCACATTCAAAGAGTATGCCGCACCTACCCTATCCCTGTAACCCTCCATTTACCATTTACCCTCCACCTAGCCTGCACATCCCTGGACACTATGGGGCAATTTAGCATGGCCAATCCACCTAACCAGGATGTCTTTGGACTGAGAGGAAACCGGAGCACCAGGAGGGGACACACGCAGACACTGAGAATGTGCATACTCTACACAAACGGCTGGAATGGCACTGTGAGGCAGTGATGCTAATCTCTGAGCCACTATGCTGCCCCAAATTATATTATGTATATTGATTTATTTTTAATTTTTGTTTTATATCCCCAGCTGAGTTTAGAGAAATGCTTTCTGAATTATGGCTATAAGCTGGTGTGCTACAACTTGTATTTCTGCAGGTCATTCTATTCCATGTTAGCAAGTATTACTTTTATGAACACATCGCTCATGTGTTCGAATCTGTCAGATGAAGAACAACATTCTGGAAAATTCTTTCTATCCTTATTAAATATAGAATTAAGATATTGTGGACTACTACATCACATTTTTTTAGGGAAGGCCTAAAAAGTTAATTGCATCTCCAGCACTTTACTGCACAGTGGCAAGCCTATCCCAAGCTCGACTGAACAACAGCACCACTAAGAAAGCAGTGGTTGTTGGTGGTACTAAATCAGCTCCGACCTCAAGGGTTTGTTCAATAAATAAATGGTAAGCAACGGTTCAGGATGCTTTAATTCGTTCGTAGAAATACATCTTTTATTGTATTAGGTATCAGAATCATTCTCGTCCCTTCACACTGTCCGCATAACTCTTTTCTTCTTGCGGCCACTGGAATATTTTTGTTTTGCAGAAAGCCAAGTTGACTTTTAGAATATTATTTGAAAGACATGAAAAATCCTGAAATCTAGTGTGGTAATTTGAGTTTGTTCAGTTATGTTTTGAGCTATCTTCTTTAATGAATTACTCAGTATTTTTTCTTGTGACTAAGTTTTATAGCTTGCATGCATGTCAACTTTAAGAGTCTTCCTAGCAGGTAGTCTTTGCTCAAATGCTATATTTTGTAATCAGTACAGTTGTTTTCGGCTATCTATCCTCTTCGGACCTTGATTTGGAGTACCAGGATATATGCAAGTGGCCCAAACCATTGTTGAGTGTTTATTTTCCAGAGCATTTCACTAGCTTCATGTCATTTTTTTTTGTCTCATGTAAGTGTGATAGATTTAAAGCTTCACGCATCTCCAGTAGCATACATTTTGTTTTCAATCTTGGATTAATGTTTGAATAAGAATCTTAAGATGGCAACAATTGCAATAGATCCTGAAAAGCATAATGTCTCCCAAGCTCTAAAATGCTTCTAATATTTTTATTACTAGGTACAGATAGCCACAATGTTACAAATAAAGGGTTTGCAGTCTGATCCTGGACAACTTGAACGTTTGCAATCAATGCTTGCACAAAAGAACAATGAAATTCAAGCTCTCGTGGTCAAACTGCGACGTCTGGAGAAAATGGAGGTAAATAAAACTAAATCCTACATAGTAGGAGCATAGGCCTGCTCATTCACTATCTTCTGTTTCTCCTGTAAGACAAACAGATGGTCAGAGGTTCCAAATGGGCAGCAAAAGTGCCAGTTGGATGACAGGATGTCTGTACTCATTCACCATCCAATCTTCGTAATAATTTAAAGACAACATGTGATTAGAAGGTCAGTCAAGATGGTGCCGGCACGATGGGTAGTGTTCTGGCTTGCCAGGCCAGCATTGTTTTTTCCACAAACCTTTTCGTCTTTCTTATTTTTCTTAATCCTTTCTTCTTTGAGGTATTAACAACCTTATTATCAAAATAATTATGGGACCAGAATATTTTCTTTTCCCCAACTAGGAAAATTAGTAGTTTGATCTATCCCCAGTGTTTTGCTAAAGTAGTTTTGACTTTTGCTTTGAAGCAAAGCACATATTGGCAGGGGTGGCTCAGTTGAAATTGGGAATTTCTAAGTACATGTCCCATGACAATGGATATCCAAATTATACCACTTCAATGTCCTGTCAATTTGCTCTAGATTCAATTATTATCTTTACTTTTTCTTTCAGATGAATTACGATGCTGGAGATAATCCTAATGGAGTTGATGTTTCAGATTTTGGAGATGGGCAATACTACGTTGAATTGCTAAAATTGCAAATTGACAATGCCAAGTATGTATCAGATTAAATTGTGCACAATGGTTGCAAGTTTTGTAGCCAGTAGACCAAGAAAATAGTTTAATTAGAAACTAGCTTTAGCTTTAGCTTTGCGTATATTAATTCTCCTGGGATAAGGAAAATCTGCATTCGTAGAATGTAGATTTGTTATATTACTTTACCAGAGTCATACTCCGAATATGACATCCACCCTACTCAAGTAAGGTCATTTGTTAAATAGATGGAAGATCTCTAATACTGCCTGCAGGGAAATTTATGTGCATTCTGTAAATGAATGTTGCCTTGACCAGAAGGACATTCTGGCAGCTATATTCCACACTCATGTCAAGTCTCTTTCCTTGCACATTCACTCAGGAATGTAGTTACAAAGATACATCACAGATCCATGTGCTGATATCCTGTTTGATAGGCCATTATGTCTTTGTAAGCCTCAATAATGAGTGCTGGCCAACCATCTATCATGGGTAATATCAAAGCTGAGCCTGATCCTGTCCTCACTTGAAGATTGAACCAGTTTTATTTTGCACTGTTTCAATAGGTTCCTGTTTCTAGATGCAAGTTGAACAACAAAGGAAGATTAATGGCAGATCACTTGCCATAGTTCCTCCTTGTACCTAAAATGTATTCATCTTCAACACAAAAGGCTACCTTGGAGTCGGATGGTTGAATAGCAGTGTATTTATTTAAATGTTTAATTGTGTTTGAAAGAAAACTATATTTCTATTACACATAATCGAACGTAACTCTTGTATCACTGTGCCATTTTGTACAGGTTCTACCTATGGACTTTCAACTGTAATTTATTTTCTGACTCTTCCTTTTCTTCTTCTGTTTGCATGTCTCTGGTGTAACTGTTCATTTGAATTATTGGTAGGTTAGGAGTTGAAGTAAAAACATTTGAGGAATAAGTATTTTATAAAATATGCTGTCTAAATTTATCACTTTCTGAACAGGTCAGTGATATCATGATTATAATGTTACTTTACACTAGGAAAGAAAATAAGACTGTTAATGATGAGCTGTCCTTGCAACGCATGAAGGCTCTTGCAGAGAGTCAACGTGTCTTAGAAGTTGAACGTAAATTCTATGCCAATGAGAGACAACTGAAACAATATCAGAGTGAGAACATGAAACTTCGAATCAAGCTGGATGAGTTGAGGCTCAAGTATGAACCTGAAGGTATCTGTACCAACTTGTGATTCTTCTAAGATTTGAAAACCCAGCCATATTTGTTTATCCCAACTACCAGTATTTGTGTATTGTATGAAGTTTTTTTTTGATTTATATTTGTCAGTGCCTCGTCCTTCTGCATGGCTTGGCATAAATGTATTTTTCCAGACTAGTGGATGTGGGTGATCAACTGTTAAACAGTGTTGCCCTGGTTACTTGAAACCAACAATATGATGGTGACGTTTTGACCTTAAATTTTCTGAATAGGTTCCATGCCAATTTCTGACAGTTTGAAATTAGTAGTATTTTTGCTAAATATGTAACTTTTGCAAGCTAATGGGAAAATTGTTTTGCTGCACATTGAAGAAGCACTAGTCTAGCACTCTCTATGAACCAGTTTTGAAGATTTGAAGGTGACAAGTAATCATAGCTCCAATTTAAGAAATTATACATTACAACGCCTTGAATGGAAAGAATTCAACATTGTGTTAAATGTAATCCTTGTTTGCAGTAGGAGATTTTTAGCATTTTAAGTGAATGTGTCCTATCCCTCTAGAGTTCTTGTTTTTTAAATGGTTGAGCAATGTCTTTTTTTTTGTTTGCAGTCCCAGTTTGTGCTTTACTTGCAAGATATCATTCACTTATATACATGTTAATAAGTGAATGCTGAATTCTACATTTGATTAGACTAAGTAAACTTAAGTGTGCTAGAAAACTGTAGCCAATGGCTAGAACTTAAAAACACATGCAAAAAGATTTATTTGTTGTGATGTTGGAGTAAATGTAGATTGCATGTCAGTGTCACTATCTTATGGGGACGTGGTCAGCTGAAACTTTCATCACTGTTTGTTTGCATTTTGTTAGTTGAGGGCAGAGCTCACTGAACATCTTGTTATGCAAGGCCTGTTTTCTCTTTTTGTTTTAACTCCGCTGTACATACGATATTTAAACCAAAACAAAGCCAGTGTGATTGCTTTCAGGCAGCTATTTATCTGTAAGTACCACGTTTAGAAGGACATTGCTTGAGTGACTGGTTAATTGGGTTTGCGTTGCAGAGCAAACGTATTACAACTAGTCTGTGGATGAGGGCACCAATTCATTACAAATCCAAATGATTGTGCAAGCAGAGGTGAACTGGCACTCCTTCTCTATTCAAGCCAACCCCCCCCCCCCCCCCCCCCCCCCACCCTTGCCTTGTTGCAATAATGTTAATTTTTAAAATTGGTCCCTTTCCTGATGGGTACCTTTTTTTTCTTTCTAGCTCAAATTTATTTATGCTTTAAAAGGAGCTAATTTAACCAGGCTTTCTTGAACTAAAGAAATAGTGAGTTTATTAGATATTGAAGTATGAGAAAAGATAATAAAACTCAACACCTGCACACAAGTTAGAAATGAGAGGCAAGTCTGAAAATTAAAGAAAAGAATAAAGGTCTTTGGTTTGCTTATGATGAATAGATAATGAAATATTGCAGCCATTAAAGTGGGTGACTCTGGTAATGCTGAGTTTAGGAATTGAGCAGTTGTTTAGCGATTTCTTACTTCTGCTGTTAGCAGAAAGACATTCTCCAGTTTCTTTTAACAGGTACCTCTGACCTGACTGCTCTTCAGCAAAAGAGTATTATTTGTTTCTCACCTGCGCACACTGGTTCTATTGGAAATGCTCGGCTGTGTCTCTTCTCAGCACACTCCTCTCTTTTTTTAGCTAGCTCCAAGCTAGCAATCTAGCACACAGCCACTACAGGATGCTGTTGGTTTTCTGACCTCCTTTCCTGTGTATTCCCGGAGGGGTGAAACATGTTTTACTTTTCCCCAGAACTGCTATCCTATCAATTCAAAGTATATCCACAGTCTGGGACACAGTCTGCAGGGCAGAGTTTTCTGCTGAGAGGAGTTAATCACTCATTGTCATCTCTATAGCTGTAGAAGATTGCAGTTCGGTTTTTTGAATGGCCTCTGTCCCGTTTTTAAAATGTTGTTGTTTAAGTTTCTTTGACACTGTTTAGAAATGGCATCCTGTGACTCCTCTTGGGGCTCCTTGTAATCCATACTGAGACTGCTCAGACAACCATCAAATTTTACACTTAACAAACATTTGGCTTCTAAGTCTATTTTTTTTTGGAAAAGAAGCAAACGTTGCACTTAATTTCAGTATATTTGTAACTAATTTGGGATTGCAATGTCCTATGACATGATTTAATAGTATAATTAGAATTCACTTGAATTCTATCTGATGGCCAGGCTTCAGGTGAGTAATATTTCCAACTAGAATCTTTTGGTTTTTATAAATAATGATTTCTTCATTTTAAATTTAAGTAAACAAAAATAGCAAGTAATCTAATTTTAATTCTTTAATTCTAGACCATACATTTGCCTCTATTCATCAAGGCATTTTTTCTTACTTAAATTGACCATGTGATTAATCAGCTTTATACTGCTACTACCTTTTGTAAGAAGTGAAATTTGAAGTAATATCTGCATATACAATTTGAGAGTAGGGGTGTAAATTTTTCAAAACTGTTATACCCCTATGGTCTGTGTGCTGGTGGAGGGTCAATGATCCACTAATGTTAATTTTCCTCATTTACATCCCCTGGTCATTTCTTTGCAAGTTGAACTGTTTATTGTGCTTTTTATAAAAAGTTATTTTAGGCATGATGGCTATGTATCATATTTTTATGCTGTGATCATTCTATGATTTCAAGTTAGTAAGACTAATGAAAGTGATGGTTAATCGGTTTGCTCCCTTTGTGTTAAAACACACTTTCTCTAGTTTCTATAGACATTAAATGGTGGGCGGCACGGTGGCACAGTGGTTAGCACTGCTGCCTCACAGCACCAGAGACCCGGGTTCAACTCCCGCCTCAGGCAACTGACTGTGTGGAGTTTGCACGTTCTCCCCATGTCTGCGTGGGTTTCTTCCGGGTGCTCCGGTTTCCTCCCACAGTCCAAAGATGTGCAGGCCATGCCAAATTGCCCGTAGTGTTAGGTAAGGAGCAAATGTAGGGGTATGGGTGGGTTTCGCTTCGGCGGGTCAGTGTAGACTTGTTGGGCCGAAGGGCCTGTTTCCACACTGTAAGTAATCTAATCTAATCTAAATATGGGAAGCTATTTGTTAGTTGTGAACTAGACTATCTGTCCCCACCCTAAATGTCCAGAGCTGTGTAGCAGTAACTGCAAGGTTTTTACACTAATTTCAACTGTTTATGTTTATGTTTAACTTTAAAGTTCTCCTTGCAAAATTTGATTCTAGAAGTTAAGAACCGGCCATCAAATCGCAAGAAGGAGAAACTTCCATTCGAAGTACTTGAAGAAGCTCAACTAGCATCCAACAAGGATCCTGCTGCTGAAGCCACTCTCTCATCTGATAAAATATCTGATGCCAGAAGCAGACAGACTGATGCACTGCATAATGAGACTTTAGCTTCATGCTTTGAACCAGTCATTGAAGCAGTGCCAGCCTCGGCCAGTGAGGAACAAATTACAGAACTGGAACCAGCTTGTAAACAGTCACCTTCTAAAGAAGGCAAGCGAATACGAATCTTGCAAGAAGTGAATGAGGTTCAAGTTTTGTCTGAACGGAGCCACAATGAAGTTGCTAGACCATCACCCTCTCCAAGGTCAGTGCCTCGCTTTCAGCTTTTGCCCAGCATTCTGCACTGGCCTATTGCACTCCTTATTTACAGCATGAACTACGCTTTGTGCTTTGTTCTTGGTGTCTTTGGTTCTGTTTTCGCCACCTTCCCTGCCTTCCAAAAGTTTCGACACTCAAAATTGTGTCACAAGACTAGAGCTTTTTTAATGAAGAGGCAGACCTAGGTAGCGTGCTGTTTTCTTAAAATCCTTGCTACAAACCTGCAGTACCATCAGTTTCGAATGCAAACTGTTTGGCTGGCACAGTCAGAACATGCATTTATTCCGTTGGCTATAATTTTGAAAAAAAAATTGTTGCAAATGCAGACTAATTTTATTTTCCATTCCATTTCCTTGTGTATGTGCTTAGCTTTTTTGCTTTGTATTCCTTTTGAAAGTGCTTGAAATGCTAGAAATGTGGAAAGGATTGGACTGAAACCAGTGTCACATATAATTGTCCAGAGAATTTATTTATCTTTGTTCAAATTCATACATTTTATTCTGTCTTTATTTACTGCACTTTTCCAACTCTATGGTAAGTGTAGTGCAGATTTTTTGTTAGCACTGATTAAATTATGTTTTGGCTTACTTTTCAATTTGTCTCCTCCCCTCCCTAGCGACTTTTTTACTGTTAAGTCTCCCTACCGATTCCATAACCACTAAAGCAGCCATTTGATTTGTTCCAGTCTTTTGCCAGTATAATTCTTGATCTAGCTAATGGATATGATATTTAATACCACTTGACAGCTTGTTGCAATCGGGAGCTTACAGGAAGAAAGCTGTATTGCAGGAGTCTGTTCATTGCACTGATATATCCTCATTATGTTGTCTCACATGGTTATTTAAGGATTCTGCAGATCATAATTTGTGGATCATGTATCAGATTTCCCACTTAAATGATACTGTAATTTGAAGTTGCTTATTTTAAATTACTAGATAATTTTGAATTGTTAGAGCACTTGAAATTTAAATTTCTTTATTTTAAATTTCAGGGTTTTTTTTTTGCACAGTAAAAAAGCAACTTTAAATTGTCCAGAGTAGACAAGCTTTGCATGCAGTCTGAGCCTGTCTATACCAGTCACTTCACTGATATTCAAAGAAAACCTTTGCACTGTGCACAGTTTTACTATTATTTTTGATATATTAACATGAGAATTTTGAATGTATTCTTTCTGCAATTGAAACCTTTCTGAAAACTGTTTTTGTCCTTTTTGTGTCTTTTCTCTTATCTTAAACAACTTTAGATCCGTGCTGTCTCCAACGGGCTAAACTGGCTCTTCACAATATAGGTCATCTGATAAAAGACTGCTTCCTCAATATTTTTGCTCAGTAACTAAAATACTGTGTCTGAGTCGCTAGAAATTCTGTAACCTGATGTTTCTGATCTGTACTAGGACTGCAATTCACAGAAGTCCTGAGGATTTTATCAACCCCCACACCCCCAAACAAAGCACACTTGTCTTTTCTGACCTTCCCTCTCTCACCCCTTCACATTTGCCTCTGTCTAGCTCCCCACTCCTTTTTGTTTCACCCTTTTTTCCTACCTGAATTTGGATCGGCGGTAAAATTTTGGCTTTTTAAATCTTATCCCATATCGTGCTAAGAAGTTGCATGCAACTTGTAACGGACAATAAATGCAACATTTCTGATTTCCTGAGAACATTATCAAGGAAAGTATTTATTTGCTTGCATTTTGTAGCATTTTCTTAAGAAGTAGTTAGGAAATGTGCTCTGAAGTGCATATAGTTGCACTGGAAAAATTCTTCCTGTTATTTAACAATATGCATTTTCTACTGCCTTGCTGCTAATTACACTACACTATGAACAGCTTATTGGCAGAAATATCCACAAATGGGGTTTCATTAGTTGTATAGATATGGTCTTCCCCAAAATAATTTAACAAACATTATCTGCTATATCTTGTTTTCTTTCTGTTGAAATTGTTATTTTGTACCCTAGTACTCTGGGTTATATGTATAATGTAATAAAGAATAAAGCTATAACGCTCATTCTAGGGAGCAGTTTGACAAGTTCTAGAAAGGATATATTGCTTCCATCTATGTATTTAAAGTTTGTAATGAAGTTCAGCAGACTGAAGATGCTTATTCTCAAGCCTTTTGTGTTCAATTAAACTACTTCGTATTTCAAAAAGTTTAGATTTTGGTTCTGTTTTGATCATTCTTAGCCAGTGTAATTATTAGTATTGGCTACTATTTCTTAGTTGAAAATGTGTTGCTGGTCAAAGCACAGCAGGCCAGGCAGCATCTCAGGAATAGAGAATTCGATGTTTCGAGCATAAGCCCTTCATCAGGGCTTATGCTCGAAACGTCGAATTCTCTATTCCTGAGATGCTGCCTGGCCTGCTGTGGTTTGACCAGCAACACATTTTTTCAGCTGTGATCTCCAGCATCTGCAGACCTCATTTTTTACTATTTCTTAGTGCTGAATAACTGTACTTAGAGATCTGCATTTCAAAGGAAAGTTACTTGTGGCATTAGCACCTCCAAGTGGACGAAAATGCATTTCTACTGGTTGTGTAAGGTTAAGCAGATTTTCTCCATTCAACATTTAAAGACCAATTTATTGCAGATTGTGATTTATTTCAATGGAATGAGATATATTAGATCCTGGTTGTCATGCAGTTTGTAATGGGAATAAAGTGAGATTTGAATCTTTTAGAGAACATCCTTCATAATAAGTTGTAATACAATAACGGTTGTTAGTTTTGCCAATAAGGGAACAGTATAAAACACTTTGCACGGCATTTTCAGAATTATGTAGAAGTTACCCACAAATAGCATGATTTACTGTCATATCAATTCATTAGAACCCAATCACTAGAAGCTGCCTGGTTGTCTTTCTAATCGAGTGTGGGTTGTGTCTATTAGGCACGAACAAAATCATGGAAGCACTGATTTTCCTATCTAATTAATTGAATATAGGTGAAGCGTGTATTTTTTTTTTAAAAGCTGAGGGAGCAAGATTGCGTGCAATTTTATTATTCAATAGTGAAGGTTCAAAACTTGCTAAGACTGAGTACATTTTGAAGTGCTAACCGTTCAAAATTCTACGCAATGTTTTGTGCATATTTTCTTTTGCAAATTTTCAGTTACTGTAATTTCTAACCTCCTTAATATAGTTTTTATTTTAAAAGTTTGTACAACAACATGACAAAATTACTAACCTTAGTTCTTAATAATTAAATGACTTTTCTCCTGAATGTGTCTTTCCCAAAAACCTGAGCTTGGATTTCATTGTTTTGTCTGATTCTTTTGAGTGAAGGACAGGTATTGTACTCTGAGCATGTAAGCTAATGAGTTGTTTAGATGTTTTTCTTTAATTTTGAAAAACTAGGTAATGAAATTGAAAAACCTTATATTGAAATAAAATAAAGGTTTTAATTATTTTTGTTTGTGTGAAAATCTGATCAGTTTTGATAACCTTGACTACAGTTTGAAACCAAAATAGCTTCATAAAGCAAATTAAGCTGGGATGAAGTGGGACAAAGTGAATGAGGAATGTTTTCCTTTTTTTTTAAAAGTAGACTATAAATCTAAATCTCTGGTTGCATCTTGCAACCAAATATAACCTATACCTACCCTCCCCCAGTACTACCAAAGCAAAGATACAGTTCATGTCACTAAGCACCCACAGTCAAGCTGAATGCCAGTTGCCTGTAGCCAATACCAGAATTCTATATTGAACTGCATTTCTTTTATATAACAACATTACACCATTTGTTATCAGTTTTGAAAGTGATAAAGGATTAAAAAGAAGAGTTTTTATTCTTATATGGGGCGGCACAGTGGCTCAGTGGTTAGCGCTGCAGCCTCACAGGGACCCAGGTTCGATTCCAGCCTCTGGCGACTGTCTGTTTGAAGTTTGCACCTTCTCCCTGTGTCTGCGTGGGTTTCCTCCGAGTGCTCTGGTTTCCTCCCACAGTGCAAAGATGTGCAGGTCAGGTAAATTGGTCATGCTAAATTGCCCATAGTGTTAAGTGCATTAGTCAGAGGGAAATGGATCTGGATGGGTTACTCTTTGGCAGTTCGGTGTGGACTTGTTGGACTGAAAGGCCTGTTTCCACGCTGTAGGGAATCTAATCTAATCTAATCTTTTACTTTCATTCTTCAATTAATTACTGTATTAATGGGCTTGATGTTACCCTAATGACATGAATGTTCTCAATTATGGAAATGTAATTGTTAACTCATCAATTAACATGAATGAATTTCCCCTAATGTTGTATAACCAGAGATTGATTTTGAGGGCATTCATTTTTTTACAGTTTGTGGAAATCTTTGTTGGAACATTGGGAATAAGTGTAAAGGTATAGCTTTCATGTTGGAACAGAGGAGTAATGAGAGAGCTAAAGGAGGGAGGGTTATTTAGATACAAGATGGGGATACTTGTTGAATGAACTGCAGAGCAAATAGAAGTGAAAGGGATGAGGAATGAAGTATAAAGAATGGACTGTGGTACAGAATTGAAGAAACTCAAGAAAGCTAGGGAAAGCAAGTGTGGAATTGGCAGAACACTTGATGACTAATAAGGAAGCAATTGACGCAGGTGGTAAAGGGACATGAAGGCAAAGTGTCGTGTAAGTGTTGAATGTTTGTGCAGAGTAAGGGAGTCCAGTTTGAGAAGAATTGTAAACCATTTATATATTTTTCCTTGTCTATATCATTGAGCAAAATAAATCAATATTGAAGCTTTATGAAGTAGTTGCATTGTTAAGGATTGTAAATTCACTAATGCACAAAGGTTAGTCTTCTAGAATTAAGCTTTATTGCAATGTAGCACAAACATTATACAGCAATGGACCTCATAACTGTTTTTAGATATGAATATTGATGTAAAAAGTGGAAAATTACATTTGTACAGTACCTGATGTCAAACCTTTTAAAGTACTTCATAAAATTACTTTTATAAACACATTGCCATGATGGTGGATGATTATTGAAATTTGAGTGCAAAACAAAGTATTTGACCCACTTTGCTAGCTACTTGACAGCGGCTTCTGCTCTAATTGCTACATTTCTCCCTAACTGCCACTATTTCTCCTTCAAATATTTCTCATTTCTTAAAATTAGGGAGTAAACACCATTTACTTAACTAAACATATGAAATAAAACACAAAAAATACTTACTCAGTTACAGAAAGCAAAACTCAAATTGTCAACCCACCAAAGTGTTTTTTAAAAGAAAATCACATCAATTCTTAGTAAATTTGCATTGTGAAATCTTGCCATTAGTTTAAGTGGCTGTTCCTGATACTTAAAGCTGGCAAATAGGACTAAATTAATGATATCTAATCGCCATCTTTTTCTGTGCTGTACAACTGTATGATCACCTATTTCTGGGTATCACATTGATGGCCAAATGATGTGTATATATATTAATATTGCACCAAAAAGCTGTTCTTGATCAACTTATTTAGAAACATTATTACACACCTCTATATTAGACAGCTCAAAGGCATGGGTACATACACTGCACCACACTGTTTATTTTCTAGGATGCCATTTGATGTATTATAACCACATCCAATAAATGTCCTTCTATTATTCGTATATTTTGCAGCATACTGATACACTAACTTTTGCTGTAAGAGATTTTACTTCTTGTGGTTTGACCACATAACTTGTATGGAACGTCATGCATTTATAAATGGGTGAAAGGTTTTGCCTTTAATGTTCTTCATTTACTATGCTCATTTGCTACTCCCAGATGTAGGGGTGCCAGAGTTGCTACTTCCATTAGTTTTGCCACCAGTGATCCAGGAGGGGAGAACAGTTTTCCAGGTGACAAATAGTTTGCTAAGAATGTTCCCTAAGTGCAAATACAGGCCTGGATTTCCAGTTTTGAATACATGCCCTGCCACTGAACTGTTCATGGTTTAATGGCATTGCAGTAAGGCATGACACTGGTACAGTTCAATTCTTGTTACTATTAACTCTGAGTGCTAAGCGGTCCTTTTTTGTTTCATTGTTTTATTGTTGCTGGAGCAAATGCAGGATGTGTCCAGAGCAACAGCAAGCTTCAGATTAAAACAATCGGTTTGATTTTTTTTAAAGTTTCTACACTTTTCATGTGTAATTTAATTTAATGTTCAATTGTAAGCTCCATATTTGTGAATTTTTAAGAACTTGTTGTTTAGTTATAAATGAAAGTTTTGTAGACTGCTGTAATTTCATGAAAAAAATCTACTTGAAAGACAAGGTTATATAGTTAAGATGCATGACTTCAAAATGCTGAGACATCCATTTGCTTTAACTGCATGCCAGTCAGAATGCAATAGCGTGTCTGTATTGGAGAGCGAGACAGAATGGACTCCTATTTTAAACTTTCTATAGAGCTATAATTTTAATGGCCTGTTTCAAAGATCCTCATTTATGAGGAAATGTTTTATTAAAAACCTATTTTGCTTTCAAAAATCATAACATCCTATAATGAATTTTAATGTCACAGCGTTAAGTTGGTTTGTGCATCTTTACAGAAAGTGCTGATCCAGATAATGGGGTGGAGTGAGTGTTTTGTCTATTTACATGTGTTGCTATTTATTGTACTGTTGTCTTTTTTAAACTCAAGATCTTTTTCCTTTGAGCTAAACTAACCAGTTCAAATATGTTTTGCACATGTACTTTTGATATCTATAGTATAATATTTCACTGTAAACTGCCAGTGATTTTCTTATTAGAAAGTCTTAAACTTGCTCTCAGATTTTTTTTAAAATTGTGTTGATAATTTGTTTACCCAGAGAAGAGGGAGAAACTTAGCATAATAAAATTCTAGGAGAAAGTGAGGACTGCAGATGCTGGGGATCAGTCGAGAATGTAGTGCTGGAAAGGCACAGCAGGTCAGGCAGCATCAGAGGAGCAGGAGAATCGATATTTCGGGCATCAAGAATGAGGCACAATAAAATTCTGTAGTTATTTTCAGTGTTGAGTCATTTCTATACTGTGTGGATGGTAGAGTCACTACATAGAAAAGATCATGTAGTGTCCCTAGAAAGTGATTTTGTTTAAAATAAAGAAGCCTGAAAAATAGGATCTATTTTAGTGTGAAAAAATATTATGGAGTATTTTGAAAGATTATATTTAAAACTGAGCATGTGGAACTTAATAGAAGCGATTTTGAGGGGTCTACAGTGAAGAATGTGGATATAAGTTCAAATGTAAAAAATTTAAGGCAGAGGAAATCTATTTTTATGTAAAGAGTAATGAGGCAGTAGTAAACAAGCAAAGTTGATAATTGAAGCAAGGACCATTCAGCGTTTAACAGCAGGTATGATCGGTTGAAGGAAAATTGGGTAAAATGATTTGGTAATGTGACCAGTGAATGAGGATGACTGCTGGTGTGGAGAATAAATATCAATTTAGACTAGTTAGCCTGTTTTGGGCTGCAGTTTCTTCTGTGACTTTATAATGTCCTCGCTCTGTTTAGTGCTTTGATTGTAGGGCTAAATTACAATCTTGTTCCTGGTTGAATCATGAAAAGACAGCAGATCTACAAAATGGGATTGTTTTTCTGAATCATTGTACTGTGTCTTGGGTACAGTGAATAATTTCGCAGAGGTTGTCATTTAAAAGCTTTTGTGTACTGCTTTAGAGGTTTATCAAGTGTTTTTTCTAACTTTTTAAATTTATCTCAATCTAAAAAATTACAACAATCCTAATGTAAAATTTAGTCTCAAGTTAGAAAGTTTTGGGGCCAAAACTGTATAATAAACGTATTCCTGTTGTCTATTTCTGAATTGCTACTGGTACATCTCTGAATTTGGCTCCTGTATCATGTTTAATCCCATAATATGGAAGATTGTTTGAATACTCTGTAGGGTAACCAAGAATGATGTGAAGCTAGAAAAGCCAGATGAAGAAATTGATGAAGCAGAAGAGCTGAAACTGAAGAAAAGAGTTAAGCGTCCAAAGTTGCACCCAGTCATCCATGTGTCATCTCAGCCCACCGTTGAATCTCAGTGTGCCCAACAGTAAACAGAATATTCTTCTGGTATTGAATGCATAAGTGCTCTATTCAAGATAAGTCTGGGAGAATATGTAAGCACGTTGTACAACTTAGTGAGCTGGTTCTTTGGAACTTGCAAATCATTTGTGCATTAGGCACTTTCAATTAATCTTTAATGTACATCTCTGTGGTACTGCTGGTCGGAGATGCTAGTATGACACATTTTGGTAGTGTTTGAATTTTGTGTTCAACAGGTGCCTTTCTGCATACAGGAGCTTGCATTTCAACTCCACTAACTGTGAATGAAGATAAACATAGGAACAAAAAGGAAATACAACTTTATAAAAGGAATTACAGATTCTCTTTTGTTGAATAGCGTGATTTTGGGAGTAACTCCATGATTTGCTAGGTCCCATAAAACATAATTAGGCCTCTTAAAATGTGGTAACCTAATCTTTGGCAGATTTTTTCCTTCACTATTAACAACTTCAAATTAACTAATTTCAAATTGAATGAGAAATTCATATGTTCCTGTTTTTCTGAAGCTCCAATCTCTTCATCTCTCTGACAGCGAAGTCTCAAAATACACCTCTGACCTATAACTAACTGTATTGTTCTCTATTAAGTAAGCCACTTGATAGGATTCTCTGGCTTTCAAAAGATTTTGTTTTACCTTTTTTAAAATATGTAATCCATATTTAAGTGTTTCTGGGTGTTAGGAAGTACAACCAAGTGTTGTATGGACCACCATATTACGTCTGCTACATTTATTGGAAACTCTTGATGTACAAACAATGCCAAGGTATGTTACTCTGAACTGCAGTGACATCTTTTTGGGGTGGGCAGGGTGGAGTTGTACCCTAAGTGCCTATGAACTAAGATTCAAAACCCATGCTCCCTGCTAATAACAGCAAAACTCTGTATTTTTCTAGACTATAATGAGAAGCTTCGCAATCAGATTTGGTACGTTTTCATTTGACAACTGGGAAAATAATGCTAACCCTGAAAAATATATTCTGACTTGGCTCAAACCTGGACCTGGGAACTGATATCTGTGTATTCATCTTGATGATCAGATGGGGTAGTAGAGAACGGGCTTTAGTATCCTATTTGGTATCTTGAATTCTTACCTTTTTTATTAATAACTGTTTGCAGAGTGCCGAGGTTGAACTTGTTCTGTGGTTAAACACATGGTATAGGTAATTTATAACATTGTTTTAGTATTGTTGTGCATCTTTCATGGACATTCTTTGCCTATTATCCATTGCCTGTCTGAGCAAGTAATAATTTGCTGGGCTATAAAATCATCTTGGTTATTGAGCACAAACAGATAACAACAGCTTTGTGTTTGCAAATGGTTTGACATCCTTTAGTAAAGTACATAAACAAAAAAGGTTATAAATGTTTAGTCTTTGCATTATTCACTGCCTTGAGAGGTATGAATTTTTGTCTTGTTTTTGATCCCCATGATCTCTTAGTTTAAACTGTTACTTGAGATTTATATATTGATGGCTTACCCATGTATTTTAATCAGTATGAAAATGGAAATAAAACTTGAAATCTGATCCCATTTTGTTCTTCTGAATTTTTTTATGGGAGTGATGGCTAACATTCTTTATCTTTCCATTAAATAACATTGAGAGAATAGTCTTATTCCTTTTATACCTTTTATCACTTGTGCAGACTGTACTTTCTAGTTATTCTTGACTGAGAAAGGTTAGATTTAGATTGGATTCCCTATAGTGTCAGGGTATTTTCCAGATGGTGTGTGTTCAATTGTCTAGATCTTTAAAACATCATGAACAGGTACAGAAAATAATCAAGAAAACTAATGGAATTCTGGCCTTTATACCCAGAGGAGTGTAGGGATGCAGAAGTTATGCTGCAGTTAAACAAAGCCCTGATTAGACCTCACTTGGAGTACTCTGAGCAGATATGCACACCACACCTTGGGAAGGATAGGTGGATCTTGGAGGGAGGTTTACAAGAATGATACCTAGACTTCAGGGATTCGGTTATGAAGCGAGATTCCACAAATTCGGCCTGTTTTCTCTCAGGATGGAAGGTTAGGGGACAATCTGATCAAAGCCTTCAAGATATTAACTGGAAAAGATTGGGTATTTAAAGGTTAAACCATTCCTGCAGGTTGGGGATTCTAGAACTAGGAGCATGATCAGAGAATTAGGGCCAGATCACTGAGGAGAGAAGTGAGCATTTCGACACAAAGGATGGTCAATGCTTGGAATGCTCTTTCACAAACAGTGCTGGGATGTAGGATCAGTTGTTAATGTTGAATCTGCGATAAAAATGTTTTGTTAAGCAGAAGTGTTAAGGAATATGGGCTAGAGGCAAATTTATGGAGAAAGACCACAGATCAACCATTATCTCAGTGAATGGTAGAAAAGGCTTGAGGGGCCAAATGGTCTACTGCTGTTCTTGTGTATTATGCATACACTTTTTAAAAAAAAATGCTTGGACCTGGCAATTATCTCCAGTACAAGAAAATATTGTTTTTGTTTTCAAAATGAAGGAGGTCCATGCTTTCACTTTTACTAATATTGGATTCATCTGATGTTCACCTAAAGCTGAACAATTTCATGTAACTATAAACAAGCAACCCCTAAGTTTGGGTTGTATCAGATGTGACCATTTATGGCTGGAGGATGCGTGTTGAGGATTTTGGGTTCTATTAACAGTGGTGGTGGAAATCCGAAGTTATAGAAGTAACACTAAAACATATTTGCTAATCTGCTAAATATGCATTGTGATAACACAAAATACTGTGGATGTTGGAAATCTGAAATGAAAATGGAAAATACTGGGAAAACTCAGCTCAAGTAGAATCTGGAGAGGGAAACATTTGATATTTCAAGTCCTGGTTCTTGTGTCAAAATTCAGAGTGGAGTGGTGGTGAAATGTAAACCTGGTGGGTAGGTCCTACTTAGAAGGTGGTGGTGGAAAAGCACAGCAGGGGAGGCAGCCTCAGAGGAGCAGAAGAGCTCCGGCCCAAAACTGATTTTGATCTCCAGCATCTGCAGACCTTACTTTCTCCTACTTGGAAGGTGTTGGGTGGAGCCACTTCAGTCACACTCACACATGCGCGCGCGCGCACACACACTAACTATTTTCCAAGAGTTTGTTTGAGGGGAATAAAGAACAGGTTCCTGTACCATCATGGGCAACAAATGAGAATAAATTAATATGACACATGCACTGTGTAAAACTGATGAGCAAATGGCATTTCCTGGTGCTGTTGCACACCGTGTATGCAAAATACTGGGGGCTTGCATAGTACCCCTGCATTTGTGTTGATAAAATGCCAAGACTATTACCCAATTTTAAACTCTTTTAGGTTATCGTTGTCTTCAAGATATAAAATGACTAATTCTAAAACAAAGAACTGCAGGTGCTGGAGATCTGGAACCAGCAAAAACAGAAATTGCTGGAGTAACTCTGCATTTGTGAAGCGGAAATGTTAACGTTTCATGTCTAGTGACTTTAGATAGCAGCAGGAAAGAAGTGTTTATGCTGCTGAGTGGTGGGGGTGAAAAGGAATGAGTAGATAGGAGGAGTAGGAGCTCAAAGAAAAAGGTAGTGGAGAGAAATAAGTACAGGCAGAAGCAAAATCAGAAGTGATAATAGTGAACAAGAGGAAAGGTAAAATGGAAATCTTGTTGGAGCGAGGAACAGAATTTCTATAAGATGGGCATACTTGGGAGGGATGAGGTGGTGAATTAAACATTTAACAAAACAAGCTACTGAGGATGCTGGAGATCTGAAAAATAACAAAATGCTGAAGAAATTCAGCAAATCTAACAGCATCTGTGGGTGGGAAAAAAAGATGATCTTTCAAGTTCACCCCTTTGGAACATGTTTTGTTTTGTTGAGCTGCATAAGGCAGGAAGGAGTATCTAATTTTGATGCTGGCTTTTGTCCAGTTTATCCCATTTGATCAGTTGTGCATAAAAGATCTTCATTCATGTCAATCAGATATAGAGGAAAATGTACTTGAGAGTTTCAAATTCTGACCACTAGATGGTACAAGAGTCCTGCTGGTCTGAGGTAGATGAATTTAAAATCTTAAAGTTGTCACAGGTCGTGTTTAACAACATAGCTAAGAAAGATAAATTTGGGTATATTGATTTGTGATCAAAACCATTGACTTTCACTGTGACCCTACAAGTTTGGACATCTGTTCAGGGAAGGAATGAACTTGGCAGGTTGGTACCGTTTTACTTGGTATCATTTCAACAACAAACCCTTGTCCTGTGGACCATGATCCAGGAGCAATCATGTACTTCAAGAGATGAACTGTGCTACACATTTCAACTGTAGAATAAACCCTCTCACTGCTAAACTAGTTGTAAATTCCAACAATACTTATATTGACAGGGATTTGCATTTTTTTAAAAAATGTACTTTTAGAGTCCGATGTATAGTGTGGAAATAGACGCTTTGGTCCAAGCTGACCAGACATCCCACCCCAATCTAGTCCCATCTGCCAGCACCCAGCCCACATCCCTCTAAACCCTTCCTATTCATATACCCATCCAAATGCCTTTTAAATGTTGCAATTGTACCAGCCTCCTCCACTTCCTCCTATCCCATTCTAGTAATGTGCTAGAAATTACTTTTAAGGAACTTAACGTTTGGAAAATCTATATTTTAATTCCTGATCAATGCCACCTTTTATCAAGGATATAAAGCAACCATCTCTTTAGCACCATTTTGTGGAGATAGGGAAATAACCATCAGCTGAACACCGATTGCCTTAACCAGATGGATCAATGTTTCACCATCCAGTATTTCCAGGGCATGATACCACAGTGAACAAGTGAAGGATGCATTGACTTACTGGAACTAGTGAATTCATTCAGAAGTCATGAGATGTCTGTTAGTACCCAGAACACACAATCCATTTACAGAGTTGCACAGGAGGACTGGTATGTCATTGCTTTTAAGTCATTTTTGTGGTATCTTACTAGATTCATTCAGCATCAGTCCCAATCTGCCAAGTAATACTTAGTTTAAAGTTGACCTCTTTTGCTATAGTAATGTTTGAGCATATGTTTTAGCAATCATAGTGATCCTTTGGTGAGTATGTTGAATATATCTCTTCATTTGGTTTCTAACGCCAGACTGAGTGTTTTATATACTTGTACTCTTTCGTGTTCGGATTCCAATTGCCGCCTGCAATTTCAGAGATGTCCCACATGGTTTGTCAGATGCATTTTGTTTTGTTCCTAGTGTTCAGTGTCCTCTCTAGCTGCTCCAGGGTACCTGGCTCACTTAATCATTATCACTGTTCAAATGCAGTAGGTAATACAGTGTGCACTTCATACCAGTGATTCATTCTGCAATAACGCTGTCCTGTCACTGCACTGAGACCTGGCCATGCTTCTTCCTAGTGAAATTAAATTGGAAAGTCTACCACCTTTCAGCACTAATCAGGTGGTGACAGAACAGTATAAATATTAGCAGTTTTTCTTGCCCTCTTTCTGTGGGATATAATGCATGCATTATTTTAATTGTAAATTTCTCCTTTTTTTTTAACTTTCTAATTCTAATCTGCTTCATGTACTTACCATTTGAGGTGACATCAAAATAAGATAAGCAAGATTCTTTTTTTGTGTAAATTTACAAATTAAAAGCACCCTCTCAAACTTGCTCCACCATTCATTAAGATCGTTGGTGATTTATTTCAAACTCCACATTCTCATCTATTCCAAATTTGACCTTTTGATTCCATTGCCTATGAAGCATTTAACCTTTTCTCTGCTTTCAAAACATTCCATGACCCTGCTTCTACTGCTGCCTTAGGCAGAGTTCCAAAGTTGCTTTTATGAAACTTGAGAAATATCTCGTCCCTTGTCCTGAAAGGGTGACACTAAGTTTTAAAACAATTGTTCTAGAGTCACCCATCAATACCACTTCCACCTTGTCAATGTGGTTCAGGTCTCCTCTGATGAGGACGGCAATTCTCCTGACATTGGATAGAAGATTATTCGCAGACAGCAAGAAGCCAGTACAGTGGTATAACAAGGCAGACAGGCCTGTTAAAACCTAATTGCAAATTCATTCTATAATTGAGTCATGCATGTTCACTTACGGCTAATAACTCTTGAACTCTTCAATAACTCCAAACTGTCCTGAGTGAATTATTGAGCACTGTTGGCTGAGAAGCTACTGCTTCCTCTTTAGGTTATGGATCATTGATTAAGATTTGCAGTCAAATTCTTAAATTACAATGTGCTGGTGCTGTGATCACTCAGTCATCAAAATGTGTGGACAAAATAATTTGTGCACCTATACCTGCACCACAATCTGTATGCTGTGACATATAAGACCACAAGACATAGGAGTGGAAGTAAGGCCATTTGGCCCATCGAGTCCACTCTGCCATTCAATCATGGCTGGTGGGCATTTCAACTCCACTTACCAGCATGCTCCCTGTAGCCCTTAAATCCTTTATGTCACAAGGAATTATCAATAGGTGCAAGAGACCCCAGGAGAAGTACCTGTCAGGAACAAGTTGAAGCTGCTGGAAACAGTGGAAACTGCCAGTCCACGAGGTGGCCAGGTCTGCCAATCAAAAGTTGGCGCAGAGGCAGAGCGGAAGACTCTGACATTGCACAGAGCCGTGGTAATAGGGGACTCCATCGTGAGAGGAACTGACCGGGGTTTTTGTGGCAGCAGACGGGATTTAAGGATGGTGTGTTGTCTTCCTGGTGCCAGGGTGAAAGACATCGCGGACAGAGTGCAGGAAATCCTCAAGGACGAGTGTGAAGAGCCAGAGGTGGTGGTACATGTTGGCACAAATGATGTCGGGAAGAAGAGGAGGCACATACTACAGCGGGACTTTGGAGAACTAGGAAGAAGGTTGAAAAGCAGGACGTCCAAGGTGGTTATCTCTGGTTTGCTTCCAGTTCCTCGGGCTGGTGAGGCCAGAAACAGGGAGATAATGGACTTGAACGTGTGGTTGGGGAACTGGTGCAGGAAGCAAGGATTTAAGTTCTTGAATCACTGGGGTACATTTTGTGGCAAACATAAATTCTACAAGAGAGACGGTTTGCACCTCAATAGGTTAGGGACCAGCATTCTGGCAGGCAGGTTTTCAACTGCAACACCGCTACATTTAAACTAAGTAGCGGGGGGGGGGACAAACTGGATGTATAAAAGGGAAGTTGAAGGGAAAGTTAGAACAAGAGAAGTCAAGAAAGACAACTGTATCAATGAGACAGAAAATTCTAAAAGGGATCATGCTATAAGGTTGAGTGGAATAGGGGTTGATGGGAAGGGTGAGAGCAGTAACAAATTAAAAATGTTGTATATGAACGCACAAAGCATTAGAAATAAGATGGATGAGCTTGAGGCTCTTTTGGAAATTGACAGATACGATATTGTGGGGATAACTGAGACGTGGCTTCAAGTGGACAGGGCCTGAGAACTGAATATTCAAGGATACACGTGCTATCGTAAGGACAGACTGACGGGCAGAGGGGGTGGAGTGGCCTTGTTGGAAAGGGAGGATATTCAGTCCCTTGCGCGGGGGGACCTAAAGTCAGGGGATGTAGAGTCAGTGTGGATAGAGCTGCAAAATACTAAGGGTAAAAAGACCCTCTTGGGAGTCATCTACAGGCCCCCAAACAGTAGTCTGGATGTCGGATGTAAGTTGAATCAGGAGCTGAAATTGGCCTGTGGTAAAGATGTTACTACAGTTGTTATGGGGGGTTTTAACATGCAGGTAGACTGGGAGAATCAGGATGGTATTGGACTTCAAGAAAGAGACTTTGTGGAGTGCCTCAGAGATGGATTTTTAGAGCTGCTGGTGCTGGAGCCGACCAGGGTGAAGGCAATTCTGGATCTAGTATTGTGTAATGAACCAGAATTGGTTAGATACCTCGAAGTGAAGGAGCCATTGGGAAGTAGTGACCATAATACAATAAGTTTCGACCAGCAATTTGAGAGGGAGAGGGTACAGTCGGAAGTGACAGTACTTCTGTTGAATAAAGGGAAGTATGGAGCTATGAGGGAGGAGCTGGCCGAAGTTCAATGGGGCAATACCTTAGCAGGGATGACCGTGGTGGAACAATGGCGGGTATTTCTCTGTATAATGCAGAAGTTGCAGGATCAGTTCATTCCTAAAAGGAAGAAAGATCCCAGGAGGAGGCATGGGTGGCTGTGGCTGACGATGGAAGTTAGAAACATATACTTTTTCTCTTTTAACTTTATAACATAGCAAAGATAAGTGGGAAAACAGAGGACTGGGAAGCTTTTAAAGAACAACAGAGGATTACTAAGAAGGAAATACGCGGAGGAAAAATGAGGTACGAAGGTAAACTGGCCAGTAATATAAAGGAGGATAGTAAAAGCTTTTTCAAGTATGTGCAAGGCAAAAAAATGGTTAGGACTAAAATTGGGTCCTTGAAGACAGAAACGGGAATATATTACAGGGAACAAAGAAATGGCAGAAGAATTAAATGGGTACTTCAGATCTGTGTTCACTGGGGAAGACACAGGCAATCTCCCTGAGGTAACAGTGATTGAAGGACCTGAACTTAAGGGAATCTGTGTTTGCCAGGATTTGGTGTTGGAGAGACTGTTAGGTCTAAAGGTTGGTAAGTCCCCGGGGCCTGATGGTCTTCATCCCAGGGTACTGAAGGAGGTGGCTTGGGAAATTGTGGATGCGTTGGTGATGATTTTCCAGAATTCGATAGATTCGGGATCGGTACCTGAGGATTGGAGAGTGGCTAATGTTATACCACTTTTTAGGAAAGGTGGGAGAGAGAAAGCAGGAAATTATAGACCAGTTAGTCTGACCTCAGTGGTAGGAAAGATGCTGGAGTCTACTTTAAAGGATGAGATTATGGCACATCTGGATAGTAGTAACAGGATAAGACAGAGTCAGCATGGATTTATGAAGGGGAAATTGCGCTTGACTAATCTTCTGGAGTTTTTTGAGGATGTAACTCTGAAGATGGATGAGGGAGATCCAGTAGATGTAGTGTACCTGGACTTTCAGAAAGCTTTTAATAAAGTTCCACATAGGAGGTTGGTGAGTAAACTTAGGGCGCATGGTATTGGGGGCAAAGTACTAGATTGGATTGAAAATTGGTTGGCTGATAGGAAACAAAGGGTAGTGATAAATGCCATTCCGAAATGGAACCAGGCAGTGACCAGTGGGGTACCACAAGGATCCGTGCTGGGACCGCAGCTTTTTACAATATATGTTAATGATATAGAAGATGGTATCAGCAATGACATTAGCAAATTTGCTGATGATACAAAGCTGGGTGGCAGGGTGAAATGTGATGAGGATGTTAGGAGATTACAGGGTGACCTGGACAAGTTAGATGAGTGGGCAGATGCATGGCAGATGCAGTTTAATGTGGATAAATGTATGGTTATCCACTTTGGTGGCAAGAACAGGAAGGCAGATTACTATCTAAATAGAATTAATTTAGGTAAAGGGGCAGTACAGAGAGATCTGGGTGTTCTTCTGCTCGAAACGTCGAATTCCCTATTCCTGAGATGCTGCCTGACCTGCTGTGCTTTAACCAGCAACACATTTTCACTTAAACGAAGGCAAGCTTGCAGGTACAGCAGGTAGTGAAGAAGGCTCATAGCATGCTGGCCTTCATAACAAGAGGGATTGAGTATAGAAGCAAAGAGGTGCTTCTGCAGCTGTACAGGGCCCTGGTGAGACCACACCTGGAGTACTGTGTGCAGTTCTGGTCGCCAAATTTGAGGAAAGACATTCTGGCTATTGAGGGAGTGCAGCGTAGGTTCACGAGGTCAATTCCTGGAATGGAGGGATTACCTTACACTGAAAGACTGAAGCAACTGGGCTTGTATACCCTTGAGTTTTGAAGACTGAGAGGGGATCTGATTGAGACGTATAAGATTATGAAAGGATTGGACACTCTGGCAGCAGGAAACATGTTTCCACTGATGGGTGAGTGCCGAACCAGAGGACACAGCTTAAAAATACAGGGGTAGACCATTTAGGACAGAGATGAGGAGAAACTTCTTCACCCAGAGAGTGGTGGCTGTGTGGAATGCTCTGCCCCAGAGGACAGTGGAGGCCCAGTCTCTGGATTCATTTAAGAAAGAGTTGGATAGAGCTCTCAAAGATAGTGGAATCAAGGGTTATGAAGATAAGGCAGGGAGTGGATACGGATTAGGAATGATCAGCCATGATCATATTGAATGGCGGTGCAGGCTTGAAGGGCTGAATGGCCTACTCCTGCACCTATTGTCTATTGTCTAATATCTGCCTTGAAGACATTTAGCACTCTGCGGCAATGAATTCCACAGGCCCACCACTCTCTAGCTGAAGAAATGTCTCCGCATTTCTGTTTTGAATTGACCGCCTCTAATTATAAGGCTGTGTCCACGGGTCCTAGTCTCCTCGCCTAATGGAAACAATTTCCTAGCATCCACCCTTTCCAAGCCATGTATTATCTTGTAAGTTTCTATTAAATCTCCCTTTAATCTTCTAAACTCCAATGAACACAATCCCAGGATCTTCAGCCGTTCCTCCTATGTTCTGCTCACCTGGGCAGAAGAAGGATTAAGGACCTTAAGCAAAGCGGAGGCAGATCCTTCCCGTGATGAAATCCATTTCTGTTGGATTTAATTCTGCTGGGGAACCAAGCAAAGTGAGTTGCAACGTTCAGAGTATACTGAGTCACAAGAGTTTCTAGATGGCAGCTTCAATTCTGTTCAGCAATAGGAGCTTATTACCAAGTGCTCAATAATTCACTCAGGACAGTTTGAAGTTATTGATGAGTTCAAGAGTTATTAGCTGTAAGTGAACATGCATGAGAGAGAAAGAGACAAAAGCAGACCCCATATTGCGAGTGCCACAATTAGTGGCATTACTGGGAAAACCGCTGAACCACATAGATTCTGTGCAGGGAACTCATTGAGGAAATGAAAGCAGTTTGAACGCCCTGTGGTGTTAGAACTCAGGAGAATATTTTAGGAATTAGTAGGCCTCCAAGTATTTGAATCAGGACAGAAGTTGTCCTGGGAAGCTAGGAAAGCTCAGTGGTTAGTACTGTTGTCTCATAGCACCAGCAAGCCGAGTTGAATTCTAGCCTTGGGTGAATGTCTGCATGGAGTTTGCATGTTCTCTCTGTGTCTGCATGGTCAGGTGCTCCTAGTTTTATCCCAGAAGTGCATGTCAGGGAGATGATGGCCTGTTAATCCAGGGACCCAGGTTCAAATCCTGCTGTGGCAGGTGGTGGAATTTAAATTCAATAAAAGTGTAGAATTAAGAGTCTGATGACTTGTTGATTGTTAGAAAGACCCATCTAGTTCACTAATGTCCTTCAAGGAAGCAAATTGTCATCCTTACCTAGTCTGGCCAGCATATGACTCCAGACTCTCAGCAATGTCGTTCACTCTTAACTGCCCTTTGGGCAATTAGGGATGAGCAATAAATACTGGCCTAGCTAGGGACACCCTCATCCCATGAATGAATGAATGAATGAATGATTTTTTTTAAAAAAGGGTTAGGTTGTTTGGCCTTGCTAAATTGTCCGTATCGTCCAGGGATGTGCAGGCTAGGTAGATTAGCTATGGCAAATGTTGGGTTATTGGGAAGGGGTAGGGTAGAGATGCTCTTGGGTGATTCAGTGCAGACTTGATGGTCCAAATGGCCTCCTTCCACACTGTAGAGATTCTTTGATTCAAAGTGGTGAAGCCACTGGGTCTGTGTTCAAGGAATCTGAGAAGCTTGGAGTAAACTTGCAGCCTAATGTTTTAGTACAACTAAGAGAGTAGGTGTTGACTAATGCAACTGAGCAACATTATAATTTTGGGGGGAGAAGGGAGACACCTACCTAATATGGCTTTATGAAGCTAGCTAACTGGGGTCTGTCCTTTGGTTTGTGAATGGAATGCTTCTTGGAATCCAGAGTAATGTAGACTCCCTAAAGGAGGGTGATCTACCAGTCATTGAGGAATGAAGCATTCGTATCCCTTGTGAAGTTTAATGAGATTTAATTACTTATCACCATTGTCATGTGGGTGGAATTACTGACAATTTCTCAGAACTGTCTTGATCGCATTTGCTATTTGAAGTGTGCTGTGGAATGTTTAATCACAATCTATTACCATATTTACCACATGCAAATTCAAGATACAATATAATTTGTATGTGTATTGTCAACTGTATTTCTATTCTCATAATATATAGAAAAGTTTATTGTTTGTTTAAAACAGTGGATTTTATTTTATGAGTAAGTCCTCTGGATTTCACACATCATTCTTTTGTAAAGATACTTTACATAAAATAAATATTGTGGTCTGTTCACTAATCTTAACAAAGCTTTGACATCAATTTTACTTGCATTACTCTTACAAGTAGTGCAGCAATCATGTGTTCTCATTTGGAAAACGTGGATTAGACTGGTAGATATTAAAGAGACAATAGGTGTCTTCATTAAAAGCTCTCATTAATGTCAAGCTATCCAAAGGCTTTTAATTAAGGCATCAGAAGCTCTCAAAGCATTTGAAAATGATATTCTCAAAGGCTTTGTTGAAGCTCTTAAAGGTATCAATTAACATTAAGTTGACATTGAACACGATCAGCAACACATGCATTGGGGAAAAAAAGGGCAAAAACAAGCACAGGAAAGGAAATAACAATGCAATTAATTGAGTCTATTAAACACTGCAAAGAAATCTCCATAGCATAAAACCTATAAAGTCCATAAAACCAGAAAAAACTATGAAAAGTGAAACTATGAGATTGCACTTTTCATTATTGCAATTATAAAGTAACCTAAATAGTAAGCCAAAATTATGAAATCAAATATCACAAAAAATGCAAAGCATCGGAATTCCGATTTCCCCTCCCGTATTGTGATGGAAATCAGCTTCCTGCCTTATAAAACCATAAGATATAGGATTGGAATTCAGCCATTCTGCCCATTGAACCTGCTCCAACATTTGATGATGATGATACATTTCTCAACCCCATTCTCTTTCCTTCTCCATGTAACCCTTGATCCCCTTACTAGTCAAGAACTTATCTATCTCTGTCTTAGATACACTCTGTGAATTGGCCTCCACCTCCCACTGCAGCAATGAGTTTTACAGATTAACCATACACTAGCTGAGGAAATTCCTCCTTCTCCTCCTGAAAACTAATTTCCTGTACACGAATACTCATCAAATTTGCATTGCCTGGCCTGCCTTGTCCTCCAAGACAGCAACAATCTTGCATAGAAGTTGTGCTTTTGCAGGTCTGGTAAGTGCAATACAAAGAGAAAAAGATGAGTTTCTTTGATCACTTAGAGGAAGCCCAAAGCTGTGTAAGTCAGTTGAATGCAGTATGGAGCAGAACTCCTTACCCTTCAATGACACTGTCTTGGCCTCCAAGCAATGCCTCTCAGGCTCTGTTTACAATCATTTGTAATCTAGAGGGTCAGGTATACTTCACTCTTCACCTAGAGTTGGATAAAATACTCTGACTGTGTGTGACAATTTGGTTCCTATACATATGGAGTTGGGAATATTGAAGTGAGAATGATGGTGTTACTGTGCTAGTCTTGTCCATAAGCCACCCATGAGGTATCAGCTGGGAGAAGGTCAGCACAGGGCCTTGAAGAAATTGGCAGAGGAACTCTGGATATAGTTGTTTCAATTGGGGGAGCCAATAGTTTACCCTATTGGGAGTTTTCCATAGGCCTCCAAATAGTTCCAGAGATGTAGAGGATAGGATAGCAAAGATGGTCCTCCATAGAAGCGAGCATGACAGGGTAGTTGTCGTTAGGCACTTTAACTTTCCAAATATCGACTGGGAATACTATAGTTTGAGGAGTTCAGATGGGTCAGTTTTTGTCCGATGTGTGCAGCAGGATTTCCTGGCAAAACATGTAGACACTCTCATTCGTTTGGCTGAACTGGTCCTCACCCTTAACAATTTTTCCTTCAAATCCTCCCACTTCCTCCAGACCAAAGGGGTAGCCATGGGCACCCATATGGGGCTCAGCTATGCCTGTCTCTGTTGGCTACGTAGAACAGTCCATCTTCCGTAGTTACACCAGCATCACTCCCCACCTCTTCCTCCGTTACATTGATGACTGCATTGGCGCCACCTTGTGCTCCCACGAAGAGGTTGAGCAATTCATCAACTTCACCAACACATTCCACCCTCACCTTAAATTTACTTGGGCCATCACTGACACCTCTCTCCCCTTCCTGGACCTTTCCATCTCCATTAATGATGACCAACTTGACACCGACATTTTTTAACAAACCCATCGACTCCCACAGCTACGTGGATTACACCTCTTCCTACCCTACTTCCTGCAAAAATGACATCCTGTATTCCCAATTCCTCTGTCTCCCAATTCCTATCTGCTCCTAGGAGGACCAGTTCCATCACAGGACATACCAGATGGCTTCCTTCTTTAGAGACCACAATTTCCCTTCTGACGTTGTTAAAGATGCCCTCCAACGCATCTCATCCACATCCCGCACCTCTGCCCTCAGACCCCACCCCTCCAACCATAACAAGGACAGAACCCTCCTGGTGCTCACCTTCCACCCTACCAATCTTCACATAAACCAAATCATCCAAAGACATTTCTGCCACCGCCAAACGGACCCCACCACCAGGGATATATTTCCCTCCCCACCCCTTTCCACCTTCCGCAAAGACCATTCCCTCCATGACTTCCTGGTCAGGTCCACAACCCCTAACAACCCATCTTCCCATCCTGACACCTTCCCCTGCCAACACAGGAACTGCAAAACCTGCATCCACACCTCCTCCCTGACCTCCATCCAAGGCCCCAAAGGAGCCTTCCACATCCATCAAAGTTTCGCCTGCATATCCACCAATATCATGTATTGTATCCGTTGCTCCCAATGCAGTCTCCTCTACATTGGGGTGACTGGACGCCTCCTAGCAGAGCGCTTTAGGGAACATCTCTGGGACACCTGCACCAATCAACCACACCGCCCTGTGGCCCAACATTTCAACTCCCCCTCCCACTCAGCTGAGGACATGGAGGTCCTGGGCCACCTTCACTGCCGATCTCTCATCACCCAATGCCTGGAGGAAGAATGCCTCATCTTCCGCCTCGAAACACTTCAACCCCAAGGCATCAATGTGGACTTCACCAGTTTCCTCATTTCCCCTTCCCCCACTTCACCCCAGTTTCAAACTTCCAGCTCAGCACTGTTCCCATGACTTGTCCTACCTGCCTATCTTCTTTTCCACCTATCCACTCCACCCTCCTCCCTGACCTATCACCTTCATCCCCACCCCCATTCACCTATTGTACTCTATGCTACTTTCTCCCCACCCCCACCCTCCTCTAATTCATCTCTCCACCCTTCAGACACTCTGCCTGTATTCTTGATGAAGGGCATTTGCCCGAAACGTCGATTTTCCTGCTCTTCGGATGCTGCCTGAACTGCTGTGCTTTTCCAGTACCACTCAATCCAATCAAGCAAAGTAGTGGGAAGTTGTGCATGGAGTCAGAGGAGATAGGGGAAGCGCTAAATGAATACTTTTAGTCAGTATTCGCACTAGAAAAAGACAATGTGGTCAAGGAGAATACTGAGATACAGTCTACTAGACTACATGGATTGAGGTGCGTAAGGAGGCGGTGTTAGCAATTCTGGGAAATGCAAAAATAGGTAAGTCCCTATCTGGATGGGATTTATCCTAGGATTCTCTGGGAAGCCAAGGAGGAGATTGCTGAGCCTTTGGCTTTGATCCTTAAGTCGTTATTGTCTACAGGAGTAGTGCCAAAAGACTGGAGGATAGCAAATGTTCCCTTGTTCAAGAAGGGGAGTAGAGACAACTCTAGAAACTGTGGACCAGTGAGCCTTACTTCAATTGTGAGTAAAGTGTTGGAAAGGATTGTAAGAGATAGGATTTATAATCATCTAGAGATGAATAAGCTGATTAGGGATAGTCAACACGGTTTTGTGAAGGGAAGATCATGCCTCACAAATCTTTTTGAGTTCTTTGAGAAGGTGACCAAACAGGATGAGGGTAAAGCGGTTAATGTGGATTTCAGTAAGGCATTTGATAAGGTTCCCCACAGTAGGCTATTGCACAAAATATAGAGGCATGGGATTGAGGGTGATATAGTGATTTGGATCAGAAATTGGCTAGCTGAATGAAGACAGAGGGTGGTGATTGATGGAAGACACTCATCCTGGAGTTCAGTTACTAATGGTGTACCACAAGGATCTGTTTTGGGGATACTGTTGTTTGTCATTTTTATAAATGATCTGGATGAGGGTGTAGAAGGATGGGTTAGTAAATTTGTGGATGACACTATGGTTGGTAGAGCTGTGGATAGTAACAAAGAATGTTGTAGGTTAAGAAAGACATAGATAAGCTGCAGAGCTGGGCTGAGAGGTGGCAAATGAAGTTTAATGTGGAAAAGTGTGAGGTAATTCACTTTGGAAGGAGTAACAGGAATTCAGATAACTGGGCAAATGGTAAGGTTCTTGGTAGTGTCGATGAGAAGAGAGCAATCGGTGTCCAGGTCCATAGATCCTTGAAAACTGCCACTTAGGTTGATAGCTTTTATTGGTAGAGGGATTGAGTTTCGGAACCATGAGATCATACTGCAGCTGTACAAAACTCTAGTGCGGCCACGTTTGGAGTATTGCGAATAGTTCTGGTCACTGCATTATAGGATGGATGTGGAAGCTTAGGAAAGAGTTCAGAAGAGATTTACTAGGATATTGCCTTGTATGGATGGAAGGTCTTATGAGGAAATGGAAGGTCTTATGAGGAAAGGCTGAGGGATGTGAGGCTGTTTTCATTAGAGAGAAGAAGGTTGAGAGGTGACTTAATTGAGACATATAAGATAATCAGAGGGTTAGATAGGGTGGACAACGAGAGCTTTTTTCCTCAAATGGTGATGGCTATCATGAGGGGGCATAGCTTTAAGTTGAGAGGTGATGGATATAGGACCGATGTCAGAGGTAGTTTCTTTACTCAGATTAACAGCAGTGTGGAAAGCACTGCCTGCAACACTAGTAGACTCACCAACTTAAAGGTCATTTAAATGGTCATTGGATAGGCATATGGACGAGAATGGAATAGTGTCGGTAGGATGGGCTTCAGATTGGTTCCACAGGTCGGCGCAACATCGAAGGCCAAAGGGCCTGTACTGCGCTGTAATGTTCTATGTTCTAAGTCTACAGTCACTTAACTGGTGCCCACTGGCTTCCTCAGGTATTTCCACTACTCTCAAAGTTGCTCACTCTCCATGGAGATTTTCCTAATCAACCTGTTCAGAGATGAATTACACATCTCTGGAACAAGTGGGATTTGAACCCAGGCCTCCTGGTTCAGAAGTAGGGACACTACCACACAGGCAATAACCCTTTTCACTGTTTGTGGAAATGATAAACGTACTCTGTTCCCTCCTGTGTGGGAAACATCGTCAAAATCTCTGTGCTTCTAACTTGGGTTGCCTTTGTGTTACGGTGATCCAGACATTTTGTTTTTTATTTGCCTCCCAATGTCTGCCGAAGAGACTATACCTTTGCAGTCCTGCTCAGCAGCAGACTTGAGCTATAATGCATTCCTTTCTTGACTTTGGGAAAGTAGATAAATAAATCAGCATAGGTAGAACGGGCAAAGTTTTACTAACTAAAACACTTAACTTCATGCATTATCATGACTTCCATTCACCTGTTCTCTGGAAGAGTTTAGAATAATCATTGTGAGTGGAGAATGTAAATCATGTACAGACAATCCCAAGTTGGGAATGGGTTGCATTCTTGAGTCTCTTTGCAAGTCGATTTGTACGTAAGTTGGCACAAAATGCAGAACAATATATGTAATGCTAACTATAAGAAAACATTCACATGTCAGATCTTTAATATTGATGTCAATACACTCTTGCATAGAATCAGGTTTTAAGTGCGAATATTCATAAGCTGGACATATCTAAATTGGGGATAAATTAATTATCACATACAAGATGCATGACTTCAAGACTCTGCCTATTTTTCAGGTCATCTGCCTGTCAATGCCATAGTCCCAGAGGACCATAGGACTGCTCTCTCACTAGAGATTGTGATCTCATGGTGGTTAAACTTGAGGGTCACCGTGCCTCAGGCAGGGAGCATGATCAAGAAGGTAGGATCTTCATGGTGACCTCATGTCATTGCACTGAAGTATGATATGGTAGTAAACAGAGCAAACATGAGAGCTTCAAACACAGCAACTAAAAGAATAAATCTAAAACAATAGCAATAATAAACTATGAAAACTATAGAAATCTACAAAGCATCAGATTCCCAAGCCCCCTCAATTATTAAATAGCCTCCAATTATGTGACTGAAATCGACTCATTGCATGTGGCTAGCCAGCTTGTGTTATCACAGCAGCTATTGACAGTGTGTTAAATAACCTACCTTGGCATTAAGAAGACCAAAGGATACCACTTCAAGATGTTGGCACTGTTCGACCTGATGTGTTTTCTCAGCATTCATAGTATTTTGCTTTATTGCTTATATGTATTTAGTAGGTTAGCACCATCAATGTAGACCCAAAATCCCCAACATGCGTTGTCCATGCGTTCTACAGCCCAGGTTTAGAACATGCTTGTTTATATGACTGGCCCAAGTGTCTTACAGCCATCACCATTGTCTTTGCGTCTTCAAAGCTTGTTACTGTCATTGTTGTCCTCAGCTCTCCTAGGCTGACATCACAACCCCCACTGCTCCCAACTGGCTCTCAGGACCACAGTCCACCCTACACACAGTTCATTGTCCATGGCTGAATTTACAGCTCCTGTAGTGTCCCAGAGAGCTTCAGCAATGGCCACCATCTAGAACGGATACCTCTGATGGTATCACCATCTGATGTCCTAGGACCAGAAGTTCTCTACAACTCACCTGTTTAATAGCAAAGGTCAGCAGCTACAGGATAGGAGATGATTTTATAGACTGCAGGGAAGATAAGCAGATTCAGGGACATTGCCTTGGCATATCCCAGTACTGCAATGGAGTTCACAATGAGAACAAAAAAGTTGCAAGTTTTTTTTCTCCCAGGAGTTAAGAAAGAATGTTAAAAAAAATTGAAAACGCATAATCAAAAGTTGGATTCTTTCAGTCCCTCATTATCTTTCATCCAAATTTGTCCTTATTAGGCTGTGCTTATTTACTTCATTTTGTCCAGATATACCCTAAGGGAAATCAAAAAGTTTTTAATGCCAGTATTTGAGACGGGAAGATGCACTTTGACTGTGCCATGAACAACACAGTGGTGAATCTCCAAAATAAACTTAGAAGATGGGGGCAGGAGTAGGCTGTTTGACCTCTCCAGCCTGCTTCACCATTCACATGATCATGGCTGATCATCAAGCTCAACACCCTAATCCCACCCTCCCTTTATATCCCTTCATCCCTTTAGCAACTAGATCTATATCTACCTCTTTGAAAGTACAATTTTCTGCCCTCAACACTGTGATAGAGACTTCCACAGGCTCACCACCCTCTGGGTGAAGAAATTTCTCCTCATCTCAGTCTTAAAAGATCCAAAAGTTAAAAATCACACAACACCAGGTTATAGTCCAATAGGTCTATTTGGAAGCACTAGCTTTTGGAATGCTGCTCCTTCAGGTGGTTGTGTCACAATCACCTGATGAAAGAGCAGCACAACAAAAGCTAGTGCTTCCAAATAGACCTGTTGGATTCTAACCTGGTGTTGTGTGGTTTTTAACTTTGCACACCCCAGTACACCTGCATCTCCAAACCATTAAAAGATCTGCTCCTTATCCCTAAGCTAAGACCCCCGGTTCAGGATGCCCAACAATCAAAAACATCCTTCCTGCATCTAACTTGTTTGTTAGAACTTTCTAGGTTTCTATGAGAACCCCTCTCATTCTCATAAACTCCAGTGAGTACATTCCTCACTGACTCAATCTCTCCTGATACACCATCCCAAGTATCAGTTTGGTAAACCTTTGCTGCACTCCCTCTATAGCAAGAGCAGATAAGGAGACTAAAAATGTATGCAGTATTCCAATATGCCTCACCAATGCTCTGTAGAATTGCAATAAAAAGTTCTTGTTCCTGTACTCAAATCCTCCCGCTATGAAGGCCATCATACAGCTTCAATTTTGAGATGCTGGTGTTGGACTGGGGTGTTTTTAACGTCATACAGTTTGCCTTCTTGACTGCTGCTGCGCTGCATGCTTATTTTCAGCAACTGGTGAACAAGGCCACCCAGGTCTTGTTAAGCATTTTCTTCACTCAGTTTAGATCCATTCCAATAATAACCCGCCTTGCTAGTTTTGCTAAGATAACCTCACATATAACCACATTGTACTACATATGCCATGCATTACCCAGCCACTCAGTCTGTCCCAATCACACTGCAACATCTCTGCATCCTCCACCTAGCTTTGGTCATCTGCAAATTTTGAGTTATTATAGTTGGCTCCTCTATTTAAATATTTAACATACTTTGTGAATTGAAGTGCACGGGGCTTCACACTCACATTACCCTTGATTCTGGCCATCCTGCTGGTGATCTGAGCGAAGGGGTTCTGCCCAGGACCGGAAACCCCTCTGAATTCATACCAACAAAATCAATGTCGATCTGGTGCACTGTATCCTGCCATGACTACAGATTCAACTCTGCCAGTGTACTGGCTGTTAGTGGTTATGCATCAAGATGAAATCAGGCCCCACTATTCCCAGAGTCATCACAAAAGTTAAACATTTTACCAAAGTACACACAGTTCCTTATATGCCTCTCAGATAGACCCAAGCTAACAGTATACACAGACCAAGTTTTTGGAATTGACAAGGATAACAAATAAATAGATTCTAACCACAGGGAAACAGTTATGAACCAAACATGTAACACTAAAATTCTAACCCCCTTCTAAAACCCTTCTATGCACACATGCAAAAGGACAGAAACAGAAAAATAAACTGCAAAGCCATTAAAGGCCCAGTGTACAGGGTTCACTGAAAGGATTGTTTCCCTGCCAAGATTTTCTGATCCTCAGTCTCCCTTCTTCAATTTCATTTTGTTTCTTTGCAGGAGGCACAGGCAATTGATGCATTAGCTGCAAAGTCCCTTAGTTACTGGTTCAAAAATCACAGCTTTTGGCAACTGGTGAAAGAAAATAAGCAGATTTTTTTTCAACCTTCGAGTATTTTGCAGGTGAGAAAGACATATGCTGCAGCCTGAAGGCTTCTGGCAATAATGTTCACACCCATAAGCTGTTCAGCGACCCAGGAACCAATCAAACAGTTGTTGTCAGGCTGATGGTCTTCGTCATCCACAACTGGTCACAACTCCACAAACCAATCAGCAACCTGTTTTTGATCTCACCTTGCACACAGTCCTGGTACCAGCCCATCCATAAATAATCTCCTCCACTGCTTGAATAACGCAACAATGTAAACCACGACTTACAATGAGTTTGAGTAAATTTATAGAATCCCTATAGTGTGGAAGCAGACCATTTGAGTCCACATCTGGCCTCTGAAGAGCATCTCACCCAGAACCCCCGAACCATCCATCTCTCCCCCCACCCCAACCCATTTTAGCATAGCCATTCCATCTAACCTGCACATCTTTGGACTGTAGGAGGAAACAGGAGTGCCTGGAGGAAACCCGCGCAGGCACGGGAAGAATGTGAAAATTCCATATAAGTACAACAAGTCAAGTGCAACAATTCCTTCCACATTCCTTGATTTTAAAACAATCCTTCATCCATAATCAAAAATGTAGATTATTTTTAAAGAAAGCTGTCCCTAAAGTAGAAAATTCAAGGAGCTGTCTGTATACTAGGCAAGGAGAGGATAGAAAATGATAAGCTTCTGCACTGGCAACAGGTGATCATTGACTACCGTGCAATATTTGGAACCTCGTACACTGGTCAGTCAGCACATGTATAAATATTCATCAGTTTTGCACTTAATTGATGCAATTTCAGACTTTGGGATCAGGTTGGTCCTTGAGATGCCCATCCTTGAAAGACTACATATAAAATTATGGAGATTTGCCCATGGTTCTAACAAACCTGTGACAGAGAATACTGTCACTGTTAGGTATTTTTAATCAGCCTGTTATATGTTATGTGTTATGTGTTATGACACACCTCCGGAGCATGTGGGATCTTCTGACTCAGAGGTAGGGGCACTACCACTGAACCACAAGCATCCTTAATGCCAGAGCATCTAGAAATATTTTAAACAACCTATTCAGAGATGTTATGAGACACCTCTGGAACAAGTAGAGTATGAACCCAGAGCTTCTGGTTGAGTGTTAGAAGCACTACTACTGCGCTACTAGAGCCCTTTTTTTCATGTCCTTTATCAATCTATTCAGGTATGTTATGATATACCTTTGTGGTAAGTGGGACTTAAACTCTGAACTTCTGGCTCAGAGGTAGGAGCAGTGCCACTGCATCACAAGAGCCCATTTTCTGAAACAGAAAATACTGAAGAAACTCAGCACGTCTGGCAGCATCTGTGGAGAAAAGAAACAGAGTGAACATTTTCAGTCCAGTTACCCTTCAGTGTGTCGTGACTGAAGTGGCATGGTGGCTCAGTGCCAGGGACTTGGGTTTGATTCCAGCCTCAGGTGACTATCTGTGTGGAGTTTGCACATTCTCCCCGTGTCTGTATGGGTTTCCTCCCACACTCCAAAGATGTACAGGTTAGGTGAATTGGCCTTGCTAAATTGCCCACAGTGTTCAGGGATGTGTAGGTTAGAAGAAATGTAGAGTAATAGGATGGGGGAATGGATCTGGGTGGGACACTCTTCAGAGGGTCAGTGTGGACTTGTTGGGCCAAATGGCCTGTAGGGATTCTATGATTCTAAAGATCACTGGACTTGAAATGTTAACTATTTTATTCTCTTCACAGATGCTGCTAGACCTGGTTACTTTATAGAGCATTTCTGTTTTTGTTTTGAATTTCCAGCTCCTGTAATTCTTTGATTTATTTTAGCCCATTTTCGGACACTTCTACGGTCAGAATTCTCGAACTTGGTATGAGATTACCTCTTGATTTCCAAGATTGTAGCCTTCTGCAATCACTTGCAGAATCAAGATGTCAAACATCAAAGTGGCACTGCTAGTCCTACCTGCCTGCTCTTGGTCTATATCCTTCCAAACCTTTCCTATTCGTGTATCCACCCAAATGTCTTTTAAATTTCCCACTTTCACAGTTAACTCCACATGTGAACCACCCTCTCTGTAAAAACGTTGCCTTTTATGTTTTCTTTAAATCTTTCTCTTCTCACCTTAAAAATGCTCTACCAATCTTGAAATTCCCCATCCTAAGGAAATGACAACTACCATTACTTAATAAATTTCTACAAAGTCACCTCTCATCCTCCTATGCTCCAGTGAAAAAAGTCCCAGCCTATCCAGACTTTCTTAAAACGTCCATACCCGGCAACATCTTGGTAAATCTCTTCTGAGCTATCTCCAGTGTAGGGAGGAGAAAGTGAGGACTGTAGATGCTGGAGATGAGAGTCTAGAGTGTGGTGCTGGAAAAGCACAGCAGGTCAGGCAGCATCTGAGGAGCAGGAAAATCGCGTTTCGGGCATAAGCCCTTAATCAGGAATGAGGCTTGTGAGCCGAGGGGGTAGAGAGATAAATGGGAGGGGGTGGGGTTGGGGAGAAGGTAGCTGAGAAAGCAATAGGTGGATGAAGGTGAGGGAGAAGGTCTTAGATCAGAGGAGGGAGTGATGAATAAGTCCAGAGGGCGATGCCGAGTTGGAGGCTTGGGACTGGGATAATCTGGGGGGAGGGAAATGAGGAAGCTGTTGAAATCCACACTGATCTCGTGTGGTTGCAGCATCCCAAGGTGGAATATGAGGCATTCCTCCTCCAGTGTCAGGTGTAACAGTTTGGCGGTGGAGGAGGCCCAGGACCTGCATGTCCTTGACAGAGTGGGAGGGGGAATTGAAGTGTTCAGCCACAGGGCGGTGGGGTTGGTGGGTGCAGGTGTCCCAGAGATGTTCTCTGAAATGATCTGCAAGAAGGCATCCTCTCTCCCTGGTGTAGAGGAGACCACATCGGGTGCAACAGATGCACTAGATGACATTGGTGGAGGTGCAGGTAAATTTCTGATGGATGTGGAAGGATCCCTTGGGGCCTTGGATGGAGGTGAGGGGGAGTGATGTGGGCGCAGGTTTTGCACTTCCTGCGGTGGCAGGGAGAGGTGCCAGTAGTGGGTTTGTTGGCTGGTTGGGGTGGGGGGAGGCATGTGGCATGGACCTGACGAGGGAGTCGCAGAGGAAATAGTCTCTCTGAAACACTGATAAGGGTAGGGAGGGAAATATATCTTTGGTGGTGGAGTCCATTTGGAGGTGGCGGAAGTGACGGAGTCACCTCAGTCCAAGGTTCGAAAGGATCCTTCCACATCTGTCAGAAATTTACCTGTACCTCTACCAATGTCATCTACTGCACTCCTCTACATTGGGGAGACAGGACACCTTCTTGCGGATCATTTCAGAGAACATCTCTAGAACATCCACACCCACCAACCCCACCACATCGTGGCTGAACACTTCAACTCCCCCTCTCACTCCATCAAGGACATGCCTGGATGAAGGACACCTCATATTCCACCTTGGGGTAAATATGGATGTCAACAGCTTCCTCATTTCCCCTCCTCCTACATTACCTGAGTCCCAAGCCTCCAACTCGGCACCAACCACTGGATTTGTGCACCACTCCCCCCTCTGACCAACCACCTTCTCCCTCACTTTCATCCACCTATTGCTTTCTCAGTTACTTCCCCCCCCCCCCCATCTCATTTATCTCTCAGCCTCGGCCCACAAGCTTCATTCCTGATGAAGGGCTTCTGCCCGAAGCGTTGATCCTCCTGCTCCTCGGATGCTGCCTGGCCTGCTGTCCTCTTAGTGTAATAATATCCTTTCTATGACTGGGTAACCAGAACTGGACACAGTTTACAGAAGAGACCTCACCATTTTCTTGTGTCCAAGATTGTAACTGCACCTTTATTGCCATAGCGAGGAGAATAACTGTTCTTGATGTAAAGATAAATGTATCATAGTCCCAAAAGGCCACTGTCTCATTAGAGGGAGACTGGTGGTGGTTTAACCCAAGTGTCATTATATCTCAGAGGAGGGGCGATGTTGAAATGGCTGTACCTTCATGCTGATCTCTGCCAGTAAAGGAACTGAACTGATGTTATTCACATCACACACTAGATAGCGAGCAATTGAGCTAACTGACCCCCTTTAGCCTACTGCATCTGATATTCCCAGGAGGTCTCCCATCCAAGCACTAACCAGACCTGAGTCCAATTAGCTTCTGAGATCAGATATTTTCTAACTAGTATGGGCATAGGCAGTGATGTACAGAAACTAGGTTCAATAATGATCCCTTAACAGGAATTGTAGATGTGCTTAATGTGAAATAATACTGCTTAGGTAAAAGAAAACCATAAAAAAGGTATTGAAGTGTATGGTATGTGTAGAGTTAAATTGCAGGACCTTGAATTTATATTTTTAAGCCCCTAAATATCTTGAAAATCTTTTTTAAAAGTATCAGAGAGGCAGTGAACACCAAATTCTGTCGAGCCGTCAATCATCCACCTTGAAGTTGTCACCTTGTAGATGAAGATGCATTTGTTTACAAGGCAATAAAATGTCAAATTGTTTTGCCTTTTCAGGATTCCTGCTATATTTTGATACTGCTTTCACTTTTCCAATTGCGCTGGAATCTATTTGTCTATTATTAGGTAGGTTTGAAGCGTCACTTACTGTATGTAACCAATTTCTAAGTGGATGTTTTGCTGACCATTTACTTTTATACTTAATGTAGATGAGGCTACTGTTTTAATTTAAGCATGCCCCACATTGTAACATGTAGTAACTATCACTGTAATGTAATCTGGATTGACTATCATAATAAAGTCTTACTATATATCATCAGTAAGGTGTTGACCCACACTTAATGTCTCAAAGGAGAAAGTGAGGACTGCATATGCTGGAGATCAGAGTCGAGAATGTGGTGCTGGAAAATGACAGGAGAATCGATGTTTCGGGCATAAGCCCTTCATCAGGTCTAGCCCTTCCTGCTCCTCGGATGCTGTGCTTTTCCAGTACCACGCTCTCGATCTTTAATGTCTCAAAGACCCACTTCGTATCAGCCTGCTGCACTATAGAAAATGGTGGAATAAAGGCTGTGTGTCACATTACAGTAAGACTTGTCACATTTTCTGAATACAAGGACTGGACCAAATATTCTCACTGCAGGGACTCAGTCAGATTTTCTCTTAGTTTTGGTCAGCTACAGGTACTGATGGCAATCAAATGGTAGTTAACCTTCAAACGATTGAGTGCTGTGATATTATGTTCAACAATGATGTCAGTTGATTACCACTTGGAATGTCAATTTATTGCTCTTAATTACATAGAACATAGATCATAGAAAAATACAGTGCAGTACAGGCCCTTCGGCCCTCGATGTTGCGCCGATCCAAGCCCACCTAACCTACACTAGCCCACTTTCCTCCATATGCCTATCCAATGCCCGTTTAAATGCCCATAAAGAGGGAGAGTCCACCACTGTTACTGGCAGGGCATTCCATGAACTCACGACTCACTGAGTAAAGAATCTACCCCTAACGTCTGTCCTATATCTACCACCCCTTAATTTAAAGCTATGCCCCCTCGTAATATCTGACTCCTTGTAATATCAATTAATATCAACTGATAATGTGAATTGTTTTTGGACAAATGTTAGAAGCAATTATTAAAGATGTTGTAACAAAACACTTAGATAAGTTTAAGGTAATTGGGCATAGCCAACATGTTTTTGGCAAAGGGAAATCATGTTTAATGTATAGGAGTTCTTTGAAGAATTATCTTGTGCTGTGGATAAAAGGGAAACCAGTGAATATATTGTACTTAGATTTCCAGAAGGCAATAAGGTTGCATATCAAAAGTTAATGTGGAAAATAAAAATTCATGGTGTTGGGGTAACATATTGACATAGATAGAAGATTTGCTGGCTAACAGGAAGCAGAGAGTAGGAATATGTGAGTATTTTTCAGGCTGCAGGATGTCACAAGTGGTGTGCCATAGGCGTCAGTGTTGGGGCATCAGCTCCTTACAATTCGTATAAATAATTTGGCTGAAGGTATGAAAGCTGAATTTGCAGTTGACAGTAAGATTGGATGGAAAGTGAATTATGAAGAGGACATAAGGATCCTACAGAGGGATATAAGTAGGTTAAGAGAATGGGCAAAGGTCAGGAATAGATTATCAGGGGTTTGTAGGAATGTAGAGTTGAGGTTAAGGTCAGATTAGCCATGATCTTATTGTATGGTGGAGCAGGCTGAATGACCAACTCTTGTTTCTTGTTTATGTAGTAGCTGAAAAATTGCATTTCAGTCCTAATGAGATCAAGTGATGCCTGAAGAATTGTGTTTTAGAGTGAAGGAAAGCAGCTGGATGTAAATTATATCCAAAATTCCTGATCAGGATGAGCATACACATACCACAGTTCTCTTCCATCCATGCTGACGTGTCTAGTTTCCTTATTCCTTCTCTGTCCCTCACGTTCAGGAGAATGTTAGCTTGCTTGACTGTACCATTATAACTATTGAACATCCTTAGTGTCAGTCCGACCACGCTCATGGGCTATATAAATCCAAAAAAACGCTTCGCTCCTTACCCCCTGGAGAATGAGGTCCTTCACATCTCAGTTGTGCCCTTCCTGTCTCCTTGAGTTGAAAGGGCACCTGGAGTGATGATGAGTTGCCTTGACCCCGTCTCACCTCACCATTAATGCTGAGTACCCATGGCTACTGGTATTGATTCCAATGGGTACCTGGTGGCCACTGAGTCCTCTGCTTGATCTGGGTCATGAATGTTGCTGCCATTCTTTCTTGAAGATAGCCAAGCGTTTCCATGCTGAAGCCATGACAGTGAAGATATCTTGGATGGTCTCCTCCATCTTTCGCCCTCGTCTATTGAGGGCCTTTGGCATCACTGCCTGACGTTGACTAAGTACAGGGGCACATCATCCATGTCGGGCTCTGCTGGTTAACAGAAAACAGAGATAGAAATAAATGGGTCTTTTCCAGGCTGGCAGGGTGTCATGAGTGGTGACATTGAGCCTCTGAATGTTAGAGACCTTGGACATTTCCTCCTCTACTGGCAATGAACTCTTGTGATGTGCTCAAGTGCTTCATCGTCTTCTGGTGGCTGCTACTACTGGTAGAGAAGAGAAAGATTTAGTTGGTGAAAATAAACTGCCCCACATATAGACAAACATCAGACACTGCTCACACATCTGAGAACAGCAGAGGGCAAAATTCCCCACTGTCTTCTTGTCACGTCCCTGTTTCCCCATCAGTGCAGAAACAGTCATTGTCCTCCCTTGCCAGCTCTGCAAACTACTGTTTGAAAGGAGTGATAATGTTTAGCTGCCCTCTTCTGTGGGTGACCTTAGCCTTGCTTCAGGCCTCCTGGCTCTAATGGGAGAGCTTCCTGCTGCCTTCATGGAGGAAGCGGACATCCCTTCTTTCAAAGACATCCTGGAGAGGACGACCTCTAGGAGGTGCCGTTGGACCTTAGAGCTTGTTTCTGTCTGGTCTGAGACATCATTAGTAGGGTAGGGTGCTGAACATGACCTGTAACAAACCCAATGCCAAACATAGAGAACACAATGGAAAGTACCCTTCATCATTATAATGTAATCTAACAGGCAGCCGTATTGGTCATTTGGGGCTCAGTTGTTTGTTTTGTGGCACAATCAATCATTTTTTAACGAAGGGCAAATTTTGACCAGAAGGAACTTTTTTGTTCTTTGAATTGTACCATAGCACATTTTATCACCATCTAAACAGGCAGATGTGACTTGCTGTAATGCCCCCCTTGGCGGACAGCATTGCTGTCAGTGAATGTCAGTCTAGATTATGTGCTTAAATTCTGCAGTGAGTCTCGAAGCCATAGCCTTCTAAATAAAGTGAGGATACACTCTCTGAGTTAATCTGACATTTACAGAAGCAAGTTCAGTATTACTATAGGCAGCAAAGCCAAAACAATCAGAATTCAATTGAACTGTTACAGAAATAATTAATAATTTATCCGACTAGACTGGAAATAACTGTCCATGCTAAGGCTGTACATCCAGGTATAAGGTGGTGAGTCTCAAAAATAAAACACACAATTTTGAAAGGAACAGATTGTAGACTCAATCTGCAGCAGTCTCTCTAATACATCTTTCCTGATAAGACCAGTACAGTAATCTGGGTTTAAAATTTAAATCCTTATGGGTGAATCAGTGGAGCTGACCCATTTAAATCTGCGTTGTAAATTTGTGGTGCTGTTTGTAAACTAAGTTGTGTGCAGCATGTATACTTGCTGCGCATCTTACATGCATCCATGTGTATACACAGTTTTTAAAAAAAAGGTTGGCATTACAGTAAAACTCAAAGTTAGCTTGAAAACATACAAATTGACATCAGCATCAAACCTACCTGAGCGCAGACTGGATTTGAGATATTGTGCCGTGTGATCACAATTAGATTTTGTTAGACTGAGGTTGTCTGAAATTAATAAGCCCTCAGGAGTAATCATGTAGAAGATACGAAGGGGCATATTGCACAAGAACATAAGGTCATTGATGTGCGGCAGTGAACTTTCGTGTTTCATAAATATTTGCTCTCTTTTTACAGTAATAGGACAGATTAAATATACATGGTATTTAGCTTTTAAAAAATAATTAACGATTTGGAGGCCAGGACAGAGAAGACTTCAATGTTGGTGCGCAGCAGGATTTACTGGGATGTGAATGACAGGCCTAATTATTCACAAGTGTTTGAGTGTGTGGACCTGAGGGGATTTTAGCCTGGTTAATCACATCTGGTAATTGTTCATAAACTACTTCTTTGCAGTGCATCGTATTTGTGTCATATTTAGATTTAAAAGGTTTTTTTTAACACCAGTGGGGAGTTATTGTGTTGACTCCTCATGAGTTTTGCACATTTAAAGCACACAGCAGAACTTTATTTCTAAAACATTGCTGTTTGTCTGAAAAACATTTGAAATGGTATTAAAATGTACCATGCTGGATAGGGGATTTATTTCCTGTTCAGGCTGAAAGCCACTCACAAGGCCATAGGAGAATGCTGCTTTTGCTGACTAGTTTTACAAAAATGTTCCATGTTTTAGTTCCCTTGGGTTTAATATTTACATTTGTGAGGTAATAAAGGAATTGATTTGTCAAAATGTGGAACATCAGAAATGGTTTGAACAGTTTTGTGGCGATAAGTAATCAGCATTATTTGAACAGTCTTAAAACAAAAATAATCTCCTTGTAACACTCTGGAATCCAGACCCTATTCACTATTGAGCATAATGAATTTTAAAGACTTAAAACCCAATATTGAATTTAGAGAAGGCCTAAATTTGGCTGAGTAAATAATAACCTTGAATAAAATGGAAACTGTAAATGCTATTTTTGAATTTAACATTCATGAGATGTGATGATGTCATCAAAGACATTTTATTCAGAAGGTGGTGATGAGTTGCCTTTTTGAACTTTTACAAGGTTATAATATATGAATTATGGACATTTAATTCCATCCATTTATATAATGCCTAGGACTTTTTTTTTAAAGAATGCAACTTTAAATGAGCCAGGACTTCAAAGCTCACCTGACGTACTCCCCCATCACTGAATTTCACATCTGCCATCATCGATAGATATTTATTGTTACTTGTATTTGTGAAAATACAGTGAAATGTGTAAAAGTCACCACAAAAGCAGCAGCATTTAACTTATATAGAGAAACAATGAGACAAAGTTAAGACAAATATTAGTTTTTGTTCATTCCATGGCCTCTTAATTCCACAAACTAGCCACTGCCAAAGACTGTTCAACTGCTGAGGACTGGGGGTCTCTCGAAACTGTTAAGGACCTGGGGCCTGTTGAAACCGCCGAGAGCCGAGCCCAGTCAAAACTGCCGAGTTTGAGCTCTGCATGTCATCTGCAGAAACTGCCAGACACAAAAGGAGCCTACTGAAACCAATCAATGCAACAGAGTGCTGGAGATATCTAACCTTCAACACTTTCAATTGTATCTCCATGGTTTTGAAAATAGCCAACTAGCACACAATCGAAAGAGGCGGCATGGTGACTCAGTGGTTAGCACTACTGCCTTACAGCGCCAGGAACCAGCTCCTCACGAATATCTGTATGGAGTTTACACATTCTCCCTCTGTCTGTGTGGGTTTCCTTCTGGTGCTCCGGTTTCCACCCACAATCCAAAGGTGTGTAGGTTAGCTGAATTGTCCATGTGGAATTGCCCATAGTGTTCAGGGATATGTAGGTTAGGTGCATTAATCAGGAGTAAATGTAGAGTAATGTGGTTGGGTGAGATAACCTTCAGAGGGTCAGTTGTTGGGCCGGAGGGCCTGTTTCTGAACTGTAGGGATTCTGTTCTATGACTCAATGAAACATGATCAAAAAACTAACAATATTAATCCTCTCCAGGCAGCAATATCCAGGAGTAGCATCGAGAAGGACTTCTTAATTTGACAAATCAAGTCCAGAAATTTTCCCTGGCTAAATTTTTGAATTTAGAGCTAGAGAATTTTAATTTTAAGTTTAATCGAGATCCAAATATCATAACACAAATTCTGAAAAAGAATGATGGCAGTTTCCAGAAGAATAATCAACTTGCATCAGCTGTTGCACCACTGGAGTTTTTAAGACCACCAAAGGAATTACACATGCATGTATAACTCATTCAACTTACAGAGTTTAACTAGTTTTCAATTCCATCCTCTTCACTCTATACTCAAAAAAGTTTGCTTTTGTACGCTACTGTGTAGGTGTATGTTTTGGGATTTGAAATAGATTTTTAAAAATAAGTTAGAAGAGTATAAAGGTGGTAGGAGTATACTTAGAGTCATAGAGATGGACAGCATGGAAACAGATCCTTCGGTCCAATCCGTCTATGCCAACCAGATACATCAAACCAATCTAGTCCCACCCGCCAGCACCCAGTCCACATACTTCCAAACCCTTCCTATTCATATACCCATCCAAATGTCTCTTATGTGTTGCAATTTTGTCAGCCTCCACCACTTCCTCTGGCAGCTCATTCCATACACGTACCACCCTCTGTGTGAAAAGGTTGCCCCTTCGGTCTCTTTTATATCTTACCCCTCTCATCCTAAACTACGCTCTAGTTCTGGACTCCCTGAACCCAGGGAAAATATTTTGTCTATTTACCCTATCCAAGCCCTGCTTGATTTTATAAACCTCCGATGAGGTCACTCCTCAACCTTTGATGCTCCAGGGAAAACAGCCCTATCCTGTTCAGCCTCTCCCTATAGCTCAAATCCTCCAACTCTGGCAACATCCTTGTAGATCTTTTCTGAACCCTTTCAAGTTTCACAACATCTTTCTGATAAGAAGGAGACCAGAATTGCTCACAATATTCCAACAGTGACTTAACCAATGTCCTGTACAGCCGCAACATGACCTCCCAACTCCTGTATTCAATACTCTGACCAACAAACGAAAGCATACCAAACACCTTCTTCACTAACCTATCTACCTGCAACTCCACTTTCAAAGAGCTATGAACCTGCATTCCAATGTCTCTTTGTTCAGCAACACTCCCTAGAACTTTATCATTAAGAGTATAAGTCCTGCTAAGATTTGTTTTCCCAAAATGCAGCACCTCGCATTTATCTGAATTACACTCCATCCACCACTTCCCAGCCCATTGGCCCATCTGGTCCAGATCCTGTTGTAATCTGAGGTAACCCTCTTCGCTGTCCACTATACCTCCAATTTTGGTGTCATCTGCAAACTTACTAACTGTATCTCTTATGCTCACATCCAAATCATTTATGTAAATGACAAAAGTAGAGGACCCAGCACCGATCCTTGTGGCACTCCACTGGTCACAGGTCTCCAGTCTGAAAAACAACCCTCCACCACCACCCTCTGTCTTCTACCTTTGAGCCAGTTCTGTATCCAAATAGCTAATTCTCCCTGTACTCTGTGAGACTTAACCTTGCTAATCAGTTTCCCATGGGGAACCTTGTCGAACGCCTTACTGAAGTCCATATAGATCACATCTACTGCTCTGCCCTCATCAATCCTCTTTGTTACTTCCTCAAAAAACTCAATCAAGTTTGTGAGTCATAATTTCTCACGCACAAAGCCATGTGGACTATCCCTAATCAGTCCTTGCCTTTCCAAATACATGTACATCCTGTTCCTCGGGATTCCCTCCAACAACTTGCCCACCAAGGTCAGACTCACTGGTCTAAAGTTCCCTGGCTTGTCCTTATCACCCTTCTTAAACAGTGGCACCACGTTAGCCAACCTCCAGTCTTCTGGTGCCTCACCTGTGACTATCGATGATACAAATATCTCAGCAAGAGGCCCAGCAATCACTTCTCTAGCTTCCCACAGAGTTCTCAGGTACACCTGATCAGGTCGTGGGGATTTATCCACCTTTATGCGTTTCAAGACATCCAGCACTTCCTCCTCTGTAATCTGGACATTTTGCAAGGTGTCACCATCGATTTTCCCTATAGTCTATATCTTCCATATCCTTTTCCACAGGAAATACTGATGCAAATACTCATTTAGTATCTCCCCCATTTTCTGTGGCTCCACACAAAGGCCGCCTTGCTGATCTTTGAGGGGCCCTATTTTCTCCCTAGTTACTCTTTTGTCCTTAACGTGTTTGTAAAAACCCTTTGGATTCTCCTTAATTCTATTTGACAAAGCTATCTCATGTCCCCTTTTCTGTCCTCCTGATTTTCCTCTTATGTATACTCCCACTGCCTTTATACTCTTCTAAGGAATCACTTGATCTATCCTGTCTATTCCTTACATATGCTTCTTTCTTTTTCTTAACCAAACCCTCAAATTCTTTAGTCATCCAGCATTCACTATACCTACCAGCCTTTCCTTTCACCCTAACTGTCTCTGGACTCTCGTTATCTCATTTCTGAAGGCTTCCCATTTTCCAGCTGACTCTTTACCTGTGAACATCTGCCTCCAATAATCTTTCGAAAGTTTTTGCCTAATACCGTCAAAATTGGCCTTTATCCAATTTAGAACTTCAACTTTTAGATCTGGTCTATCCTTTTCCAACACTATTTCAAATTTAATAGAATTATGGTCGCTGGCCCCAAAGTGTTCCCCCACTGACACCTCAGTAACCTGCCCTGCCTTATTTCCCAAGAGTAGATCAAGTTTTGCACTTTCTCTAGTAGGTACATCCACACATTGCATCAGAAAATTTTCTTGTACACACTTAACAAATTCCTCTCCATCTAAACCCTTAACACTATGGCAGTCCCAGTCTATGTTTGGAAAGTTAAAATCCCCAACCATAATCACCCTATTATTGTTACAGATAGCTGAGATCTCCTTACAATTTTGTTTCTCAATTTCCCTCTGACTATTAGGAGGTCTATAATACAATCCCAATAAAGTGATCATCCCTTTCTTATTTCTCAGTTCCACCCATATAACTTCCCTGGATATATTTCCAGGAATATCCTCCCTCAGCACAACTATAATGCTATCCCTTATCAAAAATGCCACTCTCCTTCCTCTCTTGCCTCCCTTTCTATCCTTCCTGTAGCATTTGTATCCTGGAACATTAATCTGCCAGTCCTGCCCATCCCTGAGCCATATTTCTGTAATTGCTATGATATCCCAGTCCCATGTTCCTAACCAGTTCATCTGCCTTCCCTGTTAGGCCCCTGTTAGGCCCCTTGCATTGAAATAAATGCAGTTTAATTTATTAGTCCAACCTTGTCCCTGACTGTTTGACTCATTTCTGTTCTCAACTGTACTAGTCTCAGATTGACCTCTTTCTTCACTATCTCCTTGGTTCCCACCCCCCTCCCCCCACCCCCACCCCCACCTTAATAGTTTAAATCTTCCCGAGCAGCTCTGGCAAATTTCCCTGCCAGTTTATTAGTCCTCTTCCAATTCAGATGCAATCCCGTCCTTCTTGTACAGGTCACTTCTACCCCAAAAGAGATTCCAATGATCCAAAAATGTGAATCCTTCTCCTATACACCAGCTCCTCAGCCATGCATTCATCTGCTCTATCCTCCTATTCATGCCCTCACTAGCTCATAGCACTGGGAGTAATCCAGATATTACTACTCTCGAGGACGTCCTTTTTAAATTCCTGCCTAACGCTCTGTAATCTCCCTTCAGACTCTCAACCTTTTCCCTTCCTATGTTGTTGGTTCCAATGTGGACAATGACCTTTTGCTGACCCCTCACCCCCTTGAGAACATGCTGCTCTGAGAGATCCTTAATCTGTTAAGAGGGAAATCAGGAGGGCAAAAAGGGGACATGAGATAGCTTTGGCAAATAGTGTTAAGGAGAATCCAAAGTGCTTTTCCAAATACATTAAGGTTAAAAGGGTAACTAGAGAGAAAATAGGCCCCTCGAAGATCAATAAGGCAGCCTATGTGTGGAGCCGTAGGAGCAGGGAGATGTCAAATGACTATTTTGCATCAGTGTTTACTATGGGTGACATGGAAATATGGAATGTAGAGAAATAGCTGGTGACATCTTGAAAAATGTCCATATTACAGAGGAGGAAGTGCTGAATGTCTTGAAACACATAAAAGTGGATAAATCCCCAGAACCTGATCAGGTGTATCCAAGAACTCTGTGGGAAGCGAGGGAAGAGATATTTGTATTATCAATATTTACAAGTGAGGTGGGCTAACATGGTACCACAATTTAAGAAAGGTGGTAAGGACAAGCCACTATAGACCGGTGAGCCTGATGTTGGTAGTGGACAAGTTGTTGGAGGGAATCCTGAGGGACAGGATTAACAGGTATTTGGAAAAGCAAGGACTGATTAGGGATAGTCAGCTTGGCTTTGTGTTGGGAAGTCATGTCTCACAAACTTGATTGAGTTTTTTGAAGAAATAACAAAAGGATTGTTGAGGGCAGAGCATTAGTCATGATCTAAATGGACTTCAGGAAGGCATTTGACAAGAGTCCCCATGGGAGACTGGTTAGCAAGGTTAGATCTCAGGGAATACAGGGAGAACTAGTCATTTGGAGACAGAACTGGCTCAAAGATAGAAAACAGAGGGTGGTGGTGGAGGGCTGCTTTTCAGACTGGAGACCCATGCCCAGTGGAGTGCCACAAGGATCTGTCCTGGGTCCACTACCTTTCCTCATTTATATAAATGATTTGGATGTGAGCATAAGAGGTATAGTTAGTAAGTTTGCAGATGACACCAAAATTGGAGGTGTAGTGAACAGCAAAGAAGGTTACCTCAGATTACAATGGGATCTTGATCAGATGGGCCAATGGGCTGAGGAATGGCAGATGGAGTTTCATTTAGATGAATGCGAGGTGCTGCATTTTGGGAAAGCAAATATTAGTAGGACTTAGGGAGTGTTGCTAAACAAAGACACCTTGGAGTGCAGATTCATAGGTCCTTGAAAGTAGAGTAGCAGGTAGATAGGATAGTGAAGAAGGTGTTTGGTATGCTTTCCTTTATTGGTCGTTGAGTATAGGAGTTGGGAGGTCATATTGCAGCTGTAAAGACATTAGTTTGCCACTTTTGGAATATTGCGTGCAGTTCCAGTCTCCTTCCTATTGGAAGAATGTGGTGAAACTTGAAAGGGTTCAGAAAAGATTTACAAGGATGTTGCTAGGGTTAGAGGGTTTGAGCTATAAGGAGAGGCTGAATAGGCTGGAGCTGTTTTCCCTGGAGCATCAGAGGCTGAGGGGTGACCTTGTAGAGGTTTACAAAATTATGAGGGGCATGGATAAGATAAACAGATAAAGTCTTTTCCCTGGGGTCGGGGAGTCCAGAACTAGAGGGTGAGAGGGGAAAGATATGAAAAAGACCTAAGGGGCAGCTTTTTCATGCTGAGGGTGGTGCGTGTATGGAATGAGCTGCCAGAGGAAGTGGTGGTAGGCTAGTACAATGGCAGCATTTAAAAGGCATCTGGATAAGTACATGAAGAAGAAGGGTTTGGAGGGATATGGGCCAAGTGCTGGCAAATGGGACCAGATTAGGTTAAGATATCTGGTTGGCATGGGCGAGCTGGACTGAAGGGTCTGTTTCCATGCAGTACATCTCTATGACTCTATGACTCTAATTTTTATACTTTACTTGAGTGACTTTTACAATTGAACCAACTCCTTATGTTTGTTAAGACATCGGAGCAGAAATTAGACCATTCAGCCCATTGAGTCTGCTCCACCATTCAACCATGTTAAACTGAAATCTGTCTGACTTATTTTCTTTCATAGAGCTTTGCATGGTGAGGTCTGTAGGGAATCACAAAATGAATTTATGTTTAAATTTGAAAAGGCACGTGAAAATGGTGTTAGGTTGGGAAAGTAAAGGAGAATCTCTTTTTTCCAGCAAAGAGAACTAAGTTGGGCATTTTCCAAGATGTTGTGGACCTTTATTCAGAAATGAAAATCTGGCCCTTGCGTGTTTTTTTAAAGAAAGCCTTGCACTGTATTTGTTCACTTCTGAGAGATCAAATGCTGCCCAATTGTGTGGGACACAGATGATCTACCTGTTTTTTAGGTACAGAGTTTAATACAAATGAGAAGCAAAACAGTTAACTATCTTTCCTGGTTGCCTTCCAAACAGCTGATCTTCTCTTCAAGTATCCTGAGAAGTAATGATGTTTGGGTTGGAGGATACAGACATTTCAATTGGTTCTTTTTTATAAGTTCCCCAACCCTAGCTGGGTATTGGTTGTAGTTGGTTGCAATGGTGTATTGGTTGAAGTTGTAGAAGAGAATAGCCAGCTTATGTTACATGGTTGCTGTTTGTGTTCCACCATATGCTCAACACTATGTCAAAACAGAAGCAGCAGATAGGGCAATGAGTATTTCACATTCCTTGCCAATTTCACTACTTGTGTTGTTGTGTGGACTCACTTGTTACACCATTGAAGGATGGACTAAAGGGTACTTAGACTTGGCTATCAGTTCCTGAATACAGTAGCAGTTTTATGCTGAATGTGGAAAAAAACCCCACTGATTCTGAAAAAAAGAAAATAGCCAAAAAGATTTTAAAAATTTGATTTTGCCTGTGTTGGTTTATGTGTATTCTCCAGTATCGAGAGTGTGGTGCTGGAAAAACACAGCAGGTCAGGCAGCATCCGAGGAACAGGAGAATTGATGTTTCGGGCATAAGCCCTTCATTAGGAAGGGTCCTCTCCTGCTCCTCGGATGCTGCCTGACCTGCTGTGCTTTTCTAGCACCACACTCTCGCATCTCTCGCATCTGCAGTCCTCACTTTCTCCTAGTGTATTCTCCAGCAATAACTTTTGTTTAGCTATCTGCTTTTGCATAAAATGGTTCAAAAGGTTTCACAAGCAGTTAGTGAAGACTTGACACTCGAGCCACAATTTGATGGAAACCACACAGGTTCTACAGCCCGGACCGAATGTTGGTTGGGAAAGGGGGCAACATCACTTTGACGGGAAGCAGATCCCAGAGCTGCATGTTATGGCGTGGGTGGGAGGGAGCTATTAATGCTGCTGGGCTTAGTGTAATATCAAGGATACCACCCTCTCACCACCCAAAAGCCATTAGCCCAATCAAATAACAGGCAGCTTAGCCATCTCAGTAATGCCACCAGGAGTGATGGTCATTGCTGGTACTGCACCTGAAGGAAGAGGACACGCCAATGGGTGTGGGAAGTGGAAGTGCCCAGGCCAGCCAGGCAGTACCCAGCAAAGGGGAGAGTGGAGATACCGAGGGCAGGTGACGCCATTGCCACCAAAGGTGCCCTTCATGGACCAGACTGCCCTGAAAAGAACCATGGCCCCTCTCTCAGCATAGTCCACTATAAGTCTCCAGAGTATTCCTGACAGTCTGTCACTTCCAACCATGTGGTGAAATGCCAGCTGATGCAGGAAAAGGTTCAATTCGTCACTAAACCAGATGAATTTTGCTCTAGATAGGAAGGTCACATGCCATTGGTCCTGCCACCGGAAAATTGACATCCTCCCCATGCTTTTCCGCATAGTTTTGAGAGCCGTCCCAGCAGTAACACTCTATAAACTTCAGCCTTGCTCTAATAGTTCCCAATGCACAAATTTATGAACGATCTTACTCCACATAGAACAATAGAGGAGTGAATGCTTATAAATAGCACTGTCGTCTTTGGTGGTTTCCAAATCTTGTTTGTCTAACCATCTTTGACTAGCACACTTCCTGAATCTGAATTATGTGCTGTGCATCAGTTTCTAGGATTTTCTTAGAAGATACCACTGCAATTTATAGGCAAAGAAAATGTCCAGCTACCTCGCAATTATCATATCCAGTGTAGTTACCAATTAAGTCAGAGTTGTGTTACAAAGGGATTAATATTTAATAGTAAGATACTCTATGCTGATAAATGAGCCAATTTTTAATTTCTTTACATTATGGACAGGAAGCTCACAAAGGAACAGATCGAACATCCGCAGTGCAGATCCCATAAAATAACACACATAGAACTTTCAGTGTTCACTACATATTATTGAAAGAAAGATGGATTACCATTTGAATGTGACTTTTCACCACCTTGGGATGTCATGAAGTGTTTCATGTCAAGAGTGTGGTGCTAGAAAAGCACAGCAGGTCAGGCAGCATCCGAGGAGCAGGAGAATCAATGTTTCAGGCATACATCATCATTTTCCTGATTCTCCTGCTCCTCAGATGCTGCCTGCTCTGCTGTGCTTTACCAGCACCACACTCTTGACTCTAGTCTCCAGCATCTGCAATCCTCACTTTCTCATGGATAAAGTGTTTTATGGTTAAACAAGTACTTTTGAAGTGAAGGCATTATGACAATACAGGAACTGATTCCACAAACGCTAATGAGTAAATATGCAGAGCATCTGCTTAAAGGAGAAAGAGAAATATTGGCCTGGACTTCAGGGAACTGGACTCTTCATTGAAATAGTGCTGTGGAATCTTTTTTATGTTTCTCTAAGTGGTTTAATGTGCCAATTCCTCTAAAAGTGCTGCAGTCCCTCAGTACTGGCCATGTCAACCTAAGTTACATACTGTGGAGTGGGACTTGAATCTGACTTAGCTACGAATGCTATCACTGACCCAGGGATGCTAATAAACAAGACACATTTCATATCATTGTCATCCAATACAAGGAGAATTTTAAATGTCATAGTCTTGAAATCATGTAATATAAGTTATGCCTTAAGAATACTGTACTTGGTATTCATTTGGGATTCCTTCCCGCAGTGTTTCAACAAGGTGCTAAACTGTTTAAAATTTCAAACCTTCTATTGGTTTAACAGACTCATTTAATTACTCAATATCTAGTTGTTTCTATGGCTGTCACTTTCGCAGCAGCAGTTTCAATGTCTGTCAAGTCATAAAAATAGACAATGATGTGTTGATAATTGGTATGAATTATCATGTGTTGCATGGTATGTTCATCCCACTGACTTCCACAACTGTGCTGAGTACATTTAAAGGAAGAAAATGGTGCACAATTCAAGACAGCATATTGAACTTTCATCATCCTGCAAGACACAGTTTTGTAGTGGCGCTGCATTTCTAAAAAAAAGTTATATAATTATGCAAAGCAAAAGGAAATCAGTCATGGTTGATGACAGAGGTTGCAGTCAAGCTTAGAGTGGTGCTAGAAAAGCACAGCAGGTCAGGCAGCATCCAAGGAGCAGGGAAATTGACATTTCAGGCAAAAGCCCTTCTTCAGGAAAAGGGCTTTTTGCCCGAAACGTCGATTTTCCAGTTCCTTAGATGCTGCCTGACCTGCTGTGCTTTTCCAGCACCACTCTAAGCTTGACACTAATCTCCAGCATCTGCAGTACCCACTTCTGGGTAAAAACAAGGACAGCAGATGCTGGAAACCCGAGTCTGATTAGAGTGGTACTGGAAAAGCACAGCAGGTCAGGCAGCATCCGAGGATGAAGGGCTTTTGCCTGAAACGTCCATTTTCCTGCTCCTCAGATGCTGCCTAACCCACTGTGCTTTTCCAGCACCACCCTAATCCAGTACCCACTTCTGCCTGGTTGATTTTAACCTTACTGTGAATCTTCTTCCAAGGATGACAAAGGTTTCCCTATCGATGTCTGGCCAAGATAACGTTGTGCTTGACTGTGATGCTGCTAGGCCAGGTAGTGAAGTCCAATATTGCAGTCTTAACTCCCAACACAAGGCAGCACCTCCTGGAAGACAGGGACAGGCTTTCATCATAGAATCATAGAATTCCTGTGAAAGCAGACCATTTGATCCGGTGGGTCCATGCTGATCCTATGAAGAACATCCCACCCAGACCCATATCCCATACCCTATCTCTGCATTTCCCATGACTAATCCACCTAACCTACACATTTTTGGACTATGGGAGTAAACCAGAGCACCCGGAAGAAACCTGTGGACAAGTGGGCAAATGTACAAGCTCCACACAGACAGTCACCCGAGGGTGGAATTGAACCTAGGTCCCTAGCGCTGTGAGGCATCAGTGCTCACCAAGCTCCCTGTTGCACTTGTATTCACTACAATGACTTAAGGGCATAGGCCTTAATGTTTGATTCAGATTTATACTGAATACAATTGAAATAGGTTGAAATCTGGAACTTTCCATTACCAACAACGGTATTTAAATTACCCCTCAACTACACGCGAATAATTTAAGAAATCTCCAGAACATTTAATTCAAATTAATCTTGGATTAAACTATTGAAAAAAACTAATACCAACTAATAATAGTCTAGTATATAGTATAATATATAGCGTACAAATTCGTGGTTCCAAAGATTAGTTTTGTCTAGGGGCAATTTGGCAAACCCACTCTCTTAGAAAAAATTAAACTACTTAATATTTATGAAGGACTATGATTTGAATAATAATGCTAAAATGTTTACCTGGAGCCATTTACATATATCCTGAACTTTTAAACAAAAGGCACTTTGCTCTGAAAAAGGCACTGGGTACAGCAGCAACAATGTCACACGGTGTAGTGAGGTCAGATTAAATCATACTGGAAAATGTTTGGAGAGTGGTAACAAGGCCCACACTATACAGAGTTGCACTTCTGAACTCAGAGAGGATTTGAGATTTGCCTGACAGGCCTGCTTTTCCACAAAGTCTATGCATTAAAAATTTACAGAAAGTCATCTTTACCATTCAAGAGGAGTTGCTGCAGAGGATTTTTCTCCACAACCTACTCCACCACCTGAAGCAAAAGGCCTTTCACCTCCTTCCACCTCACTGTCCAAGGCCTCAGCATACACCTTCCAGGTGAAGGAGCCTTTTACTTGTACTTCTTTCAATCTAGTCCACATACTTACTGTTCACAATGTGGTCTCCTTTTCATTATGTGGAACACCTCCACTCTGTCTGTAAGCATGACCCCAACCTTCCAGTTGCTTGCCATTTTGATTAATTATCTCACTGCCATGCTCTGCATTGGACCTACTACAGTATTCCAATGAAGCTCAATAACATAGACTGGAGGAATAACCTCATTTTCCATTTAGGTACTTGACAGTCTCTAGGATTGGGTCTAATACCTTTAGATCGTGATGTTGCCTACCCCCACACCCCTCTTCCACCCCAGGTATGTCTTATTTGTGTTTAGTTGGCTTTGCTATCATCAAAGAACATCCATTTTCTCCTTTTCACACCCAACACTTACACCCTGTTTTACATCTCAATCTCTTTTACCACCATTCGTCCTCCCATTGTCTTTTGTTCTGGGCGCCTTCATCATCTGTTCCATTCACTCCTCCTCACTCCTGTCAATAGCATAAAAACCACCATTTTCCAGCTTCTTTCCATTCTGAAAATATTGTACAAAATGCAAAATGTTAACTCTGTTTCTTTATCCACTGGGTAAAAAGGGCTTTTGCCTGAAACGTCGATTTCGCTGCTCATTGGATGCTGCCTGAACTGCTGTGCTCTTCCAGCACCACTGATCCAGAATTCTTTATCCACTGGCTGAGTTCCTCCAGCATTTCTGATTTTATGTCAGATTCCCAGCATCAGCAGAATGTTGCTTTTATTAAAAATGGTTCCTAACCTGTAAAAACTGAAAAGCATTTGTTCCAAGATTTTTGTAGGATTACATTCCTTTGTACAGTATTTCTTTTAAGCTCAAACATTGTTGTGGCACAATTGTCATCCTGTTTAAAATATATCAAAATAGCACAGACAGAAAATTATACAAAGTCATTAATCATTGTTCTAAAAGTCAAGAAAGAGAAAGTACTGAACATAGTTCTGCTTTTTTTTTAGATACTGAAAGGGTATGAATGATAGATGCAAATATATTAGTGAGGTCATAATCTGGTCAACTTGATCTCCGGGTTCAAAGGACCAAGGAGCCTACTCTTGATCCTAATTTGTTTGCTCAGGTGCTGTAGTATTGAAAGTAAATTGTGCTGCCAAATGCAAAGGCTTAATACCAGATGGTCTTCAAAGTTTACTCAGTTCAATTCTAAAATGTGTATATTTTAGAACTTAACTTGTTAAGGTATTGTACAGTACTCTGAGAATATAATCCTATGTCTTGTTGCCCTTTCTCTCAGCACAGTCATAGAGTCATAGAGACGTACAGCATGGAAACAGACCCTTTGGTCCAATCCGTCCATGCCAACCAGATATCCCAACCCAATCTAGTCCCACCTGCCAGCATCCAGTCTTCCAAACTAAACTCCACGTGATCAGGAAGGAAAGGTCACACCAGCAGTGAAACCCATCCTGAATGAGTACATAATTCAGGGATTTTGGAGACAGTGTGTGGCTCCTGTGTAGAGGGGATGGGGTGCTCTTTAAAAAGCGGAACAAAAAGTATTAATCTCTGGATTACTACATGAACCATGGGCTAATTGACACAGGCAGAATAAAATTAAAGAGGTAAACACGTGGCTGAAAGATTGGTCGGGAGGAATGGGTTTGAATTCATGGGACATTGGCACCAGTACTGGGGTTGGAGGGAGTGTTTCCATTGGGATGGGCTCCACCTGAATCATGCTAGGATGAGTGGCCTGACAAATCGCACAACTAGGACTATAGAAAGGGCTTGAAACTTAATAGTGGAAGGGTGGGTTTTGTTCCTGGAAAATAATGGAAAATGTTAAAATTGAGAGAGGGTTGGGAACGATTATTAAAATTTCCAGAGCAAGTAATAAGGCAGAGATGGGGTAAGGAATCTAGCTTTAGGTGCAGCAGATAAGGTGACAAGTATGAAAAGGGAGACTGTCAATACAGGACTGAGGCTGTTGTACTTAAATGCACGCAGTATACCATGCAAAGTAAATGAGCCTGTTGTGCAGATTGAAATTGACAGATATGATATTGTGGGCATCCCAGAGATATGGTTACAAGGAGATCAAAGTGGGAACTAAATATCCAAGGAGACATGAAGGGACAGGCAGATGAGCAGAGGGGGTGGGGCTGCCTTGTTAGTAAAAAGTTAAATTAAATTGATAGGAAGAAATGAAATCTGGTGGAAAGGTGTAGAATCTGTAACTCAGCTTGTCAGTCTCTCAGCCCCGTGTGGCAGTGTCTCAGCCCGGTGTGGCAGTGTCTCAGCCCCGTGTGGCAGTCTCTCAGCCCGGTGTAGCAGTGTCTCAGTCCAATCTGGCAGTCTCTCAGCCCGGTGTGGCAGTCTCTGAGCCCGGTGAGACAGTGTCTCAGCCCAGTGTGGCAGTCTCTCAGCCCAGTGTGGCAGTTTCTCAGCCCAGTGTGGCAGTCTCTCAGCCCAGTGTGGCAGTCTCTCAGCCCAGTATGGCAGTCTCTGAGCCTGGTGTAGCAGTCTCTCAGCCCAGTGTGGCAGTCTCTCAGGCCAGTGTGGCAGTCTCTGAGCCCGGCGTGGCAGTCTCTCAGCCCAGTGTGACAGTCTTTCAGCCCAGTGTGGCAGTCTCTCAGGCCAGTGTGGCAGTCTCTCAGCATGGTGTGGCAGTGTCTCAGCCCAGTGTGGCAGTCTCTCAGCCCAGTGTGGCAGTCTCTCAGCATGGTGTGGCAGTGTCTCAGCCCAGTGTGGCAGGCTCTCACCTGGTGTGGCAGTCTCTCAGCCCAGTATGGCAGTCTCTGAGCCTGGTGTAGCAGTTTCTCAGCCCAGTGTGGCAGTCTCTCAGCCCGGTGTGGCAGTCTCTCAGGCCAGTGTGGCAGTCTCTCAGCCCAGTGTGACAGTGTCTCAGCACAGTGTGGCAGTTTCTCAGCCCGGTGTGGCAGTCTTTCAGCCCAGTGTGACAGTGTCTCAGCACAGTGTGGCAGTTTCTCAGCCCGGTGTGGCAGTCTCTCAGCCCAGTGTGACAGTGTCTCAGCACAGTGTGGCAGTTTCTCAGCCCGGTGTGGCAGTCTCTCAGCCCAGTGTGACAGTGTCTCAGCACAGTGTGGCAGTCTCTCAGGCCAGTGTGGCAGTCTCTCAGCCCAGTGTGACAGTGTCTCAGCACAGTGTGGCAGTTTCTCAGCCCGGTGTGGCAGTCTCTCAGGCCAGTGTGGTAGTCTCTCAGCTTGGCATGGCCGTCTCAGCCTGGTGTTGCAGTCTTTTGGCAGCCGGTGTGATGGTCTCTTTTCAGCCTGACAGTCTCAGCGTTGACTTCCTGCCTGAGTTGATTCCAGAGTGGCCTCCTGGCCTCCTTGAAGCCCAGCATGGTCCAGAGTGAAGGCCCAATATTTACTAGAGGCTAGGCGCCTGCGCGGTCTGGGTTGGATGGACTGTTATTCTCAACATTTTATTCCTTTATTTTTCTAATTTATTTTTCCCAAAGAATTTGTACTTCAGAATCTGTAGGTTGGTGCCTTTGTATGTAAGATGGTGCCATTAGTGGCATCTTATAAACTTTTCACTGTACTCATGTGAATACGTGTGACAATAAAGCTAATTCTAATTCTAATTCTAATTCTCAGTCCTGCCCCCGTTTGTTTCACCAAACTGCAATATTTCACATTTATCCAAATTAAACTCC